>NC_058375.1:7017500-9417500 GCF_018350175.1 Felis catus | reverse complement strand
TAACTCCATTAGCTTTCAGTGTGCGTTTCTTTGAATCCAATGAAGTAGAACATTCTTTCATATTTTATCCGTTATTTGAGGTTTTTCCTTTACGGATTCATGTGAATTTATTTTGTGTCTTCATACTCTGTATCTAAAATTTTCTATTTTCGTTTATCTTTTTGCACTGACTTGAAAAGATATTTGTAGTAATAACATTGGTGACAGACGGTGACCACACGTATTGTGGTGAGCACTTAGTAATGTATAGAATTGCTGAGTCAGTATGCTGTGCATCTGAATCTAATATCACACTGTATGGAGTGTATACTTCAATAAAAAATGTTTTAAATATTTTTAAGGATTATTTTCTAGTTATTTGCTTTTTTAACTTTGTTAATGTCGTTTTTCTGCATTGACGTTTGTAATTTTTACACAATGAAATCTCTCATCTGTTCTCTTATTATGCTTAGAAAGATCTTTTTTTACAGTACATGAAACTATATGGCAATGATTTTGAAAATGAAGATTTTCTTTGTCAAAATATAAATATCTGGGGGCTCCTGGGTGGTTCAGTCGCTTCAGCACCCGCCTCATGATTTCAGCTCAGGTCATGATCTCACTGGTTCGTGGGATGGGGCCTCACGTCAGGCTCTGCACTATCATTGGGAATTTTCTCTCTCCTTCTCTCTTTGCCCCTCCCTTACTCACACATGTGCTCTCTTGCTCTCAGAATAAATAAGTAAACTTAAAAAATATATATGAATTTCACCCAAGAAATAGAAAATACGCATAGATCAATTACTATGAGAAGGATTAGAGTCTGTTACCACTGAGGTTTATAAACACTTAACCCAGAAATTATGCAAAAGCACAGGGAGAATGAGGGAATGCCTACATATAAGCACCGAACCATTTTTTATTTCCTGGTTATATTACTTAGGATCAGTAATTCTAGCTGCTATAACAAAAGATTTTGGTAGAATAAAGACTAATTTTCCCCTCCCAACACAGACACTGGCGTGTTTGATGAACATCCACACCACTTGGTGATTACAGGATCCATGTTTCTTTCCGTCTGATGTTCTGCCATCTTCCAGGACCTCCGCCGATCCTCCGTGCCTTGCCAGGAGCCCCAGGAATTTTATGCTCGTGGAAGAACCCGTGGAGGAGAACTTAAGGGCCAGGCCCGGAAATACATCCCATTGGCCGGAACGCATTCACATGGCTTCACCGAAATGCATGGGACTCGGGGGGGGGGGGGGGGGGGGGCGGCAAACCTTCCATCTACCTAAGGATGAAAATGAAATGGAGTTTGGCGGATTCATAGGATCGTTCTGCCACGCAGCCTTTTGTCCAACAAGCAAGAGGAGATTTAATACAGGGAATTCAAAACACTGTGGGCAGGGTGGAGGGAGGGCAGGCTTTCAGTAAACAGCACCCCAGGTGTCACAAGAAACCACGCTGCTGACTGATCTCTGGAACAGGAAGAGGGCTGACTCGCCAGGGGACACCGGGAGGCGCATGCAAAACGTGGAGGCTTCTACCGGCTGGTGCTCAAGTGCGCATGCTCGGCGCTGCCCAGGAAGAATGGCTTCCGCTTCTAGCTGCCTTCCAGAGCTTCCGGGACGGATGTTCCAGAGACAAACTGGAGCCTTGGGGGCAAGATGGCCTAGGAAGCGCCATTCTCCTGCATTTAACCCCCAGACACAGGAGAGGGTTCAGAACAGTAAGGAGGGTGCTGAGTGCCAGCATCTGGCACAAGAAATAGTTTGATCGTGATGTTAGGGCCCTTGAAGTCCAACCACAGACTGCCAAGGAGTCCCCAGCCCAAGGTCAGGTCAAGTACTCCTGTTACGTCTCTTTGTGGTGTCTGTGCTCCTGCACGCTCATTAGGGAATTTCTAGCAGTCTTTTCCTTTGTGTATTTTGCTGCGATGTCATTTGGCACAGAGTTATATATTTACTGCGGAAGTCGCCTTTCTCAGCGTGCTGGAGTTGCCCTAAACAAAGGACCCCAGGCTGGGGGTGGGGGTGGGGGAAGGGGGGCTTTAGCAAAAGAAGCTTAGAGTCTCCCAGTTCTGGAGGCTGGAGGTCCAAGGTGTCACCAGGGCTGATATCTTCTGAGGGCTGTGCAGGAAGGGTGTGCTCCAGGACCCTCTCCTTGGCTTTTGGACAGCTGTCATCGCCCTGTATCTTCACATTGTCTTCCCTCTACGCATGTCTCTGTGTCCAGTTTCCCTTTTTACAAGGACACCAGTTGTATTGGAGTGAGGCCCACTCTGAGGACCTCATTTTGATCATTTCTGCAAAGACCTTACCTCTTAAGTAAGGTCACATTCTGAGGTACTGGGGGTTAGGCTCAACATATGAATTTAGGGGTGCCTGGCTGCCTCAGTCGAGTAGAGCATGTGACTCTTGATCTCAGGATCGTGAGTTTGAGCCCCATGTTGGGTGTAAGGATTACTTAAAAAATTAAAAAAAAATTTTTTTTTAATTTAAAAACTCACAACATATGAATTTAGAGGGACATAATTCAACCCACAACAGCACCCTTATCAACATCGAATGGTATTCTTTTACGATACGTTTCCTGCCTTGAATTCTACTTGCCCAAAGGCAGAAGCTAAGAAGTATTTGAGTGTACTTCTCCCCTGGGCCAAGCAATCTCTAGAAAAATAACACTCTACGTTCCCTCTACTTCTGCACTCACTCTTCCCCTTGGAGGAGAAGTGGCTTTTGTGAAATGGAGAAGGAATTGGGCATGCTCAGCTCGCTGTGACATCTGTTTGCCCGCAGAGAAGGGGCATCCTGTTCTCTGTAGCCAGGTGCCTCCAGAGAGAGGTGTATGTATGTTCAATGCTGCCTGGGACCCTGTTCCTAATATCAGGCAGCACCCTTGCCCACACACCTAAGCCACATGCTCTGATAATCAGCTTTATCAGAAAGAAAGGTGATGTATCAGGGTCCTAGCAGGAATTGGATGGCTTACTCATGCTATAGACTGAATGTTTGTGTCCCCCTGTAATTCATATGCTGACTCTAATCCCCAGTGTGATGATATTTGGAGGTGGGCCCTTTGGGAGGTGATCAGGTCATGAGGGTGGGGCCCACATGAATGGGATTAGTGCCCTAGTAAGAGACCTCCAAGAGTTCCTTTGCCCCTTCTGCCATGTGAGGATACAGAGAAAAGACAGCTGTCAATGAACCAGGAAGTGGGTTCTCACACATGGAATCTGTTAGCACCTTGATCTTGGACTTCCCAGCCTTCTATTGTGTTTAAGCCACCCAGTTTATGGTAATTTTATTACAGCAGCCTGAATGGACTAAGACCCTCATATTAGGATAATTTGGAAAGAGCCCACAGGATAGCACAGCCGGTAACAGCAGGGCTCCATTCTCCCTCCCAGAGGGGAGGGAATATAGCAGAACCAAGGCTGTGTGGAAAGGGCTCCCTGTGAGCTGAGCTGAGGCACACAGCTTACACATGGCAAACCTACGGGGATAGAGCTGGCCCCACTGTCACTCCCCTTCCTTCCTAGGCTCTCATGCTGTTGTGCTCCTCTGCCCAGGCCCTTCAGGAAAGCAGAGGGCAAAGGATGCTCTTGGCGGGGTCCATGCAGGTCAGTTTCCCAGGCTACAGAGTGGGTGGAGGAAGGTGGGGAGCCTACCTGGGGGACAAAGGGAAAATGTCCAGCACAGAGGTATTTTCATCTCCAAATCCTTGACTCCTATTCTGTTTTCTGGTTAGTGTTGAGCTCATGGAAGAAGGGAGGAATAATGTATTCATTTCCCACTGCTGCTATAATAAATTACCACCAATTTAGAGCCTTGAAATGATACCGATTTATTCTCACACAGTTCTGGAAGCAGAAGTTCTAACATCAAGGTATCAGCTGGGCTGCATTCCTCTTAGAGGCTCACACCTGTTTCCTCCCTTTTCCCAGCTTCTAGAGGTGCCTGCATTCCTGAGCCAAGGAATCCCAGGATCCCCTCCCAGCACCACTCTGTTCTCTGTTTCTGTCGTCCCACCTCCTTCTCTGATGCTGCCTCCTCCTATCTCTCCCTCTTTTGTGGGCCTTCGTGATTACATTAGGCCCACTTGGATGATCCAGGATAATCTCCCCACCTCAAAATCCTTAATTACAAGTTCAAAGTCCCTTTTGCCATGTAAGGTAACATATTTGCAAGTTCTGGGATTAAGATATGAACATCTCTGGGAGGGGGGTGGGGGGATGTTATTCAGCCCACCACAGTGAAGGGACCAGTGAACCAACCTTTTTCAAACACCCTTGGCTTTGGGAAATAGGCACGTGCAATTTGCTTTTGCAAATGCACTCAGTGTGTATTTTGCTATAGCAGTTACTATCATCAATATAACTCCCACTTGAAACTCTTTTCGGTGCATCATCTAAAGACTTAGTAGAATTCTCTCCTTTCTCAAGATAAGAATACCTGCCTCGTGTTTGCCAGAAGCAGGGAGTGGGGGCAGGCAAAATGAGTGAAGGTGGTCAAAAGGTACAAATTTCCATTTACAAGGTAAATAAGTCCAAGGATGCCATGTGCCGTGAGGACTCCAGTTAACAATACTGTATGTTGAAATTGTTAAGAGTAATTGCTAGATTCTTATCACAAGAAAAAAAAATGTCACTATGTGTGGTGATGAAATTAACTAAACTCTTTTTTAAGGTTGTATTTTTAAGCAATCTCTACACACAACGTGGGGCTCGGACTCATGACCCCAAGATCAAGAGTTGAGCCGCCACCAACTGAGCCAACCAGGTGCCCCTAACTGAATTTTTTGTGGTGGTCATTTTGCAATGTATGTGCATACATCTATCGAATCATTATGTCACATACCAATAAACCATTACAATGTAAAACCAATACAATGCTGTATGCCAATGATGCTTCAATAAATTAATAATAATAATTACCTGCCTGGAGTGTGGCATGTTGTTGGCTCCTTTGGGAAACATGCTGCTTTCTTATCTTCCTCCCTTTTATCTTCTATCTTCCGGTTGTGTGTCCACTTCTGTGCATCTTTTACTTTGACTTCATTGCACATGCTTTTGCCGTAAGTTGTCACAAATCCTCTGTGAAAAGAGCCATCAGGAATCTTTGACTTTCTTTTCTATCTTCCAAGTGAATAAAGACAGAAGGTATGGAAAAATTACTAGGCTAATCTTCCTTAGTATAGTTCCTGCCTTAAAGGTGGCTCCATAAATGGATACCAAGGACACCTTTGTCTCTTTCCCCACCTTTCACATCGTGGAGGGGCTCTTAATCCCTTAGGAAAATCCATATGTGTTTTGAAGGGTAGAGGGGAAGGAAGTGAGGGTGGAGGGGCTGAGGGACTCGGGGTGTGGTGCACATTTTAAGGGAAAAATGAGCTAAAAGTAGTTTCCTGAAAACACATTCCTGGGTTTGGAGAAACAGAGGCTGAAACTCCCAGATGGAAGTCCCTGGAGCCCAACTGAGTCCCTAGCAAAGGGTTTTGGAGAACAGTGTTGGTAGCAGGTGGACACGAGGGTCTGCAGGGCCAGAGAGGCTGTGAAAGCTACATCAGGCCACCTGACCCTTTGGGTCTCTATCTCAGATGCAGACAAATCAAAGGGGTGACAGCCAGGCATGATGGTGCAGAGAGCCAGGTGGAAGTGTTCCACAGAGGGCACATGAATTTAAACTTGGACCAGATCCCAGCAGGGCCAGCTTCTCCTGCATGCGGCACCAATATGGCGTCAGCTTTGGAAAAACCTGTCTCTGTGTAACTGCCCTTGTTTGCAGCATCAGAAGGTGCCTTCGTGCATTCATTCACTCACTCATTCATTTATTCATTCATAAATGTTTAGGATGCTCACTCTCCAAGCAACTCTCAGGGGAGAGCCTTCCAGGCAGAGATGTAATACTTCCTGAGGGAGCCCCTGGGAAGGAAAGGAGGGGACCCACCTTGTGTTTCAGGAGCCCCTCCTGCCTCAAGAACAGGCAAACAAGCTTTGACCTAAAGGCCAGGTCAACTTTCCAAAATCTGAAGTAACTAATCCTGGCTGAATCTCCACAATGGCTTTGTTCATCCATGTTAATTTTATGATGGCTT
Organism: Felis catus; assembly: GCF_018350175.1. Taxonomy (NCBI): domain Eukaryota; kingdom Metazoa; phylum Chordata; class Mammalia; order Carnivora; family Felidae; genus Felis; species Felis catus. The sequence continues at coordinate 9,411,425 of NC_058375.1, read as the reverse complement.
GATGTTGGACATAATGGCAGACAGGTGGAGTGACCCTGCAGACACCCAGGAACCCTTTGGAATGTTCCACTCCTTCCTGATCATTCATTGTTGGGGGCTGATCCTTGAATCTTTTTGTGCTGCAGACTTTTTCTCAGAATATTTTTCGTACTTATTTCATAAAAACAATGTTCTTAAATAACTGCAAAACAGACATAGACTTACTAAGAAAAAATTAATTATATTAAAATGGAGTTGTAGAGATTTTTTTTCAGTTTCTAATATAGAAATATAAGTGCTTTAAAAAAAACATTAAATAACACTACCTAGTGGCAGATCTAGAAATGCCACATTTTGAAATGATGATGAGCATAAAGGATGTTTTGTAATATTTGTCACAACTGAAATACATGAAAATATTTGTGATCTTATTGGTGATAAAGTCCCATGTACAAGCAACATTACTGTGGCCTGTGGCCCACATTTCTGCCAGAAAAAAAAAATTTAGGGATGCCCAGATGACTCAGTCAGTTAAGCGTTCGGCTCAGGTCATGATCTCATAGTTTATGAGATTGAGCCCTTTATCGAGCTCTGTGCTGATAGTGCAGAGCCTGCTTAGGATCCTCTCTCTCCCTTTCTCTCTGTCCCTCCTGCGTATTCTCTCTCTCTCCCTCTCTCTCAAAAATAAATATTTTTAAAAATTCTAAATTTCAATTAGAGGTTCATGAAAATAAGTGTGATTTCTTTCCCCATTCAAGTTCATGACTACTTGACTGCTAAGCACTGAGCCCCTGTTTGAAGGTACAGTAGTTTTGTTGAAAATATTTGAGCTGCAAAATAAACTTTTGGTGTTTCCCAAAGATGACAAGCTATCTTGGTTTCAGGTACTCAGCAAAACGAAGTGTTCCCACTAGAAAATGATACCTGCCCTCTGTTCCCCAAGGGAAATACAATCCCACTCCCTTCTGTAGCCACAGCTGGTTAGTAGATTGACAGGTCTGGATCCTAACAATTGATTCAGGATTTGAAAGACAATTAAGTGAGGGAGGAGTTAAGGTGGTGGAGAAGTAGGGGTGGGCTTTCCTCTCCTTCAAACACAGCCGTATTGAGGTCAGATCACTTGGAACATCCAAGAAATCAATCTGGGAGTAGCAGAAGGATCTCCACGGTTGGAGAGAGACGGCATGGCAGGTGAGAGGCACGTGGAAGTGAATTGACGGTAGAGGAAAATGGTGGTGCTGCGGAGGGGAGGGAACCCTTTCTGTGGAGAGAGAAAAGAAAGAGAAAGAGAGAGGGGTTGAAAGAGTGCGGCATTGGGTTCACGCAAGAGGACAGCCTCTCTGGACCAGGGGCTGGGGAGTGAGGGCTACTGGGTGTCATGTTTTATGCAAACAGTGTGTAGCTCAAACTCTGAGGTTTTGGAACTGCGTGACTTTCTCCTCCTGAGCAAAGTTGTGGTGCACACTCCTGGGGAGAAGGAGTGAGCTGGCCCCAGGGTGCATAGCATGGTGTAGGGATCTGGGTCTCACTGGGAGAGAACATTCCCCTTACAGCCTTTCATCTGGAGGAGACAGAGGCATGCGCAGAGGGCAGATAAGCTGGTTGCTGCTTTCCATGGTGCTACACCATAGGTTCCATGCACCACAAAGGTGTGGGACTGTTTTTCTGGGACAAAGGACATCAGCACAGTGTGAAGAGGCTCTATTCTGGAGGAATGGGTTGGATCAGTGTGGGGCTGCACCCTTTAAGATTTCAAGTTTTAAATCCCAGCCCCATGCCAAAAAAAAAAAAAAAAAAAAAAAAAAAAAAAATTGCAGGAGACCTATGATGCAGGGCGCACTGACTGTGCTCGCTATTCTGTGAGGGCTGGCTGAACAGCAGGGAGTGTGAGATCCCTGGTCCAGGGAGGAGAGATTGGATTGGGGTGGCACCATTTCCCCACTAACAGCAACACTGTGGGACTTCAGAGAGCAACACTGCTGCCCCCAGTGGACGCGGGACCTGCTTACACCAAACCCCACCCCCTGTGCCTAGCAACTGCTTATTTACAGGGGCGGGACTCAGAGCCAACACAGAAGTCTTCTCCAGAAGCCCAGCACAGCCAGCACTCTGCATGCAACAAGTGTACTGAAAAACAGAGTGCTTCAAAGTGTCACCTACAATGCTGGTGGAAATAGGACCAGGCTTACTTTTTTTTTTTCCCCATCTCTTTTTTTTCTTTGGAGTCAGGCTTATAGTTTTATGTTTGTTTTTTCATTTCCTTTTCTGGTTTTTTGTTTTGTTTTGTTTTGTTGATCAGCCTTCTTTTTCTTTTCCTTTTCTTTGGAATCAGGCTTACAGTTGTTTGTTTGGGTTGTTTTTTTTTTTTTTTCACTCCTTTTCCTTCTCTCCCTCTCTCTCTCTCTCTCTCTCTCTCTCTCAGTTTTGGATCAGGCTTTCCCCCACCCCTCACTTTTTTTCCAGGATTATTTTAACAAATCAAAGCACATCTAGTTAAAGGTCCAAACACTCCCCAACACAAGCAGAGAGGAGCTCTGCAGAGAACTGACAGTGGGAAAGAAAAGCCAAAATGCAACCGCAGAGTGCACACAGCAGACACCAGAAACACTTCCTGAAGTGCCAGGCCCTGGACCATGTATGACCCCTTTTGAATATAGTAGTACTCTCAGGTGCAGGAAGTATAACAAACTTTCAAAATACACCTAAGACAGACACTTAGCCAACACGACAAGACAAAGAGGAATTCTACCCAAAAGAAAGTTCAAGAAGAACTCACAGCCAGGGACTTGCTCAAAACAGATATAAGCAATATATTTGAACAAGAATTTAAAACAATAGCCACAATATTACTAGCTGGGCTTGAAGAAAGCATAGAAGACACCAGAGAAACCCTTGATGAAGAGATCAAAGACCTAAAAACTAGCCAGGCTAAAATAAAAAATGCTATAACTGAGATCTAAATACACAGTTACAAGTTAAAATAGAAAAGAAGTTAAAATTATGGAAAATAGGCTGAAAAGAAGAGGGAAAGAAAACTATTAGATCATGAAGGCAGACTTAGGGAACTCAATAATTCCATCAAGTGAAACAATATCCTTATCCCAGGAGTCCCAGAAGAAGAAGAGTGGGAAAAAGGGGAAGAAAGTTTATTTGAACAAATTATAGCTGAGAACTTCCCAAATCTGGGGAAGGAAACAAGCATTCAAGTCCAGGAAGCACAGAGGACTCCCTTCAAAATCAACAAAAACAGGTCAACACTACAACATATCATAGTGAAACTTGCAAAATACAAAGATAAAGAGAGAATTCTGAATGCAGCTAGGGACAAATGGTCCTTAACCCACAGGGATAGCAATATAAGGTTAGCAGAAGACCCATCCACTGCAACATGGCAGGCCAAAAGAGAGTGGCAGGAAATATTCGATATACTGAATGGGAAAAGTATGCAGCCAAAAATTCTTTATCCAGCAAGGCTGTCATTCAGAATAGAAGGAGAGATAAAGAGTTTCCCAGACAAACAAAAACTAAATGACTTCATGACCACTAAACCAGCCCCACAAGAAATTTTAAGGGGGAGTTTTTGAGTGGACAAAAAAAAAAAAAAAAAAAAAAAAAAAAAACCAAAGCAACAAAGACTGGAAAAAACCAGAGAACATTTTCAAAAACACCAGCTCTGCAAGCAACACAATGGCACTAAATTCATATCTTTCAGTAATCACTCTAAATGTAAATGGACTAAACACTCTAAACAAAAGACATAGGGCATCAGGATGGGTGAAAAGAAAATAATATCCATCTATGTTCTGCCTATAAGAGACTCATTTTAGACTAAAGACACCTGCAGATGGAAAGTAAGGGGATGGAGATACCTCTATCATGCTAATGGATGTCAAAATAAAGCCAGAGTAGCTATACTTATATCAGACAAACTAGATTTTAAAACAAAGACTGTAGGGGCACCTGGGTGGCTCAGTCAGTTAAGCGTCCGACTTCGGCTCAGGTCATGATCTTGCAGTCCATGAGTTGGAGCCCCACGTCAGGCTCTGTGCTGACAGCTCAAAGCCTGGAGCCTGTTTCAGATTCTGTGTCTCCCTCTATCTCTGACCCTCCCCCGTTCATGTTCTGTCTCTCCCTGTCTCAAAAATAAATAAACGTTAAAAAAATATTTTTTTAATTTAAAAAAAAAAAAACAAAGACTGTAACGAGAGATGTAGAATGGCATTATAGCATAATTAAAGGGTCTATCCATCAAGATCTAACAATTGTAAACACTTATGTCCCCAACTTGGAAGAACCCAAATATATAAATCAACTAATAACAAACATAAAGAAACTCATCTATAATAATACAATAATAGTAGGGGACTTTAACACCCCACTTAGAGCAATGGACAGATCATCTAAGCAGAAAATCAACAAGGAAACAATGGTTTTGAGTAACACACTGTACCAGATGGACTTAACAGATATATTCAGAACATTTCATCCTAAAGCAGCAGAAAACACATTTTTCTTGAGTGCACATGGAACATTCTCCAGAATAGATCTCATACTGGGTCACAAATCAGCCCTAAACAGGTACAAAAAGATCAAGATCATACCATGCATATTTTCAGATCACAACACTATGAAACTTGAAGTCAACCACAAGAAAAAAATTGGCAAGTCTTCAAATACATGGAGGTTAAAGAACATCCTGCCAAAGAATGAATGGGTTAACCAGGAAATTTAAGAAGAAATTTAAAAAATACATAGAAGCAAATGAAAATGAAAACACAACAGTCTGAAACTTTTGGGACGCAGCAAAGGCAGTCCTAAGAGGGAAGGAAATACTTTGCCATTCAGGCCTATCTCAAAAAGTAAGAAAGGTCCCAAATACACAACCTAACCTTACACCTAAAGGAGCTAGAAAAAGAACAGCAAATAAAGTCTAAAGCCAGCAGAAGAAGGGAAACAATAAAGATTAGAGCAGAAATAAATGATATAGAAATTAAAAAAAAAAACCAGTAGAACAGATCAATGAAACTAAATTCTGGTTATTTTTTAAGTTTTTATTTATTTATTTTTGAGAGAGAGAGGATGCACATGCAGGAGAGAGGCAGGGAAAAAGAGGGAAACAGAGGATCTGAAGCTGGCTCCATATGTATAGCAGAGAGCCCGATGCAGGGCTCAAACCCATGAACCATAAGATCATGACCTGAGCCAAAGGCAGATGCTTAACCGACTGATCCACCCAGGTGCCCCTAAACACTGGTTCTTTGAAAGAATAAACAAAATTGATAAACCCCCAGCCAGACTTATCAAAAAGAAAAGAGAAAGGACCCAAATAGATAAAATCACAAATGAGAGAGAAGAAATCACAACTAGCACCACAGAAATGCAAATAATTATAAAAGAATACTATGAAAAAATTATATGCCAACAAACTTGGCAATCTGGAAGAAATAGACAAATTTCTAGAAATTCACAAACTAACAAAACTGAAACAGGAAGAAATAGAAAATTTGAACAGACCCATAGCCAGCAAAGAAATTGAATCAGAAATCAAAAATCTCCCAACAAACAAGAGTCCTGGTCCAGATGGCTTCTCAGAGGAATTCTACCAGACATTTAAAGAAGGTTTAATACCTATTCTTCTCAAAGTGTTCCAAAAAATAGAAATGGAAGGAAAACTTCCAAACTCAATCTACGAAGCCAGCATTACCTTGATTCTAAAACCAGAAAAAGACTCCACCAGAAAGGATAATTATAGGTCAATATCCCTGATAAACATGTATGCAAACATTCTCAACAAGATACTAGCAAATCAAATTCAACTGTACATGAAAAGAATTATTCACCATGATCACATGGGATTTATTACTGGGCTGCAGGGCTTGTTCAGTTTTCACAAATCAATCCACGTGATACACCACATTAATAAAAAAAAAAAGAATAAGAAACATATGATCCTGTCATTAGATGCAGGAAAAGCATTTGACAAAATACAGCATCCATACTTGATAAAAACCCTCAACAAAGTAGGGAAAGATGGAACATACCTCAACATCATAAAGGCCATAGATGAAAGACCCACAGCTAATATCATTCTCAATGGGGAAAAACTGAGAGCCTTTCTCCCAAAGGTTAGGAACGAGACAAGAATGTCCACTCTCACCATTACTATTTAACATAGTACTGGTGCATCAGCAATCAGACAACAAAAAGAAATAAAGTGCATACAAACCAGCAAGGAAGAAGTCAAACTTTCACTACTTGCAGATGACATGATATTCTATGTAGAAAACCTGAAAGACTTCACCAAAAAAATTGCTAGAATACATGAATTCAGCAAAGTCATAGGATATAAAACCGACGTGCAGAAATCGGTTGCATTTCTATACACCATTAATGAAGCAGCAGAAAAAGAAATCAACAAATCAGTCCCATTTGCAATTGCACCAAAAATAAGGTACCTAGGAATAAACCTAACTAAAGAGGCAAAAGATCTGTACTCTGAAAACTATAGAACATATATGAAAGAGATTTAAGAGGACACAAAGAAATGGAAAAGCATTCCGTACTCATGGATTGGAAGAACAAACATTGTTAAAATGTATATACTACCCAAAGCAATCTACACATTTAATACAATCCCTGTCAAAATACCAACAGCATTTTTCACAGAGCTAGAACCAACAACCCTAAAATTTGTATGGAACTACAAAACACCCTGAATAGCCAAAGCAATCCTGAAAAGGAAAAACAAAACTGGAGGCATCATGATTATGAATTTCAAGCCATATTACAAAGCTGTAATCATCAAGACAATATGGTATTGGCACAAAACAGAGATACAGATCAATGGAACAGAATAGAGAACCCAGAAATGGACCCACAAAGGTATGGCCAACTAATCTTCGACAAAGCAGGAAAGAATATCCAATGGAAAAAAGTCTCTTCAACACATGGTGTTGGGAAAATTGGTCTGCAACATGTGGAAGAATGAAACTAGACCACTTGCTTACACCATACACAAAAATAAATTCAAAATTGATGAAAGACCTAAATGTGAGACAGGAAACCACTAAAATCCTAGAAGAGAACACAGGCAGCAACCTCTTTGACTTTGGCCATAGCAACTTCTTACTAGACATATTTCTGGAGGCAAAGGAAACAAAAGCAAACATGAACTATTGGGACTTGATCAAGATAAAAATCTTCTGCACAGCAAAGGAAACAATCAACAAAACTAAAAGGGAGAATATATTTGCAAATAACCTCTCTGATAAAGGATTAGTACCCAAAATCTAAAAAGAACTTATATCAAACTCAACACCCAAAAAACAACAACCCAGTTAAGAAATGGGCAGAAGACATGAATAGATATTTTTCCAAAGAAGACATCCAGATGGCTAACAGACACATGAAAAAATGCTCAACATCACTAATCATCAGGGAAATACAAATAAAAACCACAATGAGATACCACCTCACACCTGTCAGAATGGCTAAAATTAACAACACAAGAAACAAGAGGTGTTGGTGAGGATATGGAGAAAGGGGAACACTCTTGCGCTGTTGGTGGGAATGCAAACAGGTGCAGCCATTCTGGAGAAGAGTATGGAGGCTCCTCAAGAAAACTAAAAATAGAACTACCCTATGTTCCAGCAGTTGCCCTATTAGGTATTTACCCAAAGGATACAAAAATACAGATTTGAATGCAACCTGATGTTTATAGCAGCATTATCAACAATAGCCAAACTATGGAGAGAACCAAATGTCCATCAACTGATGAATGGATAAAGAAGATGTAGTATATATATATACAATGGAATATGGCTTGTCCATCAAAAAGAATGAAATCGTACCATTTGCAATGACATGGATGGAGCTAGAGTGTATTATGCTAAGTGAAATAAGTCAATCAGAGAAAGACAAGTGGTGTCACTCATATGTGTAATTTAAAAAACGAAACAGATAAACATATGGGGGGGGAGGAGAGAGGGAAACAAACCACAGGAGACTCTTAATGATAGAGAACAAACTGAGGGTTGATAGAGGGGGGTGGGTGGGGGATGGGATACATGGGTATTAAGGAGGGCACTTGTGATGAGCACTGGGTGTTGAATGTAAGTGATGAATCACTGAATTCCACTCTTGAAACAAACAAAAAAAAAAGGAATAAGAAAGAAAGAAAAGAAAAAAAGAAATACTTCTAACTTAAAGAAAGGCAATAAAACAAAAAGCCATATTGAAAAACACAATTACTGGATTCTCTGTTGCTATTTCATATCGTAGAGTAGCTGTATACATCCAGAACAGATGAGACCTTTTCAACAGACCACTTCTAATACTCTCCAGTAGAACTGGATATCAAGAAGTGCGGGAAGCAATACAGAGCACCCCAAACTCTCATACAACACTGGTAACTTGGCACAGTTGTTCTGGAAAGCTGTTTGGAAGCATCTACTAATTCTGAACACATGTGTACCCTCTGATCCAGCAATTCTACTCTGAGGTATGGAGCCAACAGAAGTTGAACATGTGTGCTAAAAGACATGGACAGAAATCTTTATGGCAGCACTATTCATGATAGTAAAAACTGGAAACAACCCAGATGCCCATCAAGAGTCAAAGGGATAAATAAATGGTCCTTTGTTCACATAACGAGGAGCTATAGCACAAGGACATAAAACAATGTAGATAAATCTCACCAATGTTGAGCAAGAGGCACCAGATATTAAAGTGTACAGTTATGATTCCATTTTATAAATTTCAACAGCAGGCAAAACATGGTGGCAGAAAGAGGGCAGGAAGGGGGCTTCTAGGACACTGAAATGCTGTTTTTTTTAAATCTGGGTAGTGATTACCTGGGTGTAGTTGATGCAAAAATGCATTGAACAGTACACTTAGGATTTGTGCACTTTTCTCTAGATTTATTCTCCTCTGGTAACATTTTTTTTTTCTTTTTAAAGGCCAGGTTGAAAAAAGCCAGAAGTATCAGACTATATATTGTATGATTCCATTTATATGAAAGAACCAGAGTGAGCAAGTTCATAGGAATAGAAAGAAAATTAACAGAGGCTGGAGGGAGGACAGAATGGAAATGATAGCTTAATGTACAGGGTGTCCTTTTGGGGGTGATGAAAGTGTTCTGGAATGAAACAGTGGTGAATGTAACCCGACGTGTGAACGCATGGAATGCCACCTAATTGCACAGTTTAAAGAGGTGGCTTTTTTGTTTGTTTGTTTATTAGAGACTGGGGGCGGGGCACAGAGAGAAAGGGAGAGAGAATCCCAAGAAGACTCCATGCTGTCAGTGCAGAGCCCGACTCAGGGCTCAATTTCACAAGCCATGAGATCATGACTGGAACCAAAATCAAGAGTCAAACGCCTAACTGACCGAGCCACCCAGGTGCCCCAAGTGGTGACTTTTTATGTTATGTATATTTTACCACAATAAAAAAAGACTGATCTTAAGGGTGTTTTTTTTTTAATTTTAGTTAGTTAATAAACAGTGCAATATTGGTTTCAAAAGTAGAGTTCAGTGATTCATCATACAACCGCCAGTGCTCATCATAACAAGTGCCCTCCTTAATACCCACCACTCATCTATCCCAACCCCCCACCCACCTCCCTCCACCAACCCTCAGTTTGTTCTCTGTCTTAAAAAAAAAAAAAAAAAAAAAAAAAAGATTGATCTGAGAAAAGCATGTTATTTCCCCCTTTTAGAGATAAGCCGAGGCCAGGAGCAGATAAATAACTTGCTCAAAGTTGACCAATGAATCTACAGAGTCAGAGCTCACCAAGGCCTGTCTGATTTCAGTGCCTTTCTCTTTCCCCTGGGGTAATGTGGCTCAAACTGTCATGAGTACACGAATCACCTGGGAATGTGGTTAAAAATGCAGATTCTGATTCAGTAGATCTGCAAGGGGCCTGAGATTTTGCATTTCTAACAAGCTCCCAGACAATGATGGTGCTGCTGGCCCAGGGGCCACTATTTGAGAAGCAGGGCTCTAACCCAGCTGTTAACAGTGACAATTTCTCCTTTATCTTTGCAATTGTTGTCCACAGAGGGTTAGAGAAAGTGGGACCCATTGGCATTGTGTTCTATCACCAGCAACTCTCTGTGTAGAGAGCACAGACATCTTCCAATCAGAGCAGGAGAAAAGGACCTGCCATCCTAGATGGAGAGCTCCTATTCTTGGCTTTGGTGAAGGGGAGAAACATTCAAAGATTTATTATGACACTGGCAGCAACATTCATAATCTCCTCAGCACCAGGGAAAGAAGCTCACTTAATGCCACAGTATTGATGGCTCCATGAAAGCCACCCTCAACGTGGCACCAAGCCACTGGTACCCATTGGTCTCCCATCCTCTTCTTATACATTAGAGTGTCATCTCAAAGGACATCACGCTCAGGGCTCACAAGACAAGTTCTGGGGGAGAGATGGATGATGTCATCACCGGCAACAAGAGGTGAAGGTTTTAAGCTAAGGATCTCTGTTCCCACCAGATGGGCTTCCTCCCTAAACATTCCAGACTCCTTGAAGATAGCTTCTTTCCTTGAAGCTCTCAAGGTATGTCATTAGAGTCTGGCCACTTCCCTAATCTTGTCCTCATTTCCTCTTGTCCACAAATGAATGCCATTCAAAATACCATCTCTCCCAGACAGGAACTTTCAGGGACTTCCTGGAATCTGGGGTGGAATCAAAGACTAATGATCAACATCACCATCTCTCTTCTTACTAATACTTCCAACCACCAGGAGCCATCTTTTATCCTGCATTGGAAGAGAGAAAACTCATGTCCCCGTTGACCTCCATCAACGGGCCAGCCAAGCACTGTACCAGGTACTTCGATGATTTGTTCTATCCTCATAACATCATACATCGTGAGTATTGCTTGTTGAGAAACATAAAGAGGACTCATTAGGGAGCTAGCATTGGAATGCCTCATGCTGGTTGCCTAGCTTGAAGATGAAAGATTTGGAGGGAAGACCTAAATTCACTTCCTCCCCTAGTCACTGGGGTTGGATTTTTCTCTAGCCAAAAGTAAAAGAGTCTGAGTTTGCTCTTTGTCCTAGACCATTTGTTTTCAACTATCTTTGCCCAAATTTTGCACTTTTTTTTAAAATTTTTTTTTAACGTTTATTTATTTTTGAGACAGAGAGAGACAGAGTATGAACAGAGGAGGGGCAGAGAGAGAGGGAGACACAGAATCTGAAACAGGCTCCAGGCTCTGAGCTGTCAGCACAGACCCGACGTGGGGCTCGAACTCACGGACCGTGAGATCATGACCTGAGCCGAAGTCGGATGCTTAACCGACCAAGCCACCCAGGCGCCCCCAGATTTTGCACTTTATGGCTTTCTTAAGAGAAACTCATGTTATTTTCATATGGTATGTAGATCCTACCTATTTATTTATTTGTTTGTTTATTTATTTATTTATTTATTTATTTATTTATTTATTTATTTAATTTCTTCCTCTTTCTTTCTTTCTTTCTTTCTTTCTTTCTTTCTTTCTTTCTTCCTTCCTTTCTTCCTTTCTTCCTTTCTTCCTTTCCTTTGGGCTCACGGGTCTCAGGGCCTCAGGTGAGGTCTGCCAGTTTGGTGAGCTTCACAGTGTCAAGAAGGTTTTACTGACAGTGACCATCAGCTGGGCCTCCAGACACACTCAGACTATGGGTGGCCTACATGGCACCGGGCAGTGGGTCTCATTCGGCCAGTGGAGCTGGGGGTAGCAAAGCTCCATGCCTCCCTAGAGCAGAAAGCAGATAAAAAGCCTGTAGCTCAGCCTCCTGCTGCCTGTAGTCACTTTCACTGGTAACTCTACGCAGTCTTGATTTCTACATATGGCTTGTACTGAGGATTCTAGCCAAGACTTACCTGTTGATCTTGTAAACCATGGACTGTGAAAGGGTATGCTCCTTCCCTCCTCTCCCTCCTCCTCCACTTCCTTCCCAACATTGGGCTTAGGGATCAGTCCTAGAACTCCTTCTTTTCTCTTCCTCAACAATCTGCACTCCCACGGCTGTAAGGACCACCGTGGACATTCATACCTTTAGCCCCTAACTCTCTCCAGAGTTTCTGCCCTCTTGACATATGCTTCTCTGTTCCATTTCATTCCTGTCTCATTGCTTCTGCTAGAATCCCCAGAGTTCTCCATGGTGCTGTGCATTCCTGTCACCCTCACACCCAAGCCATCCCTGGGCCATTAGATCCTAGATCTCAAACACGTCTATATCAATTTCTATTCAACATTTTCAATAATGGCTCCCTACACCTTCCCTTCCAGTCATGCTAGAATTTGGAATTACATGTGTTTGCTTTTCTGCTTATTTTCTGTCTCCACAAGGAAATGACAGTTCCAGCAAGCACCCATGTCTTTTTCACTCCCTGTGGTATCCCTAGTATCTAATGCACAGAGTAGATGCTCAATAAATAATCACTGAATGGATGAATGAATGATGATACGTGACAAGGATAACAGGGAAAATGCATCCTCTGGCTGCTTTGGTTGTTTATTATAGGATAATATTGTCAAGTAGGAATTGCTGGTGGAAATGAAAGGTGATGAAATTGGGAAAAGTCTAGAGACAATACACAGGAGATCTGTGGGAATTTTATTTCTTTGAAACCATCTTGGACTCAAATCTCTTCAGATTCTGCAGCTTTTGTCTCCTTTATGTTGCCTCAGGCCCCAGTGAGCTTTTGACCACTGGGGGCGGGGTGGGGGTGGGGAGAGCTCCAGAACTAGAAACACTATTAATTCTATTTTCATGGATGAGGAAAGAGAAGCTGCATTTAATTAAGCACTTGGTCCACATTCAGAGGCAGAAATAACTGGGATTCAAATCCAATTCAATATGAATCCAATTTGATCTAAATCCAATTCAATCCAAATCTAACTCCAAGGCCAAGTTCATCGCTTTCCAAAAAACCACTACAGCCCACATATCACAAAGCTTATAGCAGCCACTGAATGCCCTCCCTTCGCTTCTCTTGACCCACTCACATTTTAATGATTTCCCATCATATGATTTTTGAAAATACCTGAAAATGCATTCCTGCAGGACAGACTGGGCAAAAATTCTTACTTATTGTAAAGATTGGAAAGAGGAACTTGGGGTAATGGGTGTTTGCTTTATCATTTAGGAATATTCAATTCTGCACGAGAGAGAGAGAGAGAGAGAGAGAGAGAAACAGGATGTATGAAACCCATAAGAAGGGTGAAGCATAGATGGAAAGTAAGCTGGTAACTTTAGACATGGATAAAACACATCGGGACTGTTAAATAGAGATCACGAATAAAGGAGGAGCTTGGAGACACAGGAAGAATTTGTATCACACATTCAAGATAGAAGTAAGACAGTAACTGTATATTAAAAATAGAGTGGATAAACAAAATATTTGATGGAACAAACAAAATTTCACTTATAAAAAGAAGGGGATGGAAAGATTAAATCATAAGTCATGAGCATGCTGTGTCTGGATTGACAGCCACATCATCCTATATTGGTCTCCCATTGGTAACACCAAACATGGCCCCATTCTGGCTGTACATGTCCTCTCCCAAAGAATGCAGATAAAATTCACAGCTACTCATCAAGCTAATGGATGAACTACTGCTGGGGCCAGGTTTAACTGTTCCCATTTCTCCCCCATGACATATGTATCTTGGTTCTAGCCACCCTCCATCTGTTGGAACCCCCCTGGTCTTTTTAACCACACCAGCAGAGGGGAAGACACATGTAGCATACAGATAGGATATATGGATATTGAACGACCCAGGGTAGAGTAGGTATAAAGTTTCTACCTTCTGGCACCTTATTCTATGTGGGTTAACTTTCCCCTTGCTTCTTGCTGTGTTTTAAATGGATTTAAACCATGTGACTACACCATCTTAATTTGGTCTGTGAGCCTTTCTGTTCAGTGACCTTCAGAATTCCCTGCCTGCTAGTATTTGGGGCTACATTGCATCAGGGTAATTTTCCACAGCACACATGGCTGACCTTGAACAAACCTGTGTGTTAGAAGTTTTCCTATGACCTTTTGCTTTCTTTGTTATGCCTGCATGCTGCCTCATAGTCACCTGGATTCTCTCCCTCAAAATCTGCTCCTTACTCAGGTGATGAAACTTTCTTACCTCCATACACTGTCTTACCTAACAAAATTTGTCATCTTGTGTATCATTCTGTCATCTTACTGCTATTATTTCTAATTTGAGGTTGCAGAATCAACTTTCAAAACATATTCTCCTTAGAAATTTAAACCTGTAGGGGCACCTCGGTAGCTCAGTTGGTTAATTGTCTGACTTCGGTTCAGGTCATGATCTCATGGTTCCTGAGTTTGAGCCCTGTGTCAGGCTCTGTGCTGACATCTTGGAGCCTGGAACCTACTTCGGATTTTTTGTTTCCTTCTCTATCTGCCCCTCCCCCACTCACACTCTGTCTCTCTGTCTCTCTCTGTCTCTCTCTCTCTCTCTCTCAAAAATAAATAAACATTTTTAAAAAATTTTAAAGGAATTTAAACCTATAATTAGGTTTAAATTACAAATTAAATAAATTTAGAAATTATTTTAGAGTACACTGCCACCAAGCGGTAGGGGAGCCCCAGGCACAGCTATTTCTATCCTTTGCATTCATGAAGGAGACAAGGTTCCTAAGGGTACATACAGCACAGAAGCCTCTTGGCCAGTTAGTGACTGAGATGGTTGTGGAGAAAGCCATTGCAATGAAAAGCCAAAGGCAAGAACCTAAGACCTAGAAAAGAAACTTGATGTTCCATAAACAGAAATGGAGATGAGTTTTGCTAACTCTGTCTTGTTTCAGTCGGTCATTTTTGGTGATTATAAACCATGCTTCAAGGGGCTCTGGGGCTGGTCTGGGTTCAAGGGAGAGGCTGACTAGGCAGACCTCCTATCTAGACTTCAGCCAGACAACTCTGCTTTTCTCTGTTTTATACATCAGGGTGCCGTGTTCACTTTCATTTGATAAAAAGGTTCTATAACTAAAAAGGGGGCTGTTGCTATATTTCAAATCCCTCTTAGAAGTTGTCATTCCATATATGACATTATTATAATTTTTAACATTCTGAACACCAGCTTATTTCTATTGACCCAACTGTATGGAGGGCGGTCTGCTGGACAAGGAGGGGAAGACAAGCATTTGGAGACAGAGAAGCCTTCCCAGTGAAGGAGGAGACATAGAAGACCCCCACCAACAATAGAAAATTGCTAGAACAAGGAGTTAAGTGCTGGGACCACAGGAGGTCCTGCCCACCTTCATTTGAACAAACAGAGAAAGAGAAAGAGACTCTTGCATGACTAAAACCTCTTTGGCACATGTTTGGTTTCACTAGCGTAACCATGATAAGGATCCTAGTCAACTCAAGGGCAAGTTCAAGTTTTATGAAGACATCATGATGACTATGATATTGGTAATGACTCTGAAGCTTAACTGAGCACATACGATGCGGTAAGTGCTATCATTACCTCCATTTTGAAGACAACAAAACTGAGCCCCAGAGAGGTTAAGTAACTTGCCCAAGGTCACAAGGAAATAACAATGGAGCCAAGACTGCAAAACCAGGCAGTTTTTCGCCAGAGTTCCAGCTGGCCTACTCAACTGATAGGGGCTTGCCTAAGAGCACCACATGTAAACCAACTCTCCACCTCACCCTGCCTCCCGCATCCCCACTTCTAGCCAATCAGTGCTCGCCCATCCTCCCAGTCATCTGCCTGGGGCCTGACCAGATGGAATAGTCTTTGACCAGAGTCAGGAAGGAAAGCCACCGCCCAGAAAGACAGGCATGGGGTTGAGGTCCCTCCCTTGTTGCTGGAGCCATGTGTCTGTTCCTGTTCACCATCATTGTCCCCCCCTGAATCACTCTCTGAAGCCCTGGGGGAGGTTTGTGGTTTACCTGCACCCCAGATGCTCTCTCTGTTCTGCCTTCCAAAGGCTCAGTCCCTTTGGTTTCCTTTGGCGGACCCAGCTTCCAACCCCCAGCTTCTCTGTCCTTGGCACTTGCCTGCTTCCTTACCTGTAGGGAAACAAGTGACAGAAGCTGACATCCTGCAGGTGGAAGTGACAGGTGGTGGATGGGTGGGTGCATGTGGCTGCCACATAAACACATCAGGAAGCAGCTTCTACCTCTGGATTCATGAACTCCCATATCAAGTGCCTCGTCCAACTGGGTCCCTGATCCCTGCCTCAACTGGGTTTTCTAGACTTGTCCACTTGTCTGCTCAGCCACATGTGCACACTTCCTACCCTTCGCTGACCCAGCTGACTTCCCAGAACTGATCCCTGTCCATGTGACTGGTCATCTACTCCCTGTCTGGTTTTGCCTTCATCTGTAACACCTTCCCTGGAAATCAGCCACCTGTTACCTCAGCTTGTTTTCTGTCTGGCTGAATTCTGAGTCCCAGCCTTCTCTGCCTTCATCTGGACCTGTGCTGGCTGGGTTCCCCTGTGAAATCCCCTAGGTCATAATATAATGTTGGAGGGAAAGGAAACAGAGTCCTTGGTGTTTGTTTTCTTTTTTTTTTTTTTTTTTTAATTTTCTTTTTTCAACGTTTATTTATTTTTGGGACAGAGAGAGACAGAGCATGAACGGGGGAAGGGCAGAGAGAGAGGGAGACACAGAATTGGAAGCAGGCTCCAGGCTCTGAGCCATCAGCCCAGAGCCTGACGCTGGGCTCGAACTCATGGACCACTAGATCGTGACCTGGCTGAAGTCGGACGCTTAACCGACTGCGCCACCCAGGCGCCCCGGTATTTGTTTTCTTATTTAATACTCACCATGGCCCTATAAGACGTTGACCCAAAAAAAGACCCAATGACAAAAAAAGTAAGTGAGACTCAGGGAGAGTCTCAGGGAGACCCAAGATCACGTAGCAACAGGCTACTCTGACTTTACTCCCTTATAACTTTTCTCAGCCTAAATTAGACTCCCAGAACCAGCCATCCACTCCCATGAGGGAGGTCTAGTGATTAGTGTCAACAGATTGCACTTTTCTGGCTCAGATAACAATTTAACAAAGGAGTCTTTCTTCAAAGCTTGAGAAAATGTCCCCAACTTGTGATGGCTTCATCCACAACAACTATCCAGGAACCTTCTGGGAGGGGAGTCCCCACGGGCCAGGAAGTTTTGTCTGCTTCATACCTCACCATCAGACAGTACCTGGCACATATATATTCAACAATGTATATGGTTGAACCAAGTAGGTCATTGCCCAGGGCCACCTGTGTTTTAGAGCAGAACCAGGACTTGAACTCTTCCCTGCACAGGTGGTGTAGCCAGATGTTTTCCACTGCACCATGTCTCATTCAGGATTAGTCAGCAAAGATGGCCTACCTCTGTGTCATGTTATTTCAACGGCGATTATTGGTTACTTTGCATATTGTCCTTAGAGAACTAGCCTGTCTTACCACTACCAGCCACCCCTTTCAGCGGTCTTGTGGTTATCCATATGCTTATAAGTCTGGCTAGTCATCTCTCACCCTTAAAAATACGGACACCCATGGAAACACCTCCCATGGCAAAACAGACAAAGCACAGAAGGAAAATCCCTCTGGATTCTAGGAATGAGGAAACATGGCTTCTAGTCTTGTCTTTGCCACTGGTGGCTCTGAGGACAAGACCCTTCACTCACCCCCCCCAATCCCAGAAGCCTTCCTGGAAAACGAGGGAGTTGGACCCAGAGGTTTCTGAGGGCCCCTGATGAATCCCTCATCATCCTGACGCAATCCCGTTCATGGGGCCCAGGCTCCTGTCCTAGTCTGGCCGTCCTGCTCAGAGTCCTGTGCTGCTGACTGACTTCAGCTTCCTTCAGCCTCCTGTAGGGGAAATCCCTCCTCTTTACTCTTCCTTTTCTGAAGTGACCTAACCATACCTTTCCCTGATGATTTGGTCTGCTGCTGTTGAGTTCAGGGTGTAGGAAGCCAGATCAACCCTGCCTGGGGCCCAAACAAGAAGACCTGAGCTCCTTCCTCCCTCCCCAGCCCTCCTTGCCCATCAGCACCTCACCTGGCGCATGCTTTTTCACTCACCCAAGTGACAGAGGTGCGTAGTCTCATCCCTTTGGATAAATGAACACATGGCTCTTGGTAAACATCTGAAAAACAAAGGATAACCAATAGACCCCGTTTGGTTTTACCTGGTCCTATATCCTGGAGCCAGCACAGTGCCTGGCACAGGACATGCCACAGACACTTCATAAGTATTTGTTGTAAGGTTGAAAACGGGGCAAAAATCAATGGTTTCCTTGTCAGGCTAAAGCTTACATCTGTCTTCTGTCTATGAGCTCCTTGCATAAGCATCTAAATAGAACCTGGTCAAATCTTTCTCTTATAGAGGATGCTTCCCAACTTCAGTGGGCTCTGTTGTGTCCATTAATGAGGGAGGGGGATTTACATCAGATCCACGATGGTTATGACAAGGACTGATGGGGAACCAACAAATGGTAAAGGAAAAAGGTGCTACTCAAAAGACACAGCTCTTCCTTTGCTGGAGTTGCTTGGAACTTGGTTATTAAAATAAAGGTTAAAAAGCTCACGAGAATTTAAAAGAAACAATGTTCATTGCTGATGGAGACCAAAAAAGAAAGATCCAAAAGCCAAGATCATCAAATGCTGACTCTCTGTTCAGCAAGTTCAGGTTGTTACAGCTATACATTTTGGCTTTGTATTTTTTTTTTTTAAGCCCTCTAATGCTGGGTATTCCAGAGAGGCTGTACCATGCTACATTTCCACGAACAACGAAATGAGTGATCCAGTGTCTCTGCATCCTTGCCAACGTTTGAGGTTATCACTATTTTTTATTTTAGCCAACCTGGTAGGAGCAGAGTGAAGGCTCATTGTGATTTCTTATGTGTGTCTGATGATCTAATATTTATAACAAGATGACATAAACAGTGCATAAACTGTATAGTATATATCATCCCAGTGGAACACAGGAAAATAATTCCATTATTACACACATCAGTATTTCTGCAGCAAATCTATGAGCATTCACCTAAATGGAATAAGTTAGGGCAACAAGTATCCTCATCCCAATTTAAATCTAAATAAGCCAACAAATGAGCTCAGGTCAAATTTGGCTACCAAGCATGTTATGAAAAAAATTCTGTTTTCCCAGCTGTCTTGATATTGGAATTGCAGATAAAAAATTTGGAGCCTATTGATAAATTATTCTGAATGGCCTAATTCTTTTAAGGCACTACTGGCATTGACTCAATGAATGTAGAGAGGATAGGCTGGTAAAAGATACTCTTCATTCATTTACTTATTCATCCATCTGACAAATACTTGTTTCTTTTTTTAAGTTTATTTATTTTGATAGAGAGGGAGAAAGAGAGAGAGAGTGAGCAGGGGAGGGGCAGAGAGAGAGAGAGATAGGGAGGCACAGAGAGAATCCCAAGCAGACTCCTCTCTGTCAGCTCAGAGCCTGATGCGAGTCTCGATGTCATGAATCATGAGATCATGACCTAAGCCAAAATCAAGAGTTAGACGCTTAACCAACTGAGCCACCCAGGCATCGCCAATACTTGTTGAGTAGCTACTATGTGCTAGCAAATGAGGACTTTCCTCTATGAAGCTGGGTGAGGAAGCACCTTACATGGACTTCTGAATACCCTGCCCCCTCTAGGCTAGAAGATGGCACTCTGGTGGGGCTGGGGGGATACCACCTTGGGCTGGAACTGACTCATGGGTATGGTTTGGGGTCCTTTTTTGATTTTCATGTATTCATGTACAAAACAGACAAATCTGGGCATTGAGCAAATTCCCAGCTTCTCAAAAATATGCTCCTATATGAGAGGGGGAAGGAGAGAGAGCTCTTGATTGGTTTCAGGATGAAGCTATTTTTTTCATTCAACTGGTACTGCCCAGACTGCTGCCTTGTTTCAGGTGAGTTTTCTTTCAAAGACAAAACCACTATTTTGGATGTACTCTGAGTTGGCTCTCCCCTCTGGAGGATGGATTAACAAATTTGCTTATATAGCTCTAAGAAGTGGGGTGGATGTGAACAAGAAAGAAGAGGGAATGGGGTGCCTGGGTGGCTCAGTCTCCTGGTTAAGCCTCCAACTCCTGGTTTCAGGTCAGATCATGATCTCACAGTTCATGGGTTTGGGCCCCACATTGGGCTTTGTGCTGACAGTAGAGGGCCTGCTTGAGATTCTCTCTCTCTCTCTCTCTCTCTCTCTGCCCTTCTCCCAGTTATGTGCTCTCTCTCTCTCTCTCAAAATAAATAAATAAATACTTTTTTTAAAAAAGAAGAGGGAGTGATTCCTTCTTATTGGACTCCCCTTGGCCTCTGTACTAAATTTCCCCTTGGCCTCTGTACAAAACCCCCTTGGTCCAGTTAGTCTTGATTCTGTGTGGGCTCTTAACTCATTTCTGATCACCCAGCACCTCACTTCCAAAGCACTTTGGTGTCTTCATTTTTCCTTTTCCATTCAGTCAATAAACATTTGTGGAAGCTGCTATTTTCTAGGCCTGGGGACACCGTGATGACTTTCATGGACCATAAGCACTTTTGCCTTCATGGGCTGCTTCCTCCATTCATGGTCTATAGCAAAGCCAAAGGGCTGACCCAGAATTTGCCCTTGACTTAGGCTCTTTGCAACACAGACTTTGCAAGCTGGAAGATCTGTATTTAACTCCCACTTCTTCCCGACCTAAACCAACTGCATTTTCCTCTCAGTTATTCTACCAACAAAGGAAGTAATTAAGTGTACCTCGAAGGGTGTCTGAGCGGATTAAATAGATTTATTTCTGTAACTTGCCATACAATGCACTCTGCAAAGGCTAGTTACCTTTCCTGTGATTTCTTGACCATCTCCCATGTGCCTGGAGGGAACTCAGCATGACACTTCTGAATGGGATAGGGGCAATGCTCAAGGGTACAAGGCCAAAGGTAAGCCCTCGGTAAGGTTAACTTTTGATTTGTGAAGATGGAAAAGGTGTGTTGGCCACTGATGTTCCACAGAAACTAGCTGATCAGCCATGGCTGGGACTGAATTAAGGAGCTGAATCAGTTATTCTGCAAACAGGGTCATGGCTCAAAGCTGATGCAAAGCACAGGGAGCTGACTGTTGTTGGTGTGTATCTACCTGTGGCCCCTCCACGTGGTTTCCCATCTCACTCAAGAAAATACCAAAGACTTTTGAGCATCCTCAGACCCTACCCAATTCCCCACCCCAGCCCTCCCTGCCCCTTTCACTCTGTCTTAACCACGCTGGCCTTGCCATCCCCCAAATGAACATGTTCCTGGACCACTCTTCCTCTAAGAGACTCATGTGGGTGACTCCCTCACCTCCTTGGCCAATTGCTCAAAGTGCCCCCTCTAACCAAAGCCCTCCCAGGCCAGGTATTTCCATCCTCCTGTCGGTCTTTTCTTCTCCATTGTATCCTGCCCCACCCAGCACTGTCTAGTTTAGTGGGCAGCTGAGTGCATTCATTGGTTACCCACATACCCACTAGCAAGTAAGCGCCATGTGAGATTTTTCTGTCCTTTTTTTCTCCACCATGTTCCCAGAACCTCGAGCAGGGCCTGGCCCAGAGCATGGGCTCAATACATACTTGTTGAATGATATATAATTCTACTATTCTATACTCCCACAGTGGAATCCTTGCAAGGCCCTCGACTCAGGGACCTACATCTTTACATTTATTTAAGAATGCTGGAAGATGGCTCATTTTTTGTTTGTTTGTTTCCTTTCTCAGTTTGTCCTGGGAACAGAGGGTTTCCTGGGCCTTGTCCTGGGACTGGGCCGGCAAGGCCTTGGCACTTCTGGTACTCATTTCCAGATGACCCTTCCCATGCCCTTCATTCAGCATAATGCCCTGCATAGGGCAGGTGCCCGGTCAGTGTTCACTGAGTAGAAGACTGATTAGCTGAGTCCAAACAAAAGAGAGGATAAACATGGATGTGCAACAGATCCCCAAAGGGACCCTTCCCCCAGCCAAAAAGTGAGCAGCAAAATGAAATCAGCTCCAGCTTTGGTTCTTCCATCAAAGGCAGAAAGTTCAAAATCAAAAAGGTGAGAACACCATGTTCCAGAGTGGTTAAGAAACTTGTTCTGAGTCACCCAGCTAGCAGCTAGCACATTTAGAGTTCAGCTGGCTAATTCAGCCATCTCTCCATTGTCCACAGATGCCTCAACTTTTAAGTCAGGCTTTGAGCATGAGAACTAACAAATATTAGAATGTGTCTTTACTTTCCATAGCTGGCCTGCCATCCCTCCTTCCTTCTTACTAAATTTTTTTGATGTTTATTTATTTTTGACAGAGAGAGAGACAGAGCCTGAGTAGGGGAGGGGCAGAGAGAGAGGGAGACACAGAATCAGAATCAGGCTCCAGGCTCTGAGCTGTCAGCACAGAGCCAACATGGGGCTCGAACTCACAGACCGTGAGATCATGACCTGAGCCGAAGTAGGACGCTCAACCAACTGAGCCACCCAGGTGCCCCCCTCCTTCCATCTTATATGGAACATCTTTGTTCCTTTGTCCCTCACAACCTTCCTGAGTCACCTCACTGTCCAGGCCAGGAAGTAAGGCCATGTCACCCACCCGCACAGTGGCGGTGTGCAGGCCATTTACATTATTTCCTTTCCTTTCAACAATGAACTTTCCAGGTGGGCATTTTCTGTTGAGGAAGCTGTGACTCAGTAGAGCTCAAGGGTGTCCAGTAGAAAGGGATGTGAACCCAACTAGTCTCTCCAACCTCAAAACAAGATCCATATGACCTCTTTTTATTACGTAGGGTTTCTCAACCTGGGTGGTCTTGGCATTTGGGACCAAACAACTCTTGTGGGGGTCGTCCTGCACACTGTTGGGATGTTTAGCAACCTCCTGACCTCTAGCCTCTACTTACCAGATGCCGGTAGGGTCTCCTCAGGGGTGACAACCAAAAACATCACCAGATATTGCCAAATGTCCCCTGGGGGCTTAACACCCTTGCCCCTGTTGAGAAATGCCACTCTGACCCCATCACACAGGATGCTACTCAACACAGAGCCACCTCATGCACCCCCTTGAAGAACACAGAACCTACTTCGCCTTCAGTTTGGTATAAAAAGAACTGCCTAATGTTCCTCAGCTGGAACACCGGGGTTCAAGTCCTAGCTCTACGCCCAAATAGCTGTTGACTTTGGATGAGTTGCTTACTCTGACACAGAAGAATGATAATATTATCAGACTCAGGAAATTAAGTCAAAATAAATATACAAAGACTACTGTAGGGGATCAGAAGATGCCACCTCAAAATGGGCCACTTTGGCATAAGGGCTTCTGTGAGCTGAAGACAACTAAAAGGCAGTGACCCCAAAACAGCTCTCTGCTCTTCCCCCATTTGCCTCAATGTAGGACACAAATTCTCCTTTGTGTAGATCTCTCTCCTCCTCTCTCTCACACCAAGAAGGAGAGCAGGAGATAACCATAGACCCTCATCAGCCCAGAGGCACTGCCAGATGATAACAAATCTCAGTAAAACACCCGACTCTCTTGTTCATTAGCTCCCCCCCATACATTTGCTTTCCAATTGTCTGCTGCCCCTAAAAGCCTGACCCCCCTTCCTTTGTCTTGTCACTTCTCAGCAATGTATTGTTCTTTGTCAAACAATAGTACATAAGCTTTCTGGCCTAACCATTTCTTTAGGGTTTTCCCTTCTTTCTAAAAAGAGCCCCCCATGCCATGTAAAAATATTAATATCAAACAAAACATGTATGCCTTTTCTCCTGGAACCTGTCTTTTGTTAGTTTAACTTCCAGGATCCAGGTGCAGAAGCTAAGGCGTACAGCAAGAATGTTTTTCCTCTCCTATGCCATGAAAAACAAACTCCACTGGCGGTAATGCTTGCCGGGGAGACACTAAAATCCAGCACCTAGTTTCATGACTGTGGCTCTAACCATTCAAAACTGAGGAACAGCCATGAACTCTGAGCTGTCCCAGCATCTTGGACTCTCATCTCCCACACCAAAGGCTCTTTCCTAACCAACGAACAATATATTTGCTCACATGAGCAATGCCTGGGTCTGGAATTGCAGACTCATTCTGCCTCACCCAGGCAGGACCACCATACACGCCCCCTTCTCAGTTTCTAGTATATACAAACTCCTAATTCTTTCCCATAGTTAAATTCTCCATGAATTTCTTCACTGTCGATGGCTCCCTTGCCTGACAAATAAGTGAATTCAGAGCTCATTTTGATGGTCACTGTATAGGTCATTGTCTTTCCTTTAACAAGCCCTCAGTACAGTGCCTGGCACATAATAAATGCTCAATAAACATTAGCCAGCACTGTTATCCTATGTAGCCCTATGCATTGCCCTCCCTAAGCCCCTCTTATCTGACCTCAGGTTCTCATCCCCTTAGCAGGATGTGGGCCTTAAGCAAAACTTTACCCATTTCATTGTCAATAGGAAAATGCAGGGCAGAAGCCAAAAATTCACCAGGTGGCTGATGGGAGGAGGGATGTGCCTCCTTGGGACTCTCAGGCCCAAGATGCCCCAAGTGGTAAGAAGGGTCTGCAGCAAAGCAACCCTGATGCTCTTTTTCCTGGACGGTGAGCTGAGGAAAAACTCTCACCTGGAGAAGACCTAGTGAAACCCTCTCACCTGTAGACATTGTAATTCATAGGGTGGCTCCAGGGCCTGTCTCTCCCTCACAGGAAGAGGCTTTGGTAAATTCAAGATGTCTCCATGTAAAGGGTCAGGTTCCACCTGGGAAGACTTTGTCCCTGCGGGAGTGGAGACCTGGCACCTTGTCCACAGGGGAAAGTGTGCTTAACCACAACCATCTGGTCGGGAGATGGGCTGCCAGAGTGGGGGGTAGGGGGAGCCTTCGGGGTGATGAGCCCAAACCCTGGCTTGGTTCCTAGGAGACTGGGAACCTTGCAAAAGTCACATCAGGAGCTCTGTGGCCCTCAGTTTTAAAACCAGAGATAAGAGAGCTGGCCTATGTGCCACATTCAGCCTGGGTGAGAAAGAACAAATCCCAGGCTGTGAGGTAGTCACCCACCCCATTCTCACCTCTCCTCTTATTCACTGGCCCGATCTTCTCAAGTTAAGGACTCAGCTTCATCACGATTCCTTTTATTAAACATGTTTTTTAACTTTCTGTATTCCGATGCTTTGGCATCTAGGGCCCAACTGACGTAGAAGCGACTGTCCCTCCCAGGGTTAGCCAAATCCTAAAGATAGTAAATAACCCACGTGGGACTGCAATTTTCAAATATAAACCAGCTGATTCAGAGCCACCACCCCCCAACTACCTTCTCTCCCCAGCTGTCACACTCTGGGCCACTCTTCCCTTCCCCCAGTCATGACCAAGTTCAGGTGCCAGACAACTAGGCGAGACATCAGATAACTAGGGACAGCCCTTGGGCCCCAGAACCCACTGAAGTTACTCGAAACTACCAATCTTTAACCTGCTTACCCTTTCTTTCCTGCTCCTCCCCATGGAAACCACAATAAAGGCTCTTGCTTGCTCTTCCCTAACTCCTTCTGTCTCCTGACTGACCATGGTGCCTCTCCATGTGGACCCACAACACTATTGTGACTCCCGGGTCAAAGTGGGGGCTTCCTGTACTCAGGAGATAGGCAAGGTCTTCCTCAAGTCCAACTCACAGTGGATCCATTGGTCCACAGACTCACGTTTGTTATACCCCTACTTCCTGAATGCATAATTGGAGTAGATATCCTTGGAAACTGGCTGAGTCCCCACATTGGCTCTGTGATCAAAGTCTGGGGTAGGAAGGGCTAAATGGAAGTCAGTGGATCTTCACCATCCCCCCCACCCCCCACCAAGATAGTAAACCAGAAGCAGTGCTGAATCTCACAGGGACCGCAAAGGCTGCTGTCATCCTAAAACACTTGAAAAAACACTTGTCACACCCCAGTGTAACTCACCAGCTTGGATTGTGCAGAAGTCAGATGGATCTTGGAGGATGACTATGAATGATTCTAAACTTATTCATGCAGTGACTCCAACCGCAGCTGCTCCCCCAGCTGTCATTCTTTCTTGGAGCCCACAAACACAGCTCCTGGCACTTGGTATGGAGCCAAGGCCCCAGCCAACGCCCTTTTGTCCATACCATCTTGTAAGGAACATAGGTTTCATTTGCCTTTATCTGACAGATCCAACAGTATACCTTTACGGTCTCTCATCAGGGCTTTGTCAATTCTCCCACTTGCAAGAAAGTCGATAGTGTGATACCTATAGAGAACATTTGTGACAGCATATAGTGTGCAGAGGTCACAATCATGGCACCAAACATCACAGTGGTCCCCTGCATTGGTGACATTGTGCTGATTGGATCATCTGAACACAGAGTGGAAGGCACTTTAGATTCTGTATTAGTCAGGGTCCAACCAAGAGACAGAAAAGGGGAGTCACAGATATAGTGAACAACCAATATCCCTAGGGCAAGATCCAGATTTTATTTTAGAGGACATGGCCATGGCTAACTGGAAAGGGTGTCAAGGAAGCCATGCATGGGTAAATGCCTTATTGGTGGCATTCTGCTGTACAAGTGCCCAGGAAAGCTGCTGACCACTTGAGTGTGATGGCCGTCATGTACTGTAGGAGCCAGGCACCAGAGAAACCATCCACCGCAGGACCCATATGCTGGAAAAACTGAATACTGCAGGAGCCCAGTGCCAGAAAAGTCACTTAAAAAAATTTAATGTTTATTTATTTTTGAGAGAGAGAGAGAGAGAGAGAGAGAGAGAGAGACAGAGCATGAGCAGGGAAGGGGCAGAAAGAGAGGGAGACACAGAATCTAAAGTGAGCTCCAGGCTCTGAGCTGTTAGCACAGAGCCCGACGTGAACTCATGAACCATGAGATCATGACCTGAGCTGGAGTCGGATGCTTAACCAACTGAGCCACCCAGGTGTCCCTAGAGAAACCATTCTTTGGCAGCAGAAGTCTGGCCAAGGGAGTGCACCAGAACCAGGAAGAGACTCCATCTATTTTCAGTATTCCTCCAGCATCCTCTACTGACAAACCTGGTGGCAAAGGGGAAATATGTAAAGGGCATATCAAGAACTGTGAAATAGGTATGAGATTTTATTCTACTTGCAGACGACCCAGCTAGCCTGCCCCAGTGTCATGGACACTGTCAGGAAACATATGATACCTTGTGCAGATTCAAAGACTTGTATGACTTACGGCACAACAACCAAAACATACTGTATCTTAGCTTCTACTCACCTTGGCTCTGAAATCCCAGAGCTTCTGACTTTTGATCTCAGGGTCATGAGTTCAAGCTCCCTATTGAGTGTGAAGCCTACTTTAAAAATAATAGTAATAAATTTTAAAAATTAGTAAAGCAAACTAGAGAAAAGAGAATGTGATTAAGAGAATCAAAGGAGAGAGATAATACATTTACAGTACTGGGCTGTAAAAAGTCCACATATAAGCAGACTGGAGCAGTTCAAACCAATGTTGTTCAAGGATCAACTGTATAAGAGAGAATGCCTGGCTCATCTTTTCCCATTAATTTTTAAATGTTTTTTAAACATTAAATTTGGGGGTGTCTTGGTGGCTCAGTTGGTTAAGTGTTCAACTTCAGCTCAGGTCATGATCTCACAGTTCATGAGTTTAAGCCCCCCGTCAGGCTCTGTGCTGTCAGCTCAGAGCCTGGAGCCTGCTTCAGATTCTGTGTGTATGTCTCTCTCTCTCTGCCACTCCCCTGCTCCCACTCTGTGTCTGCCTGTGTCCTGAGAATCCCAGTCCAAACTGCCTGTTTGGTAAAATGAAATACCTTTTGGAAAAAGATATTTGCCTTCTTTGCAAGGATCCAAGACACCTGTAAGACTCCCTCCTCCACTGACCATTGGCAGGGTCCTTGGTACCAAGGGAGGCTAAGGTTGAACAGAAGGGAGCCTCCAACTCCAGTGCTTGGGTGGGTCTAGACAGCAGTGAGGCCCAGTGTTATTACAGATGTATCTAGCAAACATGAGCCCAGTGGAAAAACTAATGTGGACTATGCCAGCATGCAGTACCAAGATTCTCTTTCCTTACCCCATGAGCAGAGAAAGTGGTATGAACTAAGCAAGGCCAAGGTTCTTTTTTGTAAGATTTTATTTCTTTATTTTCAAGTAATTTCTACACCCAATGTGGGGCTTGAACTCACAACCTCAAGATCAAGGATTGTACTCTACTGATGGAGACGTCCAGGCACCCCTAAGGCAAGGTTCTTTGTAAAAGTGGGAACAATACATAAGCTCACCAAAGAAAGAATGTATAGTAAGTTGTCTGTCTTGGAGAATGCAGTTTTCATATTCCAGATAGCATCTGGAGGTTCCCAGGACAGACTTAGCTCTGAGAACCTGCCTCTTGGTAGCCAGGAATCTGATTTTGGAATTCGGATTAAAGACTTGAGCCCAGACCACATTCGCAGCCCCCCAGAGCCCACTCTTTCCCTCACTGCTTCTCCCTTCCCTCTTCCCCATCTCCTTTTCCCACCACCTCCCCTGAAACCTGCCTTTAGTCGTGTCCAAGGATGGCTAAAGTGAGGCAAGAGTTTCATTGCAACAGCATTTCTCCTGCTGGAGACTGATCTATAACTGGTGTGTTGGAATTTGGCTGCTGACCTATGATCCCAAGAACAATTAGGTGCCCCCTCGTCCAACAGGCACCATGGCCCCAAGCCCTGCGTTGGCATCATGAGCATAGATGCACCATGATTAGAGACACACGGACAGAATAACCAGTTGTTAGCATTTATTCTTCACAGACCTTGTGTGTTAGGGCTTTGAGAAGTTTTTAAAGGCATTAGTCTCTCCCTTTGATATTTATTTCACCTGAGTGAGAATGTTAGCAAGTGTTGCTCACAATTTGGATTTTCTGAAATACTAAGCAAAACCATTCTAAGCTGACTTATCCTTCTCATGTGAGCAGAGCATTGACTCAGCATCTCCTTAATCAGCACCCCAGGGTTGCTATATGCTCTTTATATAATTGGCTATAGCATTCAAAATTTTCAGGGAGCACAGGAACAAGAAAATTTCCTTGTCAA
Organism: Felis catus; assembly: GCF_018350175.1. Classification (NCBI taxonomy): domain Eukaryota; kingdom Metazoa; phylum Chordata; class Mammalia; order Carnivora; family Felidae; genus Felis; species Felis catus. The sequence continues at coordinate 9,382,435 of NC_058375.1, read as the reverse complement.
AAAGCAGTAGGGACCCATGAAAGCCATCCTCTACATGATACCACATCACGGGGACCCTCTGGTCCTCCAAGCGCTTCATATAGAGCAAGGTGTCATCACGGAGGATGCCATGCTCCCAGCTCACCAGGAAGGCCTTGGGAAGCTTAGCAATGGTCTCATCATCTCTTATCAGAGGGGCATTTTCTACATCCAAAAGATGTTTGTTTTCCAGATAGGCAGCCCCATTAAAAGGGCCGGGAAACACAGGTTGGTGGCGCATCTTCCTGAATCTCCTGGGTATGTTGTCAGAGCTGAGCCACTGCTTGTACTTCCTCCAGAAGTCTGGGGGCACGAAGGCACCATCCAAGATGGCTTCCCACCAGTGAAAGTCGATAACCATATATTTAAACATACATGTCATCATGAACTTCTGGGGCAGGATGGGACATTTCTGCTCTGCCAGTAAGATGGCAGCTGCAAACTGATGATCTGAACAAGTGGATAAATCAGGACCTGGGCCCGGATCTGGGGAATATCTGATCTGCCCACCAGGGCCTGGGTGACACAGACCACATACGCTCCCCCAGTGCTGTCTCCACAGATCACAACCCGGGAGGGGTCCACCCTGTAGGTTTCCAGGGCCTTCAGGAAGTGAATGGAGGCATTCAGGCAATCTCAGAAAATGCTGGGGTAATGGTGATCAGGAAGCTTGCGGTACCTGAAGAGCAAGCAGGGAACGAAAGTGTAGCAGTGTGGACAGGTGTCACTGGGAGCCATTTTAACCATGTCCTCAACTCCCCCTTGCAAGACTGTCTCTGACTAAATCCCCAGAATGGCCTGGTGAGGTGGGGATTTTTATCTTTTCTTTTCTTTTTTTCTTTTGCATATGAGGACACGAAGGACCTCCCCTTAGTCCTACAGGCAGGGGTTCTGGACTCCAACACTAGGCTCTGCCTGTTGTCCATAGGTGTAGACACTCCACACAAGATTATGCAACTTGAAAGCTATCTGAGCCATCTGAAGTGGGAGCAAAACAACTAGTGATGCTGGGAAATACAAAGGAAGCTCCTGGCTGTCCCACTGGCTGCCCAAAGAGAACAGGCTAAGCAAAGTAAAGCTCAAATAAAGCAGAAGTTTCTTTCAAGATGAATTTTTGGTTTTTTTTTAATCAAAATTTAATGACCAAGGGGCTCCTGGATGGCTCAGTCAGTTAAGCATCTGACTTCAGCTCAGGTCATGATCTCCCATTTCACAAGTTCAAGCCCCACGTCAGGCTCTGTGCTGACAGCTCTGACCCTGGACCCTGCTTCAGATTCTGTGTCTTCCTCTCTCTCTGTCCCTCCCCTGCTCATGCTTTGTCTCTCTCAAAAATAAATAAACATTAAAAAACAATTTTTTTTAATCTAATGACCAAGATTTGTTCTTTCCCAGTGACTTAAAGAGCTGCCTTTGGCACAAGAACAGACACTCAGATCAATGGAATAGAATAGAGAACCCAGAAATGGACCCACAAACGTATGGGCAACTAATCTTTGACAAAGCAGGAAAGAATATCCAATGGAATAAAGACAGTCTCTTCAGCAAGTGGTGCTGGGAACACTGGACAGCGACATGCAGAAGAATGAACCTGGACCGCTTTCTTACACCAGACACAAAAAATAAACTCAAAATGGATGAAAGACCTCAATGTAAGACAGGAAGCCATCAAAATCCTCGAGGAGAAAGCAGGCAAAAACCTCTTTGATCTTGCCCACAGCAATTTCTTACTCAACACGTCTCCAGAGGCAAGAGAAACAAAAGCAAAATGAACTACAGGGACCTCATCAAATAAAAAGCTTCTGCACAGCGAAGGAAACAATCATCAAAACTAAAAGGCAATCGACAGAATGGGAGAAGATATTTGCAAATGACATATCAGATAAAGGGTTAGTGTCCAAAATCTACAAAGAACTTATCAAACTCAACACCCAAAAAACAAATAATCCAGTGAAGAAATGGGCAAAAGACGTGAATAGACACTTCTCCAAAGAAGACATCCAGATGGCCAACTGACACATGAAAAAACGCTCAACATCACTCATCATCAGGGAAATACAAAGCAAAACCACAATGAGATACCACCTTACACCTGCCAGAATGGCTAACATGAACAACTCAGGCAACAACAGATGTTGGCGAGGATGTGGAGAAAGAGGATCTCTTTTGCATTGTTGGTGGGAATGCAAGCTGGTGCAGCCACTCTGGAAAACAGTATGGAGGTTCCTCAAAAAACTAAAAATAGAACTACCCTATGACACAGCAATGGCACTACTAGGCATTTATCCAAGGGATACAGGTGTGCTGTTTCGAAGGGACACATGCACCCCCATGTTTATAGCAGCACTATCAACAACAGCCAAAGTTGATGGAAAGGGCCCAAATGTCCATCGATGGATGACTGGATAAAGAAAATGTGCTATGTATATGTAATGGAGTATTACTCAGCAATCGAAAAGAATGAAATCTTGGCATTTGAACTACATGAATGGAACTGGAGGGTATTATGCTAAGTGAAATTAGTCAGTCAGAGAAAGACAAAAATCCTATGACTTCACTCATATGAGGACTTTAAGAGACAAAACAGATGAACATAAGGGAAGGGAAACAAAAATAATATAAAAACAGGGAGGGGGACAAAACAAAAGAGACTTATATATATGGACAACAAACTGAGGGTTACTGGAGGGGTTGTGGGAGGGGGATGGGCTAAATGGGTAAGGGGCATTAAGGAATTTACTGAAATCATTGCTTCACTATATACTAATTTGGATGTAAATTTTAAAAAATAAAAAATAAATTTAATAAATAAATAAATGTCACTATCTTAAATTCTTAAAAAAAAAAAAAAAAAAGAGCTGTCTTCTATCTGGGGGTTGGGAAAAGAGGGAGAGGTTTGGGAGATGCCCTGAGGATAAAGGTGGAGGAAAGGTAAACAGGCAGGAAACAGATTCTGCTCTGGCTGTGGAGAGCATCCTGAAGGCTGCTCTAAGCCCTCAAAGTGTGTCTCCTCATAGGAATTCAAGGGCAAAGAGAAAGGACTTTAAAATGAACTTCTAGGGGCATCTGAGTGGCTCAGTCCGTTGAGTGGCCAGCACTTGATTTTGCCTCAGGTCATGATCTCATGGTTCACGAGTTCAAGCCCCTCACAGGGCTAGGCACTAACAGTGCAGTCTGCTTGGGATTCTCTCCTTCCCTCTCTCTCTAACCCTAAATATAAATATAAATATATATAAATATATATATGTGTGCTATATATATATATATATATATATATATATATATATATTTATATGCACTAAGGGAGTAGATCTTAAATGTTCTCCCCACAAAAAAGAAACAATAATTACATGATAGAATGGAGATGTTTCCTAATGCTATCATGGTAATCATTTTGCAATATATAAGTGTCTCAAACTGACACGTTATACACCTTAAACTTATGCAATGTTATATGTCAATTATATTTCAATAAAGCTGGGGGTGGTGCTGAACTTACAGAAATAGTAAAACACAAGCTAACTAATGCACAAATCAAGATTGAGATAATAGAAAGAAATCAATTTAAAAAATAGAAACCCTTTGGCTAAACTGCTTTGATTAGAAATTTTATGAAAAACATGGCTGTTATCCCAAATTTTTGTTTGAAGTTGTTGCTAAATGTGTTTTCTCTTCTTACAACCTATCATTTAAAAGCATTGTAAAAGAAAGTGCATTCTACTTGTAAGATTAAATTTGGAAGGCATGCATAAAGAAAACTGACACCTTAGAATAGTGGCTTTCAAACTTCGTTAGAACAGCAACATTGCTTTTCTTCAAAAAAAAAATTTTATGTTGATTTATTTTTGAAAGACAGAGCGAGACAGAGTGCAAGCGGGGGAGAGGCAGAGAAAGAAGGAGACACAGAATCCGAAGCAGGCTCCAGGCTCTGAGCTGTCAGCACAGAGTCCGACACAAAGTTTGCTTGAACCCACTAATTGTGAGATTATGACCTGAGCTGAAGTTGGACGCTCAACCGCTGAGCCACCCAGACCCTCTAATTTTTTCTTATTAAAATGATACAAGGACCCCCACTGTATAAAATAAGTGAGTAGTGTCAGTCATTCTAGCTTTGCCCAGGGGCAGGGATCTGAACACCTCACTCATTCTTCTTCCTCTTTGACCTCCCTGGCCACCCCTAAAAAAACGAAGGGAATCCCAGTGTCCTAAGCAACCCAGTCTGGAAGGCACCACTTCCTATTAGATCTTCATTTTTGTTTCCATTAAAAGTTGCTCTAAGGCATCATCTTTAAGGATAGGGTTTGATTGACTGCAACCCTGCAACATTGCCTCAATGAGCAAATATGTTGATAAATAAATCAATGTTATCAACATAGCTTTCCATTTAAACTTAGCAAAACATATACTATTTAGTAGGGTCCTTGTATTGAGATGTGCTCAGCACCTAGAAGCAGCAAACACAAACTTCAGCCTCCATTTTTCTATTTCTAGAAGGATACACATCCTACTAAATGTTAAATATACAAATATGGCAGTATAAAAGAAATAACAAATATTACATGCTTTCCATTAGCAGAATCCCGACCTGCTAGAAAGAGGCAGAAATGCCCACCCTTGCCCACTCAGGGTAGGGGTGAAAGTCAAAAGATTCTCCAGGAGCTTAGGTAGGGAGTCTCATTATGTCTTGATGAGAAACCAGGGAGCATTTCAGACACTGGACATCTTTTCCGACCTGCAGTCACCCTGGCAGATTGAAGAACCTTACCTGTCTTCCAACCTCCACCAGCCTATCAAAACCCATGTCCTAAGTCTTTTCAACTATAACTATATCAAATAACAACATCCTAAGCAATCTCCTACAAATATTCATGCAGGTGTTTATTAACATTTCCGTGTGTTCAAGGGGCATTTTCATTATCACAAAGGGCTTCTCAGATGTAGAGTGTGACAGAGCCTCTATCAGTCAGACACTGTCTTCCTCAAATTTGAGAAGACCAGAGATGCTAAGTAAGTTGCTTTAAGCTGCACAGATGCCTGGGGCAGCCAGGGTGTGAGGGGCCTTGTGGTAGAGGTTGAATCTAAAAGGACAGCTTCTAGTTTCTCTAACTTCTTGAAACTATTGCCCACTGTCTTCTTCTGTCTCGAGACACTCCCAGCATTGGACCCCAAAGTTAAGTAGGTAGGTAGTTGTGTTAACAAAATAAGCACCTGAAGAACCATCAGACCCAAACAACAGCCAGGACCTTGACCATAACCTTTGGCCAACCCTATCATACCCCCACCACCATCCCACCTTGCTGCCTTTGCCATCTGAGGGAACAGTGACCTTGACCTTCAATCCTGTATCCACCATTCCCTTTCTTTCCTTTTCATGTACTTTTATAATGTCTATGCATATTCCTTACAAATACTCTTCTGATTTTGTTTTTAACTTGATAAAAAGAGTACCAGGCTTACGTAATTATTTGAATGTTTTTCACTTAATTTTATACTGCCAAGACTCATTCACATTCTGGTGTGCCCTTCCAGTTCATTTATTTAAATGGCTATGTAATCATCCATAATACCTTAATGGCTGTGTAACATAATATTCACTGTGCCATGGTTTAGTTTAGCTTAGTTTTTGTTTGTTTAGGAGAATTCTTACTCATGTTGAAAAGGGTTTAGAATATGATACATTAGTAATTACTCAAATTTCTGGTTTCAGAAAGAAGATGACATGGATTTATTTTTCCTTGTTCCTCTCCCAAAGGTCATTTAAAACACGGTAGGGGAGAGAGGCCAAGATGGCAGGGCAGCATGGAAGCTCTCTGCTTCACTCGTCCCTGAAATGTAGCCAGATCAGCACCAAACCATTTTGCACACCTAGAAAATTGATCTGAGGACAAACACAACAATCTGCATAACTTGAGCCACAGAACTTGGCAGGTACATGGTGCAGAGAGGTGAGCTGGGGGAGACAGAAGCTGCAGAGGGTAGGGAACTGTTTTTATTTGCAGAGAGAGGACAGAGACTTGGGGGGAGATTACAGGAAAAGCACTCCCTCCAAAAGCAGCTGGAGACAAAGAGAAAGAGTGGAAACACCTGCAAGGAAACATCTTCATAAGAAAGGGAGAAAGGAGAAAGGAGAGGGTTTCAATACCATTAGGACTCTATAAATAGGGGAGCACAGAGCCAGAAACTTTGCAGCTCGATACCTGGTGCTGCTCTGGTGGGAAGGGCGAATCTTCAGGAGCGGAGAGCAAGGTCCAAGGGGTCGTCAGGCCACATAGGGAGAGGCAGTTCCCCTGCAGAGAGGACATTTGGTAGAGGCCGTGCAGTCTCCCCACAGGCAAAGGTCCCAGTGGACCCCAGATTACAGCCATGTTGCTGGTGTTGGAACAAGGACATTAGGGTGTGGTGAAGACTGGCGCCAGGTGTGTGTTGTGATTTACCGTAGCCTCTGAACCACTGCTGCCACACAATCATGTGAACTTTTTCTAGGGAGGCTGGCACCTGGCCACAGTCTCTGGGCCTCTGCAGCAGCATGGGCCAGCACCTGGCCATTGCTCAGCAAGACCCTCCCTGCAAGGGTCAGAGTGGGTTCAAGCCGCAGGGCCCTCAGAAGTGAGGGGTTTGGAAACACAGTCCCATCTGAGAAAAAATTTGGGAAGGAGGTGCTGCCTGGCAGGCTGATGGCTTGATTGTGGACAGTGTAGAAGCAGGGAGTGGATGGAAGTCCAAGACAAAGAAGGGGTGTTTGATTGCCAGTTGGGGAGAGCACAGAGTTCTGATGCTAGAGACTGGGAAGCAGGGTGATGCCATTTTCACATCTCCCCAGCATACATACATGCCCACACGCCACAACAATCCACCCCAGTAAGCAAAGCAGTGCCACCTAGTGGAGAATGGAGCCATTACACCAAGCCTTGTCCATCTCCACCAACCAAGCCCTAGAGGATGACCACAAGTCTCTCTGCCTGCTTAGTTTACAGACTATAAAGTGCTCATAGTTTGACTTCTAGGGGAAACTGGATGTAATTTCACTCAGATTTCATTCTGTTTGCTGGTCCAGCTATTCATTTTTTTTCTTTTCTTATTCTTGGATACAGAAAGAGAAAAAAATTATTTTTTATTTTCTGTTTTTATAAAAAGGTTTCTCTTTAATTTTTTTCTACTATATTTTTTATTATTTTTTGTAAATTTTTTAGTCTATTTTACTTTCTTAATTTCACTTTATTCTATTTTATTGTATACATTTTTAAAATTTTTAAACATTTTCTTAATTTTCCCTCTTTTCTACTTTTTTTTCCTTTCCCTTTTTTCTCTATTCTATCAAGCTTCTTTCAACAACCAGACCAAAACACACCTAGCTTCCTTCATATGATTTTTGTGTGTTGTTTTTAATTTTTTAATTTTATTTTTATTTTATTAAATTAATTCTTTTTCTTCCTCCAAAATGATCAAGCAAAGTAATTCAGCCAAAAAGAAAGAACAGAAAGAAATGACAGCCAGGGACTTAATCTACACAGATGTAAGCAAGATGTCTGAACTAGAATTTAGAATCACGATAGTAAGAATACTAGCTGTAATTGAAAAAAGGATAGGGGTGCCTGGGTGGCTCACTCGGTTAAGCATCTGACTGCAGTTCAGGTCATGATCTCATGGTCTGTGAGTTCAAGCCCCGCATCGAGCTCTGTGCTAACAGCTTGGAGCCTGGAGCCTGCTTTGGATTCTGTGTGTGTGTGTGTGTGTGTGTGTGCGCGCGCGCACCTCTCTCTCTGCCCCTCCCCCACTCGTGCACTGTCTCTGTCTCAAAAATAAATGAACATTAAAAAAAAGAAAAAAGAAAAAAGCATAGAATCCCTTTCTGCAGAGATAAAAGAAGTAAAATCTAGTTAGGACTAAATTAAAATGCTATAACTCGAATGGATGCCATGGTGGCAAGGATGGATGAAGGAGAGCAATGAATCAGTGATACAGAGGACAAACTTATGGAGAATAATGAAGCAGAAAAAAAAAAGAGGGGAACTAAGGCAAAAGAATACGATATAAGAATTAGAGAAATCAGTGATTCATTAAAAAGGAACACCAGAATCATAGGGGTCCCAGAAGATGAAGAGAGAGAGAAATGAGTAGAAGGGTTATGTGAGCAAATCATAGCAGAAAACTTTCCTAACCTGGGAATAGACACAACATCAAAATCCAGGAAGCACAGAGAACTTCTATTAGATTCAACAAAAACCAACCATCAACAAAACATATAATAGTCAAATTCACAAAATACACAGACAAGGAAAGAATTATGAACACAGCAAGGGAAAAAAGTCCTTAACCTTTAAGAGAAGACAGATCAGGTTCTCAGCAGACCTATCCACAGAAACTTGGCAGGACAGAAAGCAGTGGCAGGATATATTCAGCATGCTGAATCAGAAAAATATGCAGCCAAGAATTCTTTATCCAGCAAGGCTGTCATTGAAAACAGAGGGAGAGATAAAAAGTTTCCCAGACAAACAAAAACTAGAGGAGTTCATGATCACTAAACCAGCCCTGCAAGAAAAAGTTAAGGGGACTCACTGAGAGGAGAAAAGACAAAAGAAAACAAAAAAGACCAAAACCAACAAAGACTAGAAAGGACCAGAGAATACCCCCAGAAACTCCAACTCTACAGGCAACACAATGGCAATAATTTCATATCTTTCCGTACTCACTCTAAATGTCAATGGACTAAATTCTCCCGTGAAAAGAAATAAGATAACAGAATGGATAAGAAAACAAGATCCATATATATGCTGTTTACAAAAGACACATTTTAGACCTAAAGACACCTTCAGATTGAAAGTAAGGGGATGGAGAACCATCTATCGTGCTAATGGTTGCCAAAAGAAAGCTGGAGTAGCCATACTTATATCAGACAATCTAGATTTTAAAATAAAGACCATAACAAGAGATGAAAGGGGGCATTATATCATAATTAAGGGGTCTGTCCACCAAGAAGAGCTAACGATTGTAAACATTTGTGCCCCCAACATGAGAGAACCCAAATATATAAATCAATTAATCACATATATAAAGAAACTCATTGATAATCATACCATAAAAATAGGGGACTTCAACACCCCCACTTACAGCAATGGACAGATCATCTAAGTAGAAAATCAACAAGGAAACAATGGCTTTGAATGACACACTGTACCAGATGGACTTAATAGATGTATTCAGAACATTTCACCCTAAAGCAGTGGAATACACATTCTTCTTAAGTGCACATGGAACATTCTTCAGTATAGATCACGTACCAGGACACAAATCAGCCCTCAACAAATACAAAAAGATTGAGATCATACCATGCATATTTTCAGATCACAATGCTATGAAACTCAAAATCAACCACAAGAAAAAATATGGAAAGACAACGAATGCTTGGAGACTGAAGAACATCCTACTAAAGAATGAATGGGTTAACCAAGAAGTTAAAGAGGAAATTAAAAAGTACATGGAAGCCAATGAAAATGATAATACCACAGCCCCAAACCTCTGGGATATAGCAAAGACAATCATAAGAGGAAAGTATATAGCAATCCAGGCTTTCCTAAAGAAGAGAAAAGGTCTCAGATACACAACTTAAGCTTACACCTTAAAGAGCTGGAAAAAGAACAGCAAATAAAACCCAAAACCATCAGAATATGGGAAATAATAAAGATTAGAATGTAAATCAATGCTATCAGAATCAAAAAAACAATAGAACAGATCAATGAAACCAGAAGCTGGTTCTTTGAAAGAATTAACAAAACTGATAAACCCCTAGCCAGTTTGATCAAAAAGAAAGAGGAAAGGACCGAAATAAATAAAACCAAGAATGAAAGAGGAGAGATAACAACCCACACTGCAGAAATACAAACAATACTAAGAGAATATTATAAACAATTATATGCCAATAAATTGGGCAATCTAGAAGAAATGGACAAATTCCTAGAAAAATATAAACTACCAAAACTGAAACAAGAATAGAAAATTTTAAGAGACCCATAAATATAAAATTTTAATAGGCCCATAACCAGTAAAGAAATTGAATTAGTAATCAAAAATCTCCCCTCAAAAACAATAGTCCAGGGGCGGATGGCTTTCCAGGGGAATTCCAGCAAACATTAAAGAAGAGTTAATACCTATTCTTTTGAAGCTGTCCCAAAAAATAGAAATGGAAGGAAAACTTCCAAACTCATTCTGTGAAGCCAGCATTACCCTAATTCAAAAACCAGACAAAGACCCCACAAAAAAGGAGAACTAAAGACCAATTTCCCTGCTGAACATGGATGCAAAAATCCTCAACAAGATACTAGCCAACCAGATCAAACAAAACATTAAAAGAATTATTCATCACAATCAAGTGGAATTTATACCTAGGATGCAGGGCTAGGTCAATATCCACAAATCAATCAATGTGATGTGTCATATTAATAAAAGAAAGGACAAGAACTACATGATCCTCTCAATAGATGCAGAGAAAGCATTTGACAAAATACAGCATCCTTTCTTGATAAAAACCCTCAAGAAAGTAGGGATAGAAGAATCATACCTCAAGATTAAAAACCATATACAAGATACACTCTGCTAATATTATCCTCAATGGGTAAAAACTGAGAACTTTCGTGTCAGGAACACGACAGGGATGTCCACTCTCACCACTGTCATTCAACATAGCATTGGAAGTCCTGGCCTCAGCAATCAGACAACACAAAGGAATAAAAGGCATCCAAATCAGCAAGGAGTAAGTCAAACTTTCACTCTTCGCAGATGACATGATATGGAAAACCTGAATGATTCCACGAAAAAACTGCCAGAATTGATCCATGAATTCAGCAAAGTCACAGGATATAAAATTATAGAAAGCATAGAAATTGGTTGCATTTCTATACACCAATAATGATGCAGCAGAAAGAAAAATCAAGGAATAAATCCTATTTACAATTGTACCAAAAACCATAAAATACTTAAGAATAAATCTAACCAAAAGATCTATACACTGAAAGGTGAAAGATCTATACACTGAAAATTATAGAAAGCTTATGAAATAAAATTCAAGACATAAAACAATGGAAAAAGATTCCATGCTCCTGGATAGGAAGAACAAATATTGTTAAAATGTCGATACTACCCAAAGCAATCTACATATTCAATGCAATCCCTATCAAAATAACACCAGCATTCTTCACAGAGCTAGAACAAACAATCCTAAAATCTGTATGGAACCAAAAACAGACCATGAATAGCCAAAGCAATCCTGAAAAAGAAAACCAAACCTGGAGGTATTGCAATCCTGGACTTCAAGATGTATTACAAAGCTGTAATCATCAAGACAGTACGGTACTGGCACAAAAACAGACACATAGATCAATGGAACAGAATAGAGAACCCAGAAATGGACCCACAAACATATGACCAACTAATCTTTGACAAAGCAGGAAAGAATATCCAATGGAATAAAGACAGCCTCTTCAGCAAATGGTGTTGGTAAGACTGGACAGCTACATGCAGAAGAATGAGCCTGGACCACTTTCTTACACCAGACACAAAAATAAATCCAAAATGGATAAAAGACCTCAATGTAAGACAGGAAGCCATCAAAATCCTCGAGGAGAAAGCAGGCAAAAACCTCTTTGACCTCAGCTGCAGTAACTTCTTACTCAACATGTCTCTGGAGGCAAGGGAAACAAAAGTAAAAAGTAACTATTGGGACCTCATCAAGATAAAACCTTCTGCACATAGAAGGAAACAATCAGCAAAACTAAAAGGCAACCAACAGAATGGGAGAAGATATTTGCAAATGACATATCAGATAAAGGGTTAGTATCCAAAATCTACAAAGAACTTATCAAAACCCAAAAAACAAATAATCCAGTGAAAAAATGGGCAAAGGACATGAATAGACACTTTTCCAAAGACATCCAGATGGCTAACAGACACATGAGAAAATGCTCAACACCACTCATCATCAGGGAAATAAAAATCAAAACCACAATGAGATACCAACTAACACCAGTCAGAATGGCTAAAATTAACAACTCAGGCAACAACAACTGTTGGCGAGGATACGGAGAAAGGGGAACCCTCCTGCACTGCTGGTGGGAATGCAATCTGGTGCAGTCACTCCGGACAGAAAACAGTATGGAGGTTCCTCAAAAAACTAAAAATAGAACTACCCTACGACCCAGCAATTGCACTACTAGGCATTTATCCAAGGGATACAGGTGTGCTGTTTCGAAGGGACACATGCACCCCAATGTATATAGCAGCACTATCAACAATAGCCAAAATATGGAAAGAGACCAAGTGTCCATTGACAGATGAATGGATAAAGAAGATATGGCGTGTGTATATATATTGTGTGTGTATATATATATATATATATATATATATATATATATATATATAGTAGAGTAGTGTATATATATATATGTATATGTATATATACTACTCGTATATACTTGTATATATATATACATATACTTGGCAATGAAACAGAATGAAATCTTGCCATTTGAAACAACATGGGTGGAACTAGAGGATATTATGCTAAGCAAAATTAGTCAGTCAGAGAAAGACAAAAATCCTATGACTTCACTCACATGAGGACTTTAGGAGACAAAACAGATGAACATAAGGGAAGGGAAACAAAAATAATATAAAACAGGGAGGGGGACGAAACATAAGAGACTTACATATAGAGAACAAACTGAGGGTTGCTGAAGGGGTTTGGGGAGTGGGGTGGCCAAGAGGAATTAAGGAAGACACTAAGTACTGGGTGTTATACGTGGGGGATGTATCACTGGATTCTACTCCTGAAATCATATTGCACTACGTGCTAACTAACTTGGATGTAAATTTTTTAAAAAGTAGAAAAAAACATGGCAGGTGCTTATACTAAAAAGCATTTGTTGCTTAGCAACAGTAGCTAAACTATGGGGAGAGTCCAAATGTCCATCAACTGATGAATGGATAAAGATGTGATGTGGATGTACAATGGAGTACTACCCAGTGATCAAAAAGAACAAAAACTTGCCATTTGCAACGACATAGATGGAGCTGGAATGTATTATGCTAAACGAAATAAGTCAGAGAAAGACAAATATCATATGATTTCACTCATACGTGGAATTTAAGAAACAAATTAGATGACTGTAAGGGAAGGCAAAATAAAAAAGAGAGAGACAGAGAAGCAAACCGTAAGAGGCTCAGAGAACAAACTGAGGGTTGATGGAGGGAGGTGGGTGGGGGATGGGCTAAATGGGTTATGGGTACTAAGGAGGGCACTTGTTCTGATGAACATTAGGTGTTACATGTAAGTACTGAATCACTTGTATGTACATTTAATATAGTGTCACTTTGTCTTGCTTAGCATAATACCCTCTAGCTCCAACCACATCATTGCAAATGGCAAGATTTCATTCTTTTTTGTGGCTGGAAAACATTCCGTTGCATATACACCACATCTTTATCCATTCATCTGCTGATGGACACTTGGGCTACTTCCATAATTTGACCATTGAAAATGATGTTGCAGTAATCACAGGGGTGCATCTATCCTTTTTAATTGTAAGTATCCAGTGGTACAGTTACTAGATCATAGGGTAGTTCTATTTTTAACTTTTTGAGGAACCTCCATACTGTTTTCTACAGTGGCTGCACCACTTTGCATTCCCACCACCAGTGCGTGAGGGCTCCCCTTTCTCCACCTCCTCACCAGCACTTGCTGTCTCATGCCCCGGTTTGTTCGTGCACACCCCTGCTGTGGGCATTTGACTTCTTTCTGGGTTTTTGCTCTCGTGAACGGCGCTGTGCCTGTGTCTGTGCATGTACGTGCGAGAGTGCCTCTTGGGGGCTAGGGCCCCTCTCTCTCTTCTACAAATTATCCACGTGCTCCTCCCTACCTTCTTCCACCCAAGTGACACCCACTGACTTTCTCCAGCAGCTCACCCAATCGACAGCAGCACAGAATCAGTCTCCAGGGCCAGAAAATTGCACAGGTTGTGGTACAAGTCTGCAAGACAGAATCGGTCACAGCAGCCGCCCTGAGTGGCCTGTAGGGATGTCAACACCCCCATGCAGGGCCCAGCACTGTTCACCCTAGTCCCCGAGGAGAACCTGCCAGCAGTGGCCGCTTTGGGTGTGACATTCTTTTTCTGTTCCTTTCCCTACTTCCTCTGCAGTGACTCCAGCTGGCTCTGCTTGGGCAAAACCAAAAAGCCAGGCCACGTAAGACACCTGACATCTGCCATGGTCTCCTGAATGTCGGGACTCCAATGCACCTCAGGGCTCACCAGCTGCAACATTTTCTTCCACAGTGGGGGGGGGAAACTGAGGACCAGGAAGGCTTGGCGATTTGAAACGGACAAAACCAAGGCCAGGGAGGGTAGGCATGCCTGCTCTAAAATATTAATGGTAATTACATACGCATGCATACAAATGTATGTTATTAAGAAATATGGGATGGTTGGATGGACCATTTTTATTATTTTTAATTTTTTTTAACATTTTATTCATTTTTGAGAGACAGAGAGAGATAGAGCATGAGCAGGGGAGGGGCAGAGAGAGAGACACACACACAGAATCCGAACCAGGCTCCAGGCTCCGAGCTGACAGCACAGAGCCGGATGTGGGGCTCAAACCCACGAACTATGAGATCACGACCTAAGCTGAAGTTGGACGTTTAACCAACTGAGCCACCCAGGCGCCCCATGGGCCATTTCTATTAGCCGAGGGGTACCTCTGAGGTTCTCAGACAAGTCCGTTATCAACAGTCCATTGGCCATCCTGGTACAGCACCAGACAAGTATCTGTGCCAAATAAGCCTCTAATTCCGTGGTTTCTAACCTTGGCTGTACTGTAGATAGAAGTACCAGGGAGGTTTTCCAAGTCCTGGTGCCCAGACTGAGCCCCAAATAATTGAACCGGTGTCTCTGGGGTGGGGAGCACGGGCAGCAGGAGTTCCCAAATTCCAGCCTCGGGGGCGGTGGTGAATGACTGAGCAGACCGGGAGAAGTGCCCCAGCTTCATCATCACCCTTTGAGGGACATGATGGAGGAGGGGACAAAACTGAGTGGGACAGGCACCTCCCAAGGAGGCCTTAGCCCTGCTTGCAGATTAGCGCCATCTGGGAGCTTTTTTAAAATGCTGATGCCTGGGCCCCACCCCTGAGACTGACAGTGGCGTGGGCAGGACCTTGGTGTGGGTATGACTCAAAGCCCCCCCCAGGGGGTTCAAAGCACAGCCAGGGTGGAGAGTGCTGCTGGCCTTTCCCACATCATCCCCCTGCCTCCTTGCTCTGCTGCCCTGACATTCTTTCTCTCCCTCGAGCCCCTGTTTTGGAGCTCTGCACTTGCTGTTTCTTCTGCTTAGACTTAACTGGGCTGGGACAGAGTGAGGCAGGCACTTGCCTTGGGCACAAAACTAAGGGGCCACCAAGACACTCTGCAGCTGAGATAAATAATACTTCGGTGCAATCTTTTAAGGAATCAAAGCAAATGCCACGAGTATCTGTGATGAAGGACGTATGAAAAATCTTACATAAACAAGAGCCTACTTTGCATTTGTACAAATCTCCTGGCCCTGTTGGATCCCGCCTTTAGATAAACGTTGTTATTTTGTTCACCATATATTTTTTGCATTAATATTGAATTTTTGAAAATAGTGCATAAAAAAGGGGCACCTGGGTGTCTGTCAGTTGGGCATCTGACTTTGGCTCAGGTCATGATCTCCCAACTTGGAGCCTGGAGCCTGCTTCAGATTTTGTGTCCCCCTCTCTCTCTGTCCTTCCCCCACTCGCTCTCGCTCTCTCTCTCAAAAAATAAATTAACATTAAAAAGGTGAAAATAGTGCATAAAATTATCTTGAAGACTGAGTTTCTTGGTGCCCCTTTAAATATCGAGCCTCAGGCAAGGGCCCCATTTGCCTGCCCCTATCCCTACAGGCTTAGAATGCTGTTCCCCAGCCTCTATGGGGCTTATTCCTCCTCATCAGTTGCTTGGACCTGAGTTCAAATTCTACCTTTTTGGAGAAGCTTCCTCTGGGAAAACTAAAGATGCACATGAATCATTTTCTATTCCATCATCTTGTTCCATAACTCTGTGGAATTACCCTATTTATTTGCTTTCTCTTTCATTGCCCAGCCTCTTCGTTTGAGTAGGCTCCATGAGAGTTTTTCTTGTTCTCCACTCGGTCCCCTGTACCTGGAACAGGATATGACACAAGGTAAATACCGGGTGAATATTTCCCAAATGAAGCCTCGCTTCACTTTTAAAATAACATCATGCCCCACAGAGGAGGGCTAACAGTCCTAGCCACCTAATGGGGTGCTCCCGGGGGATCTCTGAAAGGGAAGCATGACCTCGGGGGCCGGTAGATGGGAGATATCCATTGTTAACTTCTGAAAAAAAGGAGAGCATCCCGGCAGCAAATGCGGCTATTGCTATTTCCACCACCAGGTGGCAGCACACCCTAATCTCAGGGAAGTTCTGGGCAACTTTGGGCAGCCATCCGTCCACCCATTTGTTCGTCCATGAACACATCCTTTCACCCAGTTATTCACCCATCCACTCATCCATCTTTGTGTTCATGAACTCAGACAGTCATTCAAAAATTAAAGTCCACAGGCAAGGAAGGCACTGGAGATAAGGCAGCAAACAAAACACAAGTCTTCCTGGCACTCTGGGAGATTCCATTTTTAGTTGGGGAAGACAGACAGAAAATGAGGAAATACACGAAGGAACAAGATAAATTCAGACCACGACAAGTGTCATGAGGGAAATTTAAAGGGATGATGTCAGGGATGGAGACGGGCATGGAACTCTAAGGGACTGTGCCTTAGGTAACATGTTCAGGGAGGCCGCTCTGGAGAGGATATTTGAGGTCAGACTGAATGAACAAATAAGGGTCCACCAGTCATGCAAAGTCAGGAGGGGAGAGACATCGTCTGAAGCTGCCAGAACAGCAGGTGCCAAAGATTCAGAGAGAGAGGGGAGGAGCCTGGAGTGTCTGAGAGGCAGGCAGTGTGGCTAGAGCGCAGTGAACTGCTTTGAGAGGAGGGAGACGCCGTGCACCTGGTTGGAAAGGTGGGCAGGACCTTCAAAGCTGTCAGGGCTCGAGGGCTCGGTTCCATCTAAAGGCACCGGAGAGCCACAAGAAGGGTTTAGCCCAGGACCGACAAGCTCTGACTTGTAGTTTTACAAGCTGTTTCTGGCTGCCAGGGAAGGAATGGATTGAGGGGCGACAGAAGTGTGTGTGTGGGGGGGGTGGTTGTGGGGTGTGAGGGTCAAGGGGGCCGAGGCAAGAGAGAACATGGGGTCTTGGATCATGGTAGTGTAGCAGGGCCAGGGAGAGATGCATGGGTTTGGGATGTCCTGTGGGTGGAAAACGGATAAGACGGGCCAAAGCTGTGGGTGGCGAGGGAAGAGAGCAGTCAACACCCCAGCATCGTGAGAGCCCCACTGAGACACAGCACTAGCCTCACCTTGACCAAGACCATTATAGTACAGAAAAGAGCGTTTCTCGCATAGATTGAGTGTCATCTGCTTACTTGAGCCCAAAGCACTCAGCCTGGGATTCCTATAAAAAATCTCCAACCGCTGGGGCAGCTGGGTGGCTCAGTCAGTTAAGCGTCCTGACTCTTGATTTCAGCTCAGGTCATGACCTCACAGTTCATGTGTTCAAGCCCCGTGTCAGGCTCTGTGCTAACAGTGCGGAGCCTGCTTGGGACTCTGTCTCCCTCTCTCTCTCTCTGCCCCTCCCCTGCACTCTCTCTCTCTAAATAAATAATTTTTTTTTTTAAAAGCCTCCAACCGCTGATTCCTTTGAGTTACTCTTAAAAAGGTTCTCAGTGAAGGGTGAGCCAAGTTGTACACACAGATGAAGCTCTTCCTTTACGAAGCTGCAGGGAAGCACCTTACCCCAATTCCCCATGAACCCGCCTCCTCCGTGGAAGAAGATGATGCCTCACCAGGGGCTGGAGGACTCTGCCTTGGATTGGAACAGCCTCACAGGTATGGTCCCAAAATACAGGTCAGTCACTACAAGTCTAGCATCCTTTTTTGTTCTCACAAAACCATGCAATAACTGGGTAAATAAATCTGGGCCTGGAGCAGATTCCCAGCCTCTCAAATATATTCCCCTGTCAGGCGTAAGAGAAAGAAAGGGAGACATTAGGAGAGGTCAGGACCCATCTGGATCGTAGAGGACTCCTGTCACCTGTAATTGCTAGGATGTGTTTGCAGTTTCTCATCTGTCTCATCTGGGTAAGGCTCATCAGGAAGGACAGGCTCTGGATTGTGTCCACAGAGAGGGTTTGGGTTTCAGAACTTCCTCCCAAACGATCTTGATTGAATAACGGTATGAATTGGCCAAAGATCTTGACCATGTTCAGGCTGAATGGTTGGGCACTGAATTGAACAAAGCCAGTTGTTCAAGGCAACTGGCAGGCAACCTTCCTCTTTGGCTCTCCAGCCTCAGATGGCAGAAAGGGTCATCACTTGGGTCAACACCCAACATTGCCCGCCCGGAGCCTGCACCATGACAGATTCTTAAGCCATGTTTGTGTTCAACAAAAGAAAGTAACGGGATTAGGGATGCCTGCTGTTGACTCAGAAGAAGGGTGCAATGGCACACGGCCATTTATTTGCCAAATGTGCATAAAATTCCATTGTTTTTAAACTAATATAGTCACTCTAGCTATAAACAAACAAATGTCTGAATAAATCATGAAATGTAGTTACAAGTTATCATCTTGCATGTACTCACTGCCTTTCAACCACTGGAATCATCTCTTCCAAGGACCGCACATTAAGTGTGTCCTTGTCCCAAGGGAAATGCATCATTTATGAGTCACCTATAGCATGCCAGTAGTGGTCCGAGTGGTTATAAACTGGATGAAACTTTTCAGTGATGCTTCTAAGTCAAGCAGAGTTATCAGCTCTATTTTGTAGATGGGGGAGCTGAGGCAAACCAAGGTCAAGTGCCCTGCCTGCCAAGGAGTAACATGCAGAACATGTGTTCTCAACCACTAAACCAGAAAGAGCTTGGATTCTGGAGTCAGGAAGATCTGAACTCAAGTTTTAGCTTATCGCCAAACTAACCATCTCTGAGCTTCGATTTCCCTCCTTTACAAAATAGAATGGTGTCCACAGCCCAAGGAGGAGGCTTGGGGATTAGACGTGACCACTCACGATGAGTGTCTCACTGGTGGGTCCTGGCAAGCGTGATCCCCAGTCCTTCTCCTGCTCACACCCACTGGGTCTTGTCCCAGGTCCCCTGGGATGCCCCAGTGCATTCCTTCCGTGGAGACATCCAAGGCTTTGACTTCTCCAAAGAGAACTCCAAACAAAACCTTCATTTCCCTGCTTGAGCTGGAGGAGAGTGAGGTGAGAACTGGTTGGAGATGGCCTACTTAGCCCACATCTGAGGACACCAGGCCTCTGTACTGAGCCAGCTCAGACCTTCACTGGCCAGCTCAGCTCCGAGCACCCTGACGTCAAGATGCCTCCTGTCGGCTCAGATGGGCTCCAGCTCTCACCTCCTCCATTGCAGTTCCCCCATGCTCAGTGTACTCACCCGTGGCTCACATTGTTTCCTGGAAGCCTTTCTACCTGCCTAGCAGGTGGAGAAACACCAAACGGACTTTCATATCCAAGCTCAAGTCCATGTTCTCATTGACTGATGCCATCCCTGACCTGTATCCTCCTGTTCACAGCAATGGCTGCTGCCTCCTTGGAGGCCCTAAGTACCCTGCCCAGATTTCTTCAGAACCCCTCAAGGCTTTAGTACATGGATGTGGTCACCCGTGTGTCTCCCTCCACCGAACATCATTATCTTCATCATGGACACCCCGTGATGGGCAGTGCGTCCTGGGGGCACCCAGCCAGCGCTGGAGGGATCAGGATGAGACATCACAAGCGAAGCTCCCCCTTCAGGGCCATGAAGCTGGACAAGGAAACCCCCTGGGAAGAGGAGGGGGAGCCCTCGCGTGGTGCCGCTCATCGTGATTGGAGACCAGCGAGAAGACTTGCATCACCTTGTGGGCGGAAGAAGCCTGCTTGCCTCCGCCAACAGGAGGAAGGAAGGGACTTCTTGCCCAGCAACAAGCTCAGCCAATAAGAAGATACCACAACTCAGCCAATGAGAAACTGCCCCTCCCTGACCTCACACTTTCCTCCAATGGACTTTCATTCAAAGCAGCCCCTCCCACCTCCCTCCACTTCTCTGTAAAGAAGCTTCTCTCCTTTGATCTCTGGACTCGCAGGTGGTTTGCCATAACTTGCATGTCCCCAATTGCAATTCCTCTACTCTTCCTGAATAAGCCCACCTTGCTGGCAAAATTACGGGCCGTGTTGCTTCCAAGGTCCATCTGCGAGCCTCCTGTGAGTGCCCCAGAGCCACGGTCATCAGCAGGTGCTTGCAGCTTGTGGGCTACTCTTTAGGAGAAAACAAGGTCGGAAAGGCCTTGGTTTTTTCTGGGTCTCAAACTGGCCCATAATTCCGTGCAATGGCAGCCACTGGTTTGAGACAGACCGACTCCCAGTGAAGTGCCTGGCCAGGAAAAATAACAGAGATGAGAGTTTTGCCCTCAGCCTGTCTCCTTGAGTCAGTAACATTTCTGAGATTATAAACTAGAGGTGTTCATGTCTCTAAGAGTCATCCACATCCATGGTGGAACATTCCAGAAGCACATAAACATATTTTATTTCTTTACCAAACATAGGAAGCCCTTATCCCGTGTCATTTAATTCTTTTGCCATCCTGATGAGATGGACACCATTGTTTCCTTTCGCAGATGGGAAAAATAGACACAGAGAGGTCAAGTGCATTGCCCAAGATTGCACAGCCAGAGCTGGGATGCACATGCTGGCAGGCTGCCTACCATCTGGGCTCCTTACCTTTCACTCTGCTATCAGCTAAGTGAGGCCTTCTGTCTTCCTCCTTCTACAGTTGCCCTCCATCCCAAGTAAGCAGTGTGAACTGTCGGGCTGGTAACACCCAGGGGTTGGAACACTGGGTTAAAACCAGTGGTCTGCCTCCTACGAGATGCCAAGCCTTTGTTTCCAAACCTGTTGCAGCTCTAAATATGTGCCGTCCTATCCCCAACCCTAGTCCCTGCTCAGAGCCTGGCCAGCATGACCCCTCTGACATGCTGGATAGATTCACCTATGTCTTGATCAGCAAATGGAAAGCACCTACCAGGTGGCAGGTCTGTGCCTGTGGCCAATGTCGCAAAGGTAGTTAAAGCAGTCCCTGCCTTCCATGTGCCTACACTGTATTCAGAGGAGACAGCCTACAGGCAGCTGAGTGCGCAGAGGGCAAAAGAGGCTGTGGTTTAAGGCGGTTCGGTTCCCTGTCAGGCTGAAAACCCTGTAGAAGAAGGGGCTGGGTCTGCAATCCTTTTAGAATCCTCAGAAAGCAGCCAGGTGACGGGTGCTCAGTAAGTGTTTGAAGGAAGAAAAGGAGGGAGGGGCAGAGAGAGGAAGGGAAGTGAAGAGGGAGGGAAACAGAGCTGCAGACACAAAAGAGAGTGTAACAAAATATGTCTTGGGGAGAGTCTGAAGAGGAAAGGAGGGGCAAGTTATGGGGAGAGAGGAAGGGAGACCCAACCCATTACAGAGCCCGAGAGCAAACTCACCAAAGTTAAAGCATACAGGAACAGGCAATGCAGAAATCTGA
The DNA here is from genome assembly GCF_018350175.1 of Felis catus. NCBI lineage: Eukaryota > Metazoa > Chordata > Mammalia > Carnivora > Felidae > Felis > Felis catus. The sequence continues at coordinate 9,360,739 of NC_058375.1, read as the reverse complement.
ACTTGGAGGGATGTTGCAAGGTAGAGAGGACATCTACGGTGAGGAAATGCTGGAGGACAGTCCAGATGAAGACTCCCACAAGAAAGGTGCACAGGAGCACCAGGCACAAGACGAGCATGCTCCCAAGGTTGCTAGCAGCTGCCTCTCCAGAGAGAGGAGCTTGGACACTTGTGTTAGGAGAACGTGGACCCGCTATACCAGCTCTCTCTCTGCTCCCGCTGGTTTTGGACTTAGCCGTGATTCAGTGGGCTAGCGTGGCATCTTACAGGGCCAATGGGAGCTGGAGGGACTATTTCTCTGAGCAACGAAAGCTCCAAGAAAACCAGTCTTGCCCAAGACCCCTAAGGGAAAGGCCTCACATAGTTGCGCAGGCCTCTGTGGCCTCACCTTCCCATGCAGAATCGGCCAGCTTTCCTCACCATGGCGTGGTTGGGCTGGCCAAAGCATATCTCATGCCAGGTTGCCGCCCTGGCCCCATTCAAGTCCAGGCTGTGGGGAGAGGCAGCATGGCCGAGAGTCAAGAGGACTCACTCAGATGCCAGCCTGCCTGGGTTTGGATCCCGCCTTTTCAGCTTACTGGCTCAGTGGCCTTGGGTAAGTTCTCTCTATTCTCTGCATCTCGGCGCCCTCCTCTGAAAGGAGATAGACTGCTGAGGAATTGGCAATAGCGCGGCAAAGAACAGGAGCATGCAAATATCCTTTTTCAAGCAAATCTTACTTACCTATTATCAATAAACGTACGCACACAAATGCCTGTGGAAGACTGCATAAATCGTGCAATATACCGCTCGAAGAATTTTCACAGTGAACGCACCCAAACCAGGATACGGTACATCTCTAGCAACTAGGGGTCCCTTCTCCCCGTCACCACCGCCCCCTGCCCATGACTAAACCCACCAAAGGCAACCACTCTCCTTCCTTTAACAGCCCACACTCATGTGGCTGATTTCTGACTTTTATAGAAATAGAATCACGCAGAGGGGACTCCTTTACGTCTGGCTTCTTTCACTCAGCGTCGTGCTGGATGTCTCTTCCACGTCGTGTATATGGGTTCGTCCATGCTCCTTCCTGGATAGCATGCCACTATGTGAATACACCACAACTTTGTATTCTTTCTGCTGCTGCTGCTGGATATCTGAGTTTTTGCCAGGCATCAGTTGATTGCCTCTCAGCTCCAAACTTGCCGTTTTAAAGCCATTCTTCCGCAGGGTGGTGTCTTGCTGGAAGCACTCTGAAATGAAACTACCCCGGGGGGGGGGGGGGCTGCAAAGGGAAGGCTACCTCAGGAGCCGGGGTTAGAGCAGCTGTCTACACCACGGAAGCTTGGAGCTACGCAACCACATGCACTACGGGATTAGAGGCTGGAGGGGCCACCCCCAGTACGGAAGCTGAGCCTGCAGAACCCTGTGAGGCAATTTGTGCCCCAGGGTGCTGTTGAGAGCTACTGGGCTACTGGGCTAGTGACTACTTCACTAGCCTGCAATTAACAGAGGCAGGTAGCTTAACAGAGAGATCCGCGAAGGTCAAAAAGAGCTCTAATGCAAACAGTGTCATCCCAGGCTGATGGTACACGGCCTGAGGCTGTACCCCTGAGGAGTGACATCAGAAGCTGCACACTTGAGGGGCGCCTGGGTGGCTCAGCGGGTTAAGCATCCGACTTCCGCTCAGGTCATGATCTCACGGTTTGTGAGTTTGAGGCCCGCATCCGGCTCTGTGCTGATGGTGCAGAGCCTGCTTGGGATTCTCTCTCTCTCTCCCTCTCTCTCTGCCCTCACCCCCCCCCAAAATAAATAAACTTAAAAAAGAAGAAGCTGGGGTGCCTGGGTGGCTCAGTCAGTTGAGCATCCCGACTTTGGCTCAGGTTATGATCTCATGGTCCGTGAATCCAAGCCCTGCGTCGGCCTCTGTGCTGACAGCTCGGAGCCTGGAACCTGCTTCGGATTCTGTGTGTGTGTGTGTCTCATTCTCTTTCTCTCTCTCTCTCTGCCCCTCCCCAACTCATGTTCTGTCTCTCTCTCTGTGTCAAAAATAAATACACATTAAAAAAATTAAAAATAAAAAAAAGGAACTGCACACTGAGGGAAACACGTGTAACTGAAATAGTCCATCCAAGTCACTAAACAAACAAGCAGACAATATGGGCAAAAAGCTCTGAGAAGGGGTAGGGGAATCTATTGTTGCTACAGTGTAATATCTCAGTTTTCAACATCACCAAAAATGAGACATTTTAAGAAACAGGGAAATATGATCCATACAGAAGAAAAAGCAAAAACACAGGCAACAGAAACTTCCTTTGAGAGCACCCAGATGTCTTAACAAAGACTTCAAAGCAGCTATCATACGTATGCTCAAAGAGCTAAAGAATATCACACTTAAAAAAGAAAAGAAGGTATGGTGGCAATATTTTCTATACCGTATACCAACAAAGAGATACACATTATATTTTTTTAAAAGACCAAACTAAGATTATACAATTGGAAAGAATAATAACCAAAATGAGATATTCACTAGAGGGGCTTAACAGTAGACCTGAGATGGGAGAAGAAATAATCCTCAAACTTGAAGGTAGATTGATAGAGATTATATAACCTGAAGAACAGATGGAAAACAAATAAAGAAAAATGAAAAGAGCCTTCGAGAAAAGTGGGACATCGTTAAGCACACCGATGTACATATCATGGGGGTACAAAGGAGAGAAGAGAGGACAAGGAACAGGAAAACATTCAAAGAAATAATGGTTGAAAACCTTCTAAAGTTGATGAGAAAGGTTATACACATCCAAGAAGCCCAGTGAACTCCAAGTGTGATCGATAGAAAGAGAGAACTTCACTGGGAAATTCTATCAAACACTTAAAGAAGAATTAATTCCCATTCTTTACAAACTCTTCTACTGGAAGAGGAGAGAACACTTCCCAAATCATTCTGTGAATCCAGTATTACTCTGATGTCAAAGACAAAGACAACTAGAGAAAAGAAACCCACAGGCCGATATCCCCAATGAATATATGTACACAAATCCTCAACAAAATGCTAGCACATCGAATCCAGCAACATAGAAAAAGGATGAATTACCAAGTGGGATTTATTCCAGTAAAGCAAAGTTGGTTAACTCAATTGGTGAAACTCAACTAATATAATATACCATATCAAGAAAATACAGGACAAAAGCCACGTGATCATCTCCGTAGATGCTGAAAAAGCACTTAACAAAATCCAAAACCCTTTCAAGATAAAAACACTCAAAAAAAAAAAAAATCCAAGATAGAAAGGAACTTCCTGGTTAAGGACATTGATGAAAAAGCCATACCTAACCTTACACTTAATGGTGCATATTCGTTTCCATTGATTCTGTAACAAATTATCACAAATTTAGTGGCTTAACCAATACAAGCTTATTATACAGTTCTGGAGGTCAAACGTCCAACATGGATCTCGTTGGGCTAAAATCAATGTGTCAGGAGGGCTATATTCCTTCTGGATGCTCTAGAGTAGTATCTGTTTTCTTGCCTTTTCCAGCTTCTAGAGACCACTCACATCCCTTGGCTCACAACCTTCTTCTTCCATCTTCAAAGCCAAAAAAACACTGGGCAAGGTCCATCTCACACTGCCTTCTCTCTGGTCCCCCCTCCTCTGCTTCTCCTTCTACTTTTAAGGACTTTGCAATTACATTTGACTCACCCAGATAATCTAGGATAATCTCCCTGTTCTAGACTTATTAGCAATCTGCAACCTTAATTCTCCTTTGCCATGCAAGGTATACATTTGCAGGTTCTAGGATTGGGATATGAACACCTTTGGGGAGGGAAGGGGCTATTATTCTCCCTGCCATGATAAAAGGCTTTTGCTTTAAGACCAGGCACAGGACAAGGAAGTCCATTTTCACCATTTCTATTCAATATCGTACTGGAGGTTCTAGCCAGGGCAATTAGGTAAAAACAAACAAAAACAAATAATTAGAGAGACAGAGACAGAGAAATAGAGATAAACAGATAGACAGATAGATACATGACATCCAGGTTGAAAAGGAAGAAGCAAAACTAATTCTATTTGCTGATGACATCATCTATCTATACATCTATTTATATATCTATATATCTATATCTATATCTATATCTATATCTATATTAAAAAAAAAAGACCCACAGCATCCACGACAAAGACTATCAGAGCTAATAAAGGAATTCAGCAAGCTGGCAATGAAATTAAGAAAACAATTCCATTCACAATAGCATCAAAAAGAATAAAATATTTAGGAAGAAATTTAACAAAAGGTTGCAAAACAGGTAGTCTAAAAACCCCAACACACTGTTGGAAGAAATTACAAAACACTTAAATGAATTTAACCCCTTGTTCATGATACTGAAGACAATATTGTCAACTTGGTCTGCAGACTCAATGCATCCCCCCAGCAAAATCCCAACTGTGTGTTGTTTTTTTTTTACAGAAATTGACGAGCTGCTCCTAAACTTCCTGTAGAAAACAAGCAGATCCAGAATACCAAAAACAGTCTTGAAAAAAAAGAACACAGTTGGAAAAAAGAATTCACATTTTCCATTTCAAAACTTTGTAAAAAGCTATAGTAATCAGGACTGTGTGGTCCTGGCATAATAAGGGTAAATATATGAATCAATGGAATAGAACTGAAGAGTCCAGAGCTAAACCGTCTTATTTATGGTCAACTGATTTTTGGCAAGAATGCCAAGATAATTCAATGGGAGAAAAAATAACCAGTCTCCCAGAAATGGTGCCAGGACAATTGGATGTCCACATGCAAAAGAATGAATTTATATCCTTTCCTTACATCATACATGAATCTACAATAAGAACGTTAAAATACTACTTAGGAACAAAGAAGGCTACGTAGTATGTTCTTGGGTGGGAAGACTCAATATCATAAAGTTGCCAATTTCCTCTGGTATAATTGTAAAATTTAATGACATCCCAACAAAAGTGCTAATAGATCTTCCCCCCCACCCCACCCCCTGCCTGAAATTTACAAAAGCTACTTCGGAATCTCAAATGGAAAATAAGCAAATTCATCCAGGAAAATCCAAAGAACAATAGAAGGAAAATGGCCAGGCTAGATATTAAAACATATCTCAAAGCCTTAACAATTTGAGTAAATATGGGCTTTTAAAAAATTTTTTTTTTCAACGTTTATTTATTTTTGGGACAGAGAGAGACAGAGCATGAATGGGGGAGGGGCAGAGAGAGAGGGAGACACAGAATCGGAAACAGGCTCCAGGCTCGAGCCATCAGCCCAGAGCCCGACGCGGGGCTCGAACTCACGGACCCCGAGATCGTGACCTGGCTGAAGTCGGACGCTTAACCGACTGCACCACCCAGGCGCCCCTAAATATGGGCTTTTTAACAAATGATGTACAATCGTTGGGTAGCCAGATGAAAAAAATAAATGAAATTGAACCCATGTCATAGGCTGTACCCCATGATAAACTCCAAATGGGGCAAATATAAACTTTTTTAAATGAAAACTATAAAAGCACCAGAAAAAGACACAGAAGAACTCTTACAACTTTGGAGAGGAAAAGAACTTTCTAACTACGTTTAAAAATACATAGGGCGCCTGGGTGGCTCAGTCGGTTGAGCGTCCAACTTCGGCTCAAGTCATGATCTCACAGTTCATGAGTTCGAGCCCCACGTCGGGCTCTGTGCTGACAGCTCAGAGCCTGAAGCCTGCTTTGGATTCCGTGTCTCTCTCTCTCTCTCTCTCTCTCTCTCTCTGCCCCTCCCCTACTCATGCTCTGTCTCTCACTCTCTCTCTCTCTCTCTCTCTGTCAAAAATAAAATAAACATTTAAAAAAATTTTAATACAGAAATCACAGAGGAAATGAATGATAATCTCAACTACATAACAGCGTTTATTTATATGGAAATAACCAATAATATCTTCCCGGTGACTCTCTGGGTGGAGTTATCAATATATCCGTAATGATGATGTATTATTTATGTGATTTAAGAGGCAAAATTCTTCAGGGGAGCCTGGGTGGCTCAGTGGGTTAAGCGTCCAACTTCAGCTCATGTCATGATCTCACAGTTGTGAGTTCGAGTCCCACGTCGGGCTCTGCGCTCACAGCATGGAGTCTGCTTGGGAGTCCCTCTCCCTCTCTTTCTGCCCCTCCCCCACTGGCACTCTGTCTCTCCCAAAAATAAATACTAAATAAATAAACGCTAAAAAAAAGTTTTATTTATTAAAAAAAAAAATAAGAGACCAAAATTCTTCAAAAGGTGGAAGTAGTTGCAATGGCAGCCCTTGCAGATCTTTCAACCCAAACTGTTCTGTTCCCTAAAAATCAACCGCGGAGCCAGAGTAGACTGAGAGGCCCCCTCAGCCCCTCCTTTGGAGGACCCATTCTTTCAGTGGCCCATTTACTCAACAAACCCTCACTAAACACCTCCTATGTCTCAGACACTACATTTTATAGGAACCAGGTTGGACCTTCATGAGAAACAATATGGTGTGTGATGAAGGACAGCTCCAGCCTTTCCCAGCTGCATGACCTAACATAAGTTAGCTCGCCTCTCTCTTCCCCAGGTTTCTTATCTGTAAAATGGGGACACTAATCATACTTACCACCACATGAATGCTCCATGTCAAAATGCCTCAAATGGATTTAAGCACTTTGGAAAAACGTTTGGCAGAATCTTAAAGAAAAAAAAACAACAACCAGGCTTAATTCTATTCCTAAGAATGTATGTGACAGAAAGTATCCATATGCTCACCAGAAGACGTATAAAAATGTTTCTAAAGGCATTACTCATGAGAAGCCATAACTGGAAACAAAATCCCAAATGTTCATCCCACAGGAAATGGATGACTGATGGCATATGTATACCGTGGAATATTATGCAGCAATGTAAACGAACAAACTATAACAATAGAGATGAGCCTCATAGACACAGGGTTGACACAAAAGAATGCAAACTGTATGGTCTCACATATATAAAGTTCAAAGAGGCAAGATTAGCCTGTGGTGTTATAAGTCAGGACACAGGTTACCCTTGAGGGTGGATACTGCTTTGGATGCTGCCCTTTGGATACTTCTGCAGCTGGGTGTTTGCCATATGGGGTGTTCTCACACAGAGAAGACAAAGCATGCTCTTTCAAATCCAGTAAGTGAAGGGCAATATGCCAACAGACAAGGCAAGTTGGTTACAAGACAAGGACGGTTTATGCAACTGTGTACTTTACCCACAAGATACTCATCAATTTTGCCAACGATTCACTTCTGTTTCTCTAGAAATGGACGACTGTCTCAGTCCTACTTTTATCTTTCCATTTTTGGTAGAGACATGGGTACAGAGTAATATTTCTTTAAGAAAAACCACAGTGCATGTACGATGAAATGTAACAATCCCAGCATCAGGGGCGATAGGGAGTGGTGGGGACTGGGGCAGCTGGACAGCACATGTTCTACTTAATGTGTGCAAAGCACTGTGTAATTTACACCAGAAACAGGAAATACCTAAACGTCCAACAATAGAAGGATGGTTAAATAAATTCCCTCACTTATTCATTCAACAAATTTTATTGACTGTCTACTCTGTGCCAAGTATCATTCGGGGATGTGCACACCCATGAGGAAACAAAATACTCTAGACACATGCTTAGCGAAAACTAAAATACCAAACTATACAGAGCACACACTTTAATGCTCATCATATGCCAGGCACCTCGTACATCCCTTTCCAGTGCACGTGGAAACCAGTCTCCTCCCGAATTCTGCAAGTGTCTATAACTCACTTCAGAGAAAGAAACAAGAAGCTCTTGACCTCCAGGAGCCAGTGACCCTGGCACTGTCACCCAGGCCTTGGTAGTTTCCTGATGAACACAGACAAGTCACAGAACACTGACATCAGACAAGTCCACCCGGTGATCGTGATGGATTCATGCAAAACCAAGACCCCTCCGTAATCATGTCTGAACACAGACAAAATATGGAGATGGTCTGAGTCACCATATAATGACCCAAAATGGCTAATATGAGTGACTGCTGCTTCTTTAGCCTCTGTCTACTCTCCTGCTTCTAAATAAGATGTGTTAAGAATTGCCCTCCTGGGTGCCTGGGTGGCGCAGTCGGTTAAGCGTCCGACTTCAGCCAGGTCACGATCTCGTGGTCCGTGAGTTCGAGCCCCACATCGGGCTCTGGGCTGATGGCTCAGAGCCTGGAGCCTGCTTCCGATTCTGTGTCTCCCTCTCTGCCCCTCCCCCATTCATGCTCTGTCTCTCTCTGTCTCAAAAATAAATAAACATTAAAAAAAAAATTAAAAAAAAAAAAAAAAAGAATTGCCCTCCTTCCTGAAAGCATCCACTCCAGAGCAAAGCCCTGCTTCACACATCCTTGATGTCTTCTTCTGCTTCTTCCCAGCCTTCCTGCCTTCGACTGTGTTGTCTAGACTTAGCTGTGCCTCAGCCCTGTCGATCTCTGCCATATGAAACCCAATTACTTTCGGCTTCTTGCTAGTTCAGAAACCTCGCTGGGGTGCAAAGGAACAAGAGGGAGGGTCATGCTGCTCCTGGCTCCCAGCATCCACCCCACCCCATTGCCTTCCACACCATGTATGCCCCGCTACACACACACTTACACACACACACACACACACACACACTCCATGCCCAGCTTCCTAACCCCACTCCAGTGGCTTCTCCTGCCCAAATCTGAACAGCCAAGTAGGTCTGACCTCCCAGACCCTCCCCCAGAACCATGGTGCATAAACTGGCTGCATCTAAGGGCATTGAGATCTACAATCATCACATGATTATAAACTTTATAATCAAGAAAGCATTTTGTGATTTTCCTAAACGTAATGAAAATGTGCGTTTCGGGGGCACCTGGGTGGTTCAGTGGGTTGAGCATCCAACTTCGGCTCAGGTCGTGGTCTTGCGATTCATGAGTTCGAGTCCCACATCAGGCGCTCTGATGTCAGTGCAAAGCCTGCTTTGAATCCTCTGTCTCTCTGCCCCTTCCCTGCTCAAGGTCTCTCTCCCTGTCTCAAAAATAAATAAACATTAAAAATTTTAATATAAAAAATTATCTTAAATATGCATTTCTGCATTGCAGTCAGGCTTCCAGCACCTGCCCATCTTCCAGGGTGTTTACTATGTATGGACTCAACTGGATAGGGGAGGAAGATGGGGAATGTACAGCAGGCAGGTCCTGTGATCAAGGCTCCTACATGATCTCAGTGTAGGGGGGGTGGGAACGGCAGGAGCCGTAACACTAGAAGCTATTGTTATCAGCGTCCGCATAGAGTTAAGTTCCGGTGAGCTCTTCCCGATATGACAAGAACTGGGTTAGCAGGAGGTGTGTATTCTCAGTTCATCTTCACAGCAGCCCACAGTGCTGCTGCTGCTGCTGCTGGAGAATGGGGTCACTCAGTATGTAACCTGAGGCTCAAGAGCGTGAGCTCTGGCTTTTGTGGAGGGAGCCAAGATGGCGGGACAGCGTGGAAGTTTCGTGTGTGTCTCCTGTCCATGAAATACAGCCAGACCAACACCCTGCCATCCTGCACACCTAGAAAACTGATCTGAGGGTTAACACAACAATCCGCACAACCTGAACCACAGAATTCAGCAGGGACGCGGCGCAGGTACCTGGGGGGAGATAAGCTGCAGAGGGCAGGGGGGTGCCTTTGCGACGGAGACGGGGGACAGAATACGGGAAAAGCACCCCTCCCCAAAAGCAGCTGGAGAGAAAGTGGAAAATTGGAAACAGCCGCAGGGACTGAACTAAAAAGGGAGAAAGGAGAAAGAAGAGGGTTTAAATTCCATTAAGACTGTAAACAGGGGGAGCGCAAAGGCTGCAACTCCCCAGCTCCATACCTGGCGGTGGGTGCTCTGGCGGGAAGGGCGAATCCCCAGGAGCAGAGCAGCGTCCGGGAGGTTCTCAGGCCACACGGGGAGAAGCGGTTCCACGGCCGGGAGGGCGTTCGGTAGAGGCTGTGAGGCCACCTGGGCCCAGCAGACCCCAGAGAACGGCCCCGATCGCTGGTGCTGGAACAAGGTCGTTAAGGGTGAAGCCTGGTGCCAGATGCGTGTTGCGATTTTCCATAATCCCTGAAAGGCTGCTGCTGCGCTAGCTCGCGAACTTTTTCTGGGGCGGCTGGCACCCGGCCGCGGTCTCTGGGCTCCGGCAGCAGCACGGTTTGGCGAACTTTCCTGGGTGCAGCCGGCGTTCGGCCCTTGCCCCGGGGAGACCCTCCCGCAGAGGGGCGGAACAGGTCGAAGCCGCAGCCCTTCGGAAGTAAGGGGCCGGGGAAAACAGCTGCGTCTGAGACAAAACTCGGGAGAGAGCGACTGCCTGGGGCCTGGTCACGGAGAGGGAAGAAGCGGGGAGTGGTCGAGAGCTGAAGACAGAGGATGGGTGCGCGACTGCTGATGGGGAGAACAGACCGGGTAGCTGGGTGGCGCCATTTCACCGCTCGTGCGCATGCGCATACGCACCTACGAGCGCCACAAGAACACCCCAGCAGGCTAGCAGCGCCATCTAGTGGAGAGCGGAGCCGTTACACTGAGCCCCGCCCAACCAGGTCAACCTCGCTGTTCAAGAACAGAAGTCTCACCACCTGCTTAATTTATGGACTATAAAGCGCTTCCTAGTCTGACTTCTAGGGGAAAACGAAGCAATTTCAGTCCTACTTCAATCTGTTAGCAGGCTCATCTATTCAATTTTCTTTCTTTTTTTTTTTCTCTTTTACACTTCTTTTTCTTGAATACAGAAAGAGAAAAAATTCATTTTTATTTTCAATTATTATTAAAAATATTTTTCTTTAATTTTTATTACTATATTTTTTACTTCTGTGTAAATTTTTTCAAGCTCTATTTTACTTCCATCATTTTATTTTAGTCTACTTCAGTGTATTCACCTTTTCAAATTTTCAAACGATCTCCTTTTTTTCTTTTTTTTTCATTTCATTTCCTTTTCTTGAATGCAGAAAGAGAAAAACTTCATTTTTACCTTCAATTTTTATTAAAATATTTTTCTTTGAATTTTTTACTATATTTTTTTACTTTTGTGTAAGTTTTTCAAACTCTTTCACTTCCATCATTTTATTTTAGTCTACTTCAGTGTCTTCACCTTTTCAAATTTTCAAAAGATTTCCTTTTTTTTCTTTTTTATCTTTTTCATTTATTTTCTTTTTCTTGAATATAGAAAGAGAAAAAATTCTTTTTTATTTTTAATTTTTATTGAAAATATTTTTCTTTAACTTTTTTCTACTATATTCTTTCCTTTTGTGTAAAATTTTCAAATTCTATTTTACTTCCATCATTTCAATTTAGTCTACTTCAGTGTATTAATTTTTTTCAAATTTTCAAATGATTTTCCTTTTTTTTTTTCTTTTTTCCCCCTTTTTTCTCTAATCTATCAAGCCACTTTCAACACCCAGGCCAACACACATCTAGGATCTAGCATCATTTACTCAATTTGGGGGCAGGGGGGTTAACTTTTAAATTTTAATATTTTTTAAATTTTAATATTTTTTAATTTTAACTTTTCTACCTCATTAATTCCTTTTCTTCCTTAATTTTTTTTCAACATTTATTTATTTTTGGGACAGAGAGAGACAGAGCATGAACGGGGGAGGGACAGAGAGAGAGGGAGACACAGAATCGGAAACAGGCTCCAGGCTCCGAGCCATCAGCCCAGAGCCCGACGCGGGGCTCGAACTCCCGGACCGCGAGATCGTGACCTGGCTGAAGTCGGACACTTAACCAACTGCGCCACCCAGGCGCCCCTTCTTTTCTTCCTTCAAAATGATGAAACAAAGGAACTCACCCCGAAAGAAAGAGCAGGAAGAAACAATAGCCAGGGACTTAATCAACACAGATACAAGCAAGATGTCTGAACCAGAATTAGGAATCACAATAATAAAAGTAGTAGCTGGAGTCGAAAATAGATTAGAATCCCTTTCTGCAGAGATAAAAGAAGTGAAAAATAGTCAGAATGAAATTAAAAATGCTATAAATGAACTTCAATCATGAATGGATGCCACAGCAGCAAGGATGGATGAGGCAGAACAGAGAATCAGTGATATAGAGGACAAACTTATGGAGAATAATGAAGCAGAAAAAAAGAGGGAGATTAAGGCAAAATAGCACAACTTAAGAATTAGAGAAATCAGTGACTCATTAAAAAGGAACATCAGAATCACAGGGGTCCCAGAAGAGGAAGAGAGAGAAATAGGGGTATGTGAGCAAATCATAGCAGAAAACTTTCCCAACCTGGGGAAAGACACAGATGTCAAAATCCAGGAAGCACAGAGGACCCCCATTGGATTCAACAAAAACCGACCATCAACAAGGCATATCATAGTCAAATTCACAAAATACTCTGGCAAGGAGAGAATCATGAAAGCAGCAAGGGGAAAAAAGTCCCTAACGTACAAGGGAAGACAGATCAGGTTGGCAGCAGACCTATCCACAGAAACAAGGCAGGCCAGAAAGGAGTGGTAGGATGTATTCAACGTGCTGAATCAGAAAAATATGCAGCCAAGAATTCTTTATCCAGCAAGGCTGTCATTCAAAATAGAAGGAGAGATAAAAAGTTTCCCAAACAAAAATTAAAGAGTTTGTGACCACTAAACCAGCCCTGCAAGAAATTTTAAGGGAGACTCTATGAGGGGAGAAAAGATGAAAAAATATATACAGAGAGAGAAATGAATAAATAAATAAATAAATACCAAAAGCAACAAAGATTAGAAAGGACCAGAGAACACCACCAGAAACTCCAACTCTACAAGCAACATAATGGCAATAAATTCATATCTTTCAGTACTCACTCTAAACGTCAATGGGCTCAATGCTCCAATCAAAAGACACAGGGTAACAGAATGGATAAGAAATAAGATCCATCTATATGTTGTTTACAAGAGACCCACTTTAGACCTAAAGACACCTTCAGATTGAAAGTAAGGGGATGGAGAACCATCTATGCTAATGGTCAACAAAAGAAAGCCGGAGTAGCCATACTTATATCAGACAATCTAGATTTTATTTTATTTATTTATTTATTTATTTATTTATTTATTTATTTAATGTTTATTTATTTTTGAGACAGAGAGAGACAGAGCATGAACGGGGGAGGGTCAGAGAGAGAGGGAGACACAGAATCTGAAGCAGGCTCCAGGCTCTGAGCTGTCAGCAAAGAGCCTGACACACGGCTCGAACTCATGGACCACGAGATCATGACCTGAGCCAAAGTCAGACACTTAACCTCCTGAGCCACCCAGGTGCCCCAAGATTTTAAAATAAAGACTGTGTCAAGAGATGCAGAAGGGCATTATATCATAATTAAAGGGTCTATCCACCAAGAAGACCTAACAATTGTATGCATTTATGCACCAAATGTGGAAGAACCCAAATATATAAATCAATTAATCACAAACATAAGGAAACTCATTGATAGTAATACCATAATAGTAGTAGGAGACTTCAACACCCCACTCACAGCAATGGACAGATTATCTAATCAAAACATCAACAAGGAAACAATAGCTTTGAATGACACACTGGACCAGATGGACTTAACAGATATATTCAGAACATTTCACCCTAAAGCAGCAGAATATACATTCTTCTCCAGGGCACATGGAACGTTTTCCAGAATAGACCACATACTGGGACACAAATCAGCCCTCAGCAAGTACAAAAAACTCGAGATCATACCGTGCATATTTTCAGACCACAATGCTATGAAACTCGAAGCCAACCACAAGGAAAAATTTGGAAAGGTAATAAATACTTGGACACTGAAGAACATCCTACTAAAGAATGAATGGACTAACCAAGAAGTTAAAGAGGAAATTAAAAAGTATATGGAAGCCAATGAAAATGACAATACCACAACCCAAAACCTCTGGGACTCAGCAAAGGCAGTCATAAGAGGAAAGTATATAGCAATCTAGGCTTTCCTAAAGAAGGAAGAAAGATCTCAGATACACAACCTAACCTTATGCCTTAAAGAGCTGGAAAAAGAACAGCAAATAAAACCCAAAAACAGCAGAAGACAGGAAATAATAAAGATTGGAGCAGAAATTAATGCTATCGAAACCAAAAAAACCAGTAGAACAGATCAACGAAACCAGAGCTGGTTCTTTGAAAGAATTAACAAAATTGATAAACCACCAGCCAGTTTGATCAAAAAGAAAAAGGAAAGGACCCAAATAAATAAAATCAAGAATGAAAAGGAGAGATCACAACCAACACAGCAGAAATACAAACAATAATAAGAGAATATTATGAGCAATTGTATGCCAATAAAATGGGCAATCTGGAAGAAATGGACAAATTCCTAGAAACATATACACTACCAAAACTGAAACAGGAAGAAATAGAAAATTTGAACAGACCCATAACCAGTAAGGAAATCGAATTAGTAATCAAAAATCTGCCAAAAAACAAGAGTCCAGGGCCAGATGGCTTTCCAGGGGAATTCTACCACACATTTAAGGAAGAGTTAACACTTATTCTCTTGAAACTGTTCCAAAAAAATAGAAATGGAAGGAAAACTACCAAACTCTTTCTATGAAACCAGCATTACCTTGATTCCAAAACCAGATAGAGACCCCACTAAAAAGGAGAACTATAGACCAATCTCCCTGATGAACATGGATGCAAAAATCCTCCACAAGATATTAGCCAACTGGTTCCAACAGTACATTAAAAAAATTATTCACCACGACCAAGTGGGATTTTTATACCTGGGATGCAGGGCTGGTTCAATATCCACAAAACAATTAATGTGATTCATCACATCAGTAAAAGAAAGGACAAGAACCATATGATCCTCTCAATAGATGCAGAGAAAGCATTTGACAAAATACAGCATCCTTTCTTGATAAAAACCCTCAAGAAAGTAGGGATAGAAGGAGCATACCTCAAGATCATGAAAGCCATATATGAATGACCCAATGCTAATATCATCCTCAATGGGGAAAAACTGAGAGCTTTCCTCCTAAGGTCAGGAACAAGACAGGGGTGTCCACTCTCACCACTGTTATTCAACATAGTATTGAAGTCTTAGCCTTTGCAATCAGACAACACAAAGAAATAAAAGTCATCCAAATCGGCCAGGAGGAGGTCAAACTTTCACTCTTCACAGATGACATGATACTCTATATGGAAAACCTTAACGATTCCACCAAAAAACTGCTAGAACTGGTTCATGAATTCAGCAAAGTTGCAGGATATAAAATCAACGCACAGAAATCGGTTGCATCCCTATACACCAACAGTGAAGTGACTGAAAGAGAAATCAAGGAATCGATCCCATTTACAGTTGCACCAAAACCCATAAAATACCTAGGAATAAATCTAACCAAAGAGGTGAAAAATCTATACACTGAAAACAATAGAAAGCTTATAAAAGAAATTGAAGAAGACACAAAAAATGGAAAAAGATTCCATGCTCCTGGATAGGAAGAACAAATATTGTTAAAATGTCGATACTACCCGAAGCAATCTACATATTCAATGCAATCCCTATCAAAATAACACTAGCAATTCTCCACGGAGCTAAACAAATAATCTTAAAATTTGTATGGAATCAAGAACGTGAGCTCGTTTGTATCAGGCTCCACCTCTGACTATATTTGAGACCTTGAGCAAGGTACTTAACCCCCTGTGTCTGAGTTGCATCATCTGTAAGGTGGGAATAATAGTGCCTCATTGTATCAAATAAGACAACACACATTGGTCGAGGTAGTTACACCTCCTGCTCTTCCATGTGAGTTCGGAGGTAAATAACTAGCGGTGAAGGAATAACTTGCAGCCTAGAAGCAGAGGGAGTTAGTTAGCACATTATGGGTTGTGGGAGGCATGGGAGATGTGTGGAGTGGAGCCCTGTCTGGGAAACACTAGCATGTGCTGTGGCTTCAGTCTGGCAAGCTCCCTCAGGGTGCCTGAGACACAGGGGGGCTCCCTCCCAGGGAAGAGAAGCCCAGAAATGGAGGAGGAAGCCACTGGACCCAGAAAGGACAGCAGACAGGGCAGTAACCCTCTGCCATGTTGTGTTCCAGAGAAGAAAGGGCTGGGGTTGAACCTACTAGAGAACAGCATTCGCTGAGCACCTATGAAGCGCCAGGCACCGCACCACGTTCTTTAAGAATGTTATGTCATAGGGGCGCCTGGGTGGCTCAGTTGGTTGAGCAGCGACTTCAGCTCAGGTCATGATCTCATGGCTGAAAGGCTCGTGAGTTCGAGCTCCGCATCGGGCTCTGTGCTGAGAGTTCAGAGCCTGGAGCCTACTTCAGATTCTGTGTCTCCCTCTCTCTCTTACCTTCCCCTGCTCGCTCTCCGTCTCTCTCTCAAAAATAAACATTAAGAAAATTTTTAAAAGAATGTCATGTCATTGACTCTTCAGTAGAAGCCCGGAGAATTCATATTCTCTCATCCCCATTTGACAGATGAGAAAACTGAGGCAAAAAGAGGGGAAGCCCTGGACTAATAAGCATTAGAAGCAGGGGTTTTGATTTGAGCAGCTTGACCCTGAGTCCACAATCTTAACCAAGAGTCTTTCTTCCTCCCAACATAGAGTTTCTAAGGGACAAACAGGACAAGGAGAGTTCAGAGCTTTGGGGTTTTTAACTCCCAGACCATTCTCTTCCCACAACCTCCACCCCGTGTGGCTTCACTGAGACCCTAGCTCCAGCTTGGGTGGGGGACATGGGTCAGGGAGCCGAGGGGACAGCAGTGGGACTATGTGGTGTCGTCTTGAAATTTCCCAAGCCAGCATTGCTGGAGAAGCGCAGGCTGTTTGAGGAGCACATCAGGGGGGCTGCCGAGGCTAGAACTTCGGGCGGTCAAGGCAGCAGTGCAACCGGTAAACCATTGACATTGACTGAGCATCTCCAAGCATGGGTCCTGCCAAGAGCCATTTGGGGTAAACAAACTGATAAGAAGCAGACTCTTATCATCGGCTTCCCAAGATTACAGTCAAAGTTGAAGAAGCTCCCACCAAGTGCGTGAGGCTGTGTGTTAACTTTATGCAGGTTCCCATAGCAACACAGTGCTAATATCAACGCTCACAACAGTAATGAAAATAAGGTCCGCCATTGGCTTAGTGCCTACGGTAAGCCAGGCACAGCTGTATGGAGTTTGTTTAATGCCCAGAAGCACCTCAAGAGGTAGGTACTGATGTAATCCTCACTGAACAGATGAGGACACCGATATTACAGACCCAGGAAGTAGAATGGCTCAGCCCATCCTTTCTCTGATGGATAGATGGATAGACAGATGGACAAACACATGGACAGAAGGAAGCTTACCTTCAAGGACTCTCTTGCCTCCGAGGCCAGTGCCCCGCACAGAGATGCTCTCTGAATCTGGCTCAACACGCCTGAACTCGTGAGTGGGTGGCTTTCTGGAACTCGAAACTGGGAGACACGTGGGGCGTCCCTGATCACAGCAGGGTTTGGAATCAAGGTCCCAAAACAAACTCCGGAGGGAGGAGAACACAGGGAGTTCTGAGCGGCAGATCAGAACGTCCCCACACACAGCCAGCCAAGGTCTTCATTGTGTTGTGAGGACAGGGCATCCTGGCTGGGCACGGGCCTCACCCTGACTTCCCCAGACAGCCCCAGAGTCCCCTGGGGACGCCAAGAACAGTGAGGTGGTGGCCCAGAATCCCACCCCGTGCTGAGGGGCGATGTCACGGACCTCTAGAATGAGGTGAGAAGATGAAGTTCCGGGAGGCTGAAAGTTGTCCGGATCACAAGCAAAGCAGTGGGCAGTAGTCCAGGGCCTCGCTCCCTCTTTGAAGGGCCCAGGGTCCCTCCCTCAGGAGTGGTGCAGTGTCTTCTGGGGTGTACCCGGGCTGCGTGGTACCCACCACCCACCCTCTCTGCACAGGGTGAAATCCTGGAATGTCAACTTGCTGGCAAAGATGAGGCGGGGCCTGAGCCCAGCCCAGATGCCGGGGCCTCACGGGACAATGGGAATCCTTGTCCTACATGCCCCCTCCCCACTCCATCCTCCTCCCTAGACTGAAGGCTGAGCCCCCTGCAATGTAAGTCAGCCCAGCGGACCCAGCCCTGGAAGCAGACCCCTTGGGGACACTCCTGGATAGCCAAGAATTCTAAGAATTCAGGGGGCAGGCGTAACTCACAACTCGAAGCTACACTGGGGCAAGGGCCAGAGCAATTTCCACTTCTCCCAGCCTTCAGAAGTGTTGGCTGGGAAAACCCTAAGCAAGAACCCAGCCAAGAACCCTCCGGTGGCAGGGGGTGGGGGTGGGGGGCAGGGGTGATCACCCCTTTGGAAGCAAGGTGGGGCGAGCAGTGAAGAGGCAGTTTTGCCTCAAGTGGGAATGTGGTTAGATTTCAGATTCAAAGGAATGTCCTCTTTATTGAGTTGGATATGTGTTTAACAACCACATAGCGTTCTCTAGCACGAATCTAAGCATTTAGAAACACTATAGGCCAGCAGCATAATGAACATCATGCCCATTTTTCAGGTCAGAAAACTGAGGCACGAGAGGCTAAGTAACTTATCCAAGACCATGTGGCAAGTGAAGTAGCAAAGCAAGGAATCTAACCCAGAGACTGTGGTCCGACCACCTGTGAAAGCCTGCCATCCCTTTCGTGGGTGTTAAAGATGGCATCCTTGGGATCACTGTCACCAATTCGCATCCTCTGACCACTGTGAGATCCTGCCATCCCTTTCGTGGGGCTAATCATGACGTCACAATGGTTCATCATCACCCTCTCGTACTACGCAGACTCCAGAGCCCCTGACGAGCCCGGGGCCTGACTTAGGTGTGACAAACCATGCAAGGAAGCAGGTATGGGGGCTTCTAAAGTTCCTTTGTGCCCCCGCAGGAGACAGAACTGCGTTTAAGGTAAGAGAACCTTAAACGCTCGCTGCCAAGCGAGGGGCCCAGAGGGGGTGCCAGGCCTTTCTCTGAGAGCTTCAGCCGTATCACCTCACGTCCTCACGTGTCCCTGGTGTAGAAACTTCACAGACGTGGAAACCCAGGCTCAGCAGCACTAAGAAATGTGTTCCAGGTAAAATAGTGGGTAAGTGGAGAAGGCAGGTGTACGGGTCTCCTAGGGCCTGCTGTAACAAATTACCACCAACTCGGCCTAAAACAACAGAAATCTATTCTCCCACAGTTGCAGAGGCAGGGAGTCCAAAAGCCGAGGTGTGGGCGGGGCCGTGCTCCCTGGGAAGGTTCTGGAGCAGAATCACTCCTGGCCTCCTCCAGCCTCTGGTGAGCTCGGGGGTTCCTCAGCTTGAGGCCGCATCGCTCCAGCCTCTGCCTTCCTTCCTGAAACTTCTCTTCTTCTCTGTGCACCTCTCTTCTCTCATAAGGACACTTGTCATTGTATTTGGAGTCCATTTGGGTAATCTAGGATGATCTAGATTCTTAGCTTAAGCACATCTGCAGAGACTTTTTTTTGTCCAAATTAGGCCACATCCAGGAGATGACGATGTGGGCATATCTTTCAAGGGGTTGTCTTTCAACTCCCTCCAGTAGGATTTGAACCAGTGTGGCTGTCAGCCAGGGATTCAGAGAGCATAAGGCACCCCCACAGGTGCCCAGATGCCAGCCCCTAGGGAGGGGCCCCTGCTGACCCCAGGTGGAGCTTAAGACACACAAAGCCCAATTCCTCAAGTTGCTTGGTCCCCTGGGGACAGTGTAACCTGAGGCTTCTAAGTGTGAGGGACAGGGATCCTAAGCGGTCTTCTCCCCTTGAGTATGGCTTCCTCAACACCACCAACCCCGCCTGCCCTGGGCAAATCCCCTCTTCCCCACCACACACGCTACACCCCACCTTCTCCTATAGGACATCCCCACAAGTGTGGACTTGCTTTTGTGACCAGTGAGTTGTGTCTGTCTCCCCACCACATGTGAGATGGGAGGGCAGGGTCTCTGCCTAGATTTGCTGGACATCCACCCCTTCCCCGGGGAGTATTTTTTATAACAGCTTTACTGAGATATAACGCACATGTCATACGATTCACTTATTTTGAGTGTACAATTCGGTGGTATTTAGTATATTCACATGATCACGGAACCGTTTTCACAGCCAATTCTAGAACGTGTTCATCACCCCCCAAAAAATCAGCCCTGTATCTATTAGCAGTCACCCTGCCATTTTCCCCCACCCTGCACCCTAACTCAGGCGAACCACTAATCTGCTTTTTACCTTTATGGGCTTGCCTATTTTTGGACATTTCGCATAAATGAAATTTTACAATGTGTGGCCTTCACTGTCTGGCTTCTCTCCCTTGGCATACGTGTTGACAAGATTCACCCATGTTGCAGCATGTAACAAGGTTTCATTTCTTTTTAAGGCTAAATAGTATTCCAGGATATGGATGTGCCACATTTGTTTTTCCCTTCATAAGCTGAGAGCCACTTTTTGGTTATTATGAATAATGCTATGCACATTTGCATATAAGATTTTGTGTGGACATACCTTCTCATTTCTCTTGGGTGTGTGACTAGGAGCGGAATTGCTAGGACACAGGAATTCCACGTGGAAACTTTTGAGGCCCCCCAGGGATTAAAGAAAGACTGGATGCCCCTCACCAAGCCCCATGACCTTGGCCTGGTGGCTTGACCCTCCCAAACCTCAGTTTCCTGTCTTGTAGAGTGGGAATTGACTCACCCAGTAAGTATTTATTGAGCACCTACTATGGGCTGGGCCCTGCCCTAGGTGCCGGGATCACAGCAGACAAATTCCTGCACTCAGAGACTCTCAGCGGAGAGATCTGGAGAATAAATAGACAACAAACTAAATATAGTGAGTCCGATGAGACTTGCAACTGAGAAAATAAGGCGAAGAAGGAAAAAGAGTGTGTGTGGAGGGTGCAGAAAGGGGGCAAGGTGATATCACAGGGTTAATGGGGCTTCTAAGAAGGCCTCACTGAGGGGGTGACAGGAGAGGTAAGGGAGTAAGGCTGGTAGAGATGGAGAGGTTTGGGGGCTTAGGGGTTAGGTACATTGCAATCGTCCCTACTTCCAGGATCTTTTTGTCAGAATCAAATATAGCCATGCTGATTATTGGTATCCTCACCATCTTGGGCATCCGTTCTTGTGAAGGGAGCCCAAAACCAGCACTTAAAATTCATTAGAAGCCCAGAGCGATGAACACACAGGACACGATGAGCCACTCTGCCTTGGAGAGATCTGGGAGGCCCCTGGGGAGAAGGTGGCATTCAACCAGGGCTTGAAAAACGAGGAAGGACTGGCTGACTCTCCGGCATCTGTCCATCAGGGGCTCTCTGGTTGGCCTCTGCACCCTCTGAAAACAGCATCTGTGTGCTGGAAGCCAGGAAGCAGGTGAGCTTTCTGAAGCCAGGCTGCCTTCCAGGAGGAGGAGTGCCCGCAGCTTGGGTGACTGGAGAGCAGCTTGGGTTCTTATGGGGAACAGCAAGCACTTCCCTCCTCCCCACCCCCCCATCCACAACAGAAGCCTTTGTTTCTTTCACAGAGGCAGTCCTTTCCAGATCACGCCCCTTGCCCTTCTCCCCAGTCTGATTCTGGAGACAGGTAAGAGGCCAACGTGGCAAATGACTGTTACTGCCAAGCCAGCCTTGGGGGAACACCCCTATCTTGGATGCTGGCCCTCCTTTGTCTTGAATCAATAGTTGACTCATTAGTCAATTTGTTCAACAAACATTTCCTGCTCATCTCTACTGTGCGGGGCTCTGTCCTGGGCGCTGAGGACAGGAGATGATTCAGATACCATTCCTGCCGTCTCCTAAGCCCCAGGCTGGGGAGGAAAACTAACGTGAATAAACAAGTGTTGCTAGCACTCCAGTGGCTTCACTGGGTGCAGAGCGGAAATAGTGCAAGGTCACAGGAGGCAAACACAGGACTGGTTGCTGCCCTGTGGCCCGGTGCAAAATGAAAATGCATTCCCTTGTTCAAAAATGACAAGGGTTTTCAAAATGGCAAACCAGGCGTGGGGGCCTTCCAAGTGTGGGGCCCCAAGTGTGGGGTCACGTGCTCACAAAGCCACCCAGCCCTATCCTGGAGAAGCACTTAGTCTTATGTAAGATCTGGACAGGTGAGTTCTCCTCTGCCTTCATCATCTGTAAAGTGGGTTTGTACCTGCCTCTTAGGTTGCATTGTTATAGCATTAAATGAATCATATTTATGTACTAGCATATAGTAGATCAGCAACAAATAATAGCTATTATTATCCCAATAGTTTCCAAAAAGGAAAGAAGGGCCCGGTGTGGGGGGAGCGGTCCTAAGAGTCGCTTCATTCAAAGTGGTGTTGAGTCAGCCGAGCCCCGAAATACAGATACAGTGGAACTCTGGATTGCGAGTAACTAGTTCTGCGTGTATTCCGCAAGGTGAGCAAAATTTCGAATAAATTTTCACTTGATAAAGGAGCGATGTCTTAGAGGAACCATCCAGGGCATCTCAGATGGCAAGAAGAGACAACTAAGAATGATCCAGAACCAAGCCGAGAGATGGTTTACAAAGTAACTGACCTGTGTATCAGTCTGCTCCAGCTGCTGTAACAAAATACCAGACGGGGGTGCGGAAACAACAGAAATTAATTTTCCCGCAGTTCTGGTAGCTGGAAGTCCTGGATCAAGGTCTGGGTTCCCCTGAGGTCTCTCTCCTCGGCTTGCAGGTGGCCACCAAAAGGATCCAAGCAGGCCACCCCAAAATGACATATTGATTACCTTGAGTTGAAGCTACTTAAAACAACCCGTGGTACAAAGTCACTCGGACCCTCCTCTGTCCCCCTGGGAGCGGGATGTGAATCTCCCACAGGAGAAACACCCTCCCTGTACTAAGAAGTAAAAAGACATCCTTCTCACCAGAATGAGGGACTTGAAAGTTGAGAAAGCTGGGGCACCTGGGTGGCTCAGTCCGTTAAGTGTCCGACTTCGGCTCAGGTCATGATCTCACGGTTTGTGGGTTCAGGTTCCACGTCGGGCTCTGTGCTGACAGCTCAGAGCCTGGATCCTGCTTCGGATTCTGTCTCCCTCTCTCTGCCCCTCCCCCACTAGCACATGCACACACACTGTCTCTCAAAAAGAAACATTAAAAAAAAAAAAAGTCGAGAAACCTGTAGAAACAACCCTACTGGTTTTTTTCTAATCTATCGGCCTAAATTCTGCTTAGAATCCCTTATTAATTAAAGCTTCCAAGCACCAGTTTCCTTTATCTCGTCAATTCCTCACAAATTTATTGTCTCTTTGCTAAAATGTACAAAAACTGCCTGTGTTGGTCATTTCTTTGGGTCTCGGTTTCATTGCTGGGCCTCCGTGCACACGTGATAAAACTTTGGCTTTCCCTCCCGTTAATTTGTCTCAGATCGATTTAATTCCTAAGCCAGCTAGAAGAATCCAGGGAGAATGAGTAAGATTTCTCCCTCCCGTATGACCGGCGTAGTGGGCAGGATCCTGTAACTCACTGGACGCCGCTCACCCAGACACAGCCCAGAGGTCCCGGGACATCTGATGTCCAGCCAGCAGAAGGGGAGATTTCTTACCATGTCAGCCTCCCAGAATCTCTGCGGGGTCCAGTGCAGCAAGAGTAGGGAGAATTGTTTTTTTCTGTCTCTGAATTTAGATTAGCAGGATGAAATCTTGTGGAACTCGATGGGGCTTCGCGACCCTTGGTAAAAGTTTGGTAGAGTACCCTTCGGTTACTAATCCTCCCAGAGATGGTCTTTGCCTTCCTTTGTCTGCCTCTGGTGTCCTCTGTCCTAGAAAGGAATCACCGCAGAGCAGAACGCAGGCACAGACCCCATAACCTCCCAGCCCGCTGAGTGCAGATCTGCGTCTGTCTGACAAACTTTGCTGTGGCTTCCCTCTGTGAAAACTGGATGAGGTTTCCCCTTTGGTCGTGTTCTGTGTCCTAAGAGCTTGGCTTTGTGACCAGCGAGAACATGCTCTCTGGTCTCTGCCATCCAGAGGGTGTACTTACTTAAGTTTGTCCTGAGAGGTCCCAGTCCATAAAGGCCTTTGTCATCTCAACCCTCACTGTTCGTTAGCATTAGAAAGTCTCATTCTGGTAGCACCTGCCTGGTGTCGCAGACCAGCGGGTCTGTGACTGGAGGTGTCTCACACTTTCATGGGAGATTGGAGATCCCTTTTTCCCTATGCCTCTCTTACCATGTATGCAACAAAGGTCTTCGCTTTCTTAGGCTATTCTTGGGGGTCAGTGTTGGATCATGGGGCTACATCGTCTATGCCCTCTTCAGGGACCCCTCTTGTATCCACGGTAAAGGTTTATTCTAAGCCTGGAGAGTTGCCTCCACGTCTTTCCATGAAGAGACTTACCAGGTTCAGTTGCTATTGGCATAAATATTCTAACGTGATCCCACTCATCACCGGCCAGACGATGGGTCTTTTGAACTACAAAAACGTCCATATTTGAAAAAATTGTAGAGAGCTCTTGTTACAAGTAGTTGCCTTATTGGTATTTATGGGAAGATCAAATTGAAAGGAAAACACACACACACAGACACAAAGTATAACGGCTGGCCTTAGGGAATCCCTTAATAAAATGAAAGAACAGAAGTCACAAGAAAAAGCAAAAGACAAATCCAACATAAACCCCCTTCTTATACCTCCCTTTGTCCCCAACCCCCTATGCCTGGCCCTCCAGAAAATCTTTCGACTTCTGGATCTCTGGGCCCCTTGTCTAGACCTCCCCTTTCAAACCCAACCTCAGCTCCTCAGTCAGTTTCCTTAAATCCTAAAACCCCAACCTCTCCAAAGAACCCTCAGAGAACCAGCTGCCTACTGACACTTCATTTTCCTTACTAGCTTTACAGAGAGCGCCTCAGCCGGATCTCCAGGCACAGGGAATGCAGGTTTCTTGGGTAAATGCTGAATGTCAGGAAGTGAATCTAGTAAGAGCACCCAGGAGGGACAGTAAAGCTCCTTTTGTGCTGCCTTTTCCTTCCTCCTGTTCTCTGGGGCTCTGTACTCAAGCTCTGCCAGTTTCAGACACTCCCATGCAGTGTCCTTCACAGATATATCCTGGATGCTGGCTGCAAAGAGTTCATGTACTCTGGACAGCAGTAGACCTTTTACTTCTTCCCCCACCCCCCTTTTTATTTTTAAGTAGGCTCCGTGCCCAACATGGGGCTTGAACTCACGACCCTGAGCACAAGAGCCATACATTTCTACCAGCTGGGCCAGCCAGGGACCCTTTAAGTTATAAAAACCCTTTTATCTCCTGTCTCAGAGGATCCTACCAAATTTAGAGAGGAAGTCGAAAGATTAGTAGCTATTCACAGCCCCACTCACAGAGAGCTTGTGTGGCTACCGAGGGGTAACCTTCCAGCCCGTGATTATATGATGGCTGTTGGGCAGGCCAGACGGTCCCTGGAGAGACGCCCCTCGCAGGAGAATCATGGCCAGAGCGGCTCCCGGGCGTCCTATGACTGACAAGGAGGTGGCTCAGCTAGAGGCTGGTATTTCAGGGTTAACAGGGGTGCTAGAGGAGGGCTTTCCTCCAAAAGTTAACTGGTCTAAGGCTGAAATTCATACTCAGAGAGAAGAGGAACACCCGAAAGCCTTTGTTGAATGGTTTACACAAACTTTTCTAAGTCACACTGCATTAAATCCGGAACCCCCAGAGCACAGAAATCTCCTCACCTCTGCTTTAGCAGGAAATTTCCTCCCTGGTATGAAGAACAAATCCACAATCATGTGATGGGCTGGACGGGGCAACCACCAAGGGTAATAATGGAGGCAGCTTCCCAGTCCCTTGCAAATGGCTTTACTAAGAGTAACAATTCTCACTTTGTGTCTTGAATCTTTGCAAAGGCGAGAGCGTAACTCTGAGAATAACTTGAAGCCCACTCAGAGATCTCCCTCTTTGCCTCCAGACGAGTGCTGATATTACAAAAACAAACAAACCAACCAACCCCCAGGACATTGGAAGAGAAATTGTCTTGTACTTAAGAAAAAGGAAGGTTTAAAAAGCAATCCCCCAAACCCCAACCTCCCCTCTCCCAAAATGATAGGGTCAGTCGCTCTTCAGCCGCATGGAGCCTACCACAAAACTTAAATAGAGGATCCGAAAGAGGGTTTCGCAGCTGACATGGGTGTGACTTTGTCTACCGCTGGTTTGGAGCATTTGTCTCCACTGGCCACTTCTGATTCCTCTGAGCCTTCAGAGTCTCCGGGCAACTGGTGCCACAGCCCAGATCTCAGGCCAGCCCAGCATCACTCCGGTCGCTCCCAGTGCCTTCCCAGAGTGCAGCTGTTCCCCTGCAAACCTTCTCAGTAGAGATTTGCTGTGTAAATTTAATGCCACGATAAATCACAGTGAGAAGGCCCTTTTTGTTTTCTTTACCATCACACCAAGCCCCTGTGTTTCTTATTTTCTTTACCAGAAACTCATTCTGTTCTAAATTCCTCTGAAGAAGATAAGTCTTTCTCTCTTTTTTTTTAAAGTCTATTTATTTATTTGAGAGAGCAGAGAGGAAGAGACAGGGAGAGAAGGAGGGAGAGAGGGAGGGAGGAAGAGAATCCCAAGCAGGCTCCGTGCTGTCAGTGCAGGGACCCATGTGGGGCTATATCTCACTGAACCGAACCGTGAGGTCATGACCCGAACCGAAATCAAGAGTCAGACGCTTAACCAACTGAGCCACCCAGGCGGCGCTGGGACATCTTCTAAAGACTTATCTTCTGGAGCGCCTGGGTGGCTCACTCAGTAGAGTCTGCAACCCAGTCTCCGGGTCAAGAGTTGGGCATAGGGCTTACTCAAGTAAAAAGAAAGTGAAGAGGTGTCCCAATCAGTCTTTGGGTCACACATGCAAATGAAGTTGGGTTGTTACAAAGGAGGAACATGTGTGCATCTCTTGGAAGAGAAACTGTTTCCATTACTGCCTCAATCCTCTCTCTCCAAAGACCCGGAGCAAGGAATTGAGCCAATAAGAGACTTTCTCCTCCAACGGGGTGTCTTCATCTTTACTATCCTACCCTGTAACACCCCAGTCTTGCCAGTAAAGAAACAAGGGAAAACTGACTTGGAGGGAGATAAGTTTGTTGATTCCTACAGGACCTGAGGGCCATAAGCTCTTTTGTAATTCCTTGGCAGCCTGTGGTCCCCAGGGCAGCTGACACTCCTACGTTATTCCTGGCCAAGCACCTGGTTCGAGGTAACTGACTTCTCCTTGGCTTTCTTTTCAACCCCACTGTACCCTGACTCACAAGTTTCTTTTTTGCACTTACATTTGGAGGGAGACAATTAACCTGGACTCGCATACCTCAAGGATATCGTGAGTCTGTGAGTCTGGAGTCCCCCTCAGTGCTTTCCCAAGTCCTGAAAGCCATCGAGATTCCATAACCTTTACCCAAGTTCCCACACTGATGCAATATGTTCATGACCTTTCACTCTATGATTAAACTAAGCAGGGAGCCCTTCTAGATTCTCCCTTTGTCTTGCTGGCACCAGCTGAGGAGGCCATAAAGCCTCTAGATCTAAACTCCAATGGACGCAAACAACTATTAATCTACTTGGGACACACGCTGTCTCAGGGTATTCCAAAGCTCGCTCCAAAATGCCTTGAGTTAATTCTGTCCCCCCCCCCCGCCCCACCCCAAAATGAGAAAGCACTTAAGGAAATTTTTAGGGGCCACTGGCTGCTGGAACTAATGGATTCTTAATTTTGCAGTTTTTGCTGAACCTTTGTTTGCTGTTCTCCCTGATATCAACTTGGAGTCTGGACTTCAGAGGCATGAATCTCCTTTGAAGCCTTAAAATGAGCTCTGTCTACACCCCTGGCTCTTGGCTTAACCTAATTTTGACAAGCCCTTTCATCTATATTGCCCTGAAAATAATGGGGCTGCTGTGGGCATTCTAGAACGACCTGTACAGACATCGTCGATAGCATATTTCTCATGCCAGTTAGGCCCTATGGCATCAGACATGCCCCCATGCTACGTGCAGTGGCCCCAGCTGCCGCCTTGATTGACAAAGCCAGTACTCTTGCATAAGGATCCCCCATTCACCTGTATGTTCCCCATGTGGGGGGCTCTCTTACAAGTTCATAGGACACAGCACCCCTCTACATGGCAACAGACCACTTACAAACTCTTGACTAACCCTTCCATCATCTTCCATCAAGGTAACCTTTCAATCCAGCTGCCTTACTCCCTCTCCTGATGCTAGAGAGCCCTGCTCTATTCCCCATGATTGCCTCACAACTACAGATAATGGTCTCAAAACCAGAAGAGGACCTGTCAGACATCCCTCCAGATAATCCACACATACTTCTATCTCATGGCTCTTGTAAGTGAAATTTGCATAACCATAGTTTCCCCGCATGAAACACGGGAGGCACGTTTGCTCACCATAAACTCATCCCAAATGGCTGAACTCAGAGCTCTTACTAGAGCCTGCACATTGGTAGAAGAAGAAACTGACATTTACACAGACTCCAAATATGCTTTTGGAGTCGGCCATGCTATTGGCACAATTTGGAAATCCCGGGGATTCTTTTTTTGTTTATTTTGAGAGAGAGAGAGAGAGAGAGGATGAGCAGCGAGAAGGGGCAGAGGAAGACAGAGAATCCCAAAAAGGCTCTGTGCTGTCAGTGCAGAGCCCAACACAGGGCTTGATCTCATGAACCACGAGATCATGACCTGAACTGAAATTAAGAGTTGAACGCTTAACCAACTGAGCCACCCAGGTGCCCCAATCCTGGGGATTCTTAACTTCTACAGGCACTCCCATTGCTAACAGGCATATAACTGCTGATCTACAACAAGCTATTCACCTTCTTCTGAAATCGCCATTGTTCACGGCTCAACTCGTACTAAGAAAACTGACACAGCTACTAAGTATGCAGCCAAAACTGACCCCCTTAGCCTTTTTCCACCCAATTTTTAACTCTACTTTTCGCCCTGAGTGATATTATTCATTAGTGGGCAAATGCCCCACAATCTGAGAAGGACACTTGGACACAAAAGGGTGTCAAACAATTATCAGATGGATTATACACTGGGCCAAAAAGACTCCCTGGCCTCTTTTCTTGTCCCTTTTGGCTTGTACTTACCTCCCACCAAAAGGGACGTATGTGCAAACATGGGATAATTAAGGAACTAAAAAGACAATTGGTTTTGCCCTGGCATGCACAAAATTTCTGGCCAAATTATTTCCCAGTGCACTACTTGTAAACCTCACCAGATTTCTGGAAGAAATCAGTCTATCCTTTTTGGCCCACACTGCCTTTTTTGGCACTTCCAATGGATTTTTTAGATTGGCTCTCAACCTTGGGCTATTCTCATTGTTTGGCTATTGTTTGCATGGTTAGTGGATAGAGGGAATGCTCTCCAACTAGACATGCTGATGCCACTAGAGTGGTAAAGAAATTAATAACTGAGATTACTCCTCTTTTTGGCATCTCTTTATGGATTGAGTCAGACCAAGGAACTCACTTTAGCAGAGAGATAAACCACCCGTTTGCAAAAAATTGGGGTGTACTCATTAAAACTTCATCCTCAATCACCAAGATAAATAAAACCTAAAAATCTAGACATAAAAAGGAACGTAGGAAAGACCTGTCAAAAAACTGGACTTAAATGGCCAGAACCATTGCCCTTGGCCCTTACTAAGATCTTGGATTCCCCAAAGAGGAGATATGGTTTGACTTTTTTTTTTAATACTCATGCTTCTATTTCCTTAATGTTTATTTATTTTGGGGAGGGGGAGAAGAGAGAGAGGGAGACAGAAGATTCAAGGCAGGCTCTGCGCTGTCAGCATGGGAGCCCAACGCAGGGCTCAAACCCACGCACCGCGGGACCATGACCTGAGCCGAAGTTGGACCCTTAACCGACTGAGCCACCCAGGCACCCCATGGCTTGACTCCTTTTGAAACAATGCTTGGTCTTCCAACGCCTGTGGGCATCTGTAAACCTTTCATTCGTGTATTAAGTGAACAATCTGATACCATGACTATGTACAAGAATTAACTGCTATACTTACGGCGTATCACCAACAGGCAAAGAGACATGGTTTCCATCACCTGATGATCCTTACCACCCCTTTTGACCAGGGACCAGGTTTCCATCAAGGTCTTTAGAAGAAACCACGCACTGCCATCTCGCTGGGAAGGACCCTGTGAGGTGCTACTGGCCACCTACACTGCCATCAAAAGACGAGAAAAATCCTCCTGGATTCGTGCAAGCCGCACCAAAATGGACCCAGATCATCCCTCTCAAGACGACTGGGAGATTACTCTTACGGGTGGCCTGAAAACAAAGATTTCCAGGGCCAAGTCCCAGCCCCAGAAGCAGACCACACCACTGTGTGGACAGCTCTTCTCCAGAGCACAGATCAAGAAGCTTCTCCTTTACTTACTCTTCTCGTTTTTTTAAGACTCCTTGACACTGAAAACAAAGAACAAGCAAAAACAAAACTTTCTTTTGAATACTTCTTCACATTTTAAGTCACTTAATAGAAGGTTGACTGCAGAGTGCTGGTCTCCATCTGCCCTACTTCCCTCTGTAAGTGTCCACTATGGGCTCTTTTCCAACCTGTGTCTCGCTCTTTATTGACCCTCTGTTTTTCAGCAGGTCGGGCACAAACCAAACACCCCCATATGCCCATTTACCAAACCTGGCCACATTAACTAATCGGTCTGAGTGCTGACTGTGT
Organism: Felis catus; assembly: GCF_018350175.1. Taxonomy (NCBI): domain Eukaryota; kingdom Metazoa; phylum Chordata; class Mammalia; order Carnivora; family Felidae; genus Felis; species Felis catus. The sequence continues at coordinate 9,330,128 of NC_058375.1, read as the reverse complement.
CAACATTCAGATACTGCAAAAACCTGGTCTTCGTTCACATTGATGTGACACCTGGTGCACTGAGCACGGAAGATGGGCGGTCCACAGCCATGGTATCCACAGCCGGGAGAATGCTACTCTGCCTTTTCCCTGGTGAGTTACTCGGGCCCCAGAAAATCTCTACGGAAGCTCCAGGATTGCCTCTTGTCAGGGTAGAAACAATAGCTGAACATTTTTCCCTTTGCAGTGAAAATAGACCTGCCACCTGACTTCTTCTGGGAGATATACCAGAACGGCACTGCAGTCAAACCCTGTGGGTTGATGCTGACAATGGCATCTTCAAACTTAGCAAGGAGATTAAAAATAACTAGCACAGACATTTGCCAAATCACCAAATGTTTTTGCAGATCAGCCCTGTGTGGCATGGGGTATCACAACTGTTCCCCTTGTGAGATTGCCCAATACCACAAACTATATTTGGGAGGATCAAAATTCTGGACGCACTTGGCTGGATGATAAACTAAGCTTTACTGCTGCCAGAGCCAACTATGGGCCTCCTACATCAGCTATTTCCCAACCTGCTCTGCTCTCAGAGACTGACAGCACCACATGAAAAACGGAGGTGGGGGCACCTGGGTGGCTCAGTAGGTTGAGCACCCCACTTTGGCTCGGGTCATGATCTCGAGGTTCGTGAGTTCAAGCCCCGTGTCAGGCTCTGTGCTGACAGCTCAGAGCCTGGAGCCTGCTTCCCATTCTGTGTCTCCCTCTCTCTCTGCCCCTCCCCTACTTGTGCTCTGCCTCTCTCTCTCTCTCTCTCTCTCTCTCTTTCTCTCAAAAATAAATAAACATTTTTTAAAAAGAAAGAAAAGAAAAGGCAATCCTAAATCTCTCTATGGTAATGGAACAAGAGTTCAATGCCACTGTGCAAACTTTGACACTACTCCAGTCAGAAGCTAACAGCTTAGCCTCTGTGATTCTCCAAGACAGCCGTGCCCTAGATACGCCGACTGCCCAGCAGGGAGGAGCCTGTGCAATCATCGGCGGACAAGGTTGCTTCCTTGTAAACCAAGCAGGACAAGTAACATGGAACTTATATCTGTTAAAAGGGAGAATTAATATTTCTCGGCAGATAAATGAAGCACGGACATGACATGGGACCCATCTGCTTCCGGGGTATGGGACTGGCTTAGCGGGATGTGCGGAAATGGGCTCCAATTTGTTCCCCTCTGTTGGTTCCTCCTCTTTCTATGTTGTTTCTTCTCTTTGCAGATCTCTTACCACTCATTCACTAGCTCAGCTTCTCCCTCCCCGGTCATCGGCTCAGCTTTTCATGTGTGAGGTCCCACGGGCAGTTACAGAGGAGCCAACTGTAGGGCCCCCGGCAGCCACCCCCCAAATGGACCACCATGCTATCTTGACCATGTTCCGTTGAAGCTACTTGGGAAACAACCAGGGGTACCAAGACACACAGACCCTCCTCTGTCTTCCTGAGAGCAGGACACAAATCTCCCACGTGAAAAACACCTTCTCTGTACTAAGTAAAAAGACATGCCTTTCACCAGAGTTAGGGGACTTTAAAGTCGAGAAAGCTGTAGAAACAAACCCTGCTGGGTTTTGTTGTGTGTGTGTGTGTGTGTGTGTTTTTTTTCCTAATCTGTCACAGCCTAAATTCTGCTCAGAATTCCTTACTAATTACAGCTCCCAAACACCTGCTTTCCTTTATCCTGTCAGTTCCTCACAAATTTATTGTTTCATTGTCTAGAATGTATAAAAACCGCCTACCTTGGTCATTGGGTCTCAATTTCATTATCAGGCTTCTGTGTGTGTGTAATAAGACTTTGGTTTTCTCTCCTGTTAATCTGTCTCCTATCAGTGTAATGCCTAAACCAGCTAGAAGAATCCTGAGGAGGAAGAAGAAATTTCTCCCTCCCCCACACCACCTACTCCCTGTGTCCTCACATGGTCTTTCCCTTCTGCACATATATCCGCAGGGTCTCTTTGTGTGTCCAAATTTCCTCTTCTTGTAACACGAGTCAGATTGGATTAGGACCACCCTAAAGCCTCATTTTAATTTAATTACCTCTTTAAAGGTCCTATCTCCAAATAGAATTGCATTCTACAGTACTGGCATTAGGGCTCCAACATATGAATTTAGACGGAACGTAGTCCAGCCCATCACAACCTGTGCTTGTCCAAAATGTCAAGGTCATGAAAGACAAAGAAAGGTAGAAGACCAGAATGTAGAAGTTAAAAGAGGCTTGACAACTAAGTTCCACGTGTTCCCTTGGCCTGGTTCCCGGACTAGGAAAAAAAAAAAAATACAATGCTTTTCTTTTGTTATAAAGGATTTTAGTGACATAATTGGCAAAATCTGAATAAGGCTGATAGATTATTACATAACAGCATTGTATCAATGTCAACTTCCTGATCTCGACTTAAAAAGTACTATAGTTATGGGGCCCCTGGGTGGCTCAGTTGGTTGAGCAACAAATTCTTGATTTCTGCTCAGGTCATGATCGCACAGGTTCCTGAGATCAAGCCCTGCGTCAGGCTCTGCACTGATAAGGTGGAGCCTTCTTGGGATTCTCTCTCTGCTCCTCCCCTGCTTGTGCTCTCATTCTCTCTCTCTCTCAAAAGAAATAAGCGTTTTAAGTTAAAAAAAAAAAAGTACTGTGGTTATGTGATAGAAAATTCTTCTTTGAGAAAGAGAGAGAGAGAGAGAGAGAGAGATCACAAGTGGGGGAAGGGCAGAGGGAGAGAGATTAACTCAGAGCTCAATCCCCTGAACCGTGAGATCCTGACCTGAGCCAAAATCAAGAGTTGGATGCTCAACCGACTGAGCCACCCAGGTGCCCTGAAAGTTCTTATTTTTAAGACCCGTATACAAAGTATTTGGAACTATCAGGCAATTGGGTCTGCAACGTAATCTCAGAAAAAATATATACAGACAGATGATGGATGGATACAAGCAACTATAAAATGTTATCACATCAGGGGCTCCTGGGTGGCTCAGTAGGTTAAGCATCTGACTTCGGCTCAGGGCATGATGTCACCATTTGTGAGTTTCAGCCCCGTGTTGGGCTCTGTGCTGACAGCTCAGAGCCCAGAGCCTGCTTCGGATTTTGTGTCTCCCTCTCTCTGCTCCTCTCCCATTTACACTCTGTCTCTCTCTCTCCCCTTCAAAAGTAAATAAACATTAAAAAAATCTTAATAATTATGTTAAAAAAAACATTATCACATGAGTGAAGAATACCCAGGAATTCTTGGCCCCATTATTGCGACTTTTCTGTAAGTCTTTTCAGACCTACAGTTTACAAACTTTTAAACCCTGAGCTACAAAAACCTAGGCAGTAGGTAGGTACCTGTGAGGGGGCAGTATGTTGGGGGAAGTGCAGGAAGGGAAGGACACCTATGGAGTGTCAGGTGGGCCTGCCAGGTGCCACTCTAGGTGAGGTGGCCACCCTCACCAACAGCAGCAGCCTCAGAGAGAGCCCAGTCCCCGCAGGGAGGCAGTGGGGTGGGGGAGGTGGGCGGTTCCTGCTGGATTTACAAACTGGTGGTTTTCCCTGGGTCCCAAACTTCAGGGCTAGCCTCAGCCCCTTCCGGCCCCACAGACGTTCAGCACCCAAGTTAAGACGGAATAAAGACCCAACGTGATCTGGACAAAGTGTTTTTATAAACTCATGAAAAGAGCCCTTATTAGAAAAGGGCTTAGGCAGGAGGCAGGCCTGGGGGTTGTGACATGTCTGATCACTTCTGCAGGCTCCTGGCAAGCCGTGATCATTAGCAGATTTGGTTCTGGGTAGGCTCAGTGTCAGCTCCACATGACGGGATTTTATGGGATTTATGTACAGAACTTTCCTACAAAGCAAGGTATTACAGGACGGATAGGCAGTTCCGAGAAGCAAAGGTTCTGACTCCCCTGTCTTATTTGTTAGCGGATTTTGTGAAGAGGCCCGAGGTCAGGGGCCCTGTGGCCTCACACCAGAACTCCTGTATCCTGCTGACTTTAAAACAAGCATACTTGCACAAAAAGATCATCAAGTGGATTTTCCTTCACACAAACTCATTATAGAACGTTAGGAATATGTAAAAAGATGTAAAAAGGAGATGGAAACCACATGTACTCTTATCATCCAGAGGCAGCAACTGTTAACCTTTTCGATGTGTTCCCTCTGTCCTTCTGTGTGTGGATGTGTGTGCACACCTGAACGGGTGCGTGCGCGTGTGTGAGTGTGTGTGTGTGTGTGTGTGTGTGGAGAGAGAGACAGGGAAAGACAAAGGTCCAGAGCAGGGAGAGAGAGAAGCAGAGAGAATGGGCTCTGAAGTAAAACCGAGTTAAATTTGAATTCCATACCTGCCACTCACTGGCTCCGGGACCTTGACCAAGCGGCTTGACCCTCATTTCCACAGATGTCAACGGGGAACATAGATCCTTCCTCAAAGGAGCCATTTGGATTAAATGAGATTAAGTGCAACAAATAGGAGGCATTTCGTATACTGCCCGACACCCAGTAAATCCCGACCAAATGGTTAACTAAATAAATATGAACATGTACTTTAGGCTTTTTCTTTCCCAAAGTGGGATCATGCTGCTGATACAAATTTGTGTCCCAACACTTTAAAGGTGTTACTGCCATAACTGTGGAAAAACAGGCTTCTCTTCCCAGAGAGCTTGAAAAAAAAAGTATAAAATTCCCAATTACGTCCTGCTTATTAGACTAAATTTTTTTTAACGTTTATTTATTTTTGAGACAGAGAGAGACAGAGCATGAACGGGGGAGGGGCAGAGAGAGAGGGAGACACAGAATCGGAAACAGGCTCCAGGCTCCCAGCTGTCAGCACAGAGCCTGACGCTCGAACTCACGGACCGTGAGATCGTGACCTGAGCCGAAGTCGGATGCTTAACCGACTGAGCCACCCAGGCGCCCCTAGACTAAATTTTAAACGAGGGAGTATATTGCCAATATTGTACATCTGACTGGGGAGTGGGCGGATGGTTGATGTTTTCCTTCATAACTGCCCACGCAACCGTTCCACGTAACTACGAACGCTTCAACAAGCGCCTGACTGGGCTACAGATTCACCGAAGCCCAGAAGATCTGATTATCCCGTCTGTGTTTCAGCAACACCACTCAAAACCGCACAATCTGGACCAGCTGCTCCTCTTACGTGGGCCTCAGTTTCCTCATCTGTTAAATGGGGATGACGACCGTACCCCATCAGCTGGTGGCTCGTGATGGCGAAGTGAGGTAATCCACATGAGGCATGGGGACCTGGGGTCTGGTAAGTGCTCGGGGAAAAATAAAATAATAACGATAATTATTAAGTTTCTGACATTTAAGAGACATAATCTTTACGTTATGAATATATGCACTTCCGTTTGTCTATTTCTCTACTCTTTCTTTAGGTTTATTTTTTAATTCATTTTGAGAGAGAGACAGAGAGAGAGAGAGAGGGAGGGGCAGAGAGCGAGGGAGAGAGAATCCCAAGCAGGCTCCACCACACCAGTGCAGAACCCGATGCGGGCCTCAAAACCAAGAACCATGAATGAGATCATGACTTGAACCAAAGTCAAGAGTCAGACGCTTAACCGCCTGAGCCACCCAGGCGCCCCTCTCTACTCGTTTTTATAAACTGGTAAGAGCAAACTCCAAAACGACCCTGAAATCATTGCCCCAACAAGGGCTTTTCAACAGTGGAACCAGAGCTGCCAGAACGGAGCCCTGTGTCCCTGTCCTCTGAGAGACAGCAAGCCAGACGTGGCAGGAGGCAGGTGCCTGGGGCATCTGGGACGTCCATGCAAAGCCAAGGGGTCTGTCTCCTGAAGGCAGGGACCGGGCTGTCTTTGTCATCAATTAATTAAAGACAGCTCTCATAATAAATGGCAGAGGGGCACCTGGGTGGCTCAGCCGGTTAAGCATCCAACTCTTGGTTTCAGCTCAGCTCAAGATCTCACAGTTTATGAGTTTGAGCCCTGTGTCAGGCTCTGTGTTCTGTCTCTGCCTCTGTCTCCACCCCTTCTCCCCTCTTTTTCTCAAAATGAATAAACATTTTTTAAAAGACCTGAGCCGAAGTTGGACACTGAGGCCTCTGAGCCACCCAGGTGTCCCTGGTTCTTACATTAAAGGGTAATCAGGGGTGCCAGGGTGGCTCAGTTGGTTCAGTGTCTGACTTGGGCTCAGGTCATGATCTCACGGGTGGTGAGTTTGAGCCCCAAGTCGGGGTCTCTACTGACAGCTCAGAGCCTAGAGTCTGCTTGGGATTCTATGTCTCCCTCTCTCTCTCTCTCTGCCCCTCCCCTACTCACACTCTGTCTCTCAAGAATAAGTAAAAACGTTTAAAAAAAAGTAATCAGAACAAAGAATGATACTTCGCGACCTGCGAATTACGCGAAACTCAAATGGCAGCGTCCATAAATAAAGTTTTATTGGCACACGGCCACGATCATCAGAGAGGGCACATCTATAGCTCTTGACATATTATCTATTCACATGTTGCCTACTTACATATTGCTCATTTACATCTTGTCTATTTCCATGTCTATTACTACAACAGCAGAGTCAAGTTGTTGCAACAGAGACCCGTATGGTCCACAGAGCCCTCCCTCTACGGAAAAGGTTTGCTGACTCCTGGCCCGGGGTACGGATTGAGCACTCCTATGGCACCAGCTCTGGGCCCACTCTAGTGCCAGGGAAGGCTTTTTATACCCTACTGCTCAGGGATCCCCCCTCCCCCCACCCCTCCAGGCCCTCTTGACCTCCCCCCTGGCGAGTGCCCCTCTCGCTCAGACTCTCAGATTCTTCACCCACTCCACCCCGCCCCCAGTGAGTTCCTTGAGGACATGTAGCCAGAAGGAAGGGAAAGAACACCCACCGAGCATCTTTTCCCATCAGATGCCAAGCCCTTCAAAGACATCATCTCTGTAGGTGGTAGAATTTCCACTTTAGGGATGAGAACACAAAGGCTCAGAAAGGCAAATCGCTTGCCCAAACTCACACAGCTACGACGTGGCAGAGCTTGGGTCCAGCCATCCTCACACCTTACACTCCACGCCCTGAGTTAGGATTGTGTGACCGGCCTGGAGGCAGGTGACAACCACTGGGTGCCCTCCTGGCTTCGGCCCAAGATTTCTCAGGTTTCACCCCCCACCCCACCCCACCCGGTCTGTGTTCCTGCCACGTTCCCGGCCTTGGCTGCGGCCTGCGTCTCCGCCCAGTCCCGGCAGCCAGAATAAACACAGCCTGCCCCAGCGTCCACTCGCGTGGAGCCCACAGAACCCACCAGGAAAGCCTGCCCGGGCGAGCAGATCCCGGCCCTGGGAAGGAGGAGTTCCATGGAAAATACTCACCTGTGGGGGACGGGTTTTCACGGATGAAAGAAACCATTCTATCCCTTTTGGGTTTTTGGTTTTGATTTTTTTATATATATGTACCCAGTCCCATTGGCTAGGCCTCACCAAGGAGAAAATGGGCCCTCCTGGTAAATGTTCGGTGTTAGAAGTGGGCGGGGGTTGGGGGGGGGGGTGGATATTAGTTTTTTTTAATGTCTCCAGCCTTTGCAGACCAAGTGTCCCCCTCCCCACAGGGAGTTTACTGAAAGCTGTTTTCTCCTGTTTCCTTTGGCTGGACAAGTACCCCTGGTCCGCACCCCCTCACACGGCTCACGTCCTCCCACGTGGCCGTCTCCACAAAGATGCCCCCCCACACACACAATTTAGCCCCTCTTACACTGCTTGGGACACTGGTTTCCACCAGACCACAAGGTTCTCCAAATCCAACCCCCTCATTCAACACTGCCAGCTTGTTCTGCTCAGGGCAAAGTCGCCAATGGTCAGATAAAGCTGTGTGTGTGTGTGTGTGTGTGTGTGTGTGTGTGTGTGTGTGTGTGTGGAGTTATCGCTGTTAAAATCCCACTCAAAAGGAGTGTCCCTTGGAGGAGGAAGGGACCTCCAGGGAGGCCCCCGAGCTGGGTGTTCCCAGGAGAGAGCTTGCTGGTGTCCCTACTTGCCCGTCTCTCCCCTGCCCATCCCACACGGCCTCCCCCCTGCTGTCTCCGCGCCTGCTCCTGGTTCCTGTGGGCTGTTCTGGACCCAGAAGCCGGGGCTTCTCCCCTCTGCTCCTGTCACACCGGCTTGAGGGACACCACCTCGCACTTCTCAAACTTCAATGTTCACAAAAAGCACCTGGGGACCACTCTAAATAAAACGCAGAATCTGATTCAGGAGGTCCAGGGTGAGGCCTGGGACTCTGCATTTCTCACACGTCCGGGTGATGCTGATGCTGCTGGTCCAAGACCACACTGCACGCGGAGACCCCAGGGGAGCTAACCCCAGCCACCCACCCCCTCTCCCCACCCTCCCCTCTGGCTGCTCCAGCCCACCAAGCACCCTCCTGCCTGGGTACTTCCTGTTCCTCCCCTGCAGTTCCGTGGTCTCACACCCCACTCCACTCAGGTCTCTGCCTCAGTGTCGCCTCAGCAGGGCCTTCCCTGGCCAGCCCCCATGAACAACTGCTCAACCTACCGCCATCACTCGGACCCCTGCCCACTCTCACCTCTCCGTCCCCTACCCTGTGTATATTCTTCTTCGCACACTTCACCTCCTAGCAATGCCAGAATGCCCGCCCCGTGGGGGCAGGGACCTTCATGTCCTTACTGCTGTCTCTCCAACATCTAGAACCGGGCCTGGCACACAGTAACTGCTCAATAAATAGCTGGTGAGTGAGTGAGTGAGTGAGTGAGTGAATGAATGAATGAATGGAGAGACATTTGAAATATTTCACTAACTTTCCTCCCGAGGCTTCGTGTCAGGGACTCGGTTTCTTTACTGGGGGAGAGAAGGTACAACTTCGCTTAGAAATCACACAAGTTAAGGGGCGCCTGGGTGGCGCAGTCGGTTAAGCGTCCGACTTCAGCCAGGTCACGATCTCGCGGTCCGTGAGTTCGAGCCCCGCGTCGGCTCTGGGCTGATGGCTCAGAGCCTGGAGCCTGTTTCTGATTCTGTGTCTCCCTCTCTCTCTGCCCCTCCCCCGTTCATGCTCTGTGTCTCTCTGTCCCAAAAATAAATAAACGTTGAAAAAAAATTTTAAAAAAAAAAAGAAAAAAAAAAAGAAATCACACAAGTTAAAAAATGACCATTTTCAGGGCGCCTGGGTGGCTCAGTCGGTTGAGCGTCCGAATTCCCCTCAGGTCATGATCTCACGAGCCCCGCATCGGGCTCTCTGCTGCCACACAGAGCTCGCTTCGGATCTTCTGTCTCCACCTCTCTCTGTCCCTCCCCTGCTCGCTCTCTCTGCCTCTCTCAAAAATAAATCAACATTTCTTTTTTTTTTTTTAAGTACCAGTTTCAAGATGGTGACAGCAGAACACTGACCTCACTGGGGACCCAGTGCCACTGCATGGGTCACACACCCACCAAGGCAGTCCAGCCTCTACCCCTGAGAAGCTCCCAGTCTGGTGTGAGAGTCCCGGTGTGTGGAACCAGGTACAGTGTAGGAGGGAGGGAAACACGGGGGTCAAGCCTTGGCTTAAGGCAAGGACACTGGGGACTCGGGGGGCAGCTAGGAAGTTTCCTGGAAAAAAAAATAGCACACGAGTTAAAGGAAACATTGCCAGATAAATAGGTAGGTTACTTGGCCGGAGAGAAAAGGTCTTGGAGAAAGAGTGTTGGCAGCTATGGGGATGGAAGGTAACAGGGTCAAATGAGGGTGTGCCCAGCCTGGCGAGATGTTCCAGAAGCCCTGCTCTGGAACCCCACAAAATGTTTCTCTGCACGTGGCCTGGCTGACTCCTTAGCAAGATTAAAAGGCCCTGACAAGCAGGGACCATGCCATGAACACAAGAGCTGGCACTCACTGAGCTCCTGGTAGGGATTTTAGGAGGATCTCATTCTATCCTCATTATTACCCACCCTTGACAAATGAGGAAGCTCGAGATGGGGGCGCTGGAGGAGCCGGGACTTGAACCCAAGCTGCTCCTCTCTGACACACACACACACACACACACACACCCTCCCCCCCCCCCCCCCCCCCCCGCCTCCGGTCCCATCAGCGGCAGCCCAGGTAGGGGACTCCGCGACGGTTGGCTGGCTGGTGGATGGACTGAATAGGTGAGTGAAAGCACTTCCGTCCCTCTGGCTTCCGTTTTCTCCCCCCATTAGGTATCTCGAGCTGACAAGAAGGATCAACCCGGAACAGCCCATGAGGGAGGGCTTAACACCATGATGCAGCCTAAGTGCCGAGGAGGGAAGGGCTTGCACGGCGGTGGAAGAGGTGGGGAGACCTTCATGCAGGGGCTGTAAGTACCAAAGGGGCCACGGAGAGACAGCCCTGGAAGGTTCTCAACCATTGGGTGCCCAACAATCTCCTGCCTGGCCTGTATGCACATTCGTGGGCCCTGACCCTACTAGTCTAGGCTGGAAGCCCAGGAATCTGTATTTTGACCAGCACCCCAGGGAGTCCTACACGTTCTGAGAGACATCCCTGGATAAAGTAGACAGAACTTAGAGCATTTGACCAGGGTTCAAGTCCCATCTCCATCTCCTAGCTGTGTGATCTTGGGTGACTTTCTTAACTTCTCTGAGTCTCGCAAATAAAAGGCAAGGCTTGATGCCCGTTTATTTTTCCAGTTTCTCAGTTGAGGTGGTGCAAAGGAAAGTGCCATGAACATTCATGTGCTTGGCACTGGGGATGCCAATAAGTAAAAAATAGGGGACTCAGTGGGCAGTGAGGCGGGGGGAGATGGTTACAGCCTCGTGGCCTATCCAGGGCCAGCAAGTTCCCCTGCTGATCTCAGGGGAGGCTCTCCTGGGGGCCCACCTCTAACCCTGACACGGGCTGGCTCTGGACTAGGAGGCAGGTCCCAAACTGCCCTGCTGGGTCTCTGTACCTCCTGTGCCTGCCCTGTGCCAGGGGAGCTGAGTCATGGAAAAAGTTAGTTCTCCAGGCTACAGCTCACCCCCCACTCCATCCAACCCACAAAGGCTCCTTTCACGTTTTTCTTTTCTTTTTTTTTTTTTTTTTGGTGGGTGGTGGAGGGGAGGCACTGTGGGGCCCTCTCCCTGGGCTGGGATGTGAAATTTCAAACTTCGCCCTGAAGTTAAATTCCTCACCCCCTGCCCCCAAGGAAACTAAGGGAGGAGGGGTACCAAGAGCAAAGGACAAGGGATGGGGGCGACAGGAAGGGGTCCTGCCCATGCATTTCTCACCAAAGCCAAGCCACAGGGACCCTCTGGGCCCACCTGCTGGACTGGACACCCCCCAGCCCGGTGCCCCTTCAACCTCATCCTTCTCAGGATCCGGGGGGGATGCTCTACAGAGGAGGTGACAACACCTCTATGGGGGAGCTGATGACAGAAGAAACCTGAGGCCCACGGGGATGCCAGGCCCACAAAATCCACATCCTGAAGGTGGAACAAGCAGAAAAAAGCTGTCTGCTTCCCGGCCATAAGCCAACCCCCAGCACCTTTTAGGATCGCCTGACTTGTTCCTTTTCATTCTGATTTCACCCCAAAGCTGACGGCTGGGAAAGAAAAGGGCACCATCCCATGTGGCCTTCGTGAGTCACTTGGATTTGCTGTGCCTGTTTCCTCCCGCGTCAAATGGGTGTGAGGACACCCACCTCTGCGGACCGGCTCCTTTTTTAAATGAGAGTATGTGTTGAGGGACCTGATACCCAGAAGGTCAACGTGAGTCCTCAACCTCCTGTCTGCCCACTGCCTGCCTTCCATCCCAAGGACACACCCAGGGGAAATGTAGGCAGAACCCAGTGGTCCCCCAGCTGGCCTGGCGTCGGAAGGGGACAGGTCACATGTGGGGGACCAGGGGATATAGGTGAACATGCCACGGTGTTTATGAATTGCTTAACATCTCTGTGCCTCAGTTTCCTCCTCCATAAAGCAGCAGGCATGTGGGGAGGTGGGGCTATGATCTTCGCAGGCCCTTTTAGGCTCGGGGTGTTGCCACTACGTAGGAGAAAGGTCTGGAAGAAAAAGGATAGCTGGGGAGTGAGCAGAAACATGGGAGGCCTTGGCTGGGGCAGCTTGGAGGTGCAGTGTCGCAGGCAAGCCACTAGGCGGTTCCGAGGATAAGGGATGATAACAGGCGGAGTCCGGGGAGGGGGGTGGGGTTCCAGCTCCAGACTTTCCCAGGGGCTGATTGATTAACAGGCCCGCGGACACCAGGCGTGGCGGCGGCTGGAAAGGGCCGGTCTCTTCTCAGGTTGGGATTTCTTTTCCATTTTTACAGACCTCCAAGGTGGGAGGTGTCAGGCACTTCGACAGAGTCCTATCTTTAGCCCCAGTCTGGGAGTGGGAATGAGGGCGACGGCCCGCCCCTTCTGTCACACTTGTGGAGGGTCGAATGGAGACAGGAGGGAACGTCATCCTCCACCTCTGTCGCCCGCTTGTGCCCGAGTCGGGTGGGGTGGGAGGAGAAATCAGGTCCATGTTGGAATCCCTCCCTCCTGCAGTTTCTGGCCGGGTAACCAGGAAAACGGAGCTACTAATACCCCCGTTGCAAGGTCAATGGGAGGATTAAATGTCAGAATATAAACCCTCAGTGTAGGAGAATTTCTCCTCCAACCCCACTCATCCAAGCCTTTCCTGTTCTTCCAGTGGCTGTCCAGATGAGTTTCCCAACTCCCCGGGAAGGAGGACCCTCACCTGCAGAACCTCTCCCCAGGACTAGAGGGTCTTTGTGGAATCCCCAGCCGCCACCTCCCGGAGTCAGCTTTTCTGAAAGCAGTTCTCTCACCGGATTCGCAGCAGAATTACCAGGTGGAACACAGGGATTCCAGTGCACCCAGCCCTGCTGAATCAGAACGTCTGGGGGTGAGGCCCAGCTTCCTCGCCTGAACAAGCCTGGCGCTGGGGAGCCACTGTCCCAGATTACAGGGTAGTTGCCCGGCTCATCCCCTCCCCTGCTGGCCTGGGACGGTCAGGGGCAGTGGGAGGCAAATCCCATCAGCACTTTTAACTGGGGCTGCCTTTTCGTGACTCACCTCCCAGACTTCCCGCAGCAGACATCTCTAAATAGCAGGCTCCCACCCTCCGGCAGAGGAGGTATTCTCCCTGCGGGGGGGGGGGGGGGGGGAGGGAGGGGGGAGGGCAGGAGGTGACAAGGTGGGTGCCAGGCTAGGGCAGCCCAAGGAGACCCATAGACAGAAGACGCTGCCTGCACAGAGCAGGGGGCACCGGTGTAGGACGTCTTGTTTGCAGGCTTTTGTTATTAAAGAAATTGCTGTCACTCAAGGTAATTCCACCCCAGATGAGCAATAAATATGCTCCCAGCTAATCTTACGGGGATTTTATTGGCACCTTGGGGGCAGAGGTTCCTTTACCCTGCTCACCTCCCCACCCCCACCCCCCTCCCTACGCCTCACAAAACAAAACCCTGCTCCCCAGCTGTTTCCCCCCAGCAACAAGAAGGACTCGGGCCGACTAAGAAAGTGTACGCTAAGTGAAGACAGAAGGCGTCTGGGCAAAGGGCGGGAGTGGTTTCCTGGTCCTACCTGGAGGCAGGGGGTGACCAAAGAGCCCGAAATAACCCCTGGTCGACCTGGTTGGATCAAAGCGTGCGCGAGCTCCCCCGGGCCTGCCCCGCGCGCAGGACCCGGCACCTGGCCCGCGGGCGCCCCAGCTCGGGGAGCCCGCGTCCCCGACCGGGAGGAATGTCTCGAGGAGGGAGCCGGTTCGCAGGAGTCGGTTCCAGCGTGTTCGAGTTACTGCCGCGAGCCCTCAGGGACACCGCCGGCAAGTCCCGGCTTGCAGAGAGGGGAGCCTGCCCGGGAGAGCGCGAGTCGGAGCGAGCCCGGGTGCGCGCCCGCGCGCGCGCCCCGCACTGCGCGGGGGGAGGGGAGCCCGCGGCAGCCACTCAGAGGAACGGTAGTGGAGCCTCCGCACAACTTTAACTGTCAATCAGACTTAATGGGGTATTAAAAAATGGGGGGGAAAAAAGGGCAGCCCTCTCGCTCCGCGCCGCTGCTGCCCCGGGAGCGAATGAATAAGGCGGCGCTGACGAGGGCGTCCGATCCACACGCGCTCCGCACCCGGGCCCTCTCCAAGTTGGAAAGGACAAAAAGAAGGCAATAAATGCTAACAGGGGAGAGAAAGGGAGCCGGATCGAGCGGCAACTCCCGGCCTCTGCTGGGAGAGGGAGGGAGAGAGCCGGAGAGAGCGAGCGCGCGCCAGGGCGAGCCATGCACGTAAAGAAACTGACACCGGGACCCCCCACTTCTCCTGCACGTTGCTGGCAATCAGATCGCGTTTAAGCAATTTCCTGAGCCCAAGAATAGCAATGAGTCGGGAGACTTTCGCGGGCTGAAATTGGGAGCTGCAAGCACTCCCCCCCCCACCACTTTTTTTTTTTTTTTCCTGGAGAAGGGGTGGGGGGGGCGCTACAATTTGGAAACGGCCTTTTTTTTTTTTTTTTTTTTTTTTTTTTTTTAAATCTTGCACTTTGAAACCGCGGGACTGTAGCAGGGTGCGTGCGTGTGGTTGGTGCCTTTTTTTTTTTCCCCTTGCCTAAACTCCTCTGTCAGCCTGTAAACATTACCTGAGAATTCCCCAGCCTAAACGGCTGCTGGGGCAAGAAACTTCTTGTTAGAACTTTCCACCTCCGGCTTCCCCTCCAGCCCTCTTACCGTCCCAACCTTCTCAGACGGTTTTTCTCCTCCCGAGGAGGATTTATCTTTTTTTTTTTTTTCCTCTCTCTCTCTCTTTTTCTTTTTTCTTTTTTTTTTTTTTCTTTTTTTTTTTTCTCACCCGGTGCTTTGCTTTTGGGAAGAGGTGATTTCAACAGTGGCCAGGTGGGACGCCTCTCTCCCCCTTTCATTCGGTTTATTTATTATTGTTTGGGGTGTTTTCTTTTTTTAATTCCTGTTTTGCTCGGTCCGGGGAGTTTCGCCCCCCCTGCCTGTCTCCGCGGCGCGGAGGATGGTGTGGAAATGGCTGGGCGCGTTGGTGGTGTTCCCTCTGCAGATGATCTATCTGGTGGCCAAAGCAGCCGTCGGACTGGTGCTGCCCGCCAAGCTTCGGGACCTGTCGCGGGAGAACGTCCTCATCACCGGCGGCGGGAGAGGCATCGGACGCCAGCTCGCTCGCGAGTTCGCAGAACGCGGCGCCAGAAAGGTACCGGGGCACGGCGACTCCAGGGGGTGGGGGCCGAAGGTGCGGGGGACGCCCACCTGCTGCCGCAGCCGCAACCCGCGCCCAGAGGAGTCGCCGGCCACCCTACTTCTCGGCGCCACCCGCGAGTGCTGAGCTAGCCAGTTTCACCTTGTAAATTTTCCCGGGCACCAGACTGTCTTTTCTGGCAGGTCCGGAGCTGGTCCGCTCCTTTGGGATCGGCGGCCGGTTGGCCGTTCGCCGCCACCCCGAAACTTAGGAGACCCACCCATTTCCCACATTCCTCCCTCCCCGAAGGAAGGTGTTGTGTTTTCCCCCCTCGCCTTCCCCTCGATGCCGCCACCCTGGTGAGTGCAGGGTGTGTGCGCTCCTGGGTAGAGCTGGGAGCCGCCTGCTAGCTGGCTTCGTATTTTCCTTGGCAACCCGCTTCCCAGCCCCAACCTGGGCGGCTGCAGCTCTGGAGGCACGAAGAGAGGGGATACTTGGTTTGGGTTTGAAAGGGGGGTGGGGGGCGGTCTTGGATGTCTAGCCAGGCCTGACATGCACTCCCACGCCCAGGTATTTGGAAATCTAGAAAGAGGGGGACAAGGGTAATGGCAGCTGATAAAGCGCCCTTGTTCTCACCTTCAACCGTGCCCCCTCCCCCCCCCCGCAGATGCAGCCCCAGAGGGGATCCCTCCCCAGTAAATGGGGAGGTGGCACTGTGGGGAGGGCCCTCCCCCTCCCCAGGGCTGTCTTTAGCTTTTTGGTGGTTACACCATCTCTTCCTCTGGTTTTCCCAGACCTGGTGCCCGAGAGTGGGGAGGGTGAGCCGGCTGTCACCCAACTCTGACCCAAGCTAGGCTGACTCACCCGGTGACTAGAGCAAAGGAGAGAGATTGGAGGCTGGCAGGCCAGACTGTCTCAAGCCGGCCCTGTGAGGAGGAAGAGCAAAATCAGGGAATTAGTTTGAAACTTCAACTGTTGAGAGCAAGGGGGGGGGGGGGGGGAGGGCCGGCAAAGCCAGCTGATCTGACACGGAGCCACATACCTAGGGGATTAAGTAAATATGTACTGTAGAAAACCAAACCTGCATGTAATTCTAGGTTGCTTTTGTTTTGTTAAATACTGCCCTGAGATTTACAATTCCTCCGGGGTGGCTCAGACTGGGACTGAACTTTGGAGCCTGAACCATCAGCCAAAGCTGATGGCGATTAACTCTTCCCCTGCCGGGCCCGCGTGGGGGAGGGGAGGGCCGTGGTGGCCCAGCTAGCTGGAGTTGGCTGTCCCTGGCTCCTGCTTCTCCTTGGGTGGTTTGGACAGCTGCTTGACCTTGCAGTTGGAAGGGTAGTTCGGAAGTGTTTTTAACCCTTGGACACACTGAAAAAGGAGAAGTAAGAGAGTTGTACTCAGCAGTTTCATTGCCTTGGGGTGATGCCGCCTCGAAAGTCTCCCAAAGCTCTTTGTGGAGGGGTGGGGAGGGGCGGAGGGGGGGAATCAGGATGGCAGATGAAGGTGTCCTTGTGGAGATATGTGGGGTCTGGGACAGTCGCGTGTGATTGTCATTCCTTGGATGTCTACATCCCGCAGAAACTTTCTTCAGAGTCTTCCAGCTGGCCCAAGTCCTGGTCTCTTTTACTGCTTTTGTAACTGGCTGCAGTAGGCTTACGAAGAACTCTTTTTGTCAATCTGGAGAAACTTGACTAGTGTAAACAACCCTAAATTAAAGAAGTATATGGCATGGGAGGGGGAGGCAGTGAAATAGAGCGGAGTGGCACCCCACAAGCTCATGCACTGGGAACCCTGTCCCACCTTACTTGGAATGGACATTCTCTTCCAGGGTAGAAACTCAGGGCCAATTAGAAATATGTCTCAAATTGGTATCCTGTCACCAGAAACAGGATCCATGGGGGCCCGTGGAACTTCCAGGGCCGTTCATGCTTAGGTTTAGTCATCAGCCCGGTCAGGACGAACAAGAGCGCTCCCTATAACTAATAACTGTCTGACCAATTACTAGAGGTGGTTTTTAACGAGCCCTCCGCTTGCCGCCATGGTGGGGAATTTGGAATCTGCCTGGGTCCATCTGGGGCCGGGGAGAGGGCCTTGGGACAATGCTGAGCCCAGGAGTGTGTGCGCTGCCTCTGAGAGCCCTTCCAACCTGGATTTGGGTGGGATCGGATCTGGAGGGGGAATTACCTTTGGGAAAGAGCGGCAACCCCCCTCCCCCCCCCTTTTCTCATAATGATCTTTGGCAATATTTGTGGGCGGAAGTGTGCCTTAGGCTACAAAGGTGACCCAAACGAGGGTTTTTCTTAAAGGGACACGAAGGCTCCAGGAGTCAGAAGTTCCCTCACCTGGAAACATCTGTTCTTACCCATGACATCCTGAGGTTAACCAAGGCAGGGCTGCCCATGGTCAGGGTCTCCAAGTGGGTTATTCCCACTCTACTCCTTTTTTAAATTTTCTGTGCTCCCCCAGAATTCTTTCCATGAAAGCATTCACAGAGCTTGGGCGCATCCGGCTAGCTGGTCAGCTGGCACAGCCTCCCAAGTCTTTGACTTTGACAGGGTTTTAGCAGGGGGGGCCCTGGGAGGCGGAGAACTGGACTGTTTGTTTGGGAGTGTTTGCAGTGGCTGTTCCAGCTAGATGAAAGCCCTGGGCTGTGATGGTGGGCCCAGGGAGGCGGGGGCAGAAAAATGAGGACCCGGTCCGTCCATGAAGGACGGCTAGAGCTGGGAGTCAGGGCCCCACCCCTTTCAATGAGGTACTGTGAGAACTGGCTTGGAGTTGTACTTGCTTGGCTATTATTGAGTTTACAGCATGTGGGTGGATAGCCTTGTCCCTAAAGCAGCTAGCCAGGAAGTAGCCCTTTATGTGGCTTTGGGAATTCTATTCTCCTTCCCATCCCTTCAGCAGTCCCATATCCTTCCCATTCCCGGTGCTGGGCCAGGCCCGGGCCCACCTGTGCCATGATGACCGTCTAGGTCACCGACCCTGCTTGAGGTGTCTGGCAGGTGTTTGGTATAGCTCTAAGCCTGGAGAGGGGGCGGGCCCAGCAAAGATGAATAAAGACCCAGAGACAGTGGCAGGTGTTTAGAGTCAGGGCACAGATCATTCGTTTCTTCTGGCCACCGTAACAGATTAGTAGGGCCCCACTCCCTTTAAGGACTCTAAGGGAGATTCCTTCTTGCCTCTTCCAGCTCTTGTGGCTCCTGGCATTCCTTGGCTTGTGGTGGGATCTGTCCAGTCTCTGCCTCCTCGTGTGGCCTTCCCCTCCGTCCCTGTCTCTACATCCTCTCCTCTCTTTATAAGGATACCAGTCAATGTGTAATGAAGCCTCAACCAGGAATGAATGAGCCTGAACTGATTACATCTCCAAAAAACTCATTTCCAAATGAGCTCACATTCAGAGGTTCTAGAGTGCCCATTCATGGGTGGGGGGCGGAGGGGACACTACACAGTGGGAGCCCAGTGGAACTGTTAAGCTATAACAGAGGCTCACAGAAGGGCTTCAGGAAGGAGGTAGCATTTGAGTCAAGAGTTCCAACCTGAAGGGATGTGACAAGGTCACTCCGGATGTGAAAAGGTCACTCCGGGTGCAAGATATCACCTGATCAAAGACTATGCACCCCATTGGAACTGGGGAAAGGAGGCCAGAGGCAAAGAAAGACAATACTGTGGATTGGGATAGGGAGCTGGGGAGGTAGGTGGGGAGTCATATCTCAGACTCTGAGTCAGGCCAGTACAAATAAAAATAGGAAAGAGGAAGAAGAGTGGAGAGGGGTCCCGACAGGGCTTCCTGTGGGACCCAGAGTCACCAGAACAAAATAGCTAGTAAACAAAATAGTAGTAAACAATGATGGATGGGACGCCTGGGTGGCTCAGTGGGTTAAGCGTCCAACTTTGGCTCCGGTCGTGATCTCCCCAGTTCATGAGTTCAGGCCCCACTTTGGGCTCCGCACTCCCACTTGGGAGTCTCTCTCTCCCTCTCTGTCTCTGCCCCTCCCCAACTTGCACACTTGTTCTGTCTCTCTCTCTCTCTCTCTCTCTCTCAAATAAATTAACTTTAAACAATGATGGGTGATGAAGGTCAGTGGCCCTTCCCCCCTCCAACCTCACCTTGAATGCAGACTTTGCCAGAAGTTTCTGGGAAAAGGATCAGGCTCCCATTTGTTGTGTCTTGGAGCAAAAAGGTAGGGCACCTGTCCTACCTGTGGCATTTGGGAAAAGCCATTCAATAGCATCAGGTCCTTGGGTTTCAAACAATGGGCCTTACAATTTGGGCTGTGTCATGAATGGGCAAACACCTCCCTCTTACGGCCTCACCCACTTCCCCTGCGGAACAAGACCTCACAACTGGATCCATGCCAGCTGTGGCCTGGCTTACCTGGGCTGGGAGGCCAGAGACTGGGTTCTAGCCCCAGCTCTGCTACAACCCTGGGAAAGGAACTACCTTCTCTGGGCTGCAGCTGACAGGCACACCTATAAAATGAGAGAGGACACAATGACCCCTGGGATCCTGGCACGCCTTGAAAGTCTCTTTTTATGGATCAGCCTCCCAGGGAAACAACAGATTGCTAATAAGCTCCCTGAGTTGGGAGGAAGAGACCTCTTCAGAACCCATTTGTCCCCCTCACTGCTGATCTCAGTCTTTCTTGCTACTCATCAGATCCCACTGACTGAAAAAAGAAGTAGCTCAGATTTGGGAAATGTGCCGACAGTGGATGGGAGGCTCACTCCCACTCCTCAACTATCTCAACAGCCTCCAGGGAGCTGTCTGCCATGGGTTTATTTCAACTCTTACAGATGTTAATGTTATTTTTTAAGTTTTTTAATTTATTTTGAGAGAGAAAGAGAGAGAGAACCAGCAGGGGAGGGGCGGAGGGACAGAGGATCCGAAGTGGGCTCTGTGCTGACAGCAGAAAGCCCAATGCGGGGTTCCATCTCACAAACCGTGAGATCGTGACCTGAGCTGAAGTTGGATGCTTTCCTGACTGAGCCACCCAGGCGCCCTGGAAATTTTAATATTTTCAACCTGTAGTTTTCAAGGGATCCAGGGGCCCAAATTTCCCAACTAGCATGTCAAAGGAGAGCTTTCACCTTTTTTCTTTTTGAACTTTTTTAAATATTTATTTATTTTTGAAAGAGACACAGAGCATGAGCGGGGGAGGGGCAGAGAGAGAGGGAGACATAGAATCTGAAGCAGGCTCCAGGCTCTGAGCTGGCAGCACAGAGCCCGACGCGGGGCTCGAACCCACGAACCGGGAGATCATGACCTGAGCTGAAGTCGGACGCTTAACTGACCGAGCCAACACAGGCGCCCCTAGAACTTTCAGCTTTTATCCTAAAGTCACCAGATTGTCTATTTGGGCTTTAGAGAATGCTCACTAGGTCTAGCGATGCTGAGCCTCGGTCAAGAATCTCACATCCAGTCTACCTAGCCTATCCACTAATCCTTGCTTCGAGTCCAGGCTCTTATGAGCTTCAAGCTTCTCAGAGTCATGGCTGTGATCCCTGCACAGAGCCCTCTGGGATCTTCATCATTATGGTTACTTTCCCTGCTCCATTTCCAACTTCATCACTGAGATATGACCTCAGCCGTATTTTTTTAAATTTTTTAAAATGTCTTTATTTATTTTTGAGACAGAGAGAGAGCATGAGCAGGGGAAGGGCAGAGAGAGAGAGAGAGAGACACAGAATCCGAAGCAGGCTCCAGGCTCTGAGCTGTCAGCACAGAGCCTGACGCGGGGCTCGAACTCATGGAGTGTGAGATCATGACCTGAGCTGAAGTTGGACGCTCAATCGACTGAGCCACCCAGGCACCCCTGACCTCAGCCATATTTATGAGAAGGTAGCCCTTGGCTGTCCTTTCTACCTGGGAAAGCTATCTGATTGTCACAGCCACTGCAACTTGTCCCGGAAGGACCTTGTCCCAACCTGCCACTGCCATCAAAATCCAACAGAGTCCTGGGCATCGGTGCCGGAAGGATTCCAGACCCAACGTATTCTCCTCATTTATCCTTGTGCAAAAGCACCACCCCACCTGGAATGTTCTAAGAGGCTCTCCTTATGGCTGCCTTCAAAAGACACAATCTAAAAATACACTAAGTATATAAGATATTTGAAAGGAAACATTTGAAATGTATTATTCAGATGAACCATGAAGGTCAGGAAAAGTTAAATCCGAATGAGAAGGAGAGAAGGGACTCTGCTTAGATGCTGGCATCCTCAAATGCCCATGCGACTACTGTGGGACCAGTGCGGGTTAGGGTTAGGGTTAGGGTTAGGGTTAGCGCTCCAAAACTGAGTGCTTTGTATTCTTAAAAAGAGAGGGTCAAATACCAGAACAGGTTAGCAAATGAATGGTGGGTAGGAACCCATTCATTCATTCATCTATTCCCTTAGTCATTCACTCAACAAACCTATGCACCTTCGGTGTGCCAGGTATCAGAGGCACTGGGGATATGGTAACGGTAAGGAGCAAAGCAGACAGAAATATCCAGCCATGTAAACAGCCCACAGTTTAGTGAAGGAAACAGACAGATAATAAACAAGAGACATAAAATAGAGAGCACATTAGGTCGTAATGGAAACACAGGGCAACACAAATGAGGCAAAGCAGACCAAGAGGACATGGTGGGAGAGGAGAGAATGGCATTCCCGGCAGTGCAGGGGTGGGGAGGAGGGGGGCGGTTAGGGCAGGGGTTTGTGGGGAGCAACAATCTCTAGAACTGGCTTTGGCTTTGACGCTGAGTGAAGCTGCGAGCAGTTAGAGGGTTTGGGGCACAGAAATGACAGATCTAACCTGAGTCTTAGCAGGATCTCAGGGCTACCAGAAGCCAAGACAAGGGAGGTGTTATCAGGCCAGGGGCAGGGAGCTGTTCGGAGGCCACTGTGCATTTCTGCAGCCCAACCCCCCACCCCACACCCCCCACGGCCAGAACATCGCACCAGACCTGCTCCGCCCTCTTCTGAGAGCCTCTTTCTCCGGGCGGGACCTCAGCTTTGCATGTGGGACTGGGAAGATGTTGGCTGTGTCCTCCCGATGTCTCTAGAGTCGGATGGAAGCAAACGGGCTGCAAGGGCATCTAGGTGGGCCGGAGCACCCCTAAGTGGAGTGGGTGGGAGTCATCGGGGACCCAGGCCTCAGAGTCTTCTGGGGAGACCTGCTGTCGGCCAGGTCCCGATCTCTTCTCGCTGATACCTCCGGCAAAGAATGCCAGCCAGCTGGAGGGTGGCATGGCTCTGGGTAATTGTGACCGTGGCAGACCGTGTCGCTTGATTCAGCGAGCAGAGGAACCACACAAACAAGGTTCTCTCCCAGTGGCACTCAGGGTCTGGCATGATGACTGTCCCCAGACTGACAAAGCCCCTGATGCTTTGGAAAGATGAGCCCGCTCCGGCAAGATGGCTTGGATGGTCATAAGGATGAACCGCCCCCCCCCCCCACTAAAATGAAAACAAAAGCAGATGTTCTGGTGCCCAGGGTGAAGGAGACGCTTTTCCGTTCCACTTTGTCGAAGCACTTCTGGAGCACTGTGGTCAGGATTGGTCAACACTTTGAGAGGGTCCTTGAGCAGTTGGAGAGTGTCCAGGAAGTGGGCTCAGGATGACAGGGACTTAGGTTAGATGGCAAATCTGTGACTCCTTTAGGGGCTGGAGACGGAATCAGCGGCCTTAACGATTCGCAGAGGCAAGGGGCCTGGGCCAGGTAGGGCGAAGGGCCGCGCCAGGCTGCAGGGGCGGGGGGTGGGGGGTGCTCCAGGATGTGCACTGGGGTCCCGCACCAGGACCGCCGTCCTGCCCTTTGGAGCCAAGCGGGCTGCTCTGGGAGTGCGTGTGCAGTGGACGCCTGCCACAGGGAGGCAAACGCTCTGGACAGCCACCCGGGGCCCCTCCACGCCTCAGGCTCTGAATCATGGTTACTACGGTGAGGACAGTGACCCAGGCAGGGTCAGGGGCCAGGAAGGGGAGAGGATACCAGCATCCATCAACCAACACTTGGAAGAGGAACTCTTCTCGACGTGACCTCACCGGTGTCCTTCAGGGGTCATGTCATTCCTTTGCTTGGGTGTTTCAGGGTGCTGGAGAGAGGAGAAGGGAAGGTGCGGGACAGGCCCCTGTCACATCCTTCACTCTGACCTTCAGTCATGACTCAGACCCTGCGGCCCCCAAACTGGATGCTGAGGGCTTCCTTGGGCTCCTAGTACTCTGCACGACCGCGTGCTATATGCAGCTGTAAGTGAGTAGAGTACTGACGTGACAGGTGCTTTCCCCAGGTGGCTGTCCTGGTCTAGTCTTGGGTGACTGTTCAGTGCTTTCTCACATTGGCTGTCTCGCCCACATCCCGAGGTGGGTGTGATCGGCGGCCCACTTCTAAGATCCAGGTGAGGTGAATTGTCCAGGATGCTTGGCCGAAGGCAGACTCTGAACTCAGGATTCCCAGCTTCCAAACTGGGCCCTTGGCCACAAGGACAGATCATCTCAGCCTGGCCCCGCCTACCCCAGTCAGGGTTACAGAAGGGTCAGGAGACAAGCTGTTAAATAATGGGGCCTCGTGCACAGAGGGTTCTGGACAGAGGGTTGATAAGCTGTCCCAGAGTCAACAGGACGCAGTCAACAGTATGGGCCAGGATGCAGTTCCGTTCCCCTTTACTCAAAACACTTTTAAGCACCAAGTATTTGCATACAATGAATGGGATACTTGTCAAAGGATTAAGGTAGCCCTTGGTTATCAGGGTTTGCTTTAAACAACTGAAAAGCAGGAAAACAACACAGTTTGTGCTTCAAATCTACTTCATTTGGACTTAATTTGACAAGCAGTGTAACCCCTCCAATATGCCAGGAGCCAGCTTTGCGGGAACAGTGAGTGCAAACAACTTCCAGCTAACCCTGAGCGCCCGCCCCCAGCTCGATCCTCTGAAGGGACCAAGAGCTTTGATAGTACAGAGAAGGGAGCAATCACTGCACATTAAGGGAAATCTTAGAAGACTTCTTGGAGGAGGTGGCAATGTAGGGAGTTGTAGTAAGTCTTCATCTTTTGCTGATTGTAGAACCGTGGGTTCGAGCCCCACATCAGGCTCTGTGCTGACAGCTCAGAGCCTGGAGCCTGCTTCAGATTCTATGTCTCCCCCTCTCTCTGCCCCTCCCCCACTCACTATCTCTCTCTCTCTCTCTCTCTCTCTCTCTCTCTGTCTCTCTCTCTCTCTCCCTCTCTCTCAAAAATAAGTAAACATTAAAAAAAATTTTTTTAATAAATAAACCCTGTTCTAAGAATACACGATACACATTTTTTTTTTTTTTGAGAGCATGAATATGCACGCACCGGGGAGTGGCAGAGAGAGAGGGAGAGAGAGACTCCCAAGCCGGCTCCATGCTGTCAGCACAGAGCCCAACATAGGGCACCATCTCACAAACCACAAGATCATGACCTGAGCCGAAATCAAGAGTCAGACGCTTAACAGACTGAGCCACCCAGACGCCCCAGGAGAGGGAGATTCTTAAGCAGGCTGCACGCCCAGGGCGGAGCCCGTCTCAGGGCTCAATGTCACAACCGTGAGATCATGACCTGAGCCAAAGTCAAGAGTCGAACACTACGGACTGAGCCACCCAGGCGCCCCACAAGACACATTTTTAAATGTTTATTTGTCTTTGAGAGAGAGAGAGAGAGAGAGAGAGAAAGCAGGGGAGGGGCAGAAAGAGAGGGAGAACCCCAAGCAGTCTCCACACTGTCGTCACAGAGCCCAATGCAGGATTCGATCTCACAAACCATGAGATCAAGAGTAGAGGGACGCTTAGCCGACTGAGCCACCCGGGTGCCCTGCAACACACATTTTTATGCTTTCAAGTGGTCCTTGGATGCCCCCGATGCCTATCCCATCCACCAGGTTAGGAAGCTTGGCACCACGCCCAAGTCCTTCAGGCTTGGATTCCGGTGCAGGATTTGAGCTCATACCACAGGCAGGGGACCCCCTGGTGTCCTGGGACCCAGAAGCCAGAGCCAAGCCCAAGTGGACAGCAGGTTTGTGGCCTGGTGGTGCTTAATGCCAACAACAGTCAGTTCAGCACCGGCCACCTGGCCCCAGCCTTTCTGACTCTGTTGGCCATTCCCCTTGCTTTGGTGAATGCAACCTTGAAATCCCTTTTTAGGGGCCTTCCAGGGAAGGTGCCAAAAAAGCGTTTTGATCATGAACAGTGTGACCATTTTGTCCGCATTTGAAATATCCCTCCTGGGAGGTGTTTATAGATAATTGTCTCCTATCTATATGTCCCACTTCTACAGACACATGGCCCATCTAGGCCCCCACAGCCCCCGATACCATTTGAGGTTCTAGGAGCCAGTTTTCAAACTGGGTTCCAGAGCATCCGAGGGGCTCCAGGAAGGTGGGACCACATGGGAGGTGGGAAAAATAGGATTCTGAGGGGCCCCCACCGCCACTTAACTAGATTGGCTTCACTGCTGTTTAATACCTTCGAATTCCATGTAAAATTTTTGTGTGCATTTTGAAAGAATGCCATTACTTTCAAGAGAAGAAAAAAAACACAGCTTAAAAATAGCTGTTCTAGGAAATGCTCAGGGCACACGCCTCTCCCCAGTTGATCCTTGGATGTGCCAAGCATCATCACACTGGGTCCTCAATCTTTGGCTCTTTCCTGCAAGGCGTAGAAGCATGTGGACTGATGGGTCCTCCTGTGAGCTTGTTCCTTGGCCCTGCAGGAGAGGGACCCCCACCCCCCTCGACTCCAGGCATGTGGAACCCCGCGTCCTGCTCAGTCCTCAGCCAGGGCCTCTCCGGCACCCCTAGGGAGTCCGTGAACTAGAAGCCTTCATTTCTCAACCAGGATTGAAGGGGCCTCCCAAGTCCAGCATCCAGCCCTGAAGGACTGGGATTTGACCACCCCAGCCCCAGAGCCAAGGGCTGATCCATGGGTCTCTTGAGGGCTAGAGGCCACAGCACTCATGCAGTTCCTAATCCCATAAAGAGCCACCTGCAGTGTGACCTTAGACAAGTAACTTTATCTCTCTGGGCTTCCGGTCCCCTATCTGAAAAATGAAGGTGTGGAGATTGAGTGAAATAACATATGTAAACCTCCTAGTTGATCATTTGCAAGAAAGGATGGTTCCTTCTAGTCAGGGGTAGGAGGGGGGGCGGGGGGGGCAGTGTGGGGGAGAGGGGGAAGGCAATGGGGGAGGGGTGAGGCAGTTGGGGAGCAGGAGTGGTAGAAAGGGGGCCAGCTTGGGGGCAGGGGGGAGGCGGTGGGGGGGGAGAGGGGGGGCAGTGTAAGGGCAGGGGGACAGTGGACACACCCCAACCATGATTCTGCACCTTTTGTTTACTGAACCAGGTCGTCTATCTAGCGCGTGAGGTGGGGAGGTGGGGGAGGGGGAGGGGCAAAAGGCAAAGAACATGCTGGCTGAACTTGACCTGGTTCTGAGGTTCCCCAGGAAGGGGGTTATCCCACCCATGCCACAGAAACCCTCGAGCAATTTTAGCTAGAAGACAGTGGGAGGGAATCAGTCTTCCCACAGAGAGAGGGCTCAGAGCCTGGTGTCTTACCATCCACTGAGGCCTCCATCCCTGTTAAGATGGCCGGTAATGACTGTCCCTGTCCTCGTGGGTGCAGGCCTTTCTGTGGGTGAAGAGCAGAGGGAGGCTGGCCAAGGGCCCGGCCTCTGCTCTGCTCTGCTCTGCGCCGGGCTGCCCACTCCCCTGAAAACCACCCAGCTTCCCCTCTGTGGGTTTTCATTAGTCATTTTCATCTCAGCATCCAAGTAGCTCAGTTGGTCAGGGTTGGGCTGTGGTGAGGCCAAAGTCACAGGTTACCATGGCAACTCGGGGCGCTCTGTGGCTGCTCTTTGCCATGTGTCTGATGCAAAAGACTGTAAGGTCCTCGGGGAGCAGGAGACAAGTCTCCTCGCTCACCAAGCGTCCTAGGCACTTGGCACAGTATCGGGCGCACAGTAGGCACTCGATAAATGTTCGATGCCTGAGCAAATACGTGATCGACCCATCCTGGCTAGTTTAGAGCCTGTGTTCACTGAGTGCCTACTGGGCCTGGGCCCGGGGGCTGGTTCTGAGCACTTTCCAGGTAAGCCATTTACTCCCCACGGTGAGGCCTAGCGTTGGTGCCGTTCCAATCCTCTCTCTACTGGCCACGACTCTGGGGGTCAGTAACTTGAGATCTCACATCTAGTAAGTGACCAAGCAGGATTTAAACCCAAGGTGTCCTCTTGAGCCGGTAATTCTGGTACCTCCTCATTAATCATTCTGTGGAACAGAACGGGTCATGTTGACAGCCCCCCAGCAGACGCCGTGCGGCCGATGACTTTAACAGCCAGGGAGTCTAAATGCATCAAACAACATTAGCTACAGTTCTCCTGATGGTGGGTCTGGAGGTATCCTTCAGACTGGTTTGTCAACCTCTGTGACCAGAAGGTCCACGGATGGGACTACCTCTGGGCATGGCTTCAGGGGCTCAAACACTGGTGTCAGGATTCAGTCTCTCCTTGGGCAGACCTCCTGCTCACGTGTGCCCCTTGCTGCCTTAAATACCCCAGCTCCCAGTCCACAGGATGGAGTGGTGTCTTCTGCTCAGCAGTTCCAGAAGGATCCAGGACTTGAGTCCCCCTGTCTGTGACTGGGTTGAGCCTGAAGCAGTTGCTAGTGATGGGTTACAGGCCTGTCTCTGAGTCGGGGTGGACCAGCCCCAGCCAATCACAGTGGTTGAGAGTGGGGAGGTGGGCTTCCGTGGGGGTCTGTGGGAGTGCTGTTACCAGGAGCAAGGGTATTAGGAGCAGGCGTTTAGTCCTCCTTGTAGAAGGACCAATCCAGGTTTTAGTCATCTCAAGCAGAAACTTCCAGGAGATCCAGGCCCACCTGTTAGCCAGTCTAGTCTAGTCTCCCAAGTGTGGTCCTGCAGACATTATCAGGTCATTTACTGACACTTAGGGGCTAAAAGGACAAAGTGGTCCTTTTAGGCTTGAGCTGAAACCTCCTCGCCCTTGGGGAGTTTGTATCTCAAAGAGGCAAAATGAGCAGCCAGTCAAGGTGGCCTCGAAGGTTGTCAACACTTTCTTCGTGACCTTTTCTAGAAGACTGAAGGCCACTATGATAGGAGAGTAAAGGAAGTCCCTTTGCGGGGTCACTGTTCATCGTGGTGGTTTCCTGAGTGTGAGAAGCCCAGTTCTCCCTCCTTTCTGGCCACAGGCAGGTGAGCAGAAGGGAGCCCATATTGGGTCCTTCCAGGGTGGGAAGAAGGGTCTCTGGGGAACTTCTAGAACTCCCAGGACCAGGGTCCTTTTAGAGCCCAGCCAGCCAGCACAGCATGCTCCGACCCTCTCGGGCCCCACAGCAGGTTATCCTGAGTAGCTGGGGCCAGCGTGACCACAAAGGGCAGGGCGACCTTACAGCAGGCTAGCAGTCCTGCCAGACACCCCCACGTGACATCAGGCCACCCTTGGCTCCCGCGCCTCACGTCCTCACCTCTCACTTGGCACAGGAGGGCTCCCGCCTCACCTCTCCAGGCCACTTCCCTGTGAGCACGCAGCAGAGTGCAGGGGAATGGGTGGGGGTCCTCCAGCCCGGAGCACAGGGGCCACCCTGCACCCCTCTGAGGGCTCACGCCTCCTTGGCTGGCGGCTGCACTGTCCTGGTTTTGGGGCCACCTCTTGGGCCTCTGTGTTGGGCGGGGTATGTGCGTGTGTTTGCACGCACACACGTGAGCTCCCGCGTGCTGGGCACGCACACCCGCATTGGCTTCTTGGCCCCGTTCCAGGAGCCAGTAGAGAACAGTGGTTCAGATTTTGAGCTCGGAAACCTCAAACCAAAGTTCTTCCACTTTGCCGAGTGACCCCGGGCAAGCTTCTAGACCTCTCTGAGCCTCGGTTTCCTCATCTGTAGAAGGAGGACTCAGTGAGATAACGTGTAGAAGTCCTGAGCGCAAAACAGGTCTTCAGTATGTGTTGGCCCCGGGGGTGCGGCCGAGGATCGTGTTTGACTATTCACTCCAACCCATCTCGTACCCCCTCTACAAAAGCACTTATGACCGGTTTGTTTGAAGCCGGGGAGGGTGGGTTAGATGGGGAGGGGCTGCTGTGCCACCGACAGCCCACACGCTTTAGGGCAGACAGACTCGAGTTTCAATCCCAACTCCTCGGGCCGGAGACCTTGGCCAAGTTCCTCAACCTCTCTGCAGGAGCTTCCGGTGGCTGTGCTAACACACGGCCACGCGCTCAGTGGCTTAAAACAGCATACACTTAGGCTCTTAGAGTTCTGGAGGTCGGAAGCCCGGCACAGGTCTCCCCGGGCTAAAGTCAAGGTGTCGGGGCTGCATTCCTTCTGCAGGCTCTAGGGGATCACCTATTTCCCTGCGCTCACAGCTTTTAGAGGCACCTGTGTCCCTTGGCTGGTGGCCCCTTCCTCTGTCTCCAAAGCCAGGGGCTGCCATGCTTCCTCACAACTTCCTCTTACTCCCTTCCTCTGGCCCCACTTGTCAACTTGTAAGGCCCCCTTGCGATTATACAGGGCCCACCTGGATAATCCAGGATAATCTTTCTATTTTAAAGTCAGTTGATTAGCAAATTTAATTCCATCTGCAACCCTAATCCCCCTTTCCCTTGCAAGGTAACACCTTCACAAATTCTGGGGATTAGGACCCGGTGTCCTGGGGAAGCTTTCTCATCTGCAAAGTGACAGTGCTAATCCCAGCCTCCCAGGGCCTTTGGGAGGATTCCAGGAGATGGTCCAGCATGCTGGGCAGGGGCTCAGAAAATGCTGGTTGGATCTGCCCTGAGCACCTGCTGAATACAAAGCTCTGTTTCAGGTGCCATCCAGAGTCACCAAGGATGGAAGATGTCACAGTTCCTGCCACAGAGCGGCTGGTATTGTGATGAGGGCAGTAGGACATCCCCAGGGAAGGTTTGTCCTTGGAGAGCAGAATGGAAAAACAGGGACTTTTACTGACCCTGTGCTGGGGGAGCAGCTGCTCCTGGGTCAAACCAGAAGGCTTCCTAATGAGGGTGGATTTGATAGGAGGGAAGGGCACACAGGGGACTCTCCTAGGTCACAGGGCCCAGGTGGACATTACACAGAAAACAACACAAGGCCACCTGGGTGGCTCAGTCGGTTAAGCCTCCAGCTCCTGGTTTGGGCTCAGGTCATGATCTCAGTTTGTGACTTCGAGCCCCACATTGGGCTCCGTACTGGCAGCACAGAGCCTGCTTGGGATTCTCTCTCTCCTCCTCTTTCTGCCCCTCCCCTGCTCTCTCTGTCTCTCTCAAAATAAATAACAACTTTTAAAAAATAATTAAAAAAAAAAAGAAAAAAACACAAGGTTCTGGGTTCCAGCCTCAGTCTAGCTGGGAAAATGGACCAGTGGCCCTCAGTGACATATATGGTGTGATGGGTGCCTGATGAGCAAACCACGATGGGAGTCAGCTATGGGCACAGCGTAGGGCTTCCAACCAGTCTCTGACTTTGCTGTCAATGCAGCTCTTCCTGTGCACTAGGTGACTTACAGGGACCATCTGAGAGGTAGGGACTGTTCCTGTCCTCATTTTTTAAATGAGCAGAATAAGGCTCAGAGACGTGAAATATTTGCCTAACATCACACGGCACGAATAGTCGTGGGATTTGAAGCCAGGCAGTCTGGCTTCTGCAGAAGGAAGGCTGGCAGCGGCTCGGCCTGGGGTCTAAGGCGAGACATCAAGGAGGAGGTGGAGGCCACGGAAAGAAAACATCCCAGGCGAAGGGGAAGTGCATGTCTAAGTGTGAGTAGCGTGATGGGAGATGGTAAAGGGCGACACCTCACAGTACTTGGTGGCCACAGACTGGATTGAAAGAGTGCTAGGGAGCCAAAGAGGAGCTTCTACAGGGTGCAGGACCAGACCGGGTTCCTGGAAGGTGAGGGAAACCTGGTTTTCCAGCAGAATTTTCCTCTTTCTGCAGGGCTGGTGCTGAAGGGAATCCCCTCAGGGCCCAGCATCTGGGCCAGGCAAGAACCGTGAAGGTTTGCTCCCAGCATCCTTTCCCCTTTGCTGAGCAGGCCGATTCCCGCTGCAAAACGTCCCACTGCTTCCCCAAATCCCCCAGCCCTCCAGGCCCAGATCCCCAGCCTGATAGCATGACGCCAGCCAGCCGGAAGGGTCAACTCCATGGCGTTTGACCTTCCTCCTGCAGAGATCAGACCGATTCCTAATTAATGGCCTGTAGGATAGATAGTTACCTTGGCACAGCTTGCAAGTAATTTAAAGCTTGTCCTCAGGAGGCCGGGCCATAAATAATGCTTAATTAGCCGGAGGTCTTCCTGGGACACACCAGCTGTGTGTTATTGGGCACACCAGCTCAGGGACCCCCGGATGCCTGGTTGGGATAGGAAGGGGATGCTGAAAGAATCACCCCTCCCCCAGTGAAAAATCAGTCTTTTCTTTCCCAAAACAACAGCTATAGTCTCACCTCCACCAGCAGAAGTGTTACCAGGGTTGGGGTCCCAGCTCAGCTACTCCTGGCCAGGCCCTTGACATTTCTAGGACCTCGGTGCCCCATCTATAAGATGGCCCAATAGCTCAGGTCCATGGCCCCTTGAGGACTTGCTTAAATGTATAGATCAAATTAAGAGGGGGACGGGGAAAAAGGACTTTGGAGACTTTGGATTTAGGAACTGAGGATAGGGGATTATAGACCTCACCGAAGCACCTTAGACAAGCTCTTGAATAAATCCTAGAGCCCTGGGGACCACTGCGATACGATTGTTTTCACCGCTAAATCTAATACGCTTCCGTACTGACTGCTTTTGGTTTTTTTGCATGTGTAGAGTGGGTGTGTAGGCAACTGTGAATCAGCTAGCCGTCGTCAGCCGTCTGTTGGGATGTGCTGTCCATTCTGCATCGTGCAGTGGGTCTGTTGGGGCCATGTTTCCCGCTGTCCAGGGCAGGAGGGGAAGGCACGTGACCTGGCATTCCGTGCCCCTGGGTATGGCTCTAGAGCCCGGTCCATGTAAAGGCCCCACCCGGCTTCCTCGTGCGAGGCCTGTGGGCCATACTTCATCCGTCCCGAGATCCCCTTCAAGACACATTATCACCCGTTTCACAGGGGAGGCAAAATGATTTCATTCGTTCGCTCACATGCTCAGCAGGCACCTGACAACCATGCCAGGTGCTGGGAATTCATCCCGAGAGCCTATGCTAGAAAATGTGTGTTTTGGGGGGGGGGGCAAGAAATAACTTAAAATTTCAGATAGCGGCAAAATGCTGTAAAGACAATAAAACAGGATGATGGGAGGGAGAGAGATTTAAATATTAACTTCAGTGACAGGGAAGCTGGAATTGGCTCTGGTGTTAGACGGTGCCTCGCTGCATTCCTGGGCTGCTTTTTAAAGATCTGTAGTCATTTCTTCTTTAACCCCCCCCCCCCACCCGTCGCCACAAGGACTTGAATTAGTGGGGTCCAAAGAGGGGAGTCAGTGTGGCGGCTCCTTGGGCCCAGGGGACCATTTGCCCATATGTCCCCAAAGCCCTGGCCACTCACAGCAAATCCAGAAGGCAAGTTTGGTAGGTGGCTGAGGAGAGAGGGCCTGCTTGGGTTCCTTTCCGTGTCTCCAGGTTCTGCATCGGGCCCCGGATCTGAAGGCTTCTAGCCAGCCCCAGGAGCCTGGTGAGGCTTTCGTGCACTTTTGACCTTCCCACAGCGGCACAGGGAGGCCAGTTTTGATTCTTCCCACTTCCCTGGGGGAGGTGGGGGGGAAGACGGTAATGCCCAGAGATGCCAAGTGACTCATCCAAAAGTCACACAGCAAATCAACTCCAGAGCGCAGTGCTGGCCTGCCGGCCCCAGCCAGGCTGCCTGCCATTCCCAAGGGCAGTTCAGACACCTGGGCTGCCAAGGGTGTGCGGGCCAGGGCCGTTCTGGGAGCCGCCTGGAACAAACGGTGGTCCCCTGCCTGGTGGAGGCGGGCAGCCGGCGGGACACGCTGGCATCTGCTCACACCTGGAGGAAGGGCCCCCAGCACCCCAGCACTTCTGCTTCCATGAAGAGGCATGAGCTTCCCAGAAAGCCGAGCTCAAAGGCAGGCACTTCCCCAGTCTGTTGGGCAGAAAGCCCAGAGCTGACCCCAGAGGCTCAGCCCTCGGTTTTGAAAACCCCCTCCCGCCCCGAGAGGCAGGGGATGGGGTCCCCAGCGGAGAGGCTGACCCCAGATGGGTGGACGCCGCCAGCCCCCGGGGACGCTCCGGAGGAGGGAGGCCGCGCTCCAGCTGGGCCCGTGCCTGCCAGGGGGGCGGCGGAGGGTTCACGCTGCGGCCAGCAGACTGGCTGCGTGTTGCAATGTCTGGTGGCGTTTGCAGCATCCTGTCCGTGTGTGCAGCTGGGGTAACCTCAGGCCGGCGCGGAGGAGCGTGTGTGGCGCGCAGGCCTCGCGGCCTGGAGGCTGCTGGCACCTTGCATCTCATTTACAGCTCCGGGTTCAGCCGCGGGCCAGCGGCGCCCGTGACGTCACGCCGTTTGTTTACCGCGGGGAGGAAGCGCGGGCGGTCCCGGCGGCGCGGCCGGAGGGGCACCCCTTCCAGCCCCCCGCGCGCGCGGCGACCCCAGCCCCAGCCTGGCCCTCCTCCCCACCTCCCCTGCCCCCTCCCTCTCTGCGCCCCTCCCCGCACCCCCAACCTCAGCCTGGCCCTCCTCCCCACGTCCCCCGCCCCTTCCCATCCGCACCCCAACCCGTCCCCGGCCCGGTCCCTACCTACCCCGCCCCCTCCCCCCTGCTCCGCCCCCTCCCCAATCGCGCTCCGGACACCTCCCTGAAGCCCCCCCCCCCCCACCTCCTGGACCACAGCGCCGCCCCGCCCCCTCCACATCTACCTCCCAGCCCTCTTCCCTACCCTCTCCCTTCCTTTTCCGTCCGCCAAACGGGATCCCAGCCCGATCCCCACCCAGGACTCCAGCCCAGCCCTGCCCCACCCCCTCCCGGGACCCCCGCGGGCCCCACCCTCCGCCCGCCCCTGGGCCCGCTTTCAGAAAGACTTCCTGGAGCCTCCTGCCAGACCCGTTGAGGTTTCGCCCGGCGGCTCCTCCTTGCCACCCCCTCACCCCATCATGTGAGCGCAGACTCGCCTCCCTGCACCGAGCAGGCTGCGGCGGCTCATTTCGCTGTCAGGGGCGGTGTTGGGATGGCCGGCGCTTTGTTATTGGAAACTGGGGTGTTTACCGGCGGCGCGCTAGGTGGGTAGCTGGCCAAGGGCGCGCTAGGTGGGCAGCTGGCCTGCTTGGCCGGCATCCAGGCACCCTCTTCCTGGGGAGGCGGCCCTCGCCACCTGGAACCGTTTCCGCACTCTCCACCACCCCTCCCCCTCGCTTTGCCTAAGCCCAGTGTTCTGGATGCTGAAGGGACCTGGGGATCGAAGTCAGGACCTTTCTCTTCCTCCGAACCTGGGACTTGCCAAAGCCGACCTTCCCTGGAGAGGGCGGCTCAGAGGCTCAGTGCAGGACCCCTGTTCTACCATTGTCTCAGACCAAACCCTTTGGGGTCCTCTGGCTGCCCAGTCCTGAACCCTCCTCTTCCAGAAACTTCACCTGACTGCCCCATCTGCCTCAAGTGTCACCCGCCTGTAGAGCAGCTCCTGACAGGCCCCCCTGCACCGCCCTGGTTCCCACTCCCATTCCCAACCCCCAAATGCCGCAGTCAGAACCCGTTCCAGAAGCCAAGTCAAAAGTGATCATTTCTGTGGTGACAACCCTCTGAAGGGTTTCCAGTCTCATTGGGAATGGAATTCCATGCCCCCCCCCCACCCCGCACCCCTTACAGCTGCAGTGCTCAACTTGGTGTCTGCCACCTGGCCTCCCTGCTGTACCCCAACACCCTGAGCTCATTCGCACCCCAGGACCTTTGCACTGGTTGCTCCCTCTGCCTGGAAGGTCCTTGCCCCAGATATCTGCATCCCTCCCTCCTTGACTTCCCTCAAGTTTGCCCAAATGTTATCCTATCAGAGAGGCTTTCCCTGTCCCCCCCTTCCAAGTAAATACCACTCCCACCCGGGGATCATTCCATCCAGCCTCCCCCCTACAAAGCTTCCCTCTCCCTCCGTGCACTTTTGGCCACCTTTATATATTGCGTTTGTTCCTATGTTCGTTGTTCCCCGTCTCCCCCGTACACTCGTGAGAGCAAATGCCAGGAGAGGGGAAAGAACTTTCCTGCTGTATTCCAGAGCTGCCAGCACTGCCTGGCATGCGGTCACCACTCAGTAAGCCCCCTTGAATGTGTGAGCGAGTGAGCGAGCGAGCGAGTGAGTCAGGACAGGGAGCAGTGAAAGAGGTTGGCTTTGGGGTCTAGGTTGAAGCTGCTTTGAAACTTTTGTCTGAGCTTCATTTCTCAGAATGGTGATGCTGGAGATGTGCACCATGCTGGAGAGTGGCCTGTAACCGCTGGCTCTCCTCCCCTTCTTGGCACCTGCATCTCAAGGTCACCTGGTGTTCTCTGCAACGGCCCGGCCCGGAGGGAGGTCCAGATGCGGGAACGGGGGCAAAAGTCATGAGGTGTCAGCTAGCAATTCTGGCCTGAGTTCTCCCACTCCTGGGTTGTGCCCAGTGTGGTCTACGGGTAGACAGAAGGAGGTGCAGCCCTTGGGCCGGGCTTGTAGGCTGTTAGTGTTTGTGAAAAGAAACATCAGCCCCTGAGTTTCGGGCTGGAAGTGAGAAGCTGTTCTGCTCTTCCTTAGAGGCAGCCTTTGAGATAGTTTCCCTTTGAGGAGGTTTTCCCAGTGGTCCTGGAACCAAAAAGAGTCACAAGAATCACACCCTGGGATGAGATGGGGACTTAGCCCAGTTGTCCTACTTGGTTTCTGAATAGTTGCTGAAGACATGGCTCTTGGCAGGTGAAAGTGTTAGAGGTGTGTGTGTGTGTGTGTGTGTGTGTGTGTGTGGCGGGGTGGGGGGCGGGGTGCCCCTATCCTCATGGACGTAAGTAAGGCTTCCATTGTTGGAGGGAGATGTGTGTCCGAGAAGAGATCTGGAAAGTCAGAAAGCAAGGACGTGCACAAAGATGTCTATGGCGTTTTTGTTCATTGCTGTCAAAACTGGCAACCAAGAGGCCCTCCATTAAGTGAACAGATAAATAAACTGAAACATTCAAGCAATGAGATCCTATTCCGCACTAAGAGGAAATGAGCCATCAAGCCACGAAAACACACGGAGGCACCCTAAATGTATATACTAAGTGCGAGAAACCAGTCTGAAAAGCCCATATACTGTGATTCCAACTGTATGGCATTCTGGAAAAGGCATAGGGACCTTACGCGTGTCAGTGTGGGTTCATCAGTTGTAACAAGTGCACCACTCTGATGGGGGACGTTGTAGTCGGGGAGGCTGTGCCTGAGGGGGTGCAGGGGAGATGTAGGGACTCTCTGTACCTTCTGCTCCATTTTGCTGTGAACCTAAAACTGTTAAAAAAAAAAAAAGCCTCTAGTGGCCCTATGTTATTTATGGATCAAATACAGATTCTTGGGGCGCCTGGGTGGCGCGGTCGGTTAAGCGTCCGACTTCAGCCAGGTCACGATCTCGCGGTCCGTGAGTTCGAGCCCCACGTCAGGCTCTGGGCTGATGGCTCAGAGCCTGGAGCCTGTTTCCGATTCTGTGTCTCCCTCTCTCTCTGCCCCTTGCCCGTTCATGCTCTGTCTCTCTCTGTCCCAAAAATAAATAAACGTTGAAAAAAAAAATTTTTTTTTAAATAAATAAATGTTGAAAAAAAAAATTTTTTTTAAATACATATTCTTGGTCCCAGAGGTCAAGGGCAGTATGTAACTGGACTCCGCCTGAACCTGTCCATGCTGCCACCCTCTCCTGGGGACTCCACTCCACCAGCTCCAAGATGGCCTAGCCTTCTTCCTTCCTTTCTCCTGGACCACACTTACATGGCTGCCCCCTGGAAGGGCTCTCCCCTCTTTTCTCTGTGTGTCTCCCTTCTGTCTCTTATAAGGACACCTGTCATTGGATTTAGGGTCCACCCTAATCCAGGGTGATCTCATCTCAAGATCCTTAACTCATTACATCTGCAAAGACCCTTTTCCCAAATAAGGTCACACGCGTGGGTATCAGGGATTAGGAATTGGACGTAATTTCTTGGGGAGGGGGGCACAAGTCAAGCTGTTATGCCCCTCTGCGGGCAGTAGTGAGGACCTCACCTACAGTGCCTAGAGCAGGGCCTGGCACACAGCGAGCGCCCGAGAAACGTTAGCAGTGGCAGCGGTGAGTCCCGTTCTCCTTCTTGCCCGCTGGGAGAACCGGGGATGCTCCTGGCACACCCCTTCCCCCAACCCCCCCCCCCCCGACTGCCCCGGCCACTGTGCTAACCTATGCTCAGGGACAGTGGGTCCTGTCCTCACCTGTTCTCCCACCTCAGCCTCTAAAGGCCCCCGGTAGCCTCGCAAAGTGTTGAGGATCATCACTGTCACCCATGTGGCACATAGTTGGTCAGCAGGGCCATGTGCTACACGGTCACAGGGCAGCGGCTTCCCGGGAGGTGGACGCCTTGCCGTCCAGCCCTTGTCATGTGGTGTGCACTCGGTGACAGCTGTGCAGTGCATACATGTGGCCCTTTATGGGGTCACTTGGCTCTTCGCTCTGCAGGTGAAGTTCGGCGGCCGAGTGCACAGGACTGGGCATCAGACCCAGCGGGTTGGAGTTCCGGCTCTACCATTACGAGCTGAGTCATTTCAGGCGTATCACACAGCCCCTCCGTGCCTCAGTTTCCTCATTTTCGGATTGGGCCTGGGGCCCCCCTCCTAGAGCTGCCAGAGGGCTGGGTGGGGACCTGCAGCAGGTGTCCGCATGATGCTCGCGGTTCTCCCCGTGGCTCCCACGGGCCAGTTCCAGGCGGACCTCGGCGGGAGGAAGTCTCTGTCCGGCTCCAGGCTGTGGTCAGGGACTCGTGGGAGGAGGACACTGCTGCCTGATCTAATCTGAGGAGCTTCCTAACAGTCCGCTCCAACAGCTGAGCCGGCGGTAGCCAGAACATTCTGGGCAGGCCCAAACAGGGAGCGAAGCCAGCGCAAGCCTGCCCTGCCTGTCACTCGGGCAGCTCGGCAGCACGGGGACAGGAAGGGGGAACCGCCTCCGGCCTGAGCCCCCAGCAAGGAGGCCCAGTGCCTTTGCCCCCTCTGACCCGCTGGGGTCACACATCAGCGGGGGGGACACAGACAGCGAACCGGAGGCTATGCAAAGGGCAGGGTGCAAACGGGTGCATGTTGAGGGCAGAAACGGGGCTCTCGGGGAAAGGGGGGAGGTGGGAAGATTAAAAAATCTGAAATGTCTCGAGGGAGTATCCCATCACTGTCATGGATTCTGAAGGGTTGTCTTTGAAAGACAAGGTGGGCTGCTTGCCTGTTGGGGGTGACCGCCCAGCACTCCCAATGGGTGAGAGCTGGAGGCAGCTGGTTGGGGTTCATTCCTAGAAAAAAAAAAAAAAAAAGCTTCCATTCCAGAGAAGAAAGGGCTAAGGATCCAGAGCCGTAGTATTCAAACTTCGTTTTATTTTTTTAGCAACGGAATCTGTATAGAAATGGCTGTTCTAGAAGACAAATAAAAGTGACAGTGCTCTGAATGACCCGGGTGGGGGGGGGGGGAGCAGGGACCCCGTCTACCAAGCCTCCCACCCCTCAGCAGCCCTGGAGGCTCCTCGCTAGATTCCCCCAGGGTTCCCGGAGCTCAGCGGGAACACCTGTCTCGGGAAATCCTTGGACGGTTTTGACACTGGTCTCCACCTTCGTGGGCCCAGGACTGTGGACAAAGGAGGGTCTTGT
This sequence comes from Felis catus, assembly GCF_018350175.1. Classification (NCBI taxonomy): domain Eukaryota; kingdom Metazoa; phylum Chordata; class Mammalia; order Carnivora; family Felidae; genus Felis; species Felis catus. Next base: position 9,291,264 of record NC_058375.1, on the reverse strand, counting down.
AAGTCGAGTGGAAGGATGGAAATGGAGAGGCCTCTAAGATTCTGCGGTGCGGCCCCAGTTGAGGCTGTGTCTAGAAGCAAGGCAATGAAGCCCCGGTCTTCCAGGCATCTGTCACCCCGGTGACCCCAGTTTTATGGGGGGAGAGTGGGATCTTCTGCGAGCAGAGATCTATTTATGTTCCTGAGTTAATAATAAGAATAATAATAATAGCGAGCGTTTGTCATGTCCTTTCTTCATCTTCCCAACCACCCTTTGAAATTCATAACCTTAATTTATAGAGAGGTTCAGTGGGTGTCTAAGTTCGTGTAACTTCTGAGGGGTAGATCAGAGAACTGAGCCCAGCAGTCTCTGGCTCCTGAGCCTGTGTTCTCGGCCACTCTTCTCAAAAGATAGGGGGTCTCTTTTTGGAAACAGGCAGGACTGTGAAAGAGAAGAGAGCTTAAAATTTAACTTCCGCTGGACAGCACGTGTCCGTGCTCCCAGCGTCACCAACCCGCACCCCTTGCGGGCCACACGAAGCTCTGAGAATGGATTTTTATGAACGTCCTCCCGCTGGAGGTGCTAAGAGTGGAGGAGAGCTGTGCACCCTCAAAACCGTGACCCTCCCACCCACCCCCCTTCCCTGCCATGGTTTGGGGTCTCTGGTGGGTATTTTCTTCCTTCTGGGAAACCAACTCAGCATCGCTTCGCTCCAAGACATGGGACCCGTGAGACATGAGCTGTTCTGCCAAAGACCTTCCGAGGGACTTAGATCTTTCCGGGGCCGCCGATTATAAACAGATGCTCCTCCTGGGATCCGCCCGGAGACCACCCAGCTCACGTCACTGGGGAGGGGGACTGTGCTCTCTGCAGCTGAACTCCAGCAATGAATGCCAAGTGCAGGCCTGCATGCAAGCATCTCTGGGCAAAGAAGGCAAGGCTGGGTGGAGAAGAGTCACTCACTGTTCTCTGGCCAGCAGATTTTTTCTAGAGGCCTCCCTGGGCCAATGTCATGTGACAGTGTTAGTTGGCTTTTACTCTTGCTGGGTGCTGAGGTTACCAGATGGATAGAATGGATGGGATTCCCCAGAGGACCTTGCAAGCTTGCGGGGGAGGCAGGGGTGTTCACGCTCAAAGATCAGTGTTGGCAGTTGGGCATGTGAGGCTTGGCTCACACTGCACTGCACCAGTGGTGTGACCCTGGACGAGTCATTTTACCTGTCTGAGCCTCACCTGCAGAATGGACAGAGTAACCATACCCACTCATGGAATTGTAAGGATGAAAGGAAAACACACGGAGGGTACCCAGCCTATGGAAAATGCTCACTAGACACTGGCTGTTGTGTCATGATGTTGCTATTGTGGATTATTGTGTGTTATTGAAGGATAGAAGGAGCAGCCAGAGAAGCTTCACAACCAAGGGGGCATTCAAGCAGGGTTCTGCAGGATGAATAGGAGTCCACAAGTAGGCTTGGCATTTAAAGCAAAGGAGAACAGCGTGCTGGGCACTAGGTAGGGTCACAGGGAACTCGGAATGAATGACATTTATCCAGGAGACAAGATGTAGATGGGAAATGGCGAGGACAGCACACTGGGGGCCAAGTTCAGCATGTGATGCGTGAGTGTCAAGCTGTAACCGTGAGCTTCCTCGCTCATCCTCACGATGGGGAGAGAGAGCCAAACAGACAGCCACCTCGGGCTGGGTGGGAGCCCCGAAGGGGCAGAGCCAGGGACCTGGGGAGCAGGCAGGGCTTGGACCCGCGGACCTCTGACCTCTGGCCTCATGGTCTCCTCAGCTGTGAGAAGTGGGTGACAGTGGCCTTCAACTCTGGGGCTTCTCGGGCTCAGGCTGGCTGGAGCTGCGGTGAGGGCAGCTTTGAGGGAGAGAAGGGCAGGGACCCTGGGCCGGACAGGGCGGCCGTGGCCTGAGAGGGGCCGGATGTCTTGGTCCCCTTCCCTCCATGCAGCCTGAAGGACAGGAGCTAACCGTTGGCCCCAGAGAGGCTGGGAGGCCGCCAGTGTGGAGTCACCCTGAACCCTCATTTTATCAACCAGGCCTAAGAGTGAATCCCGGGCCCGCTGGCCCTCACCAGCTGCTCCCTGTCCTGGGAGTTTATTCAGAGGAGGCCGGCTGGGGTTCCACGGGCTCGTCAATCTGCCCCCTCCTCTCCTGTTCACCCCACGCCCCTCTCAGACCCCTGCCTCCTGCCTGCCTGTCCTCTCCTCCGTTCTGACGCCGGGTGGGACTCTTGTCCTGTCAGCTGTCCGGAGTCACCCCCAGCTGACTCCGGGCAGGGACCGTGTGGGCAGACCTGCTGGGCTGAATCTGCCGGTTTCCTGGTCAGCAACTCTGGGTCCCCAGAGGGGTCCAGGCAGGGCACTGGAGAAGGGGAAGCCAGCAAGGCACAGGTGAAGCCCTCCCATCCCCAGACGACCCGCCCGTGGCCACCAGTGAGGCACCCATGCATGGCCCTGAGCCTTTTTCCATCTGAGAGTAACCCCTTGCCCCCTTCAAGGGTCTCAACCTCAGATTTGACTCTTCACATCACAGCACAGCCCCAGGGTGGTTTTGAGGCACTGGGGAAATCTGGGTCTCACTGAATCTTGGTCCAAGCAGACTCTATGTTGAGGGTTCTAGGACCTTCGTGGCTCCATCAAGGAGGATGGGGTGATCTCAGCCTTCATACCTCCTCCCTGCCCGTCCCACCTGTGGCAGGTGAACTGTCATTCATTCACCCAGCGAACAGCATGTGCCGTGCTGGGCCCTAGAATGTGAAAATGAACAAGCCAGGATTGAGGGCCCTCAGGGGGCTCCCAGCCCAGTGGGGTTGGGGGCGGGGGCGGGGCGGGCAGCAAGCAGCCCTGTCATTGTGCCCAGGGAGAGCTGGAGGCTCTGAGCACAGAGCATGAGGAAGCCAGCCCACCAGGGCATCCTCAACAGACCCCGAAAAGGAAATGGCCCCGCCTGGATGTATCCCCTGCCCACGGGAAATGAGTGGACACAGCGTTCCCTTTGCCCCCTTTCCCCCAGTCCCTGTTTCCCTCTTCAGGGCTTTCTTCCAGCCACATGGACAGTCCTGGCCTCCCTGGTTTCCTGATGGCTGGTTTCCTGGGCAGACCGGAGGCGAGGTTAGACCCAACCCTCCTTGCCCTACCTGAGAACTGGGGGAGGGGGGGGTCAGGAAGAATTAGTTAATCCGGCCAGGAGTCCCTGGTGCCCCTTCTGCTGGAACCCCATGCACACCTGTGTGTGCTGAGAAGCAACCCAAGGTTCCCAGAATACAGGTCTCCTGTGTGTACTACTGCCCCAGACCCTCTGAGGGGCTCGCTTGTGCTCCTAGGACCCCTGCACCTGCCAACACCCACCCCAGCTTTACACTTCCCTTCTCTTTCCACTTGTCCAGAAATTCTCAGAGTCCTCAGAGGCACTGCCTTCTGCCAGACCCTAGGGAACGGTGCAAACCCCGTGGCCCTGTTCCCCATAGGAGCTGGAGGTGGGATAGGGTTGAGCAGGGACTAGGGGAGGAGAAAAGAGGCCAAAGATCACCTTCACCTCAGGCTGACATAGTCAGAATTAGATGGAGGGTGGTTGGATGGTGGGAGAGAGTGAGTAGAAGGAAGAAAAGAGAGGTGGATGGATGGATGGATGGATGGATGTATGGATGGGAAGGAGGGAAGAAGAATGGATGGGGTGGGTAGATGGATGGATGGATGAGTGAATGGATGGATGGATGGATGGATGGATGGATGGATGGACAGATAGGCAGATGGGGTAACAAGGGAGGATGGAAAGAAACTTGGGTGACAAGGACTACAAGGCAAGGGTGGAGTGGAGGATGCTTACACCCAATTACCTTCCCACAAGAGATGGTTTTTTTCTTCTTCCTGAAGTGAATCTCCCTGCCTCCCCTGAAGGAACACACTCTAAGTCTGTTTTTAGTTCAATAGACAAGAAAGTGTCCCTTGGAGACTGTCTAATTGCAGTCCGTTTGCCCTTAAAGGACTTTTGTGGTCATGGAGAGCCACTGATGGAATCCTTCCTTGTAAAACACTTCCTGTATTTTAAGACTTAATTATAAGAAATAAAGCGGTTGGACTAGGTGGGGTCTTCAAACTGGCCTTCCCAGGGATGTTTCAGGGGTTGAAAAAACAGTTTTATTTTCTTTTTAAAAATATTTCAGGGGCGCCTGGGTGGCTCAGTTGGTTAGGCGTCTGGACTCTTGAGTTTGGCTCAGGTCATGACCTCATAGTTTGTGAGATCGAGCCCCATGTTGGGCTCTACGCTGATAGCACAGAGCCTGCTTGGGATTCTCTCTCTCCCTCTGCCCCTCCCCACTCTCTCTCTCTCTCTCTCTCAAAATAAATAAACATTTTTTGTAAATTTTCAAAAGTATCTAAAGCACTAGTACAAAAAAGCAGGTCCGTTGGAGACCACCAGCTCTTTTCGTTTCCTTTCCTAATAAGATAAAGCCCATTGCTTTATTCAGGGGATTTGTACATTCCAGAAAGTTTGGGGGTGGGGGAGCACACCAGGTCTTTTGTGTATCCCTCCAGCTACTCCCTTTGGGGCCCTTTCTGCTTAAGCGAAAGTGCTGAGATTTTAAGGGCTACAGCTGATAAAACCGTTCCCACCACCAACTAGTCTGTGTGACTTTTCTCTCTACTGTGTCACAGAGCGGACTGGAGAAATCCATCGGGTTCTGGGCTGGTGTGATTGGAGCCACCTCTGTAGCCTTCACTTGAAAACGCGTGCTTACCCAACACGGCCTTCCTGTTCTCGTTAGTTTCTTCTAGAGGGAAAAATCTGTGGTTGGACCTGGAATGTCTTCCTTGTGAAGAAACCTAGTTTCACACACTGGGTACCATGTTGGGTTTCATTTTTCAAGGAGGAGTTTCATTGACAATTTTAGAAGGAAGAAATGAAAATAGAAACCCATTAGACTAATCCCTGGGGAAACCCCATCTCTTCCTTTTTCCGATGCCTTCCAGCCCCTGCCTCTATTGCCCTGTGCTGCCAGAGCTGAATTTTATTAAGGTCCTTAGTTCCCTTTTACCGACGGGGGCCTCTCTGGACCCAGGGACCCAACCCTTTTACCGACGGGGGCCTCTCTGGACCCAGGGACACATCATGTCATGGGGAGGTGGGTTGTTCTCGCTGGGGTCAAGGTTGAGAGTGAACCAGCCTTCTCTTCTGAGCCTTTTATGGCCAGCCATTCATAAGTTTGTCCAACACTGTTAGGAGTCCATTCATTGGCCCCACCAGGGTCTCCTCCTAGTGCAACGGGTCCCACATTTATTGCCTGTGGGGACGGCAGCATTTCTTTCTTAGTGGGAGTCTGGGTGCCTCTCTTCGTGCCCTCCTTCCCAATGGGGCCACAGCTAGGTGGGGAGTCCACTTCACCTCTGTGGGCCTCATGGCCAAGACCTTCCAGTCCATTCTGGAGGCTGGTGCTCATAAACCTGGCTCTAGACCTACTGGGTAGGAAGGCCAGCTTGTTCCTGAGAACATTCTGGAATACCATACAGGAGTGTTGTCACTCCAAACTGTGTAGAGTAACTAGAATCTGTTGGTGGGAGGTGTCCTGTGGAAAGGAATGTGTAAGAAAGTCTTGTGTGGGAGCCCGGGTGACTCAGTTGGTTCAGTGTCTTCGGTTCAGGTCATGATCTCGCAGTCTGTGAGTTCTGGCCCCGTGTCGGGCTCTGTGCTGACAGCTCAGAGCCTGGAGCCTGCTTCACATTCTGTGTCTCCCTCTCTTGCTGCCCCTCCCCCACTCATGTTCTGTCTCTGTCTCTCAAAAATAAATAAACATTAAGAGAGACTTGTAAATAATGCATCCATCGACTTGTCGTAAATGGGCTCAGTAACTGTCCGTTCGGTTCCGAAAGTCGTATTGTTAATGTGCTTGGCGTGCCGTCGTTGGGTGCAATCGGGGAGGCTAGCTACTTGACTCGCCAATTACTCGGGCAAACTGCTGAATTTCCATTGCCCACCATTGAATTACGATGGGTCATTTAATCACCACCTGTTTGGTGTTGCCATCCTCTCCTTCCAGATCGTTCTCTGGGGCCGGACTGAGAAATGCCTGAAAGAGACGACAGAGGAGATTCGGCAGATGGGCACCGAGTGCCACTACTTCATCTGTGATGTAGGCAACCGGGAGGAGGTATACCAGACGGCCAAAGCTGTCCGGGAGAAGGTAAGTGCCCAGGAGGGTTTGTCCCGAGTTCGGCTGGACACAAGACACAATAGCCAAAGAGAACATTCTCTCACCTGCCTGGCCTGGGAGAGAGCATTGCAAATGGCAAAATGGCTGTTTTCGGGGCATGTCTGGGGACTGTCCCGGAAGCTGGCCCAAGCTGTGTGTGCATGTCCGTGTGCGTGAGTGTATACGTGCATGCGTGTGTGTGTGTGTGTGTGCGCGTGTGTTCTTTGGGGCAGGGATTAGGTGTGTGGCTTGATTACATAACAGAAGTAATCACCTGTTGTCCCCTTTGGAAGAAACCTTGTGAGTTTCTCAGGGGCATAAGTCCCATCGCCCTCTGGGAGGATCTTCCTCCTGACTCCAGCCATCTGTTCACGGTGAATGTATCAGTGACTTCCACAAGAGCAAAACCCATCCTGTTTGCTATCTAGTCCGTGGTGAATGTTAAGTGCTTCTGTGTAGCAATAACCTCATTTATCGTAAACATGCTGTGTGCCACGAAGTATTTCTGACCCTCAGATCAACCCCGGTACGGCCATCAGCTCCATCTCACAAATCCAGACTGAGGCTCAGAGAGATGATGTGGCTGTCCAGGGGCACACAGCTGGTGTCGAGGGGGCAGGCCCCGCCCCTGTGGGTGCAGGCCACCGGGACCGGCTGCCCTAACAGCCCCGCGGCCCCCTTGCCCACAGGTGGGCGACATCACCATCCTGGTGAACAATGCTGCCGTGGTTCACGGGAAGAGCCTGATGGACAGTGACGATGACGCCCTTCTCAAGTCCCAGCACATCAACACCCTGGGCCAGTTCTGGGTAAGGGCCGTCCTGGGCCACAGCCGGCCCTGGGCGTGACAGTGACGTGTTCCTGCCCTCCAGGCTGCTGTAGGGGGGTGGGGAGAGGCTCACCGGGGCTTGGGCTCAGGCCAGGGAGATGTCCGGAGGCAAGGTGGCCAGGTAAGAGCAATGACCGCCCAGCTCCTGGAGACATCTGGACGTACAGAAATGCGGAGCTCGGTGCCCTGCGGTGGGCGGGCCTCGGCCCCCTCCCCTCCCTTCCCAGGAGAGCTCAGTCATGGAGTGGTGCCTGTGCCCGGGGTGGTCGTGCTCCCCAGAAGAGGTTTCAGAGGGGCTGCTGGAGCCCGCGGCAGCTCCACACTGACCTCCCACCCACCCTCAGACCACCAAGGCCTTCCTGCCGCGCATGCTGGAGCTGCAGAACGGCCACATCGTGTGTCTCAACTCCGTGCTGGCGCTGTCTGCCATCCCTGGTGCCATCGACTACTGCACGTCCAAAGCCTCGGCCTTCGCCTTCATGGAGAGCCTGACCCTGGGGCTGCTGGACTGTCCAGGAGTCAGTGCCACCACCGTGCTGCCCTTCCACACCAGCACCGAGATGTTCCAGGGTATGAGGGTCAGGTCAGTGAGCGGGGGACTCCCCTCCCTTAAGCCAAGTCCCACAGCGGATCGGACCAGGGACGTGCTTAGTATGCAGAGAGAGAGCTAAAATTTAAAAATATCACGGAAGCCCCTTCTGTTTGGCTTTGTGGTCTCATACCTGATTCTCTATGTGCGAGGCTATGGGACACTGTAGTGGCTTAGGGTCTTGCTTCTCAGGTCAGGGAGCTCTTACAAAGTATCAGTGCACATGCACGCAGTGGAATACTCCCCAAGAGAACAGTGTTAACACATGAACAGCATGGATCAATCTCGAAAGTATTACGTTGAGCAAAAGAAGCCAGACGCTTTAAAAGAGTGTCTTCTGCATGAAGGCATTACAGGAAACTCTAGCACAGGCAAAACCAGGCCAAGGTGATAGACATTAGAATAGTGGCCATCTCTGGAGGGGCGGGGACATAGCCTGGGAGGAAGCACAAAGGAACTTTCTAGAATATTTTTAAATGCTCTCTCTTTCCAATCCAAGTGGCAGTTACATAGGTAAGATTTATTTCAACTTTCTTTTGCAAATTATATGCATAATTATATGTATGCAAATTATAGCTTAATTTAAAGAAAGACTGAAGCCCAACCCCCTGTCCTCCAGGCCAGTGGGACTCCAGGGGAATGGGAACTATTGGTTGAGAGCTCATGCTTTGGAGCCAGCCACCTGTGGTGCTGACTCACTTATACCTGTATTGTACCATCTGACCCTGGGTCCAATTAGTTCCCACTGTAGCCTTCATTGCTCATTGGTAAAACAGGAAGGTGAGTGGGGTGGCTGGGTGGCTCAGTCAGTTGAGTGCCCGACTTTGGCTCAGGTCGTGATCTCACAGCTCATGAATTCGAGCCCCACATCGGGCTTGCTGCTGTCAGCGCAGAGCCCCATCGAGCCCACTTTGGATCCTCTGTCCCCCTGTCTCTCTGTCCCTTCCCTGCTCATGCTCTCTCTCTCAAAAATAAGTAAATGTTAGGGGCGCCTGGGTGGCGCAGTCGGTTAGGTGTCCGACTTCAGCCAGGTCACGATCTCGCAGTCCGTGAGTTCGAGCCCCGCGTCGGGCTCTGGGCTGATGGCTCGGAGCCTGGAGCCTGTTTCCGATTCTGTGTCTCCCTCTCTCTCTGCCCCTCCCCCGTTCATGCTCTGTCTCTCTCTGTCCCAAAAATAAATAAACGTTGAAAAAAAATTTAAAAATAAGTAAATGTTAAAATAAAATAAAACGGGACGATGAGGATGTCCACGTCTAGGGTTCTATGATAAGGATAAAATGGGATCTGGCAAGGAACACTGCATGTGTCTATAGTAAGTCCCCAATAATGGTGCTCTAATGATGTACAGTCATGAAGGGGCACAAAGTTAGGGACAGGTGACGATGGGGAATTATCCAACAGCTACTTTCCTTGCTTTTGCAATGCAGCATATAATAACAGATTTGCCTTCTAAATTATACACAATAGGTTCTTCCACACACGAAGATGGCGTAGAGGTTCACCGTGAGAATTTAATGAGACAGCTGGTGGAAAGCATTTAGCACAGCACGAGCCATGTGGGAATCACTCAGTCCCCCTTGGTTGTTATTACTGAGACTGGCTTGGTCATCCCTCCTTCTCTACACTTGTGAAACCTTGAGCCAGTCTTGCTACCTCTGTATGCTTTGCTCATCTGTAAAACAGTGGAAATAATATTTCCCTCGGGGATCTTTGGGAGGATTACAAATAATACATGTGAGGCATCTGGTGCAAAGCCCGGCATGCTAGATGTTCAGTAATGAACGGCTGCTCTTTTTGTCCTTAACTGACAGTGAACATCTCCATGAACGCAGATGTGATTAATCTTCCTATCAGATCATACCTTTCGTGTGCCACGGAAATCCACATTTCCACCTGACTCACATGCAGGTGATCACGGATTCTGTATTTAGAGGAGGTGGGATTAATGACTGTTGATGTTCCCTATTGGCTTGCCGGCCCCCCATACCACTTTGGGCCGGTTTCTTTTCTTCTGGGTATACAGGAGGTGCTCGGTAAATGTCTATTGGACGGAAGAGCAGCAGGGGCAATCCTGGGTTTCAGGTGGGCTCCAGGGCACAGAAGTAGGCAGGACATCAGCAGACCTCTCGCGGGGTGTTCCTGTCTCATCTTCTGGCCGTTTCCTCTCTATCACTTCAAGGAAAGGCGACATTTTTCTACAGTGGTTCAGAGGTTGGGCCCAAACAATCAAGGACCAAATCCCAGCTGTGTGTGACCTTGGACAGGTGACTCAGCTTTTCTATGCCTTGGTTTCATCTTTAAGAAGGGATTGAAAGTGTACCCTTCTTCACAGCTTAGCTGAGCTCCTAGATGTGACTCACCTAGCCTGCCTGGCACGTAGTAAGCACTAGGGGAAGGTTAGTTACCTGTGGTTGTGCAGGTGAGCCCCGAGGTTTGGGGGGAAGGGTCATAAAAGGATGACTGATGTGTAAACAACTTCCATTCCCTAAAAGAAAAGAAAGAAAGCAAGAAAGAAGGAAAGAAGAGAAGAGAAGCATTGGTTTCCTGTCCAACCATGATTAACAGCTTCCCAGCATTAAAGGGAGGTGGAGACAGATGTTTAGGACAAAACTGATGGGTTTTCTGGCAAGAACGGCCATGTAGGTGCTGTTGTTTGCAAGTTGCTATTTATTGATCTTGTTCCATGTCCCAGCCGCAACAGCCACTTTACAAATGCTGCTACACGTGGCCCTCAGCAACCCCGTGAGGGGGCTCTTGTCCGCGCTTCACAGACGTGGGAACTGAGGCTCAGAGGAACGAAGCTACTTGCCCAGGGCCACACAGATGGACATGGGCCGAACTCGCTTATTCTGCAAGTCTGCACGGCCTCCGTGGGAGTAATAGCTCCCTATATACCCATCCCACCCACCAGGAGGGAAAGGAGAAAGTCCCTCCAGCAGACGCGCCGGCCTCCTCTGTCAGGCTCCCCTGCAGGGGTCTTGCTAGGAAGGGCCCCCTGTCCCCACAGAGCTCGGCCCTATCCATCCTGTCTTCCCTTCCCCTGCATAGCAAGTAGGCTGGGCCCTGGTCGTGGCTGGAAAACCAAACTGTCCGCCATGTCTATAGGGCTCGTCAACACATTCATCTCTGCAGGCTCCCGGTGGCCATCCTTCCAGACTGCAGGGCTGTGAGCACCTTAGCTGCACATTAAGATAGCAGAGGAAGCTCGTGGCCAGGAGGGTGTGGGGGCAGATCCACGGGTTCTCTGAGACCAACCAGCCCGTGCTGGGGTCCCAAGAGTTGCCTTTGCCCAAGGTGACATCAGCTCCGAGAGATTCGTCACCCTAAATGCTCCTGGTACCTGAGCACAAGCACTTCGTGGGATCAAGGTCAGCCCTGCGCCTACAGGCCCACCAAGGATGGGAGGACAAGCTGCAAGTGAGGAGGGGGACAGAGCTTTGGCCCGGGGCTCATGCTAGCCTGGCTTGAGCCCTTAGGGCCCCACCATCTCCCCAGAGCCTCAGCTCCCTTCTCTATGAATTGGAGCAAATGATGCCTGTTGGATTTAGCTCAGGCCTGACAGGGAGCATCGTCACTGTGCAGGGCTCAGGTCAGAGGCCTCTGAACAGGCACGAGAAAACAGCCATGCTTATTCAATCATTTATTCATTTACCAACCCCGTGGAAGGCACTCTGTAAACGTTTGACCAGCTCAGTGAATCAATGAATCAAGGAGGGGACCAGCCAGCGGGGCAGAGAAGGGCATTCCCAGCAGAACCCCACCTCCAGACGGGCCGAGCAGGGCACATTCGGGGAGCAGCAAGTTGTTCCGGGTTCATCGGTTCCGCAAAGCGTTTATTGAGCACCCACTATATGCCAGGTATTGCACACCAGGGGCTAAAACAGGGAGCAAGACCGACCAGACCTCTGCCCTTGTGGCACTCACAGTCTGACAGGGGAGACAGGCCACGGACAAGCAAACAAGCAGACAGGCAAGGCCACGTGGTAAATGCGGTCAAGGAAATTAGCAGGGGGAGGAGATCAGAGGCCACCCAGAGAGGATGGGCCGAGAACCCTCCCTGGTGGGACAGCTGGCGAAAGGCCCTGAGATGGCAGGGAGCTGAAGCGACAGAAACAGAAAGGTTGGCCTGGATTTTGGGAGAAGAGTGACAAGGGAGAGAGGTCAGGCAGTGGGCAGGGCCCAGGACAGTGCTGGAAGAGGGTCTGAGTGACATGTTAGTACTTTTTTTAATGTTTATTTATCTTGAGAGAGAGGGAGAGCGCGCGCAGGGGAGGGGCAGAGAGAGGGAGAGAATCCCACGCAGGCTCCACACTCTCAGTGCTGATCCCAACATGGGGCTCGAGCTCATGAACCATGAGATCATGACCTGAACCAAAACCAAGAGTCGGATGCCTGACCGACTGAGCCACCCAGGCGCCCCTGGGTGACATTTTAAAAGACATTTTAAAGGAAGCATTTTGAAGAATGGTTCCCAGGGGGTGGGCTACAAGACCTCCATTCTCCAGGCGAGACCCACTGGGAAGAAGGGGAAGGAGGAACTCCCGACATTTCTGGGGAAGCAGGCAGGGGCGGGGAGAATGTTCCAAGGGGGACTCGAGTCTCCCAAACAGGAAAAGCCAGAGGGACGGCCCGCGGATGTTAGCCACGGAGATGGTCAGCAGAAGTGCGTGCTTCTCTCTAGGAGAAACCCATATTGTCTCTTCCTGTACCAGGTTCCCCAACCTCTTCCCCCCGCTGAAGCCGGAGACTGTGGCCCGGAGGACGGTGGAAGCCGTGCAGCTGAATCAGGCCCTCCTCCTTCTCCCGTGGACGATGCATGCCCTCATTATCTTGAAAAGGTACGGGCTGGGGGAGAAAGTTCTGGGTCACGTTCACGCTGGCTGTTTCCCCTCCCGCTGGTGAATGCTGGCGGGGAAGAGGCGGCAGGAGGAGAAAATACACATGTGATCGATTACTCATGTCTGCTGTGGGCAGGAAAACCATCGGTGGAGACCTGTGTCCCAGGGACTTCCCACACTTCGTAGGGAGCCGTGGTTCTCAAAAGCGTTGGTCTCAGGACTCCTTTACGATCTTAATTAGAAGAAGCCAGGGACCTTTTTTTGATGTGTCGTACCTATTATTAGTAACTGTATGAGAAATTAAAACTGAGAAAAATTGTTACAACTTTTATGTATGTGTTTAGATTTAAAATATTGATTGATGGGTAGGCAGCGGTAATAAATCCATACCTTGTTATAAATATGATATTTTTATAAAAAGTGTATTTTCCAAAAAATATGGAGTAGGAAGAATGGTGTTGTTTTGCATTTGGGGGAAGTTCTTTATTGCCTGACTTAATTGAAGACAACTGGATTTCTTATATCTGCTTCTGATTTTAATCGGCTATGATGTCACATGTCACGGAGCCTCCAGAAAACTCAGCTGCACGCTGTGAGAGAAGAGCGTGCGAAGGCAAATATGTCTTGGGGTTATTACAAAACCAGTTGAACCTCTGAAGAGATTTCGGGTACCCCCCCCCAAGGGTTCCTGGGCCACACTTTGAGAACCATTGTTCCCGGGACCAGCACTTGGCCCCCGTGTTCAGGAAGTTCAATCTAATGGGGGGAAACAGGGTTTGCAATGTTTGGGACTCACAGAAACGCCCCAGGACTAGTCAGGTGGGAGGTACCAGAACAGACTACCTCAGGAGGTAGGCTTTCAAGAAGAGGTCATCCTCCTTCAGAATTGGCCCAGCATCACATTTCCTAGAACTTTCTAGACTTTGAGCAGCACACCCTGCCCATCCTGGTCCCACAATGAAGGGGCCATTCTAGGTGCCCAGCTGAACACAGGGCGTCAGGGAGAGCTTCGACCCTGGAGCCCCAGCGACCTTGGGTCCTGGTTCCTCTGGGCCTCCAGCCATCTGCCGCCTCGAACCCCCAGCTCACCGACCCTCTGACCTGAAAGGCCTTTCCGGGAAGTGAAGCGCCCGAGTACCTTCATCAGACATCAGCTCCCAGGAACGCGGGCTCCCCTCTGGCTGTGTGTCTACAGCTGAGGATTGGCTCCAGTCGCAGGCCCAGAAGCTTCCTCATTGGGCCACATCTTTGCCTCCCTTAGTCCATCCTGACTGAGGCTCTGACATGCCCTTGGCTGCCTCTGGGAGCCCCTAGGAGGGTAGAGCCTCATGTCCTCACCAGGATGGAGCTGCCATCCCCGCCCCCCACACACACCTTGGGGAGCTTCTTAGAAGCCTTTCTGAACATTCTAGGAAAAAGCTGGTTTGTCTAGAACATCTCAGTGCTTTCCACAGTAAGCCCGCAGCCTACATTTCCTGTTCTATCTTCCACTAGTTTTCCACCTCCCACCCCCAACCCCTGCACTGCACCCCCTTGTCACTTTCCCCAAGAGAAACCTTTACAAGCTCAACTCCAGAACAACCACGCCCCCAGGGAGACTTCCACATTGCTCTGGCTGGAAGTGAGCCTTTCCCATCCCGCACCTGGGGTGGTCCAGGGCCCTTCAACTTGATTCAGCAAATGGACTGGGGCCCTCTCTATGCCGAGCCCCACACTGCAGGCCAGGATCAGAGATGAGGTTTCTTCCAGGCATGGGTTTGCTAAGGAAACAGCGAGGACCCCCCACCCCCCACCCCAGGGCCCGTTGGGGAAGCACAGGGGCTTGGGAAGCCCAAGGAGAGGCCTGGGGGTGAATCTGGGAAGTTTCCCTGGAGGAGGTGGTAACTGCCTAACTCCTCAATCCCACACAGCAAATATTTGTTGAATGAGTGGCTCCTGGAGGGAATTGATCTCCCAGATACCTATTGGCTCCAAAATGCTAAGAATGTGGTTTTGAAAGTTTGTTTCTACCAGCCACCTTTACCTTTACCTCGGAAACATTGTTTATCCACTTACTTGAAAGCCCTTCCTTGTGTCTTGGAGAGAGGGCTGGGGCAGCTTATGGGAACCATTGCTCTACTATGACCTGGTGGCTGGTGCCCCCACTGACCCTCTTCTTTTCTCCCTCCCCACTCCCCCAGCATACTACCACAGGCTGCACTGGAGGAGATCCACAAATTCTCAGGAACCTATACCTGCATGAACACTTTCAAGGGGAGGACATAAAGGCAGGATGCAGAGACATGCTTGAAAGCCACGGAACCTGAGGGGGCCACGGCACGTGGGCACACCCCCATGCGCCTGTCCCTTGGCACACTTCTGCTGGGTGAGTGGGACTGTTCCTGTCCCCAGGAAGAATCCGGGTGAACCCCCAGGCCAGCCCCAGGACCTTTGCACAGGACTGATGGGCGTAACTCTGACCCCCATGGGGAGGCAAGAAACCAGCCAGCAGCCACCTTGACACTTTCATACATGTCTAATTCTGTAGAGTTTATTGTTAAATTGCTTCTCGAGTCTAACCAGCCTTAGCAGTGTGTTTAGACTGTTTCCAGGAGGGTCTATACCCAGATGCTCTTTTCTTTGCAAAATCCACCCATCCTCAGCTTGGTTGTATGGCAAACTGGTTGTATGGCAGGAATGATAAATAAAGACATGGTTTTTGCGAGTTCTTTTGCTGAAATCCCTGAACCCCTGGTCCTTGCCATTCGGGAAGGGACTGATCCCAACCACAAAACCCCATCTTTTAAGAGACAGTTGTTCTGCTTGGGGTCCCCAGCTGCCAGGAGCGGAGCGGTGAGAAGAGGGCAGAGGTGGCGAAAGGTATTGGAGCCCGAGCCTGGGGTACACGGTTCCTTGCGGCTTCTGCCAGGCCCCTCCCAACAGCCATGAGTTGGGGGACACGTTGCACCCCCATCCAGTTCGCTGATACGACCTTGACGAACTGGTCTGCGGAGAGCTGCCTTCTGCTCTGCCACAGCCCCACCAGCACAAAGCAACCAACTCAGGAGAGAACCAGTCCTTAGTGAGTACCCACTGTCTACTGAGCATGACTGGGTACTGAGAGGGCAACGTTGCTGAGAGGCCAACATTCTGAAGACCACCATCATTAAGACCAGTGTTAGGAGGGTGCTACAGGCCCCTGACCCAGATTGGACCTCAGGGGATAGACGTGAAATAGCAAAGGGGCACCTGGGTGGCTCAGTCGGTTAAGCGTCCGACTTCGCCTCAGGTCATGATCTCGCAGTTTGTGGGTTTGAGCCCCGCGTCGGGCTCTGGATTGACGGCTCGGAGCCTGGAGCCTGCTTCGGATTCTGTGTCTCCCTCTCTCTCTGCCCCTCCCCTGGTCACGCTCTGTCTCTCTCTCCTTGAAAAATAAATAAGCATTAAAAGAAGAAGTGGAATGGCAAAGAACGAGGAGGTTTGGAATGGCACAACAGACCCGGGCTCAGTCAACGGGGAAAATCACGGCCAAGGAGACGTGGGGAGAGCCGCCCCCTGGTTCGCCTGGTGTATGCTCTTCCCTGCTGCAGCAAGCTTAGTAAACCTGACCTTGGCAGGGGCACAGGTGGACAATGGCCTCCGTGCACACGGCTCTTGCTGGTGGGTGGCCAGGAGCAGGGAGGGGAACAGGCAGTGGTTCCCCAGAGGTGAAGATGGTCACAGGCCACGAATCCAATGGAAGAGCCTCCCACGTGCTGTGTAAGGCCGCGTTTCCACACAACTCACGTTAGCAGATTAATCTCGGAGCTCAGACTGTTGTCAGATCTGTGTGCAGAAACGCCAAGTCATGGTCACATCCGCTGCTCGTGTAGTACCTGCCAAGTGGCCGCCAAGTCAAGGGCATCACATTCTAACGGTGAATCACCCATTGCACCAGGCAGCAGCTCTCGGGAAGCCCTTCCAGCAGCCACAATGTGTATCAGCCAGGATATGACCCCAGGTGTCATCCCTTCAACAACGGAGGCTTGTCTTAGGATTGCCACTTGTCCTTCAAGGGTGGCTACAGCTCTGCTCTGTGTCCTCTTTGCACTGGGAGCCTGGTCGAGAGAGGAGCCAACATCTGGGACGATGTCTTATGGCAGAGGTAGTAGACACGCCTGGCCACCCGGCATCGGCTCTGAAAGTTTCTGCCTGGAAACAAGGGATGTCACTTCCGCTCACAGCTCATTGGCCAGAACAGGTCACGTGGTCCAGACGGCCGTGGGTGTGGCTGGCCATACAATCCGCCTGGAAGAGTGGTCCGTAATTTTGAACTATTATGCCATGTGCCACGCCGTGGAAGTCGTCCGTAGAACATAAAGAAAAAGTGAAATGTAGGCAGGGGATGGAGGGAAGCCGATAGATGCCACCCAGGGATGTGGTGGCCTCTCAGTGCTTCACACCAGGCCCTGAGCGAAGCCCCAAAGAAGCATTGGCCTTTTGGTGGGGGTGGTTTTGGAAAGATCGTTTTGTAGGCGAGAAAACAGGCTCGGAGCAGGGAGATCGCGTGCCCGGGTTCGTAGGGCTGGTAAAGACCAGAGGCAGAATTTGAACCTGGCTCTGAGCTACAAGACCCGTCACACCGGCAAGAGACTCATCACCTTCATTTTGGTGCTTGAGGACATGTGTCACAAAGTCGGGGGGGGGGGGGAGAAAGCTGCTAACGGTGTCCCCCTGGTACCCTTGCCAGCCCAGTGAGGCCAGTCTCGGAATGTCCATGGGCTTGGCCTGCCCCCTCTGCTGTCCCAGAACCACAGCCAGATGTCTGTCACTGGCTCTCAAGGGAGACGGGTTCCGGGTGGGGGGCACATCTTCGTGGGCAGGGATGGATGAGGAGGAAGAAGTGGGGATCCTGTCTACTGAGCTAGTGAGTGTCCAGTTCAACTGCCCCTTTTGTGATCATCCTTGAGTGGCAAGCAGATTTCTGAGGTTACAGCTGGCTCCAGGCCAACCTTTTGGAGGGAATCGGACTCCTGAAGTTTCCACGAAATTGCATGTGACCTGCAGGCCAGGAACACAGTGAGGATCCCAGGGGTCTGAGTGGACTCTGGGAGTGACAGGGCCAGCCAGCGCCGCCCCCTGCCCCCCATCCCGCCCGACAAGGGCTTCGTGAGAATGGAATTGGCTTGGCTGCAGTGGGACCTCACATCTTCCCAGAGCCCCCGGGGCTTCTCCTGACAGCCAGGCAGGGCCTGGTCCCACCCCGACCCCTCCCTCTCTGCTGGGACACTTTTCAGTCTTTCTCTGGATCTCTTCCCGGAGGAACCAGGGAAAAAGCCTTGGGCAGATTCCCAGGAGGCCCTATCCTGGTCCCTCCCCCAGAATGGTCTGGGTGCTTGGAAAGCCTTGAGCGTGAGGGAGGAGATCTAATTCTGTCCCTGAGCTTAGACAAGCCAATGAGAGTGACAAACACTGAACTCTGACTTCCTGACCCCCGAGGGGCAGGACAGGGCATGCCAACCCTGCAGAGGAGGCTCAGGCCCTGGGAAATGACCTAGTTGTCATGCCGGGGGCCCCTCCCTATCTCCAAAGAGAATCAGAGTGGAGGTGGGCACCAAGCCCAGGGAGGCGCCAGACCTGAGCCCATCCTGGCAGGGTTCCAGGGACCTGGTTATCTGGCCTGGCGAGTGGCCAAGAGTTGAATCCTGTGGCCACAGCCCCGCTCCTAAGGCCAGAACGATTTGAGAAGTGGAGTTTCTTCTTCTCGGGCCAAACCAATGGCCGGAAGGGACCAGGATGACAGAAAGCTCCTGGGCTGACCACGGGCTCAGCCCTACCCCAGATTGTCCCCCTTCTGAGCCCTTCTCATCATGCCCCTGGAGATGTCCTAGTGTGATGGGGGACAAAAAAGGGAACCAGGTTACAAATAAATGAATCTTGCTGCCTGAGTGCCGTGCAGCACAGAGGGAACAAAA
The DNA here is from genome assembly GCF_018350175.1 of Felis catus. Taxonomy (NCBI): domain Eukaryota; kingdom Metazoa; phylum Chordata; class Mammalia; order Carnivora; family Felidae; genus Felis; species Felis catus. Next base: position 9,272,890 of record NC_058375.1, on the reverse strand, counting down.
TGCTTGCAGGTGGGAGGACGGGGACCCAGGGTCAGGGAGGGGCCGCTGTGGGGTGCTGTCCCTCCACCATCGTGCATCTGGAACTTCTCCCACTGAGGAGGCTTCTCTGATTTTCAGAAAGGGGACCATTAATAAGAGCCCAGAGGTCTATGTTTGTGAAGAGAACATCGATATGCAGTCACTCCTGACTTCGAGCAAAGCAGGGGGTGACGACGGTGTCTGTTGGCACAGAAAGAAGGCTGGGAACCACCTGTGGGCACCCCAGTCACTCTGTGTTCCCCTCCAGTAGGGCCCTCATACTGGGATCCAGTTTACCAACATTCGTTAACACACTTCTCCTCCTAAACTGTGTGCTGTGGAACAGAGCCTGGGCCTGGGGGCCACTGCCCCTCTCACCTCCCATGCCCCCCCCCCCCCGCCGCCCCGAGGCCCTCAGCTTCCAGGAAACCAACAGATCCCTGAGTACTCAGCTTCTCCCAGCCCACCATGGCCCGAGGCTCCCCAAGCGTCAGGAGGCCCCAGTATTTTCAGGGAGGGATCCAGACTGGAGTTCCACTGGCTCTTCTCCCTCCTGCATGTGAGGTCACCTTTCCTGTCCTGCGGAAGGGACAAGATGTTCCTGCCTCCTTGCCTCCTGGGCAGCGATGAGTGTCCAGTGCAGAGGTTCTGGGAACTTTGGGAGGGGGATAATGTGATGCTGCTGGCTCCCACAGCTCCTAGCCAAGACCGAACTGCCCCTCGGGACACCACACCGTCTTGGTGTGGCCCAGCCTGACCTGTGACAGCAGCCTGCCCTGAGGCCTGGTTATAGCTCCTCCGAGGCTGGGGCGGAACGAAGCTGGAGCTCAGGAGACCCCAACGTGGGCGGTAGGTGCAGGGGCCGGGAGGCCCGTGGGGAGGGCAGAGCAAAGGGGTCAGACAGAGAAATGCTACATCGGAGGGGGTTCTGCCATCTTCCAGGACACAGCGGGCAGGGCCGGGGAGTCTGGCAACCCCCCGCCTCCCCCCCTGCCCCCCCACCCCCCACCCACCATGCTTGGCTCTGGGCAGGCCCTTTGTGCCCAAGTCTCTCCGGGGCTCAGGAAGAAAATAACCACAGAAGCCCCCTGGGAAGGCATTGCCAGGTGTGACTCGATGGGCCCTGCCCTCCTAGGGAGCCGCTCTCAGCACGTGGATCCCCTTGGGTGGACGGCAGGCCTCGGAGGCAGGGCCCCCATCCCACACTAGCTGGCTGGGGAAGCCCGTGCGGGGCGGCCTGGCGACCAGTGCACAGCTGTGTGACCCCGGGGTCACTGACTTCCCTGGATGGAAGCAGCTGCGAGGGAATATTTCTGCAGGGCCCCGAAGCCTAGACGCCAGGTCGCTAAAGGTTACCTGGTCCCGCCCGCGTGGCCAGGCCCACAGCCCCTTCTCCAGCACGCGCGAACCTGCCCTCCCTGGAGGCGCCCTCCCTGGCCACGGTGGCCGGGGCTGCCCCCCATATCAGCCTCGCCCTGACTTCGTTCATTGCCTGTCTCACCAGATCGGAGGTGGGCAGGGGCCGTCGTTAATGTTTCCACGTGTAACGGCTGTATGGAGATTCACCTGCTCGAAGTGTACAATTCAGTGGCCCGTGGTACATGCATGGGGTTATGCAGCCCCCGCCGCAAACATCTTTGGGAACGTGCGTGCAGGATGTGGTCTTTCCGTCTGGCTTCTTTCACTCAGCAAACGCGTTCGGGGCTCACCCTGCAGTCGCGCGGGGCGTCGGCGCCTTTCCACGGCTGAAAACTCTTGCGTGGCACGCGTCTACCGCGGCCTGTTTACCCAGTCCTCACCCTCGAAGGATCTTCAGGGCCATTTCTGTTTACTCGCTCTGTCGGGCTGTCTGAGTCTCTTCCCCTCCAGACCGGACGCTCGGTGAGCACCTGGGCCGGTCCACGCCGGCTCAGCACCTGGAGGAGTGCGTGGCGTGGTAAATATTTGCCGTCTGGATGAAGAGGGGCGGAGCCTTTGTCAGAGGCAGCCACCGTCGGCGTGCTGCCTTCTCACGGCACACCCCGTTCTCCCATCCACCTCCCCTTGTACTCCAGATGGGCCCCTGCATCGTAAAACCAACATTTACCATTCGACGTTCAGGGCGCTATGTTCAGGGGCTCAGTGTTTCTCACCGAGGCCCTGCTGACGTTTCGGTCGGTCGGGGACACTTCTCTGCGGGGGACCGTCCTGTGCATTGCAGACTGTTCTGCGGCATCCCTGGTCTCTACTCACTAGATGCCAGGTGCCTCACCTTCCTGGTTGTGACAACCAGAGATGATGCCGCAAATGCCCCCCGAGGAGCTGACTGCCCCCCCCCCCCATGTCTGCACACATTTTCTTGTTTCGTTCCCATCGCGGGCCACAGCATCGGGAGCTGGCGCTACGGGCACTGGCTGGCAGAGGAGGACCCGGGGAGGTTCAGCAGCTTGACCACGGACAGGCCGGCTCCAGAAACGGATGGGAAGCTGCCGCCCCAGGGTGGGCCCTTAACCCACAGGCAGGAGCCGGGAATCCAGGAGGCTTTGGGCCCCTCCGGCCGCCTGCATCACACTTGAGTTTCTCTGCCTCTGGACTCGGTTTGAAAACTCCCTCACGCCGCCCTCTTGGTGAGTTCCGCCAACGCTGCAGAATTTTCCGGGCTGCTCCGCCCCCCCCCCCCGCCCCCAAATCCTTATCATTCCTTTCATTTTTCAATGTTCACAAGACAAAGGAAATAAGCACTTGGAGGAAGACACAAGCTGTGTTTGTTCCCTCGCTGCCGCTGTGATGTAACTGAATCCTGCCTGGGGAGGTCACACCGGGGACCACGCGCAGAGCCCAACCCCGGGGCTAGCTGTGGGCACGTCAGCTTCTGCGACCCTGGCGTGTTGACAGGAGGCAAAAGGTCCCCAAACCCCACCCTGGGCCCTGTGGCAGTGGACTGCTTATAGGGGGTGGGCAGGGGGGCTCTGGCCCGGCCCACATTTTTCTCAGCCATCCGGGGTCCCCCCCTGGCTGAGGGCCCGCTGACAGCCTGGGGAGTCGACTTAACCAGGAGCCAGGGCTGGACTCAGAGAAGGGCTGAGGCTAGACTTCGGAGGCAGCCAAATCTGAATCCTGGCTCTGTGTGGCAGGTCACTTAACCTGCCGGAGCCTCAGTTTCCTCATCTGTACCCTCCCTGCTGTGGCCAGCACTGAAGAGAATCCCAGTAACCCACTTCTCTGCATCACTTATTTGAGTGAAAGGCTGAGGAAGCATCTGATTGGTGGAGTCATGATCACAGGGCCACGCCTCAGCTGCCAGGAGCAGGGAAACCACAAGTAGAACCTCTGTATGCCTCTGGCTTTTAGTCAGGAGTTCCCCTGGGACCACCCTGGACTTCAGACAAGAGCTGGTACCCTGACCGGCAGATGGCCTTCCATGGGACATTCACAGACTCCCTGAGTGAGTCCCATCCACAATGATTCTTGTTTAGGCAAAAGGGGGGATGTGTTGGTTCACGTAATCAGAAAGCCCAGCGATAGGTGATTTCAGGTATGGCTGGATCCAGGGGTTCCAGCGATGTTTCCAGGACCATCAGGACCTTCAGTTCCACATCCTCAGGGCTGGCTTTGCTCTCAAACATCTTGTTCTAGTGACCGCAAGGTGACTGCTCAGCTCCAGCCTTACCCCCTCCCAGGCTCAAGGGCAGCAGAGGAAAGAGACTGGATCTTCCCACTCAATCGGAGTTAGTTCTGACTGGTGATAGTTGGCTTGACTTGAGTCACATGTCCACTGTGACCCAATCACAACAGCCAGAGGAATGCAATGCTCTGATTGGCTGGTCCTGAGACCTGCCGTCTGTCCTGGCAGCTTGGAAGGGAATCAAGCCCGTTAAAACACGTGGACTGGAGTTGGGATGGCGTTGGGTCCCCAGAAGTCCAGTGGGGTGCCCCAGCCAGGAGAAAGGAGAAAGGGTTCTGGGTAACAAAAGCAGCCGTCACCAGAGTGACCAGTGGTGGGCTCCCTGACATGCCGCTGGCCATGCCCCACGGGCAGTACTGAGTTCCCAGAGCAGGGCCGGGGCCTCTCCTGACTGACAGTTGGCCAGTGTGGTGACAGATGGTTGGCGGCCCCCTGCCGACCTCTGGCCCCGTCTGACGGGCAGTCAGCAGGCACCCCGGTGGGCAGTTGGCCCTCAAAGTGCTTGGCAGCCGACCAGCCGTATCTGGCAGTCTTTCCTGGGGGCTGCCCTGCAGAACACGGGGAGATCTCCTGGCCCCACTCTGGCTCGGCCTTCCTTACACCACAGCCCCAGCTGGGCAGAGAAGACGGCAGGGGGAAGGCCAGAGCTGGCTCCCTGGCCTCCGGCAGGAGCTAGAGGACTTTGGGGGCCAGTGGTTCCCTCCGAAAGCCAGGGGCCTGTGGCCCTGGAATGCAGGGATCCAGGAAATGTGCGAATGGGCACCCGGCCTGGCCCTGCTCACTCAGTGTCACTCAGCTTCCAGTAGTTCTGAAAGGCCCACCAGGGGTCGGGCGCTGGGGCTCCAGGCGGCGAGCGGTGGCAGCCGTGAACTTAACAGGCAGGGCTGGCCCTCACTGAGCTGGCGGCCCATCGGGGAAGAGGGGCCTGGCTGGGGTGCTGACGACGTAGATGTGCCGTGGGGATGTGGGTGGAGGGGGGCCTTCCAGAGAGGTGATTTGTCAGCTGAGGCCGCGGGGGGACCCCACCGGGAGGAGCAGAGAGCAAAGGCCCGGCTAGAGGAGTGTCCGAGGCCGTGAAAGAAGGTTGGAGCAGCTCGCGGGGAGGGGTGTGCCAGCCGCTGGCCCTCTGAGCTCTGGAGAGGCTGTGAGGCTGTGATGGGCCCGGGGGAGGATCTGCGCCCTCCTCCCAAGGACAGTGACAGGATCAGCCTTGCCTTTTAGGAAGGTCCTTGTGGATGCAGAGGGAACCGATTGTGGGGCCAGGGGTGGAAGGTGGGGGGCAGTTGGGTAATCCAGATGAGACAGGGTGGTGACCCTGAGCGGCGAGGGGTGGGTGTGACAGATCAGGGAGTTCGCTTTCGGTGGCATCGTGGGGCCTGGGGGCTGCCCCCACCCTGGGGCTGTGGTCAACAGCTGCCCAGTGCCTTGCACAGAGGGATCCTAGGACTGCACACTCGTCCCCCCCGCCAGCCCCCCACACCGCGTCTGCACGCGGTCCGCTTCCAAGGACCCAGTGGAGGAAGCGCTTTGTGCCTTCTTTGCGCGTCCTCGTGTTGTCACTGGAGGCTGCCACACGTGCCACTTTCGTAGTTTCCAAAAGGGATTTGGTGAATGGAAAGGGGGGACAAGGTGAGCGTGGGGAGCGCCACGCTGGCCGGTTGGGCCGCTGACAACTCCCAGGACGACGGAGGTGGCTCCGGCCGCCCCGGCCCCTTCTGCCACCGCCGTAACCCGGGCTGCCCCGTGGGTTTCGGGAGACCACGTGTCTCACGTGCCAGGGGTGGCTGTCGCTGCTATGCCTGTCCCCTCCCCTCCCCCATCACACTCATCCCTGCCCCCTCCCCCCACCCCCACACGACTGGAATAAGAGGCTAAGACGAGGCAGGTCTGGACGTCCGGCCCCGGGGAGGCCGCCACAGACCGAAGGCCGGGCCACCCCCGGGCCAGGGAAGGAGGCTGGCCTCTTCTCAGCCAGCTGGTCCATGCGTCCGGCTCCTGCCCGGGGCCAGGATGACAGATGGCCCCCGAAGGAAAGGTCAGTGTCTTGGCAGAGGCGGGCGGGGTGGGGCGCCTTCTGAGCGCTCGCTCGGCCCACGGCTGGCGTTTGGGAGCCTGGACCTCGACAGCAACCGGACTTTATTTTGGTTACTAAGGATGGGAAGGTTCGGGTCATAAATAAACTGGCTGGCCGGGCAGCCGGCCTCCGATCCCCCAGGGCGGCCCGCGGGCCGAGGCCTCTTCAAGGCCAGCGTGTCCCCCGCCTCTCGGCCCCCGGGGCGGGAGGTCTGGCGGCGGGGGCTGGGGAGCCCAGTGGGGAGGCGGGGGAGAGAGGAAGGGGTCTCGGGGCCTGGGTTCAGAGCAAGGTTAGCCAAATAGTGGATAAATTAAGCGAGGGAAACAGACATCTCCCCTCTCGGTGAACTTTTCACCCAGCTAACCTGCTCCACACCCACTCAGGTGGCAGCAACTCCCGCCCCGTGGCTGTCACCTCCCCGGGGGGGTTGTCACCTGCGTCTTCCCCCCAGCCACCAGCACCGCCACCCCAGGAGAGCATGTTGGGACGGAGCCCCCAGGCTCCCAGGCCACGGGCCCAACGCCGGGCTGCCGACACCTCATTCAGAAACTTGGGGATCTGACCCAGCCCGAAGTTTGAATTTGGGCAGCCCCTGCCCTCCTCTCCCCTCACTCGGTGCTCTCACCCTGGGTGGGTCCCACGATTCTGGCCCAGCCGGCACCTGCCCCTGATGGAGCCGGGGACTACTGGGGCAGGGCCGAGGTTGTCTTACCTGAAAATGGCCCTACAGGTTTAGGGCAGGACCCTCTACCCGGACCTCCTTCTCTTGGCTTGCTTCAGGCCTGAGCCACCCCTCAGGGGACCAGCTCCATCTTCAGGGGGTGAGGCAAGAGGCCCTCCCCGTGGAAGCGGTCCCCCAAGCAACCGCCATTGCCCCGGGGCTCTGTGCCTCGAGCAGGTATGTCCCTCAGCCAGCAGAGTCTTCTCTGAGCCGGGGCCCGCGGACAGACGCGGCCTCACGGGTCATCAGGCTACAGTGTGTGTGCCAGAGGAAGGCCTGGGCATCGGGAAGGCCCTCCCCAGGAGGGGAGTCTGCTGAAGAGCGGGAGGGGGCCCTGACGACAGCCACCAGGCTGTCTCTGCCCACTGTCCTGTTCTCTCGTGGCCGTCCAGCCTGGACACATAGCTTGGAAGAAATGCACGGCCCTGGCGCACAGGTAAGCAGGGCCGGGAGACAAACGGGGCCCGGAAGGGGCCAGGCGTTCACTCGCTCCGTGGACACGTCGGGATGAGTGCCCGCTGCGTGCTGGGCCCCGGGCCTGGAGACGCGGGGATGCGGAGAAAATGCGGTGGGCCAGGAGCCTGTGCTGGCTGAGCGGAGAGAAGGTGGATGGACAGATAGGCCAGTATACGGACCAGTCACAGGGGCAAATATCAGACAGTGGCTGGAGCGGTCAGTGAAGACTTCCCGGAGGCGGTGACATCTGAGCTGCGGTCAGGATCCTAAGGAGGAGACATCCTTGTAAAGGGAGGGGTGTGGGGCGAGGCAGAGAGCTGGGCCGGCCTGAAGCACCGGGCTGTGGGGCAGCGTCGGAGGCCAGGCCTCCACCTTAGCTTTGCCCTTGGCCCTCCTGGTACATTATCTTCTTGTCTGCTCAGACCAACCCACCTCCCCGACAAGGACACCAGCTGGTCCTAGCGACCGCATGGGGCTGCGCAGTGACAAGCCCTTTGGATGGTGCTGGGTGGTCTGGACGGAGCCCGGGCTCGGACACTCGCCTTCGGGGGCCGCAGTTTGGATTCTGTGAGATGGGGACTCAGTGCCCACCCTCCCGAGGACTGGGGAAGAGGAGAGCTGCCCGGGAGTCCTCATTTCTCTGGAGAGAGGGTGGGGGGCACCTGCAGCGTGGCAGAAGGTGTGAGCAGGGGCGCCCCTGTTCTGCATTTGCATGTGGCCCGCGCCCCCCAGAGGAGATGGAAACTTGAATGCTGTGGTCTTGCCCTCTGTACCCTCCTTCCCTGGGCACTGCTGCAAGGCCTTGGCTGTCTGTAGGCAGGGAGGGCTGGAGGAGCCCTCGGGCTCTGTCACGGCCGATGTCATCTCCCAGACGGTGGCCTTCGAGAAGCTGCCTGCTCCTCCATTGGACTCAGAGCCATCCTGCCCGTTCAACAAATGTGTCTGGTTTCAGGCCAAATAATGTGGGGAACCTGGCCCCGCTGGCTGTGTTCCCAAGAAGGGGTGCTGCGGACAGATGTAGTCACTCCCTCCCACCTGGTGTTTCTGGGGATCAGGAGCCTGGAAGTGGTGGAAAGGGCACTACTGGGGATGGGCCCTACGGACACCACCCCATAATTCCACACGGGGGCCGCAGAGACCCAGAACCGGGCCTGGCGTGGAAAGGAGGCGAATTTATTTGGCTTTCCTACAAAGAGATCCCGACGTCAGGGAATCTTCCTGGGGTCCCCTAAAGCGTCACCTCTCTTGCATTTCCTAACATGAAGTTATTAGCTCTGTGTTTCCTGGTTATAAAAAATAATATACACTCATTATTATTTTTTTTAATGCTTATTTATTTTTGAGAGGGAGAGAGCATGAGCAGGGGAGGTGCAGAGAGAGAGGGGGGACAGAGGAAGTAGGCTCCGCCCTGCCAGCAGAGAGCATGGGCTTGAACCCATGAGCTGTGAGATCATGACCTGAGCTGAAGTCGGACGCTCAACGGACTGAGCCACCCAGGCGCCCCTCATTATTTTTTTTTTTTTAATTTTTTTTTTCAACGTTTATTTATTTTGGGACAGAGAGAGACAGAGCATGAACGGGGGAGGGGCAGAGAGAGAGGGAGACACAGAATCGGAAACAGGCTCCAGGCTCTGAGCCATCAGCCCAGAGCCTGACGCGGGGCTCGAACTCACGGACCGCGAGATCGTGACCTGGCTGAAGTCGGACGCTTAACCGACTGCGCCACCCAGGCGCCCCTCATTATTTTTAAAAAATTAAAATAACGTTAAAAGGCATTCAGATCTATCTCCCTGCATCACAGCTGCCTTCCCTGACCACCCGTATCTGTCACAGGGCAAGGACCTCACTCCGATGTATTGAATGAGTGAAGGAAGAAAGGAAGGAAGGAAGGAAGGAAGGAAGGAAGGAAGGAAGGAAGGAAGGAAATTATATAATCCTTCAAGGAAAGTGGACTACTTTATTTACAAATGGGTCATTATGGCCATCAGCATCCTGCCCCCTGAAAGAAACAGGTTCTCCTTAATGCCGGCCCTTCCAACAGTGGGATTTCCCTGGGACGCGGTGACCTTTCTGCTTCCTGTCTTTCCCACAGTTCCTGGGCCAGGGGCTTCCCAGAGCACATGGTCTGCCCATGGGCTCATTGTCTTAAAGTATTATTAAAAAGATGATGCCGTGTCAAGAAAGAAGAAAATGGGGGGAGGGGCAGAGAAATGGGCACCCACTAACTGTCCCAGCAAATACCATTTTCCTGCCTGCGGGTGGTCCTTGGGACCCACTCGGCACACGCAAATTTTGTATGTGGTACAAGTTTTTTACTCAGGTTTATGATTCTCAATTTTTACTTAACACTCTGATAGATGTTTCTGTGCATAACCTTCAGAATTCTCGCTGTAAAATCATTTCAGGGGCGCCTGGGTGGCTCAGTCGGTGAAGCGTCCAACTTCAGCTCAGGTCACGATCTCACGGTTCACGGTTCGGAGCCCACATCAGGCTCTGCGCTGACAGTGCGGAGCCTGCTTGGGATTCTCTCTCCCTCTCTCTCTCTCTCTCTCCCTCTGCTCCCCCCCCCACTCTTTCTCTTTCTCTCTCTCTCAAAAGTAATAAATAAATAAACTTAAAAAAAAAGATAATATTCAATGGCTTTCAACTCTGCCTTCATGCACCTTTCCCATCATATTTCTGGTAAATTCCTTTCCTAACGGGCGTATAGGTTGCATCAGGTTTTTTGTTTGTTTGTTTGTTTGTTTGTTGCCATTGACAACTTACAGCCCTGGATATTTTACCAGCTTGGGCGTTTTGTATCTTTTAAACCTTCCCCTTGGGAAGAATCCCAACAGAGGGTCCAGGAACTAAGAACACAAAAAGTTTTATGGCTTTTTTTCTGGGTGTGATCCCCTGGCTTCTCAAAAGGGAGATGCCAATTTGCAATTCCATCAGTAGGGTGAGGATATGAATTTCTACGCATGCTTGCCAATGCTGGGTGTGGCCTCAAAAACAGTCTTCTTTTTGCCAATGTAGTATAAAATAGTCTCGAAGTACCTCCTTCAATCTGCCCTTCTTCGATTATCAGTGCAGAGAAACCCTTCACGATGTGGCGATTCAGAGCAGGTGAATCTGACCAGTGAATTCACCTCCGAGCCCCAGACCATCACGTATAAAGGGGATAATGTCATCTCCTCACGGCCTTTTTGCGATTATTTTTTTCCCAATTCGGCCGAATTTTTCTTTTTATTTGCATATTTATAAGAGCTTTGGGCCCACACTGCACCTTCAGAGTACTGAAATCCAAACCTGGTCTTTGCCCCGAGAGCTTACAAGATATTTTCATCTTTCTAGTGTTTCTCAGAACTGCCCGAAGTGAGCCTTTCAAGAGTAGCTTGAATATATGACAGTAGTGACATTATCTGCAGGACCCAGACAACTCGGAAATGAATTAATTTTATCCCAGGCACAGCTATCAGGGTTGTGACCATGTAAATAGTTTCCAATCTTTCACACCCGAATGAATGGATTATATCCTGCGGAAACCTGCTTGGTTGGAGAGATTTCATTAAGATGGAAATGCAAGGGGGTGCCCGGGTGGCTCAGTCGGTTAAGATTCTGACTTTGGCTCAGGTCATGATCTCGCGGTTCGTGAGTTCAAACCCCGCATGGAGCTGCGTGCTGACAGCTCAGAGCTTGGAGCCTGCTTTGAATTCTATGTCTCCCTCTCCCTCTGCCCCTTCCCTGCTTGCACTCTGTCTCCCTCTCTCTCTCACTCTCTCTCTCAAAAATAAATAAACATTAGGAAACGATCGGAATGCAAAAATTTTCTGGGACAAACAAAAAGATTACAGCATTTCATAGATAATATAGGAAAAAGTTAGGAACATACCACAGTCACCAACTCTATATATGTTAGATTTTCTTGCTGCACTTCCTGTGATAATTAAATGAGATAGAAAACTCTTAAGGCAGTGCCTACCGCAGGATAAACACTCAGTGCCTGCTGACTGCCTTAGTCCAATTTCTTTGTAGGTACATGATCTTTTCATATCCCTCGCTCACGTGTTGGATGCGTGATTTTTTTCTTATTTATGTTAACGAGCTCTTTACATATTGTAGCCATTCTTCCTTGGTGTCATATTTCCTGACATTTCACTTTGTTCAACAAAATTTAGGCTATTGGAAAGTTTGTGGGTTTTGACATCTGTTCCTTCCCCCCAGAACTGTCTTGGGATCCATTAGAGTCACCGCTTTGCCTCAATTGTCCAAGACAAAGCAGGCAGAAGCCAGAATTTGGAGGTCTACCAGTTGGAATAATTTAGTTGATCTTGTCTCGGGCTCCGTCAGCTTTCCCTGATGTCATGGCTCTCCAGGGACTTGGCTCATCGAAGCATGTGGAATAATTCTTCCGAAACGAAGGACTCAGAATCTGCCCGTTCTGGGTGACTTTTGCTTCAAACGAGGTTAGTCTTCTTGATTTTGTGTTGGTGGTTGTTCTCTCTTTTTTTGCAGCAAAGTTGCAGCCTTCTATGTGCAAGACTCGGGGGGGCGGGGGTGGTAAACAAAAAAGATACATCCCCGCCCCAGTGGAATCCACAGTTTACTGGGAGACCCACACTGGCTAACGGCATCTAGTCAATGAATATTTAATGAGCATCTACTGTGTCCCAGGCTGTCTGCTAGAGACTGGGGACATCCATGTGAGCAGAGATGACCCCTGACTTCATGGGCTCATCTTCATTAGCCAAATAGCCACACAAATAAATGGAGGATGACATTTAACATGGATGAACTACGAAGGAAGGGCTCACGGAGCTAGGGGGCTGTAACACAGGGATGTGACTTTTTCCGATTGAGGGCCCAGGGGAGCGAGGGGTGTCAGTTAGAGAAGGCTTCCAGGAGGAGGTGACATTTCAGGTGACTTCTGAAGACTGGCTGGGAGTTGACCAGGTACAGTGGGAAAAGTCTCTTTGAGACAAAGGGAGTAGCTCATGCGAAACCCTTGGGGTGGGAAGGGATAATTTTAAGCGTCCACGTGGCTAGATCCAAGGTCCGGCACCAGAATTCTGGGCTGAAAGGCTGGGTCCCTCCTAGTGTACCAGGTCAGTGTTTCGGGGGACCCTCTCCTGGTTTGGCCCACCCCCAGGGCCCCATCTGCCTTGTCTGGCGGCGGGAGAGGTGTGAGGGGAGTGAGGAAGGCCATGTAGAGCCCCACTGGTGCCCTGCTAACTTTCTCTGACCTCAGCTGGAGCCTGGCCTTCTGCCTCCGGGAGTTCACGGGGAGGTGAAGTCTCCTCCAAGTGGAGGCTGGGTCTTTCCCCTCCAGGGAGGCCCGGGAAGGCCCAGGAAGGCCCCTTCCTCCCCTTCCAGGGCTCCCTGGGACCCAAAGAGCCAATTGTCCAGCTGTGCCCTCTCCTCTTCCCGGCGCTGGGGGCTCCGTGACTGTCCTGTCCCGGGGCACAGGCTTGGGTCCCGGTGGGAGGACCCAGGACCTAGGGACCTTGGGGCTGTGCCAGACCTCTGTGACTCCCCCAGACAGGACGGGCTGCATTCCCCTTGCTGGCCCCTGCTTCCCTCAAGGTCCAGGGGACAGCTCAGAGCTCAAGTTCCCAGGGACCAGGACAATGAGAGTGTGCACCACCTTGAGCACTTCGTGGTTTGCAGATTTCCAAAAGACGCTTTGGCTCTTTCCCTCTGCAAGCGCCCAGGAGCTATGTCATTGGCTTCCCACCCATCCTTACCGGGAAATTCCAGCCCAAGAGTCGGGGCTTTGGGAACGTCTGCCTAGAGTTGAGAGCCAGCGAACACTGGGTTGGAATCCCTGATCCGCCTCTACTCTCTGTGGGGCCCTGGGTAGATTTTCCTCTCTGAGCCTGTCTCCCCATGTGTAAAACGGAGACGTGGGAGACAGCCAGGTAAACTGAGGCCTCACTTGTAGGACCTGCGTTCTAGTGCGTTCTAGGAGGCCTCATTTGATCTGCACGGGAACCCGGTGATGGAGATACAAGGTAGTAGTTCTTACAGATGAGGGCTCTCGGGTTCAGAGAGGTGGTGAAACTCACTCAAGGTTGCACAGCAAGTAAACGGCCCGGCACAGTCAGGAGGGGTGTTTGCTGAGAACCCCGCCCAGTCTTGGACCCCAAAGCTAGGAGCCCGAGAGGAAGTTTTCTGTGCCAGCTCTTCCTGCAAGCCCAGAATTCCCCAATCTCTCTGCACCACCCCCACCCCCGCCCCGAGTGGTTTCTGCAGCCTATGGGGCTCCATCCGCAGGCCTGTATTTTGAAACTTGGCATTGGCATTGGGGGAGGGCGGTCGGAGCGACCTCCCCTCCGAGGGAGCTGCTGTCACTTCTCCCCCCGGGGGGAGAGCAGCTTGGCGAGCAGGAGGGGCAGGCCGGCCCCTTTGTTGCTCGCTGAGAGGACAGTGCGGCCACCGCACAATTCAGCTGCCAGCTCGCCGCGGTCACTCCATCCATCACCGAGGGCGGGGGCTCCGGGCCGGCTGCTCGCCTGCAGTGTTGTTCTAGTCTGCCTGGAGCTGTGAGATAAACGGGGCATGAACTGGCCCCCTGGCGGGGGGTCAGCCCCTTCTGCCCTCATTAAAGTGCCAATCAAGAAGAAGAATGGAGGCCAGCCGAGTGAGCTCAGCCTCCCGGTGGCCGAGGGGGCAGGATCCAGACTCTCCCCCGACCGAAGGGAGCCCAGAGTTCCACCCGGCCCGCAAGCTTGTGGTTGCAACATCACCCCTGGTTTTTGGTCTTCCCTGCAGTGAGAGCGGTGGCGGGGCTGCGGGTGGGGGTGCAGTGGGGGCGGTGCCGACAATTCAAGGCAGCAAATGCTCCTCACGCGGGCCAGCTGGGACCCTGTCTGGTTACCTGCCGCCATGTGACAAATCCCCAAAACTCAGTGGCTTAGAACAACAACCATTTTTTTTCTTCCCTAATCTCTCTTGGATCTAAGGGTTGACTGGGCTCCACTAGGTGACTTTTCTGCTCCACGTGATGTGGCCTGGAGTGGCTGTCATCTGGGGCTCCTCCGGGCTGGGAGAGCTTCCCCATAGCTCATGCTGCATGTACCGGCTGCCTGTAGCAGGGACCCCTGGAAAGCTGGGCCCACCTGCTTTGCTGGGTGATTGGGCCTTTCCTTCCATCTCCACGGGGTCTCTTCTCCAGGGCAGCCAGACTACTTATCACGCCTTAGGGCTCCCAAAATGTAGAGAATGGAGGTGTTAGGGTTTCTTAAGGCATTGGCCTAGAACAGGCACAGGATAACTTCTGCCTTTTTTTTTTTTTTTTAAAGACTGTGCGTGAGCAGGGCAGAGAGAGAGGGAGACATAGAATCTGAAGCAGGCTCCAGGCTCTGAGCTGTCAGCACAGAGCCCGACTCAGGGTTCGAACCCATGAACCGTGAGATCATGACCTGAGCCAAAGTCGGACACTTAACTGGCTAAGCCACCCAGGCATCCCTTACTTTTTACTTTTTATTTTTTTAATGTTTATTTATTTTTGAGAGAGAGAGAGAGAGACAGAGAGCGAGTGGGGGAGGGGCAGAGAGAGGGAGACACAGAATCTAAAGCAGGGTCCATGCCCTGAGCTGTCAGCACAGAGCCTGACGCGGGGCTTGAACCCACAAACCATGAGATCATGACCTGAGCCAAAGTTGGAAGCTCAACCAACTGAGCCACCCAGGTGCCCCACTTCTGCCCTTTCTAAACCAAGTCATGGGTCAGCCCAGGTACAGGGTGGGAGGGGCCTACCCAGGAGAGTGGATGTTGGGAGGCACGGTCCTTTAGGGCCATCTTCGGAATCTGGCTACCAGGCACGGTGGGATCCCAGTGGGGGTGCTTTGCTTGTCAGAGGGGTAGAACAAGCTCTCTTTTATACTAGGTTCTCTGGAGGCCTGGAGGTCAAGTGGACCAGAAGCATATATATATATATATATATATATATATATATATACACACACACACACACACGCACACACACACACACACACCTTTCTATCTTCCATAGATAGTCCATCTATTCTCTAGAACAACCCCCTAAAGTCTACAACAAGGCATTTGGGAAAAAATGATTACTAGCATGATTATGTATTCATTACAAATATTAAATAACAATAATTGGTGCCATTGCTTGAGAACTTAATACACCAAGCATTGCCCTAAGCGATTCACAGACCCAGGCTCCATCCATCTTGTGGCTCTGCAGCGCTCTCTGGTCTGCTAGAGTGGATGAATTACTCTGGCTTCTATGCGGAGAACGGACCACAGGATGCGTATATGTGGGGAGGGGAGGGGATTTGATGGACATTCCCCACTTGCCTTAACCCACTCTCCTTGTCTCCATCCTACACTGTTTCCTGGGAGGCTATCTCCATGGACTGTTTTAACAGACTCCCAACTGGCTTCCAGTTAGGTTCGGCCAGTGTGAGTTTCAGAATGGCCCCAAAAAGATTGGTCCACACAGTGGCAGGCGATCAGAGATTCCCCTGGCTCTCTCTCTGCTGTAGTGTGGCAGGTGCTGACTTTTTTTTTTTTTTTTTTTTTACCAGAGGCCATGACTTGCATCAGGTGGCCCTTTCCAGTCTCTAGAACTCTCATCCATTCCTAGGGATGATTACAGGATGCTACACTGTCTCTAGTCGGTACCTCTGACCCACCCATAACTAATAAAAAAGTCATAACCCTGCAATCAGGTCCTCTAAGTGTGTCATCTCTATCCTGCTGTGTCCCTGGCTGATACAGGCACAAGGAAGCTGTTCAGGAGGCTATCACAGTAATCCAGATGGGTAGACTTCTAAGGTGGATTGGACGTGGGTAAAAGGGAAGTTTTAGAGTGGCTCCAAAAAGATTGGTCCACACAGCTGGAAGAATGGAATCATTTATTAAGATGGGTAAAACCAAGGAAGAGGCAGGCTTGTGAAGGAAAAAAAATCGTGATTTCCATTGTGGACATGTCAAATCTGGGATGCTTTCTAGACTTCCAAGCGGAGATGTTAAAAAGGCAGTTGGGGGTCCAGGTCTGGACTTCAGGGTGCAGATCTAGGTTGGAGATATAAATGTGAGCATTATGAGTATCTAGATGCTATTTAAAGCCTTGGGACTCAATTAGATAACCAAGGGTAGGGTGGATGGAGAAAGGAAGAGGTCTGATAGTGAGTCCTGAGGCTTTCCAACATTTGGAGGCCAGAAGGCGAGGAGCAACCAGCAAAGAAACCTGACGGGAGCTGTCAGTGAAGCAGGAGAAAAACCAAGGAACAACTGGTTTCCTGGAAGTCAAGTGGAGAAAAAAAGTGCTTCAAGAATAAGAGAGTGTGATCAATAGTGAAGGATACTGCTGATTATTTTGGTTAGATGAGACTTCATAATGAAGATGAGAGTTGGCAAAGTGGAGTCAATGATAACCTTGAGGAAGGGTGTTTGTTTGTTTTTTTAAGATTGTATTTTTAAGTAACACATGCACCCCACATGGGAGTTGAAGCTTGAACTCACTTCTCTGAGGTCCAGAGTAGCATGCTTTACCAATTGAGCCAGCCAGGTGCCCCCATAGATGGGGTCTTGAGGATAAAAACTTAACTAGAGAGGGCTCAGAGAAGAACAAGAAAAATTTTGGGTTCTATCCACAGCAGAGTAGCTGTATTAGACTTATCTGCCTGCCATAAATAACAGTAGAAATGGACAAAATATATGAAACAACATTTATCAGGCACTGAGCCACAGGCAACCAAAATCTATGACCCTTAAGAGAAGGAGAGCACACAAGGCCGAGCTCCACACTCACCTTGACTTTCTGCCTAGGGGTAATTTTCAAACTGTGGCACAGGGAAGTGGACTCCAAGCAGAGAGTTACAGTCTCACTGGGTGGAGAAAAGAGAGTTCAGAGTTTAGGGCTGCTAAGACAGCTAAATTTGGAGGGCAGATTACCAAAGGAGAGGGAACCACAGAGAAGGAACAGCAGAGATGGAGCCCCAACATTTTTCATAGAGATTCCCTTCAGGTCTGTAGCTGAATCCTAAGATACGCATGTACACACAGGACAAGACTCCATAGTGCCTAACAGAAAATCTACTTGGAGACTGAAAGCTGAACAGAAATTTCAGAGGTCTTAATGCTAAAGCAATATTGGAGTAGTGGTCGGTCCAGAGAGGCAAGATCTCAGGAATACTCTGAGAATTCCACTGAAAACGTAGGAAGTTTACAGCTTGGAAGGGCTACACCATGCAAGTAAGGGCTTCACCCTACGACTATGGCTAAAACTGAAATAGACACATTAACAAAGTCTAAAATCAGTTCTCACTAAGATCAAGACAGTCCTCCAGTTATTTAACTGCCTACCAGAAAAAATAAACCACTCTTCAGAGGATGATACCATAGTCTCCACAACATAACATCCACAATGTCTAGCATACAATAAAAAATTACTAGACATGTAAAGAAGCAGGAAATGTGACCCATAGTCAAAAGAATAATCAATAGCCTCAAACTCAATATAATCCTGATGCTGAAACTGGCAGACAGAGACTAAAATATATAAACGTATTGAAGGATCTAATGGAAAAAGTGATCAAAACATTTTCACAAATGGGGAAATGCAGCATAGAAATGAAATCTTTTAAATATTTTAAATATTTAAATTATTATTATTTAAATATTTTAAATATTTTAAATGGAAATACTTTAATATTTTAAACTGAATAAATATTTTAAACTGAAAAATGTAGTAGATGAAATGAATAATTCTTTGGAAGCACTTAATAGCATACTAGACATAGCAGAAGAATGGCTTTGTGAACTCAAAGACCGGTCAACAGAAATCATCCAAACTGAAGCACAGAGAGGAAAAAGGAATAATAAAATAAGACAGAACAGAGCATCCAAGAACTGTGTGACAATATTAAATGGGCTGATGTATTTGTAGTTCCAAAATGAAAAGAGAAAGAAAATATTTCAAGAGATAACGTTTGCTGTGAATCTAAAACTACTCTAAAAAATAAAGTCATTTTTTTTTTAAGTTGAGAGAAGATAAAATGTAATTCTAAAGTGTACTCCAACCAAATTAAGAAAGGAAAGGGAAGGGACATCTGGGTGGCTCAGTTGGATCCAACTCTTAGTTTTGGCTCAGAGAGTGATCTCATGGTTTGTGAGTTTGAGCCCCATGTAGGGCTCTGTGCTGACAATGCAGAGCCTGCTTGGGATTCTCTCTCTCTTTCTCTCTCTGCCCCTCCCCACTCATGCTCTCTTTCTCTCTCTAAATAAATAAATAAATAAAAATAAAATAAATAAATAAAGGAAAAGGAAAAGGAAAGGAACAGAGAGAAAACGGAACAAATAGAAGACATGTAGAAAAACAGACTGAAACCCAACCACATCAGTAATTACACTAAATGTAAACAGACAAAATACTCAAAGTGAAAAACAGAGGGCATCCGTTTGGATACAAGAACAAAAACCAACCATATGCTCTTCATTAAATACATGGACACCAAAAGGAAGAAAGAAAAGTTGGGTTATGTTCATATCTGACAAAGAAGAGTTTGGGACAAAGATTATTCCCAGAGATAAAGAGGGTCATTGCATAATGGAAAAGAGTCAATTCAACAAGTAGACATAATAATCCTGTGTGCCATTGATAGTCTTAACAATATAGCTTCAATACGTGAAGCAAAAGCTAACAGAAATCAACAAACTCACAATAATAATTGGAGATGTTCACTCCTCTCGGAGATATTGACAGAAAACAGGCAGAAAGAATACAAACACAGAGGATTTGGAAAAGAGAATGGGAGGCGGGGGAGAGAGAAACCCTAATCTTCTGAGGACTTGCACTTTGGAGAGAGCAGAGACTTGAGGAGTGGCTGAATTGAGATACAGGATCAAGGGTAGAACCAAAAGGAAGAAATGACAGCATGTTTGTATTTTGGTGAGGACCCTCCAGGAGGGGTGGGAGTTGGTGATGCGGGACAATGAGTGGACTTGAGTAGGCAGGAAGGGATGTGGACACGAGGGGAAGAAGGGGCCCCTGAGGGGTCGGCCTGAGGGGTCAGGCGCATGGAGCTGGAGAAGGGGAGCTTTCCCAAAATGGTGTTGGTGTTGGCCACCGGGCCTTGTCCTATGGCCAGGCCTCCTGGGGATGGGCAGGATCCTCACCAGGCTCTCAGACTTGAGGTGCTCCTGCTCTCCAGATCTTTGTTCCAGGATAATCCAAGCTGGTCACAGAAAGCTACCCCGCCACAAGAGGCGGCGACAAGAGCGCTGCTTCTGTAACTTTCATGCACATATAAAATTAACATTGTATATGAACATATGTTAGCATTACGTACATATGTTTTCTTTTTTAATTTTTTTTTTTCAACGTTTATTTATTTTTGGGACAGAGAGAGACAGAGCATGAACGGGGGAGGGGCAGAGAGAGAGGGAGACACAGAATCGGAAACAGGCTCCAGGCTCTGAGCCATCAGCCCAGAGCCTGACGCAGGGCTCGAACTCCCGGACCGCGAGATCGTGACCTGGCTGAAGTCGGACGCTCAACCGACTGCGCCACCCAGGCACCCCTACGTACATATGTTTTAACATTCAGAGATTTGATTCCGTTTTTACAGATAACACATAAGGATGAAACTATACATATTTTTAAGTTTATTTATTTATTTTGAGAGAGAGAAAGAGAGAGAGCGAGTGGGACAGGGGCAGAGAGAGAGTGAGAATTCCAAGCAGGCCCCGCATCAGGCTCTGCACTGTCAGCACAGAGCCCAGTGCGGGGCCTGAACCCACAAACCACAAGATCATGACCTGAAGGGAAGTCAGAAGCTTAACCCACTGAGCCACCCAAGCGTCCCAAGGATGAAAAGATTTTTATTTTTATTTTTTTTCAATATATGAAATTTATTGTCAAATTGGTTTCCATACAACACCCAGTGCTCATCCCAAAAGGTGCCCTCTTCAATACCCATCACCCACCCTCCCCTCCCTCCCATCAACCCTCAGTTTGTTCTCAGTTGAAAAGATTTTTAAAAGTAATTGACTCACAGAAAAGGAAACAGCTCCGAAACATAATTTCTCACAAAAGCAGTCCACGTTAAAATTATAAGGAGATGCTCATTTCTCCCAAAATTGGCAAATATCAAAACACTTGCCAACACACTGCATTGGTAAGGGTGTGGGAAAATGCATCCTTGTTCATGTCAATCTGTAGGTTAGTATGAACTCTATAGAGGCTCTATAGAGGGTAGTTTGGCAATATGTATCAAAATTACCAGGAAAGGTCTGTCCAAGGTGATTCACTTCAGTTTTGTCCGTAAAAGATGACTGGAAACACCATAAGTGACCATCAGTAGGGGATTGGTTAAATAAATTATGGTATATCTGTACAATGAAAATCATGCTGCTACTCAAGAAAATTAGAAAGGTCCTTATGTGCTGATATGGACTGATAGCCAAGTTGTATTATTATTTTTTTTTAATGTTTATTTATTTTTGACGGGGAGAGAGAGACAGAGCATGAGTGGGGGAGGGGCAGAGAGAGAGGGAGAGAGAGAATCCGAAGCAGGCTCCAGGCTCCGAGCTGTCAGCACAGAGCCCGACGCGGGGCTCGAACTCACAGATTGCGAGATCATGACCTGAGCCCAAGTCGAACACTCAACTGACTGAGCCACCCAGGTGCCCCACCAAGTTGTATTAAGAAAAAAAAAAAAAGCCAGGCAATAGTATGCTATAATTTTTGTAAAGAATAAAAATGAAAAGACCAAGCAAAATATATAGGTATATATGTCATTGCCTGGATAGATAAATAGATGATAGGTAGGTAGGTAGGTAGGTAGATAGATAGGCAGGCAGTCTCTGTGTGTGTGTCTCCCTGGAAAAATACATAAGAAACCAGGGAGGGGAACTGGATTCTGAATGATAAGAGTGGGAGGGAGGAAAAATACAAGAAAGCACAAATAAAAACAAACACAGATGGCAGGAGACAGTGTGTAACTAACAATACTCACATAGTCTACTTCCTGTTCCCTTTCTAAATACTAACTACATTTTCTCTTCTAGATAACCGTGTTTCAGAAATCCCGTCAAGAAAATTTGCAGGAACTTTAAATCCAGCAATGTGACCAGAGACTAGGCTAAGGTGACAGGAGGTGAGCACTGGGTAAGTCTGCCGGTCACCTTTGCAAAGTACCCACTTTGTGCTCTAGACGGAAAGGCCACACTCTACTGCCGGTAGTTTACGACCAGTGACTCACCATTCCGGTTTTCAGTCTGTGGACGTACTTTCAGTATTATGAGTTATTGAATCAAAACACGAATACAGACCATTCTCTGTCGTCCTTTGTGAGGCCTCTCTTGATGAGGTAACTAGATTAACAGGACAAAGCTGAGGGTCAAAGTGTGAGCCGGTAGGATGCCTCCTACCCCAATAATGTAATCGGTGTCACCTTTCTGAAATGAAGTCTGCCATTGAGGCACACGGGCACAGGCGGGCGTAAGGGAGACTTTGGGTCAGACCTGGCCACCGAGGCCTTGCTCTTCCCCTGTCCTGTTCCACGTGTGCATCGCCTGCCTCTCTGCGGGGACTTTAAACACCCTGGGCAGCTGGTCAGAAGCCTTGATTTTGTTTGCTGTTGTTGCCCAATCTGATATTGGTGGTTAGCAAAACCAGCCAGGCTCCTGGAGCAAAACAGATGGCTTTCTTCCCCCTTCTGATCTCCAGGGGTCTTCAGTGCAGAAGCTCCCAAGATTTCGTGGCCAACTAGACTTGAACTAACCTTCCTTAAGGCTGACAGCTCACCTCAGCACCCTCCTTCCCTCTATGCCTTCTGCTTCTGCAGCAACACGGAGCCTACGAGCCCTGCATTCTTTCTGTGGGAGTCTTCCCTGCCTTCTCGACTGTTCCTCACCCCTCCTCTCATCCCCGTGTGTTCCCACAGAACTCCGAAACTAAGCAGATTCGTGACCCCCACAAACCAAGGTTGAATATCTGATAGCAATCTGCCCCTCATCCAAGAGACTCCCGAGCACCAAGGACTTCACTCAGAGGCGTGAATCTCCATGGTGACTTTTATGGCCACACGAGGGGATCCAGGAGGGCCTGGGCAGAGGAGCCTTGCCAGGTGGCGACTCTGTCCACACTCTGGTACCCACCACCGTGCAACTGGTTCGGCTCCGTCCAGCACAGGGAAGGGCATCGTGCCCCTGGGTACCACCTTCAGCCACCCTTCTGCAGTCCAGCCCTCTTGGTGGGTTTGGGAGTGCCCTGAGCTAATACAAAGGATTATGTCCACATGCACAGTCAGGTGGGGTCACCGTCATGGGACACAGTAGTTTCTATCGGGCTAGACAGGGAGCAGATGATGTGCTGGCCAAGAAGGATGAAGGCCGCTCCCCAGCCTGAGCCAGGTGCACATTCCTTGAACAGGGTTTTTCACACTAAGTCCCCGGCCTGTGTGCCCTGAGGGCTCAGGAGCTGGCCACTTCCAAAAGCGTTTCGCGTTTCTGGGTAACAGCCACCAGTGGATTGTCCGGTCATCTGCTTCCACTCTGTCCAGTCTGGCGGCCACCAGCTACCTGTGCCTACCGAAACGTGCCTAGTCTGAATGGAGATACTCTGGAAGCGTAAAACATACACCAGATTTTGGAGATGTAGTGCAAAATAAGAATGCAAAACATCTCATTAATCCTTGTCTACACTGATTACACACTGAATGACGATATTTTGGACAGGAGTTAAACATATTGTTAAAATTAATTTGGGGGGCACCTGGGTGGCTCAGTTAAGCATCCGACTTCAGCTCAGGTCATGATCTCGCGGTTCGTGAGTTCGAGCCCCACGTCAGGCTCTGTGCTGACGGCTCAGAGCCTGGAGCCTGCTTCGAATTCTGTGTCTCGCTCTCTCACCGTCCCTCCCCTGCTTGTGCTCGGTCTCTCTCTCTTTCTCTCAAAATATAAAAGAAACATTAAAAAAAATTAAAATTAAATTACTTTTCAATTTCCTTTTCCTTTTTGTAAAATGTGGCTCCTAGAAAATCTTAAATTACGTACGTGACTTGCATTATGACATTTCTATGGGGCAATTTCCATCTACTTGGTAAAGCCAAGCACTGCACTTCTCAGAATCTCTTCTTGAATGTTTCCAGGCTAGAGCGTCAGTCAAAAGGGAAGGCACAAGCGATGCGGGAGGCAAAGGTGAGCAGCGGCCACTAGGCTTTGAAGGTCATCGTTGGGTCAAGGTGGTTCCAGTCAGTCTTTGCTCTTGCCCTGCAGCCCGAGATCATTCCTGATGGACGGTCTCACTGAACCAACACTCACCGCCACCACCACCCCCGCCGCCCCCCCACCCCCCCAGACCCTTTGCGGCAAACTCAGAGGGCAGCCACAAAGAACCAGAATCTTCCAAAGACGTCCCGCCCACCCCACTCCCCAGCCCTTCCTTAGGCCCGGGCACTCAGTGGCGCCGGGCCAGGTTAACAACCTTGTTCCGGTCTAACTGCCCTCGCAGCCTTCGCCTGCCAGCGCCTCCCCAAAACAAACAAACAAACCCCCCCAGAAGACAAAACTGGGAACATAAAACACATCGATTAATGTATCAAAATGCAACTGACGTGGCTCCGAAGCAGAGGCCTGCTCTTTGCTCTGAGGCCTCCTGCCCCCGGACTGAGATTCTACTTCCTCGCGTTCTACCCACCTCTCAGTCTTCTCTCCCCTTCGCTGTCCCCTTCCCCCCTGGCTGCTTCTTTCTCGTCCACCTCCCAGCTGTTCTGTTCGGAAAGCATCTTAAAGGAAAAACACCCTCTCTCACTCTCTCTCCTATGGTCAAATTTTGGAGACCTCTACACTTACTTCTTCCCCTTTGGCTCCTGTTTGGACACCCACAATTCCCCGGTGACGGTCACCGACGGCCTAGTTTCCGCATCATTGGTTTCTTTTTGGTCTTACTCAACCTGACTGACCTCACAGGAGAGCTGGGCATCACTGCCCGGTCTCTCCCTCCCCAGCCCCTTCCCATGGAACATCCCCCCTCCCCCCATCACCCCTCCCCCCCCCATCTTACTGACCTTCCCTGGCTCCTCCTCCCTCCCAAACCCTCCATCAGGTCTCCCTGGGGCTCTGACCTCAGCTCATGTCCCTTGTCACCTTGTCCCCTCTCTGGGCACCGTCATTTATTCTGCAGTTTATTTAAACTATTGTCTCCAAAGGAAGGACTCCTACATCTCTCTTTCCAACACCTGCTACCTGGGGTGACCCTAGGCCCCACGTTTACTGGGTCCAAAATGGAACTCACCTCCCAGTTTTCCATGTACAAGAAGTGCTGTCAAGGGGGGCGCCTGGGTGGCTCAGTGGGTTAAGTGTCCGACTTTTGGTTTCTGCTCAGGTCATGATCTCACGGTTTGTGAGTTCGAGCCCCACGTTGGGCTCTCTGCTGACAGTGCAGACTCTCTCTCTCTCTCTCTCTCTCACTGTTCCCCTACCCCCACTTGCTCCCTCCCTCTCTCTCAAAAATAAACATTAAAAAAAAAAGTGCGGTCAAGACCCATAGGTTGCAAGTGACCTTCGTAAGCAAATGGACCTTTGAACAGACTTACGCAAAGCCCGGTGCCTCGAGTGATGTCCTCAGGACCTGGCATCCTTTCACCTCTGGGGTGAGCCTCTCTCCATTTTTGCTTCACTCTGGGGCTGGCCCTACAGACATGTTGGTTCCTGCCAGCTCCAGACTCAAGCCCAGTGGAAAGCAAGCATCTCTCCCTGCTGACTTCTGCTCAACTCCCTGGATTCACCCTGATTGGACCACGTGTCCATTCCAGAATTGGTCCCTGTATCCAGAGATAGGATTGCACCGATTGGCAAATGGATTATATACATATACAAACAGTCACCAGAAGAGTAGGTTGGGTGGCTGGCCAGGATGGAGTTCACGCGTCTCCCACAGGGGCTGGAGCCTCTCTCGAGCTGCAAGGGCAGAGAGTGGGTGAGAGATGGTTCCCCGAAAGGAATGCAGGGTCTACTTCCAGAAGAAGGGAGAACTGATATCTGGTCAGGCAACAAGAGCGAATGTCCAATCTACAAAGTGCCATGACCTCGTCCTTCCCTTCTGGTCACATACCCCCAAAGTACTGGGTTGGTTCTTTGTGTCTGTTCTTTTGCCTGGACTATCTCAATGGTTCCCTAAGGAAACTTCTGTCTCTCACCATGTGTGTTAGTAGTATGCTCATGTCGCTGGCCCAGTAGTATTCCATTCTTACGTTATACTGCCTTTTAAAATATTTACTTCTTAAAGTTTACTCTTGAGAGAGAGAGACAGTACACGCAGGCACACACAAGCAGAGGAGGAGCAGAGAGAGAGGAGAGAGAATCCCCAGCAGGCTCCACACTGTCATTGTGGAGCCTGACGCGGGGCTCAAACCCACGAAACGTGAGATCACGACCTGAGGCGAAACCAAGAGTCGGATACTTAAAAGACTGAGCCACCCAGGCGCCCTGCATTTCTTTAAATCCATTCACCTATTGAAGGACGTTTTGGGTTATTACAATTAACCATTTGTGTATAAGTCTTCGTGTTGACGTATTTCCATTTCTCTTGAGTAGACAACTCGTAGAACGGATGGGTCGGACGGTGAGTGTGCTTAACTCTTCGAGAAACTTCCAAGCTGTTTTCCAAACTGGTTTGACTGTTTTGCATACCCACCAGCCATGTAGGAGAATTCCATGTGTTCCACACCTTGCCAATACTTGCTACCGTCAGATGTTTTAACTTCAACGTTTCTACAGGCGTGTAGTGGTATTTCATTGTGGTTGTGATCGGCAGTTCTCTGCATGTGAGACTGCACATTTTGCATGTGCTTTTGGGCCCTCTGTATATTTCTTTTGTGAAGTGTTTGTTGAAATGTTTGCTTAATTTCAATTGGGTTACATGACTCACTGAGTTTATTTGCTAAAGAACTGTTAAGAAATTTTGCATCTGTGTTGAGGGATATTGGTCTTTAGTTTTCTTTTGTTGTAAGACCGCTGTCTGGTTTTGGTGTCAGAGTAATAAAATGATTTGGAAGTGATTTCTGTTTTCTGAAAGGGTTTGTATAGGACTGATATTAATTTCTCCTTAAATGTTTGTTTGAATTCACAAATGAAGCCATCTGGGCCTAGACTATTCTTTGTGGGAAGGTTTTTAATTACAAATTTTCTTTGATAGATACAGGGCTATTCAGATGTCCTATTTCTTCTGTCAATTTTGGTGATTTGTTTCTTTTTTTTTCTTTTTTCTTTTAGAGAGAGAGAGGAGAGAGGAGAGAGGAGAGAGGAGAGGAGAGGAGAGGAGAGGAGAGGAGAGGAGAGGAGAGGAGAGGAGAGGAGAGGAGAGGAGAGGAGAGGAGAGAGAGAAAGGGAGAGAATGAGAGAATCTTAAAGCAGGCTCCATGCAGGGTTCAATCCCAGAATTCTGGGATCATGACCTGAGCTGAAATCAAAAGTCAGATGCTCAATCGACTAAGCCACCCAGATGCCTGGTAATTTGTATCTTTTAAGAAATGTGCCCATTTTGGGGTGCCTGGGTGGCTCAGTTGGTTAAGCATCCGACTTCGGGTCAGGTCATGATCTCACAGTCCGTGAGTTCGAGCCCCACGTCGGGCTCTGTGCTGACAGCTCAGAGCCTGGAGCCCGTTTCAGATTCTGTGTCTCCCTCTCTCTCTGCCCCTCCCCTGTTCATGCTCTGTCTCTCTCTGTCTCAAAAATAAATAAACGTTAATAAAAAAAAATTAAAGAAATGTGCCCATTTTATCTGAGTTATCAGATTTAAAGGCAAAAAGTTATCCATAATATCCCCTTGTTACCCTTTAAATGTCTATAGAATCTGTGATGATGTCCCTCTTTTCTTTTTTCAGTGTGGAGTATTGTGTGTGTGCGTGTGGGGGGGAGGGTAGCGATGGGGTAGAAAGAACTAAAATCTAATTCTCCAGAGTAGAAAATCAGTAGATAAGACCTCTGATGGGAAGAAATCAAGAATAGGTTAGAAACATGTGGTAGATACTAGAAGAAAATGGAAAAGAGTTGAAAGTGGATGGGATTAGTGAATGGTGGGGCAAGGCGGGCCAAGGATTGAAAACCAGTTAATTCCAAACTAGAACAAAGTTCCACTCCAGGGTCCTTTCATTCTGTATCTCACCTCTTTCATTTGCCTTTCCCTCCCCCAATCTAGGCTGCACCTGAAGTGTGCTCTGTGCTCCCAGCCTTCTGTGAACTCCTCTCATCAGCGCCATTGGAAGTCTTAGTTCAGTCCCGTCTCCCTGGTTGTCTGACCCAGTTTCTACCCCATCTTTGGGGATGGCAGACCTAGACATCCCCAAGGATCTTGACCTTGGACCAATGGTGTATCGAGTGTACTTGAAACTCCGAGGATTCCCCTTCTCAATACAGCAAAAGTATCTTTAGTAATAATCATGAATGAAACAAATAATAGTAACCAGAAATGCTGTGAAAAATCTTAAGCTTCTAAAACAGTGGTGATTTATTTATTTATTTATTTATTTATTTATTTATTTAGAGGGAGAGAGAGAACCTCAAGCAGGCTCCTTGTTGTCAGTGCAGAGCCTGACTTGGGGCTCAGACTCACAAACCATGAGCTCATGACCCGAGCTGAAATCAGGAGTCGGATGCTTAACTGACGGAGCCACTCAGGCGCCCCAATTTTATTGAACTTTTAAAAGATGTTAGTGAAAATTAAATAAGTATTAAAGTACAAAGAAGGGCATAACTAGTTCATCTTTTAATATGTAGTTTATCTTTACTCAATGGCTTGAATTTTGATTTTTTTTTGGTTATAGATCTCTATGGCAGATGCTTTTTCTTAAATACTTGCCCCGTAGTAAGCGCATTTTCATTAAATCAACACATCAGCATCGTTTCCATAATCCAATCAACTCCCGTGACTGCCAGCGCTGCTCCCGGGCAAGCCACTCTCTCCAGCTCTGAACTGCCCTCTATCTGCTTAATAGGTCACTGACATCTCAAACCTGAGAAGACAGTCATGCATTCATTTAGCATCCAACACATATCGAAGAGTCAGTAAATGGACCAGCCACAAACATCCAGCTCTTATGATACTTCCCCATCTTGGTAATCACATCAATGGATATCTGGTTACTTCGGCTGGCTGGCCGGAAACCTAGGAACTATCCTTGATCCTTCTTTTCCCCTCACCCTCTACATTAGATCCATCCCTCCGCCTTCTCTGTTTTTCCTCAAAAGTCTATCCTGTCTATACACTTCTATCTCCACTGTCCCCACCATTTCTTACCTGGACTAGTGCAACAGTCTTCCACTCTGGACTCCTTCTATCCAGGCTCCATTCTGCAGCCTGAGAGCATTTTTTTTTTTAATTAACCTATTTTTTACAAAAAATTTTTAACATTTATTTTTGAGAGACAGAGTGTGAGCAGGGGAGGGACAGAGAGAGAGAGAGAGGGAGACACGGAATCCGAAGCAGGCTCCAGGCTCCGAGCTGTCAGCCCAGAGCCCGATGCGGGGCTCGAACTCCCGGACCGCGAGATCATGACTTGAGCCGAAGTCGGATGCTTAACTGACTGGGCCACCCAGGTACCCCATTAATTAATCTATTTTTTTAGAGAGGGTTTTGAGAGAGAGGGGTGGGGGAGACGGGGAGAGAAAGAGAAAGAGAGAGAGAGAGAGAGAGGGAGGGAGGGAGAGAGAGAGAGAATATCTTAAGCAGGCTCCATGCTCAGTGCAGAGCCCAACATGGGGCTTGATCCCAAGACCCTGGGATCATGACCTGAGCAGAAATCAAGAGTTGGACGCTCAACCAACGGAGCCACCCAGGTGCCCCGCCCCACTAGAGAGGTATTTTTTTAGATGCCAGTTTTGCAGTGAAATCTTCTGCTGAAAACTTTTGCCCATATAGTTTGCAAAGTCCAGCGTGGCCTGGCCCCCGGCCACCTCTCTCCAGCTTCAGCCCACTGCATTCCAGTCTGTCCAGAGGTCCTGGACCTCAAATGTGCTCCTACGTCCAGAACTTCATACGAGCGCCGCTCTTTCCTCTGCACCACTAGTTTTCAGCCCTCTGGACCCCGGCCACCTGCCTCTTCCCCAGTGAAGTCTTCCGTGCCCCACCCTGAGGTCCACTAGCCCAGGAGGGCGGTGAGAGTGTCCCCCTACTCATCCCATATCCCCGGCACCCAGTACGGAGCCTGGACCCAGGCGGATACTCGTGACAAGGGTGGCCAGTGTCTCCCTGTTGTCGGAGGGGCAGAGGTGGGGAGCTGTGCTGTCTGGGCACACACAGGGCACACACTGGGCACACACAGGGACGGGTGGTTCTGCAGACAAACCACCAGACAGAACGGAGTTGCCTTTCTGTGGGCTGGGCCAAACTTCCCAGAAGTCTCCGTGTACCCCTGAAGTTGAGTGTCTTAGGAAAACGCACGCCAAAGGCAGGACTCCCCTCCCCACCCCCTAAAGTCCCGGGAGTCGATCTCAGCACCTCCCCACCCCCCTTCCCTCCGGGGCTCAGTAGCCCAGGGCTTCCAAGGGTCAATTTGGTCTAGATGCGTACCTTCCGTCCAAGGCAAAATGTACCCATGACTTTTTTGTGTTTTTGAGGCAGCCCAGAATAAGCAGGAGGTGTGAAGTTTTATTACCCCCTGGGAACTATTGACACTGGGCGTGCTGCTCTGGCCGGGGCTGTGGGAGGACATGGGCGGGCTCCTCGGAGCGACGAGTGGGTGGCCTGGCTCCCGGCTCCCAGGGGAAGGGACACAGCTGTGTAGGGCTATTATTGTTCCAGCACCAAATCCTTCCAAAGCTCCAACTGGATTGCTTGGAGGTTTTCTTCTTCTTTCCTCTGTTTGTTTACTTTCAACACTTGCCACCTTCCAGGGGAGTATGGTGTAAGTTAGCAGTCGCTCCTCTGGCCATTTGAAGATGTGGGTCAGAGCTCTCTGACACACGCAAAAATAAGTGAGACCATACAGGGTTTGGTTAACATAGTCTATGAACTTAAACTTCTGCCTACCTAAGGAGGTGTGTTTGTAGGTATGCACCTGTCTTTACAGGCCTGAAGGGAGAGTATACTTTCGTTTCCGAGGCTTATGGAACATTTATAAAAATTGATCAAGGACTTGGACAAAAAGAAAACTACGGCAAAAAAATTTTTTAATATAGAAAAGTTCAGGTTATACTTACTGATTATAATCCAATAATATTTGATTTAGCAAGGACGGTGTTTTTTTTTTTTTTTTTTATTTAGAAATGGCCTATTCCTAGGTAGCTCTTAGCTCAAAGAAGAAATCTAAAGTCCAAGTAAAAACTACAGAGAAAGCGACAGAGAGAACACTTAATGGCAAAACCTGAGATAAACAAAACTGTATTCAGAAGAAAATCGATAACCTAAACCTGCCATCATTGTTTAAAAAGAAAGGTTGACACAAAACAAAACAAAAAATGTATTCATCTTACAAAGCAAAAAAGGAGGGGCGCCCGGATGGCTCCGTTGGTTGAGCTTCCGACTTTGGCTCAGGTCATGATCTCGCAGTCTGTGGGTTCAAGCCCCACGTTGGGCTCTGTGCTGACAGCTCGGAGCCTGGAGCCTGCTTCGGATTCTGGGTCTCCCCCTCTCTCTGCCCCTCCCCCGCTCTGTCTCGAAAATAAACAAACGTTAAAAAAAATTTTTTTTTAATAAAATAAAGAAAGCAAAAAAAGAGTAGTAAAATAAATCAAAACAAGCTAGGTAGGGGAGATAAGATTAGAGACATAATCAACAAAACAGCAAAGAGAAACCCCAAACCAGTTCTTTGAAAAGAACAGTAAATAACAAATATTCAAGATCAAGAATAGGAAAGAGGCTCAGGAGGTACACATGCAATTCTATGGCAACACACTAAAAATCCTACACAAACCGGAGGATTTTAAAAACCAAACCTGCCACCAAAATGGACACATGGAGAAATGGACATTGAACGTTCCAATCAGCAGAAAGCACGGGGGTGTGATGATGAAGGGGAGCCATTGGAGAAGAGTCTAGAACCTGCCATGTAACTTCAAAACGTTAGAAGAGGAAATTGTCATGTAATCTAAGTATCACAAGCCATAGAAAATGGCGGCCATCTCTCTAACCCATTTTATGAAGGCAGGATAATTATTTTTTAATTTTTTTTTTTATTTTAGAGAGAGCACATGAGCAGGGGAGAGGGGCAGAGGGAAAGAAAGAATCTTAGAATTTTATTTCAATGTTAAGTTTTTTTTTTTGAGAGAGAGTGTGTGCGTGCAAGTGGGGAAGGGGCAGAGAGGGAGACAGAATCTGAAGCAGGCTCCAGGCTCCCAGCTGTCAGCACAGAGCCTGATGTAGGGTTCGAACCCACTAGTTGAGCCGAAGTCGGCTACTTAACCGACTGAGTCACCCGGGCGCCCCTTAAGAGAGAATCTTAAGCAGGCTCCATGTTCAATGTGGGGCTCGATCCTACAACCCTGGGATCCTGACCTGAATCGAAATAAGGAGTCGGATGCCCAACTGACTGATCTACCCAGGCATCCCTGCGGCAAAATTTAAATGACAAAATCTGCTGCAGATAGGGAGAAAATTATGGAGCCCTCACTTTAAAGATGCAAAGACTCAAAAATATTAGCAAACAGAGCCAGGAAATGTATCAAAAGAATAACAAATGAACACATTCTGAGCAAATGGGGCTTATTCTAGGGAGTAAGGGTGGTACCTATCAGGAAATCTAGCAACATCATGAACGAGGTGAGGAGAAAAAACAACACGGTGCTAAGGCTAGATGCTGAAAGGGCAACTGCTGTAACTCAGCAGCCATTCCTAACAAGTCGGTCCAGATGAGAAGATGGCCTCATTCGCTGCTAGGGAAATGCAAACTGAAGACAGGACCGCACCCTGTACCCATCAGCCAGGTCAATCCTGCAGATGCTACGGGAGGACCCCGGCAGCATTTTTGGAAAACGATCTCGTGAATACCCCCAGCTGCAACCGGCCCCGAGGGGTCTACCGTGTGGAAATGTGGTGCAAACGCACAAAAACGGGGATGTTCACCGGAGCCTTGCTCTGGGGTGGGGTGGGGGGCACGGTGCGGTGGACGGAAAGCGAAGCGAGAGACCGTCACCATGGAAGTAGTTGAGTCAATTACAGAACGGCAGCATTGGAGAGAACGCTGAGAAGTTGCAAACAATGCCGGGCAACAAATGCCGGGAAAACCACGTGTGAGTACGTCTCCCCGTGTGTACATAGCCGTGCACACACGCAGGGAGAATATGGGCAGTGCACGCGATATCCGTGGGGGATATGCAGGGGCAGAAAGGGACAAATAATACCGCACTACCTGCTTTCATATGGTAACAGATACGTGGACTCGAATTTTTGGCTTGCATTTGTATGGAGAGAATCTAAACTAATTGGAAAAGTTCCAGCAGGACTATCCAGCAGCGAGGAGCTCTCTCTTCGGTGTCTCCGATTGCTCGAACCATCCCCCGGCCAGAAAAAAGCAGCTTGGATCAGTAACCACTGCTTAGGACCTGGTCTCAGTGAACTGGTGGCATGCCACCATTGAGAAAGGTCGATGTCCCACGCACCCCCTTCTTGTGCCAAGTGTCTCCAAGGCCTAGAGGGCCCGGACGGCGTGTCTTCGAACACGGTCCCCCTGTCCTGGAGCCCCTGCAGGATTCAGGTTGTGCGGTCCTGCATTTGGGGACATGAGCCACACCTCCCAGAAGCTCTCCCACTTGGAAGGGCGCCTTCTTTGGGTGTGTGCTTTGGTTTGGAGAGCGTAGCCCCTCCCTTCTTTTGCGTTCTCGGATTTCTGTCTGAAGTTGGCTTCTGACAGGCTCACTCTTAATGAGCTCCCGTGGGCAACGGGGACTGGGGCATCTGAATGGGCAGGACGGGACACTTCTCAATTAATCCAACTCTTTGCCCGTTCCATGCTGAATCGTGCAGCTGAGTGTGGCTGGAGGAAACCAGAGCCAGGCTGCCTGGTCTCCCCTTAAATTCATGATCCCCAACCTCAGACGGGCCCTCCATGTTTCCTGGCTGACCCACTGCACATACTTCCCTGTCTGCTCCCTTGCCCATGATCTTCAGTGACTGTTTTGTATTCCCTTCCTCCTCCAGGTCTCCGTCACCCCCCACCCCCCCACCTCTCTGCTGACGTGACCAAAGAGAAGCAACGGAAATGAGGAAACGAGAATCTTCTGAAGTTTCTACCACATCCACCCCTCTTCCTGGCCAGTCTCCCTTGTCCCCTTTCACTGTCTTCCTTGATTATTGCCCCCCACCCTTTCTCGAAGTACCAGCCACTTCTGTCCTTCTGTTCACGGCCAGCTTAGTCCACAGAGCTGTCAACGTGCGCTGTCTCCGGCTTCCCCCCCTCCCATTTTCCTGTTGACTCCAGCGCAATCTGGCTCTTACCCTCTCTGCGCTACTCAGACTGCTCTAGAAGGCTCCGGTGACCTCGATGCTGGAAACCTAGTGTTGCCGGTCCTCAACCCACCTGATTTATCAGCAGCATTTAATAGCCTCCCTCCTTCTGAAACCTTTCTGGACTCGGCTTCCAGGACCCGCGCCCTCCTGGCTTCACGTCTGTGTCTGTGGATGGTCCTGCCATCTCCTGTGCTCTTCCCCTCCGTCTGTCTCAATTCTAGACTTTGGGGAGCCCCAGGGCTCAGATCCGGGGCCTCTTTTCTTCGCTACTCCCCCTCAACTCCCTTGGGGATTGCATCCAGGCTCCGCCTGTCATACGTGTGCTGATGATTCCCAATCGGGCGCCTCTGGCCTGGACTCACCTCTTTGAGCTCCAGACTCGTGGGCCCCACTGCCTTCTGCATCAAGCAGGCACCTTGAACTTAACACGTCCAAAGTGAGCTCCAAAGCTCTTCCTCCTGGGGTCTCCCCTTCTCAGCAAATATGAGAAAGTTCCTCCCTGCCGGGGCCCAGGCTGCTCGCCTGAGTGGTGGGGTGAGAGGCTGGCCGCACAAAGCCGGGCTTGGAGCACGGAACGGGCGGCTTACTCTTGGAAAGTGAAATAATGTTCAAGGTGAGGATCTGCCCCAGGATCATGCTTCCCTGGAGCGAGGGGACAGGTTTTGTGTTCCTGTGGACGTCAGGACGTGTCTGGCATCGATCACTGGCACCGGTTCTAGAATCTGCGCAACACCGAGAAACCAGAAGAGAGCGACCTGTCTGGGAAGTTGATGAAGCATTTTATTCCACAGGAAGAAAAATAACGACTCTGATATGAGACACAGACGAAAGAGTCTTAACAGATGGGTGATTGTATAGAATCATGTTTACACAGTGGAGAACCAGGATTTTATCAAGCAGTTACTATGGTATTTTGAGGCACAGAGATGATGCTTAAAAACACAGTGGCCCTAGAGCCTTCTGAACACCCAGGTGAGTACCCACCAAGCTGGGGCTGCTGAGAGGTCTGCTTTCCTGCCCTCTGGTCGGTCGGTGGGCGCAGGGGATCGGCCCGAGCCCCTCGGGGGAGCCCTCCCCGGGGGCAGAGCCGCAGCACTGGCCGCGGGGCCCTGCTGGGTCTGCCAACCATGCCGGGTCAGGGAATTAGGATGGCTTTTGATTTCTCCTTATCCAATTTCTCCTTATTCAATTTATTTTACTTTCCTCAGAGAGAAACTGGGTATTTGGGACAGCATGAAAATCGGTAGAAATTATCATGACAAAGTCTCAGACATCAAGGGCTAAACACCAATTGAAAAAGAAATGGGGCATCCAAGGAGCCAGGGGCAGGGCCTGCTTCCTTCAGAGCTTTGAATTTTTTCCTGGCCAAGCAGGAAACGAAGTCCAGAGCCCCACCGAAGCCTTCCCACCGTGACTGGCGTGAGGGAGCTCTAGCGGGAGCCTCTTCTCAGGCCCCTTCAGCAGCGAGGGCTCGCATGACCCACCGAGATGCGCGACTGTTTCTAGAGCTAACGTTAGAAAGGAGCCCAGAGGAGGGCATCCGAACACTTCCCTGGGTCCCTCAGGAAGCAGCGTTGCGCCCTCCACCGGCTTGCTGCGTCACAGCTGCCACGGCGGGGGGGGGGGGGGGGGGGGGGGGGGGTGGAGACGGGACCCAAGGCCGCCCTCGTCAGTCTTACAAAATTCCACCGACTTCATTCCAGAAAGCGACAGAAGGCTCACTGAGGCAAACAATCAACCCTTCTGAGAGTTTCACCTTTAAGGGACGGTGATCTCTGGCAGTGGGTCACTGATGACAAAAATCACAAGGCAGACTTGTGGGGCGCAGAGGAGGAGGCTGGTGAGGAAGACACAGGTCACCCTGCTGGGGATCTTGTGCGTGAGGGGACGCAGTCACGACTGGCACCCAGCAAAAAAAAAACCAAAACACGCCAACAAACGACAAACCCAAACCCACCCCAACCCTTCGCGAGCTAAGCTTCAACGCGGCAACCCACCAACTTAGAGTCGGCGAAGACCACACAGACCTTGGGGTTCAAGGCGGTCCTCGAAAACCCCACTGAGCTAGAGCTCTCGAGCACTTGTGCTAAAGCTCCCTTCCTGCTTCTTTAAAAACACGCACGCACACGCGCATGTGCGCAGAGGGGAGGGACGGTGAGATGGACAGATCAGCTTCATGTGAGTCTTGGAAGGGTTTGGGTCAAGAGTTACAAACACCCAAACCTTGCACACATCCGCTGATCCACTGAGTCATTTTCGATCTCCGCCACACGGGACGAGGTTGTTGAAACCGATTAGTTCTATCAAAATGAAAGCGTTAAAATCACAAGGCTAGTCATTCATTCTAGAGTGAGCTCCCGCTCCCAACCTGTTTATTCCAACAACAAGAACAAGACCCAGGCAGAAGAGGGCACTCATACCAGGCCTTGCTACTGGCTGGAATTTAACACCGAGGACAAGAGATGTTTTAGCCAAATCTCGGTTCCACGAAAAACTTGCAAAACGGCTTTTTAATACTCGGATTTCATCCCCTTTTCTGAGGCTCTCTCCCTCTCCCTTCTCGTCCCAGTGTTGCCATCACTGAGCCCAGGGCTGGGCGGCTGTGGTGCTTGCCTGTGGCTTTATCAAAAGAGAAAAGAGTTCTAGAACTTTCTCCTTGTTGTTGTTCCGAAAGGAAAGGAGGGCATTCTTAACTGTGGGCTTCTGATAGATCTGTGGATTTCTGATTTGTTAAAACACACAGTTGTGTGAGATTTTTTTTTTTTCTCCCCTTCGAAATCAACAGAGCCTACCGGTGTTTCAAACTGATCCTCTCTGACAACATCCCAAGACAGACTTACAATGCTGGTGTGTGTGTGTGTGCAAGACTAGTCAGGACAAAGCCAAACAGACAGATGGAGGGAAAAGAATCTGTGATAATCTAGGAACTACTCTTAAAAGGGGGGGGGGGTGGGTGGGGGGGGGTGGGAAATAAATAAAAGACGGGTTGGTTTCTGAGCCACCTCCTTTGGGGGCTGCCCTCCCGCTCCAGCCTCGAGGCCGCCCACCTCCCCTCCGTCCTCTTCCTGCAAATACTCTGGTTTCCAAAGCTAACATGGAACATTCTTCACCTTTCAAGAATGCCTTTTTTGTAGCGAGTACCCTGAATTACACATGCAGAATTAGTGCAATAGAAGATCCAATATAACTTTATATTACTTTACAGCTAACAAACCTTTACACACGTCACAGGCCCTGCTCAGAAACGCTCCTGCATATTTACAAACACACAGTTGTACATATATACATGTTAACAAAATACAGGGCAATCTAAAAATTAGATTCATCTCAGTACATTTTTTTTTTAACGTTATTCAGCCAATACCTTTTAAAAATTACTTCCCCGCAATCTAAAGGAACCCCCCAACCCACCCACAAATTAATACGGTTTCCGTTCGTATCGTCCCCTCGTTCCTTGACAGCCCGCCCCCCCCCCCAACCTTTTTCCGGTTTTGCCTCTGATTTAGGCCAAGCCTTTGGGCCTTTCCTCCCGATTGACTTGGGGCTTGTGTCTGCGAGCGTCTCTCTGGCAGCTGGGATTTTTCAGGAGTCCAGCTCCAACCGCTCTTGATTTTCAGTGAGTCTTAACATAAGTTGCTGCTCATAGTAAAGGCTCTTTGCATAGTTTATCTCTTGTGACAACTTGACGGCAAGGCCCTCCGATTTCACGTGGACCTGGAGAGCAGAACAGAATGAGTGACCTGCCCCCGAGGTGGAGGCCAAACGAATCACGGGACGCGGGCAGATTCCTGGAATCCGCGTCTCTGACATACGTCCCAGGTGACGGGGTAGCCAAGCCACAGTTATCTGACATTTGGGACGCCCTCTAACCGACAGCCAGCGAGCCTCAGCTCTGAGGAGACAGGGGTCTGCTGGGGCAAGACCGAGAGCAAGAAGGAAGGGCTGCACCGAGGGGGTTCACCTCCAATGTCTGGTGCCAGTCAAAGAGGGAAGAAGAATCCTCAAACTAACGTCTCGAGGCCTTTCCTATCAGGAGTGCTGAGTTGCTCAGCTGCTCTGAAAGGAGAGAGGTGTAGCTGAGCAAGGCTCCCCATCACAAAAAGGAACTTGTGGAAATACTCAACTTCTGGGTGTTAACTCTGTGAATCTACCAGCCCTGGCTTAAGCCGACGACCCCAGGGGAGCCTGCGCAAGCCAAGCCAAACCCAAGTGCATTCCTGAGCAGGGGAAGGTCAAGGGGTTTCTGAGGAGAGAGGCCCAGCGAGCTTGGTTGTGGTTTCTGATCTGTAGAGGGAGCCGGGGAGAAGAAGCAGGGCCATTTTGAATGGCACACCATTCTCAGGAGCAGCTTTGAAAATCGCGGCATGCCGGGTGAAAAGTGAGCATGACGAACACCTGGGCTTCACGAAAAGCCACCAAGTCAGGCTATGGAGATGGCGGGTCTCCTCACACGCGCTTCTGCTGAGCCAACAGGTCTCTCCGAGCGGAAGCGGCAAACAAAGTGGTCTAGACTGCCAGCTCTGGAGTCGTACTACCTGGGTTTGAAGCCCCAGTTCCTTCCAGCGCTGGCCATATAACCTCGCGCAAGGCGCTTGCCCTCACCAAGCCTCCTTACCAGTCAAGTGGGAAAGACGGCAGCACAACAGCACGTGACCCTCAGGAAGTACTTAGTATCCAGCCTGGCCCAGGGCACATCCTTAATGGATGCTGGTTATTAATAGGAACGTTATTAAATACTAATAGCTTTCAAATGCAAGTCCTGCCGTGACAGTACCTTGTACCCTTTGGAGGCAATGTATCCATTTTATTCACAAATACTTATTGTGAGTTTATTCCGGGGAAGGGCCTTCGCTACGCTAGATACTGCTTCTTTGTGCAGAAGAGGAAAGTTTGCAATTGTTATAGAGGAGGCACGACAGAGAAGCCAGTGTGTGCTCTAAGACCTTAGGTTCAGTGCACCGAAGAGTCGCATTTTAGGGATAACCCCCCCGCCCCCACGTATCACGTCGTTAGGTCCCCCCCACTAACTAGAGCTGGTGTGGCTGTCTGTGCTGTACCGACGGGCAGTGGAGGCACAAGTGCCAAGGAACTGGTGGGGTCGTTACTGGTAGAGCTGGGAGGGCAGCGTCACCCCAGTTAACGCACACACTGAGCTCCTTCTGTATACAGGACTGAGAAGCAGTACCCCTGGGGATTAGTGACCGCCCAGCATAAACCTAAAGCGAATCCCTGTTGAAAAGCGTAAGCAGGGCAGAGGCGATCCGGGGGCCCTTTTTATCTCTCAGCCGCGGAATACGCCAATTCGGGGGGGAGGGGGGCAGCACGAAGAAGACAGGCCAGGTGGGTACTCACCATGGGCTTCTGGTGGGAAGGGCCAGGGATGGACACTCCACTGCTTGAGTTCACTGCCTTCTTGGTCACCTGCACATACACCTTCCCGTGGTCCTTGGAGACGAGGCAGTGGTAGAGATCGTCGTATTTGACTTCCAGGAAGATGGCCTCTCGATCCACATAGTCCCCACTTTTCAGGAAGTAAACGGCTTTGGAGGAGATGAGCACACAGTAGCTGTCGATGTTCTCCACGGCTATGAAGCTGTGAGAGAGGGGGAAAGGTCAGAAGGGCACACCGAGCGTGGCCTCGACCCACGGCGCCGGGCCACTCCCGGTCACTGAGCCGAAGGAAGGGGAGGCGGCCTGGTGTGTGGGCTCCTGACCAGGCTCCCTCACGTTTACTACCCCTTGAGCCTCAGTTCCCTCATCTGTAAATCTGGACTAAGGGTGTCAGGGACCTCCCGGGCCCGTACGGCACATGGCCCCGCACACGGGGTGCTGGATCCAAGTAGCTCGGGACGACGACCAACAGTACAGTTTTCTACCCTGGAATTGCACTGTGCGGGGTTTCTTTTTCAGTGAGAGTTTTTAGGGAGTTTGAGGCCCAGAGGAAATGGAACCGGGCTTTGCTGGGCAGAACAGAGGCAGAAAATATAATGCCGTTCGATACCCACTGAAGTAGCCGCTGACGACGTTCACACGGGCGGGGGGTGGTGGGGACGCAGGGGGAACGCAGAATTAACGAGGTTTCCCAGGCAGGCT
The DNA here is from genome assembly GCF_018350175.1 of Felis catus. Lineage (NCBI taxonomy): Eukaryota > Metazoa > Chordata > Mammalia > Carnivora > Felidae > Felis > Felis catus. The sequence goes on along the minus strand of NC_058375.1, from coordinate 9,233,463 downwards.
GCGGCGAGAAGGCGGCACGACGCCTCCAGCATTCGCACACGTGCACCCCGGTCCTTCCTCGTCACGGTTCCAACGAGGTGGCCCAGCCCGGTCTCCGCTCCACGCTTCGGTGACGGGGAACCCGGGAGAATACCACCGCGTGTTCAGAAAACTCTAATAAATTGGAAAGTGCTTTCTGAAGGGAAGCTATAATCCCGATTTGACTAACTTCCAGTCCTTACTTGCAGGGGCTGTAGGGCCACTTGGGGGGGGGGGGGGCGGGGAATCTCATTCCCCTTCCTCCATGGAGCTCACAGATTTAAAGTGGAAATTTATGCACGTCAAACCTTTCAGCTCAGCTCCTGAATGAAGGGCAGTGACCCTTGGAAACCGCCGCGGCAGCTCTCCGGGGCCTGGCTGCCTCTGTGGCATCTTGTGACAGCCTTCCACAATGGGGCGGCGACGTCGAGGGACAGCAAAAGAGACCAGATGACGGCAAGAATACTAAGAGCTGACGACAGGCTGGCTGTCAAGCTCTGGCCCCCTGGGACTTGATGTCCTGAGAGGAATTTCCAAACTGCGGTCGCTGGGCCGAGGGAGGCTCTCCCCGGAGCTGCTTGGGGACTGGGGTCCCAGGATGGCTTTGTTTCTCTGCGGTCACAGAACACGGAGGGGACGGAGGCCCGGGCATGGGCCGCTGGGGCACGGGCCCGTCTCCTTTCAGACCCAAGCATGTGCTGGGCACCCGCTCGCCTGCAGGCTTAGAGACCCCCCCCTCCCCCCACCTACCCTTCCAGAGCACAACCTATTGAAAGTCTCCCCACCTGACGATTTCCCAGTTCCAACTCCTCCATGAAGCTTGCCTGGAATCCTCCAGTCCTGCCCCCGCTTCCGAATGCCTAGCTGCTTACCTTCAGAAGCACTGCCAAACCCTCGGCTCTCTACGCAGAGGTAAGAGTGGGGTCTGCATCCTACGCCCCCACGTCTCCCCAGGAGCCCGCCCCCACCGAGAGAGCCACCCCCTACACGCTCCGTAAGTATCTGCCCGTTTCAGTTGCCACTTTAATTACAGCCTTGCATGACAAAAATTGGGGTTTATTGTTCTATTCTAACTGGGTGGCAACGCAAGAATGCAGACTTGTAAAGTCTCGATGCCAAAATTAGAAGTACCCAGCAGCTTTTGGTGTCCAGGCCACTTAGCACAGAATTTCCCACATTCCAGGTTCTGACAGTCTTAGGGGGACAGCATTATCACTTCATCGAACTAAACAGAATCTAAAATAGCTTGTCCCGGGGCGCCTGGGTGACTCGGTCGGTGGAGCCTGACTTCGGCTCGGGTCATAATCTCGAGGTTCGTGAGTTTGAGCCCCGTGCTGGGCTCGCTGCTGTCAGCGCAGAGCCAGCTTCGGATCCTCTGTCCCCCTCTCTCTCCGCCCCTCTCCAACTTGCGTGTGCACTCTCTCTCTCTCTCTCAAAAACAAAAAAATAAAATAGGTCATCTGGGGAAAGAAAAGAGGAAACAGAGAGAGAGAGACAGAGAGGAAGCACCGCAGGGCCAGAACTTGCTTCGCAACTAGCATGAAAGCCCAGATCAGCTTATGGTTTCTGAGCACGGGGGGGGCTGGGCAGGCAGTGGGCTCTCAAGAGACCCCAAAGTTGGCCACCTCAGTTGGGATGAGAGCAGGAATGTGCATTAAAAATTCAACTGACAGGGTGCCTGGGTGGCTCAGTTGGTTGAGCGTTGGACTTCAGCTCAGGTCATGATCTTGAGGTTCGTGGGGTTGAGCCCCGCGCCGGGCTCTGTCCTGACGGCTCAGAGCCTGGAGCTGCTTCGGATTCTCCCTCTCCCCCTCCTGCCCCTTCCCTGTTCATGCTGTCTTTCAAAACTAAACAGACGTTAAAAAAAAAAAAAAATTTCAACTGAGTTTATTTCCTTTCCTCTGCTCCTTGCCCCCACTCTCACTCGTTTGGCACCTGCTGTAGCTGACATTTAGGCACAGCCTCTAGAAAGAGCCAAGGCCTTTCCATCCGGGCAGCTGCTCTCACACCGGGGCCAGGGTGGCTGAATTATTAGTGCACTTTCCATACTGGAACACTTTTATAGGCTTTAAAATAGACCTCTTTCCAAGATGCCACAGATGGCACAAGTCCTCAGTCAGGCCAGGACTGCTTTGGGAGGAAGCGAGGCCCTGAGCTCGGGTGCTCTCCTGAGGCACCTTCGCACAGAGGCGGAAACACAGGCTGCGAGGGCAGGGAGGACCCTGAGCAGCCCAGCTGCCGTCCTTCCGGGTCAGTTCCTTCATCTGACGACAGAGGGGACACTACCTGCCAGGAACGTCTAAAGAATTCACGGCCACACAGAAATGTGAGGGGAGAGCAACAGCTTTGTGAACGTGCATAGACCTCTGTTCTGTGACCAGGGTGCCCTGAAGCCACCACGCATTAGAAACACTTTCTGGACATTTATGTGAACTTCTTTTTCTTCTTCTTCTTTATTTATTTGGGGGGGGGGGAGGGGCAGAGAGATGGGGAGAGAGAATCCCAAGCAGGTCCCATGCTCAGGGAGGAGCCCGATGTGGGGCTCGATCCCATCATGACCTGGGCCAAAATCAGGAGTCAGACACTTAACTGACTGAGCCACCCAGGCGTCCCTCCATGAACTCTTCTAAAGTCTTTTCAAATCAAAAGCAGATCAGAGGCAATGGTACAATGGAGAGCAGGAGGAAGGGAGACAGTGAAGCCACGGCTGGGGTGCCAGGTCCCCAATGACGGTTGGAACAAGAACCCGGAGACTGACTTTGCAAAGCTCTCAAGAGACCCCAAAGTTGGCCACCTCAGTTGGGATGCCACTGACGCTTCCCTAGTGCTCCTACAACCAACCACCAAGACTCGGGGTTTCCTGTCGGTCATCTTTCTCTTTGTTACAAAATCTGGAAATCACACCAAAGAATAATTAAAACTGGGCTCTAGACTAGGGGTCTCCTGTTGTGGAGACAGATCCCAAGCATTTCATCTGTGAGGGGACCCACAGCTCAGGGTGATCGGAGCAGTTGGCCGAGGCAGCTTTCCTTCTGCTAACGGCGCTTTCCTCTGTCCCGTTCTTCTCCAGAGCCGTGGCGCTTCCCTCCCCTCCTGGCCATCCTCCTGCAGGAGCTTCTCTCCACAGGCTTTTGTGGGCTCCACTTGAGAGGCTCGGGGTTCTGCTCACAGAGCGGCAGCTGCTACTGTTGCCCTGGAGCCCAGTCCAGACCCCTGGCTTCCCACTTGTCTTTCTGGAACAACTGTGTTGCACACGGGGCTGCTTCTGACCCATAAATGAGGGACGATTGTGAAACCTCAGGGGATGACACAGGAAGAAAGCCAGTGTGGTCTCAGGCTGATCCTGAGCACATCCTTCCAGCCTTTGACCTAGTAAGAACCCACAGGGAGGGAGGGAGAATGAAAAAAATTGTGGCCTGAAACACAAAGCATCTGGATAAGCTCTATGCTTCAAATATGGAGGGAACTAGGGAAGTCACCCAGCGCCCTGGTGATACATTTTAGGTTGGTGCAGACACTACAACTGCTTCTATAAAAAATACGATTTTTAGACTTTAGGTAAAAGTTTTACTTTTCATCATCCTTTAAGGGGAGAAGGGGGGGGGCGGGGTGCCTGGGTGGCTCAGTCGGTTAAGCGGCCGACTTCAGCTCAGGTCATGATCTCGTGGTCCGTGAGTTCGAGCCCCACGTCAGGCTCTGTGCCGACAGCTCGGAGCCTGGAGCCCGCTTCGGATTCTGTACTCGCTCTCTCTCTGCTCCTCCCCCATTCATGCTCTGTCTCTCTGTCTCTGTCTCTCTCAAAAATGTATACATGTTAAAAAAAAAAAAATCAAGGGGAGAAAGAAACTTCAGGAAGTTTCTTCAGAAAGGCTGGGGCACATGGCTTACATCATTCTCCGAGGTGACAGGTGCTGACAGTGGGTCACTCTGGCAAGGTCCGATGCCACAGAAGGAAAACCCACTCTTGCTAACAACATCCCCCAACCACGAACACCACGGGGGCACTCTCGGCCACCAACGGCATCACCAACGTTAGCTGCGGTCTCTGGCTCGGCGGTAGGTAGCGACGTCCTCTCCAAGTCGCGCAGCTGACATGCGACCAGCCGGCCTTGCCCGTCGCCTCTGCACGGAAGAGGTGCTCCATTGATGGCGGCCACCGCAATTTCCTTCTTCCGTTGAGACAGATGCTAAGTGACCCTGACGGAGGGGGAGGGCCTTACAAGTCTCCAGACCCTCACATCAGCAGGTTGGAGAAATGAGTGCCCTTCTCAGCAGCCACATGGAAAACAGGTTCAGGACCAACTAACTGGTCCTTGGGGAGAGAGCAATCTGCCAAGTAACTGCTTCACCCCCCCTCTTCAAGTTGATTTCTTTGTTTTCCTGCCACTTTTTGTTTTTTGCCTTATTAACTCTATTTGTATATCCATATTCTACTCAATTTTGGAGTCATTTCAAAATGGAAAAGTTCTTTTTTTTTTTTAATTTTTTTTTTTCGACGTTTATTTATTTTGGGGACAGAGAGAGACAGGGCATGAACGGGGGAGGGGCAGAGAGAGAGGGAGACACAGAATCGGAAACAGGCTCCAGGCTCCGAGCCATCAGCCCAGAGCCTGACGCGGGGCTTGAACCCACGGGCCGCGAGATCGTGACCTGGCTGAAGTCGGACGCTTAACCGACTGCACCACCCAGGCGCCCCCAAAATGGAAAAGTTCTGAGTCATCTTACTGCAAAAGCGCTCCTAGAATACCACCCCCCAAATGTGTCACCCCTGAGTCCATCTGTGACCCCCAAATCTGTGTCTGAGCCTGGTTTTCCACACAAATGCATCCCACACATCCTCACACTCAGGATGTGCTCGGCCAGGCTGCTCCTTCTCCTCCACCCCCTCCCTCCCCCCGCCTGTCACGCTCGCTGGTCGGTATCTTGGTACAGCCAAATGGACAAGAGGCTTGGGGGTCACTTTCACCCCCTCCTCACTCCGAATCTGTATTTAGCCAGCAGGATTGTGAATTACGCTGATGCCTTCTCCCCAGATACCCTCGACTCCGTCCTCCCCAATCCTTTTCGCTGCCACCGGAGCGAGAGGTGCCTCCACCGTTCACCGGGCCACTTACGTCCAGGGCGCCGCTGGCCGCCCCCCACCCCTCGCCCCCGCCACTGCCCTGCCCTCCTGTCTCATCTGACTCTGATCCATTTCTCTGCTGCCGGCAAGGTTCCGTCCTTAATATGTAATTCTGAGTGGGATCGTCTTCAAAACCTCACCACCGCCGATAGGACAGGTGAACTCGGTGTGGCTCTTAGGCTCTGGGCTGTGAGCCACCTTCCCACATGGGTGCTGCCACCACACCTGGTGAGCCCCAAACCTCCAGAAATGCCAGTAGCTCAGCCACCGTCTGTGCCTGTGCCCGGCACCCTTCTCTGTATACGGGCCCTTCTCTCTTCTCCCCTGGGCACGTTCTCCTCATCCTGCAGGACCAGGCCAACTGTCCACAGCCTTCCCTGGCTCTCCGAGAATAAATTAATCACTTCCCCTTGAGGCCTCATAACACATGGCTCACGCTTCTATTTTAAAAGCAATCATATGTTACAGATAGTTGGTAATCCTGTCTGCTTCCCCTGCAAGGCTGCGAACTCGGCAAGGAAAAAGCACATTTCTTACTCTTCTGGCACATACTAGCATTCGATACATTTATGCCTTAGGTAGTCTTAGAAACTGACAGAGAATTCACATTGTAAGGTCCTCAGGAGTTTGTCAGAGCACAGGCAACTTTGTATGCTGGATATATTTTACCCAGCAGTCAAGTTAAAAAAACTCTCTTAGAACTCTTGATCTAATTTACTAAAGATTTAGTCAAGCCCTTCACTTTTATCGGCCCAGCTGGCCAACCTGTCAAATGAGTTTTAATTCAGGGGCATACCCAAGGATGTCCACTTCCCTAAGTGTCTATGGTTATTGGCAGAGTATTTCCAGGTTTACAAAATGAAAGCTAACGAGCTTTAGCCCATTCCTCAAAAGGACTCGTCTTTTGTTTTTGTTTTGAGACTATATATGTTGCTGTAAGGCTTATATTTGTGATTCTATGGTGTTAGAATCAACACCATAATCTGTGCTCTAAAAAAAATAAATTCTGATTTCTGTCTCATCTGCAATTTGTCAAGAAAGACAAGATCCAAAATGCCATACACAAGTATGTTTACATGGAGGGCAAGAAAGGAAAATTTTATTTTTGTTTTTATTTCTTTTTGTACTTGAATGTGCTGACCATGTGCACGAATTCCTTTCATCAAACAGAGAAAGAGCTTATTTGGCTGCTGGGTTAATAGGCTATTTTTCTTTTCTTTTTTTTATACTTCTCTGTACTAAAATAAAAATCTCATAAATGTTATCGTCTGAAACAACATTTAAAAAATACAATCCATGGGGCACCTGGGTGGCTCAGTTGGTTAAGCGTCCGACTTTGGCTCAGGTCATGATCTCACGGATCGTTGCGTCCGGCTGCCTGCTTTGGATTCTGTGTCTCCCCCTCTCTCTGCCCCTCCCCTGCTTGTGCTGGCTCTCTGTCTCTCAAAAAATGAATAAATGTTAAAAAAGTTTTTTTAAAAATAATAAAATAAAAAATACAATCCAGTGGTCAAACTCCAGGGAACGGTAGATCAGAGCAGTTTCTTAGGTCATGCGGGTTGCTCATGGGAACCTTTTCTTAAAAGGTAAGAGCCACCCTAAGGCTTACAACGCTGGTGGGTCACTTTGTGATAAAGTTGTAGAAATAAAATAGGGACTTGTTTTCCTTTCTTTTTCTTCTTCTTTCTTAAATGAAAATGAGATCCCTGGCTACAGATGAGACACTAGTTACAAGGAAAAAATAATTTAATCAGATTGGACAAATTTTACTTTAACATCATCTTAACCCAGGATCCTATTTCAAAACCCAAACTGCAAAGGATGGGAAGCAATGATAATCCTGTCGCATACCAGAGAAGCAGTTGATTCTTCCAAAAGCTGAAGCCTTTTTAGCTGGCCAGACCTTAAATCGTATGTCAGTAACTATCTTTTTAATACTAATTAATGAAATAAAATAAAAAAATTAAATGAAACTTGATCTGGGAGAACACAGTTGAAGTGCCCATGGCACTGGGGACTTTGTGGGGTTTTCACTACATCAGGAAGTAATTACACAACATTTTCCAGAAGTGAAACAGTGAGTCTAACTGGAAAAAAATGTGGAAACATTTAGTTAGAACAGTAGAGCAAGGTATTAAAGACCCTTTTAAGGGGTTAACTCTGAAGGAAAATATGCAAATAATTAGGTCTTTAAATATGTTTTTAATTACAAGTCTAGGATAAAAGTCAGAGGTATAATTTGGCAGTTGTGTGCGTTTCTTGAAAACTCCTTTCTTGCAAAGCGATGATTCTAATGTTCACGTCACCATGAAGACCCAGCCTGACAACCGAGAATACTTCAGAGAAATATTTGCCGGGTTCCCCGATGGCTTCTTCCTTGTATGCCGAGGAAGGCCATGGTCACGTGCTTTCTTCAACATTCACTGGTGAGATTTAACCCACAAACTTGGGTAGCGACACATGGTTTTCATCTTTAGAGTCAAAATTCATTCATGCCAATATCTTTTCCCAGCTCGTATAAATTTCAAGGGTTTCACGAAATCTATTTTACTGACTTCAGTTTGATTCCAGTTTCCAGCTCTACGTGGCTCTGTTTTCAATGTGCGTGTATCTCACTGGGAACGATCCCACGTTAGCTGTCCTACACCATTTCTCCCTTGTGTTTTTGGCACATGCCATTCTACTGAAAATGAACTTTACAAGGACCGAGATGGTTTGAATTGAATAGCGGCGAGTGGGGGAGGAAATGAAAAGCACAACGTACAATAATTTATAATCTCAACCTTTGACCAGAAAACCTCCAAAAGATGGAAAAGTGAACGTGTATTAATATAATGCCATACTGCAGCTATCCAGCTATCATTCACTCAACAAATATTTATTGAGTGCCTATTAAAACGAAAATCCCAGGGCTCCTGGGGCTGCCCTTCTGGCCGCCTCTGAACCACGCCCTGCCAGACCTGAGGAACGACTCTCTGGGCCTCTGATCCAAGAGTTCCAACAGCAAAGGTGTATAAAAGGCAGCTGTGGCACCAAATCCTCCCCCGAGGAAGCAGGAATAGAAAGTCCCCCCCTGGAGGGAAGCTGCCTGGGGATTCTGGGTATTGCAATGGTGACCAGAGCCAGGGCTAGACTAAAAGCGCAAAAACATATTCAAGAAGCATGCTGTGGACGGAACGGTGTCCCTGCATTAGCCTTATGCCAAGGCCCTGTTTGGAGGAAGGAAGTAATGGAAATGATTAAGGTTAAATGACGTCTTAAGGGCAGAGCCCTGATCCTACAGGACTAGGGTCCTTATAAGAGACACCAGAGTTCTTGCCCTTGCATGTTCTCTCTCAGACAGAAAGCGTCCATCTGCAAGGCCGGAAGAGAGCTTCCACCAGGAACCAAACTGGCAGGTGCACCTCCAGAACTGTGAGAAAATAAATTTGTTTTTCCAGTCACCCTAACTATGGTACTTTTTATGGCAGCCTGAGCTGAAACAGTATCATGTCTCATCAAGAGACCTTCCAGTGACACTGCAGGGGGCCTGAGTTACCCAAAACGCATCCGGGAAGATGCCATCCTACCCAGCAAGCAACAGATGAATTCTGGACTTGGTTTTTGATGTCTCCATTCAAATACTGCTATAAAAATATGAGATGCGGTCAGCTTAACGCTGTCTCTAACGATGACAACGAAGCCTATCCTGAATCAACCTCTGCTTCAGACACTCCTCCATCAGACAAAAAATATTCATGGCCCTCAGAGCCCTCCCCCTGTTGCTTTAGCTTAAAGGAGAGAAATGAGCATTAAAAGAAATTAAACAAGCATTTTGCTACTCGCCAGGCACAACCAACTGCCTTCTCTGGAATGGAGGGTCTAACACCAATTTAAGTTAATGAGCTTTTTTTTTTTTTTTTTTTTGTGCTAACAGGTCTCTGCAGAATATCCTAAAATAGTGATATACTGAATCCTATCGTGTCAACTTGGAATAATTTCACTAACCACAAATACTCCAAGACCCTAGGTATATAAGGCCTCCCTTTCAAAGAGTAACAAAACACTTTTTTTTTTTAAATTTTTTTTTTACCGTTTATTTATTTTTGAGACAGAGAGAGACAGAGCATGAACGGGGGTGGGGGGTGCAGAGAGACAGGGAGACACAGAATCACAAGCAGGCTCCAGGCTCTGAGCCATCAGCCCAGAGCCCGACGCGGGGCTCGAACTCACGGACTGTGAGATCGTGACCTGAGCCGAAGTTGGACACTCAACCGACTGAGCCACCCAGGCGCCCCCAAAACACTTTTTTAAAAATTGCTTTCCTTGGGGGACCTGGGTGGCTCAGTTGGTTGAGCGTCTGACTCTTGATTTTGGCTCAGGTCAAAATCCCAGGGTCGTGGGATTGAGCCCTGCATCGGGCTTGGTGTTGACTGTGGAGCCTGCTTGGGATTCTTTCCCCAGCCCTTTTCCCCTGTTTGTGCACACTCTTGCTCACTCTCTATCAAAAAAAAAAAAAAAAAAAAGTCTTAAAAATTGCTTCTCTAAAATTTTCAGACACTAGTTGCCCTTTGTTTCTGTTTTTTTTTTCATTACTGTTCTGCAGCAAACAGTAGAACACCAAAGTTTAAGGACATTTTACAGAGAAAAAGGCCTTAAAACTGAGTACGTCCTATTCACCATCTCCTCTCTTTGAACAAACTAGAGAGGCACCACCATCTTCTAGAAACAAAACCCAGATGTCCCACTGTGGAACCCAGTTTGAGAACCTCCACTTGAAGTCAAAGGCTTTGCACGAGTAGTGATACCTAAACCTGTAAAAGGTTGGGTCAAGGAATCTTCGACAGGTTCCACTCCAACGCCTAAGAGTCACGAGGATGCTTGGACAATAGCAACTACTTAGACTCAGAGATAGAAAAGATAACTCGGTGGTTTCCCGAGGCTCCACTTACAATTCGTCCTGAATGTTGTCTGTCAGTTTGAAGAGCTGCTCCTGCCCTTCTGCCTGGCTCTCAGAATAGCGGGGCAGCAGCCCCTGGGGCCCGGTGCAGCAGCGCGGTTTGCGAACCCTCTGGGCTTGAGTCCTGGACGGGTCAAGGGACAGAAAGCAAGGAGGTCAAGCATAACGGTTGACATGATTTCCCTTCTTCATCTGAAATACAAAGCCCCACGTGGCACAGGCAGAGTCTAACTTTAACGACCGGAACTGAGCGATGGCATCACCTATGAACGCACTCGCTATGAAGACAGTGCTGCTCAGGACTCCAGTTTTGACCAGAGCCTTGTCTCTGCCATCTTCCGTGTGATCACGGACAAGTGAGTGGGCTTCTTGCACCCCGGGTTCCAGTTCTCTCTGTAAAACGGGATGAGGACGCCTACCTCACAGGACTGCAGTGAGGATCAAATAAAATCGTGCCGGCCGCGCCTGCGCCCCACAGGACGTGGGCTATCTACCGGTGACGACTCCTGTTGTTGTTCCTAAGCCCTCTCCTTGGGAAAACCCCACTTTTCTAGGAATCTTCAGGAGAGGCGCCTCTGGACTCGCAAGGGACAAGAACGGTGAGGGCACCGGGGCATCTAGGAAGCGGACACCAGGCTTCTGGGCTTCTTCAAGATGAGCTCAGCTGTCTGGGCCCAGGGCGAGGGACACAGGAATCCTATGAGGGAGCAGAAACGCTCCATGGACCGGTCCCAGGCCACAGTCTGGGACTCTGCAGCGACTCTCACTCATGCCATCCGGCTGTCGGTTGCCCAAAGGAATCTGCTTTGCCATGGCTTTCGGGGTAAGCTGATGTTGTCTTTTTCCACAAACCATATACAGGGTAATTGATAAGTACTTTTCGGTGTTTTCCTAGAAACAGGAGTCCATATTTGTCTTGGAAAGGCTGTGCATATTTCAGATGACTGATAAGAGTGCGCCGGGTCTGTCCTCGGCCTTGTACTCGCTGTACTTTTCATTATTTGTTCCTGGATTCCACTGAAGCAAAACAACCCTCTCTAGACACAGCTAGCGGCAAGCAGGAAGGCTCGCGCACTGACTCACAGCTTCAGAACCATGTACTCACAGTAGTGTAGAAATTTACTGCAAAGGCGAAAAGTGCCCTACTGGGCAAACAGGAGTACTAATACGGACGGGAACAGTCTAAAAACTCAGCACAGGCTACGCGACACTGGGACACCGCAAAGCACTCCTGGACCCAGGTCAACACTCCGCTCACCGGGCCGTGGTGTCTGAAGCCCCATCCATACCTGGTTGATGTTTGTTATGTGCCAGAGAGCCACAAGTCCAGTGGTACATTTTTAGAAGTTCAGCACTAAGGATGCCCGAGATACCACTACATGAGCTCGTCAGGGGTGGTGTAAGAAGCCTGTAAAGAGGTTTCGGTGATCTGTACTGAGGGAAGGGGTGAAACAACTTTAATTTATGTCATGTACTCACATATTCCCACTACACACAGTCTCCGTTTCTGCTTGAAGGTTTCGGCCTTGTAAATGTTGGTCTCAAGATTTAGCTGGCTGTTTACATGCTAACTACCGGCTGAGGGGAGGAAGGGAAGTGTAAGGAGCCGGCCGCCGTGGGGTCCCCAGGGGCGAGGTCGGACACCTGCTCCCGTAAGGGTGCTGGCAAACCAGGGCAGGGAGCGTGGCACACTTGCCCAGGCAGCAAAGCCCTGCTCTGTCTGCCTGGCCCCTGAGACAGCTACTGTCCGTCCAAGCCTGCCAAGGGCAGGCTCATCCAGGGTCCTTTTCCCAAGGCAGTCCTCCTGTTCTGTCGCCTGGAAGAGCTTCTGGCTATCGTGACAGAAGCCCCAGAAGCCCTTCCAAGAGGAACAAGACACGATTTTGTTTGTTTGTTTATATTTTTGAGAGAGCGAGCGAGTGCACGCACAGGCAGGGGAGGGGCAGAGAGAGAGGGAGACACAGAATCGGAAGCAGGCTCCGGGCTCCGAGCTGGCAGCACGGAGCCTGACGTGGGGCTGGAACTCGTGAACCGCGAGACCGTGACCTGAGCCGAAGTCGGACGCTTAACCGACTGAGCCAGCCAGGTGGCCCCCCGCTCCCAACAGCTTTTCAGTATAAGGTTTCATCCTGATGCCTCTCCCCACATCTTCCCAATCCACTGGGAGGTCCACAGGCTCAACATCCATATGTACTCCCAATCCAACTACCACTCCATCTCTGTCATGACTAACAAACAATCTCTGGATTTCTAATGGATTATTACAACAGTCTTGTAATTTATTCTATTTCCACCCTTGTCCGTTCTCATGGCAACGAGAATGGTACTTCCAAACTACAAGTTAGATTAAGTCAGCCATGTGTCAGCATACATTTGCTTCACATCCCACTTAGATAAAATATCTACTTATTGCTTGGTGCCCCATCTGGAACATAAGCTCCACGACAAGAGAATTTTGTTTCATTCACTGCTATCCTGGGATCTAGAACAGTACCTGGCTCATGGTAGAAAAGCAGCAAATGTAGGTTGAGTAACTGAACGAATGCATTTGTGGGTGGGTAGGGGGTCAGCGTAAGGGCCATTTTAACCATGGAACTCAAAAGTAAAGGTGGCGTACTAACTTTGGTGGAGAGTTTGAAGACCAGAGATTCTGAGCCTTGAAGGTCAACAAAGTTAAGGGAAAATGTGAACCAGCTAGAATCATATCTTCCTGACAGAAAGGTCAAGGATTTGTGTTTATATAGTCCGGTGATCAAAACCAAGGAAGAGACGTGAAGGCATGGTTCATGAAATTAATGTCTTTGCTAACACATGTAATTTCCTTAAAAGAAACAATCTTTTCATTAGTACCAAGAGTGGGAACGACATGCTATACCGATGAGGAGAAAACTTACTAAGAGTCCTAAATTCCGCCGGTGGGATCCAAAGGAGCCAGGGAAGTCAAGGAAAGGAGGCTTGATTCTGGACCTGAGCTCCTGGAAATCACATCTTGTAACAACCATGGAATAGTTGAAAATGTAAGTAAGTGTACCCCGTGTTATCACATTAGCAAATAGTTGGCTGGGGTGTACAGTTATTTCTTGACTCCGTGGCATCCCTCAGGATCCTCCCCAAAATTCACTGACCCAACTCACCTCCACTCCCAGCACATCTTTGAACTTGCTAACTATAAGCCCACCCAAACGCTGGAGAACAGGAAGGAAGAGTAGCTCCCTTGTGGGTACACACTGCCTCTGTTAGGTTTCTTATCTGTCTAACAGGTTGCACACTGTCTTCCCATTTCCAAGGTCCTCATTCTGTGACCCACCAACCATCCAGGGGAGGCTGGGTGTAGTGCTCAGACACTGCTGATAGGAGGAGCTCACTGTGGCTTCAAGGGCCATGGACACAGAAGAAAAAAGAGCTCAGCTCTGCCATAGGAGGAAACAGCCATAACTCCAGGGGCTATCAGAAGGGATGGTTTAGAGATGCTCTTACTAGGAGCACAAAGGCATTAAAGGAATTCTTCCCAGAATCCCCTACTGCTTCATCACTGTTGGTACCTGAAAAACTATTCTTTCTTCTCCAAAATTCGCCTAAATTTTTAACCTCTGAGGTCCTAGTGGGAGGCCGCAGGGGTGTGTGTGTGTGTGTGTGTGTGTGTGTGTGTGTGTGTACTTAAAGTCAATGTGTGTCCACACATATGGCACCAAACTTAATCAAATAATTATGAGCAAAAACCAGTAAGCTGGTGTTTCAAACCTTGTAAGCCAGCAAGAAGTTTAAAGTGCTATTCTCCAGGGCAGGCCACTTTGTGATGGAACTGTCCTCTCCATCTATCGATGATGGCACTGGAAATTCAGGTTACCCTTCGAAAGCAGTATGGCCGTAGGCAAACAGTGATCTTGTCTGTTCACGCTCTGTGATTGGGTAGTACCACGTGTCTACTTTAGATTTACAATTCTTAAGTAACTTTTATGTATTCATGTTCCCTGTGAGCCTGCGAGCACCTGGAGGGAAAGGACTCTAATTCCCTGGTTCTTTAAACTGGGTTTTAGGACTATGCTCATCAGTATCCTCAGTTCAAGGCCTACTGTCATCATTGGCCTTTTTCTTTGTTTTAAATGGTAGAGTAAAATCTGTGAAACCACCATCCCCAGCACAAAAACGCCATCACTGGCCATAGCCTGTATCTCTCTGTGTGGTCCTCTGCTGTGCCCCCCCCCCCACCCCTCCTCCACCTAAGACAGCTACTATTCTGAATCTTCATTATAGTCTTTGCTTTTAGTTGTTTTAGGCTTTTCAAAAAGGCTGTCATTGCCTTTTTATGTCTTGGGACTTACTTCTCCCTCAAGACATACCTGCTAAGAGTCAGCCATCCTTCTGTGTGCACCTAGAATCCATCTATCGTACCTTATTATCATCATCCCATCGCACGGCTATACTATCATCCATCCATTTTCCTGTTGGTGGTACAAGGGTTATTTCCAGGGTTTGCTGCTATGAACATTCCCGTACACGTCTCCTGGGGAATGGAGGCAAGAGCTGCTCTGGATATATACAGATTTAGGAGGCGTTTGCTGGATCACCAGGCATCAGTGTTCGCCTACCAAGACAATTCAAACTGTTTCCAAAGTGGCTGAAACAATTTACACTCCCACCAACGGTGCACTTGAGAGAGCCCTGCAATCTACATCCTTTCAACACTTGGTCCTGTCTAGAAGTGAGCACTGTCCAGTAACGCAGCCACTGATCACGAGTGGCTACCAAGCAACTAGAATGTGGCCAGTGGGACCGAGGAACCGAATGTTGAAACTTTAAAGTGATTTAAATTTAAACTGCGCGTTAAACAGTACTGGTCTAGATCCTCACGTTTCTGCTCCTTGAATGGGTACAAAATGGCATCCCGTGGCCTTCTCCTCGTTCCTGCCTTCTCTTCTCAACCTAAAGGATGATGGCGGCTGTTAAAAGAGAAGGAGGAGGCTAGATGCTGGAGCCGAGGGGTCGACGTCCAAGGCACTCTGGCCCACCGCTGCTGGACCAGCCTCTGGCCTCCCCCGGCTGCCTCACTCCCTCTCTCGCGATCACCTTCACTGTCAAGACGTGCTGCGTCTCGGGCAGGGTCCTGGCAATCCTGGGGATAATGGATCGTCCATTACACAAGAGGTGGCAAAACTCTGCCCGCTCACCTCTCGTTAGTTGACGGCGTCTCTTACCACCGCTTGACATAAAAGATGGTTTAAAACATGAGTCTGTTCAGTGCATAGGCAGCAACCCTGCCTCCACAAACCTTTGTTTAGCCAAAGGTCTGTGGTGGATTTAATTGCTGCCAGCTGGGGGCTTGTCGGCCATTTTAAGCTCTCAGCTGCTGCGGTTTATAAATTTCACAGTGTATAGAAAGAAGCAGGCCTTCCAGTCAACCAGCTAATCCAAAATGTCAGCACCAAATGAACTTGAGCTTTGAACTCCATGAAAATGTCAGAGAGTCGGCGGTACGGCAGGGACGACTCTTCCCCCAGGGAAGGGGCTGCTGATACAGTGGCTGATACACGGCAGATATCCACCCGGGGACGGCGATCGATACAGGCCAGGTCTGCGTCTGGCCAGTGCTATCTGACATACACTGGAGGCCCAAAACCAAAGACGAGGATCATGAAAACACTCCACGTCATTTTCCTTTAGCAACTATAAATCCAAACAAGGTGACACAAGGAGAGCTAACCAATTCCACTCGGTTGATCTTGCCTTTCAGCCTGAGGGTCAACAGTTGGCCAACCGCGATTTGTTCTTTGCTTATATGATGAGTAACTGTGTCACAGCCCTATTAGTTGAAGACAGATGTTGCACACACATACGCATACCCCTGTACAGCTTATGTTAGGCTATTAGTCGGTTGAGAAATTTGTCATGGCCAATGTCTATCAACCAAGTGAGGTTCAAAAACAATCAGTGAATGAGGAGAAAGTGTATGTGTCAAACATGTGACTTCCTAGTACAATAGACTGGATCCTCCTTAGGGGCTGTGTGTACTGACCCCAACAAAGTGATGGATTGTGCCTGCGTTTACTTTGGGTGTGTGTCCAAGACTTTTGTTTTAATTAAATATCTTACAGATATATACTGTGCTCGACTGAGCACAAACAATTAGGCTGAGAACAGAAGGTCAACCCAGACTGTCTTCGAATTCTGTGAACAGGTGACAGCTACAAGATACCAGGATTCTCGACTGAATGGTTCAACCAAACATTTGACAGTCCTCTAAAAGGACTCAACGGTCTATCTAAATAATACTTTGCACTGGAGTGTACGAATTGGTTAAAACTTCCTCTGATACCCACTGCAGTATAGCGTCTGGAAGTTCGAGAAGCCTGTCACGCCATGAACTGTATCTCCTCTCCGACCTGTAGCCCTCTCATCTCTATCCACTTTCAAGGACTAAGCGGAAAAGCATTTTTCCTCCACGGATTTTACTCCTTTCAGCGGAAACCGTAATCAGAGGGCATTCTGTGAGAGGGTGAAGGCCTCTCAAGATTGGCTCAGTTGACAGGAGAAATTCTTCCCCAGAGTTCCATGACAAACAGAAATCTACTTTCTAGAACCCGCTCGGACACAACATTCAATCCATAGGGTTAATAATAATTGCTGAGCTCTGGCTGCACTAAGCCTTGAACCTAGAAAACTGTGCCAAATATCCGCTACGACGATTTGGATTTTGAACACACCAAAAAATCGGTTGGGCAGAATGAAACCAAGGATCCAAAGTAAGACAGCCAGGAAAACAAGCCTGCTTAGAGCCTTGTGTCTGCCTCTGCCCCCCCCCCCGTCCCCGCCCCATTTAATGACTTTTCCTGAGCTATCACATGCACAGGCCAGCACTAGGCCTCTGGGAAGACAGGGATGAATCAGGTTTCCAGGAACCTTGCTGGAGTCTAATGTAGAAGATAAACAAAAGCAGGCAATTCTAATGCGGCACGGAGGCACT
This sequence comes from Felis catus, assembly GCF_018350175.1. Taxonomy (NCBI): domain Eukaryota; kingdom Metazoa; phylum Chordata; class Mammalia; order Carnivora; family Felidae; genus Felis; species Felis catus. The sequence continues at coordinate 9,216,423 of NC_058375.1, read as the reverse complement.
AGGAGAGGGGCCGTGTGACCCGACGGCCCAGAGGCCAGGCTCTGCAGCCAGGCTGCAGGGCAGAACTCCAGTTCCACCACTCATAAGTCGTGACCTGTGGCAAGTTGCGTAACCTCTTGGAGCCTTGGTTTCCTCATCTGCAAAATGGGGATGACAATAATGAGGCTGCTGTGAGGAGTACATAATGCATACTGTGCTCATGAGGGGCAATGAATAAAATGTTACCTATGAGGATGATGCATCCGTGGAGAGGGCCGTGGGCACACAAGGGGGGCCTTACCGAGCTTAGGCAGCTGAGGCCAGGATGGGCTAGGGTCCCACATCCAATCCTTTTCCTTTTTTTTTTTTTTTATGTTTATTTTTGAGCAAAAGGGAGCGCGAGTGGGAAGGAGCAAGCAGAGAGAGGGGGACAGAAGATCCAAGGATGTCAAGCAGGCTCCGCGCTGACAGCAGTGAGCCTGATGCAAGGCTCAAACTCACGAACTATGAGATCACCACCTGAGCAGAAGTCCAACTGACGCTCAACTGACTGAGCCACCCAGGGGCCCCATCCAACATCCAATCTTTCTCACTCGGTTTTCTTATTGCGGAGATTGCTTCAAACAGAAATTTTTCCCTTTTCCTTCTGCTTTCTTGTTAACATTCTACTCCCTTGTCTCTAGAGTTCTGAAGTCATATGTGTAAAAACGCACAAAATCCGCACTGTTATCGTCACAAGTGAAAATGGGGGAAAGATGCTATGCATGGAATCGTTAGGAACTGTATTACCGTAGCTGTTAGATTTTTAGTCATTTGACATCCTGCAGTGGGGACAACATTTCTTGGGCAGGACTTTCTCCCATCAGTGGGATTCACACCTGACTTGTTTATAGGGGTCAAGGCTTCCTATAACCCAACACATGTTTTGGGGACCCCATGACATTGCAACTGTGACAGCTGGTAGGACTCATGCCAACAGATAGGCCTATTGAGATTTAACCTCTAAGAACAACCCTACTCCCAAGTTTTTTCCCCCGAGGCAACTAACTGCCCCAGGGGGGAGCCTACCTGTTCCTGAGGCCAGGGGAGGGGCAAAGGCAGCTGGCCTCATTAAGAGTTCCAATCCAGTGGAAAATGCCATAGTGAGATTACAGCCTGATAGCCTCAGATTTCCTAAAACGCCTTTTTGCATGCATTCAGGGGTTGCTTGGCTTTTTTAAAAAAAATAGACAGCTTATAAAGTGGTTTGCAACTTTCGACATCTTTACAAAAACGAGGTATCTGACCAACACAAGCCTCGTCTGTGTTCTAATCATAGTGTTCTGAATCAGAGCGTAGTGCTTACGGGCATCTCTCAAGTCACAGGCACATTCCTTGCCAACCTGTCACCCCAAATGTCAGTCCTAAAGTATTTCGCCTGGGCCAAAACACACAATTCCTGGTAAACTTGATTTTGTGGCTACTGAGTGCAAATGCTAATGATAAGCTGATTAAACCAAATAAGCCAGATATTTTCAGATTGATTTCTGGCAAATGATGACACAATTTCTTTCTTTTAATCTTTACATTATCTACCTTCTCCCAAAAGTTGATCTCTTTTAAGAGAAATGAAATTTAGGAGAATGGTGTTAGAGAGAGGAATGTAAGGCTTTGGAAAAAGACAAACACAGACTGAAATCCCAGTCCATTCACTTATCAGCTGAGCTATCTAGAAAAAGTTGGCAGTCTCCGTTTGTTCATCAAGAAATGGGAATGTGGTACTTACGTGGTTGGTAACGTTGAAATAACATACGGAAAGCACAGAGCAAAGAGCCTGGCACAGAGTAGGTACTCAGAAAAGTTGTCCCCCTCTCTCCTACCCTTATTCAGAAGTCTTAGGCGCTAAGTCAATGGAAAATAGCAAAACGCACAACTTTTAAAACTCAGATTTAAAATTTCAGCCTGAAAGAACACGACGGAAACATGATTTCCTGAGTGTGTATGAATGATTCACAAGGAGTACGTCAAATGTTTGAATGCACAGGTATTTGCTGAAGGAACTAGTGTCTGAGTGTTTACTCACCTGGCCACCCCAGGCCCCCTGTGTGCTTAAAGAACAGCCCTTAAAGGACTAGAGCTAATCCACCTAGCAGCTCAATAAACTACACCAAGTGTCAAATTCTTACAATTGGAATTGATAGTTTTAGAACGGCGCCTTAATAAAATTCATCCAAACAGAGATTTTCAGAAGTTATTTTTAGTGGCGGAACACTCTCTCTAAATGAAGTTTGTAAGAGAACCTGAATACGTTCAATCCCTGAAAACAGAGCTGCCCTGATGAGGGGCAGGGGACGTGCCTTCAGGCCGCGGCCTCCCGCTCTCCTGTGTGAAGGGCCCTCCTCACAACCACGGCGGAGCGGGCACGGGGTGCCGCAGCTCACCGAGGGGCCTGCTTGTGATTTGTCTGCTTTATTCTAGCCCACCTGTTCATCCAGGTTGGAAGTTTTAGACATTCCTCTACTATCAACCAGAGTGTGGTAGAGGGTGAGGTGGAAAAGGACACAGAGGGGATGGGAGAAGAAGCCTCAAAAACGGACAAGACACGCGGCGGTCGCGAGACTCAAAGTTTGCGCACGGCCTCCACATTCCCAGGGATAAACAGGCTCTGCTCCGGGCCGAGGTTGGACTTGAGGTGGCAGAGGGACACTCGCAGGCCCCGGGAGGGTTCACGGAGCCAGCTGTGACACACCCCCTTTTCAGCCACCCAACTCTTCCAGGGAGGGGGCCTGGAAGGCGTGGGAGGTGTTGAGCAGAAGCTACGTGGAACCGGAGATTTTTTTTTTGTCCGTTCTACACACTGTTGTACCCCAGTACCTAGAACAGGACCTGAAACGCATGTTCACGCACACGTAAGAGAGGAGCGGACCGGTGGCCACAAGACTCTGTCAGAACCGGTGGCAGAACGGCCAGAGCTGCTGCTGCCGAAGCCAAGGGGGCGGAGGAGGGGCAGTCGAAGCCCGAGAAAGGCCGGGACTTGGTCGCAACCCAGGAACCCCCGGGGCACAGGCATGCTGGTCATTCCCTCGCGGAGGCACGCTAGAAAGTTACTGCCTCGGTCAAGTCCTCCCAGGCGGCAACTGGATAGCTGCCTGGTGGCCTCGGGGGACCGTGCACCATCTGCACTTTTCCAGCAGAGAAAAAGAGTGGGGCCTGGCATTCTGGAAGTTGCTCAGGGGCCCAGTCTGATCCAGTCTCGACACTCAGCACTTCCGCAGCTCCGAACCCACTGACCGAGATGGCCGATTCTCTGCACTAGCTCAAGTTCCAAGGAGAACCCCCTTCAAAGGATTTTTGCTGTATGGCTTTCATTAGCGCAGTCCCAAGTTTGAGACTCTTGTGACCTAGAAACATAAAGGGATCAGCCAATCAATCACCTACTTCTCATCTTCCTGCTGACCGGCTGGTGCTTGTTTATTGTTTGCCATCAAATGTAACCTATGGCTGAGCTTTCTCAGAAGCCAAGACCACCTCTAGTCGAATCTGCCCTCTACAAACAAGAGATGGCACCTTCTCTTTGAACTTGTGTCAAACTGGCTCTGGCCCACCATTCGGGTGCCCTCGAGAGTATCTTGGAGCTTTCAGGCAATGGAAGAGGTGTTTCTTTGTTCGGGCTCTTGCTACAGTGCCTGGGTATAAAGCCAGAGGAGGACTAAGGCAAGGGGAACATTCCATGTGTCTGAGTGGGGAGGTTCAATGGTGTCCTTCCTCTTTGGACAGGAAGGAAGCAGAACACAAGCTAGCAGCCAGGTGATACCCTGTGGGGCCCCCACAAAAGGTACACGTCCTACCTGGTGCCATGGTGTTCAACCTGGTGACAAAGGACTGTTCTTTATTTGGCGATAAGAAGGTCACGCTGCCTTACAATTAAATGCTGCCAGCGCGAACATGAATGGGACTGATTGCCATAGTCCATCAACCCTTGGCAAACTGGTTTGTTTGGTCTGGACAGCAAACAACATTCCACACTACTGGATTTTTTTCTCCCAGATCCCCTGCGGCCCCATCACCCCCCAAAACCTTTTTTCAAAAATTACAATCTGTTCTGCTGTCTCAAGTTACATTCTGTAAATAATAAGCAACACTGATGAAATGCAAAAAGCTGAAAATTTGTAAAGCAGAAAGATCTGCAATATGTCCCACATCTGTGTCACATTAAACACGCACTCAACAGATTTGTGGATTCCTGTCTAATCAGCACACAGGGGTGACGTGGGCCAGCGGGGCTCTTGTGCCACATGCCACAGCAGGGCTGAGGGCCACCGGAGGCAGGCAGAGAGGGGCAGGAGCTGGTCCTGGGAGGCGCATGTGCCAAGCTCGTGATGCAGGCGACACGGGGCTGCCGGCGGCCTCCGTTTTGGCACATGCGCGGTAGAGACCGGCGGGTGACTGCTGTGGTGAGGTCATGGGAGAACAACCACTCGGACCCCTCCTTCGTCGTCCTCGATGCTGCTGAAGCTGGACCCGTGGTGGTTACACTAAATAACATGTTTTAATGACCAAATGTCTCATTTGAAGGAGTTGGCTCCATATACATTACAATGACTACAAAATAAAAATAGAACAGAAGGAAACCAATTAAAGTGCATTTGGTAAAATGCTTAGAGGCTACCAGAGATGACAGTTGTTACGCCAGGCAAAATTGGACGCCATATTTTTTTCTTCCAAGCCTTTCTCTCTCCCACGTGCACACACGCGTAGGCACAGGCACGCATACTCCCTTTAAGAAAATTGGCACAGCATAAAAGAGACACTGGCATGTTTTAAACTTGTGGCATCGTGTTGAGTCCCTGAGTGATTATAAGGCTCCCTGTTGGAAAAAACCACAGACTCAACAACGAGTCTTTCAACGGAGGAGCACAAGGGCCTCTAAGGATCTTCCACGGAAAATCTTAGTGTGTCGCCGCCTCAACCAGCTCTCTTATATCTGTATTTTCCCCACCGACCTTAAGTGAGAGAGACACCAGAGTGAAGGCTGCTGGGCCGCCACAGTCCACGGTATGTCCACGCAGCTGCGTTTATTGTGTGGACTATACACGGGGCATGTTCATGTCACAACATTCTTATAGGAAGCTGTGAAGTTAGTATTCCATTTCATGGAGGAGGAAATCATGCCTTAGAGAGATTATCAAGATTGCTTAAGGCCATCCAGCTGCTAAGTGGCAAAGCCAAACTTGATCTCGGGTCTTTCTCATTCTCCTGGACTCCGTCAACTTATTGTGAGTGCTGATGAAAATGTCTTTAATAAATACTCTGACCCGTCACTGTGTTGAGCATTCTGGGGATCCTAGAGGAAGACCAAAGAAGGCAGAAGCGTGACCTCAGGAAGGTTATAGTCCAGTTGGGAAGGGAAGATGGACATCCTTGAAAGGGGTGGGGAGGAAACCTAGACACTGCATCGGTGAGGAGACAGCTAAGGGCATCTGGTACCATACAGACAGAGGGCATGATGGGAAGGTCTGGCTTCAAGCAGTGTCCTGCCTACAAGCGGAGCAAGATTTTTATGAAGACAACAAGGTATGGCATCAGTACTAATCTGCCACGTTTTACAACAGGAGCTGGCGGTAATCAAATACTAAGAAACAGGAAGAAACGAATCACAGGATGAAAGCCGGCTAGCAGACCACACCACACAGTATCCTAAACCATCTGACTGAAGCCTCATTCTCGGTGCTAAAGCACCCGACTGGAGCTGTGACAGCTCTCCTTTTATAAAGTGAAGGTGCAGACGTTAACTCACAGGGATTCACACAGTGACTAATCTCAATTTCATTAATATTTGGAGGAAAGATCTGTACTAATATGGATGAGAAACAGATTAAATGACAATTATTGGAAGGGTTGGGCCGAGACAGGCTGGGAGGAGACAAAGCCAAACACTAAAAAAGGGAGACAAACTTCGATCTCAAGAGCTGTGAAAAGGGTTGGGGTGAAGAACAGGCAAAGATAATTCCCAAAACAAGAAATCCGAACAGCCAACTGAAGTAAGAAGAGATGTTTCCACACTCCTAATTATCAAAGAAAGGCACTCAGTGACGTGGAAAATTCGCTCTCTTGGATCAGATCGGTGGGGACCAAAAAGAGGAACGATGCCTTGCTCTTAGTCTAACATTGCCTTCATAACATTTTTGGCTGGATTCTGAGTGAGTAAATGGCCAGAGCTGGCAGGGGTGAGGAGACACGGGTCCTCTCAAGCACTGTGGTGGGAGCACACAGAGTTTCAACTTCCTAGAGGGCAGTGTGCAATGTGTTTCAAGACAGCTAAGGATACCATGGCACACATGCAACTTAATATCATATAAATGTTAAGAGTGATGATTAACTTCTGGAACGGGAAGATGTCCCAGAGTCACCGTTGGGTGAAAAAGGTCAGCTGTGAGCACGGGTGCTCCTATTCACGTAAAAGCACACGTACGCACGTGTGCACACGCACATCTATACGTGCATACAGAAATATCTGCCAAGGTCACCACTGCTACCTTTCAGCGACTGTCAATGGCCAGGGCAACTGAGTTCTTCTTCTTTTCTTCTTTAAAATGGGAATAACAGTGTCGAGCTCACCAGCGTGCCATAAAGCGGTAACTTGCACGAGGGCCTTGGAACAACGTCCACACACTGTGCGTGTCCATGCGTTGTTTGGATTTTCACAACAGTTCACATCTGTGCATCTTTTTGAACTCAGATCACAGAGCTATTCTTTCAGAAGACGATTCAGGACGCAGTGAGGCACAGACACCAAAATGTCTAACGCACACTTAAAAGAGCAGAGCACGAGGGCGCACAGACTTCTATCATCGTATGTTGTACGCAAGCAAGGGTTGGAGGCAGACCGGAGAGGGAGTCACGAGGGCCGGGCTTTGTCTGGGATGGCTTCTTGTGGCTGAGGGGCCAGTCCGCGTGGAGAGTTCTCAAGAGGAAGGGGACAATGAACTGACCGTCACTGTCCACGCTACTTCTTCCGACACTGGGCGGCACAGCCCCACCCTATGCTGGATGCGGGTGAGGGCCGGCGGTGTTGCTCTGGTGACCTGAGGGTCCTCGGCAGGAGGCCTCCTTCCCAGCCCACCTGATTTACTTTTCCAGCCCTATCTTGCTTTTTGACCTTGGAGAGCAGAGCAAGGGCTTCTCCCGCAGCAAGCGGCTGGCTCGGCACAGCGTGCCCCGGCGGAGGAGCGGGAGCTGGTAGGCCGGGCCGAGGCCCAGGTGCCCACCGCACTCTCCCTACACAGCCCTGTGGGGCGAGTCAGGGACTGCAAAGGGGGCACTCCGAGAGCGGGTAAAAGCAAACGCACTCTGCCTCCCAGCCTGCCCGACATTCCCCTGCAGCCAACACAGGGAGAGAGAACATCTGGAACTGGTTTCGAGGCTCTCCAGCTGCAGAGCCACTAGAGTGAAGTTCGTGTTTCATTGGAAATTGCATTTCGGGGGCTTATAGACTGTCCTTTCTGATTCTCGTCAGGGTGAAGTACAACCTAGAAGACAAGCTGGTTCACAGACCAAATCAGCTTTGCTTTGAAATGCTCTCCTTCCCGCCCACCCCCCCCCCCACCCGCTTTGAGAGCAGAATTAATGGTCCAGGTGGTGAGAATGAAAAGAAAAGGGCGTGGGGTCATCTCAGGTGCATTTCTGTGCCTTCATAAAAATCAGACGCACCCCCTCTGGGCCAAGTCAACACCAAACCCTCAGAGTACTTGTCTTCCTAGGAAACAAGAACCAACAAGACCGAATCCATTGGAACTGTTGGACTGGGGCTTGCCTCTACAGGACTAGAAAAAATGGGGATTCAAGATGTGTTAGAGCTTGCTGGGAGCCAAGGAGGCAGTGGGGAAAGAAGCTACTAGACACTTTCACACAGAGGGGTCAGCAGAATAAAGTCCTCTCAGATCTAGTCTAGCCCACCCGCCTTTCTGCAAATGGTCCCCCCCACCCCACCCCCGCCGCCGCACCGTCCCCCAGCACTGAGACACAGGCTCTCGAGAAGCACAGACCCATCAGCAGTCGGCACCAGCCCCTCCGTCTGAGCCTCCCTACACCTCTGGGAAGAGCAGGTGCATCTGGGAGTCGACCCAGAGCAGAGGTGACAGCACCCTCCCTACTCTGCCAACAGCGGACATGAAATGTCTATTCTAGCGTCTCCTGCCGGCTGAGGGTGGTCTCTCCCTCTGGACCTCGAGGTGGAGGCAGCTAGTGAGAGAAGACGTGTGGTTTTCCAAAGGCCAAGCTCCTTGCATGGAGAGCAGCAGGCAGGCCTGGGACAACCCTGAAGGCCACAAAGGAGGCGGAGTCACATATCAGGCAAGAGGTGATTCGTCAGCTGCTTTTCATCCTCCCCTTTCCAGAAGATCACTTAGATGCCAAACGCTCAGACCAGACCTCCTTCTGCATGTTACATGAAGCACTGAAACTTTCAAGTACTCTCTCTGTCTTAAAATTTTTGCAGGTAAGAATTTCTATAGATCCCAGTTAGTGGATCATCTGGCTACCTCATGGCATCTTCGATCGCTGTTAAAGAACAAAAACAATTGAGAAAAGCAGAATTTCTTCCTACAATGCTAACCCTTAGCATCTCTCTCTGATATTTCAAAAGACCAGGTGCGGCACGGCCCCTTGACGCCAAATGCATTCAAACACATGACAAAGAGAACCTCTGAACAGGTGCCCCATTAGGAGACGCCCAGTACCAGGGTCTGCTAAACTCTGGGTTTAGCAATCATTTCAGGAGTCCACACCGTAAGTTGGTTCTACCTAGGCTTTTAAAGCACCTTGACCATAGAAGCGAAATCAAGTGGAATCCAATGACCGCAGGGCTGCCCAGCCATTCAGGTGCTTCTCCTACTCCCGAAAGCATTTTTTTTTTCAGGCCCCACAGCACCAAAGTAAGCAGGAGCCTTCCTTGGCCACGAAAAGGAGGTTACCGCATGTTGAGCACACCCTACTCAGTCTCCTTCCAAGGCTTCCTGTACTGTGTAGCAGCTGGAGTTCTCAGGTGACCAGCTGGTGAAGACAGCTTTTGCTGGATGGCAGAGCAAAGACAAGGTGGGGCCAGGTCGCATCATGGCTAGTTTGTGAAAGTGACAGATGCCGCACCTGGGAGGCTGCAGTCGTTTATCACTGGTGGGCGGGGGGTGGTGCAGGAAGGAGGCTCTGGGACAGCCCAGCTCCTAGACACAAAGCTCAGCGATCAAGCTCTCCAGGCATGGGCACTGGCTGGCTAGGGTCTCCCATGGTCCTCTCGCACTGTCTCTGGATTAAGCTGGTTGGGGTGGAGTGAATGTGATAAGCATCCTTCACACCAGGGGACCCAAAGTTTATAGAAACTACCCCCCGGCCCACCCCGTTCCCCCAACACCTGCACTGGCATCTTTTCCCATATCTTCTGGGTCTGAGGCAGATACCCTATTCCCTCTCTCCGTATCCATATCCGAGAACCAAAAAGAAGTGGGTCATGAATGCTGGTGAGAAGCCTCAGATTTAAGTCATGAGGTCTTTGGGTGGGAGAGACCAAGAGATGACCCAGAAACAGCACGGAAGTTAGGAATGTGTGTTCTGCATTGAGACTGCCAGGGTTCAAATTCTGGCTCCCTCTCTCACTACCTTTGAGATCTTAGACCAGTCACGTAACCTCTCTGTGTCTCATGTTTCTTAGCTGTAAAGTGGGGAAAACGAAGCATCCACCTCACGTAGTTGTTGTGAAAATGAAACAGTAAGGACAGTAATATATGAAAATAAAATGCTTAAAACGGTGCGTGGCACACATAAGCATTCAGCATCTGGAGCACCGTCAGCTGGGACACGGGTATCCACCCACGATGCCTTGTCCCCTGGAGACAAGCTCCCCGGGAATGACAGGAATGTCTGCCTTGCTGGATGGTGTGGACAAAGGAGGGGCAGGTCCCCAGTTTGGCCAAAGGATGGGCGGGATTAAACTACCCCTCAGCCCACTGTTTTCCTAGGGTCCTCTGAACACAGACAGTGCCTTTCTTGCCACTACTTACACCCAGAGCCCTGTCTGTCTTCCGTTTACTCGGTGCAGTATTACCGCGAGAAGCCAGGTGCCCGCAGGCCCTGCTGTGATGTGATGGGGTGCCCGTTCCCCCACGCCCTCCCGATGAGGGGACCGAGGCCCTCCGGGGCGGCCTGCCTCTTGACAGTCAGCACTCGGGGCTAACAGGCCACCCCATGGGACAGCCTTGCACCTGCTCTGGTTTTGCATTTGGGCGCGGCTCTGGAAAGCCAGAAGGTGAGGCTATCAGCAGCCTTCGAGGAGGCTGCGTAGCAGGAAAGGGAAACAGAATCATCCCGAATCGCAGCAGCTCCAGGAGCACGCTCCGCCGTCCGCGTCCAACCGCCTCTGCCGCCAGCGCGGCCTCCTCGGAGACGGCTAGGTTTCCTGTGGTGTCAGCCCCGCTTCCTTCGGCAACATTATACTGCAAACAGAGAGCTACTTCGAATAAAGCGCTACGGTGTCCCGTTTCTGGCCGGGGGGGGGGGGGGGGGGGGCGGTTGGAGGAAGGCGGGAGACCGACTGCTTTGCTTCTCCGGAGGGAAACCCTCTCTGGACGGCGCCTCTTCCCTCTCCCCGGTCCCGAGAAGCTCCGTCTGAAGAGCAGAAACGTGCAGGCTTTCCTGCGTGACCCCCGATGGGCAAGTTCTGAGTGGCAGCTGGATCTATTACACGCGGTGTGAGAGGGTTAAACAGGACAGCCGCCTCGACTCCTTATAAACGTTTGCCCTGTGGACATGTACTCGTTGGCGGCAGTACAAGACTCGAGCTGTGTTACACGCCTTAACGATATGGTTCAACTGTCGGTCAGGCTTGGGCCTGGCACCGGGCCAGACCGCAATCAATGGGACACAGAACCTCCCCCTTTCAGATCATCACGAAGGCTCATATTATCTCCTTTTCGTCGTGCTGGTTAAATTTATGGAGCAGAACCCTGAAGCCGCATTCCTTGGCCTGGGCCGGCCCACGCGGCCCTCCTTCCCTTTGTTCGGTACTGTAAGCGAGCCGTGCTTTGGAGGACGGCAGGGTTGTTAGTTCAGGCACTGACTGTTTGCTCATGACTGAAATGAAAGAGTTCAGTGGAAGGGCAAAAGGACAGCCCAAGTGTAAAACCCCATCCCAGCAGGCCCTGGGCCCTACATATAGGCCCGGAGCTGCTCCTGAATGTATGAGTGCACTCTGTTCTCACAAAAGCAGTATCTTCAGTCTGATCTCTGACGAACCGTCTGGGAAACTACAACCAGCTCTTCCCGCAGCGCACCTCCGGGCGAACTCGTGAATTCGGGGGTACCGTGGGGGCTCGCTTGCCCTTCGTACAGCCGAGACGTTAAAAGGAGCCCCAGTTCTGCTGCCCTACTGCCGTCTTCCCGGGTGCCACGGGGGACGGGAATGCAGACACTGCCTGGTGGCTGCGCTTAGTTTAAATATTAATACAGAAAAAAGTGAACTCACACGCGTGAGCGCGGTATGTGAATGCGCACGTGTGTGCGCACCTACACGGAAGCGAGGCGCCCAAGGGGGATCCGGTCTCATGGAATCAAACAGAAGGTCCCGTGCATGAGCCCTGCTGAGTCTGCTCTCGCCCTCCATCTTCAATAGCTGATTCGTATTCAAAGGGCTGAACCGTCAGCTCGATGGACAGGCCTCCACCTCGGTTTAGAGATGATCCCAAGAGGAGAGCACTCCCGGAATTTGCGGCTCACCCCAGAGGCTGCCGTCTGAGGGCCAGAAAGGCGGTCATGCCAGAGCTGAACCCAGGCTCTCCAAGGGGATGAGCTGTGAACCCACAGTTCATCGTGTGACCCACCATGGTTTAGCATCTGTTGTGCCTCAGTGGGCCCACCTCTAAATGAGGCTACTGACAGCCTGGAATGATGACCAACGGAACTCTTCTAACCAAAGTCTAAGCATAACAGAGGAAGGAGGAGTAAGAGAGGAAATGGAAGAGGGAAAAAAACAAGCCAAAACTAAACCAAAGCCACGCTGAGAGGACCAGGTAGGAAAGCCTCTGGGGGAGTCACTGCTGGCTTTTTGAGTGCTTTCCTGCCAGCTTGGTCGTTTGGGTCACCGTTATGCAGTACTAGACGAGGGCCCACGTTTGTTTAAAAATAAAATCCCACACTAGCAACAACATGCACAAAGGTATTTTCCACCTCTGGGTAGAGGCAGGTGTCTCTGATGAAGTCCAGTGAGGCCGGTGGTAGGCTCTGGATGAGAGTCGGGTTCAGCCTGAAGGTGCAAGTCGTGCCTCCTGATCGGAACTAACCCGGTCTTTCTGAATGAACTGTATACCCATTCTTGTTTTCCTCAAAGGTTTTCTTGTCCACGATGCTGATGTTTCGAGCTGAGCTAAAGAATTTGTCATTCCAAAGCCCAAAGCACCTTTTTTTTTTTTTTTTTTTTTTTTTTTTGGTAGTAGATAGGAGGTGCCATGGAATGAATGGATCACAGAAAACTGTCTCTAGCTATTGAGAATCCCGGTGTCTGTGGTACTTCTTCTTTTCCTGTATAATATTTGTCCTGGTTTGTACAAAATATAGGTTGCAGAGAGCTACTTAGGTCAGGAAAGAGAAAGGGCACGAAAAAGTTAGGTAGGCTAATTGAGGAAATTCTCAAGAAAAATGTGAAATCCATTCAATCTGCCTCTAGTTATTCGCATATGAATTCGGGGCTAAGTGAAGTCTTAATAACACCTCAAGTCTCCCAGGGCAGTCTACAAAGCACCTGCACACGCCCACGTTATCACACAGGCTACATGAACACTTGCGAGTGAGGCCGGTCTCCACTGGCTGCTGGGTGCATAGCAGGCGGCCTTCTGAAGACTCACTCTGGCCCATCATGAGCCCAGATGCGTCAAGATTCCCTGATATATTAAAGTTTGGAAAACCAGACCCACCGCCGAGAATGGGACTTTCTTAGGGGCCAAGATAGACTGTGAGAGCTCCATAAACAGTGACCTGGGTGCCCCCACTTCCTGTGGGACTTTGTCTCCGGGTCACTTTGATAACTGTATTTGGGGACATAGAATCGTAAGAAAACAAAGGGGCCTGACTTCAAAAGTGCAGGGACGCAAGCTGCTCACGAGTGGGAGGCAGCAGCAGCCACCACACGGGCCCAGGGCCGCCATCAGCAGCCAACTCACCGCCGCACACACTTCTCTCCTGTGTGCTTTCTGGACGGCCTTCGCAAGCTACGGGGCCCCGCCACTGACTCTATGTCGTACGCAGGGCCTAAAAAGGACGAATTTTATCCTAGCTTGGGAGCCAAAGAGGAATGTTCTGGAATTTGCTTTTTCATACCACACACAATCCATTCTTGATGCAAAATGGCCTCCATCAAGAGCTTTTCTTGAACACCGACTTCCTTGGGCATCCGCTAAAAGAATCTGCGTAACGTTCTAGTACCTCTACGGCGACGGAGCATGTGGGAAGCAGTCCGTTTACAAGGGTTTGCCTGGATGTTACATTTTATGTAGGCTGTCCTCACATGCTGCCCCCATGTGAGCTAGCCTGCCATGTCTGGGGCCACTTATTCAACCCTTCGGGGGATTAGATGTAACCAACTTAAATAGTGCTAAGCCCAGCTGGGGTTCAGGCTAGGGCCAAGGGTTGCTCAGCAATATTTTAGGTACGGCACTGCCTCAGATTAACCTACTGCCTTTTTATTTTTAGAAAATATTATCAAGCTTTCGTATGTCCTGCCTGAGCTCCTTCTTTGTCCCAATGCCCAGCTTCCTCTGTGATGGCAAAGCCAGCCGGGGAAGAAGAGCCAGCCCCCTCTGCGCCATTCCTCAGGGAGCTATTCACCTCGGCCAGGCAGATGTGACCAGGCCAGGACGACCCGCACCCCCTCAGAGGTGGGGAGACTGGCCTGAGGAGGGGACAAGAGGCTGCTGGCACAAGGCCACAAGGCAGAGGGATGTGAGGGCTGGACTCGGGGTTCTGGTCTCATGATTTATGATCCTGCCCTCTTGCCAAGAGGCCATGCTGCCTCCAATACCCAAAGGGAACATCCAGATAGGTTATTTTGATCGCAGAGACTCGAGTCAAGGAGGAACTGATCCTACACTGACAGATTAAAAGAATGTGAACTGCTGTCACTTCAACATGATAAATCAGAATGATGTTCCATGTTACTCTGTCAGCACCACCACTGCATTTTGGGAATAAGAATAAAATCCTGTGAATGCCATCCCCAAACTTAAAACAAAACAAAGCAAAGCAAAAAACAAACGAAAAAACCCAAAAAACACAACACAACAAAACAAACCCCGAAAACCAACCTGTGGTGTATGAGAATTCAGTAAAAGTTTTGTGACAAAATGGGTCGCCAGAGCACTTTGCCTGCCTCACGAGTTCTGTAGGAGTCTAAGTCCCAAATGAACTGCGACGGCACGGACGCCACCCACTGCAAGCCGCCTCCCCCTCCTCCCTCTCGCCCCGCGGCTCCCAGAACCTCCTTGGAGGAGCAGAAGGCCACGGGAGCTAGATTTCTGGAAATAGGACGGCTGGGAAGGTGTGCTCTGACACGCATTACGAAACGAACACTTATGCTCCAGAGGAAGCTCGTTTTGAAAGGCTCCAAGCCGCACAATAACCCGAAGCCCCGTCTCTTTCCTTACGCAGAAGCCACGAAATGAAGGGCGCACGATGAAAGCGAGGTTTCGAGGGGCCCGTCGCATCTACCCAGAGAGGAAAGAAAAGAGTTCTTCCTTTTCAACTCTAGCCCTGACCCCGACAGCACTCTCTTGTTTGTTTAACGGACTAGGGGACCCCGACCTACACGATAACATTGCTGTGATGCCGTCCTGGCGGGAGTCGCGCAGATAAGCCCTCGCCCGTTCCAACGGCCCCCGCCGAAGGGGGATCCGATTCTACGATTCGAAACCCTTCCCCGAAACTCCACGGTGGCCTGTCATGCGTCTGGAGAGTATAACTGTTTTTGAGGAATGCTTTCCAAACCACGTAATGCTTTCAAGGCTGTTTATCAAGAGAGCTGGATGAGCAACAGTGGCCCGAAAGCGTCTGTCAGCTGTCACGGGGTCGCACGCCCCGTCCCAATCTCCGCAAGCACTCCATCACTCCCGGTCGCCCCAGCCTCGGCAGACAACAGATGCCAATGTTTGGAGACATTCGCTACATAACTTTTACCCGACAAACCTGGCTCCAGGACAGATTTCCATGTCATGTGGGGCTTCTGGCTGAACTCTGCTCGAACCCAGAGGCATATCATTTACAGCAGACACTAACAATAGTTTGGGATCACCTGCTCTTCACAAGTGGGTTCAGAGTGAGTTCGTGGCCTCCGCACACCTTTTTCAAAGGGCTTCTCCTACACGGAGGCTGAGGGCCCAGGCTGAGGGCCTCCGCCCAGCAACCTCGGCCGCGTGACGGGCACAGGTCTGTGGGCCCGAACTTCACGGTCTGTTTTGTGCGGAGAAAGAGACCAGGAAGGACAGACACCCAACCGAGCAGGTGAACCTGGCCTCGCAGACTAGAGCAAGTGGCCAGTGGGCCTTCGGGGGTCCGGTGTGTGCGAGCAGTGAAGACGTCATCGCCGCCTCGCGTCCGCTCCATCCGTGTTCAGAAAGAGCCCGGACGCCGACGCCGTTTCTCGAGCCCCGACCGCACACACCGCTTCAGGCGAGGTGCTCTCGTGCGTTATGCCACCTCCTCCACGTGAGCGCCACGGAGGCTCCCATCCCACGGGAGCGACAGGACTCTCACCTCAGAGACAGGAAGCAGGGAGGGACTCGCTCCAGGCCACAGCTGACAGAGAGCAGCGCGGGGCCTCGGAGCCGGGGCTGCCCGACTCCCCGCGGGCCCTCTGACCTTGCTGGACAGATGTGGGGACCAAACCACGCTGCGGGAAGCCCTCCCTGATTCCCGTAACCGCCTGGTTCCTTTTTACGGGGGCGGCCACAGTGCTCCTTCCCATTTCTTCTCCAGAACTGGGGAAGACCTGTGATTTTATGTTCTTTCCACATCTCTCTCTGAAATGACCGCTTCTCTTTGAAGAAAGACCTCTTGCCCTTGGAGTGTCGAGATAAGAAAACTTTCAGCAACTTCCCTTGGAAACTACAAAACACCCATCAGCACCCAGGATCTAAGCACAGTCGCTCACCAGCTGCCGGCCCTTCTGAATAGCTTTTATGGTTCCACGAGGGGTGGTGACAGGGCCATGTCACTACCGTGGGGTGTGCTATTTCTTTCATGTTCCTGGGATCTGACAAGAGCCTTCTACAACCTGTTTCTTTACGACACACAGAATGAGAGATTAAAGACCAAGCCCAGACTTGAGGCTGGGGTTGGGAGTAGCAAAGCCTTCTCTCCAGGCGCCTTCCAAGGCTTCCAGTGAAGGAAGGGCCACTGGCCGCCCAAGAGGCCGCTGTTCAGAAGTTGTTGCTTGTAAAAGGAGGGAATACGTGGAAAAGTACACAGAACGGTGCCTGGCTCGTGGTGAAGGTCTAAAACCGTCAGCAGCCACGTTACTGTTTGATTTCCTGATGCCACCAAACTTAAAGAAGGTCGTAGCAGAAACCACGGATATGGATGTCGGGCAAACCACACGGATTCAGAGCTACTGGCTGGATGCGGAGGGGGAAAGGACATCAAGAAGGGATGAACGAATTAGTGAAAAGTCCGCGCTACAGGGCTTCTGATTAAATGTGACAGACTGAGTTGAGAGACCCCTCGAAAGCGGAAGCAAAGGGATACAAATGGCACGACTCCAAAAGGATAAAGAGAAGGTGTCAGCACTCTTTCAGAAGCGCAGGAGTAGACGGACCAGCGGTGCTGAAATGTAAGCCCGAGGGAGTGGGAGCCACAGAGCGGCAGGCTGATTAATTAGTACGGTAAAGCCCACCAGGTTTCAGCAAGACGGGGCACCAAGAAGCTCTGGGGCTCCGGGGCCAAAGGCAGGCCCCGTGTGGCAGGGTGCTGCAAACAGCAAGACTGGCTGCCGGCCCGTGGAAGCAGCAGGGAGACCTGCGGGCCCCTCTCTCACCCCCGTCAGCCTGTTCCTCCTCAGCACAAGACAGGAAGGCCCCAGGCCCCACAGAGGGCTCCCAGGCCGCTTGTCGGTGCCTCAGCTTGAAAGAGGATCAGAACAGATAGTCGAGAATCACCAACCACCTGAGAACTGTCTCTATTCACGAAAGAGAAAGACCAAACCAACGGGAGAAAGAAACTTAGGAGCAGCAGGGCACCAGCCCTGTGGTTTCTAGACAGCAGGAGGTCCACGCGGGAGCATGCAGCACTCAGGGGAAGCACCTACCAGAGAAATCATAAACCCGACAAATTGCTTCATACGTTTTGAAACATACAGAAAGAGTTTGCGGATAAATCAGCCATAGGCAGATAGAAAACCACATTTTTTTTTAGGGAGTCACTAACTTTGCAGTAAAAAAAAAAAAAAAAAAAGCTGAAAGTAAGAGCTTGAGGAGAAGTGGGAATATGCATGTAGCAAATTAAGCAAACAAGAGTCAGAGCAGTTACAAACTCCAGGGAGAAAAAAGAAACCAAAAAGGAAACATAATCACAGTCACCTAGGTAGCTTCACTGGGAATACTGTTGACATAGTCCTAACAATGTAAAAACTGAATACCGATTTGCCCAAAAAGGCCAATAAAGCTACACTGAAAAAGAGGGGGAGGGAGTATGTACGTACAGTAATAAGAAGTTGAACGAAATCAAGAAATAGCACTTTTTTTTTTTTTTTTAAAGAAACATAGAGGTAAATACCTACAAATCAAAGAAGCAGCCAAAAGTGTTGTAAGTGGTTGCCTCTGGGGGAGCAAGGTCTCAGAGGCAGGGAAACTGAGGCGGGAGGCCGCTGGTTTTTATCTTCAGACATGTAGAAGCCTTCGACCTTTAATAGTGTGGACACGTATTTACTTTGACAAAATAAAATCTAGTTTGAGAAGACAAAAAGAATGTGTTATAGTGAGGCAATGAGGGTCAAAGCCATAGCACGAAATTACATAATATTTAGTAAGAACATATAAGGCAGAAAGAGCGGAGATCTTTCGAGAGTTTTGGAAGAGCTATGACAAACCTGTTAATAAAGCCAGAAAAACAGCCTGTAACTAACCAAGCCTCCCCAGTATACACCACTGCAACACAAATTCAACTTTGTGGTTTTCCAGAACAAACAGGAAATCAGGTCACCCTCATAAAGGGGTACTTTAAGAAAGCTAGAGGAAACTTGCTCTCCTGAACACGCAAGACCAATTTAAGAATACTGATGCACAAACAGCTTGGTGATTCTCAAGAATCTGGAAGATTCTTCAAGGCAGTTTGTCCTCAAGTATTTAAATATTCTTGGCACTTATACCTATTATAGGCCTGGAACATAGTGGGAGGTCAATATTTAACCAAGTAATGAATTTCTACTGTCAGTTTGCCTATACTTGAACCAGCATGTTTATTAAGCAATTGGATCGGAGTATCACACATTTAGAATTGGCTAAACTGAATCAATGGGGCCCCTCAACAATTCAAACAAAGACACGGACTCTTAGAGGCTCTCGTCTTCTCACGAGGGATGTGAAAACATGGTAAGCTGGCCTTTCACGCCTTAGGAGGTGGGCAGGTGCCAGTCACTGTCACCCTAATTGTGCTGCCGGGGTAGATCTGGAAAGTCTAGGGAACTGAGGAGCTCTGCCCTGTGTCGATCCTGGCAGAGCTCAGGGAGGTTCCACTGGATCCAACAAGTCCTAAGCTAGTAGGGTTAGCCAGGACTCCTGGGGCCCATCCTCCTCATAATGAGAAGCGAAGTTCGGCTCTGACTCTCCTCTGAAGTTTCCTGCAGTCCCCGGGATTTTATGATGACGCTTGTGTCACCGCTGGCGTCACCTACGTTTGAAGTACGTTTGGGTAGAATCTACTAGGGGCGGCCTCTGGTGTTAACACAGAACTGCCTCATAAAAACTGCTTTTCACAGAGAGTTCAAAGGAGCTTACCCAAATACTGTGGGTTTGTCCTGCCCCACCAGCTTCGCTAGGAGAGAAAGCTGAGGTTCTGCCCAAGTGAACTGCGACCCAGATATACCTTCTCCATTTCCTGAAAGAGCTGAGGGCAGTGCTAGCGGGAGCCAGCGGCCTTTGACAAGATGGGCCTTGCACTTTGAAGTAATGTGCTCCTTGCTCACCATGCTGCTGAAGTTAAAATTTATTGGGAGGGTAGGTTAAGGTGAAGGACTAAATTAGGTAAATTGTTGTAAGAGGTCTTTCTGGTATGTAATAAAATCTTTCCAGTTGTTACCTCAAGAAACCCAGTAAAAGTCAGGAGCAAACCAGGAGGGCTGACAACTGTCGGCAGGAAGCCAAGGTGAAGCATCCTATCACGGGGACTCCCGCAGTTTAATCCACATTAATCCACCACTGCCGATTGGTGCTATTTCCCAGCAGGATGATGGATCATCACCACGTTTTCACATAGAGCATCTTGTCAAGGAAATTAACCAGGCACAGGTATCTGTTGGCGGTGGCATATTCATGGAGCCACAGAAGGTGCGAAGAGTCGCATTGTTTTAAATTTCTGCAAATCTCCTTAAGTCTTGCTTAATAGAAAACAGTTGCATTTTCTTATCTGCTTGTACACTCCATCCGTGTGCACAGTATCACACACCGTGTAGCTTCTGGAAAACTCCACTGCATGTTCGTTAGAGAATATCACTATCACAGGGTTATTTAACTACCCACGTACGAATTCCTATATAAATATATAAAAGTAAGTTTGACCTTATGGATCCTGGGAAAGTGGGCCTCCCTAGGGGTCCTCAAGCCATGTTTTGAGAGCCTCTGTTCTAAAAGGACCCACATGGACAAATTTTGTGCTAATGAGCAATCCGTTTCCTCTATGTAGCAAAGCAAATCCACTAAGGATATAGTTTAGTAACACTGTTAGCCAAATTTGAGTTATATAAGCCCGATATAATAAAACTCTTTTTTTTTTTGCAGAGGATTTGTGATTAAAATGCTTTACAAGTTCACGGGGCGCCTGGGTGGCTCAGTCGGCTGAGCGTCCGACTTCGGCTCAGGTCATGATCTTGCGGTCTGTGGGTTCGAGCCCCGCGTCGGGCTCTGTGCTGACAGCTCGGAGCCTGGAGCCTGTTTCGGATTCTGTGCTCCCTCTCTCTCTGACCCTCCCCTGTTCGTGCTCTCTCTCTGTCTCAAAAATAAATAAATGTTAAAAAAAAAAAATTAGAAAAAAAAATGCTTTGCAAGTTCAATCTTATTTTTCCCCCACTTGACAAGTAAGTGAGAAACTTGGCAAGAATCTGTCTTTGAAAGGCAGTCGGACAAAAGAGTACTAGATAAAGGTATATGGGGCAAGGAAACTCTGGGCTAATTATAACCCCCAAACCTACCTTTTCTTCCCCCAAAGATTACAAGCTTTTACTTGTAGCACAACACTATAGTCTTCACTCCCCTCCTGGTCTGCTGGCCCCCTATGTGCCTCAGAATTATCCCACACTCAAGCTTTCTGGGAGCAGGGGATCTGAACTCAAACCTGGATCCCCTCTTTAAGGAGGATTCCAATTTCCTGCTGGGCAAAGAGAGACAACTCTGTAAGGGAAAACCATTAAAGACACAGGGTAGTCATCAAAACCTAAAAGTAAGTGCACTTAACACCTTTACAGAGGAATTCTATAAACAGGATATGACTTTTCATCCTTCTCTAATGCATAAAATACAAATTTTTCTCAGGAAGAAACACACTGTTCCGTTTCTCTTGAAGTTCAAACCCAAAATCTCAAATGCAGCCATTCCAGAGTTGCACAAATCAAGTCCCCGAACGAGGAAAGGACTCCACATGTGCAATGGTTAGATTGATTCTTTAATTTTTAAATGGAAGAAACCAAAATCAGAAAGCAATTACACTTTCCATTTTATTCTCTTTGAGCAAAGACCTGCTGGTTGAGACATGAGGATTGTACTTTAAGGATGCACATGCCTAAATCCAATTTATTTTTGCTTTTGGAAGCAGGATTGTGCCGTTTCCAGGAAGTCAGTCATGTCTGCATGCCAAAAATGGCAAAAAATAGACACTCCTTTCTAGAAACGGTTATAATGTACCATGACCAAAAAAGTGTTTTTCCCCCCTAACAGATAATCTTGCATAAAAATGAGTCATGGGATTTCAGAAATGAAAAGTCTCTTCTCAGATAGGTGTGTGCAAGTTTCCGTTTTTGTTTTTTTTTTTTTTTTTTCCAGCAACAGATCTGAGCCTTCCATAAGTTATGTTATAATGAGAATGGCATCATCTGGAGCCTTTGAGTGAAAGGGGAGTATGGTATTTACAGTTCAGCAAGAGGGAAGATGTTAGTCTCAGAAGAAAAAAAAAAGATCTCTCTGTTTGTGTTCCTGTGAGAGGAATTTTAACTTATAAGGCATGAAAGACTGTTAGGGTGTTTCTGAAAATTATCTTACCCTGTAACTTCATCAGCTTAATTTTAGACCCGAGTGAGAGTATCCTACATCCTAACGTAGCCCTGAAAGCGGTCTCTCCCGTGGGGGTTGCTCAGGAGGAGTGAGAAAACGGTCCATCTACCTTTGGGCATTCTCTGGAAAGGCCTGGTTTGGCAAGATCGGGAAATGAGAATAGATGGCTCTCACCTCACACACACCCAAGGGTGAGCAGAAGATAAGCAACTGGCTGCCCTACGCCCTGTGCCCCATGTGCCGCCCTTGGGCAGCAGAGGAGAGGTGTGAACGGCCCCTTCCCTCTGGGTGGACACAGCAATCATTCTTCAGTCTCACTAAGATCAAATTCCTTCTCACGATAAAACTTCGTATCACCCGATTCCCTGGCTGCCCCAAGCAGCAGATAGCTATCAAGCTCACAGACAGATACGGCTGAAGATCAGAAGCAGAGCCTCAGGGTCAAGTATGTACTAGGCTCTAGCTTTTCACTGTGTTAATACACCTGTCTTTGCGTCAGTGCTACTAGGGTCCCCAGGACTCATCCGGAAGGCTTCTCTTGAAGTTCTTCAATGAGCATGAGAGGCAGTTGCTGCAGGACGACCTGGTGCGCCTTTGTGATGGGCTGATTTGACTAGGTGGCAACTGAAAACATTAAGTCATGAAAACGAACCTGCGATAAAATGTAAGATTCGTTTAGTTTTAAGATGAAACAGAAGCTTCCCAAACAGTCCTGGGCTCGCTTCTGACCCCAGCTACACGGGGCGTAAGTCCACTCTCCTCTGCCTTAGGTGGACACTGGTGGGAAAAACTGACCGCCCTGGTGTATCCTAATAACCACTTTGATTTTCGTGAAGATTTTAATCTTGGGAAGTTGCCTTGAGCCTCGATTCAAACCAATTCTGTTTGATGTGTTATGCGTGGATAGGAGAATTACAAGCAGTATTTCCCAACTGGGATGGAAAAGCAGTAAAAGCATTTGCCAAGTTCCCTCTGTGGACTTTTTCCCGACCTGTCCAACCTGACTGCACTCAGGCTCTGCTGACCCAAGACGGTCTTCCCCTCGATCCGGGAGAGTCGTAGGTAAGAAGCAAACACTGTAACAAAAACGGACTTTTCCTTAAGAAGATCTACGTCCATTTCATGTCCGGGAGGCCGCTGGCAGAAAGTGTCTTGAACAAATTTTGGGTGGTGTCTTGAGAGTGTTTTTACTGAAAAGGTCAAATATGCCCACCATCAATCTTTTCTGCGAAATCAACCCAGAGGTTACTCAAAAGCTCTCAGAGCAACTGGAATTTACATCTACGTGCACAACACAGGGGTCCTGGGATTCCAGAGCATTCTCAGAGTCCTCATGGGTATATTCTTAAACGTCAATCTATCATTACCCTTCGAATTCCCGTTCCTCCTTATCTAACTTAAATAAGGAGATAAAGCTCTGACACTCCTGAGCTTTGCTAAATTTGTTTAAATATTTCAAGTTCTGCCAGCTCCCGCTTCTCTCCCCATTTGGGGTCCTGACTAAAAAGGTGAAGAAATATTCTGGAGGAAACCTCAGGACCCGGCTTCATAAATCTTCATCTGCTACATTCCTAAAATGTCCTGTAACCCAAAGCCTACAACAGAGGGTATTCAGAGAAATAACCAAGCAAATACATAGCCCAGAGTCCAATAGTCCTCTCTTTTCAGCGTTATTTGTACTTTCTCTTGTGAAATGGCTGCTCCCGGGTCTCTGTGGCTTTGTACCCAAGTATCTTTTCAAGGGCTCCCATCAGTTACCACCACACATGCAGGAAGAGGGCATGCGTGGCCATGTGTGAAGGGGGCTGGGCTTCTCTATATGGCTCCCGTGGCACGGCGAGTGTGGCTGCATCTGTGCCACTTTCATAAACTTGACTTGGGAACAGACAAATGTGGCCCAACACGTAGACGAGAAGATGCAACCTGAGCCAGCAGAACGTTGCCTTGGAAAAGCCTTCTTATTTCGGTTCCAAACCACACATACTTGTCCAGTTAACAAATGCAGCAGGGGATATTGGTCTACAACATTCATGTGGAGGCCAAGGGCTCTGCGCGGTCCTCCGCCCTCTTCTCCCCCCGCCCCCACCTGCCTTCCCAAGAACAATTAGATTGCATGGAAACTTGGGGGGGAAAGTTAGGTGACTGTCCTTGTGGAATGCCTGCACACTCCACCAAGGAGAGGAACTTGGAAGTATTTTAATCTGAGAGAACTCAAGGCGGGGGGGGGGGGGGGGGAGGTTCCCTATAAATAAAATCATGTTCAAATAAACACGAAAAGGAGCCAATATTTCCTGTAAGGCCACTTTTCAGATGGATTACTGGCAGGAGTATTCTTTTGCAGTCTTATGGCTTACTTTGCTATCATCTGCTTAAAATTTGAGTCATTGAAAACATAGATGCTAAGATCTAAGCCCTCACTTGGACGCAATAGTACAAAGGAAGCAGAAAGGCTCGTTCCAAGAGCAGACTCAGAGGCAGAACTCTTGGACTCCTGGGTTCTATTCCTGGCTCGGTCCCTGGGCTCAGGTCAGCCCTCGGTCAGAATCTCACTTCTAATCCCTTCAAATCATTTGTTAGTCCCTGTTGTCTAAACAGTGGGGAAAAACCCTGAGTAACACCCCTGGATCCTGTTCAGTCAACTGGGATGGTTGGAGATGGTTATAACTCACTTCCAAGAAACAGGGGCGATTTAGCCCGTGGTAGAATTAGTATGTTCCTGAGAGATCCCAGTGTCATCAGAACAAACCCTCAAGGCACCGAAACATTTCTCCACCTGCAAGAATCTGTGTTCTTTTAATGTGACTTTCAAACATAGGGTTGTCCAGCAGTTTATAGCTCCTTATGGCAGCCACATTAGAATAATTCTGGTTGGGCTTCAGACCTCTGAGAGAGAGAATAAAGAGACAGGTATATTTATCCCCAGTTTATAGATGAGAAAACTGAGGCTTAGGGAGGTGAGGAGACTTGACCAAGGGCCCGAAGCTAACAAGGGGGTGGGGACCCAGACCTACAGCTCTCCAGGCGAAGTGTTCTTTTCTCTCTAACACACAGATCCTCATTAATAACCTACTCTGGGACCCAGACAAATGGATGGAGGGAAACTGGTCCAAGTGTCTCAGCAGAAGCTGTAATGCCTTTTTAGTGCAATAAAGGGTAAAGGGCCAAAGCTCTCCGAGGCTCCCATTAGATGGTCCAGCACGTGCCCTGCGCACCTCTGCTAACTTCGGCCGTGGTTCTCCTGCTCGTGGCTCCTCTGAGAACGGAGAGGAGATGCAGAAGCTTCTTTCCCCCTCACTTAAGCTCCCATGTCCCCAGGCGGACTACCTGGCTGCTCCTCGCTTCCCACCATAGCTTTTGTTCTGGGAGCGAAGGGCTACGAAGACAGGTGTTCCGGGAAATTTGCAGCCAAACTGCGATTAGAATGCCCGGCTACTGTTTGTGTTTAGGCAAGTCATATAGTTTCCTGTACCCCTTTTACCTGGAATGTGATTCTCTCTTCCCTTGACCTGGCCAACCCTCACGTCCACTTCAGGCTTCATCCCGACCAGCACTTCCCAGGGGGTCCCGGGGCACAACGCACAGCGCATTGGACTTCTAAACAGCACTACCCTAGAAGAGCCTTTCCTGACCCCGTGGACCACAGGTTAGCCGACCTCCTTCTCCCCTGCGCCTTCTCCAATGACACAGTCTCACAGCACCCTGGACATCTCCTGTGCCATTTGTCAGAATTTTCACAAATTAGGATTACTAGGATGACTGCATGATTTTTGTTTTAAGTTTGCTTCCCCACTGGACTGTAAGCCCTCTGAAGGCAGGGCCAGCCTTGCGCTCTGCCATGTTCCCAACGCTGAGTTCTTAGAAAATGTTCCATTGGTATTTACTGACTAGAAATGAATGACTGACGGGATACATCGGTGACACGAAGTAGACCCTGCTGTGGTCTACCAAGACTTCCACACCGTAGAAAATTCGAGTCATTTCTTTCTGGTCAACACCATTGAAGTTCCCAGCACAAAACGAAATTTAAAAAATTAAACACACGTACCTCAGACCCCTTGTGAAACAAACACTCAATCCCTTGACCACTTGGGGATTTTATGAATAAGGATGGTTCCTTTGGAATTCGTAGGGGCTGCCTGCTTTTACTCATGTGGTCATCAGGTCTTACTGTCCCGATGAAATACTGGGGGTAGGCTTCTGGGGTTTCCAGCAGACGCAGAAAAACTGGAAATACTTTTGAAGCCTCCCTACTGCCCCTCCCCCCACCTTCATAAATGCTTCAAAATATACTCCAGGATTGCTCTAGCTCTGTATCTGCGAATAGAATGTAACTTAACTAAAGTAAACGCTACAGATCCTTTTGTAAAAAGCAGCTGCTTCCAGATGGAAGACATTCTGGCAGAACACATTACATGGTCCCAGTCCACAATCTTAAGCATTTCCCCTGCAGTAATGTGTCATCAGGAAGGTTTTCTGGTGACAGACAAATGGATTCACTTTAATTGGGGACGATTTCACTTCAAATCCTATTCGAGGGAGCGGCAGGGTGTGGATAAGGCCCAGGCCCGAGGCATTCTAAAAGGGCACGCTAATTCACTTGGGGAATATCTATTAACCGGGGAGCAGCAAAATCCTTCTGGGCTTAAGTGGCGTCCAGCTTGGCTGGGAACTGTAACATTCATTATACCCTTTGTTGATAAGATCCCCAATTAGTCACTCGGAAAAAGGAAGGCTCAAACAGGCGACTGACACGAGGAGCTGTGCTAAAGCAGTTGGATCCTGTGGGATGTGGAGCCATACGGGCTGCCCCCGGTTTCCCATCTTGGCTGCCATCGAGGCAAGATTGTATCCCACAGTGAAGCTGCCAACCTGCCTGCAGAATTCCTTTACGAGGCTGGGGGCTGGCTGGCATGTCCGAGTGGAGGGAGAACAGAGAAAGGGCAGACCCACACGGGGAGCTGCAAGACAGGGGCCCTAAAACCATGCCAGGAGCCCAGGAGCCAGATGCAGCCTGCAGCCCCACAGTTCTCTTAGTGGGCATATGGGGATCTAGTTCGTCTGGTGAACGGGAGATCTGTAACGGTGCAATTCTATTTCTGACCCCTCTAACGGAAAAACCAATATTTTATATACACATAAATGACAGACGCAGATATAGGTGGATAGATACAGATGTAGTTCTCAAAAAATTCATGCCCGATTTTTGCACTTGATCTTAGCCCAAAGGCCGAGAAGCGATTCATGCCCGATGTTTGCACCCTATTTTCACATATTTATATTAGGCAGGTCAGAAATTTTAGATACATGGATTCAAGTTTTTAAAAAAAGCACATCATTAAGGTGGAAAGTATATGATTAAACACATCAGCATGGATCAGGAGAGGCAGCATATCTGGGATGGAAATTGCAAAAGCGACTTCCTCCGTGACCACTGACCTGGGGCCACTGAGAGTGGCTGTGTCTCTCACCGCCTGGGCTGTTTCTGATGCAAAATCCAGGGCGCCTGCCACTGGCTTAGTTACAGTGCCCACGAGTCCTTTCCCAAGGCCAGATATGAAACCGCTGACACCCCCTTCTGTTTTCACTCCTTCCACTGTTGAGGTTATCACACTGGTCAATCCACCAATGATACCTAGAGCAAAAGAAACAAGGGCCGTTGTAACCTGGCCAAGGACAAAGCAAAAGCATTTAAAGCCGAACCTCATCGATTCCATGCACCCGGCAAGGTAACTTAGGGACATTCGGTCGACTTCTTAATAGGCTACAGGCAGGCCAACTCTAGCTGGGAAACCCAGTAGGCTTGCCCACCAAGTCGAGAGTCTGAGAGTATATATCACACGTCAGTCTCAAGTAAAGTGTGTTCCAGTTTAAAAAATCACAGAAAACCTCAGAGGTTAACAGTGGCTACTTTCCAGTTTCAGAGTTTGGGAAGCATACGGGCCATCAGGAGATGACACGGACAGTAGGACTAAACCAACAGACTTTGGGGAAAGTTGGGACCCCATGAAATATAAGGCAGAGAGAACTAAATACAGCTCCTCAGTTTTCCAAGAACACTATGTGACTGGCCAACACCACCAGAAGTTTGAAACGGGTAAAAACAACTGCATGCTTTGCTGAAATTGGGTTTAGGTAATGAGTAAATCATGAGGCCTTGATGAAAGGCACCCCCCCTTCCCCCCCGCCCAACCCAAAGCTGCCAAAACCAGCCAGGACTCTCAATGGAGTCTGTTCCAAAGACCAACCTAGGTCAAAGAGACATTCCAAACATTTTGAAAGTTGACAGCAATGACCTTAAAGAGCCTCAAAAGTGGCCAGAGGTTGGCAGAGGCTGGAGACGACACAGGGGCTACAGGGAAGAAGGGGGGCCCTGTCCAGGGAGCACTTCCAGGATGTGTGCCAGGGACACTCACAGGATGTTTACCCTTTGACGGTGGGGGCATGAGGAAGCTCTCTAGACTCTTCAGCTCTAGTGAGACAAATCGGTAAAGGAAATCCCCTGGGTGAGAACGCACTAACAGCACTAACAATCCATAGCGTTTCTTTTGGATTCTGGGTCCGCTTGCTCCAGTGAGGTTACGGTCCTCTCCCAACCTTTGGAACCACATTCACAGAGACACAGACATTACTGAACCTGGCACAAGCAGGGTCTGCAGAGAAAACTGAGCAAGACTCCCAGTTTTTAAAACAAGGAGACTGAATGGATTCTGGTTCTTGTTATGATTTAAGAATTTTTTTCATCCTGGGCACACTTGGGTGGCTCGGTCGGTTAAGTGTCTGACTCTTGATTTCGACTCAGGTCTTGATCTCGCGGTTCAAGGGATCAAGCCCCACATCGGGTTCTGCACTGACAGCGCAGAGCCTGCTTGGGATTCTCTCTCTCTCCCTCTCTCTCTCTCTGCCCTTTCCCTGCTCTCTCCAAATAAATAAATTAATTAAAAAACAAAAACGAAAACAAAAAACAATGGTTTCATCCTGAAGGAAAAAGGATGTCACTCGCATACAATCCAGAGCTTCACGGAAACTCCTTGGATGAGGCTACCTGTTCCTGGAGATGCTGCACATACTGTATGAATGGTCCTTGGTTGGAGGGGATTTTGCAACCAACCTTGAACCCATCATCCATCTTTTTCAGCACACTGTCGTGTCCATCTGAAAAGTGAGGGCAGCTATATTTTCTCTCCACATCCCAAGGATGCTAGACAGGTAAAGGCAATTATGCACAGTAAAGCATTTTACATTCATTAAGAACACAGTTCCTCCGACTCCCATGCACTATCATTATATTTACTAGGAAGAATGAGGAAACCTTTCACCCCACACGGCTGCCCAGCAACCAACTTTTTGAGTCCGTGAACACATTAATTTCAGCTAAATTTTACTCCTGGCTTGAATGTCTCCTTTGGGGCAGCTCCCTCTCCAGTTGGGCAGGCTTAAGAAAAGTAAAGGCATTTTGAGCCAAACCTCACAAGTGAGGAAAACCGATAAACAAAAACGCTGTCCTAAACATTGTATCCCAAGCCTGAAAAGAATTATTTTTTCTTTTTCTTCTCCACATTCCTCCTTCTTCCAAATGCAGATATTCTGAACTTGATCAGTCTGGATATGACTTCTGATAGCTTCAGATTATTTCTAAGAATCTGGTACCAACAGCGCAGTTTCCTAACCATCCTAACCTAACTATAAGCATGAACTATATGCCAGGTATCGTGTGAGGGTCTGAAGTATAAAGGTGAATACACGATGGTCTTTCTGCTCTCCTGACCTTCCCCATCTATCAGGAAAGCAAGACACACACACAGCTGGCTAGAGACATGACCTAGACTGCCACGTGTGCCCTGATCGTCATTAATTCTGACTGGGGACAGTGGAGCAAACGTCACTTGAGTGGAGACTTCTAGGTTGAGTTGGACTCTGCCTGCCAAGGAAGTGAGGCAGGGGAAGGGAGCAGGATGAACTGAGTGAGCAAGGCACGTCTGGGGAACAACACTGGGCTTCGGGTGGCTGAAATACAGCATGGCTGGGGGGCAGTGGTTGGCCAAGTTGGCTGGGTTTACATTTCCAAGGGCCTTGGATGTCACACTCAGAAGTTGTGGAGAAAAAACACAACAAAGGGCAAATGACTCGGAGGTAGAGCAGTGAAGGGCAGAATTCATACAAATTCAGAGGCTTAATACATCCATGCCATCACCTACATCTCTTGGATGCCTGCATTTACAATCCAGGTGAGTGTGCATTTACACAAGACTCAAAAACATCTGGGCCACAAACCTGGCGGCCGGTTTCACATTTCACTTGCCATGGAAGGAATGCTCAGTAAGCAGAAGGCGGGTATCGAAGCGGCAATTCCGCATTCTAGAAAGGGGTTCACATGATGATACCGTATCACATTTTGGGAACAGAAGCCAAAGAACAGGAAAGGATCGCAATGTGTGCAACGTGTTGAAAATAAATGAAGGCTTGCCACAGGCTGTGACATTTCAGTTGCGAGGAGGGTACAATAGGACAGCCTGGAAGGCTCTCAGGTACACCAAGCTCCCCGGCCTGGATGTCCGCTTGCCATCAGATGGGTGAAAAGGGCCCCGAGGAACTGTGGCAGGAGAGCCGTTCTCCCGGCAGCCGTGACTTACCGTGAGCCAGGCCGTGGATGCCGGCTACGAGGTGCTCCCCGCTCGTGGCCGCG
This sequence comes from Felis catus, assembly GCF_018350175.1. Lineage (NCBI taxonomy): Eukaryota > Metazoa > Chordata > Mammalia > Carnivora > Felidae > Felis > Felis catus. The sequence goes on along the minus strand of NC_058375.1, from coordinate 9,186,276 downwards.
TGGTATCTGATGTACTCCCGCTCCGACTGATGCCGATTGTCCATCGTCTTCCCTAAGCCGTCCGACAGCGTCCCCGCAAACTGGAACGGATCAAACACGGAAGGAAAAGGGTTTTAAAGCCTCAGCGCTGTTTTTGCTATTTTAGTGATTTTGCATAAATACCTTCCCTTGCTCCTAGCTGGGATTCAGCAAATACCAATGGAGAGAGAGATTAACTGCTGAGTCACATATACTGTGTGTCCCAGGAGACTGGTTCTCAAGGCACTGGACGCACAAGATTGGAGGGTGCGGACACGGGTGGACACGAGGTTCGCAGAACGTCTACTAACCGCCCCTAATGGCATCCACCTTCCACGGTCCTACTGCAAATTTACTGAAAAAAAAAATTAAACGTATACCAAAATGACCCCGTGGGGGAGAGGGAGGTATTGGGATTCTGTAATGTTAAGGACAGAGGCTCTCTGCGCAGAGAAATCAGTGGGATTCAAAATAGGAAACACGGCACCTTGTTGCTTTAGGGTTTGGTGCCAAACCTTTTAGAGACATCAACTGCCCTAAAGCGATGTCTTCTCTTTCACTTCTTCGGCAAGTACCGAGTGCCGAGGTGCCCAGCCCCATTTGTCCACAAGGGAAAATGAAGTATATGGAAAGGCTAACAGGTCAGGTCACCTTTGGTACGAAATGGCGGACTTGAACTCATGACTTCCAGTGCAAAATCCTCCCCCACAAATCAGGGAAAGATCTTATTTATCCTGGCATTCTTTTACCAGAGAAGCGGTCTCATCCGTCAAAGCTGGATAAAAAGGACGTAAAACTCTGTTTTGTCACAAGACAATCTGAAAAGGTTTAAAGTGACAGTTCATAAACCACAGGGTACTTATCCTCATCATTCAGGCATAAAGAGGAAAGGATATCAAATATATAATTAACCTTCTCGGGAAGGATCTACCAAAACAAGTGGGTTAAGTGCCAGTGACCCAGGACTAACCTTTCAGAAAACTCACAGGAATGCTATTTAGACACAGAGCTCAGCGCAAAGATTCAAGGCGAACAGCCTGCCTTGAAGGCCGGGTACACTGGGCAGCCCGGCCTTCGGGGCCTGTTTCGTACTGGTCTGGCGAGGGACATTTTTTACACAGGTATGTCCTGGAAGCCACCAGGCCCGAGGCTTTGTGACACAAGGGACAGGAAAGGGGGAGTTCTGGGCCCAGAAGAGAGACTAGGGGAAGAACCAGCAACTCGAGGTAAAGCAATGGTTTCTGGAGCAAGAGAGGGGAACACACATTCCTTTCACTCAGCCTAAATGCTTTTACAATCCAGGGCAGTGATTACTGACCTTTCTGGAGATGCAGCCCCTATCATTATTTGCTTCAGGCCTTGCCTCCCCTGTCTCTCCGTGTCTAACTGGAGAGCTAAAGTTAATGAAAATTAACTTTCCAGCTGCCTTTAGGATGGAGACGCCACGGGATGTTGCAAAGCCAGCACTGTGAATCAATAAATGGGGCTTTAGTCAGGGATCCCGTCTGAGAGCCACCGTGAGCCATGAGTTTGGGCATCTGACCAGACCGGATTCGAGTCCTGCCTCAACCACTCCCGTAGCTACAGGAGCCTGAGCAAGGTGCCCTCCTGCCGAGCCTCCCCGGTGGCATCTGCAGAGTGACGATGGTACCAACGCCTCTATGTGGCTGGAAGAATTAGTGACAGGGGCTCAGGGTATGGCATCCAGTCAGCATTCTTACTGTTATTATTAGTCAGCTACTAGTCCCAGCGGGAACATCCTGCACCATGAAGAAAGCCTTTCAAAGGTTTAGAATTATGGTCATTTGCACTAGGCTTTAACATAAACAAAAACACCCCCCCCCCTTTCCAGCAGATAAACACCAGCCTCCAAAATGAGTTTCTGGAGTGGTACCATCTTTAAAATTAGAGTGCTGGATTTGGTGGTTTCCAAAATCCTTTCCAGCTCTGACAGTGTGTGATCTACGATCCAAGTTAGGACATCTTTATTAAGCACTTACTGTGGGCCTGGCCCAGATTTATGTACTGCTGGGGACACAAATACAGCCTTGGGCCTATTTTCAAGGATGACAGTCTCGCTGGGAAGGTAACAACCCCATACGTGAGACGGACAGCAATGAGGGTCTGCAACACAAACCGAAACACTTGCAAATCGAGGGAGAAGAGGAAAATGTGACCCTTGTTTTAAGGGTAAAAAAAAAAAGGGAGTCCCTGCTACATTCTGGAACCATGTAGGCTGCCGGTGTGCTGGTGTTCTCCACTCAGGGTCTGGACAAAAACACTTTTCCCTGATGCCACAGAAGAGGTGAGGCAGCGGCCAGTCAAAGAGCCCTTCTCAGAAGCGCGATGTTTCCAGAGGCGCGTGTTCTGCCTGAAGAGTGCCCAGCGGCACCCACGCTCCTTCCGGGGTTTTGTCCGGGTCTCTCCCACTTCCTCAGACTCTCGTTTTCCTTGAAAAGAGGTCTGTCCTTGGAACAGATAAGGTCCTGACTACGGATTTCTGGCAGCTGACTAGGAAGAAATGAAAAATCCTATAATACTTTCCGCCCCCCCCTAAGAAAATATGATAGAATCCTCTAGGCAAACTGCCCACCACCACCCCCGCCCCCACCCACAACACGAGTTCAATACCCGAGGTTTGGGAGTGAGCTCGTGCCAAAAACTTAACTGCCAAGTGATTCTGCTACTGCCCCTTCACTCCCCCAGCACTGATTGGACCCGGGTGTTCTCAGTATAAAAATACCACATCGACCACAGCAGGGATGGGGTAAGATGACCTGAGAGATCACTCTTTCCTCTAAATGCTGGATTCTTCTGTGTGCTTCGTAGCTGTGGAAAGGTGCCCACACCTACTCAACTTACTTACCCTAGGACTTCTGTCTGAATTCCCACTTCTCTGTGGGTAAACAAATTATTCAGGCAAGCCAACTGGACTTGTCTTTTGTCACTTGTGGGTCCACGTAAGGGACACAAAGATGTTATTAGCAGGAAACTATTACCAAAGACTTCATCCCTGTAACGGTGACTGACAACTCAGGAAATGGGAAGATGTTGAAATCCATGATCCAGCCAAACCCGTACTGATTAGAGGTTAATCAGATTTTACGGGGAGAGACTCTTTATAAGAACTAATCTGAAACCAGTGAGTTGACGGGTGCCGTGGTCAAAGAGGCTGGGCCTTGGGCCAGTCCACCGGGCTTCTGAGTATGAATCCAGGGCACCAAAAGCTTGTGGCCTTCTCTCACTGTGGGAGCACTGAGTCATACTCAATTCCACCTCTCTCATTCCCCACCTCAGTGGGAAAATAAATCATACCCCGTATCTTATTTCTCCCTCAAAGACAGGGTAGGAACACGGGCTGGAGAGGGCGGGGATTCCAGTAAGCAAGCACTCTGTACGGTGCCCTCCGGCACTGGTCTTCTCTGAGGCTGGGAAGTGTTATCTCACCCGTGTCCTTGAGTTAGAACACAATCGTCAAAACACAGCCAGGGTGCCCATGACAGCCACGGTGTGCCGTGTGGTGGTGACTGGGCAGGACATCCATTACTGCCCACCCCCAGTTCTGCCTGTGTATTTTAAAAAGAAAAGCCAAATGCAACGAGACTCAAACTCACTTTGAAATCTCTTCAGAGCAGATGCTCTTGGGCATGCTCATGGATGTCAAAATGGGGAGTGAAGCTCGGAAGCAGAGATTCAGATAAGGGGAAAACTAATCTCAGAGGCAGCAGGGGAAAGGCTGAAAACCGTAAGGATATGAGCAAGCACAAAGCAGCGATGCACTGACCCACCAAGCAATCAAACATGTACAGAACACATGCTGTGCGCTAGGCTAGCACTTGAGAGTCCTCAATCAGAGATGGCCTCTGCCTCCTGCCTCCGAGGACCTCGGAAAAAACTTCACACCTGACTTTGGATTCTGTGGCACTGAATAGCCGTGAGATCATGGACAAGTAACTTCACCTCTGGGAGCCTGTGTCCTCATCTTCAAAATGGGAATGAGAATATCCACCCACGGGGAATGCCGGAAGGATTAGACAATATGCGTGAAGCACTGAACACAGAACCTGATACATACAAGGCATCCAATGAAAACAGTACTGTGTTATCTGAACTTCCATTTCTTCACCTGCAAAATGGAAATAATCAGGTCCCGTGGGGCTGTTGAGGGTTAAGCGAGATGGTGTGCATACGCAGGACTTGGCAGGTGCATCCCCCGAGAAGCGGAAGCTATGTGCCCAGGGGCAGAAAAGCCCGGGACAGACAGCCTGGGCCAGGCTCACACGCTGGGGAAGGACTAGCACTCAGAGGGAAATATGTAGACAATTTGTAACTCTCCTTGGTAAAAAAAGGATACCTGGACACCAGAAGGAGCTTTGGGGGAGACGTAGGTCAATATAGCCCATTTTGTAGCGATTTCAAGTCCACAGAAGACTAGAAAGTTTCCAAGGAACAGAGCGTCCTTCAGAAAACCTGCTCTTACACTTGCGAAAACAACACGGGTTTTTGTCCTTTCTTTCACCGAAGGAAGCTTTAGCATACACCACGCTTGTGAATTCTGGCCACAGTCGGAAGTCCTTAATTTCTGGAAAGCCCTATCTTCAACCGGGGGGTAAAAAAATCTCAGAGGCGCTTCAAGATGCCAGTTCTACTGCGTGGCTGACGTACCCAGTGTCAATACCCCACCTTCCAGAAAGAATCCCATTGTCCATAGAAATGGAGCCGCTACAAATTAGCCCGGGGTTTGGGGCCAGGCTCGGGACAGTTGGTTTTACAAAACTGAAATTCAAGTAGATGCTGGAATAATGCAAGAGAAAAATTCACGCTGTGTCCCTCTGTTTGCTCCGATCAGTTTTCCTGACCCTTTTATGATATTCAGCAAGCATGGGATGCCAGAGATATTTGGCCAGTGTAACAGGAGCCTGGGCTTGAATTCCCCCCCCGTCCGCCCCCCGCTTCTCTGGTGTTCTTCTTTCACAGTTATTTACCTAATGGAAATTTCCTCCTTAACGTCCTTGTTCCACCGAGTAATTGCTGGTGACAGTACCTTTCCCATCACCAGGGCAAATGGTGGCCACAAATAGTGGCAAAGGGAGAGCAGGGCCGGGGCGTGGCCGTCTGAGGGGGTCTCGCGTCCTCCCACCCAGAAAGGTGTTCGACTGCACGGCTCGGCCACCAGTGGCTGCGATTCCAGGCGGCGCCGTCAGCTCCGCTAAGCGGGGGCACGTCAACTCGCAAACGCCGCTGTACGCCCGGTGCCTGAGAGCACGGCCGATGTGCACGTGTGTCCTGGCGGCCGTGGCTCAACTCTCGAGCCTCGGTTTACCTAGCTGCAAAACACGAGACTCTCAGGGGAGCTCTAGCGCAGAATGCCTAGCACCGCGTCTGGCACAGGGCAGCGGGCCCCCAATTTTTACGAGTTTCTTTTTCTTAATTTTTTTTTATTCATTTTTGAGAGAGACAGACAGAGACAGTATGGGTGAGGGGAGAGGCAGAGAGAGGGGGAGAGAGAGAATGCCAAGCAGGCTTCTCGCCGTCAGCACGGAGCCCAACGCGGGGCTCAAACTCCCGAAACCGTGAGATCATGACCTGATTTGAAACCAAGGGTCAGACGCTCCACTGACTGAGCCCCCCCCCAGGTGCCCCCCAATTTTTACAAGTTTCGTACAAGTGGCGCGGAGGCTTAAGCTCGAGAGTCCTTTCCGGCTCTGCTGGGACACCAGTAGAAAACGTGCTGCCAACCCCTCAAGTCCTCCACACGGAGGCGTCACCACTTCACTCCCTCACCATTACCATATCCACACTCAGAACCCATTCTCCGTGTGGGCGTTGCCTTGACATCGAAAACCCCTCTTGCGACCCTTGTGGCAAAGAGGCAAGAGTTAACGGGGAACGGGATCCAGCCAGCAACGGGGATCAATCGCTGACACGAGGCCAACCAAACGGCCAGACGGCGGAGGGTCAGGCCGGGACTGGGGAAGGGCATTAATAAAGAAACAAAGGAAAAAAGAAGGACATGGAGCAAATTGAGGTTTGGCAAGAAAGAGGCAATTTTGGACCCCGGATCTCTCTCCTCTCCACTAGAAGTGGGACAGGTTTGTCTGTTTTCAGTTCTACTTGGTTATGATTACGTATAGCCCTTAAGGCAAGGAGAGGAAGGAGGAAGAATCCAGCACAGAGACCCTGCATAAGAATAACAGACACTTTTTTAAAGCTAGGACTCACATTATACAGCAGTAACAGGCCCAAGCCAATGACCTTGCTTTTTTTTTTTTTTTTTTTTTTTTTTGGTCTCTGGTGATGTACAAACCCTCTGACCCTGGGACCTACATACACCATGTTGCTATTTCATGGATAAACACTTATCAGGCAGCAGACACTCCTTTGCAGTTAAGAAACAAAGTTATCCAAAGCCACCCAGAATTATCTCGGCACACAAGGTCTCAACATAAGCAACAAAGTCAGACCTCAGGATTGTCCCGGTTCTTAACTAGCCCAAGACACACGCCTGCTGAATTGGCAAGTCTCCCTTGCTATTCTGCAACTCTGACCCGGTTTTGAACTCGGATGTTGTCTCAGATTAATCTAGAAGCTCAGAGTGGTTTGAGGCACTCTCCTGAAAGGATTGTGCCTTTTCTTCAAAAAGGATTGGCAGAGTTGGCTATAAGGCTTTAAAACCACAGCAGTAAGCAGAATACACAGGGGAATCAGGAAGACTGATGTTCAACAACAGGCACGTGCCACGGCTTCCTCACATTCAATTTTCCCTGTTTTTCCTATACCAGGTGTAAAGAATCATGTGGGCAGGATGAATCTTTAAACCCAGCTGCGGGATGGGATGGGGTCCTACCTTTAGCCCGTTATCAGCTTTTCCCCAGAAGGGGAAATCACGTTGCCAGGCCTCTACTCATCTACTGCTGAAAATCCCTCGAGGCCCACAGGAGAAGCCAGAAGGTGGGTTTCAGGAGAGCTGGTGCCAGTCAAGGAGAATAAGTCTTCCCACCCCATGAGAGACCTCCCGTTTGCCATCCTAACAAGGCATAAATTGAAAAAATATGAATATGCCTAAGTGGCCAGTTTCTCAGTACTGAACCAGGAGATAGATTATGTTACGGGGAAAAAAAAAATCCCTCCAAGGGTCACACCATAATGGCTGACTTGGCCAATAAATGATTTCAACTCTAGGGAAGCACACAGGCTTTGAAAAGCAAGGCAGGCATCCTGGTCCCAACTCTGTCACTAGTAATCAGCGAGGTCAACACGAGCAAAGCACAGTCTTCAGGGATCGGTATCTTCATCTATAAAACAGGAAGAACACTACCCACAGAGTCGCTGGAGGAATCTCAAGAGACCTTGGTTTTAAAAGGACTTGGGGGGGGGGGCGGAACAACACGAAGCGATGTGTAAATGCCAACGGTTATTACCGCAAATCCTTTTCTTTCTTCTAAGGACAGCACTGCTCCCCCTTCCTCCCTGACTGAATCCTGCATATCTCATCCTGTAATACAGGAATCACCTTATACCTGTTCTGGAACAAAGGAAAGCATAAAGAAGTCAATTATACGTAGATCGAAATCTCAAAATACAGAAACTAGAAATGGAATGGAACATTTCACAATAGAAAAGAAGCTCGAGCTTATCTCATTTCTAGTCACAAGGATTTCAATCTTGTACTTGGTATTTCAAATAAATAGATATATTCTCTTTAATGCCAAAAGCCTGGGAAGGAAGGGGATGGATGACCCCGTAAAGAATAATCAGAGATGCTAGGCACTATTGTAAACTGGGCTTCTTACTGACAAAGTCAGATACATTTCAAGGGTGACATATCTTGATGAGGTTTTGTTTTGTTTTTTTAAAGAAAATGGTCTCCACCTGGTTTCTTCATATAAATGAAGTTTTATTTATTTTTTATTTTATTTTTTGAGAGAGAGAGAGAGAGCATGCATACACACACAGCAGGGAAGGGGCAAAGGGAGACAGAAGGAGAGAATCTTAAGCAGGCTCCACACTCAGCGTGCAGCCAGACAACGCGGGGCTTGAGGTCACAACCGTGAGACCGTGACCTGAGCCAAAATCAAGAGTCAGATGCTTAACCGACTGAGCCACCCAGGCGCCTCTAAATAAGTAAAGCTTTAAATGAGTAGGCAGAATAAAGGAAAAGCTTCCAACTGCTGAAGACCGTAGTGTAACTTCTGGAATTATAAACATGAACCAACACTGTTTACTAATGTATCAGGCATTGTTCTAAGGGCTGGCCATCTTTGAAATCATTTGTTAGTTTAATCCATAGGACAACCCTATGAGGTAGGCTCTGTTATTATCCCCATTGGACAGATGAAACTGGAAAGACCATGATCACCTCCAACAAAAGTCTACTAAGAATCTACCTATATTTGACACTGGGTCATCTACGGAGGGAATCCAACCATGATTTTTGTTATTCCCTCCATGGAAAATTCCTTCCTGAATGCCAGTGAAAATCGCATACAGATGCCAAGTAGACATCTTTCCTTTCCTAAGCAATGGTGGCGACAAATGAAGGAAGCTAAGAGAAGCATAGAAATGATAAAGTTTCTGAAAACTTACATGCACATCCCTGAACAAGAAAGAGAGTCAGGCTCCAATCCCCTTCCTTCATCAACACCCTACCCCCTTCCATCACCCGTTTTTTTGCCTTATGCCATGTAGCCTACTTCCTCCTTTCCCCAAAGTCATCACTATCACATCTGAAATGGGCCCCAGAGAAGGATGAAGTTCTGGAGACGTCCATTACATGGATCATGTGACCCCACATTAGGTCACAGTACTTGTGGGCGCCATTTACGGCTGGGAAGAAAGATGGACGCCAAGCTAGGGTGAGGGTCGGGACCAGTGATTTCGAGAGCCCCTGCTTTCACAAAAAAGGTCTGCTCTTCCATCCCAGCTTCTTACAGAAGGATTTGCGGAAGGGGAGCTCAAAGATTTGCTTTGTCACAGCTGGTCTGGTCAAGCAGATCTAACTACAGACAAAGACCACTGCTCTGGTAAGGGCATTCTATGTACCAGTGAGTGACACATATGGAGATACAGATTCAAGGGGGAGGGGATGAAGGCAAAAGAGAGCTGTGGGGAGAGAATGAGCATGAGCCAGCCGCACTCCTGGGTAAGAAGGGATCCTGCAAGTGTGTCCCATTCGGCTCCACTCCTCTAGTCTGTGTAGCTCCAATGTTACTCCTGACAGCCCCACTTGTCGGAGAGTCACAGAGAACCCACAGTGGAAGCTAAGGGGCTGTTTTTTTACGACTACTCGACATTTTACGGGGGTGGGTGGGGTAGAGTCTGCACTGGGGACAACCAGACATTCAAAAGCCAACACCTCAAGGTGTTCAGGAAGTTGTTCATTAGCAAGCGTGATGAACGTGACAGAAGACACCACATTCGGAACTGGTGTTTGGCACCTGGAAGAACAAGAGAAGGTGAACCTCTCTTTCTGGGGTTATGATAAGAAGGGGAAGCAGCTCAGCTCCTAAGGCACTTACGTTAAGCCCTTCCTCATTTCTCCTGAGCCATGGCTTGTTCCCCAGCTCAAAGGAAAGGGCAAAAGAAGGTTCTTTGAGGAATGGCCTCAAATGTTCCCAACCCTTCAGATGGGCTAAGATAAAAATAAAATGGCAGTTTAGCTATTTCCCAACAGCTCCGAAGAAACCTCCGCTCCTTGTCTGTCGCCTGAACTCCTTGGTGGCCTTTTAGGACGAGGCGTTCTTGCCTTTGCTATCTTTCAGCCCCACAAAGGCTGAGTTGGGGGTGGACATTCAGAATTCACACCCATCTACTTCCTGTAGATCTAGGGTTTTTCAAGCCTGCTGCATTAGCTGTTTCCAGGTTAACAGATTTCAGGCCTAAAAAACAAGTCTTGGAATGAGGAAGAAAAGCCAATCCACTTAACAGTGAAAAAGGGAATGTGATCAGGGAGGCTTCAAAAGTACTAGTACCTTTTAGTATATTCTACTCTATAACATTCTATTATTCTAGTCTATCGTTTACACTGAATGGTAGGTTCTGGGATTCGTTTGTCCTTTAAACTGTACATATACCATATGACACTCTATTGATGGGCTCTTCCATGATTTAAAAATTATCGAATTAAAAAATGTTTATGGAACTTGTTTTCTAAATATGTGACCAAAGGCAGAATTCATTTTTAAAAATAAAAATCAGCTTTATGAAAATCATGCCTGTGTGTGAAATGCCACCATATTCAAAAACATCATGAACAGAACGTTTTGTAAATTTTGGCAAGCAGGCAGGAAAAGAGGAAAAACCGGAAGCCCACAAATAACCTAAGGAAAACAATGACAGATAACCTGGATGGCCATCCCTTAAGAATCTTGCAGAAAACTCCTCACTGCAATGGTGGAGACAAAAGCCAACTGCATAAAGGTCCTTTCTCTATTCAATACCTTCCTTCCTCCCATAAGAACAAGGGAAATCTTGGGGCGCCTGGCTGGCTCAGTCGGTTAAGTGTCTGACTTTGGCTCAGGTCATGATCTTGCAGTTTGAGTTCAAGACCCACGTCGGGCTCTCTGCTGACAGCTCAGAGCCTGGAGCTGCTTCGGATTCTGTGTCTCCCTTTCTCTCTGCCCCTCCCCTGCTCATGTTCTTTCTATATCTCTCTCAAAAATAAACAAACATTAAAAAAAGAAAAGAAAAAAAAAAAAGAAAATCCTCCATTCAGACACGGGGTAACAAGTCTTGTCATGTGACTTTAGTTTCCTCTCTTAGGTTAGAGCCACAATGTCCAACAAGGTGACCACGTGTCATAGGAGGCATTTAATATGTGGTAGGACAAATTAAGACATGCTGTAATGCAGCTCCATGCTAATGACAGGGAGCCTGCTTGGGATTCTCTCTCCATCTCTCCCTCTCTGCCCTTCCCCCATTTGCGCATAAGCAGCTCACACGCATGCCTGCACGCGCTCTCCTCCCCCCCCTCAAAAGTAAATAAACAAATTTTTAAAAAAGACACGCTGTAAATATACAATACATACTGGACTTCAAAGACGAGGTGAAAAAATAATGTAAAACATCTTAATTATTCTTACATACTGATTACAAATTGAAATGAGAATATTTTGGATATTATGGGTAAAGTAAAAATAGTAAAAATCATTTATGTTTCTTTTTACTTTTTTAAAAATTCTACTAGAAAATCTTAAATTATACAAATTATGTGGCTCATATTATATTTTTATTGGACAGTGCTGGTTTAGAGGTCTGACTCTAAAAATTTTAAGGACACAGCTTATTAAACTAAAAATTAAACTCAGAAGGTACCCGAGTCTCCAATTTCAGTCCATTTCTTCCACTCAGACTTTATCTCTAGGTAACCAAGAGTATCTTACAAATGGCTGCTATTCACCTAAGCAAAGAACAATAGTCAGAAGGCAGTGGTTTGGATTTAGGGAGAAAAAACTGTGATTACTCAAGATGGAAATACAGAAGGAAGGTCTCATGTCTCCAATCTTCCTGGCCTCTTCCTCTCAGACTGACAAATATAATGGAATCTGTTCTATCTGAAAAAGGCCTTCCTCAGGGCGCGTGGATGGCTCAGTGAGCTAAGCGTCTGACTCTGGATTTTGGCTCAGGTCATGAACTCACAGTTGTGAGATCGAACCCCACATCCCCATGTCAGGCCCTGTGCTGAGCATGGAGCCTGCTTGAGATTCTCTCCCTTTCCCCCTCTGCCCCTCCCCAGCTCGCACATGCACATGTACTCTCTCTGTAAAATAAACAAACAAAAAAAAGGGCCTTTTTTTTTTTTTTAAAGCTCCCTGCCATTCGAGCTGTCACTCGCTCCGTTTCCCCCTCTGTGGCCGTATCTTTCACAAGAATGTTCTAAACTCACTGCTGCCACTGTCTATTTCTTCTATTAACTGAAGGTTCTGAAGGCATGTGCCTAGAGCAAATAATACAAGACAGGCAAGACAGGGATGAAAACACGTAATGGTGTCTGTCTCTCAATATCCTTGAAGTTCAGACAAAGCTGGAAACAGAGGGAAACAAATTTGGTAGCAGTTAAAGACTGGTTTCTTAGCACCTCGCTCAGAAACGCAGGATCCCAGGCATCATTTGTTCCTGGGCTACAGGTGTAAAGCCCAAGGGTGTATCCAACAGGCAGCATCTAGGCAAGAAAACAAAAGCCATCTCAAGTCCAAGGCAAAGGCAGGAGACAAGACAGAAAGAATTCCGAGATGGATGGAAGAGCTATCATTTTTTTTTTTTTTTTTTGCATAGGGTGCCCGTGGCTTTGCTGATGGGCAGGTAGGGGTGTCTCAGGGGATTTCAGACCATAACGACTTCTGTTAAGTCTACCTAAGGGCCAGGGAGAGGGGACAACAGGAATTCATTGCCTTGGATGTTTCTTAATCTTCAGATAAGTGCCACAACTTCCTGTTAGTCAAAGAGGAGCCCATGATGCACTTAAAATGAACTTCAAAGAACAAGATGAGAATGTGAAACTGGGAGATGGTCCCTTTAAAAACTACCTCGCTCCAGGGATTCAGTGATGGTGGCCCTTTAAGTTCAAAGGGGGCGGGGGGCGGGGTGAAGCTTGTTGAAGGCACGCCCAGTGCTGCGCCTGTCTTGTCCACCTTTGCATCCCCAGAGCTATGGACAGAGCCTGGCGTGGGGCGTGGATGTACATGTGACAGTGTCAACTCTGGAACGGACAGGTGCTGGTGCCCACAGCGAGCCCAGAATGAACCCAGAATCGCTTTGGGAAGCAATGACCAAAAAGATTCCGCCATTTGACTTGAAAGTCTGTCTTTCTAAAAATGGGCTTCTTCATGTATGCAAATACATTTTCTTATGTTGAGGGGCATCTGGTTTTGGACCTTGATGGTACTTGTCTATTCTGCATATTAAGCTCCAGATGACACTGAGGAGATGAAGAGATTCTAGCCAAGTATTCTCTCTAAGGCATTTTACTGGGAGGCAGAGATCCCCCTAGGGAAGCAGCACAGGAAAGTGGAAATCACAGCAGGTCTGGAGTCGTACCTCTGGGTTCAAATTCCGCCTTCACTTACTGGCTCTGTGATCTTGGGCAACTTCTTGGAGACTTGGTCCCTTACCCACAAACTGAGATAATGCCCGACTCCCAGGGTCTGTCGGCTCCTTTCCTCCTTTCCTCTCTTCCCTTCTATACACATACACATACCGATAGTCAACAGTGTGCCAGGGCTGGCCGTTCTAAAGGCTGGTGACACAGCAGTGGATAACACAGACAGAACTTTTATCCCTTATAGGATTTATATGCAAATTGCATAGACAATCACATAAGTAAATAAAATGAAAGTGATAATAAATGTTAAGTAAGAAATGAAGCAGGTAAGGAGGATAAGAGACGGTGTTGGAAGGCAGGAGGTGCAATTTTAGGGGGAGGAGGGGGCACCAGGAAGAGCTTTGGTGACGAAGTAACGATTGGACAAAGAACATACAGGTGAAAACCATGGGGTTATGGAACCTTCCGGGAAGAAAGAACTGCTAGGGCAGAGATCCCAAGGCAGTGGTTCTGAGGCAGGCAGTTGAGAGACGGCTGGAAGGTCCGATGATGGGCTGAGTGAGGTGGAGGGAGGCAAGGGGTACAAGATGAGTTTAGCAAAGGACGGGACAGGCTGCAAGTGCCTAAGAAACCACGTGCAGATCTTAATTTTCTACGCGGACTGGAACGGGAAGCCACCGGAGGGGTCTGAGCTGAGCAATGACACGATCTGAGCTGAGCTTCGACGTGTATGGTAGCTCCAGATGCCGCCTGAAGAACGGATGTGAAGGGGGGAGGCAGGAGGGAGGCAGGGGGGAGGCTGTGGTAGAGCTGAGTGGGCCTGTGGACGCCCCTGAGACGTGGTACGACGGGAGTCAAGGATGACCCCAACGTACGAGCTGAGCGGCTGAAAGAAAGGAGAAAGAATGGCATAAAGTGCCCGGCACATGGGGAGTGATCAAGTATTAGCTCCTCTTTATACGTAAAAACTCTCGGTGCTGATTCCCAGCAAAGGTGTCCAAGATGGAGTCAGCTAGGCCACACTGAAGCTAGGAAAGGTCTGGAGGGAGAAAAGGCAAACAAGAGAATACTCAGCAGTTGGCTCTACTGTGCAAACATCCCGACAGTGATTAACCTCCATGAGAAGAAGGCACACCCTCTCACTCCAAAATTATTCATCTGTGAGAGATGAGGGGATGAGAGGCCAACCCCCATATGGTCAGTGAGTGCAGAACCACGTTTTCCTTCCTGAGCAGAAAAGGACCCATGGAAGGGCGCCTGGGTGGCTCAGTCGGTTGGGCATCTGACTCTTAGTGTCTGACTCTTGATTCCAGCTCAGGTCATGATCTCACTGTTCATCGGGCTCTATGCTGACAGTGTGGAGCCTGCTTGGGATTCCCCCCTCCTCCTCTCTCTACCTCTCCCCTGCTCTCATGCTCTCTCTAAAAATAATAAACATTAAAAAAAAATGACCCATGGAAAAGAGCAATAAATCATGTGCTGAGAACCCAACAGAAATGTAAAGAAACAGCAAATTTTGTGTTCTGTGCATACATCTCCAGCTCCTATACAAGTGACTCGGTCTACCCAGTCTAGGACACAGGTGGCAACCACAGATGCTGAAGTTCGGGGTGATGGAGGTGGGGAAGCAAGGACCGGACAGCCCACTCCTGAGGGACATCTGTCAGGTTTTACCACTCAAGGAGCCTCTTCTTCATCTCGTTTGTCAAGCAGCCCAACCCAAGTTTGATCTTGAGACTCACAGGACCCAGGACCCAATCCTTCTCCCCACCCAAGAGCTGGGGCAGCCCCCAGCCCACCCTGCAATTTCGAGCGTGAGGCTCAAGTTCCAAGAAGTCACTGGGAGCCCTATGTAGCCTTGGCCCAAATACTGGCAACGAGACAGCAGCTGTTTCTCCACCAAGATAAATGTCCCCTCTGAATCTGTACATGAAAAACTAAGATTCCAAATACAAACGGACACTGTTACCTGCCTTGAGTGGACACAGGAAAGAAGGGATTTCCAGAGAAAAATCTACTGACTGGAGAGAATGAGGCAAGAGAGGGTGGAGGGTAGAAAGGTCATGGAACACATTCTAATACAGAATGTGCTCTTCCCTCTCAAATTTAGGTCAGATCTAGTTTAGCCATAAAGGACATGGCGGAACAGCAGAAAAGACCGATCAAATGAGGTCCGATAAATTGACTTCCCCATGAAAAAAATTAATTCGTGGTTTGGGGATCGATGGCAAACATTCCATCTGTGGAGCTCCAAATTAGGCGGAAAAGCCCGGCTGAAGAACAAGGCCACAGCCTCCTTCCCGCCTTTCTGGTCCAGTTGTTTTAAGCGAGTCCCAACCCAGGACTTGGGAGTGTGTTTGCTCTGGGCTTTGGGGAGGGTGATTTTCTGCTGTGTGTAGATGCAGATATCAGGTTAATTGGAAATGCCAGACGCAGTCCGGGCCTTAGTACTAGACCGAGTCACTCCGGCCAGAAAGAACAGTTGGGGTGGATTTGCAATCTACCTGCTGTGAACAGGCCGTGATTTGGTTTGGGCTCTAATTATATAAGAGCCAGTTAGGTTTGTTTTTTCCGGAGGGCGTGGGGGCTGTTGATGGTTTTGGCCCCCTCTGTGAAAGATGGAACTGTTCTACCACATATATAAAATACTTGCAAAACAGTTAACATTTTATATGTGCAGATTCTGGGCAAATCATGACATCACCAGACTTAAAAAGTGAAAAATTCCGTTACGTCTCTTCCCCTTGGAATTCCCTTAGAGCTGGTAAGTGGGGGGAGGCGAGAGAGGAAGGGAAACATAAGGATTTGAAATGGCGGGCCAGTCTTCTCCTCAAGAGACCCGCTGACCGCAAGGCACGCCTTGCCGTCCCCGTGGCCCACTGCCTAGGTGCTGGTACTCCTAAGCCACCTCCCCTCGTGCTCCACATTCCTGAGCAAGCCTTGTTTGGGTTGCCCCATGTGTGCCCCTTGAGGCCTGCCTCCCCCCCCCCCCCCCACCCACTTCCTGTCGACAAGGCCAACATCTCCTTGAACTTCAAGATTTGGCACCGGCATTCCATGCTTCGTGTAGGCCTTCCCTGCCCGGGGTTGAAAGGTTCAGCCCCTCCTTTACTACCCCGTCGGACCTGCGCAGACTTCCGTCCCAGCACCCACAATACTCCCTGCACACGTGCGTTTACAGGACCTTCTCCTGTGCTGGACTGGGACCCTGAGCAGGGAGCACCTGCGTTGTATTCCTGTTGGTTTCCGCTGTGCCTAGGACAGAGCCTGGCATTTTCAGTGGTCCACATCCAGTTGTGAACTTGTTGTTTAGACACAAGAAAGAACAGATTTGTTAACGTGAGGTTATTTATAACTTCCTACGTAGTCAGTTCTGCTCATGGAGCCAGAACCAAGTTGAAATGCCTTCACTGGGCATCTCAAGCCGACAGACTTCAAGCATTCCCTGGTTCTCAGCCACATGCTTTGGCTTGGATGGGGAGGCGTCTTCAAAAGAGCTAATTATACAACAGAGGGCACTACAGGAAAGGACTTGAAACTCTGACTCCAATTCTCTGCTCCCCCCGCCCCTCCTTGAGAATGCAGCCTTACATGGTTAATTCTGATCCTGCAGAAGGGGTCCACCAGCGAGGCCCATTAGACAGGGTCTGGTGTTTGCAAGGGGCAACGTCAAGAATGCGGGATCTGAGTCAGAGAACCTGAGCCCTTACTCTGGCTCTCTTCACAGCCTCGGGCGAGTTGCTTAATTTCTCCGAGCCCCCCTGTCCTCACATATGAACTGGGACTAGCACCGCACGGGGTCACTGTGAGGATGAATAGTACCTTGCACGCAGTCAGCGAAGCAGTCAGTAAATGTTAGTAACATTTTTAAAGCTACCCATCCGGCTACTAGCTTAAATTCAAAATTCCCTTCAACTGTGTAAATCAGTACACAGCCCTACCGAGGAAAAGAGAAGGGTAATTCACATGTTAAACACCAGTAGAAAGAATCCACTGTCATACCTCCCATGGTCAGGCTAATGACTCCTCCGTGGCTCCCTCTCTCACAAATCACATGACAGTGAACAAGCCCCCTGGAAGGTCAGTTTTGGGAACAGATTATGTGAGACAAAGGCAAGGAAATACAAAATTAACATCATGGTTACTCCTTATCAGAACACAGACAAAGCCAGATACGCCAGCAGTCCAGAAATGAAGGAAACGGGCTGTTGGCTTTTGATTGGAATTTCCTAGGATTGTTACCATGTAGTACAAGATTGATCTAAATGTTTCTTTGACACGGTCAAGCTTATGTGAACTGTATCAGAAATAATACAATGAAGGCTTGGGTTTGTGCTGGAACAACACTGTTTTCAAGAAAAGTATCATTACCAGGCTGGTGAAGAAAACAGCACAGACTTCAAAGTACCCAGGTCTATAAATAAGTTCATTTTACTGCTTGGGGGGAGGGGGCGATAGAGAGGCTAAATCAACAAACAGAAGAGCAAGCAAATCAAACATTGTCAGGTGACGTTTTCCGTAAGTCAGTTTAACTGTAAAATGAATTACTGTGCTCTAGTCTTCACAGCATTCTCAAGATCGTGCATGCCCTGTCGCTGCAAACCATAACGCCACACGGCCATCATCTCAGCGACTCTATTGTAAGAGCGCTTACTGTATAGAAATCGATTTCGTCCTCTCAGCAGCGCCCCCTACAGCCGGCAAGTGGCTTTTCCAAGCAGATGGGGGAAAGCTAGAGCACACGGCAAGCTGGAACTTACCACCCAGATGTGTCAAACCCGGGCAAGAGGGCAAAATTCAAGCAGTCCACCTACAATATTTCAAGAACAGATGCCTCCTTGGAAAATGAGGCAAACTTTACAGGTTTATGTAATTCTATACAAATAGCAACTAAAACTGATACAGTATAAGGTGGAATGAATGACGGCTTAAGACTAGAAATAACCAAATGTTCAGACTCTTTAATTTTGCTTTTCTTCTGTTTTGAGGGATAAAAGAGAGGAATAAAGAATGTGCTAGAAATTTGGGGAATGCACTCCAAACCTCTCCCCTCACCCCTCCTACACACACAGACGCACACAGACACACACACACACACACACACACACACACACACACACGCACTCTTTCTACTCCTCTTTGTAAAAGGCCTTTAATTAGCTCACATCCTATCCCGCCCCGGCTCCCTGATACACTCTGACACCAGCCTGCTGGCCGGGCAGTGGGCTCTAAGTGCAGCCCGGGGAGCGGGCTCCCAGCGGACCCCCTGCCGCTCTTATCTCCGCAGATGCCTGAGGAGTTTGGTATCCCCCTCCCGGCCCTCCTGGGAAGCCGCCCAGCAGGTGCCCATTGGCAACAGTTTTGTGTTACAGGCCTGAATGAATGATCCCCGCAGGAGCTGCCGACTGTTTTCACAGACACAGAAGGCAGTCAAAAGTCCACCGCGTGAACTTGGGATGACCCCAGCTGCAGAGTCACTGGCGGGTTCATCGGGAGGGCAGGCACGCTTTATTAAACAACTAATACTCTTCACAGATAACTTTCCGAAAAAGCAAAAGTGTTAACTCTTTGCGATCTTGCTCCTTGCTCCGACAAGCAAGTGGAGGGGCTCCCCTGTGACTGAGGGTTTGAACCCAGAGGAAGATTTTAAGACAGAAGGAAGCTGGTTACGTGGGGGCCTGGAGAAGGGTCAGGACTCAGCCACCATTTGGTCCGCTGTTTTGTTAAAGTGTTCCAGATTAAAGTAAAAGGCAAAAAGTGCCCGTTTCAGGCCCCTACTTCGGTTAGGACAGTGACAGCCCAGTGACAGGCGACCCCACCGCCACGCCAGCAGTTGGGGCATCCAGATCCCCCCCCCCCCCCCCCCGGCTCACTTGGCCGGACGGGAGACAGGACAGTGACCAGGCTGTGCAGAAGGCAAAGTGCAAACTCCTAGCACCCATGGGGCTCAGCGCAGGAGTCATTCTGTTCACGGCAGCCAGAGCAGCAGTTTGTCCCTCGTCCAAGGAGGATTCAGAAAAGGCACACATTTCAGATCAAAGTGTTCTTGTAATCAAGTTCTCTCAGGCTTGCTGGGCAGCGGGCAACTGAACACGGTCCTATTTGCAGCATTCTGCGAGAGGAAGGGCGAGCAGCCGTTTCTCCGCTTGGTTAGAATCCCCGCCGAAGGTTCTCTTTTCCCCTTTCCTTTCCCCTCCCTGTCTCCTAACTCACATGGACTTCAGGAGAAGCCCGGTGACAGCAATCGTAATCAACAACATGCCGATAAACTATAAACATTTGGAGAAAGTTCAAAAAATACGTTTTAACCAACAAAGTTCCGTGAACCGTGGCATCAACCGAAGTCCACGTGCCTAGCAAGAGTTTTCTGTTGAGCTCATCTTACCAGCTGCTCCCTAACTTTAGCTGTGCAGGGGGCTCCCTCTCTGTGTCTTGGGGGGGGGGGCGCGCTCTCTCGTTTTGCTTCCAGGTGAGGTGTAGTTCTGCCTGGGTTTGCTCGCTGTTTGAGCCACTGCTGAAGGACCAGTGACTTGAGGCACTTCGAAGGAGCCGTACTTCCCTCCTGCCTCGGGTGGGCTGACCTTTCTGCAGAAGATTGGTTCAGCCTATCAAGCCCTCGAGAGCTTTCTGCATACCCTGCACAGTGCTTGGGGTTAAAACTACTGAGATGAATAGGATTTGGTCTCTGGTCCTCAAGGAGCTCAGTCTAGCGTGGAGACAAGGCGTATCATACAGGCCTAGAATCAACATCAAGAATGCTGAGAAAATGTACTCAAGGTCAGGGCCCTGGGCCCACTACTGTTTCCTCCTTCACTACTAGAAGGACAAGAAGCAGATACCCACAACCTGCTGACCCCCATCTCAAAGACAATACCAAGATTTGCAGCCAAGAAGCCCTGAGTCGTAGAGCGGGCCCAGTGGCTAACTGGCTGTGAGAACCCTACTGGGGCTCAGTTTCTCCAACTGCAATTTGAGAGGGTGAAAAGCTGCCCTTCAAATTCTCTCCCAGATCTGTGTTCTAAGAGTGTCCATGAACGTCTCGGAGACTGTGTGCAGGGTTTGAACCTGGGAGGAGCTGGCTTGGTGGCATTCAGCTGGAAAGAGTGACAAGAATTGCAAGATCTCTCTCAGGAGGAATACAAGCTGGGGTTCGGTGGAAAGGGAGAAGTTAGAGAGCGAAGACACTACATAAAGTATCACCAAAACGAGTCTTCTGAGAGAGCTCAAATTTTTTTTTTTTTTTTTTTTTTTGGTAAATCTGCAGTTAGATACTGTTTACTCTTGAGTTTTCTCTCTTATAGAGAAACAAGTGGCAAACTGTTCCTCATGTTCAGTCCCAAGAATACTTCTCTCTCCACGGAACTTATTCCTTGGGGCACCTCAGTTTGCCTTGGCGGTGGTTTTTAAATAGCGGACGGCGGCGAACCTATAAACTCTCCTTGCTGATGCCGTCGGACATACGATCAAGCAGGCGTGTAGCAGGCAGGGAGAAGCCGGCGGACGAGGTCTGTCTGGCTTTGCCTTTTTGCTCGTTTCTTAGCGATTCTGCGGCTGGAGACGTGCACGTCCGACGGAGTCCAGAGCCAGCCGCTCACACACCGTAGCGCGGGTGCCGTGAAAGCGAAGCCCTCTCTTGCAACGTAAGACTAGCTCGCAGCCGCCTCCTAGTGTCCCCAAGCCTCCTCTTCCCCCCCCCCCCCCCGGCTCCCCCTCCGCTGGGAAGACAGTCTGGCGGGAAAAGCGGTGGGCTTACAGTCGTGAGACCCGGTATCAGCACTGACTGCGTGATTCTGGCAAAACCACTTAGCTCGTGTGACTGAGTTTCCCATCACGGAAAGGGACGTGATCGTTGCACCTGCCCTGCTGGCCCCGGTGGGACGCTGCGAGGTTCAATTACCTCACAGACATGAAAGTGCTTTAATTCCTGAGGAGGAGACGGTGCCTTCTGGGGCAGCGACGTGGTCTGCGGGAAAGAGCCTGGGCCGTTAGGGAGCCCCGGGTCCTCGTCATCTTCTGCAAGCTCCCTGTCCCTCCAGGAGCCCAGTACTTTCTCTGTGACTTGATTTCTTCTTCTGTCAAGTGTAAATAATGCCTGCATTCTTTAGTGTATGTCTGACTTTGTGAAAATCAAATAACGGCAAGAGTATGTTACAAAGGTGACATCTCCATAAAAGTACAAGGAGCTATTTGTTAGAAGCTCTTCTTTTCGAACTAACCTTGGCACCACCGTCCCTGCCAATTTTCACATTACCAACAAAGAAAATATAATCCCACCGGCCATAATATCCTGCTTTGAAACATCTGTAGGCAACAAAGCTGAAACAACGGACTGTTTTCGGAATTATGTTCTGCTTAATTTTCCTTCCAGTGAAAACACTGAAAGCGACTGCCTCCAAACCAATGTGTTGTTATATAAATTCAATAGCCTGCAGGAAATGTTTACGTAAACATCTTCCTCTAATAAGGCAAACAGATATGTCCCATAAGTATTATTAATTCATTAGATTAAGAGGGACTAGGTTTCCCCCTCTTTCCCCTTTAACCGTCTCCCAAGGCTTCTTGATACCTTCAGCAGAGCCTGAGCCGGATCCTATAATGTGTGCCTGGCCTCGTTCGATCCCGGTCAATGTCCTAGATGCTGAGTGACGGGGAAGGGGGAGGTGAAACAGGACCCCTTGGGGTGCCTGGATGGCTCAGTCGGTTGGGCGACCGACTTCGGCTCAGGTCGTGATCTGGCGGTTTGTGAGTTCGAGCCCCGCTTTGGGCTCTGTGCTGACAGCTCGGAGCCTGGAGCCTGCTTCGGATTCTGTGTCTCCCCCTCTCCTCTCCCTACCCCTCCCCTGCTCACACTCTGTGTCTCTCTGTCTCTCAATAATAAATAAACGTTAAAGAAAAAAAAAGAAAGAAAGAAACAGGACCCTGGAAATCAACAGCCTTTTCCTCTTGGGTGTGTCTACACATACAGCACGATTCTGGATCTCAGTCGGCTTCAGGTGTGTTTGGGAAAAAAGTCACACATAAACTTTTAAAGCTGTAAAATAGTCAGACAACACAAAAACTCCAGCAGGCATTTCACTTATTCAATGACTACGTGTTGAAGGAATACCATGGGAAAATGCTGACGGACAGCCCTGGACAGAGGAGAACACACACGGATCCGGCCTGGGTCACTGCCATTTTCCTACAACAAAGATTCACGGCGAGTCGCTGGGGAAACTGGCAAAAAAAAAAAACCAAAAACCAAAACCAAAAACCAATCGACAACAAATAAGATCTTTGCCTTCCAGGAGCTTTAAGTCTACTCCGGGACGCACGGGAGCACACAGACAGTTGCTTCGCGATGGTGCTCAAGCCCACCTCACCCTCGAAGAATAGTGTTCCTGTGCCTCGGCCCCCACAGCACATACCCGTGGAAATGCAAGTGGTTTGCACGGATCCCAGCTGCAAATACTCACTCTCCCTATTCTGGTCTGCCTTACCTGTTCCACATGCTTCGAAAAACCCCACATTTTTGTAAGTCTCCTGCTCCAGCACCTAGCACGTGACAATGATAAATGTTTGCTCAGTGGATGTTTGAGGCAGGTGCCCAACTGGCTATTTTTTTCCCAGGGCAAATGTGGTCACTGCCTTAACGCAAGCATAGAGTGCCCTTGAAATTCAGAGTGGGGAGAATCTCACAGGGCATTTGGACTGGACCTTACAAGCTTGGAGCCATTTGGCTCGAGACAGGGAGAAGAGCATCCCAAACAGGTAGGATTAAGAGCAAGAGTGCAAAGGTGAGAACAAACACGACTGGGGAAATAGAAAGTGACCTGGACAGTCAGCTGTCACTTTCTTTTCACTCGCTACTTGACTTCCCCAATGTGGTTCCTAGTTTTGGGGTCTATCTCCTCCCTCCTCATGTGCCAAACTAGGAGATGTCCTTGTTCTTAGAAATGGCATGGGAAGGTTTCCCTGCTGGTAGTTAATCTTTCCCATGTGCCCATCTGAGGTAAGTGTGGTGTGCCTCTGTTACTTACTGACCAGCCGTGCCCCCAAGTCACCAACCACTTCAGGACATGCTGAGCCTCCCTAAAGAGTTAGGCCTGGACATGTCACCATTTGGCTATGAGGAGAGCCAAGGAAAAGTCAGACTCTCACCCCTTCTGGAAGTATCTTCTTTTTCTTTCATGGTCTCTCTCGTGGGGAATTTCCTCTCACCGCCAACACTGTAGAAATCACTTAATGTCCTGACGTGAGCTTAAATCTCTCCCCCTACTATCCTCCACTCCACCGTGACACTCTGATCCTACAATCCTTCCCACCACACATTCTGTTTGTGTGCTCCCAAACACATGATTCCCAGACACCTCACACCAACGGCACCATGGTTAATGAATGATTCAAGAAGCCTCTAAAAGGGAAAGGTACATTTCCTCCAACTGTGTTCTCTGAAACTCACTCTGTAGCAGGGGAGGGACATGGTAACAAGGCTAACAGGCAACACTGATGATAGAAACCCCAGGTCTAATATGGAGTAGACGTCAGTTTCTACAGTATCAGGTAAGATTCAAGAAATACTGTCCAGCGATGTTCTAGAATTCAGGAGACCAAGGAAGAAATCCAAAGCTCTGTTGCTTTCTGTCTGGACATTCTGGATGAGTTATTTACCCATGGGTCTCAATTTTTTCCTCCAAGTTTTTATTTATTTATTTTGAGACTCAGAGACAGAAACAGAGAGGGGGGCGGGGGGAGGGAGAGAACCCTAAGCAGGTTCTGACTGTCACTGTGGGGCCTGATGTGGGGCTCGATCTCACGAACCACGAGATCATGACCTGAGCTGAAATCAAGAGTCAGACACTTAACTGACTGAGCCACCCAGGCACCCCCAGACCTCAGTTTCTTCATGGTGGTGGTAATAATATCACCTGGCTGGCTTCAGGCTTATAGAAAGGATTGCAGGTATATGAATGCTTCATCAACAACTAAAAATCAAAACAAATATACAGCAGTATTATTATTATCCCAATAAGGAATGCTTAAGTTCTAGTAAGTTAATCTTACTTCTCCTTTCCTCCAAGAAGCAAACCATACAGCGGGTCGGTAGAATTAACCATACGGCTCTCAGGGACAACACGCTGCCCCCAGCCTTCTCCATGTGGCTTCTTGACTCAAGCAATGGTATCACCAAGCACCTGAAAGCCTCTGCTAGCAGAACCCAGAGACAGAAATACCTCTACAAAACGTGAACCACTGTCCCATAGACTGAGGGGAGGCGAGAAAGGAAAGGAGTATGAAAGAAAATGAGTTTCCTTCCTGCCTTCAGTCTGCAGGGGAAAGCACCCCTCTCCCCCGGTTCATGTACCCCGTGCTAAAACATCAAATATTTTGCTTTACAAGGACATCCTAGTGGCTCAGAGATGCTGCAAGCAGTGAAGTTCAGGAGATGGCGTACGGAAAGTACAATTCCACGCGCAGGTTCAGAGGAAGACCGCTATCGGGCACACCTGAAGCAGCCCGAAGCTCTGGCCTGCCCCTCGGCCCGGGTAGGGTAGCAGCAAAGGCCTGAGCGCCGCAAATCCCCCACTGTGTAAATCTGAATAAATCCTGGGTCGAGCGCGTCAGATGCGTGAGGATGTGCAGTCGGCTTACTCAAATGCTTTTGAGTCCCTGCATTTTCTGTTTGGATAGAGACAACTCTTCCACTCCTTTCCTCCCATTTCGATCCTTTTCCACGAGATCAGGGATCTGCAGGTAGCAAAGACTACATTGGAAAGCCTAGAAATGGCAGTTGGAAAGACCCCGAGCGCCGACACAGAGGAGTTAAAGTAGGCAATGAATGGAAAATTGCTTGAGCTTTACTTTTAAATGATGCCGTTTCCAACTGCTTGTGTTCTAGCTTCTGCAATGGTTTGGGTTTAGTGGAGGATTTTATCTGTGAAGCTGCCCCGTGTGGAGGAAAAATATCAGGCAGACTTCCAAATCCACGTTTTTCTAAAACTTCTGGCTCCGACGCTCATTATTAAGCTTTAATCAAGGTCACTGACCGTTGGGGTCTCACTTTTCTCATCTGTAAAAGAGAGAGAATACCTCCTTCCTTACGGGGTCCATGGGAAAATTAAATGACACTGGCTATGGAAAGCTCCCAGCCCCACACCTGACACACGGCAGACCTTCAATAAATGCAGGCTGTAGTACGCAGGTCCCTTTCTGATCTTTAAGGACGGTACTGCTCAAGGACTCCCCTTGTTCTCCTACGTAAACACTCTGAGTTAGCTTTCCTTTAAAATGGAGAGAAACTTCTAGAGACAACAATCACAAGGGAGAAAGAAGTAGAGGTAGAGGAAAACAGACAAGATCTTCCAAACAGGGCATTTTGACCTTTCACTGCCAAGAATCAGAATTTGATGTGTCCTTCATGTGTTTATCAAAATAGATTAGAGTTTTCACCTCTGCAAGAAAGGGCAAATCCTGGTATGAATCACATTGAAACGCAGACAAGGGATGCACCGCCACGTCCCTGGGGGCGACCGGTCAACCCAAGAAAGCCTGAACATATTATTCTTTTACTCACCATGTTTACACTGGGGTAGAAAACCACTATTCTTTGGGGGACACAAATATTTCCTGCCTTTTCAATTTAGCAACTGAACATACTTTTTTCCACCACAGAGACTGTAGTTTTGGAAGACAGAGAGGATTCCTCTGAAATATGAGATGCTCAGTCTAAGAAGATAACTCAAGGACCTGATTCTTAACTGAACTACTATTAGGGCATGAAGACAAATGTGAACTTTTCCAATCTTTCAGTTTCAAAAACAGAGCTTTGATGGTCGTGTCATTTCCCTGCTACTTCTGCCCACTGAACTGCTTAAGGTGATAAAAGGGGGCAGCTAGACCCCATTCCCTGAGCTCCTTCATGAGCACAGCTGCTAAGTAGGCCAGTGGGGACGCTTGGGAACTGTGGTCACTCATGGGACTTTCATGTCACCCAACACACTTCCGATTCCCACAGATATTTGAGATTTGACCAAGTTGGGATAGGTCACGGATGGGTCATTTGGCATCTAAAATTTTCCTCTAACCAAAAAGAGCTCAGACTAAGGAAATCATGTTAGCATTCCAGGTTATGAGAGGAAAATAAAACAAAAACTCGGTTGCCAAGAATTTGAGTCATTTCTCCATATACAACAACTTGAAGACACCTCCTCTTCGCTGGAAAAGAAATCCCTTGGGTGACTTATTGAGATCAAAGTCTTTTTGAAAATAGCAAACTCTACATTCTCTAAGGGACAGAGCACTGTCTGAATTGAATTTCACTTAACCTAAAGTTTCATGCCAACTTAAATGCACTGAAACCCCAATACTTATAAGAAGGCATTCATCTATTACTTGCTTATAGGTACATGGAAAAGCTATTACGAGGATAATCGGCTCAACTATAAAATGAAGCAGTCATACGTAATGACAAAAACAGGTACAAGTCATAAATTGCCTTTTCCCCTTCAGAAGCCATGCAGGCAGGCATTCAGTACATTCTTTTGTGCACAGATAAAACTTCTGCCTTGAATAAACAGTGTTCTCAGTCTTGTTTGGCCCTTACAAATACACTGCCCACAAAGCAAACACAAACAAATGCTGTTTCTTAAACAAAAGGCAGATGGACCCCTCTACCCTCAACAAAGTCACAGTATATACGACAGGAGACTGGCTCATGGAAGGGGCGGGCTGAGAATCTCTGCGTGCAGGTCCCCTGGGATCATCGCTATGCCCCAGATCTGGTCTCCTGGACACAACGGGCCAGTGAAAGGTCCTCCTGGGAGGCAAGTGGCTCCTCCGCCCCCAAGCAGAGACCAAAGAACTGGAACGAAACGTTACCGAAAGTCCTAGCTAGGTCTCCCACTGAACCATCGGAACAGATCAATCTCTCTCTTCCTTCTTCTTATGTCACTTGCTTATATTTATCTTCAGACAGTTTTCCTGAAAGCTATCAAAGTTCATTCTAGGCCCGGGCAGGGCTTCTTATTTGTTTTTGTTATTCCCGTTGCTTTTATTGATGATTATTTTTTTAATACAGAGAGGCATGACTAGAGCAAATCAAACAACTAGCGGTACCTCAAAAGTGTAACTAAAAATGCGAACTGAGTAGCTAGTGCAGGAGAGCAGGTCTTGGCTCTATAGAGTTACCTGACTGACCGCGGCAAGTCACCTGACCCCTCTGGGCCTCAGTTTCTTCATCACATAATGAGGCTCATGCTGCCCAGCCTATGTACCAACTAGGTTATTCGGACGATCACATGGTAGCACACGAGTGAGACCATGTTTGCCATCACCAAGGTCCTTCCTACCCACTACCCATAAAAGGATGGTGATGGTCATGACCAGTCGATCTGCCACAACAATGACCACGACCACCACCATTTCCCGAGGGCCTGCTTTGTGACACAGATGACATGATGGCAGTCGCCTTACCAGTCAACAAAATGAAGTCAGATAATAAGCTTCTGGTGGGAAGGTAGCAGTAACTAATGCTTTACATTCTCTATAGTGCCTGGAAGAAAGCCGTACGCACACAAAGGGAAAAAAACATCACGTAGGGAAAAGAAACCAAGGCCTTTCAAAATAGCTGGACGTGGTTTCAAACCCATCCCTGTCATTTTCAGTTGTGTAACCTTGAAAAAATTATTTCACACTCTAGGACTCATTTCCTGATTTGAAGGGTAGAGATTAACATGAAGACAATGTATGTAAGAGTTCTATCCCGAGGCCTGGCAAACAGAAGGTGGTCGATAAATGCCTATAAATTAGTAAGTGTTCCATAATGAAGCAGAGTGTTTCAACCTTATTCCTCTATCTTTTCCCTGCTAAAGCTGTTTGCACCAAGAAATAACGTAAAACTATTAGGTCTTTATCCAATTCATAACAAACCAAACCGATTTAAAACCATAAAACAATGACGAAAATGACACAGAATAAAACGTATTTACCAAAAACCAACAGAAAACTCCCATTTCCTTGACAAAAATTTAGATGTGTAGGATTTGACCTGGGAAATTTGGGCTTGGTAGAAACAAATGCCATAAAGCAAAAGAGAAAGAAATGAGCCTACCGTACAAATGCAAAGGTTGTCAGCAAAATTAACATCTAGTGAGTCATGAACCTTGAATTCTAGCATCTAATGATTTTGATGAAGATACCCTCAGTTAAAAACAGAGAAAATTATTAAAGTATTTACATTCATAAACCTAAGTCAAAAGATGCCTGGGATCAGGGGTACCTGGGTGGCTCAGTCAGTTAAGCATCCTACTCTTGATTTTGGCTGAGGTCATGATGTCATGGTCCTGAGATGGAGCCCTACGTTGGGCTCCTCGCTGGGTGTGCAGCCTGCTTGGGATTCTCTCTCTCTCTCTTTTCCTCTGGCCCTCCCCCTGCCTGCTCTCCCTCTCGTTCTCTCTCTCAAAATAGAAATTAAAACCAAAAAAAGATGCCTGGGATCAAAAAGGTACCCATGATTAAAAGCATCCCATACTGCCTTGATAGAGACACCAGCCAAAGGATGGAAAGCAAGACAGAATGGAGCAGGGGTTCCATTAGTGCTGATCAGAAGTGCCCCTGCCCTTCGCTGGAAGAGACCAAGGTGCTGCCGGCTTCCTGAGGGAAGACTGAGTGACAGCTGTCTAGAGCAAACGCTGAGCTTCTACGGGGGCAGGAAAGAGAAGGGATCGTTCACTCTCTGGTTGACATCTGAGCTTTTCTCAGTTCCAAAAACACTTTATTGTTTTAGAATCATTATGTCATTTTCCTGTAAGTATATGAAAATATTACACAATAATCACAGACATGAAAAAATCTGAGTCTATATAAGAGAGGGAATTTATTCAATGGGTATCTCTTCAATTCTCTGGCTTTGAAGGAGAAGGTCTTACAGATATTCAAGTGACACCTAACCAGGTAAAAGCATATGCTTTTTGCAGCTCATGCTGCAGAAAGAAACCTGTTCCTCTGACATAACCTTAGGATTTGAAATGCTGTACTTTGCTTTAGAGACCATATTCCAAGAAAGGACTCTAGGAGCGATCATCTTGTCATGGCCTTCGAAGGGGTTCAGATCTTTGAAGTTCTACTCAAAGAGGTAGAGTGCTTTTGCCAAAATCCAGGCAAGGGAGTCAAGGGACACATGCTCACGGCTTGGCGGCCAGTACTGAAGTCCTATCACCTTAGATTTGGAATCCGTAAGCCAGTTTCTGGGGCTGACAATGAGAAGTAAAGGCTAAGAGAAATAAAGGGGGTAAAGGGCACAGATTACTTCCCAGCTGCATTTCCTTGAGACTAAAAATAAATTAAATAAAGTAACAGCTAAAACTGTAATGAAGAATACTCCAGAAGTGGATATGATGAACCTGAAATAAAAAATGTGCTGTGAATAATTCACAGCATCTGTCCAGAGACAAGTAAGACCTGTGGATCTATCACCTTCTTATGGGACAGAATGAATTCCCTTTTTAAAAAAAAATTGTAATGTTTTATTTATTTTTGAGAGAGAGCGCGCGAGAGAGACAGAGTATGAGCAGGGGGAGGGGCAGAGAGAGAGGGAGACACAGAATCCCAAGGAGGCTCCAGGCTCTGAGCTGTCAGCACAGAGCCCGACGCAGGGCTTGAACTTGTGAACTGTGAGATCATGACCTGAGCCAAAGTCAGATGCTTAACCGACTGAGCCACCCAGGTGCCCCCAGAATGAATTACCTTTTAACTTCTCATTTGGTTTTCATATACTTTATCTCTTTTGCTCCTCAGGTCAGCAGGATGAAGGGAATTACCATCATCTTTTCGTAGGTTTGAAAAAAAAAAGACCTCAAGGTTAACAGAGAAAAAGATTACTTAAAGGCAGGTGTAGGGCTAGAACCCAGGTATCCCAACTGCCAGCCCTATGCTCCCCTTCAATGCACCTCCCTGTGTCTGCAAATAATGCTGCATGATCTTTGGGGAGGCATAAGCCTCTCTGACAACCCAATAAAAACTTTAGATCCTTGCTCCAGAAAAATACACATATATACAATATTTCTAACTATTTTCAAGAGGTTTATGGAGCTTCTCCGCTCCACTCAAACGCAATGCACCAAGGCTATAGCCCTTTGGTCTCTGCAGCCAAGTGGTGCTGGCTGGCGGGCGTGGTGAGGTGCAGTTCTGTCCTCTGACCCCTTTAATCATGAGGACTCGGGCACTCTTTAAAGGCATACTTCCCACAGGCCAACAGTTGATTATTGTGGTCATTTGCACTTCCTTAAACTCCTCTCGTGTACACACAAAAGCAAACAAAACATTCCCCCAAAGCAACATGAAAGGTCTGATTTCAACCCACAAAACTTCAAGAAAATGGAGATCTTTAGCCAAACTACATGCAAACAGAATCACAGATGATCTGAGCGGGTATTCAGTTGACGGACCTGGCTTTGGGAGCCACCGTTTCCAACAAGAAATGGTAACGTCAACTTTCTTTGTTTTCTCATCTTAGGTATAATTTTTATAACACAGTCCGCACTCTTGATATCAATATAAATGTGCACAGCAATTCCTCTGAGTAGCAGCCTGTGACGCCAACACTGATTAGCTTCCTAAACGCAAGGGAAATACACGAAGGACCCCAACCACATGGGGAGCAGGGTTCCCATCCGAGAGGCCTTGGGTCCCGGAAGGCAGTCCCCTTATGCAAGTCTGACGACAATATAAAGCATGATATCCAATAAAATGCACGCTCACTGCCACCTGGGGCTTCATACAGACTTGGGGGTGGGGGCTGCGCTAAGGAGCATCCTGCCCTTTCTGCATAAGTTATATTCTCATGCGGACTTGCAGGCTTCAAAGACAGTTTTCCAGGGGAAGCAGAAGAACGAAGGAACAAATGAGACTTCCACAAATGAGGGAGAATAAAGAAAGGGCCCACCCAGTGCACCTGGGTGGCTCAGTCGGTTAAGTTTCCGACTCCGGCTCAGGTCACGATCTCACGGTTTGTGAGTCTGAGACCTACATCCGGCTCTCTGCTGTCCATGCAGAGCCCACTTCGGATCCTCTGTCTCCCCCTCTCTCTGCCTCTCTCTCCAAAAACAAACATTAAAAAGAAAAGAAAAAAAAAGGGCCAGCCCCTCTCACCAGGATGTTACACAGATACTCTGGAGAAACCCATACAACGTCTCACCTGTGTGCGGAGGCCACAGGCAAGTTTCCAACTTCTTCACTGTCATGCACGTTAACTACAGAGGGTTCATCCCTGCCAAACTGGCCCAGATGGAGTCTGATTCTCCCACTCTTTGTGCCTGAGACCCTCCTCCTCTGTAGACTGGAACACTTTGGCTTTCATTTCGGGGGCGTTAATGGTTCCCTGGTGGCTAACGTCTAAGCATTTTACGTTAATGCAAATGTAAGAGTCAAAGTGAGGACCCACTTCTCCTGTCCAGTCTATATTTTTCAAAGTTTTCATAACATCCTATCTCATTTTATCCTTACAGTGAGCCTGTGAAGTAGGTAGCTTCGGTTCCAGTTGAGGAAGGCCTCACAATAAACCAAAAGTGCATTTCTTTTTCAAATTAAAGCAGAGCCCAGGGGTACAAAAACAAAGAAAGTAATTATAAAACCAAGGAGGCTTTCTAGGTTAATTAGAATTTCATCAAATTAAATAAAACCTTGTAGCTGGTCATTTACAAATGAATATTTAAGTGCATCTGTTTATACCACGTTGAGTAGCTAAAAGAACGCAGGGCAATCCACACCACCGGCTTCGTGTCGCCGGGGGGTGAGGGTCCAAGGTCCCAGTGAGAAATGATTCAAGGCAGAAGTGGGCATGATCATTCAGACTCTAAACCTGAGTCTGTTTCCCAACCATGATTTAGAAAGAAATTGTGGTTTATATACACAACGGAGTACTACGTGGCAATGAGAAAGAATGAAATATGGCCCTTTGTAGCAACATGGATGGAACTGGAGAGTGTGATGCTAAGTGAAATACGCCATAAAGAGAAAGACAGATACCATATGTTTTCACTCTTATGTGGATCCTGAGAAACTTAACAGAAACCCATGGAGGAGGGGAAGGGGAAAAAAAAAAGAGGTTAGAGTGGGAGAGAGCCAAAGCATGAGAGACTCTTAAAAACTGAGAACAAACTGAGGGTTGATGGGGGGGTGGGAGGGAGGGGAGGGTGGGCGATGGGCATTGAGGAGGGCACCTTTTGGGATGAGCACTGGGTGTTGTATGGAAACCAATTTGACAATAAATTTCATATATTGAAAAAAAAAAAAAAGAAAAGAAAGTCTCTCCTCCAGGGTGCCTGGGTGGCTCAGTCGGTTAGGCATCGACTCTTGATTTCAGCTCAGGTCATGATCTCACAGCGCGTGAGATCGAGCCCCACATTGGGTTCTGCACTGATGGCACAGAGCCTGCTTGGGATTCTCTCTCTCTCTCTCTCTCTCTCTCTCTCTCTCTCTCTCTCTCTCTCCCTCCCTCCCTCCCTCCCTCCCTCCCTCTCTTTTTCTGCACACCCCCATTCCCTGTTCACCCTCTCTCTCCCTCTCAAAATAAACATTAAAAAAAAAAAAAAAACAACGTCTCTCCTGCCTCTCTGTCACCCTTGCTATAAAAGTAACAGCACTATCTTGAACCACAAGCCAAACAGAACCTGTTTGTAGAACTACCATACTGGACACTGATCTGAATAAAGAACTATCATCTCTAGAAAAGAGTTTAGAAAACAGGAATAAATTCCCAGCTCTCACACTGTTACCAAGATCACCATGCAGTACAAAGTGTTGTTCAACTCACTTTCTCATCTGCCCCTCAAGACAGCCTCCTGTGTGGCAACATTAAAGCCTCTTTATGCTAAAGCCAGCTTCACGTCCTCGTGGCCCACGGCACAGGTGCACCTGCGATTTCACCACAACACACGTTCTCCCGGAAACAAGCTGAGAGCACAGGCGCTTTCTCAGACCTGAGTCCTTGAGGAAAAGGTCAGTCTCTGGGAGGACAGTCTGTGGGCTGACACGAAGGGGAGGGAAGCAGAGGCCTTCCGCATGTCGTCAAACAGCAGTTCCCCTCCAACTACCTTCCCCTTTCCCACCTTCACACGTAAAATCAGCTCCTGCCAAAAAATAAACTGCGGAATAACAAAACGTCCCCTAAACAAGGAGCCGGTGAACAAGTCAACCAGACAGAAGGATGCAGGAGGATTACACCACTGTGCTTCCTTCTGCTGCTCTGGAAGCCTGTTTTACTTTGGACTTTATCCTGCAACCTATGGGAAATAACTGGTAGATTTTAGGCAGGAGAACTGCACCATCGAATTCTATTTTTGTTCTTAAAAATTTTTTTGTAACATTTATAAGGTTTTGAGAGACAGAGAGAGCGTGAACGGGGGAGGGGCAGAGAGAGAGGGAGACACAGAATCTGAAACGGGCTACAGGCTCCGAGCTGTCAGCACAGAGCCCAACGCGGGACTCGAACTCACAAACAGTGAGATCATGACCTGAGCCGAAGGTCACTTAAGTGACTGAGCCATCCAGGTACCTCATCAAATCCTATGTTTTAATTTTTAAGTTTATTTATTTTGAGAGAGAGAGAGAGAGAGAGAATGAGCACACAAGCAAAGGAGGGGCAGAGAGAGAGGGGGAGAAAGAATCCCAGGCAGGCTCCCTGTTGCCAGCACAGAGCCCGACACGGAGCTTGATCTCACGAACTGTGAGATCATGACCTGAGCCAAAACCAAGAAAGAGCCCAACACTTAAGTGACTGAGCAACCCAGGCGCCCCTCAAATCCTAGGCTTTAAAAAGCAAGTTCATTCTGGTGGCACCGTGCAGGCTGCGGTGGAGTCCAGGGGGTCAGGCGGCCAGTGCGGTGGCCCAGGGAAGAGACAACCGGAGCCCGGGAAGGCAGTGGTGATGGACAGAAGATGAGATACTGTAGACGGCTCAGCGGACCTGGTGCCCGGTCATCAGAGGGGAGGGGAGGCAGGGGAGGCAGGTAACGAAGCAAAGGCCGTAACTTCTCACAGCTTATCAGCTATGGCAGGAATCACGGTAACGCAGAGACCCCATGAGGTTAATGACGATGGAATTTCACCTTTAATTCCTTACCTTGGCAGCAGAGTTTGATACGCCATGTGTG
Organism: Felis catus; assembly: GCF_018350175.1. Lineage (NCBI taxonomy): Eukaryota > Metazoa > Chordata > Mammalia > Carnivora > Felidae > Felis > Felis catus. The sequence continues at coordinate 9,152,091 of NC_058375.1, read as the reverse complement.
ACATTTCTGATAAGGCCCCCGACATTTCCATACTTTATCAGTCCAGTAACCCCTTCGGAAACATCATTCAAAAGCCCCATGGGATTGCCGAGAAAGTCCACTGATCCCAGGATCCGAGCTGCCTGGCTGAGGAGCTCCTGTCAAATGGAGCAGAAAGAGAAGATGAAAACCAGCACCTGTTGATACTTGCAGGCAGAATGTCCCAAGCAAAAAGGTTAGAAATCGGTCTTGTCCCCCATTCTCATCAACACCACAATGACCTCTGAATTCTCATCAACTGCAAGTTCCTAGGTTTTCATGAACTCCACCTAAGCTCTCCCAACGCATGTACCCCAGAGATTACTTCCAGGACTCAGAAATACGCCTCGAAGCTATTCCAAAGAATAAATAAAAGCTCTCAAACAGGAAAGACTCTTTACAAACATGTGTTAGTATATACATCACATTCTGATGTTTCTACAAATAGGGAACTCGGCAGCAGCAGGGAGAGTTTTAGAAGGAAAATGAGGGAGGAGAGTATATTGGTAGCACCCCCTATAATCGGCAGGGGGTGGTGCATAAAGAAGGCATGTTTCAGATCTGCCAGCAACCCTCTACTTTCTGCGTCCAGGTTCCAGTGATATCTGCTCTGTCACTCTCCTTGCAGTTTAGTGGAAACATCACCAATTAGGAAAGTTGAGGAAGGAAGCCAAGAAGGAAAGGAGGGACACAGGAGGGAGGAGGGAGAAAAGGGAGCAGGAATAGAATTTTAACTTAGACAGTTAATAAATTTGATATGATCTTGACCTATCTATCGAAGAATCTGGATAATAAATACAAAACAGAAAATGTCCAACTTGATAAAAAGAAAAATTGAAGTTCAACGCTAGGGCAGGATCTCACAGGCTCCAAGAACACTGATGTGGTTGTCAAAAGTTGCTCCATGTCCAGTAAATAGAGAGGTCACAATATTTTGTGTCACCATTAAAGCATCAATTAAACCCTTAAGAGTTGTTACGAATCCAGTGGAAGCCCCCGAGATCAGTTCTCTGAGGGACAAGACCAGCAGCTTGTAAATCAAATACACTGTTTGAGGATTTTCATGATGTGTATGGGCTTCGCAGGCTGTGACCTGACCCCTAACAGCAAATGTTTAACTGGGTTCTCGACAGTAATGTCTTAGTAACCCAAATTCCCAAACACCAAAACAAACATTCTGCTTGTGCTCCAGCCACTAAGTATTTCTCCAAAGCTCACCTCCTGGAAATGTTTGAGGATATCATTGATGATGAACTCCTTGGTCTCATAGGGATGTACCCGAGTAAATGGATCCAGATTAATCACAGCATCCTCAAACCGAATCAGTGGAAATCCCAACGTGCTTTTTAAGGCCTAGTTAGGGAAGAAAGGAAATGACATACTTTAGCCATTTGATGGCCTTCCAGGGCACTATAATTTTGGATTCTGTGAAAACTACAAGTCATATCAATTTGCCAATGAGAGTCAAGGTTTTGATATTTATAAATAAGGATTCTCCCTGTAATTATAAAAGTAAAATATTAGGACAAAAAATATACATGTCACCCAAAGTAACATATATCACATAGAAATGAACATTCTTAGCTTCATACGGTGGCTTCTTATAGTCACCGTTAAGTTTGTGAGAGTCACTAGGTTGTTATATACAGCTGCAGTTGCTTAATTTTCATTGTTACACAGTATGCCAATATATAAATAAAACACAATTTATTAAACCATTGCTGTTGATAAACAGTTGTGCTGTTTCAAATTTTTGCTATTATGAACAATGCTGCTATGAACATTCATGGACACGTCTTTGGGAGCACATTTGTATGCATTTTTCTTGAATACATACCTGGGAGTGGAGCTGCTGTGTCACAAAGAATATACACATTCGACCCTAGTATATACAGCACTGTCAAACAGCTGTCCCCAGCAGCTGAACTGGTTTATACTCCCTTCAGCAGCCTATGAAATTTCCTGTTATTCTACATCCTCATTGACACTTGGTATAGACAGCCTTTTAAAAGACAAATATTCTGATGGGTGTGTAACGGTATGTCAGTGTGTTTTTATTTTTTGTTTTTTTAGTTTTATATTACTTACTTACTTGAGAGAGACAGACACAGTGTGAGTGAGGGAGGGGCAGAGAGAGGGAGAGAGAGAATCCCAACAAGTCTCCCAGTTACCAGCACAGAGCCCAACGTGGGGCTCGAACTCATGAAACCATGAGGTCATGACCTGAGCCAAAGTCAGACGCTTAACCCACTGAGCCACCCACGCACCCCTCTCAGTGTGGCTTTAATTTCCATTTTCCTGTTGAAGAATGCACCTTTTAACACACATATTGGCCATCTGGATATCCTTTTTTGTGAAGTGCCTACTCAAGTCTTTTGCTCATTTTTGTAGTGGGCTGTCTGTTTTTTTCTTATTGCTTTGTAGGAGTTTTTCTTATACATTCGGTATAGGAGTCCCTGGTGAATAGATGTATTACAATTTTTTTTTCCCATTCTGTGACTTATTATTCTTTGAAAGGTGTTCTTTGATGATCAGATATTTTAATTTTTTTAACGTTTATTTATTTTTGAGACAGAGAGAGAGACAGAGCACGAACAGGGGAGGGTCAGAGAGAGGGAGACACAGAATCTGAAACAGGCTCCAGGCTCTGAGCTGTCAGCACAGAGCCCAACGCGGGGCTCGAATCACGGACCGCGAAATCATGACCCGAGCCGAAGTCGGCTGCTTAACCGACTGAGCCACCCAGGTGCCCCCAGATATTCTTTTTTAATGAAATCCAATGTACCAATCTTTTCCTTTATGGTAAGGGTTTTCTGTTTCCTCAGTAAGAAATTATTATCTACACCAAGGTCATAAAGATATTCCCTGTGTGTACCTAAAAAAATTTTATTGCTTAACTTTTCACATTTACATCTATAATCTACTTGGACTTGATTTTTTTTATATGGTGTGAAGCAGAAATCAAGATCCATTTTTTCCAGATGGATATCTACTTGCCTAAGTAATATTTACTGAAATGATCACCCTCTCTCCTACTGCAGTACCGTGTAAACTTTGTCACAAGGTGACTAGCCATATTTACGTATCTGTTTCTCAATTGTTTCATTTTGTTCTGCCTTCTGCCAATACCACCCTGTCTTAATTACTATACTTTTGTAATGAGTTTTGAAATCTGAGAGTATAAGCTCTCCAACTTTGTTTTTAGGATCATCTTGGTTATTCTTTGCACTTTTCATTTCCAAATAAATTTTAGAATCAGCTTGTCAATCTGCCATAAAAAGTTGTTAAATTTTTCATTAAGATCTTACTGAATCTATAGATCAATTTGAGAAGAAAAGACAGCTTCACAGTATGGAGTCTTCCAGTGTATTAATGTGGTATGTCCCCTTATCTATTTAGTTCACTTTTCTCTTAATAACATTCCATTGTTTTCCATACAGAGGTCTTGCATATAACCTTTGCTGGATTTACTCCTAGGTATCTGTGATAGATTAAAAATGGCCAGGGGCACCTGGCTGGCTCAGTTGGTAGAGCGTACATAACTCTTGATCTCAGGGTTGTAAGTTCTAGCCCCACACTGGGTATAGAGATTACTTTAAAAATGGCCATATATTCTTTACATCTTGTAACAGTAGCGCAGACGACTTCATCTGCACTGACCTTGTAAGTTGCTTCAGTCAATAAGATGCAGCAGAGGTAACACTGTGTGACCTCTGAGCCCAGGCTTCAAGAGATCTTGGGAGTTTCTGCTCTGCCCTTTTGATACTTCCACCACGTGAAGAAGCTGAGAGACCACGTGGAAGGAGGTTCTGTTGACAGCCAAGACCTAACACATAAGTAAGGTCATCGTATACGAGTCCGTCTCAGCTGACTGCCAGATGAGTAACCACAGGTCAGTCCAGCAGAAGCCAGCATTCAACAGAGTCCAGCCCACAGAATTGTGAATAAAATGACTGTTTTAAACCGCTAAGTTTTGGGGTGGCTGGTCACACAGCAATAAATAATGATACTGGATTTGATGTTTTCTTAACAATGCTGTAAATTACATCCTTCAAAATTTTCCTTCCCTCTATAATCGTTGCTGACATTGTACACCATCTCCAGTGACCTTCCTAAATTATCCATTCAGTTAACAACTTCTCTGCGCATTCTTTTAGATTTTCTAGGTACATAGAAAATGCTCTCTGCAAGTAATAAAATTTTCATTTTCCTGTTCAGTTCTTATGCCTTTTATTTCTTCTTTAATCTTTCTAGACTTATTGCACTGGCTACAATCTCCAGTAAGACACTGAAGAGTAGGGATAATGAGCACCTTCCCTGCTTTCAGTATCTCACCATTGAGTATGTTTGCCGTAGCTTTTTTATACACATACTTTATCAGATTCCGGCAGTTCCCTTCTATTTTTTGCTTGCTGAGTTCTTATCATAAATAGATGTTGAATTCTGTCAAAAGGCTTTTGTGCGACTATTGAGATAATACTTTTTCTTCTTTTATTTTGTCAATGTGGTAAATTACATGATTTATTTGAAAATGTTAAACCACACTTACATTCCTGGAATAAACCCAATTTAGTTATATTTCTTCTTATTCATTGCTGTATTCGCTTTGTTAATATTTTGTTTGGATTTCTTCCATGTTCATGAAAAAAATTCTAGTCTACAATTTTCCTTTATTACTTATTTTCAAAATATAAATTATAGTTTTCTAGTAAACTTCTCAGACACAGATACGGTTACTCTTTAATACTGTGTGTTTGACAATGCCAACGTCTGGTTTATCTGTGGGTCTGCTTCTAGTGTCTGTTTTTAAAATGAAAACTTTCGGGGCACCTGGGTGGTGCGTCCAGCTTCGGCTCAGGTCATGATCTCACAGTTTGTGAGTTTGAGCCCCGCGTTGGGCTCTGCGCTGACAGCTCAGAGCCTGGAGCCCGTTTCAGATTCTGTGTCTCCCTCTCTCTCTGCCCCTCCCCTGCTTGTGCTCTGTCTCTCTCTCAAAGATAAATAAAATGTAAAAAAAAAAAAAAAAAAAAAAAAAAAAAAAATTAAAATTAAAACTTTCACAGACTTTGCATGAGTCTTTAGTTTCTAGTAGGCGGTTAAAGAGGCTTCATCCAATCAAGATTTGGGCTTTCTCAAGGCTGGATTTCAGTCTTTGTAACTCTTGGTCTATTTCAGTCTTTCTAAGGCCTGGGATAGTTTCAGGCCAGTCGTCTCAACTGACAACCAATTCTGTTCCTCCTCTTTTCCTCTCCCTAGCACCAGAAAACTGCTAAAAGGTCTACTTAGTTTTCCCACCTCTCAACTGTTACTTCTTGCCCGGCTTCTCTCAGACTAGGTTGCCTAGAGACTGGCACCTGCCTCAAGACATACAGCAGCTCAGACCGCCAGGGTCTCTATTCTGCCTGTCCCTTCTCTCTAAGATACGAGCGCGACAGTTACCAGCTTAGTATCTATCTAATGTTTGCTATGTCAGTCCCATGAGACCACCAAAAGCCTCACTCAGACTCTGCCTTTTGGCAGCTGCTTTCTGCTTGACTTCTCTGCCTTTCAACACATACCAGTTACACATTCGAACTATCTCAAGAGTAAAGGCAGAGTAAATGGTGGGCTCACTTATCAAGTTTCCTTCCTCACATAAATCTTGGACTCTCAAGTCCTAGATATCTTGGTAGCTTTCCGTTACCTTCAAGCAGACTTTTGGTTTTTTTTTTTTTTTTCTATCGAGCTTTTCTTGTAATTCTTGGCTAATCTTGGTTTGCTATAAGCCAGTTAACAATTTCCAGATTTGGTCTATTTTCCAATTACATATTTTTATTTTATTTATTTTTTATTTGAGAGAGAGAGAGAGAGTGAACAGGGAAAGGAGGGGAGAGAGAGAGAGAGAGAGAGAGAGAGAGAGAGAGAGAGAGAGAGAGAGAGAGAATTTCAAGCAGGCTTCATGCCCAGTATGGAGCCTGATGCAGGGCTCAATCCCATGACCCTAGGATCATAACCTGAGCCGAAATCAAGAGTCGGGGGTGCTCAACTGAATGAACCACCCAGGTGCCCCACCATACTTTATTTTAACAAGATTGGGAGGAGGGGTTCCTGGGTGGCTCAGTCAGTTAAGCATCCGACTCTTGATTTCGGCTCAGATCATGATCTCACGGTTCATGAGACTGAGCCCCATATCAGGCTCTGTGCTGACAGCATGGAGTCCGCTTGGAATTCTCTCCCTCCCACTCTCTGCTCCTCCCCTGCTCACTCTCCCTTTCTTTCAAAATAAGTAAACATTAAAAAAAAAAAAAACCTTAACAAGATTGATATTGCAAGGATTTTAGAGAGTATGCGAAATACTCTTCTTTGAATGTGAAAACACTTTTTTCATTTTTTTTTTTTTGAAGGAGAGAGAGAGAGAGAGAGAGAGAGCGCGCGAGCATGAGCGGGGGAGGAGCAGAGAGAGAGGGAGACACAGGATCCGAAGCAGCCTCCAGGCTCTGAGCTGTCGCACAGAGCCTGATGCGGGGCTCGAACCCACAAACTGTGAGATCATGACCTGAGCCGAAGCCAGACGCTCAACCGACTGAGCCACCCAGGTGCCCCTGAAAACACTTCTTCATGCTAATAATGTTAGTAACTCTCTGATCCACACTGAATCTTTCCTTATATACAGTGTAAATAATCCATCTGATTTTCTATTTTTCCATATGGCTATCTAGTTGGTCTAACAGCACTTACTAAAACATCTATATATTGCCCCCACTAAATTAAATGTCTTTACAGTAAAACCTCATGTGTAATTTAATGAACCTTCTATTTTCTCCTTTATTTTTTCATCTTTTAGCATGTATTTTCAGAGGCTGCCTTAGATTCTTTTGGGACAAGAGCATGTTTAATTGAAATGAAATCATGTAACTGAAGAAAATACAGAAGAAATTGCTTAAAACCATGGAATGGGGAAACTTTTTTGGGACTCCAAACATATATTCAAAAAGGTCAAAGACTGGTGGATTTGACAACATAAAAATCAAAAGCTTTTATAGGATTAAAAAAGAACCCATATACACATCAAAAGTAAAGCAAAAAGACAAATGAAAAAATGAAGGAAAAAACCTTGCAACTTACATCAAAGACAAAACTTACATGAAGAGCTTCTACAATTACAGGTGATTAAAGACCAGTAATAGGATTTAAAAAATGGGCAAAGTGATAAACGGCAGAAAAGATTGGTTCTCAGAGGAAAAGGATGGCCCTTCAACAAGAGGGGTCAGAAGTAGAGGAAAAGAAAGCTGTGACGAAGACAAAGAAACAAACAGAAGATAAGAGGAGAACCAGAAAGGAATGGGGAGGCCCGCGATCCCGAATACGGCAGAGGACCCTACAGACACGAGGTCGGAAAAAAGGCCCCCCGATCTGGGGCCTCGGGAAGTCACGAGAAACCTCCTACTACATAATGTGAGAACAAAACTTTTTAGAGATTAAGAGCGCTCTTAGGTTAATTCAGCCTAACCCTCTCATTTTTTTAAATAAATAAAGCCGGAGAAATGTTAAGTAGATGACCCAAACTCGTGCGGTTAGTTATCAGGAGATTTTCAACTTGCACGTGCTCATTGGCACAAAAGTAACCACCTGGTAGGTGGAAAGCATGAAGATCGGAATGGAGGATTATGTTGTTTCTCTTGAAAAACTTTCCGCTGTTCATTCACACGTGCTTCACCCATCCACGTGCTGGTGACAGAGAAACTGAGGCCCAGCGGGCTTAACGGCTTTGCTTAGAGCCCCACGATAAATCTGCCGGGAAAGGTGGGGACATCGGTTCGGCAGTTTGTTTTGCCAACACAACCCTGAACGCTACTCTCGTCTCAGAGAAGAGGAAATGAGATCCAAACAAAGGCTTAAGGCAAAAGCTTTTTTACCCCAACTTCCTCATCGTAACCAAATACTGAAGAAGAGGTACCATTCGGAGTAGCAAAGACTTTGAAACCTCCCCCAAGTTGTCAAAACCCTCACGAGAGACACCATCCCCTTTCTGAATGGCTAATGTGCTTTGTCTGAACCAAGGAAATATCGGCCCTTTGGTAAAACTCTTTACCTCGTCATTTCTGCCTTGGGGCCTCCCACATTGGACAAGGCGGAGAGATGCAGCCTTTGGTACGAATTATCCTGCCACCTTCAGGTTGTTCCGGTCAAAGTGAAAGAGATGAGAGGGAAAGAGCCAAACAGGGCTCTCTCCCGCAGTGACCGACCAATCAAGTACAGTAGTATACAAAGCTGATGCTTATTTACTTAAGGAGCAGATAGTTTCCTGTTATAAAACGGATTCTGGAGAAAGCAACGTGTGCGCAGAAGTTCCCAATAAAACTAGGACACTGTCCATTCCTACCTCCTCCAGACGAAAACCGCTGAAGTCTTCCAGAAACTTTACAGAGTCAAAAGAAGAAATACCTGTCCATATGCCATAAGGTCTCGGATCACAAGCCAGTCCCTGGCCCACGTCCTTCCCTTTCTTAGTTTATCCTGCACTAAACAAAACTGTCTGGAATTCATTCTTTAAAGGTTTATTTATGGTACATAGAGACTGTTTATGTGAAGCAGGGTATTTGCCCATTTCCCTCCCGGGACAGTGTTTAAAACTACAGGGATATTTCCCTCTCTGGCACTTTCTGAAATACAATTAACAATACTGGATCTTTTTTCCTTTTAACAAATCTGGTTTTTATTTAGGGAGGGGAGGAAAAAAGTAAAGGGTCTGAAGTTTCCCAACAAATTATTTCAAGCCTTTGAGAAGACAGTTTTAGGCTTTTTAAATAGTGTCTTTGTTTGAAATTCCCCCTCACCCCCACCCTCCTGCTCTCTGACCATTAAAATGTGGGTTTTCTTCCAAACTAGATTGCTCAATTAAAGCCCTTCTTTTGTAATACCCCAATGCTCTAAATGGGAAACGGACTGCATGCTGGAGGCCACCTCGTGAAACCTTTTAAAGGCTCCTGGCTTCTTTTGATCTTGAAAAAAAACAAAGTACATAGAAACTACCTGGCGTTTTCGATATTACTCTGCTACCCTCTAACACACACGCTTGGGAGTATAATGGGGAGGGGAGTGGAAGGGAGGAATGTGTGTGCACTTGTGAAATGGAACTATTATCTCCCCCTTCTCCCATCACGGAGAAAGGAATCCAATCGAGACAGCAGATGGGAAACTGCTCCGAGTCCTTCTCAACAGACACTATATCTGGCAATAACGTACCCTCAGCATAAACCTGAAGAGGCTTCCCCGTGAGATTTCTGACAGCCTCACTCCTGGCCTGGAGTCAAGAGAATCAAGATAATTATTCCTTCAATACCAAAGACATGGTTACCTTTTAGTCAGACTCTTGTGATCCCCATTCTGGGACAGCACTCCGTTCCCTAAGTACACACTTTAAGCAGTACATATTCATCTCCAAGAGCATATCGCTCTTCCCAAGAGCTACTAATAAGGGGATATTACTCTGTTAGGAAACTCTCTGAATAAATGACATTATTTTATGAGCCCCCGACTCCACCAGGAGAACTCGAGACACAGTAAAACGGTGACTCCCACAGGCTGACAATTTAACTCTGAAGCCCCAATTCCCTGACACCCTGCCTGAGACACGGATGTGCCCCCATCACGGTGCCCCCCCCTCCCCCCGCCCCACACCTCAGGACAGGGCCGCTCCGCTCAACTTCTTTAACAATCGTTTGAAAACGCCTTCCAACGGATCCTCAGAACAGTGCCGAACGAAACATTCAACTTAACCGGTTCCCAGTTCGTCGTGGAGCATACACGCAGGCACGGAGACCACGTGACTGGGGGTCTGGCGCTACTTCAGCTGTAAGAAGCCATATTGCATTTGGCAGTCTGGGGGAAGTTCTCTGCTGGGAGCAATCTGAAAGGAATAGTTAGGTGTCTGTGTTTCTAAGGAAGATGATTTAAAAAACAAGAAGTCCTTCACTCTCAGGAAATGCTTAACATTGGTTTGTTGGGCGAGTGCCAGGTGCTCTGGGGGAATATACACTTTATCAAACAAACCCATTCCAAAGGGTCACGTAAGTCAAGTGGATACTTGGGGATATTAGCAAGATAGTGGTTTTCCCATGGATTTTCCCCCCACTCTCATGCTAATTGTAAGTATCTTCAGTCTCCTGGGAAACATGAAATTAAAGCCAATCAAGCAGACAGGAGAGTCCGCCGGAAAGGGCACACCGCGCTGTTCTCGCCACGGCGGCAAACAATCCCCGCGACTCTGGTCCTGCCCGGCACGCTCCCAACGGCTCACGCCCGGCTCGCCGCGGGACTGAAGCAGTCACCCTCGCCCTACCAAGTATGATCTGGCGTCGACCAGACTATACTGTCTCGTTACCTATATGTCTATTTTAGAAGTTGTGTGTTGGCAGACTGCATCACATGAGGCCCACACATGTGTTTTGTTAGGCCCACAAGGTTTTTAAAGAAAACAACTCAAATCAGTTGCCAACATTTCAAAACCAGGAGATTCCACATAAAAATCCAGATTTCCGGCTTCACTTTAAAAATCTGAAGCTCCGGCAACACTGGGTTCACATTACCCTATGACAGCAACGGGCTGGAGCTGAGCCGAGGCTGCCCCCTCAGACGAAGCGGGCACGCCCCGCGTGCAATGGTCCCCACCATACCGCTTCACTTAATACATTGCTGCCACAGTCCCCGTAGGCATCTGAATTTACAACTCCAAGTTGATTCCTTATTTGTTCAGGCCTATAGCTATTCCTACTCAGAAGAGAGACCATCATGTGGCATCTCAAAGGCGGCAGCATGGGGCAGTGGAGATGTCCTCGGCTGGTGGTTAGTGGTGAGATGAGTGCCTTGATAACCGTCTGCAAGGGCAACGAAGGAAAGAGCCAGAAGCAATGGGGTCAAGCTGCAGCGAGGCAGATTTAGACGCAATCTAAGCGAAGACCTAACAACCACCGGGTCCACTCCTGTTCCCATTACATCTACCTCCACAGGCTTGAGTGGAAGAACGTGCTGAACTCCAACATCCTTGTTCACTGAGCAGGAGGATCGCTGAAGACTCTTACAGCTCTAAAATTTCCTGAGGCCCCAGGCACCCGGGTGGCTCAGTTGGTTAAGCGTCCAACTTCGGCTCAGGTCATGATCTCATGGCTCGTGGGTTCGAGCCCCACACTGGGCTCTGTGCTGACAACTCAGAGCCAGCAGCCCGCTTCAGATTCTGTGTCTCCCTCTCTCTGCCCCTCCACTGCCCACCTGCCCCCCCCCACCAATCTCTCTCTCAAAAAAAAAAAACACTAAAAAATTTTTGTTTAATTTTCTCAGGCCTTACGTTCTGGAGGGGCATCTAGATAGCATATTGCATAGTACAGCACAGTACAAACTTTACAGTCGCATAGACTTGGATTTAAATCCCATCCCCATCCCTCAAAGTAGATCATATTGCAGCAAACAAAGATGAAATTCGGGGTCTCTCTGTCAAATGTGTATCAGGATGATCTGCAGGAGTGTCACATTCAGATATGGTGGTAGGCAAGGCCACATCTCAGTGGTATGCAGTTGAGTGTGTTCCTTGAAGGTGGTAGACGTTTCTAGTATCAACCCTTCACAAAGAGGTGCATACTCAGGAGGAGAGAACTAGGAGGACAGGCAGGCAGGGCTCTGGCACAAAAGGAAGATACTATCTTGGTTGCGGCTTTTCTCGTGAATCTGGGAGTGGCCCTAGGAAAGTAGGTCCTTAGTTCATTGAGGTAACACCAAGAGCTAAACAGATGGCAGATGGGTTTTATGTCATTCTCTGTTCACTCACATTACTCCTCAATCTTTAGCAAAGGCATACTTAAACATAAAAAAACAAGCCGCATATATGTATACATACTATACATACGTATATACACACACATATGTATATACAGTATACATACACATATACTTACATATACATACCTATACATACATATACACGTCAAACCTTCAGAACGGGAAATCTGGAAAAATATCTGCTACAAATGATGATACTGGACAGAAAAGGCCAATAGTAAACACATTCATTCTTTTCCAGGGAAAGTCATTTTATAACTTACCCAGGTATCGGCTCACCTTAAGATCCAATGGAAGCTTGTTGGAGGTGAACACACTCAGCTTGATCTGGGGAATGCTGATTTTGAGATTTTCAAAGTAATATCGAATTGGTGTTCCACCTTGCTCAGCAGTCTTTTCATGGAGGTTTTCATCATACTTTTCCACCTCTGGTACAAAGTAAAACGGTGAATTAAAACAAAACAAAAATGAACCTCCTGAAGTCTCATAATTCCAATGTTTGTGTTCGTGTTGAAAAAAATTCACAGAAAAATGTAAATATCTATTTCTGTGAACTTAGTTTTTCAGGGTTTGGCGGTGTGTACGGTATCCTGATGTCATTGCTTTGTAAAAGCAGACCTGTTTCATGCTGTTTACCGAAAAAGTACAATAGCCTAACCCTTTGATTTGCGATGCTGTGCCATCTGGCAGATGTCATCTTTGGAAAAACTAATGCAGGTGGGGAAGCCAAAGGCCACGGGCGTGTTTGTTGGCAATGAGTTTTCTAGAAACTGTGTTGCTGTTGTTATTATTATGATTATTATAAACGACCCAGGTTATCAGAACTTATTTTGTATTTGGAGTGTAGTTTAACTGAATCATAATGAACAACATGATCAATTAAATAATGCAGCTGAATGAAACAGAGTGCCTTAAAAGAGAAACAGGCTGCAGGCTCTAGAGAAGTGACATCATGGCAGTAAGCAAGCACCTTCTCTCCCAAATGGTGGACATTTGTTAAAGTAGCGGAGTCAAGGCGGATTTTTTTTTTACTTCTCACGAAGTAAAAAGGATTAACATGGGCTCGCACACAGTAATGGGCTCGGTTATTTTCTCCTGTACCCACGCCCACCCGGCCAGCTTATTTTCACTTGGCTTCACGTGCCTTAGAAATAAAACCAAGGAGATTGTACAAAGCTGCCTATCAAACAAATTTATACCATCAGCTATCATAGTTGTATTTACAGAAAGAAAGGAAATAGGTTTTAGAAAATGATACTGCAACAGACACCTGCTTATCCGTATTCAGGGAACAGAAATAGTTATAGAAAGTGGAGACGCCCCAGTGAAAGACAGGCCAGGATTTTACAAAAGTCTAAATCATTTCTACAATGTTTGGTGAGAAATTTACTCAGAGAAACCTACGAGAACACCATGTCCAACAGAATTTAAAGTAAAACTTCCCAGGAAGGCGCCAAAAGAGAATGGCTACGTGGCAGGCAGGCCCTCAAGTGGCTGTCCCAATCCGAAGTGGAGAACACAGTTTTCAACAGATAGGATCTTCCTCTTGATCCCAATTACACTTAAATGTAAATTCTAAGTCTGGGTTAAAGAGCAAAAATATTTGTCTGGCACTGTTTGTATGTGTGTACATATGTACACATGTCCCCAGTGATTTTTGTCTCTAGCCAATGTGGGCGCATAAACATAAGTCTATCTTATAATTTCTTCAGGCTCGATATTTGGTTTAGTCTTCAAAAGACTAAGCATTACTGACTTCTTTCTAAGCTCTATATACAGTCTTACAAAGGCCATGAGGAGGTATCTAAAATAAAGAGACGAAAGCAAAATGATTTCTATAGCAACTGCTAGAAAAATTTAGGTTTTCAATAGCTTATCTTACTCCCCTCTCCACAGAAGAGTCCAGTAACTAGAAAGCCTGGTAATGACATTAAGGCATAAGGGTATGATTGTAAAAAGGTAAGAAGTTAAGGCTAGCCAATTTTTTTTTCCTCATCTAAACCAAAGGAACTGCCGAAGGGATTTCTGATTCTTGGCCCTGAGTCTGTTTAATAAACAAAGGTTAGGAAACAAAGTGATTTGCTAAATGACTAACATCATTTCTGTTATCCTAGAGCAGATGAGTCAAAAAAACACACTACAAAGAGGAAAAGTGTGCTGTTTCCCAAAGGCTTACCCCCGGGTACTCCGGGATACCTCTGAGAAGCTTCCTTCGTGCCCATGTCAGCCCTGCAGTCAACAAGCCATACTCGGAAAGAAAACCACTGAGACACAAGCCTTGGCTTCCGGGCTCAGGTTGTGAGGCGCAAAGGGAGCTTGTCGGGCACCCGGAGGCCACCCGTTTTCATAAGCAGACTAAGAAATGCCATTCTTCGGTCAACTCCCAGACACACACCTAGAGCATTCAACGGTACCTGATTCTGCTTGATCATAGCCAAAAAAACTCAGCAGCTTGAGAAGCAGTTTCTCCTCAATTTGCACTGTGAATCTCTGAGCCGTGACCATCAGATGCTAGAGATAAAGAAATTCTGATTAAAAGTGTGAACGCCAGAAGGAACTCTTACCTGTGCCAGTAAGAAGGCCCCAAATGACAACGGTATGGTTTCTTCACTCATGGGATCATATAATCACGTTGCCAAATGATCCCTGGCTCATCTCTCTCTCTCTACTGTTACAGTTAGCCAAAAATCCCAGATGTTTAATAGACAATTCGCCACCCTGTTGTTTGGTTTCTGGGGCACCCGTGTCTCCTCTGTCGGGATCACACCTGCAGATGCACTGCCACGGACAGCGTAACGGCACTGAGTTTCCGCGGACAGTAGTTACTTTAAGGAACAGTAGGAAATGAGGGCCGCGTACAGGCTTGGCCCCCATTGGCACTGGTGACAAAGGACCAGAAATATGGGAAGCAACCTCTTAGCTCCCACTTCTCCAGAATCTGCTGCTGTAACAGCTAGCTTGTACATGGAAACTTATTTACGAAAGAAAGTGACCTGCTTTTATTAAACAGTGTGGCAGCTTACCCAAGAGCACATCTGTCCTGAGGGCAGACCCCTCCTACCACTCCTTTTCTAATTACTCTCTTTTAAGAACACATCTGGATCATGCCTGGTCCTGACCAATCTGGACGATGCTATGCTTTCCCACAGACTTCACTTCGATGAATACAGACTCTCGCCTATATGCCTATATGGATTCGGCACAATCACGCACAAGGTCATCGAAATCACAGTTGTGAGAAGAGTTGCTGTAAATTCCTCGACACCGTGGGGTGAGTCACTCGTGCCTCAACCCCACAGGACTACTCCCAGCCACACCCCTCATTGCTGCTCGGAGACCCGGCTGAGAGAGAACAAATCGCCCCCCTGCCACCGTGCCAGGCCCGCCAGCCTCTCCCACCCACCTACCTTGTAGATGTTGGTCAGCGCGCTCTTACTGGGGAACTTCACCGCGTTCACTTGCACGGCAGGGCCGGTCTCAATGACCTCATTCTCGTTGCTCAGGGGAGTCACATAGAGCATGAAGGGCTGAGTGGTACCAATGAGCTGATTGTCCACCTAACGCACGAAAAGGCAGCGAATCAAAACGAGAACACACAATGGCTCAGTTCTCAGTTTTTACCTTTAAGTGGGGTCTCATCACGTGTAGGATACTCAGAAAGTACCCACGTTACTGTGTCTCAACGGCAGCTGGAAAAATATACCTGCACTGACGGCCAGCACTGAATGCAGCAGGAATCACAACAGAAGCTACCCTTTATTTGGGCACCAAGCTAGTCTCCTTGAACGCGTGGGACCTTGCACCACCGAGTCACGGGACACCGGTGGTGTCAGAGTTACTAGAGTCTGGGCTCTACTCAGCAATCCTCACCACAACCTCCTGAGGACTATCCCTGTCCTCACATCACAGATGAAGAAGCTGAGACCCGAGGCCCTTGCTTAAGGCTGCACAGCTGGTCAATCACAGAACTACAACTTGACTCTGTTGGCCTGACCCCAAGCCCAGCGCTCCCAACCACCATGCTACTGACGAATGAAGTGAACGGACACTAGGCAACGAAAACCAGGGCATCAGGAGCGCAAGCGGCTACCAAATGGAAACGGTGGTCTGTCCTAAAGTCAAGTCCCTGCCAGGAAGGAAACAGTGACGTCAGTGGCATTAGGGATGGCTCTAATCACCCACGCCCGTCAGCACCATAACTGAGAACGCACGCTACACTCCGCCATGTTTACGGATGTCAGAAGGCTCACTGCAGGAAGCAGCCACCTCCACTGTTTGCCACCAAAACTCCGTACCAGAAGGAGGAAAGAGAACATCTGTTGGGAACCCCTAGCGTACTTCCACACATCACCTAGCATACCCCTTACTACCACTCTAATGGCTAAGTATTATTCCTCCCCATTTTACAAACACGTGAACAGAAGCTTAGAGACATTAAGTCGCTTGTCCAGACACACAGAGCTAGTAGGCAGAAGAGCTGGGATTCAAATGCAGGCATTTCTGGCACAAATCCTGCGACCCTTCCATCAGATCACATGGACTGCCACACAGCCCTTTGTATAAACTGCTGGCTGTCGAGGTGCAGAGGTAAGGGCAAGGCCATGAACACTTTTTCCCACTTCCGTCCTTGCCCTACTGTGTACTCCCCTCCACAGCAGCGACACTCGTCTTCCAAAAGTACAAATCAAGTCATGCCCCTCCTTCCTTTCCACCTGTCAGTGGCTTCCCTTTCTCTTAGGATGAAACCAAACTTCTCCCCATGGCCTGGGGGATGTAGACACTGCCCATTTCCTTGTCTTCGCCACAGAGCACTCTCCTCCACAGAGCACTCTCTTATGACCCCCACACATGAGCCTACCAGTTGTTTCTCAAAAGTGGGCAACTCTCCCCACTCAGAGGCTCTGGATTCGGAGGGAATGCTTTTTAGCCTCAAATCCTTCTCCATGGCTCGCTCAATGTCTTCTTCGAAGTTCAGCTCTCACTTCTCAGGAAAACCTTCCAGGGCCACTTGATCTAAAAAGCAGCTCGATCCCGCTTTATTCTTTATGACTGTATTCACAGCTGCTAATTATTTATTCACTTGCTTGCATATTTATTGGCTGACTTCTTCTCTCGGCTGTTACCCAAAGAGAGCAGAAACCTCATCTTCTGAGTTATGACTGTATCTCCAGATACAGCTGATGCTTAAGACTTTACTGAGTGAATGAATCACCTGTCATATCCAATAGAGGAAAGAACAGGAAAGTTCTCACCCTGGTCTGACCTCTCCTTTGTTCTTTCCCCAAACATATTTGATACAAGATGTGTAAGAGTTAGGAATTCTAGTTTTATTCTCCAATTAGATTAGATGCTCCCTAAGGACGGGCCTGTATTTTCTATTTTTAAATGTTCTCACAGTGCTGTAATCATAGTAAACACTCAAATCTATTTTCTATGATTTACAGCACACATTAAATCAAAAGGTATTGTAGTAGAAAAAAAAATTTTTTAATTAAAAAGTTAATGAAATTCACAAAGAACAAATGACTCCATGGATCTTCCTCTGTAAGGTCAAAAATGAAAGACAAAGAAATTAGAAGCACAAGATATTAACTTTCTCTCTGTCCTCAAACAAATGGGATGTGATTAGCCTGAACTATCTGCTCTTTGTGATACAGGATAAAAGAAAACATTTTTCTGAAAGGGGGTTTCGGGGCGATGGAAGTGCATGCCGTGAGCGGGAGCAGGAGGCTGCCCACCTGGGGAAGGAAGTACAGTCTAGGTCTTTGGATCCGTCCGGAAATATTTACCAGGAAGTGTTTTCCTGAACACGTCAACCCTGGTGGAGGCTGGGATAAAGGCCTGCAAGTGTGATGCTACCAGAGAAGAGCTGTCTTAGCGTGACAACAAAACTCTGGCAGAAACTGTCAAAATCAACCTTTTCAGAACTCCGAGCTAACCAAAGGCTTGCAACGACCCAGGGATCAGTTACTGGAAACTCAGCAAGAACGGTGAGCTCTGTGGCGTTCCCATGATCCTTTCCCATCCGCTTTCTCCAGGTCCAAAGAGGCCTCGAAAACCAACAGCCCCGCACCCTGGCAGCCAGTGGGGGAGGGGCAGGGACCAGCTTCCAGCTCCCCTAAAAGCTCCATTCCCAGAGAACTGTCACGTTTGGGGCTTGTCTGGCACGTCTCCCATTCCTGGTATCAGTAATTTGTGTCTTCTCTTTTTTTCTCCTGATCAGACTCATTAGAGGACTGCTAACTTTACGGATCTTCTCAAAGAACCAGCTTTTGAGGGTTTTCTTGTTTTGTTTTGTTTTTTTTACTGTAGTTGCTGGTTTCTTTTTCAGTGATTCCCATTGGGATTTTTATTATTTCCTTTCTTCTGTTTATTTTGGGCTTAATTTGTTGTTGTTGTTCAGTTTCTTAAGATGACACCTGAATTCATGGTTTTCAGACCTTTCTCCTCTAATATTTAGCGCTATAAATCTCACTTCGGTACAGGTTCAGTGAGTGGCGTTCCGCTGATTCTGAGACGTCGGTTTTCATCTTCATTCAGTTCAAAATATTTCCTAATTTCTATTAGATTTCTATTCATTTCTTTGACCCATGGGCTATTCAGAAGCGTGTTTTATAGTTTCTAAACATTTGGGGGATTTTTCCAGCTATCTTTCTGTTATTTCAATTTGATTCCATTGTGATCAAAGGACATACCGTGTGACTTGAGTCCTTTTGCCCTTGGGAATTGTCTCCTGGTCCAGAATGGGGTCTCTCTTGGAAATGTTTCACCTGCACTTGAGAAGAACGTGTTCTCTGCTGTTGCTAGGTGGACTGCTGGATAAATGTCAATTAGGTCTACCTGGCTGGGAGTGCTATTCAAATCTAGTATGGCTGTGATTACTTGCTGCTTATGTGCTTATTCTATCGATTATTCACAGAGGGCAACGGAATCTTCTACTATAACCATGTACTTGTTCATTTCTTCTTTCAGTGCTATCAATTTTTGCTTCCTATATTTCAAAGCCCCACAATCACGTATGTAAATAGGATCGTTATGGCCTCCTGACAAACTCTTTTATCGTTAGGGAATTCTCTTCCTTATTCCTGGTAATATGCTTTGCTCTGCAATTGATTCTGATGGTAATCAGAATCACTATCAGTGAATCACTCTCTTATGATTCCACTCTCTTATGACTAGGCCTAGCTCAGTATGTCTTTTTCCATTCTTCTTTTTTTCACCTATTTGTGTCTTTGTATTTAAAATGTTTCTTGGAGGCAGCATATAATTGGAACTTGCTTTTTTTTATCCCATCTGATCATCTCTGCCTTTTCATTGGAGGTGTTTGTAGCATCTACGTTCATTTAATTGATACAATTAGGTCTGAATGAGTCTATCATCTTGCTATTTGTTTTCTATTTGTCTTACCCACTCTTTCCCATGTTTTCTGCTTTTTCTGCCTTCTCTCGGATTATCCATTTTATCTCCTTTGTCGGATTATTAGTGGTAGCTCTTTGTTGCTTTAGGATTTATAATATTCATCTTTAACTTACCCATTTTTGTTGAAAGGACAGCATACTCCTTCACATGTATTAACATTACAGTTAATACACGTCCATTTCTCCCCTCCAGACTTCATGCTATGGTTGTCATTCACTTTATTCTGACATGTCCTACATGTCCTAGCCCAAAACACAGTGCTGTTACTTTTGTCTAAGCAGTTGATCATTTCTTAAAGAGATCTAAACAATTAGAAAATAATCTTATAGATTCAGCCACGTACTTATCATTTCAGGTACTCTTCGTTCCTTTACGCAGACCCAGATTTCCAGCTGCTACCACTTCCCTGTGCCTGAATGATGTTCTTTAACTTTATCTTTTTAGCGTGAATCTGCCAGGAATGAGTTCTTTTAGATTTGTATGTCTAAAAACATTTTTATTTCGCTCTTGTTTTGGAGAGACACAGTCGCCAGGCACAGAATTCTAGGTTGACAGTCTTTCCTCCTTCCAGTACTTTAAAGACGTTGTGTATGGTCCTGTCACTCGCACGGTTCCCGATGAGCAGTCAGCTGCCACTCTCACCTTTGCTGCTGCACGTGACATGTCTTGTTTAATCTGGATGACTTATCACGGTTAATTATAACGCACAGTGGTACAGTTTCCTTTGCATGCATGTGCACGTGCGTGTTTGGATTTGTGCTTGAGCTTCTTCTGCCTGTGAGTTTAGTTTTCATTAAGTTTGGAAAATTTATGACCAAGATTTCTTCCACTATATTTTATATGCCCTCCTCTCAATCTTGGCCTTCGGGGACTCCAATCATCTGTATGTTAGGTTGCTTGAGGTTGTCCCCAGGTCACTGATGCTGTTTTCTTTTTACGGATGATTTTTCTCTGGGCATTTCAATTTGGACAATTTCTACTGCTATGTCTTCAAGTTCACTAATCTTTTTTCTGTACTGCGTCATCTGCTATTAATTGAATGCAGTGTGTTTTTCATTTTAATCTCTAGAAGTCTAAGTTTCTCGTATCTTCTATGTCTCTACCTTTTTGAACATGTACAATGTAGTTATAATAACAGTTTTAATGTTCTTCTTTGAAAATTCTAACATCTGTGTTAGCTCTGGGTCAGTTCGACTGATTATCTCATTATATATTTTGTTTTCCTACCCCTTTGCACACCTGGTAATTTTTGACAGGATGCCAGGTCTTGTGAATTTGACTTTGTTGGGTGTTGAATATTTTTATATCCCATTAAGTCTTAAGCTTTGTTCAGGGATACAGTTAAATTACTTGGAAACAGATCGATCCTTTCAGGGTTTCCTTTTATGATTTGTTAGGCAGGTCTGGAGCAGTGCTCAGCCGAGGGCTAATTATAGTTCACTGGGAACGCAAGACTTTCTGGAGACTCTTCCCCCTGTCACATATGTTATTAGTGTTTCCAGTCCGGCTAGGGGAACAAAACCCATCCCCAGCCCTGAAGGTCATGATAAGATCGCTGCCGAAGCATTAACGTTTTTAGGACACCAAACACTGGATCTGGCTGGGTGTTCAGCAAGAACACAGGCGGATTAATAAGTTGAGAACTGCCCGCATTACCTGTACATCCTGTATGCTGAGTTCGAGCATATGGCTGGTTGCCAACTGTGTATAGTGCACATTGATTCCTGTAAGACTTGCAAAGACCAGTTCTTCTGGGGCTTTATTAATTAAGGACAACCCGATTCCACCTTCTAACTTCACAAGCACCTGAAAGGAAACCAAAATACAACACAGTGACAGTCTAAAACAGAGGCCAAGGTAGCCAGGAGAGGACGAGGAAAGAAATGGCTTTAAATCCCTCTACTTTACCTCTGAGCAGAAGAAAAGCACTTAGAGAAGAATCGTATTGTCCAGCTCCGTCCTCTCGCCAGGCGCCTTTCTCTCCAGGCACAGTGCCCACCCCACCCAGAACTCCAAAGTGATATGAAAATACTCTCTCGGAGCTCTGAGGACATTCTGCATTTCATTACAGGAAAATAATTTTTGAAAATCTTTCTCCCTTTTTGGGATGCAAGCTTTTAGCAAGTTATTCACTGAAATTTGTAATATCCGACACAGTGCTTTACCTATAGGTCCTTAATTTTAAAAAATCACTAAATAAATATCCAGTAAGTGTGCATTTTCATGTTCATTTCATGTTCCTTTTCAAACTTTTTACTTTCCAATGCCCAAACAGGGAGAGAGGAAGAAAGACAACAAGAGAAAGCTGGGGCCCCTCAAAAAAAATCTAGTTGCGTTATTCTCGACCTTCAGTCCTGTGTAAATTCAAATCATTTAGCTGTCTTTATTGTCATCTTACCTTAGCAACATTTGTTACATTCAGATTCAACTTTAGCTATCATTTAATTAACATATTCACACATACATGTTGGGATAACAGTAAACACCATGAAGCAACAGCCATATTTAGAATTCACAGAGGGCAGAGCGAAAAGAGGTCTAAAACTGAGAAAACCACAGAGCAAAACTCTAAACAAATTTCTGATAAAGAAATAAGTGTGCAATACTCAAAACTTACTTCTAATTCCTGCTCTGTGTCTGGGTTCTTCAATTTCTGTACCTCTTGTTCAGTTACAGGAAGTTCACCCGCTTCATATGATGAACGGTCACTTTTCCGTTGGGAGAAATCTGTTATCTGAAGTCAAAACACTATACTGAGAGGGCTCATACTTCCACAGTGAAACCTATTCCATACCAACTAGATAGATCAAAAGTCACTATCTGCTCAACCATCCTGTGGAAGTTCATGGTTTCCAAAGCACTGCCAAGTAAGACTTATGTAATAATGAAGTAAACTTGGTTTTAAGTCTACATGGCAAATGCCAAGCTGCAGACCATGAGAACCTCATATGGGGGAGCGGGGGGAGGCATATGCAGGTGATCTAGAATTATACAGGTCAAGTCAAAATACGCAAACCTCAAGATCACTGCATTCAACATTTGTCTTAAAAGAAGGGTGATTTTATTTTATTTTTAAGTGTTTATTTATAGGGGCACCTGGGTGGCTCAGTCAGTTAAGCGTCCGACTTTGGTTCAGGTCATGATCTCACGTTTTGTGGGTTCGAGCCCTGCGTCGGGATCTGTGCTGACAGCTCAGAGCCTGGAGCCCGCTTCGGATTCTTTGTTTCCCTCTCTCTCTGCCCCTCCCCTGCTTGTGCTCTGTCTCTCAAAAATAAATAAATGTAAAAAAAAAAAAAAAAATTTGTTTTACAGTGTTTATTTATTTTTTGAGCAGGGTTGGAGGGGCAGAGAGGAATCCCAAACAGGCTCCACACTGTCAGCACAGAGCCCGATACAGGGCTCAATCTCATGAACCATGAGATCATGACCTGAGCCCAAACCAAGAGTCTGACGCTTAACCAACTGAGCCAGGCAGCCGCCTCAAAAAGGGTGCTTTTATTTTTTAAATGTTTTATTCTCTTTTTGAGAGACAGAGAGAGACTGCATGAGTTGGGGAGGAGCAGAGAAACAGGGAGACACAGAATCCGAAGCGGGCTCCAGGCTCCGAGCTGTCAGCACAGAGCCCGACGTGGGGCTCGAACCCATCAACTGTGAGATCGTGACCTGAGCCGAAGTCGGACACCTAACCAACTGGGCCACCCAGGCGCCCAAGAAGGGTGCTTTTAAAAAAGATATTGTGGATTATGACGAACTTCCTCAGACAGTTCACCCTTACACACCAGCCTCTTTCCTTTTCTCCTTAGCTCTCTAATTACACCCTGACCTAAGCACATGACCTCCAGCACATCTCTCCCGAGCGTCCCACCCATATTTACACTGATTTCTGGACATTTTCACGTGGACAACATATCTAACAAGTCCAAAACTTAACTCCCCATTCCTCTCAGAAGTCTCTTCAGTGTTCATGTCTTAGTGACATGGATTATTGTCCGACTTGCCCAAATCAAAATCCTGAAAGCCATTCCTGACTCCTTCCTCTCATTCTCACCTTCCATCAATCAGGAAATCTGTCAGATTCTCCTCCTTAATAAGCTTCCATTTCTACTTGTTTCTCTCCAACCTCTTCAGCCCTACCCCTGCCACCTGCTTGAATCGGGGCCACATGCCCTCATCTGCTTTGCTGTAGCGGCCCCTCAGCTGGTCTTCAATCTCCAGTTGTCCTCCACTCCCATCCTCCAAACTGCAGACAGAGCGAGCGAGCGAAAAACATTTCTGCTCGCGTCATTCCCTGACTCCTCGCTGCCACAGCAAACCCCCAAAATTGGTAGCACGTATCAGGCTTTTAATAATCTGGCCCCAGCCTTAATTTTGAGCATAGACTCAGTGCCAGTTGGGTGTCTCCCTTTTATTTCCAGGCCTTCACTCATCAACTTTCCAAATACTGTATGTGCTCAGTACCTCGCATCGTACCCGGCTCCAATAAGTGCTCGATAAATAACTGTGGGACGAACCCTCTTATTATTTGGGCACGTCCCTCTACCTTTCCTCTTGATCTGGCTAACATAAGTCCTTTCAGTTAACTTTTAGACCTCAGCTTAAGTATTACTTCTCTTAGGATCCCCAAGCCTCCAAACCTGGGAATACAAATCCTTTCTATATATGCAACGTGACACCCTCCCCTCCTGCTCTCAAAACACAATACTGTCATTGTGTGATCAGGGACCTCGTGTGTCTTGTTGTTAATGCCACTGATATGGCAATTATTGGAAGATTTAGAATATATAATGAACGATAATAAAAATAATAATATGTAGCATTCTTGGCATTACCTTCTTGAATTCATATACTTTTTTTAATATCATCTTATATTTTTATAGTTTCAATTCTTATAACAACTTTGTGAGGCAGGTCTTGCCCCCATTTTATAAATGAAGACATCATATCCTCATAACCAGAAAAATGTTTCCATAAATATTTGTTGAATGCCTAACCAATGTGTGGGGGGGAAAGCACAGCGAGATTCATGTCAATTCTCAGGATATATCATCACCTGGAGGGCTCTAGTCGGTCCGTCTGGGATGACTCTGATGGATAACATTCCAGAACCAGGCCTCATTTTTTGGTTGATAAATTGTTGTTCAGGTGGCACTGGCCCCAAAAGCTCCATGGAAGTATCAGGACCAAGAACAACTTCAGCTCCGTCAAACAAACCAGAAAGCCCTCCTTTGGCCTGAAAGAATAAAGATGTGTAAGAAAAGGGGAGGCCCTGGCTCTGACAACTTAACATATCATTTGAAACAAGTTATCAAATGTAAATTCTCTTTTGAAGGGTCATGGTCCATTCTTAACAAAAACATTTACTATTTTTTCAGCTTTGCAGAAGATGAAAACCAGGAGGATTACCTGGGCAAGACAGATAGTTACGCTACACGAATGAAGAGAATTCTGAATAAGAATAGAGTATGTTGGTTTAGTAATAACTTCTAGTCATTAAGATAAGCTTTAAAAAAGTACCAAAGCCCTGTTGCCCTGTTTCTCATTTTGGGTTTGCTTAAAACCCTAAGACATTCTGAAAATAAAGCAATTATAACTGTCATTCAACTCTCCAATAAGAAGCAAATTCTAGAGTTGAAAACCTCCCCAAACAGGCCTGTGGTTGGACAGTCAGCTCAAATATTCAGAAGATGACACCTGTTCTAAAATGAAACCGGGAATGGTGAATGTCACCTGAGAGCCAGATATTCAGACCTTTGGAGAAAAGTATCTTCTGCTATCTGCCCTGAGCAAAACGGAAGTCTACAGGACAATGCCAACGAGACAGCAGATACAGGGCTAGAGAAGACAATGGCTAGAGTATCTCGACCCCCTTTGTTAATTTTTAAATACTGAGTAATCAAAAGGAAACTTCAAGCTGGGTTTAAAGAACACATTTCAACATGGAGGAAGCTTTTTACGACTGTTATAAGTTCAGAAATAAAGTGTGCACGCAGCCTTATCAGGGCAGTGTCAGGAGATGGTTGACGCCTTCGATTACTTTCTTTAGAATAGGAAGATTGAAACAAGCTTATTTCCCTAACCAAGGCACACTTTGCTCTGCTGAATACTGTTATTATAGGGTCACTCACAAGCAGAGAAATGATGTAATGGATTCGAGAAGCAACAAAACACCAGAAAAAGATGTTTTGGTGCGGGTGGGGGTACTCTGAGAGAATCGGAATTACATGGGCTTTAGGAACAAACTGGAAGTAAAGTCAGGGTCAGACATGGGGCCCAACAATTATAACACACCCTCTCTTGCCTCCAGAAGCCTGAACTGTATTGCTAATTGAAAATCACAAATCCATTCCAGATGTGTGCTTCATAGAAGTAAGCAGCTCATCTTTGATGAAAAAGGCTCAGGGCAACAGAGATAGAGAAAATAAGTCTCAGCAAACAGCAGGCAGAGGCTCCTTACAGTTTTGCTCAGTGACCTGGAGAACAATCTCCCATTTTGGAGGGACAGCCTGGTTTCCACCAGGGACAAACACCAAGAGTTCTCTGGCGAGGGCCTGGTGTTCCAGTGTTTAACTTTTGCGCAAAGTCCTGGGCTGAGGCAGAAACGCTCCTTGTCACCCATGTCGTTCAGCCCTCGGCCCAAGCCTCTGACACAGAACTTCCTGTCAACTCATCTCTGACCCATGGTCTCATTTCTCACATGAAGCCAGAAGGGCAGAAAATCCAAACTCCTGGTAATTTTCCAAACACGTATTTGCTTATGAAGTACCTGGCAGCTTATCGTGGGGTAGACTGGCTGAGGACAGAGGACACTGACCAGCAATTTTCACTCTGACATTTGCTACAACAATTAAACGCTTATTTGGGTACCACTAAGAATGCAGAAATTGACAGAGTCTGGAGAATGTAGAGCCCACGACGATGACTCACCATCTCCTAGAACACTTCACAAAAGACTGGTGTAGATGGCACATTAACTTCACAGGCCTAAAACTACTGCACCTAACTTAGCAGTGGGCTCTTTGCTGGCATTTTTCTTTCTTTCTTTTAAAACTTACAACTTATATCACCAAAGAAAAACAACCAGATAAGCCAAGGAAAAAATCCCATTACTTTCAGGCAACCACTCCCAGTACAGTTCTCATATATTATCACCTTAAAAAATATTTCCCCTATAAGTGCATATAGATGCACAACAAGTTTCTTGACTTTCCCTTGCTCTGGAATTACTTTTCCCCATTCAGCAACACATTGCTTATATACTAATTGATACTTTGTTTCAAAGAGGGCTCCAACACGGATTGCTACAACTGGGGGTGTCAAACACTACTGACCTGGACAACCAACCCATGTAACCCACAGGTCAGTTTTCCTTCTCGGAAACTCCACGTCTGAGTTGTGCTTCGCCTGCGATCAGGCTTTCTTAGCATCAGTGGCTCATATCTGGAACACAGGAGAGTGCAATGAATACTCTGAGTCAAATACATTCGGCTTGAAGAGAATATCGGGATCGTGGCTTTGCTCTTTCTTCCAACATCCTCCACTTTTAAAACCTAATGGGCAGGTGACGCCTGGGTGGCTCGGTTGGTTTAGCATCTGACTTCCACTCAGGTCATGGTCTCACGGTTCATGGGTTTCAGCCCCGCGTCGGGCTCTGCGCTGACAGCTCAGAACCTGCAGCCTGCTTGGGACTCTGTGTCTCCCTCTCTCTCTGCCCCTCCCCTGCTCACGCTGTGTCTCTCTCTCTCAAAAATAAACATTAAAATAAATAAATAAACAAACAAACCACACACACACACACACACACACACACACACACACACACACAAACCCTAATGGGCAGGTAGCCTGGAATCTCGTGACAGCCAAGTATCTCTTAATGAGAGAGGAGGAATAAGCCAAAACGGAACGCAATAAACAGGAGGACACAAAGGAGTACTGGTACTTTTAAGGATTCTACTAGATGTAATGATCAGGTTCCTGCATTCCCACAGCGACAGGCAGTCTGAGAAGGGCTATCTGCTAAAAAGATCTTGAAATATTTTCAAGAGACCTTTTTCTGTTTAATTACAATTACTTTTATGTTGGGTTTTCACTTGTAAGTTATGTAAAGTCATTTTGGAAGTGAATTTTGGAAGGTATTAACTGGAAAAAAATAAACTGACTGCATAAAGACACTAAGGCATAGGCAAATCAAATAACTTATATGTCCCTAATAACCAATTTGAACCCAAAGAGCTCATCATAAAAACATCTTTGATTGTTCTCTCAATAATTCACTTCTGCTTTTGAAATATTTAACAAAATTCTTAGAAAGACCAAAAAAAAAAAAAAAAACAAAAAACCCAAACAAAAAACAAAAAAAAACACAACTGCTCAGGGTGCCTGGGTGGCTCAGTGAGTTGTGTGTCTGACTTAGTTTCGGCTCAAGTCACGATCCCAGAGTCGTGGGATCGAGCCCCGTGTTGGGCTCCGAGCTGAGTGTGGAGCCTGCTTAGGATTATCTCCCTCTCCCTCTCTTTCTCTCCCTCTGTCCCTCTCCCTGTTTGTGCTCTTGCTCTCTCTCTCTCAAATAAAAATAAATAAATAATATTAAAAACAAACAAACAAACAAAGGCTCAAAACTTGTATTTGGGAATTCACTGAAAAAAACTACAAATATAAAGATACAAATTCTTACTTCATTTATAGTCTCACTTTTTGGTATGTATTTCCACTGAAACTGAGTTTGGAAGCAAAGAATTCACATCAAAAGTTGTTTAGAAAATTACCTGTTGTCAGTTACTGCGGCAAGGCCAGCGATGTCTAAAATGGCGGAACCCTCGGGGGAGCGGGCTGCAGAGGGCTTATTGGGGTTGTGGGGCACCGAAGACCCCTCGTGGGCCAGCATGCCCGTGCCGGTCATCCTCCACAGCTGGGAGCGCTTCCCGGGCTCCTGAGGGCAGAGACACAAGGACACAGAAAGCTGTCACAGGCAGCCAGGCTTCAGGTAAGGGAGTCAAGAGCTGCACACAAGGGCTAAGTTCTCAATTCAAAGCCGTACTAAAAGGCATTTTCCACATTATACAATTCTAACTTCTATTGTCGTCAATCCTGAGGTGCACCTAGGATGAAATACACTGAACTCGTCAACCAAACAACCCCAAATTACGAATAATGTAAACTTAAAAACAGTATTCTTCTCATATACTTGGTATTTTCTGAGCAAACTAGTGAGTTGAGGTTCGGTCTAATCTCCATTAGCTGCACCGCTAGGATAAGTGCTGTTCCAGATGGTGACCCTCGGGTGCCCTGACCTTAGAGAGGGATCCAATTATATAAAGTATATATGATAGTCTTTATATGTGATCACTGGTAATCCTCATAACTGGCAGACAACCAGAATTTACCAGATGTCTTCTCCCTTCCTGTGTTTCTAGTGGAAGTAGACTATATTGAGGGATTCTAATTTACAGATTAATGGTATTCAAATATTAGGTTGACTGAATTCAAAGGTTATGCTAAGGTGATGGCTGCTAATTTTAAATATAGTTTCTTCTTAGGAATATTTTACAAGCAGCACTTGACTTCCAGGTCAATCCACAGAGGTCTACAAAATCTGCTATATTCAAGAAGTAATAATAATAATACTCATTGAGAATTTACTATGTGCCAGCCAGTGATCCACAGGATTTATTCATTCAGTCCTCATTTGACCCACAAAACAATCCAATGACATATATCCTCTTACTGTCCTTACAGGTGAGGAAGTTACGGTTCAGTGAGATAAGGACGCTTTCCCGTGGTCACATGACCTGGAGGTGGTGGAGCGGGGAGTTCACCTCCACAGCCTGATTTCAAGGTCAACATGCTTAACCATTCTGCTCACACGGCCTTCCTAACACGATGTGGCTGGTTCTGGTTCAGTAACACCTAACCACTAGAATTCTTGCTGGGTGAACATATACTCCGGCTAGACCTATCAGGATGACACCCACTCTCACCAGCTGGGAGCTCCTCCAGAGTGACAAACTTGTGGGCACCATAAACTGGGTCTGGGTACCATGCTGCCCCCGTGTTGGAAAGACAACTTCCGCGTTACATTTTCTTTTTTAATGTTTATTTATTTTTGAGAGAGAGGAGAGAGAGAGAGCGAGCACAAGCAGGGAAGGGGCAGTGAGAGAAGGGGACAGAGGATTCAATGCGGGCTCTATGCCGACAGCCCAATGTAGGGCTT
The DNA here is from genome assembly GCF_018350175.1 of Felis catus. Lineage (NCBI taxonomy): Eukaryota > Metazoa > Chordata > Mammalia > Carnivora > Felidae > Felis > Felis catus. The sequence continues at coordinate 9,122,633 of NC_058375.1, read as the reverse complement.
GAACGCACAAACGGTGAGATCATGACCTGAGCCAGAGTCAGACACTTAACCAACTGAGCCACCCAGGCACCTCACATTCTACAGAGTAAAAACTAACGACATAATACGAATATGAATTCCAAATGCCAGGATTTGAAACCAGGCTGCACCATTTACCAGCTGAGTGACCTTGGACAGGTTACTCGATCCCTCAGAGCTTCTGTTTCCTGATCTGTCAAAGGGGGAAATTAGCTATTGTTTAGGGTTCTTGTGATAAGTGTAGTGTAACAAACAGAAGGCACAGGGTATGACCTCAATAAACGTTTGCTGTGTCATTTTGACCACAGTTCTTTACACAGCACTCTATGTACCTCATCTTAGCTGATCCTTCTCCCAAACCTGCCAGATCGGGAAGAAAGTGAGGTTCTTCAGGGAGGAATGTGAAATAGCAGATATCATATGTCTTTAAGGGAGGGTGCTGTCTCTCCCGTGCTGCCGCCTCCCATGTCTATAGAGACGGAACAGACCTCTGTGTCTCCCTCTGAAGTCCCCACAGGCTCACGTCTCTGCTCGCAGTGGGAGAGCCCGTCTACCCACAGTGCCAAATCCACACGGCAAAGTATCTCAATTACCCTGCAGGTGCTCCAGATCGGGAATCTAAGCACAGATGCTTTATGAAATCAAGTTTTCATCCATGGATTCCTCTACTGTCTGCCTTTATGTACAGACTCATCATAGTTGGAAACTACCAACATTTCCATGTAAAAATCTGAGCCGTACCGTTCTCCTTCCAGTTCCCTACCCCCCTTCCCTCACAATTTAGCCCTAAAACCTTTAGATGACACCGAGGAGGACAGAAGTCCATGGGGATTGTGGGTGTTGGGGTGGGGGGCGGACAGCCCAGAGTGCGGTGCTGAAGCCCAAGGCGGGTGATGATCCTCACACGGGACTGGGGGACGAAGGCTTCGTGTGGATGGTCAGAGATGAAGAGAGGGGAGAAGGGCATTCCTGCGAGGGGCGGGATGGAAGGGGTGCTGTCCAGGATGTGGAGATGGGAGCCGGAGCCGGGGGGCGGGCTGTTTATACAGGGATGGGGTGCAAGATCAATTTGTGATGTGGGGCTGGAATTGGGAAGAATCAGTGAGAACTGCTGGTTTTTAAGATGGAGAGATACAGAAATATGCAAAATATATATGTATATGAGATATGCGTGTGTACATGCACGTGTGTCACGTCTGTGTGTGCACCTGTATTACGGCGTGCGTGTGTGCGCAGGTGTGCAGGTATACATAGCCCATGCACACGTGAAAGCCCCAGCCCTGTGCCCTGGGAGAGCCTGGAAACGACACCACCATGACAACACGTGCACCCAGTGTATACAGCTTAGCTTTCTAACTTCCATTCTCGGATAAGAGGGATCAGAAGTGGCAAACCCAGAAAAGCAGCAGGGAAAGTTCAGACGAGCCCAGAATAACCTGCTGTGTTAGAAAGTAAGGAAGTGTGCAAGGACTGAGGGGCATACGTCCAACGGACACAGAAGGTTGAAGAGCTCCCACGGGCCAAATACGGGAATTGAGCACTAAACGTATCCTAAGGGTAACAGGTAACACGCCGAGTAAAAGAGGAATCCATACCCACGACAGACGCGCCCACCCCAAATTCTCATGTTGGAGACCTCACCCAAAACTTTGATGGTATTTGGAAATGGAACCTTTGGGTGGTAATTAGGTTTAGACAAGGGCGCACGAGGGGGGGCTCTCCTGATGGACTTAGTGCCGTTGCAAGAACAGACACTGAGCTTGCTTTCTCCCCCCCACCTAGAGTCTCTGCCATTTGAGGACACCGCAAGAAGGCACAAGTCTACAAGTCAGGACGTGGGCCCTCAGCAGGGAACCAAAGGGCCAGCACCCTGATTCTGTACCTCCCAGCCTCCAGAACTATGAGAAATAAATTCCCATTATTCAAGTCATCTGGTCTGTAGTATTTCGTTATACAAGTCCAGGCTGATACGTATACGTAACACACAGCAACTGTGATGAGGTTCAGGATATCTACACAGTCTCAAAGTACCCGTCCACAAGGTCTTTACTAAATATGAGGGCAAGACAGAAACTTCAGTTCACGGTACAGAAGGCCAGCAGCCATCACCTTCCTCTACTGCTAAAGCACCAACAGTAACAGGACGAATCAAAACCACAGCATCACTTCTATAGAATTTCTGCCCATTTTTCTCTTACGTTTGAGATTCATTCACTATAAAGAGTAAAAAACAAAAAACACCAACAGAAACAAAAACCCAACCAACCAACCAACCATCTAAAATGTCACTCTCTTCGTTCCTGACTAAAGAGCAGAAGTCCCGTTGCTAATGCTAATTCTTAGAACTCTGCTTGGTTTTGGACGTCAGCATAACTTATTTATATCCACCCTCCTAGGTGCCATTTTTCATCCCCATCAAAGGAAATTAACAGTAAAAGTGTTACATAAATTATCACATCCTCTTCAAAGTGTTTTTGCTACTTCATAAAAAAATTTCCTTTTCTCTGCTTAACAGTCCCCTAGTCCTTGGAGATTACACAGCTATTTGACATTGCTGTTTTGCTGATCACACCCGGTGATCCAATCCCAGCTGGTAAATCACCTCACTCCCGAGTTCGTTTCCATTCATGCTAACATCCTCTTCGACTTGAACATTCTCTGAAAGCCATCTGACAACATCATTTCCAAGGACACTCTGCCACTTATTTTTTCAATTCACTGGACTTGTCGGACTCGCTGCTTTCAATTTCTAGATTATTGCTTTTCCAAATTTTCTTCTTCACAATTCCCCCATAAAAGCCTCCAGAACTGGGCGCTTTCAATTACTATGCCTCATGGTCTCTTTAGTTGTCACCATCCCCAAATCTTATTTCCAAAATGCATCTCACACGTAAGCGCGGCCTCCCATGGAGTGTGAGAACACGGTAAGCAAACCCGAATTAAGTGACTTTGAATGGGTGGAACAGAAGAATTACAAGTACCGATAGGGTGACGGATGGGTGAACCTTGGAAACACCACGCTAAGCCTAAGAGGCCGCTCATAAAACACCAACCATATGCAAGCCCAGACAGGGAAGGACGCAGAGACAGAAAGTAGATGAGTGACTGCTTAGGGCTGCAGAGCAAGAAAAAAATGGCGTCAGAGCTAGAGACACAGGGTCTCTTCTAGAGGTGCTGAAATGTTCCGAAGTTGAGTGTGATGCTGCTTGCACGTATCTGTGGATATACTACAAAGCACTGAACTGTACACTTTAAGTGGGGGGCCTGTATATGAATTGCATCTCAGTAAAGCTGTTAAAAATGTAAAAGTGAATTAAAAACACATGTATTCAAGTTTCGCTTGAATGATCTGAACCTGCCTGGTTCCCCAGTTACAAATTTGCTAAGAGCTGTACAAACTCACATCCAGGTGAGGCGACGCCACTGACACACGCGCCACCACCTCTGGTGATAAAAGGGGTCCTTTGTCCCCATCCGGGCAACTGGTAAAGAGACACTCTCTACCAGGGTTATTTTGGGACTGTGTGATTTACATTATGCAAAATCTTCTGGAACACAGCCGTCAGGTAAACAGGTTTTAAATCATCATCATCGGTAATCTCCCTCCTCTTAAAGTCACTTCTACGCCTCTGAGTTCTCAGGCGCCTTTCGTGTTGAGGTTTGAACTACTTATCGCCAGTCCGTCTGCCATCTGTGCTGCTTCCGGCCAGATTTGCCTGCCTTCCTCTCTATACGTAGGTCTACTAGCGGAAACATTTCCCTAAACTGACCCTTGGAAAGAACGTGTGTTGGCACAAAAAGGGGGAAAGTTGTCAGTTTGATCATTTTTCCATTCAGTTTAGGAAAAAGTAGACTGGGGAGCCATTTCAACGGAAAAAGAGAGTATTGAGAACAGCAAATCATGACTCGGGAAAAAGATGAATTTAAAAGATAAGTTCTCCAAAAAGGGCATCAAAGATGAGAAGGGCTTGGAATTCCTGGAGCAGATGTCACAGGACAGGAGGAAGAACAGTAACTTGAGCAGGAGAGACCCCGCATCCCACCCTGAGCAAGTCGTCCAGCCTGTGCATGAGGAGGGGCCAGACTGCATGACCGGAGTCCCCTCCACAGCTAACAGTCTCCCCTTCTAAACTCCAAATGCTAAGTGCTCTTACCTTCTTCTTTAAAATGACTCTCTGTGTCTTTGGTGAGACATCCAAGACCAGCTCTGCACAGGTGGTAGCCTTGCTGGAAGCCACAGGCCTTCCTGTCCCCTCCTGTAAACTGGAATTAAAACAGTCATACGTACATACGTGTATATACATATACTTGCACATATATACAAGTACTCAGAAGCAAATGCTTAAAACCTCATCTGTAAAGGGGAGACTTTTTTTCCATCACGAAAGAATGTCTAACCCAAGTTGCAGAAAGATCAGGTTATGTTTCCAGATTCATTTGCCAGAAAACATACTAACATTTCCCCTCTCCTGATGATTCTAGTGCCTTACAATTCAGACATAAAAGAATGACTATATAGCTTCAGCACCCCCTCCTCCCAAATTAAGCCAGACATTCCAAGGGTCCAAGAATTAGCTCTACTTTTTGCCAGACAGAAGATCAGCATCACTGCATCCCTAAAGCTTGGCAATGAATCAGAAGTCCCTCTAGAATGAAAAGAAAACAAGGGGTTCATATTCACCTTCCTCCAACCCTATCGTGTCGTGTTTCTCTGTGGCTTAAGAATCGTAAGTTTTATGGAATGTTGCAGCCTACCTACACTTTGGGGTATTTTTTTTTTTTAATATTTTTAATGTTTATTTTTGAGAGAGAGAAACAGAGCGTGAGCAGGGGAGGAGCAGAGACAGGGAGACACAGGATCCAAAGCAGGCCTGAGCCATCAGCACAGAGCACGATGTGGGGGCTCAAACTCACAAGCTGTGAGATCATGACCTGCGCCAAAGTCGTACACTTAACTGCCTGAGTCACCCAGGCGCCCCTCCCCCCCCCACTTTGAGGTATTTTGGTTAAGATTTTATTTAGATTATTCTCCTGTTTCCACTAATCTCCATCATCAAAAAAGGGACCGATGAATTGGGAGTTAAAAACTAGTTTTCATAACCCCAAAAAAGCACACGTGACAAAAATAAAGACATAAATTAGATTTCAACAAAATTAAAAAACTTCTGACCTTCTAAGGACACCATCAAGAAAGTAAAAAGATCATCCAAAGAACAGGAGAGAAGATATGTGCAAATCCTATATCTGATACAGAATTTGTATCCATATTATATAAGGAACTCTTAAAGTTCAACAATAAAAAGGTGAAAAAAAAATTTTTAAATGAGAAAAGGATTTGAATAGACATTTCTCCAAAGATACACAAATGGCCCATTAGCAGAGGAAAAGATCCTCAACATCATCAGTTATTAAGGAAATGCAAATCAAAACCACACTGAGAGTCATCACACACCCAGTAGGATGGCTACAATCAAAAAAATGTAAAATAGTGTTGCTGGGGGTGTGGAGAAGTCAGGGCCCTTGTATGTTGCTGGCGGGAACGTAAAACGATTCAGCTACTGTGGAAAATGGTATAGTAGTTCCTCAAAAGGTTAAAACATAGAAATACCACAGAACCCAGCAATTCCACTCCTACATATACACACAAAGGAATCAGAAACAATTACTTAAACCAATACATGCATAGGCACATTGATAGCAGCACAAAGGCCAACAACAGGAGACAACAGAGATGTCCATCAACAGCTGAATGGACAACAGAGTGTGGTATGCCCATACAATGGAGTATTACTTGGCCACAGTAAGAAGGAAATCCATGCTGCAATGTGAATGAACCTTGAAAATATTAATGCTAAGTGAAAGAAGCCAGATACAACAGGTCACATATTTATGAATCAATTTACATGAATTATCTGGAATAGGTCGATCCTTAGGGACAGAAAGTAGACTGGTGGTTGCCAAGGGCTGGGGGGAGAGGGTAATGGAGAGTAACTGCTTAATGGGTTCGGCGTTTCTTCCTGGAGGGATGAAAATGTTCTGGAACTAGACAGAGGCGGTGGCTGCACAACATCACGAATGCACTAAATGCCACTAATGGTTGATTCTTAAATGGTTAATTTTATGTTATGTGGATTTCATCTCAATTTAAAATAAAACCTAACAAAAACAAAAGTTGTCTCTTCCCCAGCATTTGTTCTCTCCCACAATGCAAAAACATAGTGTCTTATATACTCCAAAACATGGTTCGATCTCTCCTCACACCAAGATTCTCAGAACCTCCCTTTTTATCTGCCCCATATCTGTCCAACCCATTAAACTCCTAATCACCCATGAGGATTCTTCAGTTAAAGAGTGTAATAACTACTGGAATTGAACTTAAGAATGTAAAGAGAAAAACATGATTAACAACCAGATTTAGAACTGGCTTTTCAGGCACTAAAACCTTATGCATGTCATGCTGTCAAGTGCCATAATCTTTCAAAAGAAACAAACAGGCTGGCTTAATTATAACAAAATAAACATCCCAGCACCCTTATTTCCAAAGAGAACTGCAACAAACAAGGAAAAGAGTGGCTATTCTAAGTAAAGATGCCCGTTCAATTCATTCCTAGTGAAATCTGGACTCTAGGTAGATGAGAGGTACCGCCAGGCAGAGAGATTATTTTTGTGAGCCGCAGGCAGATAAAAAATACCATTCATAAGCAAAACTATTCAGAATTTTTGGAAAGGAATCTGACTTTAAGTGTCCTGTCCATCCGGCGATTTATATTTGTAAAATGCTCAAGATTTAGCTATTTTCCCTGGTTTTTCCACAGGTAAATCTTAAAATTGGCCCCATCACCAGCACAGAAATAATTGTATTTATATGTTGGTGAAATGACTACTTTTTGAAAGCCCAACGTTTTGAATCTCTATGTGCCAATCTAACAACAGAATTAGAATAAACTTGCTATTCTTCACCTGAGTTTTCTAGATACAGCTAACCAGATGTCGGTGAAGATTATAATTCTAAGGCAACTGGAATTACTGTCAAGTTGAGCTACTTCGGTTGGCTATAGGTGATAAAATTAAGATAGACTCTAAGTGTCTGCTTAACCAGTATTCTCAATGGGAGAGGGGAGTCAAAACGATTTGAGTGATTATGATAAAGATTGGTCAGTTTCAAATGAGGAAAGACATAAAACAAACTTAAAACCAGCAGCAAGAAATTTAAAAAATACATTAAAAATACCACCTTAAAAAAGAATAACTGAGGATATTGTGAGACTAATATCTTATGGGAGGAATGTTAAATACTAGAATGGATTATTGGGGAGATCATTAAAAAAAGAGCAGTCTTGCCTCTTTAGATAAATTTAATCTAGCCAGAAGACAAGGGTTTAGCCTAAGACCTCTCAAGATAGACCCTGAGCCCAGGATTTGGTAAAGAATGGAAGGAATCTTCCTCCATCCTTTGAGCCTCTTGAGAATTGCTTAAAATTTAAAACCAGTTACGAATTAGAGCCTTCTGCTTTATGAGAACAGTAACTGAACCCAGAATTACCCAGAGAATGTATATGTAGCAGCAATGTAAATGAAGTTTTCATAATAAAGCTGTTGGTTATCCTGGAAATCGTTCATGTTGCAGTTGAGCTCTGAGGAGCCTGCCCCTTTGACGGTCAGCGTGATAAAAGGAGGCAGGGTGGGTTCATCCCAGGCATAATCCAATGAAGTCATGGGCTTCACTTCAGTTCGGAGCCTGGGTTCAGCTACACCATGCTGAGTAAAGACAACTGGAACCTACGGTAAGGGCACAGAGGATACAGAGGACTTTCATTCAGAGTGGTGTCACTAGAAAGTGAGTCAGTGCTTCCTAAATTTAAGTTCCAGACCCTTCCCAAACAAATCCTACATTGGGCATAACCACAATCACAAGGGCAATTCTCTTGTCTCTTCAAATGCCTTTCTCTTTAAAAAAAAAAAAAAAAGCAATACAGTCAAAATGATTGGGGGTGGGGGTGGGGGTGGAGGTGGCTCTGAGAAGTCACTTCTGGACAAGGCTGCCCAGCAATCAAAGCAACCAGCAGAAACCACCTCCAGAAGGTAAGGATGTCTAGGGTTATCCAGTTGAGGAGATCCCCACATAGGTTTTTTTAAACCCGAGTTTAAAATGTATTTCATCATTATCTTCAAGGCGGTACAAACTCCGCCTTCCCGCAAGTGAAACAGCCAAACTGGCTCACCACCCTGCTCGATACCTTAGAGAAGTTGTCAATTCGGAAAGGAGGGGGTAACTGGTCCGTGTCACTAAATGAGATCCTATAGGTAGCTCCTCGAAGAGTAATTTCCACACGCAGGAAGAAGCATTTTCCCAGAGTATCTCTGCAGAAAAAGGAAAGAAAGAGACTGCACAACACGGAAGAAACAAGTTACAGTTCACTTTCTTATACTTCTCACAATCCTGATATTGCCTGGACTTCAACTAACACCAGTGTGTGCTCTTCCATCACATTAAAAAGGTAGAAATTGACAGTGTAATCACACAGAATAATAAAAAAGAATTCATTCAAGCAACTTCTGTACGGCAGTTTGTCACTCTACAATAAGATCTACATATTTTACTTAGTGGATATGTTTTGGGTAGTAGTGCCAGCCTAGCAAATGAGTAAAAATTGGTTGAACTCCATAAAATTGTTGATATTAGATTGCTCTGACATAAAAAAAAGAGCAATTTCACATAGTTCAAACTAATATATTGATGCTATTGATAACCAAGGTTTTCACTCTAGGATGAGGGAAGAAGGTGAGGAGAATCTACCAGTAGTTACCAGCAAATAAATATGATTTGTTATATATATGTACATGTATATGTGTATCTGTATTTAAATATAGATAGCTCACTTGAGAGAACGAAGAAGCTCTATCTTACAAAAGAATATCAGCTAATAAACACCGAAGAAATGACAGAATTAGAAAAATCACCATTTTGCAACCACCAATGAAATCACTGATTCAGGTAAGAACCATCAGCCCACTGAGTGAAAGATTTTGGGGGAAAATACAGTCTCAAATTATTCCCCCAATGGCTTACTATTGTTTACAAAGAAGTAAAGGTAACTTTACAATAGAGACACCTGGTGGACACCATCCTAATCATATGATGACTGAATTTAGCAACATCAGTAAAGGGAGCAACAGACATCACAGGCTTCCCACTGACGCAACGAGAAACACACACCACAACATAGGTAGTATTCTTACCAAAAAAGGCTCAATTAAATCTATGTATAGGAAACTGTCAGAAAAATCCAGAAAACATACAGGGTAACAGAATGGATAATTAAACAAGATCCGTCTATATGTTGTTTACAAGATACCCATCGTAGACCTAAAGACACCTTCAGATTGAAAGTCAGGGGATGCAGACCCATCTGTCATACTAATGGAAGCCAAAAGAAAGTCGGAGTAGCCATACTTATATCAGACAATCTAGATTTTAAAATAAAGACTATAACAAGAGATGAAGAAGGGTATTATATCATAAGTAAGGGGTCTATCCACCAAGAAGAGCTAACAATTACAAATATTTATGCTCCCAACGTGAGAGCAAATATATATATACACACAAATATATATACACACATACGTATATATACATATATATACATACACACACACACACACACACACACACACATAGTGAAACTCATTGATAATAATACCATAACAGTAGGGGACTTCAACACCCCACTTAGAGCAATGGACAGATCTTCTAAACAGAAAATCAACAAGGAAACAATGGCCTTGAATGACACACTGGACTGGATGGACTTTACAGATATATTCAAAACATTTCATCCTAAAGCAGCAGAATACACATTCTTCTCGAGTGCACATGGAACATTCCCCAGGAAAGATCGCATACTGGGTCAAAAATGAGCCCTCAACAAGTTCAAAAAGATTGAGATTGTACCATGCATATTTTCAGACAACAATGCTATGAAACTCGAAATCAACCACAAGAGAAAATTTGGAAAGACAACAGAAACTTGGAGACTAAAGAACATCTCTGTAAAGAATGAGTAGGTTAACCAAGAAGTTAAAGAGGAAATTAAAAAGTACATGGAAGCCAATGAAAATGATAACACCACAGCCCCAAACCTCTGCGATGCAGCAAAGGTAGTCATAAGAGGGAAGTATGTAACAATCCAGGCCTTCCTAAAGAAGGAAGAAAAGTCTCAGATATACAACCTAACTTTACACCTTAAAGAGCTGGAAAAAGAACAGCAAATAAAACCCAAGCCAGCAGAACATGGGAAGTAATAAAGATTAGAGTGGAAATCAATGCTAACAAAATTTAAAAAACAGTAGAACAGATCAATGAAACCAGGAGCTGGTTCCTCGAAAGAATTAACAAAACTGATAAACCCCTAGCCAGTCTGATCAAAAAGAAAAAGGAAAGGACCCAAATAAATAAAATCAAGAATGAAAGCAATCACAACCAACACTGCAGAGATACAAACAATACTAAGAGAATATTATGAGCAATTATATGCCAACAAATTGGGCAAACTAGAAGAAATGGACAAATTCCTAGAAACATATAAACTACTAAAACTGAAACAGGAATAAATAGAAAATTTGCACATACCCATAATCAGTAAAGAAACTGAATTAGTAATCAAAAATCTCCCCAAAAAACAAGAGTCCAGGGCTGGATGGCTTTCCAGGGGAATTCTACCAAACATTTAAAAAAGGGTTAACTACTATTCTTTTGAAGCTGTTCCAAAAAGTAGAAATGGAAAGAAAACTTCCAAACTCATTCTACGAGGCCAGCATTTCCTTGATTCCAAAACCAGACAGAGTCCACTAAAAAGGAGAACTGTAGACCGATTTTCCTGATGAATGTGTATGCAAAAATTCTCAACAAGATTCTCAACAAATCTCAAAAATATCTCAACAAGATACTAGCCAACCAGATCCAACAATGCATTAAAAGAATTATTCACCATGATCAAGTGGGATTTATACCTGGAATGCAGGGCTGATTTAATATCCACAAATCAATCAATGTGATACATCACATTAATAAAAGAAAGGACAAGAACCACACGATCCTCTCACACAGAGAAACATTTGACAAAATACAGCATCCTTTCTTGATAAAACCCTTCAAGAAAATACAGATAGAAGGATCATACCTCAAGATCATAAAAGCCATATACAAAAGACCCACCGCTAATATCATCCTTAAAGGGGAAAAACTGAGAGCCTTCCCCCTGAGGTCAGGCACACGACAGGGATGTCCACTGTCACCACTGTATTTCAACATAGTATTGAAGTCCTAGATGCAATCAGTCAACACAAAGGAATAAAAGGTATCTAAACTGGCAAGGAGGAAGTCAAACTTTCACTCTTTGCAGACAACCCAAAATATTCTACCAAAAAACTGCTAAAACTGATTCATGAATTCGGCAAAGTCACAGGATATAAAACCAATGCACAGAAATTGGCTACATTTCTATACACCAACAGTGAAGCAGCAGAAAGGGAAATCAAGTAATTGATCCCATTTACAATTGCAACAAAACCCAAAAATATTTAGTAATAAACCTAACCAAAGAGGTGAAAAACCTATACACTGAAACCTATAGAAAGCTTATGAAAGAAATTGAAGACACACAAAAAATGGAAAAACATTCCATGCTCATGGACTGAAGAACCAATATTGTCAAAATGTCAATACTACCCAAAGCAATCTACATGTTCAATGCAATCTCTATCAAAATAACACCAGCATTCTTCACAGACCCAGAACAAACAATCCCAAAATTTGTATGGAACCAGAAAAGACCCCAAATAGCCAAAGCAATCCTGAAAATGAAAGCCAAAGCTGGCAGTATCACAATCCTGGACTTCAAGATGTATTACAAAGAGGTAATCACCAAGACAGTAGGTACTGGCACAAAAACAGACACTCAGATCAATGGAAAAGAATAGAGAACCCAGCAATGGACCCACAAACATATGGCCAACAAATCTTTGACAAAGCAGGAAAGAATATCCAATGAAATAAAGATAGTCTCTTCGGCAAATGGTGTTGGGAAGACTGGATAGCGACATGCAGAAAAATGAACCTGGACCACTTTCTTACACCATACATGAAAATAAACTCAAAATGGATGAAAGACCTAAATGTAAGACAGGAAGCCATCAAAATCCTAGAGGAGACAGCAGGTCAACCTCTTTGACCTCGGCCGCAGCAACTTCTTATTCAACATGTCTCCAGAGGAAAGGGAAACAAAAGCAAAAATTAACTATTGGGACCTCATCAAGATAAAAAGCTTCTGTACGGTGAAGGAAACAATCAGCAAAACTAAAAGGCAACCTGTGGAATGGGAGAAGGTATTTGCAAGTGATATATCAGATAAAGGGTTAGTATCCAAAATCTATAGAGAACTTAATCAAACTCAACACCCAAAAAACAAATAATACAGTGAAGAAATGGGCAAAAGAGATGAACAGACACTTTCCCAAAGAAGACATCCAAATGGCTAACAGACACATGAAAAAATGCTCAAAATCACTCATCATCAGGGAAATACAAACCAAAACCACAATGAGATACCTCCTCACACCAGTCAAAATGACTAAAATTAACAATTCAGGCAATGACAGATGCTGGTGAGGATGCAGAGAAAGAGGATCTTTTTTGCATTGCTGGCGGGAATGCAAACTGGTACAGCCACTATGGAAAACAGTATGGAGGTTCCTCAAAAAATTAAAAATAGAACTACCCTAAGACCCAGCAATTGCACTATTAGGTATTTATCCAAAGGACACAGGTGTGCTGTTTCAAAGGGGCACATGCACCCCAATGTTTATAGCAGCACTACTGACAATAGCCAAAGTATGGAAAGAGCCCAAATGTCCATCAACAGATGAGTGGATAAAGAAGATATATAGATATGTATATAGATATAGATATATATGTGTGTATATACATACATACACACACACACACACATACACACACACACACACACACACATACATACAATTGCTAAGTATTACTTGGCAATCAAAAAGAACGAAATCTTGCCATTTGCAACACTGTGGATGGAACTAGAGTGTATTATGCTAAGCGAAATTAAAGAAAGGCAAACAACATATGACTTCACTCATATGTGGAATTTAAGATACAAAACAGATGAACATAAGGAAAGGGAAGCAAAAATAATATAATAACAGGGAGAGGGACAAAATATAAGAGACTCTTAAATACAGAGAACAAACAGGGTAGCTGGAGGGGTTGTGGGTGGAGGGATGGGCTAAATGGGTGCTGGGCATTAAGGAAGACACTTGTTGAGATGAGCTCTGGGTATTATATGTAGGGCATGAATCACTGCTTTCTACTCCTGAAATCATTATTGCACTATACGCTACTTGGATGTAAATTAAAAAATAAATATATTATTTAAAAAAAGGAAAAGAAAAATTCAGAAAAGAGAACATTCTATAAGAAACTGGCTTGGAATCTTTAAAATTTTCTTTTTTTTTTTAATATGAAATTTATTGTCAAATTGGTTTCCATACAACACCCAGTGCTCATCCCAAAAGATGCCCCCCTCAATGCCTATCACCCACCCTCCCCTCCCTCCCACCCCCCATCAACCCTCAGTTTGTTCTCAGTTTTGAAGAGTCTCTTATGCTTTCAATGTCAATAAAGACCAAAAAAGGAAAAGTAGGACTACTGTAGATTAAAGTGGATGAGATATGTCTGCCAAATAAAATGCATGACCTCTGACTGAATCCTAGATCAAGGCAAAGGGAGTTATGCTATGAAGGGTATTTCAAAAGACTATTTATCAGGGCCACCTGCTAGCTCAGTCAGTAGAGCATGTTAACTCTTGATTTTGGGGTTGCGAGTTTGAGCATGTTAGGTGTAGAGATTACTTAAAAAAAAACAAACAACTATCAGGGGCACCTAGGTGGCTCAGCTGGTTGAGCATCCAACTTTGGCTCAGGTCGTGATCTCACATGTGATTTTGAGCCCTCATCGGGGTTTTAGCTGTTAACACAGAGCCCGCTTTGGATCCTCTGTCCTCTCTCTCTGCCCCTCCCCAACTCTCTCAAAATAAATAAATAAACTTATATTAAGTTTATTCAGTGTGTAATGTTAGTATATTTATTTAGAAAAATGTCCCTGTACTTTTTTTTTTTAATGTCTATTTTTGAGGGAGAGAGAGACAGTGTGAGCAGGGGAGGAACAGAGAGAGAGGGAGACACAGAATTCAAAGTGGGCTCCAGGCTCCCAGCTGTCAGCACAGAGCCCGATGCGGGGCTTGAACTCACGAACCGTGAGATCAAGACCTAAGCCAAAGTCAGGCACTTAACCTACTGAGCCACTCAGGTACCCCAAAATGTCCTTGTCTTTAGGTAGATAAACTGTAAGTTTTTATGGCTAAACTAACAGGGTGACTTCAATTTACATTCAAATGGCTCAGAGAAAAAGTGTGTACGTGTACATGCATGGAGACAAAGCAGGATACAGCAAAGTGCTGATGTGTAGTTAATCCAAGTGAAAGATAAAGGGGTGTTCTTTGCACTACCTGTAAGTTTTCTGTAGGTTTAAACTATTTCAAAATGAAAACACAGGGAAAGGAAAAAAAAAAGAGGGTCTTTGCTCAGTATCTTAGGACTGTGCACTAGAACCCCTCCGAAGGGTTAACAAACGTATACAAGCCACCTTCGTTCCCCACGTCCACACCTTTTCTTTCCTTCCTTAGTCACGAGCAACTTTTGCTCAATTCTAAATTGGCTTCCTCTTCTCACACAACATTTCTAGGTGACCTCCACCCAAGCAGTATATAAACCCCTGGTGGTTTTAGCTACAGAACCAACTCCTCACCTCCCCGCCCGCCATTAAATCTTGTGGGGATACAGGATACTAGCAGACTAGCTTCTGGGTGGAGCAGGGGTAAGCACACCGGCCCCCTAACCACTTGGATCCCTCAGCCCCTGAAGTCACCTCCTTAACCACCCCCGACAACTCCTAGGAACACAGCTTGAAAACCCCTTTACCAGACGCAGTGAACTCTAATAAGGGCCAGAGCAAAAGGAAACTAAGAAGGGCACACCACTGACCGCAAAGAAAAAAACAAAAAAACCCTCAAATAATACATGTTTTAAAAAGTCAATATAGATATTATTTTGCATCATCTCTTTTTATATCAGCCATGTTTCTGTTCCCTTATAATGATGTTCTCAATGCAGAACTAGCCATGAAGTATAAAAGCTTACATTATGCTTTTAAATGCATCAAAATAGCAATGATTTCAGGGTCTTTAGCCTCAAAAGCATTTGATGAAAGAAATTAAACAGAATGGGGCACCTGAGGGGCTCAGTCAGGTAAGCATCTGACTCTTGATTTCGGCTCAGGTCATGATCTCACAGTTCGTGAGTTGAGTCCCGCATTGGGCTGTGCGCTGGCAGCACAAAGCCTGCTTGGGATTCTCTCTCTGTGCCCCTCGCCCCCCCGACCCCCGCCAATCCCACATGTGCGTGCCCTCTTAAAATAAATAAACTTAAAAAAAAAAAAAGAAATTGAAGAGGACACAAATAAATGGAATAGCATTCCACATGTACAAATCCAACTTAATATTGTTCATATGAAAATGGGGCCCCAAGTGGATCTACAGATTCAATATACTCCCTACCAAAATCCTAAGTGATTTTTTTTCCAGAAGAGAAAATTGTACCGTGAAATTCTGATAGAAACTTAAGGAATTCCAAACGGCCAAAATAATCTTAAAAAAGAACAAAGTTGAGGGGCTCCTGGGTAGATCAATCAGTTGGGAGGCTGACTTCAGCTCAGGTCATGATCTCATGGTTCATGAGTTCGAGCCCCACATAGGGCTCTGTGCTGACAGCTCAGAGCCTGGAGCCTGCTTTGGATTCTGTGTGTGTGTGTCTCTCTCAATCTGCCCCTCTCCCCTCTCTCTCTCTCAAAAATGAATAAACATTTTAAAAAATTTTAGAAAATGGGGCACCGGGGTGGCTCAGTCGGTTGAGCGTCTGACTTTGGCTCAGGTCATGATCTCACAGCTCGTGAGTTCGAGCTCTGTGTCGGGCTCTGTGCTGACAGCTCAGAGCCTGGAGCCTGCTTCGGATTCTGTGTCTCCCTCTCTCTCTGTCCCTAACCCACTTGCATTCTGTCTCTGTCTCTCTCAAAAATAAATAAACATTAAAAAAAAAATTAAAAATTAAAAAAATTTTAAAAACATCTGATAAAAACAGAAAGAAAAAATTCATCCTGTGGTAGCTGAGGCTAAATTTGTTGATTTTTCTTAATAAGGACCTGAGGGTCACTGGGTTGGGCAAGAAAGGCCAGATGATTTACTAAAATACCACCAAGTGAGACAAGAGTATACACAGTGTGCAAGAATACACAAAACCATCTATCAACAACGTTAGCATCTAAGTGCAGACACAATTCTCAGAGTTGCAGGCAATCACGAGCTCAGCACTACCCATTGGATTTATAACCTCAGACCATAGCAACTGCACAATGGGCAAAACTGTCAACATGCCTTTAATTCATTCCATCAAAACATTCGGACACACTTACTTGGTCACCACAAGTTTTAAGAACTTAGAGCCAGAAACATAACCACCCATTTCATAAAGGGCAGTATTACTATTTACTTCGTAGATATTTCAAATTTATATGCTACATTACTGCACCTGAAAGAAGACTACGTTTTGTCTAAATACAGTGTCTGAATTTACCTCATGTTGATATGAAAAGAATTATTCTTATTGACTTCAAACCCTCCAGACCAAATACAATTGGGAACATCCATCAATCTGACACACAAGAGCTGATCATAATCATTCCGAGGCCAATGGAACACCACGCTGGAACCAGGAAGGGTGGAAATGTAACCTTCAGGATTGGCTGTTCCCTAAAATATAAAGGATCACTGACTTTAGTCAACAAATACAAGTCAAGACAGTAAATGTTTGCTGAGTAACTGCCTAGTCTGGGCCTTGCTCTCTACCATGAGCTACTTAGGGTACCAAAGGCATAAAATGGTTATTCACATCACAAAACTTAACAGTGTTGATGGGGAGATAAATCATGGCATTAAAGCCCACTGTACTGTTAAATAAACACTGGTCATTCTTCAAAAGTAAACGACTTACCTGTCCTCTGGCAAATTCCCTCTGTGCAAATGCAAGCTTGTGAGATGATTTATTATCTAACAGGTACCGGGGGGCAAAGATGACCATACAGGTGTCAATATATCGACCTCGGCCTTTCTTGACATCAATACCTACAAATAATAAGAACCACTTTCATGAATTCATCAGAAGACAGAAAATCCATGGTGCAACAAAAAACAATAGGCTTCACAATTACTTAGTTTCTCTGAGAAAATAATTATGTCACCCAGAGCCTCTATGAAACCTTCCAAGAATGGAATGAAATCAATGAGTACACTCAAAGTATTATTCTTCATGCCCCCTCAGGTCTTGAAAAGTCTCAGTGGTGATACCAATGTCGTTGTAATTCCTGGTTTCTCCCTAAAGGGTGCACCATCACAACAGCAACTAAGGCACGCAGGTGTTTAGCCACAGATACCTATGGTCTCCATTTATGAAGTGGACTACTAAGATAGTTTATGTAATACACTTCTGTTTACATCTGAAACACAAAATTTCCTCCTTGAGAACTTGCTCCTTTTACATGATATTGCAGAAATTTCAGATTACTTAACTGGATCCTGCACGGCCCTGAATGCAGAGGACTCTTCTCTAGTACTTTCTTTTAGCTCGCTGCCCAAGAACCCAGCTGGGACATAAAGTTAAATATCATAGGATATACTCATTCACAAGCTGAACGATTCCAGCACCTACCATGTACTGAAAAAATAGAACAGCAAACAAAACACGTGCCAAGAAAACAAAGTCATAATCAATCAGATGGAAATCTCAAAACATTGGATTCCAAAGGAAGAAAGAAGGGAAACAGCATGGAATTATCTTAAAAACTCTGATGACAATTTTAAAAACTACAAAACTCAGTGGGATAAGTTATTCATTCATTCAGACAATAAATAGAGCAACTATATTCAAGGTACTAGGGTTATACAGTGATAGCAATATTTACAGCTAGAAATAATTTTAAAAAATAATATTTATTGAAACTTTTTTTAAGTAGGCGCCACGCCCATGTGGAGCCCAACATGGTGCTTGAACTCACCCTGAGATCAAGACCTGAGCTGAGATCAAGTCAGATGCTTTAACTGGTTGACTGAGCCACCCAGGCACCTGTTTATTGAATTCTTAATGTATGCTATGTTTCTACCAAAGGCCCTACGTTTAATTCTCATAACATGTCATGAGTCAGTATTTTCACTTTTCACTTTCTAGATGAGGAAACTAAGGCATACGGGAAGCTAGGCAACTTGCACGAGGTCAGACAGCCAGTAAGTGGCACAGCTGGGTTCAAACCCAGGCACACACTGCCTCAGGAGCCCTGCTCACATTCTGATGAGACACACAAAAGGACCGTAGTCAGCAGTTAACAAGCGTTAAGAACCATAAAAAAGGAAGAGATCTTAGGACAGGACAACTAGGTTCCCTGAATGTCCCAACATAACCCCAAATAGAAATATTCCAGTCTGTTAACTCCATAATTCACCTGTACTGGCTTGAAAAACCTGGTGTTGCTTTATCCTAAGCCTTCAAACTACCTAAAAGACTGAGCAAATCACAAAAACAAAGAGAGTCTGAAATTCTGTATCTAAGAAATGCTGATTAATACTTAAACAGGGAGATATACCCTATCGTTTTTTTTTTCTGTAACAGGCAGAAAAGCATTGTCAGAAATCTATATTGATAGCTAGCTGATCTCAACCACTACAAAGTCTGCCCACAACAAATATATTCTTTTTTTTTTTCTTCTTTAAGTAGGATTTACACCCAGCATGAAGCCCAACGCAGGCTTGAACTCAGGACTGTGAGACCAAGACCTAAGCTGAGATCAAGGGTCAGACCCTCAACAGACTGAGCCACTCAGGCACCCCATGATATGTTTAATTTGATATTATAAAAAAAGACTACTGTATCAATGCCCAATTTTTAGAAAAAAGCAGGCTTTTTGTTTCCTTTTTCATCTTAGATAGCCTTGGCAACCCCCCAATAAATATCTTTATCTGATAAGATAAAAATGTACAAAATCCTTCTTTTTGGAGGCACATATAAGGCTAACTGGCAAGGTCCTCCCAGGCTCTTTATCTTGGGATTTTGCTTTTAACTATTCCTGACAGGGAGCTAGCTATCTATCCAATTCTTCAAAAATATTCAAGCGAGAGATTCCACAAATTTCCATGATAATACATGCCAAGATCTCATGACGCTAGGAATTACAAAGTCCTATCCTACCCCTTCTATTCCTTTCTTTGGTGTAACAACAAAATTCATATCACAGTATTGTTCCAAAAAACATACGCAATGACTTTTAATAAGCACTCCTCGCATAAAAGTTTCTACGTGTGCTCACTGCGTATTTCTGACTGGAGACTTATGTCTCCGCAGGAACTCTGTGGTCCCTTAGTGCCAGCCGCTTCAGAAGGGCACAACTTCCATTCCTCCCTCAACCTCCCTTCTGGCAGCTTCTAGCCAACCTCTGGTATCTTTCTTTAGGAACTGTGTCAAGGGCAAGATATCCCAGTAGACAGTCAAACGCAGCATGAAGCAGCCTTTGCTTATTCAAGAGAGGAGCAAACAGATGCAAAGACAAAGGACAGAAAATGATCCTCAGCCAACACACACACACACACGCACAAACACACATACACTTTAAAAAAAGAAAGGAAAGAAAGAAGGAAGGAAGGAGAGGGAAGAGGGAAGGAAAGAGGGAAGGGAGGAGGGAAGGGGCGTGGGAAGGGAGGAGGGAAAGGGGAAGGGAAAGGAAGGGAAAGGAAGGGAAGGGTCCCCAGCTGGAGGATCACAGAAAGTTTATTTCTTCTACTAAAAATCTTAATACCAACCTTAAAGAAGACAGTTTCCATATCAAGGGAGAACGCATATAAATTCATGTTCCAAAAACAGAAGAAGGAAGCTGGACTTGGAAGAGACTCTTGCTAACAGGCCCTCAAACAAATATACCCTTTGACCCTCCATGGGATTCAGGGTAAACAGCTTCATACCACCTTAGTTCTTCCTTCTATAAAGTGACTATATCTACACCGTCCAATTCCAGCTGCCATTGATCATGAACGGCTACTTAAATCCATTAAGTACAACGAAAGATTCAATTTCTTGGTCACACTTACCACGTTTCTTAGCAATGTACTCTCGCGCGCGTGCGTGGTGGCCACGTGTGGCTAGCACTGCAGGGCTGGACAGTGTGAAATGGAGCACTGCCATCATTGCAGAGAGTTCAATGGGCAGCACAGTTCTAGATGGTTTTCCAACATCCAACACTCAACAGAGCTTTGAGATGTTTGGAAATTATGTACTAAAGGAAGGGTACGCTGCTAACATATTAAACCCGAGACATATTTAAATCAAGCTTAACTCTTCAGAAAATCTTTGGAGTTGAGCATTCCTGATGGCTAGGAGGCATACAGACCAGTGTTCCCCGCTTCCCTCCCCACTCTCCACCTCCGCAAGCTAAGCTACTTTACGGGCTTCTAATTACTATAACTGCTAAGTGCATTTTATTATATTTTCTGCTTCAAATGCATACACCCCAATTAGAATCCTACTTCTGACCCAGACTTGCCCTTTGCGTCTGGGCAAGTCACTTAACCTCTCTGCTTCAGTTTCAAGGTGAACAATGCTTCTTGCCCTCTGAGGGTTTGCAAGTTTTAATGAATGCGTGGGAAATGGTTGGAGGATGAAAAGCATTCTAAGTGTTCCTATTATTCCCATGAAAAACAAGGATTCAAGCCAAACTGATACTTTCCTAACACAGGTGAGTCTGAAATTAAACAGAGCCCCAGACCTCAAAAGGGCAGTGTTTACGTGGCTCCTGAGATCCCTAGGAGAATAGATCTGTGTTGATATCAATCTAGCATTCGGAGAACAGATACCTGACCCAATGCCAAACGAGAAAATCAGCACTTGCAGCCAGGCCAAAACGTATGGCCAGCTTATTCCTCCAAGCCTGAGGTCATCGGCCAATGGTTCTGATTCTCCCGCTGCTCCAAATGTAACCCACCAATGTTATAGATCAGCCCTGGGCGGTTTCCTTGCTGGATGACTTTCAAAGCTCGGACACCACTACCGCCATCCAGTGAGAAGCCCTGACACCAGCCCGGCATGCCTTCCGGATGAATCCCCCTTCCGATTCGCATCGTGCAGCTGTGGGGCAGAAAAGCAGAGATACATGTATTCATCCATAGGAAAGTCTCATCCACCTGTTCTAATCAGGGACCACTGCTACAGCTATCACCCGAAATGGAACTCTAATACTGGCTCCTCCTCACTCTCGGGCGATTCCCAAACACAGCAGGCCAACAACCAGCGGGCAACACCCTATCTTCGAGGCAGCCACGGCACCACAACGCATGAAATGTGCTGACATCTATAGCTAGACACGCTAGGAGAAGATTCAAGGATTCTATGAGCATAAAGCATAAGGAAAATGCTACGATACCTCATTCCTCTGAAAAACAAGAGTTCAAGGCAAACTGATACTTTCCTATCGCAGGTGTTTCAAGGGTTTGTGAAAATACCTTGAATGTAAGAGAAAAGCGTACACGTGGTTCTGCACACACAAAAGTACAGAAGAGGCAGCTGACGGTATGTTCTTTCTCAGGCCTGGTACTGTTACAACGGCAAAGCATTGTTACGTTGGCCAGTGTCTTGTCACGGATCCCGGAAACGTAATTCTTGAGTATGTGTTCCGGGTCTACCACTAATGGCCATGTAACCTTGGACGAGTAACTCTCTCTGAGCCTCAGTTTCCTCATCTTAAAGTAAAACAGTATTTCCTGCCCTGTCGAATCCATTGGGATGTTGACAGAATCAAAGGTGATGGTCTAGGCAGAAACGCTTTGGGAACTGTTGAGTTCCCTGGATACGTCAAAGTGGGTCACAAATGTCAAGTCCTAGATCTGACACTGTCAGGATCCCCTCAGGAAAGGTGTGAGACGTGGCTTGCCGATGTGCCAAGTGGCTGTATGTGTCTCCCACCGTGTCTAGTACCCCGGTCAAGCCCCCCGACTCCAGGGCCAACCGAGCCTGCAGCCCTCCCTGGGAGACATGTCTGCGCCCACTGGCACCCAGTGCTCCCCGAGCCTTCCTAGGAAGGCTGCAGCACATCTCTCCTCCTCTGTGACAGCAAATGGCACTGTAGCGCCATCACCTGCGCTCATGTCTCTTTGGAGGAAGGCTCCAGATTAGAAGACCCCTATAAAAAGCAGAATGTCAAAACCAAGAACAAAAGGGAATTCATGCTCCTACCACATGCTCAAAGGCAGGTCATCTAACTCTCCCAACGGGTGCTCTTCCCGGCCTTTCAACACGCGATGAGGGCTCTGAGATCTTGAAATGGCACCGTTTATGTCAAGGGTAAAAGCGATGGACCCTGAGCCCTTACACAAATCGACCTGGACTGGGTCAGTGGGGTGGCTGTTTTACCAAAGGGCCAGGCTGTGTCCCCCTCTGATGCCAGCTCTGCTGCCTGGGCTGAGGGCTCCGTGCAGGAGAAAACCAGGCAGAGAAGGGAAGGGAACCCGTGGGGGCTCTGTTCACTGGCCGAGTTACGAATAGAACTGCTTCAATACGTGTAACATAAAACTAGCTTTCATTACCAACCCACCAAATGGTTTATTTTCAATATCAAATGACACAGAAATTAGATCCAAAAAAATCCCATTAGGTCATGGTCCTATTCCCCTGCCAAGTCAGGACTGTTATCTACAGTATATTTCTACTTACACGGACACACTAGAGCCTTTGCTAATTTTTTCCCTCGCCTAGGAGCTTACTTCCCCTTTCCATAAATTACTGTACTCACAGGTTGGGCTGCTCTTTGTCCGCGTAGCAGAATAAGAGAGGGCTCAGGCTCCGGGCCAGCTCATGCTCTTCGAACTGGCCTGCAGTGTCTGTCTTTGCATTGTCCTGTCTGAAGATCAGCGGTAACCCTTTAGGGAGGAGGGGAAAGTTTACATCAATCCCACCCGGTCTATGCAAGACAGATGTACGTGGTAAAGGAAAAAAAAATTGTCACAGGGGAAAATAGTGAAAACTGAATTTATTTTGTGGGCCCAGTTTGTTGTCTGAAAGGACAGTTTTGACCATGATGAAGCACTTATTATGGAGGCAGGAGAGTTTCAGCAGCTTAGACTGTTGAAGTCATCTATTTGCATTGGCTCTACTCGGTTAGCGGAGCAAATAAATCTGAATTCCCATGACCAGCGCCAAAGGCCCAGTTGAGCAGCCTCTGTACATACCTGTTTTGTTAATCAGCCAATATGGAGCAGAAATGAAGATCTTCAAGGATCCTTCTGCTCGACACACAATCCGGATGGTGAGGTTCAGCTGCCGCCGGTTGATGTCGTAGAGTCGCATTCTTACCATGTAGTTTTGGGTTCCCGGTGGAATGAGCAATTCTTTACAGAGTGGGAAGTTCTCCAGCGATACCCCTGAAGAAGATACAAGCTACTGTCTTCCTGGTTTCTCACTTTCGTTTGTCAAAATAGTCCAAAGCCAAACAAAATTGGGTACTTCTTGGAAAAATCAGAACTATATATGGCACTGGCAAAAAATGTCATTAGAACGGCCATTTTCCCTGCACTGGGGCGAGAATAGATATGAAGCAAACCAGATGGCCTGGAAGGTACAGGAGAGAGTCTGAACTGCACAATCAGAAGGATGGAAATACCAAAAATCTATCAATGACAGCTGTGATTATTGTGAGCTTACTCCTCATCAGGCCCTGAGCTGGGCACCTCAAACACAAGTACAAGGTAAGTACAAACCTTGTACAAGGTACAAGGCAAGTACAGGGTAACAGAGTCAAGGATTCTCCGGCTCCACTGGCTGGCTTCCGATTCCCAGTCTGTCCTTACCAGCTGTGCAACGTGGGGCAAGCTAATCTGCCAAGTGGGGAGAATACCAGTAGGTCTGTCACAGGGTTGTTATTAAAAGTGATAATCCATGTGCAGCACGGCTGGGAAGAGAAGCGTGCTGGGCGTGCGCACAGTGGTGGGGGTGGGCGGTGGGGAGACGCTGCCATTTCCCGCAGGGGTCAAGAAACATTGTGGAAGAGGTTGCCTAAGTGCAATGCGTGTGAGGTTCCGCATCTGTAAAATGGGGATAACAGCGTCTGCCTGAGACAGGGACTGTGAGATGCAATGAGGTGACACAGCGAGATCACTCATGAAACTGTACAGACACAAATATCTATGTCATTACCTTTCAATGTGTCTAAAACAACCTTAAAAAAAACATGTCCCGGGGCGCCTGGGTGGCTCAGTCAGTTAACGTATGACTCTTGGTTTCAGCTCAGATCATGATCTCATAGTTTGTGGGGTTGAGCCCCGTGTCAGGCTCTGTGCTGACAGTGCAGAGCCTGCTTGGGACTCTCTGTCTCCCTCTCTCTCTGCCACTCCACTGCTCATGTGTGCACTTTCTCTCTCAAAATAAATAAACTTAAAAAAAAAAAAAACCCCACAAATCCTTAAGTGCTGCAAATACAATGATTCTTGACTTTGACTTCATCCACCCCTAGTGAAAATCACCAGGTGCATGAAACACCCCAGACCTCAATTTCCTCATCAGTAAACAGGACAAGTAACTACTGTAAGGATTACATGAGATGACGGGTATAAAAGCCCTTGACGTGACGCCCAGAGTACAGTCTATACTGAGCAAATGTTTTCTCCTTTCCTGAAAAGAGGAGAGATGTAGGATTTTGCACATTTTACAGTCAGGAAAACGTAAGGTTTGAAAAGATGAAATGACTTCCCATTGAAATCACATCAAGTAAGCAACACAAGAAAAAGGCTCTGTTGAGTGCTTCCTCTGTAAATCTTTTGGATCTGCTCAGGTTTTTTCTTTTGGTAATTTTCTAAGAAGCTTTTTTATTTCAAGTGCATAAATCCTTTGAGCTCGGTTATTGAGATAGCCTATGTGTGATAATTTTTCTAAAATGTTTACCAAATGATCACAAAAGACTCATGGACGTTTCCATAGCGTTACCACAGATGATTATCTGACTAAACCCTTACCTAATTCGATGTTCTGGGATGTGTCAGCTGTGTGCAGGGCCACCTCTTTGCCAGGTTTCAATGTCCCATTAATTGGCATTCCTTTAACATAAAAATCAAGTTCACAAGGTAACAAGTTGCAGATGACCACAGTTGGCAGGAGATATATGGTATGCCCGGGTTGTCTGAAGATCTGCTTTGCACTGTCAGAAAATATGTTTGAGGGCATATAATCTGGGTAATTCTCCTTCTTTATGGCTACGCAAAACCTACGAAGACAAAGCAGTGGAAAAACCATCAGCCTAAATAAAGAACTTGAATTTTTCTTCCTTAGTGGAGTATGAGAAAGCTTAACACTAAACCGGTTCAACAATTCAGTAGGATATTTGCAGTTTTCAATCTCAGACACATTGATACTGAGGTATATAGTTAAAAATACAGTAAGATGTGTAATTTTAAATGTTCAGTTTGGCGAGTTTTGACAAATATGTATACCTCGTTAACCACGACCCAACACCGTTATAGAATCTTTCTCTCACTGCAGAAAGTGCCCTCCTATCCCTTTCCAGGCAATATCCTCTCCTAAGAAAGAAGCAACTACTGTCTGATACTTATCACTTATATATTGGTTGAGCCTGTTCTTGAATTGCATGTAAATAGAATGATACAGTATAGGTTACTCCCCATGTCTGGCTTTTTTTGTGTGTAAAATGAAATTTCTACAAGATGCAGCCATGCTACTATATGTATCAGAATTTTGTCCACATGCCAGTATATGAATAAATACCATTTTTTATTTATTCATCATTCTGTTGACAGCCGATTGGGTTGCAGCTAGCCAACTGGGTTGTACCTCCAGATCAATTTAGCAAGAATGGAAATCCTAACAACATTTTGTCTTCCAATCCATGAACTTTGTTATCTTTCCACTTAGTTACTGGGGTTTCTTTAATATCTCTTGGCAAGGTTTTGTCACTTCTAGCATTGAAGGCTGGCACATAATTCCTTAGATTGATTCCTGGGTAATTAATGTTTTCTGGTGCTATTGTAAGTAGTGTCTTTTTAAAATTACATTTCCAATTGTTCATGGCTAGAATATAAGAATACAATTGATTCTTATATCTTAAATCTTGAAATCTTGATAACTTTATTAGGCCTCATAATCTTATGGAGTCCATAGTTCTCTACATACACGACTGTGTCATCTGCATATAACAAGTTTTAGTTCTTTTCAGATCTTTAAGCTTTTTCAATTTCTTGTTTACTTATTTGTCCCTATTACAATGGCTAGGACTGCTACTGCAATGTCAAATGAAGTTGCTGGTTGTCAATCTCAAGGAAAAAAAGTTTAAGTATAATGGTAGCTGTAGGTTTACGACAAATGCCCTTAAGTAGACTGTAATATTCCCTTTGGTTGCTAGTTTGCTGAATATTAGCATGAATGGGTGTTGTAAGCTTTTTGTTTATTTGGCATTTAATGAGATAATCTGATAGGTTTTTCTCATTTAGTCTTTTAGGTTAATACAGTAAATTACATATATCAATTTTCAAATGTTAAAATAATCTTACATTCCTGGAATAAACTTCACTTGCTGGATTTCTATTTGGTAACAGTTAGGAATTTTTGCATCTCATGGGAATACCAGTTTGTAGTTCCTTTTTTTTTTTTTTTTTTTTTTTTTTTTTTTTAAATAATATCTATGCCAGTTTGGGTACCAGGTATATGCTGGCCTCGTAAAATAAATGAGGAAATGTTCCCTCCTCCCCTGCTTTCTGAAAGAGTTTACCTAGAACTGGTATTATTTCTTCCTAAAATGTCTGGTAGAATTCACTAGTGGAGCCACATGGGCCTAAAGTCTTCATTATGGGAAAGCTTTTTATTAAAAATTAAATTTCCTCAGAACTACCCTATGACCCAGCAATTGCACTACTAGGTATTTACCCACAGGATACAGGTGTGCTGTTTCGAAGGGACACCTACGTGTTCATAGCAGCACTATCAACAATAGCCAAAGTATGGAAAGAGCCCCAATTTCCATCGATGGATGAATGGATAAAGAAGATGTGGTATATATACACAATGGAGTATTTACTCGGCAATCAAAAAGAATGAAATCTTGCCATTTGCAACTTCATGGATGGAACTAGAGGGTATTATGCTAAGCAAAATTAGTCAGAGAAAGACAAGTGTCAAATGACTACACTCATATGAGGACTTTAAGAGACAAAACAGATGAACATAAGGGAAGGGAAGCAAAAATAATATAAAAACAGGGAGGGGGACAAAACAGAAGAGACTCTTAAATATGGAGAACAAACAGAGGGTTACTGGAAGGGTTGTGAGAGGGGGGATGGGCTACATGGGTAAGGGGCATTAAGGAATCTACTCCTGAAATCATTGTTGCACTATATGTTAACTTGGATGTAAATTTAAAAAATAATAAATTATTTTAAAATTTTAAATTTCTTTATCAAATATTTGTCTATCTCTTCTTTGTGTCAGTTTTGGTAATCTTTGTTTTTAAAGAAATTTGTCATTCAAGGGTGGAATTTATCTGTACAAAACTGTTCACAGAATCTCCTTTTAATCCTTTTAATGTCTATAGGATCTATAATAATGTCTCCTCTTTTCATTCTTTATGTGGTAATTCGTGTTTTCTTTCTTTTCTCCTTGATCAGTCTTATAAGACATTTACCAAATTCAGTAATCTTTTCAAAAAGCCACTTTGACATTGTTGATTTTCTCTATTGTTTGTTTTCTATTTTTTTGAATTCCACACATTTTTATCATGTCCTTTTTCTATTTCTTTCTTTTTTTTTTTTTTTTTCAACGTTTATTTATTTTTGGGACAGAGAGAGACAGAGCATGAACGGGGGAGGGGCAGAGAGAGAGGGAGACACAGAATCGGAAACAGGCTCCAGGCTCTGAGCCATCAGCCCAGAGCCCGACGCGGGGCTCGAACTCACGGACCGCGAGATCGTGACCTGGCTGAAGTCGGACGCTTAACCGACTGCGCCACCCAGGCGCCCCTCTATTTATTTCTAATTTATTTTGGTTTCTACCTTAAGGTAGAGGCTTACATCAACCTTACATCTTCCTTATTTTCTAATAAGAGCATTAAAAGCTACATATTTCTCAAAACAACTATACATTTTTCTCTAGAACTGCTTTTGCTGCCTCCCCCACATTTTAATGTCTAATTTTTATTATTGTTCAGTTCAGAATATTTTTAATATCCTTTGTGATTTCTTTCTTGACCCCTGGGTTATCTAGAAATGTACTGTTTAATTTTCCAAATATTTAGGGATTTTAGAGGCATCTTATTGTTACTGATTCTCACTTTAATTCTATTGCGATCATGAGATATACTATGTATGGTTTCAGTTTTGTTTTTTTTTTTATCATTTATTCATTTTTGAAAGGCAGAGAGAAACAGAGTGTGAATGGGGGAGGGGCAGAGAGAGAGGGAGACACACAACCCGAAGCAGGCTCCAGGCTCCGAGCTATCAGCACAGAGCCCGACGTGGGGCTCGAACTCACGGACCGAGAGATCATGACCTGAGCCAAAGTCGGCCGCTTAGCCAACTCAGTCACCCAGGCGTCCCTCAATTCTTTTAATATTTATTGATCTTTGTTTTATGGCCCAGTAGATGGTCTCTCTTGAGGACTATTCCACACATAGTTGATGTGAATGTACAATCTGGAGTTGTTGGTAAAAAGTGTTTTATAAATGTCAATTTTGACAAGCTGATTGACAGCACCGTTCAAATCCTTTTGTATCTTTATTGTTTTTATTTTGCAAATTATTGACAGAGAAGTGTGAAAACAGTCCGTTATGGCTATGCATTTACCTATTTCTCCCTTGTCAGTCTGTTAACAATGGCCACTCTGGGTAAAGGGCATACTGAAATTCTTTACACTCTTCTTGCACCTCTTAAGTTTACACTAAATGAATGCCTAACTTCCCTACAGAGAAACCTAAGCTGATAGCCTCTAGTCCAGGTAAGTTTAAAGTCTAAGTTCAGAAGGATCTAACAATACCAATGTGGTATTTCCTCCAACACCGAATCTGGAAATGTATTCCTTATTCTCTTTGAAAGGGGCAAACAGGAGTCTAAATGATTAGATAATTTTGTCAAGGTTCCCAAGGAAAGTCAGTGCTAGGTACACGAGCCTTCCTCCAAATTCCTCTGAAATCCATCATATGAAAACTTCTAACCCGAGGATTTTGCTTCTCAATTTAAGAATGGGAACTAGTATTATTTTTTTCTTCCCTCTCTACATGTCCTCTCTTTATACTGATGCACACAGACCAGTGTCTGATCCTACATGTGTGTTTTGGTGGTTTCTCCCATAAATATTTGATGATAAGCAACAGTCCCACCCCTACCAAAGATTAACCCTTGAATCCTTATAAACTCTAACACCAGGACTTAAGGAATAAGAACTTTATGATTTTAGGGGTGCCTGGGTGGCTCGGTCGGTTGAGTGTCTGATTCTTGATTTGAGCTCGGGTTGTGATCTTGTGGTTCGTGGGTTCAAGCCCCGCATTGGGCTCTGCGCTAACAGGGCAGAGCCTGCTTGGGATTCTCTCTCTCCCCCTCTCTCTCTGCCCCTATCCTGCTTGTTCATTCGCTCAAAAAATAAACTAAAAAAAAAGAACTTTAGGATTTTATTTTATTAATTTTTTTTTAACGTTTATTTATTTTTGAGACAGAGAGAGACAGAGCATGAACGGGGGAGGGTCAGAGAGAGAGAGGGAGACACAGAATCTGAAACAGGCTCCAGGCTCTGAGCTGTCAGCACAGAGCCTGACGCGGGGCTCGAACTCACGGACCACGAGAGCATAACCTGAGCCGAAGTCAGACGCCCAACCGACTGAGCCACCCAGGCGCTCCAGAACTTTAGGATTTTAAATAAGCACAACTGAATCACTAAGGGTCCTCAGAGAGAGAATGAATTTTTTTTAAAAAAGCAAAATTGACATGCCATCCCAGTACTGTGCGTACCTGAAGAACCGGCTTTTGTCCAAGTCCATAGAGTGGCACTCTCGCTTGCTGCTGCTAACCTCTGCAGTCTTCACTACATTGGTCCAGTGGATAGGAGCCTTACAGAAAAATACGCCCAATCCCTTGGGCCGGGCCTGTAGCCGCCAAGAAGTGAGATGTAAAGGCACAGCAAACGAATCCCCCGGCATGATGGCAGGCAGCACCACAGGCTCTGGCACAGAAAACAAGGGTCAGCATCTTCGGGGAATGGTCTCCCACCCAAAAGTTTGACTCTCTCAGGATAAAAGGTGGACAGACTATGTCAAAACTCACTGTCGGGAGCTGACGGGCTATCCAGTCTTAGTTCCATTGGTGTCTCAAGCCTGTTCTTCACAATGAGGGCAGACCGGACGGTGATGACTTTCCGAGCACTGCCTTCCATCGTCACGGCGAAGACCACCCGGACAGGCGGGAGCGAAGAGAACTGTAAGACAGGAATAAAAGCACCACAGCTGTGCTCGTGAAAAAGCACACAAAATACAGCAATACCAACTAGGATGCCTAAGTCAAAAGCATCTTATTACTCTAACCCTTCAGTGAAATTAGTCATTCAACCCTAAAACCACTCATCTTTAATAGGCATGGATATCCTATAGATAGACCCCATGAATGTAGCCAATCTTAAACATTTCTAGAAAAAGACAGATACTCTACTCAGACGTGGTATCACAAAGTGTATCACAAAGAAAAATCAGTCCGAGGCCTCTAGACACATTATAAAGACACTAAGACCCATAATAACCTATTAAATCTTCCAAGCTTCCTGCAATTTGATAAGAAACTGTCTGCTGGAAATCACCCTAATGCCCTTGGGTTCTTATACCTCAGCCCTTATATGGAAACTGTGAACGACACTTGTTTTCAACTCTACTGGAGGGGGGTAAAGATCATCCAAAGCAACCAAACGTTCAGAAACACTGAGGTAAGACTTTGAAAAACGTGAGATGATTTACCTTCTGTGGTATTTTTCTCTCAGATTAACATTAAAGCCAGAAACACTCCTTCAACACTAACAATGGGCTGGATACTACCCAATACACACAGAAAAACAGAAGGAAGTCTTCTGAGATTAGAGCCTGTCTTTGTAAAATCCACAGAGTGTAGGAGAAAGAGTTGTCTGCATTGGTATGCCTTTCACAGGAACAATAATTACTTTTTCCCCCTAAATGTCATAAAAATTACTCTCTAGGCCCATACACAATTTGTTGACATGCCTGTAGAAGAAGCAACATTTGTCTTTCAAAGAGCTTTAAAATCAAACTTCTCTCTCTTCACAACTTTTTCAGCTCTGTCCAATAATCACTCTTTCATAAACGGGACACCGAGGTTCCGAAACTTAACAGAGCGGAGGGAAGTCATTTATTTTTGGTCTTGGGTTGCAGCCACTACTTTATTTTTCCATGTGTTCATTCACACATCCAACACACGTTTTGTTTTACTATCAAGTGCCGAGTTTTTTCTTTTTTTAAAGTATAAAACCCCACATCAGGTACACCAAAGAGGAGGTTTCTGCAACTACCATTCTTTGAGTGAGTGTCCAGAACATACTCACAGTGCTTCTTTTTTTTTTTTTTCCAATGGAGAAACAAATGACACTACATCCAAGCTTTTCATATTGCCAACTTTTTTATTAAAACAAACAATATGTGGAAACCAAACTAATGAACAACAAAATGAAGAGCTCCTCCATGTTTTGAACCAAGACTTCCAGGAAGGCCCAATGAAAAGACAAACTATCAGTTTCTGGAGGGTTTTCAGAGGGACAGAATCCCAGCCAAAATCATCACCAAAGCCTCCGCTGACCCAGCCTGGCAAAGCCCCGAAAGAGCCAAGGCCCAAGAATAATAGTTTTAAACCTTGACACTGCTGCTTCTTAAACATACCTGAAATCTCACATTTCCAAACCTACTACCGTCAGAAGAAAGTAAAAGCACAAATATGAAAAGAGTTTTTTAATGTCATCTTCTGGTGATGTTTCAAGAGCCAAATGGGGAAAAAAAAAATCTTACTATTTTTCATTCTTATTTACTTTTATGACCTTGCAACTAAAACCTAGGAAATGCATACAGCCACAGAGGGTTAATTTATATTTTAACTTAGAGAAGGGGACCTTGAACCACAACACGGGTGTTTTCTCCTCCTCCCCTGTTAACGCTAGGTCTAACATACCAAGTTAGTTCAAACGCTTTCTTGCAGGTTCTTATAAAAGGAAGGTAATTGTTAACAGAAAAGGACAAAGGTCAGTTTCAATCACACATAGGTCATGAAGTCCTGGGATCATCAGGACATCTATGTATGGCTGAAACGCAGTGTATAGTCAATAAACGCAGTGACACAGGAAAACCATACTCACATAAACCTGGGGATGAATAATATTCGTTCTGCTGCCTGGGCTGCCAATCTAAGAAAAGATTCCAAAAGTCAGAGAGCCAGCGCAGACCTCAAATGACAGGCATCGTTAAATTCAATGACAATGTAATGTGCTTGAAAGGGTGGGATTTCTAAATAGTCTCAGTAAAGTGTGGTCCATCGTGAAGAGAAAACATCTTAGAGGATATGGAAAAGGCAATATTCATTTTACAACCATTCCATGTACACATGGAATTTCTCCAGGACACATCAATACAACAGAAAGGTATCTGTGGGGCGGGAGGGGGGGAATGATTCCTTTCCTTACTAGATGGAAATTTAGGCGGGAACGTAATCTGGAAAGAAGGCTTCCTCTTCTAAGAAACTCGGGGCACAAGAGCAGAAGTGGAGAGAGAACAGTGTTCTTGGAGGGAGGGTATTTTTCATGACTAAGGGAGCATGGGGAAAGCTGTGAGGCCTTTGCACTTTCTTCTTCATCACTGGCTACCCCGAAACAAATGCAGTTATCCTCCGAAGTACGACCGGGTCCTGGCGGGAGCCCCTGAGGCGGCCACGCCAGCTGCAACGCCAGCCTCTACCTGCGTGTCCCAGACAGGGAGGTCGCCTGTGTCACCGCCCAGGCTGGCCCTGCCACCCCGAAAGACTGCAGGCTGGGGTCACGTCAGGGCAAGCGTGTGTGAGAGGATGTGTGATCAGAAAATAAGTAACGACGGTGGACATCCGTCCTTATGCCAGAAGGGAGGAGAGTGGAGACACAGAGCTAGAAGGATCAAGGAACAGCACTACGGAAATGTAAAGAAGGCCGTAGATAAAGGAAGCAGAACGGTACGTGCAAGTCGAGCCAGTACACACGCGTCTGGCAGATTAGCACACTGCCAGTCGGGCTAAGTGAGTACGAAATGGGTCTGCACAGGTGAGGTAATATATGTTACCGCCGATTTTGGATCTCGTTTCTCTGCTGAATTGACCACTGGCGGCTTATCTACATATTGACTACGACCGCCTACGACTGACCCGAAATATACTTAGGTCTTCCTGCTAGAGCTAGGGGAAACGAGGAACAAGATTTCACTAGAGCAGAGTGACAGGCTTAACCTGTCTGACTGGCTTTCAGGGCATGTGGCCGGGGCACCGCGGTGCCACTAAATACCCATTCTAGAGCCACACACCGTAGAGGAAGAGGAATTCTTATCCGGTGCTGCATAGCGGAAAAATGTCCCGACTTTGTCCACAGACACTGGGCTCACTTGCTCCCAGCCGTTCACTCTCACTTGCAGCTGATGAATCCGGAGGTCGTGGGTGTGTCTACCAAGGAGAACACAGGAAAGCATGTTAAGCACAATCGGAAAAAGGGTAAGAAAGCGGAAGCAAAGAGTCAAATCTGATTTACCGAATAAAGACCTAAAAACCCAGTTGGCCAAGCCTTTTTGAGGATTACCTAATGCGAGAAAAATCAGGAGAATATTTTTAAGTGGGTGTTACACTTAAAACAAAAGTGCAAGATCCGTAAAGCTTGAGCAAGAGCGCATTTACCCTCCCTTTGTACAAACTTTGCAAGTCCTGTGCACAAGCCCAGCTTCTTCCCCCACCAGCCCCACCCCAAGCTCGATAAAATGACATCAGGTATAACCACTGCAGCGGGCGGTAAAGCTGTTGCACCAGCAATGTCGTCACATAACCGTACTCTCGGAAATGCGTAAGATGGCATTTCTTCTTGGCTCCCTACTTCTCTTGGAACCACATTCAGTTGTTTGGCTTCGGTCCTACAAGACTACAGACAGGTTATGAGAGACGGAGCCCTCCGAGCGTTAGGGCTGAAGTCCTCGGCTGAAACTAGAGCAGAGAAGGCAGGGGGCAGAACAGGAGGAACGGGAGGAAATTGCACATTTAATTCTATTTTAGATTTTGCCTAATTCAAGCCAGAAGCCTGAAATGGGGAAGTGGACTTGGGGCTGACAGGAAAGGGGGAGGGAGGCAGGGAGTGGGGGTACCGTGCGCCAAAGAGCTGGAAAAGCCAGAGAAGGCATTTATTTTGATGAATTCAAGCAGAACAGTGGGACTTGAAAAGCGTTACTGGACGGGTATACTAAAACGGAAATGACAAAGAGGTCAAACCCCTTCTGTCACAACGGAGGCCGTGCTGATTAAGAAATGCAGCCAGCACTTCTACAATTGGCTTCTCCAGGAACTTTGTGGAACAGGAAAATGCTCCCCACTCATCCCTGGAAATTCTACCGTGGCTTCCAGGTACATGTGCCCAGCACAGTGATTTTCTAAGCTCCGTTTTTCCTGTGTAATCACCGAGGGGGCCCACAAGTTCAGAAGGCCTGCCACGAGGGAATGATGTGTGCTGGTACAAGTGACACATGAGGAAGAACTGTCTGACTCGGGGGCAGGTTTGCACGCAAAGACTTAAAGCACACGGAAGCAGAAGACCACGGAAGGCTGAAGCCGAGCTCTTAAATTTCAGCCCTGCTTGAAAACGGGTATGAGGCTCAAATGCTAAAATCTTAACCTATTCGCTATCCACCCGATAGCCCTTCCACTTAAACATGTTTGCAAGTAAAAGGACATTTTATGACCTCTCAGTAACCAGACAGAACCTCTTTCACATTTATTCTGGCCCTCTGGCTGGCTGTTTCAAGAGCGCACTGGCCAGCAGTCTCCCCGGATGAGTCATTCTTATCCTCCTTAGAATCAGAAGTCCTTATCATTATTGGCCCTGCTTCCTGAAACCACTTGCTTGCTAAGAGTGCTATGTGGCACGTGCGTCTCTTAAAGCTAAAACCAACGTGCTCGGATAACCTTTTAAGAATAGCATGTCATGCCAGTTGTGGAAAGAGTAAGTCACAGGGAGACAAGCACAGCACAGGGAATATAGTCGGTGGCCCTGTAAAAGCGCTGCGTGGTGACAGATGGCAGTCGCACCTGTGGCGAGCACAACCTAACGGAGAGCTGTCCAATCACCAGGTTGTACAGCCGAAACTAATGTCACACCGTGTCAACCATACCTCAATTACAAAAAATAACAACACACAACAAAATCATGTCACCACTGTGCCATAAAAACCAGGCTAGGACACAATGAACTTGACAGCTGCTCTCCATCTTTCGGCCAAATTATGGGAAACACACTGGTTATCAGCTCATGTGTCAAATAAAGGGATAATTAATGGAAACGAAATGTATTTCCAAGACAGTGAATGGAAACACTGATTTTCAAAATACCTTTTAAAAATAAAACATTAGGGGCACCTGGGTGGCTCAGTCGCTTAAGTGTCTGACTCTTGACTTTGGCTCAGATCATGATCTCACAGTTCGTGAGTTCGAGCCCCACGGTGGGCTCTGTGCTGACAGCTGGCAGCCTGCTTGGGATTCTCTGTCTCCCTCTCTCTCTGCCCTTACCCCACTCTCGCACACACGCACATGCGCGCTCTCTCTCTCTCTCTCTCTCTCAAAATAAATATTTTAAAACATCGTGATAATAAAAAGATAAAACATTAAAATCATTAATAAAGGCAAGTGAAAGCGTAAAACACTAGAGACTATCTTTTATAATATACAGTCATATACAGTCCATTTGGTGGGGAGGAAGAGAACACACAACGCTTTACCTGTGTCTTAGCTTTCCTCTTGCCTCAAATTCAAAGGGAATCTCTTCACCCGTGAGGACTTCCCGCCATTCGCTGACATTGTGAGCATCATCAAGAAACGTTCCATTCCCTTCTGGAACGAGCCCTGGACTCCCACTGTGGGACAGTGCAGCCCTGGAACCAAAGCAGACAAGGCCAGCTTGTCCTTTCTCTCTCGACTCCCTCTCACCAGAGCTTGGTGCTGGGGGCAGAAACCCTCCGGGCACTCGATCTACATAAGAAGGCCATACACCCTGGCTACGAGGATAACCTAAAAGGTCAGTAACTACAGTTATCTTTGTGACCATCACGGCTTCTGTGAAGCTTTAGAAACAGCTGAAAGCTATCACTGCACAGCCACTTACCTCCAGCAACAGAGCCCAGTACACAGGGAGATGTGTAAACTCAGTCATGAGTTTTAAAGGGAGTTTTTAAGTGACTATCTGGAATGGAACAGACCTAAACTGCTTTTAAAAAACAAACATCTCCTCTGAAGCATTATCATACTTAGTGGAGGCAGGAGAAACGTGGCTTTGAGTCAGCAGATTCTGTTACTTATTTCACGCACCTCATTCCCTAAATTGGAAAGATCAGCGTATATTTGGAGGGTTGAGCCAAGGTCTACACAGGCAGAAAGCTGGTAGAGAACACTGTCACTCCGCCCAGGTAACCTCTTTGTTCTCCAAACTCCACCCACTTCCATCTGGGGTGAACTGCTTTAAGTCTGGAAAAGAATTCTTGGTGGGAGTTTAATATGGGGGGTGTTTTCAAAGCCATCTTGGAAGAAAAATGCAGGCTGTTTGGTTTAATAACCACATACAGCTTCTTTTCAAAGGGGGTGGGGGTGGAGACTGAGAAAAGATGGGGTGACTTCTCCCTCCCACCTTCATACTCACATCCCTAACCTGCTGGACTTTTACCTTAAACGTAATGGGCATCAGGGCCGGGATCGTAATCTGGGTATTTCAGACTCAGGACCTACTTCTCTGGCCACAGATTCCACCTCCCTCACAAAATCTCAGCAAGACAGCCAGTCACTGACTCAAATACAATCCCAAGGGCTTCAAGAAGGAGCCCACCTTGCTCTGCTGGGCCGGCACACAGGAGCAGGTGTTCCTTACCTGGTGGGTGTGGTGGTCAGGGTGGCAAACCACAAAGTGCAGCCTGTGTGATTCCTCAGAGCAAAAGGGACAAAGGGCTGCCGGCGCTTGGGGGTTTTCACCTCTGCTGTGGGCAAACGGAAGGAGGCCGTTAGCATACCCCTCCATCTGCGCAGCAGAGACCCCCGCCCCACAGCCGCACACAGGGCCCCTAACCGTCTCTTGTGCAAAGGGGCCGACGGAGGCTGCGGCAACAGACGCAGAGCCACCACAGGTGTGTCGACAGGACTCTCAGGGTCTCCACGTCCTCTGCTGCCTGCTACGTGGCGACCGTCCCCCTACGACTGGCTGTGACGAGGGACTGCTCCCAGCCCCCAGGCCTCCCACAACTCTTGTGGGCCTGCATTCAGGAGAAGGTGCCCGGCCCTACCCAGACGATAGCAAGACACAGCACACATCCTTGTTCACACGTTGTCCAAAACGCCTGCGCTTTAACAAAGACGCCCTTCCTAGAACAGCTACACTTCAGTCATATTATGCACATTATAGCAAAATAAAAACATTCTTTTCTATTCTCTTAAATTCATATTTTCCCCCCTTCCTCCCTGGAAGATCAGAAATCTACTATCCCAAAACTTTTTACATGAGATTTTTAGCTGTCGTTGTTGTTGTTGTTGTTTTTTAAACATAAGATGTAGAGCACCATCTGCCGTGGGCACTACGGGGACTACAAAAGGGGCACAAAATATGATTTCTTTTCACAGAACAGCTTCCTGTCAAGGACACTGGAAAGAAATGGTGATCAATCACAAAACCGTAAGTAACCAAATCCCAGAGCCCTGACTAGAAACACTGGAAGGAAACAGAGAAGTGGGAGACCGTGCAGCCAGGAGTGGCTGTCCAGCGCCCAGCGTGCCTGGAGGCCCTTCTGCGGCACCGCTGCCCTGTCGTGCGGTCTGGCCTGGACCGGCGGGTCGGGAGGACGGGCACGACTCTGCTCACCCAGGGCCCACGTCTCCTCTGCCGGTGGCCCTGGGAAAGTGGGAGGGGGTGGCAGGAACCGCAGAGGCAGGGGCCCCGTGCTCACACTGCCCATGTGGCCAGCTTTAAAGCAGAGAAACAGCCCAAGAAGGACCCGGACCCAAATGGTCTGCAGCTGCGGAAAATGACATCTAGGAGTGACTGCAACGGCCCACGGACAACACGAGAGCAAAATTAGATTCATCTTCCAGGACCACATGCTTCCGGCCAGCAAAACAAGAAGGAAACCTGCAATGGGCCGTGCCTTCTCCCACTGCTAGGCTAAGGCCTGGGCTGGGATCGTGGAAGTCAAGAATTGCTGCTGCCTTTTAAAAATTAATCGCTTGCTTTTCTTCCCCTTTGTGCCTTCTAAAGTTTTCAGAAGTTAGTTACTAGAAACGCTGCAAAAAAAAAAAAAAAAAAAAAGCAATTACAAGCTAAGGCAAGTTCTATTTCCGAAAGGACAGTGGCTCAGGGGAGTGAGTCTAAGAAACGGTTGGTCCGATGAAGAGTGGTCTGCAAGGCGTCCCCACAATTCTGTAGTTAGTCTTTAGAGACGCCCCACCTACTTGCAGTGATCATCTCCTAGAACATCTCCTAGATGACCACCCAGAATATACCCATTTCTCATGCTCTCATACCAATGGCCTCACTTAATTCACAAGGTTGGCTTTAAAAAAAAAAAAAAAAAAAAAAAAAAGTTCATCTAGTACAAAATTAAGGAACAGCCATGAGGCTAGTGACCAGGGCAGAGGGGGGAGTAAAGATTTAAGAGCTGTCTGCAGGGGCACACAGCCCTTACTGTGGCACCTTGAGAGGCACCAGGCGTGCAGGGAGACGGCTGCTTTATGACAGCAGATAAAGGACCCAGGAGGAAAAGAAGCCAGATGTGCCTTCATAGCCTACTGTGAGCCAGACTGTAAGTTTCCATTTGCAAATTAGATTAAAAAAGAACAGCTGGCAAATGGCTTTGATCACACTGTCACACAGAAAGAAGTGCTAGGACTCCACATCCAGATAGTCGCGAGCGCACCGCTCTGGGATGAAACAGCCTGGGGAGGCACACCGCTTAGGGCCCCAAGCTTCTTGTGCGGATTACACACAAAAGCACAGGCTTCAGCAGCCCGCTTCTCTGAGAATAAAAATACACGGAGTGCTCACAAATCCAAACCCAACAGCAGGGGACAATCTGACATCTCCTGCACTACAGCCCAAATCAGCTGTGAACCTGCCTTTGGCACGACACAAGAGAACAAAACTCCCAAGGCCACCCAAGAGAGAATAGCATATTCCCTTGTGGCCCCAGAAAATCTGCCTCTAGTCTAGTGACCAGACCTGGTTTCCTCACAGGCCAAGAGAACCCGAAGCTCCTCACGTCCAACTTGGGCTTCGTGTGGCTGAGGAAAGTTCTAGCCTGCTGATTTGTTTCACAGAGCAACGTGGCCCTTATAAACGTGCTTTATAAGCATCCAGTCTATCAGAAAGGACCTGGTTTGTAAATCAGAAGAAAGAGATTAAAGTCCCAGGTCTGCTCCGAGCCAGTCACGTGGATAAAGGCAAATTTCTCAGGCTCTCTCAGCCTCCATGTCCTCGTCAGCTACGGGGAATAAGGTTTTGCTCAGCCTGAGAGATTAAATAACAGAGGTAGAAAGGCTTAGAGTATAAATCCATCAATAAGTGAAGATTCAATCGCGGGTTTCCTTTGTGAATCCTCTCCCTAAACATCCATCTGCACAAAACCCTGGCAGAAAAAAACCCACTGTACTGCCCGTGTATGAATATTCCTGATCTGAACAGAGGAAGCTCTAATGGTCTTTTTTACAAAATACATCACGACCCGGCAGGATCTGGGGTCAGCCAAGTACATACATAAACCATAAACTGCCCTCCTTCAAACTAGTGAAGAAGCGAACATCGTGGGATTCCAAATCCTTGAGGTTTATGGTCTCCTCTATCATATTTACTCATTAGTCAAATTCTCAAGAAAGCTTAAATAAAGGGTCAGAGACAGAAATAAAGAACATTTTATTTTCTATCTCTGAAGCACTCAATTTATAGCTAAAGAAATCACAGTTTGTTTCTAAGCAAATATTTACCGGGAAATTTTTTCTTAGCTCAATTCCTGATCAGGATAGCTCCTACTCCCCAGACCCCCTGGCACTGCCCTAAGAATAAACATTCACTGACAGGCGCCTGCATGGCTCAGTCGGCTAGGGATCCGACTTTGGCTCAGGTCAGGCTCTCGGGGTTCGTGGGTTCAAGCCCCGCGTCGGGCTCTGTGCTGCCGGCTCGGAGCCTGGAGCCTGCTTCGGATCCCGTGTCTCCCTCTCTGTGCCCCTCCCCCACTCACGTTCTGTCTCTTCTCTCAAAAGTAAATAAAACATTTATAAAATTGTAAAAAAAGAATAAATGTTCGCTGGGTATTCTATAAACAAAGCGCTGCCTGATGGAGGACGGCTTTCCTCCATTTACTTGCTTTTCGAAGTAAGAAATCACCTCTGGCGCTGGGTATTTCCGCACCAGCGCAGCGGACACCGCGGAGCTGAGGGTTGGGGCAGATGGACGATGCAGTGTTAAGAGTCAGCACCGCACCTGCTTCTGATAGGTCACCGTACTCATCAGTGGGAAGTGCTCTTCCCTGCTTCTAAAGCACAACATTCCCAACTGGGGATATCCCACTCGGCTCCCATTCACAGAAAATTGATGTACAAGGCAGTTCTTCAAACAGGAAAAGAAAGCAAGCCCTCGCTTGGCTATACTGTACCTCTAGCATAGATCTGGTGCTCTAGGTTAGTCAGACTGGCTGTACTCCTAGTTCTAAGGTAGACAAGGGGGAGGCCTGGTAGACAGGAGAGACAAAGTTAGAGGGTAAGAATAAATACAGTGAATAAGAAGACTCACCTCCAAAACGTTAGCACAGAGAGAGCATGTGACAAAAATCGCAAGCATCATGCAGTTACAGGATCATTCCCTTCAGTGACCGCTAACAGCTAAAAGAGCACTTGACAAAGTGAGCGAGACATTTTTATGCTGGCTTTTACTGTGGACGATGTGTCACAGGAGCACGCCCCTCTTTTTTCTCAACTGGGGAAAGAAAACGTAGTCCACATTCTCTTTAAACAGAATGAAAAGCCTTTTGAGGATTTTTCACTTAAAGCGTGTATGCTCTTACACGGCACGGAAAAGTCCCCGAGACCAGTCAGGACAGACTTGGGTGCTCCAGTCCACTTTGCAAAGGCAGTAGCAGCAGGAGGCTAATCCCCCACAGGTCTCAAAATTTCAAGGGAAAGAGTCCATCTGTGTTCCGAGTTTAAAGAGTCTCTGCCAAGGAGCTATCTCGTGATATTACTTACATTAGAAATTAAACATGGGAGCTTTTAGAATATTCACATTTGATATTTCCATAAAATGTCCTTTGAATACAAAACTCATAAACTCATGCCACCCACGTCTACCTGCAGGAATCTCAGCCCTTACTGAACAAAGCCAACAATGATGTCAAAAATGAGGCCACTATTTTCTTTCCCCTGCTAAAGGGACAGTGAGAAACCAGCAGCTCCGTTAGGTGGGATTTCATATTAAGAATCTCTCTTTCAAGGGCTTGTTTTGAAGCCCGCCCAAAGAAAATGCACAAATTTGGGGGGACTGTGACTAAATGTTCGTGAGCAGGAC
The DNA here is from genome assembly GCF_018350175.1 of Felis catus. Classification (NCBI taxonomy): domain Eukaryota; kingdom Metazoa; phylum Chordata; class Mammalia; order Carnivora; family Felidae; genus Felis; species Felis catus. The sequence goes on along the minus strand of NC_058375.1, from coordinate 9,080,561 downwards.
CCGAGAGATGCGATCGGTTCAAGAAGGTTCAAGTCTACTGACTTTCAAAACAAACGCCCCATATTAATTTAGTAGACCTGCTGAAGGAATACAATCCCATCCGCCATATGTGGTGCTACCCAGGAACCTCCAATAGGAAAGAGGTTTGGAAATGTAGGTATATTCTCTTATGTCTAAATAAAAAGATATGCCTTTGTAAGCCCAAGTAACCATAAAGATCTGTAAGTAAATAAAAATCCAGCTTTAATTTAGCACCAGCATTTAACACAGATAAGGCAGCTTATTAACTATAAAGAAAGAGGAGGAAGTGTTTTTTAAAAAGGTGGGAGGGTGGGGACAATAGAAAGTCCTTCATCAGAATCCTGAAGATCAGGTCTTCCCTGTGTTTACACGGGGTCGGGATTCCAGATCCCCTTGTATGAGTAACAACTTCAGAAACACTCTCTCTAGGACATACTACATATTACAAAGATTACTTAGAGTCTTCTGGGGAGACTGTTACATTCTTTGGACATGCAAATTGGGAAGGTTCGAGGAGGAGCCAGAATTGAGGCTGAGGCTATCTGAAAAGCCCTGGCTCCTAAGCAATGACCTTGAGACTCAGAAGCAACAGCCTGGGAATACAGAGAGCAAGCATGGCTAACATTTCCCTGTCCCTCCTTCTAGAAGTACAAGGGAGACAGAAAATCCACTTATACACCCTGAGGAGAGACGAACCAGTTCAAATACTTCATAAACTAAGAAAATCCATCTTCCCGTGACATGTTTGCAGACCAGATGGAATATTTAAGCATTCATGAGCTATGTGAAGCCCAGCCAGGACTCCCCAAAGAAACCACACTGAAAGAGTTGGGGCTGAGTTGAATTTGGAGGACAATGGCTTGTGGAACAACTAAGGACCACGCGGTTGGCCGTCACAATCTCCCCAGCTCTAAGGAAATCAGAGCTGCATGGTGAGGCATTAAATTTAAGGAAAGAAAATATCGTTAACAGAGAACAAACGGACTCCTCTCTTCAAAAGGCTGGGTATTCAATTCTTTTCTTCCTTATGAACAATACAGAGCCCTCCTTTTAACAATTTCTTCCATATGGGATCCTGCCTGCCCTCCCTTCAAGAATATGCCCAAACTCTGTACCTCTAGATTCACAAAACTGTAAAGTTAGTTTTTAAAATCCAGTCCAAAAGTCCCAATCAACTGGAAAGTTTTGCCAAGTGAAACACACTCACTAACGGCTGACCTTGATGCGTTTTCAGGCACGCCAGCTCATATGCAATGTTACCAGAATTTAGAAAATTGTGTATCACGGACCTTTGCTTTCCCACAAAGGTGGAGGAATTAGAGCCCATATCAAAAGTCCAATATGTTGTGCCAGAAAAATGTCTCCTGCAGAGATTAAAACAGAACTAGAGAAGACAGTCAGAATTTCCTGTAGGTTTTTCCATAGAAAATGACAATTCTATTTGGATTTCTCAATAAAACATGGCTGCATTGGTCAACAGTGATTTATTCAGACACAGGAAGAGAAAAATCTTACTTTGTCCAAAGCACGGAGGGTCCACTGAAGAGCCCATCCAGTCTTCTGATGTGGTTGAGTCTATTTCCTTGTCCTGTTTACAGTAATCTGCCATCCACGATTCCTTGGTACTTACATACTGGTCTAGAAAGAATTCCCCAAAGATATTAAGTACGGAAATAGAAAAGATCGAGGCTTCAAGTCAAATAATTTCTATTCAGTAAAGCAAGCTTTTGTTGAGCATCCTACTGCATGCTAGGCGCTATGCTAGGTTTTCAGAAAGTCTGTCCCCTGGAGAACATGCTGCACTGGAAGAAATCAATGTTAACCAAACAACCATCACCACAAAGCCGCAATGTGGAAGGAGCTAAAACGAAGTCATAAATAAAATTCTATGGGAGCACAGAACAGGGAAGGCTCATTCTGCTTTGGCAGAAGTGGGACAGTACACGCCAAGGTCCATGGGAATCTTCAGAGGCGTGGGGACCTTTGCGCTGGGTCTTGAAGAATGAGCAGAGGTTAGAGTCTACCAGTGGGATTAGGGGTGCAGGGACGTGCCAGGCCAAGAGAAGTCCAAATGCAAAGATTTTAAGACACGAAAGTACACAGCCCTTTTAGGGAACACTGATAACTTCGGTGTGACTGTGGCACACCAAACATATTGGCGAAGGGAGATAGCAAAGGAGGCTAGAAAAGGGAATTAGTTTGGAAGAGCGTGGTATGTCTTGCTAAGGGATGGGGTTTCGAGACATAAAAAAACCAGTGAGGAGGCTGCTCAGAACCACCAAACTCGGGAGGCTGAAATCCAGCTGACAATTCTCCAGGAGAACTGTCTTACTGTTTTTCGAGAAATGTGACAGGAAGGGCAGGTTGACAAAATAATTACGATGCACCACCCCTGGATAAAGACCTTTTCTACTAACTAAGGTATGATACTTTTTAGAACAAGAGTTATTGGTTTCTGGCTTTCTGGTTTTCAGTTCCAATAGTTGGCTATATAGAAGATTTATTTTAACACTAAGAAGTCACAGTGATATTTCTGGGTTTCAGCATGGTATTAGGAACAAGGAATCGGAGGCTGAAAAAAAAAAAGCTTTACCACAGACAAGAATGCCTTTTGGAAGACATTTTTAAAATTTTATTTGTTTTTTATTTATTTAAGAGAGAGAGAGAGAGAGAGAGAGCGAGCGAGCAGGGGAGGGGCAGAGAGAGGGAGAAAGAGAGAATCTCAAGCAGGCTCTGCACTGTCAGCACAGCACCCACTGCGGGGCTTAAACCCACAGACTGTGGGACCATGACCTGAACCAAACCAAGAGTCAGACACGTAGCCAACTGAGCCACCCAAGCACCCTTAGAAGACATTTTTAAGTAGACAATGGCTCATCAGAAATATCAATAAAATTCTTTTGTTCGAGGTAAGCTCTTGTTTATCGTAGCTTTCCAAAACACTACCCTGAACTTCACCTAAACTTCCAGGTGAACATATTATATAAGAAATAACATCAGATCAAAATAATACAGTATCATGAGATCAATTATCCAGACAAATTTAATGAATGAAACCTGATCATATAAAACAGTGGTTTTAAAATTTTTCGATCAATAAACTTAGGGTCTCATTTCACCATACATTCTCTTCATCTTCTTCTGACACAGAATAAGCCAATGGATATCCTATGAGCCTCGATCACACACACTGAAGAAAGTTTGCAGATTTGCAGTCGTATGTGTTATCACTCAAATAACCACAGTATTACCCAAAAGTCAGATCATGTAGATAATAATTCAAACAGTTTGAGAGTTTTCATAGCAAAGACAGGCAACACCTGATTGTTTGATAATGTAACTCTTTTCTTACGATGATATAAATATAGGCATAGAGTGGTTCCAACTCACTACATCAAATCCAGGAATGTACATGTCGGTGTTTTCCAAGAAACTTTCAGAACACACACCGTTAGCTTGGCAATCCTTCAACCCAGTGATTTTCAGAGTTAGGTCAACATGATAACTTGATGGGAAACAGTACAGGCAATTTATCCTACTATAAACACAAGGTCAAAATTACACCTTTTAAAAATTATTGTGTGTGTGAGTACCCAGAAAGAAATGTATCTAAATTCACTTCTAGGACATTAAAAAACAAAAACAAAAACAAAAACCCATGACCAAGCATGGTGGGGGAGAGAGTTTTTATCACGGACATTTATGTTGCCCAAATGGTCTAAGTTCTTGCTTGGTCACTGACGGCATTAATACAGGATGCCAACTCTAGAGCAATGGGTTGAAAAGAATCGTGAGGCTAGGTTAGGGTTTATCAGGAAAGCAGCCCTGCTGAGTAAGTGATGTCTGGTGTGGGCCTGAGTATTTGCTAAACCAGGATTAACAGTCTTCTAGACGAGGGACTTATGTACAGAAAGGCACCAATCTTCTAGAGACAACTTTCCACTCACCAATGAGCACAGAGGTGATGTTGATATCCAAACGGGGTTTGGCCTTGGCTTCTAGCTTCAGTCGAGGAGGATGGAGACGACTAGCTGCCTGTTGTTGCCAGGATACAGAGCATGGCCATGGCTCAATAAATGGCTCCCAGCCTAAAAGAACACAGGAAATAAGACATCTGTTAAGCAGATATCAAGAGTTTATAGGGGAACACTGTTCACAAATGCTCAGCAAGGACAAACTATAGCTTAATAGCTTTCTATTTCCAATGTGATTTCACAGCGAAAGCACCATCTGTAGCTATAGGTCACCCTACAGATGCCTGTGCAGGCTAGAGGACATCACTACACAGACAGATACATGCCCCACATGGTCTTCCAGAGCAGGGAGGAAGGAGGGCATAGAGTGCATGTGCCTTCTCTATGAAAGAGCAGGCAGGACCTGCTTTTGATCCACTCAAAATGGAAAAAGGAGTCTCTGACACAGGATGGAAAAGTACTAACAGCAGCTGAAGTAACTACTAAATTTGATTCTCCTGCTTATGTTGAGAATCCACTTAGTTGAGGGGCGCCTGGGGGGCTCGGTCAGTTGGGCATCCAACTTCAGCTCAGGTCATGATCTCATGGTTCGTGGGTTCGAGCCCCATGTCGGGCTCTGTGCTGACAGCTCAGAGCCTGGAGCCTGCCTCGGATTCTGTGTCTCCCTCTCTCTCTCTGCCCCTCCCCGACTCATTCTCGCTCACTCTCTCTTGCTCTCTCAAAAATAAACATTAAAAAAAAAAAAAAAAAAAAAAAGAATCCACTGGTTGAATAAATAGGTAGAACATAATTAGAAATTCATTGTCTTTCAAATTTCTAATTTTAAATCATATGTGCCAAAGGTATATAAACAACACATATATATGGTTTAAAGAATAAAATTACTACAAAGTCCTGTACCCACTATTCAGCTTAAGAAACAGAAAATCAGAAGTTCCTTGGAAGTCCCCGAGTGCCACTCTCCCACGTCAGCCCCCCTTGCCACCAACCCTCTCCCACCCAATTCCAAGTAAACATTAGTTTGGGTTTTTAATCACATGCTTGCTCTTACCGTTTCACCACACACGCATGCATTTCTTCAGAACATACTGGTTAATCGGTCCTACTAGAGATCTTTACATAAATGGAATCTGATGTATGTGTTCTTCTGCAAGTTTCTATTTTTGCCCAACAACCTGCCTCTGAGATTCACTCATATTTCTACCAGGTAGCTGTGGCACATTTATTTTCCCCACTGAATTGTAATCTGCTTATGAATATACCACAGTCTACATATTCATTCTACTTCTGAGAAACACCCCCTTGAGGAGGAGGAACAACACTACAACCAGTCTTCTATCTGTTTCCGAGCACACATGAGCAAGAGATCCTTCCAGGGTACAGACCTAGAAGAAGTATGTTGCTGGGTTGTTGAGTATGCTTATACTCAACCTTACTATTTGTCAATTTTTTCCAAAGTGGTTGCCCCAATTTACAATTTGAATGGCAAGAAATTAGAGCTCTGCGGCTCATAGTCTCACACTTCATTCTTGCCAGTCTGATAGGTGAGAAACATGATACCTCCCTGGGTTTTAAAGACTCAAGTTTTCGGGCGCCTGGGTGGCTCAGTAGGTTAAGAGTCCGACTTCGGCTCGGGTCATGATCTAATGGTTCGTGGGTTCGAGCCCCGCGTCTGGCTTTGTGCTGATGGCTCAGAGCCTGGAGCCTACTTTGGATTCAGTGTCTCCCTCTCTCTGCCCCTTCCCTGTGTTCACATCCACACTCTCTCTCTGATGTAAATAAACATTTAAAAAATTTTTTTAATAAAGCAAAAAAACAAAAGGCTTACGGGCAGAAATCTCCCTATCAGGAGCACCTGGCTGGCTGAGTGGGAAGAACATGCAACTCATCTTAGGGTAGTGAATTTAAGCTTCACATTGGGTAAAGAAATTACGTAAATAAATAAAAACTTAAAAAAGAGGCGGGGGGAGAAATTTAGCTACTATCGGGGCCAAATGATCCTTCGCTACTAAGCAATTTCATATTCCAGAATGAGCCAAACTCCTGAATCAAAAACAATGAACTTCATATGAAACCTTGGGTTTAAATAGCTCAGTTGCAACATATCAGATATGTTAGGAAAATGAAAAGTCTCCATCTTTTGTGCTCATGCAGTCACTTGTGTTTCATCTTTCCCTGCCCAGCCCCACCCCCTTTCCCTCACACGAAATTTATGTAGAAATTGGCCCAGGCAAATATTGAAGTGTGTTTTTTAAGTCCCATGATAATATACGCTTGTATACTGACCTGACAGAGCACGGTTATAATAATCTCCAGAAAGGGTGAAGTGGGCGTACCCTTCAGGGCTAGTCCTTACATGCTGCAGAAAACTCAGGCCTGCAACGAAAGCAAATTTTACTACAGCGCTGGGGTGAGAACAACCAAAACTTTCTTTCACAGATTAAATCACAGTGAAGAGATGTCAGTCATAGCTGATACTGATGAAATCAGAGGAAAGCACACCAAATTTTGAGATTTTGTTCATCTTGGGTTTTTGGCATGAATTCTGACTTAAAAAAAAAAAAAAAAAAAAAACCACTGTGCTAAAATTTTATTCGTCATAGCTCCTGAGTTTCCTGGCACGCCTTTAAGTGTCGTGCCTCAGGCAAATGCCACCTTTGTCTCCCTCTGGCCCCAGCCTTGGCACGCAGGTGTATCTGTGTTATTTCAAGTCTACAGGAACATAAAAAACATACTTCTCCCTGAATATCTGAAAATCAGAAGGCAGGCTGATGAGAGCAGTTATGTCCTGATGAATATTAGCTCAAAATTTTAAGATTACCACAGAAAAATAAGGAGTAATTATTCCCTGCAGAAAAGACACTCAGTCAAAAATTCCAGCTGTTACTTTCAATCAAGTGGCCCTTGTGGTGCCTTGAAGCACAGGGAAAAGGAAGCCTCTCCAGTGTGTCAAAGGTTGAGCTCAATACCCAGGATGGAATTTTCCTTGAAGGGAAAAGAGGCTAGCAAGATCAAAACAATGGAATATTAAAAGGAAACACAGCGGTGAGATTTTCGGGTACTCTCCTCAGAAGTCCCATCTACCACCACCTGCAATGACACAATTTGGGATAGGGTCCTCGTACCCTGGTCACTTGCTAGTGAAAGACAGCTCTCAGGGCCCCATGGAGGACACTGAGGGAAGCATTCTCGTAAGACTGTGTGTGTTTTATTTTCAAACGTATATAAGGTAGAGCATTAGCTTTTAAATGTCTTTAAGAACAGTACTCACTCCAGTCTTTAGGTATATAAAAAGATAAACAAAATGGAGACACCAACAATGATTTAGGTAGAGCTGTTAATATAACATAAATTTCATCAATGACAATTTCTATTATTCCCAAACTAGAGGCTGAAGGCCACATATGGCAAATAAATACACATTTCTTTAAAATAGAAATAATGAAAAACATATGTAAAACTATTATCTAAATTTCACCCATACGACTAAGGGGGGGTGGGGGGAGGATGAATATCATTTAAAAAAGGGGGGGGTGCAAACGGCTTGGCAATCACTGCAAATCTTCAAGATGAATCTGAAAATCAGGACAACACTCACGGGAAAAGGTGAGCTCAGCCAGAGGAACGTCACAGTCCATGCAGTCATCGATGAAACAGATGCACACGCTCTCAGCTTTCACCTCCACCCCAGAGATCAGCTGGGCTGCCACAGGCCCCTGGCTCTCGTGGCTATCAGCAGCCAGGGAAAGAGACTTCAGAGGTTCAGCATTCTTAAACAACCAACTTGCTGCCTTTTTCAGTTGGCCTTCGAAAAAATGTAAAGGTGATCAGTTCAGCCAGTTCGCACAGCTACTCAAGCAACTCATTGAGGAAACAGAGGAATAAAGTTCATAGGGACCTGCTGCACAGCCCAAAGGAACCTTGTTCCCAGATGTACTCTTAGACTTAAAGGGGGGAAAAAAACCTAGTGTGATGATAGCAATTCTATTTTTAAGCAAACAGAATGTACCCCCCCTTGCACATCTTCCACTCAAGTTCACCACCTTTCATGATCTGGTTCAAAATGCCTCCAGAAGCCATCCCTCCTCTATTATGACATCTGTCGAAGGAGAGAAGAGGAAAAGACAGGATCCAAATTCTAGACGTCACTTAGTAGGGAAGTATGTAATCTTCACCATGTAGGGTTTTATTATATTATTATTATTAGTAGTAGTAGTAGTAGTATTACTATTATTATTTTAGTGAGCTCTATGCCCAATGTAGGGCTCCAACTCATGACCCTGATATCAAGAGTCACATGTTCTACGGACTGAGCCAGCCAGGCACCCCACTATGTAGTTTTGCATAGAATGATGTGCTACTATACTTCGTCTTCGCAACCGATCACGATTCCTTGCGAACAGACAGCTATGAGAAGTGCATGTGTGTGACACACGACTGTTAGATAACAGCCCTCTGAACATAACCAGATTGCTAAAGCTAAAAAGAAAAGGAAAGGAAAGCCATGCGACCCCATATTTATAAATGAGCAGAGACCAGTGCACAGAACAGGGGTGAGTGGTGAAGGGCATATGCTCTAGAGGAAGATGGCCTGGCTTCGGATTCCAGCACCTACTAGATGCTGGACCTTGGACAAGTTCCTTGATCTCTGCCCACAGCACCCACAGACAGGGTTGCCATGAGGAGGAAACAAATGAGCACAAGTAAAGCTCTCCCAGGAGCAGAGCCCGGCGCGTACTGAAGGCTCTATTAACATTAGTCATTGTTATCTTTTTCGCAACTGATGGAACGACACCTTAGCTGCTAAAGAAATAAAAATTAACAAAAATCTAAAAAGCTCTTAGAAATTGAAAAGAAATGTTTTGTTATTAAAGAAAGAGAAAAAAATAGACAATGTAAACACTAAGAGGTATTAAGCTAACTGAAATAGCTAACTAGAGCTACTGTCATTTGTCACAGAAGGAAAAAGATAACAGTTAATGCAAACAATCGTGCGGTGAGAGCAGCGTTTTCACACGTAATTGGTCAGAGTGTCGCCTGGTACACAATGTTGCAGAAAAAGATCTGTCAATTTGAATAAAAAGCCCGAAAAATATATCTATAACCTTTGATCCAGGATTTATACTAGTAGGTCTCTCTACCAGGGAAATACTAAATAAAAGTTATAGACAAAAGTTCATACCAAAAACTATTTATTACAGAATTGTATACAATATTGAAAGAATGAAAAACAAAAAACAGTTAAATAAATTAAAATATATCATTTGATCAATGTCAAAAAATCAATGTTTATAAATAACTTTAATGACACGGGAAGATGCTGCTGATGTGAAGTATATCGCAATAATATTATAACTCAATAAAACCGTGTTGTAAAGAGGGCTGTAAAATTGTATTTGCAATGCAATCTGCCAACATACACAGTATTATATGTATATATACGTATGGGTACATATAGTACGTGAAGAAACAGAAAAATGTACGTGTAAGTGTAGACTAGAAAAAATACAGCTTTTGCTGTATCTTCCTGTTTTAAGAGAAAGGACCACACACAAAGGGAGGTGGGAAGGAAATAATGTTGCAGTAGAAAGAACCCAGGCAGACTCAGCCCCTCACTAATAGGTGACCTGAAGCCAGTTATTTAATCTATCTGAGCCAGGTTCCTTATCGGAAATGGGATAATAATGGCCACCTGCAAGGCTATAAAAATTCAACAAGAAAACACAGGACGAGGCACACGGGCACTCAGCGGTCGTGACTATCAGCATTGCCAGCGCCTCCACCAGCAGCAACAGCAGCTGACAGCATTAGAGGTCCCGCTGTGGGCCAGGCACTTCCCTTAAGTGCTCTGCATATAGCGCCTATTTGTATCAAACCTCCAAGGGAAGTGGTCTTACCCTCCTCTTACAGATAAGGAAGCACCGCTACCGAGAGGCTAAGTAACTTGCCCGAGTCGCTAACAGGTAACCAAAAAGCAGCAAAGGGAAAACCTGAAGCCAAGCATCGGTTCCAGGGCCCACGTTCTCATCCACTAAGAAATACTGCTGCTCATTATCACTTCCAGCCCAAGATCATGGTCAGCCCAAAGAAAATCATGGAGGGGTTTCAAAACACAGTCCAGCCCTCCAAGCCACCTCGTGGGAGCAGGAGAGGCAGGGAATGAGAAGCAAGCTTATTTTCCAGATGAACAGGTCATGGAAACCTGGGTGCAAATTACCTTGACAGACCAGAAGGGCTTTGCGGCAATCGTCCATGCTGAATCCCAGCTCCTGTAGTCTAGCCAGCTGTAACTCTAGGAAAAAGCGGGACATAATTTTTATAAATAAATTATATATATAATATACTATATATAATATAGTATATAATTAATCCACTAACTGAAGAAAAAAGAAAAGAAATTCAGAAACGGGTGACGAAAACATTATATTTCTCTAGGCAAAAACGGGATCCTAACTGGAGCACCTTGAAATTTTTAAGAGTGTGTTCCCTGTATTGACTGTGTTTGTAAAAGCTTAAAACCGACATTTAGAATCATCCACATAGCTTTGGAGGAAAACTCAAGGTATAAAACTAAACCTTCGCATTATCTATAGAACTCTGGAAGTAATGGCAAAAGGAAAACTGGTGTCGGCTAGCACAGCTGGTTTGGGGTGTTGTATTTGTTCTTAAATTTTTAAAAGTTAGAGGATCATACTTACAATTACACTTAATGACGTGTAATTATCCTCTGAACAATTTAATGGTGCAAAAGGAAATCTTGAAAGTTACCGAGAAGGGTAGACATTAGGAAGACTGAGTGGGTTGTACAGCTCGACACCTACCCAAGACAGGATCTAGGGTATGTCTCGTCCCTTCTCTGATTTCCTCTCCGGCTCGAGGCGCACCGGGAACGTGACTGCTAACGGAGCTGGCCTCCAAGGCCACTGCGTCGGGGCCAGCAGCATGGGCTTGCTCTGGGATGGATTTGGCGATGGCGAGAAACAGCTGAACATCGTTATAGGAGAGTCTGATATCCAGGGCCTGTAACTGAATCTAACAAAATTGAAAGGACGTAAGTTTTTAAAGTTGCCTTTGCTTTTACGTCCACACCTCTTATAGGCAGAGTTCCTAATTCAAGTTCTAGAAGTCCCACAGACACTACACTCATTTTCCATTTCAAAGACTGGGAAAATCGTGAAATTAAGCACCAAGAGCCATGAGGTAAGACATCTCTGCTGTGAGGTCAAATGCTCATAAAACTTCACTAAATAAAAACTATGAAGCTAGGAAAATTACTACAGCAATGATTTGCTTACAAGTTATATTAATCATCAAAGCAGAGAATCAGAGAATGGCTGTGGGTGGGGGGACAGATTACCTGTAAGCAAAGTTCTGTTACTCCATTTTGCTTTGATCTACTTCATTTTTTAAAATTTCAAAAACGAGCAGACCACTCAACAACAATGATCTCCTTCTTCTTCCAACGTAACTTTAAATGAGTCAAGTTCCACACCCACACCTCTCGAAATCCAGTCTGCCTCAGAGAATGGCAATATAGCTACCACTGGTAAAAGCAGTACAGATGCCAACACAATCGGGACGTTGTGGTCTCACAGATCGTGAGATTGAACCCCGTGTCAGGTTCTGCACTGGCAGTGAGGAGCCTGCTTGGAACGTGCTCTCTCTCTCTGCCCTCCCCATTTCTCTCTCTGTCTCAAAATAAATACACATCAAACAACAACAACAGGATGCGCCTGCATGGCTCAGTTGGTTAAGTGTCCAACTCCTGATTTCAGCTCAGGTCATGATCTCACAGTTGGTGGGATGGAGCCTTGAGTCAGGTTCTGTGCCGACAGGGTGCAGGCTGAGCCTGCCTGAGACTCTCTGTCTGCCCATTTCCTCCTCATGCCTGCTCTCTCTCAAAATAAATAAATAAACATTAGGGGCTCCTGAGTGGCTCGGGCAGTAAAACATCCCGCTCCTGATTTCAGCTCTAGGCATGATCTCACAGTTTGTGAGACTGAGCCCTGTGTCAGGATCTGTGCTGACAGCGTGGAGCCTGCTTGGGATTCTCTCTCTCTCCGTCTCTCTTTCTGCCTCACCCCTGCTTGTGTGCTCTCTCTCTCTCAAAATAAACCAACATGAAATAAATAAATAAACAAACAAACAAACAAACAAACAAACATACATTTCAAAAAAAACACAAACTGGGATGACTGTTGGAATGTCTGGGGGTGGCATTTTGTTTATTCGCTATTTCAAATTTTTCTTTAAAGATAAAAAATCAACACCGCTTTTCTCTATCCTTCAATCTCCCATGGTTCAGGCGGATTAATTAATCGTTCCTCCTCTGTCAAAGAAATCACACACTAACTTCTCAAGCCTTCCTTGCCTGCCTTTAGCCTCCCTCTCTTCAGCTCGCATCCTCACATTCCCACGCACCTCTTTGTTCTAGGGAGATCTCTCTCCGTTTTGCGTTAGCTGCACCCCTTCCGCTTCCAACTCTGCTACTTGCCAACGTGGCATGGTCTCCTCCTCTGCCTCCTGACATCCTGCCCCTCCGCTCAGACTCAGCCTACCTTCAGTTCCACCCACAACCCAGATGCCTCCCTGCGTTGCGTTCTGCTTTCCATAAACTTTTATAAAACTTCAAGATTCTACCAATTAGCAGCTCTTTTATTCTCCACGAGACTGAAAGATTTTCTAGGACAGACACAATGTCATATTTACTTTGTATTTGCTATAGTGCAAAAAAATGTGGAGTTCAGCAGAGTAAGTAAGTTGTGTGGGCTCAGGAATTATGTTTGAGAGTGTATCTATGTGTAAACAGATTTTTTATCATTACCTCTAAGATCGGTGGGAAATCTTCACTATTGAATGCATCCATCAATCCTGAACTGTTCTGATAAGAAGAATTCCCCACGAGTTCCACCTGAATTTGAACCGGATCAACAATTGAAAGAGCTGTATCATGTTCATTCCCTAGCCGGCATGAAAACACCTAGAGAATGAAATGCAATACAGTAAGAATTAATGTCTGATTTAGAAGAGTCTAAGCATCAACAGAAAAAAAAAGAAAAGAAAACACTCTCTTGGTATCAATCAGCCCTGTGTTATCAAAAGACCCATAGCAACTGCTGAAATAAATACTGTCGAGAGTGAACCGGGAATTCTCACCCACTGCCAGGAGCACGTGAAACGGTTCACCCACATAAAAGGCAATTTACTGATACATGGCAAAAGACTTAAAAATCTCACACCCCTTGATCCAATAATTCTACTTCTTTCTAGGAACTAGCCTATGGAAATAATGCAAAATACATTAAAAAAAAAAATCACCGAACCATTATTTCATAGTTAATAAAAAAAAAAATTAAGAGCAACCTAGATCATATCACATCTACTCAACGGAATACTTTGCAATCATTTAAAAGTAATAAAGGGGTGCTTGGGTGGCTCAGTAAGTTGAACTTCCGACTCTTAATTTCGGCTCAGGTCATGATCCCAGGGTCGTGGCTTCAAGCCCTGTGTCGGGCTCTGCGCTGAGTGTGGTGCCTGCTTGAGATCCTCTCTCTCTCCCTCTGCCTCTCTTTCCTACTCACATGCTCTCTCTCAAAAATAAAATAATGATAAAAGGGACAATTAAAAAGACCATGGCGGTTGGGGGCGGGGGGAGGGCCTAGGTGGCTCAGTCAGTTAAGCGTACAACTCTTGGTTTCGGCTTGGGTCACGATCTCACAGTTCATGAGTTTGAGCCCCATGTCAAGCTCTGTGCTGATGGTGCAGAGCCTGCTTGGGATTCTCTCTCTCTTGCTCTCTCAAAATAAATAAACTTTAAAAAAAAAAAAAAAGACCATATGGAATGTAGGAAGATAGTTACAACATGGATATGTGAACAAGCAGCCCAATCAAAATAATATTATGCCATGACTTTAAGGAAAGAAACACATCAAAATGTCCATAGAGATTCTGTACAGAGGGATAGGTAATTTTTCTCTCCCCTCCCCCAAATTTTAGGTGATACAATTGTTGTTTCACAATTGAAAATAAATACATTAATTATTAAAGCTGGTGATGCATATATAAGGGCTCATTATATTAATCTGTTCACTTGTATATGTTTGAAATGTTCTATAGTAAAATGTTTAACAATAAATATATTTATGGGGAGAGAGAAGGGAGAGACGACTCCCATTCTAGGACCAAATTATTTTTGTGCTTCAAGAACAGTACAGGAGAAAGCATTCGCGTTGGTCTCCCTTGCTTCTTCCCCTTTGTGGAGGGTGGGGGGCATTTTCTAGTGCTATTCTCCCCCAGTGATATAACAAAGGGGTCTTAAAATTCAGATCCAATTGTGCTGCTGCAGGAACAAAATTAAAAGGAATTTCCAGGAATCTCAAATATTTTGCCATATACTTCTTGTAAGACTTTGGAGCAAAAAAAGTTTCATTTTCCTCTTTTCTTCAGGGGCTCTGGCTACACAAAATGCAACTGTACCTGACAGTTCATTAATCAATCACCAACATTTTCCATTCAGAGCTGGTACTGGAATGGCTTGGAAAGCAGATGAACTACAATTTCATGATCAACTCACATCACTGGGAAGCTGGGAAGCACTAGACTATTGCAAACTAGCAACACATTTATACCGGTGGGGGGGGGGGGGGCACGAGGGGGAGGGGGAGAGGGAGGGGGAGGGGAGGGGGAGGGTGGGAGGGGGAGAGGGAGAGGGAGGAAACCTCAGTTTCCTTACATGAGAGAAACAAGTGATTGAGAAGTGAAATCTCTACCGGTTTTATTCAGCTACATCTGATGCAGGGGAAAAAAAGTACCATATGTTGCTGATGGTGAAAATAAGTTTTGTTCATTCAACTCTGAAACACCACTAGAAAGAACAGGGCATGAAAAGTTCAATCATAAAGGGAAAGGAAATGATGAGAAACCCAGACCAAATATTCCAATATTATAACAAGAGGAACGTCAGCTGAGATCAGTGAATTAAGAATACTTAATAGAAATAATAATGTGCCTCATTTCTCCTTCCGTCTCCACAACCCCCGGCTTTAAGACAAGCAGAGCAGTTTATGCTGAATATTGCATCATGTAATTTTCAGGCTGCAAAGGCCACTGCAGTGCAAAGTATCTCCTTGGTGAGATTAAAGCAGAGCCTGAAGCAGCACTATTAGAGATTCACTCTGTGAGGTTATGTGTGACTCTTTAGAGAGTTCCTTTTACAGACTAGATGTTCCTAAAAGGATAATACATAAAACCCTTCACACCTTTTATAATGACCACAGAGCCCTAGGTCTTCAAAGACACAACGACTCGATGTGGGGAAGGGGACGTGAGGGCAATGAGGCCCACCTCCCCACCTTCACTCATTTGCCAAGGACTAGACCGCTAGAAGGAGTGAGCACAGCAGGGGCCTAACAGGGTCATGGGGATGAGCAGAGTCTCCCTTAACTTCCTGAGGAAGGGAGGATGTCAGAGAAAGAGGTCAAGTCCCTCAGCACACGTACAGCCCGATGCTGGAGGACTGGATTCACACGTTAGAATAACCTGGTAGATTTGAGGACAAAACAAAGAAGAGGGCCAGAGTCCACCAACTCCACCAATCACCTCCCCTAATGAAAGCTGAGGAGCTACAATTCTCTTCCAGAGCCTTTTCTCTTAGGCCAAACCATTGAGTGTTTTGATCGACACGGAGACTTCTTACCTCGATGCCAAACAAACTCCCTGAAAAGGGGCGATCGACAAATCGGGGCTTATAGGTGAGCACTGTAGTGCCTTTGAGAATAATGGCATTGGTATCGAAGCAGGACACATCTTCAACAACCACAAACTCCGTGCCTGGAAAAGACAGCATTGTCAACCAAGCAGAAGCTGGGAAGCTGCGAAGCATTAGACTATTGCAAACTAGCAACACATTTACACGGGGAGGGGGGAGGGGGACACGAGCCAGAAAGATTTGTTCCCAGGACATTCGTCGACCTTCTGCTTCACCACCATCCCGAACACAGTTTCTATATCTGGCCAGGCCCAGCTCAGCCAACAGAACACTGCACAAGCAGAAAAGACTGCGAGACAGTTCCTTCTCTCTTTAGAATATATTTTTAAGCTGAGTCTCCTGAGAGGCCAGATCAGATATTCAGAAGCCCAGGAAATCGGCCCTTCTCCAAGCAGTGACCTGTTTTAAAATCCCAGGAAGGAGATTGACATGCTCATGTTGGTCAGCCAGTGTAAGGCGTGACATCATCCACATAGCTGTTCGAGTCGTTTACAAAGAATACACACGAATTTAAGGTAGATTTTTCCAAAATTACTAAAAGCAGACAACTTTCTACTCATTTGTACATGGCAAATTTACTTTTTATTTTCATCAAAAACCACGTATAGATAGAACTTTTGAAACTCAATCCATCTACAACGCACTATGCCGGCCAGCTCCTTCCAAACCATTAAGCAGTAGCTGGGGTATGTCACCAACACAAGGTAAATACATGCAGATATACTAGAAGAGTTTACCAGCTAACAAAAACCACAGTAAATCTGTTTGTAAGGGAACATGTTCTTTTTGTAAAGGAAATAACAATCCCCTCACTTATTTACCATTTAAACAGAGATTTTCACATACCAAATTTGCCTGAACTCAGGAAGGCACATCTGTTGGAGCACTAAAGATCAAACAGAAAATTGAAGCCAGATTTAACACTGGGGGGAAAGACCACTGCCCAGGTGGCGCTCCAGCTGGGCACGGGTGATGGGCAAGCAGAGGAGAAGGCCCAGAAACCCTGCAATCCTGAGGGAGAGCAAGTAGTTCACAGCAGACAATGGAGGTCAACAACTACGACACCTGCTGGGCTGTAGGAAAATGTGTAAATGCTGGGGCACCTGGGTGGCTCAGTAGGTGAAGCGTCCGGCTTCGGCTCAGGTCACAATCTCACGGGCCGTGAGTTCGAGCCCTGTCGGGCTCTGTGCTGACAGCTGGGAGCCTGGAGCTGCTTCGGATTCTGTCTCCCTCTCTACCTGCCCCTCCCCTACTTGCACACTCTCGCTCTCGCTCTCTCTCGTTTTCTCTCTCAAAAATAAATATTTAAAAACAAAAAAAAGTGTTTAAAAAAAAAAAAAGAAAATGTGTAAGTGCTCACGTCAAAATACGGAAACAACAGAAAAATCATCCTCTAAGACACATACTGAGCCTAACATTCAGACTAAGAACCAGTGAGTGACTCACACCTATATAGGCTCACCTGTTACATTGACCTTGACCTCAAGATGCCTTTCTGTGGACACCGGAAGGGAAGACCGCTTGGTAACTACTCCACTTTTCACAGTTTTGGGGACGACAGCAGATTCACTGCTAGAGTTACGGTGGCGGCGAGAAGGAGTAACATTAGTCTGTTTCTTAGTATCGCTGGGAGTGTGAAGAAAATCATGGACTAACAGCAGCCAGTCAAATATGAGAAACACGCGAAGGTTGTTGAGGACTACTGTAAAACAGGATGAGTCCTTCGTAGATCTGCAAGAAAACGACCCCAAAAATCAATCAGTCAATCAGTCAATCAATCAATCAATAAAATAGGAAAGGAGAAATGTATTTTACTAACTTACAAGTGTAGTACTCAGCTTGGGAAGGTGTTTTTCCAGTATTTTTTACATTGACCATTCTGACTACAATAAACTCTGAACACCGGTTTAATAAAATATTCAGTGTGTGTTTTCGAAAGCTAATCATGTTTTTATGCCATAAGAAAGCAGGATGGTGTGATCCAGCAGTTCTCAACGAGGGGTGACTTTGTTCCCCAGGAGACTTTTGGCCACCAATGTCTAGAGACATCTGTGACTGTCACGACGCAGGGTGGGGGCGGGGGGGGGGTGGTTTGCTATCGGCATCTAGCGGGCAGAGGCCAGGGCTGCTGCTAAACATCCCACAACAGGCAGGACGGCCCCACGACAAGGAAGTGCCCCAACCGAAAACGTCAATAGTGCCGAGGCTGAGAAATCCAGGTGGAGTAGAAAGAGCAGAGGCTTAAATCCAGTCACTTATCCTGGCTAAGTCGCCCACCTTCTCCGAGCCTGTTTCCTCACTTACAAAATGAGAAATATCAACGCCGTAAAAGATAAAGCACCAGGCACATAACCGGTGTTCAGTAAATGGCAGCTGCCTTCCCTACAGGCTATTTCAAGAAGATCACTAAGGCACTCTTTGATGTCTCGGATCACTTCTTTATGAACACCAAATTTACATACTAGTACTAATTGCCCAGCTGGAACTAAAAAGAGAGCCCCGATCTTTTAGCCTGAGGAGGAGAACAAGTAAGGTGACATTTATATGTGGGTATGACCAACCCCACGCGCTCTGGAAGTGGAGTTCGGGGCGGGGACGGAGAAAAACTGGCTTTGTAGCCCCCATTACCCCAAGTTCTCTGTTTGAGCTGAAAACCCAAGGACGACCCCAGGCCTGGTCTCAAACCACAGTGTGGCCCTACCAGGATATTAGTAGGCAGAGATGGGTAAGACAGAAGGAAAGAGGGCTAGAGACGCCTTTATGTGGTTTTCTGGGTTGAAGTTTGTTCCGTGAGCTCAAAAGCGAGTGGGGCTCTAGCTACTACATGTGCCTGGTTTCCTGCCTTTAAAGGGGGCTTCTACTCAGAAAAAGCAGATTCTGAGATGCTTTTAAGGCTGGCTTCTCTAGTCTCTGGTTTCTCCTAAACCTGGCTCACTGCCTCCAGAAAAAGGGCACAGTGATGCATGGCTCCCTCATACAGACACAGCATTTTTCACAGAAACACTTTACTCTTTTGTAATAGAGAAAAAATGTTGCCCTCAGTAAAATTTTTCCATCCCATTTTGAACACAGATCGTCAGAGCTATGCACTAACTGGAAAGCCAAAGTATGTCTGATCCCTTTTCTGGAAAATATTTCAAGCCTTTAAACACTGTGAAGTGATTTATACTTGACACACAAAATCCCAACAGAAGAGCAATTCTTCTTGAGACACAGAAAGCGTTCAAAAGTTCCAATCCAGAGAACATGTTAACCCCCTCACTCACAATGGTATTTCTGTTCACAAGCTCCAAGGTAAGACTTTACTATGTGACCAAGAAATTATACACCTTCAGTATATAAACAGAGTAAGATTTCAAGGCTCCTTGTGTATTAAAAACATGATTGCTGAGACAAGGAGCTGACAGATTAGGCAGTCAGATCAATAATAACAGAGCAAATTCAAAAAGAAACTGTTTCTGCAGAAGAACCAAATATATGGAAACCTCCTGCTCAAATAAACCTCTTCAAACAAAAGAACCACACATCACAGCCAGGTTAGCCTCTGAGACTGCAGGCAGCCAGCTGGATCAGTAGACACACACAGTGGCCGCACCCAGGGACTGTCAGAAGGGACACGGACGCTGAGATCAGAGGCACTGGTGTGAGTCCTGACCGCTTCACTCAGTCACCGTGTAACCTTGGAGAGGTGCTCGATGCTCTCCTAACCTCTATTGCTTCATCTGTAAAATGGGGCAGGAGTCACCCGCTTCCCAGACTTGCCAGGAGAATTTAAGTAAAGGCAGGGAGAGTGCCTGGCTTACGGAAAGGCTCAGTAAGGGACGAGCACTCCTATTTCTAAGGATCCAAAAGATTCACGCAAAGGTTTGACTGTCTCCTTTGCTAGACTTTCTAGAGGTACATGGAGAGTGACCATGAACTCTCCCTAAAAGAAAGCTCAACCTGGGAACTCATTGCACATTGAAATGTCAGGCACATTCAAGCATATCAATATAAACATTGACAACGTGTGTGTGTGTGTGTGCGTGTATGTGTGTGTGTGTGTGTGTGTGTGCGTGTGTGTGTGTGTGTGTGTTTCCCAGCCTTTTACGTACTGGTTTCTATTTACAACATACCTGATAACATCAAGCACTAATAGAATAAAACTGACATTGCTTCCAAAGGTCTCCTTTTGGATTCTCATTGGATGATTTTTTTGTTTTTGTTTTTGAGAGAGAAAGAGACAGAGCGCGAGTGGGGCTGAGGCAGAGAGAGAGAGGGAGGGAGGGAGGGAGGGAGACATCGAATCCAAAGCAGGCTCCAGGCTCTGAACTGTCAGCTCAGAGCCCAACGCGGGGCTCGAACTCACAAACCGTGAGATCATGGCCTGAGCTGAAGTCGGATGCTTAACCGACTGAGCCACCCAGGCGCCCCTACATTGGACGATTTTAGGTCAAACCTAATTTTTCAGTTTCTGGGTCTATCCCCACTTAGTCATAAAATTTTACAGTAGGTCATAAAATAACACGGCTACATCAGTAATAATACTAAGAGCTGCCAACTGTGTGCAGCGTGCCAGGATTGTCCTTAGTTCCCGCCTCTGCCCTGCGAGGTGGGTATGGTCACCCTTTTCTATCTTATAGACAGCTGCAGCTTAAAGTGGTTGAACTTGTCCAAGGACACACAGCTAGAAGGTGGTAGATCAAGGTCTTAAGTCCGGAGCTGTACAATTCCAAAACATGTACTCATTCCACACACACCACTGCCTAGCATAATACCGGGAAGAAAAACATCATCTACTTCAAAGAGGCTAAAGTCCTTTTAAGTGGAGAAGTGAGTTAGCGAGACTCGCGCAGATCAATTAATAATGCAAGTCAAAACCACCTATCTTTCTATAATGTCTATGGACCAGAAGTCTTTTACCCCCTTAACCAAGCGTAATGTCTTCTTTCCTCAATTCACTTTACCCATTAAAACAGTCTACAGCTTACAAGGAGGTTGATTTAAAGACTCTGGTTTAATTCTAGACTTTTTTTTTTTTTTTTTTTTTTTTAAGGCAACAGAGACATCTTTTGGCCAATAAATGAAACTGCAAGGTTACAGGATTAGTAAATTAATCTGTGAGCTGCACTGGGGAGCCATTATCTATCTTGTCTGTGATTCCTCAGTCCTTTGATGCTCTAAAGCTGACACAAGTCTTGGCCCACTGCCCACAAAAGGGAATTTCTCGATAAAGAAAAGGCAGGGTCAGGGTCTGGATCCACTACCTGAAATGTAGTTCGATCTGAATGGATCCCTGGGCAGTGCTGCTGTTCCTGGAAGGCTGAAAAATACAGCTGAATACATTTGTCATGCCGGGACTGGCCTTCTGCCCAGCATAGCGGGTGTCAAAAGCCATCATGGAATGGGAAACCAAGTTAATGGACTTGGTTTGGTTGGAAAAGCTTTCATAGAGCAGTTTACATTTCTTGAAGTCAAATCTAAAAGGGAAAAAGCAGACAAGATGTTACACTCTTCCAGTTTACAAAATTACCTAAGTTCAAGACAACAGAACAAAATCCTAAGTATACCTGAGTTCAGTGAAGGAGAGAAACTTTCACTGATTTTGTTAACAGACTCCTCAAAACAGATGTAGTGTCGTTGTGCCCTGTCTCTTACTTTCCATTTCCAGGAAGATGACCTTGTCCATAGGGACTCCGTGAGGAAGAACACCACCTAGTATACTCTGGGTGCATTAACATTCTTGTTTCTGACCCTAAGTCTGAGAAGGCTGTATATGTGTAACAATCCCCAAAGGACGTCAAGGGTCCCTTGAAACCATCCCCTGTCAACTCCTAGCCTGCCTGTGGGATTCTCTCTCCACAGTCTGCCGAATTTTTATATAACCACTACAGCTTCCTGGAAATAATCAGAACAAATTAATACTCTTCATACAGAGAAATAATGCAACTGGTCCACCAAGAGGAAGTGCATTTGGGACCATCTTTTTTTTCTTTTCTTTTCAGTAACAGAGAAAGCTGCAATAATCCAATTCATAATTTATTCAGTACTATCATGACATTCTGTGCCGAATTACTTCATTTTGTAAAAAACTAAGGATGTAGCCAACCATCAGAAAAGAACTGCTAGCTCACAAGACAATCTGGGACCCAAGCCTTCGTTATACCATGTTTCGTTCAACTGAGTCAGATACAGGCCAGCATGGATTCTCGAGGAAAGACAAAGGAAAAAAAAAAAGTGTTTCAGTAGGGAAATTTCTAGCTTTTTGAAGTCCTGTTTTCAAATACTGAACCACTTTTCCAGCCATATGATCTTACGCTAGATAAAAATTCCATCTGGAAAATAGAAGATCTGCCCAACCTCAAATGGTTGTCAAGAGATCAAAATGAAAAGTTTATCAAGTGTGAAAATACAACTCAGTCTTAAAGGCTCTACACCAGTAACCATAAATTCTTGGTCTGCCCAGACCGCGCAAGTGAAACACTAAGAGAATCGCTAGGCAGAACACAGCCTCCTAAGGGCAGCCCAGTGGCTCTTCAGCTTCGGGATGCTTCCAAGTGAAAAGATGGGCCCAGTATGTCAAAGCTTTCAACTTCTCAAAAGAGGTTGAAATCCAGACTTTTTACGTGAAGTCCCCCACTTCTGAAAGGTTGGCCAGTGAGGCAGCTATCAGTGCTGCTCGCCAAAGAGCTCTGGGTCTCCCCTATTCCCCTATGGCAGACACCACTTCTGAGTCCTCTGCACTTTGTGGGACCACGTTCTAACCCATGAGCTCTGCAGAGCACTTGACTGCAGTTCAAAGCCACTCTGGGCTCTTGTTTTTCTCGTTGGCACAACAAGATGCCGGCTGCTCTGTCGGCCACGGTGACTGCAGGAGCAGAGCAGCAGGAGGGCCACAATGGACACACAGCATCAGGAGAAAAACGACTTCGCTTTTCTAAGTCACTAGTATGTCCACATGTCTGTCACGTGGTAGACATGTGGTAGTTTTTACCCCCTGTGGTAGTTTTTATTGATTATTATTGTTTAAGCTATTGATAACATACCATGGCAGCAAGATTATATTAGGAATATACCATAATACAACTTTCTCCATCGAAGCCTTACACCTTACGATTCCCTAGGCTATCTGGAATGTTCCCCTTCCTCACCCCTCCTTGCAACTCAGCTACAACTGAGATGGCTTTTCTGTCCCTCCCAGTACATATACAAATACCGCACTATGTTAAAGGTATAATCTACAAATATCATGAGCGACATTACTGAGCTTTCTGGAACTGTGGTTCTACAGTTAAATACTTTTAAAGCACAGTAGATTTGGGAAATAGGGTGGATGGGAGGTACAAGCTTCCAGTTATGGAATGAAGAAGTCACGGGGATCGGAAGGAAGTACGGCACAGGGAATATAGTCACGGTATTGTAATAATGTCGTACGGGTGACAGGTGGTGGCTACACCTGTGGTGAGCACAGCATAACTTACAGAGAAGCTGAAACCCTGTGCCGTAGACCTGAAACTCAGGGAACATAGTATGTCAACCATACAATATTTTTAAACACTACTGACATTAAAACGAAACAACAAAATCAGTAGATCCTCAGGAAACCAAAGGCTAGCACTATTTCTGAAGCTCTTTCAAACTTATCAGTTTCAGTACCAGGTGTGGGCCTGTCTTTGCTAATAAAGCAACGAATTTAAACTTTTAAAAAGCACCGTGCACCACCTCTGGCCACTCGGCTCTGTGCTAAAGCGAAACAGGTGTATTGTTTGTAACGCCGTTACTGTGATGTTAGTCACTAGGAGCAGAATGGTACCATTAAAGCCATACCTGGCTAAGGACCCAGCACTTTCTTTTCCTTTCGGATCTTTCAGCTCCAGACTTACATTCACCATATCGATGAGGAAACACATGCACGTGTACACTTCTCCACTGAGAACAGTCTGCAAGAGGAAAACGCCAGTCTGAAAAGGGGGTTAATATGTCAAGACACTCATTTGCTTCTTGCCCCATCTCTTCTCTGCAGGTGAGCTGGAGGTGGCCATCGGCTGAGGCTGCCAAAGTTAAGAGTTATGGGACGGCGCGAGGTCTCACTCACGTGAATTCTTGGGTCTTGTAAATCGTAAGGCCGCATAAATTCCTCTATGGGCTCACCGAGGTTGTTCTCCAATAAACCACGGATCAGCTTGTATTTGTACAAATCCAGGGAGCAGTGGACTGAGGAGAGGTTGCCGTGGATAGATATGTCTGGCACAGCGTGACTTATTTCTCTAAGAAAAGAAAAAAAGGTCACTTTGGCAAACAAACCACTAACTTAACACGGACAAAGCTCACCCCCAAATATAAGAGCTCAAGTGTACCCACCTACATTATCAACCAGTTAATTTCTAACTTCCAATAATAAAAATTTCCTGTGGCTTCAAATAAAGCAAGTTAGCACAACTGAGTATCATGCTTGGCAACAAAAAGCCCCTTTTCTCCCAAAATATGCATTTCAAAAGTCCCCAAATCTTCCATGAGTTAGCTAAGTACCCTATTAAATATGGAAAAATCGCATGAGACTCAGAAAGAGTTTAAACATTTCAGTTGGGAAAGTAATAAAGAAATGGCAAGCTCTTTTTTTTTTTTTTTTTTTTTTTTTTTTTAGAAGCGGCAAGCTCTGCAATCAACTCTTCGGATTTCATGATAACTAAAGGCAGAAACCAGTGTTTCACAATGAACCCAGATGGGACATCAGGATGAAATCTGGATCCATTACTTGTCTCTACGGAGATGGGCAGGAGTACAGTTGGGATGCCCGGGTCAGGGGCTGGTACAGCTCATGCCAACCCCGAATAGCTTTTGCCCTGCCCTGCCCATGGTGCAGTGGGCATCATGGACCCTGCAGAGTCCACCATGTTCTGAGTACATAGAGGACCAGAATTTAAAGTAGAAGAGGAATATAAAAAATTACTTTGTCTGCAGAGGAAAACCTACATGTGTTAAAGACCAGTGATGCAATCCACAAAGAAAAGCTGGAAAGGCTCCCCAGTGCGTCCCCCCCCCCAAATTCCTGTTTCTGTGGTGCAAGCAGCTGCTAGGATATCTTATATTGAGTTGTCACCTTCTATTGGGACTAACAGTACAACCCTCTGCACATAAACGCTGATGGAAGTGGGTAAAGTTTACATAATCCGAGTAACAAAGCACATTTTTTTTGGAAAGCATCACTCGAAAAGAAAACGAGGTGTTCGATTTCTAGATAAGGAAGCTCCTCGTAAGACTGCTAAGCCAGTAAAACCAAAGAGAGCCCTGCCAACCATAACTGAGCGCCAGCCAGGGAGCACTTGAATAACAAATACGAACGAAATGTAAAAATCCCAGAGAGAGCGGCTGACCTGTATCATTAATCCAGAGAGAAACAAAAAAAGTGACATTAAATGACTCACCCAAACCCGAGAACCGTGAAGGGAGCGGCCAAAGAGGGATTAAAATCACACTCGCCGCAAGTAACGAGACTGCTTTTCAAAATGCTACACATGAGAACCTCTTCCATTACTTTACAGCCTCATCTTTGCCTGTGGTTGAAACACAAGCATTGCTGCTTTCTCCAAAATCAATGCCCCAAACGGACACGCATCACGTGCTGTGCGCAGCAGCCCCAGGCTGTGCACGTGGCCCGGGTCCCCACCAGGGGACCTGGTTCACAGACACCTGAGAGTCAGGCTCTGGAGGTCTCAGGTGGAGTGTGGGAACATTTATTTCCAAGATGCTTCCCAGACGCTCCCACGGAAGTAATGGCAACTGAAGCAATGCTCTGAACTGCAGACATGAGCATCCTGTGTTTGAGGCCAATTAAAAGGTAAATCAGAGTCAGTGCTTTAGCCTTTCTGGAGTCCTTTCAAATTGCTTACTGGAGTGAAATGGGCAGAACCGCATCTCCACTGTTATTCTGATTAAATGGAGCTCCAGGGTAAGTAGCAACAACAGGTCCAGAATCTACTGTGCTTGGGACATATAATCCAGATGTCACCACTTCCAAAATACCTTCTCTGCCATCACTACCTCCCTACCTCTGCCAAAATCCACGTTACATCTGTGCCCCTTCGCCTTTGTTTCCAAGGCCATGGGGCAATCCTGTAACACAATTTATAACACTGAATCAAACACTAAATTAGAGTCACCTATGTGCCTTCTATCCCTGTATCAACAGAATGTAAACTCCATAACGACAGAAGGTTTTTCTTTGCGTTAGCGTAGCCCTCGTGTCTAGAACATAGCAGTGACTCAATAACCATCTGTTACATAGAAGAAAATAAGTAAATACCTATCTCTTCCGGACTTACCTTCACAGCGCCCACTTCCAAGTTATTAAGACTTTACCTAGGACAGACAGTTACTCAGATGTAAACCACTCACTTGTCCAAATTCCTTTCCACCTGCAATTTCAGCCTACAAGGCTCAGTGAGGAGACTCCCTCCCGTCTGCCGCACAAAATAGGAAGGGAAGATCAGATCTCCACTGCTGTCGTCTGAGCCCTTAGAATACTCTCGTGGACGTCTCTCCGCGGCAAAGATGTCCATGTCTTGCAGATCCACGACAATGCAATCCAGCAGGCAGACGTGGTCTTCTACGTGGACCCAAGGGAAGAGGGAGAATGAAGAAAATAACACCCAAAAGGACTGGCCCTGAATAAAAACTAAAAAGCTAAAGGAAGTTCACTCTGTCTTTAGATGACAGAATCTAAAATGTTCAGAACTGCCAGCTTCAAAAAACTGAGCGTCCGGAGGTCTTCACCTGGCACCAAGACCTCCCCATGCGACACTCCGTGTGCTAGATACTTCCTGTCTGCTCCTCCCCTTCCGCATCACGTACATATTGTGCCACATCCCTTCAGCGTCTCGCTACTGTCCCGAGACACTAGCTGAGCTCAAAGGGTTTATGACTGAAATGATTTGACAGCCATCCCTCCCAAGGACATCCTACAGGGGTGGGGTCTCATGTAGAGATAGTGTCACCCAAAAGGCTTACAAAGTTGTCCAGCACCAGAATTCTTTTCTCAAACAAGTATGTAACCGCTTCCGCTACCAGTGATCTAATCCAAATCACCGTCATTCTCGCCTGGCCCACCAGAAACTCCCCTCCAGTACACCTACACCATTCCCCTTCTGGCCTTCACAAAACCACTCTGCCCACAAAATACCTGAGTAATCCTTAAAAAAATAAACGAGACCGTAACATTCTGTTCTTTCTACGCTTTAATGACTATGTTGAATCCAAAGTTGTTTCTGCAAAACTCCCCCCTAAATCCCTATAAAACCCTGCATAAGCCCACTGCCTACTTTTCCAACCTCATCTCAAGCCATTCTCCACCCTGCTCCTGAAGCCTCAGGCTCACTGGCCTTTGCCTCCCCCAAAACTGCTAAGCCCCTTGCTATCTGAACGGCATCACCCTCCCCTCTCGATCTCGACTGGGTCCTCTCGGTTCTTCCCTCCTGCACCATTCCGTCTTTCCCATAACATCTTACTCTGTCAACACTTAGATGCTTGCTTAGTGCCTTTCTCATCTCCTACGCATGGTGGCAGGAACCATGTCCAACAGAACAAAATTATAACATCAGCATTCAGCCCACACTAAATATATCAGTTCTTGATTTTTTACTATTTTGATAACCATGTGAAAGAGATAAAAGTGGAACTGATCAGGTAGAAGGGGGTAGGGAAAGGAACAGAGGGCTTCAGAGATCCCCTAGGGTCATCACGGAATCCTAAGGATACACAGAAGCAGCTCGAAAACCACGACTTTAATCCCATCTTCATCATAAAGAAATTCTAGAAACAGCACATCAGGAGGAGAAATACTGTTCAGAGAGAGATCTTACCAACCACCTCGAAAGCATCCCGAATCACTTCTTAGAGGCACTCAAGCTGGCCCTCCTCCTAACCACCACTGTCCTCACAGCAACACCAGGTGGTAACAAGTGCTGAGCCACACTGTGCATGTGCCCCCTCCACGCTCTACACGCATCACGGGGAGAAAGCGGCAGACCGTATCACGTGGGTTAAGGATTCGGGCTCTGGAGTCAGACAGCCTAAGTTCACAGTCCAACTCCACTATCCACACAACCGAGGCCAAGCTAAGCTACTCAATCTCTCTAAGCCTTTTGCTCCCTCACGTGTAAAATGAGGATAAAAATGGTGCTATGGGTGCACAGGGGTGCTATGGGGGTGAAATGCAACGATTTACGAAAGAATGTGCCGTGCGATCTGGCACACACTAAGTGCTCAACGGCCAGCACTGTGAGGAGGACTGTGATAACCTCGCTTCTTTAATCACCAACGCAACCATAAACCACCTTCCTGTCGCCTCTAGGACCACAGGGGACTACAGGGAGCAGTACCTAGCACGGTCAGTCCTTGCATGGAACAAAAGACACGCAACAGCCTCGTCAGCTAGCATCCCACATTCTCTCAAAGCCCAATCACGCTGAACTGACTTTGTGGGAATCACATTCGGTTTCCCTCTCTGACTCCTTAGAGCACCACCTCACTTATCCTATCCATCACCCACCCAGAATACATCCAAAAACCGAAAGGGGCACCTGGCTGTCTGAGTCAGAGGAACATACGACTCTTGATCTGGGGGTCATGAGTTCAAGCCCCATGTTGGGTGTAGAGATGGCTTAAATTAGAGAATAAAAATTAAGGGTGCCTGGGTGGCTCAGCTGGTTAAGCATCCAACTCTCCATTTCAGCTCAGGTGACGATCTCACAGTTTGTGGGATCGAGTCGCACATCAGGCTTTGCACCGACAGCGCGGAGCCTGCTTGGGATTCTCTCTCTCTGCCCCTTCCCTGTGCTTGCTCTCTCGCTCTCTCTCAAAAGAAATAAACTTAAAATACATACTTACACACATGAATAAAATTTTTAAAAACTTAAAAATAAATAAAAAAAATAAAAAAACCCAAGGCCAAACTACATCAAAATAAAAAATTCTGCACTGGAAAGGAAACAATCAACAAAACCAAAAGGCAGCCTCCTGGATGGGAGAAGATATTTGCAAATGACATATCCAATAGAAGGTTAGTATCCAAAATATATAAAGAACTTCTACAAATCAACAGCCACAAAACCCAAATAACCCAATTAAAAAATGGGCCAAGATTTCTCCAAACAAGACATGCACATGGCCAACAGACACATGAAAAGATGTTCAATACCATTCATCATCAGGGAAATGCAAATCAGAACCACGATGAGATATCGCCTCACACCTGTCAGAATGGCTAAACTAAAAAACACAAACAACAGGTGTTGGCGAGGATGTGGAGAAAGGGGAGCCCTCAAGCTTGGTAGAATACAAACTGGTGCAGCCACTGTAGAAGACAGTATGGAGGTTTCTCAAAAAGCTAAAAATAAAACTACCCCATGGTCCAGTAATCCTGCAACTGGGTATTTACCCAAAAAAAACACAAAGACACTAATTCAAAGGGATACAGGCACCCCGAGTTTTATAGCAGCATTATTTACAATAGCCAAGTTATGGAAGTAGCCCAAGAATCCACCAACTGGTGAATGGATAAAGAGGGAGTATATATACAATGGAATATTGTTCGGCCATAAAAAAAAAGATTGCAATGTTGCCATTTGTGGCAACATGGATGGAGGTACAGAGTACTGGCTAACCTAAGTAAAGTAAGTCAGCCAGAGAAAGACAAACACCATAGATTTCACTCCTATGTGGAATTTAAGAAACAAACAAGCAAAGGAAAAAAGGAAAAGAGAGGGAGGGAGAGACAAGATAAGAAACAGACTCAACTATAGAGAACAAATCGATGGTTACCAGAGGGGAGGTGGTGGGGGGATGAGTGAAAGAGGTGATGAGGATTAAGGAGGGCACTTGTCATGAGCACAGGGCCACGTACGGAAATGCTGACTCACTATACCATACACCTGAAAGTAATAGAACCCTGTTAACTATACTGGAATTAAAATGGGGGAAAAAAAAAATTAAATTGAATTTTTAATAAAAACCAAAAGGCCAAAACCAGGCTCTCCTCTGGAATGACCAATTCTTTTGTTTCTTTAATGTTTTTTTTATTTTTGAGACAGAGAGAGACAGAGCGTGACCACGGGAGGGGCAGAGAGAGAGCGAGACACAGAATCCAAAGGAGGCTCCAGGCTCTGAGCTGTCAGCACAGAGCCTGACGTGGGGCTCGAAGTCACAAACCACAAGATCGTGACCTGAGCCGAAGTCGGACGCTTAACCAACTGAGCCACCCAGGCGCCCCTGGAATGACTAACTTTTAAAATCTAGAGAACACCAATAACTGGATGGTTCATGTCTTTGCAAAATTGTTGCTTATAGTATCTGTTGTTACCTAATTCACACTAATATTTTTTAAGAGTTCTCTGGGGGTTTTTTAGAATTAAACAGAATGATATTTACGTAAGAAAAGGATAATGTCCAGACAGTGACTTGCAAGGATGTGTCTAAGGAATCGTTCCAGCTATACTATCATCTTCTTGTGTCAACTACCCTGACCCAGAAGAAAAAGTCCTAAGAGGCCATCTAAATCCCTTTATTCACACTGTGTCTTGCTAATTGAACTGTACTGTAGAAGTCACCCCAGTGCTAAAATCTGCATCCTAAGATTCTTAAGCTTTCTAAAGCAAAAGCAAAATCAGAGTATCACTAAAGACCCGCGATCTCTGATGCACACACCCCCCATCCCTCCACCCCCCCAGGTACCTGCCACAGTCCCGTGAATTCCCCACCTTTCTCCTCTCTTACCAGGACTACCAGGAACCCGGCCGGTGGAGGGTGTGGCTTGCTGTCCTTGCTGCTTGGCCGAGGTACTTGGCACAGACTCATTCCTCAGGCTGCCTGCACTCACTCCAGCAGGAGGCATCATAAACAGCCCCTCGGAATGGGTTCCCTTCGGGTCCTCTGCACTCGTCGTTTTCCTCAAACTGTGTTTGGGGGTACCCGTTGGGGAAGCTGAAGGCACAGACTCCTGGGAAGAAACAAAATAAAACTAGAAGACAGGAACAGGGGTGACTATTTATCTTTACTCTCCTGGAAGTCCTATTCCAGTCACTGCGCTCTTCAAAGACTCTATGACACCTGACACTTTCCAAGCACCCCCCAGCTTCCAGAAACGAAAGGAGCAAGAGGCTCGTGGCACTCCCTGCCACACGTAATTCTTTGCAGAGGTGTTACTTATAATTCAATACCTGTTGAAAACTATAGCCATCTTGCAGGAATGTATTATCTTTTGGCTTAAGATGCTAACTGTTGGTGGTTTAGCCTTAGGTCAAACACAGCACAGAGAAAGCAGACCTCTCAGCCATATATGTTGCTGCTTCGCTGGAGGGGAGGAGCTCTTTATTCTAAGAAAATGTATCTAACAGCAATGTGGTTCCAATGGAATGAAGCCATGGGAGTGTCTGGACTTTCTAGAAGTCGCTCCTTCTAGGTTTACATCTCTCATCCCTTTAAGTAACTGTGCAAATGAGAACAAAATGGAAAACATAGGAGGTTGGCCATTCCTATTATGTTTCTGTTCAAGGGCATAAAAATTAAGTACAAACACAGAGTAACATAAATTCTGTAATTCTACTGAAAACACTACATACTTTTTTTTTACACACTGAGTACCTTCAGTTCATTGCCAACTGGGGAAATCTTCACCAGAATGATTCAATAACTGACTTTTAAGCTTTCCCCCAAGCCACTGCGCGACCTATCTGCAGGGCTTCCGATTCATTCACCCCTTCTCACAAGCAAGCTGCAGGGAGGGCAAGAATGGGTTTGCTAGTACTGCCTTGTATGTTTATTTCTCTCAGCATTGAAAAGGGGATGATAATACTGTTCTCCTTCCCAGTTATCTTGAGTAGTAATTACAAGTAACAGTGGAAAAAAACAAACAAACAAAAAACAGTTCTTAACTTTCTGCAATTTTTTTTGGAAGGCAAATTACTAAGCAAATGCTCTTATTTAAATATTTCGACATTAAGGGGAGCCTGGGTGGCTCGGTCAGTTGAGCGTCCAACTTTGGCTCAGGTCATGATCTCGTGGTTCACGGGTTCGAGTCCCACGTTGGGCTCTGTGCTGGCAGCTCAGGGCCTGGAGCCTGCTTTGGATTCTGTGTCTCCTTCTCTCTCTGCCCCTCCCCCGCTCGTACTCTGTCTCTCTCTCTCTCTCCCAAAAATAAATAAAACATTAAAAAAAATTAAAAAAAAATATTTTGACATTAAAAACCTTCCCCCTTGCTTAGTTTACTTAAACTCTAGGACAGTCGTTGCTCCTTCATTAGATTTATCTCTACACAGTCTATATAGTTAGTTTAAATAAATCAACGGCTTGAGGAGATTAACTGAAAGCTTCTGAAAGGCTAACTTAGAAATTATGGTTTAAGCACAAGCTGTGGTTGAGGAAAATGAAAGGAAAAGCATACATAAAAAATCCAAGCCTGCATTCATGGAGACATGGATTTGTGTAAAACAATTTCAAACGCACCGAAGTCGTGGAACTCAAAGGCAAACAACCCTTCCGCGAGCTCTGATTTCAGGATTACTTCCTGTTCTTTAACCACCAGAACACACACTAGACAAACCTCACCCGTGCAAATACACTAAAGGGAAAATGGAAACGCAACGTGATTTCTGATGAAGAAAGTAATTCTTCACTTCATCTAGGCCTCGATCAATTGAGCTTGTGGAGAGGTAAAGATCCACAGATGTATTGATCTGATTACAAATACTTTACCCAGTGACACACTCCAAGCAGCCCTTATGGAATTCTACAGATCACTGGCATGTAACAAGATAAAGCTTCTCTAGGATTTAAGGAAATAAGATCATCAAGAGATTACTACCTAGGGGGGAAAAAAAAAGAAATTTCTTTTATTGGTCCTTAAGAAGGCCTTCTCTACACAGGGGGAAAGTGATTCAGGAAAGGGACAAAAAACTGATAATCAGCCTTTCCAAAATAATGAGGTGCTTTAAAGAGTTAATTTTTGGAAGTTTTCTGCTCTGAGCATATGAATGTGAATTGACTGCTGAATCCCATAAGGTTTTTCGGAATGAACAGTAAGCAAAAGAGTAGATTAATACCTTGAAGAAAAAGCGATCCTTGTATGCACTGCCACTTAAAATCAAATCCTCAAAAACAAATACAGGACAAGTTTTTCATTAAAATGCTATCAACTTTGTGCTGTTATTTGCCTTACTTAACAAGAGAAACTCACGTGCAACAATTTCTTCAAATATTTTGGCAATTCTTTAGGAGCTAACTGCCGAGTTAGCTCACGAGCCCGTACGTAGACATAACCGATGTAGAACATCGGTCCTTTATCTTCGTAGGAAGGGTAGAGAAACAAAAATGGTATTATCGAACCTGATCACCCATTCTGGTTCTAGCTGATCTCTTCCTAAAAAACTAAGTCCTCAAAAAAAAGACTTACCACAAACAAATACATCCTGAAGAACTTACTATCGGCTCAGAAGACCGCTCCCAAGGAGGGATTCGGCTCTCCCTCGGCAGGGATGGCAGCAGCGCTGGAGCAAGATGTTGGAACAAAGTGTCCCGAGGTGACAGTGGGGACAAACTTCACGTGCAAACAAAAGTTCTGACACGTTTGTTCATTACCTAGTCACGTTAACTATAAATACCGCACATTGACGGCAAGCGAGTGAGAAATTTTAGAAGCAGTTACCCATCTTTCTTTTTACAAACGGATCTTTAATGTTAAGCCTCTGGTCAGAGAACAGCAAAATGCTTATCTCTTGACTGTGAAAACAGACTTTCTTCCTTAAGACCAAGGTTACTCGTTCTCTACTAGGCCTGCCGTGAAAGACCAACGCAGGCTAATTTCACTTTTGTGCTCTTAAAAAACGTACTCAAGTGAAAGTCTACTTCTCCCAATCAAAGCGGCCTCTGGCAGGAAGGCGCATCATCCCAACAGGAGGGGCTTCCTTCCCACAGCGAGGTGAGCGAGCAAGTGCTCAATCATCAGCTCTGGCTCAAGGCTGGTCTACGAAGCTCCAAGATACACCTGGTGGCACTCTGCCCTCCAATGCTGGACACTGTCGTTCTGGTGCCACCCTCTGCTCTGATCACTGAATCCGGTTTCTCTGAGCGACTGCAAGTGAGGGGACATCTGGAAGACCCGACCCTTTGTCCAAACACCTTCCCTCTGGTCTGAACACGGACTTATGGCTGCTAAGTTCTCGCTGGCGGTCTGCACCCTTCCTGCTCTACCCACTCCCTCTCACTGCCTCAAACATTTTCAGCTCAGCATGTGTAGGTCAGTAAGAGCGAGTAAATGGAGGTGACTGGGTGGTTCAGTCAGTTAAGGGTCCAACTCTCAGTTTCGGCTCAGGTCATGATCTCACGGTTTCGTGGGTTCAAGCCCGATGTCGGGCTCTGCACTGACAGTGCAGAGTCTGCTTGGGATTCTCTCTCCCTCTCTCTCTGCCCCTCCCCAACTTGCACGGTCTCTATCAAAACAAATAAATAAACTTTAAAAAATTATTTTAAAAAAGAGTAAATGGGGGCGCCTGGGTGGCGCAGTCGGTTAAGCGTCCGACTTCAGCCAGGTCACGATCTCGCGGTCCAGGAGTTCGAGCCCCGCATCAGGCTCTGGGCTGATGGCTCAGAGCCTGGAGCCTGTTTCCGATTCTGCTGTCTCCCTCTCTCTCTGCCCCTCCCCCGTTCATGCTCTGTCTCTCACTGTCCCAAAAATAAATAAACGTTGAAAAAAAAAATTAAAAAAAAAAATAAAAAATAAAATAAAATAAAATAAAAAAGAGTAAATGGATGAGTGAGAAGTAAAACAAATGAAAGAAAACGTGGAGACAGTAACTTGAAAATAATAACATTATTTGCATTTAGGCATCACCAACAAATAAAGTCTCTGGCTGCCTTCCAAACAGAGCTGAGGTCCTTGGCGAAGTCCTGGTAAGAACTAGCACCCTAATCACACTTTTTCATTTTCTTTTCTTTCTATACCTAGAGAGGCAAACAGTAACTGCTCAAATTTATATCTTTTCTGTAATAATCATCGGATTTCTTCCGTCTAAATTATTCTAATGAATTGTGTCACACCCTTTAGAAAATTCAAAAGAGCTACCTACGGCTCTGCAGGAAAGGGCCAAGAGGACACATCCTCCTCCAGTTTACCCTCCCCACAGAGATGTGACCTGAAGGTCTGTGAAGGTGATCACAGTTTAAAGCAATGGCATATAGAAGGCAGACACACCAAGTCTGAGGCCCACACTGTACTTCTGACTAGCTGTATTATCCAAAAGAAATGACCTTAATCTTGAAAAATGGGGTTAATAAAACTAGATACCCCTTAGGTTGCTAAGGAGAAAAAAATAGACAAATACATAAAGAGCTTAGCACTGGGTGATGTGTAAGAAGTATTCAAAATGAACATCGGCTATTTATTGCTGTTACCGGCAATCGTAAGAACTTATAATGAAATCTTACGTATCTCCTCCTTCAAAGGCTCTCTCCCCATGTTATTAGCTGTTACACTAAAGATGGGCACAACTAGTTGGGAATTTCAGTAAGTGCTTTTCTGACAAGCGAAATGAATTTGTACTTAATAAGCAAATATACCGCAAAGCTGCCCTAGAAACCAGCAAGGTTTCATCAACACACACACACCTAGAACAAGACCTTGTCCCTAGTTTGGGCAGCATGAGTCTCCTCAACTGCAGAAATGGGCAGGAGGGGCTCATCAGACCACCTCCAGCACTAAGTCTGGGATTTACTACATGTTCTCATTTTTGTCGTTTATTCTCAATGAGTCCAAATTGTCCCAAACGTAAAATGAAAACAACAACAATCTTTTATCCTTATTAACTCTAAACATTGTCATAAGAAATAAATAAGTGCTACCAAAGTAGTTTTAAACTGTAAAGTCATATACTGTACAAGATTTTATTATGATGATATTCTTAAACAGCTTCCAATAAATCATGGGCCAAAACCCATTCTCTGAAAAAAGACAGGTAGTGTAAAAAGTTATTTATAAGACCAGCCTGTTAAAAAAGCATTACAGAAATGGAAAATCGGTTCTGTTGATTTGTTTGCTAAAGTAAGTTACTGCATACAATTGGTAAAGGTTAGAATTTACACTATCTCTATTAAAAGGCTAACTGAAATATCAATAAAATGTCCCAAAAAATTGTTCAAGCCACCTATACTACAAAAGTAACAGCAGTTATGAGTCATCTTATGACAACATAGGAAACCTTCAAACACGAGTTGAACTGAAAAGGGAATGGACACTGATCACTCACCTTATCCTGCAAGGAAAAGGTCCCGGGAAAACCAGCAAAGAGAAACTTGTTCTTGACTTTCAGCTTCCCCAAATTTGCTACAATTAGATTATTTGATCTGGAACTTTCAGGGATAAGGAGTACAGGAGCACCCGCCTCAATATCCAGGAGTACCCGTGAACAGCGCTGGGCTTGATCTCTCACCTGAAAGAAGAAGGAAAATTGACTCAGAGGCTCAATCAATGCCCTAATTTTACAATCAAATAGCCTCCGGTTCCCAAAACCTTCATGAATTCACAATTCTAAAACAACCGAAATCGCACAGAGCATATTATACGAGCACCATGGAGTTACACTAGCAATCAGTAACAAGGGAATGGAAAACTGCTAAGTATTTGGAAATAAGACCATGCACTTTTTAATAACCCAAGGTTAAAAGAAGAAATCACAAGGGAAATAGGAAAATATTTTGGCCTAACTGCCAAAATAAGGAAAGCATGTATATTAAAACTTGTGGGATGCAAATGTCCATCGACAGACGGATAAAGAAGATGTGGTATATATTCAATGGAATATTACTCAGTGATGAAAAAGAACGAAATCTTGACATTTGCAACAATGTGCCTGGAGCTAGAGTGTATTATGCTAAGCAAAATCAGTCAGTCAGAGAAAGACAAATGTATGATTTCACTTGTATGTGGAATTTAAGAAACAAAACAGATGAACATAGGGGAAAGGAAGCAAAAGTAAGACAAAAACAGGGAGACAAACCATAAGAGACTCTTAAAGACAGAGAACAAACTGTGGGTAGCTGGTGGGGTGTTGGGGAGGGGGATGGGCTAAATGGGTGATGGGCATTAAGGAGGGCACTTGTCGGGGCGCCTGGGTGGCTTGGTCGGTTAAGCGTCCGACTTCGGCTCAGGTCATGATCTCACGGTCCGTGAGTTCGAGCCCCGCGTCGGGCTCTGGGCTGATGGCTCAGAGCCTGGAGTCTGTTTCCGATTCTGTGTCTCCCTCTCTCTCTGCTCCTCCCCTGTTCATGCTCTGTCTCTCTCTGTCTCAAAAGTAAATAAACGTTAAAAAAAAAAAAAATTAAAAAAAATAAATAAATAAAAGGAGGGCACTTGTTGGGATGAGCACTGGGTGTTATATGTAAAAAAAAAAAAGAAAAAAGAAAACAGGTGAATAACAACAGCAAAAAAAAAAAATTATGCAAAGGATTCGAGATCTACTTATTTCTTCTAATTTAAAATCTGTGATGTA
Source organism: Felis catus (assembly GCF_018350175.1). Lineage (NCBI taxonomy): Eukaryota > Metazoa > Chordata > Mammalia > Carnivora > Felidae > Felis > Felis catus. The sequence goes on along the minus strand of NC_058375.1, from coordinate 9,043,287 downwards.
TTTCCCTTGATATACTTTCACTGGCCAATTAATTAATGAATTAATGTTCTGAAAATTATTTAGCAAAATAGCTCTTATTTTCATATCATTACATTTATCTTTTCAGTTATCTCTTGTAATTGTTTTAAACCAGGCAACTTCTTAGAAGGTATATTTAAAAATTTTAATTTTATATAATTTAAATTTCTTTTTTAAATAAACTTTTTATCAAAATAAAACATACATGCAAAATGGTAAAAAAAAAGTGGTAGTATGCACTTAAAACAGTAGAGAAAAATGTATTAAATGCTTATTTTATTTTTTTTCTTTAATGTTTATTTATATTTGAGAGAGAGAGAGAGAGCATGGGAGGGGCAGAGAGAAAGGGGGACAGAAGATCCGAAGTGGGTTCTGTGCTGACAGTGCAACCCTGATGCTGTATCAGGATTCAAACTCATGACCTGTGAGATCATGACCTGAGCCGAAGTCAGACACTTAACAGACTGAGCCACCGAGGCACTTCTTAAATGTTTACTTTATTTACTCTTTTTTTATTAAAATTTGTTTAATGCTTATTTCTTTTCGAGAGAGATGGAGAGAGTGCGCGCGCGTGCGTGCAAGTGGGGGAGGGGCAGAGAGAGGGAGACACAGAATCCACAGCACAGAGCCCGATGCGGGGCTCAAACCCACGGTCTGTAAAATCATGACCTGAGCTGAAGTTAGACAACCCACTGAGCCACCCAGGTGGCCCTTAAATGTTTATTTTATATAAAAGAATAAAGATTAAAATCAGTGATCAAAACCTCTATTGTAAGAAGCTAGAAAAAGGAAAAGCAAAACGAAGCTAAGTAGAAGGAAGAAAATAATGTAAGGCAAAAATCAGTTATTTAGAAAACAGAAAAATAATTTTAAAAATCAATTAAACACTTACACAACACAACACCCAACAGCCACAGAGTATACATTCTCCCCAAGTGCACGACATACTCGGCGAGGGTGTGGCTGGGCCAGAACACGGGCCTCTCAGTAAGTTAATTATCTGAAAAGACTGATAAAAGTGAGAAACCTCTAGCTCTATTAATCAAGAAAAAAAGGAAGAAAACAAAACTCATCACTGTCAGGAAGGAGTGCGGGACACTGCTACAGAACTTACAAATACTAAAATGATAAGGGAACAGGGCGCCTGGGTGGCTCAGTCCGTTAAGCGCTCAGGCCATGATTCTAGGGTTTGTGAATTCGAGTACTGGGTCGGGCTCTCTGCTGCTAGCGCAGAACCTGCTTGGGATCCTGTCTCCCTCTTCTTTCTGCCCCTCCCCAGCTCACTCTCTCTCTTTTTCTCTCTCTCTCAAAAATAAATAAACATTTAAAAGAAAAAAAATCTTTGAAAGATAAGGGAACCTATGAACAGCTTCACGCCAACAAACTGACAATTTAGATGAAGTGGACAGATCAAGAAAACGGTAAAAGTATCCACAGACGGTAAGAAAATGAATGACGGTGGCTGTATTCCAACACAACTTTATGTATGCATGTGTTTATGTGTATATTCTCACAGGCCATAGTCTGCCAACCCCTGGAAAACTGAACACTGTTACCCTAAGATTAGACACAAGTCAGGGGTGTCTGCTCTTACCCCTTCTGTTTGACACTATACTGGAAGCCCTTGTCAGTGCCGTAGGGAAGAAAAAGAGTTGAAAGGCATACAGATTGAAAAGGACAAAGTAAAACTCTATTCACAGACAACATGACTATCTATGTAAAAAATCCTAAAGAATCTACAAAAAAGTAACCAGAACTGGTAAGTATATCTGGCAAAGTTGCAGAATGCAAGGTCAATGTATAAAAATCAATTGTATTTCTCTGTACAGTCAACAAAGAACTAGAAATTGACATTTTTTAAATATCACTTATAATAGCATCAGAAATATGAAATGTCTAGGGATCGATTTTTAATAAAAGATACATAAGATCAGTACACTCAAAACTACAAACACTGCTAAGAGAAACTGAAGACCTAAATAGAGAAACACGCCATACTGAAGAAACAAAAGACTCAACACTATGAAGATGTCAATTCTCTGAAAGCTGACCGACAGATTCAACACAATCCCCAACAAAATTTCAACAGGCTTTATTGTAGAAATTGACACGCTGATTCTAAAATCCACATGAAAAAGCAAAGAATCTGGAATAGCCACAATTCTTTTCTAAACTTTTTTATTTTAAGGAATGGTTTCTATTTTAAAGTAGGCTCCAGACCCAATGTGGGGCTCGAACTCACAATCTGAGATCAAGAATCACGTGCTCTACTGACTGAGCCAGCCAGGTGCCAAAACAATTATGAAGACAGTTCCTTATGATGTTAAACACATAGTTACACGAAGCAGCAATTCGTCTCTTAGGTATTTACTTAAGAGAAACATATGTTCACACAAAGATTTCAACGCAAATGTTCACGGTAGTTTTATTCAGAATAGCCAAAAACTGGAAACTACCGAAATGTCCACCACGTGGGTGAATGGATGAACAAACAAATTTTATTACAAAGAACAGAATACTACTCAGCAATAAAAAGAAATCACACTGCTGCTATTTGCAACAATACAGATGGATTTCAACCAGCATTACGCTAAGTGAGAAAAGCCAGATACAGCTAGCCATGCTAGATTTCATTTATAGAAAATTCTAAAAAAAAAAAAAAAGGCAAAATTATTATAACAGAAAGCTGGCCAATGGTTGCCAAGATGCAGGGAGGGATCAGGGGGACCGTTTGCATAGGGAGACAAGGAAACTTTGTGGATAACAGAAATGTTCGAAAAATCTTGAGTGTAGCTGTGGCTATAAGACAGTACACAATTGTTAAAACTCATTGATGGGGCGCCTGGGTGGCACAGTCGGTTAAGCGTCCGACTTCAGCCAGGTCACAATCTCGCGGTCCGTGAGTTTGAGCCCCGCGTCAGGCTCTGGGCTGATGGCTCAGAGCCTGGAGCCTGTTTCCGATTCTGTGTCTCCCTCTCTCTCTGCCCCTCCCCCGTTCATGCTCTGTCTCTCTCTGTCTCAAAAATAAATAAACGTTGAAAAAAAAAATTTAAAAAAAACTCATTGAATTGTACTCTTAATATTGGTTAATTTTATTAGAAGTAAATTATACCACAGTAAAGATGGCAAAAAATATAATACGCTAATATAATGAAATGTTTCTCATACATTGGTCAGTGAAAAGTATAGATTACAAAATAGAACAAGACAGTCTTAATTTTCTACTCATTCCTATTTTTATTGTTTTTCGTCACCTATGAAAAACACTACTTTTTAAAAAGAAAAATATAGCCTTCATAATACAAAAAGCTCTTCTTTCTTGGGTGTTAAGCACATAAACAAGTCAGGGGAATTTACAACGCAGTAAATACTGTCTTCCCTTTCTAACTGTACATGAATTGTTGGTACTGTGTATCAACCCATGACTACTGCCTGTTTGCTTTGTTTTTTAAGTAAATTATAAAATTACAAATTACTCGTCTTCACTGTAGCAAATGTAGACAGGAAAGCCAAACGAACAGAAGAAATCTGGTATCATCCATCACCTCACCTCCCGAGATAAATACTGGTACCATTCTGGCAGTTTAGTGGAGGAATTCAGAATGGGAAGCCCGACTACCTGAGCTGGAATCCCCACCCTGGCCACTTAGTAGTTTGGCAGCCTGGGGAACTCGTGAGGGCTCTGGGTCTCACTTCCCTTACCTACAAAATGGGAGGAATGGGCCCTCCCTTAAGAGCCATCGCGAGGATCAAATGACACCACACACCCAAGACACTCAAGCCCTTGTCGAGGGGCTATACTACTCGCACGGCAACCCCGTACCCTCTGAGTCCCGGTTTCTACACACACGTACACACGCAGCTATGTTTTATAAAGTTCAGTGTATTCAGGGGCAGGTTCAAAATGAATAAACTATTGCTCGCACACTGTACAGCACTTCCTTTGTTAACATGCCTTAATAGTCGCACATTATTTAATGGGAAGAGCGGAACTGTGACACAGCCAGAGTTCCGGGCAAGCAGAGCTAAGAATTTCTGCTTCCGCATGGATAAAACGGCAATAACACGCCTGCCCACCACTCCCTCACTGGCTATAATCCCAGCTAATTCTGTTTTTGTCTGGTTTGTCTCAGCTCACTAAAACAGAAGCTCCATTAGGGCAATGACCTTGTCTCTCTCGTTTTCCATTATGTTCCCACTACCTGACATTGTACGACACGACATCTGTCAATAAACAGTCACTAAATAATTCAAACAACTCAACAAACAAGCTTGTCATAAGGACCAAATAACATATAGGAAAGCACTCTGAGAACTCCAAAGCATCATTAATGTACTATTTAACAAATGGGCAGCATGCTTATTTGTGGTATCTCCGTTTTCCTCCTATACCTGAGTCCAAAGAAGAATAGCAAGAAAAATAACTCGCCACCGGTGACCCAGCTTCATAGTGGCGACACCCAGGTTCCAGACTGCTGCCCCAAGATTTCAGAATTGCAACACCCCATCTTAGCTCCACCAAAAATCTGCACTCCTGGTTGCTCAGTGAATACATTAGTTTAAAATAAAAGAAACAACATATAAAGCAGAAGCCACAGGAAAACTACATCACACTCCTAGTGTAAAAAATAAAGGAAACAATTTATATTTGGCCCAAAAAAAGGTGTATGATGCTCTTAAAACTGCAAACATCAAGATTAAAAAGAACTGTAAAGTTCTACTAGATCGTTATTTACATACACAGGAAAACACAGGAATAAAAGTCCAGCTACAGGGGCTCCTGGGTGGCTCAGTTGGTTAAGCAACCAACTCTTGATTTCGGCTCAGGTCATGATCTCACAGTTCGTGGGTTTGAGCCCCGTGTTGGGCTCTGCACTGACAGCACAGAGCCTGCTTAGGATTCTGTCTCCACCTCTCTCTGCCCCTCTCCCCCTTGAAAATAAATAAATAAACTTAAAAAGAAAAAGAAAAAGAAAAAGAAAAAGAAAGGAAGGAAGGAAGGAAGGAAGGAAGGAAGGAAGGAAGGAAGGAAGGAAGGAAGGAAGGAAGGAAGGAAGAAAGAAAGAAAGAAAGAAAGAAAGAAAGAAAGAAAGAAAGAAAAGCAAGCTACAAGCCAAAGGGTAGAGGACACTACCTGTCACCAGTACAATCAGGAGAAAGGAATTTAAATTTCAAATTAGCCTCAATCTTAGTAGCAGGTCTTTAGCTCTCTCCATGAATCTAAGCAATGCAAAATCTTAAACCTAAATAATTCAAACTACTAGGATTGAAGATCCTTGGGCAGATCAGTTTTCCTTCAGAGCCCACAACTCTTCAAGACAGACTCTCATTCCTTAAAGGTCTACTGACCGACTGCTTGTCTTCCATACCTCAATATACAAAAACTTCAGACACTTACCTGTTTAATTCCTACTTATCCCAGAAGTGAAACCCAATGACACACTAACGTACAGTGTCATTTCCTAGCCCTACTGAGTCTTCACAATAACTCACTGCTGCTTAAACCACACAGGTGAAAGTAATCGTTGTAAGGGTACGTAATAGACAACGTTTATTAGAAGTATCATATTGAGAGCCACAAAAACGTTCATGGCTTTGACCAAACAATATCACTTACAGGATTCAATACTGTAAAAATACTTCAAAAAATGAAGAAAAAATATGCGCACAAAGCTGTTCACAGAACCATAACTCATAAGAATGAAACACTGGAAACAATTTAAATGTTAAAAAACAGGGACATGGTTAAGTAAATTGACTTGATGGGTCATACAGTAATTAAATAGGACTGCTATGAAAAATGCAAAGCAAAATGGAAACAGATTATGAAAAGGTTAACATGCTGGCTTCCAAAGTGTATGCATAAAACTGATACACTTTATGTTACATTACATGTATGTACTGTATGCTATTCCTCACTTCAAACGCTTTTTTAAAAAGCATACGTAGGGGCGCCTGGGTGGCGCAGTCGGTTAAGCATCCGACTTCAGCCAGGTCGCGATCTCGCGGTCCGTGAGTTTGAGCCCCGCGTCAGGCTCTGGGCTGATGGCTCAGAGCCTGGAGCCTGTTTCCGATTCTGTGTCTCCCTCTCTCTCTGCCCCTCCCCCATTCATGCTCTGTCTCTCTCTGTCCCAAAAATAAATAAAAACGTTGAAAAAAAAAATTTAAAAAGCATACGTAGGTGGAATTAAAGTGTTTTTAATTATTTAGAAAATAAAAAATAAGGGATGCGTGGGTGGCACAGTCAGTTTAGCGTCCAACTTTTGATTTCACCTCAGGTCATGATCCCAGGCTCATGGGATTAAGCCCCAGGTCTGGCTCCTCGCTGAGCATGGAGCCTGCTCAAGATTCTCTCTCTCACTCTCTCTCCTCCCAACCCCACCCCCTCCCCCACTTGTGCTCTTAAAAAAAAAAAGAGAGCGAAAGAGAAAAGAAAAATAAAAAAATAAAATAAAAAGCCTAAGCAGGTCATATATGCAATAATGTCATTTTGCGCCATTATTGACCCAAAATAAAGAGGTTCACAAGTGTTGACAAGGATATGAATTCAAAGGAATCCTTACACATTGCCAGTGGGAATGTAGAATTGTCTAGGAAAACAATCTGGCACTATCTTGTAAAGACAAACATGTGTGTACCCCGTGGCCCAGTAACCCGCTCCTAAGTATCTCCGAGAAATTCTTTCACATGTGCACCAAGAAACGTTGCACATGACAGCAAAACACCATAAACAACCCACATGTTCAACAGGAAAATGGATAAATCTGTGCTCCACAAAACGAAATACAACAGTGAAATTAAACAACCGTGTAACAATCCGAATGTATCTAACTAAATGACAATATGAAAATGAAAAAACGGGGCACCTGGGCGGTTCAGTCGGTTAAGCGTCTGACTTCGACTCAGGTCACGATCACACAGTTCGTGAGTTCGAGCCCCACATCAGGCTCTGCACTGATGTGCGGAGCCTGCTTGGGATCTTCTCTCTCTCGCTCTCTCTCTGTGCCCCTCCCCCACACACTTTAGCTCTCTCAAACAAACTTTAAAAATAAATAAATAAATAAATAAATAAATAAATAAATAAATAAATAAGAAAATGAAAAAAAAAGCAGGTCACAGAACATTAAATACAGCTTAATACCATTTTTATAAAGATCAAAACAAATGAAACAAAAGATATTATATGGAAACTTTTTTTTTTTTAAAGGGACTAGAAGATCCAAGAATCAGGAGAGCAGTTACCTAAGGAGTTGACAGAGGAGTGAGATGGGGAAGGAACATGTACAACGTTAGCAATGTTTTCATTTTTATTTTGGTGGCAGGTCATAAAGGTTCATTTTATTATCATACTTTGAAACTTGCATGCTACAGATATTCTTTTAGGTGTGTCAAATAATAAATCTGTTTTAAAAGTTTCTAAAGAGAGGGGGAAAAAAGGTTATACACTCTGATTACAATCATGGAAACATGCACAGGGAGAAACGAGAAAACAATGAAAACAGATTAAAACATACCTCGGGTGTACCTTGGTAAAACTGATTCTTTTTTTCCACATTCTCTACATGTTGACTGTGCTTTTGTATTTTTAAAAAATATATATTCTCTCAAAGATACACTGTTTCCAGGGAGAAAAACTGAGTGGTTGAGGAAAAGTAATTGAGAAGGAGACTTTTCTCCAAATGTCCTTTAACTTTGATTCTGTACTAAATCAATATGTAACATACTCAAAAAATTTAAATAATTTAAAAATTTTTTAATGTTTATTTGTGACAGAAAGCGAGAGAGAGTTCGAGCAGGGGAAGGACGGGGCGGGGGGGGGGGGGGGGGGGACAGAAGATCTGAAGCAGGTTCGACACTGACAGCAGAGAGCCCAATGAGGGACTGGAACTCACAAAACACGAGATCATGGCCTGAGCTAAAATCAAGAGTTGGACACTTAACTGACTGAGCCACCCAGGCGCCCCTTTAAAATAAAAATTTTTTTAAATTAACAACTCAGGAAACAATAGATGCTGGCGAGGATGCAGAGAAAAGGGAACACTTCTGCACTGTTGGCGAGAATGCAAACGGATGCAGCCGCTCTGGAGAACAGTACGGAGGTTCCTCAAAAAATTAAAAGTAGAGATACCCTATGACCCAGCAATTGCACTACTAGGTATTTATCCAAAGGATACAAAACTGCTGATTCGAAGGGACACATATGCTCCAATGTTTAGAGGAGCACTATTAACAATAGCCAAATTATGGAAAGAGCCCAAATACACACACACACACACACACACACACACACACACACACACACACACACACACACACTGGAATATTACTCAGCGATGAAAAAGAATGAAATCTTGCCATTTGCAACCATGTGGATGGAACTAAAGTGTATTATGCTAAGCAAAATAGTCAGACAAAGATAAATATTACATGATTTTTACTCGTGGAATTTAAGAAACAAAACAGATGAAGACAGGGGAAGGGAAGGAAAAATAAGATAAAAACAGAGAAGGAGGCAAACCATAGGAGACTCTTAAATACAGAGAACAAATTGAGGGTTGCTGGAGGGGTGCTGAGTGGGGGGATGGGCTAAATGGGTTATGGGCATTAAGGAGGGCACTCACTGGGATGAGCACTGGGTATTCTTTGTAGGTGATGAATCACTAAATTCTACTCCTGAAACCATTATTACACTGTACGTTAGCTAACTTGGATCTAAAGAAAATTTTAAAAAATAAAATTAAAAAATAACAAAAATAACAAAATAAAAAATTTTAAATGTCACTATGAAGATAGTATCTATTTATTTAATTATAATCTTTGACCTAATGAAGTTCAAAAAATAAATAAGTTTTGGGGCACCTGGGTGGCTCTCAGTCGGTTAAGTGTCTGACTCTTGGTTTCAGCTCAGGTCATGATCTCACAATTTGTGGAATTGGGCTGGGCGTCAGGCTCTGTGCTGACAACACAGAGCCCGCTTGGGATTCCCTCTCTCCTTCTCTCTGCCCCTCCCCCACTCGCACACATGCTCTCGCTCTCTCTCTCTCAAAGTAAATAAATAATTTTTTAAAAATAATAAATAAAGTTTTACAAAGGACTACATTACAATCATGTTCTGCGGTTCCCAAACTCTACGCCAAGACACCATAAGACGCTGCCACACAGTCCCATGCGCGCTTGCCAGGACGTTTAAAATTTTTCAGGGAAACACATCATCTGTTGGACACTGCACATTCTAGACTGAGTTAGTTCACATTCAGCGTTAGATCATGCTAGATTGCTTTCTATTATGTCACATCTTTACAAAGCTGGGTCTTCAGCACTTGCTGTGATAAAAAGCCAGTGCCACGAGACAAAGGATGTGGGACAGGAAATGAAGGCTGCCATGTCCAGCCTGCTTCCAAGTCTGAGAAGCTGCACAGTGCCCAAGGGGCACGTCCATCCCTACTAGCAAGTAATTTATCTACGAACAAAATAAAAATATTAGTCTTTCACTTACGTGTTATTTTATTTTATTTTTTTTTTAATTTTTTTTTTTTCAACGTTTATTTACTTTTTTGGGACAGAGAGAGACAGAGCATGAACGGGGGAGGGGCAGAGAGAGAGGGAGACACAGAATCGGAAACAGGCTCCAGGCTCTGAGCCATCAGCCCAGAGCCCGACGCGGGGCTCGAACTCACGGACCGCGAGATCGTGACCTGGCTGAAGTTGGACGCTTAACCGACTGCGCCACCCAGGCGCCCCTACGTGTTATTTTTTTAAGTAGCTACTAAGTTGTTAGGACATGCGTACTTACTAAGTTGTTTAGACTTAATTATTTTTTAAATGCAAAGACCATTTGGTGTGTCTTTTGGCTTAGGACGTGCAGTGAAAATATTTCCAAGACACTAAGAGAACTATGAACTCAGAAGTTGGGAACCTCTAATCTCGTTGGGAAAAAACTCTCTTCATGTAACAGATATGTTCTTTGGAAACACTTTCCAAGAGAAGTATCCCAACTAAAGTACTAAAAGGGACCAGGAGTCTTAAGTGTTAGCCATAAATTTCGTTTATCTTCTTTAGAGGACGCTTAAGCTAAGCCTTGAAAGTCATTAAAACACGGTACCTTGCTAAAGAAATATAAGCTCTCCAATTACAGTAAGATTTCTGTAGACAATCGGCTGCATGGAGGACACTAGAAAGCATAAAATGACCCAAATACCTTCCCTTTTTTCAGTGAAATTTTCCAGACTTCTCTCTAGAGGCTTAAAAGTTCTATCGATCGGTCAAACTGGAAAAGCAACGTGGAGAAATGAGCCTTCCTACCGTCTGCCCCTCAATAGCAGCTCGCTGGCGTCCTAAGACATCTTGCAGCTGAGTGAAATGCTGAATGAAGGCCACCACCTCCGCCTGAAAACGCTGCGTGTGCACATACTGTACGGAGGCCATCTGGAGGCTCACTCGAATGTCGTGTTCCCTCCGGAGCAGAGGGTCGGGCCGTCCATATCTGGGAATAAGAGCGAAAATGTGACTTGACAGCAAGACACAAGTTAGTATTGGAAGAAAACAGGCTCACTTAGGGATTATCCTAGCAAACAGCTTTAACTATGAGAATGCGAATCTGCAATCAGGTTTGACAAAGCAAACTCCAGTAATTACTCCCTCTCTAAGCTGCCACAATGTGTTGAGGATGTTAAATGAGAGTCTGGTAGGATGACCAAGGCCATGAACAGGTAGGCAGCTCTGATGTTAAACTCTTGATTCCAGAACTCACGCAGAAGCCACCTGTGGTTCCACCGGGGCCCCTTTCCCTGCCTTTAGGGAAAGGGGATTATTCCTCCTCAAAGATTGTAACAATATGGACTCAAAAGGTACAAAAATAAGGTCATGAAACGATGGGGAAAGAAAAAATTAGGCAATGCAATCGGTGTTTCTGGGGAAAACAGTCTCCTGGAAGCAGAAAGAAGTCTGTTTACTTCGGTGAAATGTGGGCCAAAGAGGTTTAGCATGTACATTCCAAGACAAATTAGGAAACTTTTATGAATGGTTTTCAATTTAATGGGCATGGTATGCTCTCTCTTTCTCGCTCAAAAATAAACACCAAAAAAAAAAAAAAAAAGGACAAAAGAAAGAAAAGATTCAATATAGACTTTTATAGAGAAAAAAATGCATCATATAATTTAACATCTATATCTTCAACAACTTTCTCAGGCTGAAATCATTCCAGAATGTTGAAAGGGAGATGGAAACTGATCTAACTTCGTCTTCTCAATATTTAGATAGAAAAACTGATTCGTGGAGATTAAGTGACTTGCCTAAGGTCACATAACAAGCCAGTGAGAACCCAGGCTTTATTAATATTCAGAATTATTTCGGGGTGTCTGGCTGGCTCAGTTAGTAGAGCATGCAACTCTCAATCTTGGGGTTGTGAGCTTGAGCCCCACGTTGGGTGTGGAGATTACTTAAAAAAAAAAACTTAAAGAAAAAAAGAATTATTTCAATCACACACCATCCGTTTATGAGGACTGAGTAGCCCACTTCAACAAAGATCCATTTTACTATAAATTAGGATTCCTTGCAACTAGATCATATCAATTTTACCTAAGATGGTAAAAACTTTTTTAAACTTTTATTGGTTTAGCCAACAAGAATTTGAAACAGCAACAAATATGACAAAATGTCAAACGAGAAAAATGGGTATTTTTACTTAAAAGTTTGGAAAATGAGTGCTTCTTCTCCACTGGTAGTAAACCGCTCTCTGTAGAATTCTCCATGGGCTGTAAGGTCACTTAGGGACAGGCTCCCAATGCTCCCCTGCAAGGCCAGGTCTCCATCTAGGGATGTTAAAAATAGAACACACGCCTATGTATCTTTTTTTGTCATACACCTTAAATATGTCTAGAACAAAAACCGATCCACACATGCCTCAGACTTTTCACTATTTAATCAAATTAAATGTCAAAGGCTAGTTTTCATATTCCAATGCACCCGCCAAAAACATTTTACACAGTATTTCAAAGTCTCAATGCAGAAGTCCAAAGGGGGTTGAAACATTACAGCAATATCATACTTTAACCTTTACGAGGGAAAGAAATTAAATGCATACAGAAATTAAAGGATAAAACATTTCTAAATACAGGGGCGCCTGGGTGGCTCAGTCAGGTAAGCGTCCAACTCTTGGTCTTGGCTCAGGTCATCATCTCACGGTTCGTGAGTTCAAGCCCTACATCGGGGTCTGTGCTGACGGTGTGGAGGCTGCTTGGGATTCTCTGTCTTCCTCTCTCTCTGTCCCTCCTTGCTTGTGTGCTCACTTGCTCTCGCTCTCTCTCTCTCTCTCTCTCTCTCTCTCTCTCAAAAATAAACATTTAATTTAAAATATTTTAATTTTTTTTTTATGTTTATTTTTGAGAGAAAGAAACAGAGTGCGAGCAGGGAAGGGGCAGAAGGAGAGAAAGAGACACAGAATTCGAAGCAGGCTCCAGGCTCCAAGCTGTCAGCACAAAGCCTGACACAGGGCCACAGACTGCGAGATCATGACCTGAGCCAAAGTCAGACGCTTAACCGACTGAGCCACCAGGCGCCCCTAAAAACATTTCTAATTTTTTTTTTTTAACGTTTAGTTATTTTTGAGACAGAGAGAGACAGAGCATGAACAGGGGAGGGGCAGAGAGAGAGGGAGACACAGAATCTGAAACGGGCTCCAGGCTCTGAGCAGTCAGCACAGAGCCCGACGTGGGGCTCGAACCCACGGACCGCGAGATTGTGACCCGAGCTGAAGTCGGACGCTCAACCAACTGAGCCACCCAGGCACCCCAACATTTCTAAATACAGACAGAATGGGATCCTTCCTGAGATGAAGACCACTAATTAGAATTAGTGAAACAGCATAAGGTCTATCAACTGCGCGATGGATAAGAGAATAAAGGAGGAAGCATCAGATATGTCAGCTATTCAGGCATTTAAGTGGGTGTCAGTGTGATTTAATAAAAAATTGCAATTAATGAGACAGACACTGGAGACAAGATTTAAAACTACTCTGGTGTCACAAGAGTGAAACCCCCTGAAGGTGGAAAAGAATAAAGAAGGATGTTAAAACATGCACACCTGGGGTGTTCACCTACAATGACTCATTCTTCACATGGTATGGATAATAAAAAGCGATACTGCAAACTGCTGCCTCCATAAAGCAAATTTTATCATCATAATTAGCACTACAAAGCCGTGACTTAGGTGTTTATATCTGGCATGCTAGTTCAGCTCTCAATGAATTGAAGACACATAACTTATTTTGGACTCATCATCACCTAACAAAAATACCCAAGCTTCTCCCAATTTTTAAAGACCTATCTCCTCCAAGCTTTTATAAATTAACTTATACCAGACGTGAAATCTCATTTCAGTTCATTCCTCCCCCCAAAAGACATTCCCATTTTTATTACAGAGTCAACATTTGAGCTCTGTGATCTTCCACTATTAAGTAAGGAGGGGTGTTTTACTCACACTTTATAAACCTCTGCTATTTAGAACTCGACGTGGCTGATCACTTGTGTTCCACTAAGAACTTCTACCTGCACAGTCCCGTTGGAAAGAATGCCGGGTCTGCCACATCCTCGTGCCTGAAATCATGCGCCCTATCGAAGGCTCCCTCTACTAATGCAATAGAGGGAACCTATTCCCCGGTTTCCCAGGTGTAATTACTAATAACGCCCCCTTTCACTCTCAAAATGTTCCAATTTGGACAAAGAAAAATTATATAGTCACCCCAGACAGAGTTTGTTAAAAACACGGTTAGATGCCAGGGCTCCAACCCAACCTAATGAATCACATTTTTGGTAGCGGGGGGAGGAGGGGGGGGCAGGGTCCCAGACACCTGCATTTTTAACAAGCTGTCCACATGATTCTGATCCATAAGCCAGTATTCGGGAACAACCACCGGGAATCCAGTGATTCCACACCCTATTTGCATGTGAGGACAATTAGATTTGTGAGAAAAGGAGGAGGAGGAGGTTCAAATTCTTACCAGATTGTGCAAGTTCGATTTCTCCCCACTTACCAATCATTTCCAGGTGTGCCGCTAATTTGGACACATTCGCTTTAGCCAGCTCACTGGTGGTCTTATTCAGCACGAGAGAGAGCGAATGCACCTAAGAACGTGGGACATAAAGCAAGGCAGATCTTACTGGGGGAGAAAAGGCATCTTTCAGGCAAACAGCAAAACCCAACGGAGGGAGATGCACAAAGGCTCGGGAAATGTGAGGCAGCACTTCTGTGGACGCCGGTTTCCTTTCGGCCCTCTTCAGCAGTCAAACCATGATCTAAGGAGAGAGCTGAGGAGAAAGGGGCTCCACCAGACACCCCGAAACCCAGGGCCTGTGGTATAGCGTCTCTGCAGTCGCCTTGTCTATACTCTGTTAGTGAAATGGGTTGGGTTATAAAACAATTTTTCTCATTGTTTACGCATGTGTTTCATATTGCATTCTTCTGTCATCGCTCATAGAGGTTCATTAAGTAAAGTCTCAGCCTAAGAAATCTGTCCAAGCAAAATGATAAACAGGATTTAGAATCCCATTTAATCCCTGGACAAATATTTAATAGAAGCCCCTGGTGACCAGTGGGACTTCACCTAGGAACCACAATCAAACATTTTCTTTTCAAGGGGCAAGCAGAAACAGAAGAAAGCCAAAACCCTCTGTCTTAGGATCTGCATTCTTTGTAACAAATAAATTCATTATGGGGGCGCCTGGGTGGTTCAGCTGGTTAAGCGTCCGACTCTTGATCTCGGCCCAGGTCATCATCTCATGGTTCATGAGATGGAGTCCCACGTAGGGCTCTGGACTCATGTCAGAGCCTGCTTGGGATTCTCTCTCTCTCTCTCTCTCTCTCTCTCTCTCTCTCTCTCTCTCTCACTGTCTCTCTCTCTCTCAAAATAAATAAATAAAGTTAAAAAAAATCAAATAAACACAGTATGGTAACACTGTCATTTTAAATATTCAAAGGACTCGTATCTCTACGATGTGTTGAGACAGGAACCTTAGTGTCGTCACCGGGGAAAAGGGATCAGTTGGAGAGAAGGAAGGAGAGAGGAGGTCAAACCTCAATTCACATCCCTGCTTCCAAATGCCACACTCACCCCTTTCTCTTCAGTGCCTACCGCTAAGCAGGTGCTCAGGAAACATCTGATGAATGAATGATAAGGAAGGAAAAAGACGGGGGAAGAAAGAGAGAAAAGAATAGGAAGAAAGGCAGGAGAAGGAACATCTATAGAGAAAGGCGGAGAAAAAAGGAGGGGATTACTACAGGTGCAGTGGCCTTGGAGGCCCCTCCAGCGCCGTAGAGCCTCCACGGCAGAAAGCTTTTTTGTCACAGACACACAGGTCTCAAGGAAATGAGATTATCAAGTAGGAGGGAAACAGAAAACCTCTAGCCACTTAGTCACCCAAGTAACAAATATAGTGGGGCTAAAAATGCTTTCATTAGAGGAATCCAGCTGTCACCACCTGACCCCACTCTTAACACAAATCCTAGTGTCCCTAAAAGTGGGACAACCAAACACTGCAATCCCCTCTAGCACAATACAACAGGAAGCACCCAGCACGACCTACCACATGCTCTTAACAAAAAGCTGAACCTGAATCTGATGAGGCCTCTAGAGCTAACTTCCATTTCTAAAATTAGAAGATAAAAGAAGTCAATGGCACCAAAAGAAAACAAAAAGACAGATCCAGAATGTGCGACACTCTACAGGACACGTTAGCCCGGTTTCTACAAGCCAGTGGCACGGGGTAAATAAAGACTGGTTTTCTTTAATCAACAGAGATTTAGAAGAAATGAGAGCAAACGGAACACGTGAACCTATTTTGAATTCACATTCAAAAGATTCATATATCATTTTATTTAATGCTCCCCATTTTGTAGACAAAGAAACTACGGCTCAGAAAAACAAATTATTCCAATGAATTGTAGAGATCACAGGGAAGTTTCTTAACCACTCATTTCTCTACAATCCATCAGTAAGAGGGCTATTTTGAGATAATCAGAAAGATCTGATTATAGACGGGTCTTACACAATACCAAGAAATTCTCGTTAGAGTTAGTTATGTAAGATAACGTCCACATTTTTTTTTAAAAATGACTACTGAGGCACGTAGAGGTAAAATGATATATCCGGAATTTGCTTTAAAATATTTCAGCAAGGGGCGCCTGGATGGCTCAGTCGGTTGAGCGTCCGACTTCGGCTCAGGTCATGATCTCACAGTTCGTGGGTTCGAGCCCCACGTCGGGCTCTGTGCTGACAGCTTGGAGCCTGGAGCCTGCTTCCGATTCTGTGTCTCCCTCTCTCTCTGCCCCTCCCCTGCTCACCCTCTCTCTCTTTCTCACTCTCTCTCTCTCAAAAATAAACATTAAAAATAAATAAAATAAAATAAAATAAAATAAAATAAAATAAAATAAAATAATTCAGCAAAAGAAAAAACGAATAAAGTAAATGTGATGAATCTCAAAGGAATTAAGTAAATGGAAGTTCCTTCAACTGTTCTTTTGTGTTGTCTGAAAATTCCCACAATAAACATGTTTTCAAAAATTCTTATTCTAAAACAGCCCACTGCCGAGGGGCATCGTCTAGTCTCGTTCTCTTGTGAAGCCGGCTACACTCCATCTGTGCAAGGCCCCCAGAGCGCTTCCACACCCAACACCAAGGGGCTCCTGAGGCCCTCCGTTACAGGCACCACAAGACTGAAGTTATGGGTACCAACACGTGACGTCCAAAACAAGGGCTGAAGCCTCTCTGATTTCCATCCATCTTGCTAACCAAGGTGCCAGGGGACTCCGCGCTGCCCCGGCACTCACTCGCACACACTGAGCAGGGGAAGTGAGACTCGTTCGTGGCCAACTCTGCCCTGGAAGCTCTTCCATTTCTAGAAGAATGCAGCCTCCTGCCAGGTAAGGAAAGAAGAAGATAGCAAGTGGATTACATGTGATTCTCCCCGGCGGCAGGTGCAAGTCTGCATTGGAGAAGGCAGGTAGATGAACTTCACCCTCCAGACACACACATAACCAGCCACTGCAGGGAGCCCGGGGCTCTGGAAGGTGCTAGATGCTGTGGTGTGCCCCCAAATGGTCAATTAAATTGAACTGCTTACACATCTTACCGTGCTCACGCACAGAGCAGAATAACCTTAAATTCAAACGCTACTTTTTATGTGTTCTTAAACATTCGCAATACGAGTACCAAGGACAAGTATGTGTAAGTACGGTGAGCCACAGCACAGCAAAAATAATACCAGCTATCGTTCACTGAATGCTTACTTCATGCCACGCGCTGTGCAAAGGGCCTTGCCCATTTAGTCCTCTCACACAATCCTTGCAACATCCCGACGACAGAGGCACCATCCAACACCCCCAGTTTATAGGTGAGAAAATCGAGGGAGAGAGAAGCTAAAAACTGTGCCCAAGGCCACACAGCTATAGGTTACAGCAGAAGTGCCAGGATTCGGACCCGCAGGCCGTCCTGAGGCTCCAATCTCAAGGGCTGGCCTGTTGCCTCAAAAAGCCAGTAACGATCTCAGCAAGCAGGGAGACCACGTCCCAGAGTAGCTACCATGCACCAGACACCCGGCCAGGTGCTTTACGTGCGTTACCTCACTCGGTTATCTTAATGAGTCGAATGATGGAAGGCAACCAAACGGATGGGTGATGGGAAAAAGAGGAAACTGAGGCTCCAAGAAAATAAGGCATTCCACTGAACTGCACAACCCAAAGAAATACAGGTTACTTAAACCATTTGTTTTCCATGCCTTCTGATGGGCTTTATACAAAAACCTCTTCTAAAATATTAACAGGCATCCAGACTATAGATAGCTCCCCTGCCAACAAGATCTACTTTCTAGAGTAAATGTGCAACAGGCGCACGTAAGTGAACACAGCCAAATTCATTCCTGGAACTTCAAGGAGCCAAAGGGAAGTGATACCTTGAGATCCAGCTTGGTGTTGACTGGATCCTGAAGTTCAGACTCTAGCAGAGCATTTGATTCTGACTTCACATTTTGTAGAATGTCCTCAGGAGGTACCTTCATTGCATGGTTGTCTGCAGTGGAACCAATTCCAAAAAAATCCAGTATCACCACCCACGTTTGCAGCGTGATCAGTACATCCAAGCAGTTAAAATCAACATCAATGTTCCGGTTAACTCGACTGTAACTGGAAGAGAACTCTGGATGTTTCTTATCCACCAAGAATACATTGATATGTACCAAAGAATCATCAAATTTACTCTTTCCAGCAAGTATCTTGGGCTCGTCTACTGTTGGAGAAGGGGGTGGAGTCAAGGGATAGTCCTGGTCTTGGACTTCCTTTGGCTTCTTCCGGGATGCCGAGGTGGGTCTCTGATACAGCTGGAAGACATTAGGAGCTTCTTCCATGTGGGAAGGGAGAGACCGAGGCATATCAGGATACTCCACATTGGATACTGAAGGACAGGACTGAGAGAGATATTCTTTTTGTGCTAAACTAGATGGCTTAGGGGCCCCCCGAGACACCATCAAGTTCTTATATTTGGAATCTGGATTCTTCTCCAGTAAGTCTTCCATGAGCAGAGAGCGCAGGGCAATCTGAATGGATAAAGTCTGAGGATGGTCTTTACTGAATTCTACCTCAAAATCCTGAAACTTTAAGCTCACAAGACCCTGGGCCCCCAAAGTCAGATCTCCACTTAGCTGGACTTGAAGCTCTGGGATACAAAAGTTGGCTTGAATCTGGGTAAAGGACTTGACTTCCTTCAGAGACAAGGACTTTTGAGAAGAGTTAGAAAGGCTGGAGTGGCTGAACAATCCATTCTCCTTCCTTTCAATGGAAGGTTCTCCACAGGTACTGAGGGAAGGCAGAGGAGAATTAGGGCAAGGTGAGGAGGCAGCAGTGACTGGAAACTTATTCAGATCTTCACTATACACAAGATTGTCCAGTGTCTGTAAAACCTGCTCATATACATGCTTTGCTAACACCACCTGTAGTCAAAGAGAAAAATGTAGTTATTCCACTACTATTATTAACTGCGCTCAGATGCACCGCCCACAAATTTCCATAGTTGATGTCCATGGGTTTCCCCAAGATGTTCTAAATTGGATGACAGCAGGAACTATCCCTTCTGTTTCTTTTCTGTGCTTACCTCTCTGTGACCCATGTCTACTGATGAGGCCCTCCTGCCGCCTCCCCCAGCACCTCACAAAATAATCTTTACACAACCAATGTTCAGTAAGTCCTGTTGACTGTGGGCCTGAATCAGCAAAATCACTCTGTCTAAACCCACAAAAACAATACCAGAAATCGACGGGAAAACTGCCAAAAGTCTACTGTGGCTACACCACAGGACTGAGAAACAAGGCTCAGGGTTCTAAAACTCGCCGATCATCCCCAATTAGGGTCATAACCTCTGTTTTTACTTCAGCTAAACAAACAAAGTGGTTTTTAATGACAATAATGATAAGTCATGATTACTTACGTTTTCTCTCCCTTACTTTGGTTTTAATTACAATTTCTCATTAAAAATATTTTCACAAAAGCTTTTTAAGTATTTATGGGCAATTTTTTAACAGGAATTCCAAACAGATATAGAAATGATAGAATTAGAAAGTGATCGTTTTACAGCCCCCAATGAACTAACATAGCCCATCAGAGGTCATCCGTGGAATCGGCCCTTCTATGAACGACCAGCAGGGAATTTTACAACGGGCAGATCGGGTTCTCGTCACCTGCACGCAATCAACAATTTGAGCATCACTAACATAAAGACAGCCAAGCATTATGTGCCTCTTGAAATAATGCAATATGAAGGACCCAGCACCACGCTGAAGTGTTCTGGCCAAAAAAAGAACCTGAATGCAAATAAACCTGTAGACTGAAGGTATAGTTTACAGGAAATGTGGGAGAACAAGTGACGCCATAACCAAACAGCCAAATCTGAATGTGGGACAACCTGAGGGCCACTGCCTGACTTCTCACAATAACAGCGTGCAGGGAAAACATGAAAGAAACTGAACAGAGACCCACACGATGTATCATGCAAACGGATTGTACGGGTCTCATTTGGATCCTGATTCAAACAAACTAAAAGTGAAAACACATTTTTTTAACTAATCAAAAATGTCTCTGAAATCCAAAAATGCATTAAAATGTATTACGTTACATGGCGTGCCTCTGTGGCACAGTCAATTACGCATCCAACTTTCGATTTCAGCTCAGGTCATGGGCTCACGGTTCGTGGGATCAAGCCCTGCATCAGGCTGCACGCTGACAGCTCAGAGCCTACTTGGGATTCTCTCTCTCCCTCTCTCTCTGCTCCTCCCCAACGTGCACGCGCTCTCTCTCTCTCTCTCTCTCTCTCTCTCTCTCTCTCAAAATAGTAAACTTTAAACTATTCCACTTTTGCGTATGTTTTAAAATTTTCATAATATTTTAAAATTAAATTATTAAATATTAATTTGAAGAATGATTTACAGTAATTTTTAGAAGATTTTCATCAAAAGCCACACTAAGTCAATGGTAAACATAATAATCCAACAGAATTCATGTCATATGCTAGATTTAAGGTGAAAAAAAACCACCCTAGTAGCCACTACTGATAAGGCAAAAAAGCTTAACCAGGAAGGGAAAGTTTTGGGGGAAGTCTCACCCAGAGACACCTATTCAGGAACCACTGATGTCAAAAGGTCCGTGCATTCTGGAGCACCTGGGTGGCTCAGTCAGTTGAGCGTCTGACTTCAGCCCAGGTCATGATCTCGTGGTTCACGAGTTCAAGCCCCATGTTGGGCTTTGTGCTGACAGCTCAGAGCCTGGAGCCTGCTTCAGATTCTGTGTCTCCCTCCTTCTCTCTGCCCCTCTCTAGCGTACTCTCTCTCTCCCTCTCTCAAAAATAAAATAAAAACATTGTTTTAATTTAAATATTAAAAGGTCCATGCATTCTGTTAACAGCACTCCTGAGTTACTCCAGAGCAGCTGCCAGATACAGACTAGAGACCAATTACTGCCCAAAGCGAGGGTCCACTGTCCTAAGAGCCTGCCCGTCCCTACTATTTTATAACGATATACTCTTTGCTCTTATCCCTGTGAAAACAGGAAGAACAACATTCTTGAAGGAAAAAGGATGACAGTTGCATACACATATAGTCACCACACACACAGGCATACTCACTAAACACACACACATACACACACACACACACACACACACAATCCCTATCCCGGCCCATTCCATTTCAAAAAGAGTAAGACTAATTCTCCCTTGAAAGGATCTGTCAACAGCTCAAATAATCAGATTGTTTCATAGGCTGAGCCAAGCATGTCAAAAGAGTGACAAGAACTATATCCTCCTGGGAAAGACAGGCTCTGACTTTTCCAGCAATAATTTTGCCTGCTTCTGAATGGCAATGGAATTAAAGATCTGCCTTCTCCCTCTACATAACTCACCACTCCTCCACATGAAGACGGCTAACAAAACCAATTCCCCAGTGACAAAAGGGTACAGTGATAGGGCTCCACATTTACAGAACAAGTTATCAGCAGTAATACACGGTCACACTGTCTCTTTGAACTTACATATTTTCCTTCTAACATTTCATATATACACATAAGTAACATAACAAGATATGAATACACTGATGTAAGTATAAAGTAAATATATGACTTCAACTGTCCAGACATGAAAATCAACAAGGTGCTTACCTGAACTGGGTTGACAAATTTCCCTTCAATCTTCATGATGCTAGAAGTTCCCAGGTCATCTGGACTAAGGGAGAAAGTCAATTCAGATTCTCTCTCTATAGGGATCTTCTCCAGTTTAAACTGAATGGTGGTATTGTTCAGGATGTGAAAAGCTGGCATAACAGAAAAAAAATGACAGATTGGAAAAACTAGTATTTATCGCATCATTGCTGATTAAGTATAGGGTATATAAAACAGAGCCCATGAGTCATTAGGCCCAGAGGGCAGAAAAGCTTGGCACCTGGAGTGTACGATTGAGTACAAACTTATATTACTATCCTAAGAACAAAACCCATAGTAAGCAGAGTACAACATAAACTTATACACAAAAAGAATCAATATTTTCATGACATGCTCCATTTGATGGCTTCAAAATACAATGGGGTGAACATTAATCCAGGCGAGGTCTCTAAGCTTCCCTTAGCCTCCCAAGCCAGCATTTTCCAAACCAAACTGCTCATCCCTTACCCAGTTTTCAATTACAGATTGCTCCCTCTTACTGGGCATACATCAAAATCAAGAACAATATCAGGTTCTAAGTGAACAAGCAGAGAAAACAGTGTTGGGAGAAGGAGGTTAAGTGAACTGGTGAATTAACATCTGAGAACCACAGAAGGAGAAGTTCTCAGAGGCATGAATTTCTTCACCAATAAGTAAAGCCAGGCTTTAGGGCTCACCTGATGTCGGCAGATGCCAAGACTAATCATAGATTGAACTGTTTGGTTTTAGCAGATCAGATCGAGAACACAAATACAGGCATTTTATTCCTAGAACTCTGGACCACCAACCCATTAGAGGATGGAAGAATACTGAAAGGGAAATATACCATCTGCAGACTAAATTTCATATTCCACTTAGGTCAATCCCTCCAGCTATCTTGGACTACAATATTTAACTGGCAAAGACCTACAGCTGGAACTGAAAAAAAACAGATGTATTTGACCAAATTAAATAACACTCTAGGGGTTCCTGGATGCTCAGTCAGTTGAGTGTCCAACTTTAGCTTAGGTCATGATTTCATGAGTTTGAGCCCCACATCGAGCTCTCTGCTGTCAGCGCAGATCCTCTGTCCCTCTCTCTCTGCCCCTCCCCTGCTCACGCTCTCTCTCAGAAAAATAAACCTTTTTTAAAATTAAAATAAATCGGGCGCCTGGGTGGGTCAGAAGGTTGAGTGTCTTGACTTTGGGCCAGGTCATGATCTCGCGGTTCGTGAGTTCAAGCCTTGCATCGGGCTCTGTGTTGACAGCACGGAATCTGGAGTCTGCTTCAGATTTTGTGTCTCCCTCTCTCTCTCTCTGCCCCTGGCCTGCTCACACTCTATCTCTCAAAAATAAATAAAAATTTAAAAAAATAAAAAATAAAATAATGTTCTAACAGACCCCACCCTCCAAAGCAACCCTGCAAATAAGCACTCACCCAATGCTAAAGAGCGCCACTTAAAAAAAAAAAAAATCTTACTTTGCCAAATATGGTTTCTAATGGAAAAAACTAAAAACATACCAACCTGATATGAAGCATTCTATTAAAACTCTATTTGGATTTCTTAAATATTCACTGGGGATAATTACAATTTTTTTTTTTTTTTTTGAGAGAGAACAATGGAGGAGGAGCAGAGAAAGAAAGGGACAAAGATCTGAAGCGGGCTCTGCACTGACAGCAGCGAGCCCAACGTGGGGCTTGAGCTCACAAACCATGAGATCATGATGGGAGCCAAAGCTGTTGGCTGGACGCTTAACCCACTGAGCCATCCGGGCATCCCTCACTGGCGATAATTCTAAACAAAAAGGTTATTTGTTGTTGTTTTTAGCAAAGTACTACATAAGCTGTGTTGAGAATCTTTAGATAAAATGAGACAAAAGATTTACGCTCCTCACCTTGACCTCTATGCAAAGATTCAAAGAAATCATGTCGGGTGAAATGAGCTTCCTCTTGACTATTGGCACTGGCAGACCCAGAAGGAGAACCAAACGCCCGGCTGACTTCGGACCCAGGACCCTCTCTGCCTGCCAACTGGGTGCAATTCAAAGAATATAACTTAATGTCTTTAATTTCCACCTGCAGGCGGTCACTTCTGGATTCATCATCTCCCGACACAAAATTCTGGATGAATATCTGTCCCAAGTGTCCCACCAACAACTCAGGACTCCCAGGCTTTCGAGGGATTGAAACAACAGGGGATTCGATGTTTATGTTCAAGATTAGCTTCACGGTGTCGGAATGAGACCCAGCGAGGCCAAACCCATACATTTCATTTTCTTCAAAGATGGAGGCTTCCCGAGTCTTCCTTGGAGTTTCAAAGAGTGACACCATCTCACTGTATTCGGCCGTCTTGGTGGCGAGTACCGTAGTGACTTTGGTAGCTGCACTTTTCAGCATACTTCGGAAATTCTCCTCCAGTTCATCCATGGACAATGTCAACTCCTTCAAGAATTTGGCAGAGTGGTTATAATGCAAGGAAGCCATCTTGAGGTTGAGAAAACACTCCTGTTTAGATTTCTCAACAAATGTGAAACTCAAAGCTTCACTGAGGGCTGCATCTTCCATTCTGACAAATACAGATTCAAAGTAGCCAATATCGCTGACGATATTTTCATAGCCTATGGAATTCCCAATGCTGACAACGTACTGGTTCTTAACATTATCTTGTGTCAGGTCCATAAGCTGCAAGCAGCCGAGAGAACCATTCACGTCAAACGTGCTGCCCATTGAAACGTTCACTTTGGTGCCGCCAATGCTCGCGGTGGCGATTTTTCTGCCATGTTTCTCGCCATTGGCCATTCCCACTGTCCGAACGAGCAGTAAGTTAAGCCTATGGATCTCCACTGCAACCTCAGTGTTTTGTTCGTACGTAGACTGGTAAGTTCCTTCTTCCCTAAAGCTTCTTTCAAAATCAGTCATTAAAGGCTGAGGACTCAAATCGTCTTTTTCCTTGGGAAAAGATTTTTGAAGAAAACCAATCAGTTCCACGATGGTCTCCGGGTTTAGGATAATATCCAAATTATTCACCTGTAATGAAATCACCTGAAGAGTGCTGTCCAAATTCATCGACGGGCACTCTGAACTCACAAACTGATATTCCAATTTAATGAGGGACTCCTGTTCTTTGGTGAGAATTTTCTCAAGGGCAACACCAGTAGCTGACGGGTCGTTCAGCGTGGCAGCATTAGTGAGGTGAACCGCATTGGGTCCAGAGACAGGGGACTGGGCCCTGCTATCCCGGAGGCTTCCTGTTGGGATATCAAAGCTCAGGTTCTTATGCGAAGCCATCAGAAGGTCAAAATCGGCACCGTATGTCTGCATCGTGTCCACCAGGAGCAAACCGTGAACCGTCAGGGAGACCTCAGCATCGTAAGGCCTCTTCACAAAGTGAGCATTGGTCCCAAACACCTTGAGCACGGAAATGTACCGGCCATTGCTCTCAACACCAAGCTGCATACAGTTCACTTTAAATTCAGCCAGGAGGAGCTGTGATTCCACCAGAACCTCCCGGGTATGCTGCTCTAACATCACAAAGCTCTGGGTTAAATTCATTACCGAGTCCTGCAAACTTCCCCGCTGCCCCACTTGGGGAAAAATCTGCTCTTTAAACTGAGTGTCAGAAGCCTTCGTTTCTGGGGTGGTCAGGAGAGCAAAGCAATTCTTCAGGGCAGATATTTTATCTTCGTTGATGTGGATTTTTAAGTCTGGTAGGTTGCCCGAGAGCACGGCTCCAGGGTACTTGGGATCTGAAGTATAAATCAATCGACGTTCTAACTGTAGGTGAACGTTGAATTTCTCAACCACATGGGTTGGTCCCACATCAATATCCTGGACATGCTTCCAATTGTCCTTCACTCGTCCAACCATGATCTGGAGGTCCATAAACGAGAGGGAGTACCTCTCATACATCTTCGTGCTCATTAAATGCGCTTGAAGCTGCTCTTCACCGAACTCAACGCCAGGAAATGGAGGTGTTTTCCCTCCATTACTGCTGCTTGTCTCAGGAGGTGGGGTGTTGGGAGGTGTGGCAAGAGGTGTCTTATATTCGTCATCACTAAACTGGTTCTCTTCAGATGCCGGCCCATCCCCACTTTTCCTCTTGGAGTCATCTGCAGATAAAAAAGAGAAGATTTGGAGTATATGTCTGCTCCTTCCTTACTCTTTCCTTCCATGTAATAATTAAGGAAAAGAGAGAATCAACCAACCCCAACTTTACAAAATAAATGGATGAAAGCTCTAAGCATAATATTCTCCTTTTACCAGTGATTCAGTGTAAACTTATTTATGAATTTTGAAATCAAGACACAAGACAGAATTCTAAGATGGAGCCCTGCTGACACAGGGACACGCGTCGGGGAGCAGAGACCAGTAACCCACTTCCCCGCCACCTGAGCTGCACTGCCACGAGCCGCTCTCACCAGCCATTCTTACATCACTCTCCACAATCATCTATCTGTTCACCTTGTTCCCCACACTAGAATGTTCCAAAAGAACACAGGTCCCATCTGTCTTACTCACCAATATCCCGAGTGCCCAGATCAGTGCTTGGCAAGCAGTAACTACTCAGCATCACACTCCAGCCCCAGAGCCCACACTCAACCCCTCTCTTCTACAGACTTCTACAGCCCAGTCTTGTACACCTCAGCACGGAGTCAACTACAAAATCACACCACTGGGTTCTCTCACCCACATCTCCGCTCCATGTTTATGCTGTACAAGTTCAAGTAGGTGCTTTCCATGGTTGTGAGATCCTCTTCTTTAGATCTGATCCCCCTTTAACATCCCTCATAGCACCAAACTTTCCCACTCCCATTCAAACCCTCTACCTCTTCTCTTTTGGGTCTTACTCAGTGAAGATAAGGCTGAGTTTATTTGATAAGCTCCCTCAGCCTTTTACCCCATGAATCCCCTTTCTTCCCCCATCTCAAGGTAAACAATAAATACTGTTTTAGATCTAATGACAGTAATAAAATAACCTCCCAGGAGTCCCTTTTTATATATGTCCCTTATGTCCCTAAATAGATTAAATCTCCGTTCTTGAAATAAAGTGCTGAGAAATAGTGTTTCTTGAAATACAAAACGTGAAGGGCACCCGGGTGGTTCAGTCAGTTAAGCGTCCAGCTCTTGATTTCAGCTCAGGTCATGATCTCATGGTTCCTAAGACTGAGCCCCACACTGGGCTTTACACTGACATCACAGAGCCTGCTTGGGATTCTCCCTCTCTCTCTGCCCCTCCCCTGCTCGTGCTCACTCGCACGCTCTCTCTCTCTCAAAATAAATAAACTTTAAAAAATAAACTAAAATACAAAATGTGACATAAGAAATACAAATAAAAACCGCAATGAGATACTACTTTCCACTCACAAAAAACGGGCTATAATGCAAAAGACAGGTAACAAGTGTTGGCAAGGACGGAGAGAAATCGAAACCCTCATACATCGCTGGTAAGACAGTAAAATGGTGCTGCCTTTTGGAAAACAGTCTGGCAATTCTTCAAAATGTTAAACATGAAGGTCACCATGTGACCCAGCAATTCCACGCTGAAATACACCCAAGAGTTTGAAAATATGTGTACATAAAAGCCTGTACATGAACGTTCACAGCAGACACAACCCAAATGTCCACGAGTTGATGAACGCACGAACAAAACGTGGCATAGTCACCCAAAGGAATATTATTCAGGCACAAATAGGAATGAGGTAGAATCTTCACCACAGATAAATCTTGAAAACAGCATGCTAAGTGAAAAAAGTTAGACATAAAAGGCCACATACTGCATGACTGTATTCATATGAAATGTTCAGAAGAGTCAAATCCACAGATAGAAAGGTTAATGGCTGGCAGGGCCTGGGAGAGGGGATAATACAGAGTGACAGGGGATGGGTCTACAATTGCTTCATAGGATGATGAAAACGATCCAGATTAGATAAAGCAGTGAAAGGCATGATTCTGTCAATATCCCAATAACAACTGCACTGTCCATCTTAAAACGTATCCCAATACAGCTATTATCAAAAAAAGTAACAACTGAACTCTGGAGTTAAAATGTCATAAAAAACCTTTTTAAAACTTTACTTGGCTAAGAACAGACCGATCAATTTATGCAAGGTGATGTTTTTATCACTTCGTGTTCACACATACCTTGGGAATTTGTCAACAGCATTCTCCCTAGATCCACGACAACTAACACGGGATTCTTGAATTTGAAATCATCAGGAAATATCACCTGAGGGGCCGAAATATCTAGTCGCACAGTCCACCTTTTACTTTCCTCCTGTAGAAGTAAAATAAACTGCAAATAAATAATTTATAACTACAAAAACTGAACAGCTTTATCAGCTGGGGCTCAAGCCTTTCTGAAAGCCACACCCAGGGTACGGAGTGACTTCAAGGTATTAGAGCAAAAAGTTTAAAACAAAAGTAGATCCAGGGGCACCTGGGTGGCTCAGTCAGTTAAACATCTGACTCTTGATTTCAGCTCAGGTCATGATCTCAGTTGGTGAGTTCAAATCCCGCTGAACTGTGCTGACAGTGTGGAGCCTGCTTGGGATTCTCCTCTTCCCCCCCCCTTCTCCCCTCCCTCATGTGCTCTCCCTCTCTCAAAATAAATAAACTTAAAAAAAAACCACACAAGACAAAAGGAGATCCAAATGCGTAAGGATTTGAGCCATTATCACAGGCAAACGTTTAATGTGGAAGGAAAAAGGGGCGCCTGAGCGGCTCAGTCTGTTAGGTGTCTGACTTCGGCTCAGGTCATGATCTCACAGTTTGTGGGTTCGAGCCCCATGTCGGTCTCTGCGCTGACAGTGTGGAGCCTGCTTGGGATATTCTCTCTCTCTCTCTCTCTCTCTCTCTCTCTCTCTCTCTCTCTCTCTCTCTCTCCCCCTCTTACTCTGTCCCTCCCCTGTTCTCTCTCTCTTCCCCCCCTCAAAATACATAAACCTTTAAAGTAAATAAATATTAATAAAAATAAAAAAACGTAACAAGTCATGAGTCTATTCACTTTTCTTCTCTGCAACCAAAATCAGCCTCAAATATTTTGTATGTAGTAAAAAGCTAATTTACATAAATGTTTTCAAAAAGAACCCTCTTTGACTAAGAGAACCAATGGATACTAATTGTTGTAATTTGTGTTGAAACACGCACACACAAAAACAAGAAACAGGACTAATTCTCCCTGCCAGAGAACACACTGCCACCGGGTGACACGGAACCTTCCTGCTATCCCTTACAAGGACAGGGGCTCTGCCCTCCCGATGGAGCCAGGCTCTACCGGCCCCACCTACTGTGGCATCTGAGCAGTGCACTTCCCTGCCACCGGCCCAGGAACTGAGTACTGCTGGACGGTTAAGGTGTTTTCTTAAGGTGTCTCTCAGTTCTCCCGATCTAGGCATCCTTGTGTCAGCTGGTCACTTAGCATCACAAAGTAACTATCTCACCCTGGAATCAAAACCGGGCCACCACTGCAGTTGTCTTTCTTCTGATAATAGTAACTGAAGGGGCTGGGCCGCCTGGGTGGCTCAGTCGGTTAAGCGTCCAACTGTTGATCTCAGCTCTTGCAGTTTGTGGGTTTGAGCCCCACATTGGACTCCGCTGCTGACAGCATGGAGCCTGCTTGGGATTCTGTCTCTCCCTCTCTCTGACCCTCTCCCACTTGCTCTGTCTCTCTGAAAAATAAATAAACTTAAAAAAAAAAAAAAAAAAAAAAAGTAAGTGAAGGGGGATGGTCTTCAGTGAAACACTGATAATATATCAGGTCTAGAAAATGGGACAAGAACAAGTCCTAAGAGTGTTCCAAGACTGATACCAGAAAGAAACATGGTCTAGTCCCAGTCACTTGTTTTTATTCATGAACCCTGACTGTAAAAGACATGAGATTTTATTTTTTGCTAGTCAAAAAGGATTTCACATTTTTAGTTAATCATCGTGGTTGAAACTCGAGTAGGTAAAGAACTTGACGGAAAGAGTGCCTTCCCCTTCTGCTGGCCCCACTTACGATGAAATCACCCACTAGCAGACGATCGAGAGTCTGTCGGATTTCCGCCTTGGTCTGCATCTTCAGCCTGTTATACTGTCTTCGGGCAGTTTCTGCCACTCTCAGCTCAAGTTCAGACTGATAACCAAACCCTGCAAGATTAGAGACACACAGACAGCAGAGGAGAACTTTCAAACAGCTGGGTGGGAAAAAACAGCTGCAACGTCTGTTCTCACCAAGAATTTCCAGCAAGGTTAAAAACCTGTCTGTACGAGAGCCTCTCCTGACTTCCACCTGCCCTGCCACTACATACAAAAACAGGGACGAGGCAAAAACGGGGGCACGGCCTGAGGGAGAAAGGCAGTACATGAGGGAAGGGCAACTCAGTCACTAGAATTCCTTAAACCATTTTCTGAACGATCCTAGACTATTCTAAATCTTGAGAGCATAACGTTACATTAAAAGAGAAAATTTAATTTGGAAGGAAGTGCCTTCTATCTTCTATCGGTGCCAGAGCAATAAAGCCAAGACATTTACGGCTGTTGCTTACACAAAGACTCAAAAACTGGACCAAAAACTAAAAAAAAGCTCCATTGTTATAAGGAGGGAGAGGGGATACACTTAGGAAAGGACTATTGTTTTATCAACCTCCCTGTCAACAAAAGTGCTTTTTCTGTTTCTGCGATCTCAAATCTCTTTTGGAAACCAAGGGAAGCATGAATAAAGCCGTGATGATAAAGAACAGTGCACGGATGAACTCAGTATTGAACGCTGCACCGGGCAGGGGAAACAGACCACCGACCCCGCCATCTACAGGGAAATCCTTGAGCATTCCTCCTCAGTTCACTGGCCTAAAATATCTTGGGTAGCCAAGGAAACCACCGCCCGAATGGAATGGAAAGCATTTTTTTAAATATGCAAAATGGAAGCAAAGAAAAAAAATATTTAAAGATATTGATTCCTTTTGGAAAAGTAACTTTCCAAGGACATCTACTTTAATCCCATAACTAAGGACAACCCCATCCGTTTGCTCTCCAGGCCTTTCCTACCACTACCAGGTCACTTCGGTTTACAATAACCCTTGTCCAAAGCACTAAAGATGACACGAGAAAGGTCTTTAGAAAGTAACAGAAGATCAAACAAACAAAAAAGTTAACCTGAGGTATGAACCTTTCCCTTGTAGAAAAAGTCTGCTACTTTTTTAATAGCCTGGGGATTGTATATGATGTTCAAGGGCCTCGTGCTGACATTCAGCCGCCTCTCAAAATGGCTGTGCACTGGATTTCTCTCATACAGCATCTCAAAAACTGGGTCATCTGGGTCCGCAGCTGAAGGGAAGAACCAGAGAAAGAAAATGGAACACAACAAAAACAATCACCTTATTCTTGATAACCCATGAGGAATTCTGGGAAAAAGACATTTTCTAAATTATTTTCCAACTAGTTCTCTTTTATGAAAATTTTACAAAACAGAGACTCTAATAAGGATGGACTCTAACTTTCAACAAGAATCCTCAAGAGTGGGCTATTGCAATCACTCCCATTATGGAAACCCAGGCTCGAGAAGCCCTGCGAGTTTACCCCAGTCACACACGGGTTAACAGAGAACACGGTCTCCAAGACCAACACAGACGCACACAACAAACCACCGGGACACACTCCCTCTTACGACTGACCAAGACTACCGATCCATAATCACCACATTTTTAAAGATTAGTTTTAAGAACAGATGACAAATTACCAGGATTCTGATCACTTCTGTCTGCGGATGTTGTCTGGAGACCAAAAGACTGTGAGACTCTGCCAACTTCTTTTTGCTATTAAAACATACACAAAATGCATAAATGTCAGGTGAGCGGGGACAATTTGCCGTGCACACACTTGCTTGAGCTCTGCCCCTTGACATCACTCTCGCTTAGCACAACCAAATCCAAACTCATCTGACATCAGAATACAGAGGACTTCCAGACTGATCACCCAGGCCTGTGCCTTTTTCCAACCTAAAATGGACAGCAAGCATGCTACTCTGCAGTCAGTGCGTTGAATGAATGATTGCTAAATGAGTATGAAGTAGGTACATAACTTCCTTAGACTTTCACTTTGCACTCCTGCCCTCTCTACAATCACCCCCTGAAAAAAATCACAGACAGGGCAAGTGGCTAAATACTCAACTACTGTGACGCATCTGTGCCAACTTAGTAAGATCAAAGATCTAATTAAAAAAGTATACTGAGTATACAAAATTATACATATAGAGATAACCTGAAGTGGTTCTCTTGGAACTCCGCAGAAGAAGAGACTTCCCATCAGTGACCAATGATCAGAAGGCATGAAAATGAATTCCAGACAGAGATGGAACCATTGACTTCGTAATGCAGAAAATAATGGTGCTTATGGCAATCTCTTCCAAAACAGAGCAAACTATTCCACGGCAGTTACGGCACAGAAGAGGAGAAAGGCGCTGCCGTAAATCCCTCCAATATCCATTGTCTGACAAATTCAAACAGCTTACTGAATTCCAGGTTGTTTTTCATCAGCCCACCCTTCTCAAGACGACCAAATGAAGCGAGTTAATATTACTTATGGCTGGCCTAACACAGACCACAGTTCACCACCCCCTGCACGAAGCAGCCGTGCTACCGC
Organism: Felis catus; assembly: GCF_018350175.1. Classification (NCBI taxonomy): domain Eukaryota; kingdom Metazoa; phylum Chordata; class Mammalia; order Carnivora; family Felidae; genus Felis; species Felis catus. The sequence goes on along the minus strand of NC_058375.1, from coordinate 9,010,947 downwards.
TGTACGTACTGAATTAGGGAACACCAGAAGGGGAAACACGGTTCCTTCTGTGGCCAGGTCTCGAAGAAACAGTCCACCCAACCGGACTGACAGCAAGGAGGAATTTCTTCGAGGAAGAGACTCTGCTAGTAGTTTCACGTCTACAAAAAAATAAATGTAAGAGCTAATACTATGCCATGACACCCCAAAGCACCTTACAAGTATGAGATACAATATTTTGCAGAGGACAATTAAGTATCATGGAGTCTTTTGCCTCGAAAACAGAACAAAAATTCCTATTTATATATCGATAGGTGCATATAAATCTCTCTACATGAACACATAAGGAATATGAGAAGTTGCCTAACAGCATGAATTCTAAACAGAGCATATTACAATGAAGTTCAAGCAATCTGCTGGTTCACACGACGTTTATGAAATCTCAGCTCTCAAGATTATAAAGTCAAACAAACTGCTGATCAGTCACCTTTATATTACTGAGATATGTGGCTATCTTATGGACCAAAATAAAAATATTGGTGAGATTTGAAAAACCAATGCCTGCACATTTATACACCTTTAATTCAAAGTCACAACAGCAGGTCAAACATGGTCAATCCTCGTTATTCATGGGTTCCAGTTTTGTGAATTCACCTACTCACTGAAATTTATTTATAACCCGAGATCAACCTTCACTGTGCTTCTCAGGACACGCGCAGAGCACAAAGAAACCTGAGTCCGCTGACGTGCCTGCTCGCGGCCGAGGCCGAAGCAGGCAGCACTGCTCTGCCTTCCTGGCTAGGCTTGGTTCACACGGCACACGTGGTCTATTTAGTGCCAAGTTTTTTGCATCTTTGTGCTTTCTGTTGGTGATTTCACCATTTAAAATGGCCCCCAAGCATAGTGAAGCGCTGTGCCTTACGGTAGACGAGCTTCACTCAGGCACGAGTTACGGTGCCGCTGGCCACGAGCTCAGTATTAATGTCTCAACGACACATGTTAAATAAGTGTCTTTAAACACAGACACACAAGAAACAAGGTTCTGTACCGATCCCTTGGTGGATGTTCTGACCAGAGACTGGCAGGCACCTAACCTCGTACGCCCCCTAGTGGCACTGACTCAGCAGTCAATCATTCAGTGCTCACCACAACTTTCTAGAACATAACTACCACGAATAAGGAGACTCCAGTGGACCCTGGTGCCAGGGGAGAGAAACAGCATCAGGCGGTTCCCTGGGGGCAGCACCTGAAAACTCGAGCTGCATAAACGCGCTCTCCTGCGTCTGCAGGGTGCCCGGCTCCTGGTGCAGCAAGGTCACAGTGCCCCGCTGTAGCTGCAAGTTCAGTCTGGCAAAGATGTGGTCCCGCTTCGTATATGTGTTCACACAGGAGGCGTCGGCAGTGGGGTCAAAAAACTCCTCAGTGCCTGAGCGTGAGGAAGAAAAGACTTTAGGGGAAAACGGGACAATTAAAACGGCACCACCAGGCACGCTACCAAAGTTATGATGACATTATTGAACTATCTCCCCCTTTTTTCAGGAAGAACCCCAAAGTCATGGGTGACTGTTTCATTCCTGATGTAAAACGATCCTAACTATAAGAGATCTTATCAACTTATTCTCAAACAAGGAAGGATATTAAGATTCATGACAAAGTACGACATCAGCAACACAGCACGCCCGACACAGTGACATGTTCCACGTCCGCGCCATCCAGCACAGGAGCCGCCAACCGCAAGTGCCTTCGCACCGCGGCTAACGTGGCTTGAAACAGAAAAGAATTCTTCTTAATTTTAATTAATTTAAACCTAAATAGCCATCTGTGACTACGGCTACCAAAACGGACAGCGTGGGTCTGAAGAGCAGCCCTGGACCGATATTCAAGCTTCAGAGCTTAAACCTTTTGAACTTGCTCAGTTCTCCTACAATCATGACCCCTCAGATCTACCTGAAACTGTGCTAATTATTCAAATTTAGTAACAAAGTTGCAGATGAAGTATCTCTCAAAATTTCCTCCATCTGAATCTGTGAACATGACACAAACCATTTTACAAATGTCTATTTTCTTTAATGTTAATTTTTGAGAGAGAGAAAGAGAGAGAGACAGAGGGAGGGAGGGAGAGAGGGCAGAGAGAGAGGGAGACATAGCATCCAAAGCAGGTTCCAGGCTCTGAGCTGTCAGCACAGAGCCTGACGCAGGGCTCAAACTCACGAACTGCAAGATCATGACCTCGAAGTCAGACGCTTAACCAACTCAGCCACCCAGGGGTCCCAAATGTCTACTTTTTTCATTTGAAAAATACCATGGGCCATTGCACAAATAACAGACGAATTCTGATGAACCAAGTGTCTCCCTTAGCAACTGAGCCAGGGCAGGGAAGTGAGGGCCAGCTCCCCCTTACCTAGGATCTCCTCGGGGTTCCACTGTTCATGCTGTTCTGCTGAAAGACCCTCGACCACTCTCCCCTCAGGGCTCTGCTGCCCGTACCAGCCTCCCCAGCCAGGAAACCAGGACTGAAGGTACTGCAGCATCCAGCTGCCTCCGCTGGGCTCTGGGTCCAGGGAGTCGCCTGGAGAATCAAATTGAGGCTCTCGTAGGCTCTGTGTCAACCAGAAATGAGCAAACATGAGTCCCCAAGACAGAAACAAGAGGTCATGCGCCACTGACTATTCTTTGCCCCCAGAGAAGCACATCAAAACTGAAGCATTCTGAGCACGTTGGCTCTGAACACATCTTCTCACAGAGGATTTCTTACCTCTGCCAATTCTTCTTGTTTGTGAAATCGTTCATGAACCAGTTCACGCAAAATCTTCAACTCCTCAAAGCTCTGTTCCTCTTCAATCCGACACATTTCCTCCTGTTTTGGGTTAAAACAAAACAAACAAAATGGGTCTTATAGCTCCAGAGAAACTGGACACCTTCACTGACCACAAGTACTGTGAGGGAATCTATCTGGGCCCAACATTCCCACTTAAAGGCAAGGAACAATGAAGATGAATAGTTTCAGCTTTTCCACACACAATGCAATAGATTTTATTTGGTCTCCGGGGACTAACAGCAAATACAGAAGGAGCAGAGAACAGTGCTTGGTTGAAAATTAGTAACTGGGGGCGCCTGGGTGGCTCAGTCAGTTGAGCGTCCAACTCTTGATTCTGGCTCAGGTCATGATCTCAGAATTAGTGAGTTCAAGCCCTACACCGGTGCTGACCGTGCTGAGCCTGTTTGGGATCGTCTCTCTCTCTCTCGCTCTCTCTGCCCCTCCCCTCCTCTCTCTCTCAAAATAAATAAATAAACTTAAAAAAAAAAAAAAAAAAGAGGGGCGCCTGGGTGGCTCAGTCAGTTGGGCGTTCGACTTCAGCTCAGGTCATGATCTCACTGCTTGTGAGTTCGAGCCCTGCGTCAGGCTCTATGCTGACAGCTCAGAGCCTGCAGCCTGCTTCAGATTCTGTCTCCATCTCTCTGCCCCTCTCCAGCTGTGCTCTGTCTCTTTCTCTCTCAAATATAAATAAATAAACATTAAAAAAATTTAAAGAAAGAAAAGAAAGAAAAGAAAGAAAAGGAGTAACTGAAGTGTAGGTGCTGCTACACTACCGCGTGGACGGTCCCGACAGAGGCGCCAAAGTGTTTTCATGCGCGTGACCTCCGTTACTCAAAGTAGGGGGCTATTTGGTATCCCTCCCACTTCAGATGAGGAAACCGAGGACCACGTTTACACCGTAAGTGTGCAGTGTAAACAGTTCCTGTACGTGTCATGTGGGACATCAGCAAGGACGTGCTCATCTTAACGTGCTTCCTGCCAGTTAGGAAAGAACAGTGGTGGCCAGCTACGTACAAAGATAAAAAAGAAAGTAGAATTAACTGTCCTAAACTGTTTCTTACACCCTAACATCAAGAAAAAGAAGATTAAGGGGCGCCTGGATGGAGTCCAACTTCGGCTCGGGGCATGATCTTGCAGCTCATGAGTTCGAGCCCTGCATCGGGCTCTGTATTGACAGCTCAGAGCCTGGAGCCTGCTTTGGGGTCTGTGTCTCCCTCTCTCTCTGCCCCTTCCCCACTCATGCTCTGTCTCTCTCTCTCTCTCTCTCTCTCTCTCTCTCTCTCTCTCTCAAAAATAAATAAACAGGGGCGCCTGGGTGGCGCAGTCGGTTAAGCGTCCGACTTCAGCCAGGTCACGATCTCGCGGTCCGGGAGTTCGAGCCCCGCGTCGGGCTCTGGGCTGATGGCTCAGAGCCTGGAGCCTGTTTCTGATTCTGTGTCTCCCTCTCTCTCTGCCCCTCGCCCGTTCATGCTCTGTCTCTCTCTGTCCCAAAAATAAATAAAAAATAAACGTTGAAAAAAAAATTTTTTTTTAAATAAATAAACATTTAAAAAAAATTTTTTTAAAGAAAAAGGACATTATGTTTACTTTCTCACCTCGCTGTGAGTTTATACTTCTCTCTCCCTCCATGTCTTTGCCTGTGCCTTTAAGAAAACCATCCAAAACGAAATGTCTGGTTTATTCCAACCTTTTCATAAGGTTCCTATGTCAGTAACCATGGCTGACTCCGGTGGAAAAGGCATTAACCAAGTGAGTGGGTCACGCCTCAGGGAGCCGGCAGGAGACACAGAGCACCGAGTGGCTCAGCACTGCCACTGGTGACCACACACTGGGTTGCTGTTACGGGCTGAATGTTTGCGACCCCCAAAATTCAAATGTTGGAGACATAACCCCCAGTGTGATGGGATTTGAAGGTGGGGCCTTTGGAAGATAATTCGGTTTAGTGCCCTTATAGGAAAAGGAAGACACATCTCTCTCCACCCAAGAAAGGCCACGTGAGCGAGCACACAGTGAGAAGGCAACTGTCTACAAGTCACAAGGAGACTCTTGCCAGAACCCAGCCCTACTGGCACCTTGATCTTGGACTTCGCAGCCTCCAGAACTGTGAGATACACAGCTGCTGTTCAAGGCCCTCGGTCTGTGGCATTTAGTGATAGCAGTCCGAGCTGACTGAGACGGGTGCTGAAGGGAAACTTGGAAGCGTTTACTAAAGAACAGTTCATTAAGACACAGTACCTGTGCCAAAATACTGGACACGGTCTAAATTGCTATCGCAAAAACTGCTGCTCATAAACCCAAGACAAATCGAGGAACAGAACAATCCCCACTCCCTTCCCCAAGGAGACAGAGGCAGACAGACTAAAGCAGTGGAGTGGAGTGGAGTCCCACACCAGGACTCCAGGGACAGTGGTTCTAAGGGCGTCCAGCCCTACGGTGACCTTGCCTTCACCTCCTACTTCACCCCCTCCACCTAGCCTCTACCTCCAAAAACCTAAGGTCAATGAAGTCAACTGGGATTGGGGAAAATATAGGCCAAAGTCTACAGGGATTAGTCAGACTCTGGAGGAAAAGAATACTGATGAGGACCAGGCTTTGAAGAGACACAGGTGATGAGATGGGTCCTACACAGGCAGCCAGGGGAGGAGGGGAGTGACACAAAGGTGTGGCAGGACCATGGCCACCTTTATTCCTCCCCCACCGTGGTCTGGCTCTCCTCCAGCAACAGAAGGTGGAGGATGTTTCTGGCCAAGGCAGGGCCGTGGCCTTCCAAGAAGTTTTCACCTAGTAAAACCAACTCTACCCTCTAAAATTACAGTCGTTTGCCAGGGACTCTATTTCCTCAAAGATTCCATTCTCTTCAGCTTTTGAGAGATGTTTTTATCCTCTGAACGAAGACATGACATGCAGGACAACAGCCCCCTCACCTTGTCGTCCGCAGGCAGCAAGCCTCCTTTCAGCTGGCTGAAGTATTTGTCGGTGTAAGACACAGCGTCGCGGGCGCGGTGCAACAGGAAGTCCCAGGTACAGCGCTTCCTCTCCTCTCTGATCTCATTCAGGTTAGCATTCAAAGCGAAATACCACCATTCTCGGCAGCTGAGGTGTGGCATAACGATGTTAATTACTTCTCACAAAAGCAACTAAAATGCCATCAACCCAGGGCAATCCACATAATCCTATTCCTTCCTCTTCTGAAATCTCTGTTCTCTCCTCAGCCAGCACTTTATGCCTGCAGCTCATTTTAACATTAGGCTAAACCCAACATGTGGCGAAAGTCCATCTGCTGGCAAAGAACATCAAAGAATAGATTCTCAACCCACACATCAATTGTAATACAATACTCGATTGGTCTCAATTACTCATAACGTAAGTCCCATCCACTGACAGATAATCAACTGGTGACCGCAAGGTAAAGACCATCTTGAGATGATCAGCAAGGATTTGGATACTAAAGAGTTTATATGGCACACTTCAGGAAAGACATGGAAATACACGGGATCTTTTAAAAGTTTTAGGGGCATCTGGGTGGCGCAGTCGGTTGAGCGTCCGACTTAGGCTCAGGTCATGATCTCGCAGTTCGTGAGTTCAAGCCCCGCTGGGGCTCTGTGCTGACAGCTCAGAGCCTGGAGCCTGCTTCGGATTCTGTGTCTCCCTCTCTCTCTGCCCCTTCCCCACTCATGCTCTGTCTCTCAAAAATGAACAAAGTTAAAAAAAAAAATTTTTTTTTAAATTTTAATATATTGGACTGGTCACGTTTATCACTACAACAGGAAAAGACTCCTTTTTGCCACAGAAGTTAGAAAGTGCACTACATAAATGCTGTCCTAACAACACAGGAGAACAGAGGGAGGAAGGTTCAAAGACCACTCACTACAAAGTGTTTCCTACACAGTCAGACCCCACCCGAGCAACACCAGCCTACTTGCTCAGCGAGGCGCAGAGGATCTTAACTCCACCGCACTCCATCTGACAGTAAACCCACGACACCAACTACATGTATGACAACAACACCAGCGTAGATCAACAACAGAAATGGCATGGGAACAGCCAGAAAAATCGACCGTGTTTTTAGCTCCTCATCTCCTCAAACAAAAAAGCATTCTGTAACACGCATGTCCCATACAACATGTAATTGATAGGTCCTTACTTCTCCGATACAGCCACTCTGGGTTTCCACTTTCGGAACTTCACCTGCCTCTCCTTCCGTTCCAGCTCCTTGAGGAATTCCATGATTTGCCGGTGTTGCAGCTTTTCGTCAGAGGTTAAGAGATCAGTAGGTTAGAACCGACGTGTTTCGTTTACTCAGTTAAGACATCTCTCTACCAAGAACAATCCGTATTGGTCAAGCCGCTGAACTGAAATCCAGTGCAAACTGGAGACCACATATCCGCATCAGGTGGCAATGGTCTCTGACCGCGAACAGTGAGGTATTCAGATGTACTCCGCCACTCAGACTCTTAGTTCAGCACTTCAACGCCAAATCAAAACTAACCTGAGGGCAACCCGATCCAACTGTGTAACACACGGCGGGGTCTTGCACCCCAGGAGACAGCTATGGGCTCATGTGCACGTCCTTTCCCACTACGGGCTGTGAAGTATTGAGACCCTTCTATCAAAGTGCTTCTTTCGCCCCAGTTACCAGTCCAACAGGGAGAATATAAACCACTGGGAAGAAAGAGTACCTGAGACAGTTTCAAGGGGATGGTCTCCAGATGAATATCACATTCAATACGGGGGGTGTGTCGTGACCTCAGAGGTTCTTTGGAGCAATTTCTCTTCAAAAGAGCAGATGCACACACAGGTTCCAGGATGTAGTGATGATCGCGACTCTCCATGCTCTTGTCCATGGCCTCCTGGGTGTGACAAGAACGTCCTTCGTTACAGCAAATGTTTTCAGGATCAAGTTACATGCTGGTAGTTATCTAATCTAGGGGATATTACCTCAGAATCCAAAATCCAGATAAAACAGGGAACCTAAAGCTCTCTAGCATTTCTCCTAAAGTTTATTTATTTTGAGAGAGAGAGAGAGACAAAAAGAGAGAGCAGGGGAGGGGTAGAGAGAGAGGAAGACAGAGAATCCCGAGCAGGCTCCTCGCTCGCAGCAAGCAAGTCTCAAATTCACAAACCTTGAGATCACGACCCGGGCCGAAATCAAGAGTCAGACACTTAACCAACTGAGCCACCCAGGCACCCCATAAAGTTCTCCAGCATTTCTTTAAAAATTTATCTGTATTTCTGATTAGGTAAAATGTTCACAAGGTTCAAAACTGAAAGGCAAATAAAAGGTGAAATATCTCCTTCCGACTTCATCCACTAGCCACCCAATTATCCTCCCCAGAAGCAACCAGTAACACCAGTTTCTTATGTATCCCACCAGAGGCATTCTGTGTATGTTCAGAGAACTCAATGATTTTCTGGCTTTTTAACTATTCTCATACAAATGGTACATATGCTGTTTTATCTTAATTTTGTAAACTTAACACTAACTCTTAGAGACAATTCTATATTCATCATAAAGATCTTTGTTCTTATTTTTTATAGCTGTAAATGGCTCTACTGTATGGATGCACAGTACTTATTTAATTGAATTCGCAAAACAAAGCCATTCTGTACGACAGCATGCAAGCCAAAGAAAACCTTGGGTGAGGGGAAACATGAGTCCTTTTTCTCCATTCCACTTAAACCACCTACGATTTCTTTACTGAAGATTAAACTCGGAATTTTTTCTATCCTTCACCAACAGTAATACTTTATGTCCCGTGTTTTTAATGACTTTCTAAGTATTTCTTAAAAGAATACCACCAAAGGGCAAGTTTCAACATTTATATAAGAAAGCTCTTCTTTGAGAATCACATCTGGTGCTTCGTTCACTTAAAATCTGGATGTCAAGGGGCGCCTGCCTGGGCAACCCAGACGGTTGTTGAACGTCCGACTCTTGATCTCAGCTCAGGTCATAATGTCAAGGTTCATGGGGTGAAGCCCCACATCAGGCTCTGTGCCGGCAGTGCATAGCCTGCTTGGGGTTCTCTCTCTGTCCTTCCCCAGCTCACTCACTGTCTCTTACTCTCTCTCAAAATAAACTGAAAAAATTAAAATAAAAATCTGGATGTCAAAAAAAAAACACAAATAAATAAAAAATAAAATGAAAATCTGGAGGTCAAGTTTGTGATGGCTTAAAGACTAGATAACTATAACATGCTAGATGCCTACCGTGGAATACTGTGCAGTGGTCAGAGGCAATGAACTAGAAACACAAACAGCAATCTTGATCGATCTTAAAAACACAGCTTTAAGTGGAAAAAAAGAAATCTACAATGCAATATAAACATGAAACATACCCCAAACACTATATATTGTTCAGAATTACATGCATACCAAGTTCCTCAAGCAAAACCACTTGAGCATGGATGCCGATGGACGAAGAGTGGGATGGGATGAGGACCACAGCCACAGAGAACAAACACCGGCGTGGCAGGGACCCCACACTCCAGTGCTGTGTTCCAATAAAGCCTTCTGCCAGAGTCATACCTGTAACTCCACCTGAGGCAAATCCCCCAATAAAGTGCAATCGACATCCCAATAGATGCTAAACTCTGCCACATCTAGTTGTTTTTTCCGCATTAACTTCTGTACCTGGGGTAAAACAGGGAAGAAAATAAGATGACTCTCTTCATTCACAAACTCCATTCACTCATTCAACAAACCACTTCTGAGGAAGCATGTGTCAGGCACTTGGCAAGGTGCTGGGGATACAAAACTGAATTAAAACAGGGGTTTTGCTCTTACGGTTTTCCAAATCTAGCTAACTAGGGAGACAGGCATGGCACAATTTTAATCAAGCAGAGGGAAAGCAGAAGAATAGAGCAGGTGCTATAAGCAAACAAAAGCGAAAATGTCACCGGGTGAATAAGCATCAAAAGACGGGTATGTTTTTAGCACAGGGCAGGGGGGAAGGACGGGGACACGTGTCAGAGTGCAAGGTCCACCGTACGAAAGGCGTGATATCTTCAGAGGATGGGGACTACATGTGTGATGGGAGCGCTGTCCTCTCGATGTGGGGGCAGCACTGATACACAGGCACGAACACACATGTGGAGTGGGGTGCTAAGTGCTGACAATACCCAGGTGTGCTGGGTTAAGTGGTTTCCCTCCCCCCAAAACTTCATGTCCTCCTGGAACCTGTGAATGGGACATTATTTGGAAATAGGGTCTTTACTGATGTAATCAAATTAAAACGAGGTCATACCAGACGAGGATGGGCCCTCATCTAATGACCGATGCCCTTCTGAGAAGAGAAGGCAGACACATGGGGAAGGAAGACCACACGACAGAGGCAGGGATGGAGTGACGCATCCACAAGCCACGGAATGCCGAGGTTAAACATCAGAAGCAAGGAGGGGCAGTTTCTCCCACAGAGCCTCCAGATGGAACCGACCCGGCAAACACCTTGATTCCGAACTTCAGGCCTCCAGGATTAAAAAGAATAAATTTCTGTCGTTATAAGCCATTTTGTTCATGGTAATTTGTGAAGGCAGCCCTAGGAAACGAATACACAAGGAAAGGAAGTGGATGCCATACTAAGGAGTCTGGACTTCACACTCGAGGAGCCATGGAGCCATGGAGGGTTTTGAGGTAGGCATGCACCAGGCTTAGGTATCTGTTCTGTTCAGAAACAGAACTCTGGCAACACTGCAAAGTAGAGCTTTTCCCTTCAGTGTGCTAGAGAAAACGAATCATGAGTGGATCGAGAAGTGAGCAAGTTTACAGGCTCCAGTTACATTTTAGAAACATCTGCCTGACCACCTCCAGCCTCAAGCAGCCACACGCATTTGCCCCGGCGCCCTGTACAAATAATATTGTATTTCCATGTGGGCCGTGATGTGGAAGAGACTGGGAAGCACTGGTTTAGAAAGAACCAAGGGCCTGGGATGGAAGCAAGGGGATATTTTATCCCTGGGATGGAAGCACCAGGATATTTTATCAGCCTGGGCCAAAGTTTACAGGATCCTAAAGTGAGACAGCGGCCGTGAGGATACGAGGAAGGGGCACATTTGAGACCTTGTGCAAGGAAAACTGGCAGGGTGCTGTGAGCAGACGGATATGGAAGTTGAGGAACAAGAAGCAAAAGGAGGAGCCCGGGTTTCTGGAGGTCAGTGCAGCGGCTCAGAACACACGCTCCGGAGCAGGGATGGCAAACTTCCACAGAGGGCCAGAGAGCAACGTGAAGAAGCCTTCATGGACCGTGGAGTTGCGCTTGTAACTACCCAACGCTGCCCACCAGAGCACAAAGGCAGCCCTGCACAATGTGTAAATGACAGGTGTGGCAGTGATCCGGTAATTCTTTACAGACAAGAAGGGGGAGTGGGGGGACTTTGCTCTCCAGTCCACAGTTTGCAAACCCCCACTTGGCAGCTGGGCCACGCAGCTTCGGGACCTGGCCCTTCCACTCCATCGCTGTGCACCTCAGCATCTTCGGCTGTGTGTAGGAGGAGGCTGACAGAGGTGCGGTAAAGAGCGCTGCATATTCAACGAGGTTAATCACGTGAAGCACTAAGAAAAGCGCCTGGCATGGGAAAGGGCTCAAAAGAGGTTAGTTTCGTGCGTTTTAAGACTCCATAACATGTTAGAGAATAAAGGGAAAAAGCTGGTTTCAGGGACGCAAAATGGGCCAATGGAACATAATGGGATAATTTTGGTTGTGACATCAAAACACCACAGAGGTGTCCCGCAGGTAAAACCCATGAACCAGGAGGCCAAAAGGAGGTGGAGAATGGAGTTCAAGATGTGGAAGGCATCGACAAGTATTCCCAGAGGATGGCTGAATCTGTGAAACAGAAAGAGTTTACCCCCAGAGGTGCACACAGTATGAGAACTCAGTTTCTTCAGGCACAAGATAAATGGGGCCGCATCGACGTTGAACGGATGAGCCAAGTAACAAAAGGTCAGAGAAAATGAGCCATTTTCCTATTTTGGTAAATTAATCTGTTGGCACAGACAAGAGGTGCGCACAGCCGCCCAAGAACTTGGTGAGGAAGAACGCAGCCTCCTTTACAGAACACGAAACGACGAAGGCAGGACCCCAAATTCCCTAAAACCAGTGTTTTCTTCCTGGTTAGCGGGCCAGTTCATACTCACAGGCTCATTCACAGCATTCTGCATGGACACATTCTTAATACAGATGCCAAATGCAAAAGGATGGGACGGATTGGTAACGCCATCTTCAAAGCGCAAATGGACATCTTGAATTTTTAACTGCAAGGGGGAGAAAAAAGGAAAATGCACTTTGACATGTGCTGCAGGTAGAATACCACAGGGAGACATCAAACTGCCCTTAGCATTTAAGTAAACTACAGCAGGTAGTTTACACAAATGCTTAGGGCACACACACCATTCCAGAAGACCCCTTAAAGAAACATTCAAAGAAATACCACTGGATCCAGATAACTGGCCTGCCCTCTCCTACGATACCTTAATCTTGCCCCAGTGTCCCGGCACCTAGACTCAGGTACACCAGGAGGGCACATACACTTTGTACCTGTTTACTTCCCCTTGCCCCTGCGGGTGGGCTACAGAAAAGGCACTCTGCTTCAGTGAATTAAAAATCGTTAACAGAAAGCGAAAAGACAACCCATAGGATGAGAGAAAATATCTGCAAATCATACATCTAATAAGGGACTAAAATACACAAGGAACACTTGCCACCCAACAGTAAACAAATAAACCAGGGCACCTGGATGGCTCAGTCAACTGAGCGTTCAATTTGGGCTCAGGCCACGATCCCACGGTCATGGGATCCAGCCCCACGTCCAGCTCTCCACTGAATGTGGAGCCTGCTTAGGATTCTGTCTCTCTCCCCCTCTGCCCCTCTCCCCGGCTCACACTTCTTCAAGAAAAGAAAATTTAAAAACTTTTTAATAATTAAAAAAATAAAATAAACCCATGTTTTCAACGGAAATGGGATCTGGCTAGACATTTCTCAAAAAAAGATACACAAGCGGCCATAAGCACATGGAAAGATGTTCAACATTAGCCGTTAAGGAAAGGCAAGTCAAAACCACAGCGAGGTACCACCTCATACCCACTAGTCTGGTTATTATCAAAAGATAGACAGTAACAAGTGTTGAGGAGGATGTGGAGAAATTAAAAAGTTCATACGTTATATGGTGAAATCGTAAAACAGCACAGCCCCTTTGGAAAACAGTCTGTCAGTTCCTCATGAAATTAAACACAGAGTTACCATATGACTCGACAATTCTACTCCTAGGTATGTACTTAAGAAAACTGAAAACATATATGCACACAAAACCACATACACGAATGTTTATACCAGCATTATTTATAATAGCTAAAAAGTGGAAACAACCCAAATGTCCATCAACTGATAAGCAGATAAACACAATGTAGTATAGCCTGAAAACCGCAAAAACTCCATTCAAACTCCTGCACTTTGAGGAGGTTTCTAGCAGCCTAAAGCTGCATGCCTGGGACATGCCGGCCTCCTCCTGAGTTCCTGTCTGGAAAAGCTCAGGGCTTGTTTGTTCCAGCCAACGCCTGACAATAGGTCCCTGACCTCCCTTTCTTAAAAGCATTGACCCAGAAGGGCTGACAATTGTGAATCCTTTCTCTGTCCCTATGAGATGTGTGTGTATCTCCTACAATCAAGGACATGAAAGCCGTTCCTCTGAAATGTAATCATCAGGAAGGAGAGGCCCTGTCTCCCAATCTCTGTGGGAGCACAGAAGCCCAGCCAGCAGATACAGCTGGCCTTATCACATTGACACTGACCTTTTAGAATTCTTCACCTGAGCCCTCCCCGACACCGATCCCACCTCACTCTCCCTTTAAAAGGCCTAGTCACCTCTGTGCAAACTGGAACAGAGCTCTGCTCCTGCCACTTCTGTCAGTAGTTACTGAATAAAATCTGTTTTCACTGCTTCAGCTAACATCCAGCTTTGTTTATCTTTGACAATCCATACACGGGAACACTTTATTCAGTCTTAAAAAGGAATAAAGTGCTGGTACATGCCACAACACGGATGAACCTTGAAAAGTATTATGCCAAGTGCAAGAAGCCAGACGCAAAAGGCCACGTGATGAATGATCACACGGATATGAGATATCCAAACCAGGCAATTTCCATAAAGAAGATAGATTAGAGGGGGGCTAGAGGGAGAGGAGAAATGGGAGTAGCTACTAAGTGGGCATGAAGTTTCTTTTTGGGGTAATGAAGGTGTTTTGGAATTAGAGAGTGGTAATCCAGGCACTTTGTAAATACACTAAAAAACACTAGAGTGTACATGTTAAAAGTCTGTGAACTTTATGGGGCGCCTAGGTGGCTCAGTCAGTTAAGCGTCCGACTTCGGTTCAGGTCATGATCTTGCAGTTCGTGAGTTCAAGCCCCACGTCGGGCTCTGTGCTGACAGCTCAGAGCCTGGAGCCTGCTTTGGATTCCGTGTCTCCCTCTGTCTCTCTGTCTCTCTGTCTCTCTTTCTCTGCCCCTTCCTTGCTCGTGCTCTGTCTCTCGAACATTAAAAAAAAAATTTTTTTTTAAGTATGAACTTTATGGAATGTTAACTAAATCTCAATAAAGCTATTATTAAAAATAAAAATAATGAACTATTTAAAATTAATGAAAGCTGAAAAAAACTTAAAAATACAACTGCCTAAAACAATTCAAAGCACTCACCTCAAACGTACCAATCTCTCTGTCAACGTTCTGACAGTTATGAAACCAACAACCTCAGACTGCATTTTTGGGGGAAGTGGTGTACCCTGAAACCATTTTGGCCTCTGTCACCTTGGCAATGCAAGAAAACCCCGGATGTAGTAACAAGTACAGCCTTACTCTTATGGCATTCATGAACATCAGTGCAGACCCTGATCTAGTTTTTGAGGACAAAACAAAATTGTAATTAAAGCAGAAAATGTGGCCAGCAGCCCGAGCACCTGCCACCTCATCAACCTGCCACCAGAAACGTCAGTGAGAGATGAAACACCTCAGTGGGCTGCTCGCAATTCACTACGCCACCCACTAGAAACCACGTATCCGACCTCTCTCATTGTACGGAGGAAGAAACCGAGACCAGAGAGATTAAGTGATTTGCCCTAGAAGAATCAGTCACGAAGGTGCAGGTGACCCGGCTTCTTGGGAGGTACATCCTGTAGCAAGGAAGAGGGCGACACTCAAGAACAAAGTGCAGCACAAGGTGAGTGAAAATGAAACTCCTACTCGCACGAGCCGGAGCAAGAAAAACCTGTGTCTGCCCAGGGCTGGAGGCTTGCTCTTCAGGCTTCCCTCCTGGCACTGCCTATAAAAGGGCACACCTGAGCAGTGAGCCGTGGCACCGCATACCCCGCGTCAGTTAAGCCCACGAGAAACCAAGTACTGAGGAGCACACACTCGCAAGCCTGAGAAGTCCCTGTCGTGTTCATACTTCATAAAAGTCAGCAGGACTTACCTCGATATTCTCCACAATTCTCGTAACTACTGAGGCAGTGACTGAATACCAGTAGGACTCCCCCTTCCGCTGGCGTTCATTCTACAAAGGAAAGAGCGAGGGTTAGCCGCGTCCAATGCTCTGCTCACATGCTGTGCCTCGCCGCGGCTGCTCTGGTGGCCGAGGGGGGTGTGGCTTGCCTTCCATCTGTCCTCCAGGGCTTGAAGTAGAGCCTTCTTGCGCTCCCTCTCCAAGAGCTTCTCCTTCTCATCATCGAAATCCTCTAGCTTTTCAGGGGCTCCAATTAAGTGAAGGCTGGAGATGGAGATCACCCAAGGGTCCACGTGGGGGCGATAAAAGGGAATCTGAAGAGTCACCTTCCCGATCAAGCCTGGGAAAAGCAAAATCTCGTGAAATGCCGATACACAGTGTTGGCACTTCTTTCTATTTTTCTGTATTCTTCCAGTTTTCTGTAAGAAGCATTAGTACTTTTACAATTTATTGTTTAATCTACGAAAATAGGCAGCAGGTTCTCGTACGTGGGAGACAGAAGTTAGTACACTGACATCTGTAAGAACAAGACCCAATAAACTAGAAGGTGGAAAAAGTGCAGTGACTGCACCCTATCAAACGCAACACCTCTCCTCTGTGCACTGCCTCTTCCCCAACTAACCTACATCTTAAACCACGTTGGGGTGTCTTTCTCCCCATAGCACCCGCACAAGCCTAAGAGCACTAAACTCATTTCTCGTTGGTTATTAGTTGGCTGGTTGAGAAGCACTTCTTGGGAGTTACTGGGCTTACGATACGTCCGGTCTTGAACATACCAACTGCAGCGCGGGCGGTCCTGCAGTGGCACTCTGTTGAGAACGAATTCTGATCCTTCAGGAGAACACAGGCTGATGGGAAACTAAATGGCCTGCTAGGACCGTGATAGGATTTTCCCAGTCCCACCATTTCTAGCCCAGCTTCCTAGGATACAGGCCTTCTTTAAAGACAATTAGTAAAAGGCATGTCCTACTAACAACAGTGCATAAAACTATCTGAACTGGTGGCACCTGGGTGGCTCAATCGGTTAAGCATCTGACCCTCGATTTCGGCTCAGGTCATGATCTCACAGTTCATGAGTTCGAGCCCCACGTTGGGCTCTGTGCTGGCGATGCAAAGCCCGCTTGGTATTCTCTCTCTCCTTCTCTCTCTGCCCCTCCTGTACTCTCTCTCAAAATAAATAAATAAACTTAAAAAAAAAAAAAGAATATCTGAACTGTCCTAATGGCTCTCAAAGATCCACACGGCCCAACTAATATCGTATCTCCGAAACATATGTTATCAGAAGGTGATCATTTCCCTCTAAGATCTAGAATTCAAGTAGGATTGACCTGTTAAAGATAAAATATCATTAACACCAAGTGACTGTGTAATCCAGTAACAAGTTAAGAAATGTGACAACAAATAATGAAAAACATTTTAATTTGGATTTTATCTAGAAAAATGAAAGTAAGTTTTTTTTTGTTTTTTTAATTTTGGAGGGAGCTTTATTGGGAGCTCTGGGTTTCTTTTTTTTTTTTTTTTTTTAAGTAGGCTCCACACTCAACATGGGGCTTGAACTCACAACCCTGAGATCAAGAGTCGCATGCTCTACCAACCGAGTCAGCCAGGCACCCTGCAAGTAAGTTTTGTATAGTTAATAGTTAATATTATAACCAAAACCATATACCGGTTTTCACCACAAAGAGTTTAACAATAATTAGAGTGCAGTTGCAATTCTAACCTAAATTAATTGGGAGGAAGAGGCATATTTGATAGACAAGTAAAATATAACTTCTGTTACATTTCATTTAATTTTTGCAGAATACAAATAGGGTCGTTTTTGCAAAAATATGAGAAAACCTCATCAATTTCCTCCAAGAGACTCTCTGAATCCTTTGATACTCAAATAATAACTCTTTTGGAAACATCCACAGTATCATCATTCCAGAGTTTCTGTAAGATTCTAATCGGTCAGGGTCTTTGCCTATGATTCTGGCAGTTCACCCATCACTTGAATTGACTTCAAGAAAGTCTAAATCTTTTGCAAGATTTCTATCTTATTTCACCTAGCAACTGATTTGCATTGTACTTGCATTTTATTTTAATATAAGTATCCAAAAATAAGGGAAAGGATGACATCAACAGGCTATTATTGAATGATGAGTGGTGTCTGAATAGGGACTAATTTTATACATGGTCATTTAACAAAGAATGTGGTTTTTTTGTTTTTTGGGTTTTTTTAAGATTTTATTTTTAAGGGGCACCTGGGTGGCTCAATCAGTTGAGTGTCCAGCTCTTGGTTTCAGCTCAGGTCATGCTCTCACGATTCATGGGTTCAAGCCCCAAGTCGGGCTCCATGCTGACAGTGCAGAGCCTGCTTGTAATTGTCTCTCTCTCCCTCTCTCTCTGCTCCTCCCCTTCTCTCTCTCAAAATAAATAAACTTAAAAAAAAAAAGAAATTAAAAAAATATATTTTATTTTTAAGTAATCTCTACACCTACTGTGGGGCTTGAACTCACAAACCCAAGATCAAGAGTTGCACGCTCCAATTGAGCCAGCCAGGTGCCCTAACAAAGAATATTTTTATTCCACGACCATTCTTGTTTCCTTACCAAACCTGCAGAACTCCTATAATAACTGCAAAAATCTATGACTGTGCCAGGCATCGTTCTGAGTAATTTTAATGCATTAACTCACGTATTCCTCTCCACAACCCTCTGATGTAGGTACAACAATTATCCTCTCATCTTAAAGACTACGAGGCACACACAGAGTTGTGAGGGAACTTCCACAAGGTCACACAGCCAGAGAATGGTAGATATGGAATATACACCCAAGCACACTGCTCCAAAGCCCACCTTTCATTCAGTAAACTGTCTCTCCATAATATAAAGAATTCTCCAAAAATAAGAACTCCCTGTATCTAGAAGTTCTTTAAGAAACATAAGAATCACCTGGGGATGCTTATTAAAAATGCCGGTTGGGGGCGCCTAAGCGGGTCAGTCGGTTAAGCGTCCGACTTCAGCTCAGCTCACGATCTCACGGCTCGTGAGTTCGAGCCCAGCATCAGGCTCTGAGCTGACAGCTCAGAACCTGGAGCCCACGTCAGATTCGGTGTCTCCCTGTCTGCCCCTCCGCTGCTTGCACTCTGTCTCTCACGTTGTCTCAAAAATAAATAAACTTTAAAAAAAAGTTCAGTGACACTCCCTTGCCAATTCTGATTCAATGGGCCTGGGGAACACCTGAGCTTCCCACCACCACCCAAGGTCATCCTGATAGACAAGGCCACACTTTAGGACTGATCCACAGTCTATACTTCCTATCCTGCCTCTTCCTGCTCAAACAGAGCCAAACTCAAGGGCTCTCAGTTTTCACATCCCAAGCAGTGTAAGACTCAAAACCGCCTCTCTCGGCCTTAGAGGTCCGCATACCAGCTTTGACTTCAAACGGTAATTCCAGCTCTTTCAAGGCATCTTTCTTCAACGGCAAGTTTTCCAACTCAACAGCACCTAAGAAATAAAAACAACATCATGAAATGTTCATCCAGCAAATGCAGTAGGTGCCTACTGTGTGCGTATCATTGCAGGTTAAAGGGAAAGTCTTCCATCTCCACCCAGCTGTAAAAAGCCAGAAGCAGCACCAGACTAGCCCATGGACTTTATGTGCACTACTTTCCTGACCATCCCCCTCTGACAGCCGAAGCTTGCCTGAGGATGAAGGGTTTAGCCTGGGATCTTTTTCGATAATAAGCCAGATAGTAAATATTTCGAGCCTTATGGTATCTGTTGTATATTCTCTCTGTTGTTGTTGTTGTTGTTTACAAGCCTTTAAAAATATAAAAGCGACATTCTCGGTCTGGATTTGGCCAGTGGCTAGGTTGCAGACCCCGAGTTTAGACGAGTTTAGATGCATGTTCAGCAGAGAACCATTAACATCTGAATCACATGGAAAGAAATACAGGCTCCTGGCCCCTGCCCAGACATCTCTGGGATTAAAACAAGAAATCTGTGATTTTTAACAAGCTCCTGCAAACCCCCCACTCCCCAACAAATGGGTATATTGCACACAACATCTGAGAGCCCCTGAGTTAAATAAAGTTGGTCATCAAAAGGAGCTGCACTCCCTTCTGGAGAGACCAGCTCCACATGTTCTCCTCCATATCTCCACTTGCAGGCTTAATGACCTGTCAGAAAGCAAAGAACAAACCACCGCTGAAGGTCCTTGTCAGACCCAGCTTTTATAGGACTTAAACCTAGAGGTCCAAGATGTCTCTGAAGCGACTGAGGCACAGTCAAGAGGGAGCGGCTGACCTCTCGCTCTCCCAGAGGTGACTCCTCAGTGTGTAGGAGGCACTGAGCTGGCCACTGGGAATGTGAAGGGAGGAGGCAGGGCCCCATCCTGAAGGGCAGAGACAGGCAACATTCGACAAAACTGTTTGCACGACCTCGGGCGATTTCTGAGAAAAGGGAGTACAGACGACAACCACCCAGCAACCACTAACTGGTACAGAGAACTCAGAAGAAAGGCAAGCAAGCCAAAGACAAACTAATACAAGAAACAATTATTTTTTCCTTTAAATGACTGTTCAGAACTCGTGGGTAACTGGCTTCTAAAGAAGTATTCAAATCTAGCAACTTGGCAGATGCTGAGCAAATGCAAGCAGCTTATGTTTTAGACTTTTGCAGAAACGTATCTATGTGGGTCCCCACAAAGCTTAAAGACCAACCAAAGAGCTGCGGTGCCTGGGTGGCTCGGTCGGTCAGGTGTCCAACTCTTGATTTCGGCTCAGATCACGTTCTCATGGTTCATGGGATGGAGCCCCGGGTCGGGCTCAGCTCGGAGTGCAGAGCCTGCTTAGGATTCTCTCTCTCTCCCCCTCTCTGCCCCCCCCACCTCTCTCTTTCTCACACACACTCAAATAAGTAAATTAAAAATAAAGACTAGCCACAAGGAGAAGTTAATAACCCCAGAGATCCCAGATGCAACCCTATTTCCACATTTGGGGAGTAAACGCTCATAAGGGGGGAGGGGGACATGAAACATGTTCCTCAACAGTTGAAACTGACTTAGAGGGGGAAAGTATATCATTTCTCCTTCTTCTGAAGAGCATCATTTGCGATTTGAATCATCTGCCCTAGTTTTCAATACCCACATCTGTCACAAAGGCAGGTGGCTGCTATCCACCTGCGGGAAGTGGAAGGAGTTGCAGGCAGTCCACGCCGAGAAACATTAAAGCACAGAGGGCAAGAGAGGTGGTCAAGGAAGGAGAAGAGACCGAGGAAAGAACAAGAAGGGCCGCTCAAGGCGAGTCAATAACAAAGGAATCAGACAAAAGGGTGGCAGTGGAAGCCTTCCGGTCGGAAGGCTCTCTGATTCCCCACCCACTCAAATGTGTACCCACAACTGGCCCTGCTGGGAAAGGTCCCTCAAGGGACCCAGAGGAGGTGAGCACTTTATAAATGAGAGCGCTGTTCGTTTATTTCCAGGCAGATAACACACAGGCTTATTCCTGGATGTCTCATTCAAAAACTCCTCAGCTTAGTTAGGCTACCAAGAAACAAAGTCCCTAGAACTGGGGTAAATCTAGGGCCTGGCTGCTTTTCAGTCATCACCAATGACTACTGAATTCTCCTCCCTCGGCTCTGCGTCACTTAAAAAGCCAGCCTGAGCAAGGCAGCTGGGGGGCCGAGTCGGTTAAGCATCCGACTTCAGATTAGGTCATGATCTCGCCATTCCGGAGTTCGAGCCCCACATCGGGCTCTGTGCTGACAGCTCAGAGCCTGTTTCACTTTGTGTCTCCCTCCCTGTCTCTGCTCCTCCCCTGCTCATGCTGTCTCTCTCTCTCTCTCTCAAAAACAAATAAACAATAAAAAAATTAAAAAAAAAAAAAAAAAAAAAAAAGCCAGCCTGAGGTTCAGGGCTTATAGGAACAAAAAGGAGAGGGAGCCGAAGTGCTGCGTCACAAATAGAGATATGCCCACGGCCCAAAGTCCTGCCTCCCCGACATGACACCAGCAGCTGCTGTCTTCTGGCCCCAAACCATCCCAAACACGCCCTGCGAGCTTTCCACCTTTGGCCTGTGCTCACAAGCTTCATGCTACCCGCAATGTCGTGACCCGTCCCACGCCGCCTATCGAGACCCTGCACTGCGGCCTCCTAGGGTCCTACGAACAGGATGGACGACCCCCCTCCTCGGCACCCCACTGCACTCTGCCTGTGTCTCTGGTATAATAAGTTACTACCTACTGCCTTGTGTTGCTGTATCATTTCTGTCTCCCCAGCAAGATAGCAGGTGTCCAAGGGCAAGGACCACAGACGCGGACGTGGAACAGGAACAGTAATAGCAGGTACCACTGAGTGAGACCTGACTGGTGCCAAGCACTCGATATGCATCGCCTCATTCAATCCGCACAACAACATGAGGAAATACTATTATTTTCTCCATTTCCACGTGAGGGACGTTAGGCTTAGAGAAACGCAATCTGCTTGAAACTCAACAGAGCCGCTGAGCAGCAGGGCTCGCCCTAGATCTGCCTGATCTCAGCTGGCCAGAGGCGCAGGGGGTGGAGAGGAGGCCTAAGTAACTTGCTCACAGTCACAAGTAGCTTGTGAGTGGGGAGACCAGGCCCAGCCCCTAGGCCTGAGCTCCTAGAATCTTCTCCTGTCCCCGCTCTTTGTATCGCCCCTTAGCACGGAGCCAGACCCAAAGCAGGCACACAACGGTGTTTGCCGAGTGACTAAACAAATAACATCTTATACAAATTCTCTCTCTCTCCTTCAACTACTTGTACGCTATTTGCAGTTTATTACTTTCAGTATGTTGTGCACAATCCACGCTTGAAGTCCAACCCGCGCCAATCATAGGCTGACGATCGTGACAGTGGAGGATGATGGTAACTAACATCGACTGAGGGCCCGCTGTATGCCAAGAACGGTTCTAAGCTCCTTGACCTACATTAATGTGTCCAGTCCTCAGAACCTCATGAGACCGTTAATATTCTCTCCGATTCACGGACAGGAAGAATTTGAGAATTCATGAAGAACTGGGGTAAGTTGCCCAAGTTACTGGTAAATGGAGGAAATGGGATTCAAAACCAGCCCGGCTACAAAACCCATACTCTTGATCACTATGCCCATCTTCCTGGCATCTCCCAAAGCATCTCGCATACTAAATATCTCCAGATGGACTGAAATAACATTCTTATTCCCATACTGTAACCCCTGCCTCCAGACACTGCTTTAACTATAACTGCGATGCCCCAAACTTTCCTAGCCAAGCACTGTGATGTGCTCTGAATCTGTAAGGACGGGGCATCACACTAATACCGGTTAGGAAAGAAAAAGTATTTTTTTATTCTGCACAGAGAATATTTTTAAATAGGAAATAAGCATAGAAAGGCAGTCTGAAGCACCAGAGAGATACACATAGTTGTCATTACAAGACAGATTCTAAACCTGAGCTTAGAAATCTGCTATTAGGGGCGCCTGGGTGGCGCAGTCGGTTCAGCGTCCGACTTCAGCCAGGTCGCGATCTCGCGGTCCGGGAGTTCGAGCCCCGCGTCGGGCTCTGGGCCGATGGCTCGGAGCCTGGAGCCTGTTTCCGATTCTGTGTCTCCCTCTCTCTCTGCCCCTCCCCCGTTCATGCTCTGTCTCTCTCTGTCCCAAAAATAAATAAAAAACGCTGAAAAAAAAAAAAAATTTTTGAAATTCCACCCCGAGATTGGGGCGCCTGGGTGGCGCAGTCGGTTCAGCGTCCGACTTCAGCCAGGTCGCGATCTCGCGGTCCGGGAGTTCGAGCCCCGCGTCGGGCTCTGGGCCGATGGCTCGGAGCCTGGAGCCTGTTTCCGATTCTGTGTCTCCCTCTCTCTCTGCCCCTCCCCCGTTCATGCTCTGTCTCTCTCTGTCCCAAAAATAAATAAAAAACGCTGAAAAAAAAAAAAATTTTTGAAATTCCACCCCGAGATTGGGGCGCCTGGGTGGCGCAGTCGGTTCAGCGTCCGACTTCAGCCAGGTCGCGATCTCGCGGTCCGGGAGTTCGAGCCCCGCGTCGGGCTCTGGGCCGATGGCTCGGAGCCTGGAGCCTGTTTCCGATTCTGTGTCTCCCTCTCTCTCTGCCCCTCCCCCGTTCATGCTCTGTCTCTCTCTGTCCCAAAAATAAATAAAAAACGCTGAAAAAAAAAAAAATTTTTGAAATTCCACCCCGAGATTGGGGCGCCTGGGTGGCGCAGTCGGTTCAGCGTCCGACTTCAGCCAGGTCGCGATCTCGCGGTCCGGGAGTTCGAGCCCCGCGTCGGGCTCTGGGCCGATGGCTCGGAGCCTGGAGCCTGTTTCCGATTCTGTGTCTCCCTCTCTCTCTGCCCCTCCCCCGTTCATGCTCTGTCTCTCTCTGTCCCAAAAATAAATAAAAAACGCTGAAAAAAAAAAAAATTTTTGAAATTCCACCCCGAGATTGGGGCGCCTGGGTGGCGCAGTCGGTTCAGCGTCCGACTTCAGCCAGGTCGCGATCTCGCGGTCCGGGAGTTCGAGCCCCGCGTCGGGCTCTGGGCTGATGGCTCGGAGCCTGGACCCTGTTTCCGATTCTGTGTCTCCCTCTCTCTCTGCCCCTCCCCCGTTCATGCTCTGTCTCTCTCTGTCCCAAAAATAAATAAAAAACGCTGAAAAAAAAAAAAATTTTTGAAATTCCACCCCGAGATTGGGGCGCCTGGGTGGCGCAGTCGGTTCAGCGTCCGACTTCAGCCAGGTCGCGATCTCGCGGTCCGTGAGTTCGAGCCCCGCGTCGGGCTCTGGGCCGATGGCTCGGAGCCTGGAGCCTGTTTCCGATTCTGTGTCTCCCTCTCTCTCTGCCCCTCCCCCGTTCATGCTCTGTCTCTCTCTGTCCCAAAAATAAATAAACGTAGAAAAAAAAAAAATTAAAAAAAAAAAAAAAAGAAATCTGCTATTAGTATAGACTCCACGGTACATCAGATACCACACATTTCTATTCATTTCTTCAGCCAACATCCTCTTACCACATCACTCTTGAAAGAGCTGCCTCTTTTATTAGCAAGGTTATGGTTTGCAATTCCCTTTCTCGGCCCTGTTTCCTGGCCTGTGCCACTTGGTTAGCTTTGTAGCATGTATGAGAACTTCAGTAAGTGACCAAAGAGGTGAACTCGACACTACTCTCATACTTTGAACACATCCTCTTCCCTGACACATTGGTCACTTTCACCTTGCACTCAGCAACTCCTTTCTAAGGACAGGGAGGAAAAAGGTCAGGACAGAAGTTAAAGACTAAGAAAAAACCTACTTCAGTTTCCAGTGAAAGGGAGGGAGGAGGGGGGCTCCCCACAGCCTGTGGCTGCCAAAATCCTTTCACTGGTTCAGATGGGTCAGGAAAACCTGCAAAGCAATACTTCTGGTGACAGGTGAACCACTGGCACCCTATTCTCAGATGCCACAATATGTACCACTGTCATCTCCACTAACCTGTCCCGGTCCACCGGCCAAAACCCACACCCCCAGAAGGTGAGCTTTCCGCCATATTTGAGATCTCCTTCCCACTTTCTATGATGCTACATGATTGCAGACTGACTTTATCTCCTGTCTCTAGATTGTTCAAATGTTCCATTGTGAGTTGAGCACAAAGAACTTAAATTAAAACAAGGAGAAGGGGAGAGGCGCCTGGGTGGCTCAGTCAGTTGAGTATCCGACCTCAGCCCAGGTCACGTTCATGAGTTTGAGCCCCACGTCAGGCTCACTGCTGTCAGCGCAGACCCTGCTTGGGATCCTCCGACCCCTTCTCTCTCTGCCCCTCCCCCATTCATGCTCTCTCTCTCTCAAAAATAAATTTTAGAAATATTTAAGGAAAAAAAAAGAAGGGGAAAAAAAGAGGTTTTCCAGTGCTCACACCAGATCCCTGGACTGCGTTAAATCATGTACAGGCATTTACCGAGGATAGGCCTGTAAAGGCTAAAATGTCTCAAACTTTATAGAACTTTATTACTAGGCAAGACAGGACCTCAGAAATTCTGTCAAAGACTCCACAGTAACATATTTTAAAACTTCGACTAGGTGTCTATTACACACAGCAGGATAAGAGCTTTAAATATCATTCCGTTTGATCCTTACAACAATACTGGAGAGGTATATCACCTATTTGTTCTAAGGAAACCAAGGCTCAGAATTTCAATGACTTGTTCACATAGGTAATAAGTAACACAACAGGATTTGAAGCCAAGCCAATGCCATTGTCACTACATGGCCACCTCCTTAAAGCTTCATAAAGTTAAAAAGTTAACTGGGATTGGGGCACTTGGGTGGCTCAGTTGGTTGAATGTCCAACTTTGGCTCAGGTCGTGACCTCATAGCTCTTGGGTTTGAGCCCAGCGTTGGGCTGTGTGCTGACGGCTCAGAGCCTGGAGCCTGCCTTGGATTCTGTGTCTCCCTCTCTCTCCGCTCCTCCCCAACTCACGCTCTTTCTCTCTCTCTCTCTCTCTCAAAAACGAATAAACATTTAAAAAATATTTTTTTAAGTTAACTGAGATAAAGCAGAGTCACCAGCAGTATAGTCTTTTTTTCATATATATATTTAATAGTTCCCTAAAATCTATAGCAATACAGCTACATTAAGTTACCCTATAATAATAATCAGTGTCATATAAGAGAACATATTTCCTTTAACACATATTTAGTACAAAGCCATCTGGGCATTATGTTTTATTATTCTCAGTACAACAAAAAGAATATTAAAAAAACAGAAATGCCATCTGCAAAGGCATACTTTACCAAAAAGAGATACACTTACCTTTCAGAAGTGCAACAGAGAGCTGATCAGTGTTCAGGTTATTGACGTATTTCCCCAGATAGGTATTGAGAACCCAGGCTACAAGACCTTCCAACATGACTATATCCTCAAGACAAGGTGTTTAAAAATCATGGATCATTCTTTATTTCTCTCTCTCATGGTCATAGAAGAATCTATGAAGGAAACAAAAAAGGAAATCAACAACAAAAAAAAAAACAGATGATTTTCTGAGCTGATTTTCTACTCTGCCTTCCCTGAGGGTGGACGAATGCAAAGCCCAGATTTAAGAAAAAAAGGGGTGACGAGCACTGCAAGATGCCCTGTTGGCAGAGGATCAAACCAAGGAACAGTCACAAATTTACCAAAAAACACCTAGAACTCCAAGTTGTCTATCTTTTCCATGCAACTGATCATTAAACTGCTTGCCTTTAGGAATTCACCTGGAAGTAGACTGTCCTGGTCAGCGATTCTCGTCCAAACGCAATTAGGCAACGTCTAGAGACATTTTTTATTATCGTGACGGGGGGCTGCGGTTGGGATCTTGTGAGTAGAGACCAGGGAAGCAGCTAAACATCTTACAACGCACAAGACAGCTCCCCCACAGCAAAGAATTATCCAGCCTGATGTCAACAGTGCTGAGGCTGAAGAACCTTGTCCTAGATGAAGGCAAAAAATGCCCTGAGAGACTTCAATGAACTTCACATTTGGCAGCGATCCTCTGTAAGCCTTCCCTAATTCCATGTTGCAAATGTGTTCATCAGGATCATTCATAAAACAACATAAATGACAGGGAGAAGGCAGTGGTTTCTCGCTATTCTTAAATGTCCTGGAACTGCATTACAGGTACCCAGACAGAACCCCGGGTTGCTGATACAATGAACTATCTTAGCAACACAAACACAAGAAATCCTCTGGTTCCAGCTACTGTATTTAGTATAGTCCTGAGCTGCTACTGCCCATGATAATAACCGTGTTTATTAGTATTACAAAAAAATATATAGGTTACTTTTAGTACGACTAAAAGCTAACATGATGGAACTTGAGACATAAAAGGTTTAACTTTTTTTAATGTTTACTCATTTTTGAGAGAGAGAAAAAGAGAGACAGACAGACAGAGAGAAAGAGCAGGGGAGGGGCAGAGAGAAAGGGAGACACAGAATCCAAAGCAGGCTCCGGGCTCTGAGCTGTCAGCATAGAGCCCAATGAGGGGCTCAAACTCACGAATCGTGAGATCATGACCTGAGCCAAAGTGTGAAACTTAACTGACTAAGCCACCCAGGCGCCCCAAGATATAAAGGTTTAAATGGGCCCCGAAATCACCCAGCTAGTAGATCCCAATTAGAACTGCGAGTTCCAAATCTTGCTCTGAGCCAAGCACATCAGATACCAGCCCACCATGCTGGACACTCCAGGTTTGCTATGACATGTGTCCTACTTGGAACCAGCCCTTTCAGGATCCTTTCCAGGCACTCTGCCCCACCCCCCAGTGATTCATCTTAGTGCCAAAAGATACACTTATCCCAAATGAAAGGCCACCACCCAACAAAATCCCAACACACAGGGCCCCGTAAGAGTTAACTCAACCTCCAGGAAAGACTGAATTTATTTGTAAACAGTGTCTTGCTCTTCCAGCAAGATTAATTTCTATTTGCCATCAACGACAGTGACAATAAATCAGAAGCTAAAGAGCATCTGATGAAATGCTAGTTTCTTTCCAGAGATTTTTTTTTAGGCCATATTTTGTGTAAAACTAAGAATTTGCTAGAGATCACTGGATACCTGTATTTAAAGAAGAGGTTACAAGAACAAATTCTTTAAAATAAGAAATGTTTACCAGTCTGGTAAAAAAAAAAAAAAAAAAAAAAAAACACACACACACACAAAAAACAAAAAACACATTTATTTATTATATCTTTAAACAAGTGAATCTGTGAAAACAAAATGTGAACCTGACTAATCTAGCCTTACTATGCAGACTCCAACAGGCCAAAATCAAAGTACTCTTTATTTCTGAAGTTACTGCCATTGACCCCTAAAATGCTAACAAACTCTCTTAAGTGCCAAATACAAATGCTCTCCCAGCAGAGGGAATCAGGCCCTACTCTACCCCCGCGCCCCCTCCCCCCCCCCACCCCGGCAAGGTGGGAAAACGCAAAACACAGATTACCAAAAAGATGGGGCGAGAAGCATCGTAAACGCCCCGGTCAGTAAATTAAGACTCAAGCCAGAAAGCATCTATCAGCTCTGCTAAGCATCTAGACCAGGCTGGAAGCCACTTCAAGGATTTCCTTAAGGAATCCGGTGTCGGGAAGGGCCGCCAGACTGGCTAGAATCCCAAAGTGTTTACACGCTCGGGTCGGGTCCACCAGGGCTTCCAGGCAGCCGCCCGGCACTAACTCCCACCTGACCTCCCCTAATCGGTGAGGCAGGTGCCACCGGGGATCAGGGCTCAGCCCACAGGCGGACAGACAGCCGGGAGTGACCTTGAGCCAGGCCCCTCCCTCGAGGGGCGGCCAAAGCCGGGAGTAGGACTGGCAAAGGGACCAGGACGCTCCTCACCAGCCGGCCGGGCCTGAGTGCCACGGGCGCCGGGGTGCTATGAGAAAGAAGACAAGAGGGGGCAGCTGCCAGGCCCCGGGGCCCCCAGGAATGGGGCTGCCCGTGAAGGCGAGGGGCCCATAGCCCTTCTTCCACCCTGTGGGCTCCAGGGGACAGAGACCCCACCTCCCAGATAAAGCGCGGAGGCGACGGCGCCCAGAGCCTGGGGTCCCGCCCCTGGGAGGAGGGATTCAGCCGGGGTGTGGCCCCGGGGAGCGGGGGTAAAGACTGGCTAGAGGCCTGACGTCCCCATCCCAGAGCGCGACCCCAGAAGGCTGGTGGGTGGCCAGAACACTCTGGAGAACTGACCCGCGCCCCGTTCCCGGGCGTGAGGTACGGGGGCCCGCGCACGGGGGTCCCGCATGGGGACCGCCGCTCAGGCGGAGAGACGCGGGCTGACACCGCCCCCAATCCCAGGGCACCAGGCTACCGGGACCCCGGGAAGGGTGCCGGGTCCGGCGGGGGCTCGGACTCCCAGGACGAGGACGCCGGGGTCCCGGGAAGCTCGGGCAGCCCTAAGCCCGTCTGACCCTGGGGTGCCCGCGGTGGCTGGGACGCAGGTGTCCCCGAGAAGGCGGCGGGCTCGGGGCGTCGGGAGCGCGGACGCCCCAGGGCCCCCGGAGGAGCTCAGGCGGCGGGAGGGCCGGACGCCGGGCTCCCCGGGCTCCCAGCGGCGCGCTCCCCGCGGGCGGGCCCCGGCCCCAGGTCCGAAGCTGAGCCGGGGCGGCCGACAGCGGGCCCACGCCCGCCTGCAGTCCCGGGCCCTGCCCGCCGCCCCCCGCCCCGGCCAGTACCTGTCGGTGTCCCGGGCCGCCCGCCCAGCCCGGCGCTGCGCGGCTCTTCCTCTCCCGGCTCCTCAATGGCGCTGGCCGGCGGCGCTCCGGCCCGCCCCGACCCGACCAATCGAGCGGGCGACGCGCCGGCGCCTGGCCAGCCGAGCGCCGAGTCATCGAGGAGGCGCCCCCTGGCGCCGGGGCGGCCGCTGGCGGATGGGCTGCTGGAGCTGGAGAAGGGCCCAAAGAGCCCCGTCTTACAAGCGGGAAACTGAGTCCCAGGGGAGGACACGGCCACCAATTCGTCCGGCTGCGACAGTGTGGGAACGCAGGATTCTTCCTCCCACAACGCCCTGCCTTCCATCTGGCCCATCCACAGCGGGTGCTCCACTCAGCAGCCACAGGGGTCTGCTAAAACATAATTCAGACTAAGCCACGTCCTTGCTTAAAACGGCTCCCCCCCTTATACTTGAATTAAAATCGAACTCCTGGGGCTCCTGGATGGCTCAGTTGGTTAAGCATCCGGCTTCTGCTCAGGTCGTGATCTCCCGGTTCATGGGTTCCCCACTTCGGGCTCCAGTCTGACAGCTGGGAGGCTGGGATTCTGTGTCTCCCTCTTTCTCTGCCCCTCTGGGCTGGCGCGCTCTCTTCGTCTCAAAAATAAATAAACATTTAAAAAAAGTTTGTTTGTTTGTTTGTTTGTTTGTTTGTTTAATAAAATCCATCCCCTTACAGAGCCAACACCAAGCTCCTACAGGATTTGGTCCATTCCTATTTCTGCCACTCTTTCCCTGGCTCACTCAGACCCCGGCAGCGTTCAGTTCCTGCCTCGGGACCTTTGCATTTGCGATTCTCTCTACTTAGGATGCTTCTCCCTTAGATCCATGCTGTCCAGTAGAAATATTATGCAAGCCACACATACAAGCCACGTCACAATTTTTCTAATTTACTAGTTGGTACATTTTTTAAAAAGGAAAAAGTGAAAATAATAACGTATTTCATTTGCTTCAATATATCCAAAATATGATCATCTCAGCCTGTAGCCAACAGAAAAGTGAATTAATGAGACACTTTATGGATTTTGTATAGTAAGTCTTTGAAATTTGGTGTGTGTTTCACACTTCCGGCACATCTCAATACAAACCAGCCACAGTTCAAGTACTCGATAACTTTATGTGGCTGATGATTACAGAACAACTCTGGATAGTCCTAGAGCCAGTTCCTTCTTGCTTCAAACATTACACCTCAGAGAGGATTTTTCCCTGCTGCCCTATCTAAAGTTCCCTTCAACCATTACCCTGTTGTACTTTCTTCATAGAACTTAATGCTATTTGCAATTACCTTATTTGTCTATCATTTGGTTGTTACCTTTCTTCACCCTAAAAGTTCCCCCCAAAACAGTGATTTTTATCTTTTTCACAGATGCCTCTGCAGCACCTAGACTTTGCCTTGCACAGAAAAGACTCATTTAAAGATGCTGTAAACGGGGGCGCCTGGATGGCTCAGTTAGTTAAGCATCAACTGCTTGGGACATGATCTCGTGGTTTACGAGTCTGAGCCCCGCATGGAGGTCTGTACTGACAGTGCTGAGCCTGCCTGGGATTCTCTCTCTCTCCCTCTCTCTCTCTCTCTCTGCCCCTCCCCTGCACACACGTGCGTACTCTATCTCTCTCTCTCTCAAAATAAATAAATTTTAAAAAAATAAGTAAAAGTGCTACAAGTGAATGAAGGACTAAGTCAACAACTCAGACTTCATCTTGCACATCGTCTTGCATTAGCACCAGAAAGGCAGGAAGAAGACCTCAGGCTCATAAAAAGTCAAAAGATGCAGGAAGCAGGACGGCAATGAGTGTATTTACCATAATAATTATCAACCCTCATAATGCTGAGCTAATTAAGGTGACCGTGGGCTGAAATTCCTCTGATGTGGGACCAACAGATCAGAGTCTCAACTCTGGGTCACCTCAGCAGCTGAGGTTTGGGCGTAAAACCTCAGACTCCACAGATGAAAGGCGGAAGGGAAGCAGCCCATTAGAGCTGAAGGACCTCAGAGTCCAGACCTTCCAGCACAGAACCACTTGGCTGTCCCGGGGAGTCTATTAAAAATGCAGAGGGGCACCTGGGTGACTCAGTCGGTTGAGCCTCTGACTCTTGATTTCAGCTAGGGTCATGATCTCAGGGTCATGGGATCAAGCCCCACATCAGGCTCCACACTGAGCACGCAGCCTGCTTAAGATTCTCTCTCTCCCTCTCCCTCTGCCCCTCTCCCCTGCTCTCTCAAAAATAAAAATAATAATAATAAAATAAAATAAATAAAATTAAATAAAATAAATACATTTTTAATCCAGATCCCAGGACACCCATTTGTTCAACTAGTATTACAGACAGTCTTTGTGCCCTCAATTTGTAATCAGTCTGAAAGTGCGCTTATCAAACAACAATCTTCCTACTAAATATTTACTCACAAGAGAAATGAAATCACATGTACAAGCAAAGACATACAGGAATGTTCACAGTGGCTTTATTCATAACAGTCAAAAACTATTTTTTTTATTTTTATTTTTTTAACAATTATTTATTTTTGAGACAGAGAGAGACAGAGCATGAACGGGGGAGGGGCAGAGAGAGAGGGAGACACAGAATCGGAAGCAGGCTCCGGGCTCTGAGCTGTCAGCCCAGAGCCCGACGCGGGGCTCGAACTCACGGACCGTGAGATCGTGACCTGAGCTGAAGTCGGACGCTCAACCGACTGAGCCACCCAGGCGCCCCAAAACTATTTTGACTATTAGGGAAACGATCAAAATGCCCATCAAAAGGAGAATGGATAAACAGGTTGTCCTGTACCCATATGACAGATTACTACCCAGCAATAAAAAGGAACAAACTGTTAATACAGACAGTATCTTGGAGGAAACTCGGAAGCATTAGCTTCATGTAAAAAGTCAGACTACAAAAGACCACAGACTATGATTTCATTTGTATGATATTCCAAAAAGGACCAAACTACAATGGCACAAGGAGATCAGTGGGTGCCAGGGGCCAGGACTGGAGGAGGGAGATGACCTAAGAAGAGACCCAAGGTCGGGGGCACCTGGCTGGCTCAGTCTGTAGAGGATGTGACTCTTGATCTCAGGGTCATGAGTTCGAGCCACATGTTAGGTATAGAGATTACTTTAAAAATTTTTTTAATTTAAAAAAAGAAAAAAAGAAGGGGTACAAGGGAGCTTTTTGGGGTGATGGAACTTCTGTATCTTGACTGTCGTGGTGGTCACAAGGCTGTATACAGTTGTCACAATCACTGAAGTGCACACCTAGAATTGCTAAATTGTGTTTTCTGTCAATCATTCCTCCATAAAGGTGATACTTTAAAAATCTCCGCCCTCATGGGGGCGGGGGGGGAGGGGCCTGGGCAGCTCAGTCGGTTGAGCTTCTGACTTGGACTGAGGTCAAGATCTCCCACTCATGGGCTCGAGCCCCACATCGGGCTCTGTGCTGACAGCTCATATTCTATAAACATGCTTTGCACGGAGTCTTCAAATTTCGGTGCTCTGTGTTGAGATGCAGTTCACACACCTCAGTTTGGACCAGCCACACTCAGGTGCCTGATAGCCGCACACGCCTAGTGGCTACCGAATGTGACCGTGCAGGCACAGATTGTCTTGTGAAGATACAGACAGCCCTGTGGGAAGTACAAGGACAGACCGCAGCTCAGGGCAGCCCCCTCATCTTACAGGTGGAGATTCTGAGCTCCAGAGAGGGACAGTGGCTGCTTTAGGGTCACACTGCTGGTCCTCGGTGACGTTGGGACACAATCCAGGGACTCCTCACTGTTGGCTTTGCCCCAAGCAGCCTCTCAGCTCAATTTCCCAGCTTTCTGGATGCTGCCCTGCTCACTGGTTTTTGACTATGGAGCTCCAGGCAGGACAGGGGAGTCCCAGGAGAGAGAGAGAGAGAGAGAGAGAGAGAGAGAGAGAACTTGCCCTTTAAACCCAGGCCTTAGTGGACTTTCTGGTGAAATTCTAAGGAGGTGGTTATCAGGAGCCTCCCACAGGGAACAGGCTGTCCTCCCAACCTGACTCTAGATAAAAATCAAACCTCCGGCCCCGCCCCTAGGTGCCCGCCTCTGCACAGCAGGGATAATGGGTACTCTGCCTATCTCCTGGGGCAGTTATGGAGATAAAGTAACTGAAGCTCAGTTGCCCAAGTTGCAGACCAGACAATTTAAGGAACTCCTCACACTCCAGGGGCGCCTGGGTGGCTCAGTCCATCCAGCGTCTGACTTGGGCTCAGGTCGTGATCTCCTCCTGACTTGAGCCCTGAGTCAAGCTCACTGCTGTCAACTCAGAGCCAGCTTTGGGTCCTCTGTCCCCCTCTCTCTGCCCCTCCCCCGCTTGCACTCTCTCTCAGAAATAAAGAAAACGTTAAAAAAAGAAAGAAAGGGAAAAAAAGGAACTTCTCACACTCCCTGGACTCCTCCAACACACTAAAACATAAAACCCTACATCCTTTCTGTGGCTTCTGAAGCCACCCCCACGACCTCATGTCCTGCCCTACCCCGAGTCCCAAGGCTGTGCTGCCCTCCCTTCAGCGAGGCCTCTGCTCAAACACCAGCTCCTCGGAGAAGCCTTCCTCAACCCACCCCACAGGCTAGCTTCTCAGCACTTACTGTCACCTGGCGTGGCCTACATGTATTTCTTCGCATAGCCCTTCCAAGCGTGTGAGCTCTGGACAAGGACCCTGGCTGCCCTGGACTCGTGATCCCCAGCACCTACACACACACACACACACACACACACACACTCAAAATAGTAAGTAGCATGTATTGAGCACTTACAATGTGTGTGGCATAGTTCAAGCATTTTACAGATAGTAACTCAAATAATGCCAAACTCGGAGGGAAGCACTATATTAATCCTATTTTACAGATAAGGGTGAGGCACAGAGAAGTGAATTAATCTCCCTCCGGTCACACAGGAAGTGGTCACACCTGGGCACCTGGGTTTGGACTTCTGGGCTGGTGCATCAGAGTGCCCGATAGCAACAACAACTGCATGAAAATTAGACGGAGGAGGACCGCAGTCACCCCCTACCCGCCCCCCGCCCCCCACGCCAGCCCTGCCTTAGCAAAACCACTCACTCCATCACGGTTAAAAAAGAAAAAGAGGGGGCACCTGGGTGGCGCAGTGAGTGTCTGACTTTGACTCAGGTGGTGATCTCACGGGTCCTGGGTTCGAGCCCCACCATCGGGCTCTCTGCTGTGAGTCTGTCCGCACAGAGCTGGCTTCGGATCCTCTGTCCCCCTCTCTCTGCCCCTCCCCCATTAGCTCTTTCTCAAAAAAAAAAAAAAGAAAGAAAAAAAAGAAAAGAAAGAAGAGGCAGGAGGGGCTGCCCTCAGTTACTCCAAATTTATACCCTCTGCTATTGTGATTTATAATAAGAAATATATATTTGGTCTTCGTCCTCTGTTTCTGGCCTCACAGCCCCTCAAACGCTTAAAATTTCCTGAGTGATAAGAGCCATGGGAGCATCTTTTGTTCTACTATTTGGCCTTGTGTCCTCAGTTCTGGAAATAGCTCCAGAGCCCTACAGGTGAAAGGAGTGTCTTGTTACTCATGACAAGCCCCTTTCAACCACAACTGACTCCGGAAAAGCTGCCCGAGGATGGGGGCTGGTTGCCAGGGAGGCCGACCCTGCGATTAAGGGGTTGGAACCGCTTACTTCTACCCCGGGGGGGTTGGGGAGAGGGGCTGGAGGTTCAATCAGTCACCAGTGGCCAATGACTTCATCAATCATGCCCATGTAACAAGGCCTCCATAAAGACCTAAAGGGCGGGGTTCAGACCGCCTCCATGTTGGTGAACACATGAAGGGGTGGGGGCGGGGGGGGGCACACACCCAGGGGGACCAGAAGCTCCAGCCCATCCCCCCGTAAAGCTTGCCCTCTGCAACTCTTCCATCTTTATGTTCCAGAGTCTTCGCAGTAAACCGGGAATCGAGTAAGTAATCTGGTCTCCTGAGTCCGGTGGGCCGCTCTAGCAAATAAATGGAAACCAAGGAGGGGGTCACGGGAACCTCTGACACACAGCCCATCGGTCAGAAGCACGGGTGGCCACCTGGACCTGTGACTGGTGTCTGAAGTGGTCGCGGGCTTGTGGGACTGAGCCCTTACCCTGTGGGACCCTGTGCCTCCAGAAGGCAGTCCGTGCTGTAGGACACCTCGAGGTGCCTGCTGAGAAGCGGGGGGTTCCCTGGTGGTGTGGACGCCGTGGACCCTCATTTGTGAATGTGCTGTGTCTGCTCTCTCACTTCAGCAGCACAATTGAGTGGTTGTGACCGAAACCGTAAGAGCCCCCAAGTGGAAAATATTTACCACGTGGACTTTGCCGAGCCTGCTCTAGGGTAGGGGTAGGGTAGAGGGCGGGGCTGCGGGAGGAGAGGAGTCCCAGGAAATCACCAAGAAAGAAGAGGGTAGTGCTGGGGGAGTGACAGCGGCCCAGGAAAAAGGGTGAGTGATCTAGAGGTCGGATTAAGGAATTCAAGGGCCTGGGTCTCCCTCCCCTCCTGGCCTTTCCATGTGCCTGCAACCTCCTCCCCACCCTTTGTTCTGGAAAACGGCTCACACCTCAGAAACAGATCAAAGGTCACCTCCAGAACCCTCCTGTGGCGGTTCTCTGAGCCGCACCTCCCCTGTCCCCAAGCTCATCTGAGCACCCTGTGGCGGGCCTCATAGATGTCACCACACTGGGGCCTCCTGGAGGCCAGAGCCTTACTCCCTTAAGTGAGCAGGGGGGCTGCATGTGGACAAGAAGATCTGCAGCGACCCCAGTTAACCCCAAGAGCAGGCTAAGGACACTGAGGCGACCGGGCATGTGATGAGGGCATATTCAGAGGCCAGCTGAGTGATTCGGAGCCTGAGAGAGCAGCCAGGCTCTCAGCAAGGACAGCTATGCTTCTGGGGGTGCTTCTCAGGTCCTGTCAGCGCAGTGGCCAAGGCAATGTCTCCCCCTCGGTGCTGGTGGCGGGCAAGTAGGACCACGGACAAATCCCAGCTCAGACCCGAAGCCAGAGCCAGGAGTCAATGCGTAACAAACAAAAGGTTTATTTCCAAGCAGGAACGCTGTCCAGTATACGGTGCAAACTCTTGTCTTGGGATCCACACAAGCCTGGGAACTGAGGTCACACGCAGAGAGGTCTCCTTCCAATTCAGAGCTTCCCCAGGAAATGGCAGTGAGGCCTGAGGCCCTCCCAGGATGGTCCACCAGGGGGCAGACACGCTCCATTGCCACACGGCGTCCAATGTGGGCAGAGACCCTGGCCAGTCCAGGCAGTAGAATATCCTGACTCTAGGGGAATCCGGATTTTCTGGGAAGCTGTTACTTTCTCTTGATGGTAATGACTGGACTCTCCTACCTTCCAAAAGTTCAGCTGCCAAGTTCAAGTCCAGTGGAATTTTTCAACAAGGGATCCAAGTCCCTGGGCCCCAACTGGCTGCTCCAGGAGTCCCGTCTTCCTTCCAGAATCCAGTCAAGGCCACACATGTCCACGCTCTGCGGGGCTCTGGGGCATGTGTCTGGGGGAAGCGGACTGACTTTTTAATGGAAAAGAATCCTTTGACAAAATTGTTGGTTTGAGCTGCTTCAGGCAGGACATTCAACCCAACAACATGGTTACACAGACCAACAGCACATGACACAGACAGACAGACAGACACATACACACACAAAACTGGCTCTCAGCATCTCACATCCACTTGAGATCATGGCAGGCACAATACCCAAGTGGCCCCGTGGGTGTCCCTGGGGCCTGGGACTCCAGGAACAGTGAAGGGGGTCAGGGGAGGAAAAGTACCTCCCAGGGAGGCAGAGGAAGGTCCAGGCTGAGGTAGGAGGAGAGAGATGGCTGCGGGGAGCCTCGGTCATCTCCGGTTCCTGAAATACCCTGATAGGAGGTGTGGCCTTGCACCGGAGCTATAGGTAAATCGGGAGTGAAGGTCAAAAGCAGAGAACAGCAAACTCTCGAGTTCGGCTTTGTCGTTTTGTTGGCTTGTTTGCATGCGTGGTGGGTTTTTGTTTTGTTTTTTAATTGCCCCATGTTTCGGTTAGAGGTCTGCCATCTTGTCCAAGGTACAATACTCGCGCAGGTTGCTGGGCTGGGCCCCCAGGGTGTCTCATTTTCCCACCATCGTTCAAGAGGTGAGGCTGGCAGGAATAGATTTGGAGGTGGTGCAAGGTAACTGGGGGACCCCTGTCCCCATCAGGGGTGGCCGCCCCCTCCTGAATAGAACCATCTGATCGATGACATCCCCCTCCCCGCCCCCGCTGGGAGCACCCTGCAGTCTCAGCATTTCCGGCTAAAGCACTGCCCCTTCTCCGTGGATGACTCACACAGAGTCCCTCTTCCCCGGGATGCTGGGGCCTCCCAGGAAGC
Source organism: Felis catus (assembly GCF_018350175.1). Lineage (NCBI taxonomy): Eukaryota > Metazoa > Chordata > Mammalia > Carnivora > Felidae > Felis > Felis catus. The sequence continues at coordinate 8,973,103 of NC_058375.1, read as the reverse complement.
CAGAGCTGGGAAGCGTCCAAGGATAAAAAAACAAAATGAGGGCTCCAGAAGCCCAATTCACAGGGCCAGCTGGAGGACAGCTCTCAGAGAGGCAGGCGCCGGCCCCAGGCTGCCCAGCACGTGCATGTCAGCCAGCCTTCTAGAAGGAAGCACACCGTGCAGGACGGGTTTTCCACGATTCTCCCTGCCTCACCCCTCTGCCAGCAGGTGAGAGAAAGGCTGAGGCTGCGAAGGCCACTAAAGGAACTTGGCCCACAAAGAGCCAGAGTCCTGGGGGGTGGGGGCCCAGAAGGACCAGGGAACGGCCACCTCGGCCGTGACACAACTCATGCCAGCCAGTCTGGCTAACTGGGCTTCATCCCAGCATCAGGCACACCAAGGGGCAGGGGCTTCTCCTCCGGGTTCTCCAGCAGAGTCTCCGGGGCCCCTGGCTGAGACTGAAAAGGGCATTCTTCCTTGGAGAAGGGGACCTGCTCGTCATTTGGGGAGCCGGAGGAGCTGGCATCCACGTCCCCCATCGTGTAGCTGGCCTGGGAGGCGCACTGAGAGCCGTGGTCGGAGGCGCTGCACACATTCACGATGCATGTGACGTTGACCTGGGTCCCGTGGCTGCCAGAGGAAGGCTCTGTTGAACACAAGATGGGGGAGGGCAGCGAGTCAGGGGTCTGCAGGGGGATGTCTTCGCAGTCTGTCCCCTGCCCAAGAGACAGATTAAGACAAGAGGGTCAAGAGCACCGGGCGAAGAGCCTAGAGGCCACGGTTCTAGCCCAGCTCCGCCAAGTGATCTTGGGCAACTCAACCTTCATTGCCTGCATTTCCAGTGTCCTCATCTGCCAAGTGATTCCCAGCCCAACTCACCCTGTAGGTGGGAGGAGCCAGTTCACAAAGCAGGGGAAGGTGCTCCAGGAACAAAACATGCCCCCACAGAGATTCAGAGAGGTGAGCAGGGGCAGGAAGTACACGGGACAGAACAGTGATCAAGCGACCAGGGTGAGTTACTTTCCCGTAAGTGCGGGAAGCCTCCACAGTCCTGACCAAACCAACTCTGGAAAGGCCACAGCCTTCTGTCATTGGCCCCTTATCTGTGTAACATGAAAAAAACATCAAAGGGTTTGGAAATTGCTCCTTTGTGGAGAGGAAACACTAAGCCTGATAGTTTCTTTTGCCCCAAATCTTTCTCCTCCGTGTAGGCCTGCCTCTGCGATCTCCTAAATCTGGGATTCCAGAATGCGGTAGGGGTGGTTTGTCCTCACCACTGAGGCCAGGATATCTGCCTACTTTCAGGCCCACCTGCTCGCCCAGCCCTGGGGGCATCTGAGTTTCCCAGCTAGTTGGTGAGGGACTGAATGCTGGATAAGCTGAGAGGGGACACGGGATAACCCCTCCAAGAGTGAGAGCTGTCCCCGTTTTTCCTGCAGGGACCTGCCAAGTCCCCAAACACGTGTGCTGTCTGGGGTGCGTGGGGAGGGCCGGACGGACATTCGCTTCCAACTCCAGGGAAGCCTGGAAGGAGGATGGGGCCAGTGAGCTGCTCTGTTCAGAACAGCCCCAGACAGGCCAGGGGAGGGAGGGCTGAACTCATGGGGCCTCAAGGAAATTTCCACCCTGAGCCTCCATAGCACCCAAATGTCACCCAGTCACCGTGGCCTTTGCACATGGTGAATGAGACATTGCAGGGGTGGATGGGGGACTACAAGGGGGCACAGCCACACGTTCCACAGGAGAGAGAGGTGACTGGGTGGGAGGAGAGAAGGGGAGAGCGCGGGTGACACCAGAGAGTCGGGTAGGGAACAGAGAAGTGGCAGGGTGTAGGAGGGGTGGGCAGACTCCCTCTCTCTCTGCCCCGCCCCCCAAAAGTAAATAAATAAACATTAAAAAGGAGGCTGAGGAGGAGGAAAAGGAGGAGGAGGAGGAGAAGGAGGAGGAGAAGGAAGAGAAAGAGGAGGAGGAGGAGGAGGGGGAAGAGAAGGAGGAGGAGGAGGAAGAGAAGGAGGAGGAGGAGGAGGAGGAGGAGGAGGAGGAGGAAGAGAAGGAGGAGGAGGAGGAGGAGGAGGAGGAGGAGGAAGAGAAGGAGGAGGAGGAGGGGGAGGAAGAGAAGGAGGAGGAGGAGGAAGAGAAGGAGGAGGAGGAGGGGGAAGAGAAGGAGGAGGAGGAGGGGGAAGAGAAGGAGGAGGAGGAGGGGGAAGAGAAGGAGGAGGAGGAGGAAGAGAAGGAGGAGGAAGAGGAGGAGGAGGAAGAGAAGGAGGAGGAGGAGGAAGGAAGGGGTGGGCAGACATGGTCAAGGGGCCAGGATAACTGCAGGAGAGGTGTCACCAGGAAATCAGAAAGATGAAACCAAGAGTCGGACAAAGACCAGGGGTTTGTATTTGGAGTTCCGTTCCCTCATTCAACAAAAGTTTAGGACCACGGGCTACGTCTCTTCCTTGGGGAGCTCTCGGGCTGGGTGGGGGCGCTGACGAGACATCGCACTGGTGAGGGGAACACGGCGGTGGGGGCGCCTCCGTGCAGGGGGCAGCCGGGGCAGGAGCGGTCCTGATGGAGGGAGCTGTCCCACAATCAGCTAGGAAGAGATGTTGCAGCCCTGCCAAGGGGATGCTGGGCTCATCTCCGGATGAGGAAACTGAGGCAGGGTTAAGGAGCCTGTTCGGATCCTCACGGCACCGGAGCGGTCAGGAGGGCATCCGGGAAGGACCCGAGCGCACTGTCATTCCTTGACCTCCCGCCAGCCAGGGCGAGAAGGACAGACGCAGGCCAGTGGGCTTTGCCTGTCGCTACAAAATACACCAAGGAAGCCCCAGGCTTTCTGGACCCCTGTCACAGACCAGGTCCAGGGCAAAATGTATCCTGTGTAAATGGGGCCTGGGCTTCTCCAGCACCCACGACGTCCCCACAATCCTGACCCTTCAGGTCCAAAGGACTGGGCAATGGCCCACAGTGAGTGGAGCCCTAAAGACACCATTTATTCATCCAGAGTTCCACCCCAGGGCTCTGGAGCCTGGAAGCCCAGGGGGTATTCCTGGCTCTTCCGTATACTAGCTGTGTGGCCCTGAACAAGCTCTTCAACCTCTCTGGGCCTCAGTTTCCCCATCTATAAAATAAAATAAGTCTGAATATAACACTATAATACTACATGTTATCTAATAATATATACTATGCGATAAGCATTATACAATATGTAATAATTGTGTAAAAATATGATATCAATATATAATATTATGTTACATATTTATGTATTATAATACCAGGCAGGGAAACTCCCTTCCTGGCTATCGGGGGCTCGAAGAATAAGCTGGGATTGTCTAGAAGGGAGGGGGCTCCCGGTAGAAGAACTCACGTGGGCAGAGGTGGGGGAGATTTGGCAAGTTCAGAGAAACGAGAGAGGTTTGTGGCCCAGTGCTGCATCTGATGGGGAGAAGAGGCTGGGGGGCGAGCCCAGGCTAGTCACACAGTCATTCCAATGCCCTGCTAGGAGCTCAGGCCTTGCCCTACGGGGGAGGCCCAGGAGGGGCCGGCTAAGCCAGAAACCAGGAAGAGCCACGACGCGGGGGGTGAAGCCAGATGGGCTCCCCATCCTACCTGAGCTGCTGGAGCTGGCCCAGGCCTCCCCAGACCCGGCGGCCTTCTCCGTGCCTGGTGCGGGCAGCCGGGTCCCGGTGGGCGCCCTCCCGTCTGCGGTGCTGCCTGAGCTCTCCAGGGAGCTGCTGCTGGAGCTGGGCGCTGTGGTCAGCAGGTGCTGCTGCTCGGGGCCGGGGGCACTTCGGGCCTTGTCAGCAGGCAGGTGAGGCTGGACAGGCAGGAGAGGGGCGAGAGCAGTCAGCCCATCAGCCGGCTCGTCTTCCTCTCCCTGCTCACACCCGTGCACCCTTCTGCACCCCCGTGGCCTCAGCACCCGCCCAGTTTACACAGCGCTTCTGCCCACACCTGCACCTGCTTTCCACACACGGTGCTTTCGCTTTCGGGATGCGGGATTCTGCGTGATTTCTGTGATTAGCATTTGGCTGCTCCGTTGGAGCGGGAGCCCTAAGAGGGTGGGACCACCCACCAAACAGTCCTGGAGGTGGGGCAAGATTTCCATCCTCATTTCGCATAAGGAAACAGAGGCCCAGAGGAGAGTGGCTTTCCTAAGGTCACCCCAACAGCACAGGGTGATGTGGTCCAGCCTGGCGGCCAAGAGCGCAGAGCCACACCCACGTGGGTACAAAATCATGACTCCACCACTTATTAGCTGTGTGCCCTTGGACAAGTTACTTAACCTCTCTGTGCCTCCTTTCTTTCATATATCAAGGGGGAGTTATAAGCCGACCTCCCAGGGCTGTCACGAAGATTCAATGGCTGGATATTTGTAAGGTGCTCAGGACAGGGCCTGTTACGCCGTAAAGCTCCACACAAGGGTTTGTTAAATCAGGCGGGGGGTGGGGGGTGGGGGTGGGGGTAAACTAGTACCATGAGTCAAATCTGGCCTGCTACGGTTTTTGAACAGACAGCCTGTGAGCCAAGAAGGGTTTTTACATGTTTTAAATGATTGAAAAAAGTGTTCAAAGAATGATATTTTGTGACACGCAAAATTACGTGCCCTTTACATTCTAGCGCCCATAAATGCAACTGGCATAAATGCAACTGGCAAGTGGCAATACGGCCACTCTCGTTGGTTGATGTACAAATCTGTGGTGGCTTCCTTGCTACCACGCCAGGTTTCAGTAGCTGTAACAGAGACCATACGACCAAAAAGCCTAAAATATTTACTGTCTGGCCCTTCACGGAAAACGTTCACTGGCCCTTGTATTCAATCCATCATTCCAGAGTAGACAGCCCTTTTATTTAGAGCCCTGGGCCATGCTGGGTCAGGAACCCTTTCCAGATTCTATTCCCCAAGCCTGCTCTGTGACTAACTCCTAATAAGTTTTCCCCACAGAAGAACATAACTAACACCGACAATAATAATAAGGTATTAGCTGATATCTGCCATTCGATGCCAAGCACTGAGCCGACGTCCTTCTAAAACACTATATTGATACTTCTAACAGCCCAGTGTTTGCAGATGTAGCAACCGAGAACCAGACAGGCTGAGTTATTTGCCTGAGGTCACACAATTAGGACATGGTAAGGTGGGCTAAAACCCTTGACAGCTTTCCCGAGTGTCTGGGTTTTCAAGGTCTGGAGGCCCAAGACAAGGTGCCAGTTTCCACGTATTCCTGCTTGGGGAGCACCCAGAAACTCCACTCAGAGCCTATCGCCTGCCCACACCAGCTGAATAGGCACCCAAGCCTTTGCCTCGGGGTCCCGGGTGATTGCTAGATCCCAGGAAGAAAGGAGACAGAAGGGGCCACGTTCTCACTTGCTGCCCTTGGCCCCTGGACCAGTGCAGGATGAGACGGTCCCGGGGGGAACGAGGACCAAAGCAAGGGAAGGGCTGGTGGGACATGGCCTAGTAAGGTAAGAGGGAAGGCCTTTGCCATAGGGGTGGAGGCATGTCGGGTCCCACTCCCCAGGAAAGGCTGACACCCCTTGGCCTCCAATCCCAAGCGCTCTCTGAGCAGTCCACTCTCTGGCCAATCACTACGGCCACCCAGCCCCTGCCCCGCCCACCAAGGCTACTCCCACAGCTGAGCCTGCTTCGGTCATCAGGACGGAAGGATCTTCTTTGCAAGCTGTCCCTTGAGGCCACAGAGTCCTAGAGAGGGTGAGTCCCTGGCTCAGCATCACAGCCGGTCTGGTCTGTGGTGGAGGCGGAATGAGCCCAGATCCGTGTAGCAGAGATGCTGGCTTCCCACTGCGTCCTGCCTCCCTGGTTCACAGCCCTGGGCTTTGGAGGGATGGAGGGCATCTCAAGTTCAGGCTGGACCTTTGCCCAGGTGGTCTGATCTAGGCTACTGGACTGTACTCCTACCCTTGCTCTGCGCTTGGACAGGCAGGGGAAGGAGGGACAAGAGGGGCAAATGTCATTCCTTAAAACCCCAAAGAAGGGCCTTTTGGGAGCCAGTCTCCTGCTGCTCTACTTGTGGCTGGGGCTGGACAGAGCAGGAACCCCCAAAGGTCACGATCTGCCTCCTTCTCTCAAAGCCACAAGTTGCAAAGTTCAGGCAGGCTCTGAGTGGGGCAGATGCATCCTTGAGTCCTGTTCCTTGGGCTGGGGCCCCAGTGAGGGGGAGTATGGAGGAAGCTCACTCAAAAACCAGGATTCCAGCCCGCTAGCCCCCAGCACGCCCAGCCCCCAACATGGCCAGAGGCAGAGACTCTGGCAGAGCCACCAGCCAGGTCCTTCCACGTCTGCCTGTGTGTGTGTGTGTGTGTGTGTGCGCTCACGAGGCTCACACCTCTGTATGCACAGGTGTGTGGGGGGGGGAGGAGGTAAAACATCACACACACTTGTCTGTGTGTGTAGGAGCACATGTGAGGGCACGTGCTGGGGGTGGTGAAGAGAGGCTTGTGTCTCTGGCCATTCTCATTAGCTGTGTGACCTAGGGAAAGTCACTTAACTTCTCTGAGCCCAAATTTTATTTCCCAAATAAAAACCGGGGCAATAATCATGCTGTCTGGGTGTCAGCACGGCTGTGAGACGAAGCAATGCACGAGCACACACGCTCGGCACCTCCCAGGTGCTCACTCTCGTTGTTAAACATGAGCCCACGTGTGAGTGTGTCCGTGGGAGTGACTGACTGTGGGTGAGCTCACATACGTGGGTATGCTGGCCTTGTCCAAACAAAGGGAGGCCACCGTCCGGCCATGCGTTGGAGTCACTTCCGCAGCAGGAGGGGTGGGAGGCGCCGGGTCTCCCCCCTCCCAACCCCAGCGGCCCAGGTCTGGAGCATGACCCGGTGGCCTCTCAGCAGGGGCTTCTGCCCACCAGCTGAGTGGACGCAGGCTAAGCATGGCAGGGGCAGGGGCGGGAGCCTGGGCACTGGGGGGCATCTAGGAAGACGCCCACCCCGTGAGCTCAGGCCCTGCTGGGGGATAAGGGCAAAGCCTGCAGATTCAGACTGGGTCTCGAACCCGGGCTATGCCCCTTGCCTAGTGGTCTAAGCTTAACATGGGTAGCTGACCCTCGCTCGGTCTCAGGGTCCTCATCTGCACAATGGAACTGCTTCTAGTGCTTGCCTCACAGGGGTGCGTGAGGGTTCGGTGGCAGGGGACAGGCAAAAGGCCTGGCACGGGGCTCAGGAGCAGCGGGCTCACACGCTTCCTCCCAGCTGCACACTCAGCAAGCTCCTGGCAGCTTGAGACCGGCCATGGTGGGAGCAAACACCGCAAATTCGAGCTCGGGTTTTTGGGTTTTTTTGTTTTTTTTCCTGCCCAGAGAGCCGATTACCAGCACACCACTGGGCGCGATAGTCAACCACACTCTGCAGATAATTAAGCTACACTCAGTGAACACGAAACTCCGTGAACGGAAAGGGGAAGTTAGAGGCTGCTGGGGCCACACCCGAGACACCCTCGGCGCACTGAGTATTGGGAAACCCTGGGTGGGGAAACAGAATGTGGTAGTGAGGCTGCTGGGTGTGTTGGCTCTCAGTGCCACCCGGCAGCAGCTGTCAGCATCGCTGAACTGAAGCCAGAGAAAAAGGAAGGAGTGGCATTTGCACGCTGGAGGAAGGAGAAACGGTTTGAACCTCCAAACCAGAACGTGCATCTGCTGAAATACTGCAGGGCAGGTCAAAGAGCACTGGGTCAGGGGTCCAGAGATACACTGCTGTATGGTCTGGGACAAGCCACTTTCCCTCTCTGCACCTCTTCTCTTGACCGAGGGGAAATCAGTCTCTAGTCCCTACCAAGTCCAACTCCCTGTGTAAACCCTGGGCACTGGGCCACCAAGGGCTGAGTTTCTTCCCTCGCACAGCAGTTCTCCATCAGGGGCAAGTCTGTCCTTCCTCCAGGGGACATTTTGCAGTATCTGGAGGCATTTCCAGTTGCTGGTCCTGAGAAACGGTGCTCCCGGCATCTGCTGGGGGGGGGGGGGGCCGGTGATCTTGCCAAACAGCCTCCAATGCAGGGGACAGCCCCCCCGTGACAAACAATGATCTGGCCCCAGGTATCAAAATTGCTGAAGTCAAGAAACCTTGCCCCAGCAGGACAGGGGACATGGAGGGAGTGCCTCATCTGTTTCCCCATCTGTAAAGTGGGTAAAAATTCTGCCCTGCCTACCAGGCACGGGGTTGCAGCAAACACTGTGTCCTAGCTCACCCCGCACCCATTTCCAAGTCCTGTCCCTCCCCTCCTCCACCACAGAGGCTGGGAGAGCAAAGCGCCCCCTTTTCTAGCCCCCCCTTGCAACTAAGGGTGGTCCCCACGACACCACTCTGGCCAATGAGAGGGAAGGAGAAGCCCACTCAGGGCTATGAGCGTCTGATTCCCTGATAAAAGGCACCATCAATGGCCTGGCCACTCTCTTTCCCGTCTTTTTCCTGCCTCAAACCTGGAGGCCACATGCAAAGTGGGGCCCACTATCTTATGATATAAGGCCACAAGCAAGAGAACAAAGGCCAACAGGCTGAAGGTGGCGGAGCCTGGGGTCCTGCCGACCTCACAGGATGCAACCCAACTGTTCCAGCAGCTGTCAGCCCCCCCAAACTCTGGGATGCAAGAAAAGCCCCTTTGCTTTAAGTCATCCTTAAGTTTTCGGTCACTTTCAGGCAAAGGCCTTCCTGATAAGAAACTGATGAACTACTGTGTCAGTGGTCTGTCTCTAACAAAAGTCCCTCACGGACCCTAATTTATAAGAGAAAGAAAGAAAGAAAGAAAGAAAGAAAGAAAGAAAGAAAGAAAGAAAGAAAGAAAGAAAGAAAGAAAGAAAGAAAGAGAAAAAGAAAGAAAGAAAGAAAGAAAGAAAGAAAGAAAGAAAGAAAGAGAAAGAAAGAAAGAGAAAGAAAGAAAGAAAGAAAGAAAAAGAAAGAAAGAAAGAAAGAAAGAAAGAAAGAAAGAAAGAAAGAAAGAAAGAAAGAAAGAAAGAAAGAAAGAAAAAGAAACAGAAAGAAAGAATCGGGGCACCTGGGTGGCTCAGTCAGTTAAGCGTCTGACTTCGGCTCAGATCACGATCTCACAGTCCGTGAGTTTGAGCCCCACGTGGGGCTGTGCGCTGATGGCTCAGAGCCTGGAGCCTGCTTCAGATTCTGTGTCTCCCTTTCTCTCTGCCCCTGCCCTGTTCACACTCAGTCTCTCTCCCTCAAAAATAAATAAACATTAAAAAAATTTTTTAAATGGGGCACCTGTGTGGCTCAGTTGGTTAAGCGTCCGACTTCCACTCAGATCATGATCTCACAGTTCGGGAGTTCAGGCCCCACATCAGGCTCTCTGCTGACAGCTCAGAGCCTGAAGCCGGCTTTGGATTCTGTGTGTGTGTGTGCGTGTCTCTCTCTCTCTCTCTCTCTCTCTCTCTCTCTCTCTCTCTCTGCGCCCCTCCCCAACTCACCCTCTGTCTCTGTGTCAAAAATAAATACACGTGAACAAAATTTTTTTTTAAAAAGGATCAAAGGTGAGCTGCTTTGATGGAAGTGGAGAGCAGGGCCCAGGGTCTGGGACCCAAACTCCCGCCTCTACCTCAACCCCAGAGACGACGCCAGGCCCTCTTTGGAAAACCAGGGTACCCCAGCGTGGCTCCACGGGGAAGCGCTCTGTGAAGGTCACGGACAGCCCGCCAACTGTTGCCGCTGAGCGAATGGCACTGCCCTGCAGGCTGGGCTGAGCAGACATTGTTTCCTTCTGACGGCGAGGACACGGAGTCATGCGCCATTTCACTTCTGCCCGCCGTCACACTATACGTCCGTGACCACGTGCCTGCCGCTGACACCGCCAGCGCCCAGTGCTCTGATGGTGCCCTTCACACTCGCAGCCTCTTTGAGCCCACGGAGGGCTGCCTAACCCCCAGGGACAGACACCGGCTGGCCCTTCCTCGGCCTCCCAGAGCTGCGCACCCCCAGACACCGGACAGACCAACCCCCAGAATGCACCAGTGCCCGTGGGCATGACACGGCCCACCAGTAAGGAGACTGGTGAGGAGGAGGAGGGGGAGGGCAGAGGGGGTACTCACCACTTTGGCTTCTCCTTGTAGACAGAAGGGCTTCTCTGCAAAGAAGAGAGAGGCGACAAGTCAGGGAGCATGGCTTCCTCAGGCCACACCTGCTCTAACTAGGAGGGCAGCATGGGGCCCAAGCGGAACCAGCCAGAGCAGGCCCGGCCCTGGGGGCGGTGCACAGTTGCCCTCCCCAACTCCCCAGACGGCCCGACCGTGTCCCACCCCCTCCGCCACGCTCAACCATTCTCCGGCATCCTCCTATGTGCTCACACCGTGCCTTCTCCTCAGCGTGCCTTTTCTTTCCTACACACGTCTGCCCGTGGAAATCTGACTCAGCTCAGATGCCACCTGCTCCAGAAGGCCTGACTCCCCCGGGATTTCCAGACACAATCCTAGACTCCCACCCCCTTGGACAGCTCTGTGGCATCTTGCCTTCTTTAAAGGTTTTTGTTTTTTTTTTTAATTTTTTTAAAGTTTATTTTTGAGAGAGGGAGGGAGGGAGAACACAAGCCAGGGAGGGGCAGAGAGAGAGGGAGACAGAGGATCCAGAGACGGGCTCTGCACTGTCAGCACAGAGCCTGATGAAGGGCTCGAACTCACAAACCATGAGATCATGACCTGAGCCAAAGTCGGACGCCAAACCGACTGAGCCACCCAGGTGCCCCGCATCTTGCCTCTTTAGTAGGTAAGTTAGTGGCACTGCCTTCTACCCCAGGCTCTGAGCTCCTACAGAACAGGGGCTGCCCTATCCAGCTGTCTGACCCACAAAACTATGCCCAGCACTGGACTGACCGGAGGCACCCCAGAAAAGCTTCCTAAACAAACGGACGGATGAATGAATGAATGAATGAATGAATGAATAAATGAATGTGTCCTGAACAAATGCTTGAATGAATGAATTATGAATCTGTCCTGAACAAATGGATGAATGAATGAATGAATGAATGTGTCCTGAAGAAACGGATGAATGAATGAAAGAATGAATGCATGAAAGAAATAGGAATGAAAACTTACTTTTTTTCTGGGTCATAATGACACATTTCACCAGCCCTATGATCACCAGACCCAAGGATGTCACAGCCACAATCAGTCCTAGAAGGACAAAAAAAAAAGCTCCAAACAACTGCAGAAAGCAAACTCAAACAGACCAGGGAGCCAGGCAGCTAAGTCAGTGACCAAACATGTCTGGGATGTCACAGGAGGGGGAAGCCCCGTCCAGAGACTCTCAAATTTAATCACAAGACAAATAACCAAAAAATCTGACCAAACAAGACATGTCTGTTGGCCACATCCAGCCCCAGGGTCACCAGTTTGAGACCTCTGGCCTTGAGGTAGTCCTAATCCCAGAAGGGAAGCCCATGGGGTGACCTGGCCCACCCCAGCGGCTAATGAGTTCATCAGAGACGGCAACCAGGAAACCACCTCTGCCTGCAGATAAAACGCGGACCCTGCCTCTCCCACCCGGGCAGTTCTTCGTGACAGCACCAGGTCTTGGAAGAAGACAAGCCTCATCACTCGCCTCCCAGAGCAGAGCAAAGGGTGCAGCCTGCAGGGGGCTCTCAGAGAGACTCGGAGCTCGAACAGGGGAAGGGACGCAGGGAGGCTGAAGGAGCCCTCCTGGGACTTACCAATGAGGAGAGAGATGTCGCCCGTGCTGAGCCCTTCAGCTGGGGGGGTTGGGACCATCACAAACAGAAGGGAGGTGCTAGGGGCCGTGCGAGGGCCTGGAGTCGGCTCCACTTGCTGGGATAGTGTAGACGCTGGCTGGGACGTGGGGGCTGGGCGTGGGGCCATCCTCAGGGTAGGAGGCACAGATGCGCAGACGGCATCCATGGTTGCATTGCCAGGGATGGCCACTGAGCCACAGCTGAGGGAGGAGGAGGCTTGGTCAGGGCACAACAGAGGCCTGAGGGCTCAGCATGGCTGGGCTCACTCATGGGAGCCAGGAGGGAGGAGAGAGTATTCGTGCCACACGACCCCTCAGAACCGCCCCTGTCTGTCCCCTCCCCATCTCTCCCCATGCCCCCCCCCCCCAGTGCTGACTGCCAGGGCAAGGATGCCACTCACCTGCTGTCTGTGCTGGGCCCCACCCACCCACTGTAGGATAAACCCACCCAGGAGCTGAACAGGGGTTTGGCAATGCCTCCACCCGAGGGAACGAATGCGGGGATTTCAGGCACCATGGCATGGCCAGTCTGTGCTCTAGACCCCACGGTCGCCCAGGGACTGCCCTCCCTGCTCCTCCAGAACCAAACGACCCAGCCACTCACATCCGGTGGGGCCTGCAGACATCTGTGGACGACGTTGTGTCGGAGAACGTCCCTGGGCCACAGGGAGCGCACGCCACATTTGACGTTGCAGTTCCTTCGAGGAAAAATTGGAACCCGTCGCCAACTCAAATACTTAGCAGAACAACTGGGCCTTGGCACAAGAGTCCCGGGGGAAGTCTGAGGGGCCTACGGACCTCCGTCTTCACCTCCATCCCTTAAAACACACAAGTGCGTGTGCGCGTGCCCACTGGGCCGAGGTTGATGGTTAACCAAATCTAGTGACTTCCTGGTCTCCGGGGTCATGTGGGTTCATCTTCCATGGCACCACCCGATTTTCCAGTAACCCTGGGCTTCAGCTGACCCCTCTCTGGATCCCCAGGGCCTAGTGCACAGCAGAAGCCTAATCTGGCATGCCGGAGGAAAGGAGGTAGGGGGAGAGGGCGGGCAGCTGGCCACCGCTGCTGACATTCCCGGGCTGAGCTGATGGGTTGGTGCCCATGAAGGAGAGGCCCAGCGGGGTCCCTGAGGCCCACTGGCTCCAGCCCCATACCTGGCCTGGTCACGCCGAAGCCCGGGCGGCACCTGTGCAGGGGCGCACACAGCCGGCACCCTTTCTGCCTCTTCAACGTGCAGTACCAGCCCGGCCTGCAGGTGCAGACGCGGTTCTGTTCCGGAGTGCAGGCCTGAGTCTCCACTTGGTCTACGAGAGCGAGAGGGCAACCCAGGGTTATTCCCGCCTCCGCCGGCCCTGCCCACCACCGTGCCCACCCCATCGCCCAGCCAACCCGCCACCCACAGAGAGCTCTGGTCTCCAGCAGGCTGGTGGACCGCCCCACGCCCCAGCACGGGGCAAAAAGAACACTGGCCACGCAGTGCCAAGGCCCGCGGTCTCGCGGGCACGGTTCTCTCATGGCTGCCCTTGGCCTGCCTGCCCATGGGGCCGTGAAAGGGGATTTGGTGAGACACAAGATGAAAATGCTGTTGACGGGGCACCTGGGTGGCTCGGTGGGTTAAGCATCCGACTCTCGGTTTCGGCTTGGATCACAATCTCATCATGGTTTCGTGCGTTCGAGCCCCATGTCGGGCTGCACACTGACAGTGCGGAGATCACTGGGGATGCTCTGACTCCCTCTCTCTCTGTGCCTCCCCCACTCACACTGTCCCTGTCTCTCTCAAAATAAATAACTAAACTTAAAAAAAAAAAATGCCGTTGGTAAACAGGGAAGGGCTGTACCCATACAGCCCCAGGCTCCGGAGCACGAAAACACCTGGCCTGGGGTAATCCTAGCCAACTTTCAGTCAAAGGGGCTGGGCTGCACGACGGCGGGGGGGAAGGTGTCAGGGCCCAGCCCCGGCTCTGAACCCACTCACCAGAGGTGCAGCGGGAGTCACAGCTCAAGCACTCGCGCACCCAGTTCCAGAGCTTGGTGTAGGTGCTGTCCTCGCAGCGGGCACACACGGTATCTGAGGTCTCGGAGCACAGCGACTGTGCATGGTAGCCTGAGAAAGCAAGAGCCAGAGGTCAGTGGGGTGGGAGCTCTGCCAGGGCCCCGGGCTCATCCACCGTTCCCCAGAGACCCAGCGTCTTAAAGCCTGGCTGGGAAGGCTCTTTGAGAGGGTTCCAAGTCCTTCACCGAGTCGTCCAACATCTTGCAGGTCCCAGCTGCCACTCCATCTCCAAACCCCTGATGCTCATAAAATACTTTTCCCTCTGCTCTTTCCAGATGCCTGGGATTCTGCCAATGGGACTGCCTGTTACTGGTCAATCACACTTTAGTGAGAACTGGCTTTCTAGCTCCTTTCTTCTCGATAGCAACAATTCTCTTTACCTGTGGGTGTGAACTAGCAGTAAGCCGACAGTACAAATGTAGTCCCTGGTCTCCTACCAAGGATGAGGACATGGGACTTGTGGGCCTAGAGAGAAGGCATGCCAGGAGATAGGACAACATCAAAGCAAACCATTAAGGAGTTTCTCTCTTGAGCCTTGAGCCCTATCCTGCCATCTTCACTGCCGTGCTAATCCAGTAACTTCTTACGGGGACCCTGCCAATTAACAGAAAAAGAGTCACTTGTGAGGTCTCTTAAAATGGCTATGGGAGGGGCGCCTGGGTGGCGCAGTCGGTTAAGCGTCCAACTTCAGCCAGGTCATGATCTCGCGGTCCGTGAGTTCGAGCCCCACGTCGGGCTCTGGGCTGATGGCTCCGAGCGTGGAGCCTGTCTCCGATTCTGTGTCTCCCTCTCTCTCTGCCCCTCCCCTGTTCATGCTCTGTCTCTCTCTGTCCCAAAAATAAATAAATGTTGAAAAAAAAATAAAAAAAAATGGCTATGGGAGATGACAGGTACACATGTGCCTGCCCACACCTCAGGCTAATGGCTCAGGGGCCCTCCAATGGCTCCCTAGCTTCCGCAGAATAAAATCTGCCCTCCAATGGCTCCCTAGCTTCCGCAGAATAAAATCTAAACTCCTTACCATGGCTCCTGCTAACTCACTCACTCTGGGCCACACACTGGCCTCACTGGTCCTCGAGTTCACCAAACAGGCTCCTACCTCAGGACCTTTGCACTTGCTATTTCCCCAACCCAACAGGCTGTTTCCTGTACATTTGGACAACTCACTCCTTCGCCTCCTGTGTGCCTCTGTCCAAGTGTCAGCTCTTCAGAGAGGGTGTCAGACTCCCTGACCACTCCATATAAAACAGCAGGCCTAGTCCATCTGTCTCCACTGACTTTACCCTGCCTTGTTTTCTTCACAGCATTTACCCTCTGATGGGACCACATGTCTGTTTCCTCTGTTGGTTGGTCTGTGCCTCTATCAGATGCAAAATCCATGAGGGTGAGGATTTTCTCTGCCCTGTTCTCTGCCCTGCTCTCTGTTGTATTCCCACCACTTCGAACAGCACCTGACACTTAGCAGGTGCTAAGCAGAGAAAGGGAGTTGGGAATTCTGCCAGGAAGAGGGAACAACATGTGCAAAGGCCCTGAAGCAGGAGGCAGCATGGGGCCAATTCATGGAACTAGAAGGAATGCGGTAAGAATTGAGCGCTGTGACCCTACCCCACTCCAAGCCCCCCCCCCCGCCTGCCACACACCCTCTCCAGTGGGTCAGGGCCCCAGTGGCCACCTCTTACTTACCAGGCTGACACTTGCTACAGCACATCTGGGTCCTCTCATCGAAGTATTCTGTCAGTTGGCATGAGCTTCCAGGCTCCGGAACGTAGGGGAGTAACGCAACCTGGAAGAGGGAAGGGAAGGACAGCCATCAGCATGGCCACCCCTGGACTGTCATACTTAACACCCATATCCCCATCCTGTGGCCTGCAGGTGTTTGGCCCTCTCCCTGCTGCGGCTCTACTGACGTGGGGACTTCTCCCTTTGAGGGGAAGGTAGGAGAGTTTTCGCCTCTCACTGCCTCTTCTTCTTCCCTCAGTGTAGCACACTCACGTCTGTAGCGGGGGCACTGAGCCAGCTGGCCGGAGCACGGGGCTAGCCCCTACCACTCCTGGGGGGCGGATGTGAGGCACCAAAGTCAGTGGCCTCAGTCACAGAGAACCACAGTGCCCAGCACAAGAGGGCCCTCTGCCTAGGATTCCTCCTATTCCTTCCTGCACCTGGGAATCACCCCTTCATGTTTCTGGCTGAATGCTGCCTCCTCTGAGAAGCCCTCCCTGACTCCCCCAGGCTGTGTCCGATTCCTCCTCCTCTGGGCTCTCTCGGAACACTGGATAGGGCCCCTTCTAACAGCCAGCTCGTTGTGCTGAAACGGGGGTACCTACTTGTCCTGCCACGTGGGCGCGCACACACACACACACACACACACACACACACACCCCATAAGTGTCTGCAATGCAGGGGACAGAAACAACGGCCTCATCATCTCTAGACCCTCAGCCTCCAGCACGGGATGCTCGCAGGGTTGGGGCTCAGTAGGTGCATGGTTGTCGATGACCAACAATGACAAGTTACCATGCGTCGAGCACCTATGGGGCGCCAGGTGCTCTAGTGAGCAGGTGCTGCTGCTCTCCACTCAGAGCCCCTTTACCCAGCAGGGCATCCATCCCCCAGCTGCCCTGGGTGCTGCCTGGTAAGGGCTCCAGCCTCCAAGTGGGACTGACAGAGCCCTGCCCCCCCCCCCGCCCCCAGGGATCGGGCTGCAGGGAAGCTGCAGGTGGCCCTCCCCTGCTCCCTTCACAGCACCACCGGGGGTTGGGGGCAGGGGCACGACTGGCAGAGCCTGGGGAAGCCAGACTCTTGGCCGGGTCCTACATGGGGGATGAGCAGCCCCGGGGAGCAGCCCCAGACCCACCCTGGCGGCACACCGCTGAGTGCCAACACCTGGAAGCCATGGGAGGGGGCAGGGGTGGGGGAGGACCCCCCCCTCCGGGGCCCGGGCTCCCTGCTACAGAGCAATCTGTGGCTCTTCCTGTCCCCACGCCTTTGCCCGAAGTGCCTTCTGCACCTGGTCTAGCTCCAGGCTTCCTCTGACAAAAATCCCTGTTTCTCTCTTCTCAGCAGCCCCCCCCCGAAGGCTTCCCCGCACGCACCCCACCCTGAATAGTCACTGGGACCCAACATCCCGACCCCCTCCCCCAGGGCGCCTGGCACGCAGGGCTACGCCAACCCCCACCCAAGACGGGTGCCCTCCAAGCCCGGGGTCGGGGGTAACTCTTTACCATGACCCCAGGGCCTGGCACGTAGCAGGTGTTCAGGGGTCATTAATCTAAGCCATGGGCTTCATGACATCTTTCCTCAAGGGGTCCAATCCAGCACCGTGGCCACGAAGCATAAACATGGGTGCAGACCCCTCCCCCCGAAGCCCACCCTCCACCCTGGGGCCAGTGCCAAAACCCCTCTAGAGAGGCTGGGAAAGACACGGGCGGCTGGCAGGGGAAGTGGGAACCATCCTGCATAACGCAGAGCCTAAAAAAGTAACTTCCACCCCATCTGGACTATAAGCTTACATGCCCACAGTTGCTCATGTCGGCGCGCGCGTGCGCACACACACACACACACACACACACACACACACACACACAGTCCTTCTTCTCTCCCCGTCCGGTCCTAGAACAGGCTGCCAGGTACTGGACAAAAGACGAAGCAAGCCTCCTTATCAGGCCTCCTCGAGGTTGGGGGTGAGGCTCACTGTCAGCGTCCAAAGCATCTGGGGGCAGAGGCACGCAGAGCAGACCCAGAGATCAAAGGCTAGGGGAGCCCCTAAACCAGAGGAATCCTACAGCTGCCTCTGCACACTCCATTCAACTGTGTACTAACCCCAGCGAAGGGCCTGACTGTCCCCCACGGCCCCCCACACAGGCCCTCCCTGCAGGCTGCGGCTGTGTGGCTTCCCTGAGGGCAGGGGCTGTGCCCCTCCTCTGGCTGAGCGCCCCCCCATCCCCAGGCAGCTGCCCCGAGGGCAGGGA
Organism: Felis catus; assembly: GCF_018350175.1. Lineage (NCBI taxonomy): Eukaryota > Metazoa > Chordata > Mammalia > Carnivora > Felidae > Felis > Felis catus. The sequence continues at coordinate 8,955,410 of NC_058375.1, read as the reverse complement.
GGGCTGCACCTCCTTCTCACCCCGGCAGGGTGGCTGGCACAGGTCTCATGGACCCTCCCCCCCCCAGCACAGCACACTGTGGGCTTCTTCCCCACATGGAACCTCAGCAGTAATAGGGAAGCCCCTCACTCACGCAGGGCTGAGAGCCACAGGGCCAGTGAGGCTCCTGGTGGCAGAGAGAAACCCTCACCCTCCCAGGGAAGCTCCTGTGGTGCAGCCGGGGGAGGCCTGCCCTGTCTGGGGGGAGGATTTCCTGTCAGGGTTCAAAAGGCCTGATGGGAAAGGGCCCTGCCTTGGCCAAGTCTGTGCTCTCTCCACCCACAGGCCAAGGGTTCCTGGATGTAGGCAGACAGCGGGACCCCCATAGCCCCCAGGCCACTGCCCGGAGGCCTCCCCTCCGGGGCCTCTTCCTGTCAGAATCTGGTTATAAACACCCTTCCCTGCACTTCCTCCTGCCGCTCTGTGTGATTCCAGAGCCCAGGAGCTGGCGGTTGGCAGAAGAGGCCAGCCCTCCCTTGAGCAATCTTAAAGCCTGTTTATGCTCTCGGACAGAGGGAAAAAAAACAAAACAAAGAAAAAAATCCAACAACCACAGCCCCGTCATGGCTAAACACTGAGGAACAGAAAGCCCCTCTGCAGAGTGGGACAAAAGGTCACTCCCTCTACTGCGGAGCTCCCAGAGCAGAGGCCCGGCCAAACCACAGCCCTGGGAGCCAGGCCTCAGTCACCTCAGGGGCCACATGGGCCAGGGGTCTCTGGATGGCCCCAGAAGGTGGCAAATGGTCTCTGGGAAACCCAGGGCTGCGGAAGCTTCTGGATCCTTGGGCTGGTATTGGGGAGGCTCAGATCCACATACACCCACCCACAGGGGAGCTCTGACATTTTAAAATGAGGAAATAAATTGGATATGACTCAATTTACTCAGCAGTTTAGCCAACCCGATCTTTCAAAACACTGTGTCCCCAGGTGAAAATTTGGAAATCACTGATGACTGTTAACCACTCATTTACAGGCGCTGGGTGGCTCAATCCGTTAAGCGGCCGACTGCGGCTCAGGTCATGGTCTCACAGTTTGTGAGTTCGAGCCCCGCATCGGGCTCTGCCCTGACAGCTCGGAGCCTGCTTGGGATTCTCCCTCTCTCCCTCTCTCTCTGCCCCTCCCCCCTCAAAATAAATAAACTTTAAACAACCCACTCATTTAAACAGGCAGGCAATCTGTGACTCAGTGTGGGGATGGGGGACGGGAGATGATGGATGGATGATAATGGATGGATGGATGATGGATGGATGGAAGGACAGATGAATGGATGATGGAAGGATGGATGGGATCCATAAATAAGAGGGAGAGAGGATAACATGAAGGAAGAGAGGGAGGAGGAAGGGCAGACCTAGCTAACATACAATGTATGAGGTACAGAGATTGTGCAAAATGGAGACAGAGCAGCAAAGCCACCTCCCTGGCCTTCTAAAGGCTCCAGGCCATCCCAGGGCGTGGCTGGTGCCAGGGTGACACAGGACTGCGCACAAGGAGGCCACGAGGGCCCCCCGCTCACCTCCTACAGGCTTCAGAGCTGTCAGCTGCTTCATCTCCTCTGCTCAACATGGGCCTCCCTCCACCCAGGACAGAAGAAACCCGCGGAACAGGGCCCCTCACACCCGCTGTCTCCCAGGCACGGCTGCACGTGCGAGATCCGCGGTCCCGCAGTCTCCCCACGACGTTCACAGACGCTCAGAGGCGAGGTGACGTGTCTGAGGCCACGGCACAAGAGCCCCGCTCCTTGTCCCACCTCTCTTCTCCTCTCTTCTCTTTTTTTTTTTTAATTTTTTTTTTTAACGTTTATTTATTTTTGAGACAGGGAGAGACAGAGCATGAACGGGGAGGGTCAGAGAGAGAGGGAGACACAGAATCTGAAACAGGCTCCAGGCTCCGAGCCGTCAGCACAGAGCCCGACGCGGGGCTCGAACTCACGGACCGCGAGATCGTGACCTGAGCCGAAGTCAGACGCTTAACCGACTGAGCCACCCAGGCGCCCCCACCTCTCTTCTCTTGGGGAGGTCCCCAGAACACGGGACCAAGCGTCCCTTCCCCTCGACACAGACCCGGGACCTCAAGTGCCTCCCAAACTCAGCACACCCTCCCACCACGTGGCCTACATCACTCTTCCAGCTTCTCGGCTTTGGCCCTTTGAGGAGGAAGGAAAACCGTGGGGCCAGGCGGCAGGCGCTTCACGGAAGCCAACTTCCACCCCCCAAAGCAGGGGGGCGTGTGCCCATCTCACAGCTCAGGGAGATCAAGTCATTTGTCTAAGGTCATCCAAGAAGGATGGGGCGGAGCAGCTCTGGTCCTGCCGGAGAAATCTCTGTCCCCTCCTCAGGACGGCTGACAGAGCCAGGTCCTCGGATCTGCCCTCCGCCTTGGTCCCCGAGCCACCGCAGTGCCACCAGCTCCTACGCACCCACCTCCGCGCCAAGCCGGACCTCCGGCCCTGGCTCACATGGGCACACAGGTTCTATCTTTCCTCGGGCTCTCTTTCTCACACACACACATGCCCCCCCCCCCAGCACCGGGGACCCCTCTCAGCCTCGGGCCAACAACCTCTGACCTCAGGTGACCACCCAGGAACCTCAGACCAGGCCGGTCCTCCGCAGCAGGCAGGGACGTTCAGCGCCCAAGACCTGGCTCGTCCCAGAGCCGCCCGAGTCACCAGGCTCCGGAGAGGACCCATCCTCAGGCTGGCAGCAGAGGCTCGAAGGTGGCAGGAGCTTCAGACGCCATGTCAGCAGCCCCCCATTTAATGGTGGAGGAAGTCAGGGACGAAAGTGGACACGGTCATTCACTCCCAGCAAACAGTACTGAGCACTTGCTCCCTAGGTGCTGGGCATTACCGCACCAACCCGCCCCAGTCTCTGCCCCTCCCGGGAGCAGGAGGCACCACCTCTCTGATCCCTCATTCATTCACCTGCTGAGTCGGAAGTGCCTTTTCCTGCCCGCTGCCCCCTCCCCTCCTGACCTCCCTTCCTCTGTCACCCTGGAGGAGCCCGACCGACCAGAGCCCAGAGCGGCCACGGCTGGGGGAGGGGACACCAATTCAAGGTGGACCCCTCACTGGAGTCACTAGCCAGTGAGCGGCAGGCCAGGGCAGCCTCGCCCGGTCTGAGATGGAGTCAATGCCCTCGCGGGGAATTGGGCAACCCTTGCACGGATGACTTCTGTCCTTCCCGCTCCTGGAGCCGGGCCCGGCCCCGTGTGTACCCCAAGGTGGCGGCCCTCGATTTCTTCTATTTATAAACAGTGAGAGAGAGGAAGGGAAAGCAGGGCAGGACCGAGGAAGGAGAAGCTGTGGCCGCCAGGATGGCGTCATCTGAGAGTACCAAACTGGGGACGGAGCCTTCTGCCCTTCCTGCCACCGTGAGCGCAATCGATGCCGTTGGGGTCTTCGGGGCCTTTTAATTTTCTGGAGACCCCTCCCCCCCCCCCCCCCCGCTTTAGATGCCAGTACCCTTGGGAAGGGGTCACTCTCCCAGCCTCCACTGGGAGCCCCGCTGGGAGGGAGAGGGCGGGGAGGGGAGGAGGGGGGAGGAGGTCACAGGGAGAAGCGTCGGGCTTCGGGGAGGAGCACGTGCCTCTCAAAGCTACCCTTGTCGGGGAGCCAGAAGGACGCGGAGGCTGCGCAGACCCGGGAGACCCGCCGACTGTATACACGCAGCCCTGGGCACCACACGCGTTCTCTCGTTTTATCCCTTCGGCAACGCAAGGGGGTCAACATCACCCCATTTTAGGGATGCAGAAACAGAGGCTTTGGGAGATTCGATACTAAGTCCGAGAGCAGCCGGCCAGCCAGCGGCAGACAGGAAGCAGTCACGGTTCCATCTGCCTCCGTGTCCTTGGACAATTTTATATGCTGTGGTTTTGTCCTGCTCCCTCGTCTTGTAGAAGAGGGGCCCCGAGGGGAAGCGTGTCTCCTAGGAGAACACTCAGTGAGCAAGGTGCAGGCAGATTCAGGGATTCTCCCGAAAGGGTCTCCAGGGTCCCCGGGGGCAGAGGCCGCAGCCACGGGGAGGGGCAGAGGCATCTGCAGAAGGACCCAGGGACCCCGACACGGATGGAAACCATCTTCAAGCAATAGAGAAACCCCCTCATTTGCATGGCAGGTCTCTGGGGCCCTGCGGTGCGGTGGGAGGCGGCAAAGCCGCTTGGGCCCCGATCTTGGGGGTTCGTGGGAGCCCCGTGGACTGCAGGGTGCAGCCACATCAGGCCAGGCCGACGCGGCAACGACGTTGGGACCAGGCAACGGAGGCTCGCCTGCCGTCATGGAGAGGAACAGCGTCTGCGTCAGGAAAGACCGACCACATCACAGACGGCGGCCCAGGGGTGACACATCCCACTCCCTGCCTGCTGCCTGTGATGTCGCTTTAGAAGTGAGCCTGGGGCAGACAGGAAGCCCGGGCTGGTATCCGGTTCTTGGGGCCCGCCTTTGTGCAAAGTGCTAGGGCTCGAAGATGGCAGGATGTGGCCCCTGCCCCCAAGGAACCCTGCGGCTAGTTGCAGAGGACACCCCTTTCCATCCCTCCCGACCCCCCCCCAACACACTAGCCTGTCGGTGTGGCCCCCTCAATTCACCCGGCTCCCACCTCCCCACCCTTGGCATCTCCTGCCAGCTACAGCCTCCTCACTCTTGGTCCCCAGGCTTTCCAGATGGACCCCAAATCACCTTCCTGCAGCCAAGTCTGGCCCCGTTGAAAACCACTGGCTCCACGGCCCTCGGGCATGAGCTCATCCCCAGCTTGAGGCCCGGGCACCGGGCCCCCTGCAGCGTCCAGTTCCCTTGCCCAACCATCCCGACCCCCACGGCAGGGCCAACTCTCCAGCCTCTTTCAAGGGCCCTCTCCACCACCACTTTAGCAAAACCTCCGAACTCCCAGATGGGGCCAGAGGTCCCTCCTGGGGGCCCCAGTGACAACCTGAGTAGATCTCTACCCTGCCCAGACCTCTTCTTGGTTAATTACCTGTTTCCCAGTATCTCCCCCTCAAAGGCAGGCACCATGCCCCCTCCACACACTCTGGCTCTGAGCCGGACATCTGGGTTTGAATCCCAGCTCTGCCCTTCACCAGCCTCAGTTCTGTCATCTATAAAATGGGGACGAATATAGTGCCCACCACATGGAGCCATTGTGATTCACTGAGTCAATGCGTGTCAGGTGCCCAGTGCCGTGCCCGGCTGGCAGTAAGAGCTAAGTGTTCCTCGTTGGGTTTTTATTACTCGCTGCTCTATGTCCAGCCCAGGGCACGGCCCACGGTAGGTGCCTCACAGAGGCTGAACTGTTTAACAGATGCAAAAGTTTTCGTTTCCAATTAGTTGAAATGAGGTGGAGTCAGCATGAGAACTGGGCAGGAAATGGCTCGCAAGGAGAGCAGGAGGTGTCTGTCCTTAGCTGGGGTAGACCAAGCAACAGCCTTCAGATAAGAGCCTGTCACAGCCACGGCGACCACCGCGAAAGTACAGAGCTCTGGAGCGCGATGGCCTGCGGTGGGATCTTGGCTCCGCCTCTAGTAAACTGACAGCCTGAGCGCACAGCTCAACCTCCCTGTCTCCACCGCCTCTCCTATCAAAACCGCCCTCCTCCAGGGAAGGAGGGGCTGTGAGAATTGAGGGCTCGGGGAAGGCAGAAGCGCCTCCCTCCCGGGATGTCAGTCCCAGCCCTGGGCTCACTGCACTCTCCTGGCCCGGATGCAAAGTGACAGAGACGCGGTTATCCCCACCTTGCCAGTGGGGAAAAGTAAAGCTCAGAGCGGAGTTCAAGGTCTCGAGGCCCTCGCAGCAGAGCTATGCAGTTCCCCGGAAGTCCTGAGATCTCACCTCACACCTGAGACGAGTGGATAAGCCACGCACTGTCCCATGGCACCCCGGCGGTAGCCCGGGTGACCGAGGCCAGGCTCACGGGTGGCTGCCCACGACAGCTCCAGGAACACGAGGCTGACGCTGGCCACCATCACTTGGCTCAGGCCGGGGCAGGGCTGAAGCCAGAGGGACCTTGTGTTGCAGGATGGGGTACAGAGGGGCAACCCCTCCTCCTCCTCCGGAGAACCTCTGTCCCACACTAGGTCTTAGGTCTAGTCCAAAGGCCTCCTATTCCTCCCTGAAGCCTCCGATCCTTCCTTCCTGTTTGGCTGCTAACTCCCTCAGCCCAGAGCTCCTGCTTAAACTATTGCAACAGTCCCTCCTCATCTGACTTGCCCACCAAGGCCAGAGTGATCTTCCTAATTCACTCTCTGCTCTAGTCACTCCCTTGCTCTAAAACTATCAATGGCTTCCCACTGCCTCAACCCCTGATAGGAGGTGAGGGTTGTGCCAAAATCATATCATGGACGCTGGAGTGAAGATGCCTGGCTTTGAATTCAGACACCACCACCTCCCCCCCCCTTATTAGCTGACAGCATCAGAGTTTGTTTGTTTAATAAATGAGGTTAATAAACCTCAATCTTCTCATCTATAGACCGTATACACTTCACGGGGCTGTTGTAAGGATTAAGTGACATAAGACATGTAAAGTGGCACACACTCCAAAAATCACCGCTGTAACCACTTTTAATGCAATCTTTATATTTGTTACTACTTCCTTTAGTTGGCCCCAAACAGCCCATAACCTCTTGTGCCCTCACTGCTCCCAATGAGGCTTTTGCCCCAGCTAGGCTTTTGTCCACTGCTACACCTGCCTCATGGCTCCCTCCACGCCATTCCCCCTCCTGGACCCACTCATCTCGATCCTGCTCACCCTCGGGGCTCAACTTTTAGACAGCTCCCTGTGTGGTCATCGCAAGAGGACAACTTGGAAGAGGCCAGGATGGGGTGGCGGGGAGGGGGCAGAACCAGGAAAATGACAAGGAAAGATGAGGACAGTGACCAAGAGGCGGGCCAGGCAGAGAGTAAAGCCCTCGGGGGCGGGGGGGGGTGGCGATGGCTGGGGAGGACAGGGGGGAATCTTGCCATGTGTGTGGGAGGGCTCAAGGCTGCTGGGAGGACAGGACAGGATGGAGCAGGAGACGGAGGCAGCAGGCAACAGGGAGAAGCCAAACCCGGAGTCTCTAAGAGTGGCAGACAGAAGCCAGGCTGTGGGTCAGCAGGAGGAAGGACAGACAGGGGCGCCCAACGTGCTGGTGAGCATCCTGATGACTGAGGTGCCGGGAGCCCCTGCCGGGAGGGTCACTGTCAAGACCAGACAGGGGCCTTCCAAGGGCGGGCGGTGTGTGGAGGCAGAACTGCACTCCACCCTCTGCCCAAAGCCACGAACCACCCCCTACCCCGTGCACCACCTCCCCCAGTCCCTCCCCCCGTCTAACACTCGGGGCCAAAGGACTCCAAGGCAGGGGTGGGCAAGGTCCACGCTGATCTCAACTTCCAGCTGCGGCAGCTGAGGCTCAGAGAGGAGAAGGAAAGTGGCCAGGCCCCCCAGAGCTGGAGACTGAGCCAGGCCCAGGCCCCAGACCCCTCAGCTCCCAGCCTCACGCTCTGGTCACTTCTACAGCCTCTGGCATCTCTCCTGACAGGCGCTGGAGAAGGCCTCCCACGGACGGCCCACAAGATACCCGTACACAGCCTGCCTGTCCTGTCCCCAAATCCTTCCCCACACTGCTCCCCACCTCGCATCCCAGGCCCACTCAATTCCCTGAACCTGTGGCCACAGCAGCCATGCCCACTCAGGGCCAAGCTCAGATTGAAACAGATGGGTGGGCCACCGTCTGGACATCAAAAGAAAACAAACAAAACCCCCTGGGGATTTCTGCCCTGTCGGAGGGGCTGGGTCAACTCAGGGCCCCGGCTCCAAAGTCACGGACAGAGCAGCAGTTTGCTGGCCTCTTGAGGACCCAGAAACAGACTCATCCTGTGGCTCTTGAAGTCATTCCGCATTCCACACTGCCTATGTGTCTCACAGGTGACACCAGAGACGAAGCCTGTCCCTGCAAAGAAGACGTGGAGGCTCAGAGAGGTAGAAGAACGGTGTGTCAGACAACAAGAGAGCAGGGCAGAGACCAGACCACGGCTCCAGCCTGGGGCCTCCTGGACAGCTGCCCCCGCAACTCAGCTCCCCCAGCGCCGCTCACCTCTGGGGCAGAAGGAAATCTATTTTCCCAAACCCCAGTCGGTAAACAGACACTTCCTCCTACTGGGTGCGCACCCCGAGTGCCCCAAACCACAGTGATGTCACTATTTCCCCGGTGACCTCACAACATGCCACAGTGGAAAATGACCGTGAGCCCCGCAGGGGTGGGCCTTGAGCTTCAGAGTCCTAGCCCCACAGTCAGTAGCTCGGCAGAGGGGGGACAAATGCCCAAAGCCCCGGGCTGTGAAGGACGCCTGCCAGACTCAGCACCAGCGGGGAGGGCTGTGTGCCCATCACAGGTAACAGAGGGCTTCTTCGAGGAAACCGTCACTCCCACCGAGGCTTCCTTGAACTCGTGGGTTCCCAGACAGCAGGCCCTGCAGTGGGTGCCCACGGCATAGACTTACTCACGGTTTGAGGCCCCAGGGAGTCTGGCTTCTGAATTTTACTAAGTGGCAAGGAGGCAGGAAAGCCATGAGTCCTGTTCTGCCTGAGGGTTCTGCATCTTGTTCTGGACGCAAGTTGACAGGCAGCCAGGAATTCTTGGTGCCACTGGGGCCTGAGTCAAGGAATCATTCCAGGCAAAGCCAGCGGGATTGAGGTCAACAGGAAGAGAGGCTGGGAAGCCAAGATATTCACAGTGGGGAGTGTTGGGCTCTGCTTCCTGGGAAAACTTTTAGACACACACCCCTCCTCGGTCTAGGCCTTTGTTAAACGCATGCAAAGTTAGCACCTCCCCAACATTCCAGGAGAGTGTTGGGATCAGTGGTGGGAGGTTTAATAGAGAGGGATGCTTAGCCCCAGAGAAGCTAAGTAACCTGAAGGAGGTCACACAGCAAGCCAGTGGCAGTGCTGGGCTGGGAACCCGGTTCTCCTGACACCTGGGCCAGTGTTCCTTCCTTGGGGCCTTGCCATCTTGGAAGTCCCTTAGAGGCTGGAGAACGGTAAACAGAACTTCAGGATCACAGAGATTAGAAACGGAAGAGATTTTAGAGATAGCCTGGAAGAAGGACCATCTTGAAGGCAGGGAAGCTGAGGCCAGACAATCCCTTTCACAGGGAGGTCTTAAGACTCCTCGAAACTGTGCCAAATGTACCCCTCGCTCACCCTCAAATGACATACAGCACCTGTCGCTCATGAAAGGAGTGGGGGAGCGATTTCCTGACCCCCTGACCGTGACCACATGCTAGGGTCCGGAGGCCAAGCAGTCGGACAGGTGGTGAGAGAGGCCCAGTGAGGGGGCTTCAGGGGAGGAAGGACAGCCAGGAAAAGGCAGGGCGGAATGAAAGTTGCTCTCAGGGATGTTGGGCATAAGCTCTGGGCAACCAGAGGTCTGCTACCCACACCTTGGGGCCCTTGTGGCTCAGAGACAGAGAATCTGACTCCCCGGTGGTCCCCGCCTCAGCCTGAGCACCATCCCATAATGCAAAGTCAGGTCAGGCCCTGCAAAGCCACCAATGCTCAAATAGCCACCAGTGAACTGCATAGCCTACAAAGCACTTTTAACCCTGACAAGCATCCAATGAGCTGGAGGTCGTTCCCATTTTCCAGTTGGAAACACAGAGGCTCCCCAGAGATAGAAAGACTTGCCAAAAACACACAGCCTGTAAACAGCAGAGGAAGGATTTGAGCTGAGGTCTGCCTGATTCTGAGGGCTGGGCCCTTCCCCTAAGTCATCAATACTGCTTTCCCATGACCCAGCAAAGGGCCCGGAACTGGGAGCCACAGCATCCCCACTTTGTTCCCGTTCCCCTGGTGGCACCCCTCTCTCCTCCCTAACCCCCAGCTTCCCTCCCTTCCCGCTTCTGGGCCAGTCACATGCCAATCAGGGCCCTGAGTCATTGCCAGTGGATGGCCCTGTCACGAGCTAGAGAGGGTATGTGAAGGACAGGAGGGAGCACTTTCAGGAGAGCACCCCTAGCCTCCGCAGACCCAATACAGCGTGAAGAGGAACCCAGAGAAATACCCCAAACGGAGGGAGACAGACTGGAACCCAGCCCTGCCACCACTGGCTTCTCAAACCCTTCTGCCTCATCCAAAAAACAGGGCCATGATACAGGTCAAGTGAATATTTTTGCGCATTTGCTCAATATTTTCTAGCACCTACGACATGCCAGGCACTATTCTAAGCCAGCGGTTCTCAACCAGGGCAATTTCTCCCCCAGGGGACGTTCAACAATATCTGGTAACATTTTAATTGTCACAACTAAAGGGGGGGGGGTTCAACTAGCATCTAGTGGGTAGATGTCAGGGATGCTGCTAAATGTACCAGAACACACAGGACAGCCCCAAAACAATGATGTGGCCCAATGTCAAGGGTGCTGAGAATGAGAACCTCGGTTCTAGGCAGTGAGTCTATAGCGGCGAGCAGGTCCCAGCCCTCACTGGGCTTACAATCCAGTAGGAAGATGCGATAAAAGTGAAAGAAACAGAACAAAGAAAACAGAGCAGCTCAGGGGAGGGAGAGCACCTGCTGGGGAGCTTTTGTAGGCAGGATGGTCAGAGAAGGGCTCTCTGAGAAGAATTCATTTGAGCAGAAAGAAGTAGTGTGATGAGACTAGGGGAGATCAGCAGGAGGAGCATTCAAGGGAAAGGGAAAGGCAAGTGCAAAGGCCCTGAGGTAGGTGTGTGTGTGACATGCCTGAGGAACAGAAAAGCAGCCAGCATGGCATAAAACTGAGAGCTGAATGGAGCACATACAAACACACACACACACACACACACACACACACACACGCGCGCGCACACACACGCACCATGGTTGACATCAAAACTCCCCCTGCCCACCCCACCCAACATACAACCTTCCTGGCTACTCCTCTAGGAAGCACTGGATGGTCAAGGCCATAAAGTATCTCCCAGCCCTGGAAAGCAATGGTGCTCCAGGATGTCAGTGAGGGTCACTCCCTAACACGAAAATGCCTGGCAGGCTCTCAGCCATTATCTGCCGCAATACCTTTCACACCCACTCGGCTCTGTGAGGACAGCAAGGTGGGAAGTGCTTTCCAGGCCCACAGTGTCCATGCCACTAACTTGGCCCAGCTCTCAAGGGCGGGTAGGGGCAGAGCCCAGGTCTGGGACCATTGGCAACGTGGCTCCTGGAGAGCTGGAGCCGGGTCATGGTCATCTGAGGTCCCCAGAGCCCGGCACCAGGGTGGGCCTAGAGTAGGTGTCCACGAATGCTGGGGGAATGAATGAACGGCGCCGTACCAGGGTGCCTGGCTGGCTGCCCGCCGCCCTGTGCAGGAGGACCAACCACCAGGCCACATCCCCAGTCAGCACACAGGCTCCCCTCTGGGAGGTCGGGCAGGGGGCATCCCGGGACAGCAGGTACACAGATCACCCATCTCCACATCAAAGGCCATTGTCCCCAGGTCAAACCGGGAGCCCCAATCTGTCCCCTTAACCCCAGCTGGCCCCAGCCCCCCCCGGGTAATGAGCAGGCAAGTAGTAGGGGCCCCTCAGCCTCCAGACTTCCGGTGAGAGGCAGGCCGACCCCCTTCCCAGCAGACAGCCAGACGGCAGGGGCCCTGCCCATCCCCCTCAGAGGGCACCAAGTGCCCTTACCTATTCCGCCAGCACACTCCTGGCATTTATCTGCCGAATGAATGAATACCAGATGAATGAATGATGCACTCCACACCAGCCAGAAACGGCTTTTAAAGGAGGCAAAAGCCCGGATGGCAAAATGAATCTGCCACACCCTGCGGCCAGTTCAGGTCCCCCGGGGGGGGGGGGGGCTCCTTCTGCAACTACGGTGAGTCACGGCCAACAATCCTGAGTGCACACTGTGGGTGAGGCAGCTGGCTGGGGGCAGCGGGGAGATCCTGACACAGGGAGCACAGTGTGGAAGAAGCTGGGGAATCAGGCAGACCTGCATTCAAATCCCCCCAGCCCCTCCCCGCCCCCAGCCCCGTAATCCTGGGAAATGTCACAACCTCTCTGGGCCCCAGCTTCCTTCCACGTCTCCAAATGGGAACAGCAGCAACCACCAGTGGGAGAGGCAGCGGGGGCCAGGAGGCCAGCCCCGAGGCTGTGGACATAGTCCGGGGCGAGGGGACCTGAGCAGACACGGGAGCTGGCCCGGAGGCGTGGGAAGTGAGAGACACCAAGGACCCCTCACACTACTCTGGGACTCAGGCGTGGTGTTGCACAGAGAAGCCCTGCACCTGTTCCCCCAATGGGCTCACATGACCCCAGGGTTCACCAGGGCAGGACAACACCCCTTGAGGCCCGAGTCTGTGACTTGACCCTGCGCTCAGACTTTCAGAGCAGGGATTCTCCTGACCCTCCTCTGTTTTCAAGACAACCTCTGGGGCAGACCCCCCCTCCCCACCGCCGCCCCAGGGTACATCCTGGCACCCACTGCAGGTGAGTCAACTCCGGTGCGACAGCCTCCATCCTCTGCCCTGGAGAGCTGGACTCTAAAGATGTCTCCAGCCGTGGCCAGTGAGTCACTTCACATTACCGCATGAGCCAGTGCCACCTCCCACCTTCCTCCCCGTGAAGATGTTCACCTGAGTCAGCACATCGCACATTCATCAGGGTAAGGTCATGAGGAGGTTGGAGGGGGGAAATGCCCCCTTTAGAGGAAGAGCGCCCCCTATGCCCTTCCACAAAATACAAGTTCTCTGAGCCTCAGTTTGCCTTCTCTGTGAAATGGGGTTATCTGTCTTACCAGACCACGCAGACAGCCCAAAACAGGCAAAGGATGCGCGATCCCTTTGCAGACTCTACCTTGCTACCGTGGTGGGTGCACGAGGCCTGTTTTCTCCATGTTTCTGCAGTCCCTAAGGGGCTCCGTCTGCCTTGGCTAAACTGCCCAGAAGGCCTCCCGCACCTCCTGTGTGTGTCCCCCGAGCTCAGATACAGGCCCTCGCGGAGGTCAGCCCAGGGGAACCTGAAGACACGGTCTCCTCCCCAGTACCCAGAGTCCGCAAAGAATAAACAGGCTCTGAAATGGTCGCCGGACACCCCAAGTCGGTCCTGGCGAAGGGGTCTGCGCAAACGCACGGGGACGCAGCCCACGGTCCTACTGTGCCCTTATTAGGCGCTTACTTACTGCACATCTGGCCCTGTTCTTTCAGACGCGCAGCCCTAGCATTTCTAAGAAAGAGGAAAACCATAGCCCAGAGGAGGAGGAAGTCTTCTGAAGAGAGGGCCCGCGTCCGCAGCGAGGACAGCGCTCCGGTACGGGACCCCCTACCCCGCCGCGGGAGGCAGGCCGGGCGCCGCAGTCGCAGGGGTGTCTGAGTCGGGGGCCAGACCCTAACGGGGATCAGCCCGGGGCCGGCCGGCTGGCCCCAAACGCCCGGGTCGGCGCGGCCGGAGGGGACGGGCTGCGCCCCGGGGCGGCGGGGGCGGAGTTCGCGGCCGGAGCGCACGTGTGCCACACAGGCCTCGGGAGGGTCCCGGCGGGTCTCCGGGCGCGCGCGGCGACCGTCTCACCCTCGGGGGGCGGCGCCTCGGTCTCCCCGAGCCCCGACACCGCGCTCCGGGATGGGGGGGTGGGGTGCGCGCCAACAGGTGGGCGTGAGAGCCGCGCGGGTCACCCACCTGGGCGGGCACGGCGCGCCCCGCGGCCCAGAGCTGCAGTCCGACGGCCAGCGTGGCCCAGAGGGCGGCGGGCGCCATGCGTGCGGCGGCGGGAGCGCGGGCGGGTCCGGCCGTCCCTGGCTGTCGCGCCCTTGGGCCCTCGCGCCTCCTCTCTGCGCCCCGCTGCCTCCGGCGCCTCCGACGGAAAGCGAAAGCCTGAGTTCTGGCGGCCGGAGGGAGGCAGGTGGAGGGGGCGGGGCGGGGCGGGGCGGGGCCTCTCGACCACGCCTCCTCCCCGCCCCCGCCCCCGCCCCCGCCCCCCTCGCGCCTGGCCCCGCGTCCCTGCTCCGGCTCTTACCCCCTCAACTCGCCCCGGGCTCCCGCTCTCGGGGACCCCTCCGCCTCCACCTCCTTCTCGTGCCCCTTCCCCTTGAAGTCACCCTCCCACCAGGTTTGTTGCTGCCCCCAGGCTGTGCCTCTCAACCTGCCCTGCATCCACCTACCCCTCCCACCCACTCCCTTCCCCCGCTGGCTCCCCATTCCTGTGGGGATGGGACACTCATTTGGAAAAACATCTCCCAAAGGTGACACGAGCTCTGGGGGACCACCCGTGTTCTATATAATTCACTCATTTGGACTCGAGCCAGACCGTCTGAGGGTGTCTCTGCATTAACCTCACAGAGTTACATTTTCTGAAGATTAAAAGCTCCCAAATGTGTATGTAACTTAATAAGCTGTGTATACTGAGTTGGCTGTTATTACTATTATCCATTTGTTAATCTATCCTCAAACTTTTTTTTTTTTAGTAGGCTCCGTGCCCAGTGTGGGGCTTGAACTCACCACCCTGAGATCGAGCCAGGTGCCCCTGTCCTTAAATGTTCTTCAAGCCCTTCTCAGAGCGAGCCAGACCCTGCCCTGCCTTCCTTCTTAAGTCTTCCATCCAGGTGACGGACAAGTAAACCAGGCTAGGACAGAAAGCCATCTGGGAAACTGAGGGCGTCCAGAGAGAGCCCAGGCCAAGGGCCGCGAGGGCTGGCGGGCTCCCCTGGGGCTCGCATCACGACCGAGCACCCACGCTCCCTGCTATCTTCGCCGTCTTCCATCTTCCTCCTCGTTGAGCCACGACTCTAATTTTTTTTTTTAACGTTTATTTATTTTTGAGACAGAGAGAGACAGAGCATGAACGGGGGAGGGTCAGAGAGAGGGAGACACAGAATCCGAAATAGGCTCCAGGCTCTGAGCTGTCAGCACAGAGTCCGACGCGGGGCTCGAACTCACGGACCGCGAGATCATGACCTGAGCCGAAGTCGGCCGCTTAACCGACTGAGCCACCCAGGCGCCCCGAGCCACAACTCTAAAGCAAGGGCCAGCCCTGTGTGGCCAGAACTCACTCCCCCAGGCCTGGGAGTCCTTGCCCCCAGCACACAGGGCATTTCGGAGGAGTGGGGTGGGCAGGGCCGCAGGAGACAATTCTGTTCTCCCATTCCCTCACTGCAGGCTGCCAAGAGGTTCAGGGACCTTTGCTCTGGGCCACCAACCCCCATGATGGAGACAGCAAGGTTGGTGCGTCTAGGCACTGAATGAAACTGGGAAGTGACTCTTGTGAGGTGGAAAATCCCATCTCCTGACCAGGAGTCTGGGAAATTACCTGGTTCCCAAACATTTCTAAGAGATAGGCCACGCTGAGGGTGCGGCTAGCACAACCCACAAACTTGACTCTGTACAGAGAGTCAGCCTCTAAAACTAGCACAAAAGTTTCTTCTGGCCCTTACTAGTCTTACCTGGCAGTTTTGAGGACTCCCCGATCTGGAAGAGACAGCCAAAGACCAGGAGTGTGTGTGTGTGGGGGGGGGGGTCACCCGGTGGATGCAGGGACAAGTGGTTCTCCATGGATGACCCACGTACCTCTCAAACCCAATGGGTCCCACTGGCTCCTCCGATGGCTCCCCATCCCAGTGAATGGCTCCTTCACCACCCAAATGTGGGGATCCTCCTGGGACCCCACCTTCCATCCCAACTCCATCAGTGGACCCAAAGGGTAGGTGGCAGCCAAGTCGAGAGAAAAGCAAACCTCTGCCTAGTGATTCTGTCAAGGGTAGTTATTTTTTTAAGTTCATTTATTTATTTTGAGAGAGAGAGAGAGAGAGAGAGTCCCAAGCAGGCTCTGTGCTGTCAGTGCACAGCCCAACACAGGGCTCAGTCTCACGAACCATGAGATCATGACCAGAGCCGAAGTCGAGAGTCGGATGCTTAACCAACTGAGCCACCCGGGCGCCCTTCTATATAGTGGATTTAATACAGAGGCATTAGTTAGAAAGGTGTTAAAGGAATTAAAAGGACAATTAGAAGAAGGGGAGATAACCCTAAGATTAACAACTACAAGACGCTGCCACCACCCCTGTGGCTGAAGATGGCACCACCAGTGCCAGGAGCCAGGGCGTCTGGGGGAATCTGGAACCGCGGAGGAGACAGAGCCACTGCAGGAGACACCATGTGAAGCACAATGAAGAGAAATATCCTGGCTTCTCCCTTCCTTTCGGGCCCTCGTCTCCCACCAGCGCCTCCCACTGGCCGAACCTAAGACGGAAAACATTTGACAAGGGAACCTGGGAAATTTAGTTTGTGCGGCCAGCCCACTGCCATAGAGAGCCGCGCAGGGGCCTGGTGGGGCCTGTGGCTGAACACAGGCCACCAGCTGGCACCGGTCCAAGGGAAAAGGCGCAGTCACCTCGGGCCCATCTAGCCTCAGGCTCTAACTCGGGTCACACACTTTCATCGAGCATCTGTGGGGCCAGCCGTGGGGTGCTGGGCACTCAGGAGGGCACAAAGCAGGCGAGAATCTCCTGTCAGTCTTGTGGGCCCTAAACTCCTTGGATATCCAGCTGTCAGAGTGGTCCTTTGTAGCCCCTCCTGCTTTGCCTGAGATCAAGGGAAGCACCCCCTCCCCCAAGAAGCAGCAGGGGGCGCTCAGTACAATGGCGACACCCTTCCCCAAATCTCTTCTCTTGGCTTCTCCAGACCCAACGCCTTCTTTAGGCTAGGGATGGGCGATGGCAAATTCTGGGTGAGCCATTCGACATTCAGTGTCAGCACACCTGCACAGGTGGCCCCGGACTCTCTCTCTCTCTCCAAGATGGGATTTGGTCTTGGCACCCACCATTGTGTACCTGCCGCTGAGAAATCTGCTAAAACTCAGCAAATGCACAGAGTCCCCTTAACACCCTGCCTTGGTCTGGATCCCTGGCTCCTTTCCTCCTGCCCCACAGCCCAGCCGTGTCTTTGGCCATGGCCATGTCTCACTCGTGTTGCTCTAGTGATCTCCCAACTGGTCCTCTGGCCTTCAGGTTCTGTCCCTCTAATCTGTGCTCCGTGGTGTGGTCAGGGCCAGCTCCCAAAAGCATAAGGCAGTCATGCCATTTCCCCCTGGTCCGGTGGCTTGAAAATCAAGGGGCGATTTTGCCCCCTGCCCTGCAAGGGACATCTATCCGTGTCTGGAGACATTTGGGATTGTCACAATTCAGGGGGCAGAGTGGTGTTACTGGCCTCTCGTGGGGTAGAGGCCAGGATGCTGCTAAATATCCTATGATACACAGGACAGCCCCCACAGCAGAGAATTATCCAGCCCAAAATGTGGGTAGTGCCAACACGGAGAACCCCTAGGGCCCTCCGTGCCCTCGCCCGTGGCTCCCCGCAGCCTTCTGAATCGAGCTCAGCCTCCTCGGTGAGATGCTGGAGGCCTTCACGTCCTGGCCCACACTGCCTGCCAGGCAGATCCCCCCCAGCCCCATACGTTAACCACCCTGGGCTCCCTGAATAACCTTGAGACCCCACCTCCGTGCCTTTGCCCCTGGGTTCCTCTGCCTGGGACGGCTTCCCCTTCCATCTGCTTGGTGATCACCGACTCCCTCTCCTTTGTGAAACTTGCCCTTAACCACACTCCACCAGCCAAGGCAGGGGTTGGTACTTTTGCAGACCTTTAGCAGAACCCTCACCTCCGTATGGTTAGCTGCTCACATCCCCTCTCCTCTGTTAGTAATTGCGAGACTAGCGGTTATTGGAAGTCTGCTCGGGGCCAGACGACTTACAGACATGGTCTTGCAGCAGAGGGGCCAAGCCTCACAGGAAGCTTGTACAGCTAGTGAAGGCAACAGTGGGCTCCCACTGAGTCAGTTTGCCAAGCAAGTGCTCAGCGGCTGCTTCTCACGCCGCTGGATTGTGTGGTCTTTGAGGGCAGAGGCACTTGGTCATGGTCCCTGCTATTTCCCCAGAGGGAGGGGCTCAGTAAAGCTGGACAGCACAGGGACGAAGACGTGAGTGAGTGAGCGGATGTCAGGGTCAAGACCCGGGAATCTAGTCCATCCCACTCCCTCCCAGACCCTACCCACTCAACGTGGTCTCCCAGGCCATGCATGTCTCAGACCCCGAAGTCCCACAGCCCACTGTTTTTGCTCCTCGGTCATGGGGAATCAGCAGGTTCCAGCAGGTAGGACTGTGGCCCTCTGGTCCCCAACCCAGGGGCTGCACGCACAGTATATACCCTTGGCCTGGGGCTCCCTGGAGCCTTTCCTCCCTTCCCAGTGCAGCCCATAGCTCTCAGAGGGCCCTCCACCATCTCACCCCAATGAGCTGATGGTTGTGCTTTGCGAGCAGGTGTGGTGGAAGGCATCGGGCCCAGGAACAGCCAGTCTGTCCGCCGGTATTTCCTGAACACCTGCTACGTGCCAGGCGTTTGGAGGAATATGGCTCTCCAGCTTTAGCCAGCATCAGAGTCATCTGGAAGGCTTGTTAAATGCGCAGATTCCTGGGCCCCACTCCCGTGTCTGTTGAGGGCCTGATGATCTGGCTTTTTAACGTGCCCTCAGGTGACTAATGGATATCTTTTGGGAAACCCTGTGTGCAGAGAGGGTTTAGCTGCAGCAGGTGCTGTGGCTAAGGGCGGTCTGGAAGGCATAGCTGTGGTTGGGTTGGCAACGGCAGTTCACGCTGTGGGGAGGTCTCAGAACCAGCCACAAAGCCAGTACCTTCTCACCTGGTCTGGGCGCCCAGTGGGATCCTGTCTCAAAGGAGCTGCTCAGGCAGCCTGACCCTACCCCCCCCCCCCCGCCCGCCTCCCCATCCCCACCCAGCTTGGCCCACAGCCAGAGCAGGCAACCTTCTCTCCTTCCACGGTCCTGCTTATCTCAGCACCCTAAATGCCCTGGGCCAGCCCCCGGATGACTCACGTCCTAAAATCACGAACAGGAAGTAACACAGTGTTAGCCACAGCCCTGAAACTGTCTTTTTCATCTGTGCCTCCCCTGGCCCCCCTCCCCCCCGCCATCCCAGGGCCACACCTCAGGCTAACCTGGTCGTGTCAAGCAGCCAGCCCCTGTCCCCATTTCCTGCCAAAGAAGACGAGGGCCGAGGAGTGCAGAGCTCCCTTCCCCCGACCCTCAGAGAGGACCCCAGGCAATTGGGGAAATGGCGTCAAGAGGGCCTCCAGTCCTCCTCCCGCACCCCCCCCACCATTCTGCCCCAACCTCCCTGTTCTAGGTTGCCTCTTCTCAAGAACCAGCCCCCAAGTCAGCCCCCAACCACCTGAAGACCCTCAGTTTCTCAGCCGAGTCAAGTGGGGCCAGCTGAGAGTCAGGGGAGAGAGGCTGATCTCACCCTCACCGCCAGCTCTGCATGATGGTGGCCGTCCGGGGCCCAGCGAGCGGGAGCTCGCGTGTGGCCTCTGCAAGAAAGGACGCGTGGCTGAGGACCGGGCGTGCCCTGGGTGGGGAAGGGGCAGCCACAGCATGACCACCTGGCTCCTCTGCCTTCTGTGGACTAGGACCGAGTCCCTGCCGGCGTCCTGACATTTGAGGATTCTGATTTTCCCGAGACCCAGAATCCGAAGCAGGCTCCAGGCTCTGAGCTGTCAGCACAGGGCCCGACGCGGGACTCGCACCCACCAATGTGAGATCATGACCTGAGCCGAAGTCTGACACTCAACCGACTGAGCCCCCCAGGCGCCCCAACACCCATCTATCTTTTTACCTTACATCGTCTTCATTTTCAGATTTTTTTTTTAGTTAAAAAAAATTTCATGGGGCGCCTGGGTGGCGCAGTCGGTTAAGCGGCCGACTTCAGCCAGGTCACGATCTCGCGGTCCGTGAGTTCGAGCCCCACGTCAGGCTCTGGGCTGATGGCTCAGAGCCTGGAGCCTGTTTCCGATTCTGTGTCTCCCTCTCTCTCTGCCCCTCCCCCGTTCATGCTCTGTCTCTCTCTGTCCCAAAAATAAATAAACGTTGAAAAAAAAATTAAAAAAAAAAAATTTCAAAGCCGAGGATCCAGAACACCCATACTTCCACTACCCGGAACTGACCAATGTTAACATCCAATGGCCACCCTCATTCCTCTCTGACATCATATCATTTAACTCTTGGCCCCTCTGCCCTCCCGGCCCGGCCTGAGCGCACAGAGCACGCTCCTGCCACCAGACCTTTGCACTTGCAGGCCTCTCCGTCTGGATCACCCTTCCTCCAGATACCTGCATGAATCACTTCCTGACTTCAGTCCAGCCTCTGCTCAAATGTCACCTCCTCAGACCGGCTCCTCTGACCCCCTAACTAAAATACCTGCTTCATTTTTTTTCTTAGCAGTTCTAGAACTTCTGTGTGTGTGTAGTGTCTGTCTGTCTCTCCCACGATGGCTGGGGTCTCGCCTTTTTTGTTCTCTCCTGGGTCCCCAGCACCTAGAATAGCAACACAGACATTAGATAGATACTTTCTTTAAATAGCAGGTTCTTGGGGTGGCTCAGTCGGTTAAGCGGCCGACTTCAGCTCAGGTCATGATCTCGTGGGCTGTGAGTTCGAGCCCCACATCGGGCTCTGTGCTGACAGCTCAGAGCCTGGAGCCTGCTTCGGATTCTGCGTCTCCCTCTCTCTCTGCCCCTCCCCTGCTCATGCTCTGTCTCTCTCTGTCTCAAAAATAAGTAAAAACATTAAAAAATAAATAGCAGGTTCTCAGGGGCGCCTGGATGGCGCAGTCGGTTAAGCGTCCGACTTCAGCCAGGTCACGATCTCGTGAGTTCAAGCCCCGTGTCAGGCTCTGGGCTGATGGCTCAGAGCCTGGAGCCTGTTTCCGATTCTGTGTCTCCCTCTCTCTCTTCCCCTCCCCCGTTCATGCTCTGTCTCTCTCTGTCCCCCCAAAAAATAAATAAACGTTGAAAAAAAATTAAAAAAAATAGCAGGTTCTCTATATTTGTTGACTAATTTTTGCTTCAAATTATTTTATTTTATAATTAAAATCGAAGCCTTTCTTGACACTCCCCCGCCCAGTTCTCACCCCATCTCCTTCTCCCCAAAGGCACCTGTTACTCTGAGTCTCCGAGTGGCCCTACATGGCTCTCTAGTCTGTCTTCTGCCTTCTCGTTTAGACAAACAACACAGAGTATCGTTCTCTATGCCTCTGCATTTACACAAACGGTAGAAAACCAGGCTCGCCGCTCTGCCCCTTGATCGCTTCCCCTCCCCTCGGACGTGTTTCTGAGAACTTTCCGTGTTGATGAGTTCAGACCTGGCCCGTCCTCTGTACCTGCTGTGTGGTGCTGGCCCGCAAGCCTGCTCCCTGCTCCCTGCTCCCTGCTCCCTGCTAGGGGACGCCTGGGTGCCTGCACTTTCCTCCATCCCTGCTTGGGGATGCCCATCCTTGGCGCCTGCCTCCCAGAAGCACGGGATCGAGCGCCTCCTAGACTCCTAGGTCCTAAACCTAGAAAGTCGAACTGCCAGATGGTGGGGTTTGCACATTTTCATTTTCACTAGGTCCTGCCAGATTCCTCTCCCAAGGGGCTGTACCCGGTTACACTCCCACCAGCGGCATGTGAGACTCCCGCGTGCCCACAAGTGCGAGGACCTTTGATCTTGTCAGTGGGTTTCCTTTTATAGCCCTTCATATTTTCAAAGTGCTTTCAATTCTCCTACCCGCTTTCAGGGTAGAGCCTCGCCCTGGCCGTGCCAAAATTCCTCTCACTTGAGGCATGCGTGCCCCCAAATCCCCCAAACCTCAACCCCTAACTCCTCTACCCACTAGCCCCCAACCCTCCACCTGCCACCCATCCCCCACCCCACTCTCCAAACCCCCCTCCTCCTGGGGAAGCTGCTTCCGGCTCGTCCCCACTTTCTGGTGAAAGTTAAAGACACAACGGCTGCCTTCTTCCCTGATCTCTCCAGACCCGCCTTACCCTGGCCTCAGTTTCCCTGCCTCCCCTGGGTCCCCTCTGAGTTCTCCACCCCGTTACAGACTGGGCCGCTCTGGCCTGGAGAGGCCCCTCCCCACCCTCCATCCCCTGCTTTGTAAATAATTCCCAGGGATTTTATAATTTGGTAGCTGGTGTGAATGGAATCTTTTTTGCATGACTTCTCCCTGGCTCTGTTTGTTTGAACTTCACCTGCAGGGGGTTCGATGAATCACCTCTTCCATGCAAGAGTCCACACTTGCTTTCTTTTTTCCCCAATCCCTGGGTCCCATTCTGATTTGGGCCAATTCAATGGGTGTGATGTGGGACCGCCTCTTGCTTCATTTCCATTTCTCTGAATATTTGTGGGTTTGAGCACCTCTTCATTACTTGTTAGTCACTTGGGTTTCCCCTTCCGTGAACTGCCTATTCACATCCTTTGACCATATTTCTATTATTTCCTTTTTCTTGCAGCTTTGCAATAATTCCTTGTATATTCTAGATATTAATCCCTTGTCATTTGAGACATCACAAACATTTCTCTTATCCTGCCCTCGGTCTGGTGTCCTGGTTGATGGTGCCCTTTGCTATTAAAAAGAAAAAAAATCCTTCAGTTTAATGTAATCATCAAATCCACTGATTTCTTTCCTTTTCTCTTTTCTTTTCTTTTCTTTCTGCCTATTTAGATCTTCATCAAAAGTTCCCTCCCAACCCGTAGGATAAAAAGATATTTTTCCACGGCTGTTCTCATTCACTTTATGCTTTTGACATCTCCCACCAAGGTCTTTAACACAACCAGATAGTATGTGGTGTATAAAATCTAGAGCCCCAACTTCATTTTCCTCCAGAGCCTCTCCCATCCCAGGATGTCAACCCCGATCATGATTACATGGCACGGTGGCTGGACTGTCTCTTCGCCTCCACCCGCCTTGTTCCTGGGATAGTTCCCCATGGTTTTTGTCAGTAGCGCTCTGTAGACTGTTCAGTTCCTGGTAGAGTGAGTCCTCCTTGCTCGTATACAGGGTTCTTCATTCTTCCATATATATTTTAGAACACACTCGTTCCGTTCTTCGAGCTCCAGCTGGGATTTGCACTGAATTGACAGGTGAATATGAAAAAAACCTGACATCATTGCACCATTTGGTGTAACCCCCCCGCCACCATGATGCATCCTTCATTTGTGCAGAGCATCTTCTATCTTCTGTTTGATTTTTCTCTGGACATCCGGGCGTGGAGAGGTGAAAGGCATCAGCACCCCTCCCTAACTCGCCCCTTCTACCCCCTGGGCTCTCAGCTGATCGCCGCCATATCTCCTCCAGGCAAGCTCAATGGCACAGCCTAGTAGTCTTTTTTTTTTTTTTAATGTTTTTATTTATTTTTGAGACAGAGAGAGACAGAGCATGAGCAGGGGAGGGGCAGAGAGAGAGGGAGACGCAGAATCCGAAGCAGGCTCCAGGCTCTGAGCTGTCAGCACAGAGCCCGAGGCGGGGCTCGAACTCACAGACCGTGAGATCGTGACCTGAGCCAAAGTCGGATGCTCAACCGACCGAGCCACCCAGGCGCCCCAGAGCCTAGTAGTCTTAAGAGATGATCCAATATACGATCTTAAGTGGCTCTTCCAAGCCCTCACAGCCAGCACACAGAGTGCGAACACATAACATACAGCAAATCGATCCTACGACTGATATCATTAAAATCTAAAATGTCAGTTTTGAGGGATTTGCTGAACCCCAAGGCCATGATCTCTTATGTTGAGTTGTACCACTCATTCTAAAGAGGCGCCACTTCATAGATGGAGAACTTGGGGTTCTTCTGGTGTCCCGAACACAGGGCTTTCTCCAGCCTGACCCTTAGGGAGCGGTGGCCTTACCAGGCCCATCTCCCCCATCACCAGGAGCTTGTACCGACTTGGTGGCCCCAGCTCTTCGGACGAGCCCAGCTAGGAGGCAAAGGCCTACCTGGCACATCTCCTTTGGCCTTTCCTGGGGAGAATCGCTTTCCTAAACTTGTCCTTACCTCACCTTTCCCCAAAGCTTCCTCCAAAGTACTTTCCCAGAGGGCTCCCACCTGAACCCCCAGGAAGTGTGGGCTTAAACACTCTCACATTGAAATGCAATGCTTTCCCATTTGAGGCAGAGCCATTCTTCAGGGCTTTGCTCCAACCCCACCTTCTTCTTGAAGCCCTCCAAGATGTCTCCAGTCCACAGGGGTCTCTTGCCCTTTCTACAGGAAGTCTGACATTGGAGAGAAAGAAAATGAGCTAAACCAGAGACTTGCAAATATATATATATATATATATATATATATATATATATATATATATTAGCAAACGTGTGTGTGTGTATATATATATATGGACATATACATAATATACATATATATGCCATAAAATGATTTATTGTAGTGGAATCTTTAAGTTTTGTGGGGCTTATTTTTAATGTTTATTTTTATTTTTGAGAGAGAGACAGAGACAGAGTGTGAGCGGGGCAGGAGCAGAGAGAGAGGGAGACACAGAATCCGAAGCAGGCTCCAGGCTCCGGGCTGTCAGCACAGAGCCCGACGCGGGGCTCGAACCCACGAACCAAGAGATCATGACCTGAGCTGAAGTCAGTTGCCTAACCAACTGAGCCACCCAGGCGCCCCTATAGTGGAATCTTTTCTCAGATTGCCAGGGTCTGGATCCCAACTCTGCCACTCATCGGCTGTGTGACCTTGGAAAAGTCACTACACCTCTCTGAGCCTGTTTCTTGATCTGTAGAACGGCAGTAATAACTACACTGGCCTCCAAAAGGTGTCATGAAGGGTAAATGCAACGGTACGTGAAGTTCTTGGCACTCATACCAACAGTCCAAGTCATGAATTGCTCACCGTTTATAATCGTAGGATGGAGACCATTTTAACAGTGTGAGGAGGGCTATGAAAAATGGCCACGTCACTCATAACCATAGGTTGGAAAGTTTAGTTTGGTTAAGAAATCACTGAAGATAGTTTTTATTTATTTATTTTTTTCAACGTTTATTTATTTTTGGGACAGAGAGAGACAGAGCATGAACGGGGGAGGGGCAGAGAGAGAGGGGGACACAGAATCGGAAACAGGCTCCGGACGCTTAACCGACTGCGCCACCCAGGCGCCCCTGAAGGTAGTTTTTAAAAGTTACTTAGAAGGGAAAGAAACCAAAATGTTTGAAGTAGTGGTAACGGGTGATAGGATCACGCATAATGTTTATTATTTTCCTTATACTTTTTCTGTTTGTTAGTTTTTTCTCCCCCCAGATTTTACTTACTTCCTTATTTGTAAGGATTTTGGTTTTTGTTTTACTATTTAAGGCACCAGGAACCTGAGTTCTAGTTCTTTTTTTTTTTTTTTTTTTTTAAGTTTGTTTTGAGAGAGACAGAGACAGAACGCACAAGCAAAAGCAGGGAAGGGGCAGAGAGAGAGAGGGAGGGAGGGAGAATCCCAAGCAGGCTCCGAGCTGTCAGCACAGAGCCCGATGCAGGACTCCATCCCGAGGACACTGAGTTCATGACCTGAGCCGAAATCAAGAGTCAGACGCTCAACCAACTGAGCCACCCAGGTGGCCCCTGGGCTCTAGTTCTGAGGCCTGTGACCTCGGACACATCGCTCTCCTCTCCAGGCCTCAGTTTCCCCATCTGTACTCTGAGACAGAGGGGCTGCAGGGGGCTCTGAGGTCTGGGGGCCACAAATCCTCCTGCGTATCAGCCCTGCCCTGGGTCCCCCGTTTGCCTCCGGCCGTGTCAGCGCACTGCTTGGGAGCCACCAGCCCGGATGGCCTGCAGACGGGAGAACGGCACGTGTTTTTCTCATCTGCAAGACCTTGGCTCAGAGCGGGAGCGGCCGGGGAGCAAGGAGGGAGCGACAGGGCTGGGGTTGGGGGGGAGGGGTGCAGTGCCCAGCCAGGCTGGACACCGGGTCGCTTTGTGCCTGTCTCCCTGATGTGGCACCCAGCACATGACACCTCTCCTTTGGGAAACGCAGCACGTGAAACCTCTCCTTGCTCATCAGCAAGGAGCACGCAACACTCAAGTCGCTGATCTCATTTTCCCAGCAACTTTTCCCTTCCCCAACTCAAAAGGAGGAAGAAAGAAAGAATTTTTCCCCTGGTACAATTTCCCAATCTTCACTCATTCGGATGTTTACGTGGACACGTCTACTGGCCAGAGCTGGGCAGGGCCGGACAGGGATGACCCGGTGTGGGTACACCCTCTGCAGAGAGCTTGTGGGAGGGACAGGGGTACCTGGCTGAGGAGCCGGGGGGCTCCTTGAATTAGGTGACAGTGACTTGGCCACGTCTAGTCCATCGTCCACGTGGAGCTGTCTGGAGGACCTCGCTCCCAGGGAGCCAGAGTCCCTCACTGCCCCCAGGCCCGCACTGCCTTCCCTGCACACCCCGTACATACTTACTGAGTGCCTACTGTGTGCCGGGCAGAGTTCTCACGCCCCTTCGCCCGCAGCCCACGGAGACCCTGCTCCGGCCAAGTGCCCAAATGAGATCCCAGCACGCTTCAGCTCCTGGGAATGAATGGTGGAATTTCGAGCACCAAGAAGGCTTCAACTTGGCCACCACCTGGACCTGGGTTCAAGTCCTAGCTCAGGCCATTTACTGGCATATGACCTTGACCTTGGACAAATCACTTCTTGAATCTCCATCTCCTCATCTATGGAATGGGCATAAATAAGTCCCCTTTACGGGGTACCTGCGGGGCTCGGTCAGCTGAGCGTCCGACTTCGGCTCGGATCATGATCTTGCGATTTGCAAGTTCCAGCCCCACATCGGGTTCTCTGCTGTCAGTGCAGAGCCGGCTTTGGATCCTGTCTCTCTTTCTCTCTGCCCCTCCCCAGCCCGTGCTTTCTCTCTGTCTCAAAAATAAATTAAAACATCAAAAAATAGGGGCGCCTGGGTGGCTCGGTCGGTTAAGCATCCAGCTCCGGCTCAGGTCACAATCTCACGGTTTATGAGTTCAAGCCCCCCGTCGGGCTCTGTGCTGACAGCTCAGAGCCTGGAGCCTGCTTCAGATTCTGTGTCTCCTCTCTCTCTGTCCCTCCCCTGCTCATGCTCTATCTCTCTCTGTCTCTCAAAAATAAATAAACGTTAAAAAAAAGTTTTTTTTAACGTCAGAAAATAAATAAATAAATAATAAAAATAAGCCCCGGGGCTCCTGGGTGGCTCAGATGGCTAAGCCTCCGGCTTCGGCTCATGTCATGGTCTCACGGTTCATGGGTTCAAACCCCGCGTCGGGCTCTATGCTGACAGCTCAGAGCCTGGAGCCTGCTTTGTATTCTGTGTCTCCCTCTCTTTCTGTGCCTCCCCCATTTGCATTCATTCTCTCTCTCTCTCTCTCTCTCTTTCTCAAAAATAAATAAATAAATCATCTTTTTAAAAAGTCCCTTTTGCAGGGATACTGTAAAGATCAGGGTTTGGGAGCCCGCAGCACGTGGCACATGGTAGGTGCTCGATAAATGGAGACTCAGAACTTGACGGTGGCCATGCATTCGGCCTCCCCAGAACGGCGCGCTGCCCTCCCCCGCCCCCCTCCCCCGCCCCAAGTTCAGGGGAAGTTTTCCCTGTGAAGTTCCCGAAGTGCTCAGTCCCTCTCCTCCCCCCTCACACTCAAAGGAAACCCCCTGCAGGCCCCGTTCCCCTGCAGTTCCCCCACCCTCGTGAGGTCGTGGCAACTTGTCACCAGGGGCCCAGCCCCTCCGCCTCCCTCCCAGCGCCTGCAGGGCTGCCCCCTAGGACACTGCCTCCGGCATCTCGCCCCTTTGTCCTTAGAGGCCCAGAGGTGGGAATTCGGCAGAGAGGCGGCCTCTGCCCCAGACCCACAAACGCCCCCATTACCGCTTCTTACACCATGCCCTGAATTTCTCACCCCGCCCTCAGACCTTCAAAGGGGACCAAATCCCCAAGCCCTGGCCGCATCCCTGAGCGCCCTACGCGTACCACTGAGGTTTTTGTCTTTATAGCGGGTACCGCTGGCTAAAGTTGTCTCATGCTCCCTTTCTTGTCCCTCCACAAGGGCAGGGCTATGTCCCCAGCACCCAGCAGCACATACAGTGTGAGCTCAATAATTCACAAACCCATGAGCGGGCTTAATCTTTGCAACCTATCTTTGGGACAAGTACTCTCGTGAAACCCATTCCACACAGGAGGTCGAGGAGGCCCACCCTCCGGGCCACGTGCCAAGCCGTGGGCACTAGAGCCCCACGCCCCACGCTTCCCTCAGTCCCAGCGACGGTCACATCCTCAGCCCCTGCCCGACCCCAGGCCGGCCTCTGTGATTAGCCTGGACTCCCCGGGAGCAGTACCGTCTATCCCTGTCCTCTCCCAGCCCACAGTGTTTCCCAGCACAGTCCCTGACACGCAATAGGTGCTCTAGACAGGTCTGCTGCTCAAACGACTCCGCCAAACGGGTGAACAAATTCTTCTCTCCGCACAGAGATGTTTCCTGTGAGCCTTCTGGGACTTGACCCCCAACCCTCTTCACAAGTCAGGGCTGTGGGAACTTGGAGGACACAGAGGCCCTGGTCCTGGGTGGTCCTGGAAGGCTTTCTGGAGGGGGAGGAGGAG
The DNA here is from genome assembly GCF_018350175.1 of Felis catus. Classification (NCBI taxonomy): domain Eukaryota; kingdom Metazoa; phylum Chordata; class Mammalia; order Carnivora; family Felidae; genus Felis; species Felis catus. The sequence goes on along the minus strand of NC_058375.1, from coordinate 8,926,989 downwards.
GAAGTGGAGGATGGAGGTTTGGGAGTTGGGGCGCTGGGCCGAGATTGCACGGCGAAACGTGTCTTCTGTATTTGGTGTCAGGGGCAGGTGGGGTGGAATCGAGAGGGGACGCAGCTGGGTCGCAGGTTGGTTTGGATACAGGAGCCATGGGAGGTAGTAGGACGTGCCTGCGAGGGCCAGATTGGCAGGCGGACTCCGGCCTGTAGGTACTGGAGCCTGGAGCCTGGCAGATGCCCGGGTGGTGTGCTCTTCAGGGTCTGGGACTTGAGGGCGGAGCCACAGCACAGCGGTGACCGCAGCCTCAGCTATGACGGAATAGCATGGCCAAGCGGTTGGGAACTTGGACTCCAGCCGGATGGCCTGGGTTTTGCATGCTGGCTGCACCACTTAGCAGCTGTGTGACCTCAGGCAAGTGATGGGATTACTCTGTGCCTCTGTTTCCTCACTTGTAACAGAGAGGTATTAATAGCAATCACTTCCTGGGGCACTGTGGGGTTTAAATGAGAACACAAAAAGCCTCGACAAGTACGAGTCCGTTTGTCTTTCTCACTGACGCAGGACATCCTGGAAGGTAGGGATGGAGACCCTACCTCTTTGGTCAGAGCCCAGCTCACAGGGACACAGAGTGGCTCTCAGAGAACTTTGAGTGAATGAACCTGGCCAGGCCATCTCCGCAGTGCCCCAGAGTTCACAAGGGGTCTTCTGCCCGAAGTGAGGGGCCCTCCCTTGACACCTGCCTCAACACCTCCTCCCTCGGCACCCACCGAAGCTGCGGGTATTTCCTGAGTGAAGTGTGATCGCAATGAAAAACAATATCCCTGCGACAGCCTCTTGCATAACCTGCCCACAGCTCTCTGTAACTTCCTGACCAGGCTGTGCGCAGCCGCAGCCCCGGCGAGGGTGTGGAGGGGGGGAACCCATCCTGCCTTAGAAGGTGCCAGACGCTGCCCCCCTTCTCAGGGGAGGCCCAGCAAGACCTCTTGCAGCCTCAGTTTCCCCACCTGGAAACCGGGGTGTTGAGCTGATTACTTTGAATGTCTCCAAAGTTATGGAATCAAACAGACGTAGGCTGGATTTCCAGCTCTGCCTCATTCCGACTGCGGGGGCTCCTGAATGCACAGGTCAGGTCGTCCCCAAGGTGAGAGCTCACACTCCGGAGACAGACAAAACTCGAATTCAAATTCCATCCAGATGACCTTGGACAGGTTATATTTAGCTTCCTTGAGGCAACTCTGGGAGCAGTAAGGGTCGAATTATTGGGAACACGAAATGAGGCAATATACGAAGTATTAAGCACAGTGCCTGTCACACAGTAAGATCTCAAAATTCTTTGACCCTCCTATTGAGGGCTGGGGGATCTACAACCCCTCACCTTGAATCTGGACTCTGTGGCTGCTTAACCAACAGAATGTAGCCAGGGTGATGCTGTGCCCGTTTCTGGGTCCAGATCTCAGGAACCTGGCGGGTCCTATTTCCTACGCTGGGGTGGTTTGTTCTAGGAACACAGGAGAGGCCCGTGGGGAGAAACCCACAACAATCCCCGGGCCAGCCGCGGGGCACCAGTGTGAACCGAGGTGGACTCTCCTGCCAAGTCGGGGCCAAACTGCAGATCTGTGAGCACAATCAATGACGGATGTTGTTTTAAGCCACTAAGTCGTGAGGTGGTTTATGATGTAGCAAGAGAGAACCAGGACAGTTGAGGTCAGTTACTAGCCATTCGACATTTTTGCAGACTGGGGCCCGGCGAGCTCATCTATAATCACGGCCACCATGAGGGTAAGTGGCAAAGTATGGAAAGTGCCTTGGACCTGAGTAAGTTCCTAACAATTTCGCTGCCTCTTATGCAGAATCAGCTACGTCATTTGTGAGACCCAGTGGAAAAAAAAAAAAAAGAAAACACAGGGCCCTTTGTCCAAAGGTTAATAATTTATCAGACAGCACAGCAAAGCAGTAAACCCAGCGCTGGCCCTTCAAAGCAGGAGCCCTGTTGGACCAAACAAGCCGCGTGCTTAGGAAGCCCTGCTCCCACGACGTTCTCGTCTGACTGTGGGAACTACTTTGACTCCTGCAAAGCTGCCTCATAAATAAGAACCCAACTCACTCACCACAGTTACTTTTAACACCAAATTAAAAACAAAAACAAAGAACGGAAGAATGAAAGTCAGCAGGTAATCTTTACTTGTTCACTTGGACTGAACAGTGATTTCCCCCCACCCTGTCTCCACACAGCACCAAGCTGTGATGTTAGGCAAATTGCTTTACCTCTGTGGGGCTCAGTTTTCCCATCTGTGAAATGGGGAGGCTTGTTCTCGACTGGTCTTCCTTCTGGGGCTCCCAGAAGGGAGGGCTCCTCGGGGGCTCCTCAGGGGCATGGGGCAGAGAGCAGGGCACAAGGGGGTGACTGAGGATGCACAAGGCAATACCGGGGTCAGGTGGTTCTCCAGAAGATGCTGTCTGCACCGCCTGCCCTCCCAGCCTTGGGTCTCCCCTGCCCGCAGGATCAGGGGGAGAAGCTCCAAGAACAGAGGCTCTGACTGGGCTAGCCTCATGTCCTTTCTGCCTCACCAGGAGACTCAGAAAGCCACACTGGCCTGCCACTTGACCTTGGGCAGGTTCCCCGGCCTCCTGTGACCGTCTCTGCCTCCCTGGAAGAGGAGGAATGAAACCAACCTCCTTCCCATCTCCCAGCTGTGGAGAGTTGGGAAGTGAAAGGAAACTTGTCCAGAGGGCACAGTGCCAGATGATGGCTCTACATAAACACAGCCCAACCACAGAGGCATCCTGGCCACATGGGCAGGAGAGGGACTTCCCGGCTGTGTGACAGTAGGTCAGTTTGTCTGCCTCTCTGAGCTCCGGTCTGTAAAAGGGAGCGCTGATACTTGGCTTTTCAGCTATCATCATGAAGCTCAAATACAGAAAGAATGTAGACAGGCTGGCGCCAACTGTAAGGCTCCTGAAACGCCTACTTGGACTGCTATTTCCTGAACAGGGACCATGCCTAGCACCAGGCCGAGCACTTGCCCTGCGTTACCGCTGGGCCGCACGACCACCTCGGAAGGCAGCTGTTGTGCCCATTTTGCGGATTGGGAAACCGAAGGTAAAGGCGCTTAAGAGCTTTGCTGGAGGCCTCGTAGCCGGAGTTGCTCGAGCAGGAGGTGAATCCTGACCGAGCTGAGCCATTCCTTCCCCGACAGGCGAAGCCACGGTGATGAAACAGAAGGGGGCGCGTGCTGGCCGACCGAGGAAGAAAGTGCAGGCCGTGGTTCGGAGAGACCCCACGCCCCACACCCGAAAACAAACAAAGGCTCCAGCCTCCCCCAGGAATTTTTGGTGTGGTTTTTACTCTCCTGGAAGGCACCCGGAGAAAGGGGGAACTAGACTGACTGACGGCCAGCCTCCTGTGGTGACATCAACCAGGGCCACATGAATCAGTAATGCAGGCTTCTCTCTGTGTCCTGAGACCACCCGTCCCACTGCTTTCTGGCTCCTGGCCACCGCTGCCCCTGGCCCAGGCTTCCCTCTGAAATAGGTTCAAACAACCTTTGCTGCCTCTGCTTCGGCCCTTCACGCCTATTCCTGAGATAATACCAGGATGTTTATTGTTCTAATAGGAGAAAAATAGAAATAAGGATGTTTTATGATGAAGTCTAAGTGCCTGACAGCTGCCCGGCAGGCCCCCGTGACCTGCCCACTGCTTTCCACACTCACCTCTTGCTTCTCTCTGTTCTGCTCACTGTGTTTCCACCAGGGTGCTGTGCTTCCTGAATCTTTTTTTTTTTCTAGTTTATTTGAGAGAGAGAGTGCACAGGGCACAGAGAGAGAGGCAGAGAGAGAGCGAGAATGCAAGCAGGCTCTGCACCACCAGCACGGAGACCAATGAGGGACTCAAACTCACAAACCGCGAGATCGTGACCCGACCCGAAATCAAGAGTTGGACACTCAGCGCACGGAGCCACCCAGATGCCCCGTGCATCCTGAATCTCCTGGCCATTCCCACCTCAGGGCCTTTGTGGTTGCTGTTCCCCTGACTTGCCGGAATGTTCTGCCGCCAGGTCCCCAGACTCCCTCTTGTCATGTCACCTCAGGTTGAGCTCAGAGGACCCCTCCTTAGAGAAGACTTCCCCGGCCACCTGGCCAGAATTGCCCCTCCCTTCCAGACACTGTGACACAGGCTCCAGATTGGGGTTTCTTGTAGCACACAGTGGGATTAATCCTAGAATGACCTTGTTCACTGATCAGTTGTACACGCTCATCAGTCTCCATCCACTGGACCCAGGACCCAGGACAGCAAGTCTGAGCGCTAGACAGACAGACCTAGGCCTTCCTAGGTCCCTCTGCAGCTAGATGTGGGCCTGGTCACCATAGGTGTTTTCAGAAGGAAGGGAGGGCGGGAAGAAGGAGGGAGGGAGGCCACTCAAAAAAAAGATCTTGAGCAGCAATGCAGTGCAGCCTGGAATGCACTAGAACCACGAGCAGGACGTCCCTTGCAGAGGGACCCAGAGCACATCGCAAATACCCAGAGTTCCAGACATCTAATAAACAGCCCAGTCCTGTGACTGTGACGTGAGGGGTTCCCATTGCAACTTGGCCCCAAGGGAGGCCAGGTCCCAGGAGAGCCTGAGAGCCCCGGTTAACCTTACCAGAGCAAACACAGGCTTGCTGGAACCAACCACCACTTATAATGCCCTTTTGAGGGTGACCTGTTTGTAGGCTGGAGGGAGCTGAATTCTGCTAGCCTAGGAAGGGCTCGCTCTTGGCAAGTGGCAGCCAAGGACACTGGCAAGGCTGCACCCAGGACAGAAGCTTCCATGCAGCAAGCACAATCCACGTATCAGGTGGGGCCTAATGCAACCCCATGACCCTACCGGATAGAGACCTCGAAGACCAGGAAATCGCTTTAGGGAGATAGAGGCACATAACCAAGAGTGCCCATCTGGTAAGTGACAGAGCTAGGACTCGAACCCAGGTCTGACCCCAGGACCCATCCCCACCTGCACACTGCTGCTGTTCTGTGCCCACGCCCCAGAGAGCGGTGGGCAGACCTCCCTGCCTGCACCTCGCTCTCAAACACTCGTGACCTGTGCTCCTCTGGCCCCTGGGCACGGCCCCAGGATGTGCACCCAGCATGGGGTGTTGGCCCAGGGCGAGGGGCCTGGGGGAGGGTCACGGAGTGGACCTCGAAACTTTTAATATCCTCACTTTGGCCTCCAATCAAGCCTTATTCCCCCACTTGCACTTTGTCTCAGTCTCCACCCCACCCGCCCTCCACTTCCTGCACTGTCAGCACCGATTTTCATTTCTGTTTAGCCCAACAGGCCAGTTCCCGGTGACCGGTCTTCAGGATCTCCCCCCACCCAGGGGAGGGGTGAGATGAGACAGAAGCCTCTTGTTCCATCTCGGGGACCGGCCCTGGCCTTACTTACAGATTCTCAGAACCTAGAACAGCTTACAACCTACCAGACAGCTTGGGAAATGATAAATTTCCTTTGAGTGCAATAGCTTCCGTAGGACACATCACTTACCGTCACTCCCCGAATACAAACTCTTCAGGAAGAGGGATGTACGTGTGCACGGGAGGGATCCTTACAGCCTACGAAGTGCTAGCCTGAGTAGGAGGGGCCTTGCCCGTCTGCCCACCTGGACATCAGAACAGACAGAGGTTCAGAAGTGGCCCCTGATCACGGGTCAAGACAGGGAAATTCACCGTGGCTCTCAGACCAGCCACATGGCAGGCAGACGCTGGTTAAACGGCTGGGTTGATTTGCAGGTCTGGACATGAGCTGGAGTCCTGGGGATGGGGTGGGTGAGGTCTGACCACAGCCCTCTGTCTCTTTCCTCCACCCCACAGGGGAACCACAGTCAGAGGGGGGCTCCCGGCTGGCTGCCTGTTGTGGGGGCAGTTCCCTCCCAGCTCAGGCCCGAAGTCCAAGTCTCACATTTACCCCTTCGTCTTCCCCTTGCCCGCCCCCTCCATCCCCCGCCTCCGGAGACTACGCGTTTATGCTACTACTTTGTGACTCCCCTTTTCCCAAGCTGGGAGGATGCTCAGCCCAGCCCAGAGGGAAGAGGGTCACGGGGAGGCCAGGGATCTCTTTCTGCAAATACCCAAAGAGAGCCTTATGACAAGAGAGGCTTTATTCTGCATATCCTCGGAGGACAGGTCTGGGACCAGGGAGCAGGCGGTACACAGAGGAAGGGCTGCCTCAGCAGATAGTGGGCTCCCTGTCACCAGAGGCTGGTTGCCCAGGTGGATGGGTGAAGAGGGACCTCCCTGTCCTGTGGGGAGAGAGACTGCCCAGACCCTTCCTGCTCAGAGGTTCTCAAATAGTCTTAATCCAAAGATAGTTTCCTGAGCCTTACGATTAGTTTTTTTAAGGGACCTTACTAATTTTCTGAGGATCAAAAGTTTTGGAGGATCGAAAGTTTTGTGAGGGGCCTTTGGGCAAGGGAATGCTCCGTTTCATTAGACGTGCGTCAGTATCTTCAAGTCAAGACTGCCAGAACCCTGCTGGGTGGCCTGCTGGGCGGGGTGGGGCGTCCTCGGGGCCCCTCAGAGCCAAAGCTCAGGGCACAGTGCCGGTGCTGTCTCTAAAACTTCATGTAAACTTCTCCAGCTTCTGGTATGTGTGTCAGTGTCCTAGCCTCTCCAACTTTCCCAAAAACATCTGAGCAGTTTCAGAAACTACCCTTGTGATTCCTGACCCAGCCTCGACTTCCTCCTGACAGTGAGCAGGCTGGTGGGTAAACAGCAGATTCCCGGGCCTGGCCTCCTGCAGGGGGTAATTCCAGGAGCCTCTAGGTGGCTGAGACTCCATGCCCTGGGCTGCGGCCCACCTGTCCTCTGCCCACAGGCCCCTCTCCAAGGCCCCTCGTGTGTTTATAGGAGTCTGAAAGCCCCGGGGAGAGCAGGTCAGCGGACCCAAGTTAGGGCAGCTTCTCCTTCTCGTGAATTGCAAAGATCCTGAAATCTGGGCTGAACTACTTGCTTTTCCAAGAATCCAGAAGAAGGCATTTGAATGCCTGGGCGAAACCGTGTTACTTTTTGACATCCATATCCCCACCGTGGGTGCTGAGCAGGGGAGCCCGAGGGCAGGGCGGGGGGCCGCCGGGATCTATAAGGGTGGCAGATCTGGGGAAGGCGCATCTTCATTTCCCAGGACACAGCAGCAAGGATCCAGGAAGGGCCCACGGCTCCCCTTCAGCAGGCCATTCTCCAGGAGGGCAGCCGGGTGGGCGGGGTCTCCGGCTGGAGCAGGACCCCGCAACCGGAGCATCTACAGACATCTGGGTCCCAAGATGCTTCCCACTGGGAGAACTGGTGGGGACATTTTGAGACAGTTGACCCCAGGCCCTCAGCCCACCGTGGGGGCTGCAGCATAGGGAGGGGCTGGAGGCACCAGGAGGGTCTCGCTCAGCCCTAGCAGTGCAGGAGGCCAGGCTGGGCACACACCTTGGCACAGAGCACAGAGTGGCAGCCGTTGCCAAGATGGGGGATGATGCCTTGTCCCTTGGCTTCCCCACTGACTCAGGAGAAACCACCACAGGTGCTGGCTCGGTGCCCATGGGGGCCATACCACAGTAACTGGGGGCTGCCGGCATGGCAGCAAGGTCAGGGGGGCACTGCTCCCGAGGCCCCGGGCGAGAGAAGCAGGCCGAGGGGTCTGTGCCTCACAATCTCTGCTGCCAGTGAGCTCCGGCCCTGGCGGTGTGCGTCTGATGCTCCGGGCTCCGAGGGCGTCTTCCTGGCAGTGGTGGGAGACAGGGCGCCCAGTCCCTGCTGTCTGCCTGCTGCTCCAACACTGCCGTGCAGATCCAGCCCCTGGGTTGTCTCCAAGGCACGAGCCGGGCTCCCCTGGGGTCTGGGCTGGGGGGGGCAGCTGGGCGGGGCGCAACTGGAAACCACCAGAAGCCCCCTGCCCAGGCTGGTCTTCCACCGGATGCCGGAACCTCAGTTCGGGCCACACAGGCCTCTGCTGCCAGCCTGGTGCCACTAGTGCCACCCTGGCCTCTCCGGGGCCACCCAGCTGCCCTCTCAGCCCCAACCCAGACCAGGCCTCATTTCTCAGAGACAGTCATGGGCAAGGGGGCCTCCTTTCCTTCCTCTTCTACTGAGAACATGACGTCCCCGCAGCTGCCCAGAGGCGGCTCTGTCTCCTGCTCCGGGAAGTGGGGGTACGCGTGGTCCCCTTCCAGATCCTCCTCCAATTCAGGCCCCGTCGGCCCCGCCAGGCCCCGGCCCTCAGGCACCTCGGTCCTCACGGTCCCCACAATCACTGTGTCAGCCTTCATGATGTAGATTTTCTCTGTAAGCAAAAGGATGGGTTGAAGTGAGGGAACGGGAGCCCTGGCTGGACGGAGTGAGGAGGCAGAGGTGGGTGCAAGCCCCAGCCTCGTCACTCCTACTGTGTGGCCTCAGGCAGATGACACAATCTCTCCGATCCACGATCCACGGTAAGCCCCACCAACCTCACAGGTACCCTGAGGCTCAAAGGAAATAAAACAGCTAGAAACCATGCACTGAGAAGTTAAGCACTGGCCCGGCCCGCCTGCTCCTTGTGGGAGAGGCTCACGGTCTCCTCCAGTTTCAGTGAGGATCTGGTAGGGAAGGAGAGAGTAAAGCCGGGAGAGAAAGCGAGCCCTGGGGAGAGAAGCTGGTAAGTGGCAGCCCCGGGAAGCTCCAGAGGAGGTTAGCTGGTGGCAGACACTGTCCAGACACCCTCCACGCGTTACTCCCAAATCCTCACATCCCGGCTGCCAGGGGGAGAGTCTAGGATTGTCCCCGTGGACAGATAAAAAACCTAAAGCCCCGAAAGGTTAAAAGACCTGCCCAAAGTCACCAGGTAGTTAGAAGTCTCAGAAGAAACCCCCACCTGACTGGCCACCCTTTCCGCTCCTATCCACGTGCCTAAATCAGAAACCAGGGGTGACGGACTTGTCCCGGTTTGCCTGGGGGCACTCCTGGGACATGGCCGTGACAGTCCCGAGCCCCATGAACCTCTTAAGGTCCAGGTAAACCCAGGCAGCCCTGGGGCGCCTGGGTGGCTCAGTCGGTTGGGCATCCAACTTCAGCTCAGGTCATGATCTCGCTGTCCGTGAGTTCGGGCCCCCCGTCGGGCTCTGTGCTGACAGCTCAGAGCCCGTTCACGTTCTGTCTCTCTGTCTCTGAAAGATGAAAAACCTTAAAAACAAAATTAAAAAAAAGAAACCTCAGCCCTGTTGATAATTAGCCGCAGCCTGGGAGTCTTTCTCGGGGCCGTACCTCGGGTCTTCAGGTGTTCGCTACGTGTTTCCCATCGCCCACCCGAGGCCTTCACAGCTGTGCCTGAGTAGCACGTAGTAGGGCTGCTGGTGTATGTTGCTTGGATGAATCAGCAGCACAGCCCATCAGAGGCATGATCCTCTAAGCGTTGTACCACCATCTATGGCTGGGGCTTTGGAGGCTCAGGGGAGCTAAGTAAGCCGAGAAGCGAGGAGCCTTTACCCGGCCCAGCTACATGGCCTTGCACTCAGAGCCTCCCAGCAGCCCGGCCCGTGACTATCTCTGGAGTCTGAATGAGGAAGCTCAAGAAGGAACTCGAAAGCTGGGGTGGAGCAGGGCACTGGGATGGAGCAGCCCACCCGGGGCTCTAGAATCCAGGCAAGTTATCTTGGTGGGAAGTGAAGGGGCTCTCCCTGCCTGGTGCCCTGGGGGCGAGGGATAAAGCTCAAGCTGCAGTTTGGTCCCCCGGGGGTGCTGGACAGGGCAGCAGGGGCCCCTCTGGGATGGTACGAGAAGGACAAAAGGCTCCTGAGAGGACCTCCAAGGCCTTCGCTCCCAACCACCACGCTCGCCAGCAAGGCTAACAGGCCAGCTGGAGCAGACGGCCCACTCCCATCCCGGGATCTCGGCACCTCCCTCCACCTGCCCCCGCAGCTCCAGGCACTGCCCTCGGCAGGGACTCAAACGTTCACATTAGGACTTCTTAGGAAATTTAGAGGAGATGTCTTTGGTGGTATTTCCCCAAATAACCCTCTTTTAAAAAATGGGGAAAAAACAAAAAACCTTGCTGAAAGCTACAATTCCAAAAGTTTTGTTTTCATATGAAAGACTCAGCCCCAAAGAGTTCAATCCACCAGCAACTGCGACAGAAATGTGGAGAACAAAGCCTCTTTGGTATTACCCAGCAACGGTTAACCCTCCAGAGGACAGAGATGGAGCTCACAGCCAGGTGGAGGGGTGAGGGGAGGGGGGAAGGGAGGCTACAAATAGTCACACTGCTGGGTGCTGAGGATACTAGGTCAGGAGGCCTGGGGTCTGGGGGAGCACAGCAGAGGGGCATCTGGTCTAGACAGGAGAGTGCAGAGGGCCAGGAAGACTTCCTGGAGGAGGAGGCAAAAGGGCAGGGGCCTCAGGAGCTCAGGAATCGACGAGATTTGAAGAGGGAGCTGCCCATCCAGGGTGAGGAAGCAGCTTCCACAGAGAAGCTCAGGAGGGAGGGAGGGCGGGCTCTGTGAACTCGGGAAACTGCCAGCGGATAGGAGAAGCAGGCCTGGGGGGTCAGGAGGCAGGTGAGTCTGGTGGGGAGGAGGCCGTTGGTGACCAGTCTGAAGGCCGGAGTAAGAGTCCTGGAATCCATCCTGAGAGCAACAGGGAGCCCTGCCCCAGCCCCAGGGGTTTAAGCAGGGGTGCACAACGGACGGGCATATATTTTGGCACAAACACTCTGGGTGGAGCAGGGTGGAGAGCAGAAGGAGAGGAGGCAGCGAGGCCCTTGGGAAGCCAAAGCCAAAGCCTGAGTGGGAGGGCGGCTGCCGTTCGGGAAGTGCTGGCGTCCAGGCCGCCGCGGGCAAGCCAAAGGCTTCGGAGCCCCGCAGGTGGGGGGCCGTGTCCCAGCTGGGCCACTCAGTGGCTGTGTGACAGGGAAGATCTCTTCATGCACCTACCCCCCCCCACCAGCTGCAGTGTCCCCAGTTATAAAAAGAGGAGGAAGACACTGTCCTCAGAGGCCATGGGACAACGAGAGATGACTTTCACCTAGACAAGTGGCAGGTCTTATTGTCACCGGCACCTTTCAAGGTGTCCTCCTTTCCCTTCACGGGGCTCTTTGCTGGGGGATGGGGCGGCGTCCACATCTCACCTCAACAACAGGCACCAGGCAGGGGAGCCCCTTCCCCCACCTTCACCCCCACCCACCAGGACAACCTCCCACGCATGATTCCACGTCTCGCAATGGCCCTATGAGGCAGAATTAGCACTATTCCTGTTTTACAGAAATTTGAATTGGGGTAACGAGGGGGAACAGCCTTCGTAATATACCTAAGCATGCTTTAACTCTCTCACAACAAGCATCTCCTGCTTACAAGGGCCTCTTCCTCGCTGGGCCTTCGTGCCCTAGGGTCTCTGGTTCTGGTCGGGGGCACTGGACCCTGAGCCAGTGCCCATCTCCCCGCTGCCCCCTCGGCCCTGACCACACCCCAAATCGGCAGACTCACCGATCCTGTTGTTGGTATGCTCTGAGGTCGCCCGGGGCTCGGGAAGGTCCCTGGGGGACGGGGGGCTCCCGGCCGGGCTGGCATCCAGCAGCCGCATGCTCTGCAGGCAGGCTTCCCCGTTGGGGCAGGTCTCCACGGCCGGGGGGCCCATTAATCCCAGCTCCTCTGTGCCCGACTTGGCCACCGATATGCAACTCCTCAACTGCTGTGGACACAGAAGATGGGGAGTTGATGCGGGGTGCCCCAACCTCCCCTCGGGCTCTGAGCTGGGAAGCCCCTGTTTCTTCATGTCTGTAGACCCCAGTGGGTCTCCCTCTCTGCCTTAAAGCTGCCACACACCACCCAAGGCTTCTCAGCTGTTTTTTTTGTTTAATGTTTATTTATTTTTGACAGAGAGAGAGACAGACCATGAGCGGGGGAGGGGCAGAGAGAGACGGAGACACAGAAGCAGGCTCCAGGCTCCGAGCTGTCAGCACAGAGCCCGACGTGGGGCTCGAACTCATGAACCGTGAGATCATGACCTGAGCCAAAGTCGGACGCCCAACCAACTGAGCCACCCAGGTGCCCCAAGGCTTCTCAGGTTTGAGAGCCTGATGTCCCTGTGGAGAATTTTAGAAGTCGTGTTGCTTTTAACTTGTACTAAATGACAGTAGCCAGCATCCCACACTGCACTCACCAATGCCTCACTCAGTGCGATGCACTGAGAATAGCCCCCTCCCCATTTTACAGAGCAGGAAACAGAGACACAGAGGAGTCAGGGAACTTGCTCAGGTTAGTAAGTGTTTGGGCCAGTACTTGAACCCTGGCGCCTCGCTCCGGAATCCATGCTCATAAAGCACCTGTTGGTAAGTGTGCGCTCCAGACCCACCCCAACTCCCCAGCCCTGACCTCCTGGGACAGCGGTCGTTCATGATTACATCAATGCGTTCTGTACATTTTCAGGAAAATGGTTTAGTTTTTTACTTTTATAAGTAAGCATAAAGGAGAAGTGGTCTCATGAAATGTTCTGGGTTTTTTCAGTTTATTTTTGAGAGGGAGGGAGGCAGAGAGAGAGAGAGAAAGAGACAGCACATGAGCACATGGGGGAGGAACAGAGAGAGAGGGAGAGAGAGAATCCCAAGCAGGCTCTGTGCTCATAGCCTGCCTTGGGGCTCGATCTCATGAAACGTGTGATCATGACCTGAGCCAAAACCAGGAGTCAGATGCTTAACCACTGAGCCAACCAGGTGCCCCTCATGAAATGTTCTAACACATACTAGTTAGGGAATGAGTCTGAGTAATTCACAAAGTATATCTACATAACCCCAAATATTCTTTTATATTAATTTGAAGTCCAAAAGATGGCATTTTAAACAAGTTACTATAAAAGCACTGACTCCCATGGCCAAAAGATGTTTGGTTATCTTAGAAATCATTAAATGCCTTGTTCATGAAATTTCCTGGTATTGTAATAGCCACTTATCTGACCCAAGCATATTTGAATGTGACCTCCCATAATTTGAAACTGAACTCACATTGTGGTTCTATTATATTTAAAGACTAAAGGATGGAAACCTTTCTCCAAGGGTGAAAGTCTGAGTCAAAAGAAAGTCATGGGTGGGTGAGGGGGGACGCCTGAGTGGCTCAGTTGGTTAAGCATCCGACTCTTGATTTTGGCTCAGGTTATGATCTCACAGTTTCACAAGTTTGAGCCCCATGTGGGCTCTGCGATGACAGTGGGGAGCCTGCTTGAGATTCTCTCCATCCCTCTCTCTGCCCTCCCCCACCTGCATGCATGCACACTCTCTCAAAATAAATAATTTTTTTTAAAAAGGGTATGGAAGACTTGATCAAAGAAAACAAAAATAGGTGAACCATACACACGAGACTCATCCATATGTCCTGCCCTGTCCCTCAGCTCCCGATGGCAACACCCCTGCTCTTCCCCCCAAAGGTTGCTCCTGGAGGCTGGGTGCATAGCAGGGCACCAGGCCAAGCCCAGTGAGGACCAGGTGTCGAAGCCCCATCTAGGGTAATCGTAGGATCAACGGTAAAGTTTGCAAAGCCTGGCCTAGCGCCTGCCCACAGCAAGTTGCTTGTAAAAAGCAGGTGAAGAGGTCCCTAGAGCCCAGGGTACCAGCTTTGGAGCCATACAAACCAGGGTTCAAATCAAACCAGGGTTCGCTGATCTATTTTCCAGCTGTGGAGTATCCTTTCCCATCTGTGCCTCTATTTCCTCTTTTGTAAAATGGACCACAGCACCAACCTCTGAGTGTTGTACGGCCTACCCAAGGTAACTTTAAGAGTCACAAGCGAGGTGCCTGGCTCCTGGGAAGTGCCCATGTGTGATGGCTACATTTTCAGAGTCATGCTCTGGATTTGCCATCCCAGCTGTGAGGATGAGAGCCACAGAGGAGTGAAGGAGAAAAGGGGAGGTCAGCATGGCCTTCCTCTGACCACACCTGGCACCCAAATCGGCCCAAACCAAATCCACGGCCCTTCTGGAAGAGTCCCCAGCAGGGTGAGCCGGGAGCCAGAGGCAGCTGAGCGGGTGGGGCTCCCCATCCACTGCCAGAGCCTGGCTTCGCCCCGCTGTGCTCAGAGCATCCCACGGGGGGCAGACCCAGCCTGAACCTGCGGGGGCGGGGGGCGCACCCCATCACTGTGGTTGGGGAATGACCCACAGCTCTCAGAACTGGCAGATCTGCTAGCGAAGGAGTCAGAGTTAGGGGCACAAAGCCAGGGAGGCGGGGCAAAGAAGGGCTACTTACGGTCAGGTTCCTCCTGGGCCTGGAATCTGCAAAAAAGAAGCAGAGCAGGGACTTCACCAAGGAGGGTCTGGGAGCTACCTGGTCCCGTCCCAGCCCACGCGTGGATGGCGGCTGACACTTATTAGGCCCTCGGGCTGGAGAGCAGTGGATGGCTTCAGAGTCCGCGCCCAACCCCGGGCACAGAAACTCATTTCCCAGCGCTCACTTCTGTAGCGGCAATGGGAGAACTGGGAACCACCTCTCCCCCAGCCACTAAGCCAATCACAGTACTGACGCCCTCCCCCAGCCCACAAACAGGTTGGTTTGTGGCTGCGGACACTATCTTGTAGCCCCCAGGGTCTAGAGAGCCCAGAACTCCTCAGAGCCCCATGCAAAGGTCTCACGGAAGACCTCAGGGCTGGTAACACAGAGCAGATGACCGATCCTGAGGACCTCTGCTGAACCTGCTCCGGGCACACCGAAGCCAGGCGACCCTGGAGGCCTTCTGCGGGAGCTCGGTTTCTACGACTCGTGCCTGGAAGAGCCCATATGACCACCTTCAAGGAAGACAGCTGCTCATCGGCAGCCTGCCACCTACCATCCCCCTCTGGTGGGCTCAGGAGGCACAGACTCAGGGATTCTCAGGGCACAACTACCTCTTATCGCAAACCCCCACCCCCAGGTTTTCTCTCCTATCAAATACAGGGCCAGGCCATGGCCAAGCACATGTTGGTATTTAGCCACGGCCCACTGGCCATTTGAGACAGCTGGAGATGGTGCCCAGGCATCTGGTCTACCCGAGGGCAAATCAACTCCCGGCATAGACCGTCCTCTAGGGACACACAGCCCTTTAGGACTCGTGAGGAGGCCCTCTCGGAGACTTGGAATAGACTGCTGTGGGTGTGCACACCTGACCAGAGAGATCTGCTCTGAAAATGCCAATGAGCTAAGTCACCTCCAGAACACTCTCTGATTTCAGCAGCTCTGGGAACCATGAGCCCTGAATCCTAGCTGAAACACTTCACTGGAGGCCCACCAGCTGTGATAATACAAACAAGACAGGTGGTGTGAACATGCTGTGTAGACATTAGGTCAGTTTGGGGAACACTCTTACATGTACCTTTTAAGCGACCATCAGCAAAGTGTCTAAAGAGGAAAGGAACCAGAATGATGGTCAAAAGGAGAACGTGTATAAAATGACACAATTCTGGATTCTTGACTTAACAAATGCACCGAGTTTCCTTCCTCTGGTAACTGGTGTTCCCAGCACAGTGGTCACCTTGGGAGGCCGTGGCTCATTCCCACTAGGTAGCCACTGTCCATAGTCCAAGCCACCAAATGCTCTCTGGCCCGAGGCAGCTTCCTTTAAATGATGTCAGTGAGGCCTCATCTTTGTCCTTTAAGAGTGAGTTTGAGTTTTGCAAACAGCCAACTTTGATTTGGGTGGCCACAGGGAGAAAGTACAACAAAGTAACAAGATAAAATAAAATAAATAAAAGTGATAAAATTCAGTCTTGGAGAGGATGTGGGTAAAAAGGAACACAGCTTCTCATGCCCTGTGAACCGGTTCCATGTTTCTCAAGAGCCAACTGGCAAGGAAAACCTCACACCCTTTGACCCAGTAATCCCTCTTTGGGTACACACCCTCAGGAAATAACCCAAGAGAACACAACAGGGTTGTGCACAGAGGTGGTATTTATAATAAACAAAAAACTGAGAACGAGCCAGATGCCAAACAATGAGGCTGCTTAGCAGTCTTGAAGCAGAGGCCTTCCTGGCAGGAAGGCCAACACAACATTACTTCACCTTCCCAGGCTCAGTCCTCATGTCTGGAAAATGGGACACATCATGCCAACTTTGGAGGGTTTTTGTGACGATAAATGAGATCTCAAACGTGAAGGTGCCCAATGATTAATCACCCGGAGAGCATGAACCTTGATGTGATATGATGAGAATGACACTGTACTCACGTGGTCTTCCTCCCCTAACCCCTTAAGTCCAATCTAATAAGGAGGAAAATGTCAGACAAATTCCAACAGAGGGGCATCCTGCAACATAACTGGCCAGTACTCCTCAAAACTGGCAAGGTCATGGGGGTGGACGGGCACCTGAGTGGCTCAGTAGGTTAAGCATCCGACTCTTGATTTCAGCTCAGGTCATGATTCCAGGGTCATGGGATCAAGCCCTGTGTTGGGCTCTGTGACGAGCATGGAGCCTGCTGAAGATTCTCTCTCCTGCTGCCCCCTCTCCCCTGCTCATGCTCTTACTCTCTCTCTAAAATTAAAAAAAACAAGACAAAACTGCCAAGGTCATCAAAAACAGGAAAGTCAGAAACTGTCCCAGCCCAGAGGAGCCCAAGCAGAGACAACAACTATTTGTAACATGGTTTCCTGGGTGGGAGCCTGGAACAGTTAAAAAAAAAAAAAAAAAAAGGTTGGGTAAAACTAAGTAAACCTAAATAGAGTACGGACTTTATAAAGTCAATAGTAATGTATCAATATTGATTCGTTTATTGTGACAAATACACCATATTCATGTAAGACATTAATAATGGAGGAAACTGGTGTGATAAGGGTACTCTCTGTACTATCTTTTCAAATATCCTATGCTCTAAAAAATGAAGTGTGTTTAAAATTTTTAAAAATTTAAACGTGAGGGGCGCCTGGGTGGCGCAGTCGGTTAAGCGTCCGACTTCAGCCAGATCACGATCTCGCGGTCCGTGAGTTCGAGCCCCGCGTCAGGCTCTGGGCTGATGGCTCAGAGCCTGGAGCCTGTTTCCGATTCTGTGTCTCCCTCTCTCTCTGCCCCTCGCCCGTTCATGCTCTGTCTCTCTCTGTCCCAAAAATAAATAAACGTTGAAAAAAAAAAATTTAAACTTGAAAAAGGGACTGTGCCCAGGATGCTGCCTGGCATATAGTGGGTCCCGGGACATTAACGAGGCTCGGCACTCCATCCCACCAAACAGAAAATCAGCATTTGATACTGACTCTTGGAAACAAGCATAAAATAACACAAAGGTGAAAAGGCAGAATCCAGAGGTACTAATGTCTGCCTACAGCTTCGTTACAACCCACGTGTGTGCTTTGATTAAAGACCCAGAACCAGTCATGCCAAGTACAGAGGTCAGATTTCGTAAGTGCGTTTCCCCTAAAAACGTTGCTTCAGTCCACTGTCTTCATTGATTTGTTTTCCTGCTTTGGGGAATAACTGTGATCTTCTTATAAACGCATCTGGCACCCTAGGACCTGAGTCCAGGGACACACTAAGCATCGGGGCCACCCCTGGGACAAGTGCATGGTATCCCCGGGGCCACTCTGAGGGCCACCGTAGCCGAGCACAGGGGTTCTGATGCGCACACTATCGGTCCCTTCCATCTTGGTCACTCTCCCCTTTCAGTCCCAGCCCCAATGTGGCCTGGGGTCCTGGCTGCTGCGGGGCAGCAGACCGGACCCAGGGAAGGAGTCTGGCACGGAGGTTCAGCCAGGCTTTGGCAATGGGCACCCCGAGATTAAGACCTAGGCTCCTCGGAGACATACCCGATTCCAGGGCGAGGGCAGGAAAGTACCAGGCAAGTTGGGATCATCTTAAAGAAGTGCTCAAAACAGGAAAGGATGGGACAAAAGGACACAGGAGCCAGCTTCAAGGGCCCCCGCTGGCCTAATCTGAGGCAACTTGAACATCAAATTAAATAACGATGGCAACAGAATAAAATAGCAATCCAAGAGTCCAGGCAGCCATAAACACAAAGGAAAAAGAAGACAGTTTGTTGAGGAAGCGGTTACTCCCAGGGCCTCAAAGTACCCCCCCTGAAAGTGCTTAGCACTTGCCAAGGAGAAAAGAGCAACTTGGTGCTGCAGCCTGGCAGCACGGATGCCACCAGGGAAGTGGGTGTCACTCCTAGGATCTTCCCGCCACCAGAGACGCATGACCGGACTCCAATCTCCAGTAGTGAGGACGCATCAGGCAAACCCAAGGTGAGGGACATCCACAAACCCAGGGCTGGGATCCCCAAAAGTGGCAAAGTCGTGAACATGGAGGAAAAGGCGGCAATGCACCCAGACTGAAGGAAACTCAAGAGACATGACAACCAGATGCAACACGAAATTCTGGATTCTTCTGCTATAAAGGATGTTGTTGGGATAAATGAAGAAAGTTGAAAGGGGTCTGAGAATTAGTTGGTGGTAAATGCATCGGTGTGAATTCTCTGATTTGGATGGTTTCACTACGTTGTCTAAAAATCCGCCCGTGTTTGTATGAACACACGCTAAAGTATTTGGAGATGATAAGGCATTAAGTGGGCAACTTATCTAAAAAGGTTCAGAAAAAATTAAGTTCTTTGTACTGCATTTGTGACTTTTCTGTAAGTGTGAAATTGTTTCAAAACAACACAAAATGTTTTTCAACTTCGACCTGCCTGAAGTAGCAGATAATGACTTCAGTGTCATTAAAAGGAAGGATTAAAAGAACTTTAGTCAGTGTTTCTCAACCAGGCGTGATTCCCACCCCCAGGGGACAGTGAGCTACCTGAAGATGTGCCTGACTGTCACAGCTGGGAGACGCTACTGGTATCTGGTGGGTCTACAGACCGAGGAAACTGCAGAACCTTCTACAACACACAGGACAGCCCCTACAGCAAAGGACGACCTGGCCCCACACGTCAATAATGAGAGGCCCTTTGTACAAAAATCTCACCACCAACGGCAACAACAATATCCTGGTCATACTGCCTATTAACCAAGTGGCCTTAAACAGGTTCCTCCACCTTTCTGTGCCTCTGATTCCTGGTCTGTGAAATGGGAATAAAAATAGCAGATGCCTCACAGACCCCCTGTACACGTATGTGTTTTGCAAATGCCTGTCACCAAGGACATGTGCCATAAAGTCACATCAATTCAAGTGAAGGCTGGTAAAGTGCTGGGGCTCCAGGACAGGGAGGGCTGGGTCACGCATTCCCATCCTGCTAGCCTTCCGTCCCCTGAAAGAACTGACACTGGTCTGAAGGCTTGGGAGAGCTGCCACCGTTTCGGTATCCAGCACAGAGCCACTTGGAGGACGATCTAAATACACGAATGAGCAAGCACAGGAATGAAAGCCGCTTCCCCCCGTTAGCACCCATTGCTCGGGAGGGAATGGGGCATCCACCCCACTAGTCCATTCTCATCCTGGGCCCTGGGTGCTTATCTTGGCCTCGCCTTCCTTCCATCTCAGGCCTGGGAACCCAGGCCCCCCCCCACCCGCCCCCTGCCCAGGGACCCACCGGAAGCCAGAGGGCCGAAAACAGCCCCAAACAGGATGGCCACCACTGAGTCTCAGAGCTTGGTTCCTTGTAGATCTAGCTTCTTAAGAGGTGATTTTTTTTCTCTCTCTCTCTCTCTGTGGCAAAACTGCCATCAAGAAGGTTTGAAGAAAAAAATAAACTGACGGCAATGGAAATTTTAATACTAGAAAAATGTCAAGAAAGCAAACACAGGTTTCAATGAGACATTAGGGCTGACAGCTCATGGAAAAAGGCTTGAAACTATCAAAACACGAAAACCCCCCTTGCTAAGGGAGCACATGCACCTGCTGTGAAACTCATCAAATTCAAAACAGGCTTCAGTGGACAGGTTTTGTGCTCAAGTCAAAAGGCAGGCCACAGTGAGGGTCTCCAAGGGCCCCGGGGAGATGGGGGCCCGGGGGACAAGGGAGCTGTGACCTGGCCTGAGGCTGACCACTGGGTTCATGAGCGGACTCTGGGGGTGGACACAGCTTGAGGGGAGGAAGGTGGAGGTGACAGGTCTGTACTCCACAGACAAAGTCCACAATCTCAAGGACCACGCCTGAGCCTTGAAGGTTGTGTGGCCCCAGGCACTTATCCACCTTTTCTGAGCCTGGCTGCCTCCTTGTGGAATGGCGATCATCACCCACCTCCCTTGGGGTTTCTGGGTCAGTGAGACCCTCTATGGGGGTCTGCCTCGAAAGCAGAAAGGAAAGCTCAGACAATTCCCATTCACTCCTTCCCTGATGGTCAGGGCCCAGCACACAGTAGGTGCTCAATCAGTGTTTATGGAGTGCTGATGAAGACCTTGTCCTGCCTGGAAAGGGCTGCACAGGGGAGAAAAGGCACTTGGGGCACAGATGGCTGGGACCCCTCCCCCACAACACACACACCAGGTGAGAGCTGGAAATAGGTCAGGGGTTCCAAAAGGTTGCCTGCAAAAGTTGACCCGGAAGCCGGGCAGGGATCAGAGAGTAAGGGCCAGGGAGGGCTTCAGAACAACCTAGAATTCAGAAAGCCCTGAGATTCCTGGTGAGGAAAAAGGCTCCCAACACTGGCCGGTCTGTCAGTCAGCAGTACCCCTGCTGCACGGCCCCACCCACCACGCACTCCGCACAGCACCAACAGGCCCACCTCGACGGATCCACACGCCCACCCTCCGAAGTCCCACTGTTCCTTTTACAGGTGAGGAAACGGAGACACAGGAATTAAGAAACTCACCCGAGGCCATGTAGCTGGTAAGTGGTAGACCCAGGATCCCAGCCCTATCAGCCTGCCCTACAGACCACTATGCCCCTCGCTGCCAGCAGGAGAGGGGAGAAAGGAAGGCGTAGGGAGGCTCGGAAGGAGGGGAAGGCGTTCAGGAATGCCTCTCCGGGAGGCACCGTGGAGGAAAGAACGAAAGACGAGGTGGATCTTAAACCTTCCTGCCAGCCCTCTGGGAGGACCGTGAGGCACAGGCCGTGCAGTTCCCACCTGCATCACATTCCTGTTAGAGATGAGGCTGCGGACAGAGGGAGCCCCAAACCCAGGGCCCAGAGCTGCTGTGTCCATGTGGCCCGAGCAGCCCCTCTGGACACGTGGACACTTACCCACAGGCTCCAGCGTGGGCCGGAAGGTCTGGGCAGGGTAGCACAGGTGGAGCTCTGAAAGGACAGCAGAGTTGGCTGGAGGTGCCAGCCTCAGGGGGCAGGGCAGGGCCCCAGCCAGGCTAGTGCAGGGCGCCTGGCCCTTTCCAAGGCCCCCAGGACACATCTACTCACTCTGCCGAATCCACTTCCTGCAGGCCCTCCAGTGGCACAGGAGGAAGGAGATGGACACCAAGACCACCACCAGGATCATGACCATCCAGAAGAGCACAGGTCCTGGAACACAGAGGCGGCCCTGCACTCTCCGCCCTGATGCGGGGGGGGGGGGGGGGGGCGAGGTCTCCACCATCGCGGTGTGCCAGGGGCCCTGCTGCAACCACATGGGACGGCCCTCACGAGCCCAGACTATGTTCTCCTTCTCCTGGGACACATGCCATGGAGGCTGGCAGGACCAGGTCCTTCCCTGAGAGGGGACTGAAACCCAGACCCTATATCTCCCTGGCACCAGGCCCTTATCGACCTGCCTTCCCTCACCTGGCTCTAGGGAGCCCATCGGGGGAGTTTAATAGTTGACAGAAGAGCAAACCATTTTTAGACAGTGAGAAATTGAGGAGTCACAGAGCCAGAGTGAAGGAACTGAGGTCCAAAAGGTTACGGTCTAGGGGTGCCTGGGTGGCTTAGTCAATTGAGCATCTGACTTTGGCTTAGGTCATGGTCTCATGGTTCGTGGGAGTGAGCCCCGCATCAGGCTCTCTGCTGTCAGCACAGAGCCTGCTTCGGATCTTCTGCCCAACTCTCTCTGCCCCTCCCCTGCTTGTAGGCTCGCACTCCCTTTCTCTCCCTCTCTCTCTCAAGAATAAACATTTAAAAACAACAACAACAACAACAACAACAAAGAAGTCACAGTCTCAGTGGCCGTGGAGGAGGGCACATGCCATGTGTGTCCCCTGACAGCCTGTGGCACTTCCGGTGTGGCCAGAGTCAGGGCGGGGGCGGGCAGAGTAGCGAGGCGGGTGACATGGGGAGTCTGGGAGGACTCCCAGCTACCCTCCAGATGGGAAGCTCCATGAGAACATAAACATGCTCAGCAAGCGTTCCCTGAATATCACGTAGGCACCGCTACCATCTCCATTTTTACAAACGAGGGAAACTGAGGCTTGCGAAGATTAAGTAACTCACTTAAATGGCAAAGGGTAACAGCAGAATCATGGCTTGGGCCGGGCCAGGCCAGGGTGGCTCCAGCGC
Source organism: Felis catus (assembly GCF_018350175.1). Taxonomy (NCBI): domain Eukaryota; kingdom Metazoa; phylum Chordata; class Mammalia; order Carnivora; family Felidae; genus Felis; species Felis catus. Next base: position 8,904,697 of record NC_058375.1, on the reverse strand, counting down.
CTACACGCTTAACTGCTAGCTAAGTATATACTTTTTTACAACTTAGTACTTAAATTGCTCCTTTTATCCTTTGTCCCTTATGAAGATCGCATACCTAGTTACTGATTTTTAAGTCCAGTTTCAGATGTTAAAAAGTAGCATGCGCCATATGTGTGCTTTTCAAACTTTAATGTGCATAGGGATCTCCGGGGGCCATGTTCAAATGCAGAGTCTGGTTCAGTGGGGCTGGGGTGGAGCCCACAATTTGCTCTTCTAACAAGCTGCTGAGACTGCAAGTCCAGGACGGGAGCTTTGAGGACGGCTGGCTGGAGAACTGCCGCCCCCTAGTGTTTGGCACGAGAACTGCAAGCCCTAAAATGAAGCGCACTTGGAATGTCTGTCTAGAAGGAGCCCTGTCCGTACTGGACTAGCTGCATGTATTCCAATGCTTGCTGCCCTGCGTGCTACATGGCGTTACAATTTTACAGGTGAGAAAACCGAGGTTCAAAGGAATTAAGCAACTAGTCAAGGTCATATATCCATTCACCAAATACGTTTAATCGTCTCTCGTGTTTCTTCTCCTTTTTAAAAAAGTTTTATTTGGGGCGCCTGGGTGGCGCAGTCGGTTAAGCGTCCGACTTCAGCCAGGTCATGATCTCGCGGTCCGGGAGGTCGAGCCCCGCGTCGGGCTCTGGGCTGACAGCTCAGAGCCTGCAGCCTATTTCGGATTCTGTGTCTCCCTCTCTCTGACCCTCCCCCGTTCATGCTCTGCCTCTCTCTGTCTCAAAAATAAATAAACGTTGGAAAAAAAAAAATTAAAAAAAAAAAAAGTTTTATTTAAGTGAACTCTGCATCCAACGTGGGGCTCCAACTCATGACCCTGAGATCAAGAGTTGTATGCTCTACCAACTGAGCTAACCAGGTACAAACATTTTCTGAGTAGCAATTACAGGCCATGGGGATGAAGCTGTGAACAAAGTCCCTGCTCACAAGAACTGAGGAACAATCGCTAGCTAGTGACCGAGCCGCAGGCCCAGCTCAAGAAGCCAGAAACCTGGGGTCAACCTTGGGCTCCCCCACCCAATGGATGCCGCTGCCCAGGAAGAAACCTCCCTCCTCCTGGCCTCCTGGGAGGCAGACCCTCCTTTCTGGGGGGTAATCATTACCTGAAACCAGAATGGGCTTTCCCGTGGAGGAGAAAGAGATAGGGGAGCTCGTTGACGTGAAGGTGTCTCCCCAGGTGTGGGTGTTGCCCCCTCCATGCTCCTTACTGCCTTGGGGGTCTGCTGCGGAGACCGGAGAGGCCGTGGCGCTGCCAGGAGAGAAGCCAGAGGTAAGACTGACGATTGAGATGGAAAGAGGACACAGGAGCCATTCCCAGCCACCCCAGCACAGAAATGGGCACACATCCTCCAAGATGACTTGTGAGCTCGGCACAGAGATCCAGCCCAGGCCCCACCTCCACCCCCAGCCCAGCTTCCCCCAAAAGGGACCAGGGAGTCACCTGGTGGGCGCCTTGCTGTCCTCTGGGTTGGTGCTGCACTCGGGGTGGGCTTCTAGGGGAGGCGGCGGCTCATGGGTGGCATCCCTCTCAGCTGTACCTGCAGGGAGTGGTCGTAGAATCGGTGTCAAGGAGCCTTACCCAGCAGGACTGGTAACTTCCAGGGAAGCGACACGGTGAGGCCGGAACGACACTGCAGCCAGGCAGACCCAGGTTAGTGTTCTGGCCCTGTCTCCTTCCTTCTCTCCCTCCTTCCTTCCCTCCATGCAACAACTCTTTGCTGAGCACCTACTGTGTACCAGGGACCGTGTTGTAGCCTGGGACATAGCAGTGCACAAAACCGATCCCTACCGTCAGGGGCTCGCAGGCTGGTGGGGCTCACAGACACGATGCGGGTGTCACACGAAGGCACATGGGCCCCCTTTAATGGGAGACTCAACCTCATCTGACCAGGAAGGCTTCCCTCGGGAGGCTGTTGCTGGGATGTGTGTATGGGTAGGGCCATCTAAGCAGAGGAAATTGAAAGTGGGGAGGCTCATAGGTGGGGGAAGGAAGAGAGCGAGTGCATGGGGGAGGCTGGTGTGCAGCCGCATTAAAACGTGTACACGACTGTCTGTTGTACACGATCATTCATAGCTGTGTTCTTCATCACAGCCAGAAGAGTGGACACAACCCAAATGCCCATCAACTGGTAAACGGGTAAATAAAATGTATATCAGTACCACAATATTGTGTGGACATAAGAGGAACAAAAGCACTAATACATGTGACAGCCTGAATGAACCCCAAAAGTATTAGTCTGAGTGAAAGAACCTCGATAGAGAACACATATTCTGGAAATGTCTAGATAAGGCTTATCTAGAGGGACAGAGAGTAGATCAGTGCTTGCCCAAGCTGGGGAGGGACATGGGGATTGACCACTAAAGGCGTGAGGTCTCTTAGATCGTGGTGATGGTTTTGCAACTTTGTAAATTTCTTTACGATCATTGAATTATATGCACCTAACCAGCAGATCTTGTGGTATGTAAAGTATACTGCAATAAAGCTGTTCTTAAAAAGTGGGGCTTTTTCAGGGCGCCTGGGGTTCAGTCGGTTAAGCATCTGACTCTTGATTTCAGCTCAGGTCATAATCTCAGTTTGTGAGTTGGAGCCCCTGGTTGGGCTATGTGCTGACAGCACAGAGCCTGCCTGGGATTCTCTCTCTCTCTCTCTCTCTCTCTCTCTCTCTGCCCCTCCCCCACTCTCTAGCTTTCTCTCTCTCAATAAATCAATAAATTTTTTAAAAATTGTGTCTTTCTCCCCAAAGCAACGATTTAATTAGCGATATAGGATGGGATCCGTGTGGTAGGTTGAATCAAGGGTCCACTCCTCGGGTGGAGGAGGGGTCTGTGTTTCTGCCTCACCAACGCCATGCGACTCTGATGGTCAGGGGAGCAGGACGGAAGTAAGAGAGTGCCTGTTTCCAGCCTGGGCATTTCTGCACTTCCACCGCTGCCATAAGGAGATGGTGCTCTGGGCAGGGAGGGGCCCCCGCTGGTCCCAGAAGTATGAGAAACGCTGGAAGCAAACCCACACCAAACCAATAAGCCCAGGCAAGTCAGCAGAGTGCCCAGCTGACCCACGGAGGAGCAGGAGCTGAACACTGAAACGTCAACGTTGTTTGTCAGCCGCTATTCCTGCAGCTAGAGCTGGCTGAGACGGTCTGGTTCGTGTCTCAAAAGATCAAAGTGAAAAGGCTGCTCCTTATCTCCAGCCAACTGTGGTCACATAGGAAGGTGGCTTGGTGGCTCTAGGTCTTCTGACTTTATTTAAAAGAGAAACCTGGGGGCGCCTGGGGGGGCTCAGTCGGTTAAGCATCTGACTCTTGATTTCAGTTCAGATCACGATCTCACAGTTTGTGAGTCCGAGCCCCATGTCAGGCTCTGCACTGACAGTGAGGAGCCTGCTTGAGATTCTCTCCCTCTCTCTCTGTCCCTCCCCTGCTTACCTTCGCTCACTCTTTTATATAAATAACGGATAAACACATATAAATGAATAAATTTAAATACTATCCCCTGATATTTAAATGTAGCCTCAATTTTTAAAGTCTTTCTTTTGAAATCAACTTCATTAAGGCATAATTTATATAGAAGAAAATGACCTCTAAGTGTACAGTTTGATGAGTTTTGAAGAATGTATACATCCATGTAACTCTAACTCCATTTAAGATCTACAACATTCCCATCATTCCAGGAAGTTCCCTAGTGCCTTTCTGCCATAAATCCTCCCCTCACATTCAGGAAACCACTGGTCTGCTTTATGTCACTGTAGATTGGTTTGCCTGTTCTAGATTTGCACAGGATGGAATCAGGCAGTATGTACTTTCTGGTGTCTGGCTTCTTTCACTCAGCATAATATTTCTGAGATTCATCAATGTTGCACAGAGCAACATGTTCCATGGAACAATGTTCCATTGTAGAGATGTACCACCATTTACCTACTCATTCACCAGCTGATGGACATTTGGGTTGTTTCCAGTTTGAAGCTATTATAAATAAGGTAGCTCTGAATGTTCTCGTACAAGTCTTTGTGAGGACATAGAATTTCATTCCTGTTGAGTACCTTGGAGGGAGAAGGTTGTGTCACTTTGCTGACCAGACAGAATGTCTTTAAGGACCATTCAGAGATGATCTCCTCTGATCTGACCCAGCCACCTCTTTTTTACAGATGGAGAGAATCATAGAGCCAGAGCTAGAGCCAGAAGGCAGGGCTCCTTAGTCCCAGCCCAGAGCACACCTCCTGCCTTGGGAATGAGCACTTTCTTACAAGTTTATAATTAACTGCTTTTGTAGGGCTAAAAAAACTGGCCCACATTTGAAACTGATCACTATCCCTCTTTACCCCCATGTTCCTGGTGACAGCACCCCTCCTCTGATGGGGTACAAAGCAAATCCCCCACCCACATTCATTTCCCTTCTAAAAAGCTCTCGTGCTGCCTCTCAGATTTTTCCTGAAATACCTTGAAGAGAAAGTGAAGCAAGGATTAATTTCCTTTTTGGATTAGTAGGGTCCTGAGGAACTCTCCTCTTTTGGCGGTCTCCAAATAGATGCTATGTCTTTCCACATGGCCACCAGACTATTACCTGAATTAGCTGAAGCCTGGAGGCTTTAGCCTATGAGGAACATGATGCAATTTGTTATTATAATTTCTATTTATTTGTAAATCAGTATTTGAATTACATTTAAGATGTCATTGGTTTCAATAAGAGTTGACTTTGAGAGGATTGGAGAAGTTCTTGTGTTCAAATATACCACTTATGGATACACGCAGGTAGCACCATGAGCAGAGAGACCTCTGGCGTCTCTCTAAGGCAGCCTCAGTCTGAGCTCCCAATGGAATACCTGCTGGAATCCAGCAATAGAACTTCTCTAAGTGGAGAAGATGGACCCAGTGGTATTTGGATGCTTCAGAAGGTATTGTTTAGCCACTACTTAGTCTGTCTGTGTTCTCTGGTAAGGGCCCACTGAAAGAGAAAAAAAAAAAAAAAAAGAACCTACCTACTCTTTGTCCCAATTTAGAACTAAAAAGGATATTATTTACCAGATTGAAATATTTCTCTTTAAATCCAAACACCTGATCCTTGGGCCATTTGAAGGAGAATGGTCTTAGCATCAAGATAAAATGGATTATCTTTTTGTATATCCAACAAGTGCTTAAAGTCAGATGAAATTTTCATCTTCATATTCGGAGTGTAAATTTCTTGTCAGCTTTCTATTTTCCCTGGAGTTTTCAATTGCCTTTCTTTTTCTTGTTGATAAAAGAATAATGTGCCTTCACCATATGAAGTTTTTCAAAGGTACTACTCATAAAGTTCACTGTAATTCTTTCTTTCATTCCTGCAGACAAGACAATTCACTGGAGCCCTCTTTCATTTTACCTCTCTTATCTGGTTCAATTGGTCTGCAACACAGCTATCATTCTGGGACTTCCCTTTCTTGCTCCCCTGGGACAGAGTCACTGTTTTCTAGATTCATGGATTTTTGTTTCTTGTCCCTCATTTAGCTGGATTACGTTTTCAAGTAACTTTCTAAAAGAGGACACGAGGGAAAATCTTTCTACCCTTTTATGTCTGAAATGTTTTTGTTCTGCTCTCAAACTTAATTGTATCTTAACTGAAAATTCTAGGTTCAGAACTAAGAAGGAGCTGATGTGGTCCGGTGGAGAGTACTCGGGGCTAAAACTCAGGATCCTTGTGTTCCAGCTCTAGCTCTGGCCCTATGATTCTCTCCATCTGTAAAACTAGGTTGTGAGATCAGATCACAGGTGGTGGCAGGTTCTGAATTGACCCTTAAAGACATTCTGTGTGGCCAGCACAGTGACCCAGTCATCCCTCTCCTGGGTATTTACTCATGAGAGACAAAAATATATATTCACACAGAGTTGTACAAGAATGTTTGTAACTGCTGTACTCATAATAGCTCCAAATTGGAGTGTTGTCTGGGTGGCTCAGTTGGTTAAGCATCTGACTCTTGATCTTGGTTCAGGTCATGATCTCATGTTTTGTGGGTTCTAGCCCCACGTCAGGCTCTGTGCCTACAGCCTGCTTGGGATTTTCTCTCTGCACCCCTCCCTCCTTTTCTTTCTCTCTCTCTCTCTCTCTCTCTCTCTCTCTCTCTCTCTCTCTCTCTCTCAAAAATAAATAAAATTTAAAAAATAGCTCCAAACTGGAAATAATCCAAATGTCTGTCAGCTAGTGAATGAATAAATAAATACGTCTATTATGTCTAGGTGTGGGTAATCTTCATTCATCCTGCTTTGCTCTTGGTAAGTCCTTTCAGTCTGAAATCTTGTATTTTTCAGGTCAAGTATGCAAGGAAAGTTGGAGCACCGCTGTGGGTACAAGGCCCGGAGCACACAGTGACCAAGTCAAGAGGGCCATGAGAAATGGGAATGCAGAAGACCTAAGACTTGGGGTTGGGAGTGCACCGAGGGAATTATGGCACTTCTGCTGACATGAGGCCTGGGATGTACCAGTGTCCCCACTGGAAGGGCCACACCAAGGTGGTCACCAGACCTAGGCTGGGGCTATGAGGTTGCTAGGGACCGTCGACTCTGGGAGCATGACTGGGACCAGATGACCCCACCCATGCGCCCTGCTGAGAGAGTGTGCAGCAAGAGCAAGAGAAAGTAAATGCAGCCAAGAAAAGCCTCCTTCTTCCTGCAGTGGCTCCCCAGCACCCTCTACGGGCAAAGCTTAACATCACGTTCACGAGGAGAAATGCGGAAAGAGTCTAGCCCTTTACTGCACAGCAGGAGCTGAGGGTGCAATGAGAGTTGAGAGGCCACCATTGGTAACAGGCACACTTTCTAAAAGCCTTTTTTTTTTGGTCCTCTATTTTCTTACTATTTCTTTTTCATTGCGTTCTGTTCTCGCTTTATGGATGTAGCAACTTGAATTTTTCTGTGGACACTAGTTTACTTATTTATTTATATTAAGTTTATTTCTTTTGAGAGAGTGAGTGGGGGAGGGGCAGAGAGGGAGAGAGAGAGAGAGAGAGAGAGAGAGAAAGAGAGAGAATCCCAAGCAGGCTCCACGCTGTCAGCACAGAGCCCGACGCAGGGCTCTATCCCATGAACCTCTGGATCATGACCTGAGCAGAGATCAAGAGACACTCAACGGACTGAGCCACCCAGGCACCCCCTGTGGACACTAATTTAAATTTTTAAACTTCTATTGCTATTCCTGAAGCAATTCCTATTGCTCCATCCATAGTAAATGTTTCTGTCAATGTATCTTGCTCTTCTCTTTCATGCTGCTGGTTTTCCTTACCAGTCTGGATATCTTTACTGCTCACTCATATCTACTTAAAAAGAACTACACTGAGGGGCTCCTGGGTGGCTCAGTTGGTTGAGCTTCTAACTTCAGCTCAGGTCATGACCTCGCAGTTCTTGAGTTTGAGCCCCATGTCGGGCTCTGTGCTGACAGCTCAGGGCCTGGGGCCTGCTTTGGAGCCTGTGTCTCCCTCTCTCTGCCCCTCCCCCACTTGTGCTCTGTCTCTCGCCCTCTGTCTCTGAAAAATAAATTTAAAAAATAATAATAAATAATAATAATAAAAAGAACGATGCTGAATATTCCGGCATGTCCTTTGCAAAGCGGGTCTCTTCCCTGAGTAGGAGATCCACCCAGGAACTCTGGGCCCATGGGGGGAGTGCAGGCTGGCAGTTTTCACTCCAGGGTGACTCGGCAGGGGTAGCCTATCGACAGGGCGTACTCCCAAATACACAACCAAAGAGGGCTTTACAGCAGGGTGGCAGTACCCCCACCAGTAGCCCTATGTTTCCCTAGATACTCCTTCAGTATCTTTAGCCAAAAAGTTGACAATTTTCACCAGAGGATGAAAACTCAGGTACCGTCTGTTCAGACTGGTCAGTGTCCGTGGTAGGCCACTGTTACAGGCTTTAATTTTTATTTTCAAGCTGAAGTTGCAACCCTCTGTACCTTTCAATTCTCCATCTCACTCTCATCCCATCCTTCCTTTTACTTGCCTGCTCTGAGCGCAGAGCTTCTGTGGGGTCTTCAAAGCAAGTTACCTCTCACATTTCCTGCAACACTGAATCCTGGGGGGAGCTTTCCTCCCCCTGGTTTCATCCATCACCACCCTTCCCTCTGTTTTCTACCTTCTAGAAATTTGCTGAAATCTCATCTACTGATTAACCGTGTTTTGGGTTTTTTCCCCCACCATCAAGAATTTATAATTTTCTGCACTCTGGCAAATGTCTACCATCTTTTCTTTTTCCTTTTTTCTTTTTTCTTTCTTCTTCTTTTTTTTTTTAAGTAAGCTCTACACCGAACATGGGGCTTGAACTCACAACCCTGAGATCATGAGCACCATGCTCTACTGAATGAGACAGCCAGGCGCCCCAAATGTCTACCATCTGAGTTGGAACCATCTTCAAAAATTTCATTTACCTGTCTTGAGTTATGAAACAGCCTTTTAAAAACAAGTCAAGGGGCGCCTGGGTGGCGCAGTCGGTTAAGCGTCCGACTTCAGCCAGGTCACGATCTCACGGTCGGTGAGTTCGAGCCCTGCATCAGGCTCTGGGCTGATGGCTCAGAGCCTGGAGCCTGTTTCCAATTCTGTGTCTCCCTCTCTCTCTGCCCCTCCCCCGTTCATGCTCTGTCTCTCTCTGTCCCCAAAATAAATAAACGTTGAAAAAAAAAATTAAAAAAAAAAAATAAAAACAAGTCAAAATTTTACAAACCCAACACCTTCAGAATGAAGAATTTTAAAAAATATTATCAGAATCTCTTACCAAAATGCCAAATCTAGACTTTTTCTTAAGTTTATTTATGTTTTGAAGTGCCTGGGCGGCTCAGTCGGTCAAGCATCCGACTCCTGGTTTCTGCTCAGGTTATGATCTCACAGTTCACAAGATTAAATCGAGCCTTGCGCTGGGCTCTGGGCTGACAGTACAGAGCCTGCTTGGGATTCTCTCTCTCCCTCTCTCCCTCTCTTCCACCCCCCCCCCACAAATACATAAACATTTTTTAAAGTTGATTTATTTATCTTTTAGTAATCTCTACACCCAACTCAGGGCCTGAACTCACAACCCCGAGATCAAGAGTCACATGCTCTTCCAACTCAGCCAGCCAGGCGCCCCCAAATCCAGAGTTTACTCCACTTACTGGATCTAGCTATTAAAAACCAAATCCCAAACCTGACCTAGTTAACAGCTAGGGTTGAAGGTCATTTGCCCAGCTGGGGGTAGAGAAAAGTACAGCTATAGGGGCACAGACCTCAGCCCCTTGGCTGGGAGTACAAACTGCTTACCCTGGGGTTTGGTGGCCATGCCTGGTGGGCAGACGGGGCGGGTGACACAGTGGGCACAGGAGTTGGTGACTGGTGTGACACAGAACATGCCAGGTCGACATTCGCAGACACGAGAGGAGTTCCAGGTACAGGGTGTCTTCTCCACCAGGTCATCTAAGGGACACAGAAGGGTCACGGGGAAGGATCTGGGATGGCAAGGGCAGGGGCTCCAGAGAACCCAGGAGGGCAGAGAATTCCTTTGTCCAGAAGCAAATGCTCATATGACTCTTCCGTTGAGCGGATCCCTTGGCATGCTCAAAATAGTTATGCTAAGTGAAAGAAGGCAGGAAAAAAGAGTACATACTATGTGATTATGTTTATGGAAAATGCTAGAAAATGCAAACTCTTCCACAGTAACAGAAAGCAGAATGATGACCTGGGAAAGGACGCGGGGTGAACAGTGGTGGGAGGGATGATAAGAAGCACAAGGAAACTTTCCGGGGGGATGGAGAGTTCATTTACCTCGACTGTAGTAATGGTTTCACCACTACGTGCGTATGTCAAAACGTATCAAATGGCACACTTTAGACATCGCATTGCATTGCCGGTCAATCATACCTCAATAGAGCTGTTAAAAGAAAATAATCTAGAGGACAGGGTGAGTGGGCGTGCACATAGGTGGACCCACACTGGCCACGCCTTGATCATTCTTTAAAACTGGGGAATATTCCATAACCGTTCCTGACTCTTTCTGCTTCTCAACAGGTCTGACGTTTTCAATGACAGAAAGGGGTTTTCCCCCAAAATTAAAATATTAGAGGTTTTGTGAACAGAAAACATATAATAATGCATTTACATATGTTCAGAAATAGTTTGTGTGCTGTACGTGGGTGAAAATAGAATTACGGCGTTATTAGATTAGACAAATATGACTTGGTCATTAAGGGCTTTTCTCAGTCAGCAGGATACTGAAAAGACCTCTAATGATAAAGGACCTCACACTTTCTTCCTGAAACCTCCAGAGAGAGTGGGAAGCAGAGAGGCTCTGGAGAATTTGTGTGGAGGGCAAGAGTGAGCTCAGCAGTGAGAGAGGTCAGACAGGACAGTAACAGCTATTCTCATGATTATAGCTACTGATACCTTTGAGGGCCTGTGAGGCAGCATTAATACAATCGAGGTGAGGGGGGTAGTACTCTTAGCACTCTGCTCGGATTAACCTGGTTTAACCTATTTAATTCCTGCAACAGCTCTCTGGGAGAGTACTATTATTATACCCATTTTACAGATGAGGAAACTGAGGCACAAGAAATTAAGAAACGTGCTTGTGTTTAAGAGTGGAAAGGGGTGGAGCCAAGATTTGAACCCAGCCACTTGAGCTCCAGAGTCTGTGCTCTTAGCCCCTGTATTGCACCCACTGCTTCGCAGGGCTTCATCCTTAGAGCTAAAGGAATTCTCAGACCCACAGCCACCTCCTGCTTCTCTATCTGACATGGTGGCTATGACAGGTTACATTTGTCCAAAATGGCCAGAGCAATATTTTGGCCCCATCTGCTCGTCTACGCCTCTGCCACTTAGCCATCAAGAAGCCTGATTTCTTTTCCTTCCAATGACTCAGTGCATTTGCGACTGCCTCAACAGGTAGAAACCGGCAGAAGTTACGACGTGTGATTTCTGAGGTAACGTCAACAAAAGGGATATGGCTTGTGCCCACCCCTCCCCCTTCCTTGGAGTCCAGCCACCAGGCCTTGAGGAAGCCCAAAGTCAGCCATATACAGGCCAACACAGAGAGCATCGAGGCCCCAGCCTGCGGTTGGCATCAAACCCGGACCCATGAATGAAAATGCTTCCAGATGATTCCAACCTCCAGCCTTCACACTTTCCAATGGAAACCCCAGACCTCGTGTAGCAGAGGCCAGCTGTCCCCATAGTGCCCTGTCTGAATTCTGACCCACAGAATTCACGAGTACAAAGAATGGTTTGTTTATTACCACAAGCTTTGACAAAACTTGCTATGTGGCCTCATAAGTGGAACAGTGGCCCCTGGTGACCACAAACAGTGTTCTTTCCTCTTCAGGCCTCCCTGGACTTCAGGCTGCCTTGTTGTGTGAAAGAAACTCTGGACAAGGAGACATAATCACACATTCCTCGGGTCCTGGGCACTTCCCCTGCCCTCTGTGGCCCTCACAGACGTCATGGGGCAGCTGGTATTGCCGTAGGTGAGCTGACCGTCTACACAGCAGGCACCCAGCAAGTGCCGGTCCAGGGCATGCACTAAGGGACAGCACAGGGAATGACCACAACTGAGAACCTCAAAGTTCAAACTCTAGCTCTGGCTCTCACAAGGATGTGTGGCCTTTGTAACACCTCAGTTCCCAAAGCCTCAGTTTTCTCTTCTGTAAAACGGGGATATTTGTAATCCATGCACCATAAGGTAGCTACCAAAAATAACGAGACAAGTTTAGAACAGGTAGGTTATGACAAATGCTTCCTTGCAGGAGTGAGCAAATGGAAGCTCTCTGAAAAGGAATCACTGCCATTAAAACCCTATAATTACAACTGGACTCAGATAATCTAACTGCTCAAAACTGCTAGAATGGTGAGCTAGGCTCCTGAGGACTCAGCAGTCCCAGGACAAACTCAAGGTTTTCCATCCCAGATTCTCGGCCAAGACCCCCTGTACCCAGAGGGAGCCCCAGGAGGGGAGAACGCGGCCCTTACCTCGAGCACAGCTCACACAGGCCGTGCAGTGGCCGTCCCTGTCCAGGTAGTAGTCGGGCTCACACTGCTTCCTGCAGTCAGGTGACCCCTGGGGGCACGGCGGCTGCAGGGTCAGCCCTGGGGAAAGAAGCAGACAAGCTCCAGCCCAGGCCGCCAGGGCAGAGGCCCCATTCACCACCACCTTTTCAACCAGTCGCCACCACCAGCTCCAAGGCTGGCGCCCAGACTCCTCACGTGTCAGGTCAACCTGCAGAGGGAGTCCTGACGCCCAGAGAGGGAAGAAATGTGTCTACAGCCACACAGGAAAAGAACACTGACTCCCTCTGAAATGCCCCTCTGCTTCCAGGCCCTTCCCTCTGAGATCCATCATTGCCACTATGCCAGAGCCCTCTCCCCAGCCACACCATGTCACCACCCTCCTCAAAACCCTGGGGCCACTTCCCTCTGAGATCAGCCACGAGGCAAGCATGCCGACTACCACAGCTTCCGCTCAGTGTGGCCCTGGGGTCCCAGGCGAGGCAGTAAGGCAAGGAAAGGAGAGAAAAGAAGTGAGGCCAGGAGAGGAAGACACCAGGCTGCCAGGGACAGATGACATCATTAGGTGCACAGATTACACAAAAGAATCGGCAGATACGTTATTAGGACTCACAGTGAGTTTAGCAAGGCAACTGGATATAATGTTATTACATCAAACTCAGCTGAGTGTCTATACATTTGGGTTGAACCCTATGAGACTGCTATTGTGACAGGTTAAGCTGTCACATACTGACTACTCACACGGTTCAAAACAATACTAAAAATGAAGACTTACAACCCGCAATATTAAAAATACAATACCACTGTCATCATCATCAGAAACATCAAATACCTAGAAATCTAACACAAAGATGTAAATCGTTCTACATGGAAACTAATAAAACATCATTGGGAGAGAGAAGTTCAGCTGACCTAAGTAAAATTAAATACATAAAAATAAAGACGGCCGATCTTGATTTTCAGTACGAATACAGACCGTGAAAGCGGGGCCTCAAATAAATAAATAAATAAATACAGACAGACAGACAGACAGACAGACAGACAGCCGGCCTGAATAAACATACGGCTTTCCCGTGTACTTGATGCTATAAAAATACGGATTCTCTCTAATCTGATCCACAGATTCAGCGCAATCCCGATCAAAATCCCAACGGGACGTTTTGTGGAATGTGAAAGGCTGATTCTAAAGTCGATGCAGAGATGCAAATTACCAAGAAGAGCCAGGGCAGGGCTGGAGAACAGAGATGGGGAAGTTGTTCCACCATATACCGAAAATCTCCTGGAGTCGAGACCGCATGGCATCCACACAGACCAGACAAAACGACAACGAACGGAAAGGAATATGAAGTCCGGATCACAGCCAGGCACCTATGGACCTTAGATTTACCCCAAAGATGGCAGGCAAATCAGCGGGGAAAGGACAATTTGTTCGATAAAAGGCGTTGGTTCAACTGCATATCCATGCGGCCTCTTGCAACATGACCGCTGCCTCCGCCACAAACAAAAGGTAGGCAGACAGCGGATCTAAACGTGAAAGGCAAAACAGTAATGATCCTGGAGAGTAATGCAGGATGTCTTTGAGACTTCAGTGGAGACTTCAGCGAACACAAGGCAGGACATAAAGAGAAAAGATGGACCCACGTGATGACTTTAAAATTAGGGACACCTCTTTAGCGGGGCACCCGGGTGGCTCTGTTGGTTGAGCAGAGACTATTGGTTTTGGCTCAGGTCCTGATCTCATGGTTCTTGGGATGGAGCCCCACATCGGGATCTATACTGACAGCATAGAGCCTGCTTGGGATTGTCTGTCTCCCACTCTCTATGCCCCTCCCCCGTGCTCTCTCTCAAAATAAATTAACGCACTTAAAAGAAAGTTTCAGTTAAAACGGAACAAACCCTAGAGACATGAAAACAAAGACTTGTTTATCACTGTTAACTGTAGCCAAAAGTGGAAACAACCCAAATCCAAACCCTACTGGATATACACGGTGTATGCACCCATACAACAGAAGGCTGGTCATTGATAAACAGGAGGGAACTGAGGACCCCAACCCGTCACCACAGGGACCAGGAGGGCGTCGTATCCACACCTGCTCCTTTGCCAGGACCTCGGTGTCTGGCACACAGCAGGCACTAAGCTGTCAAATGAACGACTTCTTCCTTTATCCCCTCTGGCCCTCGAAGCCTGCAGCCCCAAGGGACCTAGAGACCCTCTTCTCCCTGGACCAGGAGAGACCCACCTGCCCAGGGGAAGGCCACACACAGGTCGCCTGCCAGTGAGACGCCATTGCCCTGGGAGACAACCCAAAGCTTCTCGAGAAATTACCTGGATCTGGACTGGGCTTCCTCACAGAGGACGGAGAGCCGGGGGCCCCCGTCTTTTTGGAATCATCTTCGGGGGTGATGGCAGTGCCCCCTCCAAGGAGCGTGGTCCTGGCACCGGAGCTCACTGAGGAGGTCACCAGGGGCCCGGCCTGGGCGCTGGTGTCGCTGAGAAAGAAGCCGGAAAGGGCACTGCCAACCCTCCTGATGACGCAGGGAGGTCTGTGCTCAGGGGTAACCGCTTCCACAGCAAAGGGGTTCCCGGCCCCTCAGCCCACAGCCTCTGGCAGCCCCACCGTCCGCTCCGGGGAGCCACGGCTGTGCTGTCTAGACCTTCTCTCGTGCGCTCGGGCAACACTCGGCACACGGTGGGGGTCAAGCGACTGCTGGGTCGACAGAGAGGCACCCTGGAGTCCTGATACCCTGGGCCAAACCCCACCCACACCACAGCCCAGCTGTGCTCTGGGCATCCTGGGGGCTGGGACAGCCCCACGCCACATTCAGCTGGAAGGGAGAGGGCCGGGAGTCACCTGGTGGGCGCCTGGCAGTCTTCTGGGCCCGTGCCGAGGTCAGGGCTGGTCACCGGGGAAGGCCGCTCACACACAGTATCCATCTGTGCTGTGCCTGCAGGGGATCACAAGGTGGACAGATGTGCTACCGAGGAGCTTGGGGGCTCCAGGAACAGATTCTTTCCCACCACGACCCACAGTTCGGAATGAGGTGCTTGGAAAACGCAGCGGCCATCTGGTGTTTGTGCCTGCCCAGCACCCCTTCCCCCTCGGGCTAAGGCATCCCGATTCTCCCCGGAACACTCTCCCCAGTCTCAGCATCTGTGCACGGGGCTGAGGCCGACTCACCACCCTACCCTCCCAGGAGTAAACCCAGACGACTTTGGACCAATCAATCCCTTTGATTCCTCTGACCCCAAGGGGCTGGTTCAGCGGTGGGCACGTGACCCCAGCCACGCCCATGAGGTACAATATCGTGGTTTCAATTATGGCTGTTGAAATTGCAGGAAGGAGAAACCGTCTTTCTACTGGGTTTGGGTAGGAAGCAAGCTTGGATCTGGCGGAGCAGAGGTGACAAATAGGTAAAGACAGGGCTCCTGGATCCAGCCATGCCTGATACTACCCAGAGCCAGCCCAGACTTTGCAGTTACATCAGCCAAAAAATTTGAGATTTTGTTACGTGCAACCCAAAGACTCCTGAAGAATCCTGGGTGCAAACACGGTAAAGAGGAAAAACACGTAGCACTTTCCATCAGGTGGATCTGAGTTTGCCTGCCACCTCTAACATGTCCTCACTGTGCCCTTCACACTGCGTGATACAGAGTAAACGCCCCATGAACAGCGTGTCCTTTTCCCCTTCTAGATCTCTGTCCCATTGCTTAGAAACAGTCCCACGTGTGCGATTATGATCTGAAGGCTTCAGTGGAGGGGGCCTGAACAATGCTCAAGTGTCTCGTATTTCCAAGTGCGCTGGCGTGACAAGCCTGGGTGTGACATTCAAAGTCTAGCCCAGACATTCCCTGCTCTGTGGTCTTGAGCGATTTACCTGCCATCCCTGGACCTCAATTTCCCCCGTTCTAAAATGGGGATACTTCCGTCTACTTTCCGGAGTTTTGAAAATTTCAGGAGGGAACACCTATGTAAGCTGCCTCATGCGGCTTAGCTACCGGCTGACGCTAAAGCGGAAACTAGTGTCCATCTTGCAGCTGGAGAGTTGCCCTTGGGAGCGTCCACGTGGGAGCCCAGAAGTCAGCCAGCAGCGGTGTCCCACAGAAATAGGATGTGAATCATGCTGTCATTTTAAATTTCCAAGTAACCCCTTTTTAAAAAGTAAAAAGAAAGATAAATTTTTAAAAAGTAAAAAGAAACACGTGAAATTAATTTAATGTGTGTGACCCAATATATCTAAACTACAGAGGTAGACAAGCAACATAACGATAATTAATGAGATGTTTCACATTTTTGTACGCCTGCAACTGGCCACCTTTTAAAAGCTCCCTGGAGGCATGTGGCCAATGGTACCGCTAGGGGCAGCAGGGGTCTAGGGGCAGCAAAGGGGGGCTCGGGCGCCACCATGCGGCAGTCGCAGGAACACCACCAAAACAGGGCCTCCTTTCTGGAGCGGGTCCACGGGCCCTGGATGGAACAGAACTCTAAACCGATGCTAGCAGAGATGCAATTGCTTCAGAGCTGGAAGGTCCCCCAGGGCCGTCTAGTGGCAACTTTACATTTCCCACATGGGACACTGAAGTCCAGGATGGGGTGGGAACATGCCCCACGGCTGCAGGCGAACAATACCCCGGGGACCTGGTGCCCAGCCCAGAGCATTTTCCACTCCACCCCCCCCCCCCCCCAGCCCTGTTCGCAGGTGGCACACTGCCGCAAGCCCCTCAGCACAGCATTTGTGTGACCCGGGGAGAACTGGGCCAGATTTGAGCCCCACCCACCCGCAGCACTGAGCTGTCCGGGGCCCCCACGTCCTTCGGCATAGATCTCTGCAGAGAAGATTCTGTGCCTGGCCTTGATCAGGCAATGGGGAGATAGATGACCTCGGCCCTCACGCATCTACGGCCCAGGGAGGGAGGCCAGCGTTGATCGAACCAAGACAGACACCGGTGTTCACATCCGTGTTGGAAAAGGACTCCGTGTGATGAGAGATGTGACCTGTCACAAGTCATGGCACTTCCTCTTGAGGAAGTGAGGTGTGGACAGAGAGGCCAGGCTGAGCAGGAGGTGACCGAGTGAGCAGGAGGAGAGATGTGCTGAGGGGACACCACGCACAAACGCCTGGTAGGAGTGAGAAGCACCGCACATCCACGGAGCCGAAAGTGAGCAGACCAGTGGGGCCAAGAAAGGAGGGGGCCGGCGGGAGTCTGACCTGGAGGAGGGAGGGGGACACGGCGCAGGGTGGCGTGCAGGGTCACGTCCTGGAGACTGCTCGTGCGAAGCTGGACTGGGTGCCCTTTTCCCTAGTTCTCCCACTAAGGACAGCTAAACGCCCGGGCACATGTATAAAACATGCATATACGTGCTTTATACAGATAAAAATATGTATGAAACAAAGAAGGCTCTGAACAGTGGAGAGGAGAGGGTAGCCCTTGGAACCCTAGGAAGGACACAGTGGCAAGTCCCCTGGGGTTTCTCTTTGTTCATAGATCCCGGACATGGAGCCCGATAAACCAGCAGCCCAGAAATGCCAACGGGAGCAGAATTAAAGAAATCCCTCCAAACACCTGTTCTCTTTTGCCAAAGGATCATGTCATTATCGCTGTAGAAATGAGAAAATACTGAAGTGTTTTTATGGCAGGTGTGTGGGGGTGAGAGAGACAGGCAGAGAGAAATCAGATTTGGTTAAGCAGAGTGGCTCTGCCTGTCAGCCCTGGGCAAGGAATGACAGGAGGAAATGGGGGTGAGAACGGGAGACAGAATTGGGGAGCAAAATCTGGGCAAAATCTAGGCCTGGGCTTTGGAAAAGGACCAGTTGAGGAGAAGGAGCGTCACGGGCTCAGTGTTGGCACTTTTCTCCCTAATGGGCGTAGCTCTCTGATTCCACCCTGCAGCCTCCCAGCCCGTGTGGCTGTGGCACCACTAGTGGGCCATGGTCCAAAGCCCACCCATTCTCCAACCTCCCTCTGAAACGTGCTCTCAATACCACCTGCACCGGATCTGTGGCCCTTACCTCTTTTCTTACCTCTTTTTGGCCTCCTTGTACTATCACAAAATCAGAAGCTCAGAGAGGGTAAAGCATGTGCCTGAACTCACACGGCAAGTTGGAAAAGAAATCCGAGTTTCTCAGCTCCTCTAACTCCCAATGCCTCGATTGTGAGTTGGGAAAAACAGCCCCAATACCCTGGGAAAGTCCCGGGACGGAAGACTCGAGTTTTGCTCTTGTTTTTCGGGCATCAGAGAACTTCTGCCCCGAGTCTCCACTAACCCAACACTCCTCCAGCCAGGCCTGTGTCTCAGGCCATCAGAGTCTCTCTGAGCCTGGGACCCAAAGTGCAGGGAAGAGGCTGGGGGCTCTGAGTAAATGGTACACCCACAGCATCTCGAAAGGAGACATGTCAGTCCAACAGGAAGGAGGAAGGAGAAGGTCAGAGGTCATTTGGAGATCTGGGACGGTGGTGGAGGCGGGGTACAGCTTGGCACAGGTCTTGGTGCTGGGCTGAGGGTGGGGATACTTACCCTGGACCTTGACAATCATCCCTTTCGGGCAGACGGTGTGGGGGATGCAGCGGGCACAGGAGTTGGTGGCTGATGTGGCACAGAACGTGCCAGTGCGGCACTCACAGACGCGGGAGGAGTTCCCTGAGCACGGCATCTTCTCCACAAGATCGTCTAAGGGACACAGAGACGGGCATGGGAGGCAGAGGGAGGACCGGGGAAGGGATCCAGGGACCCCTCAGGGACAGCCTGGCACGTGAGACAAGACATCATTCTGGCCTCCCCTCGGGCAGGGAGCCCGCACACCCGGCCCTTCTTTCCAGAGGGTTCTTGCAACGAAGGCAAGATGGCAGGTGAGGCCTATGAGGCAGCCTCCACTCCCCGCTCATATCCCCAGATGTCATTACCATCATATTAAAAACAAATTCATGACCCCATTAAAATGGGCAAAAAAGACACGGAGAAACCTTGAGTGCATATTGCTAAGTGAAAGAAGTCAATCTGAAAAGGCTACATGCTGTGTGATTCCAACTCCACGACGTTCAGGAAAAAACAAACTACAAAGACAGTGGTCTAAAAAGATCAGTGGTTGTCATGGTTAGGGAGGAGAGCCCTAAATCCAATGATCACAGCAGTATTGTTTATAACAGCCAAAAGTAGATATAACCCAAATGTCCATGAACCGATGAGTGGATAAACAAAACGTGGTGTGTCCATACAAAGGAATATTATTCAGCTGTGAAAAGCAATGACCCAGGGGGTGCCTGTGTGGCTCAGTCAGTTAAGCATCAGACTCTTGATTTTGGCTCAGGTCAGGGTCTCACAGGTTTGTGGGATTGGGCACTGAGTCAGCAAAGAGCCTGCTCTGGATTCTCTCTCCCTGTCTCTCTACCCCACCCCTGCTCGCTCTCTCTCTCTCTCGCTCTCTCTCAAATAAATAAATGAGCACTACAATAAGAAAAGAAAAGAAGGAATGACTGGTACTACAACATAATGAACCTTGAAAACACTGCAAAGTGAAAGAAGCCAGTCATGAAAACCTACATATTGCATGATTCCATTTCGATGAAATGCCCAGAATAGGCAAATCCATACAGACACAATGTAGATGAGTCACTGTAAGGGCATGGAAGAAGGAGTGAATTGGGAGAGAAGGGGTTTCTTTTGGGGGAGGCGAAAATGCTCTGAAATCAGATAGTGGTGGTGGTGCCACATTGTGAATTAAAAAAAATAAATAAATACTGTATTGCACACTTTAAAATGGTGAATTTTACCAACTCCTGGCTGGCTCAGTTGGCAGGTCATGTGACTATTTATCTCAGGGTCATGAGTTCAAGACCCATGTTTGGCGTAGAACTTATTTCAGAAACTAATAAATAAGCAAAGAGTGTAATTAAAATGAATTTAAAAGAAAACAATGGTGAATTTGATCTCAAGAGAAAAAAAAATCACCGGTATAAGTAATTAACAAATGCACACATCCCTGCAAAGCAACACAGGGCATCCTTGGTCAACCAGCAATGAAGACTTCCTAGAATATGGAAGGCAGATAGGATCGCATGGAAGAAGGAGACCAAAGCCCAGAATATACCCAAGAGGATTACTCTGGGAGCGGCTCTGGGGTGGGGTACTCCAGTCTCCAAGTGGGTGAGGGCAGGGGCAGGCCTCAGGGAAGCCGATGGGGAGTGCCCCAGGGGGTCTCCCCACACTTCTCATCCACTGATGCCACAGACCCAGAAGCCAAGCATCTCCCCCTGGAGACTCTCAGGGGAGGTAACGGGACAGTGCCCTGGCTGGTCATACCTGGGAAGAAGGGAGCCTGCAGACCCAGAAGATCAGCCACTTAACAGAACCCCTCCCACTGGTCATCAGATAGGATGTGCAGAACTAGGGGTCACCACCCATGAGAGAAAACCAGCACCAAGCAAAAAGACCTCCAAGCTCAAAAAAAACTCTTGAGAAAGCAGGTAATAGAAAACAAAAAACAAAGCAACAACAACAAAAACAGAACGAGCTGTTAGAATCAGTACAATTAATATTCTCAGGAATTGGCAGCTATAAAACAGAATCCCCTGGAGCTCAAGGAAGGGCACAAAGGAAACGGAAGCCATAAAAAGAAACCCCCTGGGCACAACATTGTGTTCACCAATTCAAGTGGGCTCACAGAAAGACTACATTTCCCAGCCTCCCTTGCAGTTTGGTTTGGGTCATATGGTGGCATTCTGGCAATGGGACGTGGACAGAAATGATAAGGGCTTCTCCCAGGCCTGGCCCCTAAAACCATCGCAGGAGGCTCTATCATCTCTCTCTTCCTTGCTGTGGTTGCACTGTTGTAGCCCCTAACTCTCGCCTGCACCCCAGAAGCAGTACTGAGGAGAGAATCAAATCCTGAGAATTGTAGAAAATCTAAGAGAGAGGCAGGCCGGCTGAGGACAAACAGTGGACACCCCTGTTAAATTCATGTAAAACCGTGGGTGGCTTGGTTGATTTTGATCTCAGCTCAGGTCCTGGTCTCAGGATCATGAGTTCAAGGCCCGCACTGGGCTCTGCGCTTGGCGTAAAGCCTACTTAAAAAAAAGGTTTTAAACCCCAGAGTAGTAGCCAAACATAATTATCACAAGCCTGAACAAAGGCGGGAAAGGTGCTGGACTGGCTAACTTTCGGGCAGGCAGACCCAGTGGAAATCGGTAGAGACCCCGGGAGTGGGTACATCTCTCTGCAGCCACAGGAGCTCTGGTAATGACGATCTCACAGAAGGGAAGGCAGATCTCTGCTCCAGCAAGGACGACACCCATCTCTGGCTGCACTCGGCCTCCCACCCAGGTCCTCAGACTCCTAAAATCAGTTTCAAAAGTAACACTCAGGATTACCACATGATCCAGCCGTTCCACTGCTAAGTATACCCAAAAGAACTGACACCAGAGACCTGAACAGACATTTGTAGACTCAGGTATGCAGCAGCCGTATTCACAATAGCTGACAGGCAGAAGCACCCCAAGTGTTCATCGGCACGAATGGATAAACCAAATGGGGTAGATCCGTCCAATGGAATATTAGTCAACCTTGGAAAGGAAGGAGCTTCGGACACGTGATACAGTGCCTTGAAGACATTATGCTAAGTGAAATGAGGCCGTCACAAAGGATAAATATGTTATGATTCTACTCATATGAACTTCCTGGAGTAGTCAAATTCACAGAGACAGAGAGTAGCCTGGGAGCTGCCAAAGGCTGGTGGGGGAGGGGGCATCAAGGAGCTAGTGTTTAATGGGAACCGAGTTTCAGTTGGGGCAAAAGAACAAGTGTTGGAGCTAGACATTGTTGGTTGTTGCCCTAAAATGGGAATGCACTTAAAGCCACTAAACAGGACACTTAAAAATGCCAAAATGATACATTTTACATGCGTATATTTTACCACAGTATTAAGTGCCACTAAATTTTATGTTATGTATATTTTACTACAGCATTTTTTTTTTTTAAGTAACACTCGGTCCCCAGTGAAGCTCTGAACAGAAAGGACCAAGTAGAGCCCAGTGAGGTAGGTGGGGAGGTGGGGGGAATGTAAGGAGAAGTCACACTGTACCAGGACAGGGAAGACAGGAAAAGAAATAGAAAATCTAAAAGAAACAGAAGTATATTTTGGAAAGACAAAGAACCCAGTCTAAAACAAACAGAAGCCATCCCAAGCATGCTCCCCACTATAAAGGAACTTAAGAAGAATAGCAGTTTGGCAAAGGAAAAGCTCAAAGAAAAGCTGATCTTCAAAAAGGATGGGCTAAGAAGGAAGACTAGAGAGCTAAAGAAAGCAAACTGAGATGCACCGCACAGATATCCAATAAATAAATTAGCAGTGTCTTAGGAGCCCTGGCGACAGCTGGGAGGCAAGCAGCAGAAGACATGAGAAACAAAATAGAGTCCACAGCATGGAGAAAGGATCAAGAAAATATCTGTGAATGCAAGGTGAAGAGACAAAGATACTAATGCAATGAAATAAAACAGGGAGGAAAGGCAAACACAATCAAACGGAAGGATAACTAGAGTCCATAAAGTTGACATTGAGATATGTATTTAGCAGAAATAAAAATCCAGGGGCGCCTGGGTGCCTCACTCGGTTGAGAGTCCAACTCTTGATTTTGGCTCAGGTCATGAACTCACAGTTCATGGGTACGAGCTCTGCACTGGGCTCTGCACTGGGGTAGAGCTTGCTTGGAATTTTCCCCTCCCTCCCCCTCTGTCCCTCCCCCACTCGCTCTCTCTCTCTCTCTCTCTCAAAATAAATAAATTAATTAAAAAAAAAGAAATTAAATTCCAGGTCAATTTCCCTGAAATGAAGGAAGAACTAAACGTGCAGACAGAAAAAAGACATTCCAGCGGTGCCTGTCTGGCTCAGTCGGTGGAGCATACAACTCTTGATCTTGGGGCTACAGGTGCTGCGGGTTGGGTGTAGAGATTATTTAAATAAGTAAAAACTTAAAAAAAAAAGACATTCCAGAATTATTTCCAAACAATTAATATCAAGGCACAGTCTGGTTCAAAGTTTTTTATCATTAAGGATAAAGAAAGAATTGTTCTTGCAGTCGCCTACAAAGGAGAAAGAAGGCAGAGAGCAGACCCCTCCCCAGCAATATTCACCATGAGAAGACAATGCACCAATGTCTACAAAGTTCTGGAGAACACAGGTCCCAGGAATAATCATATATCTGCCCAGGTTGTCATTGGAATATAAAGGCAAGAAACATTCTCAAACATAAAAGAATCCTCTGAGGGATGTGCAAAGATGAGTCCTTACTGATAAAGCCCAAGGTCAGTGAAATCTAACTAACCAATCAATAAATCAAAATGAGAAAATCAGGAATGGAGAAGCTGTGGTCAATGTGCTCATAACGCACAGTGAATAAGTTTAAATAGCAAACTAATACTAACATGCCAAGGGACTGAGGGTTACAGAAAAAGAATATAAATGCCACAGGCAGTAACAATGTAAAAAAAATACGTAAGTAATAAAAGTCAGGAAGAGGACAAGGAGGTGACAAGCTAATTACTTCATTTTTTGTGACAGGAAGCCAATCTACAATATCCCATCAAAAATCTGAAACAAACAGAACATAACTTTACCTTGAGACATAGTTGTTCCTTAAATGATTCCTAGCTGCTTCTTGATTTTTAACACCTCTTCTTAATGTTAGAGGTGTTTTTTTTTTTTTAAATGTTTATTTATTTGGAGAGAGAGAGCATAAGCAGGGGAGGGGCAGAGAGAGAGGGAGAGAAAGAATCCCAAGCAGGCTCCATGCTGTCAGCGCAGAGGCCAACGCAGGGCTCAATCTCACAAAGAGATCATGACCTGAGCTGAAATCAAGTCGGATGCTTAACCGACTGAGCCCCCCAGGGACCCTAGAGGGTTTTATTTACAAAGTGCTGTCTCTTGTGATCATTTTGTTTTACTTTCTTCTTCTTCTGATACGTTTAAATAAAAGAAAATGTAATCAATCACTTGAATGTTATAAACAGTATGATCCCAACTTCTTAAAAATCCCTATTCTCAGGATGCCTGGGTGACTCAGTGGGTTGGGCGTCTGACTTCTGCTCAGGTCATGATCTCACGGCTTGTGGGTTTGAGCCCCACCTCAGGCTCTGTGCTGACACTAAGCCTGGAGCCTGCTTTGGATTCTGTGTCTCACTCTCTGTCCCTCCCCCACTTGCGCTCTCTCTTTCAAAAAAAACATAAAATATTAAAAAAATTTTTTTAGGGGCGCCTGGGTGGCGCAGTCGGTTAAGCGTCCGACTTCAGCCAGGTCACGATCTCTCGGTCCGTGAGTTCGAGCCCCGCGTCAGGCTTTGGGCTGATGGCTCAGAGCCTGGAGCCTGTTTCCGATTCTGTGTCTCCCTCTCTCTCTCTGCCCCTCCCCTGTTCATGCTCTGTCTCTCTCTGTCCCAAAAATAAATAAACATTGAAAAAAAAAATTAAAAAAATTTTTTTAAATCCCTATTCTCCATGTGTGTACAGTCTGGCTGGCTATGAATCTTCCCATTCTCCGTCTCTCCCTATATATACACAGAGACGTGTCAGTCAGACATCCAATGATGGGGAATGGGCAGAGTTGGCCTTCTTCCTTACACTTCTGTATTGCTCAAATTTTTCATAATGAATGCCTATAACTTTCATTTCATACAACACTGTCATTAATTTTAAAAACTCAAAAGATACATCAGAGAAATGCTAACGCAAAGAAGAATGGCAATATTAATATCAAATGAAACTGGAATTAAGGCATTCTTTATAAGGATTAAAGAGGTATATTTCACGCTGACAAAAGGTCCAACCCACCAAGAAAACACAATATTCATAAACACTATACCTAAAAATATAGCTTTGACATATAGAGAGAAAAAATAAATGGAGACAATGAAAATCTGATGAAAAAAAGTATAGGCAAGATGGATTTTAACACATCTATCTCTGACATCAACCTTTGGGAAGGAGACAAATATAAGTGAGAATAAAAAAAAAAGCATATTATCTAGGGGCATGCCTGGCTGGCTCAGTTGGAAGAGCATGAGACTCTTGATCTCGGGGGTCGTGAGTTCAAGCCCCACGTTGGGTGTTGAGGTTACTGAAAAAAATAAACTCAAAAAAAATTTGTTGAAAAGAATGCATATTATTTGAAAAACACAATTAACAAGCTTGATCCAATAGGTATGTAGAGAATTTTGTACACAAAACACATTTTTCTCCAAACACACTAAAAATAGGCTTTAAAAATATCCACATTTATTAGGGCACAAGAAATCTCAACAAATTTCCCAGCCCCACCTCACAAAAAACCCGCACAAAACAAAACAAACACCAGAGAGCTCACAAACCACATTCACTCACCATAATAAGAAATTAACAATGAAAGTGCTCATTGGAAGAATCTCCTGGAAGCACTTGTGGTCGCAGGCAAAGAACACAGCTCCTGGTGTCAGACCACAGCTCAAACTCCAGATCTGCCACTTACCGGACTTCTGTAACTTTGCAAAGGCCCTTAACCTCCCTAAGCCTACCTCACTGGAAAGCGGGGATGAGAAAAGAACCTTCGGGGTGCCTGGCTGGCTCAGTCTGTAGAGCGTGCGACCCTTGATCTCAGGGTCATGAGTTTGAGACCCACATTGGGCAGAGATTACTTAAAAAAAGAAACATAAACTCTTCTCCTAGGAGTCTTGTGAAGATTGAACTCAATGAATGTGAGTCCCTCCCTTGAGGAAACGGGTTAACTAAGTCTCTCTGAAAACGGATGCAAAACATCATGTCTGATAACAACCCACAAATCCAGAGGGGGAAACTGAGGCACCAAGGGGCCAACCTAGAGTCCAGGCAGCAAATCTTGATGCTCCCTACCTTCTCTGCTACCCCCCGCCCGCCACGGACCCCATACTGAGAAGTAGCCCCTGGAGAGGAGAACACAGCCCTTACCTCGAGCACAGCTCACACAGGCCGTGCAGCGGCCATCCTTGTCCAGGTAGTAGTCGGGCTCACACTGCTTCCTGCAGTCAGGTGACCCCTGGGGGCACGGCAGCCCTGGAAGAAGCAGACAAGCTCCAGCCCAGGCCACCTTGGCAGAGGCCCCATTCACCACCACCTCTTCACCCAGTCGCCACCACCAGCTCCAAGGCTGGCACCCAGACTCCTCACGTGTCAGATCAATCTGCAGAGGGAGTCCTGATGCCCAGAGAGGGAAGGAATGTGTCTACAGCCACACAGGAAAAGAACACTGACTCCCTCTGAAATGCCCCTCTGCTTCCAGGCCCTTCCCTCTGAGATCCATCATTGCCACTATGCCAGAGCCCTCTCCCCAGCCCCACCATGTCACCACCCTCCTCAAAACCCTGGGGCCACTTCCCTCTGAGATCAGCCACGAGGCAAGGATGCCGACTACCACAGCTTCCGCTCAGTGTGGCCCTGGGGTCCCAGGCGAGGCAGTAAGGCAAGGAAAGGAGAGAAAAGAAGTGAGGCCAGGAGAGGAAGACACCAGGCTGCCAGGGACAGATGACATCATTAGGTGCACAGATTACACAAAAGAATCGGCAGATACGTTATTAGGACTCACAGTGAGTTTAGCAAGGTAACTGGATATAATGTTATTACATCAAACTCAGCTGAGTGTCTATACATTTGGGTTGAACCCTATGAGACTGCTATTGTGACAGGTTAAGCTGTCACATACTGACTACTCACACGGTTCAAAACAATACTAAAAATGAAGACTTACAACCCGCAATATTAAAAATACAATACCACTGTCATCATCATCAGAAACATCAAATACCTAGAAATCTAACACAAAGATGTAAATCGTTCTACATGGAAACTAATAAAACATCATTGGGAGAGAGAAGTTCAGCTGACCTAAGTAAAATTAAATACATAAAAATAAAGACGGCCAATCTTGATTTTCAGTACGAATACAGACCGTGAAAGTGGGGCCTCAAATAAATAAATAAATAAATAAATACAGACAGACAGACAGACAGACAGACAGCCCGCCTGAATAAACATACGGCTTTCCCGTGTACTTGATGCTATAAAAATATGGATTCTCTCTAATCTGATCCACAGATTCAGCGCAATCCCGATCAAAATCCCAACGGGACGTTTTGTGGAATGTGAAAGGCTGATTCTAAAGTCGATGCAGAGATGCAAATTACCAAGAAGAGCCAGGGCAGGGCTGGAGAACAGAGATGGGGAAGTTGTTCCACCATATACCGAAAATCTCCTGGAGTCGAGACCGCATAGCATCCACACAGACCAGACAAAACGACAACGAACGGAAAGGAATATGAAGTCCGGATCACAGCCAGGCACCTATGGACCTTAGATTTACCCCAAAGATGGCAGGCAAATCAGCGGGGAAAGGACAATTTGTTCGATAAAAGGCGTTGGTTCAACTGCATATCCATGCGGCCTCTTGCAACATGACCGCTGCCTCCGCCACAAACAAAAGGTAGGCAGACAGCGGATCTAAACGTGAAAGGCAAAACAGTAATGATCCTAGAGAGTAATGCAGGATGTCTTTGAGACTTCAGTGGAGACTTCAGCGAACACAAGGCAGGACATAAAGAGAAAAGATGGACCCATGTGATGACTTTAAAATTAGGGACACCTCTTTAGCGGGGCACCCGGGTGGCTCTGTTGGTTGAGCAGAGACTGTTGGTTTTGGCTCAGGTCCTGATCTCATGGTTCTTGGGATGGAGCCCCACATCGGGATCTATACTGACAGCATAGAGCCTGCTTGGGATTGTCTGTCTCCCACTCTCTATGCCCCTCCCCCGTGCTCTCTCTCAAAATAAATTAACGCACTTAAAAGAAAGTTTCAGTTAAAACGGAACAAACCCTAGAGACATGAAAACAAAGACTTGTTTATCACTGTTAACTGTAGCCAAAAGTGGAAACAACCCAAATCCAAACCCTACTGGATATACACGGTGTATGCACCCATACAACAGAAGGCTGGTCATCGATAAACAGGAGGGAACTGAGGACCCCAACCCGTCACCACAGGGACCAGGAGGGCGTCGTATCCACACCTGCTCCTTTGCCAGGACCTCGGTGTCTGGCACACAGCAGGCACTAAGCTGTCAAATGAACGACTTCTTCCTTTATCCCCTCTGGCCCTCGAAGCCTGCAGCCCCAAGGGACCTAGAGACCCTCTTCTCCCTGGACCAGGAGAGACCCACCTGCCCAGGGGAAGGCCACACACAGGTCGCCTGCCAGTGAGACGCCATTGCCCTGGGAGACAACCCAAAGCTTCTCGAGAAATTACCTGGATCTGGACTGGGCTTCCTCACAGAGGACGGAGAGCCGGGGGCCCCCGTCTTTTTGGAATCATCTTCGGGGGTGATGGCAGTGCCCCCTCCAAGGAGCGTGGTCCTGGCACCGGAGCTCACTGAGGAGGTCACCAGGGGCCCGGCCTGGGCGCTGGTGTCGCTGAGAAAGAAGCCGGAAAGGGCACTGCCAACCCTCCTGATGACGCAGGGAGGTCTGTGCTCAGGGGTAACCGCTTCCACAGCAAAGGGGTTCCTGGCCCCTCAGCCCACAGCCTCTGGCAGCCCCACCGTCCGCTCCGGGGAGCCACGGCTGTGCTGTCTAGACCTTCTCTCGTGCGCTCGGGCAACACTCGGCACACGGTGGGGGTCAAGCGACTGCTGGGTCGACAGAGAGGCACCCTGGAGTCCTGATACCCTGGGCCAAACCCCACCCACACCACAGCCCAGCTGTGCTCTGGGCATCCTGGGGGCTGGGACAGCCCCACGCCACATTCAGCTGGAAGGGAGAGGGCCGGGAGTCACCTGGTGGGCGCCTGGCAGTCTTCTGGGCCCGTGCCGAGGTCAGGGCTGGTCACCGGGGAAGGCCGCTCACACACAGTATCCATCTGTGCTGTGCCTGCAGGGGATCACAAGGTGGACAGATGTGCTACCGAGGAGCTTGGGGGCTCCAGGAACAGATTCTTTCCCACCACGACCCACAGTTCGGAATGAGGTGCTTGGAAAACGCAGCGGCCATCTGGTGTTTGTGCCTGCCCAGCACCCCTTCCCCCTCGGGCTAAGGCATCCCGATTCTCCCCGGAACACTCTCCCCAGTCTCAGCATCTGTGCACGGGGCTGAGGCCGACTCACCACCCTACCCTCCCAGGAGTAAACCCAGACGACTTTGGACCAATCAATCCCTTTGATTCCTCTGACCCCAAGGGGCTGGTTCAGCGGTGGGCACGTGACCCCAGCCACGCCCATGAGGTACAATATCGTGGTTTCAATTATGGCTGTTGAAATTGCAGGAAGGAGAAACCGTCTTTCTACTGGGTTTGGGTAGGAAGCAAGCTTGGATCTGGCGGAGCAGAGGTGACAAATAGGTAAAGACAGGGCTCCTGGATCCAGCCATGCCTGATACTACCCAGAGCCAGCCCAGACTTTGCAGTTACATCAGCCAAAAAATTTGAGATTTTGTTACGTGCAACCCAAAGACTCCTGAAGAATCCTGGGTGCAAACACGGTAAAGAGGAAAAACACGTAGCACTTTCCATCAGGTGGATCTGAGTTTGCCTGCCACCTCTAACATGTCCTCACTGTGCCCTTCACACTGCGTGATACAGAGTAAACGCCCCATGAACAGCGTGTCCTTTTCCCCTTCTAGATCTCTGTCCCATTGCTTAGAAACAGTCCCACGTGTGCGATTATGATCTGAAGGCTTCAGTGGAGGGGGCCTGAACAATGCTCAAGTGTCTCGTATTTCCAAGTGCGCTGGCGTGACAAGCCTGGGTGTGACATTCAAAGTCTAGCCCAGACATTCCCTGCTCTGTGGTCTTGAGCGATTTACCTGCCATCCCTGGACCTCAATTTCCCCCGTTCTAAAATGGGGATACTTCCGTCTACTTTCCGGAGTTTTGAAAATTTCAGGAGGGAACACCTATGTAAGCTGCCTCATGCGGCTTAGCTACCGGCTGACGCTAAAGCGGAAACTAGTGTCCATCTTGCAGCTGGAGAGTTGCCCTTGGGAGCGTCCACGTGGGAGCCCAGAAGTCAGCCAGCAGCGGTGTCCCACAGAAATAGGATGTGAATCATGCTGTCATTTTAAATTTCCAAGTAACCCCTTTTTAAAAAG
The DNA here is from genome assembly GCF_018350175.1 of Felis catus. NCBI lineage: Eukaryota > Metazoa > Chordata > Mammalia > Carnivora > Felidae > Felis > Felis catus. Next base: position 8,874,546 of record NC_058375.1, on the reverse strand, counting down.
TAAAAAGAAAGATAAATTTTTAAAAAGTAAAAAGAAACACGTGAAATTAATTTAATGTGTGTGACCCAATATATCTAAACTACAGAGGTAGACAAGCAACATAACGATAATTAATGAGATGTTTCACATTTTTGTACGCCTGCAACTGGCCACCTTTTAAAAGCTCCCTGGAGGCATGTGGCCAATGGTACCGCTAGGGGCAGCAGGGGTCTAGGGGCAGCAAAGGGGGGCTCGGGCGCCACCATGCGGCAGTCGCAGGAACACCACCAAAACAGGGCCTCCTTTCTGGAGCGGGTCCACGGGCCCTGGATGGAACAGAACTCTAAACCGATGCTAGCAGAGATGCAATTGCTTCAGAGCTGGAAGGTCCCCCAGGGCCGTCTAGTGGCAACTTTACATTTCCCACATGGGACACTGAAGTCCAGGATGGGGTGGGAACATGCCCCACGGCTGCAGGCGAACAATACCCCGGGGACCTGGTGCCCAGCCCAGAGCATTTTCCACTCCACCCCCCCCCCCCCAGCCCTGTTCGCAGGTGGCACACTGCCGCAAGCCCCTCAGCACAGCATTTGTGTGACCCGGGGAGAACTGGGCCAGATTTGAGCCCCACCCACCCGCAGCACTGAGCTGTCCGGGGCCCCCACGTCCTTCGGCATAGATCTCTGCAGAGAAGATTCTGTGCCTGGCCTTGATCAGGCAATGGGGAGATAGATGACCTCGGCCCTCACGCATCTACGGCCCAGGGAGGGAGGCCAGCATTGATCGAACCAAGACAGACACCGGTGTTCACATCCGTGTTGGAAAAGGACTCCGTGTGATGAGAGATGTGACCTGTCACAAGTCATGGCACTTCCTCTTGAGGAAGTGAGGTGTGGACAGAGAGGCCAGGCTGAGCAGGAGGTGACCGAGTGAGCAGGAGGAGAGATGTGCTGAGGGGACACCACGCACAAACGCCTGGTAGGAGTGAGAAGCACCGCACATCCACGGAGCCGAAAGTGAGCAGACCAGTGGGGCCAAGAAAGGAGGGGGCCGGCGGGAGTCTGACCTGGAGGAGGGAGGGGGACACGGCGCAGGGTGGCGTGCAGGGTCACGTCCTGGAGACTGCTCGTGCGAAGCTGGACTGGGTGCCCTTTTCCCTAGTTCTCCCACTAAGGACAGCTAAACGCCCGGGCACATGTATAAAACATGCATATACGTGCTTTATACAGATAAAAATATGTATGAAACAAAGAAGGCTCTGAACAGTGGAGAGGAGAGGGTAGCCCTTGGAACCCTAGGAAGGACACAGTGGCAAGTCCCCTGGGGTTTCTCTTTGTTCATAGATCCCGGACATGGAGCCCGATAAACCAGCAGCCCAGAAATGCCAACGGGAGCAGAATTAAAGAAATCCCTCCAAACACCTGTTCTCTTTTGCCAAAGGATCATGTCATTATCGCTGTAGAAATGAGAAAATACTGAAGTGTTTTTATGGCAGGTGTGTGGGGGTGAGAGAGACAGGCAGAGAGAAATCAGATTTGGTTAAGCAGAGTGGCTCTGCCTGTCAGCCCTGGGCAAGGAATGACAGGAGGAAATGGGGGTGAGAACGGGAGACAGAATTGGGGAGCAAAATCTGGGCAAAATCTAGGCCTGGGCTTTGGAAAAGGACCAGTTGAGGAGAAGGAGCGTCACGGGCTCAGTGTTGGCACTTTTCTCCCTAATGGGCGTAGCTCTCTGATTCCACCCTGCAGCCTCCCAGCCCGTGTGGCTGTGGCACCACTAGTGGGCCATGGTCCAAAGCCCACCCATTCTCCAACCTCCCTCTGAAACGTGCTCTCAATACCACCTGCACCGGATCTGTGGCCCTTACCTCTTTTCTTACCTCTTTTTGGCCTCCTTGTACTATCACAAAATCAGAAGCTCAGAGAGGGTAAAGCATGTGCCTGAACTCACACGGCAAGTTGGAAAAGAAATCCGAGTTTCTCAGCTCCTCTAACTCCCAATGCCTCGATTGTGAGTTGGGAAAAACAGCCCCAATACCCTGGGAAAGTCCCGGGACGGAAGACTCGAGTTTTGCTCTTGTTTTTCGGGCATCAGAGAACTTCTGCCCCGAGTCTCCACTAACCCAACACTCCTCCAGCCAGGCCTGTGTCTCAGGCCATCAGAGTCTCTCTGAGCCTGGGACCCAAAGTGCAGGGAAGAGGCTGGGGGCTCTGAGTAAATGGTACACCCACAGCATCTCGAAAGGAGACATGTCAGTCCAACAGGAAGGAGGAAGGAGAAGGTCAGAGGTCATTTGGAGATCTGGGACGGTGGTGGAGGCGGGGTACAGCTTGGCACAGGTCTTGGTGCTGGGCTGAGGGTGGGGATACTTACCCTGGACCTTGACAATCATCCCTTTCGGGCAGACGGTGTGGGGGATGCAGCGGGCACAGGAGTTGGTGGCTGATGTGGCACAGAACGTGCCAGTGCGGCACTCACAGACGCGGGAGGAGTTCCCTGAGCACGGCATCTTCTCCACAAGATCGTCTAAGGGACACAGAGACGGGCATGGGAGGCAGAGGGAGGACCGGGGAAGGGATCCAGGGACCCCTCAGGGACAGCCTGGCACGTGAGACAAGACATCATTCTGGCCTCCCCTCGGGCAGGGAGCCCGCACACCCGGCCCTTCTTTCCAGAGGGTTCTTGCAACGAAGGCAAGATGGCAGGTGGGGCCTATGAGGCAGCCTCCACTCCCCGCTCATATCCCCAGATGTCATTACCATCATATTAAAAACAAATTCATGACCCCATTAAAATGGGCAAAAAAGACACGGAGAAACCTTGAGTGCATATTGCTAAGTGAAAGAAGTCAATCTGAAAAGGCTACATGCTGTGTGATTCCAACTCCACGACGTTCAGGAAAAAACAAACTACAAAGACAGTGGTCTAAAAAGATCAGTGGTTGTCATGGTTAGGGAGGAGAGCCCTAAATCCAATGATCACAGCAGTATTGTTTATAACAGCCAAAAGTAGATATAACCCAAATGTCCATGAACCGATGAATGGATAAACAAAACGTGGTGTGTCCATACAAAGGAATATTGTTCAGCTGTGAAAAGCAATGACCCAGGGGGTGCCTGTGTGGCTCAGTCAGTTAAGCATCAGACTCTTGATTTTGGCTCAGGTCAGGATCTCACAGGTTTGTGGGATTGGGCACTGAGTCAGCAAAGAGCCTGCTCTGGATTCTCTCTCCCTGTCTCTCTACCCCACCCCTGCTCGCTCTCTCTCTCTCTCTCTCGCTCTCTCTCAAATAAATAAATGAGCACTACAGTAAGAAAAGAAAAGAAGGAATGACTGGTACTACAACATAATGAACCTTGAAAACACTGCAAAGTGAAAGAAGCCAGTCATGAAAACCTACATATTGCATGATTCCATTTCTATGAAATGCCCAGAGTAGGCAAATCCATAGAGACACAATGTAGATGAGTCACTGTAAGGGCATGGAAGAAGGAGTGAATTGGGAGAGAAGGGGTTTCTTTTGGGGGAGGCGAAAATGCTCTGAAATCAGATAGTGGTGGTGGTGCCACATTGTGAATTAAAAAAAATAAATAAATACTGTATTGCACACTTTAAAATGGTGAATTTTACCAACTCCTGGCTGGCTCAGTTGGCAGGTCATGTGACTATCTCAGGGTCATGAGTTCAAGACCCATGTTTGGCGTAGAACTTATTTCAAAAACAAATAAATAAGCAAAGAGTATAATTAAAATGAATTTAGGGGCGCCTGGGTGGTGCAGTCGGGTAAGCGTCCGACTTCAGCCAGGTCACGATCTTGCGGTCCGTGAGTTCGAGCCCCGCGTCGGGCTCTGGGCTGATGGCTCAGAGCCTGGAGCCTGTTTCCGATTCTGTGTCTCCCTCTCTCTCTGCCCCTCCCCCGTTCATGTTCTGTCTCTCTCTGTCCCAAAAATAAATAAACGTTGAAAAAAAAAAAAGTATGTATAAAATGAATTTAAAAGAAAACAATGGTGAATTTGATCTCAAGAGAAAAAAAAATCACCGGTATAAGTAATTAACAAATGCACACATCCCTGCAAAGCAACACAGGGCATCCTTGGTCAACCAGCAATGAAGACTTCCTAGAATATGGAAGGCAGATGGGATCGCATGGAAGAAGGAGACCAAAGCCCAGAATATACCCAAGAGGATTACTCTGGGAGCGGCTCTGGGGTGGGGTACTCCAGTCTCCAAGTGGGTGAGGGCAGGGGCAGGCCCCAGGGAAGCCGATGGGGAGTGCCCCAGGGGGTCTCCCCACACTTCTCATCCACTGATGCCACAGACCCAGAAGCCAAGCATCTCCCCCAGGAGACTCTCAGGGGAGGTAACGGGACAGTGCCCTGGCTGGTCATACCTGGGAAGAAGGGAGCCTGCAGACCCAGAAGATCAGCCACTTAACAGAACCCCTCCCACTGGTCATCAGATAGGATGTGCAGAACTAGGGGTCACCACCCATGAGAGAAAACCAGCACCAAGCAAAAAGACCTCCAAGCTCAAAAAAACTCTTGAGAAAGCAGGTAATAGAAAACAAAAAACAAAGCAACAACAACAAAAACAGAACGAGCTGTTAGAATCAGTACAATTAATATTCTCAGGAATTGGCAGCTATAAAACAGAATCCCCTGGAGCTCAAGGAAGGGCACAAAGGAAACGGAAGCCATAAAAAGAAACCCCCTGGGCACAACATTGTGTTCACCAATTCAAGTGGGCTCACAGAAAGACTACATTTCCCAGCCTCCCTTGCAGTTTGGTTTGGGTCATATGGTGGCATTCTGGCAATGGGACGTGGACAGAAATGATAAGGGCTTCTCCCAGGCCTGGCCCCTAAAACCATCGCAGGAGGCTCTATCATCTCTCTCTTCCTTGCTGTGGTTGCACTGTTGTAGCCCCTAACTCTCGCCTGCACCCCAGAAGCAGTACTGAGGAGAGAATCAAATCCTGAGAATTGTAGAAAATCTAAGAGAGAGGCAGGCCGGCTGAGGACAAACAGTGGACACCCCTGTTAAATTCATGTAAAACCGTGGGTGGCTTGGTTGATTTTGATCTCAGCTCAGGTCCTGGTCTCAGGATCATGAGTTCAAGGCCCGCACTGGGCTCTGCGCTTGGCGTAAAGCCTACTTAAAAAAAAGGTTTTAAACCCCAGAGTAGTAGCCAAACATAATTATCACAAGCCTGAACAAAGGCGGGAAAGGTGCTGGACTGGCTAACTTTCGGGCAGGCAGACCCAGTGGAAATCGGTAGAGACCCCGGGAGTGGGTACATCTCTCTGCAGCCACAGGAGCTCTGGTAATGACGATCTCACAGAAGGGAAGGCAGATCTCTGCTCCAGCAAGGACGACACCCATCTCTGGCTGCACTCGGCCTCCCACCCAGGTCCTCAGACTCCTAAAATCAGTTTCAAAAGTAACACTCAGGATTACCACATGATCCAGCCGTTCCACTGCTAAGTATACCCAAAAGAACTGACACCAGAGACCTGAACAGACATTTGTAGACTCAGGTATGCAGCAGCCGTATTCACAATAGCTGACAGGCAGAAGCACCCCAAGTGTTCATCGGCACGAATGGATAAACCAAATGGGGTAGATCCGTCCAATGGAATATTAGTCAACCTTGGAAAGGAAGGAGCTTCGGACACGTGATACAGTGCCTTGAAGACATTATGCTAAGTGAAATGAGGCCGTCACAAAAGATAAATATGTTATGATTCTACGTGTAGGAACTTTCTAGAGCAGAGGGTGCCTTGGCGGCTCTGTCGGTTAAACCTCTGGCTTCGGCTCAGGTCATGATCTCATGGTTCATGAGTTTGAGCCCTGAATTGGACTCTGTGCTGACAGCCTAGAGCCTGGAGCCTGCTTTGGATTCTGTGTCTCTCCCTCTCTCTGCCCTCCTCTGCTCGCGCTCTGTCTCTCTCTCTTTCGAAAATATAAACGTTAAAAAAAAGAAAGAAATAGACTTACAAAAAAAGTTCAGAAAGAGTGAAGCTGTGGTCAATGTGCTCATGCTGTACAACGAATGAGTTTAAATACCAAACTAAAACAAACACGCCAAGGGACTGTGGATTACAGAAAAGAATATAAATGCCACAGGCAATAACAAAGAAAAAAAAAGTAAGTAATAAGTCAGGAAGAGGGCAGGGAGGAGGCAGGCTAATTACTTCATTTTTCATTATAGGAAGCCAATCTACTCCATCCCGTCCAAAATCTGAAACAAGTAGAACATGACTTTAATACAAGACATAGTTGTTCCTTAAATGATTCCTAACTGCTTCTTGATTTTCAACACCTCTTCTTAATTTTAGAGGATTTTCTTAGAAACTACTGTCTCTTGTGATCATTTCATTCTTTTTTAATTTTGCTTTCTTCTTCCTCTGATACATTTAAATAAAATTAAATGTAATCGCTTGAATGTCATCAACAGTATGATCTCATCCTCTAAAAATCCCTTTTCCCAGGGTGCCTGGATAGCTCAGTCAGTTGAGCATCTGACTCTTGATATCTGCTCGGATATCAGGGATCCAGCCACTCGCTGGGGTATATGCTAAGCGTAGCCACTGCTTGAGATTCTCTCTCTCTCCCTCTGCCCTTCTCCCCCTGCTCACTCTCTCCCTCTCTCTTTAAAATAAATTTAAAAATTTTAAATCCCTTTCTCTACGTGTGTATAGTCTGGCTACGAATCTTCCCATTCTCCTTCTCTCTATATGTATATACACAGAGAAGTGTCAGTCAGACATCCAATGATGGGGAACAGGCAGAGTTGGCCTTCTTCCTTACACTTCTGTATTGCTTGAATTTTTTATAATGAATGCCTATAACTTTTATTTCATACAACATCGTCTTTCATTTTAAAAACTTAAAGATACACCAGAGAAATGCTCACGCAGAGAAAGATGTATGGCAATATTAACATCAAATGAAAATGGAATTAAGGCAAATACATTATAAGGAGCAAAGAGGTATATTACACATTTCATGCTGATGAAAGGTCCAGTCCACCAAGAAAACACAATATTCATAAACACTGTACCTAATAACATAGCTGTGACATATAGGGAGAAAAAAAAATAGAACACAAGGAAAATCTGATTTTAAAAAAGCATAGGGAAGATGAATTTTAACACATCTATCTCTGACATCAACCTTTGGGAAGGTGACAAAAATAAATAAGAATTTTTTTAAAAAGCATATTATTTTGGGGGCATGCCTGGCTGGCTCAGTTGGAAGAGCATGAGACTCTTGATCTCGGGGGTCGTGAGTTCAAGCCCCACATTGGGTGTAGAGATTACTGAAAAAAATAAACTCAAAAAAAAAATTGTTGAAAAGAATGCATATTATTTGAAAAACACAATTAACAAGCTTGATCCAATAGGTATGTAGAGAATTTTGTACACAACAAACAGAACACACATTTTTCTCCAAACACACTAAAAATAGGCTTTAAAAATATCCACATTTATTAGGGCACAAGAAATCTCAACAAATTTCCCAGCCCCACCTCACAAAAAACCCGCACAAAACAAAACAAACACCAGAGAGCTCACAAACCACATTCACTCACCATAATAAGAAATTAACAATGAAAGTGCTCATTGGAAGAATCTCCTGGAAGCACTTGTGGTTGCAGGCAAAGAACACAGCTCCTGGTGTCAGACCACAGCTCAAACTCCAGTTCTGCCATTTACGAGACTTCTGTAACTTTGCAAAGGTCCTAACCTCCCTAAGCCTGGGTTTCCTCACTGGAAAGCGGGGAAGAGAAAAGAACCTTCGGGGTGCCTGGCTGGCTCAGTCTGTAGAGCATGCAACCCTTGATCTCAGGGTCATGAGTTTGAGCCCCACCTTGGGCAGACAGATCACTTAAAAAAAGAAAAACAGGGGGCGCCTGGGTGGCGCAGTCGGTTAAGCGTCCGACTTCAGCCAGGTCACGATCTCGCGGTCCGTGAGTTCGAGCCCCGCGTCGGGCTCTGGGCTGATGGCTCCGAGCCTGGAGCCTGTTTCCGATTCTGTGTCTCCCTCTCTCTCTGCCCCTCCCCCGTTCATGCTGTGTCTCTCTCTGTCCCAAAAAATAAATAAATGTTGAAAAAAAATTTAAAAAAAAAAAGAAAGAAAGAAACACAGGCGCGCCTGGGTGGCTCAGTCGGTTAAGCATCCAACTTCGGCTCAGGTCATGATCTCAGGGTTCATGGGTTCCAGCCCCACGTCCAGGCTCTATGCTGACACCTCGGAGCCTGGAGCCTGCTTCGAATTGTGTCTCGTCTCTCTTTGCCTCTCCCCTGCTCATGCTCTCTCTCTCTCTCTCTCTCTCTCTCTCTCTCTCTCAAATATAAACATTTTTAAAAATTTTAAATGAAAAGAAAAACAAAATCTTCTAGGAGTCTTGTGAAGATTGTACTCAATAAATGCGAGTCCCTCCCTTGAGGAAACGGGTTTCTAAGTCTCTCTGAAAACGGATGCAAAACATCATGGCTGATAACAACTCACAAATCCAGAGGGGTAAACCGAGGCACCAGGGGGCCAACCCGGAGTCCAGGCAGCAAATCTTGATGCTCCCTACCTTCTCGGCCACCCCCCACCCCCGGTGACCCCCTCCCAAGAAGTTGCCCCTGGAGGGGAGAACACAGCCCTTACCTCGAGCACAGCTCACACAGGCCGTGCAGCGGCCGTCCCTGTTCAGGTAGTAGTCGGGCTCACACTGCTTCCTGCAGTCAGGTGACCCCTGGGGGCACGGCAGCCCTGGGGAAAGAAGCAGAGAAGCTCCAGGCCAGGCCGCCAGGGCAGAGGCCTCACCTCCCCACCGGTTACCGCTCCTCCCTAAAGCCACCGCCAGGTCCACCCCTTAGCGCCCAAACATGTCAGTCCGCCGCTGGCGTTACAGACGGAAGCGCTGGCGCAGAGGAGGGCCGACCTGCCCCAGGGTCCCCTGGCAGCTGGGAGAAGCCCTGGGCCTGGGGTTCCACCTCACGGGCACTGTTAAGTTCAACCTGTCAGGGTTGTTGAGCGGGTTACAGGGGTTGTGAAAATAAACGTGTGCTTAGCACACAGCAAGTGCCGGAGGGGCACTGGCGGCTGTCTTCCTGGGCAGGAGGCCTGCTTCACTGCAGGAACCGGGGAGCCATTAAGTCCCGAGACGCTGCGGAGCCTAAGCCAGCCTGAGACGCTCGCGGATCAGCGAGCAGTGCCAAACCGTTCCCTGCTCCCACTACACAGGGATGCGACACGAATCGCGTTGATACCGACTGCCTGGGGCAAAGCGGGCAGGGCGCCTTCACCTGCCCTGTGGGCTCTCCCTCCAGTCACGTACTGACAGGCCACCCGCCCACCGCTCGATTCCAAGATGGCCACATGACGCAGGTAGGCCAATCAGAATATCTCATCGCTCAGGATGGGCACATGACCCAGGTAAGCCAATCAGATGCCTCAGCCCTCAGGATGGGCACATGACCCAGATAAGCCAATCAGAATACTTCATCCTTCAGGACGGGCACATGACCCAAACAGGCCAATCAGAGGTGAGGCCAATCTTCCTCACTATTCTAATTGCTTCTTAGACACATGACCCATGCCAGCCAATGAGCCCCATCTCTGAGAGTTTCGCAAAAGCTCCCGGGAAATAGCCCTTCTCTTTACTTTCAGACTTCTGGTGCAAAGGGCGGTTTAAGTCCAGCGCTGCCAGGTCGTGGCAGGTGCAGGATGGGCAGGGTGCCTGAGAACGAGATGATCCAAAGGCGAGCAGAAGTCCGGAGACAGAGAGAAATGGACTGCTGAGGACATTCTCAGTGAATTTATGGTGCCATGGACTTCTCTGTTACTGAGCCATTTATTTCTCTTTTGTCTTGTTTGTGCCTAAATAAGTTAGGTCTGAGTGGTTACAGACTAAAGTTAAACCATGGGTTCTCAGTATTTCTTGTGCCCCCTAGTCGTTCTGGGGAAACCTGGGACACTGCTCAGGATTGTGTTTCTGAGTGCATAAAATAAAATACAAAGGATTACAAAGGAACCTAGCTATGTGAGAATACAGTTATCAGAACATTAAAATAATTTAAGATCTAGCCATATATGTGATTCTTTATAAACTCATTAAAGTCTCATAAATATGGTTTCATAGTACTGATGAACATAAATATTTCATGACAACTGTAGCAACTATAATATAATTGCAGTATATCATGAGAATGTCTGATTTCTACTGATGGAAAAACTGCAGGTACTATGATATTATTAGTATGTTTTGTTATCTTGATTCATAATGGAAGGAATTCATACAGGACATTTTAGTTAGAGGCTGATGAAAAATGAGTGACCTCGTTCAGTTCAGGGCCTGCCTGAAATATACCCATGGACACTAGGGAATCCATAGACCCCAAGGCAAACCCCTGCCGTAGAACAACACGCAAGAACCTCTGGAAAAATACTAGCTTTATGGCTAACACCCTCTAGCTCAGAAAACTTCAGTAGTTGTCCAGTGGTCTTTCAGAGAGGTAAATCTGGTCCCATCCTCCCTTGCCTAAAACTTTCAAATCCTTCTCATTCCCAGGATAGAGGCCTAGGTCCTTACTGGGTTAGGAGGTTCTGCCCGCCTACACCCCCCCTACTGTCTAATCTCTAGCCACACTGGCATCTCCATGTCCCCCAAAGGGGCCATGCTCCCTTCAGCCCCCAGGGCCTTTGCACAAGCTCGCCCTTTGCCAGGAATATTCCTCTTACCTTTTCCCTGGTAAACTCCTGCTCAGCTTTCACATCATTGTCAACGTATCACTTTGTCAGTAACTGGGCCAGGGCCACTGTTATAAACTATCAGAGACCCATGTACCTCTCCCTCCTCCACCTAACTCTGCGGTAATCTATTTAATCTAGATGTGTGATCACATTTATTTGTGGGACAAATCGTCTCAGTGTCTGAATTCCTCACATGAATGTCAGCTCCTCGAGGCTGAATCTTTCCCTTTCAGCGCAGCAATGATTCCCATCTCACAGGGCCTGGCACGTTTCTGATCAATACGTGCTCTGACCACCTAATCAATATGGAACTAGCCTCGCCTTCTTTGTCTCTGACTCCTGCTCTGGCATTACTGTACACGACTCACTTCATGGGCTCTATGCTGCAGCCAACACTGTGCCGCTTGGGCTTTTCTCTAGCACCCCTCCTGTGTCCTGGAATGTTGTTATGGGTCGAATGTTGTTATTGGTTGAGATATGCTGAAGCCCTAACCCCCCAGTATCTCAGAATACGATTTTTTTAATGTTTATTTTTGAGAGAAAGAGAGTGAGTGGGGGAGGGGCAGAGAGAGAGGGAGACAGAGGATCCGAAGTGGGCTCTGTGCTGACAGCAGAAAGCCCGATGCGGGGGCTCGAAGTCACAACCCATGAGATCATGACCTGAGCCCAAGCTGGATGCTCAACGGACGGAGCCACCCAGGCGCCCCCAGAATGTGATCTTGTTTCAAGACAGCATACTAACAAAGGTAATTAAATTAAAAGGCAATCATTGGGGTGGGCCATGATCTGCAATGACTGGGATCCTTATAAAAAGGGAGAGTGGGAATCTGGACATGAAATACACATGCACACAGGAACACAGCCGGGTAAAGACGGGAGGCATGATGTCAGCAGCCAGGAACTACCAGAAGCTGAGAGAGAGGTGAGACCCTTCCCCAGAGCCTTCAGAGGGAGCATGGCCCTACCAGCACATTGATCTTGGACGTCTAGACTCCACAACTGTGAGGCAATAAATTTCTGTTGTGTTGACCACTCAGTTTGTGGTATTTGGTTAATGACAGCCCTAGAGAACAAATACAAATGTGCTTTGCCCAGGCTGAGGCACCTGCCCATCTGCATTTCCACCCACTGGGAACTGTCTGTATACAGCCAGCTCAGGATGAAATACCATCCCCTGGTGGAATTTGCCTGATCACCATCCAGATCCCCTCTCTGGATCTCTTTAAAATCACCTCTCAGCACCAGGGGCTGTTTGGGGTGAACTTTAGAAACCCCCTGCTGCAGGAAATCGGTTCAAGGATTTGAGGCAGACCTGAGTGACTAATCCAGTGGCAGGATTATGTTTTCAGTCAATTCACCTTTATTGACTACCACCTTTGTGGTAGGCACTGACTTAGAGATAGAAGAAGGTGAGGTCCCTGCTCCTGTGGAGCTTACCCTCTAGCCTGGGGAAGAGAGGCAAGCAAGTGCAGAAAGAAATTAGCAAGTTGGGGGGCACCTGGGGTAGCTCAGTCGGTTGAGCGGCCAACTTCAGCTCAGGTCATGATCTCGTGGTCCATGAGTTCGAGCCCCACGTCGGGCTCTGTGCTGACAGCTCAGAGCCTGGAGCCTGTTTCAGATTCTGTGTCTCCCTCTCTCTGACCCTCCCCCATTCATGCTCTGTATCTCTCTGTCTCAAAAATAAATAAACGTTAAAAAAAATTAAAAAAAAAAGAAATTAGCAAGTTGGGGGGCACCTGGGGTAGCTCAGTCGGTTGAGCGGCCAACTTCAGCTCAGGTCATGATCTCGTGGTCCATGAGTTCGAGCCCCACGTCGGGCTCTGTGCTGACAGCTCAGAGCCTGGAGCCTGTTTCAGATTCTGTGTCTCCCTCTCTCTGACCCTCCCCCATTCATGCTCTGTATCTCTCTGTCTCAAAAATAAATAAACGTTAAAAAAAATTAAAAAAAAAAGAAATTAGCAAGTTGGGGGGCACCTGGGGTAGCTCAGTCGGTTGAGCGGCCAACTTCAGCTCAGGTCATGATCTCGTGGTCCATGAGTTCGAGCCCCACGTCGGGCTCTGTGCTGACAGCTCAGAGCCTGGAGCCTGTTTCAGATTCTGTGTCTCCCTCTCTCTGACCCTCCCCCATTCATGCTCTGTATCTCTCTGTCTCAAAAATAAATAAACGTTAAAAAAAATTAAAAAAAAAAAGAAATTAGCAAGTTGGGGGGCACCTGGGGTAGCTCAGTCGGTTGAGCGGCCAACTTCAGCTCAGGTCATGATCTCGTGGTCCATGAGTTCGAGCCCCACGTCGGGCTCTGTGCTGACAGCTCAGAGCCTGGAGCCTGTTTCAGATTCTGTGTCTCCCTCTCTCTGACCCTTCCCCGTTCATGCTCTGTCTCTCTCTGTCTCAAAAATAAATAAACGTTAAAAAGAAAAGAAAAGAAAGTAGCAAGTTGGCTTCCAGTGTGGATACAAACTTTGAGGAAAATAAAGCAGGAACCAAGAGAGAGGGCAGAGGGAGAGGGGTGAGAGCTCCAGAGAGTGGGATCAGGGAGGCTGGAAGCAGGCAGCTGCACAGAGAGCTGTAGGGAGAGCACTCGAGGCAGAGGGAACTGTCAGTGCAAAGGCCCTGAGGCAGGAACAAGCATGGCTTGTGCCAAGAACAGAAAGGCCATGGGGGGGGGGGGTCTGGAGTAGGTGGAGCCAAAGAATTACAACTGTTGATTCATTTCTATTTTCTTCTTTTCCCGTTTTCCACATTGATCTTCTGTAGTGAATAGCACTTTCTTCCTTTCTTTTTTTTTTTTAAGTTTATTTATTTTTTTGAGAGAGAAAGCACAAGCAGGGGAGGGGCAGAGAGAAGGAGAGACAGAATCCCAAGCAGGCTCTGTGCCATCAGCATAGAACCCAACGCGGGGCTCAAACCCATGAACTGTGAGATCATGACCCGAGCCACAATCGAGAGTCAGACACTTAACCGACTGAGCCACCAAGCTGCTCCTGGATATCACTTTCATAATCAGAAACAAAAATGGTTGAGGGGCGCCTGGGTGGCTCAGTCAGTGAAGCGTCAGACTCGATTTTGGCTCAGGTTATGATCTCACAGTTTCTGTGATCAAACTCCACATCAGGCTCCATGCGCAGAGCCTGCTTGGGATTCTCCCTCTCTCTGTCTCAAAATAAATAAATAAATAAACAGAAAGAAGGAAAGAAGGAAAGAAAGAAGGAAAGAAAGAAGGAAAGAAAGAAAGAAAGAAAGAAAGAAAGAAAGAAAGAAAGAAAGAAGAAAAGGAAGAAAGAAAGAAAGAAAGAAAGAAAGAAAGAAAGAAAGAAAGAAAGAAAGAAAGAAAGAAAGAAAGAAAGAAAGAAAAGGAAGCAAGAGAAGGAAGGAAGGAAGGAAGGAAAGAAAGAAGGAAGCAAGAAAGGGAGACAAAAGGTTGAGAAAGGCTCCAAAGCTGTGGTGGTGATGCCAGAATTGGTCCCCACGTATCCCTTTTCCCTGATCTGCCTCCAGCCACATCCCCTCTGGCTCAGGGCCCGTCGCTGACTCCAGATGTTCTCAAAGTTTGTGCTAACATTCTCACACCGCCTCTCACCTCTGGCTCAGCATCAGGCAACCCGCCCAGCTGCTCTCGCGCCAAAAACTCCCACACTGAAAACTGCTCCATGCTGAGTCTGGGCCACCAGCTCCTCCAGCCTGCCCTCCCGGGCTTCCCCTGCACACCCCAGGCTTGGGCTGCAGCCAAATGTAAACTTCCCCATTCTTCAGCAGCCCATCCTACTCCCCTCCAGACCTTTGCACATTCTGTGCCTCTGCCCAGAGCACACCCCGTCCCCGCCTTGGCCTGGCCTATCCCTGCTCATCCCCAGGACTTCTTTAGATGCCACCTGTTCCAGGAAGACCCCCTGAATGCTCTGATCAGGTCAGGTGCCCCGGGAGTGAGTTCCCATGGCTCCCAGCAACACCATCCCAGGTTCCTTTTTTTAATGTTTTTTTAAATTTTTATTTATTTTTGAGAGAGAGAGAGAGAGAGAGGCAGAGAATCCCAAGCAGGCTCCATGCTGTTAGTGCAGAGCCCGACACAGGACTTGAACTCATGAATAGTGAGATCATGCCCTGAGCCAAAATCAAGAGTGGGACACTTAACTAACTGAGCCACCCAGGCACCCCATCACCATCCCGGGTTCTAACAGCCTGCTGCAGTAGACACATTTTGCAAGGGCTTACCACCCTTCTCAGAGAACTGCCCCCGGCCCACCTCTCCCCTGAGCTGTCGTCTAGAGCAGTCTTGGCCTGGGGGGACCAGTGCAGAGGTGGACATCCGGACTTATCTGCACCATCAGACCCTTCCTTCTTGGGATCTGGAATTGGGGCTGAAAGATGTTTGCCAAGCGTCCCTTCAGGTGACTGAGGGAGAACAGACCAGGGAGGGGACTAAAGGCCAGCCAAGCTCGGCCAAGGGCCAGAAGGCCAGGGAGGCCTCCTCCCACTCCCCGCTGCTCACAGCCCTCGGAGAGACCCTCCGCTCCTGGGACAAGATGAGATATACTTGCCAGGCCCCAAGCAAGCCATGCTCTCTGCCTAACACCAGGCCTGGCTTCCCTTGTACCCCCACACCTGGGCAGGACTCGTACGTCTGCAGGGGAGATCCCTTCCTCTGGGAAGGGAGTCCGGGCACCAAGGGCAGATTGATCCAGGAAGTGGGGTCTAGAATAGGAAGGGGTTTGTAGCCCCCACATGGGATCTTTGCTGATAGACTCTGCTGTCTCCTTCACTGATCTGCTCTGTCTTGGGGGTCAACACCAGCTAAGGGGGAAGAGCTCAGGTGTCTGAGTTAGCCGGCCACACTGGAGCCCCCGCTGGCTCCTTACTAGCATGTGACTGTAGGCAAATCTCTGAACCTCATCAAGTCCAAGTTTCCTCTCTGGGCTTCCTATCAGGGTTTCGGGGAGCTGATGTAGGTAAAGGGCTAGCCCTGTGGCTGGCAGAGAGCACACTCCATCATCAGTAATGGTTGTCCTGGTTATGAATCAGTGAGTGAGCTCCCCGTCACTGGGGGTGTGTAAGCAGAGGGCTGGGGATCAGCTGTCGAGCATGCTACAAAGAGCATTTACAGGCTGGGCGAGAGGAGAGATTCAGTGACATCTAAATTTCTCAATTTCAAAAGGTCTCCCAGTTTCCTTCCTTCAGCAACCCACCCCCGGCCAACCTTGCCACACAGCTGAGCTGAGAGCTGATTGCAGAGGGCGGGCGAAATGTCAGAAATTTCCCCCAGAGACCGAGGAAGGGGTTTTTGTGGGTTTTTCTTTTTTCCTCTTGCTTGCCGGAAGCACAGAGTCAATAAAACTCCAGCAAAATGCCCCGCCCACCACACCTCGGCATTAGGTGCTCACCTACCCCCAGTCGCTGGGCCATGGAGAGGGAACATAGGGGGAGGGCAGTCCCCTTCTTCACAAGTCACAGCATCGAAGTGGAGGGAGCCGGGGACCCAGACATCGCTCTGCCTCCACCCACTTCACCGGCAAGGCAGGGGTGAGGGCAGCTGGAGGGCATGGGAAGGAAGCGTCTTTCTTCCTACCAGCTGGAATCATGGATCCTATGGAAAGTCACAGAGCCCTGTGGGCCACCCTGACTGCAGTTGTCCCGGGGAGAAGCAGCGTGTGAGCGGCCACACAGCACTGGGCCGGTGAGGGAAGGCTTCATGGAGGAAGGGGTGCCAGGACTGGAGCAGGGGGAGGGGGAGGGGGCGGTGCAACAGGTGCAGACAGAAGACCCAGAGACTTGAAAGCACACAGTGCGTTCAGAGGACACCAAGCACAGCAGTTCTGGTAGAAAAGCCAAAGGAAAGAGGCCGGAAAGGGGACAAGTGACATCACGACAACAACAAGGAGCAATAAACAATTGTCAGGGGGACAAAAAGCAGAGCAGATGAAAGGGGGTGGGAGGAGCAGGGTGGCTCTGTGGCCTGATTGTGTGTCCCCCCCCCCCCCCCCGCCAAATCCATGCGTTGAAGGCCTTATTCGGAGAGAGAGAGTCTTTAGGAGGTCATTAAGGTTAAGTGAGGTCAGAAGTGGGGGCGCTCAATCGGTTAAGCGTCTGCCTTAAGGGTCGGGTCACAATCCTGCGGTTCACAGGTTCGAGCCCCGCTTCAGGCTCTCTGCTGTCAGCATGGAGCCCGCTTCAGATCCTCTGTCCCCCTTTTCTCTGCCCCTCCTCTGCTCACACCCTCTCTTTCTTTCAAAAATAGATGAACATTAAAAAACAAAAGAAAAAATGAGATTATAATGGCGGAGCCCTGATCTGATAGGATTGGAGGCCTTATAAGGAAAGAAGAAAGATAGATCTCTCCTCTCTCTCTCTCTCTCTCTCTGTCCTCCAGCCATGACAAGGGGGGCTGTCTGCAAGCCAAGAAGAGGAGGCTTCTCACCAGAAACCAAACCTTGCTGGAAACCTGGCCTTGGACTTTCTAACCTCCAGAACAGTGAGGAAACACCTGTCTGTTGTTGAAGCCCCCCGGTCTGGGATGTTCTGTTCTGGCCGCCAGAGCGGACCGAGGTAGACGGGGACATGGATGGGGGGGGGGGGAGTGGCAGAAGGACTGGGGAAGGGGGTGAAGGAAACAGAAGGGGGAGGGGTGGGCAGGTAAGAGAGCGGCGAAGGGATGGGGGGGATGGGCAGGTATATGGGGGTGGGGCTGGCCAGTTAGGCACTGGAGTCCCAAGATCTAGCACAGGCACCCACCTGATACACGCACCTCAAAACCCATACTAAACCACAACATAAAAGTGAGAAAATCCAATAAAGGTCTATTTCTTTTCCCCACTGTGACTACTCTGAATCATTTTTGGAATACGAAAATATCAAATTCTTTCCCCAAATGCTTTTCACGGTCCTTTGGTGGCGCAGGGCTCGGCCTGTCCTCACGGTGGAGAAAAGAGGCTGTGCAGGTCTCGGGACGGACGGACTGAGGTTCCCGCCCGGCTCGGGCCACTTACCCTCGGTGACTTTGTGCATCGTGGCCTGTCGCCACCCTCCAGACAGCAATGCTGGGAGGCTTAGAGGATGGGCAGGTGGCCCCCCACCCATCCTGAAGGTCACTCACCCCCACTGCCAGTGGCCTGTGGGCCTCCGAGAATGAGGCAGTTCTCGTGAACCAGGCACGTACAGCCCTCACAGCCTCCACTGCCAGAACTCATATCTTTCCCCCTCAAGACTCTGCCACCAGAGGTGAGAGACCACGGTTCAGCTCTATCTCACGCCCCGCCCCACGAAGGCCCCTGGATGTGCCTTGGGAACTTGCGATAACAACCACAGCGCCTGGCGGTGCCTCCCGACCCTGTTCTGCTGGCTCGCGTCTTTGGGCCTAAGCATCACCCGCAGAGTGGGGATGGGCAGGCTGATGATCTACTCACAGCCGATCGCTGTGCTGAGGGAGGGGGAGCCTTCCAGAAATGTGCTCTGAGCAGGGAGCCTGGTTCCAGAGAGATCTACAGTTCAGGGGGCCCGGGGGATAAACACACATTCTGGGCTGAAAAACATGAGGACCACAAAGGGCTTCTAGGCCCAGAAATGAGGGGCGGCCAGGGGGTGTCGAGAGCCCAGGCTCTGGGGTCACGGAACCCTGGGCTCCAGCCCCGGCCAGCTCCACCATTCCCCAGCTCTGTGACCTTGGGCCAGTTACCTTATCTTATAGCACCCCTAACAGCCTCATCTGCAAAGTAGGAATGATAAAGGATGCTTGTGGGGATCTTATGAGGCCATGAAATGCATGTGAAGGTCTCAGGCCAGTGCATGCATTGTATAAGTTCATAAGGGGCACTAAAAACAAAAACTCAGAGGGCTGGCCTTCAGGAACCTATAGCCAACAGGGCAATGTGGGTTCCCACCTTGCCACTCGCCAATTCCCCCTGGAATTTTATAACTTGAGGACAAAAATCCCCCCTTGTCCCCAGCACCCCCGCTCACCCACGGGGCAGCAGTAACAGCACCTACCGGCAGTTTTGTCGTGATGGTGGCCAGGGTCTCCAGCATAGACGTCCCTCGGAACTCGATCCTGGAGGACGGGATAAATTGGTGAGACCGGGCCGGTCCCAGACACGCATCCTCTCTCCTGCCCCTCAGGTCCCAGGAGGCCTGGTCTCCACTCATCGTCAAGGCCAGGCCTGAGACACAGCCTCAAGTTTTAGAAGGCAATCGGGACAGAAATAACCGATTTCACATCTGCCTCAAATGCACCCCAGCTGGGGGGGGGGGGGACGGGTGATGGCAACTCCAGCCTTCCATAACTCAGCCCCGAACCTGGGGTCTCCCCTGACTCGCTCTTCTCATGCTCACATTCAACCCAGCAGCAAACTCTCTCTCTCTCTCTCTCTCTCTCTCTCTCTCTCTCTCTCTCTCTGCCTCTTTGGACCAATGTCCTCACCTCCTCCACCTGGTCCCAGTCCCCATCCTCTCTCCCCAGCATTAATTAATTCAGTTGCCTCCTACCTGGCCTCTGGCATGGACCCAGCAATACAGATTTCCAGGAAATTTGTTTTTTGAAGTCTCACACGCTTACACAGAAACGTGCACAGACCTCAGATGCATACCCACTGAATTTTTACACTGTGAACACGTCTTGCAGTCAGCACCCAGCTCAAGCCACAGGACATGGGCAACACCCCAGCACCCTCCCTCAGGCCTCTCCCATGCACTACACACAAAAGGTGCCCGCTAACCCAGCTCCTACGCCATTGATTTGTTTGGTCACCTTTGGAGCTTGACGTAGGATAGAATCACTTCTGTTCTCTTGCAACTGGCTTCTTTAACTCAACATCATATTGTGAGACTCACCCACATTGTTGCCGATGGCGGCCATTCACTCAGGTTCATTGCTTTGTAGTACTACATCGCGTGAACATGCACAATGTACTGCTCCATTCTACTCTTGATGGCCCTTGGGGTTGTTTCCACTTTTGATCGTTATGAATAATTCCACTAGGAGCATTCCTATACATATATCTTGGTGCACAAATGTATGCATTTCTATTGGATATCTACGTAGGGGGCAGAATTGCTGGGTTGTAATGTATGCTCAGCCTTGATAGACTCTTCATACGGTTTTCCAAACTGGACTGACACTTCGCTATAGTTTAGAAGTGTTGCAGTCACTCTACATTCTTGTCAACATTTGGTATTACCGTTGGGCTACCGGGGTGGCTTGGTCGGTTAAGCGTCCGACTCTTGATTTCGGCTCAGGTCATGATCTCGAGGTTCTTGAGTTCAAGCCCCACATGGGGCTCTGCACTGACGGTGTGGAGCTTACTTGGGATTCTCTCTCCTTCACTCTGCCCCTCTCCCCTCACACTCTCTCTCTCTCTCCTCTCAAAAATAAATAAACATTAAAAAATTAGATTGTCGGGGCGCCTGGGTGGCTCAGTCGGTTAAGCGTCCGACTTCGGCTCAGGTCATGATCTCGCGGTCCGTGAGTTCGAGCCCCGCGTCGGGCTCTGTGCTGACCGCTCAGAGCCCGGAGCCTGTTTCAGATTCTGTGTCTCCCTCTCTCTCTGACCCTCCCCCATTCATGCTCTATCTCTCTCTGTCTCAAAAATAAATAAACGTTAAAAAATTTAAAAAAAAAATTAGATTGTCTGACCTTCCTCACTGATGGGTGGGAAATCTTTATATACTCTGGATACAGGCCCTTTGGTATTGGGAAATATCTTCTCCCAATTCTATGGCTTGCCTTTCAATTTCTTAAGGGAGAGTTTTGATGAACAAAAGTTCTTAGTTTTATTTTTTGATCTTTTTAAGATTTTTATTTTTAAGTAATCTCTACACCCAGGGTACTGGGTGGCTCAGTGGGTTAAGCATCTGACTTCGGCTCAGGTCATGATCTCATGGTTCATGAGTTCGAGCCCCACATCAGGCTCTCTGCTGTCAGTGCAGAACCTGCTTTGGATCCTCTGTCTCCTCTCTCTCTGCCCCTCCCCTGCTCACGCGTGCTCTCTCTCTCTCTCTCTCTCTCTCTCTCTCCCAAAAATAAATAAACATTAAAAAATTTTTAAGTAACCTCTACACCCAGAGTGGGGCTCAAACTCACAACTCTGAGATCGAGTCACTGCCCCCAGAAGTTCTTAGTTTTAATGAGGAACAATTTATCAGTCTTTTCTTTCACAGTTAATGTCCTATGTAAGAAATATTTGCCAGCCCGCTGTCATACAGATGCTCTCCCACATTATCCACTAGATGCTATCTCTTAACCTGCCATACATAGGTTTCATTTTGGCGCATGGTGTGAAGTAGAGGTCAAGACTCGCTTTTTTCTGGAACATGCATTTTTAACAAGTTCCCCATAGGTTTCCAGGGCTCTTTGAAAGTTAAGCCCCTTTGTTAGAGGGGGCCCAAGAGAGGAAATTCTCTGCTGACATCCTGGGGGAGGAACTTTGTCCTGCTAGAATGAAAGCAGGGCAGAAACCAGGTTTCTAGACTTCAGGAAGGGAGGCGGGAGGGAGAGGGGAGAGGGAAGGAGGGAGCTGTGTCCCACCTCTGTATCTGCAGCCTCCCAGATGGTGCCTGCCATCTGGCCTGATGGATGAGGATGAAAGGGCTTTCTTGGACTGGGGCGGCGGGGGGAGCAGAAGCCACAGGGGGAGAGGCCTGGCTGGCCTCAGGGCTTCCCTACTCTCTCGTCCAGCCAAGGGAACAGTGAAAACTAAGAAATATTTCCTTTGTGGTCAGAGAGCAGGAGGCGGCCAGCGTGGCAGGACAGTGGACACACGGAGCATCGATTACATTTTCCTTGTTTCTTTTTTTTGCACATCTGAAACGTCACCAGGTACATGGGAAATAACAAATATAACGTGACGTTTGTGCAACACTAGTCACATGGCACTTGTTTGCCTCCTTTCTCATTTAATCCAGAGTCCCAGGCCTTGAGGACCCTCCCTTCACCCAGCCTCCTCCCTCCAGCAGGATCCCATTCTTCTCAAGGAGAACGGGGAGCTCCTGGGAGCCTCTCTAGGAAGAGAGACCCGCCAGGACAACCCCGGTCGGACCCACAGCGTTTCACCCAGTGAGCCTGGAAGCCTACAGGTGGGGTGGAGTCGGGTGCGAGGGTTCAGGCCTGCTAGGCCTGCTGAGTGTGGGGAAAATTCTGGGTCTCTGGCCTGGGTTTTCTCCTCCTGGCTGCCTGCTCATCTCATTGATAACTATGGACTCTGGAGGAGATGTAGGTCCAGCCCCTGCTCTGTTTCCAGGGTCTGGGGGGACAGCTGATGGGAGCCTGAATTCTTCTTCTTCACTTCCTGCCAATCCTGGGTCAGTGGAAGGGAATAGGGAACCCATGGTATTGCATATCACTGCCCCCCTACTCCCAGTCACCCATCATCACCCCATGTTACAGATGGGGACACTGCAGCTCAGAGAGGTGCAGTCACCCACCCGAGGTCACACAGCGACTAAACGCACAGATGATATTTGAGCTTCACCATATCCCCAGTTCTCTTCCCCTCTCTGGCCCACAGGCTGCCCATCTATAAAAGAAAAACAGTCTACTGTGCTGAGAAGGGTATCCTGCCACATCTGTGGTCTTTCTAACAAAACTCCATAATCTGAATCAAATCATGAGGATACATCAGATAAACCCAAACTGAGGGACTTCCTATAAAACAACTGGCCTGGACTCTTTGCATGAAAGACAAAGAAGAGTTGTGGAATGTTCCAGAATAGGGAGACTAATGAGACATGGTGGCTGAATGCAATGTCTGCATTGGATTCTGAATCTGGGTGGGGCTATGAAGGAGAATATTGAGATTGCTGATGACATTTGAATACGTACTTTGTATCTGATTCTGTCCTATCAGTGTTGAAAGCCTGAATCTTATAACCTGTTTATCTAAGAGGTATCCTTGTTGTAGAAGAACCTGCTGAAATATTTAGGGGTAAAAATTCAAAATGTCTGCAACGAACTTGCTAGTGGTTTAGCAAAAGAAAATGGAAATAGGAAGGAGGAGGAGGAGGAGGCGAAGGAGGAGGAGGTGAAGGAGGAGGAGGAGGAGGAGGCGAAGGAGAAGGAGAGGAAGAGGAAAAGGAAGGAGAAGAGGAAAAGGAAGGAGAAGAGAAGGAGGAGGAGGAGGAGGAGGAGGAGGAGGAGGAGGAGGAGGCGAAGGAGAAGGAGAGGAAGAGGAAAAGGAAGGAGAAGAGGAAAAGGAAGGAGAAGAGAAGGAGGAGGAGAAGAGAAGGAGGAGGAGGAGGAGGAGGAGGAGGAGGAGGAGGAGCAGCATACCTCGTGAGAGAGAAATAAAGCAATTGTACAAAACCACACGTGTCACTAATAGGTGCCCGGGAAACAGATGGCAACAATTTTCAGCGATAAACCTGTGTAAATCCATTGCTGCCACCGCCAGGGGGCGCTGCCCTCTCGCGGTCCACAAGGTCGGTGGGACCTCAGCCAGGATGCGGTGAGAGAAGTCGAGGTCGTGGTGGCGGGGTTCCCTTGGGGGGCTTACGGGGAAAGGGGCATAGGCGGAGCCCAGGTAGGGGCACAGCTCAGGGCCAGCCCCCAGCATCCACCGCAGATGCCCCAGGCAGCTGTGGCTGGCCGTCTCTGGCAGAGACACTAGGGGAATTTTCTTGCCTATGATGTCATGACTCTGCAAGTGCCCAGAAAATGGGGCCAGTGCGGTGCACACGTGTGGTAGAAGTAACAGCAGTAATTGAACCCAGCAGCCCTTGTGAGACCCTCCTACCGTGAAAACTAGTCTCAGAGAGGAGAACGAGCTGCCCAAGGCGGCACCTTGTGGCAGGGCAGGATCTGGGTCCAGGTCAGCTGACTCCGGACCACTCCGTGAGTACATCCAGTGCCCACGGAGCACCAGAGAGCCGACGGGACCCCCAAACAGCCTCTAGGAGCTGTCTCTCCAGTAGGGGAGACAACCGCACCTTCCCAGGGTATACCCAGCTCATAAGCCAGAGAGAGCTGGCATCTGGGGTCCTGGGCTTCACCTTGGCAACAAGCTTGCACAGCCCTCACCTCTGGGCCTGCTCGTCACTCTCCTCCTCCCGCCATCTCCCCACCTGCCCCCATGTCCCCTGTTGCCCTGCACCACTGCCCATTCACACAGGTCATTTACCTCAGCACCACGCAGCCCCGAGAAGGCTGACCCTCCGAACACTGGGGCCCCACCAATCCCCGCCGGCCATGGGCCCAGACCCCGGATGGCCCATCAGTTCCTGCCGCCCCTGGGGAACTGGCCCTGGCCTTGGAAGAGAAGGGGCGTCAGAAAGGGGAGAGTGGGAGGGGGAAGCCCGGGGACTGGAAGGGGGGCTTTTGGGTGGGGTTCCCCAGCAGGGTGGAGGCAGAGCGAGGTGTCCACAGGGTAACGAGCTGTGCAACCCGAGGCCTGTGGCGGCCCGACCCTGGAGGCAGCAAGATAAAAAGAGGGTGGCCCGAAACCTTCCCATTTCTAAACCTGCCTATTTTCA
Organism: Felis catus; assembly: GCF_018350175.1. Lineage (NCBI taxonomy): Eukaryota > Metazoa > Chordata > Mammalia > Carnivora > Felidae > Felis > Felis catus. The sequence continues at coordinate 8,850,372 of NC_058375.1, read as the reverse complement.
GGCTGGTTTGGTTTTCCCTGCAAAACCTGGTAAATTTCACTTTCAAAAAGCCCCAACTGGTTTCAGCCGCAGAGGGGAACAGGAGGGGAGTCTCACCTGCAGGGACCAAGCTGGAGACTGGAGGGGGGGTGCGGTTGGAGGAGTCAGGTCAAATGCAAAATACCCAAAGGGGTCAGAGCCAGGGAGAGCTGGGGGGTGCACCCCACCCCCACCCCCACCCCAGGGGACCCCCACCTCTATTACTCAAGGTGAGGTGCCTGGGCCAGGAGCACTGGCACCCCTCGGCAGCCCACTAAAAACGCAGAACCCCAAGCCCCACCGACTACCAGATGGGGAAACTGAGGCACGGCGAGATTAAGAAACTCGCCTAAAATCACACAGCTGGGCAACGTTAGAGCCAGGATTTGGCCCGAATCATCCTGCGCAGGCTCTTATCCGCAACGCTCTGTTACTGGTCCTGCCTGCTTAACCTCCAGTGCTACCCTCAAATTCACCAGCGCCTCCTCACCACCCCCCAAGGGTGTCCAAGGCCCTCCTCGCATCAACCTCGTTCCCCATGCCCCACTCACAGTGCAGAGGCCAGAGGGATCTTTTCGAAACACAGACCTGGTGTCCTCCCTCCACCTTGCTGAAAGACACTCAGAAGGGTTCCGACTCAACTGTGAGTGAAGCCCATGGTGTGGACAATAGCCCAGGAGCCCCAGCTGGCCTGTGCATCCCTTGACCACCCCATTCCCCTTGCCCATCACACCCCCACCCATCCTTCTGACCTCACTCATGCATTGCCGCATCCTCGGGGAATCCCCCCCCCCTGCTTTACATCCCCATTCAGGTCAGGTCTCAGCAGGCTAAAATCAAGGTGCGGGCAGGACTGCATCCTTGCTGGAGGCTATGGGGGAGAACCCATTTCCTTGTGGTGAAGACTGAGGCCCCATCTCTTTGCTGCCCATCAACGAAGGGCATCTTCTAGAGACCGCTGTGTTCCCTGGACTGCACTGCTTGACTCCTCCAACTCCACCAGCCCCCTTCCCCCTTCTGCAAAGCCCATACTGCTGGGGCAGATCCTTCCATCCCATCTCCCTCTTCTTCCACATCACCCTTCCCTGACACGGCCAGGGAAGATTCTGCTCTAAAAAAAAAATTTTTTTTTAATGTTTACTTATTTTTGAGACACAGTGTGAGCGGGGGAGGAACAGAGAGAGAGGGAGACACAGAATCTGAAGCAGGCTCCAGGCTCCGGGCTGTCTGCACAGAGCCCGACACAGGGTCCGAACTCACGAACCGCGAGATCGTGACCTGAGCCGAAGTCAGACGCTTAACCAACTGAGCCACCCGGGCGCCCCAGGAAGATTCTTTTAAGGATGAATGTGAGGACAGTGGGACCACCTGGATAATCCAGGCTAATCTCCCCACCTCAAGGTCTGGACTCTTAATCACATGTACAAAGTCTCCTTTTTCCATAAGGTTCCAGGGGTCATGATGCAGACATTTTAAGGGACTATAATTCTGCTGATAAAAGTCCTGCTTGTAAGTAACCACGAGGCTATTCTGCCACCAGACTGGGTTTTGTCTTCTCCTAGTCCTGGGGGCTTCTGAGCCCCACTGCCCACCCACAGGGCAGACTGGAGCTCCAGGCCAAGAGCCCAACTAAAATTGATGTCATGCTCCTGCCCAACCTTCCACACATGTACAGACATGAAGTCTGTCCCTGCCCACGGGCCACATCCCTTGCAGCTCCCACACCTGTGTGCGGGAGCCAGGTGGGGCTTCTCCCCAGCGCCCACCTCTGGCCTCCAGGTTGCTGAGGGGGGAGGGTGCATGGCTGTGTGTGGCCTGGCCCCGTGGCCGGAGACAAGGCTCAAAGGCAGTAAGACACAGATACAGCCACAGAGGAGGCAGTCTGGCACCCCTGGCAGGAGGGAACACGAGGAATAGGTGAGCACCTTTTCTGAGATGGAGTTGACAAGAATAGGAGCCATTCTCCCGGCAGAAGAGGAGGAGAAGGGGGCCGTGGTCGGCCGAACAATGCCCCTCCAAAGGCATCCCCGTCCTGATCCCCAGAACCTAGAACTAGGTCACCTTATGTGGCAGAGGGGAGTTGAGGTTGCTAATCAGTGACCTTGACATGGGGAGATGGTCCTGGATTATCCGGGTGAGCACAGCGCCATCACAAGTGTCCTTGAAAGGGCAGAAGGGTCAGAGTCCGAGAAAGCTGGGACGCGGCGGGGTCAGAGAGCCTGCACCTCCAGCAGCTAGAAAAGGAAGGGGGTGGGTTTTGTCCTGGAGCCTCCAGAGAGGAAGGCAGGCCTGCCCACACCTTGATTCCAGCCCGGTGACGTTTGGGATTTAGGAACCACAGATAACCCTTGGTGTTGTTCTGAGCCCCTAAATGGTAATGACAGCCACAACGGGGAGCTAAACCAGGGCCCCAGCCAAAAAGGCAAAGAATAAAGCCGAGTTCCCCACCCCCCCTCCACCAAGTCCCCCCTGCCACCAAGCATTCCTCGAAGGCCCAGCAGGAATCAGGCGCTGGGTTAGGTGTTAGGGGCCACACGAAAGCCAGTTCCAGATGCTTCCAGCTCACGAACGCAGCTCCCACGACGGGCACACGGGAGACACTAAACAGCGATCTCTGGAGAGAATGACTGTGGGAGAAGCTCAGAGACGAGATCAGAAGAGCACACGGATGACCAAACCAAAGCAGAATGATGCAAGTGTCACACGGTAAGGAGGGGAAAAAACTAGCCCAGGGCAGTCGCGCAGGCTTCTTGGACGAGGAGCACTTCCCTGTTCTTGAAGGAGGGTGAGATCTTGACAGGAGGAAACGAGGGGGGAGCATCCCTGGCAGGAAGCCCTGCAGAAGTGAAGGACGCGGAAGCAGGAAAGAACAGAGCCATGGAGGGCGGGGGGGGGGGGAGCTCAGCAGTTTGCAGAAGGAGAAAAGGCTCAAGACTCAGGGCCACACAGTCTGCACTTTCTTGTCATTTCCCACACACCGTTCCATCCAATGCCAATACTACCCGATGTCCAAGCGTGGCCAGCAAGAACAAAATACAACCCACCACCCAGCCACTGGATTCCACTGGAGAGGTTTGCGTTTTAAATCGTAGGGCCTTTAATGTGCCTGCTTGCTCTCTAACTCGCCACGGAAAAGCTTGGGGAGAGAGACACAAATGGTTTCCCACCCTGAGTTGGCCATAAAACCCTCTCTTCATGCAACTCCTATTCATTCTCTGGAAGTGACTTTGGGAAATGTTGCCTTTGGCCATGGGGAGCCACTTAAGGTTACAGAGCCACTCACAGGTGAGGAAAAGGATGGGATGGAGGCCACGAAGTCAAGCTTGTCAGGGTCTGGCCTGGAGTTCAAAATCTGCGACTCCTCACTTCTCACCGAAGCCCCTCCCCCCCCCCCCCCCCCCAGAGAAACCCGGGGCCGGCTGCCTGAGCCAACTGTTTGGATTACAGTCATCCCGAAAGTTCTGGGGCTGCAGCAAGTCCTTGGGCCTCACACTCAGCTATACCTCAGATGGGATAAAATCTGCCAGCCCTGGACCACCAGTCCCAGCAGCAGCCACCGAGGGACACCCGCAGCTGCCAGGGAAAGTTTAATGGCATTAAAGAAGTACCCAATGGGGCGCCTGGGTGGCTCAGTCGGTTAGGCGTCCGACTTCAGCTCGGGTCACGATCTCGCGGTCCGCAGGTTCGAGCCCCGTGTCGGGCTCTGGGCTGATGGCTCGGAGCCTGGAGCCTGCTTCCGATTCTGTGTCTCCCTCTCTCTCTGCCCCTCCCCCGTTCATGCTCTGTCTCTCTCTGTCTCAAAAGTAAATAAACGTTAAAAAAAAAAAAAAAAGAAGTGCCCAGTGGTACTTGGGCTTTTGCCCTCCGAGGTGCCTTGGGTTCCTCCCCCAGCTAGAGGGGCCGGCTTGCTTCCTCGACCACCTCCATCCCAGCCTGCACGAGAGGGAAGCCAGGTTCCCAGCCTCCCCAAGACCCAACTCTTGGCCTCCCTCTTCTGACACAGCAGCAGTGGACACACACATTCTGAGCAGGAAGGCGAAGATTTGGTTTAGGGGTTTCATGGTCCTGGGCGACTGGAACCTTTTCAGCAAAGCGTGCACTCCCCCGGTGCAGGAAGCGTGTCAGGCATGTAGCTTTTGGAGGCTCAGAGACCTTGCGTGGAAGTTAATGATGGAGCTTCTGAGCGCCGGGCCTGCAAACACACCCTCGCTGACGTGCTGTTCCACCCGGCCCTTGGTGAGGACGTTGGCACCATCCACGGTACACAGCTTCTTGTCACTCACTCTACAGCCTGGCCATCTCATCTCCCCCACTCCAAAAGCTGTCCCCCACCAACCCAGGTGGAGGAGAGGGCACGCCCTTTGTGGGATCCCGCTGGTGGGGGACAGGGTTCTACATAGTGCCGGTCACTCTCCTCCGTGTCCCTCTTCTCACAATCCTCAAGGGCAAGGACTGGTTCACCTTCATCCTGCATTCACCATACCGAGCATACAACAGGAGCTTAATAATGGCTTACCTTTACACAGCACTCAGCACATGCCAGGCACAGAGCAGCTTTATGATTTTATAAATGAATGAATGAATGAATGAATGAATGAATGAATGAATGAAGTATTCAGATGCATGTCCCTGAAGACTGAAGAAGTCAATAAGCAATTGAACTGGGTGACATATAAAAGTCCCTTCCCACCAGCGAGGCCACTGAGGATGCCAGCAGTTTTCAACCAGAGGCAGCAAAGATTTGGGACTGAAATCTTCCTACCTCCACCCCAAGGGCCCCTTGGGGGAGGTGGCAGGAGAGAGAGAGAGAGAGAGAGAGAGAGAGAGAGATGTTGGAGAACTGTCTCGCTTAAGGTGCCTTTTTTGACATTCTGTCCCTAGGGTCTGGCGCGGTGGTCCTGTTCAACCGCTGACCAGTCCTGGGACTGTGGACAAGGCCCTCCTCTGCCTCTGAGCCTCTGCTTCTTTGTCTGGGAAACGGGGACCATGACCCCAGACAGACCATGAGGTCACGCCAGCCCGGCTGGCCTAACCTACCTATCTGTGCCAAGGACCCCCAAGTTTCCGGGGCTCCCGAGGCCCTGACACACACATCCCTCAGCCCCGTTTTCCTTCTGATGATGTTCCCGAGGTGAAAGGGGTGTTGAGGAAGGTGCATTTGAGCTTAAGGATGAATCACAACTCAAGAAACAAGTCTAGGTCAGATATGAGTGAGAGCACAGTCAGAAACTTACAGTAAACGCTGCCCTTCTTCCAGCACTGACTGCTCTCAAGCTGACTAATGGCCCCTCTCAAACCCCACTGTGCTCTCCTGGCTGCCCCAGCCTCTCTCTGAGGGAGGGGAGGCCCTGAGTAAGACCAACCCGAAGCTCCCCGCTGACCGCTCTTCACATCCGGCACCCCCTGCCCTCCAGGTCCCTTCCTCCTGGTGCATAAACTGCCCGTTTGAGCGGCCCCGGAAAAGTCCCCTTTCCCAAACAAAACCAGAAACTCTCTCCTCTCCATCTGCCGGTACCTAAAACCCACTGATCAGCACTCCACTCCACGGGGTCACCAGCCCAGCTCTGGAAAGCCTGGTGAGAAGAGAGACATACAGAGCTTATCAGCCACGCCAGCAAACAAGAACCGTGCCCAGCGGGAGCCTCAAAGGTCTACATCTGGCTGGAGGGAAAAGGAGGTAGAACGGGAGGGAGTGGGTGTGGGAGGGAGTTGTGTTGTGACTTCAGCGCTGGAAGCTCAGGATGGGAATGTGAAGGCTGCAAGAGCTCGTGGAAAGACCCTGGGCGTCCCTGCGCGGCCGCCACCACCGGGGTGCGAAGGATGGAGGGGCTGAAGGGGAGGGGGAGGCATTAGGGCAATGAATTCTTCTCCGGAGTCACATCAGAGCGATCGTGGGTCACATTACAAAAACCACTCTTGGGGAGACTATGGTATCAGGCATCAGAAGCCAAATCTCTTTCTCAGAAGGTGACACACAGCAAGAAAGCATTCTCATCTCGGGCGTCAACCACAAAATGATGGAGTCTCAAATCAGACGGTGAGAAAAAAGATTTAAAATGCAACCCTTGACTTGGGATTTTTTTTTCTTTTCTTTTTTTTTTTTTTTTTTTTTTTTTTGAGCAATGAATTCCTAGGGGCGCCTGGGTGGCTCAGTGGGTTAAGCGTCCGACTTCAGCTCAGGTCATGATCTCACAGTTCGTGGGTTCAAGCCCCATGTTGGTCTCTGTGCTGACAGCTGGGAGCCTGGAGCCCGCTTCGGATTCTGTGTCTCCCTCTCTCTTTGCCCCTCCCCAACTAACGTTCTGTCTCTCTCTTTCTCAAAAATGAATAAAAAAATTTAAAAAAAAATAATGAATTCCTAAAACTTTACTGGGACAGCGGAGGCAGAAGAAAGCTTGGTTGAGTCGAAGGGTGTCCCAGGAGGAGCTGGCAGCCCCCACCCCCACAGGGAGCCCGATTCCTGCCAAGAAATGACCCAGTGTCTTAGCCCACGACAGTCACTCAGTAGTCTCTCTAGTAGGCGGGAAATGCAAATTAAGACAACAAGGATATGGCCCTTTTCACCGGTCACGTTGACAAAAATAAAAACTCTGATAAGATCAAAGGTCGGTTAGGATGTGGGGAAGTCGATACTCATGTACTACTGGTCGGGGGTAAATTGTCCAGCCACCTTGGAAGGCAATTCGGTGGCGTCTTGTAATTTGAATGCGTTTTCACCCAGCGACCTCTACATTCTCTTCTCAGCTTCTTCTCTGGGAAAGAAGCATCCATACGGGGCTGTGGGGCTATACGTTGCAATAGCAAACAAGCAAAAAACAGTGGGAGGAACCTCATCACCCACCCATCGGGGACATAAACAAGTAAAACAATGGAACCCCCCATTTGGTAGAACAGTAGACAGCATTTTAAAGGATAAACAGGGGCTCGCTGAGGCAGTATCCCCAAGACCTACTGCAGACATAGTAACAGCCAAATGAAGGATGGTACACTCTGCGGAGTATATGGAAAACCCCACCTACTTCTACAACACTAATAAAATATGGACACGCGTTTATCAAGGTCGGCCAAGGAAACATCAGGGCTATAACGGCAGTTACACCTCCAAAGGAATCAAGAAGAGGCGAGGTCCAAAGATTTAGCTTTATCTGTACTTTCTGCACTGAGGACATATTCATATATCCCTGTGTCATTAAATGCATCCTTTTTTGTTTTTCATCTAAACAGGGGTTTCTCGCTATAGAAAGGAAGCATAGGAGTTCCAGCCACCAAACACTAGCAAAGCCCCCAAGTCCTGCCTCACATTCCTTCTTTCCCTTTATCTCCCCAAGACTTTGGCACCCCAAACTCACACCCTCCCCCAGGTCACCAGCAGAGGATTTGAAGGGCCAGGAGGGTTCTCTAACCAGGGCATCAGCTGCCCCCTCTGCCCTCTGTTGGGGGGTGGTCTCATACAGTCCCATTGAAGACTGGGGCGGGGTGGGAGGCATTTGCTGGCCCCCCTTTCTACCTAAACTCTTCCTCCTCCTGCCTGAAGCCCACCCCTCTACCCTCTTCCCCTGCTCCCGGCTCCCGAGGTTGGGATGAATAGGACTGACCTCCACACTGGAGGGACTCTTCCTATAGGATTAAAGGGGGTGGGCCTGCCCCTCCCTCAGTAGACTGCTGTTCCCACTTTTGTCCTTGGTACCAAGATCGGGCGGGCCCTCACCAACACCTACTGTGTTCCACCCGGGTAGTATGGTCAGCCACAGGCCTGTGTCTCCTCTTCAGACCCGCCGCTTGGGCGCTGGCATGGTAGACCACCTCTGGTTAACCTGAGCTCTCTCCCCACCCCATGCCTAGCTCAGTGCTGGCCACTGGTAAGTGCACAGTTTTCCTAAAGTAGTCCCCACGTTTGCTTCGGGGTTTTCCTACAACAGGCGTCAGCCCCACCACTGACCTTTCTCCAGGGGCGGACACCTACCACGTGCTCCAGGGCAAGGAATCCAGACGGGAGGGGGGGGGGGGATACTAGTCTGGCCTGTCTAGCACCCTCAGCCCTGCCTCGCACCCACACTCCACTCCCCCAAGCCAACCGTTTTAGGGACCAGGGGCAAGTAGCAGGGAGAGCCCCAACACCGACTTCTTCTGGTCATGGAGGCCCCAGCTGGCCTGCCCAGGACCCCCACCCACAAACAGCCTACCTCCTGCAGGCAGCCCCCCACCGCTCAGTTGCCGTGGACGGAATGAATAATCCCAGCATTCCGCCCCGGGCGGGGAGAGGAGGGGCCCCCATCAGCCGGCCCACCTCCCACCTGTGAATACTTGCACATTGCGGCCCCCCTCCTTGTCACCTGTGCCCCCTCACCCCAGCTGGGCGCTAATGAGGGGAGGAGACTCCCTGGCCTCCCCCGCCCCCCACGCTGCCCACGCTCCCAGGGGCTCTGGGCAGTGGCGGCAAAGAGGGGACTCCGGACCACCGGACCGCTTACCTGCGGGAAGGCTCCCAGCACCCCCAGGAGCAGCAGTCCCAGCACAGCGCGGAGGGGGCGCATCCCGGCGGGCGGAAGGCTGAGCTGGCCAGGGAGGTGCCCACCCAGGCGGCCTGGGAAGCGCGCTGCGCCCACGTGCGGTGCCGGGGCCCCGGAGCCGCACCTGCGTGGACCTCGGGCGCCAGCCCACTTCCCCCGGCGCACCCCGCTGGCACCAGCCACAGCTGCAAAGTCACTTCAAAAGTGACTCCTTTCTCCGACCGTTCTGCCCTAGCTCTTAACTTCCTCCAGCATCCCGAGGTGTGCCCCGAACTGTTTCCAGGAACGCTACCGGCAGCAAAGTAAGCGCGGACAAACACGTGCAGAGATGACTCAGGACCAGCCAGGCTCGCCTCGGGCTGTTTGAAAGACCTGCCGCTATTGGACAGAAGGCGTGGTCCCCCAGTTCCAGGGAGTTTGCTGCCTGGCCCAGCGGGGCTGAGGGGCCGGGAAGGCAGCTCCCCCAGGGGGATGTGGTTTTGGAGGGGGGTGGGTGGCGTCCTTAGCGGAGGGCGAGAGAGAATTCTTGAGACGTCTTTGATGCCAAAAGGTGATCTTATTGGGGACCGGACCCTGGGCAGAAACAGCCGCCCCGGGACTGCGAGGAGTGAGTGATCATAAACTTGGGAGCTGGGGGCGGGAAAGGCAGGGGCAGGTTTCCAAAAGGACTTTCTTATGCTTAAAGAAGACTCACAGGATCCCTGAGACCTAGCTAAGGCCGTTTTTCCCTCTAGCAAAGCATTTACCTTAAGACCAGAGGAAGTTCCAGGAGGAATGTTTTACTCTGTCTGCCTCAAGTATTTGTCAATGGGCTGCAGGTTATAAGGAAATTTAATTTTATCTGCCATTTCCTTCGGCCTTTGTTCCCCACATCATTGTCCCTGGAACCATTTTGACCCTTAATTTAAGGTCGCTGAGGGTGGAAGGTCTTTCTTTTCTCTTGTAACTTCTTCCTGCTGAATAGGGGTGGCGTGCTGTCCCTACCTATAGTAGTATATATATTATATATTATTATTTATATATATTATATATAATATACATTAATTCCCCACCTGACCATTATATATATAATTATATATAATATATAATTATATATATTAATTCCCTACCTGACCATTTATATATAATTATATATCTAATTATAAATATATATAATTATTATGTATTAATTCCCCACCTGACCATTATATATATATAATTATATATATTTTATATATATATAATTTTATATATAATTATATATATAATTATATATATTAATTCCCCACCTGACCATTATATATATATATATATAATTATATATTATATATAATTATATATATATTATATATAATTATATATATTATATATAATATATATAATATATATATGTATTAATTCCCCACCTGACCATTTATATATAATAATTATAAATATATATAATTATTATATATATACTAATTCCCCACCTGACCATTATATATAATTATAAACATATATTATTATATATATGTATTAATTCCCCACCTGACCATTATGTATATATAATTATAAATATATATAATTATTACATATATGCATTAATTCCCCACCTGACCATGATATATATATAATTATATATATAACTATAAATATGTATAATTATTATATATGTATTAATTCCCCACCTGACCATTTTATATATATTTATATATGAGTTACCAAAGGCAGAGGCAGCCAATCCAAGGGGGACAACATGTATATGAACCTCATTCAGTAGAAAGGAATATCTGTCAGCTGGAAGTTATGGCGGCGAAGGAATCTTGGCACCAGGCAGAGAGACACGGGAAAAGACAACAAAATGTGGTTAATGTCACTATGAGAAGAAGCCCAATAAAAATGGCCTTTGACGGTTCATCAGAATTTTCCTCCAGTTCTTCATCGTCGCTTGAAGAGAAATTGGAGGTCACCCACAGGTTCACAGGAATAAGAAAGCGTGTCAGCTGGTGTGCTAGATTCCTGTGGGGAAGGAACAGGTTTAATTCCTGATATGTGAGCCCATGAGGAACGTCCTACTTTCACTGCAGTGGGAGTACATAATAGGACCTGGCGGGGGCCCTTCCATTTTGGAGCTAAATCCCCTGCTTTATTAGGCTTTCAATCCGTGAGATAAACCAGATTATATGGGGTGGGTTTCTAGCACTATCCGCTCGGGTTCGGGAAGGATACGGACGGTATATTTATTTAGAAACGTATGAATGAACCTGGCCTCGAGGGAATAACTTAATAAAGCATTATAGTCTCCATCTATTGATATGTCTGCAGTGAGAAGGGGCTTTTTGGAAGAAGTTTGGAAACCTTGGTTTGGAGAGTCATAGCCAAATATCTGAGGAAATCAGAATTCAGGATCTATTCATGTAGCAAACGAGTCTAATTTTAACAGACGTGGCCTAATTATTTACCGAAACTAAGCAAGAATAGTGATTGAGCATATAGATCTTTTAAAGTTTGCTTTGCTGGAACTTTTTCAAAAGGAGTGTCTAGATTGAGCGTTTAGTGGCCTCGCCAAGGCCAGACACGAAGCCAAGTACTTGCCATGAGACTCGCCTGCGATACCTGTAGATTTGGGGGAATTCCTCTTCACAAGGTCCCCAAGATATCCTGAGGTTCCTGCACCTGCAAGGAAGTGACCGTCTTTACTCAGATGGGAAGGCTGCTGGGAACTCTGTAAGCAAGGTATCAGGCCAACATTTCCAAGGGGCTTTATGGCTTTATGCATCATAAAGTCGATCCTAGTTCCTTAAAACTGTCTACTCATATCTGAGTCTATGCATGTCGCTCTCAAATATGACGTTCCAGGGGTGCCTGGGTGGCTCAGCTGGTTAAGCGACCAACTTCGGCTCAGGTCATGATCTCACGGTTCGTGAGTTCGAGCCCCCGCGACGGGCTCTGTGCAGACAGCTCAGAGCCTGGAGCCTGCTTCAGATTCTGTATCTCCCTCTCTCTCTCTGCCCCTCCCCCACTGGTTCTCTGTCTCTGTCTCTCAAAAATAAATAAAAAATAAAAATAATTTAAAACATGAAAAAAAAAAAGATAAGATTGCAAAAGGACTTGTATATGCTACAGAGGACTCCAAAGATACTGGAGGTCTAGCTGTTGTCAGGCTAAGGTTGTTTTTCCCTCCAGCAAAGCATGAACATTAAGGCAGGAGGGAGTTCCTGGAGAAATGTCATACTCCCCCGCCTCAAGTATTTGTCAGTGGACTGCAGGTTACAAGGAAATTGAATTTTATCTGCCATTTCCTTCTTGCCTTTATTCCCCACATCTCTATGGAGGGGACCGTGATGTTAGGGCTCCAGGAGGCTGAATCTATGGGTCTCTGGAGGTTAGGCTATTGATAAAATTGCAGACATTTATAAACTGATGGAGACTCATATCCTGCATGACTGTGATCTCTATCAGTAAACCATTTGTTTTTCTCCTTTTTTGTAGCTTTGGAGCAGCCAGGAATGCCCTGGGGAATGTCACATGTATCCCACCAAAGCCGGGAAGGCATTTGTGGATTATCAACTTGCCTTACTCTCCTTCGTCATTACTAAGTCTTGTTTAGTTTGAAAGCAGCTTTTTTTTTTTTTAACATATATTTATTTAAAAAAAAATTTTAATGTGTATTTTTTAGAGAAAGAGAGCATGAGTGGGGGAGGAAGGGGGACAGAGGATCTGAAGTGGGCTTGGTGCTGACAGCAGAGAGCCTGACGTGGGGCTCGAACTCACTAGATCATGACCTGAGCCTAAGTAGGATGCTTAACTGACTGAGACACCCAGGCACCCCGAAATGTGTATGTATTTTTGACAGAGAGAGAGAGAGAGAGAGAGAGAGAGAGCAAGCACAAGGGCAGGGCAGAGAGAGAGGGGGACAGAGGATCCAAAGTGGGCTCCGTGCTGATAGCAGAGAGCCCGACGCGGGGCTTCAACTCGCAAACTGCGAGATCATGATTTGAGCCAAAATCAAGAGTCGGATGCTTAACAGACTGAGCACCCAGACCGCCTGAATGCAGCTTTTTAGTTCTAGAAATTCTTAACCTATTTCAGTTTTATGATTTTAAAGATGTCAAATACCTGTATTTGTCCTAAAGGTCCTTTTTATTTTTTTTAAGTTGATTTATTCAAAAGAGAGAGAGAGGGAGCACAGGGGAAGGACAGAGAGAGAAAGAGAGAGAGAGAGAGAGAGAGAGAGAGAGAGAGAGAGAGAATCCCAAGCAGGCTCTGTGCTGTCAGCGCAGAGCCCAACTCAGGGCTTGAATTCATGAACCGTGAGATCCTGACCTGAGCCTAAACCAAGAGTCAGACACTTAACCGACTGAGCCACACAGATGCCCCCTAAAAGTCCTTTTTATAAATCTCCTTAAAGATGAAACTAGTTTTTTTGTAAGAGAATCAGAACAATTAACTATTAATGACAAAATGTCAGGAATGGACATTGTTAATCTGATATGAGAGTTCATTCTGATGCAATTGACAAGGAAATCCATTTATTTCTGTAACACAAAACACTTCGATAATCACAGTATCACATGACAATCTTATTACCAAAACATATTAAGACCTTATGAATTGCATATTATCTCTAGAATAGTTATAGTATTTACCCAAACATAACCTACAACTTACTATTATATGACTTATTATTTGTTTGACAGTGCTCCCGGAGTAACTTAACATACCAAATAAAAACATCTACTTGGTCAAAAAGACTTCATTTACAATTTAAATCTTGAGAAGTTTGTTAAAAACTTAGAAAGCTACGGGGCATCTGGGTGGCTCAGTCGGTTAAGCATCCGACTTCAGCTCAGGTCATGATCTCGCTGTTTGAGCCCCCATTGGACTCTGTGCTGACAGCTCAGATCCTGGAGCCTGTTTGGATTCTGTCTCTCTCTCTCTCTCTCTCTCTCTCTCTCTCTCTGCCCCTCCCCCACTCACACTCGGTCTCTCTCTCTCTCTCTCAAAAATAAATAAACATTAAAAATTAAAAAAAAAAAAACGTAGAAAGCTATAAAGCACTTCCTAAAGTGGATTAGAGAATTAGAGATCATTACAAAACTTAATTATTTATTTAACCAAGGTGACAATAAAAGATTCCAAAAGCAAATATGTAGGATTATACAGTTACTAGGAAAACTTAGCTCTGGGGTGCCTGGGTGACTTGGTTAAGCTTCTGACTCTTGATTTCAGCTCAGGTCATGATCTCATGGTTTGTGAGTTTGAACCCCAAGAGGGGTTCTGCACTGACATTGTGGACCCTGCTTGGGATTCTCTCCTGTCTTTCTGCCTCTGCTTCTCTCTGTCTCTCTCAAAATAAGTAAATAAACATTAAAAACAAAACAAAAAAACCCACTGAGCTCATAGAAATTAGTTTTCCAGGAAGACAAAAGAGAAAAGTCCTTTTTTTTTTTTAATTTGGAGTTGCTTCCTTAATTTCCATCTAATTACAATTAGCAGCACTTTTAACGCTTGCAAACTTTAGTCTCCAGTGAAAACTAAGCAGTAACCCATTATGAATGGTTTGTTACACCAGAATTCTTTAGATGGCAAATTTATGAATACATTTAAGCACAAAGGTTTACTGGGGCAACTGGGTGGCTCAGTCCTTTGGGCATCCAACTCTTGATTTCAACTCAGGTCATGATCCCACGGTTCAAGAGATCAAGCCCTGAGTCTGACTCTGTGCTGACAGTGCAGAGCTTGCTTGGGATTCTCTTTCTCCCTCTCTCTGTTTTTCTCTGCCCCTTCCCCACCTTCTATCTATCAAAATAAATAAATAAACAAAAAAATGTTTACCATCAGACCCAAGTATCCTTAGCTTCTCTGCAATAAGAAGGAACCAAAAACACACACCTATGTTCAGAAATCAATGCTTCAGTGCCCCAGCCTATTTGGAAAAGACCTAGATGTCCAATGGATTTAATCCCATTTATCATGCAAAGCTTTGAAGTTTCAAGTTACCAAAGACTTTGAAAGCTATCTTAACAATTACCCATGAAAACTTTGACACAGAATTAACCATCATTTTAAGTCAACTTTTTGCTAACAAATTGCAACAGAGACCATTAGCTTATTTGACCTTCAGTAAACTTAGGTAGAATACATTCTCATATTGAATGCTGATAACTCTAAATACATGCCTATTTTAATTAAACCAACAAACTTAAATTAGCTTAAGTACTGATTATGTTCCACCTGTGTCCACTTAAAAGTCAATTTGCTCCCCACTGTCAGTGTTTTACCTGGGACACTAGTGGGGAAATCTGAAGGGGGCGGAGCAAGTTCTGGGTGGGTGCTCCTCACTCCTCGACAACAAGGGCGGGACGAGGAGCTGATGGTACCTGAGGAGGCACCACAGAGGACTCTGTGGGAACCACTGATGCAGGCTGCACCCACAGGGGTGCAGAAGAGGCAGGGTGCCACCAAAGGGCAGAGAAAGAGGGTTCCTGGTTCTAAACTTTGCCAGCTCAGACAGAGGAGCAGACACCATGATTTTCCCACCAAAGTGGAAATATGCAGTCCACATGGGGCAGGAGAATGGGGAACTTCCCGAAAACAAAGGGAGTTTCAGCAGCTATTTGGGAATATTACGTAAAGTCCCTGTCGAAGGGAGACTTACCAGAGACAGTTGACTCTGATTATAACCATGAGCCCAGGAAATATATGAGGGAGAAGCCCCCACATCTATTAGGAGGAGGAACAGTGGGAGAGAGGGGCAGTATCGTCTTCATTAAGGATGGCCTGTGTTTCCTCCAGCAACCTGGATTTATTTGGAGGAGACCTATTTAGACTATTATCATCCAATAGAGCAGGAGGTTTGTTGGCCTGATTAGTGGCCAAACCATTCTGCAAGAGGCCCTTAGGTCCAGGTCCTGATTTACAGCCATGAAGGCCTGGTACTTCCATCCATTTGCCCAGTTTTCTGCAGGAGAGGTCTAACTGGTTGACCCCTACTGAAGCCAGGCAGTGTTAGAGGAGGTCAGTCCTTTCTTCAATCTTTGCAATCTGAATTGTTTCCAGTGGGTTAAAAGGCGTGTCAAGGGAGAGTCCTTGGGACTGAAGATGCCCCCATGATCCTAGAAAAATAGACAGGGCCCATTATCAAGAAAATCCTCCCCTGCGTCCTGGGTGGTGTCCCACACACAGGATATTTCAGAGGTTCTGGCGTCAAAGCAACTCAAGGTAGCCCTGAAACAAAATTGCTATGATCACTGCCTGCCATAAAGGCTCTGCCCTCTCCTGCTCCCCCATCACATTCTAGACTACAATGGGTATTGGCGTGTGGACCAAGTTTGCCTCGCTGGGAAGACAGAGCAGCACCTTGGCTGCAGGTCAGAAGGAAATTTTATTTTATCTACCATTTCCTTCCGCCTTTGTTTCCCACATCACCCCCCCACACACACACCCTGCCCACCACCCCCTGCTTCTGGAGGTGGGGGACTCAGGAGATTGGGAGGTCCCAGGTACAAAGGTCCCACCCCACTCCCACCCCAAGAAAGGGCCAGACCTGAGTAGGTTCCTGCTTCT
The DNA here is from genome assembly GCF_018350175.1 of Felis catus. NCBI lineage: Eukaryota > Metazoa > Chordata > Mammalia > Carnivora > Felidae > Felis > Felis catus. The sequence continues at coordinate 8,834,317 of NC_058375.1, read as the reverse complement.
GACACAGATCAACCCAGACCTTCTCTCTTGTCCTGGGGATTCTTTTCAAAGGGACAGCTGGAGTCAGAAGACTGCAGAGACAGCCAACATCCATGAAGAAATATATGCTGAAAAATGAATCCACAGATGAATGGATGGGTGGGTGGGTGAGTTGATCAATGGGTGGATAGGTGGTTGGCTGGATGGCTGGGTGGCTGGGTGGACGGATGGACAGGTGTGTGGGTGGGTGAGTGGATGGATGGGCACACACGAGGGCAGATGATTGGATAGGCGGATGGACTGACTGTTGAAGGGACTGATGGACAGAGAACAGAGCGTTTGGTTATCAATCCACAAATATTTCCCTGCCCCCCTGAACGTCGTCTGCCTAGAGGAAGAGGCTAGAACTCTTACCTAAGAGAAAGAAGCTACACAAGCCTCGTTCCAATTAAGTTCTCATTTGCAGAGTGTTATTTTCCCTTCCCATGCTTCTCCAACCCACGGCTTCTCTACTCCTTTCATTGTACATTCCAGACACATATACTGCACATCCACCAGGGAGGCTGCTGGTCAGGGACTCATTTGCTTGTCTTTGTAATCTTTTCCCAGACCTGGAAACCAAGAAACAGGCAGCCAGTCCTAGGTGCTGTGATTAAAGACGGCCAGTTGTTCTCGCTGAGCCCAGAATGGCCCAGTGACTCTCAGGATCTGTACCTTGTTCTGTCCTGCAAAGTATAAGGCCCCCCCATCTTACAGAAACGTCTTCATCTCCTGGCCCACCAGCAGTTTCCCACCAGGACTCCACATCTGCCCTTCCTGCCACACCCTACTGTCCTCGTGCTCCTGGATTCTACTTGGAGAAACCTTCTGCAGTGGGCACCCACCCCGGAGAGACCCCCTTCCGGGCTCTCCTTTGGGTGCCCGGGCCCAGTGCCCTGGGATGTTTGAGCTGGGACTTCATTAAACAATTTAAATACTTAAGTGAGTGATTATAAGTGTTGTCTGGGTGGTTCGGTCAGTTAAGCGTCTGACTTGATTTCGGCTCCTGATCTCATGAGTCTCGGGTTTGAGTCCCACACCGGCGCAGAGCCTGCTTGGGATTCTCTCTCCCCTCTCTCTCTGCCTTTTCCCCAGTTGTGTGCACACACGCTCTCTCTCTCTCCTTTAAGATAAATAAGAACAAAAAAAGAAAAGAGAGTCTGTTATGGGATGCCTGGGTGGCTCAGTCGGTTAAGCGTCCGTCTTCATCTGGGCGTCCGACTTGATCTTGGGATTCGTGAGTTCAAGCCCCACATCGGGCTCTGTGCTGACCGCTCCGAGCCTGGAGCCTGCTCTGGATTCTGGGTCTCCCTCTCTCTCTGCCCCTCCCCCGCTCACACTCTGTCTCTCTCCCTGTCAAAAATAAATAAACATTTTTAAAAAAATTTTTAAAAGAGGGTTTAAAAAAAAACAAGTGAGTAATAGTGGAAGTGACCACCCATGATGTTTACAGAGCCAGACAGGGGCAGGAGTCACTCAGGACACCTCCGGTCAGGGCTTTCTACTATAGAAGAGCTTCTCTGAATAAAACACATATGCATAACCAAACAACAGCATCAAAACAGTGGACACAGGGGAAATACAATGAACATTAATTACACGCTTTAAAAATTCCACTTTTCTAGCAAGCGAAGATATACAAATTAAAGCAACCTTTGATGTCGTCTTCGACTCATTAAATCATCAGGGTTTTTTTTTGTTTTTTGTTTTTTTTTTTTTTGCTTTTCTTTATAAAAGCAACTTTGGTAAAATCCAACCCCAAAGTTGTGGTAAAACTGGAATATGCGTTCATGCTCTGCTGGTAAATGTTAACAACCCTGGTCAGAAAGCAATGTAGCAATTCTTAGCAAAAGCCCCCCTTCAACCCCCATCCCCACCCCAACCATCCCCCAACCCGCCGCAAAAAAAAAAAAAAAAAAAAAAAAAAAAAAAAAAAAGATGTTTACAACTTGTGGCTCAGTCATTTCACCCCCATAAAGAAAAACCAAGGTAATAGTTCAACTGGAAAGAAGAAAAAAGGAAACTATAAACACAGCAATGTTTCCTAAAATGTTATTTATACATTTTGGAAATACCCTAAGAATCACAACATCAGGGGTTAAGGGTTAAGAAGATTATGGTACACCAGCTTACTAGAATACTACACATCCATTAAAAATGATCATAATAATGGTGCTCTGGAAGCCTGCGTCCCCTCCCTGGTATTCCCCTCATGGGCTTCCTAAGGGACAGCTCCCCACATCTCCTCTGCATAGAAGCCTCGCAGACCTGCGGTGGGGGTGGGGGCGGGGGCTGTCATTACATGAAAACTCATGTAATTTACTTGATGACAATAACAATAGCTGCCTTTGAGTGCTGACTTAGGGCCAGGATTTTTCAGGCGTTGCTTCCTCCAATCCTCTGGAAAATCCCACGAGGAAGATGGCATACCCATCGTGCAGGTGGGAAACCGAGGCACGGCACAGTGAATCCACCAGGCTCCGGTTCCTCCAAGCCAGGGGCACTCAGGGCCCTTGGTACCATGGCCCAGTCTTAGCGTCCTGTCTTCCCCTCCAGCTTCCCCCGCCTCTTTCATGGCTTTGCCCATCCTGGTCCTTCCCTCGGGACACACCTCAGCCTCCCGTGTACCTTCAGAGCCTGCTCCAGGGCCACCTCCTCGTTGTCACTTTCCTGGCACTGTCCCTCCCCCCGCCGCCACCCCCCCCCCCCCCCCAGCCATCTTCCCAGTCAGAAAGGCGGTTTCTGTCGTTTTTTTGTACGTCAATTCTAGAACTGGTCTTACTGCGTCATGACTGTAATGACTGGTTCGTGGATCCATCTGCCCCAGGAAACTGTGGGCTCCTGGAGAACCGGGATGCCTCGGGAGCCCGAGATGGTGCCCGGCACAGGGCTGGGAGCCCACAGCTGGCCAGCAGGGAGAAGGGCACGTTCTGCGGCCAGGGGACGAGCTGGAGCCCGGGGAAGTCCGGCCTCTACTGTAGAAATCGCAGCGGCCCAGGAAACTGGCGGCCTAGGGGACTATAAAGGGCAGGCACTGGACGGGGCCGAGTGGGCACCTTGTGCAGGTTCCAGGCGGTTCACGAACCCCCTCGCAAGTGTGAAAGTGCTTTGAAGAACAGGAGGGGAAGTCCCTGGGCCCCATGCAAGGTGCAGCGGGCAGGCGCTGCTGTGGGATCGCGGGGGCCACAGGCTGCCACACATGCCCAGAGTGAGCTGTGGAAGCCAACCCCAGGCCTGCAGGGGGCGGGAAGGTGAGCAGTGCCTGCCCGCACCATCTCGTCTCGGACGAGGGGGACACAAGGTGGGCACTGCAGGAAGCCTTCGGAAGGGAACAGGCAGCCTGTGTCGCCGAAGAGATACAAGTGAGACACAAGGCTCAGGAAAGTCAGGGACTTCCCCGACAGCTGGGAACCCCAGCCCCAAATGGCCCCAAAATACCCTCGGCAGATAAAGGGATTCTTTCTGCCACAGGCAGCAGCCGGCAGGTAGGAGGCTGCAAACCGGAAGAGGAAAGCCCGGACCCTTCCGCCCTGATTAGCCCAGGTGCTTTTCTGAGTACCTTTCTCTGGAGCCTTAATGCAAGTGGGACTCTCTATTAGGGAGCTTATCGGGCAGGCCCTGCGAGTCCGGCCGCCTCCAAATCAAAGCCTCAGAGGTCTCCCTGGCTCGAGGCCCAGGACACTAGGTGGATCCTGGTCACTCAGCTCGGGCTTCTCAGAAGGTGGTGAGGAGTGGCCACAGAGGGCTGGGGGCAGGAAGTTCACTCCTTCAAGTTGGCAAGGAACAAACACTAGGGGTTCTCAGCTGCCTGGATGAGCTCCAGGAGTACACCCCCCCAAGCAGGTTACCCAGGCCCTTGGCTACATATTTAATCCTGGCAAGGAGATTTCAAGTCAGTATTGCTGTCCCCACTTCACAGATGAACAAACCGAGGCTCAGAGTAGTTAAGTAACTTGCCTGAGGTCACACAGCTTGAGAGTGGTAGAGCTGGGATTTGGCTCCAACCGTGTCTGACTTTCAGGCCTCAGCCGCCTTCTTTTTTCCTTCTAGGCCCCTGTCACCCTTGCTTTTCCCAGGAGGAAGATCACGGCTATAGGAGTCCTGGGGCTAGCCATGTCACAAGACATTTTCTTTTCTCTGAGTGTATTAGTTATCTGTTGCTGTGTATCTCAAAATTTGGCAGCTTAAATTGACAATAAACATTATATCACACTGTTTCTGTGGGTCAGCAATCCAGGGGGTACTGCACAGGGTAATCCTGGCTTGGGGGGGTCTCTCAGGAGGTTGCAGTCAAATGTCCCCTGGGGGGCTGCAGGCATCTGAAGGCTTGGCTGAGACTAGAGGACATGCTTCCAAAATCAGCCACTCACATGGCTGTGGGCAGGAGGCATCAGTCTCGAAGCAGCTTGAGTACCCTTACAACATGGCAGCTGGCTTCCTCCAGAGCAAGTGATCCCCAAAGAACAAGATGGAAGCCACAATGACTTTGATGATCTGGCCCCAGATGAGACCGGGCGCGTTCAGGGTGGTATGGCCGTAGACGATGATCTGGCCTCAGAAGCCATGTTTCGTCATTTCCGCACTATGTCACTGGTGACCCAGGCTGGCTCTCCCCATTGTGGGTGGGGACTGCACAGGCGCGTGAATACCAGGAGGTGGACGGGGCCCACCGGAGGCATGTGGCCTTCTCTGCCAGATGTGGGTTTTAAAACCGCCAAGCAGGGACGCAGGGGTGGCTCCATCGGTTAATCAGCTCAGGTCATGATCTCATTCTTCGTGAGTTCGAGCCCCACGTTGGGGTTCTGTGCTGACAGCTCAGAGCCTGGAGCCTGCTTCAAGTTCTGTGTCTCCCTCTCTCTCTCTGCCCCTCCCTTGCTTGTGCTCTGCCTCTCTCTCTCAAAAATAAATAAATAAATAAAGCTGCCAGGCAGCCTTCTGAGGGCTGCAATGAACCCTGAATAAAAGAGTGGACGCAGAAAGCTCTGACATGTAAAGAGTTCGCTGCCTTCTGCCCCAGCCCCACTGGGTATCCAGGCCCCTGCTGCGGCCCCAGACCTCTCCATTTGGGACCAGAGACGAAATGCTCACAGTCCGGGGTTCCCCTTCCCCAGGCATGAGTTTCCCATGGCATTCACCATTCCAGCTAGGAATGACTCAGACGGGGTTCTGGGTGCCCGCAGGCGAGAGCCTTGGGGTCAGAGGTCCTCCCTGGCCTCTCAGGTGATGCTACATGGGCGACCACCCCCTGTGCCTCAGCACAGGCCAGCCTGCTAGTCACACAGCTGCTGTGGGGCACTTCCTCGGGCCTCCGTGCCCAGCTATGGGCTCCGTCTAGGCTCCCGCCTAATAGGTGGCAGCTGTAGGGGTGGGAAGACTGGAAGGAGGGTAAGGAGCCCAGGTTCGAGCCCAGGTCTGCATCTAGCTGTACAACTACCCATCTCCAGGCCTCAGTGCCTTCATCTGCAAAATGGGGGACTGGGGGCGCAGTGTCTCAGTCGGTTAAGCATCGACATTGGCTCAGGTCATGATCTCACAGCTCGTGGGTTCGAGCCCCACGTGAGGCTCTGTGCGGACAGCTCAGAGCCTGGAGCCTGCTTCCGATTCTGTGTGTGTGTGTCTCTCTCTCTGCTCCTCCCCTGCTCATGCTCTGTCTCTCTTTCTCTCTCTCTCAAAACTAAATAAACATTAAAAAAAAATTTTTTTTAGGGGCACCTGGGTGGCTCAGTTGGTTAAGCATCCAACTCTTCATTTCAACTCAGGTCATGATCTCATGTTTCATGGGTTCAGGCCCCACATCAGGCTCTGTACTGACGGCACAGAGCCTGCTTGGGATTCTGTCTACCTCTCACTTTGTCCCTCCCTTGCTCGCTCTCTATCTCTCTCTCTCTCAAAAACAAATAAACATTAAAAAAAAAAAAAGAAAAAGAAATTTTTAATGGGGGGCCTCTCTCAAAAACAAATAAACATTAAAAAAAAAAAAGAAAAAGGAAAAAAAAATTTTAACGGGGGGCTGGTATCTGACAGTCTGCTTTAAGTCCTCTTGGTCTGAGGCTCCAGGGAGAATGAAGGAGAGGAGGCCTGGGTCTCATCCGGGCCTGCGGGGCTCCTGCAGGATACTTCCAGCCCTGCTCTTCTAGGCTGGCGGAGACACTAGGACCAGGCACTGGTCCAGCCCTGTCTCTGCCACTTACTAGCTGTGTGAATTTCAGCAAGTTACTCACCCTCTCTGAGTCTCGATTGCTTCATGCATAATGTGAACAGCGTATCCACTGCAAAGGGTTGCAGCGAGGACTAAAAAGGTTCCTGTGACTAGAACCGTGAGGAGGCCCTGACCAGACCCCAGGAGACGATTGTAACCCTCTTGAGCTCCTGGGACCAGGAGCCTGGCAGGGGCTTCCACTGTTCTTCCCGGTTTCCAATATTTCCTTCCACCTTCCAGAGCGGCAGAGGAGGAAGGTAAGACCAGAGAGGGAAAGAGACTTGGCCAAGGCCGAGAAGGTGGCAGGGATGACCCCAGGGGCCTCAGCTCCCCATCACGGAGTCCCCGTCTCCCCCAGACCTTCATGCTCAGCAGGGCCGTTGTGAATGGGGGTGAGTCATTTCAGCTCTCAGGAAACCAAGCCTAGCCCAATATTAATCATGGAATTAGAGGCTTCGGGTGCAAGAAAGAAACAAGCAGCAGCTCCGTCAGAGGCACAGGTGAGGAGGGGGTGTGCCCTTGAGCGCGTCCCCAATCCTGTGTGCCTGGACAAGAGTTCCCCAGGTGGCTCCTCGGGAAAGAGGGCACCACTCCTTACAGGGACCTTCCTCCCTGGATGAGCCACACTTCTCTCCAGGGAGCACTGCCCCCACCCTACAGGTGGAAAAATCAAGGCCAGGGTCTGCTGGCTTCCGAGGAGGAAAAGTAACCCCCGGGGGGCAGGGATTTTGCCCACCATGTTCCATGCATGGCACAAAATGGGTGTATGGTAAAAAAAAAAAAAAAAAAAAAAGCAGAATAAATGAATCAAAGGTACTTACAAGGTACCTGGACTGTAGCCCTGCAAAGTGGTGATTTTTGTTGTAAGGGACGATTTTTTTAAAAAGATTTTTTTTTTCAACGTTTATTTTATTTTTGGGACAGAGAGAGACAGAGCATGAACGGGGGAGGGGTAGAGAGAGAGGGAGACACGGAATCGGAAACAGGCTCCAGGCTCCGAGCCATCAGCCCAGAGCCCGACGCGGGGCTCGAACTCACGGACTGCGAGGTCGTGACCTGGCTGAAGTCGGACGCTTAACCGACTGCGCCACCCAGGCGCCCCAGGGACGATTTTTTTAAAATCCGTGAGAAATCGGATGTTCAGAGAAATCATCTGCTCAAGCCGCCAGTTACTAAGTTTCTAGAGTCATGATTCAAACCCAAATCTGTGACTCTAGAGTAAGCCTCGCTCCTCTCTAGGGTGGTGGCTGTCCTTGCTGGAACTGGCCCCCCCAAAATCATGTTGTCCTGAAGCCCCAGGGGTACTCCTCGCTCCCTGGCCGTCGGTCCTACGGTCTGCTCTCAAGCTCCCAGAGCTGTCTGTTGTCAACGAACTTGCTCTATGAGGATCGGCTTCTGTCAACCCCCCTCCTTCCCCTTCTGCCTCTGGCAGTCCAGCTGGGGGAGGCTCCCAAGGACCAAGTCTGGAGGATTGGAGGGAGTCAAACGCACCCTGTCCTCAAATCGTGACTTACGGCCAGAACATTCAAGAAGCCAGCTTCACTTTCTGAAGGCTGAGACCTTAGAGACAGAAGAGTGATTGATCAAGCCTCCTCCCACGGGCCTGCCCATCAGCCTGAAATTCCATCATTACTCACTCCTTTGGGTGGACGTATTGAAGGCCCCAGTAAAACATAAATCATTTCTGGGGGAAACCACTTACTAAGTCATTCGCAGGTGTCATAGACCCACATGGCTGCTTTCTCAGAAGAGCCTTGGTGAGAACAGGGCCAGAGGAGCTGATGGCCAAGTATAAAGTGGCTGCTTACTCACCAGTCAAGAGGGTGTCGAGGAAGCACTTAGATTCAGAACTCAGCTTCTTACCTAGACCAAAAAGACCCCCATGTGGGGCTCCTGCCCCTCACCACCATCACCTCATCCCCTATCACGTTCCCTACTGGCCTCCTTTCTGCTCCTGGGGCCACCAAGCTTGTCCCTGCCACAGGGCCTTTGCACTTGCCAGTTCTGCTGCCTGAAACCCTATTCCCCAACTTTTCAAAATGCTGGCCCTCCAAAGAAACTTGTGGGGTGATGAATATGTTCATTACCTTGGTTGTGGTTGTATGGATGCATACATATGCCAAAACACCAAATTGTGTACCTTAAATAAAGTTTATGTGTCAATTATACCTCAATAAAGCTATAAAAATAAATTTTTTTGAATTTTTATTTTTAAATTTTTTTTCAACGTTTATTTATTTTTGGGACAGAGAGAGACAGAGCATGAACGGGGGAGGGGCAGAGAGAGAGGGAGACACAGAATCGGAAGCAGGCTCCAGGCTCTGAGCCATCAGCCCAGAGCCTGACGCGGGGCTCGAACTCACGGACCGCGAGATCGTGACCTGGCTGAAGTCGGATGCTTAACCGACTGCGCCACCCAGGCGCCCCTGAATTTTTATTTTTTATTTTAGAGATAGAGAGTATTGGGGGGGAGAAGATGGGAGAGAAAATGGGGGGCGGGAATCCCAAGCAGGCTCCATGCTTAGCACAGAGCCCAATGCGGGGCTCGATCCCACGACCCTGGGATCATGACCTGAACCGAAATCAAGAGTGAGATGTTCAACCGACTGAGTCACCCCGGTGCCCCCCAAACTAAATTTTGTAAAGTAAACTCTATGGCCATCGAGGAGCTCCAACTCAAGACCTCAAGATCAAGAGTTCCATGCTCCACGGACTGAGACAGCCGGGCATCCCTAAAAAGATCAATTGTTTAAATGCTGCCCTTCTCATCCTTCAGGTTTTTGGCTTAGATGGAACCACCTCAAAGAGGCCTTCCCCCAAGATGCTGGTGCCAGTCTCCGTCACCTCACCCTGTTTGTTCCTTTCAAGGAACGCCTTACACCACCATCTAAAACTGTCTCTGCCAGGAGCCTGACTGTCCCCCCCAGGACGGGAGCTCATGGGAGCAGGGACCGTCTGCCTTGTCCACTGATGTGACCAGGGCTTGGCTTAATGCATATCTTTTGGATGACTGAACGACAAGGCCAGGGGCCCCGGGAGACATCAGCCCTGCCTCCCGGGGACCCCTCCAGGGGTACAGCATGCAGGCTGAGGAAAGCAGACACTGCTCTGAAACTAAACCCCAGGACAGAGTCGTGGCACCGTTGTCCTGCTGTCTTCACAGCAGGGGGATGGGGGGCAGGGGTAGGGGAGAGGGTACGGGAACAGGCCACAGTCCTAGCCAGGAGGGACCCTGTTCCTGGCAAGAGCTGCCCATCAGCACGGGAAGTTCATTCGGAAAAGCCTCCTGGCGTTTCCCAACTCCAGTCCCTCCACACCGCTGAGGAAGGGGCGGCCATCGCACCCAGGGCCTTCTCTCCCTCCAAATAGGAGCCGAAGCCTGACGATCTGGGGAAACTGAGGCACAGCCCCGACTCAGGCCTCGGCTAGGTCTGGAGACTCACGGGGTCCCTGCTGGAGACTGGGACTCTCTTCTGGGCTGACAAAAACCCTACAGTCATCACCCACAGCCCCCAGCTACTGATTTGCATAAGAAGGCAGCCCAGAGTGTGAGTGCTGAGAGGGATCTGGAAGGCCATGAGTCGCTACCGTGGGATAACCCCTCCCCCACCCATTTACACCGTCCCTAAGGAAAAGTGGGGCAGCAAGTTAGTGCAGGGACAGTCCCCAGACCTCAGTCTTCTGCCCTCTTCTCCCACCCCACCCCCCCTGCTTTAACATGCTTATTTGCTGCTTGGTACCATCCGCCTTCTCCAGGGGAGCAAAGGTTTGACACCAGAGTTTCAGACCCTGACAAGGAAAGTACCAAGGAGTGACTGCAGAGGTTGATGAAACATTAGGGGATGGTGAGCAGGCGGCCTGTTGAAATGCCGCACACATAGGGGCGTCTGGGTGGCTCAGTGGGTTAAGGGTCCGACTTCAGCTCAGGTCATGATCTCACGTTTTTCGGGTTCGAGCCCCATGTTGGTTCTCAGGTTTGAGCCCCATGTCGGGTTCTGTGCTGACGGCTCAGAGCCCGGAGCCCGCTTGGGATTCTGTGTCTCCCTCTCTCTCAAAAATAAATAAACATTAAAAAAAAATTGGGGGGTGGGGGCGCCAGGGTGGCTCAATCTGTTGAGCGTTCCACTTCAGCTCTGGTCATGATCTCGCGGTTTGTGAGTTCGAGCCCCACCTTGGGCTCTGTGCTGACAGCTCAGACCCTGGGTCCGGCTTCAGATTCTGTGTCCCCCTCTCTCTCTGCCCCACCCCTGCTTGTGCTCTGTCTCTCTGTGTCTTTCAAAAATGAATGAATGTTAAAAAAAAATTTTTTTTTAATTTTTTTTTAATTCCCGTTGGTAGGCATGGTAATCATGCACAGTTGAGACAAGGGAATATAGTTCTCAGAATGCTGAGATCTTGGAATCTAAACTTCCTACTGTATTAAGTAGGGGATTCACACGTTTTTAAAAAGCAAATAATTCCTGCTTCGTAATTTGAATTCTTGCTTCCTGAATTCCAGAGATAATTAAATTAGAGATGATGCCTAATCCTACCAGAACTGTAGGCTTTCTAAACTCAATCCTGTTGATGGGTGGTCAGTTGGGCCTTTCATGGGTGGTTGTTCCTAACTCTGTGCCATAAATTTTATGTTCAGATTGTATATAGTACAACTTGCATTGTTTCTTTTGGAAGAGTATTTCAACTCTCTATGGCATGAGTTTGTATACAATTCTCAGAAGGTTAAGTAAAATAGACTCAAACATATTTGGCCTAAGGATTTTTGGTGTTGGGTTGGTAACACCATGTATCTACTGTGGCTTCCAATGGAATATTCTCATACAGTGTGTAGCATTCCACATCCTCTCTCAATAATACACGGGTCTTGGGCCGCTTGGGTGGCTCAGTGGGTTAAGCGTCCGACTTCAGCTCAGGTCACGGTCTTGCAGTTCATGGGTTCGAGCCCCACGTCGGGCTCTTGTACCGATAGCTCGGAGCCTGCTTCAGATTTTGTGTCTCCCTCTCGGTCTCCCCCTCCCTCACTCGTGCTCTGTCTCTCTCTCTCAAAAATAAACATTAAAAAAAAAGTCTTCATTGAAAGAACATAATTCTGGTCTTTCACATGTTATCGTATTTTGTCCACAATCATCTAGTGCGTAGTTAATTCTGTATATGGCTCGACAAAGGTGTGCAGCATTTTTTAATGTTTATTTTTGAGCAAGAGAGGGACAGCACACACATAGGGGAGGGGCAGAGAGAGAGGGAGACACAGAATCTGAAGCACGCTTGAGGCTGTCGGCACAGAGCCCAACGTGGGGCTCGAACCCACAAACTGTGAGATCATGACCTGAGTTGAAGTCAGACACTTAACCGACTGAACCACCCAGGTGCCCCAAGGTGTGCAGTTTGTAAGCTAGAATAAAAATTTGGTTCTAAAATTGTGCTAACGTGTCTTCAGGCTGCTTTCTGAGCTCTGGTAGAAGGAAGTGCGTATGTAATTAGCTCTGAAAAGATGTTACTGTATAAAATACAGCCTGATATGTGCTCAGGCAACCCTGGTGTGGTTGGGACATGATTTGAAAAACTGAGTTCAGGTGTGAGCTGTTTTGGGGATGTAGGGAATGTTATATTGTATTCAGGAGCTAACATATCATTTTTGTCTTCTGAGTTCATCAGGATGTTGATCATAGTCATGGCTATGGTACATAAGAGGGGCCACCAAATTTTGCCAATAATGTGGTACGGGGTGGGGTCTGTTTGTAGCCCAGAATCGTGTCCTCCATTATGTCTCTGATGAATCAGCCCTTGGAGACATTGACAATACGATATGAAAAGCCACCAATCCATCTCTTTGAGACTTTCAGTAGTCGTTGTAAGGCTCCTAGCACTGCTTGTGGTTCAGTCAAGAAGCAATCATTAAAATAAGGATGCCTCGCGGGGGTGAGCACATCTTGGCACTCACACCAGTTGGCATTTACCTGTTGTGGCCAGGCATCGACATCGGACGTGTCTTCTGAAAAATCTGAGAGATCTGCCCAGGCCGCTTCAACGATCAGGGCAATTTCTGGATCATCCCCCCCCCCCCCCCCGCCACGTTGTACGTGCCAAATCTAGATCGTTGTCAGAAGATTCTGGGAGGTCTGGTATGGCCGGGTCTGCTTGCTGTTTGGTGCGTCTTTCTCCGCTAATGTGAAAAACCTTGCTTCTTTTAATGCTGCGTTAATTAGGCAGATGGTGGGGCGCCTGGGTGGCTCCGTCAGTTAAGCGCCCGACTCTCAATTTCGGCTCAGGTCGTGATCTCCCAGTTTGGGAGATTAAGCCCCATGTCGGGATCCGAGCTGAGTGTGGAGACTCCTTGAGATCCTCTCAAGCTTGGGCACCTGGGTGGCTCAGTCGGTTGAGCGTCTGACCTCAGTTCAGGGTCATGATCTCGCAGTTCGTGGGTTTGAGCCCCGCATCGGGCTCGCCGCTGTCAGCCCGTCAGCGCAGAGCCTTCTTCAGATCCTCTGTCCCCCTCTCTCTGCCCCTCCCCAGCTGGTGCTCTCTCAAAATAAATAAATCATACACATTAAAAAAAGAATATGAGGGGCGCCTGGGTGGCTCGGTCGGTTGAGCGTCCGACTTCGGCTCAGGTCATGATCTCACAGCTTGTGAGTTCGAGCCCCGCGTCAGGCTCTGTGCTGGCAGCTCGGAGCCTGGAGCCTGCTTCAGATTCTGTGCCTCCCTCTCTCTCTGCCCCAACCCACTTGCATTCTATCTCTGTCTCTCTCAAAAATAAATAAACATCAAAAAAAAAAAATTAAAAAAAAAAAAAGATTCTCCGTCTCCTTCTGCTCCCTCTCCCGCTCGCTCTCTCTGAAAAACAGATAAATAACAATTGAAAACAAAATAAGTAACCTTTGCAAAATTAAGCGGATGGTAGGATTGGCTAATTTTCTGCGCGACGCTTGGGGTCTCGTTACCACCGTGGCAATTTCCGTTGTGACAATAGGTGAAGCATCTGGTTAATGCAACAAGAGAAAACGTCGGGAGAGCTCGCGGGGGCCGCCCCCTTCCACACGGTCACAGTCACGCTGAGCTGGTACCTGCGCTTGGAATCTGGCGGCAACCTCTGCAGGGTCCACTGCCCCACAGGGAGCCTGTGGACCACAGACAGCCCCCCCCCAGTGAGTGAGCTTTAGATCTTTGTGAAAATGCGTAAGCCGGATCCGAGCATTCTGCACGCTGAGGAAGTGAGCTTCCTGAGGGAGTTGGTGGAGAGCCTTGGGGAGGGGGAGGGGGGACTACCCCCTGCTACTTATCAAACTCAATCAGAAGACAATCCCAAGGAAGAAAAATCGCAAAGTAAGAAGGCAGAGGAAGCCATCAGGCGAAGAAAGCGTTCTAGAAATTGACAACGAAGGTGTCATTGAACCAGATACTGATGCCCCTCAAGAAACGGGAGATGACGATGTAGAGATGACTGAGGAAATGATGGATCGGGCAAATGATTAAAAACAAAAGTGACCGCCATTGATGCTCTAAGCGATGGTGAACTACAGAAAGCCATTGACTTGTTCAGATGCCATCGAATTGAATCCTCCCTTGGCCCTTCTGTATGCCAAGAGAGCCGGTGTCTTCGTCAAATTACAGAAGCCAAGAGCTGCCATCCGAGACTGTGACGGGGCTATTGAAACAAATCCTGATTCGGCGCAGCCTTACGAGTGGCGAGGGGGGAAGCGCCCAGACTTCCGGGCCATTGGGAAGAAGCAGCAGACGACCTTGCCCTTGCTTGCAAACTGGATTATGACGAAAATGCTAGCTCAATACTGAAAGAAGTTCGATCGAGGGCCTAGAAAGTTGCCGAACGTTGGAGAAACTACGAGCAAAGACATGAGGAACTAGGAGTCAAAGAGAGAATAGAAAGGGTTAAGAAGGCTCAGGAAGAACATGAGACAGCCCGCGGGAAGGAAGAAGCCATAGGGCAATCAGGAGCTCAGGATGGCTCCTACCCCTGCGGCTTTCCCGGGGGAACCCCTGGTAATTTTCCCAGAGGAGTGGCAGCGGACAAGCTTGGAATGGCAGGAATGCCTGGGCTTAGTGAAATTCTCAGTGACCCAGTCGTTCTTGCAGCCACGCAGGATCCAGAAGTTATGGTGGCCTTCCAGGACATGGCCCAGAACCCAGCAAACGTGTCAAATATCACGGCAACCCGAAGGTTATGAATCTCATCAGTAAGCTGTCGGCCAAGTTTGGAGATCAAGCACAACGCCTTCTTGGCAAATAAAGCCCTCCCTGAAGGAAAAGCAACTTCAAGCATCTAATGGATGTCGCATTACTACAGACCAGCGTAGCTCTGACCTTCTCAGGAGGAAAGCTGGGGCGCCGTCAAGATAATCCCTACGCCTCTACCCCCACACGCAACTGAAACATTAATGGTACAGTGGTTTGTCATTAGGGTGTTCAATCAAAGAATGTTCTGTTAGGAATTACACCCTTTAAACTCTTTTGAAACCAGGGCACCTAGCTGGCTTAGCTGGTGGAGCATACGACTCTTGACCTGGGGGTTGTAAACTTGAGCCTCATGTAGGGTGTAGAGATTACTTAAAAATAAAATCTTTAGGGGCGCCTGGGTGGCTCAGTCGGTTGAGCGTCCGACTTCGGCTCAGGTCATGATCTCGCGGTCCGTGAGTTCAAGCCCCGCGTCGGGCTCTGGGCTGATGGCTCAGAGCCTGGAGCCTGCTTCCGATTCTGTGTCTCCCTCTCTCTCTGCCCCTCCCCCGTTCGTGCTTTGTCTCTCTCTGTCTCAAAAATAAATAAATGTTAAAAAAAAAAAAAATCTTCAGGGGCGCCTGGGTGGCTCAGTCAGTTAAGCGTCTGACTCCTGATTTTGGCTCAGGTCGTGATCCCAGGATCGTGAGATTGAGCCCCGGGGGCTCAGTCAAGAAAACATAGGCAATTATAAAGAAAACTGGGGAAATCAAGAGAATATTGGCAATTATAAGGAATATTTCACTGAGCAGTGTCGATGGCAGGAAACGAGATCGGCGATGCATTTTTGTATCCTAATTGATAATGTGAGTGAGTGTGTATGTATTTGACTTGTCCTATAATGTTTAAGTGCAAAGTAAATAGGGGCACAAGAATGTATAGCAAGTCTCTAATATGTAATAGGAGACCCCACCAGTACATAATTTTCCTCCAGTTATTCCTTTTTTTAAAGATTTCATTTTTTTAAGTTATTTATTTATTTTGAGAAAGACAGAGACAGCGAGAGTGGGGGAGGAGCACAGGGAGAGGAAGAGAGAGAGAAACCCAAGCAGGCTCCGTGCTGCCAGCACAGAGTCCGACACGGGGCTCGAACTCACGGAACTGTGAGGTCATGCTCTGAGCCAAAACCGAGTCAGGTGGAAGCTTAACTGACTGAGCCACCCAGGTGCCCCTCAAAATTTGTTTTAAGTAGGCAGAGCTTCACGCAGGGCTTGAACCCACGACCCTGATATCAAGACCTGAGCTGAGAGCAAGAAAGAGCCAACGCTTCATCGACTGAACCACCCAGGCACTCCGATGTTTCTAAATTTTCTAACACACGATGAGTCGGCGACATGGAATCCTGCCGACCACGCCAGACTGTCACGAGCATGCTCGAAAGGCGCCCACACGGGTCGCATCTCTCCAGGATGTCAGCTTTATTCAGTCATAAAGTCAACATGGTTCTAAAGCAGGTTCAGGATTCCAAACTCAATGACATCTCACCACGTGATTACCTTGGCCTCTTACGTGGCACACGGAGCAGAACATGAAACAAGTCACACCATGGTCTAGGTAACAGAGGCCGTAGGAAGTCAACGAGCCAAACGTGAAGTCAGTCCGAGGTGCGCAGCTGAGATAAAGGCCCCGGTCCGTCCCGTCCGGGTCGGCTCTCGACACCTGCTGCCTATCACGTCGGAGCAGGGAAGGACCTCAGTTCTGTTCGGAGAGCCATCCGGCAGAGCCTTGGGCGGGAGCTGCCTTTTTGAAGCGGTCAGACACAGAGGGGTCACATCTGAAGAGTCTGACAGTTTGCCGGTAAAAAAAAATCCTCCCCTTTTGAAAGGGACGCAATCGCTCTTGGGCTCTTGCAGACGCCCTCGGCTTCTGGCTGTTACCAGTTCTGGGGTGGCAGCTGATGCCGGTCCCGGCGCTATCTTATAGCTGCGATGCCCTTCCCTGCTTGTGTCATTGCTCGACAGAGGCCCCTGCTTGACATGAATGACCCCATCTTGCCCACGTAAGCAGACTGCGGTGGGGTGGGTGCGGTGGTCAGAGAGGGCTTCCCTGAGGTGGTGACATAGAGGCTGAGAACAGAAGGAAGAGCCGTCTGGGGAAATAGGACAGGAACCGGCCGGGGGGGGCGCTGCTGGGAAGACCTCGGTGAGGGCAGTTGGGGGGAACTTCCCGTGGCCCCACGGGGCCCGAGCGTTGCCAAGAGCGAGAAGAGCGAGCTCCAGATGAGGCCAGAGTGGGCAGGACTCTGGGTTGCTTACTCAGCACCCAGAAAAAAGGAGGCTTGGCCCTCGAGCAGCCCAATCAGACCGAGAAATGTAGATGGATAATAAATAGCCACAGATGAGTCATCTCAAGCCCTGATTTTTGAGCCTGCCTTGCAGCTCTCCCCAGGCTGCATCCTTCCCAGGAGGGGCCCCTGATTTCAAAATGACCAGGTCAGGCAGAGCTCAGCCCCCGGGGCCCCTGTGTGGGAGCTCAGCGTTGCAAGAGCCCAGGCGCCAAGGCGAGCTTTTCCTTGCGTTGGCATCCCCATCGCCTTCCCCGGGGCTCAGCGAAATGAACAGCACGCGGAGCACCTGGGCCGCAAACTTTTTCCAAAAAGAAGAAAAAGAAATGCCTTGTATGAATAGAATGGAATTGGAGGCACACCCAGTGTTGAAAAAAAAAAAAAAAAAAAAAAGAAGCAGCAAGCAAGAATTTGGGGAAAGTAAGTCAGACAAAGCTGGGTTGAAATCGTGCCTCTGTCTCTGCCACAGCTGAGCCACCCGGAGCAAGCTGGTTAACCTCCCAGGCCCGCTTCACCCACTTCACAGGGTTGTGCAGAGATTAAAGGAGCTGATAAGTCTTCACGGAGTGCTGGATACACAGGAAGCTCGCGAATATTCATTGCCTAACTACTACAAAGACAGGGATCTATTCTAAACATGCAAATACACCGCCATCGAGTACAAATGAGGCCACCATGCTCCCTGCAGGCCCCCCCCCCAAGGTCCCCAAGGGTTCCGCGCACGCACACAGGAGCACTTGCGCATAGTGTCTCAGAACCCCCGTTGGAAGGCAAGTTCAATGAGCCAGGGAATTTTGCCTAATTTCTTCAATGCTTTTCCCCCCGGGGCTTGGCACTATAAATATTTGATTTAATGAATACAGCCATCCTGAGTCAGTGATAATAAATGTCAAACAATTAGTTTGGCTTGCCACCCTTCCGTGGCATTCCAGGAGCCCAAAGGGATTTAAATGGTTTACTGCTCTCCGCACAGCATGCAGCCTGAGCCCTGTATTTGAACGGGTCCCCTTGCCCTCCAGTCCCGCAGAGTGATGCGTGGCGCTGGCCCAGCTGAATGCTGAGCATACAGTTGTCTGGGTCACAGTTTAGGAGACCACCAATCTCATAAGACTCATCCTTTGCCCCAAGATGACATTATTTTTATTACCCGGCAATGGAAGCAGATCTCCACTGGGGACTGGAGGGGGAGAGGGGTGGTGGCAGACCCTACCATCCTAAAGGGTAAATGAACTTGTTCTCTGACCCACAGGGAGACAGTCACTAGGTCCCTCGGCTGTGGGCTGTGCAAACGGACTGTCCAGGACAAAAGCCGCCATGAGATCTGTAGAAACAGCAGGGAGAATTGCCTCCCACCGACGACACTGCCTCCCATTTACTGACCAGTTTCTTTGTGCGTGCCAGTGATCCCAACAATAGCCCCTATGTTAAGGGCACCTGGGTGGCTCAGCCGGTTGAGTGTCGGCTCTTGATTTCAGCTCAGGTCATGATCTCACTGTTTACGGGATCGAGCCCTGCATCGATCTCTGTGCTGATAGCTCAGGGCCTGCTTGGGATTCTCCCTCTCCCTCTCTCTCTGCCCCTCCCCTGCATATTCTCTCTCTCTCTCTCTCTCTCTCTCTCTCTCAAAATAAATAAACAACAACAACAACAACAAAAAACCACTTAAAAAAATAGCCTCTACGTTAGCTTGCTATCACTGCTGTAACAGAATACCACAGACTGGGGGGCTCACACAGCAGAAGCCTAGTTCCAGCCTTAGGGGCTAGAAGCCCAAGGTCGCTGTGTCAGCATGTTTGGTTTTCCTGAGGTCTCTCTCCTTGGCCTGCAGACAGTCACCTTCTCAGTGTCCTCACTTGACCTTGCTCCTGGTTGTGTACCCCCCGTTGTCCTTTCCTTTTAAGGCCCGCTATAGGACCGGGGCTCTTATGACCTCACTTAACCGTACGTCCCCAGAGGCCCTATCTTCAAATATGGTCACATTGGGGCGTAGGGCCTCACGAGTTCGTTTATTCTTCCCTGTGTCCCACAAGGTAGGCATTACAATAGCCAGTTTATGGATATGAAACTGAGTTGCGGGGTGAATTATCCAATATCCCATCAGAAAGAAGAAAAAGTACAATTTTCTGCTATTCCGGTGATGAACCACATCTCTCCGTGGCCCCTCTCCCCAAATCCAAATAATCTGAAAAGGAAGAGGGGAGTCATAGGATTTGGGGTCTGAAGCGTCTGGAAGCAGGAAGAGGCTGCTTTCTCCCACGGACTGTTCTAGAACTTTTCATACTTCACAACTCTGAGTTAATGAGGGCATGGAGGGCCTTGCCCAGAGTTCCTCTGTTAGCAGAGGCAGAATTGAACTTGGAGACGGTCTGAAGGAAGCGGGTGGAGGCCCGGCTTGGAGAACCCCAAGCGTAGTGGCTGGGGGAGGGGCAAGAATCTGGGGCAAGCAGGTGTCGGCATCCCCAGGAAAGCTCTGTGATCAGCTGGTGACCCCAAGTCCCTGAAGGGGCTCTAGCTATCACGTCACGATTCTCTGTGCCCAAACACTTCTCGAACTGCTCACAGAAACTCCCAGTAGAGGAGGCTGAATGACACATTCGTGCCTTTGGGGTCCGGCCTCCACCCCAGCCCCCGCAGCGACCTCGCGTCTCACCCTCACACGTCCTTCCCCTCCACCTTCCATTTTGCAAAGGGCTGGGCAGCTGGCGGGGGAGGGGACTGACAAGCAGGGCGTGTCCCCCTCCCCCCCCCCCCCCAGTGGACAGACACTTGGGAGAGGCAAGAGCTAGCCCGGAAGTGAGGGGACAGAGCTGCAGCCACTGGCACAGCCAAAACCACAAGAGAGAGAGATTGAAAAAAAAAACAACAAAAAAAAAAACCCTTCCCAGTCAGAATGAAAAGTGAGACCGAGAGAAATTGAGTGAGAAGCTCTCGGCAAAAGAAAAACCAAACGTTGGCTTCCATGAAAGCAGCGGAGGCCAGTGGGGTGTTAAATGACTAGGTGCTGGGGCCACAGTGACAACGACAAGGCCTCTTGTAGCACGTGTGTGTGTGTGTGTGTGTGCGTGTGTGTGTGCTGATCGTGTGAGGGGATATGTGAGCGTGCAGGAGGGCGTGTGCCCTTGAGGCCGCGTGTGTGTGTGTGCAGCGGGGGGGGGGGGGGGGGGGGGGGGGATCAGTCTCCCGGGGCTGTCCTGACAAAGGACCACGCGCCCCGTGGCTGACAAAGCCCAAATGTGTTTCCTCCGTGTGTGTGTGTGTGTGTGTGTGTGTGTGCGTGCGTGTGCATCTGAGTCCAAATTTCCCCTTGTCATAAGGACACCAGTCGTGCTGGGTTGTAAGGAACTGAATCACCTTTTTAAAGACTTGGTCTCCTAATTTGGTTACCTTCGGAGGTGCACGGGGTCAGGGTTTCAACGTACGGATTGGTGGTGGCGGGGCACGCTCGGCCCGTGACGCGGCGGCTTTGCTTGCCCACAAAGTCAGTTCCTGCAGCTGAGAGCCCAGCTGTGGACCGGGGCGCCCGCGTGAGCAACCATCAAGGGGGCCAGCCCCGCACAGGGCCGCGCCTCGTTCCCCGGCAAACCCCGAAGCAAGGTGTCTGCGGGGTCGGTTCCTTCTGGAGGCTCTGAGGGAGAATCTGTCCCAGGCACCTTGCCCAGCTCCTGGAGGCGGCCAGCGATCCCGGAGCCCTCGGCTTCCAGACACGTCACGTCCCCTCTCCAGTGTCCGTGTGCTCCTTTCCTCTTACGAGGACACCCGCTGCTGGAGTTAGACCCTCCCTCATCCTGGATGATCTCATCCTGAGAGCCTTACCTTGATGGCGTCTGCAAAGACGCCAACCCCAAATAAGGTCACATTCTGAGGTTCTGGGAAGATCCGTGCTTGGGGCCACCACTGAACCCACTTTTTGTGGGCCCAGGGGCGATACTGGCTCTTCCCGATGCTGGTGGCCACCACGTCCTCCATGGGCATCGACGAGCTGGGGCCAATGGGGCTGAGCAGCCCCTGGGAACCCCAGCCCCCACCCAAGCAAGGCAAGAAGATCCAATGAGCCCACCCGGCCCTGGTCAAGAGACGTGGGAAGATGAAGGCCAGGGATGGCTTCCAGAGGTGGGGGGTTGGGGGCAAGGAGTGCGGGGCCAGGCAGGGAGGTTGAGGAAAGGTCTGGACAACAGTTCTTGAAGGGAAGACAGGAGAGAGGTTTGTTCCTAAAGGAGATGGATGGAGGCTTGCGTAACCTCACGCCCACATCCCGCTCTCTTCCCAAGCTGTGTCAGCCAGCCCCACGCCCCTAGTTCTAACCCGACGATTCCTGGAAAGGCCTGAGTGGTTTCCAGGCCTCTGGTCAGCCCGGCCATGCTGTTCTCACCCACCCACCCGGCTCTCCTGGGCATGCAGGCCCATGGGGGGGCCCACCCTGGGAGGGACATGGGGCCAGGCAGGGTCCTTTACCAATCATTTACCAGAGAAACTACCTAGAACTTTCCCCTTCCCTCCCACATTCCTTACTATGTTTCAAGTCTGGTGGGGTAGACCTCCCCAAAGACAGGACCTCCACCTTCAAATACTTACACGAGACGCCTGCTTTCAATCAGTCCCTTGTATTTATCAAGCACAAAGTGTTAGCTGTTGCACTAAGCATTTATTATCTCATTTAGTCCTCGAAACACCCTCATAAGGTAGCCAGCATTAAAATCCCCATTCCGCAGATGAGGAAACTGAGGTTCAGAGGCCCACGGCTCCAGGCTCAGTGCTCTGCCCACTTGGCTGGGACTGACCCCGCCAACCCGGGAGGGTGTTTCTCGTGCTGTTCCTCCCACTCCCAGCAGACTTTGGCAAGGGGGGCTGGGGAGGTTGTCCGAATTTGTTGGGATTAGAAAGGAGAGGTCTCCCTCTGGGCTGGGGTTTTGATTCCCCAGCCCTGAGGGCAGGAAAGATCCCCGCCCCCCCCCCCCCCCCCACCATATCTGAGATCTGGAAAATTCTCCAAGCCTCCCTCACCTTCTTTCCCAGCTGAGATCCCATGGGTTCCCAGTCCAGGGTAGCCAAGAATGGTCCCTTCTGCACCCGGGCCCCTTGCTGCCCTGCCATAAGGCAGAGAGGACTCTGGGGACTTTCAGAGGCTGTTTTGGCGGCTTCTGGAAACGGAGAGAGAAACCCTGCCGCCTCCAGTCAGACAAAGAGGACCTGAAAAGGAGTACCCTGTGGTCAGGGCTCAGCCTGGTGCCACGACAGGGGGATGTCCCTGAACGCCACCCAGTCAGCGAGGTCCAACCTCAGGCCACCCCCTCTGGCCACAGCCTGGTCCCATGGAGCCCTGGCTTCCCCTCATGACTTCCTGCACAGCCTGGCCGACCCCCCTCACATGGCTGGGGAGGGCCCTGGTCACCTGCGGCCTGTGGCTGACTTCGCCTGTCCTACTCCCTGCGGGCAGAGTCCCGATGACGGACTGCTCTGTCACCCATTTGCTCTGGGCAACAGCCCCCAGAGCAGCAAGGCTTTAACCCTGTAGACTCCACACTTAATGGCTCCCCCCCCCCCCCCGCCCCTGGAGAAGGTGCGCACAAGGAAGCTGAACTCAGAGGGCAGGGCACTGTGCCCCGTCCAGATGGCACTGGTCTTGACGAGACGGGGTGGGGGACGTGAAGAGCTGGGGACAGCTGACCTGTCTTACCAGTTAGGGCCCTGTTCTCAGGTCGGCCCACGTGCAGCCTTCTGTACCTGCCCACTGGTGCTGTCACCCTTTCCACAGGATGAGTAGGTGACGCACCCAAGGACATGGGTCGGGAAGCCGCCAGACCGCGGCAAGGGTCTGAACCCCGATCTCTGACTCGGGGTGCCCAGTAGAAACTTTTCATTGCACCAAAATGCTGTAAATCCTCAGAACATCAGAACGCTACATTCAAACAGCACGTGGGGAAATAGTTCCGGAAAATCCAACGTTTTGTTGTTGTCCGGGCCACGTGCGGGCCACTTCCGTGAGGACAGAGCGGCAGCAGAGCGGCCACTCCACCCCTCCAGGGACAGCCACCCTCCCAGGTGGCAGCTGGGGGAGATTCTGTTCTTTGGGACGTTGGAAGGGTCCCTTGAGAGGCCAGCTAGAGTTCGCTTTTCCACACACTCCCCATCTGCATTCTGGGGACGGAGGCAGACAGGTGTAGGAAGTCTCCAGGATGGAGATGCCACAGTGTCCCCAGCCGCTCCCCACGTCCCCTCCCAGGAGGCCAGACCCCCCCCCCCCTTAATCTGCCCGAGACACAGGACAACATAACGTACTAAAAACTAGTCAGTTACAGTTCACCTGCCAGGGCCAACCCCCGGGTCACCCTTCGGGTCCCAGGGCTGTGTGGGTCTGTCTCCCAAGTCCCAGGGGCTCATTGATTCACTCACCCACCATTTACCTACCGAACACCAACCACATGCCATATGCTGTTTTAGGACAGAGCTGAGGACGAGTCTGGGCCCAGTTCCCGCCCCCCAACATCTCACTGTTCGGTGGAAGAGGCTACGGCAGGCGAGCCGGGGCGGGTCTCGGACTCGGGGGGGCCCTTGGCCAGTTCTGTGGGATCGGGGGAGGCCTCCGACGAGCAGACACGGGAGCTGAGGCTTGCGTAGTTCGGCGGTAGGAAGAGAGTTCTGGGCAGAAGGAGCTGCGTGGATCCAGACCCGGAGGCCGGGGGCAGCGGCAGCTTTAAGACCCAGAAGAAAAGCCGCAGCAGGGCTGGAGCGGAAGGGAGGAGAGGTGCTGGGCGCCACGGCCGCTTCGCACTTTACGGCGTTGGCTGCTTTCGGCCTCTGCTCCTGCACGGGGGCCCCGTGGGGGCAGGACGCTGCTGTCACTGCTGTCAGGTTCACTGCAGGGCCCCGGACACGGTGATGGCACACGGCAGGAGCTCGGTGCACACGCGGTGAACGAGTGAGTGAATGACCTGTGCGGGGTCCACGAGTCTACGCTGTGATACAGGCAACAGAGGTCAGTCCCTCTTTTTTTTTTTTTTTTAAGTTTATTTAAGTAACCTCTACACTCAAGGTGGGGCTCGAACTCACAACCCCAAGATCAAGCGTCGCACGCTCCATCGACTGAGCCAGCCAGGAGCGCCTGTTCTTACTTTTTTTTAAATGTTTATTTTTGAGAGAGAGACAGCATGAGCGGGGGAGGGGTGGAGAGAGAGAGAGAGGGAGACACAGAATCCGGAGCGGGCTCCAAGCTCCGAGATGTCAGCACAGAGCCCGACGTGGGGCTTGAACCCACGGACTGGACTGCAAGATCATGACTTGAGCTGAAGTAGGACACTTAACTGACTGAGCCACCCGAGTGCTCCTTCTTTTTTTTAAATTTTTTTTAGGGGCACCTGGGTGGCTCAGTCAGTTGAGCGACCAACTTCAGCTCAGGTCATGATCTCACAGTTTGGGAGTTCCAGCCCCGTGTCCGGGCTCTGGGCTGACGGCTCAGAGCAGGAGCCTGCTTCCGATTCTGTGTCTCCCTCTCTCTCTGCCCCCCCCCCCCCCCCCCGCTCGTGCTCTGTCTCCGTCTTTCAAAAAAAAATGAAATAAAACGTAAAAAAGGAAAAAAAAAAAAAGAATGCTGTTAATTTGCAGGAGTGGGGAGACACATGTAAGACATACCAGTGTCTGTGGCAACCACGGGGCTCCTTCGGTTCCATGAAATTAGAGCATCCTTCTCATCACCTTCATGATGTGGGTGGAAAACCAGGCGCGAGGAAAACGCCAAATGCGGAACACAGGTTAGCCACCACTCTTGAGAAAGTAGGGGGAAAAATCCCAATGAAGACAAAAAGAGCTACCTCAGCTCTCATGAAGCTGTTACATTCTAGCAGGGGAGAGGGGCACGCAGCAAGGAATCTCACGATCAGGAATTCAGTAACACACGAGGCCCGAGATGGACGGGTGCAGGGAGGCGAGGCGTGTGACCCGTGGGGTCCATCCGACGGGCTCGCCAGCTGAGATGTGGAAGACTGGGTAGGAGCTAGAGGGGTGAAGGTACGGGACAAGGAGAGATCCGGGCAACCCCAGGGAGGGGGAGGGAAGGACCCTGAAGGACTGGCAGCGGCTCGTGGGTAGCTGGGAGGGCAGGAGGGTGGCGGGTGGGGGCTGCAGGCTGAGTGAAGCAGGCCATGGAGACACGGAGCTCTGTCCGGGGGTCTCCGCCTGTCACCTTCACTCTTGGGGCCCCTTAGGGATGAAGACAGGCCTCGTCCCCAAACTGGAGCAGTCACACCGACAGTTTGGGAGAGGCGGCGAGGGCAGGATAGGATCCTGGGGCCAAGCCCTCCTCGACCTCCCTGAAATGTTGACAGGCTGACCAGCAGCAAAGATCAGGTTAAGGCTGCTGTCTTCCCAGCCCAGGCGACTGTTCCCAACGGCCCCAAGGAAGCCACTGAGACAGCTGGGGGTGCGCAGAACCCAGGAGTCAGCACATAGACAGCCCGGAGGCCTTAGGCTTGAGACTTTGAAGATACTAACTCCTTCACATTTTAACGTCTCCGAAATTAGCATTATCTCACAGCCCGGGTGAGTGTCAGAGGTTAGCGCCATTTTTCCCGGTACACAAAATAAGGGTGAGTCTGATCGTCTACGGTGTCACGCTGCCAGGAGACCATGGGTGTCGTGTCTCACACACAGAAGCAACGAAAGCCAACAGGTGAAAGCCACGTCTCCAAAAGAACTGTCCTTCCAGAGAAACCACTTACCCTGAGGACTTAATGGGACCCAGCGCTGCAGTCTGGACTTTTATGGGAAACATTTCTGTCTTGTTTAAACTTGCTATTCGGGGTCAGCTGAACTTAGGAGTTGATCTCAGCTGTAAATTTTTCGTTTTCGTTGGGCAGAAGGTACCCAGATTCTCTTCTCCCTCTGACCAAAGAATTTCTAACAAAACCACGGACTCCCACAGGCTCTTTGACTTAAAATTACGTTAAACATCAGAAAAAGCAAACAACCAGATCTAAAAATGAGCAGAGGACCTGAACGCACACTTCTCCCAGGAAGATGCACGGGTGGCCGATAAGCACAAACAAAAACGCTCCAGGTTCACAACCATCAGGGAAAAACACAAAACAGAACCACAGTGAGGTACCACTTCACGCCCGTTAGGATGGCTGTTACAAAACATGCAGGAAGTAGGGCGGGCGCCTGGGTGGCTCAGTGGGCAAGCGTCCAACTCTTGATTTCCACTCAGTTCACGATCTCACAGTTGGTGAGTTCGGGCCCCGCATCGGACTCCGCGTTGACAGCACGGAGCCTGCTTGAGATTCGCACTCTCTCTCTGACCCTCTCCTGCTCACCTGGCTCTCTCAAAAATAAACATTTTTTTTTTTTTTAAGAAAGGGCAGAAAAGAAGGGTTGGCGAGGATGTGGAGAAACTGGAACCCACAGAGGCCAGCCACTGAGAGCTGGGGATTCATCAGTTACTGCGGCAGAACCTCCCTCACCCTGATTAACACGTGTGTTGTGAGCCACACGGGTGTGGGGGGGGGGGGGGGACCAGGCTTTCCCGGCGTCACAGCCATGACGGCTTCCTGTGGAAGCCACAGGAGACCACAACCCTAGTTCCAGCCCTCAAAGTGGAGAAACCTCAGAAAAACCACGTGCCTCCTTGGGGCTTCAGTTCCCCTTTTATTTCATGTTCATCTTACAAAACCAGGAATTTTATATCGTTCAACCTATGCGGGGAAGACAGACACTGGCTGTTAATCCACGAGGGGGGGATATCTGTACTCACTGCCAGCCCTGCCTGGCTCTCGGCTTCCCCATCTGTGCCTGCGGCAGCTCTGCGTCCCCTGTGGCTTCTCGGGCTGGGCTGGGGAGAGCAGTCGAGGAGCCACTGGCCCAGGGACTTTAAGAGAAGCCCTCTGTCAACGGACCCCAGCTTCAGAGACCAGGAAGGGGAGAACTCACTCATGGTCCACAGCTTCAGCCTCATCCACAGGAGACAGTCTGGGTCCCGGAGCGCCTCCCTCCCACTCGGGAGGCCATCTACCCAGAGTTGGAAGCTGCACCGAGAACCAAACTCAGGGCACTGGATCCCCTCGGCCCAGTACAGGTTGTCAGACGTGTCTTTCCCCAGGCAAGGGAACAGACTGCCGCCAGAGCACCTCCTGGGCACTGAGGGCACCAGCAGGGCGGACCCGGCACATGTGGGAAATCTGGTGCTGCAGACGGCACTGAGCTTTATTTACAAACACGTCACCCCGTCCTCTTTCACCCACGCCCCCCAACCCTGGAGTCCCCACCTCTGTCTCCAGGAAGCAGAAGGGCCTGAGCCCATCCACCTGCCCAACCCAAGAGGGTGGGGACTACGTTCACCTCCAGCTGAAGCCAGGCAGGGCTCCCCTCTGGTGGGTGCCCTGCCAGAGGAGAGGGGTTAGGGGGGATGGCAGGGGCTCTGTCCTCCTCCGGGTGGCCAGTCCTCAGGGCTTCGGCCAGGGCGCGCGAGGCTGGAGTTGTGACCGGAATGGGGTGGAGGGTGGGACTCGTGTTGGCTGGGCCTGGATGGTGAACAGGGAGGGGTCAGAGGGGACCACTGTGGAAGTCGCCCCCAATTCCCACATCATCGTTCCTGGGGAGGGTGGGGTAGTTGGCAAGGAGAAGAGCCTGGAAGGGTGCTGTGGGCTGGGCTCTTGCAGAGAGAAGCTTCCAGGCTCTGCACTCCCTGCCCCAATCCACCCCACCCCTCTAGGGACTCTGCAGACCCCAGGCCTACTCCTAGGCATCTGTCCCTCCTGGGGTACCCTGGACCATACCAGGCGGGCAGCTGACAGCTTCCGGTGCTGGGCCTCGGAGGAGACACAGGACCAAAGGTCCAGGCTCTTGGGGGCTGAGCTTTTCTCGGGCTTCGGAGGGAGAATGTCCCAGCCCATCAGGCAGTGCTGTGGAGAGCAAGGGATTAAGGCACCTGATCTGTGGCAGGGCTCTCCTCTGATGGGGCGCACCCCAGGGAGGGGCCGTGCCTCTCCCCTGGGACTGCCTGTAACCTGGGTTACCCCAGGCGTCCCTTTCCTTACCCCGCTGACCCAGGCCCTGGGCCCCTGGACTGAGACGGGAGGAGGGAAGGCCGTGGATACTGACAGAGCACTTCCTGTATGCTGGGCTCTGCCCCACGCCTGATGGGGACTGATTCCCTGAACTACCCACCCCCCGCCCCCGGTCTGAGGACTCATGCGTTCATTTTACAGGCGAGCAGGCTAACTTTCTTCGGCATCCTTTCTCTTCTCCCCAGTCTCAGCTCCCCCAGCCTCAACCGGCAGAGGAGGGATCTCCACTGACCCCCACCCTTACCCAGGGGACATAAAGAATGTTTCTAGGGGCGCCTGGGTGGCGCAGTCGGTTAAGCGTCCGACTTCAGCCAGGTCACGATCTCGCGGTCCGGGAGTTCGAGCCCCGCGTCAGGCTCTGGGCTGATGGCTCAGAGCCTGGAGCCTGTTTCCGATTCTGTGTCTCCCTCTCTCTCTGCTCCTCCCCCGTTCATGCTCTGTCTCTCTCTGTCCCAAAACTAAATAAACGTTGAAAAAAAAAAAAAAATTAAAAAAAAAAAAAAAAAAAGAATGTTTCTAGGAGAGGCTCGATGGAAACATTAAGGACCTGGGTTCAAATCCCAGCTCTTCCACCTGCGGACTGGAGGCCAGTGCCCTCCCTCTGCCTTGTCTCATCTGGACAGTGGGACGCTTATCCTGGAAGCCACATCGTGGGTGGGGAACAGGCAACAAGCATAATACAGGTGATGGAAACGGCCCAGCCTGAACTCCAGGGATCTGGGCACCCACCCTCCTTGTGCCCAGCCTCTCTGTGGGCCCTGGGACAGTCTGTGGCCCTCTCTGGGCCTCAAGATCCACCAGGGAACCTGGGCCCCGCGCTCAGCTCCACCCAGGCCCCACTTGGCTGCTCACCCGGGGCAGGGCCAGCGTGTCAGAAGCATCGAAGCTCTTCCGTCGGTGGACGCGGTGCCGGTGCGGAGGGTCCAGGACAGACAGCGGGATGCTCACCCTGGGGGCAGGGGCAGTGGACAGAGAAGGCGTTGCTTTGGGCGCCTCCGGGCCGCTCTGGGACCCCAGCCCCGGACTTGGCCTTCCCTCCCTCAAGACCGGCGGGCCTCAGGCTGGGCTCCTCTCCTCGGTCGCTGCCGCCTCCACGGCTGCCCCCGGGTGTCCTACCTGCTCTGGCCACTCACCTGACCTGCGCGGGCTCCACCAGGGTCTCGGGGCCCCGCTGGTCCCGAGGTGTCCTGCACAGGCGGCAGGGGGAGCCAGGATCCGAAGGCACCAGAAACAGGCGCCGGTTGACGCGGTAACAGTACACGCCTGCGGGGCCGTGAGAAGCGGCAGCTCCCTTCAGCCGGGGGCCCGGATCCCTGGACCCCCTTCCTACCCCAACCACACAGGCCCGCCGATGCCACCCCCCCGCCGGCAGCCGCACGCACAGGCGCACGCAGGTGTACACGTACGGAACACTAACACGCACCTGAGCTCACGTGACAAAACACGGAGGACACACACTCGCACGCGTGCGCACACACCCATCAATGTGACACGTGCAAACCCAAAGCACGGCTCTGTACGGTCACATTCACGGACACACGTGCGCGTGCCTAAACTGGCAAGCACACACGGTGTGCACGCACACACGTGTTCACACGAACGGCCCTTCCTTACGCGAGGCACGCACGTGAATGCACCACGTGCTGTAGACACAAACCCAAAGCAAACACTCAGGACTCTGTGACTGAGCCAGCACCTCTCCCCTACCCCACCCCGGAGCACCGACTGGAGGAAGTGGGGGGCACACAGGAAAGGAGGCAGCTGGCGAGAGGTAAGGTGACAAACGGCCGGCCCTGATCTCCACAAGTCCGGGCCTCAGTGCACCCTCACCACCCCCCCAGGGCCTGACCCACCCTGTCCAGACCCAAGGCCTCCCTCCCCGAGTCCCCGCCACCCCAGCTGCCTCCCTAGGCCCCCGAGACCTTGGCCAGGCTGCCGAGAATTTACACTCACATTCGTGGTCTTGGTCCACCCTGCTGCTCTCCCGGAGGCTGAGGGACCGGGGTCTGTGAAGTGACAGGGGTGAGCAGGCCAGGCGACGGGGTCCCTGAGCCACCCTGCCCACCCCCTTGGCCAGCCCTGCTCACTCAGGGTCACTGTGAATACACTCCTCCTTGTTGGCTTCCCGGAAATCCTGCAGCTTCGAGAAGAAGGCCTCGGGCTTGCTGGTGACGGGCGAGGTGTTGTCCAGAGACCCTGGAGTGGGCAAAGCACCGGGGAGCTGCTGTGTGGCCACTGGCCGAGCCTTAAGGGGTGCTCGGCACAGCACTCCAGTCTACCTGCTTTGCCCCCCACTCTGCCTCATGCAGACCTGGAGGGGGCCCTCTGCTCACCGTGACTGCTGGCTTTGTCTGTGCAAGCATCCAGGCAAAAAATATTTACAGAGCCCCTCCTAGGGGCCAGACACTGGTTGTTGTTTTTTTTTAAGTTTTATTTATTTGTTTTCAAAGAGAGAGCGAGCGTGCAGGAGGAGCAGAGAGAGAGAGGGAGAGGGAGAGAATCCCAAGCAAGCCCCACACAGTCAGTGCAGAGCCCGACACGGGGCTTGAACTCACGAACCCTGAGATCATGACCTGAGCCAAAACCAAGAGTTGGATACTTAGAAGACTAAGCCACCCAGGCGCCCCATGCCCTCATGAGCCTCACAGATATGGTGGCAAAAGGGGCACCTGGGTGGCTCAGTCGGTTAAGCGTCCGACTTCAGCTCAGGTCATGATGCCACGGTTTGTGAGTTTGAGCCCCGCGTCAGGCTTTCTGCTGACAGCTCAGAGCCTGGAGCCTGCTTCAGTTTCTGTATTTCCTTCTCTCTCTCTGCCTGTCCCCTGCTTGTGCTCTGTCTCTCTCTCTCTCTCTCTCTCTCTCTCAAAAATAAACATTAAAAAAAATTAAAAAAAAAACATGGTGGCAAGAAACTAGTCACCAAAGAAACCTGTGACACGAAACCGAATAGTGACGCCCGCCAGGAAGTAGAGCAGAGTCAGGCACGCATGCAACACAGAGCTCACGGATGACAGGACGGTGTCGGCAGGTGTCGGGGACCGAAGCCCAACCAAGAAAAAGCGAGGGAGGGAAACTGGAGACGGCGAGTCTAGAGAGCCCTTTCGAGGAGTTCTGTTATAAAGACAAGCAGAGATGGGAATGCAGGCTGGTGCAGCCACTCTGGAAAACAGCATGGAGGTTCCTCAAAAAACTAAAAAGAGAACTACCCTACGACCCAGCAACTGCACTACTAGGCATTTATCCACGGGATACGGGTGTGCTGTTTCGAAGGGACACATGCATCCCAATGTTTACAGCAGCACTATCAACAACAGCCAAAGTATGGAAAGAGCCCAAATGTCCATCGACAGATGAATAGATAAAGAAGATGTGGTATATATGTCTGTGTGTGTGTGTGTATGTGTATATACACACATGCACACATACACAATGGAGTATTACTCGGCAATCAAAAAGAATGAAATCTTGCATTTATAACTACGTGGATGGAACTGGAGCTATTATGCTAAGTGAAATTAGTCAGAGAAAGACAAAAATCATATGACTTCACTCATATGAGGACTTTGAGAGACAAAACAGATGAACATAAGGGAAGGGAAACAAAAATAATATAAAAACAGGGAGGGGGACAGACTCTTAAATATGGAGAACAAACAGAGGGTTAAGGGGAAGGGTTGTGGGAGGGGGGATGGGCTAAATGGGTTAAGGGGCACTAAGGAATCTACTCCTGAAATCATTGTTGCACCATATCCTAACTAATTTGAGTATAAATTTTAAAAAATAAAAAACAAAATTAAGAAAAAAACCAAAAACCAAAAACCAAAAGAAAGAAAGAAAGAAAGAAAGAAAGAAAGAAAGAAAGAAAGAAAGAAAGAAAGAAAAAGAAATTAAGAAAAGCACAGAAAACGGGCAGTGACCAGAAGCAAACGTAAGACAGAAACGTTTCGGGGCACCTGGGTGGCTCAGAAGTTGGGCGTCCAACTTCAGCTCAGGTCATGATCTCATAGTCCGTGAGTTCGAGCCCCGCGTCAGGCTCTGGGCTGACAGCTCAGAACCTGGAGCCTGTTTCAGATTCTGTGTCTCCCTCTCTCTGCCCCTTCCCCGCTCATGCTCTGTCTCTCTCTGTCTCTCAAAAATGAGTAAACATTAAAAAAAAAAAAATTAAAAAAAAAAAAGAGAAACGTTTCAGCGGGATAGAAAATAGCACACTGCAGCTTTACCCCTGAGCAGAGGGAAGACTTTGCTAAGTGGCTCAGCCCTCATGGCTCGGCCTTGTCATCCGTCAACGGGGACAACAGCAGCACCCAGCTGATAGGGTCATCGTGAAAAGCAAAGGAGAGAATAGGAGTAAAGCCGAGAGAAGAACAACGCACATAATGAGCACCAGGTAAAACCACCACTCATCACTCCTCTGGGCTGTTCATATGCTGCTGGGACCGAGTAAGGAGAGAATCACAAGAAGCAAATCCTCTGGGAGGCTGGAGGGGATGGGGCAGAGCGTACAAACGCGGGGACAGTCCTTAGATGGGAGCGCTCGCTCACCCTCGGAAAAGACAGCGAGCACAGGAACAGGGTAGGCGGGAGGCGGATGCCTCCATTTTCCACAAATGGCAAGCAAGGCAGTGAGCTGACAGGCTGGGAAATCCCTGGGATGGGGCCTGAGTCTCCACCACCCCTGGTCCCAGCAACCCCATGGAGCACCTGCCTTCAGGAAGCAACTCAACCTCTCCGTGCCTCAGTTTCCTCCTTTGCAAAACGAGGATCCAAACAGCACCCACCTCTTAGGGCCACTCACTCTCTCATTCAACAAGTGCTGTCTAAGGGCCTGCCATGTGTCCCACACCTAAGCTCAGGCTTGGGAAATACAGCAAGAAGACAGCTATGGCCCCGCTCAAATTCGTTCTAGCGTTCTGGTGGAGAACTCAGACAAGACACAAGGAAACAAGGGGTGCCTGGCTGGCTCCGTTGGAAGAAAGTGATCTCGGGGTTGGGAGTTCGAGCCCCACACTGGGTGTAGAGATTACTTAAATAAATAAAAACCTCAAGAAGAAAAAAGAACAAGGAAACAAGATGATTCCTGAGAACAAAGGATACGAAGAACATACAAATGATTAATGCCACAGGCAATGACGCAGGGGGCAGTGGCCCTATGACAGTATGCTCGCAAGAAAGGCCTAGACTTTAAGCTGGGCCCTCAGTGACGAAAAGCAACCACAGGGTGTGAACCTGGGGAAGCGCACGCCAGGCAGTAGGAACAGCAAGCGCAAAGGCCCTGAGGTGACCATGAGCATGGCAGGTTCAAGGACCACCAAGGAGACCAGAGAAGCTGGAGCAAAGAGCCAGAAAGTGGATAGTCAGAGGTCATGTCAACAGAGCTAAGTGAGGCTAGGTCATACCCCCTAAGTCTAAATGATGACTTTGGATTTTCTTCTAACTGCTAAGTATTCTGATCCCCATGTTTAGAAATTCATTCTGGCTGTCATGTCAAAAATGGATAGGAACAGGGTGGACGAAGCCAAAGGGAGAGCAGCTGGGCCACTGAGGTTGCTGGGGGTGGGGGTAGAGGGGGATGGGCAGTAAAAGGTAAAGAGTGATACGCATACAGAGTTTTGCAAGGGCCTAGCACCAATAAATACTAAAGAATATGGCAGCTCTGACTCATTCATTCATTCAGTCCCGACAGGGGCTCAGGCAGGTATCTGGAAGCGGCCATACCTGCGATCCAGTCGTAGCCCAAGTATGGTCTGAGGCGCCAGCTCCTGTCAGGCACTGAAGACTCATCACCGAAGGTCACTCTTGGCTGAGGAGGGAGACAAAGAGGGGCAAAGACTAGGCCTGCAGGCCCAGCCCGAAGGAGGTCCCACCTTGGGGGAAGGAAAGGAGCTGTGTCTTAACTTGTACCCTGACATGGGCCCCGGGGCTCGGCCACGGACTCGGGAGCTGGAGGATAAGAACTGGCCCCCCAAGTTCCCCTTATGTGTGACTCTGACCAAGCCTCGGAGCCTCGGTCTTCCCATCTGTATAACAGGCTCATCACCTTCTTCCCAAAGTGCTGAGAAACTAACACCACCACTTTTCGAGCACTTAGGGTGAGCTGGACGTGACTCGAGGCACCTTCTGGAAGCCTCTCAACCCGTAAGGGGGGCTGCCCACGACTGCATTTGTCAGACAGGCGAACTGACGTTCAAGGAAGTTCTATTCTCCCACGTTACCTTGGACGGCCTGCTTTGTTGATCCAGGATGGACCTCTGGGCCTGGGCCTCCTGAGGCCCCGGCCTGTCCGGCTCTCCTGAAAGCTCTGTGCCATCCGGGTCTGAGATGGCCAGTAAGGGTGCCGAGCAGGGCCTCAGTGAACCCGGGGACGGCCGGCGTCGGTATGCGGCAGGTGGGAGAGACATCACTCCAGAGCTGGCCCCGCCAGCCCAGGACATATCACAGGGGCCACCCTGGTGGGCACCCTGAAGGCTGGAGGCTCTCGGGGCCACCGAGGACGTCTCCTGGGACGATGGAGTCTGGGAGTCACAGCTGCTGCTGGAGTCCCGGGTTGACTGGAACAGAGAGGCCAGGTCACCAGGCAGCGGCCCGGTCACACACCCAGCTGGCCTGCACCAGGCACGAAAGCCTGGGTCCTCATTCCTGCTCCGGCCTCTGCACGTCCCACCCAGTCCCTTCCTCGCTGGGCCTCAGTTTCCCCTTCGCCACTAAACTGGGCACGCTGCACTGGAGGTCTGGATTCCGGCCTGGTCAGGCAGCCCCCTCCACACCCCCGGGAGTTCTCAAGGCGGGTGCTCACCCCTGAGGCTGCCTTGGCCACCGACCGCCGCACAGCATCTTGCCCGACCCACAGCTGCCTCAGGAGCACCAGATTGAGCTGCCGGAGCTGCACCGAGTCCTTGGGCTCCACCATCCCAGGCGTTATCATGAGGCTTCCTCCTGGGCTGCGGAGCCCCCTCCGGGCCAGGAACCAGGCCCAGCTCTTCTACCTGAAGCCAAAACAGCATGACACTGGGCTGCCAGTGGAGCCGGAGGCCTGGGTTCGAATCCCCGCTCTGGAACTCCCTAACTGTGTAGCCCCAACCAAGTGATTTAGTCTCTCTGTGCCTCAGTTTCCTCATCTGCCAAACAGAGATGATGACAGTATCTAACTCATAAGGTTACTATAGAGATTTTTTTTTTTAAGTTTACTTATTTTTTGAGAGAGGGAGAGCAGGGGAGGGGCAGAGAGAGCAGGAGAGAGAGAATCCCAAGCAGGCTCCACACCATCAGCGCGGGGCCCGATGTGGGGCTTGAACCCCAAACTGTGAGATTATGACCTGAGCCGAAACCAAGAGTTGGCCACTTAACCGACTGAGCTACCCAGGCGCCCTATTTTTATTTTTATTTTATTTTTTTAAGTTTATTTATTTTTGAGAGAGACTGTGTGTTACTGCAGGGATTAAATGAGATAATGCATGTTAAACCTCACTATGGTACCTGGTACAGAGTGAACATCCCACAAACGTTCCCTTATTACTAAACTGGCCAGAGTGTGTTCGCTTACATGCCAAAAGAGAACAATCCCCTTTAACAATAAAATTTGGGTAACATGTAGAAATATGCAGATATTAGGATAATATGTAGAGAACAATTAGGGCAAGTCTACAAATGTAAAGTATTATAACTTGTGACTCCAACACAAAGCAGGCTCCTGAACGGGCTCTTCCCTCTATCCTGCCCACCCTTCCATTTTACAAACGAAGAAACCAAAGTTCAGAAAAGTTAACCAACTTGCCCCACGTCACACAGCTAGTGACAAGGCCAGGATTTGAACCCAAATCTGGCTACAGGGTCCATGGTCACTCCAGCCTCTCCCTTGTGCAGAGAGGTGCTTGGGAAGCCTTCTCCTCTCCTCATTCTTTACCCCCCCCCTCCCCCAAGGGATCCAGGCTCAGGAACACAGAGATGCTTCTGGAAGGGATTTCTGCAGACTAGGGGAAGGCGCTGCCTAATCCTCTCAGGGCTCCAGGCCCAGGCTCCACCCAGAAACTCAATGTCCCGGAATGTGCACCATCCCGGTTTTAACACTGGGTCGGGCCAGACCCTACTCGCAAAAACCCAGCCCGACCCCCAACCCTCCCTCCCACCCACACTTCTGGATCGCCGTCACCAGGAGCCCCCTTCTGGGCCAGGCTGCAGGGGCTGAGGTCGAAAAAACAGACTACACCGGACACGCCCCCACACACGCGTCCCGAGTAGAGACGATTCTTGCTGCGGCCGCGCCTGGGAAGCTAACAGCTGCGCAAATGCAACGGGAAGGCGACGTTCACAAGACAAACAGGGGCAGCAAAACTGCCGGACGCTCCCGGGAAAAGAGGCTCAGCCTCCCCCTTCCTTCCCATCGCGGTCCCCGGATCCTCCGCGGGGGCGCACGTGGGACCTCCCGCCGAGTCCTTCCGCCTCACGGCGGCCCCGCAGCTTCCATGCTCACCTCCTGGAAACCTGGACATCCGCAAGCCCGACGCCGCTTTCGCAGCCCGTAGTCCCGCCCTTCTCGCCCCACGCGTCGCTGCCGCTGGGGGCGGAGCCAGATCCGGCCGTCCTGATTGGTCAGATTGCGGGAGGAGTCGGACGCTCCTGCGAACGTTACTCGGCATTCCGAAGCGGCAGTTTCAACATTGGGGCGGGACTAACAGAGGGACTCAATAGCTGATTGGTCAATTTCCAAGGTCGTGTACTGGACGTCAACTATCGGTCTGGAGCGGGCTCCCGGAGGGCGAGCTCCGATTGGTCAGGATGGGGCGGCCGAACTCGCGGGGTTTGGCTGGGGCAGTTTCGAAGTCTGGACCCGGCGCTGCTCCCGCTAAGTAGAATTCTGCTGAGGGATGCCAGGCGGGGCTGGGGTAGGCGGTGGCTGGAGACCCATTCTTCCATACTTTCTTTCCGGTATTTATCGTGCCTACTTTGTGCTAAGAGGCACTGTACTAGGCATTGGGGCGGGGGGGGGGGGCAGAGAAGAATGAAGAGGGGTCCTTGCCTGGAGGAAAGGGAGTAAATTAGCACGAATATAGATACCTATAATGTATGCGGAGTGCTATGTTCCAGGTATTTTCCATAGGCCAGTGCATGCCAGCCCCATTTTACAGCGAAAACAAAAATGAAGCCATAAAAGATGAAGTGACTTGCTCAGAGCATTTTTAAACTAATCAGCTTGATTCAGCAAATTAACAGAAAGGAAGAAAGGATAGGAGGGAGGAAGGAAGGGGAAAAAAGGAAAGGAGAAAGAGAAAGGGAGAGAGGGATCATTTTGGGGTGATGGACATGTTCTAAAATTGGATTGTGGTGAAGGCTGCACGACTTTGTAAACTTGCTTAAATGATTGAATTTTGTGGTATGTAAATTACACCTCAATAAAGCTGGGTTTTCTTTTCATTGAATTCGTATCCTCTATACAATCCAGTCATTCTACCCCTAAGCATTTATCCAAGAAGAAAAAAAATTGTCCATACAAAGATTTGCATAGGAATGTTCACAGCAGCTTTATCCAAACACCTGTCAACAGGTAAATGGATAAACAAATTGCGGTATATCCATACAGTGGATACTTCTCAGCAATAAAAATGAATAAACTATTGATATGCACAATATGGATGCATCTCAAGACAGTTACACTGCATGGAAAACAAAGAGTACATACTGTACTTTCCATCTGTATAAAACTTTAGAAAATGTAAACTGATCTATAGCTCTATAGCGATAGAAAGATAAGTGGTTGCTAGGAGATCGAGTGGAAGGAGGCATGGTAAAGGGGCACGAGGAAACCTTGGCGGTGATGGATACGTTCACTGTCTGGGTTGTGGTGATGGTCTCATGGTGCATGTGGTGCATATATATGTCTAAAGTTATTAAATTGTACACTCTAAATGTGCAGTTCTATATAAATTATCTTATTTTTTAAGATTTTTAAAAATGTTTTATTTATTTTTGAGAGAGAGAGAGAGACAGAGTGCGAGCGGGGAAAGGTCAGAGAGAGAGTGGGAGACACAGAATCTGAAGCAGCTCCAGGCTCCAAGCTGGCAGCACGGAGCCCGATGCGGGGCTCAAACTCACGAACCATGAGATCATGACCTGAGCTGAAGTCGATGCTTAACGCACTGAGCCACCCAGGCGCCCCTAAATTATATCTTTTTAAATGTTTATTTATTTCTTTTGAGAGAGAGAGGAGGAGGGAAGGGGCAGAGAAAGAAGAGAGAAAATCAAGCTGCACTGTGCAGAGCCCAACCCAGGGCTTGATCCCATGAACCACGAGATCATGACTGGAGCCGAAATCAAGAGTCAGACGCTTAGTGAACTGAGCCACCCAGGCGCCCCTATAAAATTACATCTTGGTAGGAGTGCCTGGCTGGCTCGGTTGGTAGAGCATGGAACTTTTGATCTCAGGGTCATGAGTTCAAGCCTCGTGTTGGGCGTAGAGCTTACTTTTAAATAAATAAATAAATACCCGATAAAGCTGTTAAAAGATGTGAAGCAAGTAAAGGAAACAAGAACTTGGCCTCATGGGGCACATTGTGTTTGTAGTAGCTGGAATGGACAGCTGCCACTTTCGTGCCACCACGCCCTCTCAGGAGTGGCCCTGAGGACAAAGACAAAGGCTGATCCTTGCCCCAGTGGACACAGCTGTGTGCTTCACACTTGGTCACCTACACATAAAGAGGGATGTGCAGCCTGAGGAACAGACACGCACAATGCCCTGGGTGGTGGCAAATAGCTGGAGGCCTGGAGCCTGGAAGGAAAAGTTTGGAAGATGGGGGGGGGGGGGGCAGGAGAACTGGGGAAGGGGTAGGAAGATGAACCTGTGAAAACCAATGGGAGGGGCACAACGGATTAAGTCTCTGGGTCTCACGTTTCCAGTCCATCAGAGAATGTCCGATGCCGGGGAGAACGTTGGTCAACAAACAGCTGGAATGGGGCATCTGGGTGGCTCAGTTGGTTAAGCACCCAGCTCATGATTTCGGCTCAGGTCATGATCTCACGGTTCCTGAGTTCGAGCCCTGCATCAGGCTCTGTGCTGACAGTGCGGAGCCGGCTTCGGGTTCTTTGTCTCCCTCTCTGCGCCTCTCCCGCTCGCACTCTTATCTCTCTTGAAATAAATAAACACAAAAAAAAACAAAAGCTGGAAAGGCTGATGTGCTGCTAGACGTCAGCAGGCCTCCCTCCTCAGCCACCCTAGAGTGGGTACGGGGGACCCAGGGACAGACAGAGCAGCCGTGAGGACAGGGGTCAAAGTGGCCTGGGCTCCTCTCCCAAAGGCTCACGGAGGTCCCTCTGCCACCGAAGGCCTGGTCTGCTGAAGCAGGAACAAAGCTGAACCCTCGATATACCGTCTCCGAGGGACCAGCCAGCCACTGGTAGCAGATGGATGGTTTCAGTCCCCTGATGGAAGGGGGCCATTTGTCCCTATTGAAATTGATACTATTCTACATACCAGCTCCCCTGACCTGCTTGCGGGGCCCTCCCCCGGACGGCCATGTGAGGGCTTTAGATCACCTGAATGCAGTGACCCGGGACACACACATGGCCTCACGCCAACGTGCCGGAGTCCAGCTCCCGCGGGTCCAGGGGTTCCCGAAGGATGAACGGCGTCGGCGAAAAAGTGAAAATAAAACTAAAATAAACCACTAAAATAAAAACGGACACAGACAACAGCAGCGTGTTGAACTGGCCGATTTATCGTAGCAAACGCGGCATTATATTTGCTAGTGATTTCCTTGTAGCGTACGTCAGCTATGTTTTCTGGCTTTACCCAATTCTAAAATTGTTCCTTAGTGTCATCACCCAATAAGGAATTACATGATTGGGGTTTTTTTTTTTGGTAACGTTCCCTCCTGCCCTTTGCGTATTGATTAATTTCTTTCATTGTTTTTATTATGCATCTACGTTTATCAATAATCTATAAAGTACTTGCTTTGCTGTTTTCATGAAAGGTCATTTATCTCTCAACACCTCAAGTGGAACAGTTACAGGGACATGACCTCTTAGTTGTTTCCCTGAACCATTCGTGGTTTTGAAGAACAAAAGTGTTCGCCTGGGTCCGAGGTGCCAGGAGGGGGGCCGGGAAGACCTTAGAAACCCACGCCTTATACGTTCTCAGAGAGACCCTGCACCTAGGAACCAATGAACCATTCTGTACTTTAACTGACTAGGTTCAGTCGTCATCTGGAATGCTTCCTGGGGGCCAAGTGGGCCCAGGGGTTAGAGTGACCTGCGTCCATAGATACGCTCCTTAGTTACCGGAGTGGGGCTTTCGGATCCATATGTCTCTCCTTCGTTGGCCGCCTTTGCTGGCAAATGCATGAGGCTGTCCTTCCTGTGAGTAGGAGTCTCCATAGGGGATGGCAAGGGCTAAACGTAAGGCCGCACATGTTCTTGCGGAACCTTATTTTCTTCCCTAATGGTTCTTTTCCCAGGGGGCCTGTCGAGGGCAGTTCCCCAACAGACAACACCCCAGGTAGTCTTAAGGCCGAATTACCTAGAAGCAGGAGGACAAGAAGCTTCACTGTCGGCGGGCCGCCCTGCCGTCGCCAATCCGTCCACAGCCCGGGCTCTGCCACTCAGGCTGGGAATAGCTCGTCTTCCAGCACCAAAGGGCCCATTTTTTGGCCAAATGTGGAACAATGGGCCTCCGACTAAAGGGTCCACCGATCTCACCAGGAACCCCAACACCCAGGTGGCACAGCCTGAAAGGACCAAGCTCAGGAACCATACCCCGTAGCTCTATTCTCTAAGGAGCTGAGATATGCCACTGTGTCCCCTGCGGCTACAACACACGGGTACAGGAAGCAGAGGGTGGAAGTCAAAAAGGCCTCTCCCCTCATCACTCCAATGACCCACTTCTGGAGTTTGTGTTTCCTGTGCCTGGGGGTAGGAAGCTTCTGCCCAGGGACACAATAGGGTCCCATCAACTGGAAGATGTGACCTGGTCATTGGCCCCCTCCTGCCGGCAGACCAGCGGGCCTGTGGGCTCACCCGGAAGAGCCAGGGCTGTGCAGTGGGGCAGGGGGGTGTCGGGAACCCCCTTGGGTGTCTGGCTCTTGGTGTTTCCACACCCACTGCTAACAGTAAGTGGCAACCGCGCCGATCACAGCCCAGCCAGGGCGTGACGACCAAGGGCTGGGATCCCCAGGGATGAAGTCTGGATCACCCCACCAGGAAATAACCAGAGGAGCTGCAGCGCGAGGCATAAGGGAGATCTAGGATGGGGGCGGACGAGGGACCAGCTGTAGCAGCAGGGCCTGTAGCCAGGGCCACTGGTCCTCTGAGGCAGAGCCGGTGCTGGCTACCGCCTTGTAGGGCTCTGTTGGGTCAGACCCAGACCTCGCCTCTCAGGAAAGAAGGGAGAGAAGACAGCGCAGCTCTGAATGAGTTGAGGGGTGGGCTGTCTGGCACAAGCCTTCTGCACCCCTTCAGACCCTCCCGGCCTCCCTTGCCTGTCGCGCTAGCTCTGCCTGGGCTGAGTGATGTGCAGCTAGCACAGCCTGCCCACACCCCACCCCCGGCCCACACCCACCCCGCGCCCCTCACCTCCACCACCCGCCGTGGGCCTCAACACGGGGCCCCGACGTTCGTATGCACGATCCAGAAATGCAGAGTCGGTGCCCCAACGGGCAAATCTTCCACCAAGGGGAGGAGAGAAATAGTGGATAAATTCTTCCCCCTTCCTCCCCACCAGGAATGGTACCGGGCATCTCAAGGTCACAGTCTCATTCTGCAGGCACGTGTAATGGTAGCCAGCTGGATAAAGCATCCTTCTGCTAGCTCTCCCTCCTTCTCATTTTCTCTCCCTCCCTCCCTCCCTGCTCCTCTCTGGGGTTGTTCTGCAGAATAAAATGAGGGTGCGTGAGCCTTCCGCTTGAAGCTCTGCTTCCTGGGGAAGTCTGGACAAAGCACCATCCGTGTGCTGACCCCCAAGTGTGTGTCTCGGGGCCAGACTCCTCCTGAGCTCCAAGTTCTCGTACCCAGCTACAGCAGAGGGACCTTAGGTTGAACAGGTCCAACACGGAACTCCTGATTTCCCCCAAACCTGCTCCACTAAAGCTCTCCCCATCCTACCACGTGCCCAGAACCCTGAGTCATCCGTGAGTCACGACGTGGCATCTGTCAGCGCATCACATCATTTCTGTCCTCAAAAGGCCTCCAGAACCTGACCACTTTTCACCACCTCCATCGCAGGACCCCATTAAGATGGAGGTCAGCTCACGTGACTCCTCTGCCCAAAGCTCTCCAATCGCATCTACCTCACTGAGAGTAAAACCAAAGTCCTTACCCGTAAGATCCCGGTCTGTTTCCAGTTCCGTTTCACACCTAATCTCCTTCTCCTCTCTCCCTCCGTCACTCTGCTCCAGCCTCACCGGTCTCATTTTGTTGAAGACGTTGGGCATGTTCCTACCTCAGGGCCTTTGCACACGCCGGTCCCTCTGTCTAGAACGCACTGCCCCAGATATCCACAGGACCGGTTTCATTCCCCCACCGTCTTCCTCCAAACGTCGTCTTGATCAATTGGACTGCGTTAAGAACTTCTCGTCAAAAGACACCAGTAGAAGAACGGAAGAGGGCCCGCCGGATGGGAGAAGATCTGAACAAGACGGGGAAAGGGACAGAACACGGGAGAGGCACATCACCCCTGACAGAGAGGATAACTGGGGCGTGAGAGGTGCCCGGCCTCATGGGTCACCAAGGAAATGCAAATTAAGCCCACTACAGACCCCTGGAGAGACCAAACTCGAAAGGGCTGACACTATCTAGTCGGCAAGGACGAAGAGCATCCGGATGCAAAGCCGTGCGCCGGCTCAGCCCACCCAGCAGGTCTCCTGCACACGTGCCCCACAGAATGGGTCCTGTGTGCACCAGGGGAAGTGCTAGAACAGCCCAAGAAGCACTGTTCATAGGCCTACCCCAACCTCACTCCCATGCCCTTCCCTGCCTCACTCATCTTCCCCCATGGACCTTATCTTCTGATACATTATGTCTTTGACTCCATTGGTTTGGCCTACAGTCTGCCTTCCCCCGCTAGCATACCAGCTCTAAAAACACCAGGAAGTTTTATCCACTTCATCCATTGCTGCCACTTCTAAAGCTTTGCACCGCGCCCATTAGCACCAGCAGGCACTCAGTATTTCGCTGAATTAATCAAATTCCTCATTTGCACAAGGAGGCAAAGAAGTCACTGATTTTTTTTTGAGGAGATTTGGGTGCATGCGTCTACATGCCTGACACACCCAAGTTCTCATTAAAAGTTGGGCTGTTCTCATCTCAACCCTGAGAGTCTGACTCAGAGACCGAGATCTCTGTCCTGGAGGACAGAGTGGATTTACCTGACCTCTGTGAAGAGGGCCCAACCTTAGAAGAGGGGTACATTCTGGCTACATACTTTGTGATTAAATAGGGACGTTGTTACTGGAGGACCGAAAATCCCACCGCTTGGGATTCCTCAGAACTCTCAGTGGGCAGATGAGGTAGGTTGAGAAACCACAGGCATCTGGTCTTGACTGGGGAGAGAGAACCAGGCGGTGTTG
Organism: Felis catus; assembly: GCF_018350175.1. Taxonomy (NCBI): domain Eukaryota; kingdom Metazoa; phylum Chordata; class Mammalia; order Carnivora; family Felidae; genus Felis; species Felis catus. Next base: position 8,790,988 of record NC_058375.1, on the reverse strand, counting down.
AGTGAGGAACACCCCTCTTGGAAGATGGGTCATCACCTCGGAGTAGCTGGTGAACAATTCGGTGCATTGCAAACAGCAGCTGAAGAGAAAATACACAGAGAAAGGGTACCGAGTGACCAGAAATTTTTGGTTTCACCTACACGTATATGCGCGTGTGTGCTCGTTCATCATGTTTCTAATTGTGGGTAAGGGTAAAAAGAAAAAAAGAAAAAAAGTTTGAAAGCCGCTGGACTTTGGGAAATTAGGACTTGGGCTCCAATCCAGGCTCCATCAGCCCTCCAGCTGCTGAGATTTGAACATTTCAAAGCCCCTAGTGCCATGCCTACTTTTAGGAAGTTTCCAGGAACATTTGTTAACCCTGGCTCCCAACCCCGGAGGGCTGATAATGTGTGTTACCGGGACAGGATTCATTAATTCAGTGGGTAGTTACTGAGTTCTGATTCTGTGTCAGGCACCGGGCTAGATGCTTGGCACAGACCAGTGAACAAAACAGACAAAGCCTCAGGCCTCGCAGGGCTTATGTTCCAGCACGTGGACACACAAAACAAACAGTATTAGGTGTTGGAGGATGGCTGTTAGGAAACACATCTATTCCAAATGCTGCAGGGTGAGGGGCCTGAGAAGCGCCAGGCAATAGGGGCAGAGACAGGGATTTTAAATAGGGTGGTCTGGGTAGACCCAGACCACGAGAGAACGTTCCGGCAGGCTTGGAGGTTAAAGAATTAGCGGTGGCAACGTCCAGAGGAACAGGCAGAGGGTCAGCCTGTGCAAAGGCTTAAGGTGAGTGCCTCGCAGTCCCAAACAGCAAGAAACCGGTGTGGCCAAAGCAGAGGGTGTCAGGGAGCAAGGGGCGGACGGAGGCAGTGCAGACCCTGAAAGGCCACCGGGACGATTCGGGCCTGTTCTGGGTGGGCCAGGAGCCAGGGTAGAGGAGTAACATGAGCTGAGTTCTGGTTCAAATCTGTGGCGAAGTCCCTGGCTGCCTGCTGCCTCGAAACAAGCACAACGGGGCAGGGGTGGGAAGAGGGGACGGGTTAGGTGGCAGTGACCGGGGCCGGAGCAAGGGCTGTGAGGGACCGGGGAAGCGGTCAGGGTCTAGAGGCATTTTGGAGACCAGAACTGACAGGTTGGATGAAGCGAGCGACACCGGGGTCCAGGATGATGCCCCAAGTTTGTGGCCCGGGAACGTGGAAGGATGAGGCTCCCACCCACCGCAGTGCGGGGAGTGGGGGCGCCAGAGCCCGGGGGGACAGGTGTGGTGGGCCAGGGAGGCTGACTCGTCCCTGCTGAGGGCCCTTCAAAAAACAGAAAGAAAAGCTCCCAACCAAGTTCTCAGAAGGCAAACTAGGGTGGGCCAGTCTGAGTCATTACTTTTTAAGTGAAAAATGAATGGCTTGGAGTTACAGCGAAATCTGTCAAGAAATCACTCTAGATTTCTGGTTCTCAAAGATCAGTTATGCCCGTTGTTCTTCTGAGAGTATCAGCGTTCTTCCAAGAGTAAGAGGAACCCGCAGGCAGATTACAGTTGGAACTTCCCCTAAATAAACTTAAGGTCATTTCAGAACGCGGCCTGCAGACCCGGGTTTGCGTAAGAACAGTAAACTGAGATGCCACAGAGGGTTTCCAACTAGGTTTTATTTTAGTTCCAATGTTATCGGCAACGATACAGGAGCAGTTCAGGCAAATATACCACCTTAAATACATCGGAGGAAAAACTCACTGTGTCAAGCACGTCTCACACTCCAGCAAATGAACGTAAAGACAGGGAACAAAGTTAGCAGCATGAAATTAAAGTGCTTTTTGCCACACTTCGGTCAGAGTCTTTCCCTCAGTGGGATAAATTTAATTTTACTCATTGTATAAGAAATTCAAAATCCCATTCACCGCCCAGGGGCTACATTCAAAAAAATTCATGTTTAGTTATTTGAAATAAAAAAAATGATTCCCCCCAAAAAGCACAAAGTTCACTGGAATCGTGTGACACTGATTTCTCCTGACACGCCGTGAAGTGACCACCATCTAGGCCTGGCAAAAAGCTCAGAACATCCTCCTGCCATGTGACCGTCGAGGCAACACCCACCACTTTGCCCCACACGCCGTCCGCTGAAGGTCTGAAAGACAAGCAGGCACCTGGAGAAGAGGCCACCTGCGTGGCCACCCACCAGTGAGCAGAGGCCACCAACTCATTTCCCGGAAGCTGGAGGGCGGGGGGCGGGGGGGATTCAGGAGGACAGGCCCCACCTTTCTGCCAGAGCCCCACCTCTTTCTGGGAGAGAGAGCTTTCTGGTTTCTAGGAAGTTCTCCGACCTGAGCTGCAGAGGCTGCTTGCCCCAGTTAACACCCTGGGGACAGGAACCTGCCCCCTCTTCAACCAGTAACGATCCCAAACTCAACAGGAAACATTTCTCAAAGTCCACACGAGGTTGATGAGGGGAAGAGGCTCTGGGGGTCAGGGAGGGTGGCTGCTGGGTTTCCCACGCTGTCTCTCGGCCAACTGCAGCCTCAGCGGCGCGGGAGACTTAGTCAGGAGGACTGACTGGTGGCCAAGGGCAGCCTGGGCCAAGGCGGGGTGGGAACACCTCTTAAGGGGCATAACGGGGATGCGATCAAGCTAACCGTGCGAGCTCTCGGAGCCTGTGAGCCCCTCACAGGGCAAGGTCAAACAGCCCTGTTCTCCGTGGACTCCACATTCTCCAACCATCCCGGACGGGGCGCCCCCCTCCCTCCGCCATCTTGCCTTCTGCTACATCCTCTAACGCTCTGGACCAACCCATCTATGACCAATAATAAAACCAGGCTACACAGGCTAAAGACTGAAAACAGAACAAGGGACACAGTGAAGAGAAGGGAGGCCAAGCCCCTCCTCAACGCGGTACCAGCTACCTGCTCTCTCCACACGCCCCTCCCCTCGGCCACCGACCCCGCCCCGGCTTCTGCAACATCTTTCCCGCCCCCTCATGGCACAAGGGCCCCCCCCCCAGCCTCCAACCCAATCTCTGCCTCCAAGATGTGTGGGAACCGCTCTGCCGATGCAGCGAAGCTCAGAAGCTGAAAAACCAAACTGACGCTCAGGCAGCAGCCCTTCTGGAAATGCGTTCCAGTGCGATCGGGGAAGAAATCCCACCCTCCCTCGGGCGGCCCTTCTTTGTGAGCGTGGAGCGGAGCGGAGCGGACGTGTGGTCGGGGGTTAGTGTCACTGGAGGACGGGGTCTGCCTGACACCCTCGAAGGCGCCGACCGGGCGTCCCGCGGGGCCGGTGGACCCAGAGACCTTGTCAAGCACTCAGAAGAATCTCAGTCAAGTGCACCCGACAAAGCAAAGCCTCGACTCCTTGGTACCACGCGGTCCACGGTCATCATCAAAAAAAAAGGCTCCTTTAGGGGTACGAGCCTGAAGATCTTCCTGCAACGGCAGGCAAAGGGGGGGGGGACTAGCGTTTCAGGGGCTCAAAATGGTATGAGACGGGGGTGCTTTCGTTCTCAGGGTGGCAGCACCGGACGGGAGCTGCCCGGGGCCCCGGTGGGGGCCACACAGCACGGCCCCTCCCCACGCGGGCTGCGGCGCCAGGCTGCCCACTATCTGCTGGGCTGCAGGTACTGGTGCGTGAACATGTTGAGCTCGCTGTCCAACCAGCCGGCTTTGTTCCTGCGGAGAAAGGGTTAATTTGTAGTGCTCCAGCTGCCGACAGGTGACAGCATGACACACCGAGAGCGGTTCCAAGGACACTGGACTCATAGCCTCATTTACTCCTCTGATAACCCCCACTTTGCAGATGAGAGAAAGAGACCCAGAGAACTTATGACATAACTTCCCACAATCACGATTCATCAGCCGTGGAGCCAAAAGTAAGGCCTGTCTGACATTCAAGCCCTATGTCTGCTTCACCTGACCACAGGCAGGCCCCTGAACTGTCCGGAAGTCAGTTTTCCTGCCTGTCTGTGGGGGGTCGGGTTGCTGGATATGCGGCCCATACGGGCTCACCCCGTCCTTGTTGGCTATGAGCAGCAGAGGCATCGGCGACCACCACCCCCCCCGCCCCCACCGCCAAGGTGTCCTTGAAACTGACTCGCCCAGGGCAGTGGGCGGGGAGGGCACATCAGCCCGGGAAAGTCCACCGTTTGCCCAGGGGTTGGCACTGACGTCAGGGGCGGGAGCAGGAAGCGCAGGGTCCCCGGGTGCTGATGTTATCTCAGGCTGAGCGGGCTGAGGACCTTTGCGGAGCGCTTTCTGGTTCAGCTCTGTGGCTCTGTCATGAGATCTCGCTCCATTTTACAGACGAAAACAATGACACTTAAGAAAGCTCAGTGATCCGCCCAAACACGAGTGCCTGGGCCAGAACCCAGGCCTCTGGCTCCTTAGATTGACCCCCCCCCCCCAGCAAAGCTTGGACAGAAGCTCCGACTTTCCACAGGGACCCCGCACGGACCTGGGGGCCAGTGGGGGCTCTGCCCGTCACCAGCTGCCTGACCACCTTTCCGACAGGTAAAAATGCCGACATGGCCCCTTCCCTGCACCCAGAGAAATGGAGTAAAGCATGTGGCGGGTCCAGCCCAGAGACCCCGGTGCACAGTAGACAGAGAAAGACCATGAACGTGCGGAGTGTCCCCGGGCGCTGGAGCCACGCACACCTGGATCCTCTCCTCCTGGCCTCGCCACTGCCTGTGGGACCCCAGACAAGTTACTTAACTCCTGGAGGTTGCAATTTCCCCTTTTAGAAAACGGAGATAGGTGACACGACCCTGCAGGGACACGGACGGGTGAGCGGCACGGCGCCCGTCAAGTGCCTGAGATGCTGCTGAAGGAGAAGGTGCCCGTGAGCGGTCCCTTCACGGCTCCCTTCCGCCTGGCTCCTCCTCCGCCAAGGCCCCGACGGAGAGCGTCCGCAGGGCAGTAACTCTACATCCTGTCGAACGTCCAGCGCTGGCACCGTACCTGGCACCCAGCAGATGCTAGCAAACAGCTCACGCGGAGTGAAGTTCACGTCCACGCAAGACACAGACAAGCAGCCAAAACACCGCTGCGCCCGGGCCGCACACCGGAGCCCACCGCCTCCGGCCTCCCAGGGCGACCTCACCTGAGCAGCTTTGCTTTGCTCTGAAGTGAATCGAGAACCTCGATTTTCTTGTTCATGGCGGCGATGTCCTGCTCCAGGTTCTCCCGGGTGACGTCAACTTGCTGGCACAGGTGGGCAAAGGTCCCAGACAGTTCCCTGAGTGGGAGAGAGTCGGGATCAACGGGGCCACGTGGCTGGTTTGCAGAACACGGGCACTGGCTAGATCCACCTGGTGCCCATCGGTCAGCCGCTGGCAGCTCTGCCCTGCACCACGCCGGTGTGGCAGAATCTTCTCCGCCCGCTGCCCAGACCAAGGAGCCACACACGCTCAGCGTCACCACAGTGAGAGACCCAGGAGCACACTGCCTGGGGCACAGCAGGCGGGGATTCAGATCCCAGCTCTGCCGCTAATCACCAAGTGGCAGGGGAAAAGGGGCAGCCCCTGGAGCCTCGGTTTCCCCATCTGGAAAAAGGAGATGCCCGCACAATGTCTACTTCAAAGGGTTCACAGAGAAAATGAAAAATTAGGTGCGGGCAAGGGGCCCACCACGCAGCAGTGTGAGGAAGGCAGGCCGCCACTCCTCCCGCCCCGATTAGCCAGGCAGGCAGCCTGGCCCCCTCCTGCCCAAAGCTGTGCCAGGAAGACAGGGCCGGGTCTTAGAATTTCAAAGCTCTGCCTACAGACCTTGAAAAAACACGACAAGTAACGTCCCTCGTCCGCCCGCATCTCCCTTCCTTGGGGGAACAGAGGCCTAACTGGTCCCGGCCCCGGGCATAGGGTGTCCCCGGAAACAGCTTTCTCCCCATCCCTGGTCTCAAAGCCGACACTGCACGGCTGAAGGCCAGCGTCAGATGATGCTGGGGATCCAGCGGTTCCCAGGGCAGGTCCGAGGGAAGCTAGCGGGAAGTTCTGAACCAAAGGAGCCGGCCCCGGCCCCGCGGGGGACTCACTGCTGGACTTGGTGGCTGCAGTTGGAGCCGGTGTAGCTGATGATGAGTTGCAACTTCTCGCTGGCATACTCCACGAACTGACGCTTGAAGGCCCTCTCCTTGGCCCTGGTGGTCCAGGTCAGACGCTCGTAGACATACAGGAGGCCATAGAGCCCAAAGGACAGGGCAATGAGCCGCCAGCCCACCGCCTTCCACACCTGCAGAGGCACAGCGATCAGCCGATGTGGACCCTCTGCCGCCCCCCTGCCTCTCCCAAGGGCCCCAAAGAGCCTTTGTGTCTCTCCTCAGAACGCCTCCTTCCACACCTCTTTGATCCCACGGAGGCCAGAAGGGCAGGAACCTAATTCAGAAACAGGGTAACTTAGCGTTGGTCACACGAGGAGACTTGTGCTAGGAGGTGGGGGTAGGGGAGGGGCGGTTAGGGGAGTGTGGGGGTAGGGGAGGGTTGGGAGTAGGAGAGGAGGCACTGGCACCAGAAGCATGGAACCAGACACGCAGAGTCCCTAAAGACAAAAGCAGGTGCTCTAAAGTGACATTCCATCCTGAGGACACTGACAAGTAGAATCCCTCACGTCTTTCCTCAGAGGGTGGCTTCTGTCGCTCTGGTCCGTGACACTTTAGTTCGAGGCAGCGCGGTCACAAAAAACACTGGACACGGAGCCAGAAATCAAGGCATCAGTGCCACCTGCCGTCCTGGTTGAAACCCACGCCAAGTTTCTTTACACACGTTCCTCCCAAAAGAGGCCTGATGGTCTCTCCAGGTCTCAGGGTGGTTTGGGTAAAATGGGCTATTTGACAGGGTCCCGTGACCACGGAGTACCGGCGCCTCAGCTAACGACCCTCTGCCAGGTCACGTCTGAAACAAGCCACACGGCACGCCACGTCTGTGGAGACGGAGAGCAAGGGGCCTCAGCTGTGTCCACCCCAGTCTTCCGACCTGAGAGCACAATCCCCAGCAGTTTTGTCCCTGTCACATCTGCCACCACTCTACGGCTCGAACGACCACAGCAGAGAGAGCAAGCCCACATCCCCAGCAAACTCAGGGTGAAAGCGTCCTGGCCGCAGTGTGTCGTGCGTCAGGACGTGGGGAGTACCCCAGCCACCAAGAAGGCAGCCTGCGATCTCAGGCTTTGGAGTGGAAAAGAAAGGGCAAGAAAACCAGGAGACAGACACACAAGGGTTCAAGGCCCAGCCTGGTCTGTCTTAAACCCTTGCCAGTTTCGCTCTGGGCTTCCTCACCTCCTGGCCACGCCCACCTGTCTGGACTCCAGCTTTGTCACCTTCTCGGGTCCCTTCCCCGAAGCCCGTCACGTAGTAGAGGCCTTCAGGTCAGAGTTCCAATCCTAACTGTCTTTGGCGAGCCACCCAGACTTTCCTCCTCTGTCACATGGGAGCGGTGCCGTCTGAACGTCGCGTCGGCTGAGACTTCAAGAAGTCAATGACTAACACGCTGAAGCTCAGGCTGAGGCCGCACAGCTCCCGAGACCAGAGACCACCGTGAGAAGCCGCCGGTGGGCATGAAAACGCCGCTGTATGGACGCAGGGACCCTGACCAGCACCGTGCCCCTCGGGCCCCACCCGCCTGTCCTCCAGCCCCCACCCTTGCCGGGCAGGGCTGCTCACTGACCACGCCTCCAACAACGAGAATGCCCATGGAGGTCCTGGACGTCAGGGAGGCCAGGCCGGTGACCATGGAAACCATGAGCTCTTCCTGGGTGAGGGAGCCCTGCGGCAGCGGGGGCATGCTGGGGTTGGCTGGCGTCAGGGGGATGGGGCGCTGCACCTGAAAAGACACGACAGGAGGGGTAAGAAGAATGTGGCAGGTCTCTGGTTCAACAGAACCCTCAGTGACCCTCAGGACCAGGGGTCCTGGGACAGGGACACAGAGCGGCTCTTCGGTTTCCAAAAAGGCAAAAAGAAAATTAAGCTTTGCGTGCAGCAAGGAAGGACCGAAGCTTTGTAACAGACCTGCCAGCCCCAAGGTGAGCACTGTGGGGACCCCACAAAATGCGAGCAGTGGCAGCCCCAAATGCCTCGGTACAATTCCCCCGAAGTGGGGGTGTGCACCAGGCGCAGTACACACGAGCTCGACATGTAGAGACACGAGTGGTTTTAAAAATCTAAATTTTAAGGGCGCCTGGGTGGCTCAGTCAGTTAAGCGTCCGACTTCGGCTCAGGTCATGATCTCACAGTACATGGGTTCAAGCCCCACGTCGGGCCCTGTGCGGACAGCTCGGAGCCTGGAGCCTGCTTCGGATCCTGTGTCTCCCTCTCTCTCTGCCCCCTCCCCTGCTTCTGCGCATGCGTGCTCTCTCTCTCAAAAATAAAAAATTTTTTAAAAATCTAAATTCTAAAACGGTGGTATGTGGATAGACTTAAATAATCTATATTCACAAGTCACATGCTTCATTTGATATACGTTAGAAAAAACACTCGGCTAACGTTTTTAATTCCGCAGATATCGGTGCTTAAGTCAAGGCTACGTGGATTTGTGGCAAAAACCCGGACCGTGGTGTGGTAGCACACGTGCCGCGGCTGAAACCGCAGGGAACCCCCTGAGAATGGCTCCTAGGTCTGGAGACAGGTGCAGACTGACCTCTGGTGACACCCAAGGGTGCGGGACACTGCTTGCCTGGTCACTGTAGCCCATCAAGGCCCGGCGGCTGTTCTTGGGGCCCAGGAACCTATTCACCAGCATGGTCCACCCGAGTGAAAAATGGAACTCGATGTCCTCCTGGAAGTCAGCACACAGCTTGTCACAGTTCAGGTCGTAGCTGAGGGAGAAGCACTGCCGAGGGACCAGCATGTCTATCTGACTCCGCACAGACGCAGGAAGGAGGGGTTTCAAACCATCTGTCGGGAACACAAACGAGGGGAAAGAGCATCGGCTCGGCCCTGTGCCACAGCGGGGTCCAGCCTCCAAATGGAGGCCGTGCCAGCCTCCACCGAGGACGCGACTGCTCTGCAGGAATGGCCTGTGGCGCCACAAGGGCCCCTCCCAGAGAGGCAGGCCAGCTGGCCCCAGGGGTGTGTGGACCGAGGCTCCAACACCTGCTGACGTTTATGCTTCGGGTGATTTTAAGGACAGGCCAAACTCTCAGCCTGTGACAGTCCCGTGTGGTAACTCAAGCCGGCTCCCCGAGTCTGTGTGTGGAACACAGGCTCTGCACACCCCAAGAACCTGAGGGTACCGGACAGACTCATCGTCAAGAGTGACAGACAAGGAGAGGCCATTATTTCTGTGGACTGGCCTCCAAAGCTGACCGCTGGGAACCCAAAGCCCCAGTCTCAAGCCCCCACTGACCTATCATGTCCTGCTGCATGGTTTGCAGAGAGCTGGTGATGGCTGTGGAGCAGCGGTCGGACATATTCCGGCCCAGTCCTTCCTCTATATGGCGGTGCAATTCCTGCAACAGGGAGGCAGAGGTTCAGAGAGGCAACGCCCCCATCAGGAGTTCGTTCTGGGGAGCCAGGGGACAAGGAAGCCCGAGGCTGGTCAGCCCGCACCCAGCAGGTGACCGCGGAACGCGGAGTGGAGCCTGGGTCCTATCTCCCTGGCTGAGGGACCCTGACGCAGACCAGCAGGGGCCGAATCACTGTCACGTGGCAATTCCACCCAGCGGCCCAAGGGATTAAAGCGAGTCCCCGTGCAGAACACCTGCTGCTTAACGACTCACATTCTTGTAGACCTTGAGGACCACTGGGGAAGGGTGGAAATCCATCTGGTATTCGTCCACCAGCACGGAGAGGCGCCTGATCTCCTCCGCCATCGCAGTGGACACCTGCGGGAGAGGGACGCGTACCGTGAAGCACGGAGGGCAGGTGAGCCTGGTTCCCTCCTGCAGCACCAGGAGAGCCTAACGAGTCCTCGCAGACCGCATGAGCTTCCCCACAAGCCAGCGGTCTTCTCAGCTCCCCTACGGCAGGAAAGCTTTTGAGGGAGAAGGGATGTCCGAATGGCAGGCAAATGCTCCTCAGAGATGTGGAGGGGAGGCCCAGAGCACAGGGACTTGCCCAGAGTCACACGAGGGACCAGGGAGCCCAGGGGAGGCTATGCGCCCGCTCCAGTCAGGGCCACAACTTCCTTCTGGAAGGCTGAGAAACCGCCAGCACCCTGGACACTCCTAGGCAGTCCAGATCGCCCGGAGTGCTTCCTCCACGATCCGCACCTGCCTCTCCACCTCCTCCGTGATCTGTTTAATCCGCAGCTTATAGTCCTGCGCCAGGAGCTCCAGCTGCTTGTCAATAAACCTCAGCCGCTCTTGCCGTTCTTCCCGCATCTCCAGGCAGTAGACCCTGAGAGAAAGCACGCTGGGCTCAGGAGCGGGTCCCCACCCAACCAAGCGGAGGAGCGAGGGGACGCCAGGAAGGCTGCACATGCCCCAGCTGGGGCCCCAGCAGTGTCAGACGGTGCCCAGAAGCATGCTCTCCCCGTTCCTGAGCACCAGCCCTGTGCCCTTAGGTCTGCCGGCTGGGAAGAGGTGGTGGGGGACCAAGGAGGATGCTTGGGGGGATGGGGAGGGGGGCGTTTAGAACAGATTCTGCTCATTAATCTGGGAAAAAAAAAAAGCTCAGCCTCACTAGTCATCGGGGAAATGAAATTAAAAAGAGGTACTACTCTATGCAGGCAGGAACCTGGCAAAAATCACCAAGTCTGAAGTGCCGGTAAGGCTCGGGGAATGCACAGTCCCAGCACGCACCGTGGGGGAACTGGGGACGCGTTCAGACGTTTCAGAGGGCATCAGAGGAAAACGCTAAAACTGAAAATGCACACACCCTAGGACGAAACAGTTCTGCCTCCGGGAGTTAAGCTCCTAGACATACTCTTAACAAATGTGCACAAGGGGCCACTTGAACCGGTGTCCTCTGCAACAGGGTTTGCAACAGAAAAGAATTAAATCTAAAAATTAATCCATTGGCTGGGGCACCTGGGTAGCTCGATCAGTTAAGCGTTGGACTCTTGGTTTCAGCTCAGGTCACGTTCCCAGAGTCGTGAGATCGAGCCCCGTGTCCGGCTCTGTGCTGACAGCGCAGAGCCTGCTTGGGATTCTCTCTCCCTCTCTCTGCCCCTCCCCTGCTTGCACAGGTGTGCGTGCATATGCTCTCTCTCTCTCAAATATCAAAAAATAAACAAAAATAAAAATCAACCCATAGGAAAATGAGGTATATTGCCAACGGGATGCTCTATCTCAGTTAATAGAAACACCAACTCTGTGTTACCAGCTCTGTGTTACCTGAAAGGGATAGGGAACAAAACCAAAGCCAAGTGGAAAGAAACACAAGGTGCCCTGACACGTTCAGTACGACACCCTGTCCACATGCCTGAGGCACATCCACAGCAGTATTATGTATTCTTCAGGATTTATGCAAAAGTACTTTCTAAATGGATGATGGGGCTACACACCAAATTCATGGCTGTCATTGCCTCTGAGGAGTGGGCAGGGTGACAGCGGGGGAGGGGCTGAAGACTCAAAGGGTGTTTGATGTTTTTTGTTTTATTTCAACTTTAGGATAATATAAAGCAAACACTAAAGAAAGCAAGATGTTTTTACGTTATTCTCTGTATTTTCCCATATTTTAATTTCTATTAAGAACAAAACAAAACAACAACAAAAAACGGGGCACCTGGGTGGCTCAGTCGGTTAAGCATCTGACTTCAGCTCAGGTCATGATCTCATGGTTCGTGAGTTCGAGCCCTGCATCGGGCTCTGTGCTGACAACTCAGAGCCTGGATCCTGCTTTGGATCTGTGTCTCCCTCTCTCTCTGTCCCTTCCCTGCTCGAGCGCACGCTCTCTCTCCCTCTCAAAAATAAACAAACGTTAAAAAAAAAAAAAAAAAGGTTATTTTTAAAAAACTGTGCCCTGGGAGCACCTGGCTGGCTTAGTGCAGTGGAGCATGCACCCTTGTTCCTGGGGATTGAGCTCAAGCTCCACGATGGGTGTAGAGATTACTTACAATAAAATAAAATCTTTAAAAAAACCAAATCCACGTCTCCTGCCTCTAGCTCTGAGAAACGCTGCCATGCTCAGTGTGGTGTCAGCTGAGGCCTCCATCGGGCTTGTGGGGCAACACTTCTAAGAACCACTACACAGACCACGTGGGATGACCAGATACCCACCCAATGGCCATCCTCGCCAGGCTGCTCCCGGGGGATCTCACTAGTCCCGGTGGCACCCCAGAGACTCAGCTCTGCCGGCAAGTCCCCAGGCTGGGGTGAGCGATCCCTTCCCAGCTCTGCCCTCTGCGGGCACGCGGTGTCGGGTTCTTACCGCTGCTCCTGTGCCGCAACGTGCAGGGAGTCCATGATGAGACGCACCGCTTCCGCAATCTGCTTGGCCCGGACCGTGTGCTGCTCGAACTTGGTCTTCACCGCAGACTGGGAGATGCACTCCTGGAACAGACAAGAGGTGCTGAGGAAGGCGGGGGCCACTGGGGTCCACCAGCCCCAGGCGAGGCTCTGGCGTTCACTGCCAGGGTCACGGCTGGCGGGTGCCGGGGAGGCACAGAATAATCAAACGCTGGAAGCAAAGGGCTCACCTCAAATCTCCTTTCAAAGTTCTGAAACTCAAACATCCTCACTTGAAAGCCTTCTGCAAGAGCACCCCCTAGGAGAATTACACCATATTAGTCCGGAAACAACAGCAGAAGGAAATGGTAACATCGTCCAAAGCCAAGCCGACGGGGCACTTGGCTTAAACACTGGCCGAGAAGCAAAGAGCTTCTCCCTCAAGGCTCTTCATCAGAACCATCTTTACGGGCTGAGCACAAGCCAGATGTCTCAACCATCAGGGAAAAGGAAGTCTGTTCCATCGTACCTCCTTCAGGCATGCCCTGGGCCTTCTGGATCCTGGCGTTGAGCACCTCCTTGGCAGATACAAAGAAGATGCGGTCTCCAGCCTGGCCTCGGTCCACCACGCCCAGCTCATCCACCAGGAAGCTGGTACAACGTTCCATGTGCTGCCGCCGCACCTGAAGCCCAAGCAGATGGGTGGGTGTGACCAGGTGGGGTGCCAGTGGCCCCCTCCCAATGGAGCCCACAGCCCCGAACTGCCACTCTTCTAAAGAAGAGGTAAGGTAGTCACATGGTTCAGTATTCCACAGGTACAAACACACACCTCCCACACACATGAGGAATCATCTCCCACTATCGCTGTTCTGTAGCCACCAAGTTCCCCAGAACCCACGTCATGGGGGTTTCTTGGGGCACAGGCTGCCACAAATATTTTATGCACTTACAAGCAGAACTGCCTAAACCTGCCCCAGACTACCTCTTGTTAGAACCCACACGGCGTCTCACTTTGGTGCCCAGAAGGAAAGGAACCCGGAGCCAAGAAACCTAAACTTGGGCTTCACCCTGCCAAGCCGAGTCCTCCCAGGGCCTCGTTTATAAGATCAGTGGACGCCACCGGGAAATCCCTTCTAGCTCTGAAATCCTCAGGTTCTACTGGCAGGTGCTTTCCTCAAGTCAGCAGATTTCCTCCTTCCAAGAACTCTGTCACACGCATCTCATAGACAAGGAGCTTCCCCATCACTGTCCAGCGCCAGCCTGCGGGCCGCGCGCCTCATCGTCCCACGTTACCAGTCTATTACTCCTTTTCCTTTCGTCTCATGCAAAAAGGTAAAGAACTAGAGGATTTGCCAGTAAGAATCAATTATTCTTTGCTCCTCCTTTAAGCTTCTTTCCTGGACGTCTTCTGAAAGCTGAGCCTGTTCTATAACGAGTGACTCTTCATGAACTGAAGTGAGCACTGGCCTCAAACAAGGGTGTGGTTGATGCGGTGGGGACGCTTTTCAGGCCTGGATGACAGCCTTTGGAAGAGTAGAGGGAGCAGGGGAAGTGAGCAGAAGTGAAGGGAGTGTTCCTAAAGCCCTCAGAAGACACCACAGTGACCCCAGGGAACACCTGGGAAATCTCTAGTGAAGAAGTCAGTCACAGGCCCAATGTGGCCGGAGAGCCCACGGAGAGGCTCTGGGGGGACACAGTCCCAAAGTGACGACTAAAGAGCTACTCACCTCTTCCATATACTCAGGCTCCGAGGCGGACGCGTCCCAGCGGTTGTTCAGGATGAAGATGTTCGGGCGGGACAGGCGCTCACTCACCTTGTGGAAGAACTGCTTCTCCTGATGGGGAACAAAGACCTCAGTACAGGAGGGGCTGTGCTGGCCAAGGTCGTCAGCCACACGCACCCCCTGCCCGCTCAGCTGGGGTCCAGGGGTGTGGGAAAAGGTGGAGGGGTTACCGTCTGCATCAGGGTGGACTCTGAGTTGGCCACCAACACAAACACGTCGGCGTCCAAGCAAAACTTGTCAATCCAGCTGTCCAGCTCTGTGGTGACGTCGATGCCAGGGCTAGAGGTGACGGGGTAAAGCATCATCAGGCACACAGACCTTGGGCCCTAGTCTTCCTGCTCTGCACAGACTCGAAGCAGCCAGGCAAAGGAGGAGAAAGTTACAGGTGTGAGAGAAATCGGGCCTGGCCTTTACTGGAGGGATAATTACTTTTCATTTCATATCCTTCCTGATAGTCTGAAAATACGTTTTGTGTTTTGTTCCACCCGTGTATCACTTTTATTAAAACAAGGGTTTGGGGCGCCTGGGTGGCTCAGTCGGTTAGGCATCTGACTCTTGATCTCGGCTCAGGTCATGATCTCATGGTTCAGGAGTTTGAGCCCCTCGCTGGCAGCATGGAGCTTGCTTGGGATTCTCTCTCTCCCCCTCTCTCTCTCCCTCCCCTGCTCTCTCTCCTTCTCTCTCCCCCTCAAAATAAACATTGAAAGAAAATAAAATTAAAACATTAAAAATAATAACTTGTGGGGCAACTGGGTGGCTCAGTCTGTTAAGCGTCCGACTTTGGCTCAAGTCATGATCTCACAGCTCGTGAGTTTGAGCCCCACATTGGGCTCTGTGCTGCCAGCTCAGAGCCTGGAGCCTGCTTTGGATTCGGTGTCTCCCTCTCTCTCTGCCCCTCCCCCGCTTGTACTCTGTCTCTCCCTCTCAAAAATAAACATTAAAAAAAATTTTTTTTAATAATGGCTTGTAATTTTGCTTTGCAGATACACAATTAAGGTGAAATTTTATATTTCTGTGAGTCCAATAAGCACTACGGTACCGTACTTCTCAAGACAGTTATGACCTGCCCCAAAGTGTTCCTTCGAGAGAAATAAAATACCACACGGACCCCAACACCACAAGCTCCCAACCCTAATACACGCACCAACCTCGGGTTACAGCTGAGAACCTCCTCAACTTTTGGGCCTCCCTCCCATCTGTCTTTATGGATCGTCACTGGGACATTTCCAGGGCACTGATGCCAACGGCTACAGCAGCCAGACCCGGGAAATCCAGGAGGCGGGAGGATCTGGCTGAGCCAGTAGGAAAGGCAGCACGAGAAGCAGAGCACCAAACAGGCCCCAGGGGACCCTGGCTGGAGGATGCAGAAAAAGAAACCCGGAGAGGGCCCAGTGTGGACCTCCTACGGAGGCACCTTCCCTCTTACCTGTCCATCAGCACGAGGTCATCCTTCAGAAGTGGGCACTTGGAGTTGGGCCACATCACACTCACTAGGCTGCCAGCATGGAGCTGCTCGTCCTGGTGAAGGGCATGGGCCAGCTGGTTCACAGTCTGACGGGGGAGGAGGCAAAGAATGAAAGAAAGAAAGAAAGACCGGAGCTGAGGAAGACTCGCTGGCCGCCAGCCTGCCCGTGCCGCCTGGCACGCGGGGCTCAGTGGCCCAGTGCTGCGGCCTGGTCTGCTTCCCCTACTCCTTTCATTTCACACAGAAAAGCCAAGGGCCGGGCCGAGCCAATAAGAAACAACTACTCTCCACTCCTTTCAAAGGCTGCTTTCTTGGCTGTTGTCCTAAAGCTGCAGTTATTTTGCACTGATGAGTTCTCCACGCACCGAAAGGAGCTTCTGGCCCCAAACAAGAATGCCAGCGGCTCTCAGAAAAATAAAAACGGACCAGCCACGGGCTATTGACTCACAACCACGGGACAAGTGCAGGAGTCGCCCTGTAGCCACAGCCCAGCAAACGAGGCACACGCACTCTTCTGAGCAAGGAGAAGAGCCACCGGCCTGCTTGGCAACACAGGAACTGGAGCCTCCTGACTCTTGGCGCTCTTCAGACCCGTCCGGAAGCTCTCAAACCTGCCCAAGCTCAGCTCTGACAGGCCTTCCCATTTCCCACCGCACGGGCACCACCCTCTCCTTAGAGGTGCTGACTGCCCGGTCACAGTGGACGTCCCGGTTGGTCTACGCCCAGACTCGACCCGCCAGCACACCCCCCCTGGCACGGTCCCCGCCATGGCACCCTCACCTTGACGCTCCTCTTCTCCTCCGAGCCCTCTGTGAGGAGGAAGGCCTCGTGACCGTCTGTGCCCTCTACCCGCAGGAAGCAGTTGGTGGTGTGGCCGATCCCTGAGGGCAGAACTTTGTCCCAGAGCATGGCATTGATCACGGTGCTCTTCCCGTTGCTCGTCCTGCAAGGACAACCGGCCGTCAGGGAGGCCACCCGCACCTGCCTTGCAGGCTTCCACACGGAAGCTGCCGGCCTGGGAGCCCGAGTCTCTGCAGTGGCACCAGTACCCAGACAGGGGGAGCGAGCACTCTGTGTTTATGCAAACGGATGGACAAACACCTCTGGCCTGTGCCCATGATGTGCTCCCAGGTCATCACTGCAAACCTACCCGCGGGGGCCACCCTAATCTTGGTAACTAGCGTGGTAATCTTTAACAGGGGTGCTAAGTGCATGCGATTGATTTACTAACCCTCCCTCTGTTACCTATTAATCCCACATTCCTCTCTAGAAGAAGAGAGACTCCTCACGTGTCACAGGAGTCAGATCTCTTGCACAACCCTTGAGCACTGAAAGCTGCAAACAGGAGCCACTAAATCTGTACAGAATCGAAACGTTAAAGGCCCCTGCACCCCCTCACTGATGAACGACCCTCGTCCCTTTAAAACCCTCACTGGGGCGCCTGGGTGGCTCAGTCAGTTGAGCGTCTGACTTTGGCTCAGGTATCTCACAGTCCGTGAGTTCAAGCCCCGCATCGGGGCTTGAACCCAGTGTCAGAGCTGGGTTCAATTTGCTGACAGCTCGGAGCCCGGAGCCTGCTTCGGACTCTGTGTCTCCCCCTCTCTCTGCCTCTCCCTTGCTCATGCTCTGTCACAATAAATAAAAACATTAAAAAAAAAAATTTTAAACCCTCATGGCGACACAGAAACTGAGGAGTTGGCTATTGGGTAACAGTCCACCTTCCTCCCACATGGCCAGCCTCCTAAATCAAGCACATATTCCTTTCCTATCAATACTCATCTTTTCTAAGCTTACTTATATATTTTGAGAGAGAGAGAGAGAGAGGCAGAAAGAAAGGGAGAGAATCCCAAGCAGGCTCCACTCTGACAGCGCAGAGTCCAACGCGGGGCTCAAACCCCTGAACAGCAAGATCACGACCTAAGCCGAATCAAGAGTCAGACGCTTCACCAACTGAGTCACCCAGGTACCCCTCAATACTCATCTCTCGAGTACTGGTCATTCGAGGGATGGGGAGCCGAACTTGGGATTCGGTAACAAAGTCACAGGTCATTAGGGGCAAGACTCAAGGCAGAGTGCCTACTCCTCAGGCCACTGCTGTGTGTATAGCATCCAACCTGTCCAGGTGTCTTTGTTCCCTTTATTAGATTCTAATCTTTTTAAAGATTAGACATAAGAAATACATTTGGTTTTTGTCCCTTTACTGGCACAGTGCTTCTAAAATCCTTGGAATTTTGGGGCGCCTGGGTGGCGCAGTCGGTTAAGCATCCGACTTCAGCCAGGTCACGATCTCGCGGTCCGTGAGTTCGAGCCCCGCGTCAGGCTCTGGGCTGATGGCTCAGAGCCTGGAGCCTGTTTCTGATTCTGTGTCTCCCTCTCTCTCTGCCCCTCCCCCGTCATGCTCTGTCTCTCTCTGTCCCAAAAATAAATAAACGTTGAAAAAAAAATTTTTTTTTTAAAAATAAAAAAATAAAATAAAATCCTTGGAATTTTAGCAAGGGAAGTGTCTTTTGTCATTCACAGGAGCCCCTTTTGAGCACACCTGTCTATGCTAATGAGGGGACGGAGCTTGGGGCCCCTATTCTCAAAATGGACTGGTCACCAGAAAGACCAAGCGATTAGAGGGTTAGGACTTTCAGCCCCACCCACCTACTTCAGGAAAGAGGAAGGGCCTGTGGATTAAACTCCATAAACATCTTGAGCAACGAGGTCTGATGAGCTTTCGGGTTGACGAAGACATCCATAAGCCTGGAGGGTAGTGCTTCTGGCCCTCACCCTGTGACCCTCTTCACCTGCTGGTTCTTCTGTATCCTTTACACCAAACCAGTAAGTGTGAGTCACTGTTTCCTCAGCTCTGTAAGCAGCTCCAGCAAATTAGCCAAACTTGAGGAGGAGTCATGGGAACCTCCATGTCACTGCCAGTGACTGCCAGTCACCCCAAAACACAGATTTCCAAATGGCATCTGAAACGAGGCCCGTCTTGGGGGACTGGGCCTTAACCTGCAGGATCTAATGCTCCCTCCGGGTAGACAGTGTCAGAGCTGGGTTCAATTTGCAGGACGTGCAGGGTGTGCCAAGAACTGGAGAACCTCTAGTGTCCACTAGACCTCAAAGTGTAACAAGGAAATCTGATGGCTAAAACTATAAAACTCTTGGAAGAAAACAGAAGAAAAGCCTCACGACATTGGATTTAGCAATTCCTTGGACAGGACACCAAAAGTCTAGACAACAGAAGTAGGAATAAACTTAACTGGGCTATATCCAAATGAAAACACTTCTGGGCATCAAAGCACACAGCCAACCGAGTGAAAAGGCAACGCACAGAATGGGAGGACACATCTACAATCATGTATCCAGTAAGGGGTTAATATGCAGGCTATATACAGAACTCTCACACCTCACAAAAACCCCACAAAAACAACCCCATCTAAAAATGGACAGTGGACCGGCACAGACATTTCTCCAAAGAAGATACACAAATGGCCGAGAAGCACATTAAAAAATGCTAGACATCACTAATTAATAGAGAAATGCAAATCAAAACCACGATGAGATTCCACCTCACACCCATGAGGATGTCATATTAGAGAAGAAACAGAAGGCACGTGTTGGAGGGAGTTGGAGAAACTGGAGCCCCGTGCACTCCCGGGGGGGTTGGAAACCGGTGCGGTTGCTAAGGACAACAACATGGTGGTTCCTCAAAAAATTAAAAATGAAACTACCATACGATCTAGGAATTCTATTTCTGGGCATGTACCCAGAGCACTGGAAGGTCTCGAACAGATATCTGTACACCCACGTTCATACAGCATCATTCACAACAGCCAAGAAGTAAAAACAACCTAAGTGTTCGTCCTGGATGAACGGATAAACAAGATACGGTCTATACGCATGGTGGCATGTTATTCAGCCAGAAAAAGGAAGGCCATCCCGGAGCGCACAACAGAGGGGACCTGGGGACATTATGCTAAGTGGAAGAGGTCAGTCACAAAGGGACAAACACTGTACGATTCCACTTATTGGCGGTTCCTCGAAGAGTCAAATCCATAGAGACAGAAAGCAAAGCAGTGGCTGCCAGAGGTTGGGGCAGGGGTGGGGGTTCCGGGAGGACAAAAGCGAGTGTTTCATGGGGACAGAGTTTCAGTTTCTCAAGATGAAGAAGTTCTCGAGATGGACGGTGGTGATGACCGCACAAGAGCGTGAGCACAGTAAATACTACCAGACTGTGGACTTAAGAGCAATCGTGACAATGGGTTTTACGTCATGTGTATTTTGCCACCATTAAAAACTTAAACAGGAGGAAGAGGTACTCAGACTGCGAGGCTGCACAAGCGCCCCCCTCCCCCCACCCAGGCAGGAAGAAGGTGTGACAGCTTCACAGACTCACCGGCCGAAAAAAGCCACTTTCATGTGCCGCCGGGCCAACACCTCACTGATGCCCCTCACTTTGGACAGGTAGCCTTTGACGTCCACGACCTGTTCTTCTGTCGTAACGGGGTCCAGTTCCGCATTCCTGTAGGTGTCTGGAGGTGGAGACGGAACATGGGTCACCACTCTGTCCGCGGGGGACAGAGGTCCCGGCCGCAGCTCCCCGCCACTGCCCGCTGAAGGGCAACCTCCCTGCTGGGGGCCGCAGCGCAGACACCCGGGCTCCAGAGCAAGGAAGTACTGCTTTGCCACCTCTTCCCAGCTGTGCGACCTCAGGCGACGGAGCCCAGTCTTAGACTCCCAACTCTCACAACAAAGAGCAGTGCCCACCTCTTGCGACTGCCGCAAGGATGAATGAACGATGTCCATTTGAGCACTAGAATGTTCCCTGCCGTCACTTCCAGGCGTTTTACTTACCAAACTGTTCCTTACACACCAGGCACTGCTCTGATCACCTTTCAAACACTGTCTCACCCCATCCTCGTCATTTACCTGCCCCACGCTCGGAGCCAGGACGGGACCCTGTGCACCTTCATGAGGCCCTTCCTGACCGGCCTTGCCTACTGCTCCAGTAGGGCCTCCTGCCAGCCCCATCCTGCACGGCACCCTCGCCATGCTGCCTCCGGTTACTCTGGGCTTTGCTCAGTGCACCCCTCCCCCTCCCCCCGCCTAGGCACAGAGGCGCTGCCTTGGGGGGCTCTGGCTCACTCCCACTTAGCCTCGTCTAGCATGGACTGCACAGCCCCCGGAAGCCTTCCCTGACTCCCCCAACCTGAGTGAGAGCCCCTTGTTTGTGCTCCCAAAGCACCCTGTACTTCAGCGCTCACCTCACCATGGTGTGACCGTCTAGTTCAAGTGCATCATCTCCCACATGAAAGCCAAACTGTGCGGTCCCCGCACTCAGCAGGTGCACCACAACTGCTAAGCCAGTGGGTACTGGGATCACTGCACTGCTTTTTCCCAGTGGCTCTGACAGGCAGATAGGCAACGGATGACAGAAGCAAATGAGCAAGGTCCGGCCCCACCCCATCTAGTCTTGTACCAGGAAGGCGTGTCAGCTGGCGGAGTACACGGGCGCCTGGTCCCTCGGCACACGCTCGCGGCAATGGACTAAATGTTTATGCCCCCACCACGTGATGGGTCATGAGGGTGCAGCCCTCATGACTAAGATTAGTGCCGTTATCAGAGACCCGGAGAGCTAGCTAACTCCCGCCGTGTGCTTACCTGGGATGTTACACAGGAAACGACAGCAATCCAGGAAGCTGGTCCTCACTAGACACCCAACCTGCTAGAGTCCGGACTCTGAACTTGCCAGCCTCCAGAGCCGTGACAAGTGAGCTCCCGTTGTTTATAAGCTACCCAGCGTGTGATATTTCTGCTACGGCAACCCAAGACGACGAGGGTACTGGTGACCACAGGCGGCACTCAGAGACCACCGGGTGAGTCTCCCCTGCATGATGCCACGAGGGGAAGTGACCAAACCGCCACGGCCTCCCAGGTCCCCTGGTCACCGCAGTCTCAGACCCGTCACCCCTCCTCCTTCATAGGGGCACATGGGCGTGGCTTCTGCAACGCTCCTGAAAGGAGCTGGGCTCTCAAGCGAGTGGCCACATTTAAAAGAAACAGCCAGAAGACTGACCAGGCGGCCACCATCCCCGCCCCTAGCCAGGGCAGGCCCAAACACATACCCAGAGCACTCCAGCTCTTTCCCCTGCAGCCCACCAACGGGACAGGTCTCCTAGTCTCCCAAGAACAAGAACCAAAACAGCCATTCCTAACGCCAGCGCACAGACCCCTTCATTAAGCACGTGTTCGTCCACGGCACCAACAAAGTGAGTGAGTCAGAGCATCACAGACGGTCAGCCGGAGCTCTGGAAGGAGTGACCTGGTCTGCCCCATCTCTGCGTGCACAGAGCCAGGTGCACCCGAGTTACTGCCAAACAAACGGGTCATGAACTGGAATAACTTCAGCTACCAGTCTTCTAACTGTAAAACTCGGATTTTCACGTTAACAAGTATGTGGGGACCACCTTCTCTTGCATCAAGCACCACGCCAGGGGCGGGGCAGAGAGTCCGTTCTCAGTCTTGGTTTGCTCAGGCTGTTCCAATGAAACCGCACAGACTAGGCGGGTCATACACAACAGACACGTACTGTTCCCAGTTCTGAACTGGAAGGCTCAGATCAGGACGCTGGCCCGGTTAGGGGAGGGCCCTCTCCCAGGTCACAGGTTTCTCACTGTATCCTCACGTGGCAGAAGGGGGGCCAGGGAGCTTTGTGGGGTCTCTCATAAGGGCACTAATCTCCTTCATGAATGCTCCCCCATCGTGACCTAATCACCTCCCAAAGGTCCCACCTGTGAACCCCAACACATTGGGTCTTAGGGTTCCAACATGAGAATGTGGGGGAATGCAAACATTCAGACCACAGTACTGGAAACATTCCCTCTCTCTAAAGGGAGCCTTAAGAAGGAGCCTGTCACATAAACCAACCCGAAGCCAAGCCACGCTAGTGGAAAGCAGACGGTGAAGCGTGTCCCTGGGGCGTTTCCACTGAACATGGAGAGCTCTGCGGACTAGAATTTAAAAAGCCCTGGTCTCGCTTGAGCGCCTCTTTCACAAACAAGGAAACCAAGGGCAGATGAGACTCAGCTACTGGGTCTGGACGGACAATCCCAGACACAGGAGCTAACGTATACCTTCTAGGGAGGGAGCCTCAGAAAACCAGAGGCTGGGGTTGGCAATCGACTGAGCGGGGCCCTGGGAACCTGTCCTCCTCTGCTGATAGAGCAGGCACCAGGGGCTGGGCTCAAATTAGTAACCAGTGGAAAAGGTGCCAGTGACGCAAGTTTCCTTTCCACAGCCCCGCTGACTAAAAATATCAGAGAAAGAACACCCTGGGCAGGGACAACCAATACCCGCACAGTCAGGCTGAGGAAAACACCTGGGCTTAGGAGTCAGAGACACCTGGTAGAGCCCTGCTGTGTCACTTACAAGATATGGAGCAAATCTCAAAACCTCCATCTGCTTGTCTTCTACATGGGACTGAGACTCACCTACCCCTCACGACTAAATGATACAGAATACACAGAATTCTTACGTGACAGGTCTCTGGTTTTCCTGGTCCGATCTCCCTGGAGCCCAATTCCACATGATTCCCAAAGCACAACACTGCTGAAGGTGACAACCTACCTGGGGATGAGCTCCCCAGGAGCAAGGCTCTACCTCCCCTCCCCTCTATCCTCCCACCTACATATGGAAACTGACAGGTGTGGGCCCAGCTGAGCAGGCCGCCTGTCTCACCTTCAAGGAAGGTGGCGCTCTCTTGGATGTAGGCCCCCAGTTGCTCAAAAATGCCATTGATCTTCTTCTTGGCAGTGACAAAGTGCTTGAGTGGGGAAGCATTCACCTCAGCCATGTGTCTCTTGTCCTTCTTGACTGTAACAATGGAGTTGCACCGAGAGAAAAGCAGGGACATCGCGCTGCAAGAAGAGACAACATGAGTGAACCCAGGAATGCCCAGTTTAGACGTTCTGCTAGGGCTGTGGCGGGGTGCCGTGGGGGGCCTGGGGCTAGCCCTGGGGGCCATCAAGAACACGGGCCCTCCAGGACCAGATCCAGGATGGTAAGGTAAGACTGGCGTCCTCAAGAGTAGGAAGGGACCGCCGAGGACGTGTGGGCACCCAGACAGCTGGAGCCAGGGCTCTGGGTTTAGGCCTTGCGCTGGCTGATCCCCGCCTGTGGAAGAGCAGCAGACCCAGCCTTCCCCACCCCAGGGAGTCAGGCTGGGATCACGAGGGGACACGTGAGAAGCCCTCCTCTCGGTCTCAGGCAGAAAAGTGTGACAGAAACCTCACTTCTTTCCTACACATCACCCACCTAAGAAAAAGCACGGATGACTGAAAGCAGTGAAAACAAAGTGATGCTCAAAGTCAGTGACCCCCGCCACCCTCCCCTGGCCACTCTGCTGTCCAGGTCACGACGGCCCTAATTCTGAACGGGTTTTTTGTCTGTACTGGTGGTGGTCGGGGGTGGACAAGGAAGGGTGGTACTCAAGCGAGAGAGGTCTGCATCTACTGTTTACTTAAAAACACTTATTGGTCTCTTTCACTGCAAGTGTGTGCACTGTAGAAAATGTGGGAACTGAAGGGAAAATCCATAACCCCCCTCCTGTGATAACACTATTAATACCTGTCTATCAGCAGTCTGTTTTGGGGTAGATAGCTCTCTTGCCCTCAATCGTTACAGCCTATATTTTCCAAATAGCAGTAACATACTAGGGGCCGTGAAGCTGAGCTCCAAAGCCTTAGAAATTTTTGCTCAAAGTCAAAAGCGGCAGATAGAGCAGAGAAGGTGGCATCCAGATGTGGCTGGAGATCTCTGGTCCCATAAGTGCACTGCCCCTGAGTTCCCACCATGCACAGAGCTATTTCCCCAGCACGGCCCTCAGATCCTGGATGTCAAAGGACAAAGGCCCCTCCAACCCCACACAGCTGCATGTGCCTGGTTCTGCGTCTCCAACACCCAGCAAATTCTCCCTCCCAGGCCACCCTAATCATAGCAACATGGGCTCTCCACGGGAGCCAGCACTCAGTACTCGCTGCATCTGGGAAATGAGAAAGCTCATGAGGGAACATACACCAGAAACTTCCCAAGCGTGCCAAAAGGTACTGAACAAGTTACTGAGAAGCAGAAAGAACATCCAGAGAAAGCGCACAGTGACTAAAAACTGGTTCTTAGGATCTAATCATCCCAAAGAGTGGGCAGACAGACAGACTTACAGGGAAATATCAACCCACATGTTTTGCATAACTTACAAATTACTTTGTTAATGATTTCTAGGGAGATAAGAAAGACAAGTAACTGTCCATTTCTACTTTCCTCCTCCTTAAATCGCTACAACTGTGCGCTTTTCTTAGCCTGGGGGTCAAGGCGTCAAGGAATTCTGAGGCAACAGAACTCTGAGAAGGGGAATCGGAAAGAAAGCACCTCCGCCTCCTCCAGAGCAGAAGAGGCACTGGAATCAGGCTTCGCGTGGCCCAGCAGGTTAAGACTCTAGGAGAACGGGGGATGAGTGCAAAAAGAGAAAAGCATCAAAAGGAAACGGAAAGGGATCTGGATGGAGCATGACACGGCTGGAGGGGACAGATTCTGGAACCAGAGCTGGGTTCAAACCGTACTCTTTCTGGGCCACGTAAACTTGAGCAAGTTATTTAACCTCAGAGCCTTGAATCCTTCATGTGCAGGACAAGCGTGATGCCACACAGATGGAGAAGGCTCAGGCTGACACAGGACAAACTTAAAGGTGATTTTATGGGAGTGCCTGGGTGGCTCAGTTGGTTGGGCGTCTGACTTCGGCTCAGGTCATGATCTCGCGGTCTGTGAGTTCAAGCGCCGCATCGGGCTCTGGGCTGAGAGCTCAGAGCCTGGAGCCTGTTTCAGATTCTGTGTCTTCCTCTCTCTCTGCCCCTCCCCCATTCATGCTCTGTCTCTCTCTGTCTCAAAAATAAATAAATGTTAAAAATAAAAAAAAAAATAAAAAAAAAAAGGTGATTTTATGTGTTATGAAGTAACAACAATGATAAACTCCACCAGCAAGATCCGGCAACTCTCCCCTCCGACACCCAGCCTTCAGGGAAGGGCAGAGACGACTCCACCAACACATCCTCGGCTCCCCCACCGTCACGGGGAACCCAGGGAACAGGTCTGCTCAGGGCTGAGGAACAGCAGGGCCCACCCCCAGAAGTGACTTGCTTGCAGGCAGAAAGCTCCCTGAGATCAGTGGGGCTCTTAGAAGCATGTGCTTTCAAGTTCTGGTCATTGTTTGCCAGCCCAAAGGATCCGAAACCAAAAGTGCTAGCGTTCGGTAAGTGCAAGATTCAAAGGCGCGCATGCTAGGAAAAGCTTAGCGGTTCAAGGTTACGAGACGTGCTCGGAGTTGCCAGGCCAGGACCTGACCTGCTCTCACCACCCCCCAGCCTGCAGCTGCATGCCCCAGCCCTCTCAGGGATCCTCCCTCCAACCCATCCAAACTGCCTGATTTCTCTGGCTCAGTTAACCCCCAAGCTGAGGTTCCCTGTTTGTGTTGTACGTGCTGCTTCCGGCCTGGGATCGTCTTTTCTTTTTCACCCATTTGGCACACTCCTACTGTCCTTCTAGACCCAACTGTAGCGTCACCTCTCCGTGAAGCCTTCCCTGACATCTCCAAGGAGGACACGCAACCTTATGGTTTTTAAATCCCCGTCTCCTCGTCTAGTCTGTGACCTTCCAGAAAGATCGCCAGACACAGAGTCGTGACCTGTTTCCAGGTCTACTTTGCTCCTCCACAACTGTGAGAGACACGGATGAGTTAGTGAATGCCCCTTCACGAGAGTGCCTTCTTCCCCTTCCATCCCTAGAATACACACATCTACTTTTTTTTCTTAAAAAGCAGCTTCGGGCTAAGCATCTGTTTCTTGGTGTTTGGAGCTCACGGAATCAAGAGAGTTGATCAAACCTTTCAGATCCCAGGATCTGATCCTTCAAAGAGCAAGCTGGACATACATATGTGCACAAATGGACCCAAGTTACGGAACACACACAAACAAGCCAAGATGGGGGGGGGGGGAGGGGAAGGCCCACTATCTCAGGGCTTCGCCTGCTGGCTGCCTACCCTTACAGAGTGGTAGGAAGCAGCTGGGATCCTGTTCCTCCTCTGGAAAGCCCTGATAGTCCCTACTTCACCACAGAGCTCACTGCAGGCATGCAGGTCCAGTCCCCTGGGCACAGCTAGGTTAGAGTGGCTCTGATACCAGCTACACATTAAGTGGCATGCTTCAAGCTGGGGTGACAGGCGCAAAGTGCTCTTCAAGTCAGGGTTTCAGATAGTTCAGGACAGCATTTCCCAAAGTGCGGGCCACAGAAATGTAGTGCACCCAATGCTCCATGTAAAAAGGGATCCACAGTAGAAAAAATTTCTAAAACACTATATGCCACGGTCATCCTCCATCAGAGCACATGACCAAAGCAAAGACTCTGGAAAAAGGCCTGTTCTAAAAACACTAGCTGAATTGTATTTAACGCAGCATGTCACAAACGTATCTAAACAAGATGTTCTGCTACATAACGGTTTTTAAAATCCTGAGGAACATCCTTCAGGGAAAGCCTCATTCATCCTGGTCGTCTCCCTCTCCCACCCCAAAAAAGTGCTAGGGGCACAGTATTAACAGATAGTAACCTAAGACCAGAACCAAACCCAATTCCAAACTGAAAAAAAAGCTTTGCCTCAACCCAGGCTATTTATTAGTTGAGGAGTATTAGATGCCTCGCACGTGAAAACAGCAGTAGAGAATTCACCGCATGGTGTGTTTGGATCCCAAGCACAGTCCCTAAATCCACACCACCTCCTTACCCAGTTTTATGCACAGCAACTCCTAGCAGGGAAAATAAAATAGGTCCACGGGTCGTCTGCTGGCACAACTGGAACAGAGGAGAAGCTGAGAAATTGAAACAAAAGAGTATCCAGGGTAAAAGGGGCAGAGTAGACTCTCAGAAGAGCTGTGATAAGGAGCCAGTCTCTGCTGGGCAGACACAGGGAGGGAGGAGCCAGCAGAGCAGAGAACAAGGGAGACAGAGACTAATTCTTCGGGGAGCCCAAAGATTCCAGCCACCTTCCGAACTGTCAACCTTTAAATAGGCTCTCTCCGCCAACAGTGAAAACCATGGAAGCAGAAAGGACACACATACAGTTTTTTTCAGCACAGACCGGAAAACTCCAGCTCTGAGCAAAGATGACCCCATCCATGACACTTGCCACTGGACAGCCAGCAGAACATACCCCTTTCCACTCAACCCAGATCCAGGGTGCCAGACGTCCCAGCTACCACTTACTTTTTGGATGGTAAGAGACCTTCACAGGCTGGGCATCATGGGCATGGCTGGAGTCAAAAAGACGAAAAGAATCTGAATTCTCCTCTGTCCTGTCTCAGGTTGAGGTTGGCTACTGATTGTGTTGACTCCACCAATTCCAACTTATTGGGGAAAAAAAAAGGACATGTCAACAAGCAGCAAAAAAAAAAAAAAAAAGGGGGGGGGGGGGCGCAAAACACGTTTAACCAGGTTTAAAGCCAAACAAACTCATCCCTGGGGGAAGCTTAGTCATTGTCCCGTACTCTGTACGACGGTATGTGAGGAAGTGCCCTGGGGGAAAACACAACACACAGGTGTGGGGACAATCGCGGGGACACACAAACATGTGCTGGTGAGGAGCAGGAGCCCTGGTAAAGACAGGTCCATGTCCAGAGAGGTGAGAGGAGAGGAGGTAGCAGACCAGGACAAGGACTGGTCTTGAGGACTGTGGAACTGAGGACTAGAGATGAGTGGGTGGGGGTGTGGAAGAGAAGTAGAAGTGGAACTTATTGAAAGACTGTGTGTGCTACATGCTGTAAAATGTATCTTACTTAATTTTTAATTCTATGGGGCAAACAGAGGCTTGGGATACTTAAAAGATTTATAGACTGCTAATAAGTGGCCAAGCTAGGAACTGAGATACCATCTCCCTTTAACTCCAAACCATACTTGTTTTTAACTTCGTGGATCTGCCTCACTCCACCCTTCCGGGTGGGAAGGGTGATAATCAGAGGCCTTTCTGGGAGGAAGAAAAGAGAGACGATGGAGAAATTGAAGAAACAGGGCAACGAAAGATTACAATAGAGGATGGGCAGTTTAGGCTTCACGCATCCAAACAGTAAATTATTCCGCATCGTCTGTGTGCCTGTGTGCCTGCTAGGCGCTGAAGTTAGGGATGGGTAAATCAGTACCTGCCCTCAAGGGGCTTACCTTCAGGTGAGAAGTCAAACAAGAAAATAGGTGACTGCACCTGAGCGCAGAAAGTGCCCAAAGTGGGAGAGGGCAGGGCGCCACAGTGGTCAACGTGGGCACTTATCTTGTGCTGAGTAAATGCTGGCAAATATAGAAGACTGGATACGAAAGGAAGAAAGGGCTGGGATGGAATGGGGCCGCGAAGGTGGGAAGGCTGGGGGAGACGAGGAACCTCAAGGACCCCCACCCCCAGTCCAGACACCCACGTCCCGCCCCCTCCTCTCAGGGCCGCGGAGGGCCCCGCAGCGAGGCCGGGGCGTGGAGACGCCCGCCTGCCCGGATCCCGAGTTCCCGGGGTTCCAGCGTCCCACCGGTCCCCGCCGGGCTGCTCAGGACTCGCCGGGCTGGGCTGGGCGGGTCCCCACCCCTCCGGCGCGCTCGCCCTCTCACCTTCACCTTCCCGGCCTCGCGGCGGCCATCATGCCCCTAACGTCACCAGACGGCGCCACCCCGGAGAGAGGCGGGAGGAGGAGGGAGGTCGCTCACGTCACTAGCCGCCGCACGTTTGCCGCCCTGGCCCTGATCAATCGGTGGACTCCGAGCTCAGGCGGTTAGACCCTATCACTCCTTACGGGTCAGGGGGTCTGCCGGCTGAGAGCCCCGAGAGGCGGCTCAGCGGGCTCGCTTACCGCCGGGGCGTCCCAAGCCAATGACGTCAGCAGAAGGACTCCAGCTGCATCGTGGGGGCTGTAGTTCTTCCGGGCGCCCGTCAGGGCGGGGTGGGCGGGGCCTCGAGCTGTCCAAAGGCCAAGAAAACAAGGGCGTGGGTTAGAGGTTCCCGCTTTTTCGTCTGTTGCACCAGAGCCTGACCCTAAGGCCCTTGGCGGCTCTGTAATCCCAACCTGCGTTTTGTAATTTTAGAGAAGAGCTCTTAAGAGAAAGAGAGGAAGCAAACTTGGGCCTGTTGCCCTTCGGTTGACTTTGAGGAAATGAGAACAGCACCGGTCGCGGAGCAGGCAGGGTGCCTAACATACATGCATTTTATTTAACCTTGAGGACATTCCCTGGAGGCTCAGAGGAGACATTATTCCAGCTCACATATGGCAGACCACTGGGCCTCATTATGTGCCAGGCGCTAGGACACAGCAGTGAACAGGTTGTCTGGTGGCCTCAGCCACGGCAGGGAAGGTTTGAAGCCTATGTTCTCTCTCCAGTACCGCAGCCACCAGCCACGTGTGGCTATGGAGCCCCTGAAAGGTGGCCAGTGCCAATTGAGATGTGCTGCAGACTTGTACCAAAAAAAAAATAATAATAATAATAATAATAATACACACACACGTATATATATACACACACACACATATATACATATGTATATACACATATATCCATATATCCATATATCTATACACATATACATATATATCTATATATACATATGTAGGCACATATACATACATATATACACATATATCTATCTACATATATAGATATAGATATATACATATGTATCTATACATACATATATATATAGGCACCTGGCTGGCTCAATTGGAAGAACATATGACTCATGATCTTGGGGTTGTGAGTTCAAGCCCCATTGTGGGGTATAGAGATTACTAAAAAATAAACTTTAAAAAAGGTAAACAATTTCATTAATGCTTTTAGGTTGACTATATGTTAGTGATCATATTTTGGATAAAGTGAGTTAAATAAAATATATTGCTAACATTAAGTTCACCTGTTTCTTTTTACTATTTAAAATGTGGCTACTAAAACATCTAAAATTGCATAAAATGGCTCGCTGTGTGATATTGGGGTTTATGACAAATATATATTTTGTCTTCATCCACTGTTTCTATAAATTGGGTGTCTCTTGTTATTCATAATGAGCCCCTTTCAACCACACCTGGGTTTATGTGACTGCGGTAACTTTTGGAAACCCCCTAAGGATTGAGGCTGGTTGCCAGGGGAACCAACAATGTGATTAGAGGGTTGGAATTCCAGCTCACTACCTGTAAGCAGAAAGAGTTAGGGGTTCCCAGGAAAAGACAGACATAACTTTCCTGACATAAGTCATTTTAGGGGTGCCTGGCTGGCTCAGTCAGTACAGCATGTAACTCTTGGTCTCAGGGTCATGAGTTCAAGCCCCACACTGGGCATGAAGCCTACTTTTAAAAAGTGGGGGGCACCTAGGTGTCTCAGTCAGGTAAGTGTCTGACTCTTGATTTTGGCTCAGGTCATGATCTCTGGGTTCGTGAGATCAAGCCCCAAGTTGGGCTCTGTGCTGCATCAGGCTCTGTGCTGACAGCACTGAGCCTGCTTGGGATTCTCTCTCTCTCTCTCTCTCTCTCTCTCTCTCTCTTTCTCTTAAAATAAACAAACTTTAAAAAAAAAAAAAAGTAATTTTCAGCTCCCCACCATCCCATTGAAGAATGCTAGAACAGCCACACCCAGGCCAGGAGATAAGCTAATCACATCAGGACAATAATCAGTGGTGAAATCCTCAGTGTTGATTCCAAAGTGAACAGTAACCTGACACACATTCTTGAGCTATCTCTGCAGGATCTAAACCCCTCTGAGCACTCAAATAGAGGGCCAATTGGAGCCAGAAAACTGATGCTGACTTTTGCCAGCCCTCTGGAATTTGACCCGGACTCAGTCACCTTCAGATGACTTTTGCCCCCAAGTCCCCGCTGTATTCCCCCTTGTGCCAGCCCCTTCATGCATATGCATGCACTCTTACCTTAAAACTTCCCCGATGTTGTTTCTGGAGACACTGCTTTGGGAAATATCCTTAGTGTTCTCCTTTTGCTTGTTTCACGGAAATCCCTTCCTTTTCCTATTCTTTGGCTCGGTTGTGAATTTTGGCTCAAAACCCATCAAGAGGAGAGCCCAGGTTGGGTAACAAATTTGGCAACTCTGGTGGGAACTCTCACCTAACCCCTTCGAGTTCCTTCTGTGGGGAAGGGCATGAGAGAATCCCTCTTGATGCCTGATTTGTTGAGTCACCTCAACTCGCTGAATGAGCTCAGTGGCTGTGCCAAACATTTTTTTAACGTTTACTCATTTTTGAGAGACAGGGCGTGAGTGGGGAAGGGGCAGAGAGAGAAGGAGACACAGAATCTGAAGCTGCCTCCAGGCTCTGAGCTGTCAGCACGGAGCCCAACGCAGGGCTCGAACCCATGAAGTATGAGATCATGACCTGAATCAAAGTTGGACGCTTAACCAACTGAGCCACCCAGGCGCCCCCCCTCCCCCAAACATTTTAATCAGAGAGTCCCTTCTTAACCAACTGAGCCACCCAGGCGCCCCCCCTCCCCCAAACATTTTAATCAGAGAGTCCCTTCGGAGAGGTCAATGGCAATTATCTCACAAATCAGATTAGGGTTCTGCCGCTATCTCAAGGGGAGAAAAGGAGGGCTGGAGGTCTGAGCCGCTATCTGGTCTGGTCTGGTCTGGTCTGACTGGGGAGTCAGGACTTGTAAGACGTCCTTGTCTCCCCAAGTTCTGGAGGCTGAGAAGGGATGCCTGATCATTGAAGGCCTCCGTGAGATAGATCTCAGGTTCTGGAGATTGTCTGCAAATTGGGTAGAGAGGTGCCAGTTTGGTATACCTCAACCAGCTGGGTGTCCACTTTTAAATGATCAACGGAAAGAGCTTACTTACCAACTCTCTGCAGGACATTTTCAGTGGGCTGAGAAGAGCTGAATTTGTGCGAACACTAACCCTTATTGCAGATCTCTTCGTAGTTGGAGAACGTTTGTAAAAGAGCTCCATTTGATTGGTTATAAGGCAAGTGCTCATCAAAATTCAGCATTCGAGGGACGCCCAGGTGGCTCAATTGGTTAAGCATCCAGCTCTTGATTTCAGCTCAGGTCATGCTCTCATAGTTCATGAGTTCAAGCCTTGCATCAGGCTCCGCACTAACAGTATGGAAACTGCTTGGGATCCTCTCTCTCTCCCTCTCTCTCTGCCCCTCCCCAGCTCATGCTCTGTCTCTCTGTCTCTCAAAAATAAATAAACATTAAAAAAAAGAGGATTTTATTTTTTTTAAGTAGTCTCTACACCCAATGTGGGGCTCAAACTCACAACCCTGAGATCAAGAGTCACTCACTCTGCTGATCAAACCAGCCAGGTGCTTCTGTAAGTACACTCTTAAAAAGTTTCCAAAATTTTTGGTTACTTCAAACTTTGAAGTTTTTCTGGGTCAAATAATAAATTGGGTTCGATTCAATGGATATCTAAATCTTTTCCAAATAAGATCCTGGTATAACCATTCACAATTGCTTACCACTTAGTTTCCACTAGACATTAAGGTTTCTGAAAATTAAAAATATAATTAAGAATACTGAAAATAATAAGGGAAACAACTGTATGCAAGGAAAGATACATGTTTTTGGCAAGAAAGGTATAAGGAATGGGGATACTTTTTTTTAATTCTATTTTTTTTTTTTGTTAAAATTTTTTTTCAACGTTTTTATTTTTATTTTTGGGACAGAGAGAGACAGAGCATGAACGGGGGAGGGGCAGAGAGAGAGGGAGACACAGAATCAGAAACAGGCTCCAGGCTCCGAGCCATCAGCCCAGAGCCTGACGTGGGGCTCGAACTCACGGACCGCGAGATCGTGACCTGGCTGAAGTCAGACGCTTAACCGACTGCGCCACCCAGGCGCCCCAATTCTATTTTTTTTTTAATTTACATTCAAATTAGTTAGCATATAATGCAACAAGGGAATACATTTTTTTAAGAAAATAATTTTGTCCTAAAATGAGACTGGTTGTTATTTTTTTCTAATACTTTAATGTTTTAATTTAATTTTTGAGAGAGAGAGGGAGAAAGCGTGAGCATAAGTTGGGGAGAGGCAGAGAAAGAGGAAGACACAGAATCTGAAGCAGGCTCCAGGCTCTGAGCTGTCAGCATAGAGCCTGACGAGGGGCTTGAACTCACGAGCCTTGAGATCTTGACCTGAGCATCTGACCCGAAGTCAGATGCTTAACCGACTGAGCCACCCAGGGGACCCAATATATTTTTTTAAGATTTTATTTTTTAAAGTAATCTCTACGCTCAGTGTGGGGCTCAAATTCACAACCCCAAGATCAAAACTTGCATGCCCCACCCACTGAGCCAGCCAGGCGCCCCCTGAATCTTATCAATATTAAGAGCTAAGTTTTCCCAAAAAGTTAAATACAGAACTACCCTACAACCCAGCAATTGCACTACTAGGTATTTACCCAAAGGATACAAGAATACTGATTCGAAGGGGCACATGCACCCACCCCAATGTTTATTATGAACAATAGCCAAATTATGGCAAGAGCCCAAATGTCCATCGACTGATAAGTGGATAAAGATGTAGTATATACATACACATAATGGAATATTATTCAGCCATCAAAAAGAATGAGATATTGCCATTTGCAATGATGTGGATGAAGCTAGAGTATATTATGCTAAGGAAAATAAGTCAGTCAGAGAAAGACAAATAGCATATGATTTCACCCATATGTGGAATTTAAGAAACAAAACAGATGAACATAGGAGAAGGGATAAAAAAAAAAAGAGAGAAGCAAACCATAAGAGATTTTTTTAAGTTTATTTATTTTGTGTGAGAGACAGCAGGAGTGGGTGAAGGAAGGCAGAGAATGTTGCATCCACAGGACTCCTGAAACAGAATGCTACGGGCACCAGTGACAGTCACAACAAAGTTTATTGCAATGAGAAGCAAGGCCGACCGATTGGGACCGACACTCTTGACCAGAGTGTGGCCTCGAACAGCCGGGGTACAGAGTTTTTATAGCCAACCACATCGTCTTATGATCACCTAGGAACAGAACAAAGAAATAGTTCCCAGATGGGGGTAGAAACAGTTCAGACCTGCCCTTGCCCCAATCCAATCAAACACTAATCCAGTTGATTTTCCTTGAACTTTTGTTCCCTTGATTGATAGGATAAGGCTGTTATCTCTTAACCTACAGCATTAAAACAAAGCTGTTATTTCTCAAGGCTACAGGTTAGCCCTAACACTACAATTTAACCCTTACAAGAGAGGGAGAGAAAGAATCCCAAGCAGGCTCTGTGCTGTCAGCTCAGAGCCTGACATGGGGCTTGAACCCACGAACTAGGAGGTCATGACCTGAGCCAAAATCAAGAGTCAGATGCCCAACCAACTGAGCCAGCCAGGTGCCCAAAGATTTTATTTTTTTAAAGTAATCTGTACACCCAGCATGGGCTTGAACTCCTAACCCTGAGACCAAGAGTTGCTTACTCCCCAGACTGAGCCAACTAGGCGCCCCAAGGAGAACAGATTCTTTTCTCTTTTTTTTAATGTTTTTTATTTTTGAAAGAGAGAGAGAGAGGGAGAGAGAGAGAGAGAGTGTGTGTGTGTGTGAGTGGGGGAGGGGCAGAGAGAGGGGGAGACACAGAATCTGAAGCAGGTTCCAGGCTCTGAGCTGTGAGCTGTGAGCACAGCTTGAACTCAAGAACTTCGAGATCAAGACCTGAGCCGAAGTCGGACGCTTAACCAACCAAGCCACCCAGGCGCCCCTAGATTCTTACTGAACCTATGCAGATAACTGTAATTGCCATCAGAGTAAGAATACTCACTGAGAGTTTCCAAGTTTTAGAGGGATCAGGTAGGGAGAAAAAGAGAAATGTTTCAATTTGTTCACAAAGGAATATTTTACCAAATTTCTGTAAGTCACAGATATGTTAAGAGAAAAAGTTTCCTTAAATCTGGAAGAGCAAACATTGAAGAACCAACAATGTGTCACGTGAGAGTGATTAAAAATTATAATCATTTTCCTTAATTCATTTAGCCCCACGTTATTCTTGTTCTGTTTGAATGCAGTTTTTCCATTAGTTCTGAAAATTCTTACTCAGTTTTAGTTTTAGGGTCTGAAGGGTATCAAAAACTTGTATTCATCAAAAGTCCTGTCCATGAATCTCCTTGAAGATGAAAAACATTCGTAAGAGCATCAGAAGAATAATTGTAAATGACGAAAGACTCAAAACTGGCCCTGGGTAGGGGTGCCTGGCTGGCTCAGTTGGTGGAGTGTGCGACTCTTGATCTCAGGGTTGTGGGTTCGAGCCCCATGTTGGGTATAGAGAGTGTTTAAAAATGGAATCTTTTTTTCTTTAATAAAATCCTTAAAAAAAAAAAAAGGTCATGGTTAACAATCTGATGACAGCACATTATGACATACCTGACAAGGAAATTTGGTTATTTCTGGGACACACAACATTTCAATAACTAGAATTACAAGTGATGACATTATACCATGGCATAGTAAAACTTCAGGAATTTCATATAATTTCTATGACAACTATAGCATTTACCCATACAATATAACCGGAGGGAGTTTATCATCACTTATTTGACAATCCTTCCCATGGGATTGAAGATGCCAAATAAATAAGTTTATTTTTGATCAGTCAAAAAACTTCCCTTAGAGGAGCCTGGGTGGCTCCGTCGGTTAAGCATCTGACGTCGGCTCAGGTCATGATCTTGAAGTTCTTGAATTCAAGCCCGGCGTGGGGCTGTGTGCTGACAGCTCAGGGCCTGGAGCCTGCTTCGGATTCTGTGTGTCCCTCTCTCTCTCTGTATTCATCCTGTCCTGCTCCTGCTCTGTCTCTCTCTCAAAACAAACAAACAACAACAACAAACACTGAAACACACACACACACACACACACACACACACACACACACACACAAAATTTTTTAAACCCAAAAAGAATGAAATCTTTAAAAAAATGACTTGTTTTACAAAGTAGTTTTAATTTGGCTATTTTTGATGGAAATGAGGGTGATTTTGCAGAGAAAAATGTTTCAGTTACACATACTTATGGATGTTAAATTCCAGTTCTGATCGTCTTTGAGTGTTTGTTGGTTGGCCTATGAAACTGGGCTGGATCCTGAATTCTTATCTCGAATATCTAGCTATAATTCACCAAACTAAAGTTTTCAATTTTCTCCCATTCTTGGACTTGACGAAACCTGTCTTTTCCCCTTAAAGCCCTGCAAACCGGAGCTAGGTACCTGGAGGCAAACTTCAGAGAAACTTCTACAGTGGCCCGTGTTTATGCCATGTTTGTGCCTGTTGCTGTCTGAGTCATTCAGAATGATCGCGGGAGACCTCGGGAGAGAGGCTATACAGAAGAGTGTGTACTGTGTTAAAAACTCACAGAATAAACTCTGACTCTGCCTCTAGCCAAGGCTGTGTGAACTAGGACTTTGCCTGGGGAAGGTCGGCAGGTGGATTTTACTGCCTCTGGGGAATTTAAACACCTTGTTTTTTTACAGATACTTTCACTGGAAGGATGGAGGTTTTCCTTGTGGAGCTGAAGGGGCAGATGGGGTAATCAAAGGGTTGCCTGCGGGAGGATTCCTAGCTTTGGTCTTGCCTGAACAATACAAAGTGATAATGGACCAGCATTTGTTTTTAAAATAACTCTGGGTGTGGCCCGTGCTCTAGGGACAAAATAGAAGCTACAGGCTGCCTGCAGGGCACAATCATCTAGAATGGTCTTAAGTAAAAGGCACCTTTGGGAAATGCTCTGGGGAGATTGAGAGCCTAGATGTCCCTTGGGGGGGACCGTTGAAAGCTACAACCAGACTTTAAGTGGGGAAGACCTTACCTGATGCTGAAACTGAATAAGCGATAAAGCTTATAATTCCCATAGGGGACTGTCATGTCTGCCCTCAACAAATACACAAATATGAGCCTGCCTTTATCAAATGAAATAAACTCCATTCCTATGAACCAAGTGACTGGGTTTGCTTGAAGATCTGGAAATCAGGGTCATCTCAGGATCAGCTCAGCCCTATCTCAACAGGACCCGACTTGATGCTATTAACCACTCACCCTTTTAGAAAGCTACAGAAGGGGGCACCTGGGTGGCCGAGTCGGTAAAGCGTCTGACTTCAGCTCAGGTCATGATCTCACGTTTCGTGAGTTCGAGCCCCGTGTTGGGCTCTGTGCTGACAGCTCGGAGCCTGGAGCCTGCTTTGGATTCTGTGTCTCCCTCTCTCTCTGCCCCTTCTCTGCTCATGCTGTCTGTCTGTCTCTCTCTCTCAAAAAGAAATAAGGGGCGCCTGGGTGGCTCAGTCGGTTAAGCGGCCGACTTCGGCTCAGGTCACGATTTCACGGTCCGTGAGTTCGAGCCCCGCGTCGGGCTCTGTGCTGACAGCTCAGAGCCTGGAGCGTGTTTCAGATTCTGTGTCTCCCTCTCTCTGACCCTCCCATGTTCATGCTCTGTCTCTCTCTTAACGTTAAAAATAAATAAACGTTAAAAATTTTTTTTTAATTTTTTAAAAAAAGAAACATTTGAGAAAACTAAAAAAAAAAAAAAAAAAAAAAAAAAAGAATGAGGAATGCAATATCCAAGTGTAGGGAGGGCAGATTTTATAAACAGAAAGAGTAAAGAGCTCCTAGAAAAAAGAAAGACAGACATAGCTTTCTTGATGTAAGAAAAGTCATTTTAGGCCCCAGAGGCATTTTGTTAAAGAATGTAAGAACAAACAGCCACTCTCAGGCTTGGAGATAGCTTAATGATATCAAGACAATAATCAGCAATAAAACTCCCAGTGCTGATTCCAAAGACTGACCTGATGCACACTGAATTATCTCAAAGTGCCCTTTGAGCACTCAGATATGGACCAGAGAATTGAAGACCCTTACCCTATCCAGCCCAATCCCATGCTGTATTCCCCACGGCACAAGCCCCTTCATGAATATGTATGTACCCTTACCTTAAAACTTCCCTAATTTTGCTGTTGGGGAGACACTGCTTTGGGTCATGTCCCCAGTGTTCTCCTTACTTGTTGCACATAAACCCCTTCATTTTCCTATTCTTTGGCTTAGTTGTGTCTTTTAGCTTGACACTCACTAAGAAGCAAACATACTCCCTTGGGTAACATTCTCCCTCAACCTCCTGGGAGGAGAGAGGACTGAAGATTGACTTGATCATAAATGGCCAGTGGTTTAATCAATCGTGCCTATGCAATGAAGCCAAGCTTTCCGGCTTGGTGAACACATAGAGATATAGGGAGGGTGGTGGGCCCAGAGAGATGG
Organism: Felis catus; assembly: GCF_018350175.1. NCBI lineage: Eukaryota > Metazoa > Chordata > Mammalia > Carnivora > Felidae > Felis > Felis catus. Next base: position 8,752,151 of record NC_058375.1, on the reverse strand, counting down.
TGAGAGTTCCTTGCCCCATCCCACATACCTGGCCCTACACATCTCTTCTATCCGGCTGTTTCAAAACTGCAATCTTTTTTTTTTTTTTTAAAGATTGACTATTTTGCTTTAAAAAAAAAAACTTTTTTAGTGCTTATTTATTTTCGAAAGAGAGACAGAGCATGAGCAGGGGAGGGGCAGAGAGAGAGGGAAACACAGAATCTGAAGCAGGCTCCAGGCTCTGAGCTGTCAGCACAGCGGACTTGAACTCACAAACCTCGAGATCATGACCTGAGCTGAAGTCGGGCGCTTAACCAACTGAGCCACCCAGGCACCCCCAAAACTGCAATCTTTTGTAATAAACCACTAATCTAGGAGGTGAAGTGTTTTCCCAAAATCCGTGAGCCATGCTTGCAAGTTAACCGAACACGGGATAGGGTTGTGGAAATCTCCAATTTATAACTGGTCAGTCAGCAGCTTAGGTGACAATTTGGATGGGTGATTGGTGTTTAAATGGGGGTGTGTGCGGGGGACAGTCTGGTAACAACACTGAGCCCCTAACCTGTGGACTCTGATGCTATCTCCAGGTAGATCGTGTAGAATTGAGTCACATTTATAGGATACGCTTTTGGTGTCTACCGAGAATTGGAGAATTGCTTCGTGTGGCTTGGTGATCAGAAGTGGAGTATCATGTAGAATAAAAAGGAAAACAGTAGTTTTTCTCTGCAGTTGGATTTGTGGCTCACATTATATTTCTACTACACAGCACTGCTTTATAAGCATGGTCGAATCTTGCCACAAATACTTGAAGAGGCAAATCAGTAGCCGCACACCGACCAGCTTATCAGTTCCCAGTAAAGTTGATCCAAGGGAACGTTCCAGCTCTGAGTGAAGCAGCAGCCTCATGTCTAGATTCGGACTCTGCACTGTGAGGCCACTCCCAGACGTGGCCTCTGGGTGTGGCCAGGCCTTTGGGATGGGGCACATACCAGGGCCTGTGACCCACTGCCTGGTAGAGTGGCTGTTTCCTCCTTCTAGCTCCCTGGCCTCCCTAAGGGGACCAAGGGCAGGAAATGAGTTCCATTTCCTTTCTCTTCTTTGGCAGAATCTTGCCCAAGTCAGGTGGAGGCCTGGAGGTTCTCCCTCCTCAACTTGTCTATTTCTGCGAGCTGTGGCCTAGGTCCTGGTCATGTGACTGACCTGCTCCAGGAGGCTTGGAATCCACCCCCAGCCCTCTGGTCTGGCGCTCCAGCCAACACCCCAGCTTTCTCTCTGAAAGGGTTTCAAGCCATGAGGTTCTCATCAACAAGACTCCCCCAGTTCGACTGACAGTATTATAGGTGAGGGGTGCAGGGCAGGGCTGGGGCCCAATTACAGACCTTTCTTTTCTACATTACCTACTTCTATTTTGGATGGCTTTTTCTAGGTGGACAGGAATTGAGTCGTAATCAAAACCAGGTAGTAGTTGGGGCGCCTGGGTGGCTCAGGCGGGTAAGCATCTGACTTCGGCTCAAGTCATGATCTCACAGTTCATGAGTTTGAGCCCAGCGTGCTAAAAGCTCAGAGCCTGGAGTCTGTTTCGAATTCTGTGTCTCCCTCTCTCTGCCCCTCCCCAGCTCATGCTCTAGCTCTCTCTCTCTCCAAAATAAACATTAAATTTTTTTTAAAAGGTAGTAGTTAAAAACAACCCTGATACACACACACATATATGCACAAACCATCTCAAAAAGGACACCCAAGAAACAGATCAGGCATGGTTGCTTCTGGGGAGAATTCTGTAGCCAGGGGTGAGCAGGATAAGGATTAAGATTTCTACTATATGGGTGCACCTGGGTGGCCCAGTCGGTTAAGCGTCCGACTTCCGCTCAGGTCACGATCTCGCAGTTCATGGGTTTGAGCCCCGCGTCAGGCTCTGTGCTGACAGCTCGGAGCCTGGAACCTGCTTCAGGTTCTGTGTGTGTGTGTGTGTGTGTGTGTGTGTGTGTGTGTGTGTGTGTCTGCCCCTCCCTTGCTTGTGCTCTCTCTCTCTCAAAACTAAATAAACATTTAAAAAAACTTTTAAGTATATATAAAAAAGATTTGCACTATATGAATTTACTGTGAGACAATTAAAAAAACACAAACACTTAAAATTATCTTTAGAAAGCATACACAGAATCCATCAATGACATTGAAGCCATGAAGTCCAACCCTCCTTTTACAACCTGGGAAAATGAGCTTTTACAACCTGACCCCCTCCGCACCCCCCTCCGCCCCCCCTCCCACCCCCCCCCCCCCCAACAGCAGCCACCCTGCGCCTTGCTGGCTCCAGCCGCCTGGCCTGGAAAGTCTCCACTACTGGGAATCTCGTCCCCCTCCAAGGCCCCACTCAAATGGCATCTGCTACCAGGCTTCTGTCTCAGCACTGCTGGCATTTGGGGACAGTTAATGCTTTGGGTCAGGGGTCATCCCGTACATTGTAGGGTGTTTAAGAGTATGCGGGCCTCTGCCCACCGATGCAGATAACACCCCACCCCCCACCCCTTTCCTGGATGTCACAACCAAAAATGACTTCAGACATTGCCAAATATCCCCTGGGGAGAGAAATCACCCTCAGCTCAGAAGCACCGCATCACAGAAGACACTGGCACTTCCTGGGCACCGTGAACAGTGTTGCAGCTCTGATTTCTGTCCCACGGCTCGGGGAGCAAGGGACCAGATTTCTAACGAGGTCATATTCAAACCCCTTTCCCTACGCTTACTTGTGTGACCTGAACTGGCTTCTCCTAAGCCTCCAGTTCCTCATCTATAAAAAGGAAATGACAGAGGCGCCTGGGTGGCTCAGTCGGTTAAGCATCTGACTCTTGATTTAAGCTCAGGTCATGATCTCGTGGTTCGTGAGTTCAAGCCCTGCGTCTGGTTCTGCTCTGGAGGTGCAGAGGCCGCTTGGGATTCTCTGTCTCCCTTTCTCTCTCTCTGTCCCTCCCCTGCTCTTTCTCTCAAAATAAATAAGTAAACTTAAAAAAAAAAAAAAAAAGGAAATGACAGCCCCTACCCCAGAGGGCTGAGCACCTGACATACACAATGCTCAGCCCACAGCAAGGGATGGATAGAGGTTGGCCCTCAATATTAATAAACACCCCAAAGTGTTATCAGTGCTATAAGAAGAGTGTGTCCAGGGTGTGGTGGGGGCCACCAGGAGTTCTCTCTGATGCAGATCTCCAGAGATGAAGCATGCCCCAGGCGGCCAGCGCCGGGCTCACGTGTAAGGCTTTACGGAACACACAAATGACACCGGGATCATACGTGACTGGGTTTGGGAAACACAAGCCACCCGGTCTGCTGACACAGCCCTTCTTGCCAGCCACGGGCTCTTAAACCTCTCCCTGCAGACACTCGCTCGGACACGCGCACACTCACTCACCCAAGCATCTCCCACTCTGTGGTGTGAATGATCTTTAATAGAAACTCTCCTGTTTCTGTCTGTCCCTCTCTCCAGAGGCATCGGGACAGGGTGATTCACTGCAGTGTGCGGACATCTCACTCCCTCCCCCCACGCAGAGGATGGAGCTTTGGCATCGATGCCTTTCCTGTCTCCCAGGGGGGTTTCTGAGTCATCATCTCCAGGGGACAACATTCTGCTCCCACGACAGGAGCCACGGAGGAAGGGGCTTCGGCAGTCCTGGGGGCAGGGAGGGGGCGTGAATCTGATCCGGTCTCTGTGTCTGCCGGGAGCAGAAGTCCTGGGCTGCAGCTCTGCCCGGGAGAAGCTCCAGGGCTCCCTTCTCACACCTAGAGCACCTCTGGGCAGCCGGTTAAGCCCTTGTTCTGCTCAAGTCCCGCCCCATGGAAGAAGCAGACAAAGAGGACTGGGTATTTCAGGAAGATGGGTGGGAAAGGGCAAGTTGCCACAAAGCAATGAACATGCACTGCTGACTACAGGGCGCCTCCCTGGGCTGGGTCCAGAGCACCAGGAAAGCCCCAGCCAAGGAGGTGTATTCTGCCTCTGGCTCGCGGCCAAATCTCTCCGATGGTGGCTCCAAGAGCAATGGAGGTCAAGAGCCTGGAGGCTGGTCCAGGTTCCCTGGGGCCCCGACGCCCCAGAGTGCTGCCCGGCAGTGGTTGTTGGCAAAGAGGAAGAGGTCCGAGGTGGCTGGCCTGGCCAATTAGGGATCGACGAAGGACACGGCGATGTAGCGGGTGCCCCTGGTGGTGGGGAGCCCCTCGTGGTAGTGCGTGAGTCGCCCGGGGTGCATGAGGGTCCAGCCTTTCCGTGGGGCTCGGATGGAGCAGTTGTAGCGCAGGAACCGACAGCCCCCGCCCTGGGAGACAGGAAGCGTCAGTTCTCCCATGGGAAGCTGGGCCCTTCCCCCGCCGCCCTATCCCCCACCTGAGCCACTGCAGCCCAGTGTCCTCAGCCCAGTCTGCCGGGGATGCCTTGTAGAGTGGCAGCCACAGCTGCCTAAGGAAGACACTCAACTCAGCAAAGACAGAGGGAGCGAGAGCACTGACCTTGAGTCAGGCAGCCCTGGGCAAAGGTTGGCTACATGCTTTACTAACCCAGGCCTCAGTTTCCCCTCCCAGGAAACAGGCATGAACCTCACAGGGTCATGAAAATTAAGTGAGATGATCCAGGTGGGGGCTCAGGGCCAGGTTTCTCAACCTCAGCACTATGGACATTTGTGGGCAGAAAACCCCCCGTTTTTTAAATTGTGGTGAAATGTATGTAATTGAAACTTTACCATCATAAACATTTTTTAAGTACACAGTTCTGGCGGTACTTTCTCTTGTGGGGGGGCTGCCCTGGGCACCCCTGGCCTCTACTCACTAGATGCCAGTAGCACCGCCACAGCTGTGACAACCAAAAATGTCCCCAGGGGGTGGGGGCACAAAACCGGCCCCTAGGTGAACCCCTGATACATGGTAAACTCTCAAAAAAATTAGGGGATGCTTGTGTGGGTGTCCTTCACTGTGGCCCAGCCCAGGACTGAGTCCCCAAAATGCTTAGAAAATAGCAGCTTAAAAAAAAAAAAAAGAGGGGCGCCTGGGTGACTCAGCCAGTTGAGTGTCCAACTTTGGCTCAGGTCATGATCTCATGGTTTGCGAGTTCGAGCCCCACGTCGGGCTTTGCGCCGATACTGTGAATCCTGCTTTGGATTCTCTGTTTCCCTCTCTCTCTGCCCCTCCCCTGCTGTCTCTCTCTGTCTCTCTCTCTCTCTCTCAAAAATAAACATTAAAAAAAATAAAAAAAAAAACTAGCAGCTTAAGGAATGAGTGAATGAACAATGAATGAATGAATGAATGAATGAATGACTCCCTAGCTGAGCACACCTAGAGGCCTTCCTTGGGACCTTGAGGCCCCCAGAGCTGTCCCCTCTCCACCCCACGTCCTCCTGGTTTCCCCGGCTCTCCCCTCCAACCACCAGCCTGAGCCCCACACCCAGACTAAGCCCATCCTGCCATTTCCAAGGCAGCCTCTTCCTTCTGAGACTGATGGAAACCCTAATCTCCTTATCACCAACAGCTATCAGGCCTCGAGTACTCACTGCGGGTTCCCATAGGCAACCACCTGAATGAGCTCAGGGAACTGTCACAGCAGTTCTGTGGAGGGCCCTCTACATTTTCCCAGCTAAGATAGGAGGAAACTGAGAGCCTAAGAAACGTGTCTGAGGCCACAGAGCTGGTGAGCAGGTAGGCAGGTGCCGGTTTACGCAGTCTGACCTCTGACCTCCCGTGCCCACGCTCCACTGTGTCTGAAGTCCTTTCCCTCACAGACCTGGCACCCTCTCTCTCTCTCTCTGGTTCTTGGGCACTGGGCCCCGCAGGCCCCGCAGCCCCAACCACCCCGTGAGCAGCTCACCTCGTAATCCACGCCGACCCGGTTCAGGGCGATGTTGATGGTGAAGGTGGAGGCGTCGTGGTGCGGCATGAGGGACGGCTGCTCATCTGGCTTGTAGCGGACAACAAAGGCCAGGTCGAACTGGGCCTGTGTCAAGGGGGTGGGAGAGAGAAGCGGCTGGACAGAAGCCGCTGAAGAGCAGGAGAGGCAGGGGTGCAGAGGAGGGGCCCCTCACGCAGTCTTTGGGATGCTGGCTCCCTGAGGGCAGGTTTGTTCAACGCCGTGTTCCCCCCGTGCCTGGCACAGGGAAGGCTTTCAATAAAAACGTGCAGAGAGGGGAAAGGACAGAAGGAAGGGAAGGAAGAGAAGGGAAGGGAGAGGAGAGGAGGGGAGGGAAGCTAGGGTAGAAGGAAGGCAGCTCATCCGTACAACCCTTTATGGCAACTATGCAGGCTGCTGATTCGTCCGTCAAGGGCAGTGCCCAGGCAGTCAAAGCAGGTGTCTGGAGAAAGGCTTGTGTGTGAGGCGGTGATCAAGGGAGGGAAGGAGCACAAAAGGCAAAGGGGCAGTCAACAGGTACTCAGTGGGGAGCTAAAGGGAAATTGAGAGAGGAGTGAGTATGCTGGCCAGCGAGCCGGGGGCTTGTCTGCAAGCTGGGCAGAGGCATCCTTGAGGCAGGATTTAAGGACACGAAGGAAGGAGTCAGAGGAGTGACGTCATAGGCTGGAGGCAAGGCGGGCTGCCCCTACCCTGGACTCTTCCAGAGGCGCCCCCACCATGGGAGGAGACTTCACTCCCACCTGGAGACCAAACATTCAGGCCTCTCCCGCAGGCTGGGACCACTCTCTCTCCTTCCCCCCACTCTCCTCTCCCTAGCCACTCCCCCTACCATCCCCTCCCTGGCTACATCCCAGGCACACCCACCCTGGTATAATAGCCTGGGTAGAGCTTCTCGGTCATGGGGGCGATGTACTCCACCAGGAACTTGTGCCATTCCCGCTCGAAGCTGATCTGGTTCATGTGGATGTCGATGGTTGGTACGTTTTCGTAGCCACCCTGGATGCGGTTGTCCTGGAAGTGACCAAGGTGAGCGTGGTAAGCAGAATTCTAAGACGGCCGGCCGCCTGGTGTGTGGACTGCCCAACCGCCCCCACCCCACCTGTAAACACGATGGGATGAGGTTAGGGCAGAGGGCAAAGCGAACGGGCTCTGCAGATGTCACTGAGGTAACAAGTCAGTTGACTTTGGGTTGATCACACGGGAGAGTGCCCCGGGCGTGCCTTTAAATGAGCATCTTGAAGAGAGAGACTCTCCCGCTGGCCTGGAGGAAGCACGGGAATGAATTCTGCCACAGGAGCTTGGATTAGGACCCCGAGCCTCACCTGAGACCCCAACCCTGGCCGCCCCTCAACTGCAGCCTCGAGAGACCCCTGAGCAGAGGACCGGCTAAACCACATGTGGACTCCTAGAAACCCGGAGATGATACATGGGTGTTGTTTGATGCTGTTGAAGCTTCATGGTGATTTGCTACACCGCAGAAAAAAAACAGGTGCAGAGGGTCACAGGTTGGCTCAGGCACTAGAGTCCCAGCACTGACCTGGTCCCGGGAGCACAAAGGCTGGCCAGACCCCAGAAAGCATGGGCTATGCCGGTTCCTGGCCTCCGAAGATGATCTCACCACCAAAGCACGTGGATGAGGCTGGTAATCGGACCACTGGTTACTCCAGCTGCCAGGTCAAAGGTTAGCCAGGCTCTGAGGCACACAGGCCCAGGACCTCATGTGCCTTTAAAAATGCCCCCTGAACTTTCTGAACTACAGGTACGGGATTCCTCTTCCAGGGAACCACACGGCCTCTCAATCCAATATGCCACTTGCTTCTGCTGTCTGGTGAATGTGGCCTTAACGTCCCTAATTCTTCCTCATCCCACACTTGCTTGTTCCTCCCCCATTACACACCCAATCTGGTAAAGGAAGCTAAATCATTCTAGTAACAAACCAGGAACTGGAAATCTAGAATGTGAGATTAAGGCAGCTCAAAGTCACCTAGCGGTCATGGCAGCTTGGGGACCCATACTCCAACCCATTTCTTAAATCCCCTACTCCTCAGTGCCAGAGCACCCCCCGAAAGAGTCCCAGAGAGAGGGGTGCCTGGGCGGTTCAGTCGCTTAAGCGGCCGACTTCGGTTCAGGTCATGATCTCACGGTTTGTGGGTTCGAGGCTGACAGCACAGAGCCCACTTCAGATCCTTTGGCCCCCTTTCTCTCTGCCCCTCCTCTGTTCATTCTCTCTCTCAAAATAGATAAATAAACTTAAAACAAACAAGCGAACAAAGTCCCAGAGAGGTTGGCCAGCTTGTCAGGAAAACAGCCCAGAGGGCAGGCTCCCCCACATTTCCCAGCCCAGGCACCTGGGCCCCCACCTTGTTATCTCCCAGAGACCACTGGCCATAGTGTTCCATCTCCTCCACCAGCTCGTCGCAGGCCGTCTCCGTGAAGATGGGGAACCAGTAGACATCTGGGCAGGGCTGGGGAGGGCGGGGACGGAGGGGAGGACTCAGTCACACGGGTCCGGGTGGCACCGCTGCCTCTTCCCCCACCTCTCCCACCCCCCTGTGGAACCCGCCACAGGCAGGGCCCCTCAAGTGGCCCAGGCCCTTCCCCATACCCTGGTCCGTGAGCTGCTAAAGGGGGAAGGAAACTGAGCTCAGAGCTGGTCTTTCTCAGCCAAGGTCACAGAACTACCGGGGCAGAGCCAGGAAGGGAATGTGCGTACGGAGGGAGGACAGCCCAGCAGGCTTCAGGGCAAATAGAGAAGCACTGTTTCTTACTACTGGCCCCTGGTCCACGGTTGAGACCACATTTGGGGACATTTTCCTCTTCCTCGCCTGGGCCAGGAGAGCAACCCAAGGTCCCGAGGCCCCTGCAGACTCCAGCTGGGAAGTACCAACAGGAGGAAGGACCAGCCCACTGCCCATGCTCTTGCCCAAGTGCTTCCAGAGCACAGAAAGATGCCTCCCCTTCTCTCCTGGGGCAGCTAATTGCCTTCCTCTGCCCTCCACCCCCCTCAGCAGGTGTAGGGTGTGAATCAGCACCTTTGTTCCCAGAGGCACCCGGTCCTTACCATCTCTACCAGCTTCCCTGCCAGGGCCTTGGTGTAGTTCTCGTGGATGTACTTCTCCTTCCAGTCCTGGGGTGGGGGGAGGGGAGTCGGTTGGGGTCCTCAGGCCTGGCCCGGGCCAGCTGGGGCTCACTCTTTGTCCGACTCCATGGGATGCTCCAAGAGGGGGTTCATCCCCCTCCCAGGCCCCCTGCAATGCGGGTGAATGTGTGCACGCCTGGGGGAGGGGGTACGCACCATGCCCACCGGGTGCAGGTGTATGATCTGGGCACACAGTATGCCTGCAGGAGCTGGTGTCTTCACGTGTACCTACATGCGTGTGCATGTGTGTGCAGGTCTGCATACAGGTATGTGCATGTGCCCAAGTCAGCCATAAGCTCACAATGTCTAGGAACGCCGTCACCACTTTCTCCTCCTCTGATCTTCTCGACACCCTCAGAAGTGAGTGAGGCTGAGATAGTATGCCCATTTTAGAGCTAAGATAACTGAGACCCCAAAGGTCGAGCGGCTCAACTAAGTCACAGCTGAGGGTCCACAGACCCAGGCCTGACTCCTGGTCTCCCCTCCACTAGATGGCGCTGCCTCTCCAGAGCCCGCATCTCCCAGCCCAAACCCTGCCCCACCCGGTCCCCCGGGGTGGAGGAAGGCAGGTGGCAGGTAGCCCTCAGAGCCCCAGCCCTTCTCAGGCTGAGCAGGAGTCCCCTTACACCACTGGCTCGCTGGGGTCCCTTCCTCTCCCTCCCCTGCCCATCCACCCAGGACCTCACCTCGGGGTTGCTGAACACCTCCCAGAGGTCGTTGTGGAGGTGGCTGGTCTGGTAGCTGTCCAGGGAGAGCAGGTGGCCAAAGGTGTGCCGGTTGGTCAGGTACATGAACACATCCTGGGGAGAACAGGACGGATGGAAGAGAGCCCCTCTCCCCCACCAGTCCCAGGAGAGAGAGGCATGGCTGCAGCCTCCTCTGTCCATCAAGTTGGAGATCAGGGAACCAAGTGCGGGCACCCCATCTCGTCTCCCTAGCACCCGGCCAGGCCTGACATGGATACAATCAAGGAGGGCTTCCTGGAGGACTGAATGGGAATCAAAGAACCAATGTTGATGGTGTAGAAGCAAAGAATGGTGTCTGATCCTGAAGTTCAGAGCACAGGAAGACACCATCATGCTGCCACATTTAAATAAAAATAACCACAGTCGGGGGCACCTGGGTGGCTCAGTCGGTTGAGCATACGACTTGGGCTCAGGTCATGATCTTACGGTTTGTGAGTTCAAGCCCCATATCGAGCTCGCTGCTGTCAGCCTATCAGCACAGAGGCCACTTTGGGTCCTCTGTCCCCCTGTCTCTGCCCTTCCCCCGCTCACTCGCGCTCTCTCTCAAAAATAAATATGCTTAAAAAATAAAATAACCACAAAAACATATTGGGTGGGGCACGGGGAGAGGGCAAGGGCGTCTCTTCGGCACATTACTCGGGGTACATTTAGGTGGAGAGTTTAGGGTTTTTTGGCTGTGTTGAAAATGTCAATGAAACAGATGCTGTGAAAACTGGGTCCACTAAAATGGTCCCCACGGACCCTAAGGACCAGCCCTCATGCCTGATGCCCCGAGTGCCCCCCACCAGGCCCTGGCACCTCAGAAGCTCGAGGCCTAAGGCGACACGATCCAGACCACCTTCTCCATCAACGGGCCCCCCCCCCGCCCCCCGCCAACTGCCCAGCCCTGCCGACCTGCTGCCGGATATTGGCACAGAAGGCCATGTCGGGGTCCAGCTTGCTGTGGTGGAACAGGTCTGTCTGCAGCAGCTCAGCCCGCAGGGCACTGCCCTTGATCAGGTAGATGTTGGAGATGTAGGGCACGTTCCAGACGCCACTAAGGGCGAGAGAGGAAGATGGAGGGGGCTGCAGGCCGTCATAGGCTAGAGATCAGGGCCCCGGGGGAGGAGGCAGTCAGAGGCCGGGAGGGCACAAGAGTGCTGACTTGATTCCCCTACCCTGGGCACATGGGCTCAGGACAACTGCCAGGAAGTCCTTCCCTGTGTCTGACTGCAGTCTTCCCTGCTTTGGGTTTCGCAGGAATTCGAGGGCAACAAGGACAGGAATATTGGGGGAAGACGGGTGAGGGCGTTCCCATCCCGCAGGTACTCACACGCGCCGCCCCTGCACAATGTCCACATAGTCCTCGGAGCGGGCGTAGTAGCCATCTGCGCTCAGGGCCCCCCAGAAGTTCGACCACAGCCTCCCATGGCGGGTCATCAACGGGGCGATGACGTTCCTGAGGAAGGGAGCACCTCAGCGGGAGTCTCCCTGCCCACTGGGAGTTTGGGGCAGATCTAATTAGGTGCGGGGCGGGGGGTGGGGTGGGGGGAGGAGTGCCCTTTCAACCCGCAAGTGGGGCCTGGAGGAGGGTGGGTTGGCCCATCTGGTTCGTGCTCCCTCCAACAGGGCAGCCGGGAGCGGAGGGCAGGAGGGGCGGCTTGCAGCAGGGAGGAGGGAACATCTTGGACCAAGACAAGGTTGCCGGGCTGGGGCAGGCCCAGGGTGGGAGTGAGGCCAGGGTGAAGGCGGAGAAGAAAGGCATGGCGGGGGGCCGGGGGGGCCTGGAGCAGGGGCCCGGGCTTAGAGGGCCAGCCTGCTGCAGCCCACCCACAGCCTCACTTGTTCTGCTCGATCAGCAGGCGCAGGGTTTTAGGCTCCGTCAGGGCCACGTCAGCATCCACGCTGAAGTAGTAGGTGCAGCCACGGTCCTGTCGGCACAGATCCCTGCAGGTAGGGGTTCCGGGGTCAGCAGAGGGGTCCCAGGGTCCCAGAGCAGCGCTGCAGCCTTACTCTCCAGGCCTGCCCCCCTCTGTGACCACAGGGAACCAGCCAAAGGTCTTTAGAGGGGTCAGGCCAGCCCTGGTGCAGGTTGGGCCCGGCAGCCTTGACCCCGAGACCCAAACCCTGGGCTGTTAGGCTCTCAAGATGAATGCCCGGAGCTCAGCGACCGCTATCAAGTGCCCTGAAAACCGTCGTACTGGGGAGAACACGGCCCACAGACAGGTTCGTACACCGCCCAGGGCTAGGGGGTAAACCGGTTCTGCCCCTTCTGAAGTGTAGTTTGGTCACCCGTACCAAAAGCCTTACAAATTTATGCTCTTTTTGTTAATCTGGCCCAGGGCTCAGCAACGTACAGCCTGTGCTCCAAATCCAGCCCACTGCCTGGTATCGTTGTAGGTCGTGAGCTAGGAATGGCTTCACGTTTCTGAATGGTTGGGGGAAACGAAAATCAAAAGGAGTCACATAAAAATCATATGAGGGGTGCCCGGGTGGCTCAGTTGGTTAAGTGTCTGAGGTCGGCTCAGGTCATGATCTCATGGCTCGTGAGTTCGAGGCCCGCGTTGGGCTCTGGGCTGACAGCTCGGAGCCTGGAGCCTGCTTCGGATTCTGTGTCTCCCTCTCTCTGCCCCTCCCCACTCATGTTCTGTCTCTCTCTAGCAAAAAATAAATAAACATTAAAAAAATTTATTTTCAGGGGCGCCTGGGTGGCTCAGTTGGTTAAGCATCCAGCTCTTGGTTTCGGCTCAGGTCATGATCTCATGGTTCAGGGGTTCAAGCCCCACATCGGGCTCTGTGCTAATGGCACGGAGCCTGCTTGGGATTCTGTCTCCCTCTCTCTCTGCCCCTCCCCTGCTCGCTCTCCGTCTACCTCTCTCTCAAAAATAAATAAATACACATTTTTTTTAAAAGTTAAAAAAAACTTATTTTTGAGTCGTATGAAATTCAAATTTCAGTGTTCGGAAGTAAAATTCATGGGAGCACAGCCACGCCCATCTGTGCTACAACCTCAGGGTCAAGTGGGCGTGGCAGAAGAACCTTCCTGGAGGTTCCACAGCCTTGGATCTGGACTAATTCTTCCACAGTCAACAGGGATTACTTGTTTGTTTTAATAATAAAGGCAAAATCAGAGATCGTCTCTCGAATTGTCCTTGTTTACCTACTTCTGGCTTTCCAGTTCTTCCTCTTTCTCTGATTTGCTTCCTGCACCCAAATGACACTGCTCAGCCCTACCCAGGAGCCCCCAGGTTGGCAGGGCAGTGCCTATTTCCCCATTTGACAGTTGGGAACGCTGAGGCCCAGAGAGGGGCCGGAACTTGCGGGAGACCACACGCAGCCTTCTGAACTCCTTTGTCTCCTGGCCTGATGCCCCCTGACACCATGGCCCCCCTGCCCACTACCGTCAGCAGAGATGACCGTGGTGCCCCAGCCCCCAACTCACGCGCCCACGTTCCTGGCGTCAGCGTTTGCCACCCGAACCTCAGGGCCCACCAGTTTCACGGACTGGTACTCGCTGCCATGCTCTGCCAGGAACTGTTCCACCTGAGCCTTGTGGTGTTGCTCCTAGGGGTGGGGGATGGGAGGGTGAAGATGGGGACAGTGGTTCCACCCCAGGACCACAGCACCCCTGATCCTGCAAGCCACTCCCCTTCATTCCTCACACACCCTTGGCCATTGGCTTTCCTATCTCCAGACCTCTGCCCATGTCCATGCCAGCCTTTCTGCCTGGAGTGCCCTTTCCCAGCCATCCCTGACCAGGCCAGGCCCACCAGCCTCTTAAAAGCCTCTGTCGCTTGGACAGCATCCCCGACCTCATATCCAGAGTCGTTGATTCTGCCGGTCTGGAACGAGGCCCAGGGACCTGCTTCGCTACAAAATGCTCCGCGTGATCCTTGGACTGCACTTTGAAAAACAACAGTCCATTCCCCAGGCCCCTTGCAGGGGGAAGCGGACAGATCAGGATTTTTAGGATCAAACCCAGGATTCAGAGCGAAGCCCAGCTCTGCTACCATTAGTTGTGCGGCCTTGGACAAGCCACCTCACCTGCCTCAGCTTCCATTCCCTCCCTTGTAAAATGGGAGGGCAACTGAGCCTAAGTCCCAGGGTTCCTGTAAGGAGGCGACAAATCAGACCGGGCTCACAGGTCTTTAAAGACTGCCTGTGACAGTTTTCTTTTTCTGCACAAAAAATGAGAATTCACGTCTCCAGGGAAGCGGGGAGACTCCCATGGGCAGGGCTGACACCCTTCTCCTGTTTCCACGTGGCACAGTTGAACTAATGTCTGTGACACAGGCAGAGCTGAGCCGAGTGTGCGGCCACAGGGCCCTGGGAGTGGGGTGCTGACTGTCGGGGCTGAAAGGTCTCAGAAAGGGGTGCTGCCGGATGAGAGGACGTTACGGGAGACAAGAAGCTTTGAGAACAGAGAGAACTCGACAGCGTATCTGGCATCCCGGATGCCAGGGAAATGAGGTGGCACTTTATCCAGCTAGGAAGCGGGGGAGAGGGAAGGAGCTAGGAATACTGAACCTGGGCCTGCTCCCCACAAAGCAGCAGGCCTCAGGGCCCTCCTTGATTCCCCAGAGGGTACGCAGAGAATGAAAACCAGTTTGTCACCGAATCGAATCAGGAAGGACAGACTGAGGCAGGGAGAGAAACAATGACGATGATGACAGCTAGGAGCACCTGCCATGTGCCTGCCCTTCCCTCCTGTGTGTTCCCGGTGCCCACTTGTTTAACCCATGCAGCAATTCCACGAGGTCGGCACGATTCTAGCCCCATTGAATAGGTGAGAAAACTGAAGCACAGAGAGGTTGAGCGATGTCACACAGCCGATACAAGCAGTGGCCCTGGGATTCCAACCCGGCCAGTCTGACTCAAGTCAAGCCCAACGCCCACTTCCATTTGGCCCAGAGAGTGATGCTTCAGTTAGTTCCGGAGATGTCCCAGGCCACCCTGTGAGGCGGGGCCTTGACCCAAGCCTCACAGCGACCCCACCAAGTGCCTGCTACTCACGTGGTTGTGAATGAAAAGCCGCATCTGTTTCTGGGGGTAATGGAGGCGGAGGAGCCGCTGGAAGAACAGGGATAGGAACGGCGTGGGCTGTTCGATGAACACGCCGACCAGGACTGTGGGCAGAGCTTCATCCTGCATGGGGAGGGGGCGGCATGAGGGGCTGGCGATGTGGCCACCGGGCCACTGCCGAGCCCCTAGGGTGGCCTGAGGGACCCAGAGCCAGAGGCATGCAGACTTAGCAGGAAAGGGGCCTGAGCCAGGGAGCTCCAAGCAGGATGTGCAGACAGGCAGAGGCAGGGACTGACAGGGAAGCAGAAGGAAGCGGGAGGAGGTGGGGGGGGGGGGTCCCTGCTGGGCAGATCACGTGAGCCTAGACTTGGAACCAGGACCAGCTGATGGCCTGCTGTCACACAGCCTGGCTGGCATGGGTTTGCAGCGAGCCATAAACAAGGAGTTAAGGGGGTGCCTGGGTGTCTGTGGGTTGAGCATCCAACTTTGGCACAGGTCATGATCTCACAGTTTGTCAGTTCAAGCCCCGTTTTGGGCTCTGTGCTGACAGCTCAGAGCCTGGAACCTGCGTCAGATTCTGCGTCTCCCTCTTTCTCTGCCCTTCCTCGGCTCGTGCTCTATCTCTCTCTGTCTCTCAAAAATACGTGAACAAAATATATATACATATATATTTTTTTATAATTTTTTTTCAACATTTATTTATTTTTGGGACAGAGAGAGACAGAGCATGAACGGGGAGGGGCAGAGAGAGAGGGAGACACAGAATCGGAAACAGGCTCCAGGCTCTGAGCCATCAGCCCAGAGCCCGACGCGGGGCTCGAACTCACGGACCGCGAGATCGTGACCTGGCTGAAGTCGGACGCTTAACCGACTGCGCCACCCAGGCGCCCCTATATATATATATTTTTAATATGAATAGATAAACATTTTAAATCAAAACAAAACAGGGGTGCCCAGGTGGCTCAGTCAATTAAGCGTCCAACTCTTGGTTTCAGCTCAGGTCATGATCTCACGGTTCACTGTCAGCACAGAGCCTGACTGGGATTCTCTCTCCCTCACTCTCTACCCCTCCCCCACTCATGCTTTCTCTCTCTCTCAAAATAAATAAACTTAAAAAACAAAACAAAAAAACAACAAAAAAACGAGGAATAAGATCTGTGAGTGAGTGGAAGGCAGCTATAGGAGAGGAATCAAGCTGAAGGAACTAGAACTTTGGCATGGCCAGGGGGGTGTGCATGAACAGGAGCCATATGTAATCTCAGAAGGCTTCCAAGAGGAGGTGCCTGGGTGAGGAGGAAGAGGGAACCCCAGACAGGAAGGTTATCCCTTTACCTCCCACCAGAGACGATAGTCTCTTCCAGACTCACTCATCCTCCCCATCTGCGAGGACCAAGCGCCCCATGTCTGGCAGCCTTACCCCTATGCCCCTGAGGCTGCGCAGGCCCTCATCACACACAGCGCAGCCTGTCTCGAAGGTCCAGAAGCGCGGGATGTAGTTGCCCAGATAGTTCAGCTGCAGCTGTAGGGAGACGTGAGGTCGGAGATGAGGGGTATGGCTGGCCCTGCCCACCTGTAACCACTGAGTCACATCCCTCTCAGCCCCTGGTGTTCCCACACCCCGGCCCTCTAAGGGGACAGGAATGCGGCTTTATTTGGGGCAGGTTTTGGAGAGAATGTTCTGGGGCCCTGAAGATCACCGAAGCTGCTCTGGGGGCCCAGGGAGGACTAGCAGCCTGATACACTTTTATCTCTGGATCTGCCAGAAAGAAGCTTGTGAAATGCAGACTGCTGCCTGCCCCCCACCCCAGAGAGTCCAACCGAGCAGCTCTGAGGTGGGGGCAGGAAGTCTGCTTTAATACCCTCCCCTTTCTCTCTGACACGGTGCGGGGAGTGGAGGGGGTCGGGGACCACACATGAAGAAGTGTGCTGTGAGCCAGGGCTGGCTCCCTGGGGCCTGTGAGGTCCGGCCCGCACCCCAGCTGCTTCTTAGCTCCACAAGTGCAGGGACCAGTCTGTGCTGCTCATGACAGACTATGCCTTATGTCCTTCCTAAATGTTTGCTGAATGAAGAAACAAGTCTGCCCTGGGATGATGGGGTACGGATGACTCGGGGCAGCCCAGCTGGGGCCTGGATGGGGTCAGCGACCTCCTTTCTGTCCTGGGGTTCGGCAGGGATGAACATTACTGACCGTCACAGCAAGGAAACAAGTCACCATGCTGAACTCCGATGTGAGGACAGAGGCAGCCAGGGGCCAGCGGGGCCCAGGGGGGCGGCTCTGACCCCAAGGAGAAGCGGTGGGGTCACAGTGAGAGCAGAATTGAGCCTCTGGCCCTGCTCTCACTCTCCCCAGGGGCTGGGGCCTCTCCCTACCTTGGTGGGCCCATTGCCATGAATCAGGACCGGAAGGGTGTCATAGGCAAGGTTCCTCGCTCTCACGTGGCCCATTTCAAACTTGAGCACCACCTCATCTGGGGGTCAGAAAGCACAGAGACATCCAGTATCAGGTCCAGAGGCCAAGTTCAAGTCCTAGCTCCTGCTCAGGGCTTGTTCTGGGCTATTAACATCACTTCTTCGAGCCTCAAGTTTCCTCGTCTGTGAAACGGGGGTAAGAGCGGGAGGGCTCTGTGTTGGGCAAGCACTCAGCACCACTCCTGGCACATAATGAGCATAGAATCCACGGCAACCCCCAGTATTTATGGTGATTACTTATTCAAGCCAGAAGCAGGAGATGGGAGAAAACAAAGACCTGAAACATCCCAGCTAAAGAAGCCCCAGGGACAGAGCCTGGGGGCACCTGCTCCGACAAACGACAGACCTGGAGAGCAGCACTGAGAATGTGCCAGCCCCAGCGGAAGGCCTGAGCAAGGTGGGGGACAGGTCCTGTCCTGGTGGAGAGACTCCCTCGGGCAGGATCCTGACGGATCCTCTGACCCCACTAGACAGCAGGAGGTAGCAGCCCATCCAACAGTTACAAATGCAGAGAAGTCTTCCGTCAGAGGCCTGGGAAGACACTGGGGAGGGAGGCCCTCCGTGTGGGTGACCATGTGAAGGGGCCCCTCTGCGCAAGTGCCTGGCTCCCCCAAGAGACGCTCAGGACCCAGCTTCTTAGTCTAGGTTCATGTGCTTCCAGAAGCCACAGACAAAAGGGTGTGGCTTTTCTTGCACCTTCCTGGGAAAGGACTCATTAGATTCTCAAAAAATAAGATTCCATTTATCCCATAAAATCACCAAGCAGCTATTGGGTCCAACTATCCTTTTCTTTTTTTTTTTTTCCAACTACTCTTTTCTTAAGATGTCCATCAGCTTCCTGTGCCAGCCACCTGGGAGGTGGGAGGGCAGGGAAGGAGAGGAAGCAGGAGCGCCTATAAGAACCAGGGATGCAGGGCTGGGGACAGGTACCTACTGTGCACATCGCCCACCTGCTCCCAGGCTGAATTGCTGCCTCCTCCCCTGGTGTCCCGCAGGCTCTTAGACTGACCTCTTGGCCCTCCTTTCTCCACCCCCAGGGAAACACAGCTCTGCCCCAGGACATCCAGGTGGCCTCTGGGACCTGAGGATGGGGCAAGTGACCTCCTGGAACAATAGCCAGAGAGAAACCAGCCTCTTCTCCTCCTTGGGCTCAGGCCCTGCCTGGAATCCTCATCGCCTTATTAATGACTCTCTTAGGATCCCTCTCCCCGTGGGGGCCGCTCACCCAAGGCTCCATCCAGATTCTGGAAGATACGGCAGCGGTGGTCCAGGGTGATGTTGATCCGCTCCTGTAGGAAAGAGAGCACTGGGCTGCAGCAGGGACAGGCCCTGGTGGAGGATGGGGCTCCATCATGCCCAGTGTGGGGAGCCTGCCTTCCTACGTCTGCCCCTTCCTCCCCCCAGTACCCGCTGTGCCCTGGCACACCAGGACAGCTCGGAGCCCTGCGATCTACTGGTCCAGTGGCTCTACTCACAGAGAACCAGGGACTTTCAGAATTAGAAGGCATCTAAGGCAACAGCTGGTTCAAGAATAACAATCATGATAACAACAAATGTTTTTCACTTTACTGTCAATCACTGATCTAAATACTACATAAGTATTAATTCATTCAATCCACACAACATCCTTTTTTTTTTAAATCTTTAAAAAATTTTTTAAAATGTTTTTATTTATTTTTGAGACAGAGAGAGACAGAGCATGAGCAGGGGAGGGGCAGAGAGAGAGGGAGACACAGAATCCGAAGCAGGCTCCAGGCTCTGAGCTGTCAGCACAGAGCCCGACGTGGGGCTCGAACTCACGGACCGCGAGATCATGACCTGGGCCGCAGTCGGACGCTTAACCAACTGAGCCAACCAGGCACCCCAATCCAAACAACATCCTTATGGGAAAGTCTCACCGTCACCACATTTTACAAATTTAAAAAACAGGGCACAGAGAGGTTGAATAACTTGCCTAAAGTCACACAGCTAATAATTGGTTAAGCTGGCATTTGAACCCCAGGAGCCCGGCCCTGAGGTCCCTGTTCACTGCACAGGGATGCCTCTTCAAGATCTAGCTGTGTCTCATGAAGCCCTAGGCCAGGCCAACAAAGGCAAGTGGCATGCTAGGCCCAGTCCTCATCCCATAGAGAGGGAAGGGGACTCCTACAGAGTCCACTTTTATGTTTTGGACCCTGGGCTTCTGCAAATGATGTCACCCGAGGCAAAGGGGAAGGAGGAGGAAAGACTGAGTTAAAAAGATCATGTTTCTACCGCACAAGTCCAGCTGTTTCATTTCATTAGTTCGTGGATAATAAAAACTGAGGCCGAGAGAGGGGAAGTGACTTACCCTAGGTTGCACAGCACCGCATGGATGGAGGTTATGGGGACAAGCAGGGAAGAATCCAGGAATCCTGACCCCCTCCACCCAAGGACTCTCTGAGTTTCCTGCCTGCCCGGAGGACACTGGCTAGTTTGGGGCGACACTGGTCCAGACCTGCCACCTTCAGTCCCTTCGACGACCCATGCCTCCCTTAAGGCAGGCTTGGAGGTCATGGCACAGGTCTGGCCAAGACCTCTTCAGCCCCCAGAAACCTGCCCCCCCCCAAGGCAGGGTGGGGCAGGGGCAGCTCAGCCTGTCGGTTCCTTTCAGCGCCATCACCCCCAAAAAGGAGGCTATGAACTCCTGTCTCGCTGACTTGAGTGTCCGTGAGGGTGAAGGCCCCCACTGTCTTCTTCGCAGCCGCATTCCTGCCCTGCACCTGACAGCGTCTCACATACAACAGGCGCTCAATAAATAGCCGCTGAACACCTGAGTGAATCTGCGAATGAATAAGTGGGGGCCCAACCCACGGAGTCAGGGGGCACTGCTCCCACTGTAGCATCAAGATCCAGCGTCAAGATCCCCCCCGCCCTGCCCCTGTTCCTCAGCCCCACCCGCCGCCCCTTACCCTCTTCTCTGGGTCCAAGAAGATCTTGGTGTAAAAGAGCTGGTCACTGTCACCGTCCTGGCCCTCCCACTCGGCCACCAGTTTGCTGAGGCTGGGGGCATAACCGATGAAGCCTGCGGTTGGTGGGGGACACACAGAGACAGACACTTAGCTCCCGGCCTCTAAACCAGAAGCCTCTTCCCAGACTCTGCTTTCATTCATCTCCCACTCCTTTACCTCCTCTTAGAGGTCCTCCTGGATTGAAGGGAGGTAATGTCTGTAGGCTGAAAGCAACCTGCTAGTTCATGCCACTTGGTGACAAGTTCCCCCTGAGTTCACAGAGAAAGATCAATGGTATCCACTAACCTGAAACAAATCAGGTGCTGGGCACCACGTAGGTGGTGAATAAATGCATCAGACCAGGAGTCCCTGGAGAGCAGAGCTGGTAGGACATAGGCTTGGAGCCCCTTTTCTACAGTTATCTGGGAAACTTGGCCCAGAGAAGGGCAGAGGCTGGGCCAAGGTCACACAGTGCATGGGGGCTTAGAGGGAAAAACCCACACAGCTCCTTGGCCACAGTGCAGACTGGAATGGAGAGAAAAGGGAGGAGGGGCCAGCCAGGGAGGGCTCCACCCCAGGGAACACCCCCAGCCTTGGGCCAGGACCAGGCCATCTAGACTGTGCTAACTCTCTCAGCCAATGGGGAGAAGTGGCTGCTGGAGACGAACCCCCTTCCGTGGCTGGACAGAAGAATCGGGAATAAAATATGGATTTTACTCTCCATGCAATAAGAAGGCACTGAGTGATGCGTGTGGCTTTGCGCCTGGCTACTGGGTGGAGAGCGGACTGGAAGGGGTGAGGGCTGAGGCCGGCAGAGCAGGCAGGAGGCTACTGCAAATGGCCGGGAGCCAAGTGAGGCGGCAGCAGTGGGGGGTGGACACGAGGGCAGAGTCGAGACCTTTCAAAGTGGGAGTGGCGACACCAGCCCGCTGACTGAGGGGGGGGGGAGGGGGGAGGGGGACCAAGGGAGGATATTTAAGGGTGGCTCTGGTTTTGATCTGTGCAGATGGGTGACTGTTTACAAGATGACGAGGACTGTAGGGGGCAATATGTCCCGACGGCAGTGGATGGACCCCTCTGGAACCCGCCCAGCCCCACCGCGGCCTCCGCGCCCAAACTCCTCACCTCCAGAGCCCAGGAACCTCTTGCCATCGGACACTGCCGGGTACTTGGCCTCCAGCCTGCGGTCAGGGTAGATAAGCTCCTCGGCCGAGAAGACCACCTGGCTCCTGGCCTGCCGGAACTTCTTCAGGAGCTCTCGAGGCCCCGACGCAAACACCACGTCATAGCTGTGGCCAGAGCCGAGGAAAGTGGGGGCGAGGCAGAGGTGAGCAGGGGCTCATGAGGCCACCTTTCCCACGCCACCCCTGGGCCACGCCAGGGGAAACGGCTCTTCCCTTCTGTCTTTGGCCCAGCCCGTGGCGTTGCCACCCTGCCCTGGGCAGAGATGGTCCCCACCTCACACTCGAAGCATGGCTCACCCCACCTGGGCAGGGCCCCCTGCCCATCTCACCACCCCTGGGAATGGTCTTTTCTGGGCTCACAGGCCCCCTCAAACGGTAGACAACCTTAGCTAGAGCGAATCCCCCCTCACCCCCGATATCCTGCAAGGGCTAGAATATTCTAGAATATTCTCTCTGGGCCCCACCCAGGAAGCCCCCAGCCACCTACCTGTCTGTGAAGAGAATGACCAGGTTCTCCTTGTCTGCGTGCTTCTCCAGAGCTTTCTTCAGCAGCCGAACCTTCAGCCCTCCACCTGATGACGCCCCCTTCTCCCCATTCCAGTCTTCCCCCAGGCCCAGCGCCTACAGAGAAAGGCCCTTTAATGTGGGCTTTTGGTACAGAACTATCTTGTCAGCCAAAATTCTACCTCTGCCTGAACAGTGAACATCTTTGCCTGTCTGTCCAGCACCTCCTCCCTCACCTGTGGGGAAACCATTCTACACCGTGTGTGATGCTGACAGGGCTCTGGGGGTGGAGGTGGGGGTGATGTGACCACACCTGGCCAGTCAGTGTCCCATCCTTCCCCCAGCCATGGGTTTGGGCATGTGACCTAAGCGTGGCCTGTCAGACTCTTCCCCGGGACTGTTCTGTCCCAATTACGGAAAGGCTGTCTAGTTCTGTCGAGGTTGAGAAGCTGAGGCATGTGGGTCTGTGGCTGGTGGTCATCCTGCCACCATGTAGAGAGAGCATGCCTGCAAATGAAGGCCAAGAGAACCTAGAGATAGAAAGATAAAGCCCTAACCATGCAGCTCGAACCCCTAGATCCAGCTATGCCTGAAGCAAACCTCTGCTTCAACCTGCATTCATGTGAGCTAATCCATTTTCTTTCTGGCTTAATGCCACTGGATTGCAAGCTGTGTAGGCAATGCCCTGGTCTGCCCTGTCATCATTCCAGCCCCAGTGCCTACCACTGTGCCTGACAGAAGGAGGCACTCAGCACACTCAGCTAAATACTGGAATGTCTCCCTGCAGGGCTTGGCCCCCATCCTGCACACAGAGGACACCAGAGGACAGCTCAGCCTCTGTTTCTTTAGAGCAGAGTTTATACAGGTAAGATCTCCAGAATACGGCCATCTCAAAATCCCTTGGCGGGGAGGGGGGAGGAGGGAATTGGTAAAATGCTGGTTCCCAGGCCCTGCCTTCTAAACCAGCCCTACTCCCCTAGTGTTAGCATCGCCCCCTAGCCCTCCTGTCTCACTTTCCCCACATTCCCAACTCTGGCACCTCCCAGACTTTGCTTACATTCTCCCCTTCTTGCTTTTCCTAAGTCATCCTCCTCTTTTGGGCTTCCAGAAGCTTTTCCTGTGGCCCCAATCAATTCGGGAAGGGCAAAAACCCAGCTCCTGGACTCACCCGCTACCCCGAGGTTGTCCTGGCCCCTTCCCCCCACCCGGAGCCTCTTACCTGGATCTTGTAGTTGAAGAACTGGCCTGAACGCTTGAAGCGTCGGAACCCCTCAGTCTCCTTCGTGGCCACCGTGAGGACTAAGAGGTTGTCTGTGGACAGAGGACGGCGTGGTGAGTGGGAATGGAGGGTGAGGAGAGGTGACAGGCAGGAGCAGGTCATTGTTCCTACATGTGTCAAATCCCCGCAGGATGTGCCCTCACGTCCACCCATTACAGACAAGGGCCCAGGGCCCGGGTAGGAAAGATGTACGGAAGGTCACTCAGCTGGTTAATGATAGAGCGGGGACAGAACCTGGGTCTCCTGGAATCTCCTCCAGGGTTCTGTCCCCCTGGGAACTGAATGGCACGACAGGAGACATCCAGAACAGAAGCGTCTGCCCCTTGCATGGTGGGGCTGGGTTTCTCTGGATTTAGGGGGCTGTGGCCCCAACACGGGGGCGGAGGGAAGGGTTCGTCCTGAATGCCAAGAACCAGGGGGACCTCTCTAGCTGATGCTGGACATGAGCCCAGGGATGGCCACCTGCCTGCACCCAGGGCGCACACTGCTAATCCATCCCAACAGCCTTTCCTGCTGAGCCTCTCTGCCAACATGTGAGAACCTCTGAGTTGACCCTGATTGAAACAGACTTGAAATCCTCAGCTTTGGCCAGAATAGCTGTACTACCTTAATAAGAGACTTCTCTCAGGCTCTGTCGTGTGACTTCACCTCTGCAATAGAACTTGCTGAGGGGCGCCTGGGTGGTTCCGTCGGATAAGCAACTGACTTAGGCTCAGGTCACCATCTCGCGGTCCACGAGTTCCAGACCCGCGTCAGAATGCGTGCTGACCGCTCGGAGCCTGGAGCCTGCTTTGGATTCTGTGTCTCCCTCTCTCTCTCTCTGCCCCTCCCCAGCTTCTGCTCTCTCTCTCAAAAATAAATAAACATTAGGGGCGCCTGGGTGGCGCAGTCGGTTAAGCATCCGACTTCAGCCAGGTCACGATCTCGCGGTCCGTGAGTTCAAGCCCCGCGTCAGGCTCTGGGCTGATGGCTCGGAGCCTGGAGCCTGTTTCCGATTCTGTGTCTCCCTCTCTCTCTGCCCCTGCCCCGTTCATGCTGTCTCTCTCTGTCCCAAAAATAAATAAAAAACGTTGAAAAAAAATTAAAAATAAATAAACATAAAAAAAAAAAGGCTACCCAATTGATTCTGATTGCAATCAGAGTTAATCACCGACTTAAGGAAATCATGATTCATTAAAAAAACAAAAACAAAAACAAAAAAAACCCTGCTGAAAACAGCTCCCCAGGGGGCATCCATGGGAGCCCTGGGGAAGCCCCTTCCAGATCACAGTACGAAGGGGCACCTGGCTGGCTCAGTCAGTACAGCATGCAACGCTTGACCTTGAAGTTATGAGTTCGAGCCCCACGCAGGGCAGAGAGATGACTTAAAAAAACAAAACAACACAAAAAACAAACAAACAACAAACAGTACAGTGGTCAACCCTTTATCCACGGGAAATGCATTCCAAGACTCCCAGTGGATAGGACCGCTCCACAGATAGTACCAGACCCTATATACGCGATGTTTTTTCCTATGTGTATGTATCTACGATAAAATGTGATTATAAATGAGGTACAGTAAGGAATGAACAATCGTGAATAATGAAATGGAACAATTATAACAACATACTGTAATAAGCATCATGTGGATGTGGCCTCTCTCTCAACATATCTTACTGCACTGTGCTCACCCTCCTTGCGATGATGTGACATCTAAATGCCTACCCGACGAAACAGAGTGAGCTGAATGACACAGCACTGTGACATAGTTAGGCTGGAGGATCAGCTGCTTCCGGACCCTGGTTGACCGTGAGTAACCGAGGCGGCGGGTAAGGGGAGGCTACTGTTACCCACTCCAGGGAACGCCAGACTAATTCAGTGAGATCGGGCCTGTAAAACCCTTGTTGCGTTTTACTAAGAGCTATGACTGGTGCTGATCAGTGAGAGGCAAATACCCTGCTTTGGCATTCAAGGCCCTCCCTGATCGGCCCAGTGATGTACTCCTTCCCTCCATTGAGTGAGTGGACGAGATCTCCCCCAGCCAGGGGTCTCACCTTGCTGAGCTCCTCCCCTCCTGCCCCAGCTCCCTCTCTCTGTCCCCTTTCGCTAATCTTCCTCCAGGTCCCAGGGCCAGTGACAGTGACACCCCTTCCCTGCCACCACCTCTATGAAGCCTTCTGAGATTTGTCCTGACCTCTCTCCTGCCTTTAGAGGTAGGACACCCCCCCGCCCACCACCACCACCTTTGTAGCACTAATTACCGTTTCATGGGGTCCAGGACATAATGCTTTCCTGGGTGAACTGACCCACCAAGTGGCCAGGCCAACACAGGCAAGTAAGGCCTTCCCATACACCCCCACCCCCCTAAAAACAAGAGAAGCCTGGGCTGAAAGAACAGAAGCATCTCGCTTGGCAGAGCTGGCTGAGCTGGGCAGGCTGCTGGCCCCAGAGCAGGGGGCAGCTCAGAAGGTTTTGGCAGGAATCCACTGGAAGTGGGCCCAGGGCCCTGGGGAGGAAGGGGTAGATCCACTAGGTAGGTATGGAAAGGGGAGGCCTCACCACCTGACCTTGGGGGCCAGGAAAGAGGGGTGCTGCTCACACTTGAGGAGAGGCTCCCCCAGTTCTTGCCAGGATGGTTAAGTGTCCCCGCACCTCCCCCCCCCCCCCCCCCCGGAGTGAGGAGAAGAGAGTGGCTGGCTCTGAGGCCCTCCTGTCCTTGGCAGGGAACGCTGGGACAGGGAGTGTCACATTTCACAGATGGACAAAGCCAGCATGTGTGTGTGTGTGTGTGTGTGTGTGTGTGTCTGTGTGTGTGTGTGTGTGTGTGTCTGTGTAAGTTGGTGGATCAGGGCTCCTGAAGACAGGCTGCGGTGGGAGGGGCTTGAGGGGGTAGGCATCTCGAGGCTCCTTTCCTGAGTCCCCTCTAGCAAAAGAACGGGTACCCGATGGCTAGCCTTTACCGAATACCTTTGGCACGCAGGACTCGGTTCTAAGCACTTTACTCTCCTAACTCCCCACTCTACAATTAGAAACCTACGACTCAGAGATGGTGAGTAACTTGCCCAAGGGAGCCAGGAAGTGGTAGCACCAGAATGTGGTCACAGAAGTCTGGACCCAGAGTCCCCTCTCTTAACCTCTGCACGCACTGGCCTGGCTTGGGGCAGTGACCAGCTGTCTGTCTCTCCATCTGTCTGAAAAAACCCTAGCTGAGGTCGAGGAGAAGGTCCCAGGCTATGCTGGACCCTCCCCACCCACCCAGACTGTCTCTTCTCTGATTTCCAGGATGATCCCAGATGCCCCATGGGGGCCTTAACAAATCTAGTAGCCAAGGACTCCAGAAGATCACCTGGTCCAGAGGGTCAACCTGCCTACATATCAGCATCACAGGGAGCCTGTGAATTCTAGGACCAGAGGTCTGAGATGGGCCCAGGAGTCTGGATTTTTTCTACCCTTCCCAGGTGATTTCTGATGTTAGCCCATTGGGAAATTTCTGATTCGACCCATCCCCCGGTCCTGATCGGGGCTCCGATGCAGGGGTGCGGGGATGGGTCACAGCAAGAGAACTCAAGGCAGACCCCTCCCCCAAGGGACTCTGCCATTACCTCTCAATACCCCCCACCCCCACGCAAGCTGCCTCAGTGAACCCAACCTTTGCCCCATTCCCTTGCCTTGCCTGCATCATTCACTCCTCCTTCCTCTGAAGAGGCCCCAGTCCTCCAGGAAGCCCTCTTTTCTCTGCCCAGCAGGTGATGCACCACTACAAACATGTTCCTTGTCCCTTTTGCCAGGCCAGGCTCCTGTCTTTATTTCCTTGGCCTCCCTCCCCCTCCCTGGGGCTGGGACTGAGCGTGACTCAGGACGTCTGGTGTATACCGTCTGGCCTTAGGGAGCACGGTGGGCAGGTGACTCTAGTAAGCACTACCACCGGTTGAGCCCTTGCTAGAAGCCACATGCCACACAAAGTGTGTTACAGTCATCACATTTAACTATCGACATCCCATGTGGCAGGTGATAGTTCTACCCCTCCCTTCTATAGGCAGGAAACTGAGGCACAGAGAGTCCAAATGACCTGCCGCAGGTCACAGAATCTTGCCGGGAGAAGGGAATGAGCTGGAATTCCAAATGCCTGTGTTCTTAACCTCCCCATTTCTCTGTCCAACATCCTGGAAGGCTGCAGACCGAAGCCAGCATTTCCAGCCGCCCTCTCTCAGGCATCCCCAACGTGGACATTCGGCTCCAGTCACCCGGCAGGCAGCCAGAGCGCAGGGCATGCCACAGGGTGTCAACGTGGAAGATTCGGTATGGAGCACCAGGGCCCTGCCCCCCTGCTTTCTGGCCGGTCCGGCCGGCCCACCGGGGGCCAAAGCCAGGGTCCGCACCGGCCTGCCACCCAGGGCTCTTGGCCCTCCAGACCTGCTGCCCAAAGCACAGCACTGGTTTTCCCCGACAGACAGGCTGTGATCCAGGATCAGAGGTGAGCAAAAGGCAGCAGAGCAGAGTGGCAGACAGACTGCTGGTGAGTAACTTAGCTTCTCTGTGCCTTTTATCTGTAAAATGGGGTCATAACAACAATAGTAGTACTTTCCTCCAGAGACTTTCGTGAGCACTGAATGAGCTAATGTCCGTGAAGTGCTTAGCACAGTACCTGGCTGCGGGTGCCACATGTCATAGGGAACGTCCCGAGAGAAGGGCATGTGTGTGGCCAGGTGCTGCCCTGGGGGTCAGGGATGCAGGAAAGCCACCTTGCTGAGAGCAAGAATGATGGGGACAGGCTGAGCCCGGGGGCCTGGGGGAATACAGATCCCTCTTTGGGGTCCAAAGAGAAGGCTGGGAACGCAAGATGGCTCTCCAGGCACGGTCATGACGCACCTAGTCTGCTCTCTGGGGAGGTGGGAATGAAGCTCCTCCCCATCCTCCGTGCTCCCCCTAGGCTTGAACGGAAGCCATAAACGGGGCGGCAGAATGGCAGGAGATGTACATTCCCAGGGCCCAGGAGCCCGGCGTGCCTCCCCTGGGTCTGAAGCCCTACTCCTTTCTGCCCCTTCAGTCCTCCTCGAACACTCCCTCCCCCCCCCCCCCCACACATCCAGCTGGGCCCGCCTGACTCCTGGGACCTTTCCACTCCCTGCCTGGAACAGCATGACCCGGGACCCCCGCCCACGCCCTGTTGACTTCCCAGAGCCTTGGAACTTGGCAGCTGTCAGGCTCCAGGTGGGCCTTCCCTCTCCATGGCCAAACTGAGGCCTGCAGGGACAGGCGGGAGCCCAGGGAGAGAGCAGTGATCAGCTAGAAGTCTCTACAAAAGGGAGAAAGGACCAGGTTTATGGGAATTTGTTCGTTTGAATGTCGCTTTATTGACCGTCTCTTTCTGTCTCCCACATTGGTCTGGGGGCTCCCCCAGCATAGGGCAATGTCTCCCTTCTCAAGCATAGGGCATTCTGGGAGCAGAGGGCTGTATCCCCCCCCCCCCCATAACATTGGGTACCTACTGAGGTGAGCAGTTCTGGGCCCACCCACCGCTAAAATTGGGAACTCCCTAAAGTGGAAACCCCATCTTTTTCTCCATGTGCCAAATCCACGTGCATGTGGGTACAAGCTGCGAAGAGCGCCATTCCTGAACCTGCCCACTGGAACATTCCTCGGCAGCTGCCCCATCCCAGCCACCTGGCACCAACCGGGCACCCTAGCCCAACCAGGGGAAGGGAGGAGCTGGCCTCTCTGGGGGGTGCTGGAGCATCCCTCACTCCCGACACCAATCAGTGGGTCTGCAGGACCAACTACCCTCCCACTCTGTCCTAGCCAGCAGGCTGAGGGTCCCACCTCAGCTGGGCCTGGGAAAGTTGAGCAGGCTCCTCCAGACAGCACCCCACCCCCACCCCGTCCAGACAGGGGTCGGCGGAGATGAGCAGCGGGTCTGAGTCCCAGTCAATGACTCCACCTCCAAGCACCTACCACGACCCGAGACCAGGTGTTTAACCTTTTGGGCCCTCAGTCTTCCTATCTGCAAAACGGGCTAATGATTCCTTACTTATTAAAAGGATCTGGATAGAGTAAGGGAAGAGAAGGGCCTCAACCCGAGAGGGGCTTGACGTTAGTTCCATGTCTGGCAACCTGTTACCGCTTGTCCATCAATCTACTATTTACTTACGATCTACAAGGTGCTCTACCTGGATCATCTCAGTCACACACTCAATCCTGCACCTTTAATGGGACTCCCTTCTGTCTCCTCTGTCCCCTCCGGTCACCTGCCGGGGCCAGCACGCCTGAAGCCTTGTCACCGATTTGGTCCCTGACTCACTTCTGTGGACTTCATTGTGGGAGCAGGAGTTTTTTCTCCTTCAGTGGTCTGAGGCGGAGGGAGCCCACATCAGCAGAAGCAGGGGAAAGAGAGGCCCAGGAAACAAAGGCTATTATAGGGCACCTAGCTCCTGGCCAGCGAGTGGACCCAGGCCACAGGCCTTTGGCACACACTATCAGCCCAGCCCTGTGCTCAGCACCTGCATCACTGGATTTTTTTGACCTGTTTTACTACCCTGCTGGGATACTCCAGGAAAGCAGGCGGTGCTGGGTCCAAGAAAGAAAATGCCAGTATAGGCCAGGTGTTGAGCTGAACCCTCACCAGGAGGCCTCATCTCCTGGAATCCTGGTCAGAGCACTAGGACTCAGGTACCACTGCCCCCACTTTGCAGGCTAGAACACCAAGCTTCGTGGAGATTAGTCACCACGGGCTTTACCGCTAGGAGATGTGTGGCCTTGGGCACAACCTGGCACAAAGGAGGTACTAAGAAACCGTGGTTCCCATCCCCTCCCCTGGTGAGGGTCTTCTATACCACCATCCTGCCTCCTCTGGCTCCCGGGTTCTCAGGAAGGAGGGCAGACAAAACAGGGTACCATGGTCAGGGTGGCCAGTCCAGCTCTGCTTTGCTGGGATTGCCCACAGGCTATGCTCTCCTCCGGGCTCGCAGATGTTCAGCAGGCAGCCCTGGAGGTGACCCAAGGAGCGTTGGGGAAGACACTAGCACCTACTCAGAACGATGGGGGCACACTCTGAAACCTGCCCTGGGGATGTAGAGGGAACCCTAGACACGGAGTCCAGTGGGTCTAGAACCAACCACTCCAAGACTGGACAATCCTGGGTAGTCACTGCACCTGTCTGAGCCTCAGTTTCCCCAGGTGCAACCTGGAGAGAGTTAAGACCCACCCAGCAGGCGCCCCGCAGACCACAGAGGACTGATATGACAGCGTAAATGGCTCTGCCATGTGAGCCACCCCCTCCTCTCCCCACCCCAGTGGCTGTGATGCCTACTGTCTCTGAGCCCGGCTCGGAAACCAGGCACCCCTGGGTGTCAATCCTGGTTCCAAGGCCCCCAAGCTGTGTGATCTTGGGCAAGTGAGCCGACTCCAGAACCTCACATAGTGTGCCCCGCTGGAAAAGGGGGTAATAGAAGAGCTCGCTTCCGCGGGTCGAGATCACGCTTAACCGATAGCTGGCCCATAATAAGGGCTCCCTAAACAGTAGCCATTGGTATTACTGTTATGAGAGCTATTATGATTTGGATGGACCTCGGCTGTCCCTCCCCTCCCGGCTGCACGGACGTGGGAACCGCAGCGCCAACAGAGGAAGTGATTTGTCCGAGTCACCAGCGAGTCAGTGGCCAAACGGCCGGAACCCGGATCCCCTCGGAAGCCCAGGCCTCCCGTGCAGCCCAGACCAGCCTCTCGGCCCCGGGCCCGGCCCGCGCGCTCACCCTCCGGCTTGGCGTCGCCCTTCGCTTCGGCCAGGAGCAGCCAGCCCAGCGGGGCCAGGAGCAGCAGCGGCCGCATGGCCAGGGTCTGGGGACGTCCGGCCGTTCCCGCCGCGCTCGCAGGCTGGAAACTTCGCGACGGGGCCCGCGGTCCGGCTGCCACGCACGGGGCCCGCCCCGGGGGCGGTGTCGCACCGCCCTCTCCTCCCTCCCCGCCGCCCGCCCGCCCGGGGGAAGGCTTTTCCCGCAGACTCGCCCAAACTGGGGCCTCGCGGAGTTGGGGCGGCTCCCGGGTCCTTCCGCCCGCTCGCCCGCCTCCCGTTCTTCTCTGGGGCTTTTCTACCGCAGGGAGCGGGGGATACGGGGGTGTTCGGGGCGGTCAGGGCCCTCCGCACCCCTGGAGAGACCCCACCCCCGGCTGCTGGAAATGCAGAAAGTGCATCACCATTCACCAAAAAAGGAAATCACTTAATCCGCCTTTAAGTCCCTGGGCGGCAAACAGAACCTCTAAACCAAGAAAGGTCTTGCTCTGAAGTCGCCGTGTTAAGTGAGTGAATGAAAGAAAAGGAAGCAAGGAAGGAAGGAAGGAAGAGAGTTAGTTTAGTTAGTTTAGTGGGAGTTAGTTTAGGACCTCCAAGGGCTCCTGGCACAGATGTCAGCCAGGGGCATCCAAGTCTGGGGAAAGAAAGGCATCCTCCCTTCCTAGGAAGAAGCCCTCAGACAGATCGGGAGCCTCTTTCCCGCAGAGTAAGCTCCAGAGGCGTGGGTGGTTGGGTGCAGCTCTGGGTGCGGCAGGCCCCCCTCCAAACCCTGGAGGGGCAAAGGGTGGCTGGAAGAGGCATGTCTTGGATGTTAATGAACAACAGAGTAGACCATGCATAGGCCCTGGGGAAAAGAGAAATCAATACCCTAAGACTGCTTCAGCAAGGGAAATAGTCTATCAGTGTCAGCGGGCATACAATATGACTCTACTCAGTAAAAATACACTCTCGTGAATACAATAGAGACAATGCCAGAAGCAAATGACAGGCAAATGTTTGCAGTGATTATATCCAGGTGTGGGATTGTATATATGTATAGTTATATATTATATATTACATATATTATTTCCTGGTAGTTTTATTTATTTATTTATTTATTTATTTATTTATTTATTTATTTATAAGCAGGTTCCACGCCCAGCACGGAGCCCAACACAGGGCTTGAACTCACAACCCTGAGATCAAGACCTAAGCTGAGATCACAAGTCGGACGCGGATGCTTAACCAACTGAGCCACCCAGGCATCCCTACTTTTATTTTCTTATTTATATTTTTCATTGCTTTTATAATTTTTTTAACGTTTATTTATTTTTGAGACAGAGAGAGACAGAGCATGAACGGGGGAGGGTCACAGAGAGAGGGAGACACAGAATCCGAAACAGGCTCCAGGCTCTGAGCTGTCAGCACAGAGCCCGACGCGGGGCTCGAACCCACGGACCGTGAGATCATGACCTGAGCCGAAGTCGGACGCTTAACTGACCGAGCCACCCAGGTGCCCCTTATAATTTTTCATGCAATTAATATATCCTATTTGTACAATCCAAACAAAACCAACACATGTTATTGTTAGAAAATGGGTACAATCCCTGGGCACCTTGGAGCTCATCTCATCGTACAGAGATTTACTCACTGTACAGATGGTAGGAGGGAGCACAGAGGGACCCAGTAGCCAGCTCAAGGTCACAAGGCAAGTAAAGGGAAGAGGTGTGGGTGCGATCCAGGTTTTCTATCTCCCAGCTGGGACCCCTGGCAGGCGGGGAGTTTCTGCAGCTGGAGACAGGATTTGGTGCCAAGATCCACCGGATGTTTTTGAATTCAGGAGAATACAGACTGAAATTCCAGATCTTTCAAGAAGGAAATGGAGGGATGGGCAGAGGGATGGAGAATGAATGTATGTTGCCTGGTTCAGTTTTCAAAGTTCTTTCTCATTCTGTGTTCACAACAGCCTTGTGAGTTAGGCAGTATCCTATTTGTGAAGTAAGGAAACTGAGGCCCAGAGAAGTGAAGGGACCCTGCTCGACATCACCCAGCTGGTGTGGGACCACAGTCAGGGAGGTGGCTTTAGAACCTAGTTCTAACTCTCCATTTGCCGGGACCCAAGGAGAACCTCAATGGTCACAACGGTCACGTACTTTGGACAGAAAAAGTCCTTGGGCAGCGGGGTTCCCCTGGTCCACGGGCCCAGAGTCATTGTAAATCAGGAGAGGGAATCAATCTGGGAGGCTGCTGGCCTCCTCTGGAGAAAGGATTCACCCCGGTGCAGCCTGCCCTCCATTCCTTCCGTATCTATTTCCTGCTCCCTTTGCCAAATTGCTAGAACTTGAACCTGGTCCAAACTTCATCCAAAAGTAGAGCCTGTCTCCTTAACCAGTGGTGGCTGCTGCCCAGATGTTACTGCTGGTACGTGCTGCACGTGTTGTGCACATTTAAAGGCACAGGATTCGGCTTTCCTGGGAAGGTGCAGAAAGGACACCTGGCCTGGAGGGCGGTTCTCTGGTGCCAAGGGGTAGGGGCTGCTCTTCTCATCTCCATTGCCATCGTCGTCTTCTTCTTCTTCTTTTAAGTTTATTTTCTTATTTTGAGAGAGAGAACGCGCACGCGTGAGCCGGGGAGGAGCTGGGGGGGGGGGAGGGGCAGACAGAGAATCCCAAGCAGGTTCCACACTGTCAAGCGCCAAGCCTGATGTGGGGCTTGAACTCACAAACCGTGAGATCATGACCTGAGCTGAAGATGGATGGCTGCCAGCCTGCCCTCAGCCCCCCTCTGCCTTTATACTCATCATCTAGTCCCACTGGCACTTAGCCCCCTTAATAACAATAATGACGGTGGGGTACCTGGGTGCCTCAGTCGGCTAAGCATCTGACTCTTTTTTTTTTTTTAATTTTTTTTTTCAACGTTTATTTATTTTTGGGACAGAGAGAGACAGAGCATGAACGGGCGAGGGGCAGAGAGAGAGGGAGACACAGAATAGGAAACAGGCTCCAGGCTCTGAGCCATCAGCCCAGAGCCCGACGCGGGGCTCGAACTCACAGACCGCGAGATCGTGACCTGGCTGAAGTCGGACGCTTAACCGACTGTGTCACCCAGGCGCCCAGCATCTGACTCTTGATCTCAGCTCAGGTCTTATCTTAGGGTTGTGAGGTGGAATCTGTGCTGGGTGTAAAGCCTACTTAATAATAATAATTATTATTATAATTATTAGCAGGAATTCCAAGCTCTTCCCTTAAGTGAAAATAGAGAGATACAAGTGTATATTACATGCTCCAATTTCTGTGAGTGGAAAACAGCAGTAGTTGAGTCTAGGGAGAAGAACGGATGAATTGGGGCCCCGAGAGAGGAAGACTTCACCCATCACCTTATAGCACATTTAGAATTTTGGATCATGTATGTGTGTTTCTTGTTTCCTGGCAAAAATAAATACTGAATGGTTATTTTAAGCCAGGCAGTATGTGAAATGTTTCACATGCTTGTGTCTCTTAAGTCTCAGAGCAGCCCTACTGTGTTTTAATTTTTTTTTAATGTTTATTTCTTTATTTTGAAAGAGAGACAACAGGAGGGAGACGGGCAGAGAGAGGGAGAGAGAGAATCCCAAGCAGGCTCTGTGCTGTCAGTATAGAGCCCGATGCAGGGCTCAATCTCAGGAATTTTGAGATCATGACCTGAGCCAAAATCAAGAGTCGAATGCTTTACCGACTGAGCCACCCAGGACCCCCAGCCCTACTCTATTTTATAATCCCCATTTTATGGAGGGAGAAGCCCAGGGAAGTTAGGTGACTTGCTAGCAAGGGGTAAGGCCAAGAGATTTGAAGCCCAGAGAGCCTGATGTCAGGGTCCTCTCTCTTGACTCCTGGCTTTGTTGTAGCTCTGTTGCTTACCCAGGGCTGTGATTCCCCTGTAGGGGTGGGAAGTGGGTGATTGGGGGTGGGGGGAGTGTTGAGAGTGGCAAGGGAGTTATGAGCACAAATAATGAGGCTCCCCTTTGACCCAGGAATCTGCTTCCAGGAATCGCTCCCCCTGAAACATTCATGTAAGTAGGCCAAGATGGATGTCTATTACATAGTTGTTTGTAATAGCCAAAATAATTATGTGGCTTTACATTTACTGAACACTCACGATGTGTCATGCGCCTTGCATACCTCACCTGCATTGACTCAATTATGCCTCAAAAATGTAAGACACAGGGGTGCCTGGCTGTCTCAGTCGGTAAAGTGTGCCACTCTTGATCTATGGATTGTGAGTTCGAGCTCCATGTTGGGTGTAGAGATTGCTTTAAAATAAAAACTCTTTAGGGAAAAAAACATATACGAGGCAGATTCTCTAGTCATCCCCATTTCACAGGTAGAATCAAGCCTGGTCCAGTCCTTTGTTCTCACCACACTGTGCCGCCCAGGTACTTCTGCCTTCTCGAGGGGGTTGAACGGATCCTGTCTTTCTAACTGTAGGTCATGGATTCCTGCACATTCATGAACATATACTGTGGGGTTTGTGAACTCCAGGTGGGAATTAAGAATTGTGTTTATGGGGCTGCCTGTCTGGCTCAGTCAGAAGGGGATGTGATTCTTGGAGTGCCTGGGTGGCTCAGTCAGTTGAGGACTTTGGCTCAGGTCCTGATCTCATGGTTTGTGAGTTAAAGCTCCATATGGGGCAGCACCCTCTGTCCACCTCTCTCTGCCCCTCCACCACTTGTGCTCTCCCCAACATAAATAAATAATAAGTAAATAAATAAATAAACAAATAAATAAATAAGTAAACTTAAAAAGAAAAAAAAGAGGAGGGGTGCCTGGGTGGCTCAGTCAGTTAAGCGTCTGACTTCGGCTCTGGTCATGATCTCACAGCTTGTGAGTGTGAGCCTTGCATCGGGCTCTGTGCTGACAGCTCAGAGCCTAGAGCCTGCTTTGGATTCTGTGTCTCCCTCTCTCTCTGCCCCTCCCCTGCTCACACTCTGTCTCTCTCTCAAACATAAATAAACAAACAAACAAACAAACATTAAAAAGGAAAAAAGAGGAGCATGTGACTCTTGATCTTGGGGTCCTGAGTTCAAGTCCCATGTTGGGTGTAGAAATTCCTAAAAAATAAATAAATAAATAGGGGTGCCTGGGTGGCTCAGATGGTTAAGCATCCAACTTTGATTCAGGTCATGATCTCATACTTCATGGGTTCGAGCCCAGCGTTGGGCTCTGTGCTGAGATTGTGATCTGTGCTGAGATTGGGCTCTGTGCTTTGGATTCTGTGTGTGTCTCTCTCTTTGCCCCTGCCCTGCTCATGCTCTGTCTCTGTCTCAAAAATAAATACACAATTGGGAATGCAAGCTGATGCAGCCACTCTGGAAAACAGTATGAAGGTTCTTCAAAAAACTAAAAAGAGAACTATCCTACGACCCAGCAATTGCACTACTAGGCATTTATCCACGGGATAAAGGTGTGCTGTTTCGAAGGGACACATGCACCCCCATGTTTATAGCAGCACTATTGACAATAGCCAAAGTATGGAAAGAGCCCAAATGTCCATCAATGGATGAATGGATAAAGAAAATGTATATATATATATATATATATATATATATATATATATATATATACACACACACATACACAGTAGAGTATTACTCGGCAATCAAAAAGAATGAAATCTTGCCATTTGCAGCTACGTGGATGGAAATGGAGGCTATTATGCTAAGTGAAATTAGTCAGAGAAAGACAAAAATCCTATGACTTCACTCATATGAGGACTTTAAAAGACAAAACAGATGAACATAAGGGAAGGGAAACAAAAAGAATATAAAAACAGGGAGGGGGACAAAACAGAAGAGACCTCATAAATATGGAGAACAAACTGAGGGTTGCTGGAGGGGTTGTGGGAGGGGGGATGGGCTAAATGGGTAAGGGGCACTAGGGAATCTACTCCTGAAATCATTGTTGCACTATATGCTAATTTGGATGTAAATTTTTAAAATAAAAAATTAAATTAAAAAAAATACACATTATAAATAAAAAACTATTAAAAAACAGTTGTGTTTATGCTTTGATAATAGCCTTGGAAAAAAAAAAAAGGTAAGCATAGTTGCAGGATCACCTGGACAGGCACCTTCTCACGGGGTGCTGGCATTCCCAACTCTGCAAACATATGTCTGCTCACAGCCCACAAGAAGCCACCTCAAATGACCGTTTAA
Organism: Felis catus; assembly: GCF_018350175.1. Classification (NCBI taxonomy): domain Eukaryota; kingdom Metazoa; phylum Chordata; class Mammalia; order Carnivora; family Felidae; genus Felis; species Felis catus. The sequence continues at coordinate 8,715,068 of NC_058375.1, read as the reverse complement.
AATTTTCAACAACTGAGAAGCACTGTCTGACTTTGGAATGTCCTGAAACCAAAGTGGAAACAATTGCTCCATTGTCCTCCCCTGTGCTCATATTGAATTTTTTCCCTTAGAAACAAAGCAAAATTTCTCTTCTGCATGGATGATTCACAATTTAAAGTCATTTTCAAATAATGAGACTTTAGTGTCTTATGTTATTTAATAAGTTAAAACTCAGGATGACATCAAGAAGATGATGTGGTGTGGCAGAGAAAGGAGACAGTCCTGGGCGGGATTCGTGTCTCCATATGCTGATCTGGAAGAGTTGGCAACAAAATATTTTGTATAAAGTCTAGTTTACGGTGGCTTCTTTCTTTCTTGTCTTTCTTTTCTTTTCTTTCTTTCTTTCTTTCTTTCTTTCTTTCTTTCTTTCTTTCTTTCTTTCTTTCTTTCTTTCTTTCTTTCTTTCTTTCTTTCTTCTCTCTTTCTTCCCTGTACTAAGGGGTTTTTTTGCAGGGAAAATCGTCATTTTTACACAAAAGTTAATTTTTTTTTTTTTTTTTAAATCGTAGGGCTGTTGAAACCATCAGTAGCAAATGGGGCCCAACACGTGTTCAGTTTGGCTGGCTCAGTGTTTTTTTTACAAGTAAGTTGGACGCTCTCACGCCTCCACCCCCTTCCCCCGCCCCAGACCCCAGCCGCCTCTTTGACTTCGCTCTATCAGCGGGGGAACGGGTGGTCCAGCCCCTGCGGCTCCGGTCAGTTCCTCGCCGAAGCTCCGCCCCCTTCTCTCCGACCCGCCCCTGTCTCTTCCCTCCGCCCTTTCCTTCCCCTTGTGTCGCAAAAGACTCGGCGGCGCTTGACGGCCGGGGTTGTTTGACGGCCGGTGGCAACCGAGAGGGAGGAGGAAGCAGCTGTGGCTGCTGCTGCGGCGGCTGCGGCAGGGGCCGGGGTGGGCGCCGCGGTCCGGGCCGGGGAGTGAGGCGCGGGCGGCCGGGCCGGTGGGCTGGGCGGCGGGCCCGGCGGCCGCCCCCGCGCCGCGCCTGGCGGCCCGATGTGGCTGCAGCAGCGGCTTAAGGGGCTGCCGGGACTGCTGTCGAGCAGCTGGGCCCGCCGCCTACTCTGCCTGCTCGGCCTCCTGCTGCTGCTTCTGTGGTTCGCCGGCTCCGGGGCGCGGCGGGCCGCGGGCGGCCTGCACCTGCTGCCCTGGTCCCGCGGCGAGCCGGGCGCCGCCGAGTCCTCCGCCTGCCTGGAGGCGGCCACCCGCGCCTGGCGCGGCCTGCGGGAGCGCGGCGAGGCTGTCCCACTGGGCCCTGGAGTGCCGGCCCTGGTGGCCAACGGCTTCCTGGCACTGGACGTGGCCGCCAACCGGCTGTGGGTGACTCCTGGAGAGCGAGAACCCGCCGTGGCGCCGGACTTCGTGCCCTTCGTGCAGCTGCGACCGCTGAGTGCGCTCTCCGAAGCCGGAGAGTCAGTACTGTTGCTGCGTGAAGGGCTGCTGCGCCGAGTGCGTTGCCTGCAGCTCGGGACCTCAGGCCCCGGCCCTGCGGCCGCCGCCCCCGGACCCGCCTCGGCCTCCGGCCTCGTCACCGGATCCGGCCGCGACTGCGTGCTGCTGCAAGAGGACTTTCTGGCGCACCGGGGCCGACCCCACGTCTATCTGCAGCGTATCCAGCTCAACAATCCCACGGAGAGGGTGGCCGCGCTGCAGACTGTGGGGCCCACTGCCGGCCCGGTCCCCAGAGCCTTCACCAGTACCCTGGAGAAGGTGGGAGATCATCAGTTCCTCCTCTACTCGGGCCGGTCCCCGCCTTTTCCCACGGGGCTGGTGCACCTGGTGGTGGTGGCGGCCAAGAAGCTAGTGAACCGGCTCCAGGTGGCTCCCAAGACACAACTGGACGAGACAGTGTTGTGGGTGGTGCATGTTTCAGGCCCTATTAACCCCCAGGTGCTCAAAAACAAAGCAGCCAAGGAGCTCAAGGTGGTCCAGGATTTGGCACGGAAGGAAATGCTGGAGCTCTTGGAGATGCCAGCGGCTGAGCTGCTTCAAGACCACCAGCGCCTCTGGGCTCAGCTCTTCAGCCCAGGTGAGGCCTGGCCAGTTCTTGGGCCACAGTGCACACCTTACACCAGGGCCTCCGCGGCCCACCCTGGAGATGCCCCACTAAAGTCTGCAGAGTTGACCCTGAAGGGGAGCAGTGGGGGTGGTTAAAGGGAGCTTGGCCATTGACCTGGGCTGACTCTGCTCCACCGCTTGGTATTTGTGCGAGCGACGTGGGACCAGTTTACTGATCTCCATGGGCTTGTGTTCAGTAATAACAGGAGCACCTCAGAGGGCTTCTGTGAGTCCGAGGAAGGAATGAGAATAAAAGACAGGCCTTACTGTTATTTGTCCTCATAAATGAGGCCTGATTTGGAGAGTGGTTTTGGGGGTCAGCTTGTAAAGGATAAATCAGGCAGAAGGGCCTGGCGGGTCCCCAGATTCTTTCTTTCCTCAGTCCCTCACAGTCTGGCTGGTGACAGGCATGCGCTTTTTTTTTTTTTTTTTTACATGTTTGTTTATTTTTGAGAGAGGCAGAGAGAATGCAAGCGGGAGAGGGTCTGCAGAGGGTCTCTGCACTGATAGCAGAGAGCCCAATGCAGGGCTCGAATTCACGGACTGTGAGATCATGACCTGATCCAAAGCCAGATGCTTAACCGACTCAACCACCCAGGCATTCCCCCCCCACCCCGCCCTTTTAAAGTGTATTTTGAGAGAGAGATCGAGAGAGCATATGAGCAGGGGAGGGGCAGAGAGAGAATCCCAAGCAGGCTCTGCACAGTCAGCATGGAGTCCCACAGTGGGGCTCAAACTCATGAACCATGAGGTCATGATGAGCTGAAATCGAGTGGGATGTTTAACTGACTGAGCCACCCAGGCCCCCCCCCCCCCGCCTTTTTTTTAAAGTGATCTCTGTGGTTCATGGGGCTTGAACTCAACAACTGAGATCAGGGGTCATGTGCTCCATTGACTGGAAGGGAATGGAACCTCTCCAGCAGGTGGAATGCACCCACCAAATAAAAACTTCCTTCCCCTAAAGACTGTTGAAGTAAAGGAAATCCTATTCTAGGTGAAAGAGAGATTTTGGTTTCCAGGGTGCTCGTTGTCTAAATCCTTGTATTTAGTTGCTCAAAGTGTGTTTCACTCGTTCAGCAAGTATTGATCGAATCCTGCCAGGGACTGTTCTCCATACGATGGATAGAGAAGTGACCAGAACAAAGCGCCTGTTTCATGGTGCTTGCTTAAATTCTGGATGGGAGGAAGACTATAGTAGAAAAGTGAAAGTCGGAATAAATAAGCCAGATTGCTCTTTAGAATACGAAGTTCCATAGAGCGGGGCACCTGGGTGGCTCCGTCGGTTAAACCAGCCAGCCCTTGATTTCTTGTGTCAGGCTCTGTGCTGACAGTGAGGAGCCTCCTTGGGATTCTCTGTCTCTGTCTCCAGTAGCGCTTGTGCAATCTCTCTCTCTCAAAATACACTTAAAAAAAATTTTTAAAGTTCCGTAGAGAAAAATTAAAAGTATGTGATTGAGGATGACAGGGTGGGGTTCAGAGTGGGGTGGGGGCCTCTGTTTAGCTCCAGTTGTTGGGGAGGCCTTTCCAAGGAGGAAGCACTTAAGCTAAGACCTGAGTAGCAAGAAACTGACCATGTGATGATCTAGAGGGAGCTGGCAAGTCAGAGGCCCTAAGACAAGAGCAGGTTTGGTTGAGAGGCCAGGGTGGCTGGTGGGTAGCAAGCCAGGGAGGGGTCGAGGTAGCCAGACCCCGAAGGGCCTTGTAGACCGTGGTGATGACTGTGAATTTGATTCTATGTGGGGTGGAAGGGAGAGCAGAGACAACTGTCGGATGTACATTTTTCAGGATCCCCTGGCTGTTCTATCCAGAATATAGACAATAAGGGACAAAAGTGGGACATGGAGACCAGATGAGAGGATTTTGCAGGCGCCGAGGTGAAAGAGGAGGGTGGCTGGCACCTGAGTTGTGGCCGTGGAGACAGAAGTGGATGGCTTCTGATACTTTCAGAAGTGGCGCCACCGGGACTTTGCACGGACTGGGCGTGGGGCGTGAGAACTGGAGGGTGACTCCTGAATTTGTGGGGAGCGCTAGAGCAAGTGTCTGGAGATAATTTGTGGAAGGATTGCTTTGGGGCTGGAAGAACTTCGAGCACGTCAGGTCCCAAATGCCTGTCAGGCGTCTGGGTGGAGACCCCAAATGGGCAGTTAGCTGTTCTGAGTCTAGAATTCATACAGATTTGGGAGATCCGGTGTTCAGATGTTATTTAAAGCTCCAGGACTGGAGCACAGGATGATGGCAAGGAGCAACCCAGGATGGGCCAGAGCGCTGATGATGTTGTTCCGGAGGCAGAGGGCAGGGGGGCGGGAGGCGTGCTGGACTCTTCAACCAGCACCATGTCCCGGCCACGTCTGTGTTCTTCTGGGCGCTGGCAGGATTTATGTTTATTATGTTATTTATGTTATTATGTATAGGATTTACTGTTTATTTATTTTTGAGAGAGAGTGCGAGTGGGGAGGGGTGGGAGTGGGGGGTTGGGACTACGGATCCAAAGCAGGCTATGCACTGACAGTGGTGCCTGATGCGGGGCCTGAACTCACGAACCCTGAGATCAGGACCCGAGCCGAAGTTGGACGTCCAACTGACCGAGCCACCCAGGCGCCCCAGGAGGCCCCACTTTGAACAGGATTTTAGGCTTCAGGCCCGCCGGGTCAAGTTGGTCATGTGAGGGAGCCAGAGCTCAGGGGAGGCTGGAGCTGCCATTTCCGTCGCTCCCGCTCTTCCCTTCAGAACCTCATCTTCCCGGCCGGGCCGTCCCCGCTTAACGTGCAACCTTTGTGGCGTTTCAGGTGTGGAGATGAAGAAGATCACGGACGCCCACACCCCGTCTGGCCTGACCGTGAACCTGACGCTGTACTACATGCTCTCCTGCTCACCAGCCCCGCTGCTCAACCCCGGCCTGAGCCACAGGGAGCGCGACCAGATGGAGTCGACGCTCAACTACGAAGATCACTGCTTCAGCGGCCACGCCACCATGCACGCCGAGAACCTGTGGCCGGGCCGGCTGTCGTCCGTCCAGCAGATCCTGCAGCTCTCTGACCTGTGGAAGCTGACCCTGCAGAAGCGCGGCTGCAAGGGGCTGGTGAAGGTGGGCGCCCCAGGCATCCTGCAGGGCATGGTGCTGAGCTTCGGGGGGCTGCAGTTCACCGAGAACCACCTCCAGTTCCAGGCCGACCCCGACGTGCTGCACAACAGCTACGCCCTGCACGGCATCCGCTACAAGAACGACCACATCGACCTAGCCGTGCTCGCGGACCCCGAGGGCAAGCCGTACCTGCACGTGTCCGTGGAGGCCCGCGGCCAGCCCGTCAGGATCTACGCCTGTGAGGCCGGCTGCCTGGAGGAGCCCGTGGAGCTGACCTCAGCGCCCCAGGGCCACACCTTCCCGGTCATGGTGACGCAGCCCATCACGCCGCTGCTCTACATCTCCACCGACCTCATGCACCTGCAGGACCTGCGCCACACGCTGCACCTCAAGGCCATCTTGGCCCACGACGAGCACATGGCCCAGCAGGACCCCGGGCTGCCCTTCCTCTTCTGGTTCAGCGTGGCCTCCCTCATCACCCTCTTCCACCTCTTCCTCTTCAAGCTCATCTACAACGAGTACTGTGGGCCTGGGGCCAAGCCCCTCTTCAGGAGTAAGGTATAAAGCCCCCCTGGGTCTTCAGAGCCTGAGGCCCCGGCCTCGTGTTCTAGCCTCAGACTAGGACGGGAGAGGCCTGGGCGGCAATGGGGTGTCCTCCTAAGCCAGTACCCTCAGCCCGCAACACAGACAGGAGTGAGCGTGTTTGCAGAGGCTATCAGAAAGCGACTTCTGAGAGGAGACCATAGGGAGGGACAGCGGTGGGGCACCCGGGTGGCTCAGTCAGTTAAGTGTCCGACTCTGGATTCTGGCTCCGGCCATGATCTCACGGTTCACGAGATCGAGCCCCGCGTCGGGCTCTGCAATGACAGCGTGGAGCCTGCTTGGGATTCTCTCTGTCTCCTTCTCTCTGCCCTTCCCCAGCTTGCATGCACCCCCCTCCCTCAAGATAATTAACTAAACTTAAAATAATAATTGCAACAAGCCCCTAGATAGACCGGAAACTGCTGTCTAAGCCTCAGGTGAGCCCCCTGTGCTCCCTCCTGAGGGCCTGCTCGTGCCTCTCGCTGTGGGCCAGCTAAGGTGGCCATCTCGTCAGCACAAGGCAAGGTCATTCCTCTCATTTCCGCAAACACCTTGGCCCCCAGGAAGCCATGACTTTGAGCATGGTGGCTGTGAGACTCTCATCAGGAATGTGTCTTGGGGATCAGGCTCAGTTCCAGGGGAGGCCGCTCCTTCTGCCCCACCACCCAGTGCTCCATGCTCCGTTGCTGCCAGGATTCCCCGGGAGAGGGAACAGAAGGAAGCCCATCGCTGGCAGTCACAGGAGAAAGTTCTCCAGAGGGAGCGGGGCTCGCTTCCCTTTCTCTCCTCTCCTCTTGTCGCACTAGCATGTGCAGAGATAGATTCAAGAGCTCTGGGTCTGTGCTCCCGAGCAGTTGAGGAGCCTGGGCCAGCTCCGGAGAAATGCCTCCTCACCTCCACAGAGGGCTTTGTGCCTCCTGGTTTCTGGTTTCTGGCCCGAGGCCAGGACTTGCGAAGAAGTAGCTCTCAGCCCTGACGGAGTGGGAGCAGGGTGGGCAGCAGGTCTGAGCCTGGAGCTTGGAGAACAAATGGAAGGTCAGATGAAAGAGAAACGTGGCCGAGCTGTAACAAAACAGGTGCTCCGTTTGCATTGCGTGGGTCTGACGGCCACTGTTAAGCCGGCCACTGTTAAGCCGGCAGGCTGCTCCTCCCTGCTGCCTGGTCGGCTTCTCTGCTCTTAATCTGCCGTATACCCGTCTGCCCCCAGTTCCCCACCCGATCCAGGGGACAGGCCAGACCCCTAATTTTGGGGTGCTACCCCGTGGCCCTCAGTTGACTCGCGCTCGAGCTGGGGTCCCGCCAGAGCAGAGCCCAGTGAACGCTGCGTCAGCCCGAGGAGGTGTCCGGGCCACTAACCCCACGGTGGCTCTAGCACATCCCTGGGCCACAGTGTCTGCAGAGCCGGATCATCGCCCGGGCGGGATGCCACCAGGGGCGTCCCCGTCACCTGCCCCGCGTGAGATTTCTGTAGCTTCCACGGGGTTGGTGGTGAACAATAACAACTTGTTTTGTTAATTGAACAGGAAGATCCCAGTGTCTGAGTGAAGTCCCATCTGCACAAGACACCCAGCACCGAAAGTCCTGCTGCACGAACAGGGGATCCTTCGAACGCACCCACCCTTTTGTGCCTTTGTTGGGGACGCCAGTGACGCAGAGTGCGTGTGGATGTTCAGGAGTCTGCATCGGGGAGCGGGAGGGGAGGGCCGGTGGACTTTTTGTAAGCTTTCGACTCAATAAAATGAACCTGTATGGAAAATACTTGAAATTGAACTCACTCCTTCTGCTTTCCCCCCTTCTTCTGTCCCAGGAAACAGAGCCTCTTTTGAAAAGACCTGTCTAGGAAAAGTTGTGTTCTATTCCTAATTTAATGTGTTCTTTCTTGACTGAATTTTTAATTTATTGTTGTTGAGATTTTGCCGGATGGTTTTTGCACCCCCTTCAGACGGTGAATCTCGGGCGGGGATTTCCGACCTACGCCGCCCCCGGGGGGGCATCCGGAGGCCCTGCCGCCTGCACCTGCGCCTGCGTGGAGAGCGTGGGTCTCGGGTCCTCCCCGGTTTGCACGTCGTCTCTTTCTTACCATGAGCCTGTGGAGATCTGTGCTTTTGTACTTCTGGGCTTTAGGGGAGGTATTTAACTTTCTAGGGGTTGATGATTGTTGGGTTTTGAAATACCAAAGCTTTTTTTTTTTTGTTCTGTTTTTAAATAAATCTCTTTCAAACTTCCATGATCGGTTTGTGTGTGGTTTGAAACCTCTGGAGACAGCGTATCTTCCTCCATCAGCTGACTTTTAGGTAGTGTCTGAAGCAGATGGGCTGCCCAGCCCTTTGGGGATGGCTGATTCCCGCCCCCCCCCCCCAACATCTAATACTCCCCTTGAGAAGACGCTGATCCACCTGGGGGGGGTTGGTTCGCCAGGTCACCCGGCAGAGCGGGCGGATTGAGGAGCGTCAGCCCGGCCCCTTCCCTGCTGCAGTGCCTCTCCCCCACCTGCCCTAAACAGCCTAGATTTGTCTGTCCTGGCTTTTGCCAGCCCTGGCTTTTGCCAGCCCCGATGGCCTTCTGCCCGTTGGTGGTGGTGGTTGTAGGATCTGATGACCCTGCCTTGTGGGGAGGAGATGGGGCTGGGCCCAGGACCAGAAAGGGACTGAGCTAGGCCTGGCAGCCCGCCTTGGGAGGCCGTGGGCACAGCGTCGTGGGTGCTGCGGCATGACTCCCTGCGAAGCTTGGTCTGCTCGCCACCAGCAGAATGACGCTCACAATGGCATGCTGGGAGGGAAAGGAAACCTGTATCTCCACCTCCACCATGAGTTGTCCTGGCCCCACCCACCTTCCCTGGATGGTGCAGAGCTCAGAAGTGCCTTCCTCGTCCAGCCGTGGGTCATTGGCTGGCCTACCCATTTAGGGAAGCAGGAATCTCACGGGGTGCAGCTGGGTGTGGTTTACGGTGTGACGGGCCCTCCAGTTGTTTCGTTAGAATAGAAGCTGCTTGGGGAGCCTGGGTGGCTCAGTCCATTAAGCGTCCGACTTTGGCTCAGGTCGTGATCTCACGGTTGGTGTTTGAGCCCCGCGTCGGGCTCTGTGCTGACAGCTCGGAGCCTGGGGCGTGTTTTAGATTCTGTGTCTCCCTCTCTCTCTGCCCCTCCCCTGTTGGCACTCTCTCTCTCTCTCAAAAGTAAATAAACATTAAAAAAAAAAAAAGGTGGAAGCTTCTTGACAAGAGCCCCACTTAATGTTCCGCCCCTCTGTTTGGCTTGGAACTCGGCCTATCAGAGGCTCCTAAACGGTAAAAACAAACCCATGTACCTGCTGCCCCGGAAAGACTGATTGAACAACCAGAATTTCAATAAACTCCTTGTGAATTACAGCTCGCGTCGAGCGCTCACTCTGGATCGCTTCCTGGACATCCGCGCGAGCCTGCTGCTTTCTCAGGGGTGGAAACCTGGAATGGGAAATTTAATTTCATGCTACTTAGCACTTCCCAAAAGCTGAGGGCTCGGTATGGACATGTATTAGCTCCCTGAAAACCGACCTGCATCGTGGGCCCCTGCTGATTTGCAAGTCCCCTAGGAGTTTCCCAGGAGTCATCTGAACCTGGTCCCTGTTCAAGAGGGCCGGGAGAGACCAAAGAATGAGGCAGGCCACTCCAGGGGGGTAGGCAGCAGGTGGAGTAAGAAGGGAACTTACTCTAAGAGGCTTGTCTTGGGCTGTAAGACCAGTGGATCCCGGCACCCGCCTGCCACACATTAAAGCTTCTACAGAGGTCTTACCTGGGTTCAGACACGCGCTCAGTCACCATCATAGTGCTGTCCCCTTGGAGCAGCCTCCGGGAGCAGGAAAGGCACTCAGATCCCACATCCAGGGCCAGGGAAGGGGTGAGGAGCCTCTGATCACCTGGGGCCAGCTCACGGATCACTGGAGGTCACGTCCTCTCCATGACACCCTGACAGCCCCCCTCCTCTCAGCCCACCTTTTGCTCTGTGTCCCTGTCCCCCAAATTCACATGTTGAAATCCTAACCCCCAGTGTGATGGTGTTTAGAGGGAGCCCTGGGGGAGGTGACTAGGTCATTAGGGTGGAGTCCTCCCAAATGGGATTCTTGCCCTAATAAGAGAGACCGCAGAGAGCACCCTCGTCCTCGCCTGTGTGTGGGGTGAGGCCACAACAGGCGTCTAACAGCCCAGAAGGGGTGCTCACCAGAACGCACGTGCTGGTCCCCGATTCCGGACTTCCAGCCCCCAGAACTGTGGGAAGCACCTGCCTGTTGTTTCTTTAAAAAAAAAAAATTTTTTTTAGAGATGTATTATGTATTTATTACTACTTTATTTATTTTTAAATTTACATCCAAATTAGCATGTAGTGCAACAATGATGTCAGGAGTAAATTCCTTACTGTCCGTTACCCATTTAGCCCACCCCCCCTCCCACCACCCCTCCAGTAACCCTCAGTTTGTTCTCCATATTTAAGAGTCTCCTATGATTTGTCCCTCTCTCTGTTTTTATATTCTTTTTGTTTCCCTTCCCTTATGTTCATCTGTTTTGTCTCTTGAAGTCCTCATATGAGTGAAGTCATAGGATTTTTGTCTTTCTCTGACTGACTAATTTCACTTAGCATAATAGCCTCCAGTTCCATCCACATAGTTGCAAATGCAAGATCTCATTCTTTTTGATTGCCGAGTAATACTCCATTGTCTATATAAACCACATCTTCTTTATCCATTCATCCATCAATGGACATTTGGGCTCTTTCCATACTTTGGCTATTGTCGATAGCACTGCTATAACCATGGGGGTGCATGTGTCCCTTCGAAACAGCACACGTGTATTCCTTGGATAAATACCCAGTAGTGCGATTGCTGGGTCGTAGGCTAGTTTTATTTTTAATTTTTTGAGGAACCTCCATGCTGTTTTCCAGAGTGGCTGCACCAGCTTGCATTCCCTTTCTTTTTAAAAATGTATTTATTATTAAAAAAAATTTTTTTTTGTTTTGAAGTTTATTTATTTTGGGGGGGAGGGGCAGAGGGAGAGGGAGAGGGAATCCCAAGCAGGCTCCGCGCTGTCAGTGCAGAGCCCGACGCGGGGCTTGAACCCACAAACCGTGAGATCATGACCTGAGCCGAAAGCAAGAGTCAGACTGACTGAGCCACCCAGGTGTCCTCCTTTCTAAGCCCCCAGTCCCTGGCACCCTGTTATAAGAGCCCAAACAGACTAAGACAGGCATGTTCTTGCAGTGGAGGAATGGAACTTTTTGGAGGCGAAAACAAACCAAGAAACAGAGATTCACAGGGTCTTAGATGAAGAAGAAACCTTAGAGGTTTTGTTGCTCAGAATCTGTAACCTGGCTTCGTTGGATCCAAGGACCCCAGAATGGCCAAATGTATGCACTTTTTTTTTTCTTTCCTGAGACGTTCTGTAACTTTCCTCAGATTCTTTTTTTTTAATTAAAAAAAATGTTTTTATTTATTTTTGAGAGGGAGAGAGGGAGAGAGAAAGAGAGAGAGCATGAGTGGGGGAGGGGCAGACAGAGGGAGACACAGAATCCGAAGCAGGCTCCAGGCTCCCAGCTGTCAGCACAGAGCCCATAGAACCCGACCCAGGGCTCGAACTCGTGAACTGCAAGATCCTGACCAGAGCTGAAGTCAGATGCTTAACCGACTGAGCCACCCAGGTGCCCCTTGCGTCGGATTCTTAAAGGATGCCTGGCTTCAAAACGAACAAGATAACCTCCAGCTCGGGGTCTTGTTTTTACCCTCCCCCACCCACCACAGGAAGCGGCAGTGGTCTGAGCTTCTGAAGCCTGGTTCGGAGTCTGGCCATTGGATGGATCACGCCATTTGCTGTGGTGCAGGCGCCCTCCCTGCAGAAAGGAGGCTCAGGGACGGTGGGGTCATCTTGGCTGCTGGGTACCGGCTCAGAAACTGCTTTACCTGAAACAAGCTATCGGCGGTCTGGCTCTCCGGGTTCCCGGGAGCCTCTCCTCCAGACTTTGGCCAACGGAAGCTTTGGATGTATCTTTGGGTTCAGTAAATATTCACTGTGAATCTTCTAGCAGGCCATGCATCTGGCCCTTGGGTGGCAAAGCGGGAAAGATTACATTTGATGAACATCTACTGTGTGCTTGGCACTTAAGTTTTGTGAAGGCAGTGGCTACCTCTGTCTTTTCGTTTCGGGATGGCCAGAAACTAGCACGGGGTAGACGGTCCAAGAATGTTTGTGGAATTGCATTTGTCTGCATTACGCCATTTAATCCTTGTGTTTGGGGTTGCGAGTGACAGAAAACTTTAATTATAAGTGGTTTAAACAGAAGGAAAAGTATTGGTTCACAGAGTAGTCCAGCAGGAGTTCAGGAATGGTTTGATCAAGAACTCAAGTAACATCAGTAGGGCCCAGCTCTTAGCCCTGCTTCCTGTAGCTTGGCTCCCATCCACAGACTAGTTACCTTTGTGGTAACAAAATGACCCCAGTTATCCCAAGCCTGATGCCCTCCTAGCAAAGTCAGCAGCGTCTGAGTCTCACTGTTCCCACCCGCGGTGCTGAGGTTCACCTCCCAGTGGACAACCCACCCCCTAGTCAATCGCTGTGGCCAGGCTGCAAGGGATATGTTTGTTAGGTTAGGCCAATCAGGCCACCTCTTCAGCTGAGATGGGGGTCAATCTCCAGCCACTGAACAGAGGATACTGGGAGAGAGGTGGTTTCTCAAAGGAAATTTGGGGTACTCTTATCAGGAAGGAGGAAAAATAGATGCTTGGCAGCAAAGCTCCTGGGTCCAGTGTGCCCTGCAGGGGAAGTTTCATTCATCCCATTTTGCAGATGAGGCAAGTGAAGCTCAGAGACCACAAGGCACTGAGCCCCGGAAAAGGGAGGGGACCACACAGAGTCCCTGACCTCAGGGGATGCACAGTATGAAGGGGAGACAGACAGATAAGAAGCCAATTACACTGCGATCAGAGAGTGGGAGCGTGGGGCTGGCACACTGAACCTCTCCACTGGAGCATCAGGGGTGGCTCCCTGGAGGAAGCTGGAACCTGAGGGATGTTGGGTGTCCACCAGGCTAAGGCATGGGACAGGACTTTCCAGGTCGTGGGCAGAGCATGAGTAAGTATACAGACGTGGGTGGGGACATTTCGGGAGGCAAGAGGACAGTAATACTCCGGTTTGTCCAGAGTGTAGAATCCTCTAAGGAGAGGTGGGGTTTATCGATCCATAGTGATGGGGTTCTTGAGAAAACGGCTAAGAAGGAATTCTTGAGACGTCTTTGGTGTAAAAAGGTGATTTTATTAAAGCACAGGGACAGGATCCGTGGGCAGAAAGAGCTGCCCCAGGATTGTGAGGAGTGAGTGATTGTATATTTTTAGGTTTGTGGAGGGAGGGAGATAGTGTAAGTCTCTAAGGAATTTTTTTTTAATTTTTTTTTTTTACTTTTATTTTTGAGAGACAGAGAGAGAGAGACAGAGCACAAGTAGGGGAGGGGCAGAGAGAATGAGACACAGAATCCGAAGCGGGCTCAGGGCTCTGACAGCACAGAGCCCGACGCGGGGCTCGAACCCACAAACCGGGAGATCACGACCTGAGCTGAAGTCGGACGCTTAACGGACTGAGCCACCCAGGCACCCTCTGAGGAATTTGAAAGCAAGGTTTTCAAGGACCTTGAGGGGCTAGCTACTGGTGAGATAGGGTTACTTTTAGTCTTTAATAAAACTAAAACATCGGGGCGCTTGGGTGGCTCGGTCGGTTGAGCGTCTGACTTCGGCTCAGGTCATGATCTCACGGTCTATGAGACTGCTCAGAGCCTGGAGCCTGTTTCCGATTCTGTGTCTCCCTCTCTCTCTGCCCCTCCCCTGTTCATGCTCTGTCTCTCTCTGTCTCAAAAATAAATAAGCGTTAAAAAAAATTTTTTTTTAAATAAAAAAAAACTAAAACATCAAGGAAGTAAGGCAGCCATGAGTTCCTTGAGCAAGGTCACGTTCTGCATGTTTCAGGTGTCTATCTGCGAGCTGCAGGCTGTAAGGAGATTTAATTTAAGCTACATTTCTCTTGCCTTTGTTTCCCTCATCATGGATCTTTGACTTCTAAAGGCAAGGGTGGGTAGGCTCTCAGACCTAGCTCGTGGCAATGACAACATCACAGGTGACGCTCCCTCCCATGGACTCTCACGTCCTCTCCCCGCGTTACTGTCATAATTGTAGCCAATCTTTACGGCTTCCCCCGAAACCAAGGGAGGACAGTTTATCACCCTGTTTTACAGAAGTAGAAACTGAGACAGAGTGAAAGAGGATGCCTTGCCAAAGGTCAAAGGGAGGTCGCCAGCGCCTCGCAGGATTGACAACCTCCCATCGGCAGGGCAATTAGCACTCTGCTCACATGGCTCCTGGCTGTCCAAGCGCCATAGGAATCCATGGGACCGCTCTGTGGGTGTCCCGACATATGACAAAACAGAGGCGGGGAGCCCAGGAGGAAGGCTGTGGATTCTCTCAAAATAGAACTTGGCCGCAAGGTAATTAGGCAGCATTTCTGGGGAAGGGAGAGCTGGATATAAAAGAGTCGGCAGCGGGCTGGGAGTTGGGGGACCTGATTCCATCTCCAGCTCGGTCATTATCATTGCGCAACCTCCCATAAGTGAGGTAAGCGTTTAGACTCCAGGTTCCCACCTGTAAAATGGGTCTAATAGCACCTTCCCACTTCAGGAGATGGTCAGGAAGTCCCACTTAAATCGAGGACTGTGTGTGAACGTGCTTTGATAAGTTCAAAACTTTCTACCCACACAGCGGATGGTTTGCACTGAGTAGCTGGAGGCAAAAGAACGGAGGTCAGAGCTCCTAACCCCGGGTCCGCAGGCAGAATTCAGAGGGTCTGCCAACCTGGATAGGTTTCATTTTCACCAACCTCTGGCTGAAATTTAGCATTCCCTCCCATGGTTAACTTTGGCACTTACGTCATTGTCACAGATGACAATGAACGCATTCATGACCCCGTTATAGTTGTTGCAGAGATCTTGAAGTAATCGCTCATGGTTGTTGCGCCTTTGATTTTTGTTTAAGTTTATTGATTTATCTTGAGGGAGACAGAGACCGTGCGAGTTGAGGAGGGGCAGAGAGAGAGGGAGACAGAGAAATCCCAAGCAGGCTCTGCACTGTCAGCGCTGAGCCTGATGCAGGCTTTGAACCCACGAACCGTGAGATCATGACCTGAGCGGAAACCAAGAGTCAGACGCTTAACTGACTGAGCCACCCAGGCACCCCTCATTGTGCCTTTGAAATTATGGTAGTCATTAAACTTGCTACTAGATCCCAATATTTGGTGTATTAATGAAGAAGCACAGGTTACCAGTCGCAAATTTGTTTTAAAAATATAGTTAGGGGTGCCTGGATGGCTCAGTCTGTGGAGCAGGTGACTCTTGACCTGGAGTCGTGAGTTTGAGCTGCACGTTAGGTGTAGAGATTATTTAAAAATAAAATTAAAAATATTTTTAAATTAATTTATTTATTAAAGTTTATTCACCAAGAGAGGGAGGGAGGGAGGGAGGGAGGGAGGGAGGGAGGGAGGGAGAGAGGGTGGGCACCAGTTTGAGTGGGGGAGGGGCAGAGAGGGAGGGAGAATCCCAAGCAGGCTTTGCTGGAAGCCAGTGCAGAGCCCAATGTGGGGCTCGACCTCTCAAAACTGTGAGATCGTGACCTGAGCTGAAATTAAGAGTCGGATGCTTAACCGACTGAGCCACCCAGGTGTCCCTGAAAAAAAATTTTTTTTTAATTTGAAAATTATTGGGGCGCCTGGATGGCTCAGTTGGTTAGGCATCCGACTTGGTTTCGGCTCAGGTCATGATCTCACGGTTCGTGGGTTCTAGTCCCGCATCGGGCTCTGCACTGACAGTGTGGAGCCTGCTTGGTATTCTCTCTCTCTCTCCTTTCTCTCAGCCCCTCCCCTGCTTACACGCTCTCTTTCTCAAAAATAAATAAACTTTAAAAAAAACCTTTAAAATGATGGCTCATGTTTAGCATACACAAAGTAGGCCAAATGGGAGATAAATAGATAGATGTAAGAGGAGATTTATTATGGGAATCGGGTCACGGAATTATGGAGGCTGGAAGTCCCACGATCTGCCACCTACAGATGGAGACCCAGGAAAGCCGGTGGTGTAAGTGGAAATTAGGGCCAAGACCAGGAGCCCATGTCCAATGGCAGAAGATGGATGTCCCAGCTCTAAGAAAAAAAGAGCAAACCCGCCCTTCCTCTCCCCTTGTGTTCTATTCAGGCCCCCTCAATGGGTTAGGTGAGGCCCACTCATTTGGAAGGACAATCTACTCAGACCGGGTATTCAAACACTAACCTCTTCCAGAAACACCCTTCCAGGGGGTGCCGGGGTGGCTCAGTTGGTTAAGCATCAGATTTCAGCTCAGGTCGTGATCTCACAGTTCATGGGTTCGAGCCCCATGTTGGGCTCTGTGCTGCCAGCTCAGAGCCTGGAGCCTGCTTCGGATTCTGTGTCTCCCCCTCTCTCTGCTTCTCCCCCGCTCGCACTCTGTCTCTCAAAAATAAATAAACGTTAAAAAAATATATATATATATAGGAAAAGAAACACCCTTCTAGACACGTGTAAAGAGTAATTTACCAGCTCTCTGACACAAAACTCAATCATCACAGTGACCTGTTAGCTCAGTTGAGTGTTAGTATTTTCATGAACTCATAGATTTAAATATATTCGAGATGCTTTGATCCTTTGAATGTATTAATCTTCTTGATGGCCCATTGATATCACCTTGGGCTTTTGGGAACCTCTGCGAGGGCGTATATTTCCTGGCTCCTGCCTGGAATCTCTATTTCTCCAAGGAGCCCGCTTCCGTTGACCAGGAACCGGCCTTTGGAGACTGTAATCTGGGTGCTTGGGTGCTCATTACACTGGGTGGTTCCTTGCCCAGGGTGAACAACACACACATTTAAAAGCCCTGCTTTTGATAGAAACCCTGTCCTCGGAGCCCGGGGACAGCACCGGCCACCAGCATTTAATGCGGACTGACCCGAGCTGCCAAGTGAGGAACGGTTTGCTGGGGAGAAAGAAAGGAAAATGACTCTCTCAGGGCTTGAAACTGTCACTGGGCCAACGTGGGCCCGCTCCTTGGAGAGCTGTCGACCCAGACTACACTGAGTGGAGCTGCCTGCCTCACAGGGTCACTTTCCTTGTGCAAATAAGGAGACCTCGAGGAATACTTTCCAAAACTGTGAACTCCCTAAACAGGGGTAAGCAGGCTCCTTTTAATAGGGTTTGGGATGAATATTTAGAGGGGGATTTTAATATTATAATGAATCTGAGATACCCAGTAGGCACTTTTTTAGTTTATTTATTTAGAGAGAAAGAGAGAGAGAGAGAGAGAGAGAGAGAGAGAGAAAACCAGTGGCAGAGGGGCAGAGAGCAAGGGGGACAGGAGCCGAAGCAGGCTCTGTGCTGACAGCAGAGAGCCTGATGCGGGCCTCGAACTCACAAACCTGAGCTGTAGTCGGATGCTTAACCAACTGAGCCGCCCAGGCACCCCTGTCGGGCACTTTCTGATTCATCTGGACGGGTATGGTTCTCAAATGTTTCTTTTCTTGTTTCAGCAATTTGTGAGTTTCTAAGAGATGAAATGGACAGGCAGAAGGTTCTAGGAGTTTCCTGAGTTCAGGAGGGCAATCCTGAGTCTGGGGTTCAAGGGGTCTCCCTGGTGACAAATGGTGGTACCAGCAGAGCAGGGCTGGACTTAGGGCAATTGCCTCAGGCACCCTGAGCCTGGGTGGGGGTCATCTACACAAAGGACATCAAAAGGACCCTGGGAGGTGGCTATCCCACAGTCAAAAGCAAGGGAGAGCTGGCCACTGGGAGGAGGCTGGGAGGTGGAGAAATGCAAGGAAGGAACTTTGGGATGGATGGGATGCAACTTTGGGATCTGGGTGCACACCCTGCTAGTTTTCTTTCGTAATATTTATTCACTTTCTCCCTCCATGGGTCTCACATTAGCAGGGCTCATGGCTGCCCAGGGGAAAGACTACATTTCCCAGCCTACCTTGCACCTAGGCGGGATCACAAAGCTAAGTGGTTATTCACCTCCTCTTGAGTTTTATCAAATCCATTATAACCATCATTAAAAGGTCTTTCTCACTCCAATTTTCCACAAATGATCCGGCTCTAGTTTTAATGACCTCATCAGGAAGAAAAACAAAACAAAACAAACCCAACAGCAATACTTTTAAATATGTCATAGAAATAGCAGCCAGGGCACCTGCATGGCTCACTGGGCTAAGCGACCGATTCTTGGTTTCGGCTCAGGTCATGATCTCAGGGTTCAGGAGTTCCAGCCCTGAGTAGGGCTCCGCGATGACAGCGCGGAGCCTGCTTGGGATGCTCTCCCTCCCTCTCGCTCTCTCTGCCCCTCGCCTGCACGCACGCTCTCTCTCAAAAAATAAATAAGCTTAAAAAGGGAAAGAAAAGAAAACGCAGCCAATATTGCTTCAATTGTTTAAAGTTCTTTTAAAAAGCTTACAGTCAGGTGCCGGGCCTTGCCTCGAAAGGTGTGTGTGACTGCACAGATATGCCCAAGAGTCATCTTAAAAAAAAAAAAAAGTGTTATCTGAAGTCTGGGCCAGATCAGGTTAACCAGATGTTCTTTATTCAGCAATCTTCTGCGCCCGCCTCCGCGCGCGAGGCCGGAAACCGAGAACAAGTCTGGGTTTGGTGGTTTCCAGCCTGTGAACGTTCGGAGGCCCGCAGACCAGGAAACCTTGCGAGAAGGTTCTAGTTTTCCGTAGCTGAGCGCTGCCCTGGCAGGCCCGGCGTGGACCCGCACGGGAGATCTGAAGCTTTTTTCAAGCAGGTGAGCGCCCCGCCCCCCGGGAGCGCCAGAAAAGACGGAAACGTAGAGCAAATGGATAAAGAAAAAACACATTACAAATGACAAAAATTAGACAAAAAAAACAAGCCACGGAAACACAGAGGAACAGGTAACCGAGAAACTATAGTTGTACCTCCCAAGCAAAACACGCATGCGTAACAAAAAGAGAAGCTGAAACAAACTAGTCTATTTTTAAACACCATAAGTAGCCTTGCAAGCGCAAGGCCTCAAAAAATTGGTTAAAAACTCAGAATTGTTCCTCTCCACGGAAATCTTTAGTAAAAGGCGAAAGATTTATGCGATCTGAAGAGAAACCAGAGTATGCTTTCGAGCCGCCCGCACACATTCCTCGGGTAACTGTTACCCCGAATTCAGTGATGGTGATTCTCTGCTCGAAAGAGCCAGTGATTTTCGTCGTTCTCCCAGACAATTCTGTGGGAGCGGCCTTATTCTTGGGGAAAAAGAATTCAACCGCAAAAGGAAAATCTCGTCATTTCTAAGTCGGAAATTGCCCGGTGTGCAATGCCTCTTGGGTATGTAAATGAACCTACGTCGTCACGCCCCGGTTCCCGGAAATGCCTTAAACAGTGTATTCGTTTTCCTGCAGGGACTGAGACTACCACCAGGGGGCAGAGCGGAGGCCAGATTGTCAGGATTTACGCTTTGGAGCAACCGGAAAAAATCTTTTATAAATTTTATAAATTTTGACTCCAAGTAAAAATTTCTTTTGTACTTAAGTAAAATAATAAAAATAAAATAAAACTTGAAAATATTTATCTTCATTCATTCAACAACGTTCTTAAAAAAAATTTTTTTTTAATGTTTATTTATATTTGAGAGAGAGAGAGAGAGAGAGAGCACAAGCAGCAGAGGGGCAGAGAGAAAGGCAGACAGAACCTGAAGCAGGATCCAGGATCTGAGCTGTTAGCACAGAGCCCGACTGGGGCTCAAACTCACGAACCGTGAGATCATGACCTGAGCCGAAGTAGGACGCTTAACCAACTGAGTCACCCAGGCGCCCCTCAACGACAATTTCCTGAGCACCGTGTTAAATCCTGTGCTGGGCTGCAAGGATAGAGAGATATCCCCAACATTTCATCCTCAGTGAGCCTGTATGTGATGGGGAGGCTAAGTGTGCGTGGTAAGCACTGATAACAGAATGTTCGTTGACATCTAGGCACGCCTAGGGCGGTGAGGGTGTTCCAGGCAGTGCAGAGAGGGTGAGTGACCAGATGGCCTTCAGTGCCAAGATGGGAGCTGGCATTTACCTTGGGGGCAATGGCGAGGCACCCAGGAGTTTTACAAGAGACCAACGCGATCAGATGAGTTATTTAAGGCAGCAGTTCCTTCCACGTGGTCCCCAGACCAGCATGTCAGTATCACCTGGGTACCTGCCAGAGACCCAAACTCTTGGGTCCCTCCCTAGACCTACTGGGTCTCAAACCCTGGGGGTGGGGCCCTGCAGGCCGGGATTGCACAAGTCCCCCAGGTGACTCTGATGCAGGTGAGGCAGAGAACCACTGTGGGACAACCATTCTGGCTAATGTGGCGACTGTAGAGACAAGGAGTCTGGGGCAGGTGAATTAGGAAGCTGAGCATTAAAGCCAGAGAAGACTTCCAGGTGGCCGGCATGGGGGTGTGGAGGGAGGAAGGCCTGGGAAAGAGGAAAGTGAGGAGAGGGAAGAAGTCTAGGTGGGTCCTTGGGGGGGGGGTGGCATAAAGGAGGGGTGGATGCTGCAGGAACGTGTGAAGGGGATTAGGATGTCCCCAGGAAGCCACAGGAAAACCAGGAGCTGGGGCTGCACAGAAGTCGAGGGCAGCTATGGTAAGCGTGTCATGGGTGTCCTGGTGGGGAGGTCGGTGGCCTTGGACAGAGGAATTTCTTTCTTTCCTTTGTTTTTAAAGTTGATTTATTTTGAGAGAGAGAGAGAAAGCAAGCGTGGTAGGGGCAGAGAGAGGGGGGAGAGAGCGAATTCCAAGCAGGCTCTGCACGGTCAGCACAGAGCCCGATGTGGGGCTTGAACTCACAAACCGTGAGAACATGACCCGAGCCGAAATCCAGAGTCCGACGCTTAACCGACTGAACCACCCAGGCGCCCCTGGACAGAGGCATTTCTAAGGAGTGGGGGTGCAGGAAGCTCCCAGCTGCAGGGAGGGTGATGGTGAGGGAGGGAGGGGGCCGGGTGCAGGGGGGGGGGGGCTCCGTAGGGACCGCTGGGAGGGGGTGAGGTGGAAGCAGGTGTTGCAGTGCCTTTTAAACGTTCTCCCTGCGCCGCCTCCAAGGTCCCCTTCCTGACTCTCACTCTGACACTGACCATGCCGGGGATCTCACTGAGCCAGCAGAAGCCCCGCCTTCCCTCCTCCGGATCTACCAGCCTGCCCGTCCCTGCCCCTTCTTCCGCCCACTCCCGACCAAGGCTGACCCTCCGCTTGGGCTTCCAGCCTCACCCCTGCCTGTCTCCCCTGCCTGCCAGCAGATACCGCGGGCTTCCTTATTTCCCATCACGAAGGAGGGAGGGGAGGTAGGAGCCAGAAAAGCGCCCCAGACCCCATCTCCCTTTCCTCTTGTGGAATTCAAGAATCGAACACAACAAAGGGAGGAAAACCTTTACTCTCAGAAAAAAAAAAAAAAAAAAAAAAAGACTGTCAGAAATCACCTTATTAAAACCAACTTAATTCACCTCGCGCCTACGAGGATGGCGATGATAATAATAATAATAAAGGAGAATGACGAGGGTGGGTAAGGATGTGGAGAAGCTGGAACCCTGCACACCGTTGGGGGGAATGTGAAAGGTGATGTGCGAAAACTTGGTGGTTCCTCAAAAAGTTAAATGCAGGATGATCTTATGACCCAGCAATTGCTCTCTGTTTCTTTTACTTTTGGGGAGAGAGACAGAGCATGAGCCGGGGGGGGGGGGGGGGGGGGGGGGGGGAGGGGCAGAGAGAGAGGGAGACACAGAATCCAAAGCAGGCGCCAGGCTCCCAGCTGTCAGCACAGAGCCCGACGCGGGGCTCGAACTCACGAACCAGGAGATCGTGACCGGAACCAAAGTCTCGGATGCTCAACTGAGTGAGCGCCCCTATCACAACAATAATTTTTTTTCCTTTTTTTTTATATGAAATTTATTGACAAATTGGTTTCCATACAACACCCAGTGCTCATCCCAAAAGGTGCCCTCCTCAATACCCATCACCCACCCTCTCCTCCCTCCCACCCCCCATCAACCCTCAGTTTGTTCTCAGTTTTTAAGAGTCTCTTATGCTTTGGCTCTCTCCCACTCTAACCTGTTTTTTTTTTTTTCCTTCCCCTCCCCCATGGGTTCCTGTTAAGTTTCTCAGGGTCCACATAAGAGTGAAACCATATGGTATCTGTCTTTCTCTGTATGGCTTATTTCACTTAGCATCACACTCTCCAGTTCCATCCACGTTGCTACAAAAGGCCATATTTCATTTTTTCTCATTGCCAGGTAGTACTCCATTGTGTATATAAACCACAATTTCTTTATCCATTCATCAGTTGATGGACATTTAGGCTCTTTCCATAATTTGGCTATTGTTGAGAGTGCTGCTATGAACATTGGGGTACAAGTGGCCCTATGCATCAGTACTCCTGTATCCCTTGGATAAATTCCTAGCAGTGCTATTGCTGGGTCATAGGGTAGGTCTATTTTTAATTTTCTGAGGAACCTCCACACTGCTTTCCAGAGCGGCTGCACCAATTTGCATTCCCACCAACAGTGCAAGAGGGTTCCCGTTTCTCCACATCCTCTCCAGCATCTATAGTCTCCTGATTTGTTCATTTTGGCCACTCTGACTGGCGTGAGGTGATACCTGAGTGTGGTTTTGATTTGTATTTCCCTGATAAGGAGCGACGCTGAACATCTTTTCATGTGCCTGTTGGCCATCCGGATGTCTTCTTTAGAGAAGTGTCTATTCATGTTTTCTGCCCATTTCTTCACTGGGTTATTTGTTTTTCGGGTGTGGAGTTTGGTGAGCTCTTTATAGATTTTGGATACTAGCCCTTTGTCCGATATGTCATTTGTGAATATCTTTTCCCATTCCGTTGGTTGCCTTTTAGTTTTGTTGGTTGTTTCCTTTGCTGTGCAGAAGCTTTTTATCTTCATAAGGTCCCAGTAATTCACTTTTGCTTTTAATTCCCTTGCCTTTGGGGATGTGTCGAGTAAGAGATTGCTACGGCTGAGGTCAGAGAGGTCTTTTCCTGCTTTCTCCTCTAAGGTTTTGATGGTTTCCTGTCTCACATTTAGGTCCTTTATCCATTTTGAGTTTATTTTTGTGAATGGTGTGAGAAAGTGGTCTAGTTTCAACCTTCTGCATGTTGCTGTCCAGTTCTCCCAGCACCATTTGTTAAAGAGGCTGTCTTTTTTCCATTGGATGTTCTTTCCTGCTTTGTCAAAGATGAGTTGGCCATACGTTTGTGGGTCTAGTTCTGGGGTTTCTATTCTATTCCATTGGTCTATGTGTCTGTTTTTGTGCCGTATCACAACAATAATTAAAAAAAAACACTTTTGGGGAGACTGGGTGGCTCAGTTGGTTGGGCGTCTGACTTCAGCTCAGGTCACGATCTCAGGGTTCGTGAGTTCGAGCCCTTCCTTGGGCTCTGCGCTGACAGCTCGGAGCCTGGAGCTGCTTCCGATTCTGGATCTCCCTCTCTCTCTCTGCCCTTCCCCCCCCCCCCCGAAATAAATAAACTTAAAGCAACGCTTATATTTGAATCCTTCTGCAACTTGCCTTTTTCATGCAACGTCAGGTTTTCAAGATCGATTCGTGCTGCTCTCTGTAGATTCAGTTCTAGTTCATGCCTTTTCTCTGCTGTACGTGTGAGTCCAGCATAGTGCCCAGATCAAGCAGGGCAAACAGGTCAAGGCAGGCGGTTGGCGCTCTCGGTTACTCCTTCCCATCCCTGTGCCTTGATTTCAGGTCTAGCGTGAGCAGCGGAGGGGGTGTGGGAGGCTCAGTAATGATGCTCACGAACTCCAGGTTCTAGTCCCTGGAACCTGTGTCACCTGTTATCTTACAAATGAAGCTCCTGGTTATTTTACCGCCAAAATGGGTTGATTAGGGAATAGCAGAGAATTGCAATCTGGGATGAGCACCACTCGGGGTGGGGGCGGGGAGGGGGCGCGAAGGCCTGGGGCACAGGTGGGGAACGTGGGCAGGCGGCC
The DNA here is from genome assembly GCF_018350175.1 of Felis catus. Classification (NCBI taxonomy): domain Eukaryota; kingdom Metazoa; phylum Chordata; class Mammalia; order Carnivora; family Felidae; genus Felis; species Felis catus. The sequence continues at coordinate 8,691,274 of NC_058375.1, read as the reverse complement.
TTCCGGACAGCACGAGGGACACCCCCCGGGGTGCTCTGAGCCCTGCAGCCCTTTGCTTGGACCTAAGGCAGCCCCGTGGCAGGTCTCTGCTCCTGTGGCGCGGCTCCTGCCCCCCCTTCCCGAGGCTCCCCACCTGCCCTTCTCGTCCCACCCTGCTTGCCGCAGCCCTTAGATTTCAGCCCTTAGATTTCAGCCCTTAGATTTCCGCAGCAGAATAAATCACTTTGCCCTGTGCCGTGTGCCCTTGGGTGGCTTAGTTCTCTTCTCGGAGTCTCAGTCTTCTCTCCTCTGGGATACAAATGCCTGTTTCACAGGTCTCGTGTCGGGATTACAGGAGAAAAGTCATCCAAAGCGCCCAGCAGAGTCCCTCACATATAGTCGGCCCTCAGTATATGGCAGGTGTGACTGTAGTTCCTGGGAGGCTTTCTCTGACTTCATCTGCCCACTTTCACCCTGAGGGCCTCTGCTCAGTCCTCCCCCACCCAACTTGCTCTCAAACTCCCCACCCAGCTTCGTGGCCCTGTCACCCCCGCCTGGAGAGACAGGCCTCAAACACAAGCAGGCAGCCCCCGTTGGCCTTCTCACCTGCTCTACCTGCTCTCATCCGCACTGCCACAGTTGCCAAAAAATACCTCCCGACCCCACTTGACCCTCCAGGGCTTCTGCGTGCACACCCAGCAAAGCCCAGCCTTGTGGTTCACCTACCGCTCCTCGCCACCTGCTCCTGTGTGGCACTCTCTGCTCCTCTCCAGACCAGGCTGCTGCTCCCGGGGCCTGTCTGTTCCCTTCTGCTCTCCCTTTCCAGGATGTCCAGCCCTTGCCTCTCTCCTCTTCCCCTGAGGCCCGGCTCACCTGCCTCCTCCTCCAGGAAGCCATCCGTGGCGCTCCAACCGAGGGGTTCTTTTTCATGACCCATGGTCAGCACGGAGCACCTGCCTCCTGGCGTTCGTGGGATTGTCCTGCTGCGTTCCGTCTCCCCAGAGAGGCGACAGAGGTCATGTCTTTTTTCATCTTGGATCTCGGGAACCGAGCGTGTGCCCCACACGGGGAAGGAACTCAGGAGCCGTGGCTGCAGCTGACATCCCAGGCCTTGTTCTGCACCCCGAGATGGGGCACCCTTGGCAGAGGTCCAAGGTCTCTATCCTCTGGGTCAGTCTTATCCCAGAGCCCTCCCCTCCTTTTGTGGCTTCCTCGTTGGAAAAGCTCTGAGAGGCTCGGCCCCGACCTCCCACTCCTCTCCCCCCTTGTCCCTTCTCTCAGGAAGCAGACAGATACTTCTCTGAGAAGTTGCTTTTAGCCCAACTGTCCCCAAGAAAGGGGCAGAGAGTGGGGAAGGGGGGAAGCCCCTTTTGACATTAGACGGGGAGGGACATGTCATTACAAAGCCTACGCTAACCCTGGGCCATGGGGAGGAGGGGGTGGGCACCGTGATTTTACCAAACAGTAACAGAAACTCAGCTCAATCTGGCTAAAGCACCAAAGGGGTTGTATTGGCTCATGCTACTGAAAAGCGTTAAGCAGGTTCAGGCATGGCTGGATCCAGGGGCTCGTGCTGTCCTTAGGATGTTGCACTTCCATCTGTTGGACAAGCTTCCATTGTGAGGCCTTCCGGTATATGTGGCTCATGCCAGGAGGGCAGAGAATGGCTTCCCGAGAGCTTTTGATCCCACGTCATCCTCGTGGAAAGAGGGTGCCTCTTCCCTCTCTCTTCCCCCGTAGTCGCAGCAAAAGTTCCATGTCTGCGGCCTAACCTGGATCACACGTCCTCTCTGGAAGGAAGGTGTTGGAGTGGGTAGCACCACCCTGACCGTAGAGACAGAGGTGGGCGTGGAGGGGTGGGTATCCTGGAAGGGAGAGGAAAGCACGGTTGTCAAAATCGATGGTGGGCAAGAAAAATGTGCCGGTAAAGTCTCCCGATGTGCAAAATGAAGGGGTTGGGCTTGATGGTCTGTGGGTCGCTGTCCACCTCAGGTCACTTCTGTGATTACTTTATTTGCACGTGCCCCAGGAATCCTGACCTCAGGTACGAATACGCTCGTTTGAGTTTGCTCTCTTGCTCCCTTGTGCCAAGTGAGCGTTACAAACAGCCCAGGTATGATTCTACTGCAGGGCGTCTCCAACTTCCACGTACATGAAGACCACTGGGTGGCGGGGGGGTGTGGGGAGCCTCTGGCGGATGTGCACATGCTGACCGGGTAATTCCTGGGTTGGGCCGGGATGCTGCATTTCTATCATGCTGGCCCACGGACCACATTTTGAGCAGGGGCGTAGCAGCGGGACCATCCAGACTGCTTCCTTTCCTCCTGCCCAGCCCTGCCATGTGTGATTCTGTTCCTCCATCCAGACGCCCACCCGGCCTGCCCTCTGGAGAGACCCTCAGCTTGTCATGCTAGAGGAGATGCTTTTAAAATTTTTTAGTAAACGTCAACTGTTTAAAACAAAAGTAATAATTTGTATTTGGGAGTTTATAACCTAGAAGTGAAATATACAATATTAATAGCACAAAGAAGGAGTTTAAATGGAATTATGCTCTTTTAAAGTATTTACCTTTTACTTGAAGTGGTAAAATATTGATTCTAGGTACACTCTGGGAAGTTAATAATGCATAGCATAATCCTTAGAGCAATATAAAAAGGTATAGCTAAAAAACTAATAAGGAATATCAAATTATTCGATTAGCCCCAAAGAATTCAGGAAAAGAACAACAAAGAAGAGAGGATAAATAGAAAACACGTAACAAGGTGATGGACTTAAACCCAATGGTATAAGTAATTACATTACATTAAATATAAATGAATAAAATCTTCCAATTAAAGGCCAGAGGGTATCCAATAGTAAGACTCAACCATATGATGCCACAAAAGAAATACACTCGAACTATAAAGACACAAAGAGGTTGAAGCTACAAGGACGGAAAATTATGCATTAGTAGACCTTACAAGTCTTGTATAGTTGTAGTAATATCAAACGATGTAGATGTTAAGACCAGGAATATTGCCGGAGATGAATAAGGACATTCCTTATTGTCCTTATGGAAGGACACTAGCCTCATGGACACTAGCCTTTTCCTTATGGAAAGCCACTGGGTGGCTCAGTTGGTTGAGCGTCCGACTTCGGCTCAGGTCATGGTCTCACAGTCTGTGAGTTTGAGCCCCGCGTCAGACTCTGTGTTGACAGCTCAGAGCCTGGAACCTGCTTCAAATTCTGTGTCTTCCTCTCTCTCTGCCCCTCCCCTGCTCGTGCTCTGTCTCTCTCTCTCTCTCTCAAAAATAATGAATAAACATTTAAGAAAAGTTTTTTAAATAAAAAAGAAAAAGATGCAATGAGGCACAGTGTGACAGAATCAATTGGAGAACACTAAAATTTCAGGGCGCGTTGTCTGACCACAAGAGAACTAAACGAGAAATCGAAAACCGTAAGTTATCTAGGAAAGCCTTAAATAGTTGATCGTTAAACAACACCCTTCCAAATTAATCCATGGCCCAAGGAGAAATCAAAAGGGAAATTAGGAGCTATTTTAAACTCAGTGATAATAAAACAAACACATAAAAAATTGTGGGAAGCGGCTAATGTCCTTAGAAGGGAGCTCGTAGCTTCAAGTGAAAGATTTAAAAATAAAAATCCTAAGTTTCCATTTTATGAAGCTGGAAGAGGAGGAACAAATTAACCCCAAAGTAGGGATTAAGATGGGTCATAAACCTAGACATAAAAGCTACGATCATAAAGCTTCTGGAAGAAAACATAGGAGAATATCTTCATGACCGTGGGGTAGGTGAAATTTACTTAGAGCGAACGCAAAAAGCGTCGCGTATAAAAATAAGTAGATAATTTGTATTCCACTAACAGTAAACATTTCTGCTCATTAAGGCAGTGAGAGTGAAAAAGCAAGCCACAGACTAGGAGATAACATTCCCCATCCATTCATCTAGCAAAGGACTTGTATGCAGAGTATATAAGAAAATCCTACAAATCCGCTAGTAAAAACAGAACCTAGTAAAAACTGGGCAGAAGATCTGAATGGACGCTTCCCCCCTGCCCCCCAAAGATGTAGGAAGGCCCAATAAGCATGTAAGAGGTACTCAACATCATTTCTTATTAGGAAGATAGAAATTAAAACCACAATGAAATGCTACATTACACCCTCCGGAATAGCTAGAATCACAAACACTTCTCTGAATGTTGGTAAGGACATACGGTGTTGGCTAAAACAAAGCTATGTGCGCTCAAGCTTAGAATAACTTCCAGTAATTGAAACAGTGTGGTATTTGTGCAAGGGCAGACAGGGACAAATGGAACAAAATAGTCCAGAAATAGAGCCACGTGTATACAGTCACGTGATGTAAAACAACCACACCCATAGTAGACAGCTAACGTATTCATTAAGAAATCGTGCTGTATCTGAGCGCCTGGGTGACTCAGTCACGTATGCGTCCGACTCTTGGTTTTGGCTCAGGTCATGACCTCACGGTTCGTGAGATCGAGCCCAGTGTTGGCGTCTGCACCGACAGAGCGATGCCTGCTTGGGATTCTCTCTCCCTCTCTCTCTCTGCCCTTCCCTCACTCACGCTCTCTCTCTCTCTCAAAATAAACAAATACACATTAAAAATTTATTTCAAAACATGGTGCTCTAGCAACCGAGTTTCAAAATGGAGATACCTTTCTTATATCACACACACAGACCGGTTCCTAAATGTGAAGGGTAGAACAATCCACGTTCTAAAAGGTAAACCAGGAGAGCATTTCACGACCTTGAAAGATTTCCTAAAGTCTAAAAACACTTTTCCATGAAGGAAAAGACTAATCAACTGGACTATATTAAAACGAAGCTCTGATAAGACTCCATGAAGAGAGTGAAAAAGGTAAGGTCACCAGGTGGAAAAAGATATGTGCAATATGTATCTGGGACAATGGATTTCTATCCAGAATATATGCAGAACCCTTACCAATCGATAAGAAAATGACAGACAATGTGCTAGAAGACTGGGAAAAATTTGTATAGGTCCTTCACTGAAGAGCATATTCAAATGGCCAGTAGGCATATGAAAAGTGCTCAGCATTATTTGCCATTGCAAATTAAAATGACAGTGAAATATCATTATGCACTTACCAGAATGGATACAATGTTGAAAAGCTGACAGTACCCAGTATTTTTTTTTTATAAATTTTTTTTAACGTTTATTTATTTTTGAGACAGAGAGAGACAGAGCATGAACGGGGGAGGGGCAGAGAGAGAGGGAGACACAGAATCGGAAACAGGCTCCAGGCTCTGAGCCATCAGCCCAGAGCCCGATGCGGGGCTCGAACTCACAGACCGTGAGATTGTGACCTGAGCCGAAGTCGGACGCTTAACCGACGGAGCCACCCAGGCGCCCCAGACAGTACCCAGTATTGATGAGCATGTGGAGCGACATATACTGCCGGAGAGAGTCAGTTAGTAAAATCATTTTGAAAAACTATACGGAAGTGGCTGCTGAGGCCGAACGGGCACATACCCCATGATCCAGTATTTCTACGCATAGGTGCGTAACCAAACACTGTGTGTGTGTGTGTGTGTGTGTGTGTGTGTGTGTGTATGTGTGTGTATAAGCCACCGAAAGACACGGGCAGGAATGTCCATAGCAGAATTACTGTGAGCTTCCCGAAGACAACTGCTAAGTTTATGGCAGGAGGAATACTCACACCTGTTTATAAGGTCAAGTACAGGAGTTAATCCCCTGAGAGGGAGCATGGCCCCCTCCCTGCCCTCCATCATATCCCACCCCCCTCCCCACCTCCCGTGGCCACGAAGCACTTGCTCTGGGGAAACAGCAGACGCTGCTATTGTATCTCCAGCAGGTGGCGCTGAAGGCTCTCTTTTCCCTTCAGTGACACCGCCAGCTCTATCCTGGATCTGGGAAGGGGTGGATGGGTCAGATGGGGAAGACCCGCGCTGTGGCTCAGCCAGAGGCCAGGCTGGGCTCGTCCCCACCCCTTACCTCAGGCGAGCAGGTGAGGCAGGGGAACTCTTATAGGAGATCTTTGTCTTTGCGTGGGTGTTCCTAGGCAGTGCAGGAGGGCCTGTCCCCCTTCTGGCCTGGGATCAGACGCACAGGGGTCAAAGCCAACCTCATTCTGTCTCCCCTGAGAGTCATGCTTGGTGCATTGGAAAGGGCATAGAACTTGCAGTAACTCAGACCTCCTTTCAAATCCCAGCTCTGCCTGTTAGAGGGCTGTGTGACCTTGGGCAAGTTGCTTCATTTCTCTGAACCTCAGTTTTACTCATCAGTAAAATGGAGCAATAATGCCTAATGCTCAGGTTAGCGTCAGGATTAAATGGGTCAGCATGTAAGAGCACCAAATTGTAATAGGTGGTCAGTGGGGGTTGGTTACCTCCCCATTCACAGGCCTGGGGTTGGTGGCCTGTCAGTGGTCAGACCCCCGCATGCAGCTGTTTCTTACTCTACACTGTTCCCTGAGTAAGGATAGAAATGGGATCCTGGTAAGACAGAACTGAGGGGTGGGACAAAAAGAGTCCCAGAGACTGCTTTCTCAAGTGCACTTATAATCACAGTAATAGGCATCATCCTGATTTTCTGATAATTCTTGCTTCTTTTACAACAGGGCTAGAGGGGGGCGCCTGGGTGGCTCAGTCGATTAAATGTCCGACTTCGGCTCAGGTCATGGTCTCACGGTTCGTGAGTTCGAGTCCCCTGTTGGGCTCTGTGCTGACAGCTCAGAGCCCGGAACCTGCTTCGGATTCTGTGTCTCCCTCTCTCTCTGCCCCTCCCCCGCTTGTGCTCTGTCTGTCTGTCTCTCTCTCAAGAATAAATAAAAAAACACTAAACAAATTAAAAAAAAAATATGGCTGGAGGGAAAATTCTACTTCAACAATAGCAGCTTTTCTAGAAAAAGCCTGGCAAGGCAAACATCATACTGTCTATATGTGATGTTAAAACATATCAGAGGTCAGGGCTTTAAGAAACCCAACAGAACCGAGTCCTATGGGTGGGGGATTTTGGTTTCGTTTTCTCGGAAAGGCCAGGACTGGGCCCCACTGACAAACTGGTGGGTGCTCGGCCGTATGTTTGTGAGCGAAGGGTGGGGGGCAGCAGGGGCAGGGTAGCTGCCAAACAGGTGTTTCCACAGTGCGTTTGTGCCTGGGGTGTCCAGAGCCTGGAGCCGCCTGTGGCTTCTCTTGGGTCTCCTTTAGGGCACCAGGAATGCCGGCTGCTTTCCAGTAAGGCAGGGTCTGCAGCAAATCAGTTCATCCCTGCCCTGAGGACGGATGAATCCAATGGGAGGCATCTCTGCTGCGCTTCCCCCACGGAGGATCTCAGGGCTTTGGAGCCCCAAGAGGCAGGCAAGCCCTGGTGATGTGAGGACGCTTTGGGGGGTGAGCGGCCAGGGTGGGGGGTAAAACAGGAAGCCTACAGATGGGGAGGTGGCCTCGGAGGTGGGGCGGGTCTCAGCCTGGAGCTCCTGGGATTGACGTTGGCCTCTGTCCATCACTGATGCCTGTCCGTCTCCTGACCCTTCTTTTCTGCATTCCACCAGCCAGGCCAAGGAGGGTGGGGCCGCCTTCCGAACGACAAAACTCTTTGAGTCACCGGCCTCATCAGCACCTCCGCAGCCTTAGCTCCGCCCTGAGCTTTTCTCAGGTGCTGAGAGCTGGGAGCTGGGAGTTCAGGTAACAGGGTAGGGTCAGCTCGCCCGCCCGGTGCAGAAATGCAGACTGTGGCTCCCTCTCCTGCAGGCAGCCCCACCCCTCCCCTCACCACACAGCCTTGACCTATCCAAGCAGAAAGAGCACCCCTTTGGACTCAGAGAGATCCGAGTTTAAATCCGTGCTCTCCCACTGCTGTGTGACGCTTGCAAAGCGCTTCACTCACCGGGGCCTTGGTTTTCCCAATCTGTCAAATGGACATGGTGGGCCTGCCCAGTCTGCTCACAGGGTCGGGGTGACAGTTATACAAGACACTGTGCTTTGTAAACAAACAAACAAAAAAAAGCATAAGCTCACAGCAAATGCTGCCCACCCCCCCCCCCACCGGCTCCCCGGCCCCCCCATGGCTGGATACCACCCATATACACGTCTTGTTAGAAACTCAGCAGTCAGGAAAGATCTGAAAATTTTTGGCCAAGATTAAAACATCAGATTTTTACAGAAGGTTTTGAATTTTCCACGGCATCTGACAATACAAGGGCAACCCCCCAAAAGATTCTCCAGGGTTAGGGTTTGGCTGGCCTCCGCAAGCCCTGCTGCGTCCCCGGCACCGAGGTCACAGGTCAAGTACTATTTGTCACCCGGCTTGCTTCGGTCCACCTGCCCTTTTGATAGGTGTTTGTAGCAACTGCGTTATTTACGTGGGAAGTGCAGGGTTATCATCCGTCCCTCTGGTCATTTCAAGGCGTGGCACCACTTCTGGCCCCTTCTCCTCCTGGCGGGCGTGGCCATCTGCCTGGCACTGGGCACTGACTGTGGAGGGGACAGCATTTAGGAACGTTGCTGGTCTCCGGCTCCTTTCGGAAGAGTGGCTGGCTCTTGGGGCGCCTGGGTGGCTCGGCGGGTTGCCCGACTCTTGATTTCGGCTCAGGTCACGATCCCGGGGTTGTCAGGTCAGGCTCCGTGGCTAAGTGTGAAGTCTGCTTAAGATGTTGTCTCTCTCTCCCTCTGCCCCTCTCCCATCCCCTCCCCTCCAAAAAACAAACAAACAAACAAACAAACAAACAATGGCTCTTTATCTTATCTACTTTTACCTACATTGTCTTTTCTCGTCCTGACAGTCAAAGGTTGCTTGGATGAATTAGACACTCTGGGGGCTTGAAGGAGCTTCCCGAGGCCCTGATGTGCTCCGCTCTGGCTGGGTAGTTTGCTGTGTGACCTCAGGCAAGCGGGACGGTCCCTCTGGCCTGCTCGCCTGGGATGCCTAGAAGGATCTGAGAATCCGGGACACGGGCTGGGACAAAGGTGGTGCAGGAAGGGCAGTGGTGAGGATCCAGGGAGGGTGTCTGTGTGGTGACACCGGTAAAGCAGAAGCCGGGGGTCAGATCTCCTGAGTTCAAATCCCATTCCGCCCCTTGGCGGCCCCACAGTCTTGGGGACACCACCAGCGTCCGCCTCACAGGGTGGCTGAGAAGGTAAATGAAATAAATCATGCACGAGAAGCCCTTGGCACCATAGTAAGTGCTCAGAAAATAATAGCAATAATTGTCAGCAACACAAGAACGGCAGAACCTGCAAAAAGGAAAATGAGGCTTCCCTGGGTCGAGGGGTCAGCCGACCCATACTCCCTACGGGTAGAGGCTGGGCGGGGTTATTCAGGTTCGATTTCCAGGAGGGTGGGGACCTGAGTTTGGGTCACACCTGAGCCACGGCAGACGGACGGGGAGGGGGCAGGCGTGAGTTCTGGCTGCTGGGGCATCCCTGGCCCGGTGGGCCCAGTGAGCCACCCTCTCCAGAGGCCAGCGCTCTGGGTCAGGTCACATGGAACATGTGGCAGGGACACGGGTTCCTCTAACAAAACCCATACAAGGCTTTGGGCCTGAGCTTACCAACCCGGACCGCAGGGATGCAGGGGGTTCACCTTCTCCAAGGAAGGGGCAGGGACAAGAGGGAAAACAGGGAGCTATTTTGAGAAGGTGTCGAAGGCCGGGACACTAAATTTAGACCCTTGGTTCCTAAAAAGACATTGGCGCCAACCAAGACCTTGGAGAGGGGCTCTTCAGCGCGGAATGTGACCCCAGGAAGCGCTCCTGCGGGCCTGGGCAGTGAGGTCAGCCTGCAGGACCAATGGGGCCGCCCGATGGCTAGTGGTCACGGGCACCTCTCCCCCCCAGCGGCCCCGCCTGCAAAATTCTGGAGCTGGTTCCAACCGCTTCCTGTCCGCGCCCAGCGAGCACGAGGGCGAGGGGGCAGAGCTGCCCGTCCCCGGGGCTGTCTGACCTTCCCAGCCGTGTTTTTCCTTTTTTGACTGTCCCCTTGTCTCCCCTGCTTTCTGTTCCATGCTGGGGGAGGGGGTGCTCAGGTGAACAGCCATCTTGGGGCCTGGGGCTCCAGAGGCCTGGCTGGGAGTGTGCAAATGCTCTACCCCTGAGCTATACCCACTGCCTAGCTGGGAGTGTGAGCCAGAGGGGCCTGGGATTCTGTCCGCTTGGGCCCAGGCCTCTGCTCTGGCCCCCAGGATCAGGGAAGCCCCCGTACCCCTCCCCTGTCTCCCCCTTCAGTCTGTACACCTCACCCCTGCCCTCAGGGATACGGCTGCCTCTCAGGAAGCTGTCGAAGTCCTATGAAGCCACTTCCTGGAATGATGTGTCAGGAGCCTTCAGTCCCCTGGCTCTGAGATGACCCCTCTCTCCCTCTCCTGCGCCCTGGCCTGAGGCCCAAGACTGTCATTTGACTTTCCTCTCACCCCAAGTTGTTTTCTACGGTGGGGAGGGTGGCACCTTGGGTCCTGTCACCACACACGTGTGAATTCCTTTAACTCCTGCCGGTGGCTCTGGGGATACGATCTCGAAAGCCCCACGAGGTCCAGCCTGCCCCCTCTCCCCCACAGCCCAGCCCCATGGTGGTCTCTTCCATTGCCCAACACACTGAGTCCGTCTGATGGAGCCCGCCCCCCTGCTGTCCCCCTCCTGTCCCCCTTGTCCGGATGAGCCCCACTCCCTCAACTTCAGCGTCACTTCCTCGGAAAGGACTTAGGTGCTTGAAGACACATGTTGAATCAGGCTGAGATGGAACCGGGAGGGCAGTGCCCTGGCCACTCTCGGGTAACAGGGGCCTCGAGGCCCAGGGACCTGTGTAGACCGGCTGCCTGGGTGAAGAAGGACCGGTCCACCAAGGGAGGCTGCAGCCGGGACTCAGTGGGGAAGGGCGCAGCTGGAATAGGGTCTGGGGGCTGTGTCCATGGTGCTCCCCACAGCGGGGACTCATCGATTACTGGCCCACCCAACTGGGCTTCCTGTTCCTGTCCTCACCCTGAAGACTGGGTTCCTGGGCTCTCACCGAATAGATAGAGCAGGGGCGCCTGGGTGGCTCAGTCGGTTGGATCTTGGGACTTTGGCTCAGGTCATGATCTCAGGGTTCGTGTGTTGAGCTCCTCGCAGGCTCTCTGCTGTCAGCCTAAGAGCCCACTTTGGATCCTCTGTCCCCCCCCCCCCCACGCCTCTCCCGCTCACACATGCTCTCTCTCAAAAATGAATAAACAGGGGTGCCTGGGTGGCGCAGTCGGTTAAACGTCGACTTCAGCCAGGTCACGATCTCGCGGTCCGTGAGTTCGAGCCCCGCGTCGGGCTCTGGGCTGATGGCTCAGAGCCTGGAGCCTGTTTCCGATTCTGTGTCTCCCTCTCTCTCTGCCCCTCCCCCGTTCATGCTCTGTCTCTCTCTGTCCCAAAAATAAATTAAAAACGTTGAAAAAAAAATGAATAAACATTAAAAAAAAAAAAAGAATAGAACAGATAAGCAGATAGATCTTCAATCAACCCTCAGGGAGACTGCTGGAATTTTTGAAGGGAAAGTAGGAGAATCCACAAGGAAAATGACATACGTGTCCCCAAAGTCTAGCACACTGGGTTTCCCTAGGAGTCCCTCAGATTTGAGGACCGATGAGGTGAGTCCAGCCTAAGGTGTCTCCTACCCCCAGGCCCGCTTAGAAGTCACGGAGAGCACTCAGGAAAGATGTGTTCGATTGTCCAACTGTATCCAACTCAACTTTGGTTCGGGCTTTTTCACAACTCCTTCTAAGACCTGGTTGTCTAGGGAGTCCTGTTTTTTTTTTTTTTTTTTTTCATTTTTAAAAAATATTTATTTACTTTTGAGACAGACAGAGTACAAGTCGGGGAGGGGCAGAGAGAGAGGGAGACACAGAATCTGAAGCAGGCTCCCGGCTCTGAGCCGTCAGCACAGACAGGGCCCGACAAGGGGTGCGAACTCACGGACCGTGAGAACACGATCTGAGTCCAAGTTGGGCGCTCAACCGACTGAGCCACCCAGGCCCCCCTGGGGAGTCCTGGTTCTTAACACCACCTCATTTCATGCTCAAAAGCTACCTGGTTTGGGGCGCCTGGGTGGCTCAGTCGGTTAAGTGGCCGACTTCGGCTCAGGTCATGATCTCGAGGTCTGTGAGTTCAAGCCCCGCGTCGGGCTCTGTGCTGACCGCTCAGAGCCTAGAGCCTGTTTCAGATTCTGTGTCTCCCTCTCTCTCCGACCCTCCCCCGTTCATGCTTTGTCTCTCTCTGTCTCAAAAATAAACGTTAAAAAAATTTTAAAAAAATAAAAAAAATTAAAAAAAGAAAGCCACCTGGTTTGGGCTTTGTGGCATGATTATGCCATGAGGTCGATACATTAGGTCTATATGTTCGTATAGAATGGTCTTTAAGATCATGTAATTCAGTAACCGAATTGCTGAATAGTTTAAGCAACAAAGCGGAAAATGCAAAGGACTGGATGTCCATGCATGTGCCCGTGTGGGGCTGAGCGATCCATGCAAGGGGCTGTGAGAAATGGATCAGCGCGCATCCGGGATCGGAGTAGAGCTGAGGGGTGGGGATCCAGACGGGACTCTTTCCAAAGCCCGATTTCCTTTTCGTTACTGGGGACATGTGTTACTTTTGCCCGAAAAATAAAAGTAAAGTGGTGCCTGCGTGGGTCAGCCAGTTAAACATCCTATTCTTGGTTTAGGCTCAGGTCATGATCTCGCAGTTTCTGGGTTTGAGCCCCGTGTTGAGCCCCGGGATTCTCTTTCTCTCCCTCTCTCTGCCCCTCCTGTGCACTCTCTCATTGTCAAAATAAATAAACTTTATAGAAAAATAAAAAGAAAGAAAATTAAAGAAAACAAAAGGTCGATCATCTACCACCGTCCTCCCCCTAGGCTGGACTCCCAGTTTTCTCTTACACGACTTGGGTTTTTTCCTTTGTTATTTTTTTATCATTTATTTCTGGGCTTTGGCAGGAAAATTCGGGAGATCTGGCCTTTGTCATTCATCACGTAACAAAGCAAAATACAACAACGAAAAGATGTGTTGGTCTTTCCCTCCTTCTCGACGACGAATGCGTCGAGGGCAGGGGCATTTTTGGGGTCCCCCTTTGTGCCACAAAGTGTCAGGCTTCTGGTCAGTGTTGCTGGACGTTTGCTGCGTCCTGCGGGTGGAGGGACACCCAGCCTGTCTCTCAGAAGCAACAGGTCCAGGGGGATCTCTTGGTGGCACCAGTCCTTGGTCTTCCTTCCACCTCTTCTGAGAGGTTTCTCCACCAGACACGTCCATCCTGTCACGGATTCTGGTGGCTTCGTGGCAGCTGTCTCAGGCCCAGCTAGCAATGCCTGCCGGGCACCACGTGGGGGGCGTAGCGCTATCCTGCGTGGGGCAAAGCCATCCCGTGGGACAGCAGCTCAGGCTCTGTCACTAAGGATTCCCGGGAATGTGACGGAGACGCAGACAGTGCCTCGTGCTCCGCATGTGACCACCCACGTGACTCCCGCAGGAGCCGGGTGAGGGCCCCACAGCCCTCTCCTGACTCCCCAGTGTCTTCTGAGTGTCCCCCCGCCCCCTTAGGGGGGACCTGGAGCAGAGATTTAACAAGGAGAGCCAGTCGCGGGTAGCCACTCCCCTCCGTCCTCCTGGGACAGTAGGACAAAGCCACCATCATAGTGATAATCAGAGTCACAACAATAGCTCATTATGGGGGGAGTACAATGTGCAGAGAATGACGCTGGGCTGATTCCTACAGGCATCGTCTCACTTAGCCTCCGTGAAAACCCCATGAGGTGGGCACTATTGCTATACCCATTTTATGGATTGGGAAAGCTGAGGCTGACGGGTCTGGAGTGATGTGCCTAAGATCACACAGAGCTGGTGGGCTTTAGAACTGGGATTTCGACCCACGCCTGTCATTCAGACCTCTAGAGCCCGGGGTTCTTCTCCTAATTACTCATCTCCTAGTCCTTACTGCCTGGGTGGCCCAAATGAATTATTATGGAAAAAAAATTCCAGCACACCTTGGGATGGTGCTCACACTGATTTATTATTATTATTATTATTATTATTATTATTATTTAGCAGTATTATTTTAGGTGTTATGAGCAGCAACCAAATGAAGCTTCTGGAAGCAGAAACTTTACTTAGGGGACCTGCTAAATGCTAGGGTATCTGCCCAAGTTACCCCTGTTCAGAGGGACACCAGTTACATTGGATTTTAGGACCCACCCTACTGATCTCACTTAAACCTGATCATCTCTCAAAGACCCTATCTCCAAATAAGGAAATTCTGAGGGACTAGGGTTTGGTACTCCAACGTGACCATGACGGTGACCTTGGGTAAGTTAGTTAATGACTCAGCGGGGGACACCCGGGTGGCTCCGTCGGTTATGCCTCTGACTTCAGCTCAGGTCATGATCTCACAGTTTGTGAGTTCGAACCCTGAGTTGGGCGCTGTGCTGACAGCTCGGAGCCTGGAGCCCGCTTCGGATTCTGCGTCTCCCTCTGTCTGCTCCTCCCCTACTTGCGCTTGGTCTATCTCTCAAAAGTAAATAAATGTTTAACAAATTTGTGTGTTTTTTTTTTTTCAACGTTTACTTATTTTTGGGACAGAGTGAGACAGAGCATGAACGGGGGAGGGGCAGAGAGAGAGGGAGACACAGAATCGGAAACAGGCTCCGAGCCATCAGCCCAGAGCCTGACGCAGGGCTCGAACTCACGGACCGCGAGATCGTGACCTGGCTGAAGTCGGACGCTTAACCGACTGCGCCACCCAGGCGCCCCCCAAATTCTTCATTTTTAAAAAAATGTCTATTTATATTTGAAGGAGAGACAGAGTGTGAGTGGGGGAGGAGCAAAGAGAGAGGGAGACACAGAATCTGAAGCAGGCTTCAGGCTCTGAGCTGTCAGCACAGAGCCCGACGCGGGGCTCGAACTCACGAACGAAGAGCTCGTGACCTGAACCGAAGTCGGACGCTCGACCGACCGAGCCACTCACGTGCCCTTCAGCTGTTATTTTCTACGGCGTTCCTAGGATGAACTTGGCCAAGAGACCGTGGGGTCAGGAAGGACCTCGGGGAGACGCTGGCCTTTCCGGGGGCATTTGATGCCTGAAGGCAGGACCCTGCCCTGGCTCTGGCCCATGCCCGGGCTTCCAGACAGTTGCTGGACTTGACTTCTGCATCTCTGGGTGAGGGATTTGAAAGCCCCACTTCCAGGCTTACTTCTCTGTTGTCCAGCCAGGGTTTCTCGATCTCGGCACCGTTGACATTTTGTCAACAAAATGTTGGGCTGATCGTTCTTTGTTGTGGGGGCTGTCTTGTGCACTGTGGGATGCTTAGCAGTTTCTCTGGCCTCTATCCATAGATGTGGGGAGCACCCCCCTCCCTTGTTATGACAACAGTGATGTCTTGGGCGTTCCAAATGTCTTCCAGGGGTCAAGGCCCTGCTGGCTTAGCTGGCTGCCTTAGGAAAGGCCCCAATGCTGCTGCATTTGGAATCCCGAGCCTACCTCTCTCTAACCACCGCCCCCCCTGCCCCCCAAACCAAGGAAGGTTCTGGAAATAGTGGGTTGGCCTGCACTTGGGGCAGAGAATCTCTGGCACCGTGGACCCACTCCATATCCTGAATGAACTATTCTTCCCGATCCTGCTACACAAGCCTGGTTCTCGGGGGTCACCTCAAGGTGACTGTGGCCCGGCCTAGGCACGGTGGCCGGGGCTTGGCTGTAAACAGGCAGCAGGAAGCCCAGAGCAGGGGTGGGCCCAGGGAGGCTGGGCCAGGAGCAGGTGTGGACAAGCCCGCTGACAGGCCCACCTTATCAGGCGTAGAGGCCCGGGCTCCAGACGAGCAGGTCGCGGGGCTTTATCAAGCTGTTAGAGTGACAGAGTTGCAGCAATCCTGCGGGCCAAGGGTGCTGACAGCCAGGGGCTGGTGGGGCACAGCTTGGGCTCCGGGCCTCTGGCCTCCGGTTCCCAGCACAGGGCGGAGGCGCGCTTTGCAGGGACATTTGCAAGAATGGCGGTGAGAAGAGAGACAGAGATGAATCTTGCTTCCCCCCTCCCCGCACCCTCCCACTGATTTAAGCAGGTGTTTGCAGTTTCAAAGCTGATGCCTGCTGGCTGCGAGTTATTTTATTGCATTATATTTTGCTAGATTTTTATCGATTAAAAAAAGTTTTTTTTTAATGTTTGTTTATTGCTGAGAGAGAGGGAGCAGGAGGGGCCAGGGCAGGGGTGGTGGTGGTGGGGAGACGGAGGATACGAAGCAGACCTTGCACTGACAGCACACAGCCCGATGGGGGGCTCAAACTCAACTAATGGGGAGATCATGACCTGAGCCGAGGTCCAAAGCCCGACCCACTGAGCCACCCAGGTGCCCCTACAAGTTATTTTAAAAGGACTGGGGTGGGGCGCCTGGGTGGTGCTGTCGGTTAAGCGTCCGACTTCAGCCAGGTCACGATCTCGCGGTCCAGGAGTTCGAGCCCCGCGTCGGGCTCTGGGCTGATGGCTCAGAGCCTGGAGCCTGTTTCGGATTCTGTGTCTCCCTCTCTCTCTGCCCCTCCCCCGCTCATGCTCTGTCTCTCTCTGTCTCAAAAATAAATAAGTGTTAAAAAAAAAAATTAAAAAAAAAAAAAAAGACTGGGGTGTTGGAGCACCTGTGTGGCTCAGTCAGTTAAGTGTCCCACTCTTGGTTTAGGCTCAGGTCATGATCTCACAGTTTGTGAGATTGAGCCCTGTGTCGGGCTCTGTGCTGACAGTGTGGAGCCTGCTTGGGATTCTCTCTCCCTCTCTCTCTGCCCCACCCCCACTCCTGCTCTCTCTCTCTTTCAAAATAAATACATAAGTAAACTGAAAAAAATAAAAGGGGTGGGGGTGCCGGGATGCACTGGCAGGGAAAGGAGGAGGGGAGCAGGAGAAGGGGGAAAGGGCAGGGAGCCGCATCAGGACCAGAATCCCGGCTCCTTCCCACTTCCGCTGCCCCTGCCGCTGTCCTCCCTGCCTTCACTCTCACTGTCCGGAAGCTACAGGAACCAAGAACCGTGCTGGCTCAGAACGACGCAACGCTCATGGTTCTGGAGGCCAGAAGTCCAAAATCTGTATCACCGGCTTAAAGTCAAGGTGTGGGAGGGTCACACTCCCTCGGGAGGCCCTGGGGACAGTCCATTCCCTACATCTTCCAGCTCCTGGTGGCTGCTGTCCCTTGGCTCATGGTGCATCGCTCTGGCCCCTGCCTGGGAGGTCACGTGGCCTTCTTCCATTCCGCCCGGGCCAAGTCCCCCTCTGCCTCCCTCTTACAAGAGCACCTGTGACTGCGTTTTGGGCCCACTTGGATGATCCAAGCTAATCTCCCTACCTCAACACCCTTAATTTAGTCACATCTGGAAAGTCCTTTGGTGGCCAGGTAGGGTGACACTCACAGGTTGCAGGGATTAGGCTGTGGCCATCTTTTGGAGGCCTTTAATTAACCTTTCTCGCCCTTGCTCCTCCAGCCTGCTGGCTTTCTGCTGTTCCTCAAGCACAGCACCCCTTCCCTCCTCAAGGCCTGGCCTCTTTTCCTGCTGCCTGGATCACTCTTCCCTGGAATCTTGGCTTCTTCTCATTCTTCGGGTCTTGGCTCCAATGTCACCTCCGTGGAGAGAACTTTCTTAGTCGGCCCCTGTGCCTGGCACACAGTAGGTGCTCAACGCAAAGATGTTGAATAGAAGCGATGGAGAGAAACCCCGTTCTGAGCACCTGAGTCCTGAAGGGGAAACCTGTCTTCCGGAGCCTCGGAACATTCCCTGAGCCTTCCCCAGAGGCCCCTGGGGACTGAGTGGTGGGGGCAGCGGACACTGTTGGCACAATTTACCCACCAGGGGCGTTGAGCAAGGCACCTGGCCCTTCTGCACCCCAGCATAATAAAAATACGAGTGAGCATTTATGGAGTGCTGCTCGGCCCCCGGCTCTGCTCATTTCGTCCTCACTGTAAATGACATGATGACTACCTTCAGCGTGTAGAACCGCTCATGACCCCCACTATGTGCTCAGTGAACATTAGCTTGTCTCCCAGGGCCCCTTAGAGGGCTCCCGGTGTATGTGCGAGCGCAGGGAAGAAGAAAGGAAGGAAGGAAAGAAAAGAAGGAAGGAAGGGAAGGAGGGAAGGGAAGGAGGGAGGGAGGGAGGAAAGGAGGAGAAAGGAAGGAAGGGAGGAAGGGAAGGAGGAAGGGAGGAAGGGATGGAGGGAGGGAAGGAGGGAGGAAGGGAAGAAGCTGATCCCGTAACTTGGAACGATGGCTTTACCTCTCTGGGCCTCTGATTCTCTTTCTATTTAAATTGAGGGGCTGGAAATGGGTGATTTGAGAACTCTCCATTCATTCATTTGTTTATTTTTGAGGCAAGAGCAGCTGAGCTGTCCTGGTGGCATGGGCTCCGTTCTCGGGGCACAAGTGGGCACCTCTGTGCAGCTGGGACCTGAGGCGACGAGGCGGCCGTGTGGTTCTAGAAGGAAAGACTCGTCTATGGCCCTCGCCTTGGAGTTGGAAAGAGCAGAACAGACTGGTGGGTCCCCAAGAGCAGGAGTCATCTGTCAGTGACCATGAATGCTAAATGACCTTTAGCAGGTTTGGAGTTCTGGCCGAGAGCTGCTTGGCATCATGCAACCAAAACGATCCTCTTGAGACGACCACGGTGGTTGCTGAAGAACAGAGAAGCTGTCGGTCGGCTTTATCCCTAAGTGTCCCCACCTGGGGACATTCTTGTCACTTTCCTCCCTCATCAGCGTTTCCTCTCAGGGGGCAAGTGCCTGACAGCCCCCCGACCCCCCGCAACAGAGCAGTGGAGGGGGGCAGGACTTCCTGTCCTGTTCACAGGTTGTGCCCCTGGAAGGATCCACACTTCCGTGGGGAGCTGTCTCTCTGGCCTCCAGTTCGGGTGTGGGCAGTGGGAGGTGAGCACATCAGCCTCCCAGGAATCACTTTGTATGTGGAGGGGGGGGAATCTCTGGGTGTTGGGGTCACACAATTAGAGCGAGATGGATAAAAGCTGAACCTCGGTTGTGTCACTTTGCTGTGGGTCGAGACCAAATGACTTAGCAGGTTCAGGTCTCCTGCTCTGTGAGGAAGGGAGTCCTATATTCTTTGGTGCCTGTTTGGCCCCAGTGTCAAGGCAGCGTCACATAGAGTAGACACTCAGTAAACAGTTGCCGAAGGGATGAATTATTTCCTTAATTTCCTCATCTATAGAACAGAGATGATAATATCTACCTGTATTATAGTGTTACCTGTATTAGTTAGCTGTTGCTGTGTAACAAAGTAGCCCAAACTTAATGACTTAAGAAAATAGGGGGCACCTGGGTGGCCCAGTCAGTTAAGCATCCAACTCTTGATTGTGGCTCAGGTCATGATCTCATGGTTTGTGAGCTAGAGCCCTGTGTCGGGCTCTGTGCTGACAGCTAGGAGCCTGCTTGGGATTCTCTGTCCCTCTCTGTCTGCCCCTTCCTTGCTCATGTGCATGGGCACTCTCTCTCTCTGTCTTTCAAAATAAATGAATAAACATTAAAAAAAAAAAAGAAAAAAGAGGGGGCACCTGGGTGGTTCAGTCAGTTGAGTGTCTGACTTCAGCTCTGGTCATGATCTCATGGTTCATGAGTTCAAGCCCTGTGTCGGGCTTGCTCCTGTCAGCACGGAGACCACTTTGGATCTCCTGTCCCCCCCCCACCCACTCCTTCCCACAGAGCCCGATGTGGGGCTCGAACACATGAACTGTGAGATCATGACCTGAGCCGAAGTCAGATGCTTAACCGACTGAGCCACCTGGGTGCCCCTACATATATTATTTCATTTAATCTTTCAATCACCCCCTGAGGTAGGTGCTGCTAATATAGACAGGCAAAGGGAGGCTAAAGTGGTTTGCCCAAGATATACAGTTAGCACTTGGTTATCAATCGCTGTGTAGTAAATCACCCCAGAATTCAATGGCTTAAAATGACAGCACCCATTTTATTCTGTCTTAGGGTTTCTGTGGGCCGAGAGTTTGGGAAGGGCTTGTGTGGTTTCTGACTCAGGGTCTTGGATGCTACCGCAGACAGGCAGTGGCTGGAGCTGGGGCAGGTGGGGCTGGCCTGGCGTTTCTCTCTCTTCGTGGGGCTTCAGGGCTTCTCCAGGTGGGCTGGTCTGGGCTTCCTCATGGCATGGAGGCCTCAAGACAGTGGGACTCCTCACATGCTGACTCTGGCCTCCAGCACAAGTGATCTGCTGAGCAAAGCAAAAGCTGCTTCACTTTCCAAGACTTAGCCTGAGAGGTCGGTGTGACTTCTGCCATAACCATGAGCCTGCCCAGGTTCCAGAGGAGGGAACGTGGTGGACCCTCTTTCGGAGGGAAGGAGAGTTACAGATCCCGTTGTAGGAAGAGCATGTCCCGTGGGAGATCTTGTGGCCGTCTGTCACAGAGGGAAGAGTCGGGACTAAACTCCAAATCCTAGGCAGGCTGACTCCCGGAACCCAGACCCTACCTTGTCCTAGCAAAGCCTAAGCCCCCCAGAGGCCTACGGCATAAACCTAAGGACCCAGGAGCCCAGGCCAAAGACGCTTTTTAAATCCAAGATGCTTGTGTTCCTTCTTGTGGTGGCCACAGCACAGCACCACAAACTGGATGGCTTCAAGCCACAGAAATTTATTCTCTCCCAGTTCTGGAAGCTGGAAGTCTGAGATGAAGGTGTCGGCAAGGCTGTGCTGCCTCTGAAGGCTCTAGGGGTGGATCTCTCCTTGCCTCTTCCAGCTTCTGGTGGTTGTTGGAAATCCTTGGCTTGTAGACACTTGGCTCCTAACTCCTAACTCTGCCTCTGTTTTTAACACTGCTCCCTCCCTCCCTCCCTGTCTGTCTGGATCTGTGTCTCTTCTCTTCTTATAAGGAGACCAGTCATACTGGATTTAGGACCCACCCTATTCCAGTATGATCTCGTCTTAACTGACGACAACTGCAAGGATCCTATTTCCAAATAAAGTCACGTTCTGAGGTTCTGGGAGAACATGAATTTTAAGGGACACAGTTCAACCCAGCACAATGACCCCTGTCTGATCTTCCTATCACCCCCGACCTACTTTCCCAGCCCCTCACATCATTCCCTTTTAAATGAGGGAACATGGCTCTGACCACGGGGACAGGTCCCCAAACATGTCCCGGAGGATGCAGCTAGCTTCGGAGGGCCTGGAACTCTGAGGCGCCTGGGGACTGCCCCCTTCTCTGGGGAGTAGTGTTGAGGGAGAAGAGCCAACCAGAAGGCCTTGGGTGCCCTGTTCTGGCAGTGGGAGTGTCACAGAGCTCTTTGCCCCGCACGTGGCCCTGCTCCCGTGTGACCCTCCCCAGGCACAGAGTGTTCTCTCCTCAAATAGCTCTCATGTGGAAGTTCCGGGACGGCCATTCATGATCTTGGCCTCACGTGTGCCCCCCCCACCCCCACCCCACTCCAAGCCATTCATGAATGTGACCCTCCGGGCTTGGCCGGCTCCCTCTTCCTCTCCTGTGGCCGTTTCTGTTTTCCACTCCTTCCCTCCCTCCCTGCCCTTCTCCATTTCCAGAGCCTGCAGGATCTAACCCACGATGTGCTTGTTCTTCAGAGTGACCCCCCCCACCCCAGAGTTAGAGGCTGCTGCTGTGTTCACATCATCCTGGAAGTGAGCAACATCTGCTTGGAGATGTGCCCCGCGCAGCCCTTCCCAGGGACTGCCGTGTGAACGGCGCCCCCTGTAGGTGTGCGCGCAGCAGTAGGGAGCCATTCTCTCCCCGCGTGTAAGGTCTCCTCTTTCGCAGACACCCCCACCACTCTCACGAGGGTCCCTGACTCCGCTCTCTTGGCCCTTGTGACAAAGATTGTCAGCTGCTACGGTCCTGTTGGGGGGCCAGCCCCTCATCAGCATGGAGAGTCCTGAAAATGCTCGTGCCTTCAATTCGGTAACTCTTTCTTGGGCACGTAGCCTAGTAAAATAAAGAAGTGGTTCTCAACCAGGTGGGATTTTGCTCCCCCAGAGGACATTTGGTAATGTCTGGACACACCTTTGGCCTTCATTATTTGCGTGAGAGGGACACCACTGGCGTGTGGTGAGTGGACACCGTGGATGCTGCTAAGGATCCTACGGTACACAGAACAGCCCCCGCCCCCCCGCCCCTGACCCCAACCAGGAAGGATCTGGCCCCAAATGTCTACATGTTGGAGGATGAGGAACCCACACCCAAAAGGACAAAGGGCCTACATATGTAAAGATTTTTATAGCGGCATCATTTAAACTAACGAGAAAGAAGTCTAGGCACTACCTATCAAATTAGAAAATAATGACATTACGAATACAAAATTCAGTGGATTATAAAACGACCATTTAAAAGGGTAAGTATGAGGGCGCCTGGGTGGCTCAGTCGGTTAAGCATCCAACTTCGGCTCAGGTCGTGATCTCGCGGTCCGTGAGTTCGAGCCCCGCGTCGGGCTCTGTGCTGACAGCTCGGAGCCTGTGGCCTGCTTCAGATTCTGTGTTTCCCTCTCTCTGACCCTCCCCGGTTCATGCTCTGTCTCTGTGTCAAAAATAAATAAACATTGAAAAAAAATGTAAAAGAATAAATATGACAGCTCTTTAGCTATATTGAGAACTATATGAAAACTTATGTATAGGAATGTTATAGATAATGGTAGGTACAAATGCCTCAAATGATCGAGCCGAGTTACTGGGTGGCCCGTCCATTCCGCTCCTAGGTATATACACAAGAGAGGTGAAAAAGTACGGCCTCACGAAAACTTGTGCGTGAATGTTCACGGTGGTATGGCCGACGATAGCCTAACAGCGGAAGTAACCGCAAAGGCGGAAGAATGGAGAAGCACAACGTGAGACGTCCACACAATGGAATATTGTTTGGCCATAGGGAGGAGCGAAGTTCTCATACAGGCTGCAGCATAGATGAGCCTTGAAAACATTACGCCGTGTGAAAAAAGCCAGACACAAGAGGTTACACAGTTATGATCTCAATTTATATGAAAAATCCAGAGTAGGTAAGTCTATGGAGACAGGAAGATTAGTGGTTGCCTGGGGCTGGCGTCAGGGGGGAGGGGATAATGGCTGAAGGGCATGGAGGTGTTTTTTTTCTGAGGTGACGAAAATACTCTAAAATTGCCTATGATGACTGCATCTATCTGCGAGTATACTAGAAGCTATTGAATTACGCGCTTTCTTTTTTTTAAATATTTATTTTTGAGAGAGAGAGAGAGAGAGATAGCACGAGCGGGGAAGAAGAGAGAGAGGGAGAGACAGAATCCGAAGCAGGCTCCAGGCTCTGAGCTGGCAGCACGGAGCCGGACGCGGGGCTCGAACCCACGATCTGCGAGATCATGACCCGAGCATAAAACAAGAGTCTGATGCTTAACTTACTGAACCACCAGGGTGCCCCACAAACAGACATATTTGCGTATCTTTGGGTTAACACATGTCTAAGGAGGCCTCTTCCATGTGTCCAGACCTGTGCCAGCCATTCCAGATACAAAATGGGTAAGTCTGACCCGTGCCCTATGCAGCTCCCACCCCGGCAGGGAAAACAGACAGCCGCTGAATAATTACACTATAGTATCAGGAGCCTGTCAATGGAGGTCCGCACCAGATGCTCTGGGAGGCACAGGGAAAGGAGGAAATACAACTTCTAGCGTCTTCTGGGACAGTCATTCATGATCTGGGTCTCGGGCGAACACTCTGCTCCAAGCCATTCGTGAGGGGGACGGTAGGGGGAGGGTATGGTTGGCGGGATCAAAGCCAGCATCCCAGCATCATAGAAAACATGATGCCAAGCCGAGCAGAGCTTTCCAGATGGAGGAAGCAGCCACAGTGTGAAGGGCCTAGGGTCTCAAGGACTGCCGGTCCGTCGGTTCAGGGCGTGTAGGTATAAAGACTGTGTCCAGAGGAGAAGTGGAAAGTGAGTTGGGGCACACCATGAGGGACTCGGGAGGCAGGCCAGGGCGTTAGGTGAGCAGAGAACGTGGGACAGTAAGACCGACATTTGGCGGTGGGGTTGGGGGGTTGCGTTACGGAGAATGGCGGTCTCCCGAAAGATCTGTCCACGTCCTGACCCCTGAGAATGTAAACTTGCTCTGAAAGAGGGCCTCTGGAGATGCAATGAAATTAAAGATCTTGAGATGAAGTCATCCCAGATACGAGGTGGGCCCGATGTCCAAAGACAGGTTATCCTTATAAAAGAAAGAGTGGGGCACCTGCGTGTCTCAGTCGGTTAAGGGTCCGACTCTTGATTTTGGCTCAGGTCACGATCTCATGGTTTGTGAGTTCGAGCCCTGTGTCAGGCTCTATGCTGAAAGCACAGGGCCTGCTTGGGATTCTTTGTCTCTCTGCCTCTCTCTGTCTCAAAAATAAATGCACAGGAATGCCTGGGTGGCTCAGTCGGTGAGCTGTCTGCCTTTGACTCAGGTCATGATCCCACGGTTCTTGAGTTTGAGCCCTGCATGGGGCTCTCTGCTGTCAGTGCAGAGCTCGCTTTGGATCCTCTGTCCCCCTGACCCCCACCCCGCTCTCTGTCCTTGCCCTGCTCGTACTGTCTCTCCTTCTCTCTCAAAAACAAAAATAAGCAAATAAATAAAAACTTAAAAAATAAAAAAAAAACATTTGGAAAAAGAGAGAGGGTTTGAGACACAGACAGACACAGAGGGGACAAGGTGACGCGAAGACAGAGGCAGAGATACATTTATAAGCGAAAGAGCACCTGGAGCTGGAAGCATCCTGGGAGGATCCTCCTCTAGAACCTTCTGAGGGAGCGTTGATTCTGGACTTCCCGCCTCCAGAACGCTGAGAAAATTCCTGATGTTTTAAGCTGGTTAGTTTGTGGTGATTTTTAAAAAGTGTTTATTTTTGAGGGGGGTGAGGGGCAGGAGAGAGGGAGAGACAGAGAATCGCAAGCAGCTGTCAGCACGGAGCCCACTGTGGGGCTCAAACTCATGAACCACAGGATCATGACCTGAGCCAAAGTCAGATGCTCAACCGACTGAGCCAGCCAGACTCCCCTGGGTGGTAACTTGTAATGGCATCTCTGGGAACGTGAGGGCGGCACTTTCCTTCCTATCGCCTTACGGGGGTGTCCTTGAGGCTGGAGACTTCCCGGGGAAGCCTTGCTGCTGAGCCTACTGCTAAGGGCTGGTCGGAGACCAGGAACCACACCAGTTATTTTAACAGAGAGAATTTAATGTATAAACTTGTTAACGAGGCGCGGAGAATCTGAAAAGGCAAACAGAGAACGCTAGGTATCAGAGAGGGGGGAAGCTTCTAGAAGGAGATACTCACCCCCTTGCCCCGCTAGGGTAACGCAGGGGGCCCGTAGGAATGCTTCAAACTTAGCAGCTTGGAGGAGGAGCCCCAGGGTCCCAGCCTGATGAGGAGAAGCAGAAAAGGAGGTGTTTGGGGTCAGCTCCCCGGAACAGGCAGGGCCACACTTAGAGTGAGGCAGAGCACGTCCTCTCTGACCTGAAACCCTCCGACGGCCCCCATCTCACTCGAGCTAAGGTTAGCCAAGGTCTTAACCAGAAGGCTGTGCACTGTGGAAACATCACTACCTCTCTGAGCCCATTTCTTTCTCCTCCTCCTCCTCCTCCTCCTCCTCCTTCTAAAGTCTATCCATGTATTTTG
Source organism: Felis catus (assembly GCF_018350175.1). NCBI lineage: Eukaryota > Metazoa > Chordata > Mammalia > Carnivora > Felidae > Felis > Felis catus. Next base: position 8,665,686 of record NC_058375.1, on the reverse strand, counting down.
AGAGAGAACACACAAGTGGGGGAAGGGCACAGAGAGAGGGAGAGAGAGGGAATCCCAAGCAGGCTCCACCCTGTCAGCGCAGAGCCTGACGTGGGTCTCAGTCTCGTGACTGTGAGATCATGACCTGAACCGAAATCAAGAGTCAGATGCTTAACTGACTGAGCCCCCCAGGCGCCCTGTCTCTGAGCCCATTTCTTATCACTCCCTCCACTCCCCGTGCTGGCCTGTTAGCCGTTCTCCGACGTGCCGGATTCACTGTAGGGCCTCTGCACTGGCTGTTCCTTTGTCCGGCCCATGCTTGTTCGAGACTGTCAACACTTCTGCTGTGGTTGTGGCCATCCAGGCCGTGCTGTCCCTGTAGATCTTTGGCTGCACCACTGGTAGTGTCCTGGGCTCTGGAGATGGGGTCACCCACACTGCACACCTGCCCAGGCCACCCTGCGTCCGGACCTGGCTGCCCAAGACATGATGAATTACCTCATGAGCGTCCTCTTGGAGCATGGCTACAGCTTTAGCACAGTGGCCGAGTGGGAAATCATGTATGGCGTCACAGAGATGATGTGCTATGTCACCTTGGACTTGGAGCGGGAGCTGGCCAGCAGCCTGTCATCCTCCTCCCTGGAGAAAAGCAATGAGCTGCCCACAGGTGGGGATCACCATCAGCGCTGCCCCGAGGCGCTCTTTCAGCCCTCCCTCCTGGGGAATCCTGGAGACCACCTTCAACTCCCATCACGAAGTTGTCATGACACTGACATCCGGAAGGACCTCTTCGCTGACACGGTGCTGCCTGGTGGGGCCACCACTTTTCTGGTTGTCATTTCTGTCTTGCTGGTCTGATGCGGCTGGGAGAGTCTGAGCCTTAGGACCCACTTCCTTTTCTTTCTTAAAAAAATTTTTTTTAATGTTTATTTATTTTTGAGGGGGTGGGGAGGGGCAGAGAGAGGGAGACACAGAATCCCAAGCAGGCTCCAGGCTCTGAGCTGTCACACAGAGCCCATCGTGGAGCTTGAACTCACGAAACACGAGGTCATGACCTGGGCTGAAGTCAGACATTCAACCAACTGAGCCATCCAGACACCCCTCTTTTTTTTTTTTTTTTTTAGATTTTATTTTTAAGTAATCCTTTTAGCCAATATGGGCCTTGAACTCACAACCCCGAGGTCTAGTGTCATATGCTCCACTGTCTGAGCTAGCCAGGTGCCCCCTGTCTACTTTCCTTTCTTTCTTTTTTTTTTTTAAGTTTATTTATTTATTTTGAGAGAGAGAGAGAGAGAGAGAGAGCACACAAGCAGGGCATGGACAGAGAAAGAGAGATTGAGAGAGAAAGAGAATCCCAAGCAGGCTCCGGTCTGACAGCACAAAACCCAATGCGGGGCTCGATCTCACAAGCTGTGAGATCATGACCTGAGCCGAGATCAAGAGTCAGATGCTTAACCGACTGAGCCCCCCAGGGGCCCCTCCACTTTGCTTTCTTTTAAAAAAAATTTTTTTTTCAACGTTTATTTATTTTTGGGACAGAGAGAGACAGAGCATGAATGGGGAGGGGCAGAGAGAGAGGGAGACACAGAATCAGAAACAGGCTCCAGGCTCTGAGCCATCAGCCCAGAGCCCGACGCGGGGCTCGAACTCACGGACCGCGAGATCGTGACCTGGCTGAGGTCGGACGCTTAACTGACTGCGCCACCCAGGCGCCCCTCCACTTTGCTTTCTTAACTGGTGTTTTCCTGCCAGAATGCCGTGGGGTGTTACTTGCCCTGAGTTGAAAAATGGTTTGCATTTACACCTGTACATTTATTCCTCCTTTTAATTTATGTAAGGTTTTTGGATGCAATTCTCAATTCTTCAAGAGATGACAATAAATTTTGGTGTTCTACTGTCATGTGAGAACATTAGGCCCCAGCACTACATCATCGCGTGAGGAAAATAAAGTTCTGCAGTAAAGCAGAAAAAAAAATTAGACAGTGTCCAGCAACTTTTTCTGCAAAGGCTCCAGACTTTGGGCTGTTACTAAGGGCTGTGATACCTTGTTCTCAAGAAAATTGTCTAAGAAAAAGGTGTGCGGTTTCTTTTGGGGACTGTGTCAGGAAGATTTGGGGTGGAAGTGACAGAAATCGAACTTAAATTGGTCTAGGCACAAAGGTGGGGGGGGGGCAGATTTACTGGCTCCTATAACTGCAAAGGCTGACGTAGATTAACTTTGGGCATTTCTGGGTCCAGGAGCTCTAATGATCTCACCGGGGTGTCAGCTAGAGGGACAATATGGTGCAGTCCTTCCTGGAGGTGGTGGGAAGGATAAGGCGACCCTCTCAGAACTCTTTTCCCTTACGAGGTTATAGAAATGCGAAATGTAATTTCTATAGAGATAGAAATTACGCTCAGATGCTGCTGGTGAGGCTGGACACGGGATGGGAAGAATTAAGAGCTACTTTCCTCCAGGCTACTGATCTCAGCCTTCCCTCTGATAACCGTGAGTTTAGAGATTCACTTCACAGCAAAGAAGAGTTGCACACTCAGGGACTCATATGCTGGTTTCCAAAGCACCCCCAACACACACACACGCGCACACACGCACGCACACCTGCATTGATGCCACAGCTGCGAAGGATCTGATGGCTCTTCTGCAGATATTTTCTGGCCTTTGGAGAAAGCATAAAGAGTCACAGAAGATGCAGATACGAGCAGGGGCTGGGAGCCGGCGAGCAGACCTCACCATGAACGAGGGGCAGCTGACTCTCACAGGGCTTTTGCACCTGTGGGAAATCTTCATTTCATTCCTTCATTCTACACAAGGGGGAACAGAGTCCCAGAGCAGAGGGATGACGGGCATAAAAGCCACACCACGAGACAACAGCGGGCAGAGACTTACCACCTGTAGACCCCCTGGACAGTGGGCCTTGCTTCCTCCTTCCCCTTTCCCCGGAGGTCGGTGCTCTCATGGTGCTGCCCTTTCTGGCCGCCCAGGGCTGGAGGTCAGAGTCAGAGGGGAGCTAAGGAGAAGTAGGTCAGCACATTTGCCCCAAACCTTTCCTTGTCTGCATCTTCTCCCTTCTGACAAGAGCCTAGATGCTATAGATTGAGTGTCTGTGTCCCCCCCGCCCCCGACAAATTCATTTGTTGAAACCTATTTCCCCAATGTGAGGGGGTTAGGAGGTGGGACCTTTGGAAGGTGATTAGGTCATGGGGGTGGAGCCCTCACAATGGGATTACTGCCCTTTTAAAAGAGACTCCAGAGAGCTGTTTTGTCCCTTCTGCCAGTTGAGGTTATAGGGCAAAGACAGTGCTTACGAACCAGTAAGAGGGCTCTCACCCAACATGGAATCTACCACAGTAGATCAAGAATCTATCAGTCTTGATCTTGGACTTTCCAACTTCTAGAATCATGAGAAATACATTTCTGTTGCTTATAAACCACCCAGTCTATGGTATTTTGCTATAAGGCAGCCCACACTAAGAGACTAGAGGTGGTAGTTGATCAGTTAAGCAGCCCTCAGCTCTGCCCAGAATGCCCTCCGCATCTTCCTTCTAATGGATAATTCTTTCTTTTGTCTTTTAATGTTTTTATTTATTTTTTGAGACAGAGAGAGAGAGACAAAGCATGAGCAGGGGAGAAGCAGAGAGAGGGAGAGACAGAATCTGAAGCGGGCTCCAGGCTCCGAGCTGTCAGCACAGAACCCGACGCGGGGCTCGAACCCACAAACCGCGAGATCATGACCTGAGCTGAAGTTGGACGCTTAACTGACTGAGCCACCCAGGCATCCCCGTGGATAATTCTTTCTTATCCTTCAAAGCCTTAGCTCAGTAATAACTTCTTCGGGAAGCTCCCCCTTCAACTGAGTCTTCCTGCTGTGCTCACAGAGCACACCCAGGACTCTCCAGTGTCGGTGGCCACACCACCCTGGGGAGTCTGTGACTGCATCTTTCTCCCTGCACTGTGCGTTCCCCAAGAGCAGAGCCTGTCTTGTTCATTCTGTGTTCCCACTTCCTAGCAGAAAGCTTAGTTTTGCCTGCACAGTCTCATCCCTCCTCATGACAACCATGTAACACAGACATGAGAAAAGACGAAGAGATGCGCGGTAACTTGCCTGAGATCCCATAAGTAGCAAAAGGTTGAGGTGTTGTTGAATCTAGGCAGTCTGATTTCAGCGTTCGGGCTCCAGACCACGGAGACCCCACGCGTTCAATAAAGGCTTGTTGAATGAATTAAGGGGCTTCTTTCTTTCTCTGTAGCCAGCACCTAGCACCTAAGGTTTGACACTGGTAAGAACCAACATTGCCGCCACAACCACCTTTACAGAAGGCTTATTAAGTACCGGGCACTATGCTCGGCATTTTGCGTATACTGGATTAATCGCACGTTACCACTGAAACAAATTGCTGTGAACTTAGTGCCTTAAAATAACAAATTTATTTCCCTACGGTTCTGGAGATCAGAAGCCTGAAGTATGTTTCAATGGGCTAAACTCAAGGTGCTGGCAGGCAGGCCTGTGTTCCTTCTGGAAGCTCTAGGGAAGAATCCATTTCTTTGTTTTTTCTTGCTTCTAGAGGCCAATTGTGCTCATGGCTTCTTCCTCCATCTTCAAAGATGCCAGTAGCCGTGTAGAATCTTCTCTCATACCTGATCTCCATTTCCATCCTTCCATTTTTCTCTCTCTGACCCTGATCCTCCTGCTTCCCTCTTATAAAGACCCTTGTGATTATATTAGCCCCTCCCCATAATCCAGGATAATCTTTCTACCTCCAGATCTTTAATCACGTAGACAAAGCCCCCTTTGCCATATTAAGCAATATATTCACAGTTTCTGGAGACTGGGACATGGACATCTTTGGGGAAAATTGTGCAGTCTACGACATATACCATCTCATTTAACCCTTGTACAGTAATGCTGTGACATAGTGGTACAAGCTCCACTTAATAGGAGTGGAAGATGTGTGGTACATAGGGGGTGCACATAAGTGTTCGTGGGGATGATCTGGTGTGACAGCTGATTGATAATACATTGTTCTTCACTGGACAGAAGGTCCTGAAGGATGTATCCAGTCCTGTGTCTTCCCTAAAATCTTCTCTACAATCCCCCCGGCCCACCCCGGGGCAGGTGGAGGCTCCGTCAGAGTGCTTAGCACTTAATTGTTTCCCTGGCCTGACTCTTCTCCCAGTGAGATCACTATCTCCTTCAGGAAAATTGTATTCCTAATTCTTTGTCTCTTCCCATGATGCCCTGGGCTTTTCACAGACTTCATTTTCTCTCTTGTAGTCCTTGAAAGGAGGGAGTATGTGTCCATTTTGCAGAAGAGCAAAGTGAGGCTCAGGTTACATGCAGGGTCATTTCTTTTTTTTTTAACGTTTTATTTATTTTTGAGAGAGAGAGAGACAGAGACAGAGACAGAGTACAAGTGGGGGAGGGGCAGAGAGAGCTGCCAGCACAGAGCCCGACGCGGGGTTCGAACTCATGAACTGAGAGATCATGACCTGAGCTGAAGTGGGATGCTTAACCGACTGAGCCACCCAGGCGCCCCAGGTCATTTCTTGATAGATGCTGGTTGATGGACTCTGTCTTGCTTCCAACTCTTTACTTCTTTTTTTTTTTTAACGTTTATTTATTTTTGAGACAGAGAGAGACAGAGCATGAATGGGGGAGGGTCAGAGAAAGAGGGAGACACAGAATCCGAAACAGGCTCCAGGCTCTGAGCTGTCAGCACAGAGCCCAACGCAGGGCTCGAACTCACGGACCATGAGATCATGACCTGAGCTGAAGTCGGACGCTTAACCGACTGAGCCACCCAGGCGCCCCCCAACTCTTTACTTCTAACGTCAGCATGAGGGACCCTACATTCTCAGCAGCCTCTGACCCTCTGACTCAGCTCTGCCACTTGACTGGATTTTGTTTTCTCTTTCACTTTCACTTAATCTCTGGATATTCTTCCTGTGGTGTATGTACACACACACACACACACACACACACTCCGGCCCCCAGAATCTTCCCAGGACTGGCATCTTTATGGAGCTCTTACCCCTTGTCCCCCCATCTTCATCTGTAAAATGGTCATCTTAGCCACACTTTACATCCTTTTTTTTTTTGCACACAGCCACCAACTTACACATCCCTCATGGCACAGCTTTCTCTACCTTTGGAAACGACAATGAATTAATCTACTTTTTCTTTTAGTAGAAACCCCTTGCAATCACCCTGGCAGTGATTAAGAGGGTCAGGTCTGGAATCAGACTGCCTGGGTTGGAACCCAAGCTTTCCTAGTCATTAACGAAGAAAGCATATTAATTCCTCTGAGCTCTGTTTCCTCACTTTTAAAAAAATAAGTGTGTTTGTTTGTTTATAGAGCACAAACAGGGGAGAGGCAGAGAGAGAGAGAGAGAGAGAGAGAGAGAGAGAATCCCAAGCAGGGATTCAGAGTAGAGCCTGACGCGGGGCTCGAACCCACAAACTGTGAGATCATGATCTGAGCTGAATCAAGTCGGATGCTTAACCGACTGACCCACCCAGGTGCCCCTGTTCCTTCATTTAAAAAATGAAAAACAATAAACAGTATTTTTCTCACATATCTGGCAGATGCTATTTTTTGAAGGTAAGATTTGTTTAGAGGTCACTGCTTCTGCCCCTTGCTGCCTTTTCTCCATCACCCATACCCCATTCTCTCATCGTGCTGCTTGTCAACACAAGGCATCTGGAAGGGGTGGTGACATCAGTCATGTACGCTTTGCGGGGGGGGGGGGTGGTTAATCTGCTGTGTCTCTTCCCAGGGCCATTTTTCCTTGAAGCCTCATTTGCAATCACAGATGGGAGGTCCAGACCATCTGCTAATGGGAATTAGGTCACGGATGGTCAGATGAGGGAGGCACTGGGGAGGGGCACTCCTCATACCTGTAGTGTCCCACCAAATAGATAACCATCTTCCAGTCATCCTTGCTTTTTTCCGTCACGTGTTGGCTTGGTGGGGGAGAGGAAGTGTTGGCACCTGGAGGAGGTTTGATAGAAGGCATTCCTGGATGACTTCATCTCTGGGCCTTGCCTCTCAAAATTCCAGCCAAATCAGTTCTACCGTTTAAGGGATGGAAGCAGGGTCAGCATTCCAGAAGTTCCTTGTCATACCCAGGCTTTTAATCAGATGCTACTGGAGAATTAGCATCCTAGTGCAGGCAGTTGTGAGAGGGTGGGGAGGGGTCTCAAAGGTCCCTGCTGCATGCTTGTCTTTCCGGCCAGACCTGGGTTGAGGAGAGCGAGACCTCTTGGTTGAGTTTGCTCAGAACCATCAGAACCACGGACAGCGGTCAGGGTGCCCTGAAGACCCGCCGCGGCGCAGGGTGCAGAGAGCCGAGCCCGTGCCGAGTTACAGGCAGGCGAGGGGAGGGAAGACGCGCTCCGGTGGCGGGGGGGGGGGTTGGCTGGGACTGTTCTGGCTCTGAGTCACCCCGTGCGCCCCGCACTTGCGTCGTGGGGCCTCGGAACGCTGGAGTTGTGTCTGCCCTCTCCGAGAATGGTTGGGGGTGGGGAGGAGAGGCCCTGGGAGTTTCGCAGGAAAGGAGGCAGCGCGAGGCGAAGGACCTGTTGGTGTCCCCCGCGCGCTCCCGCCCCCCGGCCGGGCCCATTGCTATACAAGGCCTGCTCTCCCCAGCATCCACCCCCAGCGAGTATGGTCGCAGGCGCGGAGGGGTACATTCCCCCGCCCTGAGCTCAGCGTGCCGGAATGCGGGCCGATAAATCAGAGATAACCCCAGGCCCGGGATAAAAGGCCGAGGTTGTCCCAGCATCCGGGAGAGCGGCCGCCGGCCTCTAGGAGGTGAGACGTGACCCGGAACACAGCGCAGTGGCAGCGGCAACGATCTCTTTCTCTCCGGTGACATGGACCCCAAGACGGCGCTGCTCCGGGCCCTCCTGCTCCTCCTGTTCTTGCACCTGTCGCCACTAGGAGGTCGCTCCCACCCGCTGGGCGGCCCCGGCCCCGCCTCGGAAGCGTCCGCAATACAGGTGAGAGAGCTTCAGCCTGCGAAAGGGCTGCTGTGGGTAGCAGCAGTTAAACGGGTCCTGAGCTATTGTCCCAAAAGGTCCTCAGCCCCTCTAGCGAATTAGTGATAAGGGATTAGAAAGCAACCGGATGGGGTGCCAGGACCCCTACCTAAGGTGGTTGGTTCATCTCAGCTCCGTCTAGGGCGGTTTGGCCAGGTGCGGGTTGCTGAGGCTGGGGCTGTCCCCACGCATTGCAGGAGCTGCTGGACGGTCTGCGGGACACAGTTTCAGAGCTGCAGGAAGCCCAGATGGCCCTGGGACCCCTCCAGCAGGGTCACAGCCCCGCAGAATCCTGGGAGGCCCAGGAGGAACCCCCTGCGCGGGTCCTTGCGCCCCCTGACAATGTCCTCCGGGCCCTGAGACGACTAGGCAGTTCCAAGATGATGCGTGATTCAAGGTGCTTTGGCCGGAGGCTGGACCGGATTGGCTCCCTCAGTGGCCTGGGCTGCAACGGTAAGCCCCCTCCCTGCCAGCTTGATCCCCCTGCCCCACTCCTATGGGTCCCACCATCGGAACCGCTTCTGGGTTTATTGTCTCTGGGAACCACATTCTGAGAAAAAGACACTTGGGCTTTACTCTCTCTTGCTGACAGTGCTTAGGGCCAAGGGGCGCCTTTCTGGAAATACTAAATGTGGACATCATTCGTTACTATGTCCACGAGTCCCTACCACCTTCTCTTGCCTCTCTGGCCAAAAGGGGCAGAGTCGCCTTAGGATGGAATCCAGTCATTCTCTGGCTGCATCTCCTTGGAGCAGAAAGGGTCCTAAACGTTTTCCTCCTGGTTTCCCCCAGCCTGTCTATAGCCTCAAAGGCAGAGGACGGGATCACCAGGGCAGCAATAATTGCCAGTTTACAGATGAGGAGACTGAGGTCCAGAGAGTGGATGATTCTAAAGCCTCAAACACCCAGATCAGCCGAGGTTGGGGGTGGGGGGTGGTGGCAGGGATCACACCCAGTGTGGGGAAGCTCAGATCCTGCCTCAGTTTCCCACCTGACGCCGTCATCACCCTTTCTCCCCCCCCCCACAGTGCTGAGAAGGCATTAAGAGGAAGTGCTGATGCAGACATCTGCGTCTGATTCTCCATCAACCCCCTGAGCCCCTTTGAAGCAATTCTTCTTTATTTATTTTTATTTATTTATTTATTGTGATTGTTTTATATAAGATGATTCTTATCTCTGAGCACCCATTTTCCACGGTGAAATAAAGTCAACATTTTATCTTCTTCTTTCGCAACTGATTTGTCCCGGGGTGCCTGGGTGGCTCAGTTGGTCGCGCTTCGTTCCGGATCTTGGTTTCAGCTTGGGTCATGATCTCGCGGTTCGTGAGTTTAAGCTCCGTTGTCGGGCTCTGCGTTTATAGTGCAGAGCCTGCTTGGAATTCTTGCTCTCTCCCTCTCTCTCTGCTCCTTCTCTCTCTCTCTCTCTCTCTCTCTCTCTCTCTCTCAAAATAAATAAACTTAAAAAATGTTAAAGAAAAGAAACTGATTCGTCTTAGTGCATTAGAAGAAATACATCATTAAAAAAAACCAAACAAACCCACACACCAAAAAACCCAAAGCCTTTGTTTTCCTGAAGGTTCTAAAAGTGTCCTAGTGGTGGGGTGGGGAGAAGGCATCAGAGCTGGTCAGGTAGGAGTAGGGGTGCCCTGCTTCTCTCGAAGGGTTTTTCTTGTTCTGAAATGTCTACAAATACCTCAAGCACTCAAGACACTTTGCAGAAACCGCTTTTCAAAGCTGGCAGTTTCTCCCTGGGAGTGCAGATGGGCCCTGAGACGTTCACGCAACACGGGAGTGTGGGTCAGTGTTTCCTCACTAGCTTTTCCTCTGTCTGGAATTCTGCCATCGGAGACATTCTCCCTGGTGAGTGTTTCCTTTAAAGCCCTGCGATCAATAGCATTTTCATTTCCCCATCCCAGGTTTAGAAGTGTCTGACAAAAGGCCCAGCATTTAGGGTACCCCTTTTCCGGGGGCTCCACATCTTTACGTCCTCTCTGCCTCAGAGAGAGAAACCTCTCATTTCTAGGACCGAAAAGGAAACAACCACCAGAGTCATACTGTGTTGTCTTATTCTGCAGGGAGTCCTGTTGGTACGCTGCCCTGTACCCCACGGTCCCCCCTTCCCAAGCGCCCTGCCTCTCGAACATCCCAGGCCACACTCCTTTGCTTTTAGGCTCCCAGGCCTCAGCTCCTGCAGTCCCCTTGCCCAGAATGCCTTTTAGGATGCTAGCTCCGCAGAAGGGACAGGACTATTCTTATCCCCGTTTGATGGATGAGAAAACTGAGACCCAGAAAACCGAAGCCCCCCTACCTGGCCACATGTGGCCATGGATGCTCTGAGCTGTCCCACTGAGTGGAGAGCTAAGTGACTCTTGAGCCTGTGCCCTCTCCCCGCGCTCCTGGCCTTGAACTTCACTCTCCTGACCTTCCTGCTGTTCTCAGCTAATGTTGCTTCCACCGAGGGGAACCACAATTAGTAGGTCTCTGTGTCGTTTCTCATGTCAGCCCAGTGTGTGCCAAAGGTTCTGGACAGCCGATGACGTCAATTAAGGTTTTTAAAATGAGGTTGAGGAGCGAGTTACTTTCTAATAAAACTGTGAGCCACCTTTACCTGGTGTTTCCGACCCAGGGAGTGCAATGAATACTCAGCGTAGTTAACTTTCACAAAGCCCTCATCAGGCACCAGCTACTGTCTCGTTAACTCCTATAGTCCTTGCAACAAACCTCTGAAGAGCTCTTACTAACCCTCATTTTAACAGAGGGGGAAACTAAGGCACAGAGAGGTGATGTGACTTGCTCAAGATCATGCAGTTAGCAAGTGGCAGAGCCAGGGTTCAGGTCCAGCACCCAGGTCCCTAACCACTGCATCACCCCGTCCCTCCCAAGTCAGTGAAGCAGGTTTGCTGGTGGGAGTAAAACTGCCCTCCTAATAGCATCATTCGGCTCCGCGTTTGGTGAACTGCCGCTGCCCGCTGGTGACCTCTCCCCTCTGCTCAGGTGATGAAGGCGGGCCTTTCCCAGAACACCTGCTCCCCAAATCCAGCCAACGCTTCAGGGTTCTTCCCAGTGAGTCTGGCTTCTCCATATGTAGGGCTCAGGTGGGTGGGGTCTGTACATACGATACGTGTGTTACTTGGGTCTTCTCCGCAGACAAAAGTCTGAGAAAGAGGACCGCAGAGAGAACAGCAAAGGAGCCAAATGTGACCGCTGGAGGATAGGGATGGGTAGCACGTGTAACTCAATGGAGGGACCTCTCATTGAGTTCCCCTCATGTTTGGTGTTTGTGGGGAGCAATGCAAACACGCCCTGTCTATAGATGCCCTTAAAATTCTTTTAAATGTTTATTTTTGAGAGAGAGATAGAGAAAGCATGCAAGAGTGGGGTTCAGCAGAGAGAGAGGGGGACGGGGGATCCGAAGCGGGCTCTGTGCTGACAGCAGCAAACCCGATGCGGGACTCCAACTAACCGTGAGCCAAAGTCAGACGCTTAATCGAAACCAAATGAACCACCCAGGCACCCCTATGGATGCCCTTTAAAACCTGCCTTCCCTGGGGCACCTGGGTGGCTCAGTCAGTTAAGCATCAGACTTAAAGTCAGGTCATGATCTTGAAGTTTGTGAGGTCAAGCCCGGAGTCAGGCTGTCTGCTATGAGCGCAGAGCCTGCTTCAGATACTCGGTCCCCCCCTCTCTCTGCCCTTCCTTGCCTCTCTCAAAAATAAATAAACATGAAAAAAACATGGCCCTCCCTAACCTGTGACCCTGACCCCTTCAAATGTACCCCCCCCCATGTAACTATAGCCATGGCATTCATCTCCCTGACTTCCCTATTATCAACCTCATTGTCCAACGAAGCTGCCAGATTATATCTCTCCGTAGATGCTCATTACTGTCATCTTTCCAGAAAGATGTGCTGGTGAAAATAGAGCCCAGGAGCCCTAACCCACATCTTCAAAGCTGGAAAGGATTTAAGTAGAGAGTGGATGGGCTTTGCTGGGTCCCAAGTGTTGAGGTTACAGAAGTCAGGATAGTATTGGGACTGAATGTTTTCTTCTTAAAATTTTTTTTAATGTTTATTTTTGAGAGAGAGAGAGAGAGAATGTGAGCAGGAGAGGGGCAGAGAGAGGAAGACACAGAATCCGAAGCAGACTCCAGGCTCCCAGCTGTCAGCACAGAGCCCGATGCGGGGCTCAAACTCACTGACCACGAGATCATAACCTGAGCCGAAGTTGGACGCTTAACCGACTGAGCCACCCAGGCGCCCCGAACATCATTTTCAAAGTCAGAAACAACCATCCCTAAACGTGCAGCAGGATCTTGCCAATTTCTTCCAACTGGGGCTTCTGCTGCAGACCATGTGTGACATTGCTGGGACCTCATGGCTCCCCGAAGCAGCCCACAGCGTCCCCGCGGAGAATCCTGAGATGGGGACTCTGCGATAGAAGCTAGAGACTCCCCAGTTCTGGATCCTCCCGCCCATTTGCAATGCTCATTCCATTGTGTGACTGAGACAACTTCTTTCCAGTGATAAGGAAATAAAGGCTGTTGACTTTTTAGCTAGTGGGAGAGGTGGGGGTGGGGGGTGGATCTGCTTTTCTGTGCCTTTGCTTTTCTTCTGCCTCCCTCCTCCAGGCTGGCTTCTAAACACGCCGTCAAATATTAACTCCTCCAGGGGCGCCTGGGTGGCGCAGTCGGTTAAGCGTCCGACTTCGGCTCAGGTCACGATCTCGCGGTCCGTGAGTTCGAGCCCCGCGTCAGGCTCTGGGCTGATGGCTCAGAGCCTGGAGCCTGTTTCCGATTCTGTGTCTCCCTCTCTCTCTGCCCCTCCCCCGTTCATGCTCTGTCTCTCTCTGTCCCAAAAATAAATAAACGTTGAAAAAAAAATTTAAAAAAAATATTAACTCCTCCACACGGGCGGTGTGCACACCCCCCAAAATTGGGCCGGGGCATGGAAAAGAAGAGAAACTTCACATCAAGCCATTTTCTGTCTCAGGTGCAAATGGAAGGCTTCACCAGGATTGGGGTAATCAGACAATCTGAGGCTGGTCTGCGTTTCCACTAAGCCTTGTCGGTGCAGAAGGTGGTAAGTTGGTTCAATGTCAAGTCCTCGGGGCAGCAAAACTGAATATGCTCTTTCTTGCCACCCCCCCCCTTCCACAAAATAAACAGCAATAAAAACCAAACGCAACCCGGACAAAAAGCCGAGGCTACTAGAAGAAATGCGACAACTGACACTGAGGCCCTGCTCGGGCTTCACTCTGGAAGAGGAGAGGTTACTTTAATACAAGGAGCCGAGAAAATTCTGAAATTCTCTTTCTGGAACCCGGAAGGGCATTTCCACCTCTCCTCGGGCCACCTGCAGACTTCAGAAGTGGCTCAGGACAGGGGCGCCTGGGTGGCGCAGTCGGTTAAGCATCCGACTTCAGCCAGGTCACGATCTCGCGGTCCGTGAGTTCGAGCCCCGCATCAGGCTCTGGGCTGATGGCTCAGAGCCTGGAGCCTGTTTCTGATTCTGTGTCTCACTCTCTCTCTGCCCCTCCCCCGTTCATGCTCTGTCTCTCTCCCCCGTTCATGCTCTGTCTCTCTCTGTCTCAAAAATAAAAAAAAAGTCAAAAAAAGAAGTGGCTCAGGACAGAGGAGCAGCACAGGCCCTCGGGCCGAGCTATTGCAGGGACTACCTGCTACAAGGCCCTTCCGGAAGTCGCCGCCCGCCTCAAAGGCCTGTCTGAAAGGGCATCTCCAAGGGATCGGCCGTGTGACGCACACAGCAAGGAGCATCAGTTCCCCCAGTGTGGCTGCTCACTGAATCCTCTTTGCTAATAATAACGCTGCCAACCGAGCGATTAAGCTGTGAGCACATTCCAGGGACTCATCAGGATACGAGGGTTTTGCCCCCAGACTTCCTGTTCAGGGTTGCACCCACTCTGGATTTCAAGCTGAGTTCGGCTGACCCTGATAAGGTTCCTGGAGAGCGCTCCTTTCTCCTTCTGTCTTAGAATAAAACCACCCTGGATATCTCTTGTGACCTCTGGCCTCGTACTGCCCCGATTTCCTGCCCGCCCGCAGAACAGCCTCTCTACCTGACCAGCCAGGGAGGGGGCTTGGCACATGCATTTCTTGGCTTCTGGGGAGCCCCTCGAAACACATCGGGTGTGTTGGCCGTTCGCGGGGCTTGGATGGCCCTTTCCGTGAGGTAGTCCACACGTGCACGCTCACAGACTTGCCAAGGACACCCCCTGCCCAGGAAGGGGGAGGGTAAAGGAGCTGCTCAGAGGTCACCTGTGAAATGGATTAGGAATTACGGGCACTGGTGTCAGACCTGGGGTTCCAGCCCTGGCCTTGCCGCTTAGGCAGTGACCTTGGCCAAGTGACATAACCTCTGTCTTAGTTCTGCCCCTCTGTGAATGGGAACAATATTACCCACCCCATGGGGGCTGTGATGAAAATTAGATGATCCATCTAAAGTTCTCCACATGGTGTCGGGCACGTTGCAGCTGATCAACACGGGCAACCGTTCTCACCATCTTTCAAACAGATAGCACTTCATACTTGAGAACGCATGTGCAGAATGCACACATTGGTAGTTCATCTAAGCCTCATGGCAACACTGAGGGGTGGGTAAAGCATGGGGAAAATAAGGCTGTGATGATGTGTGTAACTCGGTTTGCTCGGGGCTCTAGCACAGGTCTCTCAACCCTTCAAATTTGGGGTTTTCCCCCCAAGTCCATCTTGCATTGAGTAGTACGCTAACATGGAGTTCAGTGCTTAGTGAACGGAGGGCGCTCATTAACTGTGGGCAGCCTTGGGGAGCCTGGCTGGCTGTTGGGAGAGTGTGCAACTCGTGCTATTGGGGTTGTGAGTTCGAGCCCCACGTTGGGTGTGGAGATTACTTAAAATCTTGAGGGGCGCCTGGGTGGCTCAGTCGATTAAGCTTGATTTCGGCTCAGGTCATGATCTTGCGGTCTGTGGGTTCGAGCCCCGTGTCGGGCTCTGGGCTGACAGCTCAGAGCCTGGAGCCTGCTTTGGTTCTCTAGCTCCCTCTCTATCTGCTCTTCCCCTGCTCATGCTCTATCACTCTCTCTCTCTCTCTCTCTCTCTCTCTCTAAAAAATAAATAAACTTTTAAAAAAAGTTAAAATCTTGAAAAAAAAGGGGGAAGAGGACTTGCTGCCTGTTAATTTTCTTTGGGGGGGGTGGGTCAGGAAAATGGAGGCCTCAGTGGCTCATCACTCGCCTGGCCTCATGGAAGGTCATGGAAGACATTAAGGGAAGCTGGGTGCCACATTCACCTCCCCGTCACTCCACCAGCCAACTCACCACAGGAGCTTTCCTGGGAGTGTTGGGGCCATTATAAACTTCAAACTCAGAGTCTGAGCTGCTATAATCATCGAGGTGACAGGGATGAAACCATTGGCCCCTCTAAGTGCCCACCTCCCTCAACACTGTGGAGGGGAAGGAGGAGGAGCTTGGCAGAGGGATGGTTGCGTTCCCAAAAGTTTTCTTGGTGTTTACGTGTGGGAGCTGAGTTCTTGGGATGTTCATCACATTTGGTTCCCGGCTGACTTAATATTCTAAATAATAACTCCCTCTTCACCTGACTGCCAAGAATGACTGCCAGGAGTGAGGGCAGCTCAGTTGGAGGGAGAGGTCTGCCCTCTCGGCTGATGAGTCAGGTGTGAGGCCGGCTTGAGCATCTGGACTAATTTGTCCCGAGCTGCCGGCCGCCTGCCACTTCCTCCTCTCCCGCCCTTATTTGGAGCCCCTGACAGCTGAGCCGAAAAACCTACCCGGGGAGCTGGGCGCTGGCCAACCGTCACCCTCTGCCTCCCCGCATGGGTCCTGTTGCCCAGGAGAAAGAAGCCCCAGGCATCACTGTGAGATAACCAAGGACTCTTTTTTGCTCTTCTCACACCTTTGAAGTGGGAACCTCTTGAGGCAAATCAACAAGAATGTGGCTCTTGCAGCTGAGGGTCTGGGGTTGTTGGGGCTGCTCAAGGTGGAGGGGGCAGTGACAGGCTCTGCTGGGCTGATAGCTTTAAAAGGTCATCTTCTGCTGTTCCCTCATTCAGCTGCTTTATCGCTGCAAGTGACAGAATGGGGAGGGTTCCGTCCCTCTTGCGCTCTTGGAGAGCTGGGGGGCTATAAAAAGAGGAGGCGCAGGGCAGCTGGGAGACAGGCGGAGGGAGGCTGAGAGAAGAGAGGACAGAGAGGCAGCAAGCATCAGAACACTCCTTGACCGACGCCATCATGGGCTCCTTCTCCACCATCACCGCGAGCTTCCTCCTCTTCCTGGCGTGTCAGCTCTTGTGGCAAACAGGAGCTAACCCGGTATATGGCTCTGTGTCCAACGCAGACCTGATGGATTTCAAGGTAGGGCCGGGACAGGGGCCACAGTCTGGGACCAGGGGGCTTTGTGACACTGTGCCGGTCACTGAGACCTCTCCCTTTCCCTGTGTGTTCCTTTTGTAAAGAATTTGCTGGACCATTTGGAGGACAAGATGCCTTTAGAAGATGAAGTCGTGCCCCCACAAGTACTAAGTGAGCAGAATGAGGAAGCTGGGGCAGCTCTTAGCCCCCTCCCTGAGGTGCCTCCCTGGGCTGGGGAGGTCAACCCAGCCCAGAGAGATGGGGGTGCCCTTGGGCGGGGCTCCTGGGACTCCTCCGATAGATCTGCCCTCCTGAAAAGCAAGCTGAGGGCACTGCTAGCTGCCCCTCGGAGTCTGCGGAGGTCCAGCTGCTTTGGAGGCAGGATGGACAGGATTGGAGCTCAGAGTGGACTGGGCTGCAACAGCTTCCGGGTAAGAGGAGCTGGGCGTGGAAATGGGGTGGGGAGGAAGGCGGTTATGGTTTCACTGAGACTCAAACTTTGTCAAAGAACACCACCAGGGGATGCCTCCTGCAGTAACGAGACCAGAGTAGAAGCTTTCTTTTTGGAAATTTTGTGTCCCAACTTGGGGCAATGACATCATTCATCATTCTCAGCTACAGGCTGCTAAGGAAATGCTAAGAAAAAAAAAGTTACTGCCATGAGCACTGGGGACTTAAAATGTTCATGGAGCCAAGTCACCTTTGTTCTGCTGATTGGCAGTTCATGTGCCTCCCCAGAATTGTCAGACCCCAAAGGATTAAATGAAAATGACCAGGGTTGACTTATAGCTTCTAACAAGCAATTTGTGTACCAGTTCATGAAACTCAGGGTTGTCAGGCCGGAGTGGGGGCTGCTGGGAAGTGAGCACAGTCCTGTGAGGTTGACTTTTCCAATAGGACCAGGTCACCAAGCCAACCTTGTCTCTGTTCTCTTTGTAGTACCGAAGATAATGGCCAGGGAGGAAAAGGCAGGCCAGGCCCTGTGCAGACTTCGAGAGACCCTCATCCTTTGGGGTCTCTCACTCAACTTTGTCCCATCTCATTGCCATCAAGTTGAGCCGTGATGAGCACCCTATTCAAGCTGCAGCCTCTTGTCAACGTTTCTCACATTTTATGCTGAATGTAGACCAAGTGGTTTAATTGTGGCTTCCCCTCCGCTCCCATCCCATGCATTAAATTTTAGGATAGACGCTCACCCATTACTGAAAGCTGTTTGAATCATGAATAAACTTCAGCACCACGGACAGAAGCCAAAGGCTCGGATTGGTGATTTCTTTCTTTTTTCCTGGGAAGAGAATTCAGCCTGATACCCATTTACCTTTTGTCAGAGAGAATGCCCAGTTTCTCTCTTCTTCCTTTTAAACATAATAGAATTTATCTTGGGGAGCCATTTAAGGTTCACAGCAAAATGAAGCAGAAAGTGTAGAGGCTTCCCATAGGCCCCCTGCCCTCACACATGCAGAGCCAGCCCCGTCATCAATGTGTCCCACCAGAATGGAGCCTTTGTGACAGCTGATGAACCTACACTGACACATTGTTGTCACCCAGGGTCCACAGCTGACATTAGGGTCACTCTTGGTGGCATTCTGTGGATTTGGACAAATTCTTGCTTGTATTCCCTCCCACCTCTTACCCTTAAATTTTTCTTTGGTGGAGGGTGGGGCACAAACCACAGTTCACAGTTTACTCTCTCACATCGGCCTTATCACAGATCCTGGAAATGCCCCAGGAGACTGAAAGGGCATTTATTTTTCAGATTTGCTCATATTCAGGGCACTTATTTATTAAAAAGAAAACTTACAAACATCTGGGGTTTTTTTTTTTTTTCTGGCTGCATCTAATGTAGCTTGTACCCCATAGACAATTTTGTACACCCAGTAGTTTTTTGTTTTTGTTTTTTTTGTTTTTGTTTTTTTTGTTTTTGGAGGCACATATATACCCAGCGCCTAAAAAAAAAAAAAAAAAAAAAAATCAAGGCACATTTGTAAATGAGAGCACTAACAAAACTTTCTCTGATACATTTTGAGAGAGTTACTTGGCACAGCTGAGTGACTGCACTTTAAGAAAAGTGGGCAAAGCATTTGGGTTTAAGAGCTGAGCAAAGCAGGGCACCTGCGGGGCTCAGTCGATTGAGCATCCGACTTCAGCTCAGGTCATGATCTCGTGGTTCTTGTGTTGGAGCCCCATATCAGGCTCGCTGTTGTTAGCGTGGAGCCCACTTCAGATCCTTGGTTCCCCTCTCTCTCTGCCCCTCCCTCACTCATGCGCTCTTTTTCTCTTCCCCCCTCCCCAAAATGCTGAGCAAAGTGAAGAAAAAACATTTGCTGACAAACTGCACATTTATGTGCCTTTTGGGTACTAACACATAATTAAAAAGTAGCCGCCAGCTTTCTCTAATTCAGGCCCAAGGTGACGGAGCAGGGCTGCCCTGGAGAGGATGCCGTTTCCTTGTGTCCGTTTCTGAAAAGCAGAGAGTCCCAGGCACTAGGTTCACCCACAACAGGGAACTGTGCTCGAACCTGTTTACCCGCCCTACAGGCCTCATTCTCCATGTCAGATTCTACGACATTCCTCCGACCAGCGCCCCCCCCCTCCCCCGCCAAAACGTTCACTTCATGCCCTCCTGTAATGTGATTTAGCCAGTGCTCCTGGGAACATTCTACACATTCAAGGCTCATCGAAAATGCCACTTCAACCCTGAGATCACATGCCCGGTACTAATTAAGCTCTGCACCAGCAGCATTTTGTATAGGACTATTACAACACAAGACAATTTGCCTTGGTATGCGATTGTGTCTGTGTCCCTGGACTGGAAACTCCTTGAAGGTGAAGGCTTGGTCAGCACCGCTGCAGCACATGGGATTCTTGGTGCCCTATAAACGTCACATTTTGGGGGCGCCTGGGTGGCTCAGTCGCTTAAGCGCCAGACTCTTGGTTTCAGCTCAGGTCATGATCTTGTAGTTCTTAAGCTGGAGCCCCGTGTTGGGCTCTGCACGGATGGTGTGGAGCCTGCTTGGGATTCATTTTCTCTCCTGTCTCTGCCCATGCACTCTCTCTCCCAAAATATATAAACTTAAAAAAAAAAAAAAGTCAAATTGTCTTGGTCGTGTACAGAAATTAGGAAAAGAGGGAAATAAAGTAGTAATTCGCTCTTCGTAGAGAAGAGGGGAGGCCAGAAGTGAATTGACAGTTCGGGAGTAGAGGTGGGGAAAGACCTTTAATCTAACCACCTCTGATAAAAATATTCTTCACGTGGACTTTGAGCACAGGATAGAAAACCAAGAAGCAGGGAAGGCCTAGCAAGCACAAGAGCAGCGACAGGGAGAAGTGTCTGTCCAAACGTGGCTGCCGAGGTCCGGGCAGGAGGGGTTGCTAGGAGGGGAGCGTGGTGAACCGCGCACACGCTCCTGAGGGGTCACTGGGACACGGCAGGCTCTCGCGGAATGAAACTGACAGTGCCGGATACACAGAAAGTGCCCCTGGCACTCAGGAAACCAGGGGACAGGGTTGAACGGAGACCATCTCTACTGCTGGTCGAAGGGTAACTTAGAGCAGATCAGCCAGAGACAAAGAGAATCCTGTTTCTGGCAGAGCAAAGAGAATGACAGATGGCACCAGGGAAGCCGGCCCCAAGGTCTAAACATCTACAGACTCAGTATGGATCTCACTTCTTCTGCTGGGTGTCGGGGAACCTGTCGGCGGGGCGAAGTCCTAAACGCAGCCCTTCAGGCATACAAATGGATCCTCTGCCTCCTGCTACGGACAGCGACAGCGGACAGGGGACAGCGGTAGCTGAGGGAGCGGGTGTAAAGCATCAGCAAACGAGATCGCACAGTGTTCGTTGGAGGGGAGAAACGGAAGACTGGGAACTGGGTTGACTTTTGCTAAGATCCCCAGGACTAAGGTGGGAGTAGATGGACCCCTGGGGACGAAGCCTTCTTGCTGGCAGAGCTCTAGCAGGAGACAGCTGAGACGAGAAGAGAGAGTAAAGTAAAAGCCAAGTGCAACTCCAAAGAAAGAGCACCGTGGGGACAAAAGCTCGAAGGAGACAGATGAAGACATTTTATTCTGATGTGTTACGGTTACAATGAGAACTTCCAAGTTCCAAAAGTCCAAATAAAAATAGAATTTTACAAATTAAAAAAAAATACAATTTATGTACACAATAGGATTAGCTAGTATTACTATACAAACCAACAGTGCAAACAGAGAAAAAGGAAGCTGCTACTGTCAAGGTGACCAAGGTCCACTGAGCTGGGGGGCAACACTGTACATTGACACTGCAGGGCCCAGGAGGGCGCTTCTGGCCTTTCCAGAGGCTTCCTGGTCTCCGAGGGCCACGTCAGTACGCGATTTTGCATCAGAAATGTCCTAGAGTTGGTTGGGTCAAGCAAGCAAGCGTCCATCCCAGCCAGGAACCGCTAGTTAATCAAGGTCATGAGCAAATCACCCCCCAGAGCGCAAAGGTCCCACGGTCGGGAAGGACTCTCGCTCCCTAGCTCCCGATCACCTCAGCTGGGGAACCGGAAACACCAAGCACGAGATGAAACACAGAAAACCATCTCCGGCCACCCCCGTGGTCCCCCTGTGGGTTCTGTTTATGGACATGCCATCCCACCCGGAGGCGACGGGGCTGGTGATGGGGGAGATGGTGACAACGTGGGCTTCTCACTATCAAAGGGGTGAGGCTTCCAGTTACTTTGTTACAAGTGGGGCAGTCGCTGTCTTTGGGCTTATCTGGGAGGGGCAGACGCCCACAAAGGACAGGAAGCAACCAACGTGCCTTTCCAGAGGGAGTCTGGGTCGGTGGCGGCCAGCGGATGGAGGGAGGCATTTGCACGGTGCCATCTGCCTCTGGGCTACACCAGTGGGGCCAAAGTATCTGGTGACTTAAATGCAAGGCAGTGTGCACTGGGGGGGGTACATTCCAACAGCATTCACCCAGGGCGGCCTTGAGGCAGGCAGCTGGCGTCCCAGACCCCTGGAGGCCAGAGGTCCCTCCGCAGCACTTTAGTTCTGCCGATTCCAGGGAGGGATGGGAAGAGGGGGTTGTTCCTGTGATGGGTGGTCCTGACGTTTGCCTGACTCGGGGAACTGCTTTCTTTCTTAACAAAGGGAAAGGTTAATGTTGGCCAAGCTCTGAATGCTGCCTTAAAACACACTGGCAGCCGGTTAAACACAGTCACAGTCAGAAGGGCTTGCCTTTTTTGGTCCTTGTGATTCCCCCAACTAGTTATTGGGGGGGGTCCCATCCACATCTCACAAGTCAAGTGCATCCAAGGAAACTGAAAAATGTACAAGTTAACGTACTTTTGGTCAAAGAGGCCAGAAAACGGGAAGAACAGAGGGGGCCGCAGTCGGGTGGGAAAGACCCTGAAAGCAGCCTCCTCACTGAGTGAGCGGAGTGTGCTGAGCACAAGGCCTGGGCCGGCCTGGCCCCGACGGATGGACGGATGGACAGGAGGACGGAAGGACAGACGGACGCCCGCCCCCAGGCAGAGGGCAAGAGGTGTTGCTGAGGCCCTGGCGTCCACGCCCTCAGGCATCTTCCACAATTTACAAAAATAACTTAAATGCGAAGGAATGGCCATCTTGAGTCCCAAAGCGCATCTGCCCCAGGGCTGCAGGATGGGCCTCGAATGGGGACACAATAAGGGGAGAGCACGGGGGGTCGACAGGGGAGAAGTGCAAATACCCGATGGCACGTGCTCGCTTTGGGTGCCCAGTCAGAGGACCACCCGGCCCGGAGGGAGGCAGGTCACTGACAGCCAGAGGCCTCCTTCCTAAGGTTAACGCTATAGCCTCAGGGCCTGGTCCTGCCCACCCTGGGGACCGGTTGGCAGCAGGGGGCTGAGAGAGGTTTGTGAGGGGCACACACCCTCCTCCGGGAAGAAGCTTCATCCTGACACTGGCTTCTCCGGTCACATCACGTTCCTGCCGAGGTCACTGGCTCAGGGCTCGCTTCTTTCTGTCTGAGACACAACTGTACCACCCCCCCGGAGTTAGGTAGAGCAGTTTGATCGTGGGGCGCCCTTTTAGCTAACTTGGGGTGGCGGGGGGAACGCCAAGATCCTCCTGCTTCACCAGGAAGACGCACGTAAGAACTGAAGGAAAGTTAGTCAATGCAGATCAAAGGGACGAGGGACGGACCGGAGGAGAGAGAAGCTGAAATGTTAAAAACTAGGGGGGGGTTGTAAATCGGGGCGTATGGTCAGACTTATCTCAGGGACGATCAGTGGGACCTTAATGCTTTGTGCTTCTGGAAGGCACTGCCCCCACGGAGACCGCGGCCGCAGGGGTGCTCCCAGAGCAGCCGCCTCCAGAAAACAGGTGCTTCCTCCAAACGAACTGCTGAGCACATCGAGTTAAGGGTCCCAACGAAGGAAGACCTCCCCGAAAGGGGTCATTTTCTCACTGCCCAATCCCTAAATTTGGGAATTCACTTAATTTTGCGACTGGCGCTTGCCCCAGTGTCTGCCTTGGTCAAAGTCCCTCCTGTTACAATTTAAGGCAACAGCTGGGCTCCCTAGGAAAGCAGCAGGGAGGGGCGGGAAAACTGCTCTGGGGGTCACTCTCCGGGGGGTGAGGCCTGACGTCCCCTCTGGTCCTGGCACTAATGGGGTGGAGGGGTCTGGGGCCTGAGTCGATGCTGGACGGGAGGAAAGCAGTGAGCAGGAGACAGGAAGATACTTGCTGAGAGAGTCAGGCAAGTTCACGCTCTCCTGGTGCAATACCACCCCCGGGATCTCTGACCAGCGAA
This sequence comes from Felis catus, assembly GCF_018350175.1. Classification (NCBI taxonomy): domain Eukaryota; kingdom Metazoa; phylum Chordata; class Mammalia; order Carnivora; family Felidae; genus Felis; species Felis catus. Next base: position 8,642,549 of record NC_058375.1, on the reverse strand, counting down.
GTGTTCGGTGATTGTAGGCTTTCCGAGCGAGTGGGTGTGTGGGAATCTTCCGTGCCCTGGCACGGCCCCAGCCAGCCGTGGCGGCGGAGCATGAGTGAGCTGCGCCCTCAGGCAGCTCTGGGAGAGGGTGGGCTGGCCACCCTGGCCCATCAGATGGTCTGGTAGTGCTGCCGTAGTCGGGCGTGCAGAAACTCGAACGTCAGGTTGTGTCGAGTGATGATCCCAACGATCTAGAACAAAGAGAAGACCCACGTCACGTGCAGAATAAATTCACTGGGGCAAGAACAGGAGCAAAGGGAGCTTGCCCGATCCTTCGCAGTAGGCGGAGGAGACAGAGTCCGGGCCTGTACAGCGCGGGGACAACCCGGTCACGCTGTGCACTTCAAGGTTACCCAGTTTCCAGATGAGAAGGAGATCAACATAACCAGGGCTTGTAAACTGGAGGCCAATGGGACAAATTCACCCCCAAGAGGAGTTTTAGTTGGGCCAGCTAAAATCTGAATTTGAATGTCTTAAAAAAAAATGTTTATTCGAGACAGAGAGAGATTGAGAGAGAGAGAGCAAGCGAGCACAAGAGCGAGGGTGCGCACGAGCAGGAGAGGGCCAGAGGGACAAAAAGGGAGAGAATCCCAAGCAGGCTCCGAGCTGTTAGCACAGAGCCCGATGTGAGGCTCAAACTCAAGATCTCTGAGATCATGACCTGAGCTGAAATCAAGAGTCAAACACTTAACTGACTGAGCCACCCAGGCGCCCCTGAATTTGAATGTCTTTTGGAGCAAGGCACATGCTCCCTAACCTTCTCAGTTCCCACCACCCTTAGAGCCTGCCTCACACACATGTCCAAAAGGCATAGCTCAATGCAGGCTTCCGAGAGGCCCAGACCCCGCTACAGCTCATAAATATGGTCTCTCAGCATCACCTGAGTCATTATGATCCTGTGATTTATGACGGGACTTATAATAGGAAATTTATAACAGGTCTTCGTCCTAGTCCCTGCCACAAGCTCTTGAAATTCGTGGAATGAAGTGATGAGAGTGAGAAGGTGTCTTTTATCATTCATAGCAAGCTCCTTTCGACCATACCTGAGTTTACGTGAATAGCATGACTTTTAGGAAGCTCCTGAGGACACAGGCTAGTTGCCAGGGGGGCCAACCATGTGCCCACAGGATTGGATCATCTAGCCCCACCCCCTATCTGGGGGGGTGGGGGCTGGAGGTTGAATCAATCACCAGTGACCCGTGATGTGATCAATCATGCCTACGTAACAGAGCCTCCAAGAAGATTCCTGAACTACAGCGTGTGGAGAGCTTCTGTGCTGGGAGGGCAGCGTGCTGCAGAGCGTGGACGCGTGGCGCCCCTCGCCACATACGTGTCCTATGCATCGTCTCTTCCCATCTGGCTGTTCCCGAATCACAGTCTTCTATAGTAAACTAGTCATCTGGTAAGTAAACTGCTTTCTCGAGTTCTAGGAGCAGAGGATCACGGGAACCTCCGATCTATAGCCACCTAGCCAGAAACACAGATGACAACTGGACTTTTGACTGACATCCGAAGTGGGGGGAGGGGTTGGTAGGGCTGAGCCCTTAACATGTGCGGTCACATGCTACCTCCAGGTACATGGTGTCAGAAACGAGCTACGCCGTGGGACGCCGAGCCGGTGTTCAGAGACTCGGAACTGCCCGTGTGCGGAACAGGGACAGAAGTACAGCAGAGGATGCATCCAGAGAAACAGGTTTTTGTGACCGTGGTGGCAACACACATCTGTCACTCACGTGGGTACTCCGCACCGCGAAACGTGTCAGAACCCTCACTGCACTTGTGTTTCAAGGAACACGATCTGATCCCCCACAACTACACCCACGAAGAGCAGGCTGTGGGGTGCCAGCGTCTGCCATAGGATGCTTCTATTTAGAGAGGTTTCATTCCCCAGGGGTGGGGGGCCACTTGGCAGCACAGATCCAAAGTCTCAGGAGGGTGAACACTAGAGTGACATTTAATAAAATATCCCCCAACAGAGGACCGCTGGGTAAGTGGCCGACAGCCAGCCAGTGGAATGCTATCCAGCCAACTAAAATACCATAAGCCGTGGGGGGGGGGGGGGGGCGCCTGGGTGGCTCAGTCAATTCAGCGCCTGACTCCTGATTTCTGCTCAAGTCATGATCTCGTGGTTCGTGTGTTTGAGACCTGCATCGGGCTCTGTGCTGACAGCTGGGGGCCTGCTTAGGATTCCCCCTCCATCCCTCCCCCACGTGTTTCCTCCCTCTCTCTCTCTCAAAATAAACATAAACTTAAAAATATATCTATACTGTAGGCCAACGAAGTTTGCTGCCACCGAAAGTCATTTCCTCTAGATTAAACAAAGCATTAGGGTATTAAACAGTATAGACAGTGATAACATTCTCATTAAAACTTGATACATAAAATCGCTACTCCTAGATGCTGAGAAGAACGACAAAAGATCTACCTTGGCTAGACAGCGTGGCTACCTCTTAGAAATAACGCTTTGGTATTTCTTTTTGTTTATATTCTGCTTCTCTACGTTTTCTTATATACGTCTTTTTAGCAACCAAACAACACCTGCGTCATGAGAGAAAAAACATGGAGTTCTAAGAAGAAAAAAAGTTAAAGTCTGCAGCAATGATTACTAGTTGTACCTGGCTGTATCTTTTAAAATCGTTCAAGTGTTTTGCTTGACATTCTCTCATTTAATGTTATAAATGCTCATCCTAGGTGGAGAGCAGAGCCCCTCCTCCAGGAAGTACAGGCCCCCACGGAGGGTGACGAAAACCTGGAAACCCGAAACTGGACTGTGCTAAGGCTGCCGTGACACTGGCGACACCTGCTGGCCGAGTGGAGTGTGCGCGTCAGCAACACGCAGGAGGCAAAGGTCCTCCGAGGGCTGAGGGCTGCGAGGAGGTTCTGGCCCCAGGAACCCTGCTGGTTGGGAGGCCCTGACTCGCACCTGGCGCTGCGGTCACGGGGGTCCTCTCCAGAAGAGGCACGGCTGCGGGCAGACCGGAAGTCAGACTCACCTCCCCCACGGCATTCACCACGGGCAAGTGCCGCAGGCCCATCGTTCTGAACAGGTTGAAAACTTGAGAGACGTGGGTGTTAGGTGAAACGGTGAAGGGCGAAGGGTTCATGTACGGGGTGACGTCCTGCAGAGGGGACAACACAAGTCACCAGCGGCCACCGCCGCCCTAACCAGGATGAGGCGCGCACGGCGCCGACCAGCTCCGCGTGGGACGGGCTGCTGGCCTCCTCTCTGGGGTCCCTGCCCCAAGGGACAGCCCCGCTCACCACAATCATGCGTGGGTTCAGCAGCGTCAGGTCCAGGTCGTGGATGTCCGGGTACCGCGGGTAATCCTCAGCCATCTCGGCGTACGAAAGGCGAGGCTGGCTGGCGCTCTGCAATCCCGACCAAGACACTGTCCTTGCTCGGGCACAGCGACCGTCAGGGTCACGTCTAGGGCCCCTCCCCCTTTAAGTCCATGTCCCCCCAGCCACGGCCCCACCCGGCGCAAGGAGCGCAGAACAGAGCGCTCGGCAGAGAGCCGCCGCCATCTCCAGCCGGCTCCCGGCCAGCCCGCCACCCTCGCAGAGTCTCCGGATCTCTCGGAACCCGCTTCTCTTCGTCTGTAAGATGGATGTGGCTTATTCTGGAGTCTAAATGAGAGAAGAGCTAGCCAACAGCTGTGGTGGGTTGACTTGTATCCTTCAAAAGATTTGAGTCCTAACTCCTGCTGCCTGGGAACGAGGCCGTATCGGAAACAGGGTCTTGGCGGATGCGAACAAGTTAAGGTGAGGTCATACTGGATTAGGGTGGGCCCTAGATCCAATGACGGCCGTCCCTCGAAACAGAGGAGGGGATGCGGAGGGAAAAGCCCACGTGACAACGGAGGCAGAGACTCGAGTGACACATCCACAGCCACGCCGTGCCAAGGATGGCCGGCAGCCAGCACGGACTGGAAGGCAAGGAACGCCCCTCCCCCGGAGCCTCTCCAGAGAGCAAGGCCCGCTGGCGTGTGGACTTGGTACTCCGGCCTTGAGAATCATGAAAAGAATAGATTTCTGTGGTTTGCAGCCACCCAGTTTGCGGCAACTGGATACGGCAGCCACGGGGAATGGACACGGCAGCCACGGGGAACGGACACAGCAGCTCTGTTACCATCCCTGTATCCTGAGCATTTTAGATTTTCCCTCCGCCCTCCCTGGGCTCCTGGGCCACCACCACTGGCACTCAGGCTGGGCACAGTGGCTGCAAGCACCAGTCACTGCTCTGTCCTGATCTCTCTCCCCGGGACCCCGCTCTCTCTGCACACAGCGTCCTCCACCCGCCGCCTGCCGGGCGGCACCTGCTCCGGCTGGTTTCTGCTCAGTCACCCAGCCCACCTCACCCCTCCTGTGCCCCACACGCCACCTCCACCCTCATCCAGCCAGGCTGTCCTCACCACAGACCGCTCTCCCCGTGGCCCCTTTTGTCCTGCCCCACGCTGGCTCTCTTCCACAGGCCACCAGGACCACGAGTGACCTCAGGCTGGCCTCTGTGGGCAAGAGCCGAACCGGGAGTGTCAGTTTGGAAACCGGGCCTCTGGGCAACCTTCAGGGTCTTCAGGTCGCCACAGGGACCACTTTGAACAAGATACCCCCTCCTACCCCTGCTTTTCTCCGTAAACACCAAAGGAAAGGAAAAAAGGAAATTAATGGGAAAAACAGTATTTTTTGGTAACGTACGTACAAAAGTTCGCCCGAATCAGAAATCAAAGCGTAGAAACTATGTTAAAAGTCTGCAGGCTAGAAGGACACTTGACAGCCGGCGCACAGACTAAGGGGAAGGTGACTGGGAGAGTCCCCTGCGGCTCAGGGTCACCTGAGAGGCACGGACCGCGGCAGAGGGAGCCGCGGGGCCGCACGCACCCTTCACAGCAGCCCGCTGGCATCTGGCCTCCCCAGCGGAGGCACAGAGACTGTCCTCCCGCCACCCCGTGCCTTCGAGAATCCCAGTGCAGACCAGAGACACTCACTGATTGACTTTCAGAGTAACAAACTCCTCGGACGAGCAGGGTGACCAGTTGTGACCGCAGGATCAGGCCGTGGAAGGTCAGAGGGCGGAAGCGCTCCTCCATGGTCCAGTCTTCGCTCGGGGACTGGTCAGGGTATAGGTTGGGGTAGGGAGTGTATCTGTTACATAAAAACCAGACGCTGCCTAGCACACCCTCAGCAGGACTGCTTCTTGCTTCTCCCCCACGTCCCCAACCAGCTCCCCAAATCCCCAGGAAGCTGGGGAGCTGACAGCAGAGCGCCGGCTCTTCCGGAAGCCCGCGCGCTCACCTCCGCTCCAGCATCTGCTGCAAAAGGTCCTCCTTCTCGGCCGGCTCCTCGGGGACGTGCTCGTCACACACGTTCCGCAGCTCGCTCGACGGGTACGACTTCATGGACTGGCTCCGCCTGCGCTGTTCGCCGGCCCGGGTGACGATGCTGGACTTCTGTGCGTGGGCAGGAGGGGAGGGGACAGGTTTCTAGCGGGGCGGCCAGCGACTGCTGGGCACGGGCACACAAACGTGGCATCTTCGTAGCTTGGGGATTTGGGGGACGGTGGGGTCAAAAGCATAAGCCGACAGAGGAACTGCAAGAAATCTTCACGGTGGCTCAGGGGGCTTGGGATTGAAAGGAACCTCTCTGAGCCTCGGGGTTGGGATCTTGCGGTTTTCTGCCGGCCCAACTTCCCCACCCCTTCGGTTTGGGAGCAGCCCCTCCTCAACTCTCCAAGGGAGAGCCCCTCTCCTACATCACGTTGTGGGGGGACCGTCGACGTATGTGGGCCTGGCCCCCAGAGCCAAGGGGTGGGCACAAGGCCTCCGTGAGGCAGCGGGACTCTCCCACTGCCCGGATTTCAAATCAGGAGCAGCGGCTGGCGTCCCCTCCAGGGCGTCTGCCAGCCGCCCGCACACCCGGCGTGCTGCTCCCCACTCTCCGGCTCTCCTGTTAGTCTTGCAGCCTCCGGCTTGTTTCTTTTTCTGTCTTTAAGTAGGCCCAAGTCCATCTCTGTCATTGACAACTCTAGAGAGCTCCCTGCTACCACTATACGCCATAAATCACGTCAATTAAAACAAAAGATCCGCCTACACGGATTGCTGGAATGAGAACGGACACATGTCCCGACGGCCTAATGAAGTCCACACTTGCTATCGTGTCTACACTCACTCTCTTGCTGCACGCAATGAAGAGGCTGATTGGCTGATTCTCCCCGCCAAGAGCCAACCAGGGCACCCCACCTACGGGCTGGCAGGCACGAGATGAGGGTGTGTGTCAAGAAACTGCCTGGTTGTCGCCCGCCGCTCCCCTCGGGCTGCTGTACCTTGAATTTGATGTTGTTACTGATGAGCTGGTTGCCCTTCATGAACTCCTTCTCGTTGCCCCGGTTCTCCGTGACCACCGGGAAGGCGTGGTGGACCGTGGTGCGCAGGATGCTAACCAGAGACTGGATGCGGGTGTGCGGGTAGACGTAGGTCAGGTTGGGCTCCATGATGTCACTGGCTCTCAGTCTAGAGGAGGGAGGAGAGCCGTCCAGCCTCAGCAGAGAGCCCACAGCACTCGGGAGCGAGTCCCGGCGCTCCTGCACTCCTGGACCGTGGGGGTCCCTCTTCCGAACCATCTCTGGCAGCTCCTCTTGGGGCGCCTGGGTGGCTCGGTCGGTTGAGCGTCCAACTTGGGCTCAGGTCATGATCTCACGGGCCGTAAGTTCGAGCCCCGCGTCGGGCTCTGTGCTGACAGCTCAGAGCCTAGAGCCTGCTTCAGATTCTGTGTCTCCCTCTCTCTCTGGCAGCTCCTCTGGATTTCTATCCTTTGCAAATGCCCTTCCCCGTGCCTGGAACGCCCCTCCCTGCTCTGCCAAACCGGTGGGCCTTTCCTCACCCCTCAGCTCCACACAAAATGTCCCCTCCCCACAGACCCCATCCACTTGTCCGGGTGATCGGCCATTCCCTCCTCAGCCCTCCATGGCACGCTGCTTGTGTTATCACTGAACTGCTAATCGTACTACTGGAATTAAAAGAAAAAAAAGTGCGGGGTGTCCTTTTACACCGGGGTGGCAACTGCAGGTTACAGATCAAATCTGGCCTCTCCAACTCACTTGCGTGTCATCTGTGCCTGCGTCTGCACTGCAGTGGCTGAGCTGAATACGTTAACAGAGACCACGTGGCCCGCAAGGCTGAAAACGCTATCTGCCCCTTTGCAGAAAGTCTGCTGATCCCTCTGTGGGACTCTCAGGGCCGGGTGGGATACCCAGACACAGGCGGCCCAAACCATTTGTGGGCTGGTGGAGAATTTGGTGATTATGCCCAGAATAAGCACTGCTGATAGCATGACACTCATTAGGCGGGAAGCGGGCTGGTTCGCACTCAACAGGGCTCGGCAGACCCTTAAACGTCGTCATGACACAGGCCTCATCGAGAGACCCCCCTTCGCATTTAACCGGAATGCCACAGGAGCCAGAGACCACCAGGAAGCAGCCTGCCCACCTCTGCCCCCACCAGGCCCCTCTGTCCTCCACCCCCGGGTCCCCGCCACACCTACATGCTTCCTGCAGTCCAACCGCAGAACCTTAATTACCACCTCCCACCCTGATACAAACATCCCTTGGGCCCCAGGGTTTATAAATTCTGAAACAAGCACACGAAGACAAGGCGTGGCCTCACTTGTCCATTTCCACCTCTGTCTCCCACTCCAAAAGTGGTACGCCTCGCAAGCCCACGTGGATGTCATAAATGCCCTTGTTGAAAAAGTCTCCCGTCCATTTGGCCACCTGAAACAGGAAACAAACACTTGAAAAGAAGCTGCTGGGGGGTGGGGTGGGGTGGGGGGTATGTGGGGAATCTTGGCCGCGCACCTGAGAGAGGCCGGGAAGGGGAGCACTCACCATCAGAGTGATCATAATGGGGAGCCCATAAGTGATCTCGTTGGTGGACTCAATCAGGATGACCGTCAGACTGATGGTCATGCGCACGACCCCACCCAGGAAGGCTGCGGCACCAATCAGGGCGAAGGTCCCCGAATAGATATGGCCCAAGCCGATGTAGCTGGGGACGAAGGAAACCGAGACCCCGGCTGAGGATCTCAAGGTTTCCACACCCGCGAGCGTGTACACACGGGCGTGCTCACGCGCACACACGGTACCTTTTGAGGACGTTGGCAACTAAACGCCCAAAAGCGGCTCCACACAGCAGGGAAGGCACAAACAGGCCACTAGGAACAGAAGTGCCATAGGTCCAACACGCGAGCAGGAAATAGAGGGCGAAGAACAAGGCCAGGGTGACAGGGCTGAAAGTGCCTGCAAGGCAAGGGCCACCCTGAGTCCCACCACCGGATGCCACCAAGGCCCACCGGGCTGCCCTGGCTCCTTCCAGATCCTTCCGTACCCCACTGGTCCACCTCCGACACTGGAGGCAGAAACTCTGGCCTGGCCTGGGGTGGTATTACAAAAGAAAAGTCCCATTGCTCAGATCTGAGGGCAGGCGTGGCTGTGTCCGTGGGCCAACAGAAGGGGCAGAGAAATGGTAATTTGTTCGCTGCAGAAAAGACCGATCGCCCGAGGACGGCAGGCTCACGGATTCTCACCGTCCTGGTGGAAAAGCTGAAGGATGGCAGACTCCTGGGGATTGAAGAAGAGTGTGGCCATGTCATTGTAGGTCTCGTTGGGACAAAAAAAGGTCTTGATACTTGAATTGACATCTTCTGATGTGACCTGAGACACAGGAATCAAAAAGTAGGCACAAGGTCACTAAAGGGTCAATACACCGGACCAGGGCGCTCAGAGTCTTCAAGCGGGATGTCTCTGCTCAGGTTGAGAAAGTCTGGCTCGCAAGTTTTACCCAGAAATTAAACCTGCGGCAAAAACAGATCTCTAGCCACGAGCAGCCAACCGTAATACTGTATTCCTTATGTTTTGAGGACGCAAGAATCGGGAGGAGGGCTCCTGAGTTACTACGATGAAATTCGCCATGGATCTGCCTCTGCTTCCTCTCCTGGTGCTAATTTAGTAGGTGACACTGCCAGAAGCCTGACCCCAGAGCCCCGTGGGCTGTGGGAAGAGGAAGTGGGTGACAGATGAGTTGCTGGGAGGTGACAGGTGATGGTGGAGGACAGGCCAGGTTCCTGCCTGACCCAATGCCCTGACTTCGGGTCCAAATGGAAAAAGCCTCCCTCCTGCATTTTCTGTAGGAGAAAAGTCAGTTCCACACGAGGCCTGGAGGAGATGCTCTGCTCCTGGCTGTCTCTCCCTCCCAGGCCCGTCTGGCTGAACAAAACCCCAACAGGGAAAAGAGGTGATTTCTCCACGATTCAGACCTCTCATTCTCTCCGCCATTTTGTGTGGGAAGAGGACATCCTGGTAGCGGCCTGACTCATCGGAGGACAAGGGCATTTGGGGTAGGACAGTCCCTGTGTTTTAGCTTCTGGTATACAACGGTACAGGTCGGGTACTTAACACTGTGTGTATGGATACACTGTTACTACAAAGTTCATCACGAGGAATGGATCTTGCCTGGATTCAGTTCTATTGAGGACATTCTAGAGATACCCTCCTGTGAGGTGATGGGTTTGCAAAGTCCTGCCAGGTGAGCCTGCCTGGGCGATACAGCTGGATGAGGGCTGCCGCAGGAAGCAGGTCGGTGCCCCTTACTGGAGGAACCTGGCAGGGAGGAGCTGCCAAGGGAGAAAAGTGTGTGTGACCGCGGAATGACCAACAGGTGTAGTGTTTCCCAGACTATGTCTAGAGGAACCCCAGTCCCGAGGGCTCCTAGGAAAGAGTCCTGCGGTCGAGTGCATCTAGATGCAGCACAGCACTTGTTGGAGATCAGGGAACCTGCTGAAGGCAGAGCACAGGCTCCATATGCAGAAGGACTGGCCTCTAACTCAGCCCCTCGCCAGCCCGGTGGGAGAGGCATTTCATTCTGTGAAAGCTTCAGCTGCCTCACCTATGCGATGGGAATAATGCCGACCTCATGTTATATGCTACTGAGAGATCACGGTCAAGACCTCACTTTGTCTGTCTTCCCACCTGTAAAATGGGGTGCCAACACGGCAGTGGTAAGGATTCGATGGAGTCCTGCACGTGAAGTGCTTAGTGGGATCCCTGGCACCCAATAAACGTTCCAAACGTCTGTCACACTTCCTGAAATCTTAAAGGCCCTAGGAAGTCCCGTATTAGAGCAACCTGTTGTTTAATTCTGGTTAACCTGTCAGACTGCAGAATTCTTCTCTGTTTGTTCCCGAATCACATATGTCAACATTCCACAAAACACATTTGGAAAATGCCGGGCTGGTGATGAGATCGCCTCAGGACTGACTAGCGATAGTGGCTGGCAAACTTTTTCTATAATGAGCCACATAATAAATCTTTTAGGCTTTGCGGGCCATAGACAGCCTCTGTTGCACATTCTTCTTTTCCTTAACGGCCTTTAAAAATGCAAACACTGTTCTTGGCTCGGGGGCTACACAAAAACAAGCAGTTGCCAAAGGCCAGCTCTGGCCCGTGGGCCATAGTTTGCTGACACCTGATCTAGCACGTGCTATTCATGGATGCTCCTGGGGACACCAAAAGGACAGTCATCCAAGACAACGTCCCTACCAAGGCCTTGAGGGAGCTTAGCGGCTACTCAGGGACAACAAGAGGACAGGGGACTTAGTGAACACTCCTGAGCCCCTAACCTAGAGGCCAGAACCTTGCATCTGGCTGACCAGATGCGGCTCTCTAAACCCAACAGGCTGGACCAAAAACTTGCGGGACAAAGCTCTAATGCTTCCCTCAATGACCCTGCTCTTTCAGGGAAAGGTTCTAGAAAATACTAAATACTCCTAAAAAGAGAGAGAAAGAGAGACGGAAAAAGAACATATGCCAGTAAATGACCTAAACCCAGTAAGAACCAGAAGATGCCAGGAGAGCCAGATGACTGATCGCCCCAAAACAGACATTCCTTTCTCCCCATCTTAGGGGTGATTCTCACATTCACGGTGAGGCTGGTGGGCACCTTTCAGGGGTGAAGAGTTAGAAGAGGAAACTGGGGCTTGATGAAGAAGGGATGATCAGCTTCCTGAGCTGGTCTCCAGTTAATATGGATCAACAGAAAGGGGGGCTGGGGGGCCGGAGAGACAGAAGACTTCCCCTCTAGGATGTCCATGACTCTTCACCAAAGTGAAAAGGACAGAGCGTGCACATTCTTGCTTCAGTAGAAAGGCCACTACAGATTCCTCGATCTCTTAGCAATCTGACACAGGCGCAGAGCAATGAACCCAACGTATCTACTAGCCCTAAGCAGAGGCAGGTCATACATTTCTGGATTCTTCTTTTTTTTTTTCTTTTTTTTTGTGGGTAGAGGACAAAGGTAGCAGGTGCACAGGGGTTACCTGGAGCTGGAATGAGTCATTACCGATTTGACTCGAAGAAGACATCTGTCGGCATTCTCCTAACACCATCGAGGCCATGAACACCACCACGGTGGTTACCAAGGACACCAAGAGGCTCTCTAAGACTCTAGGAAGCAAAGCACAGCTGTTATTACAAGATAAAAAGACACCCCAGTCCTGGGAACTAAAAAGCCACAACCCTGTCTACCCCCAACCTTCACTTCCCCAAAGAGCACGCCCGGCAGCCTCTAGTCAGTCAGCATCTGTGCAGAATTTGTCAGCGACTCACTGCATCCCAGCAAGGCGTATGTAAACAGTGGGTAGCCAGTAACACGGGCTGCTACATCCACATCATCTCTCTCAGAGGAACAAAATGGCCCTCCATTTTAGGTCCCGGGGTGAGAGCCTTCTGACTCTGTCACGTGTCCTAGCGGCGGGGACTCAACCAGCAACTCTGATTAAGTTAAGCTCAGACTCAGCCTTTTGGCCTGTCTGACAAATAGAGGAGATCTACGACCCCGTCTGAGACACGAAATCAAAGCTGGCACGGGAAGGAGGGTCAGTTCACACGCTCGCCCTCCTAGGGAGAGGTGGCCCGGTCCACAGGAAGCTCAGGGAGCCACGGCAGGCTGGGGAGGCGACTGCACAGGTACCTGACGAGCTTAGGTTTCGGGTGCACGTTTCGCATACGGTACTTTGCAAGCCTCTTGTTCAGACAGTTGAATGTGGCTCCCAGGAGGCCCCCAATGACCCCCATCACGACGAAGAAACCCAAATCCATAGCTGTCCAGAGATGACATTTTTTATCAGAGTCAGAGCACTGAGAGAAGGGGCAAGGGAGGGAGAGAGAAAAACCATAGTGCCCGTGAGAACAGGGAGGGATAGAAGCAGAGAAGAAAGAAGGAAGAGGCGAGGCTGCTTTCTTTCTACAAGAGCCAATGCGGTGCTGGAAGCCCACCCACGCCAAGCACTGAGCACACGCACGAGACTAACGGGGCAGAGATGCCCCACCGGAAGCCATACCTGCCCTTCTGACCATTTCTCTCTGGTACTTAAGAGCGATTTTCATAGGTCAAGTAAAAACAAAAACAAAAGCCAACCACTATGGAAGAAAGGATAAAACCTACCTTAAACTCGCCAAAGTTCAGCAATCCAGGGAGCTGGAAGGAACCCCAACTCCCAAACTGAATCCCAGAACGAAAGAAGTTGAGGGTGAAGGTGGCGGACATGGAACAAAAGAGCTAGGAGAAAAGGGGACGCACGAGAACATTCAGTAGTGACAAGTCCTACTTTCTGCTGGACGCGGCCTCAGGACACCTACTGCCCTGCATAGAAACCCGCTGTGGGCACACCTCAAGCGTGAGAAAGTGTGAAATCAGGCCGTAAGAAGTATGCGTTCAACAGCCTATTGGGAGAGTCCGTTTATTTAGCGCCTATTATGGACTGGATATTGTGCCCTAAAGGGAACAGCAAATATGAGAGGAGGAACACAGTAGTCTGAGGTAGGACGCTAGTAGGGTTCAAGTCCAAGCTCTGCCACTGCCTGCCTCTGACCTCAGCCCGTCTCCCATTGTCACGCCAGATGGCTCATCAACAGAGGACAAGGGCAGTTTGATTTGAGGATGGGGGCATTAACAGGAAAAGTACAGGAAAGTCCAAAGTTTGGAGGTTATGGGGCTAGAGCAAAGGACTTTCTGATACAGTCACCCGTCCTGGTCTCAACCAAATGACAGGTAAACACACCAAGTAAGAGATGGTCTAGTTTAATTCGGGGGCGGGAGCGGTTTTAGGTTTAGGAAAAGGTTTTCACTCAAAGTCCTCCTTACCACTTTCCACGTGAGCCCCTGGTTCCAGAAGGATGAGCCCTCCTCCAGACTGAACAGGGTCCCCCGATGGGAGCCCCGAAAGCTGCAGCAACTCCAGCAGCTGCCCCCGCTGATACAAAGTCCCGCTTGTCTCTGGGGGAGAGAAGACAGACAGGTGGTTTACCCCAAAAAAAAAGAGTCCTCAGGCCGCAGAAGGCAGTTTTTACTTCCTGGTCCACCAACGTCTTGTGACGCGCAAACAGTCAGGGCTCATGAAGGGCAGGTGTCTGGTGAGGCCGACTCAGCAGCAGATACGGTTCACCTAAGAGCCAAACACACTCCTGAGTCAGAGGGGCTCCCTGACGTCAGTCTGCTCTGAACACGGACTGAGTGCAGACTTTTGTCGGTCACTGCTGAGCCACGTTCTCACCAGATCTTTCTTCCAGCAAGCCTCAGCATCAGTGAAAAATGTCAAAGTGCTGTTTACATGCAGAGGAGCGGTAACAGTGACCGGCGGGACTCCTGATACGAGAAGATGGACAGCTCTGAACCTGGGCCTCTGATTGCAAGGGCCCAGCAAGGCGTGCAGGTCAGTAACACACACAAATCCCATGGGGCGAAAAAGTACCAGGAAGAGCGCCTTGCAACCCACAGAGGCAGCTGACCAAGTACGACATTTTGGAACATAAAACACGTTCTCGACAATATGCCTATGGACCTTCTTGGTCATGTATTCGATACTGGGCTGTCTTCTTCATTGCCTGAGATGGTTCTAGGCCTTAGGTCATGATAAAATAGAAGCCATGATGCCAGCATGGCCTTAGTGCGTATTCTCAGAAACATTCAAAGCCCCGCCCCCTTCTCTGATGGTTGGGTTCTGAACGCAGCCTGCCTGGCCAGGCAGACCACAAGCCAGCTTCAGTGACTGTAGGGGTCTGAGCAGCAGGAAATGAAGTGGGTTGGGTTTTCATACCTGTCACTTCGGAAATAGGGAAAGTTAAACTGGATCTTCCGTAAGGAGATGCTCTGAAACTAGAGGAAGGGAAAACAAAGTCAGAGGGGGGCCCACAGGGACCGAGGCCCTGGAAAGTCCCTTTGCTTGAGCACACCCAGCCAGATGTGTTACAAGAAGGAGAAGTCCAGAAGAACAACATGGGGGGGGGGGGGAAGGCATCATTTTTGGAAAGAACTTCTTTTCCTGCCCCCATATTTCTAGGATCTTTGGAAATCGCATTTAGTGCACAGTCAACAAGTCAGAAAGGAAGAGAAGAGGAGGGGTGCCTGGATGGCTCAGTTAAGCGTCTGACTATTGATTTCAATTTCGGCTCAGGGTTATGGGATTGAGCTCTACGATGTGCTTCGTGCTGACAGCACGGGATTCTCTCTCTGCCCCTCTCCCACTCACGTGCGCACACACATATGCGTGCACGTGTTCTCATGTTCTCTCTCTCAAGATAAATAAATCTTAAAAAAAAAAAGAAAGAAAGCAAAGCAAAAGGGGAAACTGCTGAGCAAAAGGAGGATCTGAAAGCTGCAGAAGACGAAGTAGGCTCTGCTCAGGGGAGGTCAGTAAGAAAGGGGCCGGGAGAGCCATCCTCCAATGTATCCAGCAAATTCTCAGGCTGCTGCCGCCCAGCCCTCGCCTGGCCTCCTCCCCCCATCTCCGCTCACTCCTGGGAGGCCAGGATGAGCACTTGATGTAAAGGAGATGACGCAGTAGCAAGAGAGAGACCAGAAGATGGGCCTGGACAACCCACAGCCACAGCGACTCTTCCGTCAGAGCACGAGGGCTGTCTACAAGGAAACACAGACTGAGAAGTCTGTGGACTTCCCAACTGGCAGCTGGGGAATCCAGAAAAACCGTGAGAAGCGGGAGCTCTGGCGTCCCGAGCCGGCTGCTCAGTTTCCTCAAATGCGAATGGGGATGACTGAGGCCAACCAAACCCTTGAGGCGGCTTGAAAGAAGAAAGAAGTCGGTATATGGAGAGTCTGGCCCAGAGGGCACTCAGCAGACAGCGGCTGCTACCTTTCCTGTGCTACCCCAAAGGGGGTCGGCACAGACCTGGGCCTGAGACCGCCTCGGTCAATGCCTCCAGCCTCTTCGGGTTTGGCAGCATGTAGATGACCCATCAAGCCCCTGGACGTGCAGGTGCTTGGCGATGGCTATGGGCGCACCAGGTGATTTTCATTCGAACAGAATGTCCCATGGCTGCTCTGGGCACTCAGCAGGGCCTTGTTAAAACCTCGAGGTACCAGTTACCCACTCTCCCGGATGACAGGACAGTTTCCACCTCAACCCAAACTGACATCTGGTTCCAAAGCCACGTTAGGTGCTCCCGACGAATTGGTTATCAACTCAACCATAGACGTGCCCCTGCCCAGGGGCCCGCTGTGAGGGATGTATTGTCCCAGCCCATCAACTCTTACCTGAGGCAGGCCAGCTCCCACCACTGCTCCACTGTGGATCATGGGGCCTTCCTTCCCCACAAAGAGCCCTGGGAACAGGTGGAAAAGGGGAGACCATCAGTCAGCACAGACACCCCACTTGGTTAGGAGACCTCTGTTATGTAGACTTTTCTCTCGACAGCCGTACAACAGAGATGATTATATGACTTTGTAAGAGAGTCAAATTCCCATCAAATAAGAGAAAATACTCTTTAAATTGAGGTGTCAGAAAACTATAGTCTGTGGGCCAAGATAGATTCAATGTCTGTTTCTACAGCCTGGGAGCTAAAAATGGTTTTTACATTCTTTTTTTTTTTTTTCCCTTAAAGATTTTATTTTTAAGCAATCTCTACACCCAACGTGGGGCTCGAACTCACAACCCCGAGGTCAAGACTTATGCACTCCACCGACTGAGCCAGCCAGGTGCCCCTGGTCTTTACATCCTTACATGGATCTATTTCAAATGGTTATAGAGGTTTAAGTACCTACATAACATCTCCCCTTTTGCCTCTTGGCCCATAAAGCCTAAAATATTTACTGTCTGGTTGTTTACACAAAAAGCTTGCTGACTTTGCTAAAAGCCAACTCCATGGACCAACTAGATGGTCACACTACTCCAAAACTAAATGTGTTTGTCACATATCTCTGGTAACTTCCTAACGTGTCTACATTTAAAACAATGACTTACCAAGAAACAGTGCAGGGGTCTGAGGGCAGGCCCTTCAAATCCAGATCGACTTAATTTACGTACATGATGCTTCTTGTTATCTTCACCCCCTGAATACTTGGCAGGATAAAAGTCAGAAAGGGCTTCCTTACCTCCAGCCACACTGAACAGCACTCCAAAGACTTTGCAGAGCAGGGTTCGGAGACGGACAATTCCGGGCACCTTCACACCGTTCAGGTAGCATTTGATTTCGGGTATTCCAGAACCTGCTGCCACTGGCTGATGGGGGAGAGTAGGACACCCGTAAACTCAAAATCCATTGGTCCTATGGCTTACTGGCAACAGCCTCACTACCAAGGTGGGGGGTGGGGGGTGGGGCTGCCCTTCATTCGCATCAGCATCACCCGGTGGGCCCCACCCTGAGTTTCTGACTCAGCAGGTCTGAGGGGAAACCGAAACAGCTGCATTCCTAACAGGTTCCGGTGAGTCAGCATCACCTGGGAAACTTGCACTTGCCAATGCAGACATTCGCCTTCCAGAGACTCCGATCTCATTCATTTGAGCCGGGTATCTGCCATTTTTCAAGTTAGTTTAAAGTCATTTTTTAAAGTCCCCCAGGTGACTCTAATGTGCTGCCACGGTTGAGAACCACCCTCCTAATCTGGACTTTTCCTCTGTAATCTCACCAGAGGCTGAAACCTTTACTTTCAGAAACAACTCTTAAGTGTAGGAGGGGCCACTTTCTGCCGGAACTTACATTTCTAAGTCTGATTCAGCTTCCCGGCATTTCCAGCAGTGGACACGAAAGAATCCGAAACTTCATTAGCAAAAAGGCAACACCCACACCACCTCACCTCAATCAGGACGAGAAGGCTCGCCAGGAAGACAAACGTCAAGTTGAAACCCAAGAGCTCGAGGAGGGACAGGGCAAGGCACCCTTTCTGGCTGCATTCCTCCACCGCTACAGAACCAGGGTTAAGGAAAACATGCTCCGCCAGTCAAGGGCGTTCCCACCATCACCTGAAATGGTGCGGTGTCCCTTCCTCTAAGACATAGTGGCTGTTTCCTGTGCATCTTCCTGTTCTCCATACATAAACTTAAAAAAAAGGCAACTGCCTGAGATGTCTTCTACATTAGGGGCCATTTTTAAATTATGAAATAGTGATGGGGAGAACAAAGGCAAAAGGAATGTAGAAAAACTCAAATAACCTTACAACTTGCAGCCCATCGACAAATACTTGAGGTGGTACAGTGATTGCCCTCCAGGAGATCAAATGTCTGACCCCTAATGCTCCTGGCAAAGGGCAACTTTAGTTTGACATTTGCTCGACCTCCGGGATCCTCAGTCTTCTTTAACATACGAAAATCCCTTTGGAAACTTCTTTTATCTCAACTCCCAACCCAAGGTTTATGTTAGCAATCATCCTTCAAACATACGGCCCACTGATAACACATCTGAAGGGTTCCACGACAAAGATTTTACTAGACAATGGTAAACAACCTTATCTTAACAGCAGCTAGCCTCTCAAGGCCCTGGAAACCTTGCTTCCAAATTCCTTAAAGACTTAATGCTATCCTTGACCCCCTCCCAACTTAAAAGTATATAATCACTCACTCCTCACAATCCTGGGGCAGCTCTTTCTGCCCATGGCTCCTGTCCCTGTGCTTTAATAAGACCACCTTTTTTTGCACCAAAAACGTCGCAGGAATCTTTCTTGACCATTCACTCCCGGACCCCAACATTTCACATCAACACTTCACTTTATAAAAAGTAACAAACACCCTCCCCCACCCCCCAATCCTTTAACAAATCCTGAATTTGCTCCAGGTTATTTTTTTAATTAAAATATTAGATACCATTAAAAAAAATCCTTTGTTTCCCTCCCTCTCTCCCCTCAGAGAAACCACTAACCTGAAATTATTGTGTGTCTTTCTGTGTTTTTATACGTAGCCGTATCGTAGTGTATGTTTCTAAAACTAAAATAATGGGATTGCACTTCATACACATTCTACAATTTCCTCTTCTTCAACATCAAGTTTTTGAGAATTAGTCATGTTGATATATACAGCGCTGGTTCATTCATTGTAAATTCTGCATAAAATCACACCATAGGAAGCATTGTACCATGGTACCATTGTAATGGTACAATGTTTCCATTCTCCCACCTGGTGTGGTTTCACCTTTCTGCAATCACAAAGCTGTAATGAACGGGTACCTACGTGTCCCAGGTCTAAGGTCCGCAGGAAAAAGAGGGATTCAGGAGTTGCTGTCAATTTGGCTGGCATTTCCCTGGTTAGTGGTGAGGGGGACCCTTTCCCCAGGTTTATTTACTGACCATTCAATTTTCCTCTTCTGAGAATTGCCTGTTTGCTCCTTTGCTCATTTTTCTATTAGGCTTTTTCCTTACCGAGTTGCAGCTCTTCCTGTGTTCCAGATACGAATTACTTGCCTCTTAAATGTATGGTGAACCACCTCTCCTAGGCTGTGGACTCGTTTTCCATTTTGTTGATGGTGTTTTATTGTTGTGGTTTGAGGTTTTTTGTTGGCATGAAAAACAAACTCGGGTGCTTGGGTGGCTCAGTCGGTTAAGCATCTGACTTCGGCTCAGGTCATGATCTCACGGTTTGTGAGTTTGAGCCCTGTGGCGGGCTCTGTGCTGACAGCTCAGAGCCTGGAGCCTGCTTCTGATTCTGTGTCTCCCTCTCCCTCTGCCCCTCCCCTGCTTGCACTCTGTCTCTCCAAACGAAATAGACGTTAAAAAAATTTTTTAAAAAAAGAAAGAAAAACAAACTTACTTTGCTGTGGTCAAGTTTATTGATCTTTTTCCCTTTCACTTTGCGCCTCCTGGAGTTTTAAGAAATTATTCCCTACTCTTGACATCACGTGGTCTCTTCAAGTTTTGTTTTGCTTATTTACATCTTCAATCCATCTGGAATTAATTTACAGGGCAAAGTAGGAATCTATATTTTTCCAGATGGATAACCAGTGTCCCAGCATCTTTTGTTAAATTATCTATCTCTTCCTCACAGACTTACAACATTAACTCTGTCATTCACCATACTTCTCTACATGTGCAAGCTAATTTCTGCTTCTGTTACCCTCCGTTGGCCTAACTGGGAATTCCTGCACCAATATGACATGGTTTCAGTTACTATATCTTAAATTGCGCAAGCCTTCACGTTGAGTAGGACAAGTTCCCCCTGCTTGTTCAAAACTGTCTCGACCACCTTTGGCCCTTTACTCTTTCCAACAAATTTAGGAAGAGAATTTTCCAGTTCCTCGAAAGCTCTACGGGAATTGTGACTGGAACACACTGAATTTATAGATGATTGGGAAGAACAGGCATCTTTGTGGGATCTGTGTCTTACCAACCTGAACACGAGTCTCTATCAAATTCTTCCTCCTGTGTCCTTCAATGATCATTAAAAAACTTAAGCTGAATGGCTAATAAAAACTCTTCAACAGACCCTGTCTACTGTTCTTAGGTAAGAGAGCAAAGTCAGAGACGGCTGACATCTGGGAATGCCAAGAACCGGGAAAAGGATACAGGTCTGAACCACTCCGAACTTGAGCTGGCTGAAGAGGCGCACGAAAAAGTCCACAAAGAGACCCACCTGTGAAGAGCAAGCAAACCGTCACACAGCTTTTCCCCACCGGGGCGCAGGTACTTTGCTCAAATGCTGGGATGACCCCCTGGCCTTTCCTGGTTGGCGCTTGCACCCGCGTTACCAACAGGCAATGCGGAAACAGGTTTCCTGTTAGGGACTCTGACTCTCCAGGAGATTCCCTGACAGCCTGGCCCCACCGCCTCTCCAAAGAACAAAGGATGGGGGCATAGCTCTGCCGAGAGAAGGAGAGTAAAAGAGGGAAAAGGATGCCGGAAAAGACGTGAAACCGAGGAAGGCCATCCTGTGACTACAGTAATATCCAGAATCGTGGACTGCTCAGCATGTTCCAAAGGCAGTCTCAGATGAAGAATTCCAGTAATATCTTCAGTGATGCTTAGCTAAGTATATAGCTTAGGATGTAATTTTGAAAAACAACATTTACTCAGGTGTATATGGTTTTTTCCGGTTTGTTTTTACTCTTTTATACTTTATAGGTCGCTATTTTGGCTGACAGCCAATGATCACCCTGGTAAGTAAGAGAAAACCATGCTCCACCAACCAATCCATGTTAGGCCCCAAGTCTCGGCTCGGGGCTTAAAGGAGAACTTCAGGAAAGGTTTATGATTTGGTGGATTCAGGATCAAAGGCTTCATGCCTTTGACTCTGGCCTTCCCTCAAGCCAATGCCTGGAGGCTTTCAAGTACTGCAGGAGATACCATGACAGATCTAAGGATAAGAGAGCCAAGCAGTAACAAGAGCTGGTTGCTAGGCTATAAAGGCAAGTCTGCCTTCCAATAACACGAAGGTACGTGGTATAGTTGCTGGTACCGATAAATGGCAGCTCAAAGGAGCTTGATATGAAAGTAGCAGAAAGACTAAACATGTAGATGCTTATTGCCGGGAAATTTGCAACCAGAAACTTACACAACAAAGTAGACACTCTAAAATTTCAGTAAAACAATTTGGTCAACCCAAGTTCTCCCCACATCGGCATCCATCAGAATGTCACTAAAGAGGCCTTCTGAGTGCCGTCTGTCTTAACTAGTAAGATGGTCCTTGGCCTCTGAATTTACTACAGTAAAAATCTGACAAGCGCCAGAAAAATAAAAATTGGTCATAGCCTTTGTGGCTATGTTACATTAAACACATGTTTGCATTTTATGGGTATATCGTACAGAGTCAAGGTGAGACTTGTAGTCATTCCAGAGACATAAACAGGCTACTGCTTAGGAATACTTATAACCCCAGTCCTGGACTGAACGTTTGCATCCCCCCCCCCCCCCAATTCATCTGGTGAAATTCTAACCCCCATTGTGACGACCTTAGAAGATGGGGCCTTTTGGGTGGTTTAAGTAAGTCCCGAGCATGGAGGCCTCATGAATAAGGTTAGTAGCCTTATAAAAGACCCCACAGAGCTCTTGCCCCCTTCTGCCCTGTGAGGACACAGCCAGGAGCCAGGAAGCCCAGGACACAGATCTGTTGGTACCACTGATCTTGAACTTCCTGGCTTCCAGGACCGTGAGATATAAACACCTGTCGTTTAAGTTCCTGTAAGTCGGTGTTTTTATTATAGCAGCCCTGATGGAGGAAGACTGCCTATTCTAACACTGTACTGATGGCAAATCATATCTGACATCTCATTTTGACTCTCTGCTGACTTTTCCAGTTTCTCTTCCCCAGCTTTAAGTGTGGTTAGGTCAGCAGTTGGGATTCCAGGCCTTGTGCTACTACTCAAGTTTGGCAGTGTTTCATAATCTTTTCTGGTCTGTGATTCACGTACGAGCAAGCCGACCCCAGGCCCCAGTGTATTCAGGCGTGTTCCTCCACCCACAGCCACCAGCTCTACCTTCTAGATAAAACAAGCCACGTGCAGGGAAGCAGCCCAGGACAATAAATTCACTGAGGTCTACGGTGTCCTGCTTATGGGCACGCCATACTAAAGGAAAGGGTATGACGGTCGGTTTTGTTCCACTACTTTGCTTTTTCCCTACAGAGTGACCTCAGATTCCACTCAGTACTTTCCCCACTATGTCTACCTGACGGGACAATGCCATGTTACGACAGCTTGGTCCTAACCAAGCCTTTGAGTGCTTTAAAGAGTACCAGTGATGTCTGGTTCACTTTCATAAAGAGAAAAACAAGACATGAAAACGGTGTCAGGATCATTATTTGGGGGCGGGGGAGAAAAACAGAAAAGGTGGTCTCTGTTATCATGACAAATGACTTGCCCCCTGACCTCTGCCACCCCTCTGGCCCGCCACGTCCCCACGCCCCCGCCTGCTCACCAGCCCAGTGCAGACTCCAATGGCAAACACCATCATCCACTTCACCGCCTCATACCTGCGACCTTTCTGTTCACACAGAGAAAGACAAGCTCAGTTCATTATACGGCTTTGTTGGCAGCAAGGAAGGAACACATCTTGGCCAATCAGGGTCAGGCTAGATTCCAGAGGGACAGCAAGCACGGTAATGGCGTCTGCTATAGCGGGTGCTTTACGAGGCCAGAAGGATATACTGTAAGAGGCTGGGCCAGGTACTGGCTGCAGGTACTGTGGTTGACAGGGTGAAGGTTTCAGGAGTAAATGCAGATATCTCACGAAAGGGGCTAAAAGCCACCGGAGTAAGGCTATTCACAGGGGCATTTAGATGGGAAAAAGAAGCTACTGTGAGATCTCTCCAGTCCCAAGAAATCAATAAGGGATTCACCTTATTGTCCATGGTCTCCAAAACTTCCAGGTAAGGGTCATTGATACAGCGATCATAATCCAAACTCTGAAAGACAAACGGGAATAAAAAAAGTCACAAGACAGGAACAGTTACTGAAACCTGGAAAATAAAGCTCTAGGTTCCTGCTACTCCAAGTGTGGACGGGTAGGACAGTGGGCCTGTAGCACCGGGGGGGGGGGGGGGGGGCGAGCTGGTTAGAAGTGCAGCATCTCAGACCTTTGATCTGTCACATCAGAATTGGTGCTGGACGTGCACGAACGTCCCAGCAGCACGACTACAGACTCCTGCTGCGGGAAAAGCGTTCGATTACCTACCTTTAAACATCCTGCTTCTGCGAAACATGAAAAGACCTCTGGCTATCAGTGTTACCCAACTTATCCCACTACATCAACTAACCAGAACCCAATTCATTTAGAGAATCAGTTAATTACAAGTCTCTTCAGTAGTCAGCTTCCATGAGAAAGAGGTTAATCACGAGACGAACCAACGTGGAAGGTATTTTAAAAAGCAACTTTCAGTTTATGCTGGGAAGAGGCACAGATTCAGCACAGCTCCTAAAACTGCATCGACAGCAGTGTTCCTTAAACTGAGCTATTCTGCAACACGGCTATTCTGCAACAAATCTGTGTGTGTGCCAGAGACATCTTGAGAAACAACTCAAAGGAACTAATTTTATTTCTTCTATGTTTCCTAAGAGAAGCAGCAGTCTGGCAACAAAGGAAATGATGTGTTGTGTGTTCTCTCCTTCCTAAACCTGTTGCTACCTACACATAGGCTGGCGAACAAGCTGGACGCTGGCCCGGTAGCCACACTCCCACGACAAGAGTCAGCAGTCAGCCAAACACAGGTGTGACACGTGACAATTTATTCCATCCATATGTATCCCCAAAGTCCAAATCCCTTTTTTAAAAGGGTCCTGGGGCATCGACAGGCAACTTAGTAAATCGATGATCAAACATCCAAATATGGAAGACTACATAACCATAATTAGGATAGGTCTTCACAGACGGATGTGGAAAACGTATAGAAATTATTAAGTAAAAGAAAACGCAAAGTACACAAACAGAGCCAGATGCAGAATGAAATATATAATATGATCCTGTTTTGATGACACAAAATTAAGATTATTTGAATGTCAGCAGATAATGCCAGACATCTGGGAAAACTTAAAAAAAATTTTTTTTAAAGCTTATTTATTTTTTGAGAGAGAGAGAGAGAGATAGAGAGAGAGAGAGAGAGGCAGAAAGGGGTAGAGAGAGAGGGAGAGAGACAGACTCCCAAGCAAACTCCACACTGTCAGCACAGAGCCTGATGTGGGGCTTGAACGCATGAACTGTGAGATCATGACCTAAGCTGAAATCAAGCTGGCTGCTTAACCGACTGAGCCACCCAAGCACCCCTGGGAAAACTGTTAACAATGCATATCTCTGAGGTGGCTGTTCACATCTGGGTGTTGTTTGAAATTCTCACACGTACTTTTTATATTTAAAAAAGACGTTTTTTTTCTCATTACGAAACAAAATTCCGCAGTCGGTAAAAAATACTTCTGCCAGGAAATGGACTCATCTGTGAATGATGAGAATATGTATGTATTTAGTGATTACATATATATAACATACTATACGTGTAATACAGTTGACCCTGTAACACTGATTTGCACTGAGCAAGTACACTTGTACACGGATTTTTTTCAAAAAATACAGTACAGTACCGTAAATGTATTTTCTCTTTTTTCTTAACGTTTTCTTTTCTCTAACTTACTCTATTCTAAGAATACAGCATATGATACACGTTACATACAAATTATGCGTTAACTGACTTTATGTTATCAGTAAGGCCAACAGTAGGCTATTAGTAGAAAGTTTTGAAGAGTCAAAAAGTTATATGTAGATTTTTTTACTGTGCAAGGGGTGGGATATAGAGTATGTGCGCGTAATATATACATATTTATATGTGTTTTATATACATACATATAAATATATATGTACATTAAAAAAAAAAAACCTTAAGGTGATATCACATTCCAGGAACAAACAGGGAAAAAATGTTGAAAAATACGAATGTCCTTCCTACCAAACATATAGAGAAATTGCCAACCAATTACGTGCTTCATGGTTTGTTTAATAATGCTACGGCTTCATAAACATTTAAGAGGTTTTTAAGATGTCCAGAACAGGTAAATCTCTAGAGACAGAAAGTAGACTAGTGGTTGTTTAGGGTTAGGGTCAAGGTCAAGGGGAGTGAGCAGTGACCAATAATGGGTACAGGATTCCCTGTTGGGGTGATGAAAATGTTCTAAAAGTGATCTGGTGATGGTGGCACAATTCGGTGAATATACTACAAAAACCACTCCATCATATACTTTAGATGGATAAACTGTATAGACTGTGAGTTATAAGTCCAATAAAACTGTTAAAAGGGACATTTTGAAAACAATTCTAACACCAGGACATCGATCTTTTCTTTTTTTAAAATTGAGTTTGACACTTTAAGTATGTACCAATGAACTAGATAATTTATTCATTAAAACGAGATATCGTTTACTTCTCTTTTGTGACAACGAACTTCCTTTGATTTCTGCTGTATTCTGCTCTTGGGTCGGGGGTGGGGGGCTAACAACTTAAAATAAATGTTAACGTTTACATTTTTGAGAGAGAGAGAGAGATAGTACACATGTGCACGTGAACAGGGGAGGGCACAGAGAGAGGGGGACAGAGGATCGGAAGTGGGCTCTGTGCTGACAGCAGAGAGCCCGATGTGGGGCTCGAACTCACGAACCATGAGATCATGGCCTGAGCTGAAGTCGGATGCTTAACTGACTAAGCCACCCAGGCGCCTCAACTTTTTTTTTTTTTTTTTTTTAAATAAAATGTGTATAGGTGTCCTGCTGCCCAAAGTTATGAGCAAAATGGTATACAGCCACGGTGGGGAGAGCGGGGGAAGAGGGCAAGTGGGGCTGAAAGGCAGCCCACGTTCCACCAACAAGAAGCACTTTCAATGGGTCTTGAGCTAGAGGAGCTGCTGTGGCCCAGAGGGAGAGGCCTTTTATTCTAAATCCTCTGCTCTGAGGGGTGCCTTTCCCTAATTCAGAACAGCAATAGAGGGTCTGTGACCAGCACAAAACATCACTGTCTGTTAACAGACTCATCCCACAGATGAACCATCCAGCTCGAGACAGGATGTCAAAACAGCAATCCTAACATCTTGTAAGACCCCCACCTTACAAAGAAATTAGTCAAGTAGGTGTAATGAACTCTTAGTGAGGCAGGAATGAGAAGGAGCACATTTTAGAAAGATTTTCAAAAGAAGGGTTTTCTAGTTGATCCCTAATAAAATCTGAGCAGACTTTTCTGATTAAGCGTCCAGCTAAATTTGCTCTTATGCAAGGCAAATGTTCTCAAGAAGCTCCTCCTTGAAGATAGTTAATTGAGAAATATTAATGACTCACATGAAAGAACATTAACCCATACCATTTACATAAATATGCATATCGGGTGAAAGTAAACGCAATTTAGTAAGCAAACGTAAGTGCGATTTAGTAAAAGGAGAGAAGGAGGCTTGGGAATAGCGGGATCAATGGAGCAGAGAAACCATGGTGAGTTCCAGGGGGGTAGATGAAAGCTGCCAGAAAGTTCCAGTCATGGTCACACATTCAGGGTAACATCACTGGGCTCAGTGAGGGAATGTAAGGTGACAGCACACTATGGGGCTTCTTATACTAATTGTTGCAAACCTCTCAACAGTGTGCACGGACACAACTATTTTAGAAATATGGGAAAACACATCAGTAGATGTGTGCACAGTAGATACTGTGCTTTTTTATTTTGATTCAGGAAAACCATTCCCGTCAGTGTAGCATATACCACGGTGTGTGCAACTGGGAAATGCCAGAGTCCTAAAATTATTCTGTCAACTGCAAGGGAAGAAAAAGATGAAGGAGAGACCTACAGGTTAAAAAAAATTTAGAAGGAGGGCACCTGGTGGGCTTGTGACTCTTGACCTTGGGGTTGCAAGTTGGAGCCCCACACTGGGAGTAGAGATTACTTAAAAAAAAAAAAAGTTTAAAAAAACCTTAAAAGATAATCAAACAAATGCAATGTGAGGACCTTATTTGGAACTGGGTTCAAACAAACTATTAAAAAATTATATGACATTTATCAGACAACTGAGAAATTTGAACACTGGACACTTAATATCAAGGCATTATTGTTAAATTCTTAGGTATGAACATGGTATTCTGTTTTGCTAAAAAAAAAAAATCCCTGGGGCGCCTGAGTGGCTCAGTAGGTTAAATGTCCTACTTTGGCTCAGGTCATGTTCTCACAGTTTGTTAGTTTGAACCCCGTGTTGGGCTCTGTGCTGACAGCTTGGAGGCTGGAGCCTGCTTCAGGTTCTGGGTCTCCCTTTCTCTCTGCTCCTCCCCGCTCATACTCTGCACCTCTCTCCCTCTCTCTCAAAAATAAATAAACATTAAAAAAAAACAAAACAAAACCTTATCCTCTACAGATGCATGTTGAATTATTTATGGGTGAAATAACGTGATGGGTAGAATTTTCTCCAAAATAATAAGGGAAGGGGAAGAGGATGGGAGCCAGATGAAACAAGGTTGGGCAGGAGTTGAATGCTGAAACTGTATGATGAGTACAAGGGATTTCAATATACTATCCTGTCCATTTTTCTCTATGTTTGAAATTCTCTATACGTGAAAGGTTTTTTGAAATTCCATGTTATACTAATAAATCCTATTAGCTGTACTAAATTCTACAGCAAAAGATAAAATGTTAAAAAGAAAACTAGTCTGTTAGTGCTCTAAAATATTGAACTTTTAGTCTATGTGACATTTAAAAAAAATTTTTTTTAATGTTTATTTATTTTTGAGAGAGAGAGAGAGAGACAGAGCATGAGTGGGGGAGGGGCAGAGAGCGAGGGAGACACAGAATCTGAAGCAGACTCCAGGCTCTGAGCTGTCAGCACAGAGCCTGGCTCAGAGCTCGAACTCACAAATTGTGACATCATGACCTGAGCCGAAGCCGGACACTTAACCGACTGAGCCACCCAGGCGCCCCTATGTGACATTTTTAAAAAGCGTTATACATGCATGATTAATTACACTTCTTAGAATTGCTTAAGGAAGCGATTAAAAATGAACAAGAAAGGATAGTCAAGACTATACAGTTCATCCTATGAAAAAATCAAATTAAATAAATTGTGCCATAATAAAAAATATTTGTCTATTTAAAAAGATACTGTAGGAAAATACTTAGCAATACGAAAGTTGTTTTCAAGTTGGGGGAAAACATGTTAAAATAGTACACGTAGTAAAAATCACACTTATTACTTAAAAAAAGCAGGAATGGGAACATGGAAAAGGACATTCAGTCAGGTTAATGGTCATCTTTTAATGAACAGGGTTATGGGTTTTTCTCTAGCTTCTTTTTGTAAACAGTTTAAGAATTCTCCATCACAACCAAGGCTTGTTTTTGTTATTTCAAAAATCACAGACACATTATCGTAAACGGATTAAATGATAAAGAGGTGTATTTGTTTGGTTTGACTCCAGCAGCACTGGCCTTACTAAACACACACACAAACACACACACACACACACACACACACACACACTAAAAATCCCATACTTGAAACAAGGACTATAATTAAGAGCACTTCAGAAAAAAGTTCCTTGGGCAGGAAACAATCATCTATCTGAAAACGAAGTTCTCTCAGAAGAGAAGCACACACTCCTGTCCCACACCTGTTATGAACACACACTATCAGTGGCTTTGACTCTGGGTCTCTAGCTATAAGAGCAAATAGTTTAACAGCAAACATATTCTATCCAGGTTAAGGTACCATAGACCTGTGAATGCATGGAGACATACCCAGACCCATTTTGGGGTCATGGTGAGAAAAGGGCTTGTTAAACAGCTCGTTTGTCGAGAGAGAGACAAATGACCTCTTCTTACCCATTCACTCCCTGGGAGAGACAAAGAGCATCTCTCACTGAAATCCTAATGTTTCGGTCGGAAGTGACCAGGTCACTCACTGCTTTTGTTTCCCAAGACAGCATCTAAGAATCTCACCTCATAGTCTTTCCTTGGAAGGATCTCATCCTCCTCCTCCTGTGTTTCTCCAAGGATGGTCTAGAAAAACAGATCCACAAAAGCAAGACTCTTTTAACGGTTAAAAGTAAAAAGAGACAGAAGTATTTATGGAAATTTGTTGCTAATTTCCACATCGTCTCGAACTATTATCAAATGGGAACAAGACCTCAAAAAAAAAAACCCACTTTTGGGATAGGGGGTGTTGTGGGTGGCAATCTACGGTCATCCAGCTGAGCTCTTTGTTTCTACTGATGTGTTCTTCAAATAACGATTTCAGGACACCTCAAAGATGTCCCTTGCCAGCTAAAGGGGGGGAAAAATCAGGTTCCATCTGACAATGTGGTGAATCTGAAAACAGAAGGGACCTGTCAACTCTGGGACACAGCAACTCAAGTCTTCCCAGGGTGCTTTGCAGAGGGAAGCTGGATTATCAATGACCCAGAAAAGGTGAGGGATACGGTGAGAAAAGGCTGGGGAAACTAAGCCAGCTGCATGATAAGCACAAAGTCCAGGGAAGGGGCTCATTCTGAAAACGCTGGTTTCATTCAAAACTCTTTTCACATGGAAATAAAAGAAAACACGGAGGGGATTAACTGGAGCGGGCCTGGATATTCCCTCAGATTCCAGGGAGGGGTTATGAGAAAAGACCCCAGACTTGGGCACGTGAAGCCCGGCAGATGCTTCGAGAGCTTAGGATGCAGTCCCCAGACCCCACCCGCTGCCACCTGAGGCCCCAGCGCGGCTCGGCCCCACCCCCCGGCAACGCCTCTCGCCATCCCTTGGCAACCGCCCCCTCCCCAGGCGGGCTCCGCCTGCTCCTTACCAGCTCCTCGGGGGTGCGGGTCTCACGCTCACCGCAGCAGCAGCACCACCTGCAGCAGCAGCACAGGGACCCCCTGCACCCCGCCATCTCCCTCCTTCACTGCCACTCCGGAACCCTCCACCGACCCCCTCCCACCCAGAATCCGCGCCTCACGTGACTGGCCCCGACAGTGTCACGTGGCCCTCTCGAGCTTGGGACCGAGACAGGGAGTGGCTGCAGACGGGTGGGGCGAGGGCCCGCGTCACATGACGGTGGAGGGACCACTTCCAAAGAGACCTTTGGGCGCGGCCATATTGGGGATGGAGCTTCCGGTCTTCGCACGGATGTTTTCCGCCCTCTCGTCCCGCCTCCCTCTGCACTGCAACCTGACACCTGCGCCGCGCCCCGCCCCCCGCGCGCCCCGCCGGTCCTCCGGCGCTCACACAGTGGTCACGCAGCTGCGGCGGGTGCCAGGGCTCTGAGTCACCCGCCAAGGGAGGGTGAGTGGAAGCGAGGCGTGGGGTCGCCAGGGAGGGATATCCGGGAAGTGGGGACCACCCACCGAGGGGCGGGGAGCGAGGGAGGGCGGGAGGCCCGCCCGGCCCGGCCCTCGAGGCGGTGGGCTCCTGCTCTTCGGCGCACGCCCCCCGGGGGACCTCTGTAACCTCCAAAGGCTGCGAACCTCAGTGACTTCCAACCCTGAAACGAAGACTCCCTTGCAGTCTCCGACCTGGACGGAGGGACCCCGGGGAAGAGGCGGCCCTGAGACGGGGGGTGGTGACCCAGACCCTCGGGACCGGGTCTGGGTCCGCGTCCCCGCCCCCACCATGACCCAGTGACCCGGTGACTCGATTCGCGGTTTTGGAAGCCACCCGGGTGCCGGTGGCGTTTTTCCGGCTTCCAGCCTTTTAAACCTGCCTCCCAGCTGAGCACCTGTGGGCCGCTGACACTGCCGTCTGCGGTGCCCACTGCGTCGGGCTGCGCACAGGTGTCCGCCCCTGGCCCTTCTGGGAGCCATGGGTTTTGCATTCGCGCACTGCGCGGTGCTTGGCACAGATTAAGCGAGTGGCCAGTAAATGGCAGAGGGTTATTTTGAGAAGAGAGTGACGGCGCCTGACCTGTTGGCGCTGAGTGCTGGCTTTTATCATCGTGGGGATGCCATAGGCAGGATATTGGGCTCTCGTCTCAGGGCACTGGGGTGGGGGGGGGTAGGAGAGGAGACAAAACCGTGAAGCCACAATTACAGCCCTGTGTTGGGTGCTATGGGAGTCCAGCTTAAAATGGGTAAGTAGTGCTGGGAGGTAGAAGGTTGAAAGAAGGCACATGCCTGGCACGTTCTAGGAATGCTGCAAGTCTTTATCAAAGAAATGAAAGAGCGGGTAGTTGGTGGGTGGTTCTGCTTCCTGCCCCCTCTCCTGGTTTTGTTCCAGCAGACAGTTAATGAGCCACTCTCTTGAGTTCAGGAGGAAGGCCAGCTAGGCCCATCTTGACATTCTTCCCTTCTTCACTCACGTTGGCCATTCCTGCCGAGAACCTCGAGTTTTAAGATCAAAATGGGCATCCCTAGGGAGAAAAATCATCGGTATGAGTGTTTTTACTCTGGTCCTGACAAAATGGGCATCCCTAGGGAGAAAAATCATCGGTATGAGTGTTTTTACTCTGGTCCTGACTCCTTGACTTTGGACGTGCAAACTTGTGTTCTGTGCACTTGTGTGTGTTTCGGGGGAGAGGAGCAGTGGATTTCATCAATTTCTCAGGAGTCTAGAGCCCCCAAATAGTTAAGAACACTGGCTTGGCAGTGGATGATCCCTGAAAGGAATGAACTTGGCCTGGTTGTTCCTCTGATGACCCCAAGTCACCACACATTGGATTTTCGCTACCAAAAGTGTGTGTTTGCACATTGCTGTGCAAGAGTAGCGTTCTGTTTTGTTTTTAAGAATTTGTCTTATTTTCCCCACCAAACCAACCAATGACGCCGTGCCCTCTGTTGGCCTGCCTGTGGTTGCCAAGGCTCAGGGCTTCCTATGTGGTTGCTGTGCAGTCACTATAATTACTTTAACTGACTTCAGTGGTGTGTGTAAGGAGGCCAGTCTGGAAGGCAGGCACAGACGGGACAGCTTTTGTTCTGAGTTGAACATAAATTCATGCCCTTACTGAATTTGGGTCTGTTTCCTTGTGGAAGCTACTCAATGTCAAGTTCTAAGCCATGACGCATCTTTTTTTGGAGAAGCGTGAACTCAGGAGAAATCTGGCTGCCTTGTCATGCCCGCACCCTTCCATCCTGCAAGCACACAAACCGTTCCAAGTAGCAGGAGGTATTCCAGGCAGGGCCAGGCTGAGCTCTGCCTTCTTGGGAGAGTGATCCAGTGACCCCTGCAGCCTCCAGTCAACATCCCCCTCCTTCCAGCTTCTGCTGCTAGAGCCCCAGCTCGCTTGCGCGCGCTCTCTCTCTCTCTGTCTCTCTCTCTCTCTTGCCTAGAAGCCTTGCCCCCGCCCCCTTGCGCAGGGCCCCAGCTCTAGCTCTGGGCTCTTCCCTTGTCACACCTCCCTCCGCCCAGACAAACACACTGGCTGGGGGAAGGTTCCTCCTGTTTCGTCCCCACCCACTCTGGGTCTGAGCTGGCGGAGATGGACCATCCAACACCCAAGGTCCTCCTAGCCAGGCCCCGCTGCCCCTCCCTACGAATGTGGGCTTTGGAGGCCAGCAGCGGGAGGTTCTCAGTGCCACCCTCCATCAGGTAGCTGTCACCGAGGATCCACGGGCTGAAAGAGCGTGTTTCTGTGCCGGGTGGGGGCTGGTTTATTTAGAGCCAGGCAGCTGTGGAGGGCAAAGCTTTGAGTGAAGCAGTGTAGACAGTCATAGCTGTGGTGTGTGCAGCCCTTGGGTGGGGGCACCGTCACCCTTACCCTCACCAGCCTTCTTCCCGCGTGGAAATGCAGCATCTCTCACTTGACCCTGCCACTCCGGGTCCTGGCTGCCTGCCCTCTGACGCTCCTGCCCTCCACCCCGTGCAGCAGGAACCCGGCCATGGTGAACGAACCCAGAGGGGATGGTGGCCCCACGTCCCGCTCAGAGGGCAGCAGCAGTGGCAGCGAGAGCTCCAAGGATAGTTCGAGATGTTCCACGCCGGGGCTGGACCCCGAGCGCCACGACAGACTCAGGGAGAAGATGAGGCGGAGGATGGAATCTGGTGACAAGTGGTTCTCCCTAGAATTCTTCCCTCCTCGGACCGCTCAGGGAGCCGTCAATCTCATCTCGAGGTGCGCTGATGTCCTTAGGAAATAGGGGCCGAATGAGGGGGGTGGGGGAGGGAAACCGGCAGCCTGGGGCAGGGCCACACTTTGACCCGGCAGAAGAAGGCCGCCAGGGGGGGTGGAAAAGAGCGGGGGGGGGGGGGGCTGTGGATCATCTGAGCGGCAGCTTCTCGGCTGTCAATAAAACTCCCTGCAAGCAACTTGGAATTTTTAGAGTCACACACTGCACGCAATGGTTAAAAATGTTCATTCTCTCAGACCGCATTCTTTGGCGGAACTTGGGGCTGGTACACAAATACACTTTAGGAAGTCATAAAGCAGCGGCTTGGAGAACATTTTCCACAAGTTAGGAATTTGACTTAGGCCTCTTGAAATCTAGAAACGCGAAATGAGTTACGTTAGCACATTATGAATTGCAGTTCCTTTTTTAAGAAAGAAAGTGTCTGCTTTTTACCATTTGTATCTTCCATGTGTCGCTCTCACGGTTTTGAGGTTTAAAGGCACAAGGATGTTTAAATACCCTGTTACAGCTCGCGCACACGTGCACACCTGTGGCTCTTCGGGAACCGTGGCCTTGTTCCATAAGGCCGCTGGCCGCTGCACCGCAGCCGGGAGGCAGCATGAAAGAAACCTGTGTCTGCCGACCCTCTTTTCTCCCCGTTCCTAGAGTGAGCCTCTGTTTGCCACTCTGAGAGTTCCCCAAACCTCTGACCATCGAAGTGTCTTAGCTCACCCGAGATAATGAGTGTGGAAATGCTTTGAAAAGGCTGATGTACTGCTCTCACACGAAAGGGTTTCGCTGTTGCTCATCAGTTAT
This sequence comes from Felis catus, assembly GCF_018350175.1. Lineage (NCBI taxonomy): Eukaryota > Metazoa > Chordata > Mammalia > Carnivora > Felidae > Felis > Felis catus. The sequence goes on along the minus strand of NC_058375.1, from coordinate 8,608,918 downwards.
CTCTACAGTCGTCATCATCATCATCGAAGCTCACACTGCCTGAGTGCTCGGTGTATACCAAGCACTTTTCTTAGAGCTGTGCAACTGTCTATGGTAGTACTTCCGTAGTGTTATCACGAAGTAGGTACCGTTCTTCACACGTTTTTGCAGTGAAGAAACTGGGGCTCAGACAGATCAAGTAATTTTCCCGAGATCACACAGCTAATAAGCAGCAAAGCCAGCAGGAGACGGATGGAGGTGGCCCGATTACCACCTGCGTGTGATGGTTCCCTGACCCCTGGGCCCCAAGGGAAGGTGGTGAAGGGTAGTGTGCTCTCAGGAGCCCCTCTTCAGAAAGAAATTCCATACAGGTTTGATCGGATGGGGGCAGGTGGCCCCCTCTTCATAGATGTGACCTGGCACCCGGCAGGGGATCCCGGCTCAGACAAGGAGACCTCCTCCATGGTGATCGCCAGCACCGCCGTGAACTACTGTGGCCTGGAGACCATCCTGCACATGACCTGCTGCTGTCAGAGCCGGGAACAGATCACAGGCTATCTGCACAAGGCCAAGCGGCTGGGCCTGAAGAACATCTTGGCGTTGAGGGGAGGTGTGGAGCCCGCACTCTGCTCTCTGGGATCTCACTTCCTCGAAGGCCTCTTCTGTCCCTGGAGCGGTCCTTTACTTTTCTCTGGGTCCCACACTGAGCGCGCTCAGTCCCCTCCCTGCCAGTAGTGTCCACGGGCACTGTGGGTAGTGAGCACTGTGGGTACCACACACATGGAGCCGCTTCTTGACCTCCTGACCCCGGCGTAGTGCAGCCAGGAATGCAGCCAGCGCCTGATAACCCTCTGCCCTGGCTGCACACAGCTTCATCGATCGCTGGCTGTACCCAGCCCTGGGCCCAATCAAAGAGCGTGGTTCTGGCATTAATCCCAGGGGTGAGACCGTCGCTGGTGCCTCTAGTACCTGTTGTCCCACCCAAGTGTGAGAAGGAGGAGCCGGACGGGTGGGATTCTGTGGCCTCGTGCCCTCCACAAGAACTCACTTGAGTAGACATTCTCCCGGGAGGCAAGAGGTCCAAGAGGGCGGGAGAGTAAGCAGTAGGGTTGGGTGAGGGTGCCTGAACACAGCCAGATTTGGGTAGGGAAGGGGTCTCCGACGCCCCAGGCTAACTGAGGAGGCTCAGCTGCCCCCTGGTTAGCCCTGCCGGCGCACTGCCCGCAGAGTCGGTGCTCGGTAAGCGTTTGGCAGGATGGCCACGGTCTTCCTGGCCACCATTTGCCAAGGGCCACGCTGGGAGGAAGGGACACGCACCCTGGAGGAAATCAAGGCTCTACCTCTGAGGAGCTGACAACCCAGGTGGGGGGTGGGGAGAAGGAACAAAAAGGCTGTCTGGAGGGCGGGTGACACCCAGTGACTGTGAGCTCTGCCACCCCTGCAGACCCCGTGGGTGACCAGTGGGAAGAGGAGGAAGGAGGCTTCAGCTATGCTGCAGACTTGGTGAGGCACATCCGAAGCGAGTTTGGAGACTACTTTGACGTCTGTGTGGCAGGTGAGTGGCTGGGCCTTCCCGGTGCATGGGGACAGGGGAGGGAAGGAATGACGCGCCCAGAGGGCCCAGAATGCCCACCAGCACTCAGTTCAGGACCCGATATCCCAGGGCGCCGTGGGCCGGAGCCAGTGCCAGGTGAGGGAGGCTCAGGGGTGCATCACACGATGCCCTTGCTCTCATTGTCTCGACCCACCCTTTGAATTTTTACTCCTCTGCCTTTTTGCACTCTTACCTTGCTTCCTAGCCCTATTCTTCTTCTTTAAGCAAAAAGAATATTTATTAAGATGGTGGGGGGGGGGGCAAGGAAGCTGCTAAGTGTACATGATCACGTCCAGCCAATAGTCCAGACTGACCGACAGGTCTCAGTATCGGTTCTGAATTCTCAGGAGAGAGCATTGGCTCAGCTCAGCGTCCGTTCTGGGGGCTACAGCCAAGAGGCAGGGTTCACTTGCTGGAAATGGCCTTCCCTCTTACCCCCGCTTACTGGGATTGGGCCTCAGCTTCTCAAACCAGGGCTTGGGTATGGTGAAGCAGATGTGCCAGGGATACGAGAAGTCCAGGGATTGCTTTGACGCATCATTTAGCGTGACAACTTTTCTGAAACATTGTTTGGGAAAATCATATCATTTTTATATTAAAACAAACATAGCCACGTTCTGGAAGTAGCACGTCAAAGTGACGTGATTTTTAAAAAATAAGCCACGTGGCTTCAAGGTAGCTAGTTGTTGCCTATGGCTTTGGGTTTAGTCCCAGGCCCCCATGTACGTATCCACTTTTCACAGTCAACAGGCGTGTTTAGGTGAGTGCAGGAGGCCCTGATGAGGAGTCAGGCACACGGCGGGCATTGCCACCCGTTCAAGTGTTAGCTGCCCACACTGGCCACCCTTGGGTCAGTTAATTGAGGAACATGCACATGTGCAGTAGGCATTACGTGCATGGAGACTGGCTGAGCTGTGAGCTTGCAGGTGCCGAGGGGTCTGGTGCTTTGCCTGTCATAAAGTGGGCGAGAAGGCTGATCCTAGGGTTGGAAAACAGCAGATTGGGGCTGTGACAGAAAATACAGTAAATGGAGCAAAATCTAAATGTAAGTATGTGCTGTGTTTGCTGATACTGATGATTTATAGCTCTAGTCTCAGCTGCGAAAATCTCCTTGTTTTTGAAATTCCTGCTGGAAGAATAGCTTGTTATTGAAAGTGCAATTGTGGTGCTCAGTCCCTCCCATGTTTCACCCCTTGAAACAAGAGTTTTTATCTTCCTTTTTGACTTGCAGTTTCTTCAGAACAAAACTGCCTTTATCACAGCAAAGCAGGCTCGCTCTCCGCAGCCTGGCGCAGGGTCCTGCCCAGGGCTGAGGCTGAGGAAGCCAGCACTCCCGATAGCTTCATTTTTTTTTTTTTTTTTTTAAGATTTAACATATATTTTTAAAATTTTTTTTATTTATTTTTGAGAGAGAGAGAGAGAGAGCGAGCGAGCATGAGCAGGGGAGGGGCAGAGAGGGAGAGAGAGAAAGAATCTCAAGCAGGCTCCGGACTGTCAGTGCAGAGACTGACACCAGGGTCCAGCTCAGAAGCCTTAAGATCACGACCCGAGCCGAAATCAAGAGTCGGACACTTAACCGACCAAGCCACCCAAGCACCCCTCACCAGGACATAATTCAACTTTGGTGATACCTGGGGCTCATCATCAAGAAGACAGAGGGGAAGAAAAAAAAAAATTTAATAAAAATATAAGAAGACCAGAGTCAAGAGTATGCATGCAGTTTCTAACCAGATTCTGCTTCCAGAAGCTGTGCACCCACGGGCAGGGCATTCTTCTGTGAGCAACTTTTCACTGGACAGTCCCCGATGATATTGGTGTTCCTTTCCTCTGGCTTGATCCCTGTTAGAGATCTGGGAGTTCATTATACTGTTTTCATTACTTGGGAGTAGTAAGTTTTCAAACTTCTGTAATAAAAAGTTGCAAATGGGGGCACCTGGGTAGCTCTGTCTGTTGAGCATCCGACTCTTGGTTTTGGCTCAGGTCATGATCCCAGGGGTCGTGGGATTGAGCCCCGTGTCATGCTCTGTGCTGAGCATGCTTGAGGTTCTCTCTGTCTCTGTCTCCCTCTCTCTGTCTGTCTCTGTCTCTCTCTGTCTCCTCCTCTCCCTCTCCCTCTGCCCCCTCCGCTGTAGCTTCATCAAGGCCTACCGTCATCGTTTGCAGGCAGGGCTGCTCAGGGAAGCAATCAGTTTCCAGAGCTAGGGAGGAGCCTAGGTGACATGTAGTCCCACCTCCCGAATCCCATCCTCAGCCTCCCCGGCAGCCCCAGTGCTTCACCCTCCAGGAGCTTGTTACCTGGTGGGGCTGCTCGCTGGGACCGATTCTGGCTCTGTCATCAGAAGCGACAGACTATGACTGATAAGGAACTTGATGCAGGTGAATCCCTTCTCCCCGTATGACAGACCATTGGGCTTTTGGTGGTAGTTACGGAATTCCGTCCATTCTTTCCTTCAGGTGGAACATCTCCACTTTAGTCAAGGCTTCCCTCTGTGTGCATGGTTTCGAACTTTCAGTCTCTTAGATCCCTGAATAATTTTGATGTTCAATTAACCCACTGCCCAGACCCCAGATGCTGCCTGACCCGTGCTGAATGTGGTACTTCCTCTTCTCTGTGGCCACAAAGTGCAGGCCTGGTTTGCCTGGCTGGTTGCAAGGGACGTGAGGCAGGTCAGGGAGCTGTCCCCCACAATTCTTTGGCGGGTGGCCATAGGCTGCCTCTCACCGAGGGTCATGTCCAGAGTGAGAGGCACATCACTGCGAGCCCAGCCACCCACTGTTTCGGCCCGTTCGTGCTGCAGTATTGCAGGGGACGAGTCCAGAACCCCCGAGGCAGAGAACTCTGGCTTCCCAGCTTTCTGGTCTCTTCATCATTCACCTTGAGCAGGTGGGAGCCAGCCTCTCCCAACTGTCATCCCTATCGGCAGGTTACCCCAAAGGCCACCCCGACGCAGGGAGCTTTGAGGCCGACCTGAAGTACTTGAAGGAGAAGGTATCCGCAGGAGCCGACTTCATCATCACCCAGCTTTTCTTTGAGGCTGACACATTCTTCCACTTTGTTAAGGCTTGCAGCGAGATAGGCATTACCTGCCCCATCCTCCCCGGAATCTTTCCTATCCAGGTGAGGGTCCCAGGAGGGCTGTCCTAGCATAGGCCAGGGCCCTGGGGTGAAATTGAAATGCCAAGCTCCTGGTAAAGTGCTTTGATGCTCATTGGATTTCCCTTCCGACAGATGCTCCAGTCCTTGGAAAATGCCACCCCATTTTGGTTACCTCGTCTCCCACCCTCCCAGACAGCAACAGGGGCTGTTGGAGGGGCCTGCTGACGAGTGTCACTAAAGGGGATTATCACTGCCATTATAAATCTTGGTTAAGTCAATGTTTCCCAAACTTGGCCGTCATCAGAATCATCTGAAAAGCTTTTTCAAAATGTAGGTTTCCAAATCCCACGCCTAGAGGTTCTGATTTAATAGATCTGAGGTAGGGCCTGGGGACTTTCACGTTACTTAAGTTTTACAGGCCGTGCTGATGATCGGTGTGGCTTGGGAACCACTGGCCTTGATGCCCACTGTGTTATCAGTAAAGACAACTAGGGGCGGAAGGGCTGGCTCAGACCGAGGGCAGGAATGCCGCGGGCAGCCGGTATGCTCTGTGGAGTGGAAGAAGCAGGACAAGGCGAGGGCTCGTGTACAGTCTGGTCTGACCTGCCGGAGTCCCTCTGTGCCACGCGACAGTTGGCCAGGAGGCCTGGCAGGGATGGGGCGGGCAGTAAGTATTTCGGGGAAGAGACGGGCTGGGAGATGGCACCCAGAGTCCCCTGTGTCTCGGGCAGGGCTACCACTCCCTTCGGCAGCTTGTGAAACTGTCCAAGCTGGAGGTACCGCAGCAGATCAAGGACGTGATCGAGCCAATCAAAGACAATGACGCTGCCATCCGCAACTATGGCATCGAGCAGGCTGTGAGCCTGTGCCAGGAGCTTCTGACCAGTGGCTTGGTGCCAGGCCTTCACTTCTACACCCTCAACCGCGAGATGGCCACCACAGAGGTGCTGAAGCGCCTGGGCATGTGGATTGAGGACCCCAGGTGAAGCTGGCGGCCCCGAATTCAGGCCTAGGAGCCACAGAGGAAGGTCGGGTGGGCGGAGAAGTCAGTAATCACAGAATGAGTATGCCCTAGTGGTGCTGGCCGCCACAGCCGTCCAGAGGGAGGTCTCCCCTGGCTAGCGGTACACTTAGGGTTCCGCCTCAGGGGGAAGCCCATGCACAGAGTGAGAGCAGAGGTCTCCATCCGGCTCAGTGGTGCGCCCCTCTTTCCTGCGTCCTCTGGCCAGTTGCTCATTCGTTCTGTCTCCATTCTCCCCCAGGCGTCCCCTGCCCTGGGCCGTCAGTGCCCACCCCAAGCGCCGGGAGGAGGACGTGCGTCCCATCTTCTGGGCCTCCAGACCAAAGAGTTACATCTACCGCACCCAGGAGTGGGATGAGTTCCCCAACGGCCGCTGGTGAGCACCTGCTTGGGACCCCGTAGCAAGTGCGAGTGTGTCCTCTTGGGAGGGAGCTGAAGGGAGTCTGCCTGCTTCTCTGCATGCTTTTTGGGGAGCAGTCAGGGACAGGATCCGCAAGAATGCCCCCGGGTGGGTGGGGGCGCCTGTCCCTCCATCAGGAGCCCCGGGTCAGGAGTGTGCCTTGCCCTCCGGGTGCCTCCCTGGCCAGGGGCAATTCCTCCTCTCCAGCCTTCGGGGAGCTGAAGGACTACTACCTCTTCTACCTGACGAGCAAGTCCCCGAGGGAGGAGCTGCTGAAGATGTGGGGGGAGGAGCTGACCGGGGAAGAAAGCGTCTTTGAAGTCTTTGCCTGCTACCTCTCGGGAGAGCCCAACCAGAATGGCTATAAGGTGAGGGCCGCGGGGGCCCTGTTAGGTCCCCTGCCCTGTCTCCCTGTGGGCCAGGCCTCGGGGCTGGGACTCATGCCGCCCCCCATTTACCTAAGCCTCACCTCTCTCTGGACACAGCACCTCAGCAAAGGGAAGGGTGAGCTGGGAAGTCCCCGCCTGGGGTGCCTGGTGACCGGCGGAGCCCGCAAGAGGGAGGAAGGCGGGCTGCCGGGCGTGATGCCGCCCCAGCCTGGCCCGCCCTCTCTCCCAGGTGACTTGCCTGCCCTGGAATGATGAGCCCTTGGCGGCCGAGACCAGCCTGATGAAGGAGGAGCTGCTTCGAGTGAACCGGCAGGGCATCCTCACCATCAACTCCCAGCCCAACATCAACGGGAAGCCATCCTCTGACCCCATTGTGGGCTGGGGCCCCAGTGGGGGCTATGTCTTCCAGAAGGTGTGGCAGGGACACATGGGGCTTCCCCACCCCGGCCGGCACCCAGGGGTTCCCCAGAGAGGCGGACAGAGAAGCCTTCCTCTCTGGGGTCTCTTTATTCTGAGAGGTAGAGCAGATAGGAGCCCATGCTCTATGTCAGGCAGACCTGGGCAGGCGGGTCGCGTGAGCGCTCTGAGCCTCAACTGCCTCTTCTGCAAAACGGGGATAGATCCCGTCACGTTCTGGGGCGGAAACGTGACAACGCATGGGAAATGCTTAGCACGTGGGAAGAACGCAGGAAGCGTTCACGAAATGGAACTGTTACTGGTCTCCTGCACCTTCTGTGCGGCCAAGTTGCTCAACGTCTCTGAACTAGTTTCCCCATGTGAGAAATGGGGACAATAGTGCCCCCACTCAACCCCTGACAGGCAGCTGGGGTTCAAGAAGCCCTTGCCATCAGTGTTACCGTGAAGGGAGCGGGGAGGCTGGGATGAGTCAGGCCTCTCTCCCATGTCTCAGCTCGTCAGACTGGGCCTCCCGTCCGTTTTCTGAGATGGCTTCTCCGTGGAACCTTCCCTAGTGGCGAGAGGGGGGCAGGTGTCTCTCAGACCTGTCCAGACTGAAACACCTCACATACCTGCTCCTGTCCCCCTTGCCTGGATTCATGATGTGATCCGCACGGCCACGCTAGTCCCAGTGCCTCAAGTCCTGCCACACGTGTGGGCATGGGCGCCTCCCTGGGACGGTCCGGAGGGCCAGCGCCTGGTGTCGCGGAGCACGTGGTGTGCTTAGCAGCCCACGGAGCAGGGTCGTGCGAGGCCCGGGGTTGATGTGGCGGTGCCCGCCCCTCTCCCGCAGGCCTACTTGGAGTTCTTTACTTCCCGTGAGACGGTGGGGGCGCTTCTGCAGGTGCTGAAGAAGTACGAGCTCCGGGTTAATTACCACATCGTGGATGTGAAGGTAGGCCAGCTTCCGGGGTGTCGACAGCGCTCAGCAGGCCCAGACACCCAGGGCTGAAGGCACCACGCTTACTCCTCCACTCGGCGAGCACCGAGCACTGAGCCCTGGCCAGGCACGGAGGAAACGGATACACGTACACAGAGCCAGGCCCCTGCCCTCAGCTCAGAGCGCCCCCAGCCTAGTGAGGGGGCCCAGTCAGTGGGTAATTACAAATGCAGCTGCACTTTTAAAAATAAAGTTCAGTATGGGATGCTGGGACCCAGGGGAGGGACGTCTGACCTGGGAGGTCAGGGAAGGCTTAGAGGGGTCCCGTGTGGCTGGCTGGACTCTTTGAGGACAAGGGCAAGGACATCACGGGGAAAGGGCAGAGGGTGTGCGAAGGCATTGTCTGCGCAGCCCGTGGGGACGCTGCTGAGTGGGTTAAATACCGACTAAATACCGACTGTCCGGCTTGGAAGCTGGGTTTTCCCCTAAACACAGGAAGGAGCCTTTCCCAGCAGCGGTCGCTTGGCTCCGTGTTTTGTTGTAGGCAAGTCAGGGCGGACGGTGGTGCGAATGGTAGGGCCAAGGAAGACTAGAGTCAGAGGCCCCTGTGGTAGTCCGGTGGCAAAGACAGGCCCGGCTGGGCAGCCACGAGGGGACGGATTGCAGAGTAAGCCGGCAGGAGCCACCGGATGTGGGGGATGGGACTTGGGGGGAGTGGAGCTTGGAGGCTGGGAGGAGGAAGGAAGCAGCCTGTGGCCTCTCACAGAGTGGCTGCCAGAGCTGGGAGGGGCAGGTGGAGGGGATGGAACAGAGCGCACTCCCGGTGGGTCGGGTGAGCTGGGTTCGCAGGCACTGGAAGGTCTGCAGGTGTCTGTGCCCAGGTCTGTTCTGACCTCCTCCCCCACCCCCCATCAGGGTGAAAACATCACCAATGCCCCCGAGCTGCAGCCCAATGCAGTCACTTGGGGCATCTTCCCTGGGCGAGAAATTATCCAGCCTACAGTGGTGGATCCTGTCAGCTTCATGTTCTGGAAGGTAAGGATGCTGGGAGCGGGCCTGCCCTGCCCACCTTGCAAACCTTAGGCTGGCAGTGGCAGCGGCAGCCCAGGGCTGGTGGACTCTGCCTCGAGGTGTTGATTTCTGGGCTGGGGGATGGGAGGCGACCCTGGCAGTGAGCCTCGTTTCTGTTCCGGGAAATGTCCTGTCGGGCAGCATGGAGGCCCTTGGGGCGCTGAGCGTGGAGCCCTGACCTGCAGCTCTGTTAACCTTGCCCGTGTCTGTGTGTGTGTCTGTGCGTGTGTGTGTGTGTGTCTGCACGTGCCCGTGTGTGCAGGATGAAGCCTTTGCCCTGTGGATCGAGCAGTGGGGCAAGCTGTACGAGGAGGAGTCTCCGTCCCGCATGATCATCCAGTACATCCACGACAACTACTTCCTGGTCAACCTGGTAGACAACGAGTTTCCGCTGGACAACTGCCTGTGGCAAGTGGTAGAAGACACGTTTGAGCTTCTCAACAGACCCGGGCCAGAGCAGGAGACAGAGACCCTGTGATCCCGCGCCCTGATGTTCTTGGCCTGAGGCCACCCGCGTCCTGCCTTCCTCCTCCCCAGTCCTGGTTTTCCTGGGGACCCCTCTTCTCCTTCATCTCTCCCCAAGCCGTGGCCTCCACTCCTCACACGGTGATGGCAGCTAGACTTGGTGTGAGGCTTGCCGGCTCCGGCTGGACCTGAGTCTGCCCCACGTCGGAACGGGGCGTTTGTGGCTCAGCCTAGTGCTCTTTGGTGAGAAGCACCCCCCTCCTGCAGAGGACCGTGGGGGGGGGGTGGAACAGCATCTTCCCTGAGAAGGAGAGAGGATGATTGTTGCCGACTGAGGCCTCGAACCAGGGCAGCCCTGGGAGCCGGCCTGGGGCTGCCAGTGACCTTGCACTTGGGACCCACGGGGATGGCAAAGCGAACCTGGGTAGCGGGCACGGGCAGTGCTGCAGAAGAGACATAGAGCGAGGGCGCCGCACCCTCATCTCCGAGGTGTTGGCCGCCGGGCACTTAAGTGCTCGTGGGCGGGAGGGGCAGACCACTGCCCTGCCCACCTGCCCATCTGGCCGCGTCCCAGGCCTCCGGACAGGCCTTGGCCTGAAACGTGATAGCGTGGGCATTTCTTGCCAGCGTCTGCCTGCGAGCCAGCCGGGCTTTCACCTTTCCACAAGGCTGCTTTTTGAAAGAGCCGTTTCTATGTTCTGGCGGCTCAAGAGGGAAAGTGTCTCTTAAAGGTTGAAGGCATCTACACCCTTCTACTTGGTGGAGCCCTCGGCCTTCCCTCCCCCCAACCCCCGCCATGGAGTGCTACTCTGCCTGCTACCGTCAAGGGCAAAGATAAGGCTCCACTGAGCAGGATTTATTTCTTCCTGGCTTATTTTTTTAGATGGGACCTTTTCCTGCCAGCTGCTCTGTCCCCTCTGCTCCCTCCTCTCCCCCCCCCCCCCACTCCCTCGCCATTCCCAAAGCTGCCTGCCTGGCCCTGCTCCCCTGGAGTCAGCCCTCAAGCCCCGCTGCTCAGGGACAGTGACCAGGGGATGCACAGAAGCTGGTCCCTGTCCCCGTCCCTGCCTGCTGGTCTTCGCTGGCTCAGCAAGGGTGGGGGTGGGTGTCCAAAGAGCAGCCTGATGGCAGAAGAGGCAGGCACAGTCGTGGGTTACCTACCCTCTTCCTTCCCAGGGTGGCTGGTTGAGGCAGAGGGGCAGCCCTTAGGAGAGACTGAGCAAGAGAAGCAGCTAGGACCAAGGAGGGTGTTTTATTGTCCTTCAGAGCTCTGTCCCCAGGCTGTGGATGAGCGCCTGGTGGCTTGAGCCTGCACTCCCCGGATGGGTGGGACGTGGCTCCTTACTTAGGAAGGCTGGGCACAGTTCTGTTTTTCTTTCCATGGGAACAAGTCGCAGCTGCAGCTGGGCCCCTTGCCCCGCCCACGTCCACCCCAGCAGCTTCCAGCCTGCTCCCAGGGTCCCGATGCCCGCCTTGCTCAGGGGGTACCGGGCTGCTGGTGGCTCCTCTCTTCCGGCCCCTGGCTGCCAGCTGTTGGCACCACTTCTCAAAGGCCTGGAGCCAGAGAGGAGAAAGGAAAGGCTATTTGGCCCCCTCCCGGGTCAGTGCTGTCTGTGCTGGGCCAATGCCTGTGCTCAGCTCCTTCTGTCCCCAGAGGGAATAGGAGATCCCTCCCTCCGCCCCAGCTACTCAGCCGGCTCTGCCCCAGGCCAAATGCAGAGGCTCAGAACAGCTCTGATCTGTGATCTGGGGAGCTGTGTTCTGAGTGGGGCAGATGAGGGAGTGGGCACCCGGGGACCCATACCCAGCGTGGGCTAGCGTTGAGTGGCAGCTGTGCTGTGACTGAGCCTTGTTCCCACGCTGAGTGGCAGGGTAGGACTGGGCTGAGCACACGGCCAGCAGCCAAGTCAGAATCCAAGCTGTGTTTTCTCAAAGGAACTGACTCCTCCACGGGACACGAAGGGGCCCCCAGCTCAGAAATGTCCAGGTGTGGCCCTAGTTTGGGAAGTCCTGCCGGGGGGGGGGAGGGTGCCCCCCAGTACCTGGGAAAGGACCCTGCCGGGGGGGGGGTGCCCCGCAGTACCTGGGAAAGGACCCTGCCGGGGGGGGGTGCCCCCCAGTACCTGGGAAAGGACCCGGCCGCCTTCCTGTTGCTGCAGTCGCCGAGCCGCCCGCAGCCGCACGACTCGCCGCCGCCACACGCGCCAGGCCCGCTTCAGGTGCCACTGCCTGAGCTGTGGGGACAGGTGGTGAGGCCCCAAGCTGGCCCGCCGCCCCTCTGCCACGTCTTCCCCCTACACCCCAGCGGCACAGGGCAGAGGGGCCGTGATGGGGCGGGGACGGGGGTATCCCCTGAGGTGTGTTAACGCAGATCCCGTCGCCTGACCCCACGGATGCAGACCAAGATGCTTCGGGAGACTTCATTTCTAGGGGTTAGGGTTGAGGTGAGATGAGCTGAGAGATCAGCACAAGGCTGGGAGGGGGAGTGGGGGTGGGGGGGCTGAGCCTGCTCACCAGCGTCCGTGCCAGCTGCTCCTCCCCCTGAGCGTCCACCCAGTGCTGCCATGTTGCCGCCAGGCACCTGGCCCGCTGGGAGCCCTGCAGCCGGCGAAGCAAGGCCTCAAGGTGCCAGCGCCGCAGGCATCTCCTCCTGGTGGGGTGAGGCCCTGCTGAGCACCCCGACAGCCCAGACCATCACGAGCCCTTCGTGACCAGGTAGAAGAAGGGCAGCGCCACGGATCCCCCAGGATCCTCCAGGAATGAGCGCCGGCCAGGCAGAGCCCAGCTCCGGCCGTGGCTCAGGCAAGCCCCGGGGCCCTGCCGCACGCACGCGCAGCTGATCTTACCCTAGCTGCCTCTCAGCGGCCATGCCTTGGCCTCTGAGGACACTGGCCTCAGAGCTGCAGTCCCCTCCTGGTTTTCCGGGCGGCGGGCCCTGGGCCTGGCTGGTGCGTCCGGGCCACTGCAGCTGGACCTGGAAGGCACGGCAGAGGGGAGGCTCTCTGTCACCTGGAAAGAAGAGGTTAATAAAGAATAAGTACACAGAACGGATTTGCCACCTTGCCGGAAGCTGATTTCCAGGCCTGCGAGATGATGGACCCCAGGGGCAGGTCTCCTTACTCTGAGCCCAGGACGTCTCTCTCTGCTCCTTCGGTCCACCGCGGCCGTGGTGCCGCGTTGGGCTGGGCCGCGTCCTGCAGCGGTGGGTCTGAGGGAACAGCCGGAGAGCAAAACCTGAACCCGAGGGGTTTGCACCCCTTGGCACTCAGGCGACCTGGCAGGATCCTTTCCTGTCCTGCCCCAGAAGCAGGGCCTCCCGCTCTTGAGCAGCCCTGGGGCTCCCAGGGGGAGACGGAGAAGGTGTAGCATGGCCATCGGTACACATTACAGCCTCTTCCCCGTCCTCCCCAGCGAGGCTGGAAATTCAAGCGGAGGGCAGGCCAGTAACAGCCGCCACCTGGTGACAGCGTACCGGTGCTAGCACAGCCTGTGAGCAGGTTGCCCCCCTCCCCGCCCCCACTTAGCCTTTACAGAATGAGATTACTTGTCTGAGGCCCCCTGTCTCGGGAGCAGTGTGACTCCAGAGCCTGAGCCCCAGCTTCTACTCGACTACAGGCCAGGGGCTGTCCGAAGGCCTCTGCACCATGAGGTGTCAAAAGACCTGCTCGTGTCGACGGGGGAGGGCTGCCTGGCTGCGTGCGTTCATGTGCTAGAAAGGAGAGGCCTGGAACCAAGCACCCTAGTTCTCATTTACTTTTGGTTTCCATATGCCTGTTTCTCCACCAGCAAATGGGATCCCCGCCTGCCTTTGCCGATAAGAATGGAACGATAACGAGTTAATTTATTTATTTTAAATGTTTATTTGGAGAGAGTACGTGCACGTTCGCACGAATTAGGGAGGGGCAGAGAGCCAGCGGGAGAGAGAATCCTAAGCAGGCTCCACTCACAGGGCAGAGTCCAACACGGGGCTCATCTCATGACACTGGGATCGTGACCTGAGCCGAAATCAAGAGTCAGGCGCTTAACCGACTGAGCCACCCAGGCACCCCAGGATGTTAATATATTAAAAAAAAATTTTTTTTTAATGTTTATTTATTTTGGAAGAGAGTGCGGGCGAGCAGGAGAGGGGCAGAGAGAGAAGGGGAGAGAGAATCCCAAGCAGGCCCCAAACTGTCAGCGCAAAGCCCGACGTGGGAGCCGATCCCGCAAACCTTGAGATCATGATCTGAGCCAAAACCAAGAGTCGGATGCTCAACTGACTGAGCCACCCTGGCGCCCCCGGAATGTTAATATTCTTAAGCACACTCTGAAAATAAAATTGTCTTGTGACACAGATCTAGAAATAAAATACTCTGAAACCCCAGAATCTGCTGTTACCAGAGCCCTATACGTGTGAATACACGGATTCTGCAAATAGCCAAGCTAGCCCCTTATTCCATTTAAAAAAAACAATTTAATCTTTTTTCTTAGACTCTTTCTAGAATTTATTTTATGCCTCCTAGCATTCTGAAACAGGATTCTTGATGATTCCAATTCCTTTTTAGGAACACTAAGTGTCTCGCCGGTAACTCTGGGGCTGTGTGTCCTCCAGTGACACGTCCCAAGGCTGCTATGCTGTGTTATTCCTTGTCCCCGGCTCTCACTGTGGCTTTGAATCAGTCCTGTTTGCCATCAAGCTCTTGCTGCCATTTGCTAGTGTCAGAACTGCTTTTTTTCTTTTAAAGATATTTAAAATTGAAAAAAAATTTTGTTTAAATGTTTTATGTTTTATTTCTGAGAGAGAGAGACAGCACACATGTGCGACCTGGGGAGGGGCTGAGAGAGAGGTGGGGAGAGAGAGGGAAAGCAAGAATCTCAAGCAGGCTCTGTGCTGTCAGCACAGAGACAGATGAGGGGCTCAAACTCATGAACTGTGAGATCATGACCTGAGCCGAAATTAAGAGTTGGATGCTTGGGGCGCCTGGGTGGCGCAGTCGGTTAAGCATCCGACTTCAGCCAGGCCACGATCTCGCAGTCCGTGAGTTCGAGCCCCGCGTCGGGCTCTGGGCTAATGGCTCAGAGCCTGGAGCCTGCTTCCGATTCTGTGTCTCCCTTTCTCTCTGCTCCTGCCCCGTTCATGCTCTGTCTCTCTCTGTCTCAAAAATAAATAAAACGTTAAAAAAAAAATTAAAAAAAAAAAGAGTTGGATGCTTAACCAACTGAGCTACCCAGGTGCCCCCCAATTTTTTCTTTATTTTTAAGTAATCTCTATACCCAATGTGGGGCTCAAACCCACAACCCTGAGATCAAGAGTCACATGCTCTACCGACTGAGCCAGCCAGGTACCCACAGAACCAACTGCTTCTGGTCTGAAGAGTGACTGACTGGTGGTTTATCTTTGGGTGGAGAGGGTTATGAAAGAAACTGTTTTTTTCCATTTATATTTCCTGATTTCCCCGTAGTGACCATGCGTAATTTTTCCAATAAAGAATAAAAAGGACTTGCTAGTTGCTCCTGTTCCCCTGCACCCATCTAGATCTAGGTTGCACCGTGACATGTATGAGTTTAGGTGCCCGTCTCCCTGGTAGATGGTGCCCAGAGCATTTGTCTTTGGGGCAGATCTGCACTGGGCTGGCACTGGCTGATGGGCCCAAAGATGGCAGTCTTCCAGAGCCAGGAGACTGTCCCACAACCAGGTAGGGGTGTTGTCCCCAAGGTCGGTGGGCCCCCGGATAAGCATCCAGCCACGCTTGCCACCTTGGGCTGAAACAAGCTGATTGTGAGGCCACTGGCCCTCAGGTCATTTTTGGACCTCCCACCCCACCTAGGCTACCTCACCTGCTTCCACGGGGCTGGAGTGTCCATCAGTGCTAGGAGGCGCCCTCTGCTGGCCACCCCGGGCCGCTGCCTGTGGTCAACCGGGCAGGCCTCCTGGGCCTCTGCCTCCTGTGGTTCCAATTGCCCACTGAGCAGCACTGCCCGCCACTGGGCCCAGCAGGTCCACAGGAGGCGTCTGGACGCAGCCTGCCGGAACTGGGTGATGGCGGCTCCCTGGACACGGGCCCTGGCTGCTGCCTGGGCCCAGGCCTCTAGGACCCTGGGAGAGAGGCAGGAGCCCATGTTTGTGGTGGGCTGTAGGGAGCCCTCCCCTGCCCCAGGCCAAGCCCCTGCCAGTGCTCCTCCCCTCATCCCTCTTCTGGGGAGATCCGGTTGGAACAGGCACCGAAAGCTGCAGAACATCACGCGCCGGGGACAAGCGCCCCGTTGAGGGGACAGAGAGTGGGTAGTCCTGCGGCCACACTGCTCCTCCCCCTCCTTCACAAGAAAGAGCACTGTCTGTTGAGCACCTGCTGTGTTTCTGACCCCTGAACTGAGCATTTGCGTGCGGTATGTCTGTAAGGCAGGCCTGTTCTCTTCCTTGGACCTTTCAAGTTAGAGACTTGCCCAAAGAGGGGTCACACTGCTGGGAAGCGCAGGCCTGGAATTGGACCCCAGCACTAGCCCCAGCGGCTGGGATCACCTCTCCCTCTGACCCCCGCCTCCGAAGCCCCGTCACCAGCCACCAAATACCTTCTACCTGTGCCCCAAACAAGCTCAAGACCTCAAAAACAAACCCAGCTAGAAGCACAGTGTGGGGCTGCCCGCGGGCCGTGGGCACCCACCTGGCGCTCAGCTTCTGGGCGGCATGGGCTCTGCTGACTCAGCGTGGGTGGGACCCATGCACCCACCGCGTCCAGCACAGAGCTGCCCTCTCTTCCGCCAGCCGGTGGGCCTTGCAGCGCCGGCCCAGAGCCACTCACCTCCTCAGCTGCTGGTCCGTCGGGCCCCCCCGTGCACGGCTTCTCCAGTGGGCCACGGGGACCCGGGCCACGTGCTGCTCCTGTGCCCAGGCCTTGGCTGCTCCGGCTTCCCGCCACATGGAAAATGTGGTCCCCAGGGCCCTTCTCAGGCCATCCCGGAAGGCTCTGGTGGCTGGGAACACCGCTGTGTCTCTCGCAACTCCACACGGGGCCTGGAAATGGCTGCAAAACAGGAGCAGAGGAGGGGCCCGGCGGGCTTCCAGAGTCAGAAGTCACAATTCAAGATCACACCTGCAAATCCCCTCCACAATGTCCGAGGTAATACGTGGTTTTGCACATACAACCCTGCACCTTAAAAAAAACGCACGGATCCTGGGGCACCTGGGTGGCTCAGTCAGTTAGGCGTCCGACTTCGGCTCAGGTCATGATCTCACAGTCCATGAGTTCGAGCCCCGCGTCGGGGCTCTGTGCTGACAGCTCGGAGCCTGGAGCCCGCTTTGGATTCTGTGTCTCCCTTTCTCTGACCTCCCCCACCCCCGCTCCCTTCATGGTCTGTCCCTCTCGGTCTCATAAATAAATAAACACTAAAAAAATTAAAAATGCACGGACCCACGTGTAACAGGTCAAAGTGCTGGCTTTTTAAGAGCTGCTGCAGGAGCCAACTGACTCAGGGCGGCAGGGGCTCTCCGGGAGGTTGCGGGAACCCAGTGGATGTGGGGTCCAGTCCCAGTCAGTCCCAGTGCGATCGGGGGAGCAGCCAGGCCTGGTCTCCCTTCACAAGCCCACTCCGGGGCAGGAGGTCAGTGAGGGGAGCACAGCACCCACTCCAGGAGGGGCCAGAAAAACAGTGTCCACTGCTCAGGGGTGAAAGCCCAGGAGTCAGCCGCTCGGCGGTCTGTGGCCGGCGGCCCGTGTGTGGACACCGTGAACGTCGGGGTATTTGTGGCTGAACAGTGGGAAGAGGCGTCATCGGCCTGCTCTGCTTTTTTTTTTTTTTTTAATTTTTTTTAACGTTTTATTTATTTTTGAGATAGGGAGAGACAGAGCACGAACAGGGGAGGGTCAGAGAGAGGGACACACAGAATCTGAAACAGGCTCCAGGCTCCGAGCTGTCAGCACAGAGCCCGACGCGGGGCTCGAACTCACGGACCGCGAGATCATGACCTGAGCCGAAGTCGGCCGCTTAACCAACTGAGCCACCCAGGCGCCCCCCGCTCTGCTTTTAAATACGCACGAATGACGTATAGGCGTTTTACTAGAACATCTCTGTTCAAGATTTCACTCCTTTGGCAATGGTATAGAGGAGAGCTTGCCTGTGTTTGAACAACACGTGGTATTGGAGCACAGGATATGGTGGGTGTTTGAGGAGCTGAATTCCCCCATCTTTACCATGTCCTCTGAAACCAAAGGACTGACCCGGTCGGGAGTCGGAGACCTGGGGCTCATCAGGGCATCGGGTGGAGTTAAAGCCTTGCCACCACCCCCCCCCCCACCACCACCACTCAAACAAAGCAGGTGATAGACGGTCGGTGGTCGTGGCTCTTTGGCTCCTTCCGGGCTCTCTCCCTGCTTCTTCCAGAGAGGATGTGACCCTCATCCCCCGACCAGCAAGGCCCACCCACCTCTGCAGTAGGGGCTGCTCTGGCGGGGCCGCTGTGCGTCTCTGATGAGCTGCTGCCCGTCGCCAGTCCCGGAACACGGACCTCCTCAGGCCCTGGAGTTGCACCTGCACCCACTGCTGGTACTTTTCGTGCAGGAGCTGCCGCCCTGTGGCCAGAGAGAGGCTGAAATGCCACTGCGTGTTCATCCCAGCCTCGCCCCTCTGGCCCCGGGTGACTGTGGGGCCCTCCTCAGCCAAATGCAGACAGAGGAGGCCCCCTAACCATTGGGGGTTATGGGGCGCCTGGGTGGCTCCGTCGGTTAAGCATCCAACTGTGGCTCAGATCATGATCTCGCGGTTCGTGGGTTCGAGCCCCACGTTGGGCTCTGTGCTGACAGCTGGGAGCCTGGAGCCTGCTTCGGATTCTGTGTCTCCCTCGCTCTCTGCCCCTCCCCTGCTCGTGCTGTGTCTCTCTCTGTCTCTCAAAAATGAATAAAGGTTAAACAATAGATAGATAGATAAATGCTTCGGTTACACGTGTCCAGTGATGACCAGACCAACCCAACTCGCTGTTTTTCGTTTCTTGGCAATGTTTAGGAATCAGGAGAATTCATGTTAAAATCCAGACTTTCAGCTTTTCTTTGAAAGCTAGGTCTGACAACACCGGGACAGCATAACGGGGCAGCAAGTGGGCTAGAGCAGCAGCTGTCCTCGGTGAACAGGACAGGGGTTCTCCAGAACCACCGGGTCCCCACCTGCCAGGCCATCGATACGATGCATCTGTGCAGTGGGAAGCCCCCTCGAAAAGGGCCCCCAACGATCCCCACCTCCCATGTTGGGCTCTGAGGGCACCATGACTCAGTGCTCAGACCCATGACTCCTGAAGGCCAGGTGAGGATAATGAGGATGAGGACGGAGGCGAGGACGACGGAACATCCGCGAGGAGCTGGGTTCTGAGCCAAACACTGTGCAGGGATGGTCTCCTAGTGTCCCCACAACTGCCCCCTGAGGAGGGTGCTGCTACGCTTCCCATCTTCCAGCTAAGTAAGCTGAGATTCGGAGAGGTTAAGTGGCTTGTGTAAGGTCCACACAGCCGGGGAATGGAAGGGCAGTGTTCACAGTGTCCACGCCCCCAGGTTCTGCTCTGCCCCTCCCCATCCCGGGTGAGCTCTGTGGACGTCCCATCACCGGACTCTGTGCGGGAGGACACAAAATCCCGGGTCGCCCTGATGAGCCCTGGCCCTTCTCTCAGCCTCGGGGGCCCGGACCCAGGCCCTGACTCACTCTGCCAGCAGCCGTGCCAGCGGTGCAGGGCGCCCCGGACCAGTGTGCGACCCCGGGCCCGAACGCACCGCTCCGCCTGCAGCCTCTGCGCCAGCCGCCGCCGCCACAAGCCCAGCGCGGCCCTGCAGCTCCGATCCCAGGCCCAGCCAACAGCCAGCTCTCTCTGGGCCCCTTGGGCTGTTGCCCAGTGGCTCCAGCCTAGAAGGATGCTAGGAAGCAGAGAGCCCACCCTGAGGATGGGCACGGCCACCCCAGGCTCTCCCAGCCCTCCCCTCCGTCGGGAGCTTCAGGTGACTCTTCTCCCTGTTTCCATCCTGGGGGAGGGCGGGCTGCTGGGGGCCGGACCGCTCAAACGCTACTCTGAGTGTCACGGTGACAGGCGGTAGGGATAAAATGGGATCCCGGACCCCAGCGCCAAGTCCTGGGGCTCAGCCACTGGTGACAAACATTGCTATGTGCCAGGTACTGTGCTAGGGGATTACAGGCCCCTACCTTGTCGATTCCCATTGGAGTACTATTATTATCCCTGAACAGATGGAGAGACGGAGACTCAGAGGGGTTAAGCAACTTGCCCAAGATCACACAGCCAGCCAGCAAGGGGCAGAGCTGGGATTAGAACCCAGGCAGACCGACCCTTAATTAAGCATCGTGCTACGAATGAATAAATGAATGAGCCACAGCTACGAAGTCTCTGGGAGAAACGATTACCCCGTAGAGTGCCTCAGGCCCCCTTCCCTGTCAGCAGGGCAGGCCAAGAGGGCAGGAGACGTCCAGAGGATCTGAGTCTGGGGGTGTGAGATGGGAGCCCTCTAGGATGCAGACCCCAAAGGGATGCAGCGGTGAAGGGCAAGGACTGATGGGAAGGGGGGTGGGAGACAGGATGTCTATGGAGTGGTGGGCAGCATGGCTCATCCATCAAGGGGAGGGGTCCCTACCGCCTCCGAAGAGTACACCGGTGCCACCTCGCTGCCCTCCGGGACTGCTGTGCCCGCACGTGCCAGAGCAGAAGGCACCGCCTCTTCTGCTGCCGCCCAGCTGCCCACACAAAGCTCAGCCGGAGCGTCTCCAGGAGGGTGGGGGCCCCGGAAACCTGGGGAAGGAGGGATGGAGTCCTGGATCCCCGGGCCCCTGCTCCGTCCCCACCCTCTCCTCCCACCTGCCACCCTAGCCCATCCCCACCCCCGGCCCCTCACCTTCTCTAGTGAGCTTCGGGGTGTGCTGCAGCCCAGCAAGTCCTCCCCGCCCGGGATGCTGCCCAGGAGCTCCGGGGCCAAGGTGGTCCTGGCACTGTCTGATGGGGTGCCTGGACCCCAGGCCCTCAGGCACCAGCCCTTCAGGATACGCCGAATCATCTGCTGCCGCATGCCCTGGAGGAAGGAGCTACAGGAAGGGGCAGGTGAGTCCCAGGGCCCCAAGCAGGTCCTACCCCCCAGCTGGGTCCCTGCAAAAGTGCTGAGCTGGAAGGGAGCCACCTCGTGCCAAACAAAGGCTAGAGCACCACCTCTCAAGCCAGCTGCACGTGGGACTCTTGGGGAGTCCTGGGAAGTACTGAGGCCCATTGGGATCCCAGCCCCAGAGTCTCTGACTTAACAACCTAGGCGCGGCCTGGGCTTCCTAATTTTCCCATAGCTTCCAGAGTGACCCTCGTGAGCCTCTCGGGCTGAGACCACTGCTACGCCTGCATCACCTGGCTGATCCCTGCCACACTCCTGATGGGTACGGAGCTGCACCCCAGGCCCCAGGCCCCCAGATTCAAGAGGCCACAGGTATAACCACTTCTGCCGCTGCTCAGTTAGGAAGACAGGGCAACTGAGGCCTGGTGAAAGGTCATTTCCCCAAACTCCAAATAGCAGAAGACGTGGGTTCCATATACTCATTTTATTTTCTTTCTTTTCTACAATTATTGTAATGTTTATTTATTTTTCAGAGAGGGTGTGTGTGCACATGCGCAAGTGGGGAAGAGGCAGAGAGAGTTGGAGACAGAACCCCAAGCAAGCTCTTCGCCGTCGGCACAGAGCCCGACGTGGGCCTTGAACTCAGAGAGATCTGAGCCGAAATCAAGAGTCGGACGCTTAACCAGCCGAGCCACCCAGGCACCCCCAAATACTCCTTCTAGGTCACAGGGTAGCCCCAGCCATGTTGTAGATAGATATGGACTGCTCCCTGATGCCCAAAGGGTAGAGGATGGACTGGAGGAGGGAAAGCTGCCTTCTGGGAGATCACGGTGAACTGACTTTCCCGAGAGTTCTAGGGGTACATTACAAGAGACTGAGGGTCCCAGTGGACCAAGCGGGTGGGGGGATAATGGATGCTAGGCATGTGGCGTTCAGTGACAGAATTCTTATCCCTACAACTGTTGGTTTACGTTCCACCTGTCGTATCATCGATGCAGCTGGTCCCTCCTGACCCCCTCCACCCCCCTCACCCACCGCGACCATCCCGGGGACCCTGAATCCCGGCCGCGACTGTCTTGTGGACAAGCAACGGGGGCCTTCTTGCTCCTACTTCACAACGTGATTTAGAGCAAGCTGTTCGACCCGCGGAGCCTCAGTTTCTCTAACTGTATAATGAGGCAGATGGGGGCACTTACTCCCTTACAGGATTTTTCCCATGCCTCTGACGTGTCAGACACTTGCCAGGCACTGGGGGACAGAGGTGAGACACACACGGTTCCTGCCACCCGGGGGGCTCCCACCCGGCCGGGAGACGAGCAAGAAACCGACCTCCCTCATCAGGGTTCCAGCCCCTCGGGGAGAAGTCTGTGTTTGTGTCCCCTGCTACCCCGTGGCTCCTGCAGCTCTCTGCTCCAGGTCCCTGGGCCACCTCCCCCCAGTCCCACACCTGCTGGGAACCACAGTGTGCCACGAGGAAGAGCGGGGTCTGGCCTGTTCCCTATGGGGCACTCCTGCCAGTGCTGGGCACTGCTCACGTGCCCACCCTGTACGCATCCCCAGGCCCAGCCCCGGGCCACAGGCTCGCAGACACCTACTCAGCCTTCCGACGCTGGGAGAGCCTCGTCCTCCAGAGCAGCAGCGCCCGGCGGAGGGCCAGTCTCCGGCAGGCTTCCCGCAGGGAGCTGCCACCCTGCACCTGGGCCATCGTCCCCAGGCCTTGGGCTGTGGCCACGCCAGGGGCTGAGCTGCAGAGGGCCACGTTCCCTGAGAAGCAGTCGAGGGATGAATCAGTCCCGTCCCCAGTGACCTCCTTCCACCCAAATCTGTTGGTGGAACCCACGGCAGTCACAGAGGCTGTCACAGCGGCTGCTGCCTCACCTCCCCCTGCCCCTCCTGAGGACCCTTCCCTTCCCAGGCACTGCCTCCTCCCACTGCCTCCAAATCCTCCCCTCAAAGGCCCCATCTTTCCCTTTCAGATTTTGGGGTGGGGGACAAGGTCTGTGTGTCCCCCAGACCAGGAGCTTCCTGAGAGCAGGGACCACATCCTCCTCTGGTAGAAGACAGAACAAAGTCCCTTGTCCAGAGAAGCTCACGACTGGGGGTGAGAATGGGGCCCAGCCACAGCCTGCCCACTCCAGGGACCCCGCCTGGACCCTCCCGCGCCCGTCAGACTGCACCCCCCCCCCAGAAAGCTCCCTGCGTCACCATCCCCCATCCCAAGAAGCCATCGGTTCAACTGGGGCCCATCACAGACGGAGCTTAGGTGACGCTGTTTGCTGGGGTGGGAGGGAAAGGGAGCCCCTCCGCCCGCCACTCGCTTGCTCACCTGCCTTCTGCCGGCAGAGGGACAGCTGGGTCACCTTCGCTCCATCTGAGGCCTGGAGCTGCTTCATTCGCACCCACTGCTGCAGACATATCCTCAGGGTCCTGGCCCGGCGGTGAGCCAGGCGGTCCCGGTACCGGGCCCCTCTTTGCACAAACTGCTGCCAGGCCCCAAAGCACCTGGGGAGCCGAGAGAAGGTGCTGGTACTAAGAGCGATGATTGCAGCAACAGCCGCCTGCCCCACACCGCCTCACCTCTCAGAGCCTCAGGCTTCCCGTATGTAAAATGGGGCAGCTGTAAGGACTTACTGCGCCACCTGCTCAGGCCGCCACACCCGGGCCTCTGGGTGCCCGGATGGCCTTGGCAGCCTCCTGCCCGGCCCCCTGCAACGGCTCTCCAGACAGCCGCTGCTCAGTTGCCAGAGTGATCTTTTTCAAATCTCAAACGCGGTCAATCTCGCTCCCCTGCTGAAATCGTCCGGTGACTGCCCCCTCGCTCTTAGGACAAAATGTCAGCTACTCTGCACGGCCCACAAGGCCGCACAAGGTCTGGCCCCGGCACGGCCCCCACCCTGGACCGCGGGGCTCCAACTTGACTGGTGTCCTTTGCGCTTCTCATGCTCCTCCGTCACAGGCCTTTGCCTGTGCTGTTCCCTCGCCTGGCGCTCTCCTGCCGGCTCTCCCTCAACTAACCGGCCAAGCACCCAGCCTCACGTCTCCGCTGAACCCCAGTCTAGCTCAGCAACCTTCACTCAAAGATCTCATGGAAAACTGCACTTGGCGGTGTGTGTGTGGAGGGAGGGGGGATGCCTGGGTGGCTCAGTCGGTTAAGCATCCAACTCTTTTTTTTTTTAATGTTTATTTTTGAGAGACAGAGCACGAGTGAGGAAGAAGCAGAGAGAGAGGGAGACACAGACTCCAAAGCAGGCTCCAGGCTCTGAGCTGTCAGCACAGAGCCGGATGCGGGGCTCGAACTCACCAACCGGGAGATCGTGCCCTGAGCCAAAGTCGGCCGCTTAACTAGCTGAGCGCCCCAGCATCTGACTCTTGATTTTGGCTCAGGTCACGACCTGGCAGGCTGTGGATTCGAGCCCCACTTTGGGCTCTGCACTAACTGTGGAACCTGCTTGGGAGTCTTGCTCTCTCTTTCTCTGCTCCTTGAGCTCTCTCTCAACAAACAAACAAACAAACAAACTTAAAAATATATATATGAAAAATGAAAACCGCACTGGGGGGACATGCAGTCAGCAGGATGCAGACATCGACGGGTTAACTCTATTGGACCAGCGGCCTGGTTTCCTCAACAGATAAACTGCAGAGAAAAAAACTAGGGGGGACCCCATAATAAGGGGCGCCTGGGTGGTTCAGTCAGTTAAGCATCTGACTCTGGATTTCGGCTGAGGTCATGACTGCAGGGTCGTGGGAGAGAGCCCGGAGTCAAGCTCCATGGTAAGTGTGGAGCCTGCTAAAGATTCCAGCCAACTTTAACATGTTGCCTTTCTTTATTTTTTGAAGGCAATAGATCATATCTTAAGTGAATCTAATGAACACTGCAAATTCTAACACCTATTTTATGTTATTTTTAACGTTTATTTATTTAGTTTGAGAGAGAGAAAAAAGCACGAGTTGGGGACGGGCAGAGAGAGAGCGAGGGAGAGAGTGAGAGAATCCGAAACAGGCTGTCCCTGTCAGCTTGGAATCCAACCCAGGGCTAGAACCCACAAACGGTGAGATCATGACCTGAGCTGAAGTTGGAACTGAGCCACCCAGGCCCCCCCCCCAATATCTATTTTAATTCTTCAAGTACTCCAAAGAGAAAATATTAAATTTAATGTTTCAACAACTAGTATTTTCTATAAGTAGTCTGTGGGCTGTCAGAAAAAAAGTCCCCATTAATCAAGCACTATTTGGGTACAATAGAAGGAAAAGAAACTGATTCTTTAAAAACACAGTTTGGAAAAAAAAAATAATTAAAATAAATAAATAAATAAATAAATAAAAACACAGTTTGAATGAATGCCGGCCTCTTCTGGGTTGTCATTTAGGAAGCTGGACACATATTCTGGTGAGTGACCACCCCCTCAAAATATTTTGTATTTCTTATTTTGGGATCGTTTCCAAAGACTGTAACATGTGGACTTTATTTAGATCCCAGTTCAAAGAAACTATAAGAGAATGCATACCTATAAAAAACAATTGAACATTTGAATGCTGACCAGATATTCTCTGGTGTTAAGGAATGACTGTCCATTTTTCGGGGTGATCGTGGCATTGTGGTTATGTCATTGAAAAGAGTCCCCATCTTTTAGAGATGCTACAGAAGTACTTACAGATGAGACGCTATGATGTGGGGGACCTGCTTTAAAATAACATAGGGGGAAACAGTTGGGGTACAGATAAAATGAGTTTTTAGGAGGTGATTTTCTTGCAGCTGGGTGATGGGGACCCTGGGGTTTAGTATCTATTCTAATTTTTAAATTTTATTTAAAAATTTATTTTTTATTTTTATTATTTTATTTTTGAGACAGAGAGAGACAGAGCATGAGCAGGGGAGGGGCAGAGAGAGAGGGAGACACAGGATCCGAAGCAGGCTCCAGGCTCTGAGCTGTCAGCACAGAATCCGACGCGGGGGCTCAAACTCACAAGTCACAAGATCATGGCCTTGAGCCAAAGTCAGACACTCAACCAACTGAGCCACCCAGACACCCTCTCTCTCTCCTTTTGTATAAGATGTAAATGTCCCATAATAAAAGGTTAACCAGAGAAAACCCCTCTTACAGATCTGTGTTCCTTCCTTTCGCAACACTGAACTCAGCGGGACTGGAGCACACCCTCTGTGACTGCCATGGTTCCTCCAGGGTGGCGGGGGGCAGGACCACCACTGAGCTTTGCTTTGGACCAAATCCCAGAGTTCCGGGGAGGTGCCTTCGGCTCTCAGCAAACCGCAGCTGTTTTCATTTCTTATTTTTATCACTGTTTCTGGATACCAGGAGTCAAGAACGGACTCAAACGGTACCTCCCAGCTGCGTCCCAGCCTCTGCGTCCAGGAGAGGGGTCCCCACTCCACATTCTTCCCCTTCTCCCTACCTGCCGAGCCAGGCTCTCTGCTGCTGGGTGTCCAGAGAGGCCATCTTGGGTGCGTCTGCAGCATGAGAGCACCAGGCCTGGGGGGGTCTCCCCTTCCTCTGAGTCCTCAGCGTGGCCCGGGAGGCCTCTCCCTGGACCCTCCTCTCCTGCCTGGCCCATTCCTTCTGATGGCACCATAAGAGGAAGCCTGGAAAGCGAGGAGAGAGAGCAAGAAGAGAGAGTGAGTGAGTGGGGAGACTCAGGGACAGGAGGCGGCCATGTTGCTCCCCATCTCTGGACCTCAGTTTCCCTGTGAGTGAGGGATGTCTGAGGGACTTCCTGGTTCTACCATGCAAGCCTGGGCTGGACCCGAACTAGCATCGGTGGCACCAATGCAGGACGTGCGCCTCTCATACTGCGTGTCCTCCAGCTGGCCACTTAACTTCTCTGTGCCTCAGTTCCCCGTCCGTAAACTAGGCACAGTGCCTCGCCCGGGTCCCCCAAGGCTCACATGAGATCATGTCCAAAAAGCCGTCTGAGTAGATGCTCAGCAGACCTTCGCTCAGGACCCCCTGCCCTGCCCAGTGTGGGGGCTCAGCTCCCTCTCCCCTGCTTCCCCTGCAGGCCCATGGCTCACCAGCCAGTTGCTGCAAGGCCTGAAGCATCTGTACTTCTCCATCGCCTCCATCTGGTCCCGGCCAGGCTCCGGCCTCCTCCCTCTGACTCCCTGGACTGAGAGTAAAGTTGCCCAGAGAGAAACCGATGCCCAGGCATCAGAGGGAGAGCGCACAGTCCCAACCCGGCCACCCTGAGGATGCGCTGAGCTGGCCTTCCCCCACCCCCGTCTCATTTCACCCCGATTATCTAAGCAGTCTGCAGGGAGGTTCTGTTTCTGCTCCCTTCTCTTCAGTGCTATTTGGGCTCTTGCAACAAACGTGTGTTAAAATAAATGTTATCAGCGGGGCGCCTGGGTGGCTTAGTTGGGGGGTTCGAGCCCCGCGTCGGGCTCTGCGCTGACGGCTCGGAGCCTGGAGCTTGCTTCGGATCCTGTGTCTCCCTCTCTCTCTCTCTGCCCCTCCCCTGTTCACACTCCGTCTCTCTCTCTCTTAAAAATAAACATTAAATAAATAAAATAAAACAAATGCTATTGGAATAATGATGTCAAGCACATCTAGTTAATTTGCAAACGAGGAATAAAAACAAACCAGTACACCCCTATGGTGGAAGATTGAGGGAAGAGAGAAGAAAAGAGTCAACTTGAATTCCACCGCTCAGGAGATAAGCACAACCTGCTTATCTTAGCATGTTTTGGGGGGGGGTGTGAAATATTTACTTATGTTCATTTTTTTTTTTAATTTTTTTTCAACGTTTATTTATTTTTGGGACAGAGAGAGACAGAGCATGAACGGGGGAGGGGCAGAGAGAGAGGGAGACACAGATTCCAAAGCAGGCTCCAGGCTCTGAGCCATCAGCCCAGAGCCCGACGCGGGGCTCGAACCCACGGACCGCGAGATCGCGACCTGGCTGAAGTCGGACGCTTAACCGACTGCGCCACCCAGGCGCCCCTACTTATGTTCATTCTTAACAGCAGTAAAATACACCAAACATAAAACTTAACCACCTTAACCATCTCTGAGTGAGCAGTTCCATAGCGCTAACTCATCGAGCAACAGATTTTTCCTTCTGTACTGTTTCACGTGCAGAAAACATATCTTACACACTATTTTCATTCTCCGCCCCCCCCCATTTAACGTCATCATAACCATTTTTCCTCGTCAGCAAAAATTCTACGCAAATACCCGTGAAACTACTTCTAGGAAGGGGGTTACATGGGGAGAGGGATGAAACTTTCAACCATTTGGAATGTTCTTCAAAGCAAGCACGCATGACTGTTAAAATTAGAAATAACACCAATAAAAGACACTAGATGCGAAAAATTTACCAAAAAAGAACGGGGAGAAAATTTTAAAGTCTTGACAAACGTCACACGGAACGGTCGCCAAATGCTCATCACGTTGTGAAACCGTAATTTTCTCAATCGCTGTCGGGCATTTAGGCTGTTTTGAGGTTTTTACTAGTATAAATAATGTTGCAGTGGACATACTTGCGCAGAGATCTTTGTCCACATCTGCTGGTGTCATCCTCATTCTCTTGTGGGGGAGTCGAGAAGGGGACACTGAGGCAGGAAGCGGGGGGAGGGAAGGCCACCAGCACCGCCCAGGCCACACTGACCAACTGACCACTGGGGTGTCCCAGACTACCTGCTTCTCCAGGCAGGGTCTGCCCCTGGCTCCCTTCCTGAGGGGCTCTGGCCTTGGCCCGTCCCAGACGGTGGGGATCCCGGCCCAGCCTGGACGCGGGGCTGCCTTTGCTTCTGCTGCAGAGTCTGGTTTCTCCACTGGGGCAAGAGAGAAGGGAAAGAAGGATGTGGGCCATAGCCTCAAATGTGCCCCAATGGTGGGCAGGAGTGGGACATTTCTGTGAGACTCCAAAGTCTCCGGTCTTAACCTATAGACTACCTTGGGAATTAATGAACGCATGGAGAAATGCAGCGCTTTCCTTGGGGGGCAAAACCTGGAGCTGGGCCCTCCCAGAGCACTCCTTTCCCAAGGAGGGAAGACCACAGACGTGCCCTCCCAGTCCTGGCTGGCTAACGGTTAGAAAAACATAGCAGCTACTCATCTGGCAGAGTGCTTGCTATGTGCTAAGTAGGGTCCTAGGTCCTTTGTATTTATTAATTTAACCTCACAACAATCCCGAGAGGCATGTACTATTATTTTTATCCCATTTCGTGGCTAAAGACATGAAGGCACAGAGAGGTTAAGTAACCTGCCCAAAGCCACGCAGCAAAAAATTTGTGGAAAAAAGAAAGTAGCGGAGGCTGGATTTGAACTCGGGCAGAGCTGGGTCACGTGTCTGGGCGGGCCACCATCCGCTGTACTGCTGATCACTCAGGAGGTATAAAACAGGTGGCCTCCTCCCCAGACATACCAGCCTTTCGTCACCTCCCCACGGCCCAACCTGGAGGCCCCGGACCTTTCGGAAGCTCTGGGCCAGCAGGGCCTGAGTGTGTCGCTTCCATGCCACCTCCAGCTGGGCCTCCCGGAGCCGCAGTGCCCACCGAAGCGCCCGCAGGCCCCTGCACAACAGCCGGCGGCGGCCCAGGGCCACCGCCGCAGCCACGGCCCGTCGCTTCCGCACCCGATGCCACCAGGCTCTGAAACATCTGAAACACCCCCCAGCAGGGACAGGGTGAAGGAAGTCCCCTCCCCGCTTAAGTCCTGTGTGGATCTGCCCCCGCCCAGGGCCTGCCCTCCAGCAGGGGCTCGTCTCCACTGGCCCAGGCAACTTGGAGAGCAGCTGTCCACCCCCCTCCGCACCCCCACAGCCCATGGCCTCACCGGGCCGTCCCGGACTCCAGGCTCCCAACGTTTCGGGCTTTGTTCTTGGAAAGCAAAAGAACAGGACGAGGTTCTCAGGCTGAAGAGCAAGCAGGGCGGGACACCAAGCCTGCCTGTCCCCGGCCTCCCTTCCTCGGGGCGGGGAGCGTAACAGGCGAGCGGTGGCCAGCCGGCAAAGAGAATTCCTGGGAGCACTCCTGAGGTCCCCCGGCTCCCCCGCCCGGCCTCCTCTGGCCTCTACCTGCAGGGCGCTCCTTGCTGGGGCTGCATCTGGTGGGCAGGAAGCTGTCCTCTCCTCCTCCTTGCCGACCAGCTCCTGCAGGGCCACCTCCCTTCCTTCCTGCCCAGGTGGGCCGCCCCGGGCAGCACCGGAGCAAGCTGCAGAGCAGGGTCTGGCTTCCCTGTTACCCACCCCTGGAGGGAGCCGGGGGTCCCTCTTCGGCCTGCTGCCATACGTAGGCCCCGGGGAGAAGTTCTCTCCTTGCCTCGCGGGGTTGGCCAGAAGGGCCCCCTGCTTAGGGTCGAGGAAATCCCCTGTCGGCATCCTCAGCGTGGCCTCCGGTGACGCAGGCTTACTGCTTGCCCGACCGCCCGAGAGGCCAGCCTGGGCCCCCTGTGTCCCTGGGAAATCCGCAGTTTCCCTGAGGCCTCGCACGGGTTTCTCCCTCCCCTCCCAGGAAGCAAGAACAGGCTGGCCGGGCTGGCGGTGGGCAGGGAGGGCCCGGCCACTGCTGGTCCAGGGGTCCCGGTGAGCAGGGCCTGGGGGTTCCTGGGAGGCCCGGCACCCGAGACGGGCTACCTCGTGCTCCAGGTGTCGCACAGAGGCCAGCAGCTGGTGGATGGCAGTCTGGGATGGGGCCCGAGCCTGGCTCTGGACCGGGACAGTCAGGTCCTCCAGGGTGAGGGGCTCCCCCATGAGCCTAGGGGGCCAGTTCCCCAGGACACACCAGGGTCCGGAGCCTGGAAGTGTGTGCCCACTGAGAAAGGCGAAGCCTGCAGCGGGCTGGACGTCTGGGCAGGGGGTGTCTGTGCCCAGCCACCGGGACTGTCTCAGGCTGGAGGGTGGGTTAGCCAGTGACGCTCGGGATAGAGGGCTTCCCTGGGGTATCGGGTGGGGCCAGAAGCTGCCCTGAAGCTCTGAGCGGAGGCGGGGGCTGAGGTGACTCCTGCCTTCGGCCAAGCTGGTCCCCCTTATGCTCAGGTTACTCTGCTGGACGACAAGCTCTCGGGCTCTCCCCTGGGGCCTGCCGGCCGGGGTCTGCAGGTTGCTCTGCTGTTGCAAGCCTGAGTTCACCAGCCGGCCAGTTGCATCCTTCAGGACGAGGCTTGCGCCGGCCAGGTTGGTCTGGACCCGGCAGGGCTCCTGGCGCCGCTCTGCCCCTGGGGAGCGTATGGTGGCAGGCCCTTCCCTCTCAGCCGGGCACTCGCGCACCCACCGGCCATGTCCGCTGCCCTGGCCGACACCTCTGCTCTTCGGAAATCTCCGTCGCTCTTAAGAGAGGACAGAGTCGTGAGCCGAGGGCGGACGCAGTGGTCAGTGCTCGGGTGGGTTGGGGGGAGCGGGTCAGAGACAGGATGCCAGGCAGGAGGGGGCCAGGACTGACGGGTGGTCTGACTCGGTGCCTGGCTGCAGGGAGCAGGGCTGGGGTGCGAGGGGGGAGGAGGGCAGAGGGAAGCAGGGGGACAGTAAAGAGGCTGTTGAGGGCATCCCAGGTGAGAGAGGGCAGGGCTGGGGTCAGGGATGGGGGAGAGAAGGAGGTGGAAGCGGGTCTGCCGTGGAGGCTCGGGGCTGGGGGGCTGGGGGCCGTGAAGGAAAGAGAAGAATCAAGGATGACTGATTCCTGGCTTGGGCAGGGGTGATGGGCAAGCAGCGCGGGGGGTCAGGGCCAAGACCCACACAGCAAACAGCTGCAGGAGAGCTGCTCTGGGTGACTCAGGGTGGGGCTTAGTCTCCCCAGCTCCGGGGGCCATTCGTCAGCCAGAGACCAGGAAACGCCTGGGGACCTAGCAGCTATACTGGGCCATAGGAGGTGTGCGTTTGAAGACAGGAACTAAAGCCCAGAGAGGTTTGGCAACTTGCCCCACAGTCACGCAGCTAGGACTTGGAGAAACTGGCAGGTGCATCAGAATCTGAATTTGTCTGGGAGCGGCTTCCAGCCTTGGCTCTGTAGCCAAGCGCCTGAGCAGGGGGGTGGTGGTGGGGGAGCCAGGCCCACTCCTGGTCCTCCTCTTCCTGGCCTCACTTCCTGACATCCTGACTCTCCCTCCGTCCCAGGCTAGGAAGACTTCGTCCCGGCCCAGCTGGCCCTGTACGGTCAACCTCTGGAATTAGCGAGGCCCTGGGCTGGCCTGGCGGAAAAGAAGCTCTGGGCCAATAGCGAGAGGGGACCCTGTTCCTGCCACATCCAACCCAGACCCACCAAGCCTCTTGCCTGGCCTCAGGGGCGTCGCAGGCCTGGGGGGCACGTTCTCCTTGCGGCTGGCGTCGTGTCTCAGCTCCATGGATTCGAGGGCAAAGCCAAGGCGGAGGCGTCCTTGGTCCACACTAAGGCCAGCGGTCTGGCCTGTTTGATCTGATAGGTCCTGAAGGGCAAGGACAGGATGCCCAGCTCCCACCGGGCCACACCCCAGCCCTGGTCCACACCATACCCTTCGTCCGCACCTCTGCTTGCCCTGGGGCCCAGCCCCAGCTGTCCTGGTCAGGCCCCCATATCTCCACCTTCCCCTGATGATTTTCGAATGTCCTCCAGCACCCCCTCCTTCTAACACTGACCCCAGACCTCTCTGTGGCCCCTGCTTCCCAGACAGCTCTCCTGGGGTGGGGGGGGCTCTCTCAGACCACTTCCTTCCTTCTCCCCGCCGACCCCAAAACACTGCAGCCCAAAGCTGAACGGGACCGAAAACAGTCCAGGCCCCATCCCCTCGTTCCTTGAAGGTTTCAGCTCTGGCTCACTGTGGCAGTCGCCAACACACGCCTCAGTCCTTGGCGATCTCACCGTCCACATGGCTGATGCCTCTCACTCCTGGCCTGCGGAGTCCTTGACCTCTTCCTTTCCTGCCATCTTGCCCTTTGTCCCACCTCAGCCATCCACTCCCCTGTTGCCCCCAGGCTCTAGCATCCTAAATAACTGTACCTGCTCCAGTTCTGGAGCCCACCCCCACCTTCTAGTGCCCCATGCCGGTGGTCTTTCCCCCATCAGGCCCCATCCTCTGGCCCCACCACCTCTGACTGTCCCTTGCTGCTTGCTGTCTCTCCCTTCCCTCCGCGTAAAAACACCCGTTCGCACACCTCGCCCCTGGACTGCGCCCCTCCTCTCTCTGCACAACACTGATGACTGGTTTTCACCCTACTGCTGCACCGACAGCCTCGCTCCAAATGATCGCCTTTGATCCCACGTGGGTGCAAAGGCTGCTGGAGAATGAGACTAGTTCCCTCCCCCCTCCCTCCTAGACGCCAATTCACACTTTCCCCTCTGTCCTCAAACCCCTGCCACCTCTTCTCCCCTCCCCTCTCCCCCCAGCAGACCTTACTTTCTGTTGCACTCACAAAATAGGGCAACAGAAGAGAAATGCCTCTGTGTTCCTTCCTGGTCAGCTTCCAGGACACAGCCTCCCCCCACCTGCCCTCCCCCCAACTCCCCGCTCCATCCCGTGCGGTCCTGTTCCCAGGCTGACCTTCCCCTGCATTCTGGGGGCCATCCCATCTCACCTCCCCAAGGAAAGCACCCAGAGCCACCACTGGCCTCTGAGGTGCCATTCTGGGCATCAAGACAGGCACCCATGACCCCCACAGCCCCACGGCAGACTCAGGCCTGAACCTGGACACAGAGCTTGGGGGGTGGGACACAGGCTATGGTGGGTCAGGGCCATGTCCTTGCTTCCAGAAACCACTCCCCCATCAGTACTTCCCCCTTTTTTACAAGGTCATTCCCATGAGCACTTAAGCAGGCGGTAATTTCTTCCAACTTTATAAAACAGAAAGCAGGGGCGCCTGGGTGGCTCAGTCGGTTAAGCATCCAGCTTCGGCTCAGGTCACGATCTCATGGTCCATGAGTTCGAGCCCCGCATCGGGCTCTGTGCTGACAGCTCGGAGCCTGGAGCCTGCTTCAGATATTCTGTCCCCCTCTCTCTGTGCCCCTTCCCCACTCGCGCTCTGCCTCTCTCTCAAAATGAAATAAAGGTTAAAAAACAAAATTAAAAAAAATTAAAAACAGAAAGCAAAACCCCCACCCCCACCCCCACCCTTCTTGAGCCTCAGGTCCCAGGTCATCTCTCCCAAGTCCCCCTATTTCTCTCCCATCTCCAACTGCTGGCCTCGCTGCAATCGGCACCCCACCCCCACCTGCCCGAGGCTGCTTTCCTCCAGGTGATCCCCGAGACATCACACCCCTGGCCGGCCCTGGGTTCTCTTAAGGCAGCAGCAACAGCAGGACAGTTGTCACTCACTCATCTTCCTGGGACCCCTTGCTTCCCTGACTCCAGGATGCTCCCTCCTGGGTATCGAACCAGACGCAAAGGGAGTCACTTATATCAAGAACAGAATGGAGACAGGTCAACGCAGGTGCATAAAGGACACTTAACCTAACCTTACAGGAACTCACAGCTCTTCTCAGAAATCAGCAGAGGTCACCAGCCACTCCCCCAACCACCAAGTCTGTTCATGCCTGTTCAAGTCTCTCTGGATGTCCTTGTCCCCCTGACTTAGCCACCCTGATCCAAATAAAAATGACCACTAGACACCCAACCAGCTCTAAAAGCCAGATCACTTCTGTATTTATCCCATAAAAACCCTTTACGAGCAATCGGAACTCCTTGCTTCCTGAGCCCTGAGTTTCCTGCCTTGCAGGTTGAGAGCCTTGCAATTACTCAGGCTTCCTGCTTTTACTCGATATGCTGAGTTTGGCCTTTGACTGGGTTTCCTTTCCTCCCTCCTGCCTGCCAGCTCCTTCCCAGTCACCTCTGCTGGTTCCTCCTTTGCTGAGCTCTTGCCTTCAAGGTCCCACAGCAGGGTGCCTGTTACGTAAGTAAAGTTGTCTTGGAACACAGCCACATCTAGTGGTTTAATGGCTTGTCTCTGGCTGCTTTCTTGATCCAATGGCAGAGGAGTTGCAACAGAGACCTTATGGGCCTCAAAGCCTAAAGCATTTACTCTTAGGCCTTTACAAAAGTTTTCTGATCCCTGTCCTGCATCATCTGGCCCTCAGTTACCTTATCGACCTCACCCCTAGACCCCCTTGCTCTCTCTGCAACAAACACACCAGCCTCCTTGCTGTCCTTCAAAAATGCTGTGCATGTTGCCGCCCCAGGGCCTTTGCACTTGCTGTCCCCGCTGCCTAGAACTGTCTCTCCCTCTCTCCTTCAAGGCCTGCCTCAAACGCAGCAGTGAGCCCTTCCATGACTGTTCTCCCAGACTTTAGCACCCTCTCCACTCTGTCCTTTCTTTACCCTTCGTGGTTTTTCTCCATGACTTGCCACCACCTAACGGACTAAAGAAAGTATTGTTTGCTCCTATCCCTCCAGGGGTCTATGAGCCACTGTTATTTTTTTTTTCCCCTGCAGTATTGGCAGCACATGCAATAGTGCTGGGCACATAACAGGGGCTTCTACACCGTGTAAAACGAGCGACTGACCGTGGTAAACATCACGCAGCTTTAGGAGACACCCTGTCATTTAACCCTAAGAACTAGAGATGAGGAAACTGGAACTTAAAGGG
Source organism: Felis catus (assembly GCF_018350175.1). NCBI lineage: Eukaryota > Metazoa > Chordata > Mammalia > Carnivora > Felidae > Felis > Felis catus. The sequence goes on along the minus strand of NC_058375.1, from coordinate 8,574,007 downwards.
GCTCCGTGCCCGGCCCAAAGCCTATAGCTCAGTGGCTGCAGAGGGGCCACGGATGGAGGAGGGGCTAATTCCAGGCGCATGCTCATAACCAAGACCACCTGCCCCCCACCTCTTTCCAAAGGAGATCTCAAGCAGCTCAACCCACAATATCCCTACCTTTAGTGTCCCCGCCCCGTGGCTGGGTTCATCTGTTCATCTGCGTGCTCCTCACTCCCACCCTCTGCTCCCTGGCTACCCACCCCCATCCCTGTCCAGTTAGGGACATCAGAGCCTCCCTCCTCTTCCCCCCAAAGAACCGGTGGTCAGTGCTCCTGGCCTCTGGGACCCGTCCTCCGGGCGTCTGTCTTCCTCAGGTCCTCCGCCTGGTCCGGTTTGAACCTGGAGGGGACCTCCCGCGAGGGCTAACGACCCAGGCGGGTAGGGCGCGGGGACGTCAGAGAACTCGCGGAGCCCGGGGCGCGCGCGGGCGGTTCCATGAGTCGCGAGCGTGGCCGCAGGTGCCCACGGCGTGGGCTACAGGGCACGAGCCGAGAGCGTGCTCCTCCGCCAGAGTCTCGGCTCCGCCCCTCATCCGGGGACTGAGATCCAGCCTCGCGGCTTCGTGCAAGTGGCTGGCGTGCGGAAGACAGGCCAAGCTGGCCTTGGCCGTGTACCGCTGAACCCGCCCGGAGTGCACCCTCCCCACTCCTCCAGTGCCTCGCGAGGCCCGGTCCCCCTGCCCTCTAGGCATTTTCCACCTGCGACCTTTGCCCATGCTGTTCCCCGGGAGTCCTGCCTTGCCTTTCCACCCTCAGTCCAGATTTCATGCTTTCTCCTCCCCGAGATGGGAGGGCAAAGAGCCCTCGGCCTCCGGGCAGGTGACCGGTGACTTACCTGGGTGCTGCAGTTGTGTGCCTGAGGCAAGTCCTTCGATTCTCTGACCCTCAAGCTTCCCATCTGCAAAAAGGGTGTGGTAACACCTCCTCTACTATCTCACAGGTTTGACGTGAGAACGTAATGCCAAAGAGCTTCTTAAAGTCTAAAGCAATTCTTAAAGGAGGGGGTATTTATTACTTCCTGAGTCGGTGTATCCGACATTTCTTCCTAAACCTGGTGGATGGAATGTTATTTAGATCTTGGTGTTCTTTGATCTCAAGTAGTGCTTTATGCCTTAAAGGCAAGTTGGTCTGATACTAATTTAGTAAAGTTTTTTTAAAATTATTTTTTAATGTGTATTTATTTTGGGGGGAGAGAGAGACAGAGTGTGAACAGGGGAGGGGCAGAGAGTGAGGGAGACACAGAATCCCAAGCAGGCTCCGGGCTTAGCACAGAGCTCGAGGCTCCGCCCAGAGCCGGACACGTGGGACACAAACCCTCCAACTGAGAGATCATGACCCAAGCCCAAGTTGGACGCTTGACCAACTGAGCCCCCAGATGTCCCTAAAGTTGTTTTTTTTTTTTTCTTAAGATTTATTTTTAAGTAATCTCCGCACCCATCGTGGGGCTTGAACTCACAACCCTGAGATCAAGAGTCCTGTGCTCCACAGACTGAGCCAGCCAGGCTTTAACTTTTTTCATTCTTGTACTTTCAGCTTTCCTGTGTCCTTATATTTTAGGTGTGTCTTGTATTTATTTATTTTTTTAATTTTTAAATTTTTAATGTTTATGAGAGAGAGAGAGAGACACACACACACACACACACACACACACACACACGGAGTGTGAGCGGGGGAGGGGCAGAGAGACAGAGGGAGACAGAATCTGAAGCAGGCTCCAGGCTCAGAGCTGCCAGCACAGAGCCCGACGCGGGGCTCGAACTCACGAACTGTGAGACCACGACCTGAGCCGAAGTCGGACGCTTAACCGACTGAGCCACCCAGGCGCCCCTAGGTGTGTCTTTTATAAACACAATAGAGCTGGAAGTTCCTGGAAAATCATTTACAAGGTATGATCATGATGTGTATCTACGAAAACATCTATTTTTGTGTTAGCTAGTGGTCAGACTTCATGTTTCTTTCTTCTCCTTTCTTGCCTTTTGAAGAGTTGCTCACATAGCAACAACAAAAGAGTTGATCAAGGCTTTCTTTTTCCTCCTTTTTTGCCTCCAATGGTGTCTTGGAAATCACACATTCTACTTCTATTCTTTCGGTGGTTCTCCAAGACATTAATTTAACAAAGCCTAAAGTTAATCCAGTGTTTACTCTCCTTCCAGACAGAAAAGGTCTTTATTACACTTTGTCCCTGGTGAGCTCCTCCTGAAATATACCAGCATTTTTCTGAACACTAAACCACATGTTTACTGTTTCCTTTGTGTATGGCAGATCTTCCTCATGGAAAAATGTCTTTCTTCTACAAGAAGATTCTTCATACGTTTCTGTATCAAAGGTCTGTTTGTGATAAACCCTATTGTCTGTCATTTCTCTGAATGGGCCTTTATTTTTCTCGTTCCTGAAAGATAACTCCTAGTCCGCAATTTCAGGTTTATGTTATTTTTCACATCACTTTGAACATATCATTCCCTGTCTTCTGACTCCTTTGGATGCTGTTGAGACATCAGTTGCCAGTGTAATTGTCATTTCTTTTAGGACAACATCGTTTCTACCTGGTTGCTTTTGCGATTTTTGTTTTTTAATTAAAAATTTTTTAGGGGCACCTGGGTGGCTCAGTCAGTTAAGCATCCGACTTCGGCTCAGATCGTGATCTCACGATCTGTGACTTTGAGCCCCGCGCTGGGCTCTGCGCTGACAGCTTGGAGCCCGGAGTCTGCCTATGATTCTGCATCTCCCTCTCTCTCTGCCCCTCCCCTGCTCTCTCTCTCTCTCAAAAATAAATAAACATTAAAAAAATTGTCTTAATGTTTATTTTTGAGAGAGAGAAAGAGAGAGGATGTGCACAGGCAGGGGAGGGGCAGAGAGAGAGGGAGACACAGAATCTGAAGCAGGCTCCAGGCTCTGTGCTGCCAGCACAGAGCCCAATGTGGGGCTCGAACTCATGAGCTGTGAGATCATGACCTGAGCCAAAGTCGGACGCTCAACCGACTGAGTCACCCAGGCGCCCTGATAATGTTTTATAATAACGTGCTGGCTCTGTTCATAGTCGCTAGACTAATAGGTATGAACGTAAGCCCTCAACTACCTGAAGAACTGGACCCACAGAGGTCTGCTGTTGCCAGTGAGGAAAACCTCTGTGTTCCTTCCTGACAATTGTTTCAAAACTTGTAGAAAGCACTCAATAAATGTTTAGAGGACTAATAATTAATGAATAAAGGAATGGGCGGTCAGACAGACTGGTGATGGGACTCACGACATGCTACCCCCAGAATACGGCATCTTGGATATCGTGGACATCGTGGCATCATGGACATCTTAACCTGAGCGTTTGAAAAAATGGCAGAAGCAGGAAAGTCACTCTGACCCCTCCCCCTGTCATTTCCTGAAACAGGTCCCAAATCTACTACGTGAAAGTTACCCTTCCATGGGGCGCCTGGGTGGCTCAGTCGGTTAAGCGTCCGACTTCGGCTCAGGTCACGATCTCGCAGTCCGCAAGTTCGAGCTCCACATCGGGCTCTGGGCTGATGGCTCAGAGCCTGGAGCCTGCTTCCGATTCTGTGTTTCCCTCTCTCTCTGCCCCTCCCCCATTCATTCTGTGTCTCTCTCTGTCTCAAAAATGAATAAACGTTAAAAAAAAAAAAAGAAAGAAAGAAAGTTACCCTTCCTGAACCAGGAGGAAAGAGGACATTCTTATCACCGGAGACAGGGAACTTATGGCCAAGAAATCTGTAGAAACCAACCTTTGTTAAACGGACCCTTATATTCCTAGACACTTCTTCACCACTCACTACCCCCACCCACACCCCTTTGTCCTGTTGGTTCTTCACACATTTTTTAAAAATGTTTATTTATTTTTGACAGAGAGAGCGAGTGAGCGGGGGTGCGGAGGGAAGGGGCAGAAAGACAGGGAGACAGAGGATCCAAAGCAGGCTCTGTGCCGGAGACCCCCGCCCCTGACGTGGGGCTCGAACTCTGAGCCTCGAGAGCATGACCTGAGCCGAGGTAAGACGCTCAACCGACTGAGCCACCCAGGCGCCCCGCTCACGCATTTGTTTCTTTGTGTGAAAGGTAGAAATGCTTCCTGCTGTTGTCACTTCCGGCCTTCCTTCTCTTGTGAAGGTTCTCATAGACGTGTAAACGTCCCATAAAACGTACATGATTTCCCGGTTAATTTTGTCAGTTCACTTTTCAGACCCAGCCAGTGACCCTAAAAGGGTTGAGGAAAACTCTTTCCTTACCTTCCTCCCTCTCTCTGAATAATTAACGTGGCAACACAGGTAATGAGAAACACTGACGTGACACATTTTCAGACCTTACTAATCCCTGAGTCAGGCACTATTATTATCCAACTTTTCAGATGAGGAAACTGAGTCACGGCGAGGTTAGGACACTGTCCTGTCTCTTATACGGCCAGTCACAGGGTGCAGTAGGGATTTGACCAAGCCTTGCTGGCTCTAGAGCTGTTTTGGAGGGAGGCTGAGAGAGTTGGAATTTCCAGGCTGTTCTGGAGACTCGTCCGCCAGGCCCAAGGCAAGGGCCCCGCATGTATGGCTGGCTCTGGTCTAGTTTGGGCCAACAGAAGACCTCGATCTCTCCCGGAACGAGGAGGGCTTGTCTCTGGCTCCCTCATCTGGAAGGCTCAGCTTTGTGTAAGCAAGAAATACAGGATTTGGGAACTAGACCAGTGGCTTCAGCCCTCCTTAGCCAGAGACCAGAGGCAGGACGAAATCTGCTTCCTGGGGCGAGCAGTTTCCAAAACATACCCCTGAGCTGCCCTGTGGGGAAAGGCAGTCTCTTGCATGCTGTCTTTTTTATTTTAATTTTTTTAATGTTTATTTTACTTTGAGAGAGAGAGCGAGAGAGCAGGGGAGGGTTGGAGAGAGAGGGAGACAGATTCGGAAGCAGGCTCCAGGCTCCGAGCTGTCAGCACAGAGCTCGATGCGGGGCTCGAACCCACCAACCGCGAGATCCTGACCTGAGCGGAAGTCAGACGTTTAACCGACTGAACCCCGCCCCGGGCGCCCCTTCCATGCGGTCTTTCAACCCCACGTGCCTGGTAACAGTGGCCTTGAGGCTGGAACACTTCCTTACCAAGAGATAAAGAGCCCACCCCACACAGCCCGTGCTGACCTTGTCACCTCGAGCGGGAATATCTTTCCCGTTTCAGGCCCAAGGTGAGCTCTTTTGTTCTGCTTACGGGTGTGTGTCATAGGGCAGCCGGCCAAGCCCCATGCTAGATCTGTCCTCTCGGGGAGGGGAGCGTCCTGCCACTGTGGCAGGAGGGCGGGGAGAGCGAGCCACTGGCCCCGTGCCGGTTACTCGGAGAGGCCTGCTGGCCACGGGGGACTGCCGCCAACCGCCAAAACTCATCTTGCTGCCTCCTCGGCGTGAGCAAAGCATGATTCATCCAGTGCTGGACTGCATCCCTTTCCCGGGTGCCTCTGGCCACAGGGTGCAGCGGGCAGAGCTGTCTGATGTCCTCCCTGGAACTGATACCCGGTGCGTGGTGTTCTGCTCAATGTGGCCACTTGTCCCCACCCCCACCTCCCAGCCCAAGCCACCAACATTGTCCTTTCAGAGCGTAAGTCAGATTGTGTCCCATTCTGTGCAAAGCCCTCCAGCGGCCCCCATCTCACTCAGAAAGAGCCCAAGTCTGGGGCGCCCGGGTGGCTCAGTCAGTTAAGCGTCCGACTTCGGCTCAGGTCAGATCTCATGGTTCGCGGGTTCGAGCCCCTCGTCGGGCGCTGCGCTGACAGCTCAGAGCCTGGCGCCTCCTGCAGATTCGGTCTCCCTCTCTCCCTGCCCCTCCCCCACTTTCTCTCTCCCTCTCAAAAATAGACATTAAAAAAAAAAAAAGGCGCCAAAGTCCTTGAAATGACCTACTAACCCTTTGCCAGCTGGTCCCTGCTGCCTTTCTGACCTCATTCCTCCATCCCTCCCTTGGCTCCAGCCGATCGGCCTCCTGGCCCTCCTGGCCATGCCCGGTAACGGGCTGGACAGGAACACACACGCTCAGGCCTTCCTATGAGCTGTTCCCCTGCCTGTAACCTCACGCCAGATGCAATCCCCTGACACTTGGGGTTTTTTTTTTTTTTCCGGTCTGATTCTGGTATCCCAGCATCTAGAAGCCTCCCAGTTCCCATAGGCTCTTGGCTGCTTGTTGAATGGATGTTACAAAAGCAGTTTTGAGACATGCTGCGTGGAAAGGGGGCACCCTGCCGGTGGCCCTCGCTCTCTCTGGGCCTCTGATGGCACTCTTCTTGCAGGACAGTCCTCCGGCTCCTGGGGCCACTTGGTCTGCATGGTCAGGGCGCCAGAGTAGCCTTAAGTCACGGTCCCCCGCCCCCGGAGCAGCCCTGGGCCAGTGACCGGAAAGCCCAAACCCCTTGCTTTGTATTGAGTCACACGCTGCATTCAGGGTCTGCTTCTGGGGATGCCCACCTAGGATAGGAACCTTCCTCTGCGCCCCATAAAGATCCGGCCAGACTTGAGGGATCTCTGGCTATACTATCCCCTCTGCTTGACACAGGCTCTCTTAGATGCCCCCCCCCTACACCCCCCTCACCTTTTCATTCCCTTTGGAAATCTGACATATTCACAACATACACACGGGAGCATGCGCCCACTGGAGGCCTCCCGTGTGCCAGGAACTGGGTAGAAACCAGAGAATTGGAACTTGGGTTTTAGTCCCATTCCTCAAAGGCCACACCCCTCCCCAACCCAAGGCCGCCTCAAACATGACCTTGAGGGGTATTTCCTTCTAGTCCACTCTTCAATATTTCACCACACGTACCCTCATGAACGACATACAGGATTGCTTGGAGGTTTTTAAAGTCATGCTAACACTCATATTGCACACACCATTCTGCAACCTGTTTTGCTCCCAACAGGGGGACTGATGTCCATAGAGATAGGTCTGGGGCGCCTGGGTGGCTCAGTTGGTTGAGCATCCGACTCTCGATTTTGGCTCAGGTCATGATCTTGCAGTTTGTGAGATCGAGATCCGCGATGGGCTCTGCACTACCAGCAAGGAGCCTGCTTGGGATTCTCTCTCTCTCTCTCTCTCTCTCTCTCTCTCTCTCTCTCCCTCTCTCTGCTCCTCCCCTGCTTGCACTCTCTCTCTCATAAAATAAACTTTAAAAGAAAAAAAGAAATTGGTCTGGTTTATTCATTTGAACTGCTGAACCATAGCCACAGGATGAATACAGCACGGATCATCTATCCGTCCCCTTCTGATGGTGAAGCTAATTCCAGGTTTCTTACAGCTGCAGCCACTCACCAACCCTTGGTCCAGAGCACAGGTTCGGTCCCAGAGGTTCCTTTCGGAGCTCCTGCCTCCTGACAGCGGACTCCTAATGTCTATTCCCTGAGAGCAGGCACCAGAGTTCAGCCCTGCAGCCCCAGGCACTTGCAGCAGCAGGCACTAAGCCCCTTAGGACAGACGGACACAGGAGGATGGGGGGGTTGTGCACTAGGCTTTGATCTCTTTGTGCCGGGGACAATCCAGGACGGCCTGGGGAAGTCCAGGCACATGAGGCCCGGAGATCAACACTCAGTCCAGTCGGAGTGGAGCGGGACCCTGGCCACGGGACGCTTGGGGCTTCTGACCAGGTGTTGGTCCTGCTCCGCCCTCACACCAAGACACAGGGTCTGCCAGGGAGATGTCACCCTTTGCCTACTGACCCCACATCATCACAGGCTCAAGGAGCAACCCACCAACGCTGTTACTTCGGGAACTTTCCAAGGGCCAGGCACTGCACTCTTTGTGTGTGGCATCACCCTCCGGGCGGGCATTAGCCCTTTTCCAGAAGACACTGAGGTCAGAGATGTTAAGTTGCTCAAAGGCACATAGCCAGGAAGTGGCAGAGAGGGATTCAAAGCAATACCCAAGTCATCTGATTCAGAGACACATACCCGTCTGCCACACCAAAGAGGGCCCTCCTCTGCCCAGGCCCCGGCGAGGCCAAAGCTGGGTGCACGGCAGGCCCAGCTGGTCGTGAACCCAGGCTTCCTCCCGCCACGACAGAACTGGCAACTAAGCCCAGTTTCCCTGGGGATTCAAAGGAGAAATCTTCTCAGGAATGACAGGTCCCGGACCCAGCCTGGCTGGGAGATTAAACGTGGCTCAAAACACACCCAGCTACAGATTCCCCAAACTTTTAATGCCGTGGCTCTGGGAAGGGCAGCTGGAGGCTGCAGACGGTCTCCGGCCCCAAGGTCCCCAAGCACCGAGTGACCAGGCAGTGAGAAGCCCAGGGACCTCACTGCCACACCGCACTGCTCCTGGGACTGAGGGCTGAGCACCACCTAAAGCTCTCAGAGCTTCTGCGGGTGGGGTCAACAAACTGTGGGTAAGGCCTGGCCCAGGTGGAGCTCGGCCTGGGGCTGCACGGGCAGGTGAGGAGAGACCAGGTTCCCAGCTTTACTGGCACGGGCCAGTGAGCTACCCTGAAGGGAGAGGAGGTCTCAGGGAGTCTGGGACAGGTATGCATGGGGCTCCTGGCCACTCAGGGCACCTGATTCAGGCAACCCCTGAGATGAACAGGAGAACACAGTCCAAGGTGGGCGGGGCGGGGGGGCATCTAGAACACCATCCGAGGCGCAAGGAAGGTGGTGCAGCCTGAGCCGCCTCCACGGTCTGTCATACTGGCCCCAGGCTGGGGCCCGGCAAAGCAGCCTGGCTTCAGTACCCTTGCGGGGCGTGACCCCTGCTCTCCGAGCCTCCGAAAGGGTCTGTGGGAGCCTCTGGTGAGTCAATCGTCTGGTAGTCGCTGCGCTCCTGTGACGGTCCGAGGAAACCTAGGGGTGGGGGGATATGGGGGTAGGGGAGAAAAAATGAAGGGTGAGGACTCAAGATGTTCTACCCACCCACCCCCACCAGGAGGGCCCTGGGACACGGATGGCAAGAGCACCGCCCCCAAGCTATTGGCACGTGTGCAGCCAATCCTCCCATATCCCTAAAGGGCAGGCATCTTGTTGCCCCCACTTTACAGACGGGAAAACTGAGGGTCAAAGAGGTGGACTGACTTGCCTGCAAGCAGGGAGCTTGAAGCTGGGGACACTAAGAGTCAAGCCAAGGCAGCACGAGTGCTCGTGGCCACCACGCTCGGCCCTGCACAGTGCACGCTTAGCAACTCGAGGAGAGGGTGCCCAGCCCTGGGCCCACAGGCTCCTCTCCGAGGCACAGTGGACACCGTGTTACTGTGTCCAGAAGGCCCAGAGCTGGCACAGCCGCAGAGCCCAGAGCGCTGGGCTGGGGGTGCCAGGTAGGTGAGAGGGCTCGAGGTGCCCATGCCCTCACTCCCATCCCTGCCCTGTACATCTGTCCCATGATCCGGAGCAGGTCCCAAGGGCTAAGGGCGCCAGCTCCTTCATGTGTCCAAGGGGAGGAACGTCACTGGCTCCCCGCAACCCCCCGGCAGTACTGAGGTCAGCCAGGGGGAGGCCACAGGCCACCCCTGCCCTGGCCCGGCTGCTCCCCTGGGCGGGTCATGGGCCCCTCTGGGCCTCTCTTCTCCAGACCAAACAGTGCAAGACTGCCCCCCAGCCTCTCCCTACTTGTCTGAGATGAGATGTCAGAGAGAACAGGAGAATGGCCTGGCCACCATGAGAGGGGTACAGCTCAAAGCCGGTGTTGGAGGGGTAGCGGTGGGCCGGGATGGGAGAGGGGTGACACAGATGTCAGCAGGGAGACCACCTGGGGCTCAGCCGAGGCTCCCGCGGCCCATGCCACGCCAGCGCCTTCTTCCTTGGCCACCCAGACCCCACAGGGCAGGAGGGGAGGCTCCAGGCTGCTACCGCCCAGAGCTGCCTCGGAACCGGGGCACACCCAGCTGTATCCGTGCTCGGGCTAAGAGGGGGGTCCGGTCGCCACCCCCAACTCTGCCCGCGGCCTGATGCCGGGGAAAGCTCCCAGCAGGCTGGGATGGGAGCACAGGGCTGGTGCAGCAGAAGCCGGAGCTTGTACGCCTCCTGGCCTGGGGTTCAGCGTCCCCGCCACACTCCTCCCTGCACCTTGAGCCTTGGTCCCCAGGGCAAGGACGGCCCACTCGGGCAGGGGCTGTGGGCCAGGCTAGACAGAGTCAGGGGAGACGAGGAAGGCGCTGCCAGCACCTGGGCCGGGGACAGGACAGTCAGGGAGCCGGCCGCAGGTGGTGGCCTCACCGATATGGAGCAGGAGCTCACCCCCGCGCTCCCGGTACATGTGGTAGACGAAGCAGCAGGACAAGGGCTTGAGGAGCAGGCTGAGGATGGCCATGCCGGCACCAAAGCGCTCCGTGTCCGAGAAGCCGGTCCGCTGGTAGAAGATGCTGATGTGGACGATGTCCAGGAAGATGGTGGCCGCCAAGCCACCCAGAAACTGCAAGACAGGCCAGGCGCAGGGCCCGTGGTGACCACGTGTCACCAGGGCTTAAGAGCACGCTGACGCCCTATCATGCCCTCATGCGCCCCCCCCCCCCCCCCATATACCAGACCGGAAGCTCTGTCTGTGCCCTCCTGTGTCCTTAGGCTTTGCTGCAAAACACATCAGCAAGCAGGCAGGACCCTGTGGATGAGGCGCCTGCCCGAGGACTGCAGCACCGAGCGCGGGGACGTGGGGACGTGGGGACCCGGTCCGGACCTAGCCTGTGGCTCCACCAGAGCCCCACCCCCCACCACTGCCCCTGTTGCCCTTGAGGCCATGATGGGGCACGAGACTTGGCTCCAGAACCTCCAAGACAGAGGTCCCTTGGAGTTCGCCCAATCTGTCTCCAGCACCAGGGAAGCCCTTCCTCGGTCATCCTGACGGGCCGGTGCTGGAGCGCCCACCGCCCGCCGGGGCGTAGCGGTTGTCCATGACAGAGCTCAGCAGGGCTGTGTCCACTCTGACCTCGTAAGTACAGGAGCTCCCTCTTCGTGGGTCTCCAGCCACATCCCTCCCCACCAGAACCTAGAGGCGGGTTACGGGAAAGGGGTCCAGTGCCATCGAGGAGCGGCCGCTCTGGGGCGCCTGGGGGGGCCCCACCCGTGCCACTCTCTCGGGGAAGGCCCTGAGCAGACTCGGGCCGCTCTGGGCCCGGCAGGCCGAGAAGCAGGCCAGGCTAGTGAAGACACACGTGGGCTGGTAGCCTGGGTGGGCTTATTCACAAGGCTTTAGAGAACGGAAAATGGGGGCAGGAGGAGGAGAGAGGATCGGGATGGGTGAGGGGGAGACCGGGGGCGGGGGCCACGACCACCCTGAAGCCAGTCCTCTCGCTGCGTCCCCCGCCTCACCAGGCTTATGGCGTCGATGGAGTCCCTCTGAGCAACGGCCCACACGCCCAAGGCCAGGATGGTGAAGTTTGCCCAGGGATAGGGGCCCTCGAACGCTATGCAGCCCCTGTGGGAAGAGGCACCGGAGTCACATGAGGTGACCGCCCCCCAGGCGCCCGCCTCCTCCCGCTCCCGGGCCTCAGGGCCCTCTGACGTGCCGTCCGCCCAGCTCCAGGGCACCTCCCCTGCCCTGGAAATGTCAGCAAGCAAATCCCCTTGGCGTCACTTCCCAAAGGGACCCCGAATCCGGCCATATCCCTCCAGCTCCAAAACACCATCCTCCCCTGGATACATCCACGGATTGATCTCTGTGGCCTCTGCCCACCGGTCTCTCACTTCCATTCCTGCCCTTCCAGGGGCGACGATGTCGCTCTCCTGCTAAGAATTCTCCAGCAGTTTCCCGTCCCACTTGCAGTGAACTACAGACTCTTCCCGTGGCCTGAGGAGCCCTGTGGGATCCGGCCCGTGACACAGACTCTCTTACGGTCCAGCCACTGCCCGTGCTGTGCCCTCTACCCTGAACACTTGGCCCTGTTGTGTTACTTTAGTCTCAGCCCAAACGTTACCTCTGAGACTCTTTCCCCGACCACGTAATTTTAAGTACCCACCTTGTCACTTTCTAACACAACACCCGCCCGTATCTTCTGTTCTGGGGGATCGTTACCAACTCCCGACGGATGCGTTTACGACTTGTCAACCCAATGACACGATTAGCACAGAGGCCCTGCTAGCGACTAGCACAGTTCTAGATGCTTTAAAGGAACTCATTTATGTGCATTTATGTTCACAACTCTAGAAAGGGAGCACAAATTACCGGCCTCGTTTTTAAAAACGAGGAAAGTGAGGCACAGAGAGATCAGGTAACGTGCCCAGGGCCACTCGGCTTCTAAGTGGGGGAGCTGGGATTTGAACTCCAACAGCCTTAGCCCTTTTCCAGAAGACACTGGAAGACACCGCCATTGACGCAGGCAGTGTACCTTGAAGTCTGCAAAATGCACACAGAGGCTCAACTGTTTCCAGTCCTGGTTTGGCAGAGGAATCTCCCCAGCAGCTCAACCGTCATTTCATTAGGCGGCAATAATGAAAATCAGCCCTGCAATCCTTGAGCCTCCCTTTGTGGCCCCAGGGAGTGTGGGATGAGCACTGCCACGCCTCTCCCCCACAGCTCCTGAGGGGTGTGCCATCCATATACCCATTTGACAGATGGAAACCAAGGCCCCAAGAGGTGGGTGGGCCACTTGCCTAAGGTAACCCGGCTGGACCCTGGCTGAGCCAGGACCTGCCCGGGTCCGTCTAAATCCTGAATCTGCCACCATAGAAGAGTAAGGGTCTGCCCCTAAGCAAGTGACCACCCTGCGTCTCTCAGCTCATAGAATATCAACTTGCTGAGCCACTGAGCTAAGCCACAGAAGGCGCTCAGCCCAGCGGCTGGCCCCGAGACACCCTCAATAAATGTTAGCGGTTATGACAGTTTCTAAAGCTAAGCTTTCACCTTCCAATGACCTTACAAGGCAAGGAGGGGTGTCGGTAATACCGTCATTTTGCAGGTGAGAAAATGACTCAGGGGGGTCTAAGTTTCCTCTGGAAACTGCCTGCCCCTCACACATTCTTGGGACGTGGGGAGCCTGCGGAGGACGTTCTTGGCAGAGGTGCTATTTGGCTTTGGAACTGGCCAGGAGACCCGCGGACAAGACCCAAGCGACACACGGACAAGACCCTGGCGACATGTGCACCCAGATCCCGGGAGACAGGTGGACACAGAGCCGGGACACCTGTGGAGTCACTCACCAGGTCGTCAGCAGCCAGTGAACCAGGAGGATCGTCTGCGGCACAAAATAGGGGAGAGGGAAAGAAAAGATCTATGAGTGTGACCACCAGATGGCAGGGGCGTGGGGGGGGGGGGCGCGGTGGAGCTTTTGCGGCCAGAAAACAGGGGACGCAAGCCCCTGTCTAGCACCTACGAGGGCTTCGCAAATACAGGAGGGGAAGAGCAGGGGGAGGGGTGGGGGTGGGGAGGCAGGCCTTGAGGGTCTCGGCAAGGAACGTGGATTTCATCCTCAGTGCATGGAGGGGACGCCACCAAAGGCTCTTCTGCAACGAAGTAACCTGGTATGGTTTAAGAAAAAAAAAAATCCCTCTGGCTTTTTTCTAAATGTCTACACTATTCCACCCCTCTGATCGCCCCAGATGTCCTTAAAATCACAGCCCCCATTACTGGAACTGGTCTCTACTCCTGGTAATCAAAAGGGCCCTGCTTGGAAAGCAGACGGAGGAGGGAGCAGATGCTATGGGGAGGGCAGGGCGGCTGTGAGTTGGCGTTTCCGAAGGAGGGCACTCGGTGCCAAGGGGTAAGCAGGGACCCCGCCAGGCAAAGGGGAGGAGAGAAAGGTGTTCTGAGCTGGCGCGTGACAACAGGAACGGGGAGGCAGGAAGGGGAAGAGGGAGTGGCGCTGACCCCATGGGGGGCCAGGAGCCCCAAGTCAGGAGCTTCAGTGGGGTCCCAGTGGTGGATGGGGGACCCTGAAGGAGTTACTCAAGGGATTGGTGGGGATCAAGCTGGGAGGGGGAAATGCCGAGAGCATGGGGAGGGGATAGCGTGCCCGCCGGCCTGGAGAGCAGAGAGCCAGGGCAGGCACAGCAAGGGTGTGTAGTGAACCGCCCCGGCTTCTGGACTGGTGAAAGGGCAGAAGTGGGGGTTGCCACTTGCAAGAAAGAACCCTGGCTAGGGAGGGAGAAGCCCCTCGAGAGGAGTTACCACTTACCGCGCACATACTCTGTGCCGAAAGCCTTACACAACCTCCTTGGGGCCTCAGAACAGCCTCTGGAACAGACACTAAGCTCATTCCCATTCTGGGGGGCCTGGCTAGCTCAGTTGGGGGAGCATTCAGCTCTCGATCTCTGGGTCACGAGTTCAAGCCCACGTTGCGTGGGTAGCGATTACTTCAAAAAATAAAATAAAATAAAAGATCATTCCCATTTTACAGATGGGAAAACTAGTCTCCGAGGAATATTAAGTCGATCTGGATTCCATAGATGGCAAGTGGTAAAACCAGAGTTCAATTGTAAGTGTGCCTCCGGGGCACCCAACTTTGCAGCGGGGGCCCGGGCTTTCAGCGGAGAAAAGCCATTTGAACTTTCGACAAATGTGGACATTTTCTGCACATGGGGGAGGTGAAATCCAGAGCAGATGGCTGGGATATTCCGCCTTCACCCCTCGTGCCCAGTGCGAATGAACCAAAAGAGCTCTGGTGCCATGGCCCAAAAGCTCAACAGACTAGTAGAAGAGTTCTGTAGGGACTGATACTCCTGACTTTACAGAGGTCCCAAGACTCTGAAAAAACCAAGTCTGTACAGTATGGAAGGCTGGCGCTAGAAGAAATCTTCGCGGGGCACCTGGCTGGCTCAGTCGTTAGAGCATCCGACTCTTGACCTCAGGGCTGGGAGTTCGAGCCCCACATTGGGTGTAGAGATTACTTAAATAAATAAAACTTAAAAAAAAAAAAAAAGGTATCTTCACGACTGGCTACCTTTGTTTACTACCGAGCGCTTCCTAAGTGTCAGACCCCCATACTAGGTACTTTCTATACACGGACGCACCTCATTCTTACAGTCTGTGGAGGTGACATTTACAGTTGAGAAAACTGAGGCTCAGAGGTAAGTCAGTGGCAGAGCCACTCAACAGATTCAAATCTGACCATTAGCCCAGTGTTGTCTGACTGCCAGGCCTCTCTGGGCCTGGGCAGATGTCTTCTTCCCATTACAAAGATGGGGAAACTGAGGCAGAGAAGTCTTAGTCTGCCACGGGTTTGTTAAAGTGTTTTTTGTAATGTTTGTTTATTTTTGAGAGACAGAGAGAGACAGAGCGTGAGCGGGGGAGGGGCAGAGAGAGAGGGAGACACAGAATCCGAAGTAGGCTCCAGGCTCTGAGCTGTCAGCACAGCGGGCACGCAGGGCTCGAACTCACAGGCCATGAGATCATGACCTGAGCTGAAGTCAACGCTTAACTGACTGAGCCACCCAGGCACCCTTTCCTTTTATTTATTTTTTTAATGTTTATTTATTTTGAGAGGGGGGAGGGGCAGAGAGAGAGAGAATCCCAAGCAGGGTCCGTGCTGTGAGTGCAGAGCCTGACATGGGGCACAGAGTAGGGGAACATGAGAAAATAGAGGATCTCATGAACCATGAGGTCACGACCTGAGCTGAAATCCAGAGTCAGATGCTTAACCGACTGAGCCACGCGGGTAGCCCTGCCATAGTTTTTTTGTTTTTGTTTTTTTCCCCAGAGGCTTAAGAGATGCGATCTCATGGTGCTACTTTTCTCAGGCATTTATACTTTAACCCAGCATCCCTGGCACCTGCTAGGCACCCGCCCTGGGGACTCAACAGTGAGCAGAGGAGATGTGGTGCCCTGCTGCCCTTCCAGAACTTTCACATGGTGGAGGACACCTGCTGATCAGATCATCACCTTAGAAACGAAGGCTCCAGTGAGAACCTCTTCCAGAAGGAGGGTGATAGCAAAGGAACCGGAGACCCATTCTACAGCCGGGTGGGGTGGGGCCGTGGGGTGGTTCTGAGGGAGTGACTTTAAAACAAATTTTTTTATGTTTATTTAGTTTTAAGAGAGAGAGAGCACGAGCAGGGAAGGGGCAGAGCGAGAAGGGAGACACAGAATCCGAAACAGGTTCCAGGCCCCGAGCTGTCAGCCCAGAGCCGACACGGGGCTCGAACTCGAGAACTGCGAGATCATGACCTGAGCCAAAGTCGGAAGCTCAACCCACTGGGCCACCCAGGTGCCCCGGGAGTGACTTTTAAGCAGGGGATTAACTAGGGCCAAAGATCAAAGAAGAGCCTTTCAAGCAGAAAGGATGGAGCCTGCAAAGGCTCTGTGGCAGAAGGAAACGTGGAACCTTCTGGAAACTGAAAAGAAGCCAATGCAGCTGGACAGAAGAGGAGAGCAGAGGACGGACAGGAAGCTGGGGGGTGGGCAGGGCTGGGCCCGGGAGGTGTGGGAAAGAAGTCTGATCTTTATCTCAAGAGCTAACACCACCACCGGTCTGTCTTAACAGGAAACCCTACCCACAAGAGGGGAGAAGTCTTGCCTCGAAGGCCACAGCACGTGACCAGTCGCGAGAGTCCTGGTGTCCGGCTTTTGGACTAAGAGAAGACACTGAGAAAGACAGCACAGGGGAGGCGGCTCACATCACCACCTTCCTCCTGAAAATCAACACCTAAGCCTTCCGCACTGCTGGCTTCTATTCCAGGAACCGTCTTAATTTCCAAGTGCTCGGCTTCCTCCATTCAGACCATGCACACAACGGGCCCTGCAGAGCTCTGCCTGATTAAGGTGAGCTGGATGAGGAGCAGGCCCCCAGGGTGCCCGCCGATGCCCAGGCAAGCCTGTGGGGAAATCGCTCTGTGTCACCTGTGAGATAAAGATTTTTCCTGGAGCCGAAAAGACCTGTAAATGCAGTGAGCGCCTGCCTTACGTCCAAAACTATGCCATCTGTTTGGGGAAGAAAAGAGTGCAACCTGGAAATACTGAGGATCCTTGAAGACACAGGGTGTCCCCACCATGTGACAGACATCACTTTTGTTTTATAAATACTGAAGAAATTAAGCACCTTTTGATCATGTCTCTTAAGCCCCTGAGAAAAGGAACCCGCAGAAGACTAAGCCTCAGTTTCCTCATCTTTGTAGCGAGAGGACACGCCCACCCAGGCCTAGAGTCCAGGAGAGCTCCAACCAGACACCGAGCCAAATGGGCCCTGCCCTTCCCGACACAGGAGGGAACAGTGACTCATCTCAGCACAAAGAACTGTCTGCCGGCTGTTGGGGAGGTTTCTGGGAACCAAGGGGACACCAGGGATTCTCAGGTACTGCCTGAGAGACTGGGGGATGGGGCGGAGGGGGGGAGAGGGCTGGGCTCTGAGAACGTGCCTGGGGAGCCCTTCCTGGCTGGGCAAGAGGACAGAGACCTGAGCTCCTGGACTCTTCATACAGTGCTCGGCACAGGGGGCCTGCCTGGCTCTTCCCCAGGCAGCATCCAATGTGTCAGAAGACTGGGGAGGGGAGGGCCATGGGCCACGGCAGCCAGGGGTCACAGGATGCTGGACTGGAGACCTGGGTTCTGATCCAGGGGCCATGTCCCTTTGTGTCTGTGCCCCAGGGTCCTTCTCTGTGAAATGGAGGCAATACCTATGTCCCCATATGTACCAGCGGGGTGCCTCAACTGTAGAGAGACAGCGTCTGATAGTTACTGTACGTATCCACAGTCATGCCAAGCACCCCCGTGAACAGGCATCTTGGAACAGCGTCAATAACACAATTCCTGTTACCGATGAGGACCTGTCTGCCATGTGTCTACACTGCCCCGAACACTTGGACCACATCACCCTGCAACTGTATGGGGGAGAGAGTATGAAGGTTCTTTTACTTGTGAAGAAACGGAGGCAGTGAGAGATTAGGTCACTGGCCCAAACTGGAACACTTATAAACAAGAGAGCTCAGATGCCAATCTCCGAATCGGTCTGTCTGGTCTGAGTTTTTCTGCTAATAAAAATGTAATGCCCCAGGGCGCCTGGGTGGCTCAGTCAGTTAGGTGTCCGACCCTGGATTTCGGCTCAGGTCATGATCTCACGGTCCGTGAGTTCGGGCCCCACGTTGGGCTCTGTGCTGACAGCTCAGAGCCTGGAACCTGCTTCCGATTCTGTGTCTCCCTCTCTCTCTGACCCTCCCCCGTTCATGCTCTGTCTCTCTCTGTCTCAAAAATAAACATTAAAAAAAAAATGTAATGCTCCACCAACTTCTGGACCACTGGGTCCTTCTCTTAGCACCCTAGAAGGTACGGTTTATTTTTATCCTCTTTTTACAGTGAGGAAACTGATACTCAGGTTAAGAAACCTGTTCAAGGTCACACAGCTAATAAGTAGCAAAGTCTATGCTACGCAGTCGGGATCTGGAGGAGAAAGGGAAGGGTGGATGGAAATGAGGTTTAAGCAGAAGGGAAGGCTAAGGGGAACCCAAGCGGTCACGTGGACCATGACTTAGACCCCTTGTTTGCCACTAGAGGGCCCACGGACGAAAGGGGTTGGGTGTGGGGGAGATTCCTAGACAGGTGGTAGACAGACCTAAGGTCAACCTACAGATCAATGTATGGAATATAGTTCTATTAGTCCTGTGTAAACATTCAGCAGCCTGTTACGTGAGGCAGTAAGACCGCCCAGGGCAGCTAAGGCTGAGGGACCCACGTCAGGAACGCCACGGCAGGGAGGCAGAGTCGGGCGGTGGTTAACTGCTTGGGCAATGAGGCCAAAGATTTGGATCTGATCCTGGCTCCATGTGTGATCTCGGGCACGTTACCAGATCTCCTGGAACTGCTGTTTGCTCATCTGTGAAGTAGGGACAATAACGCCCGGGTCATAGAATTGTCATGCGGATCTAGCAGCACAGGGAGGTAGAGAGGTACGTGAAACACGCAACACAGTGCCTGCCAGGGAGGCAGCCCTCAGCACACGGCCATCCTCGTTACTCCCGTCAGGAAGTCGGCTTCCTAATTTTTAACCTAATGCTGCTATTCCCTGGCCCCTCCTCCCGAAGATCTTTTCTCACAGGACCTCATGGGCCCAAGTCTACTCTGTTCTCAGCTTGCCGCAATGTCATTTCTGCGGCTCAGGACTTGCCTCTCGGATGGGGCTCGGTTAGGGGCTGCCCTTTGGGTAAAGGGCCTGTGGCAGCTGTTTCTTTCACCTGTCACCACTGACCACTCTGGCTGGGCTGGGCACAAGCAGGCATCCAACCAGCTGCCAAGGAATGTATGAAATGAGGGGGTGCGGGGCCACAGGGGTGCGTTTTCCCAGCTCCCCGGGGGTCCTGATCTCAGAACATCCCACTTTGGTGCCTCCAGGGAAGGAGTCAACAGCGGCTCTCTATAGGGTGGCCAGATTTAACAACAACAAGACAGAACGCCCAGTGAACTCTGAAGTTTGGTTAATAAACAGTTTGTTAGTATGTCCCGAATATTGCCTAATACTTACGCCTAAAAATCACTCGTTGTTGGTCTGAAATTCAAATTCAGCTGGATGTCCTGTATGCTACCTGGCAAACCTGTCCCCTCAGAGCCTCCTAGTACTTCCTTATCTCTGACTGGTAGCATCGGTGACCTTTGGAAACATGGGGTCTTGTTTCTGCCTAGGGAACAGCCAGCCACGTCACTCTGGGGCACCGAATACCAGGACATACCTGTGGGTGCATTTGGCCTGTTAGGCACACGAAGTTGCTCAAAAACAAAGGAAGCCCCAAAGGGACTAAGGCTCCCCCAGTGGATGGAAACCATCAAGGCAGAAGTCAGTCCTAACTGGAGGCCAGGAAAGGACCTGGCTTTGAAGTCTGACCCCAGTTGGTCCAAAGCCTGACTCTGCCACTGAATCCCCGTGGGACCTCGGCAGGTTACTTTTTGGACCTGAGCCGAAGTTTGCTCCTCTGTAAAAAGGTGACAGTATCGGCTTTCTCAGAAGGTGGCTGTGATCGAGCAAACAACCTGACGCCCGGGAATGAGGAGGGTTCCCTGCCCTCTCCATTCCCGCAGCTCTGCCCCTCACCTGATTCTCTCCTAGCAATTATTGTAGGCAAATCTGTCATCAGAGAAAAGGCAGCCGGCACTGACTCACACTGCCCGGAACACAGGGGATGTTGACCCCAACAAACCGCAGCTGCCCTCCTGTAAACCTCTTAGGCTGGAAGCTTCAGGGAGGCAAATGGCATTAAGGAAAACCTGCCCATGTGGAGTCCGAACACAGGCCCCGTCTAACAATCCGCAGACGGATCACGTGTTGTCTTGTAGCCCTCTAGGCGTTAGATTCCTTTGGTGCCGGACGCCACGCGTGCTAAGTGCTTCGTCACTGGGGAGTAAGAGGCCATTCCTGGATACAGCCTCAAGGGGGAGGGCGCCCAGACCCAAAATGGCAGGTTTGGCCCAAGGCTCACACCTTGCTGCCCAGAGCTAAAGGTCCCAGCCCCTCGCTGGCAAACTCAGCCCAGAAGCGGAGGCCGCCGGCGGTGGGCGGGGAGAAAATGAAGAAGCCGCTGGCATCTTGAGGAGCTGAGGACAAGCCACAGGAAATGAAGACACCCCAGAAAGGCTCTCAGCGTCCTCCTAAGTGTATACGGTGGGGGTTTTCTGCTTTTAAGTAACTTCTCTCGGAGTTCCCGTTTTCTTAAGAAACAGGGACGCTGCACTGATCAACTTTGGAAAAAGCACTCGTCTGCGAATTTCGGCTTTTCTTAACCCGATTAAGCCAACAAAGCAGCAGGGGGGGTGCTGGGCGTGCAGGTGAAAGGTCTGCCCCCCTCTCTCTGGGAAAGGGCAGGTGTCCAGCCGCCGAGACCCCCTCGGGCTCTCAGCGCCCGCCCCCAAGTCCGCCCCTCCCACCCTCTCCGGGGGGGAATTCTGGGCTCTTGGGCCGAAGCGATCCTCCCGCCCCCGCCGCCTCCGGCTCCCTCGCGGTCTTCCCTGCAGGCCCTTCCCTGGATCCCTTTCCTTTTCCGGTCTGCGCATCTCCTTCCCGGCTCGGCTCCACGCTCTCTTTCTCCCTACTACCCCTCTTGCCCCAAGCTCTTGATCCCCTCACCTCTAAAATCCTTCTTGGAAAAAAAAAGCAAACGCCCGACACACTCTGGAGGGCCCGCCCCGCCCGCGCCCCGCCCTGCCCGTCGCCACCTTCAAGTTCACGGTAGGCAGCTCCATCCCGAGCTAGGCGGAGGGCACCTGCGCCGCGGCCGCGGGGGCTCCTGGGCTCCGAACTCCGGGCGCAAACTTGCCTCGCCCCGCCCCGCCCCGCTTCGGCCACTCCACCTCCAGAGCCGCTCCGGGCCACGTGAGGCGGGCCACGTGATCGCTGCCCCGTTGCTAGGAGACGGCGTCGGGCGGCGCCCGCCCTCCTCCGGGTTTCCAGCTCCGGCCGCCTCCGAGGCGGTTCCCGCAGGCGGTTGGAGAACGCTGGGATGTGTGTCGCAAAGGGCGCAGTATCTCGCCTGGTTAGTAACCTGACAGGTGGATCGAGGGGACCACCTGCAGCTGAAGAATTGGGGGGAACGTCCAGGTGCCCACAGCTGGTGTCTCGTCTCGTCCCTGCGGGTACCCTCCTCCTTGCTTCCTGGCGTCAAAGTGGAGACACTGACAATACCTACCTCATAGGATCCTGGTGAGGTTAAATGAACTCATTCCTGTTGATAATGAAAAAATTATTCTGACACTTGCTGGACCGGTAAGGAAGACTGTTGCCGTAGGGGTATTGCAATGGGGAAGCCTGAGGAAGCTCACCTCCCAGGACAGCAAGGACAGGCGCAGAGGGAGGGTCAGTGGATGGAAAATACCAAGAACAGACATCAAGGGTAGGGAGATTCTTGCTAAACTGACCCAGCAGGATTCTTGCTAAAGGCAGGCGAGGACACCAAAGGTGGGGGATAGGGAACTTGATCAGATATGGAGGGTGATCAGATATCAAGGGTGGGGAGAGTCTCACTAAATTGATTTAGCAGGGTTCTTAGGGCTCTGCAGTCCCAGCAAGGATAGGCTGGATACAGAAGGCCAGGCCTAGTCTAGGAGAGGGCTCAGAGGAACCTAGCTAAAATTTGATCACAGATAGTGTCTTTGTGAAGGTAAAATGCCCAGAACAGTGCCTACCACTTAGTAAGTGAGCAATACACATGAGCTGTTGTTATTAGCGATACAGAAGGTTATTATCACTATACTGCTTGGGGCCCACTTGAGTCAGTATACCAAAAGCTAGCTGGAAAATCTAGCTGGAAAGCCAGCAGAAAACCTACAGGACACAACTGTCTCCAGAAAGAAGAAGATTGGAGAGAAAAAGATTTTATCTAAACACTGTCTGCCCCTCAGCTGGAAATGGAAAGAATTGAGGAAGGAAAGGCCATCTTACCTGGCACCCCTCTTAGACTGTTGACCACCCTCTCCCCAACCCAGACAGGAACATTAATTCTCCCTACCTCCATCCCCCTCCCCACCTCATCCTTCCCCCATAACCAGAGAAAATTTTCATTTGGAGAGCACCAGATTCCATTAGAGTCACTTGGGGTAAGGGACCCCCTCGGATGCGTCTGAGTGCTTGTTCTTGCTTTTAGGAGGGAGAAACCTCATGGGAGGCTACAAAACTACCTGGGATTGGCGGTGGGGGGTGAGGCGTGGGAGGGTCCTGAGATCAAATCAAGACACATCCTCTGGAAGCGCCTGGGTGGCT
Source organism: Felis catus (assembly GCF_018350175.1). Classification (NCBI taxonomy): domain Eukaryota; kingdom Metazoa; phylum Chordata; class Mammalia; order Carnivora; family Felidae; genus Felis; species Felis catus. The sequence goes on along the minus strand of NC_058375.1, from coordinate 8,551,431 downwards.
CAGTCGGTTAAGCGTTTTCGACTTAGGTCATAATCTCACGGTTCATGGGATCCAGCCCCAACGGGAACTTTGTGCTGCTTGGGATTCTCTCTCCCTCTCTCTCTCTGCCCCGCGCCTGCACACACGCACTCTTCCTCCAAATAAACAAACAAACATTTAAAAAAAAAACAACAAAACAAGACACATACTCTCTCCGGACATGAAGGGAGACTTTTGCAAGACTCCAGGGCCCATTGGCCTAATTTAATGCCCTTTTGGAGACGCAGTCCTCCAGCCCAGGGGGCAGAGAAGCGCAAACTGGCCACCGTGGTTGAGAGCTGGTAAACGGCTGCACCTAGTTTGATTTTTTGGGATTCAGCACACAGCGGAACAGGTGTTTGAATCCCGACTTTGCCACTTACTGTTTGAACTTGGGCAAGTTGCTTCACCTCTCTGTGCTTTAGTTTTTGCAAGTGTAAGAGGAAGATCGTAATGGTAACTTCCTCAAAGGGTTGTCAGTAATTAATACACAAAAAGCGTTTAGAATAGTGCCTGGCAGATAGTAAGCACTAAATCAGGATTGGCTGCTATTGTCATTAAGTATTAGTTATTGTTAATTATTGCTGTTGGATACCGAGAAGAGAGTAATTCCTCAATAAATGGTGGATATTATAACACTATATTATTATTTATCCATTTTCTTTTCTAAGAAAAAGTCCCCATCCACCTGAGATCCTAGAGGTGTTTCATCCAAGCCTGTAGGGGTGTAATAAGACTGCAATCCCATTAGAAGGAGAAAATAAAGGGGCACCTGGGTGGCTCAGTCGGTTGAGCATCCGACTTCGGCTCAGGTCACGATCTCGCGGTCCATGAGTTCGAGCCCCGCGTCGGGCTCTGTGCTGACAGCTCAGAGCCTGGAGCCTGTTTCCAATTCTGTGTCTCCCTCTTTCTCTGACCTTCCCCCGTTCATGCTCTGTCTCAAAAATAAATAAAAAAAAAAGAAAAAAAAAGAAGGAGAAAATAAAAAACAACTCCTAGGATTAAGACTGACATTTATTAAGTACTTATTTTGTGGCCCACGGTGTGAAAAGCGTTCTGTAGTAAATGCTCACAATGACCCCATGGTGTGGGTGCTATCCCGATCCTTATTTACAGTAAGATGATTGAGGTTAAGAGAAGTTGCAAAGATTATCCAAATCACTGGTGGGTATGAAACTGGCCTGGGGACCGAGGAGGTCTGGCTCTGGGACCCTCCCTGACATTCAGCCCCTCGGTTCCACTGCCTCCATCTTGGGAGGGAAAATGCAGCCCAGGCTGGGATGCAAAGGACGGAGGGAGGCGAGGAGGCAAGACAGATTGCGGATGAAGCACAAGGCTGGGTCTGTGGAAGGTCCTTGCCGCTCACACAGTGACACTGCATTCATCCCGACCAGCTGGGGCCAGAGGCATGGGGGAGGGGGCAGAAGACCCAGCTGGCTAGGGTTGGGGGGGGGTAGCTCATAGGAACAAAGGAAAGTGACTATTCTCAAAGGAGTCAGAGTTTCTGCCATGACCCAGTCCCGACTATGGAAGGACAAATGCCCCCCTCCCCAAATCCTATCCCACAAGGCTTTGGGGTCATAGCTTTAGTGAGCACAGTTTTGGAATTTAAGTTTAAATCTGTCGCGTCCCTCACCAACCGTGTGTGCCTCAGCCAAATTTTATCTTTGCACTTTGAGTACAGAGAGAGACATGAAGAACACCGATTCATTCATTCATTCATTCATTCAGGGGAGAGTTATGGAACACTTGTTTGGGTAAACATCTGGGAGCAGAATGACCAGATCATTCGGCAGGTCATATTTACCTTTTGAAGAAATTGCCAGGCCGCTTTCCAAGGTGAATGCAGCGCCTATGTTTTATTCTCCGTAGCACTTATCACTGTCGGAAGGTGTTGCTCTATCAGTGTACTTGCTTACTGCTTATGATCTGCCCCCCCCCCCACCCCCCAACTAGACTGTAAGCTCTAGGAGGGTGTGACATCCTCAGTGCCCAGCCCCCTGCCTGGTGCCTAGTAGGCACTCAGGGAATGGACCGACATACACCAACTGAACGAATATGTGTGCCCCACCCCCCATCACAGACATCTGAAAGACCTGCCGCCCAACCCCCTGCTTATCCTCAGCGTCAGGCTCCGTCCAGGAAGCCGCTGGGTCAGTGGCGCTAGTTGTGGGTGATGCAGATAACAGATAAAACACTTAAGGGGGGGAGGGGTCTGGGGTGGCTCAGTGGGTTAAGCGTCAGACATCAGCTCAGGCAGGTCATGATCTCACGGTCCGTGGGTTCGAGCCCCGCGTCGGGCTCTGTGCTACCAGTTCGGAGGCTGGAGCCTGCTGTGTCTCCCTCTCTCTCTGCCCCTCCCCTGCTCATACTCTCTCTCTCTCTCTCTCTCTCTCTCTCTCTCAGAAATAAACAATAAAGATTAAAAACATTAAAAAAACCACACCTAAGGCAGAGAAGCTACTGGGACTCCATTTTGGAAAGGCTCATCATGGCTTTAATCCTCACTAGGGTAGAAACTTCTACTTTGTTGATGGAAACATTGTTGCAGTTTGGATGACTTAACCCAAGTTGCATTTAGCAAAGCTTGCACGGGAGCCCTGTAAAGAAAACCTGCGAACCCGGCTGGAGGTCTGTCTTTGGGGGCCAAGGATTCCGTCCCAGGTACAAGCCCTTTCCGTGATCCTGGAGGTGAAGGTGGGCATATGTACCCCCCATACTCCTAGAACAATGAGGCACGGATCAGGTGGATGAACCCGAAAGAGTCAACAGTAATGGCTGGTCTTTATTTTTTTTATTAAAAATTTTTTTAATGTTTGTTTTTGAGAGAGAGAGAGAGAGAGAGAGAGAGAGAGAGAGAGACAGAGCACAAGTGGGGGAGGGGCAGAGAGAGAGGGAGGCACAGAATCCGAAGCAGGCTCCAGGCTCCGAGCTGTCAGAGCCCGACGCGGGGCTCGAACCCACAAACTGTGAGATCATGACCGGAGCTGAAGTTTGACGCTTAACCTGATGCTTAACTGACTGAGCCATGACCAGTTTATAAATAGGCTTTCCTCAAATTCACGTATGTGGTATGGGATGGGGGGAAAGGTGAAATCTCTGGAGAACGTTTTGCGGGGGTGATGCTGTTTAATCAGAGGCATTGCAACGTGGGTATCCCGGGAGGTCTCTCTCCCCGGGTGCCGTCCGGGTGGCCTAGGGAGCATAGGGGCTCAGCCCCGTGATGTTAAAGATGAAGCCGGGTCTACAGTCTCCACTTGAATATTCCTATGGCTTCTCAGAGCCCTGTGGACGATGACTGAGGGGACAAACCATGCAGGAAACATCTAAAAAGAGAAAAAGAAATGGGGCACCTGGGTGGCTCAATTGGTTGAGTGTCCAACTTCAGCTCAGGTCATGATCTCACGGTTTGTGAGTTCGAGTTCGAGCCCCACGTCTGGCTCTGCTCTCAGCACAGAGCCTACCTTGGATCTTCTGTCTCCCTCCCTGCCGCTCCCCTGCTCGTGCTCTCTCTCAAAAATAAAGTTAAAAAAAAAAAAAAAAAAAGCAAGGCTCTATCTGCTCTGTTTTTCTGCTACGCCCCCTTCACTCCTGTTCTACACTTTGCCTCTGAACAAGCCAAAGAAGCGATGTTCCCACTTCTAGGGGGGAAGCAAAAAAGCTTTGTCCTAGGCCTCAAACACCTGAGAACACCTAAGAGGAGCCAGATCCCAAACAGGTTCCAGGGCATCAGCTTCGAACAAACCCCGGCTGATGTTGACATCAACCCCTCCTCCCTCCGGTGGTTTATAAAATAGTTCCTGTTATTCGCCCATCACGCACTTCATCTTTTTTTTTTTTTTTAATTTTTTTGTTAACGTTTATTTATTTTGGAGACAGAGAGAGACAGAGAATGAACGGGGGAGGGGCAGAGAGAGAGGGAGACACAATTGGAAGCAGGCTCCAGGCTCTGAGCCATCAGCCCAGAGCCCAAAGCGGGGCTCAAACTCCCGGACCGCGAGATCGTGACCTGGCTGAAGTCGGTCGCTTAACCGACTGCGCCACCCAGGCGCCCCACGCACCTCATCTTTGATCGGACCCTACCCTGGATTCCCGAAGGAACACGTACCCTAGACTCCTTTCCAGTATAACCCACGCCCCCGCCCCCACTCGAAGCAACGGGGAGACTCACTCTCCTTTGGTTTCCGCATCTCCCAGACACTCCCATCTGTTACACTCTGTCACTCATGCTATTCATTAAACTAAACTCTGCTTTCACTCTCTCTGGCATGCATTTGATTTCTATCCTGCGCGGAGCCAAGGACTCTCTTGGCTGGGTCTGCGGCGCACCCCGCCCCCCCGCCCCACTCTGGGTTCTTCGTCCCCGCCTGCCTGCGTCAGAACCACAGCCATCGCTTTCCCAGGGTTGCTTGCTCCTTTGGGTAAAGGTGGGTGTTTTTGGATCCCTGCCTTGCCTCCTCCTGGCACAGCTCCTGGAACTTCATAAATGCTCAGTAGGCAAATAGCTACCCTCCTGCTGTGACGAAAACCACAAGTGTCTTTTGGCGTCTCCCAGCACGTCTGGGCCCACAGTGAATGCTTTTGGAACAGATGCACCGGGGAAGACCCCTTTGATGGGGAGCAGATGCCCACCCCCCCCCTTTCCTACTAGCAAAGACCTCGGCATTTCAGCCTGCTGCCTACCACCTTCCCAGCTTCCACACCCTCCCCTCCCCAGCGCTGCCACTTTGCATCTATGACACTTAATCCCTCCGCATTTTTTTCTGCATCGAGACAATGGGGACAGTGATAATCAGTCCCCCCCCCCCCCCCCCCCCCCCCCCGGCGCTGTGTGAGGCACAAAGGAGGCTCCGAATATGAAAAGGTTTGGAGATGATTTCCCCCGTCCTTCAGTTCTTAACCCACGGGAGGCCCACCGTTGTGAGGCGGTGCAGCCACTTCCTTTCCAAGGGGGTAAATCCAACTGGAAGAAAGAGAGCAGAGAACATCATCGAAACACCGTCTGAAAGTCACATGCGCCTGTCACAATGCAGAGCCCTCCGCAAGAAGCACATTAGAGAAGGGTCTGGAAGCAGAGCCATGGCCCCTGGTGGCACATCCCCCTGGGGGGCTTTGATCTGGAGACCCATCCTCCAGGGCGCGTGTTAGCTTGTCACATGTAACCTGCCGGCTCTGTGTTTCTCGGCCTGAGGTCTGGCGGGGTTGGGGAAGGCGTGGGAGTTTTGTGGGTCAGTGCTGGCCTTTGGATCTGTGGCTATACTCTTCTTTCTCCTTCTGAGGGCCAGCTGCTGCCCACCGACTACAGGAAACGGGGCAGGAGCTGATGGAACCGAATGGAACCCTGTAGGACTGGGGTGGGAGTGGCTCTCTTGGGCTCCCAGACTTCATTCCCTGTCTTCAGCCCGGTCCTCGGTTGATGCGCGTACCGAAACTATCAAATGCCATTATGACTCACCAGTAAAATCACTGTGTCCCCAGCACCATTTACTCAGAGCCAGGAAGGGGACATGGTCCAGGGGGAGGCATGTGCCCAGAGGGAGTCAGGTTGGATGATCCTGCTACATCCCTGTTCCTGGATTTTCTGGAGGTGCCTGGACATTGCTGGGAGGTGGGAGAGGCCTCCACTCTAGAGGACACGTTTGTTTTTTGTGATTAGTCAAAGGGGGACTGATTCCAGGGTATTTGTCCCATTGGCACACAATTCGAACTTACAGCAGCATCCATGGCTGACTTTTAGAGGCCCCGGTCAGGCTCCTTGAAGACTCTCCCTTGAGCCTTAAAATGAAGCCCGTAATTCCTGATGGCCCTATAGCTTTGCCACCTCATCAGGGTCCTAAGAAAATTACTGCGGGTGAGCCCCACCCTGGGAAGGCCCTGCCAGCCACGTAGCGATAGTACCCTGTCCCTCCAGACACCCGTGTGCTCAAGTCAGGCCTCGGAGAACACATCAGAGCGCTCCATGGAACCCTTGGCGAGCGTGGGAAAGGCAGAAAAGGAAATTGTGTCCGGTTCCAGGAAACAGAGGTTGTGTTCGACAACAGCCAGAGGGAAAGCGCACTGAAGAGGCTGTGTTGCCCAAGACAGAGCCACGGCGCCCCTCCCCGCGGCTCTGTCTGTCCCGTGGCATTTTCTTCATTCGCCTCGTCCATACTCCAGCAACCCTCTTTATGCCACCGTGCTTGTGCGTTCCCAGGCTCTCACTATGCACCCCCTGCCTCCCACTGCCTGTCCTGTCCTGGCCTCAGTTCAGGCTGTCGCCTCTTTCCCCGTCAGGCTTCTCATCTCTCCACGTGCTCGGGGTGGAATTTCAAGAAAGGCATTTGAGGGCTCTGGCTGCACCTTGCTGATCGCTCAGATACACGCACAAGGCCAGTTATGGGCCCTGGGCCCTGCAGCCCCCAAGATGCCTATCTGCCGTGGGGGGTTATCCTGGTGTTGGCTTTCACCCCCTTCTGCTGGGCCAGCTCAGAACCAAATGGCTTTTGGGTCCAGGTCTGCGGCAGGCTCTCTGAGGTCTCGCGTTCCTTGCCGGGGGACAGTAAGGGAGGCTGTGAGCCATGCAGGGGGAGGGATCAGAAAAAGGAAGCAGGGACTGGGGTCAGGCAGGGTATCTCTGCAGGTTTCACCAGTTGGGAAGCCCCTGAGAGGGAATCTCAACCCCCTCCCCCTCCACAGCGCAGGGCCTTCTAGAAGGCAGCATGGTGAGGGTATGATCTTTGGTTCTGGCAGCCCAGGGCTGGGGCCTGCCTGGCAGAACTCCTGTCCCCTGCCGGCCCCGCCAGCAGCCTTGGTGATGCCGGATGCACTGTGCAGCTCCTGTGACCCGGGGTCTGGGTGGGGGTGGGTGGGAGTGACCAACCCCTAGTAGGTGCTCGGCAAACTTGTGGCATTTGAGAGGCAGTGTGAAATCGGGGGACATAATCGAGTTTTGGAGGAGGAAAGACCTGGGTGGGGTCCCCGATACATCTACTTAGTTTTCCTGCTCTGAAAAAGGGGCTCTAATAATACCTAGCTACACAAGAGGAGGGTGCTTCTGGCAGTGAGGACCGCCCCGTAGATAGAGGCCACAGTTGTGTTTGGACGAATGTGTTCCCTCTCTAAACATGACTTCCGCTTTGTGCCGGGCACTGACACAAGGTCAAGGCTGGGGCATGGAGAGACAGTTCAGGACCACCATGCACAGAGCTGCCCAGGCTGCCCCGCTGGACTGACCAATCACCAGTGGGGAAGGGTCCCAGGTGTCCCACCATGGTCCCCCAGGCACAAACATGTGGGTTTCAGGATACACCATCCTGGAGGGGGAGGGTGCAGAGAAAGGAGTTTCTCTGTTTAGCCATTTGCCTACGCAAGTGTCCATCACACCACCTTCCCCCATCCCACGCCCGCCAGGATTTCATGTCCTGAGACTAGGACTGGTGTGTCCGCTTACGTAACAGATGGCAGTCACTGCTGCCATCTGGCACTCAAGCTGGCAAAGCAGTGAGGGAGCCCAGAACCTCGAGACGCACCAAAGACAACTCTACCACGTGCCCGGGTGCTATGATCCAGAGCTGGAGAGCTGAGCTTCGCCTCTCCGTCACGGTCAGCTTCCTGGGTCATCTTGGCCAGCGGGAGTATGTGAGGATTTCATCACACACTAATCTAGGTGCCGCTGTGAAGGCATTTTGCAGATTCAGTCAACATCTACAAGCAGGTGACTTCAAGGAAAGGAGAGTACCTTCAATAATGTGGGTGGGCCTCATCCAACCAGTTGAAGGCCTTAAGAGCAAAGACTGAGGTCTCAGAGGAGAAGAAATGTGGTCTCAAGACCATCATATCAACTCCTGCCTGAGTTTCTGGCCAGTTGGCCTGCCCCATGGATTTTAGACTTGCTGGCCCCTATAATAGGGTGAGCCAGTTCCTTAAAATAAATCTGTATAAATAGATACAGAGAGAAAAGAGATATATAAATACACAAAGATGTATAAATACAAATATGCTATTGGCTCTGTTTCTCTGGAGAACCTGCAATACACCCCCCGTCCAGCTACCTGATCCCCTGAGGGCAGCGCCCAGGCTGCCGGCAGAGAGCTGAAATCCCTGTGGCCTTGAGTTCAACTGGCCTTGACTCCTCATTTCAGTACTGCTCTAACCCCTCATCAGTAGAAATGGATTTGAGTAGACATCCCAGGGCAGGAGGGGTTTGTAAAAGCCTAGCGTATCTTTCTGCAACCATGGACCCAGGGGTCAGCAGTATAGGTTAGGGGGTTGGCAAACCACAGATCATGGGCAGAGCCAGCCTGCTGCTCTTTTGTATGAATAAAGTTTTATTGGAACACAGCCATGCTCATGCATTTGTGTATATCCATTCACAGCGTTGTCTGTGGCTGCCTTGCCCTGCAGTGGCAGAGCTGAGCTGCTGGGCCAGCAAGGGGAGGACTTGTGAAGCTTAGACGAAACGGAACTTTTTGGGCTTGATTCCCTAAAACCATCCCCAGAGAGAGGTTCGCCAGCTACTTGGGGCCTGAGTGGGGGAGGAAATTGAGTTCTCAGGAAGATCTGAGGAAGCAATTCTCATACCTAGGGCAAGAGGCTCATCAAACATGCAGATTCCCAAGACCCACCCTGAGAGATTCTGAGTCACAGGCCCGAGTGGAGTTCAGAAACCTGGGTTTTCTCCCTAGAGGATCCTGATGCTGGGAATCCCAGGCCCATGCCGTGGGAAACCTTGGATTAGGGTGTTTCCCCCGTCCAGGCTGCAGAAGCCAGTCCCTCAGTGGTGCCTGGGCAGGGAGTGCCCCACAGGGACACCAGGCCCTTAAGAGCATCCCATATTGGGGCCCCTGGGTGGCTGAGTCAGTCAGGCGTCTGACTTCGGCTCAGGTCATGATCTCAGGGTTCAAGCCCCGCATTGGGCTCTCTGCTGTCGCACAGAGCCCACTTCAGATCTTCCGTCTGCCTCTCTCTGCCCCTCCCCAGCTCACGCTCTCTCTCTATTTCTCAAAAATAATAAAATATGCATTAAAAAAAAAAAAAAGGGCATCCCATGTCTGTGATTACCCCGGCCCCCAGGAGAGTCTGGACCCTGGCTTGGCTTCAGGATGTGGAGTCCCCTAGAGCTGTTACACAGCCTTGGTCTGTATTATGATCAGCCAGGCCTAGCAGGGCCTGGTCTGTGGAGCCGGGCAGCAGTGGCTGGAGCTGCCACAGAGGTAAGAGACGTCTTTCCTGGTGTTAAGCCAGGCCACTCCCTGGCCAATTCATGCCCTTTCCCATGATGGCATCTGAGCCTGCTTAGATGGCGGCGCTTTGTTCCTTTTCATCTTGCTGAAGCTGGCGTCTGCTGTTCTCTACACGTGGCCACCCAGACCCTGAATGAGGGCCAGCCTGCTGTGACGAGCCTTGTGATCTCTTTGGGACCTCAGCTACCCCAACCCTAAAATGGAGAGGGAGGTCAAACTGTGACATTCCCACCCAGAGGCCTAGTTAAAGGGTCACGATGAGGTCCAGGTGAGGACAGAGACTCTGTCTCGTTTCCCGCTGAGCTCAGAGCAAATGCTCAAAGATGTGGCTGAGGAAATGCTAGGCTTCCGGTCCCCTCCAAACGCCCCGCGTGTGCTCTCTGCCTCTGCACACACAGATCATCTCCTGGAGAGTCAGAGAGAGACAAGAAAGCAGCTAATGAACCATTGGCTCTTTATTTACAGCTCACGGGAGCACATGCAACACGTCATCACGGGACTACAAGGGCCTGGCACCTCCCCCCCTCCCCCTGCTGCCCCCACACTTTAAAGAGGAACCACAGCACCCCAGGGAAGTTCCCAAGAGTCAGAAAACCCAATGACTGAGGGCTCCAGGCCCAGGTGCTCCGCTTGATTTCCTCTGAAAATAGACCAGTTCCAGCCCTGCCAGGGCCTCAGAGCCTGGGGGTTTGTCCACCGCTGGTTATTAACTAGGCAAACCGGATCTCAGATCTGCCAACTCACACACCCAAATGTAAGGGCTCTGAATTAGCTAAAAGTCCCAGACCATCCAGCTTTTCTGTTTCCCCCTATACATCCTAGACCCGTGTCTCTCAAACTCAATCGTGCACAAGAACAGCCTGGGTCTTGTTAAAATCCAGACGGCCATGCCCCCCTGCCACAAATTTTGGTTCAGCGGACCTGGGGTGGGCTCGGGATCCCACACTTCTATCAAGCTCCCAGGTGACGCCATGCTGCTGGTCCAGGACCACACGGTGAGTAAGGAGGGACTAGGGAGCCTCCTGCACCCAGAAGAGGTCGAGGATCCTATATCAGACGACCTGTCCTGACTTAGGATTCAGAAAACACATTCCCTGCCATGAAAGTCCCTGGTTCTGCAAACCAGTTCCTGCTGCCCCCTAACCACCCCCCCCCCCACGCTCCTCACTGTCTCCCATGAGAGGAAAGGTCATCATGGAGGTGATGGTGCCAGTCCCGTGGAATCCCCAGTAAGGAGCCTAAGTGGTTTGCTTTCTGGCTCCTCCCAGTGTCCCTCCCAGCGCCCACTTTCCTTGCTGTTCTGTTGTCTTACAGAGATGTCTTTGTAGGTTCCGTGTATGTCCACTGACTCTCCTGCTGCAAAGCAGGTCCATTTCCAAGGAGCTGTGGGCCCACCATCTCAACACTAGATTTTACTGGGTGTGTTGAATATGGCTTAGAGTCAGGATCCATCTGAGGGGAGGAAGGGGTTGTGGCTTTGGATTTGACTTGTGGTTCCTGTCATTCCTCAAGGGGCAACTGAAGCCGTCACGTTCCCTATGAGGCTCGGCCCTCACGTCCTCTGACCCTCAGCCCATTCCCAGCAGGCTGGGGAGCCACTCTTGGCATCGTTGGACAAATCCCAGAAAGGAGTCATGTGGGAACCGTGGGCACCTCTGGGGAATGGCGTAAGACTCCGAAGAAGGAATGCAGGAGGGCACAGGCCACCCAACAAGCAGCTATTGGTTTCCACTTGACCTCGTGCTCCGCTCTCCCTCTGGTTGTATTTAAATTGATGAACCTGTATTGCAATGCCACTTAACACCTCTTCCAGCTCAGCCCCAGTGCAGGAATCTGTACATGGCTGCCTCTGGCTGAGTCCAGAATAGGTTTCCAAACTTCTTTGACCACAGAACCCCGCCCTCTCTTTTCTAAAGGAGCATCTCCTGGCCCCAGTGTTCCAGGGGAAGGAGCCTGAACGGTGACTTTGAAATGATCCTTGAGTATATGATGGATCATCGTCAAAGAACAGAACGCCTACTGATATTATCCTAGGAAACAAATTAGCCCACCCTGGGGGCTTATTATGTGCCTGGCACTATTCTAAACATGCTCTAAGGATTTTACATTTACTTCTGGCAACAACTCTGTGAAGGGAGAGTCATTAGCCCAGTTTACAGATGAGGAAATCAAGGCACAAGTAACTTTCCTAAGGTCGCCAAGGTGTTAAGAGGTGGAGCGGGCTGTTTGCTACCAGCTGCACTCCCACAGTCAAGAGGACAAGGGCAGAGTTCAGGCCCGGTTGTACATTAGAGTTGCCTGGGGGAGCCTTGGACACAAACGAAGCCCAGACGCAACCCAGATCAATGAAACCAGCACTGGTGACACTCTGCCGGTGGGCCTGAGCATCAGTACCTTGGAAAGCTCCCCATATTCTTCTAACGCGAAGCCAAGTTTGAGACCAGTGACTGTAGCAGGAACCTGTAAACTAGCGCCTGTGGGCCAAATCCAACCCACCACCTGCTTTGGGATAATCTGCCAGTTAAGAGAGGTTTTTACATTCATAAATGGGTTTTAGAAGATCAAACGAAGGCTAATAGCTTGTGACATGTGAAAATTATATGAAATTCAAACCTCAGTGTCCACAAATTGTTTTATTGGAACACAGCCTAAAATATTTAAGTGCCCTTTATGGTAAAAAGTTTGCTGAATCCTGGATTAGGGAGAATTGACTTCTGTACCAGCGAAAGAAATGTAAGATAGACCTAAGGAAGAACTTCCTGGCAGAGGGGTTTGTTAAACACAGGGGGCTCTGGGATCCCTAACTCTGGTGTTAGGAGCTTTGCACCCGCAGACCACCTTGCAACCGTGGCAAAGAGCTAGACTCCTCTGAATTTCCAACCGTGGAACTCCCCTAGTAGACAGGGATAGTTCCACGGGGACTTCTGTGTTTTCCATTGCTGATGTCCCCGGGCCATCCTATTAGCCCCCAGACACAAGCGATGCCAGACATAAGCAATGCTGTGCTTCCTGCCTGCAGCCACCCCCTTAGGGTTCAATCACAATCTCAGATCAGCCACCCCAAGCGAAGCACACACAGCACAGGCGTTGTCTGGTCTTAGCCAAAACTGCTGGTGGATTTCATTTCCAAACAGCCGGCTTTGATCTCTTTCAGTTCCCCTGCCCCGCCCCCACGCCCAAGATTCCTTTGCCCACAGAACTTGAAAGGGGAGAAATGAGCAAGGATATCTGGTTTCTCCTAGATCTGTCTGCTATGCTTGGTGCCAGACCTCTGACCCTGACTGATTTTCCCAATGGAGTAAACAGCCCTGGCATCACGGGTATGGTCCCTCTGTCAGGTGTCCAGGCCAGCGAGGAATTTGGACAGGGAACGCTTTTGTCATTTGCAACCTGGTTTGCCCTGGACCAGAGGGCTGACCAAGAATGAGGTGCCAGGTGTGTATAGGGGGGATTTAAGTGGCTCTCCTGAAGTGGCCCTTAGAGCCAGATCTGCTGGGAGAGATGTTCCGAGGGCATCGTGGGTCTAGCTTATGGGGGGGGGGGCAGGTAGTTTCAGACAGCACCTTGACCTCAGAGGTACCTCAACTCCTCAGTAGGCTTTGCTGCAGAAGTGTGGTGTGGGGGTCTAGAGATGTCTGTGGGAGGCCTGGAAACCACTGAGGCAGCATGCAAAATGGGTGCATATTTTGAGTCCATATTGGCATTCGATTCTCAAAGGGCACGAACCACAGAAGCTTAAGAAGCTATCAGGGCAACGGCAAAGCGCATGTCCTGGGACATGCACTCTTGTTTCCCCCAAACACATCGTATCTCAGAATACCAGCTCCCAGAGGGCAGCGACCAATCTTCCCAAGTCATGCCTTACCGGCAAGCGGGAGCTTAATGCATGTTTTGTTTTTAAAGATGATACACCTTTGTCCAGGGAAGGAAGAGAACAGTTCGTTTTTGCAGACTTCATCACAGGGAAAGGAACTGCCAGGGAACGCTTGCTTCTTTCCCACTGAAAGCCCTGGGGAACCTGGGATAAATCCTTGGTTGTGGACAAGCAACCACCCTTTGGGCCTGGGGAACCCGACAGGCTTGGCCTGGGTTCAAATCCCGGCTCTGGTGTTTACTCCCTAGGGCCTGGGTGCTCTCAGTGGGGTCCCCATCAGCATCAGCAGCATGCCCCCCCCCCTCAGAGCTTGTTAAAAATGCAGAAGCGACTGAGCCAGAATCTGCATTTGAGCCAGATCTCCCCGGGGTTCTTACACAGGTTAAGGTTTGAGGAGCATTGATCTGGGACCCTGGACAAGTCATAACTAACTCTGCCTCGGTTTTCCTCACCTATAAAACGGTGATAATGCCCACTCTGAAAGGTCATTGTGATAACTAAGAGAGATAACGTATGGCACGCATTTAGCACAGTGCCAGGTACGGCAGAGGTGTTCCCGCGTTCACCTCCTCGGGTTCTCTGTCTCTGGGAGTGGTCCCTTTACGCGCTCAGAAACCTCTCCATTGCAGTGCTGAGGTCGGGCAGTAGAGGGCAGTCTCGACATTGCCATCGCGGAGTACGCGGTTCCCCCCGGGGCCGCGGGGGCCTCGTGGGTCCTCCGGAGGCCAGGAGGTGGGCGCAGGTGTGCCGCAGCTCAGCTCCTGGGCGGGGGCAATTCGCCCAGGGCTCCCCTGCCAGGGCTGAGTGTCCTGGGCTGGCGCCTGCAGCCTCGATCATCTAGTCCCCATCCGATCTCGCACTGCTAGTTCTGAACAAATTGCCCGGCTTCTCCAAACCTCGGCGCGCGCGCGCGGTCCCCAGGCCGGCGGGGAGGCGCCTCGCGCAGAGCCGCTAGACGTTGATGAAGGATCCCTGGTCGCCGTTGGCCGTCTCCGGCTCCACGCAGCGCCCCTTCCTCCGTGTGACCCTGCGGTTCCGGTGGAATTTGGCATAGCAGCGCAGCCCTGAGCGAAGAGAGTCAAGGGGGTCGGGGGGGGGGGGGGCCCACCGCCAGGGCCCGCCCCTTCCTTCCCCGCATCGCATCCTCTGGGCCCCCCGCCCCCACCGCCCCGCACACTTTCACCACCCCTTCTTTGTGCTGCCCTAAAATCCACCCACTCAACACATGGCAGCCCGAGTGGGCTTAGAAAAGACAATGGGCGGGGCGGGGAGGAAGGATGCAGAGACGGAGCACAGGGGCTGTTCCGGGCCGCGAAGCTGTTCTGTGATACTGGAATGGTGGACACATGATGCATTTATCAAAACCCGTGGAATGCTCAATGCCGAGAGTGAACCGAATACAAACCATGGACTTTATCAAGACCATGGTTCTTCAATTGTAAAGAGCATACCACACTAATGCAAGATAACAGGGGAAACCATGCAGGGGGGTGGGGGGAGAGGGCACAGGAGAACTGTATTTTCTGTGCAAGTTTTCTGTAATCCCAAAGCTGCTAAAAAAGATGGTCTATTAAAAAATGTGTAAAGGGATGCAGATTCTGCCCTCCCCTATAAACCTCCTGTGGCTCCCCCTGGTACTCAAATAGAAATCCAAACTTCCCACTCTGGCTTACAAGACCGCCTGGGACCTGGACCCGCCTCCCGTCTGCCCTCTTCACTTCCCACTCTCCTCTTCACCATCTCCAGCCACACTCAGTCTTCTTGCTTTTCCTCAACACCCAGTCATGCTCTGCCCCAGGGCCTTTGCACTTGCTTTTCTCTTAGCCAGAATCCCTTTCCCAAGCTCTCTGCATCCCTGGCTCCTTCACAGCCGTCACGTCTCAGAGACCCTCCCTGACCACCCAAATTAAAGTCAGTGTGGCCCTTCTGGCCCACCAGTGGGAGGGTTTCTTAGCTGAAGCTCTCTCTGTCATGGCCACCAGCATTTACTGGGATACACGGCAGGTAGATGTATTTTTCATTTAAGGCCTCAGAAGGCCACGTCCTCCTGGTGGCAGGTGGAAAGAGATGTGAGTGTGGCCTGAGCAATTCCACCACTTCAGGTTAGGAGGGACCTCAGGGAGAGAGGACATTGCTACTTTAAGATTCACTTATGTCACCATCCAGAGAATAAAGGAGCAAGTTGCTGGGTAGAGTTTGTGCTTAGTGGCCTAGAATTTACACCTGGGTCACTGGGCTTCCAGACCTGTGGCCACACAAGTGACACTTGGAAAGGGGAGGGGATTCATGAGCAGGAGTACTAGGTTCCCACAGAAGCCCCTTCAGAACCCTCCAGAACCCGGGCTGGCCCTGACTGCTGGACTTAAGCCCTGGGCCCTGTGTTCAGCATTTCAGGATCTCTCAGAGGTCCTCAGGACTCTTGGTCCTCAGGAGGGTTCCTGGCCGCCGCCTAGATCCCTCCGGTGTGGCATCTTGGTGACAGCCGCCTCCTGGACC
This sequence comes from Felis catus, assembly GCF_018350175.1. Lineage (NCBI taxonomy): Eukaryota > Metazoa > Chordata > Mammalia > Carnivora > Felidae > Felis > Felis catus. Next base: position 8,535,822 of record NC_058375.1, on the reverse strand, counting down.
ATCTTTAATGAGCTGCCTGAGTTGTCACTTCTGTTCTTTTTTTTTCTGGAGCCTGAGTCTCCCAGGAGGAAGCAAGCGTCCCTTCCAGGACCGACCGGTGCCAGAGGGATGAGAGGAAAGGGGCAGATGGGGCTTTGGATGCCGACGTATCTTCCGGATGCCTGGAAAGCTGCCCCCTCCCGCCTGAGGTCCAGGCGAGGAAAGAAGGAAGAATTCCTGGACGGTGGGGCCACCCCCTGAGCACCCGGCCAGGCACCAACCAGGCAGGTGCAGCTCAGCAGGGCCGCATCCCCCCCACCTGGGCGCTCGGGGTTGGACCTGGAGGCCAAGGATTGAGATCGGACCTCAGAAGTGTTCTGGCCAACCTGGACTGGAGTGCCCTCCTGCCGGCTCCATACCTCAGCCTCCTGCTCTGTGAAATGGGTCCCCAGCCCTGCCTACACGTAACAGAAGGCAGTTTCCCTGCACCCTCCCCACCCTGCCTTCTCTTCACCTCCCTGTCGGTCCTGTCTATCTCCACTCCTGTCCCTCAGCGTCCTGCAGCAGAGACCATGTCACTCTCCTGCCTACGACTTCCAATTCTAACTCAAACAAGGCTGACAACGTCCTGTGTGATCCTCCCCGCTAGCTTCTCCCACCCGGCCCTTGGGCCACCTTCTCTGTTGGCCACTGTGTGCCGGGCCCACTCAAACACACCAGCCTTGTTCCTGCCCATGGTCCTCGCCTTTGGCCTGCTTCTTGCCTGGGGCTCTCTCTCCGTCCCCACACCCTCCATCTTCTGGAGGCTGGTCCCCACTGTCCCCTCCGGTCTGTCCTTCCTAAAACAAGTCTGATCCTCATCAGACTACCTGGATTATTTACTTTACAGCCCTTATTACTTTCTAAAGACACCTTATCTCTTTATTTGCTTCGTATCCGCTCATCCCATTAGAATGGAATCCGTGGGTGCATTTTGCCGGTTCTCTTCGCCGCTGAATCTCGAGTGTCCAGAACGGTACCTGACACTCAATAAATATTTCTTGACTTGGGGACGCCTGGGTGGCTCAGTCCGTTGGGCGTACGGCTCTTGATCTCGACTCAGGTCATGATCTCACAGTTTGTGAGATCGAGCCCTGCGCTGGGCTCTGCACTGACAGTGTGGATGCAGCCTGCTTGGGATTCTCTCTCTTCCCCCCTCTCGCTCTGCCCCTCCCCTGCTTGTTCTCTTTCTCTTTCAAAGCAAACAAACAAAATATTTCTTGACTGACTAGACCCATGTAGCTGTATTGCTTTCACCGCAGATAATTTTTGAGGCTAATCTGAGTAAAAACGGGGCTTGTATCTCAGGATGGTCAGTAGAGGGACTGAGACCAAATTCTCCCACTCAGAACACGTGAGCACTGATTAGCTAGTGAATGATACCGAGCAACTATTGTTCACATTTGGTATTTTATCTTTAAAAGCGTACTTCTCTTTTAGAGAGATATACTGAACTAATCACAGGTGAAATATCTGTAAACTCCCAAGAGTTGCTTCAAAATCATACTGGGAACTGAGTGGGGGGGAGAAGTGGCACAGATGGGCAGTGAGTCTGTAAATCCTGATGCAGAATGATGGGAAATCACTCTGGGGGGGCTAATGGTTGTAATAATGATTTCTAACACGTATGTTTGAAATGTTTCAGAATGCAAAATTAAGAGCATTCCCCTACTTTTCTGGCTGTGTGAGTTCGGGCAAGTCACTTAACCTCTCTGTGCCTCGGTTTGCTTATGTGCGGAAGGGGGATCATAATAGCTCCCTTTCCCGGGACGCTTGTGCGGATTATGGGAGATGGCGTGAGTGAAGTTCTCGGCACAAGGGCCCGGCACAGCGGGGCGCACCTGGGCAGGTGGGAGCTCAGAAGAGTTAAGGACGTAGCTGGCCAGGTGCATCCTCCCCTGGGACAGTGCTGGGAAATCCACCCCACCCCTTGTTATCACACTTGGAAGGCCTCCCCAGGGATAGAATTCTGGTATGAAAGTACCAGCCTTCTCAGATGTGATCTTATTTAAAGAGATGCACGCCTCTCCTCCCTTCTCCCACCTCCAGATCACAGGAGATCATGCCAGCTTGTATTTCAAGAGGTGAGAAAAGCACATCTGAGAACCGATGCCAGGAATCAAGACTAAATGAGTTCACAGATTGGGAAGGCACCGAGCAAAGCTGTTCTTGCTCATGTTTTCAGCTCCCAAGGCCCTCTTCCACCCTCTCCTTGGCCGCAGGCCCCTCTGCCCACCCTCTTCAGAGCCCAGGGGACCCCCGCCCCCCAGGAGTGCGGGCTCACCTTCCATACACATGCAATCATCAAAGCATTTGTTGTTGAGGCCGCGGTTGTGGGGCGTGCAGAGATGTTCCCGAAGGTCACAGCAGCTCCCTGCTCACACAGCAAGTGCGCGGTCAGCCACGCTTCCCCGGACCCTCCCACCGCCGAGCCCGCCGTCCCACTAGACAGGAGATCCATCATCTCCGTGGCAGGGCCGTGGCCCGGCAGGGTGGGCCATCTGGTGCGCAAGGCTCCCTACTGGGACCACCTATGGATGCCATGGCCGAGGCCCCCCAGGGGCGGGTGGCAGAGACCCCAGCTGCCCCAGATGGGCAATTGATAGAGCACGGGCAGAGCGAAGGCGGTGTGGGATGGCCTCCCAGGGAGAGGGGGCAGAGCAGCTGGGGGGGGGGTGTGGAGCTGGGAGGGGCTTCAGGGACCATTGCTGCCAAGGTCCACTTTGACAGATGGGAAAACTGAAGCCCCTCCCCCCCCCCCCCTGCCGCCTGCCTCGGGGGGAGCAGCAGGGGGGTGGGAGGGGCGGGGGGGGGCCAAGGTAGACCCCAGACAGGGCTTTGCCCACCACACACCGAGCCAGCTCTTAGGAAGACTGTCCAGCTGACCCCAAATCAAGCCTTTTCTTTGCACTCAGGGTGAAAACTATGTGTTGCAGAGGAAACGGCCTGTCCGGGAGCTGGTGGTCTAAACACTGGGGATGACAGGGTCCCTTTCCCTGGGTTGCCATGAGGAGCAAATAAAGTATGACAGCGCCACTCAGGAAAGAGGTAGCTCAGGTTTTTGTTATTTCTCTCCCTTTTAGGGCCACGGACCCACAGGCCCTGCTCACGTGCCTGGGAACGTCCCCACACACGTGCAGCCTCCCCTCCACCACCCCAACCCTGACTCTGCACCCAGCCGTGTGCCCTGGAGGCGGATGCTGGCTCCGTACCTGGCAGGCAGTCTTGATGATGGTCGCACGGCTCACCCTCAGCCGGTGACGTTCCGTTACCATTGCTGGAGAGTTTAGCCCAGTGTTTCTCTGGCAACGAGAAGTTCTGCTGTCAGAAGCTGACGCCAAGCAGAGCAGAGAGACTCGGCACGGGGGTGCCGGGGACTGGGTGCTCATGCTGCCCCCTGTACGGTGTGGCGTGGACAGGACTGTCTACCTCGCTCTCTCTGCCTTCGTCTTCTCCTCTCTAAAATGGGCTCAACAGCAGGATGGGCCTAACAGTTTTGTTTTGTTTTTTCGGGTAAAACAGCCTTTGCCTTGTGGGTGTCAGTGCCAATTTAGACGCCACGCCCTCCCACTCTGGACACCTGTAGGTCAGGCTGGGCTCACTGGGGCCCCCACCGTGACAGACAGTGAGGGGGGTGAGGGAGAACCCAGGAGTGGGGGTGGAGGGCTGGGCGGACGTACCTTTCTTCTTTGCAGAGGGCCAGACCTCAGGTTTTAAGTCTTCATAATCGGTCCAGTCGAACAAGGCCATGTCCAGTGTGGGCATCACCTCCCCATCAGGCCTGGGCTGAGCCTGCAGGAGGGACATGGAGAGGAGGGAGCCTGGAGCTCCCAACAGGTGCGAGTTGAAACATGGGACCCCAGAACCAGGGGGTTAAGGAAGGGCTCCTTAGAAGCCAGCTCGTCCTCTGCTGGGCAGCCTGGAATCCCAGCCCTGGGGACACGGGGACAGCTGCCTAAGCAGTTCTCTCACTCTGCAGCCACCACCCCAGTGGGATGGTATTAATGCAGACAGGTCAGTTATCCGCCAGGCCCCTGAGGGAGGGACTGGGAAGGCATTCGTGCCTGCTCAGGGTTTCTACACCTATGCAGCCGGGGAGTTGGGTGAAGCCCAGCCACTCGCTTTCCTGTCCCTTCTCTCCTCTGACAAGTCATTGGCTCTGTAGCACCGTGAGGCCGCCGCTCAGTTCACCTCGCAGCCAGCGGTCTCGGGGCTGGATCAGTGCACAAGGACATGTTGGTACGTGTGAAAATTTTCCCCCGAGGTCCCTGCTCTTTTCCATGTGGACCCGGTGTGCTGAGCTGGCACCTGCTCTCTTGCCTGTCCGTGGAGTGAACCCTAGGACCACTTCGTCCCGGACAGTAGCAGCCCTTTTAGCACAGAGCGTCTGCCGGGCTGCAGCTGAGTTGGACAGGCATCAGGAGACCTGGTCTGCCTCTAGCCCCGGTGGCTCATCCCGCTCCCTCCCACCCCTGTGCCTCAGTCTCCCTAAATATACGATGAGGCTCTTCTGGGGCCCCTTACCTGGGGCCACAGGGATGTGACAGGCAGGATCAGGGACTCTTCTGTGGCAGGTGCTGCCTCAAAGGTGGTTAGGTAGAGGATGGTGGGGGCCAGGCTGGTGGAGGATTCCTCCATCGTGGCATCCGGTGCCTGGTCTTCGGACGGCTCTGCCTTCTTCATCAGGGAGCTAGGACCTCGGACCAAGGCTCGGCCTGAGACACGGAGTGGGAAACACAGGAGCTTTATCTGCTCACCACCCTGTGTCAACCCACAGCACAACTCACATTTCCATCTGCAAACAAGGAGGCAGCAGGGACTATGTGACAAGCCATGGGCTCAGCCAACACTCCTGTTGCCCACCTTCCTGGGGAGGTGGAAACGAGGGACTGGGGTGGTGGGGAGAGAGGAGGGAGGTCTTGAATGAACTTGCAGTGTTGCCGCCAGGAGGCAGCCCAAGGATGCTCTCTCTAAAGCAGCATTCCGGCCAGTTCAAGTCAGGTTAGCGGATACAGCCGGGGCCGTAAGTGCAACAAGTGGGAACTGGTGGGATTGACCACGGAAGGCTTCCCGGAAGAGGTGAGGTGTGACTAGGAGAGGCTGAGAGGCACTGCAATGGGGAGAGGTCTTTGAGATGGTAAGATCCACAGTTTGTCACGTACAAGCAAGGGCTTCCTATGTGGTGATAACCATCGCCCTGTTATATGCTGGGTCCTTCCTTACAAGCATTATTTCATCTAACCACGGTAGGAACCCTTAGGAGATGGGTGCTCCTTCAGGCTTCATCTATGGGGGGTGGTGTGGACACGGAAGCACAGAGAGGTTAGGCAACTTGCCTCAGGACACACAGCTAGGGGACAGCAGAGCCTGCATTCAAACACAGGTCCATCTGAGCACAAGGCCGATGCTTTTGGCCACAGATGCCACCCCCCAAGACCCGTGGGCATTGGGGTAAGTTGAGTGTGAGGGGACAGTGTGCAGGATTGGAGGTGGTCAGGAACAAAGGGGCTCTGAGAGAAGCTGGAGGCCCCGGGCTCACCCTTGCCTCTTTTTCCTCGGGCAAGATCTGACTTTGAGTTTGATTGGGTCAGTCGGGGCCACCCCACCCTCCGGAAACAAACCCCAGAGAGTAGAAAGGGGACTTAGGGACCGTTGAAGAGCTCCCCAGCAGGTCGGCAGTACCGGGCCTGGCCTCCAGCACTGTCCCCTCCTCCACTCACCCGCCACACCGACTCTCTTGGGATGGGGGATGGGGGCCCTTGGTCCTATGGAGCTGGGGCCTGGAGTTGAGCCAGGATGAGTTCATGCCTTGTGAGTCCTTGAGGATGCCAGCCTCCCCCACCCAACCTGACCGTGACCTCCAAGGGGGTGGGAGGCTGAGTCTAAGCGGGGATCTCTCGACTGTGTTCTGTCCACTCGGGGGGTTTCAGGAGGCCTAGCAAGGAAGACCCCAGCGGTTGCAGAAGGTGGGGGTGCCCAGCCTCCATCACACTCCTCTTGGAGAACACCTGCCCCACATTTGTGGCACTTGGTTGGCCCCTGGTGGCCTTGGGACCAGGTCAGGCAGGAGGAGCTGCCTGGGCCCAGCTGTTGGGACATGTTTGTTCAGGGACTGAGTGGGCAAAGGAGGTGGCGGCCGGGGCCAGGGGGCGGCTAGGCCCTCACGGGGATTTGAGGATGCGGGAGAAACTTAAAGAAGGTGACCAGGGCCACGGGGGAGCACCCCAAGAGACAAACAGGACAGAGGCAGGAGGGATAAGGACGCCACGTCTCTCCCTGGGTCATCCGTGTCCGGGTCAGGGGACGGTGATTCCACACTGAGAGCAAGTTGAGAATTAGCTAGTAACAGCTACTGCTCACGGCACGTGATGCTTGTCAGGTGCCATTCTAAGCATCTAAGGGTAGATGGAGCCCTCATCCTCGTTTTGCAAAAGGGGACACCGAGGCACAGAAAGGGGACTTGTCCCGGGCACGCAGCTAGTAAGCGGCAGAGCCACAGCCGAACTGGGGCAGACCTAGCTTCAGAGTCTGAGCTCTCAGTCCCCGCTCTGGGATTCAGAGTTGAGTAAGTGTTGATTAAGTCCCCTGGTTGGGGACCGAACTAGTCTATCTCTACTCCGGGCTTATAGTAGGGTGGATTTCGGTCAGACCCAAGGCAGAGCTTCCTGACTTAGGAGGATCATTCCCACGCTCCACCACCAAGGCTCTCCCAGCTCCCTCCTCTTACCAGATCACTTTTGAGAGACCCCCTCCCCTCCTCTGGGGGTCCACTGCCTGCCCTCTATGGAGCCTCTGGATATCCTCCCCGGCTTCTCACACCATCGACACTTCTCCACTTCCCTTGTGCCCGCCCCCACCCCCCTCTTGGAGTCCCCTTGGCCATTGGGGTATGCCCTTCCCTCATCCCCCCACCCCTCCTTTCCATGGCAGGACCCCACCCCCTCGCAGACCTCCGGCTACCTCTGTGCAGTTTCAACCTTTCCCTGCGTCTCTTGAACTCCCTGCCACGTTTCTTGACCCTCTCTGACCCGGGAGACCGGTTCTCCTTCTCCGGGTAGGGCAGTGCCAGCCCCAGGAGCAGGCCCTTGTCCTCCAGTAGGCCTGCAGGACTCTGCCCGGGCAGCGGCTCCCCTGCCCCTGGCAGCCTGGAGGCCTGCCTGGTGGTGGTGACCACAGCCCCATCCTGAGCCCGGCCGGGCATGCCTGGGCCCCACTCCTTCTTGCCCAGGCCCCGCCGGCGGTGGTGGCTGGCCTGAGGCATCCACAGTGCTGGGCCCTGGAGGTCGATGTGATTCTCAGGAAGGTTCCGAGCCGGGGTTCCAGGTCCCAGGGAGCCTGCCAGGCTCAGCTCCGAGAGCACCAGGAGGGCGAGGAACAGCATGGGGACAACGTGGGTGCTGGGCCCGGCCATGAGCTCTGGTCTGTAAGGAAAGCAGCACCATGAGCAGACAGCTCAACAGCCCTCCTCGTCTTCTGCTCCCCCACTTCTGCAAATCCCCTCACCCACATCATCATAGCCCGGTGTCTCTCAGCACGGGTGGAGGGGGACTTGGCTCCCAGGGGACATTTGGCAATGTCCGGAGACATTTTTGGTTGTCATAGCGGGGCAGTGCTGCCCCTTCTGGGGTCAGGGATGCCGCTAAACACCCTACAGCTAGCACAGGATGGCCCACGAAGGAGGCTTGCCGGCCCAGGAAGACCACAGCGCCGAGGCTGGGAAGTCCTGGTTTGATTGGCTTAAGCAGCATCCAGGTTCCAGATTAGTCTAGAATTCTCTTTTAATGTCTTTTATTTTTTATTTTATTTTTTTAAAATTTTTTTAACGTTTATTTATTTTTGGGACAGAGAGAGACAGAGCATAAAAGGGGGAGGGGGAGAGAGAGAGGGAGACACAGAATCGGAAGCAGGCTCCAGGCTCTGAGCCATCAGCCCAGAGCCCGACGCGGGGCTCGAACTCACAGACCGCAAGATCGTGACCTGAGTTGAAGTCGGAGGCCCAACCGACTGAGCCACCCAGGCGCCCCTAGTCTAGAATTCTCTTTGCACAGACCTCTGCCCTTTGCCAAGTCCCCCGGAATGAGCTGCGTTCTTCCAAGCTCAGAAACAGGCCTGTCCTGCCCGAGGCTTGACTCAAAGCCCAACTCCGAACAAACAGAGCAGCCTCTTCCAGCGCGTGCCACGGGCCGGAATCGGGTTCAGAGCTTTGCGGGAACTCATATCACTTCGTCCTTTCAACATGCCTCTGAAGTGGCTCCTAGCATTTTCTGGAACAGCCACTAAGGCCCAGAGAGGTTAAGCCACACCTAGTAAGTCTCATACATGTAATTGCTACGTCTGTGCTCTGCACCTCCCTCGTGGCTGTCCCAAGACCGCTCCGTCCCTGTCTTTGCTCTTTTCTTTTCCTCTAAGGGGCCGGGAGGTTCTGACACAGCCCTGTCTCTGCCGGCGCTGAGGAACTTGGGAAGAAGCTTGGCTCTGACCCCTGCAGGGTGGGGTGAGCTGACCCTGACCTACCCTCAGGATAACCCTTCATTGCCCACCAGAAGCGGGGCCTCCTCAGGGCACACACTGCTCCCCCCGCCGCCCCCCTGTGGGAGGAGGAAGCAACCCCTGGATGTTCCAGAAGACGTCGGAGCTAAGGCTCATGAGGCCTGTGGCTGGGGACGGTGGGGCAGGTGCCCAACTCTGGCGACCACCCCCTGTGGCCCCACCTGCCCCCCACAACCTCCCTGCCCCCGGCTCCCCCACCCACAGCTTCGCCTTTAGCCAACTCCCAGTGAGGCTCTCGGAACGGGCGGGGAGGGCAGGCCGGACGGGGAGGCCGGGGCCCCGCCAGGCTGACCCACTCTGAGGGGGTGGGGGCCGAAGGGGGGGGAACAGCTCCTCCCACCTTGCCTGGTCTCAGGGTCCTTTATCCTTCTCTCCTTTCATTCCAGCCTGGAGGGCCCTGGTCCCCTGCGAGGCCCAGGCCCTGCCTCCGTGGCCCGCAGCTCCGCTCTTGCTAGAACCACCGACTGAGAGAAAGAGGCCGTTCTATCTCCTCCCACCCGGGGAGCCCCCTGCGCGTCCCGGGAGAGCCTCAGGAGCCGTGTGGGACCCTGGGATGGCATGGCGTGACAGCTCCTGTCTCGTCACACAGCCTTCCGTGCCTAAGACGGTAAACCATGAAGCCCTGGCCCGCCTTGCTGTCCACCTCAGTGGCCGCACAAGGATTCGGCCCCATCAACCTCACCTCCAGCCTTCCCATAATGAGGGCTCTGGAGGCCGGGGCTCAGGCAGCCGGGGCCTGTGCTCCTGGGCTCCTGAGGCAGCTGGGCGGGAGGAGGGGGACCATTCTAAAGGCCTGTCAGTCAAGTATTGTTCTGCCCCCGGGGAACCCCTTGAACCCTGTTTCCGGGCCTGAGGCAGATGCAGACTCCTCTCCAGGCTGGTTGGCCAGGCTTCGCTCTGCCTGGGACTGAGAAAGGCTTTGAGGCTGTGTGGGATGCTGTCCCCCACCCCGCGCGGCCCTTCTGTCTCACAGGGACAATAGCCTGAGAGAAGCCCACAGAGTGCCCTCACCGGCAGGGGTGGTGGGAATAGAGAGGGGTGAGGCCGGTCACTCCAGAAGTGCAGGAAGAGGCCAGATGAGGCAGAGGAGGAGGGGTGGGCAGACCCACAGGCCCTCGTGGGCCAGCATGCTTGACGCGAAGCAGGTCGGTGACTCTGAGAGCCAAGGTATGAGCTCGCTGACCCGCCCGGGGAACTGTCTCAGACGACAGCCCCTCCTCTGCAGAGCCGGAGGAGGAAGCCCATCGCCACGCCCTCAGGCATCATGAGCCCACCCGTTGGCATCTCTCTCCCCCACCGGGGTCCTGTTGCCAAGAGTCTTCCAATGGCCGTGGGTCTGTTTACGGTAACCCCAACTGGCTTCAGGGCCATCTTTGTTCCCTTCCCTCCCTTTGCACCCCACAAATCACGTGCGAGCCAGCCTGGGACAAGCAAGAACAGATTTCAGTGTGCAGTGCCGATCGATGCACCCACTGGGAGTCATTTCTCTCCCCAGACCTTATCGGCACCGTCCTGCCCCCAGAGCAGCTCGTACTGCTGACAGATTCCTCTGACCATGACCCTCGCCTGCTTGAAACTGTCCTTGGCTCCCTATTGCCTTCCCATTTAACGGCGACTCCTTACCTCGGCACTCAAAACCTTGTATAACGTGGCCCCGACCTGGCTTTGCAGCCTTGACTTCTACTTCCTCCCCATCACGGTCAACAGAGACTATTCTCCGGGCCCCAAACACACCCCACCTTTCCTATCTCTCTTCTCACTTGGGCTGTCCCCTCTGCCTCAAACAACCCCCTCTCTCCACCCGCCGCCCCCCATCTCTCTCTGTCCAAATCCTGCCAGTCCTCTGGGGTCCATCCCAAATGTCCTCTCCTCCAGGAAGCCCTGTCAGTCCCCCAGTTACAAATGCTCCCCACCGCGCCCCTACATATGTGTGTCCAGCTCCTGAAGACCTCATGTACCATCTTGTGCTGGGGCAGGCTTTTTTAAAGACTGACTGGACAGAAAGATCCTAGGGGGCTCTGTCCCTCTCTTCCCTCTGTTCCTATCACATCTACAGGACCCTGCAAATAACAGGCACTGACAGTGGATGGGAATGGAAGTGGACTGAGCGCAAAGTGACCCTGAGCAGAAGAACATAAGTAAATTCCTAGGGTGGTGTGTGTGTGTGTGTGTGTGTGTGTGTGTGTGTGTGTGCGCGCGCGCGTGTGTGCATGTGTGGGTTTGAGAGAGAGCATGAGTACTGGAGTGAAGGCTGGGCATCCTGGCACCACTTTGCCCTGACGACTGCATGAAGCCCTCTCTCCAAGCCCACGGGATTTGTTCGCGGATCTTGGCACAGCCCAGCAGCTGAGATGCCAGCCTGGCAAAGCGCCTCAGGAAACGTGGGCTGCTAACAGAAGTCGTGCCAGGGATCCACAGCGATGAGGGGCTCCAATCCATTTCTGTCACTCTGAAAGCCAGTTGGAGGCTGCATCACAAAGCGCCGAGCATCCAGGCAAAAAAGGGGCAGCAGGCCCCCCACCCCCACCCCCATCAGCCCTGGAGGGTTGTCCCCGCCTGCGGCTTGCTCACAAAGTCCGCCCTTCCGGGCCCCTGGGGCGGATCCCCTCCCTAGCAGCCTGGAGTTGCCCTGGATGAGAGTTGTCGAGGGGACTTCAAGACCATCCGCGACCCAGAGATGGCCCTCTCGTAACTGAGATCTAAGTGACTCATTAAAAGCAAAACAGAACAAAAGCTGCCGCTGAGACTGATTTCGTCCACTTCTCCCTGCGTCCCTCCCCGCTGCCCTGCACAGCATGTCATTTTCTACATTTTTAAAATGAGGAAACCGAGGCTCCGGGAGGGTAAAGCCACGCATTCAAGATGATGCAACTCACCCAGTGCACATGGATGGATGGTCCTTGCACACCACCGACCGTGCACTGAGCTTCATCAGGGGTCACCTGCCTCCCCCACATAATCTGTCATTGCTGTGAGTGCAGTCGAGGCCCAAGAGGGGGACCAGGCACTGGCAGCTGGGGACGGGGAGGAAAGAACTGATCTCATGTCCTTAAGCTGTCCCTACATAGTGGGGACAATTGACTGGGAGCTGTCTCCATCCAAAGGCTGCACACGCGAACGAAGGCAATTAATTGAGGCTGGAGTCTACCGTGATTCCTGAGCCCCTCCCCTCCCAACAGCCTGGCATTTAGGGCCAGGAGACTAGGGGGGTTCCTGCCCCACCTGCCTGGCAGACAACTGTGGAGCTGGACTGCCCCCGGGGCATCCCAGGACAGCTGTAGGGCTCACATTCCTGCCTTGCTGATCAGCTCACCAGCCACACGGTGGGTTGGGATGGGGGGAGGGGGTGGGGAGGAAGAGGGATGGGGGGGTGGGGTAGTAGGGCTGGCGGTGGGGGGTGGGTCTGATGGGGATCCTGGGCCAGGAATATCAGTGATGCTCTGATAGAGCAGAGGATTACCGAGCTCAGTCCGGGCTGTGAGCCAGACAACCACCCACTGGGAGAACTTGGCCCATCAACCCCTCTCCCTGACTCTGAGTCTCCTCCTCACGTGTGAAAATGAGACATCCGAGCCACCATATTTGGTAGAGATGCTTCAGGGTTTCTTTAAATGTTTGATTCTAACATCACTTTAAAAAAAATATTTTAAACTATTCTGAAAGCTGTAGCGAAGACAACAGACACTCTCAGACACGCTCTCTACTCAAATTTTAACACGAGCACTGCTCCATCGTCACTCGGGCTTCTCCTGGGTCACCGAAGAGTGTTCCAGGGGCTCAAGGTGAGCAGTTGAAAAGAACCGTTATGGGGGCGCCCAGGTGGCCTGGTCAGTTAAGAATCCGACCCTTGCTTTCGGCTCAGGTCATGATCTCAAGGTTTGTGGGTTTGAGCCCCGTGAAGTGGGGAGCCTGCTTGGGATTCTCTCTCTCTCTCTCTCTCTCTCTCTCTCTCTCTCTGCCCCTCCCCCACCCCTCTCAAAATAAATCAACTTTGAAGGGAAAAAAAATAATAAAAGAATTGTTGCCATTCACAACTACTTATGTACGCGTTCCAGAGTTTTCTGGACATGACCGGCCAAAGCCGGTTAGAGGCCCCGTCTCCCACAGACCAGTGCAACCAACATCCACTGCATGCTTTCATGTCACTGAGAACGAGTTCTTTTTTCTTGCTGATTTACTTTAAGGCAATATGGTAAATCGGGGGCAACGATGGTTGGTCCCCTGGCACGTCTCTGCAGGAGGCTGAAGAGAGTCTGGCTGCAAGTGAGGCTTGAAGGTGTGTCTGCATAAGATGGAGAAGATTTTGATTCGGGGAAGAGATTATTGGTGGGGATGTGGGGTGCTCTGTTCGTAAAAGGCTGCCTTTATTGGTTTTATGTATTAGGATTAGGGATCAGATTTCATGGGAAATGATGTGCACTGCTCAAAAAAGTTGGGGTGAGGGGAGCGGGGGAAGAAGACCACCGTATCCGCAGGTGGGGTGGCCTCAAGGACCTTGTCCGCCCAGGGAGCCTGGGAATTTATGACCTAGAGTGACAAGCCTTCTCCATCTGTCTGACAGCCCCCCTGTGGGGGAGGGGTGCCGGGTAATATCCTCTAGGATTCGAGTAAGCCCCCAGGGGCTAGGGGCATGAATTCAGAGGATCTACTGGTAAATGCTAAAAGGTAAAACACAATTATATGATTAACAACCCCATGCCAGGGCTGGCCCTCCCTCTCCCTCGCTCTTGGAGAAGGCCTGCTGCGCTCTGTCCATTTCTCTAAAGGTGGCTGACCCCTTGGGCACCAGTGAGACCCTAACCCACAGGGCTTCTGGGATGGGCACCTTGAGACCAGTACAGGGTCTCTTTGGGACGATCGCGGCATTTCTATCTTTTTAGACTTCTGCAGAAAAGAATGCAAGGTGCTGGGGGTGGGGGCTGGACAGGGAGGTGTCTTAATTCCTGCTATTCCTCTGGCCACAGCTTGGGTCTTGAAATGACCCTTTTCATGGAAACACCCTAACCCTCTCCAGCTCATGAGAAACTTGCAGGCAACCACCCACCGCTAAACCTGAGCAGGAAAGGACCTCTGACCCCTGAGAGGCCGAGAAACATCTCTGAGATCTTCCTTCCTCGAGAGAACCCAGCTGGGAAGGGACATGCTGAAGTCACCCCAAACAGACTCCCTTACCCTTGGGCTCACTCTCTCTGTTCTCAGGCTTCGGTGATGAGCCCTCAGGCTCACGGGGACATGGCCCGGATCCTGGGCACTAAGGGCTGGATCCTGTTCTTCTGAGCAGCAGCCTCGGGCAGGCCCGGCCTCTGTGTGGGTGCCCGCTCGCCACAAAACCCTGGCCATGTTCCCTGCCGTGTTTTGGGTGACTGGAACAGCTTCCCATGCTGCCCTTCTGCCTCTGCTCCTGCTTTGCACCAAAACATTCTCTGTTTTGTGGTCAGAAGAACAAATCTGGGGGCGCCTGGGTGGCTCAGTTGGTAGAGCGTCTGACTTTGGCTCAGGTCATGATCTTGTGGTTTGTGGGTTCGAATCCCAAGTCGGGCTCTGGGCTGGTGGTGGGGAGCCTCCTAGGGATTCTCTCTCTCTCTCTCTCTCTCTCTCTCTCTCTCCCTCCCTCCCTCTCTCTCTCTGTCCCTTCCCCACTTTTTCTCTTTCAAAATAAATAAATAAACCTAAAAAAAAAAAAAAAAGAACAAATCTGATGACTGGCTCTACGGCTTAAAACTCTTCAGTGGACATTTTTACAACCTATCCAGAAGACAAGGGATTAGCTCCTTAATGTATAAAGAGCTCTCCCTCACGCCCAGCCCTTGACACCCCGAGCCTGGGAGCCCTGGGGCAGCAATTGTAGGCCTAGAACCCCGATTCAGCAGTGCTTAGGACGGATTTTTCTCAATGCAGGAATCATCTCTGGTTTTACGTTCCCATGTGTCCACGAAGATTTTAGGAATGTCCTAACTTAGAACGGATCTGCCTGACTCCTCCCTCTGGTGCCTCGTCCTCACCCAGGAGGCTGGACACTTTCTGGAACGGCTAGAAGTGGAGAATGGAGGTGGCCATCCCCAGGCCTTCCTCTCTCTCAAAATAAATAAACTTCAAGAGAGAGAGAGAACAAGCTGGGGAGGGGCAGAGAGAGCGGGGGACAGAGGATCCCAAGCAGGCTCTGCGCTGACAGCACCGAGCCAGAATTGGGGCTCGAACTCACCAAGCGTGAGATCATGACCTGAGCCGAAGTCGGATGCTTCCTTCACCAACTGAGCTACCTAGGCGTGCCCCTCCTTCTGTCTTTGAACAGTGGGGCTCCAGCGGGGGGGGGGGGGGGGGCGGGTCTTAGAGCTCCTGGCCCCCTGGGAGCAGATTCCTGTCTTCGTTAGAGGGACCTGACTCCCCCGGGGCTGGAGAATGAGTGATTTTGCTGGTTCAATCAAAATAGTCCTAGTGTAGATGAGAGTGGGGGAGGGGCAGGTGGGTGGGCTTTTCTCAAGGCAGTTCGGAAATAGACTTTGTCCCTCTAGCTGTTCCCACCATCAGAACTCCTCGGGAGTCATGACGTTCCTGTCTGCGAAATGGGTTCATCAGGCTGTCTTGAGATAGGATTATTTAGGAAATCAGTATTTCTTCGTGCCGCGTGTAGGGCAGAAGGGACTTCCGGTGTGCCTGGAAGCCAGGCAGTGTACGTGGGGTAGAAGGCAGCAAACGAGCTCACTGGCTCCTCTTTTTACAACCTATCCAGCAGACAAGAGATTAGCTCCTTAATATATAAAGAGCTCTCACCCACTCCCAGCCCGCGGGTTGGGGGGGTGGGGGCGAGGTGCCTACTTGGGCCTTGACAGTCCTGATCTAGTCCCCACCCCTCTCCCTGTCCAACAGGAAGAGGACACAGAACAACCAGAGCCCCACCTACCCTTCCACAGGCCTTTGAGCCAACCCAGCCTCCTGCAGAGGACTCTATCTTGAGGGAAGCGGTGGGAGGAGGGGGGGGTGGGGAAGCACCGGCTGCTGCTTTGCAGTGGAGACTGTAGGGGAGAACGACACCAGGCGGTCACCACCGGCTGAGCCCCTCTGGGTGCAGGACCTGGAGGTCACGTAAAGGAGCCCGCTCCAGTCTCAAGGAAGAGAGCTTCGTCTCTGCTTGGGAAACTGCCAGTCCAAATGGGGATACTAACCCTGGCCCTAGGGGGTTCCCAGTGTCACAGGGGAGATCCACGGCTTGCCTTGGAGGGCTAGGATCTAGGGAGGACTCCCAGACGGAGAAGAGAGACACCCCTCCTGCCCACGGGGAGCTCTCAGTCTAAACAAGGAAAGCGACTCCTGCCCCAAGGAAGCCTGCAGTCTGAAGAGATAGACTCAGGGGCGCCTGGGGGGCTCCGTGGGTTGAGCGTCCGACTTCGGCTCAGGTCACGATCTCATAGTTCACGAGTTCAAGCCCGGCTCGGCTGCTGTCAGCGCAGAGCCCGCTTCGGGTCCTCTGTCCCCGCGCTCTCTCCGCCCCTTCCCCACTCACGTGTGCACAAAACCAAACAAACCTTAAACAAAGAAATCAAGAGGTAGATTCATTTGCTGCCCTGAGAGGTTCCCGATAGGAGAGACATACCTCTGGCCTTGGGAATTCCCATAACGTGGGGGAAAACATACCCTTTGCTGGAAGGGGCTTCTAATCTGCAGGCAAAGACATAGTGCCTGCCCTCCAGGTGTCCCCACTCTGACCTGCTGGAGAGGTCGGAGGTCCAATGAAAGCTCGAGGCACAAGCTAGTGCTGATTCAAACAGGTGTCGGCCCAAATCCATCAAGCTGAGCCATGGGAGAGCCCCGTGGAGCAGGTGGGAAGAGCTGTGTGACCTTGGGCAAGTCATTGAACCTCTCTGAGCCTCGGTTTCGTCTGTAAAATGCCAGGGGTTGTGGAGGAGGAGAAGTAAACGTATATAAAGTGAGCAGAACCCAGTCCGGGCGGGATCAGCAGTAGCCCTTGTTATAATGGGGCTCTTTTATAAAAAGAGAGAGAGTGGGTGGTGGGTGGAGTGGGGGAGAGGGGTTGGTCCTGGAAGCATTTGTGCGTCTGTGCCTGTGTGGGTCGGGGGGGGGGGGGGGGCAAGCGCAGGTGGCCATGTCCTCAGTCCTCAGTGGGGTGATCGATGGTTTCCTGTGGGGTGGGACAGGACAGGCCCAGGCCAGCCTGGAGAGGACCATTGTCTTGGTAAATGAGGTTTGGCTTCCCCGCAGGGGCGGGACCATCTGCTTTTATTGTTTCCAACAGTAGCCTTGGGAATTCGCAGCCCCCCCAAGGCCTCACACCTCAAAAAACCTACATAGGGGTGTGGAGTTGGGGGCCGCCTCAGAGCCCCCGCCCACCCACCCAGAGGCTCCCGGCCTTGGGCTTTTCTCTCCCAGTGTCCCGCGTCCACCTCCTGAGCCAGCGTCCTGCCTCCTGCTACATTATAGGTAGCCACTCCTCTCCCCGCTCCCCAAACAATCCTCCGCCCGCCCTCCCCTTCCCCAAACTTCATTATCTCGGGACCCAGACAATTTAACACCACTTGCTTTTGGTCAGACCCATCACTTAATCATCAAGTGACAAAAATGCCCGCTGTTGGCTCTGGCACAGGCCAGCGTGGGGCAGAAAGACACCTGGTGTCAGACAAGCCTGGGGATGAATCCTGGCTCCGAGCGCTTAATAGCTGAGTGACCCCGAGCAAGTCAATTAACCTCTCTGGGCGTCAGTCCCAGGTTGTCTGAGTATCATTTATTGGCCATTTACTAATCTGGGCCTAGAGCATCAGGTGCATTATCTAATTTAGCCCTTTGAAGTGGGCAAAAATGACTCAACATGGGGCCAAATTTGGAGGGATTTGCCCAAGGTTACACCGCAGAGGGAGTGGTAGGGCTGGGACTTGATCTCATGGTTGTCTGAGAGGCAACCGTGCCTGTACTGTCAAAGGCAGGGTCTCTGACCACTCCTCATGTTACCCTCAGTGACCCTCAGTGTAGACGCTGTAACTGTCCAGGACCTCCCGTACTGGAGGCCGTAACACAGAGCCCGGCACAGAGAGAGCCTCTAAGAACTTGTAGTTTCTACAATGACTTCATCTCAACTGCTCTAGATTCTGGGAGGGGCCTTATCCCTTGGACCCCCCCCCCACACCCATCCAGTGACGTGTACCAGATGGTCAATGCCGGACCACGGTGTTGTGTATGGACAGCTGTCAAAGCTGGGACCTGCTGGTGGTGAGGGCGGCCTGGCCTCTAGTGGCAACGGTTCAGCCACCCTCCCGTGTCCTTCCTGGGGATGGCCTGTGTCCTTCCTGGAGATGGCCTCTGCTCAGTTGGCCAAATGGCCCACTCAAGAGGAAGGGCCGACAGAAGACGGGCAGAGGGGCTGCAGTGGGAAAAGAGGCAGGTCTCCTCCGAAAGAGCCAGAATAGGGATGCTCATCTAACACCCCCCTTGGGAATATGCCCAGGACCCTCTCTGGAGGGAGCGCCATTCTCCCCAGGCTGTAGAATCAGGGAGGCCAGGATGCAAATCTCTGCTCTACCAAATTCCTGGCTGAGACCAGTGAAGGAACTCCCTCCAGGTCACGTAGCTAGCAAGCCATCAGCCGGAATTCAAACCCATTCTGCAGGACTTGGGCAATCACTTCCCTCTCTATAATCAGGCACAGATATCCTCATCTTCCAGGGAGAGGGAGAACCCAGTACCCTGGGGGTTTTCCAGGAGGCTTGTTCCCCCTCTGACCTCCCCAGCTACGGTCTTTTGCTTCAGGGTCACCCCTGCCCCTGGCCTGGCCGGCAGGACACGGTGGGACCCAAGGATAACCTGTGGCTTAGCAATATTCAGGTCACTCCCATCCCTTTGACCAAACGTTCCAGTCGGTACAACACGTGCGCGTGGAGCGCCCCCTGGGTGTCCTGGGACCACGAACGGAACGAGACCCAGCCCCGCTCAGGGGAGTGCAGACCACGCGAGAAGGGGAGGCAAGGGGGGAGCAAGAGGGCTTCCCGAAAGAGGGGACATCTGACCTTGGCCTGCAGGGAGGGCAGGCTCCCACTGAATACGGGCAGGGGAGGAGACGTTTCAGAAGGAGGGAGGAGCCAAAGACGCAATGAGAGTGTTGTGGGTGGCAGGTGGAGTTGTTAATTTGGTGCCAACAGGGAGCCATTTGAAGGATTTAGGGCTGGGGAGAGGGGGCAGGTTGGACGGGCGGAGGAGGCGCCGTTGTTTTCGTGTGGGTGAGGGGCAAGTAGCGAATTTTGGAGGGGTCGCAGAGGCTGCCGAGCTGGCTTTCCCCAGGAGGCAGAGCGGGCAAGGGCGCCCTGGGTTGCCAAAGCCGGGCCTGTCCACCAGGCGGGATCACGAGCAGGAGGCTGGATGGGGTGCGCCTGTGTCCCTAGTCCCTAAGTGCCAGCTCTGGCCATGGCTGAAAACAAGAACTTAGGCGGGGGAGCCTAGAACGTGCTGGCTGGGAGGAGGTTACCCTCTGCTGAAGTGGCCCTCATTGAGCCACTGCTGGATTCCGGGGGGGGGGGGTGTCCCCTGTTATGAGGACACAGATGATCCGGTGGTCAGAGGGTTTGGGCAATTACACAGCAGGTCCAGGGTACAGCAAGACAGTGCCCCCAGGGGGAAGGAGATGGCTTGTGTGCAAGTGCCATTAAAAAAGAAATCGGTGCAAGATAGAGGTTCAGAATTGGGAATGAGTCACATGGACGCCTCATGATGAATGACCAGCTGTTGGCAACATTGTCACAGCGACACTCATCTCACTTTGGAAGCAGAGACCCTATTCACCCTGACTTTTTAAAACTGCTTTTAGGACAAGCAGAGAGGAGGAGCGAGAAGAGGGGAGGGTGCCTGTGACAGCAGGAACCCTGTAAATGGGTGGGGGCGGTTGCAACTGTGACAGCCACGCTGGGGGGGGGGGCAGGGAACATTCAGGTTTCCCTGCAGTGTCTCTAAGCCTTGAATTGGGATCCATTTCCCCCCCTTGCTGGGGAGCCTCCTCCCCACCCCAGCCAGGGGCCGAAGCCTCACCCATGGCCACCAAGTGTGTCCTGTGCTGGCATCCAATCTGCTTTTTTTTTTTTTTTTCTCCTCACTGTTTCAACACACATCCCTATGGGTAGGTGCTGTTATCCCCATTTTATGAAGGGGGCTTCGAGGCTCAGGAAAATGCATTCCTTTGTCCAAGATCACTCCCAGGGCCTCTGTCTGCCTGATCCCTGGGGGATGATGCTGAACCGCACCGGGACACTTCCTGCGGGCCCCCGGCTGGGAGGAGGGCAGCGGGGAAGGTGCGCTGGGCAGGAGACCCGATGGAGGCGAAGGCCGAGGGAACCCCCAGTGGAGGAAAGCAAGAAGACTTGGCGGGAAACCCAAGAGCCCTCGCATCTCAAACCCCGCAGGCAGCCGAGACCCCGGTGCTCAAATGGAGAAAAAGCCAGCGGAGGAAGAGGGCCAGAGCGGGGCCGTCGAGGTTGCTAGGGCGCAGAACCGCCCGGGCGCGTGGCCGCCGGCGGCGCTGGCAGAGGCGCACGCCGAGCCTCCTTCCCCCGGAACACACCTTAGCCCCCCAGGCAGCCTCGAAAGGGGCAGGAGGACACGCCTGTCAGCTCTGCCCGGGACGCAGGGAGTCTTCGAAGCTTCTTCGAATGGTGGCGGATTCTCCGGTCCGCTCCCGCGTCCTGGAGACCGCCCAGAGACTCAGAGACAGAGAGACAAAGAGAGACGCGGTCCCAGAGGGAGAAGGGCTAGCGCGGAGAAGAGAAGGCGAAAGCCGCGACCCAGAGAGGGCGGCCAAGGCGCGCGCGAGGCAGAGTGTCAGAGCGTGGAAAAGTAAGCGTCCGGCGGAAGGTGGGCGGACGCGGGGGCCGGGAGCAGAGCCTGGAGCCCAGCGGTGACGCGGCGAGGGGCGGAGGCGGCGGACACACGGACCGACGGCTTCGAGGGCCGCGAGGGCAGGGAGGAAAGCAGCATCCTCACCTCCAACCACAGTCCCCCGCGCGCCCTGCCCCTAACCGCGCCAGGTAGCCCACCTTTGTCCGGGCACGCTACCAGGTGAGGAGGGAGGGCGGGGCCAGGGGCGGGCCAAGGCCATGCCTTACCTGTCCGGCCGGCGGGGCGGGGGCCGAGGGGCCCGGGGCCGAGCGCCTGCGGGAGCCGAGCGCAGCGGAGGGCCGAGCTGCGAAGCGGGGACCGCGAGGAGAGGTGCGCGGGCGGCTGGAGGATGTGCCCAGGCTGAGAGGGGCTGGAGGGAAGGGGAGGGGGCCGGCGCGCGGGAAGGGGCGGGCGCGCTGGGAGGAGGCGGGGGAGGGGCGGTGGGAGTTGGCCCGGCCGCCCCCGGCTGAGGGGCAGCCCCCGGCCCGGCTGGGCCCTGCGCGCTCCCGGCCGGCGCGCCCTCGCCAGCTGCACTTGGCGTTCCGGGCCAGCTCCCCAGAGGCCTAGCCGCCGTCGCCGCGAGGGCGCGGGGCAGACAAAGGAGGCAGACAAAGGCGGGCGCAGCCGGGCGGCCGAGCGGGCACGGGGCGAGGCGAGTCCACTCCTCCCGGTGCGTAAGAGCCGCCTCGGTACTGCCCGGAGCGCGTGGGACGGGCGGGGCGCGGGCAGCGGTGGCGCATCTGGAGCGGCCCTGCCGGGAGCGGGCGACAAAGGGCCGCGGCAGGGGGTCCCCGGCGGACCCAACAATGGATCGGAGCTGAGCGCTCAGCTGCGGCCGCGTCTGGCCGGGCAGGGGCCGGCCAGTCCCCAAAAGGATTATTCCGCCCTGGCTGTCAAATGGGACGGAAGAAATGCCCGGTGCGAGGGAGGCGGGACGGGGCACCGCGGAGCCTTTGTAGCCTCGGAAAGTGCGCGGAGCAGGGGGCGGGGTTCTGGAGAGGTCGCTCTTGGTTGTGGGGGGTATAGGCGGTCTTCAAACCGTTACCAGGTGAGAATCCCGGGCCTTGACGGCCGCACTAGTGTGTCTCCCCCGGTACACACCCTGAGAGGGAAGGGAGAGATACAATCCTCCTACCCAACACGCGCGCGCGCGCACACACACACACACACACACACACACACACACACGGTCTTCCTCTCGCCACGCCCCGTCCAAAGTCCTGGTGGTGTTCCCGTAGCCCGGCCCAGCTGGGACAAAGCCAGCCCCCAGGGCCGGCTCATCCATCACCGCGCGGGGCGCCGTGTCCTAAAGACCCTGGGAGTCCGGGAATGCTGTGTTATGAGTCCCGCGGCCCCCATAACTCACAACGGGGTCAGAGGGGCCACAGGCACTGCCAAGATCAAAGAGCTGTTGGGCAGGACCCGGGCGCGCGTGAATCGCGAGTCTCGCCTGGAGCCCAGAGCTCGCCCAGCGGCTTCCATTTCGATTGTTTTCCTCTTCCTCCAGAGTGTGGCAGTTATGGTTCAGAGGTTTAAGGAGCTCCGTTCTTGGGTCAGGCCAGATACCTGGGCTCATCTGCTGATGCCATTCCGGGTCACCTGGGGCAGTCGCCTAACCGCTCTGAGCTCATCATCCCCAACTCTTAGGGTTCAAGGATTCTGTTGGATGCAAGGAGATAGCGTTCCTAAGATCCTGGCCCCATGGGAAACACTCTAGAAAAATGACCTGCTATTGTTATGTAATAGTATCAGCCTGATGGGCACTAGGATGGACTGTGTTCTGAGCAGAGACGAGACATGACCTGACTTGGGCTTTAGGGACGAAGTACCAAGACATGCCACAATGTGGGTGAATCTTGAAAACACTATGCCCAGTGAAACAAGCCAGACGTGAAAGGCCACATGTTGTATGATTTATATGGCATGTTCAAGATAGGCAAGCCCATAGAGACAGGAAGTAGACTAGTGGTTGCCTGGGGCTGGGGGAAGGGGAGACGGGGTTTTTCTTTTTGGAGTCACGACAATGTTTTGGAATTAGATGGTGGTGATTGACGCACAGCGCATTAAAAACCACTAAATTGCATGTTTTAAAGGGTGAACTTTATGGTTTGTGAAATACATCTCAATAAAGCAGTTATTATTTTTAAAGGAGTAGTCAAGTTGGATCAAGGGTTCTTACTGTGTGGTCTGGGATGACTTCAGAGAGCCCGGGAACCCCTGAAATTGTGGAAGACGTTCCATGTCTATGGGTGGAAGCTCTAAGCTTAAGAAGAGATGATTTGTAAGATCCTCCTGACCAAAAAGGGGTCAGCAACATTGGGGGGGGGGGAGGTCAGCAAAACACTGGGGAGGGAATGGCATGTATGGGCTCTGCCCTGGCTGAGGTGTTGGAAGTGCCCAGTGCTGCTGGCCTAAGGTCAGGGCCCTGGCTTGGGTCTGAGGTCGGCCGTGGATCTGGGGAGCTGTATAGGTCACGCCTCACGCCAGAAGTCCAGGTGAGGGAGGGGAGGAGCTGAGTGTGGGCCACATTCCCTTGCCTTTAGGCATCTCTGGCGGGGGGGATACAGGTCCTTCCTTAGGGCACCTCCTGGGGACTGCCTTGGGAAATGGAGATGGGGAGGGGGTGCAGTTGAGAATGTTTTAGATGGGGTTTTGAAAAGCATGGTGGCTTGTCCAGAGTGTTTGTTCTAGGGGCTTAGACAGTGTGTGCAGATGTTAATATCATTGCCATAATAGCACGAATTGTGCATTTATATGCCAGGCATTGTGCACTTTATATATATATAATTACATAAAATTAATATATTAATTAACATATAGTTATATATATAATTTTATTTTTTATTAAAAAATTGTAATGTTTATTCATTTTTGAGAGACAGAGACAGAGAGTGAGTGGGGGAGGGGAAAAGAGAGAGAGGGAGACACAGGATCTGAATCAGGCTCCAGGCTCTGAGCTGCCAGCACAGAGCCTGGCCCTGGGCTTGAATCCACGAACCGTGAGATCATGACCTGAGCCGAAGTGTCAGACGCTTAACCCATGGAGCCACCCATGTGCCATATATATGTACATATATATAGATATATATATATGTTTATTTATTTATTTTGAGAGAGACAGAGATAGCAAAAGTGGGAGAGGGGCAGAGAGAGAGGGAGAGAGAGAGAGAATCCCAAGCAGGCTCTGCACTACCAGCGCAGAGCCTGATGATGCAGGGCTTGAACCCGTGAATCTGTGAGATCATGACCTGAGCCCAAACCAGGAGTTGGATGCTTAACCGACTGAACCACCTAGGCGCCCCTGTGCACTTTATATTTTTACAACCATCTCACTTGTTTCCCCCCCCTCCCCCAACCCTATGGAATTGGTGCTCCCACGATCCCATTTTCCAGGTGAGGAACCTGAGATTCCGAGAGGGAGGGGACTCACAGCTGGTTAAGGAGCAGTGGTGGGGAAAG
Source organism: Felis catus (assembly GCF_018350175.1). Lineage (NCBI taxonomy): Eukaryota > Metazoa > Chordata > Mammalia > Carnivora > Felidae > Felis > Felis catus. The sequence goes on along the minus strand of NC_058375.1, from coordinate 8,511,927 downwards.
ACAGTACGTTAGAGGCGCGAGCAGCCCGGTGGGTGCAGGGGGTACATAGTGAGCATTCCCCAGCTCTTGTTTCATTTTTGAAAACAGCTCTTTGCACACCGCTACCTGTAGCTCGAGCACTGAAATCAGAGGCCTTTGTTCTCATTCAGAATAAGTTAGGATTCAAGTCAGGCAAATGGCAACGAGCCACTGTCCGCCGTCATTTCATCTGTTCTTTCTTTCATTAATTCATTTACTTGCACTCATCGAGAACCTGGATTGGGCCAGGCACTGGGTGAGGGGCTGGACCAAAAGAATGAACAAGGCTGAGGCTCTGATCAGGAGGTGTCCCAAACGGCTGCATCCTTGAGCATCGGGGTACCAGTGGATTGTTACTAGGCTATATGTGGCTCACTCTCTATGGCTCCCCCCACTCTCCTGTGTTTGGTGTCTTAGGAACCTTAGGCAGGGATGGGATAAATGATCTGTCATGTGATCCGCCTAGTGGGTATGAGGGGACCTTGGCAGCATCTTAAGGGGCTGGATACTTCATTGCCTATTGTTTTACTCTGTTCACTTGTTGCATATTTGTTCAGTGAACTCCAGGGATCCTCCTTTGCCCACGCAGGCCTTGGTCTTTGCAAGACTTTCTTACATCTTGCTTTCTCTTAGTTTCAATTTAAATGTCTCTTGGCAGTGATTTTCTTTCTGTCCTCATTGCAGACCCTCAGGGACCTGTTCCAGTTGGCAAATAAGCCCTCTCTCCTCCTAAACATCCATCCTTTTCCTCCCGGATGCCCTCCTACATATTGTTATTATGGTGAAAAATATGCAAATAACTTGGAAAAACAGTCTCCCAGCAAATGGGTATTCAAAAATGTAATAAATTAACCCCATAATGTAATCTTGGTCCCAAGACTATCCATCATGCTGATGTGCTCAAGATCTAGAAACCCAGATGCCACAGAGCCCTATGGATAAAAATGGCAGATGTCTTCTTAGAGCTCCCCTGCCCCCTCTCCAGCTTCTTGGCCCCCGTGGAACCCAAGGCCATCAGAGGTTCAGGGAACATCTGTCCAGCCTGTTCATTTCAAAAATGAGGAGATAGAGGCCTTTTTGGGGTTAGGGGTCAGATCAGTTTGAGTCCCTCCTCACCTGTCTCCCAGCCTGCATTCCTCTGCTTGTGGCTGACTCTGAATCCAAAGCCCCAAATGTAGGCATTTTGTCCATGGGTTTCTAGTTGACAAGGCAGGTACCCCAGTGTCAAAAGCTCTTGGGACCTCGCTTTCTGCATTTGAAGAATGTTGAGTGTTGGGTTGTATGTCTGCCAAGGTGTCTCTGAAGTTCCTTTAGCTCTGTGTGTCAGGGGACCTACAGGTGGCTTGTGCTTTGTCTTCTCAGGGCAGGGGGCTAAGGCTGGGAGCCTGGCATGAGTCCTCGTGTCGCTCACATTGTACTCTGGAGGCCATCCCATGGAAGCAGCTAGACTCTTGAGTTTCCCAGCCCAGGATCCAATCCCAAGAAACCCTTTACAAGAAATTGCCCCCCTAAGACTGCCACTTCCTGTCACTAATGGACAAACTGCTTGAACAGCCTCCAGAGAGGGGCAAAGAAGGACTCTTGCTTTCTCCAGGGCCAAAGTATCCATAATGATTAAATCTCAAGGAGCCAGGGGACCCTGTTTACAAGCCAGTGAGCTGCTTAACTGGCTCTGTGTGGAAACAGTTGTCTCCTTCATGGCATGATATGGGCAGTGTCCCCAAGTCTTGAGAAGGGCTGCCATGCCCAAAATGTGCCACCGAGTGCGTCAATTCCTGAAATAAACCATCTTATCCCTTTGGGTTAAATGTGGAAATGGTATGAAATGCAGACTTTCTTTGGGAACAGCCCAAACTACCGTGGCAATTCCCGTATGTTTTGGGGCATCAGGGTCCCTGGGGAACTTGTTAAAGGGCCCATACCCTGCTTTGCACCCAGACTGGTCCAGTAGGTCAGAGAGGCCTGGGTTCCAGGAGTTTAATGGGCTCCCCAGGGATTCTGATGCAGATTTCCCAGGATTGCTTTGAGAAATGCTTTGCTGGTATTCCTGGCTTAATGGGCCAAGTCCCTTATTCTCTTCCTTATCCCCGCCCCATCAGAAGTGGGCAAGTGCAGGTTTGAAGGCATCTGGAGTGAAAACGGGTGCAGATCTCCAATAGCGACCTGTAATTGATAAACATTCCTGGCTAGATCTGGGTACCCACAGCTGGGTGTGACTCCTAACAAGCTCTTCTGTCCCTAGAGGTCAGAGTCAAGGTCCCCAGGCTTCTGGTCCTGATTTGTTGCCTGTAACTGTGCTGCAACTTCTCTGACCCTAGTTTTCCCACCTGTAAAATAAAGGGGCTGAAAATAAGTTGAAGCCCTGGAATCAGGTTAGAAGTCAGAACTGGGTTTGTATTCCAACTGTGTGATTTGGGCAAAGTAGGGAGCATCTCTGAGCCTGTTTGCCATCTATAAAGTGGGGCTGTAAAACGGGGGCTTAGCTCCTAGGGTTAAGGAGGGAATTAAAGAAATCAGTGCTCGACAGCGAGTTAGTGTTCAATTCAAGTTAGTGATTATTTTAATGTTAATATTATTATCTCCCAGGGGGCCTCTCAGCGGTTCCAGAGGGCATGTCTCTAGGGGATTCCAGAACTGTAAAATGTAGTGGGCCAAGACAACTCCGCGCGTCCCCTCCCTCAATAGATGTGTGATTCGGGAAGGTTACTTCACCCTTCTGAACCTCGTTTGGCTCCTCTATAAAATGCGGACAATCACAGTAACTGTCTTACGGAACTGTTTTGAGGATTTAGTGGGATAATCCACAGGCACACTTAGCCCGGTGCCTGGCACACGGCTGGGTCCCTATAAAGGGCAGCTACCACTATGATGCCCGGGCCCGGGAGGTTTTATCTTCTTGGGAGGTAAACCCAAGCTGCATTTAGTTTCTGGGTGAGGGCGGGAGTGAGGACGTCCCCGCCCCGGAGCCGGCGGATTCGCTTTCGGTTGGGCAGCTGAGGTCCGGGGATGGTGACTCTGCAGTTAGCAGTAGATGTCGCTGTCTTAAGTCCCCAGCTGTACCCTCCACCTGTTCCTCACCAGCAACACCTATCCGCTCCCTCCCAACGCGAGACAAACGCCCTGGGGAGCAAAATACGTGGCGACCTGACGTGGAGAGCGAAGGGGTCTTTTCTCGCGCCGACCCCGAGCCTAAGGGAGGCGGTGCCGCGCAGGCTCCGCGTCTCCCGCCTTGGGATCCCGGGCGGCGAGGCCGGGCCCCGCCCCCTCCCAAGCCCCGCCCCTCCGGCTGCCGCTCCCTCCCGCCTCCAGGTTGGCTGCGCGGGGAAGTGGGCGTGGCCGGAGGCGGTCGCTAGGACCTTCCCGAGCGCCGCGGAAGTCTCGGAGCCGAGTCCAGGCCGCTGGTTGAGCGGGAGGCGCGAGTGGTCGGGTCGGTGGTTCCCCGCACCGGGGGAGGGGAGAGGGGCGGGGTTCCCTCCGAGGAGGTTTCCGGCCAGGCGGAGGGCGGCGTCTTATTCCCGCCCGGTTTGGTTCTCAGCGTGTCCGGCTTTGCGCCCGCGGGCCTAGGCAACCCGCCGTTCCCTCTGCGGCCGTGCCCTTTTTGCGAGCACAGCTCTGGCCTTTCCTACCGCACCCCCCCACCCCCCGCCCCAGAGACAGCAGGGCGGGGGGCCAGTAGACAGAGCTGATCGGGGCGCAGCTAATGTCCCCGAGCTATGACGCCAGCGTGGGAGGTCCCTTCTAGCTGCCCAGATTCTGTGTGAAGGGGGACGTCCTGCCCCCGATTCCCCCAGACGGAGGGGAGAGGGGGTGGAGGCAAGCGCACCCTGCGGCAGTCTGATCCGTTAGAACCAGCCCCCCTCCTGCCCCACCCTCTAGGTGGCGGTAAGGATGACCACACTCACGCGACAGGACCTCAACTTTGGTCAAGGTAGGGAGGCTGGACTTGCGGACCCAGGGTGGGGGGTGAGGGAGGGCCTGGGCCGGCGGGCTTCCCAAGCTCACCGGCTTCAGCCCCTTCACAGTGGTGGCCGACGTCCTCTGCGAGTTCCTGGAGGTGGCCGTGCATCTCATTCTCTACGTGCGCGAGGTCTACCCGGTGGGCATCTTCCAGAAGCGTAAGAAGTACAACGTGCCTGTCCAGGTGAGCCCCCACCTCTGGTCATCCCCGAACTTCAAGGTGGGTAGAGGTTGGATTTTTGAACTCTTCCTCCGCTTTCAGGCTGAGCCCCCTCACCCCCCAGCGGCCTGGCCTTGCCGTTCAGTTTCCAGCCACAACTGCAGGGACTTTTCTTTCCATCCCTCTGAACTGGGAGTTCCCCTTGCCCCAAGTTAGGGACCAGACTCTCGGGTTAGAGTTGCCCCTGGGGCATGGTTGTATTTTAAAGAGCTCCTGGGACTGGCGAATGATTGGTTTGGGGAGGGGATCCCTGTAAACCTCAGGTACCCCTGCTCTCTGCCCTCATTGTAAGGGGTTGTTTTAGGTTAAAAGGCAGACAAAAGCAGTAAACAAATGCTACCCTGTCCCCAGTCTGTAGAAGTGCCGGCCCTTAGAAGGCACTCAGTAAACATTAGAATAAATGAATGACCCAATACTGAAACGTGGTGGAAGCTTGAAGGATATACGAGGAAAAGGAAAAAGAATGGCATTTACTGTGCACCCTCTGTGTTGTACGGGATTATCTCACTACTCATCATTTTTTCTTTGCGAGACCATTCACAGATGAAGTAATTAAAGCTCAGAGAAGTTAAGTGATTTACCTGAGGCCACATAGCTCTTAGTCCCAGATGCTCAATTTTTGAAAATTGATTAAAAGTTTGGATCCCTTCTCTGGGAAAAATGCCTGTATGACCAAATACACACAATTTAGGGACTTCTCAGCCTCTAGAGGAGCCCGCAGACCCCACTTTAGAAACCCCTGATGCTATATTAAGTGCTAATGTTGAGACTGAATTCTTCTACGTTCTGTGTGGATAATTCGCAGTTCTCAGCCCCATGATGGGAAGTCAGTCTCTTGGGTAGGGAGCTCTAGGGAGTTGCTGGCCTCTCTCCCTGGGCTCCTGGAGGTAGGGGTGTTGGGTGGTTTCCCCACTGGTGCTTTGGGCCTCACCAGCCATCGTGCGGTTGTGTGCAGATGTCCTGCCACCCGGAGCTGAACCAATATATCCAGGACACCCTGCACTGTGTCAAGCCACTGCTGGAGAAGGTGAGGACACCAGGCTCTAGCCTACTTCACGCCCCGTCTGTTCCTCCAGTGCTCCAGGACAGGGTGATGCTGGGACCGTGCGGGGTCCCTATGACTCTATACCCCAAAGCATGTCTCCTGTTCCCTGGAGACCACCCCTGCCCCAGGATAGACCTCAGGGCACGTGGGCCACATTCAGGGTATGCTGGGCCCGGGAGCCCTGTTTTGTGGAGTTGGTCAAGTGGAGCCTGCCCCAGAGGGTTCTGGGTTCTTCTCACTTCTGTTTCTCTCCCTGCCCCCAAGTTCTGTCTGGGCTTGCCCCCTGAGGGTTTCCTCCTTTTATCTTGTCCCGCTCTCTGAGATGTCCTGGAACCGCCATGGGGCCCGGACACTCTCTCCCCTCCCAGCCTGTACCGCTCATGTCAGCGATGCCTACTTGAAATTCTCAAAGCCCAGGGACCCTCAGCCTAGAAGCTGAGAAGGGCTGTGCCCTTGCCGTCCTTCCTTGGGCAGGGAGGGAGGTGGTGGTGGTGGTGGGTGGGCTACCTAGTCCTGGACTAGGGGATTCCTGTCCTTGCAGAACGATGTCGAGAAAGTGGTGGTGGTAATTTTGGACAAAGAGCACCGCCCAGTGGAGAAATTCGTCTTTGAAATCACCCAGCCTCCGCTGCTGTCCATTAGGTAAGCCGCCTCTCCCCGGACTCTTAGCTAGCTGGCTGGTATGAGGTCCCTAGAAATCACCCCCATACTCACCCCTTTAGGGCAGCCCCTGAATACCTCAGCTTGGCCCGTGTTCTGAGGTCCCTACTTGGCTGCACCAAGCCACCTCTCTCCCTTCCTGCCTTTTAGAACCCCTCTGAAAGCCCACCTCCTCCAGGAAGCTCGGTAAAGAGGAGAATGGCAAGGAACGCTATCCTAACGCGGCTGGCCGCCCTGTGGTCTTCATGTAACCTCTGTGAGGTCCACACTTGGCAAACCATCGCTTTGCTGAATGGCTATTCCCAACCTCCTTTTATGGACGGAGAAACCAAGGACCAGAGAGATGACATGAACCACTCAGGGTCACCCAAATGGTGGCAGAGCCGGGACCAGACCCAGTTTTCTGACTTCCTAGTCGAGTGTCCAGCCCATAGTCAGCCAGAAGTTGACCTTGGGCAAGCGTGTTGGCTGGTCAGCTGCTGGTTTCCTGGTGAGGTCAGGGCACTGTTATCTGTTCCCACTTGCTGTGTGGCCTCGGGCAAGCCCTTTCCCTTCCTGGCTTGGTGTCCTGGGGTATGAAGAGGCTTGGGCTGTGTCCTTGTTCTCAGACCTGGCTGCACATTATAACCACCTGTGGGGGCTCACAGTGCCCCATTTGGACTTAGTTTGGGATGGGACTCAGCATGGGACTCAGCATTTTTTTTTAAGTTTATTTATTTATTATTTTGAGAGAGAGAGAGAGAGAGAGAGAGAGAGAGAGAGAGAGAGAGAGAGAGAGAGAGAGGTGGAGGGGCAGAGAGAGAGGGAGAGAGAATCCCAAGCAGGCTCTGCACTGTCAGCGCGGAGCCCGGGGCGGGGCTCGAACTCACAAACCGTGAGATCACGACTGGTTCCGACGCTTAACCGAGTCACCCAGGCGCCACATTCAGCATTGGTTTTAAACTCTCCAGATGGCTTTAACTGCATAGATAGGATAGGTGGCCAAGCCCTCCAAAGCCAACACAGTCAGAAGCAGAGAGGGCCCCTGGACCCCCAGGTCTGTTTCCAGGGTTGGTTGCCTGCTGGTGGGAAGGGCCGCCAGTGTGACGGGAGCCCCTCCTCTTCTCCTTCCAGCTCAGATTCCCTGCTGTCTCATGTGGAGCAGCTGCTCCGAGCCTTCATCCTGAAGATCAGTGTGTGTGATGCTGTCCTGGACCACAACCCCCCAGGTGTGCTCGCCCCCACCCCACTGTCCTCAGGCCTTTCCATGGCTACCTTGGCTCGGGCTGCATTCTCCGGTCCCTACTTTGCTGTATCAAGCCACCTCTCTTCCTTCTTGCATTTTAGAACCTCTCTGAAAGTCCACCTCCTCCAGGAAGCTACCCTGATGGACTCCACCGGGGTTCAGTCTCCCTATTGACTGTGTCTTGTCTTAGCACTTGGTTTACACTCTTCTCCCCTGGGGGGGCTGCTGAGCCAGCCTGGGAGCGGGGAAGAGACTGTGCCCAGTGGCAGGCGTGACGTGGCCCAGCCTTGACCGGACTCTTGCTTCTTTAGGCTGTACCTTCACAGTCTTAGTGCACACGAGAGAAGCTGCTACCCGCAACATGGAGAAGATTCAGGTCATCAAGGTGAGAGGAGACCCGTCTGGGAGGGAGGGCAGGGAGACAGCCGGGAGGCTTTGAAAGCAAGATGCCACAGTTCTGAGTGGGCCGGGGTGTTGCTGTTGGCGCACCCTCAACATTGTTGGTGGCGGTGCCTGGCACGCGGCAGGTTTTTGTTGTGTGTTAACTGTGTGGCCGAATGCTGGTCGTTACTCGGCCTGGGCACCCAGTACTGAGAGGAGGGTGGGGCCATGTCCTGGGACTGCCAGCTCAGTGGTGGCTCTCAAGAGAGGGCGGGGGGGGGGGGGTCTTCACCCACCAGTTTCTGAAATGGTGCCTGGGGCTCGTTAAATCACCTGGGTGCCCCAGCCAGCTCGGATCCATGGGCTCGGCCTCTCGGGTGGAGGAAGCCGGGAGTCTGCAATGCTGGTAGCTCCCTAGCAACTCTGGTGTTCCCTGAAGTCTGGGGACCCCGGCGCTGGAGAGGGAGTGGGTAGCAAAGTGAGGACAGGCCACGGCCCAGCCCCCTTCCACCCGCTTCCCTTGGTCCCCACCCTAGGACTTTCCCTGGATCCTGGCAGATGAGCAGGACGTCCACATGCATGATCCCCGGCTGATACCGCTAAAAACGATGACATCAGACATTTTAAAGGTGAGCTGCATGGGGACCCGGGGAGCTTTACAGACGGTACGCTGAGGCTAATGGCTCAAGGCTCGGAGGAGATGACCAGGGAATGCCTGGCGTAAGGCTCCAAACTCCCTTTCCCTTAACCCGTGGCTGTGCCACACTGCCCCACCGCTGGCAGGGATCTGTCTGCCTGGGGCTTATCGGCCCTCCTGAGGACGTGCCCTGGCTGTGCTCCTGACCTTGGCGGTTTATTCCTGTCCACTAGATGCAGCTCTACGTGGAAGAGCGAGCTCACAAAAGCAGCTGAGGGTGTGATGCTCCGATCATGGATGTAACGACTATGGGACACTGGGGGCCCCCAGCCTAGGGCGGTGCTGAGGGACACCCCCTCCCCCCGATTCCAAGTGCTCTTATTACCTCTGTGTATGGACCACCCACTCTCCAGCCCGGCGCCGCTCAGGTCTGGTTGCCTTCATGGAGGAATTTTCCCCAGGAGGGCAGGGAAGGATGCCGGGACCTTGATTTCTTGGCCTCCTGGGATGTGGCTGGCCAACACTGTCTGTCTGAAATACTGTGCTGTGAGTTGTTTCAATAAAGAGCCCCAAGGGCTGAGCTGGGCTGTCACTAACTGGAGAGGGGCAGGAGCAGCCAAATTAACTTGGGAGGAGGGGCTGCTTCTCTCCCAAAGTGCCAGGGACCCCCCCACCACCCGTAAACCCAACCCCAGGCTGGTTTTACGGAAAACATTTATTGTGAGAAAATGTCAGAGCACATGACTGGGGGCTCCCACAAACTGGTGGGTTTCCCCAAGGTTGGAACTGGGGCAGGAGCTCCAGGGCAGGGGCCCTCGCTGCCGGCTACACGCTCCGCCGGAGGAGACCTCTGGCAGTCAGTTGGCCCAGACAGAGGACGGATGAATGGCTATCAAATGACGGGCTGTCAGAAGGGCCTTCTGAGGTGAGGGAAGGAGGGCAGGCAGACAACCTTCTCCTACCCCTCTGTGGTCTCAGGCAGAGCTGTGCAGGGGGCCAGGTTCCTAGTCATCTTCGGGCTGATAACGATGCTGCTGTTGGTGACGCGGGGCCCATACCAGCCTGCCCAGAACTGGGTGTCCTTGCCCCCGTGCTGGAAGAGGATGTGGCGGACGCCTGGAGGGTAATCTGAGAAAGTGTACGAGACCTGGGGGGGTGGGGAGAGGAAGAAGTGATCGCCAGGATTGGGGAAGGGACGAGATGGGGTGACCACCCCGCTGGAGAGGGGAAGGAAAGAGCCAGGTCCTGCAGGGGAGAGCCCCCCGGGCTGAACGCCACGAGCTCCAGGCAGGAGAGCTGGGGGCCTTCTGTGCCCTGAGGCTGACCCTTGTTTCTTTGCCCTCGTGGCCCTGAGAGAAGCAGGCGGTGAAGGGCAAGCAGGTGAGGCCTCACCTCCGTCCACTTGGCATTGTTCCATTGATCGATGGTCACGGGCGGGGGCTCGAAGGAGGCCAGGACGATGTAGTCGGCTGAGGCCAGCTGTACGCGGATGTGGTAGGTACAGCCACAGTCTGCTCTGGCGGCGAACCTGGGGGAGGGTGGGGCTCAGGACTGTGCACCCCAAGACAGAAGGTGGCCCTGGAGGTGGGGGAGGTGGCAGCCCCATAAACCGGAGCTCTGAGTTGGATTTCCCTGCTCCGCCCCTGAGGCCCCGCTGGTTTCACTGCTCCCTGGGCCCTACTGTGCCCTTGGGGCAGTGGAGCAAAGCGGCATCCCTTTTGGGTATCCTCTGCTGATGTCCCTTTAACACAGCAAAAGGGTCCTTACGGATCAAGGCCTGGGCTGCGGGAGCTGTGTCACCTGTACGTTATCATGGATCAGACTGCAGATGTGGTGGGAGATTTAAGGGGTGGCCTGTGTGACAGGGGCTGGTATGGAGCTCACCCTCTGCTCAGCCCTGCTGTCCACCCCTCTGCAGCTCTGGATGCCCCTCCAGCCCCATCTGTGACGCTTTGAGTGGCGGCCTAGGGCCTGGCTGGAATTGGGGTCCTGCCCCTGCTGCTTTGGGCCAAGCCAGAGTCCTGCAGAGCTCTGGGTGCCGAGCAGGAGCCTGGGAAAGAGCTGAGGGGTGCACGGCGAAGGGGGAGGGAAGGCAGATAGGCGGGAGGCGTGGAGCAAAGTCCGGGGAGGGTGTGTCCTGGTGTCTCTGCTGCTTCAGTACTTGTTTGGTGACACTTTATCTGTGGGCCTCAGTCTCCCTATCTGTAAACTGGAATTAACACGTGCCGATGCAGGGTGGCAGGAGGGCCCAGAAGCGCTGAATGAGCAAGCGCCGGGTCCGCCGGCAGGAGCGGCGGGGCCAGGGTGGCCGGCTCTGGGGGCAGCCCCGACCCCAGGACACTGCCAGGCACAGACTGGGCACTTTCCCAGAAAGGAAAGAGGGGAGGACGCAGAGCGCGGCCCGAGCCCTGCTCACCAGTCCTTAACCACGATGTCAGGCCGAAACGTGTCTAGCAGCTCCTCCCCGTAGCCCTCGGCCTTGAGGTCCACCAGCTGGGACTTGAGGCACATCCTGTGGAGCATAAGGAAAGGTGGACATTTCCCGGGTGTGCGCCGTGGCCAGGACCCAGCAGTGTCCCCCGACTGCTGTGGGACCGCGGCCACTGGCTGGTGCTGGCCTATGAGAAACACATGGGGGGAGGGGTCTGACCCACCTGTGCCTCGGTGGCATGTGACCCCAGTCCAAGGGTCCCAAAGAGGGCACCTTGGTGAACTAGATTAGAAACCATAAGATACCTCTGACTTACCCTAATCACCGCCCCCCCCCCCCCCGCCCCCTGCCACGAATCCAGGCCGCTGAGGACTCCTGCTCTAGGCATCCACTTCCTCCAGCTGCAGAGAGAGGCCCTCGCTGAAGCTTGAGGTTTGGCAAAAGGTGTCCTGACCCCCTTCCCCCTCGACACTGCCGGCTCGGTGGTTTGTCCCTTACCCAAAAGATGTGACAAAGTACTTCTTGACTCTGGAGTCGGGAAAGTCCGTCCCGTGGTCTCCGGGGAGGCTCTCCACCTTCCAGCGGTCTCCGCCGTTGGAATCGATCTGCCAGGAAGCCATATCCTCTAGGAGAAATGGACCAAGGTCAGATTCCCCTGGGTAAGTGTACAGTTGGCCCTTCCCTCCTGCTGTCAGGAGGGAGGGAGGTATAAGGCTGGGCTTACTCAAGCTCCCATCTCAAGGTGAGCACCCCTCCAAAGTGCCTTTCCTCCAGCACATTCCCCCCTGTCCCCACCATGTGGGCTCTGATCCGGGACCCTCCCTGTCCCACCTTGTCCCTGACGGGCTCTACTTGTAGCATGAAGCTGGGAAAAATAGAGAATATTACCAGAAATTCTAAACTAGCCTTTCCTTCCTTTCGTTCACACTGTTGCTGGAGGGCTCTGGGAAATACCCAAGTTTCAATTCTCAAAACATGGAGTATGAAGGGCCTGTGATGGTACTTCTGTTCTTAATGGCTAATGTCAGTTTGTCCCAACGTGGCCCACTGACTTGACTGACGTTTCCCCTGACACCTAGCTATGTAACTGAGATCCAAGGGGGCCCGAGGACTGGTTTGTGGGTTTGGTGGCAGGTCATGGGAACCTTCTGGGCTAGCTCAGACCCCCCTCTGCCCAGGGCAGGAGGGATAACCGTGAGGGTGGGCGTCCTCTGCATTGGTGGCACGTGGTGACCCCATACTCGTGATCCCCACCAGGTTGGCCTGGCAGGTTCCGGTCTCCCCGTTCAGACATTCAGACTGAGCTGAGAGAACCTTAAAAAACAGCAGTGTTTCTCTACCAAGGCTTTCCAGAACAGTCACCAAGGGAGCTTTTCCAAATTGCTCTCTTGCTCCCTCTACTAGAAACCCACACCTATTCCCTGGGTGCCCTGGGGCCCGCCAGTAGAGAACCAGGGGAACAACACAGAAATCCAGCAGTGGGGCTGAGCCAAGCACAGGCTGCAGGCGGGCTCTGTGGAAGCTGTGTGAGCTGAGCCGGCAGCTCAGCTGGGTCGCTTCGGAGTGGAATCTGGGGCAGGCAGAGAGATTGGGTGTCTGGGCCACTGTCTGTGGGGCCTCAGAGAGGGGCCTGAGGGCCCTTATCAGTCAGGACCAGGCCCCAGCAACTGGGCAGTTCTGGATCTTCCAGTAGGACACTCATCACGGGCCTAGCGCTCCCCATCTATAAAAGGGAGCCAACCTACATATTTGGTCAACTCTCGGGATCCTCGTGAGGGTCAAGAGAGAAAACTGACGTGAAAGGGGTTCCAAGCGTACAAACTACGCCTCAGTCGATTGCTGCTGTAGCCCCAACAGGAAGCCCGGTGCCTGGGATGTGGTAGGTGTTCAATGAAGGGAAAAAACCACTGGCAGACAGAAGAGAACATTCAGAGCTACGCAGGGGCCTCAAATTACGCAGTCACCTCTTGAAATCCTTATTTCCTTCATCTGGGTAACAGGGATAACAGGAGGATAATGACATTTGTGAAGACCTCAGTCCAGTGCCTGATGCAGAGGAAGCCCCTCCAGAAACGTTAGGCAGCTTAGACCGAACTCAAGAGAGGACGGTGAATGTGTACTCTGTTCATTCAACAAACGTTTTCTGAGCACCTGCTATGTGAAGGCATCATTGCAGACACTGGGCGGAGAGGGGCAAGCAAGACCCATGAAGTCTGGACCTTGAAGTCTGTGGCAGAGGGGGAAAAAAAAAAACGACCAAGAGATAAATAAGGTAATTATAGGTAACGAAAGTGTCATCAAGGAACTGAACAGAGTGAATGTGATAGAGATAGATGTGGGGTGGGGGGGGAGGGGCGCGGGCAGGTGTCTGAACTGAGACCTGAAGAATGAGGAATCAGGGGAGTGTGGGAGGGGTGTGAGAGAACGTTCCAGACAGTGTGGGAATCGTGAGGGTAAACAAGGCCTCCTGAGTGGCGGGAAAGGGAGGGAACCGGCCTGGGGGCAGCCCCCCCCCCCCACCTTCGGCACATGGATTGCGTAGGAGATTCCTGTGGAGGCTGTGTAGGAAGTAGAAGATCTTCCAGTCGGCCACAGGCTGGTCCCCGTCCTCGGTGATGAAGCCCTCACGCAGGCACTTGCGCTTCCAGAGGGTCACCAGGTCGATGAGGTCTCGCCAGAGGCTGCAGACCAGGCGACAGCGCAGGAGCAGCTGGCGGGCGGGCACGTGCGTGAACACCTCCAGCAGGATGTTCTCAGGGAGTTCGTTGATGCTGACCGGGGCCATGGCTGGGGTGAGGTAGGGTGCACACACTGGCCTGTGGGGGGCAACACTGGTTACGAGCCCTGACCAAGCAGGCGGACCCCCTCGGATTCCCAGGGACCTCAGCCAGGGGCTCTTTTTTTTTTTTTTTTTTTTTTTTTTTTAATTTTTTTTAACGTTTATTTATTTTTGAGAGAGAGAGTGTGAACAGGGGACGGGCAGAGAGAGAGGGAGACACAGAATCTGAAGCAGGCTCCAGGCTCCGGGCTGTCAGCACAGAGCCCAACGCGGGGCTTGGACTCAGGAGCTAAGCTGAGCTGAGCTGTGAGATCATGACCTGAGCCGAAGTCAGAAGCTCAACCGATTGAGCCACCCGGGCTTTTGAAACGAGAGGGGTAGACGGCGCATTTGAGTGTCCTTCCAGTACAGAGTAGGCTGTCAGAATACGGAGTGGTCACATGCTACGCACATTTTTAAAAGAGTGTAGTAAACACATTAATAGAGACTTTAGGAGCTAATATTTAAAGGGGCCCTTCCCGCCCCCCCCCCCATTAAAAAATAATTGCCTAACGAGACGCCTGGGTGGCTCAGTCGGCTTAGCATCCGACTTCCGCCGAGGTCATGATCTCACGGTTCGTGAGTTCGAGCCCCGCATCAGACGACTTGGAGCCCCACGTTGGGTGAGCACAAATCCTGCTTTGGGTGAGCCCCACTGCTTTCTCTCTCTCTCTCAAAAAAAAAAGTAATGGTGGACCTGGTGGCCTGGAAGACCTTGCCGAGGCCACGCTGTTGTCTGTGGGCTCTGCAGGAGTTTGTGGTGATGTTATTTGGGTGCTGGGAATTCACTATCTGTCTGGGGACGTAATAAAGATTTTATATTCCACGTCACAACTTCATTAAGCGGTGGGGCTAGTGCTGAGAAACCAACTTCCTCTCCCCAGATTGCTCACTTTGGCCTGGAAGCCAGATGTGCTGAAACACCCCAATGAGAAGCACCCCCCCCCCAATTCCATTCTGGTTTGGGCATCAGGCCAGAACCCACTTTGAAATGCTCAGAAACTGCAAAGCAGATTGAGGGAGCCTGAGCAAGCCTGCCTGGGTTTGAATCCTGGCCTGCAGTGGCTAGCGTGGGGAGCTGTAAAAGGAGTTAACAACTGTCCCAACCTCAGAAGGGCCAGGAGGACTGAGTTAGCACAAGCAAAGCACTTAGCATAGGGCGGGTAAAGAAGTGCTCCAGAGCACCATTACTCACACTTCTGTCATTAACAGCAAAAACACTCCAGCAGCCGTAGTTACTCGCCCCCAAGAACACCTTCCACCCTCTACACCTGAATTGCACAAGGGTTCTGGAAAATTTACAGTGTCACCCTGGCCTGAATCTTGCCTGGTTATCCAGATCTCTAAGGAGATCCCCTAGGAGGGGAGAGAAGGCCAGCCACTGTCACTCAGATGGGCCTCATCTGATTACAGGTGGGAGGAGGAGGAACTATTCTCCCACCCCTAGAGTTTCTGAGATTTCTCATTTTCCATAGCAGCCTACAGTCTTCCCAAAGCTACCATCCCAGCAAAAATGAGGTGGGCGCATAATCTAGTTCCTGCCCAGAGAGGAGCGTTTCGGCAGGGCAGAGAACAATAGAAAAAGTACTTGGACCTTGCACAATAATGCTACGATGGGAAAAACTGCGTGTGGCTAGGCCTTCCGATTTTTCAGAAGCAACTCTAAACGATTTTGAAAATACGAAACCTGTCAATTTTTAAATGTTGGCAACTTGTAAAGGCACTGTCTAGGCCAAATAAAAGTCGCTGGGTCGGAGTTAGAGGAGACTTAGGTACGAAGAGCTCCTCACCCAGGCGTCCAGAGTCTGGTCTCTGGCTCTGGTTGAACGTTATCACCCGCACCCTCTCCCTTAGTTTCTATACTTCAAGGGTCTCCGGCGAGGCCTGTCTGGGGCAGGAGGTGAAGCCACCCCGGGGCACCCTGTGCTGCTCACGTCCCCAGCCCGAGTCGCGACCTTCTTAACACCCCCTCCAGGTACTGTTAGCATGCCAACTTCTCGAAAGCAGAAGCTGAGGCTTGGGAAAGTTTGGGGCCGGTCCCGGGCCCCGCCGGCATGATACTGCCGGGAGGTCCCAGATCGGCCCCGGGCAGGGTGTCGCTCCCAGGCGGCACGGCCCGGAGCCGGAGCCAGGACCGGGCGGCGCGGGATCCGGCCCGGCTAGTGACCAGACCTGGGCGACAGTGCCCCGCGCTGCCCCTCCGCCTCGCGCCGCCCCGACCCCCGCCCCGCGGCCCCCGGAGTCCCCGCCCGCTCGAGACTGCGTCGCCGGCTCAGTTAATGCCCCGCCCCCAGCCCCTCCCTTCCCTTCCTCCTCTCCCCCCTACCCCGGGGGGTTCCGGACACCCAAGCCCTACCCGCGCCTGTCCCACGCCCGTCCCCTGGGCTGGACTGCGATCTGGACGCGGGGCGGGACGCCCCGCCGGACCTGAGCTCCGGGTCTGCCTGGACCCTTCGCCCTCCGCTGCGCCGTCAGCTCTCGCCCCGCCCCGTCCTCGCGTCACGCGCCGCGCTCGGACCGCCCCCCTCGGGTCCCGGGGCCGCGCCCACCGCCTCGCCACGCCCCACGCCTCCCGCCCGACGCCCGCTCCTTCCGCAGCCAAGGGAAGGGAATCAATCAATCCTGAGGTCGTCGGTGCCTCCGCAGCGCTACCGACCCTCCGGACCTCGTAGCCTTAAGCTGTCTTCTCCTCCAGGTGGTGGGCGGCTCGGCAGCCGGATCCCACGTCTTCCCTTTGCTTTCTCCTCCCTCAGGGAAGTCCGAGCTTTCTCCTAACCGAGCGTTCACCTGTGCGCGGGTCACCCTGAGACCTCTTCACCCGTTCCTTCCGGCATAGAGGGAGGTGGGGCTCGCCCCAGAGGGTGATTGCTGGAACTCTGGGCTGGAGCTTGGCTTTCACCTTCACTAGGGACTGGCTTCGCCTAGGCCTCAATTTACTCAAAAGGAAAAACCTCCCTGCGTTTTTGTCGGGATTAAATTTATTAATTCCTTTCTTCAACAAATAATTATCAAGCACCTACTTAAGGCAACCACAAAGGGTTGTGCAGGCTGTGCACTGCGCCAGGGTGCCTGGCCCAGGCCATCTTGGTAACTCGTCAGGGCTGCATCTCCCCCAAAGATGTCTTTTACTAACTAGTTTACCATACTGCTAGTGAGTGGTGTCCCTGTCAAGGCTGAGGCCCTGATCTAGTTTGCTACTGAGATAAACAGTACATTAAGCACCAACTGTGTGCTGCATACCATTCTAAATGCTGGGGCTTCATCTAATGTCAGTAAAACTCTTGGCAAAGTAAGTAAGCGGTAACTGGTGCCTGCAATGAGATGCATACAAGGGCTACCCAGATATTCCCCCCCACCCCCCAGGGCAGGGCTTCCCATGAAACTTGCCTTTCCCCCTCAGAAACCACAGGGCACAGGTTGGGCTGGGAACACCTTTTATTTAGCTGCATGCAGCAGGAGCAGAATCACAGCACAGCTGTCCTTCCAGCAGGAGGGAGAGGCAGGAGTGAGGTTGGGCAGGCGGGGGTGGGGGGTGTTCTGGGAATGGCAGTTCCAGGGGTGGGATAGGGGCTTGGGATGTTTTCCAAGCCACAGGGAAGGTGATCTGGGCATGGAGTGGATGGGTGGTCCTTGAAAACCTCCCACTCATCTCATCCAGGGCTTACACGTCCTGGCTCTTAGAATCAGGGTCTAATCCTGCCCCCCACCTACCCTGGGTTACCATGCACAGGACTCCAGGGGTCTTCTGGAGGTCCCGCCTCCACCTGCTACCCATCTGACTTCTGATTTCTCGGGCTTCATCGATAATGAGGTCAGTCCAGACCTGGCCTGGACCCCAACCCATCTTGGGCCTGCCCATCTCAGGCCAGGCCTGAGCTTGGCGGGCAGAGCAAAGAGCTTGGGAGGGGCAGAAGACAGGCCAGCACAGCTCCTCTTCTGCTCCCAGATCTGCCTGAGCTATGTGGTCACCTCCCAGCATCTGCACGATCTAGGCCAGGCACAGGCTTGCCAGATGTCTTGACTGTCCTTGCTCTGAGGGCCCCCAGTGTAGACAGGGAGAAAGGGCCCAGGAGGGGAAGGTAGGAGACACGCATCTAGATTTGGCATCTGAGCTTGGAGACCACTCTCGGAGGAACCTGGGAGAACATCCTGTACCTCCCCAACCTCAGGGGCCCCATCTCTTAAAGGAGCCCACGCAGGCCTCCCCTGCCATCACTCAGGCTGAGACCTGGGGCAGAGCGCTGGCCCCCATGGCGTGTGAGGCTCCACAAAATAGGCAACTGAGGGGCAAGGATGAACCAGGAGGTCTGGGGGAGCCCGGCCCCCTCCCCTTCCCTAACCCAGCCCTTCTCTGAGAGCAGTTTACCAGTCGGGGTTTGGCGGATCAGGGCTTGGGGGGCGTCAAGGCAGTGGGGGCCCGATGGTGATGCTGCTGTTGGTGACCCTCGGGCCGTACCAGCCGGCCCAGTAGTGAGTGTCCACGCCGCCGTGCTGAAACCAGATGTAGCGGACGCCGGGTGGGTAGTTGGAGAACGTGTGAGAGACCTGGCGGCAGGTGGAGGGAGAGAGGTCAGGGGCCAAGGTCTTCATGCTGGCCCAGCAGTCAGCAGAACTGAGTTCTAGTCCTACTCTGTGATTTTGGGCAGACCCCTTCCCCTCTCTGCCTCAGTTTCCTCATCCGTAAAATGGAGCAGAGTCCTCCTGGGTCCGTCCACTCCACAGGATTGCCTAAGCGCAGCTCAAAGGAACTGAAGGAAAGCGAAAGAGGTCCGATACGGTTATCACTGCGCACGCGTGGCTATTTCAGTTAAAATTAATCAAAACTAGAGAGGATTAAAAACGTAATTCCTCAGTCACACTAGGGACTAGCTCTTATTAAGTGTTCGATAGTCACATGTGGCTATTGGTTACATAGACCATTTCTCCTGGACAGCACTGGTCTCAATTGGCAAACTATGGCCTAGGGGCCCACTGCCTGTTTTTGTAAATGAAGTTTCACTGGTGCACAGCCATGTCTATATAGCTGCTTTCACAACGCAATGGCCCAGCTGAAGGGTTGAGTAGAGGCGATAGAGACAGCAACGCCTGAGAAGCCTAAAATAGTTGTGTCTGCTGCCCCCTGGCCTAAATAGTAGGAATAACCGATATTAGTAACTAGAACCCGTCAGCCTTTTTGAACACGGCTTTACCAGCATCATTTCGCTGATGTCTTTTCGAGCTCGAGCAGCTGGTGCCCAGGTGAGAAGCAGCAGAGCTGGGATCTGAACCCAGGCCCGTTTGACTGCAGTCTCAGCCTTGGGCAATATGCCACCTGCCCTCTTCCCAGTTCACATACCTCCCTCCACTTGGCATCGCTCTTCTGCTGGATTGTTGCCGGGTCTGGCTGGAAGGTCCCCAGCGGCGCATGTGCTGACGACAGGAGCTGAACACACAGCTGGTACTTGGACCCGCAGTCTGGCCTGGCTGCGAACCTGCATGCAGAGGGAGGGCCGATCAGGGCCTCGGAGATGGGGGGCAGGGTGGGGGCGGGGCGCCTGAGTGGCAGGCCCCCCTCCCCCAGGCCCTCGCCCCAGGCACTCACCAGTCCTTGACCTCGATGTCCGGCCGTGTGGTGTCCATCAGCTCCTCCCAATACCCTTCGGCCTTGAGGTCCACCACCTGGGACTTGAGGCAGGTGCTGGGGAGGGCGGGCGGAGGGGTGGGAGGGGCTGGGGCTCAGCACTAGGGCACTGGGGGGGCGGTTAGGGCTGCCCCTCTCAGGGGCAGGAGATCCCTGGGTGAAGTGGCTTGGGCTTCCCCCCACCCCAAGACTTCCCCAGCCTCAGATCTTACTAATAAGAAGTCACGAAGTATTTCTTGACCTGGTCATTGGGGAATTCCTTCCTCTGGTCTCCAGAGAGGTTCTCCACCTTCCACTCATCGCCTCCATTCACATCCAGGCTCCAGAATTCAAAGCCCTCTGGCCAGAAAGCAGAACTCACGTCATAGGGAAGCCCCTCAGTGGTCCCTTTCTCACAAGTGCCCCTTCCTCCTGGATCTGCTCCTTGGGTCTCTGCAGCTACCCTCAAGCCTCACGCTGTGGGATGCTGCGGATCAACAGTAGCTGTCTTTTTTTTTTTTTACTTAAAAAAATTTTTTTAATGTTTATTTATTTTTGAGACAGAAATAGAGCAGGAGTGGGGAAGGGGAAGAGAGAGGGGGAGACACAGAATCTGAAGCAGGCTCCATGCTCCGAGCTGTCAGCACAGAGCCCGACGTGGGGCTCGAACCCACCAACTGTGAGATCATGACCTGAGCCGAAGTTGGACGCTTAACCGACTGAGCCACCCAGGCGCCCCAACAGTAGCTGTCTTGTATTAGGTGCTTCCTGTGAGCCAGGCACCATGGCAAGTGATTGCCACTGGGAATCCCAAGACATGCGACCACGGGAGTGACCAGATCCCTTCTGTGATGGAGGACGCTCTGATGCCAGAGCCAGCCAGATCTGGAGCTAGTCCCAGCTCTACCAGTATGAGGCTGTGTGACCTTAGATACGTTGCTTTCCCTTTCTGAGGTTTGGTTTTGTCCTCTGTAAACTGGAGTTAAGAACAAGAGTTGGCAAACTTTTTCTGCCAAGGGCCAAAAGAGTTTAGGTTTTGTGGGCTACATACTATCTCTATTAGTCTTTATTTTTATTTTTATTTTTTTGATATATAACCATTTAAAATCACAAAAGCTAGTTTCAGCTCCTGGGCCAGGTGTGGCTAATGGACCATAGAGTGCCAAGGTCCATGGTCATGGCCATTGGGGAGTCAAGTGAGGCAGGCATCTGAAAGCTCTGGACAGCGTGGAGTTATTTCATTGTCATTTTGCTCCAGAATTTGGTCATATAATAGAAAATGAGGTTCCCATCCCATCCCATCCCATCCCAGTGCCTGGCCAATGAGTTACAATGCAGTAAGAGAAAAAGAGAGCTCTAGGTGATGTAGAAATTTTGTTTTACCTGTTGTTGTAATATGCTGGAAAGAAGAGTGGATCTCTCATCCTCCCATGAATAAAGTCCCCTTTGCACTCTGGGACAGTCCTAGTACGCCTAGCCCTGGAGTCTGGGATCCAGGCCAACAAATTATGGCTCTGATTTCCTGGTCTTGTGTCTTGGGCACAAGCAGTCCAGACTGGTCAACAGTCCCTCACTGGGGAAATAATCTTAAGAGTGGAATGCAAAATGCCACTCTTGGCCTCAGTTTGCCCATCTGAAAAATGGGAGCATTAACAGCACCTACCTCTTGGGATTATTGTGGGATTAAGGAGTTAAGCCATCCAAAGTGCCTGGTTCATAGTAAATGCGTAATGAAAGTCAGCTGCTGTCACAGCCGTGTGTGTGTGTGTGTGTGTGTGTGTGTGTTGGGGGCAGGCCAGACCCACCCTACATCCCACCTTCAGCACATGGATTGTGTAGGAGATTCCTGTGGAGGCTGCGTAGGAAGTAGAAGATCTTCCAGTCGGCCACAGGCTGGTCCCAGTCCTCGGTGATGAAGCCCTCACGCAGGCACTTGCGCTTCCAGAGGGTCACCAGGTCGATGAGGTCTCGCCAGAGGCTGCAGACCAGGCGACAGCGCAGGAGCAGCTGGCGGGCGGGCACGTGCGTGAACAGCTCCAGCAGGATGTTCTCAGGGAGCTCGTTGATGTTCCCCACGGCCATGGCTTGTGGCTTCTGGACAACCCCCTGTGGTTATTGAGAAGCTACCCTTCAAAGCCGGCCCCTTCCCCCAGAACAGAATATTTGCAACGCCCCATGGTGGTGGAGGTTCCCATCCCAGCTCTGCCATTTGCTGTCTCAGGGAATTCACCGAGCGTCTCCGAGCCTCAGTTTCCTCCTCGGAAAAATGGGACCAAGAACTGTACTAAAATGGGTTCAAATGCCGTGACACAACAGATGCTCAATAAATGGTAGCTGATTTTACTGCCACCACACGACAGCCTCTAAAAGACGCTAAGGAGGCCCAGAGGGGTGCCAGTACCTGCCCAAGGTCATATAGACAGAGGAGGGAAAGAGTCTTCTGATTCTAGAGCCGGCCTTTTCCAATAAGCAAGTCTTTACAGTGTAAATAACAATGCGCAGCCCCCAGAGCGCTCCAGCAAGTCCTCCAACGGAGGAGGGAGAGAGATTGGGGGCAGGGGGGGGGGTAATTATCCTGGTGTCTGACGGAGGTCTAAAGAGCTCAAGCGACTTTCTTAAGGCCGCAGAGTAAATGATCCCCCTAGCTGGGACTGGAGAGGGGGTGGGCGATGGGGAAAGAAAGGCCTTTCCAACACTCCCATCTCCATCCTCGCGGCTGGGCTTTCAGCCCCACGACCCCCGGCGCGCGCGCTTCCCACCCTGCGTTGTGGCTTTAAAGTGCCCCAATCCCAAGCTGGGGCTTGGACCCCTGAGCATCGATAAGCGACCCCGGCCCCGGTTCCCTCTTGCGCCGCCGCTGGAGCCCGCGCCGCGCAGCCCCCGAGGCCTGGGCCTTGTCCGCGCCGGGCCGCCCTCTGCGCACTGCCGCGAGGCCGGAAATCGCCCTGCTCGCCCGCCCGCCCTCCGGCCCCCAGCCCCGGACGGCCCGCGCCCCCGCCGCGGCGCTCCCCGCGCCCACTCCCGCCGGGTCACCTTCGCTTAGCCGCCGCTGCCGGATTCCGCTGGGCCGCGGGGCTGAGCGGACCTCCGCCGGCTGTAACGAGCGCGTACGGCCCCGCCCCGGCCCCCGCCCCGGCCCCGCCCCCTTGGCCCGCCCCGCGCCGCGCCCCCCACCGCTACGTAGGAAAATTACCTGGAGCTGGGCGCCGGGAGGGGCCTCCGCCCTCCTCCCTCCTCCAGGGCGGCGCGCCCCGCACCCTCCGCATGACCCAGACTCGCGGCGCCCCCTCGCCTCCTCCTCCCAGCAGCCACCCCTGGAGGGAGCTGGGAGACACCCCAAATCGGATCCCCATTCCCATTAAAAAACCCGACTCCCGACCTTTCCCTGCCTCCTGGGTCCGCCTGGAACCGGTAGCCTCAGGCCTGGGGCCGACCGCTCCAGACTGCGGGGCGTCCCGGCTCCGGGCCAAAGGCGGGGCGGGGGCGGAGGCGGGGGCCTTTAAGAGGCGCGGCCAGCCGGGACCCGACCTAGACGCGGGCAGCGCCTGGACTCGCCGCCGCCGCCGCCGCGGGACTCGGGCAGCCCCGCAGCCCCGCAGCGCTCCGGCTCCTCCTCCTCTCCAGACCGCCCTCCGCAGCGATGGACGGAGACGGTGAACCAGGTAGCCGCTGCCACCCGGATCCACTCGCTCGGCCCGGGAGGGGAGACCGAGGCAGGCGGGCGAGCGAATGCTACGGAGAGGGGGCATCAGAAAGCGAGGGGGTCCCGGAGACCAAGCGCGGCAAACTTTCACCCACGCAAACCCCTGGAAACAGTTTTAAAAGAGCACAGCCCTGTGGCTGGAGGCCTCCAGAGGTGACAGGCAGGGAGGGAGGACTCCTGGGTCCTATTTACCGGGGGGGAATAGTGTAGGGGTAATCCCACATTCTCGCCTCTCAGCTTCCTGAGGGTCTGTTGGGTCCGGGTCTGGGACACATCTGGGACGCCGGAGGCTGCAAGCTTTTTTTTCCCCCCCATCAACTTCTTCTATTTGCCAGCTCTGGCCCTTGAACTGCGTGTACCCTACGGCTTTCTTGGGGTGACCGGCTTCTCCTCACCCCATCCCTGCCTTCCTCCTTGGCTCCCTTGTCTGGAGGGGCTGCTCTTCAACTGGGTGGCCGGTTGCCCAGTGGGGATCAGGCCAGCGGAGAGGGAGAGTTGGGGCACAGCTCAGAGCCCTCTGAGACTGCCCAGTCATCTTGCCTGGCACCAAAGACCCCCCTCTCCCCATCCCTCGAATTCCCTGCTGGGCCTGTAGGGGTTGCCTGCTGAGTCAGGGTGGGAACAAAACCTGCCTGCAGATTTCCCCACCCCGGTCCCAGCAGGCCCATCTGAGAGTGGGCCTTCCTGGAGGAGTCAACAGGAAACACTGATGCACGCTCCGGTAACCAAGCCCCTCTCTCCCCAGCCCTGAAACTCCCAGCTCCTTCAGCCCCTGCTCCCAATCCGTGACCCCCTTGCCACGCCCTCTATAGGGCCCCAGAATGGGCTCCTGCTTTTTCCCAGGGCTCAGCTATTCCCTGGACTCCAGGGCCCAGTGCAGGTGAGTGAATCAGCCTGGGAGGCAGCTTCTAGGGGCCAGATAACTTTCCGACAGCAACAATGTGGGGAGTTGTGTGTACTGGAAAGGGGTTGGGGGGGGGCTGTAATTAGATCTGGGGCCTGGAGTGCCAGGCCTGGGGCCAGAAGAGGGGACTGGGCAAGGTGCACCTTTCGGGGGAGCATCAGGTGTCCACCAGGGCCAGGGCAGGGCAGGGGGAGGGCTGGAGAGGTGAGGACACTGGGGCTGGCTCCCCAGAGAGCTGTGGGCAGCAGAACAGGCAGGTGATGCAGCTTCAGGGCCTGGCATTTTCCTTTCTGTCTGCCCATTGTTCTTTCGTGTGACTTGGGAGAAGCTAGGAAAGTGGGCCTCAGTTTCCTCTCTGCAAAAAAGAAAGGGTAAACCCCCACATCATAAAGATGTGCCCCCCCCCCCAATGCAGCTAATAGTGAAGGAAAGTGTTGTGCTCAGTAAGATTCACTAAATAAGATTTGCGGAGGACTGACTGTGTGCTCTGGGCTCTGAAGAAGAGGTAAACCCTGGTTCAGCTCTCAAGGGCCTGACTGTGGGACGGGGGAGAATATGCTACATGTGAGGAGGGGCGGTAAAGCCTGGCAGGCTGGGGTCCCGGCAACACCCAGACTTGGGTCTAGGCCCTGTCTGTTCTCCCCCCTCCCCCTGTTCAGCCTGTTTCTACCACTGCCTGGGCTTTCCAGGCTCTAGCCCTTAGGAACCCCCCATCCTAGATCTGAGAGCACTAGTCTCCCCCCCTGCCCCCATCACCCAGAGTGGTCCCAGCCCCTCACCACCATGTCTTCCTCCTCCAGAGATACTGTGCAGTCAGTATCTG
Organism: Felis catus; assembly: GCF_018350175.1. Classification (NCBI taxonomy): domain Eukaryota; kingdom Metazoa; phylum Chordata; class Mammalia; order Carnivora; family Felidae; genus Felis; species Felis catus. Next base: position 8,487,506 of record NC_058375.1, on the reverse strand, counting down.
CTTACTCAAGGTTTTGATGGCCCAGCTGAGGCCCGCTGGGTTCCAGGAGATAGTCCAGCCTGCAGCTCCTGACGTCTGTCCACCTCCTTACACTTTAGAATGCTCTTGCCCCCTCCCCAGGGGATTGGAACATCAGCACTGTTCGAATGGCCTGGCACAATGATTACTCCCATTTTATAGATGAGGAAACTGAGGTCCAGGGATAGGACAAGGGAGTGAAAAGACCTTCCTTTCTTGAGCACTTATTACATCTCCCTGTCTATTTTTTTTTAGAGAGAGAGAGAGAGAGAGAGAGAGAGAGAGAGAGAATATATCCCAAGCAGGCTCCATGCTGAGTGCAGAGCCTGGGGTGGGCCTCGATCCCAGGACCCCAGGGTCATGACTTGAGCTGAAACCAGGAGTTGGGCACTCGATCGACTGGGCCACCCAGGCGCCCCTACCTGCTCTCTTTTAATGAGCTCCCACGTCATACTGCTGTGGCCAGCAGGGGATTATGATCCCTGCTCCCCTTTCCCTTCAGGCCTCAGATCCCCATGTCCCTGTCCTAATACTAGCAGCATAACCAAAATCATAACCAGCGAGTCAAAATCAAAGTCGTATGGCGCCTCCAAAGTCAACAAACTATTTTATTGAGGGCATTTTTTTTTTTTTTTTTGAGCCTGGATTTGAACCCAGGCTTCAACCACTCATTTGCTGTGTGATCCTGATTGGTTTCACCTCACTATTGCCTCAGTTTCTTTATCAATGACATAGCGACAGCAGGAGGAGCAACCTCAGAGAGATGCTGCAAGGATTTAGAATAAATAAAAACGCTGAGGACAATGTCTCGCTCTTGCTAAATGCCCAGTAAACATTAGCTGCTGACAGTGTGCCAGGGAGGGATCGAGACGCCAGGCACTGGGGTGAAGCAGTGAGTGTCCCAGACCCAGTTCCTGCCTTCTTGCACTCACTCTAGTCCTGAGGGAGGTGTTTACAAACCAACATACCCTAAGACAAGCGCTAGGAGGGACAGGAACTCCACGGCTAGAAGATTTCATGGTGGGAAGTCCGGGAGCCGTCCCCAGAGGAGGTGAGGGGAGGCAGGGATCTCAGGGCGCGGTTGTAAGGATAAAGGAGTGGATAAAGTCAAGTTTGTGCAATTAGATGGGTGCCCTTAGAATCAGATTATCAGTTGCTGTTAACCGCTCGGGTTTACTGGCCCTGCCAGGAAACTTTTCCGACTGGGCGCTGGTCTGCGGCCCTAGCCCCCTGGGGTCTCCTCCGCTGGGCGCCGGTCTCTGGCCACAGAGCCTCGGGCCCCGGTTTCGGATCGTCCGAGGGTGGGTGAGGGGCAGATACCCGACACGTCGCGGTTCTGAAGCTTGGAGGGGGATATTCTGAGCAGAGTCACAGCCCCCGCCCCCCCCCCTCCCGCCTGCAGAGAGCTTGGGTCAGCCGGAGGAGGTGAGCCCGGAGGGGCAGCAGGAGGAAGCCGGCGCGGAGGAGGCGAGCGCCGGGGAGGAGCGGCCCGAGGAGGAGGAGGAGGAGGAGGAGGCGGCGGCGTACCTGGAGGAGCTGCCCGAGCCGCTGCTGCTGCGCGTGCTGGCCGAGCTGCCGGCCGCCGAGCTGGTGCAGGCCTGCCGCCTGGTGTGCCTGCGCTGGAAGGAGCTGGTGGATGGCGCCCCCCTCTGGCTGCTTAAGTGTCAGCAGGAGGGGCTGGTGCCCGAGGGCGGCGCCGAGGACGAGCGCGACCACTGGCAGCAGTTTTACTTCCTGAGCAAGCGGCGGCGCAACCTTCTGCGCAACCCGTGCGGGGCAGGTGAGGGGCCCCGGGGAGCTCAGCTTTCCCTGCTGCAAAAGGGGCCGGAGCAACGCCAGCCTGCTTGGAGGGCTAAATGGGATAAAGCCCCGGCACGACGCCCCGCGGGGCAGCCCCCACAAGAATCCTGTGCATATTATTGGCCCCTGGGGCCGCCTGCTCTCTGGGGGTCCCTTTTCCAGGTCCTTCCACCCTCACGATCTGAGGCAAGACGGGCCCCGCGGAGGACCCTCTCAGGAGGGAGAGAGAATCTGGGGACGAACAGGAAATTCCTCCCGTTCCAACCCCTCGCATCACCTGCCTCCCCCCCCCCCCACCCCGTTAAAGGGCCACGTTCCCCTGCCCCGCAACCGATGGCGCGGGAACCAGCCCGGCCACACCCTCAGCAGGGAGTGGGTGACCAGGGTGGGGCTGTCGTGCTCTTACAGAGGACCTGGAGGGCTGGTGCGACGTGGAGCACGGAGGGGACGGCTGGAGGGTGGAGGACCTGCCCGGAGACTGTGGGGTGGAATTCATCCACGACGAGAGCGTCAAGAAGTACTTCGCCTCCTCCTTTGAGTAAGGAGAAGGGGGATGGAGGGCACGGGGGGTGGGGGTGGGGGGAGGGGTCTCCACTCCCTCCTAACTCCAGTTCCCCAGGTGGTGTCGCAAAGCGCAGGTCGTTGATCTGCAGGCTGAGGGCTACTGGGAGGAGCTGCTGGACACCGCTCAGCCGGCCATCGTGGTGAAGGACTGGTGAGCGGCCTTGGGGGTGGGGCCGGGACGGTAGGGAGGGGGAGGAGGAGGGATGAGGGAGGGAGCAGGGGTGTGTGTGTGTGGGGGGCGCAACCTGGAGCCGCTGCCCTGCCCCAGGGGCCGGGGCCTCCCAACTCTACTGGTTGTGGCTGCATGGGCCACGGGGTTTTCGGGAGAAGGTGGAAACCCACCTCTCCTCCTGACTTTCAAAGGTGGGCAATTAAAAAAACAAAACTTGTCACTGTGGGCTGGTTTTAGCCCCGGGGGGTGGGTCTGGCCGACCTCGGGTGTAGTCCCTGGGGTTTGGACCTTGGGCGAGTCCACGGTCTCTCTGGCCTCAGCTTCCTTATCAGTAAGACGGGGACCTTAGTAGTACGGGCCGGCGGGGTTGGGCGGAAATGAGAACTTCGGTAGCAGGCACGGCCCCCCCCCCCCCCCCCCGCAGTACCGGCTCAGCAGGGTTCCCCCGGCCCTCGCTCTGTCCCTCGGGGCAGGTACTCGGGCCGCAGGGACGCCGGCTGCCTGTACGAGCTCACGGTGAAGCTGCTGTCGGAGCACGAGGACGTGCTGGCCGAGTTCAGCAGCGGGCAGGTGGCGGTGCCCCCAGACAGCGACGATGGCTGGATCCAGGTGAGCCTGGAGGCTCCGGGGGGCGGGGCGGGGCCTGGGAGCAAAGGGCGGGGCTCATGGAAACCCCGCCCATGGCACGCGTGGCCAGGGTAAGGCAGACTTGGCGGAGAGGTGTGGGTGAGGGACCCTGGCTGAGACACCCAGAATGGGGGCGGGCCAGGGGTTGGGAAAGTGCTCTGGGGTGGGGTGGCTGGGGGAGGCGTCAGGGCCCTAACCGGACCCTCCTACCTCCACCCCCCAGATCTCCCACACCTTCACCGACTATGGGCCCGGTGTCCGCTTTGTCCGCTTCGAACATGGGGGTCAGGACTCCGTCTACTGGAAGGGCTGGTTCGGGGCCCGAGTGACCAACAGCAGCGTGTGGGTGGAGCCCTGAGTGACCCCTCCTCCAACCTCAGCCCTCTTGGAGGTGCAGAGGCCTGGGGTAGATAGGCCTTAGTCAGTAGCCCCCTCACTTTTCCCATCCCCCACCTCACCCCCACCCCCCACACACTCCTCTCCTGCCCCATTCTCCCAGCCCAGCCCCCACACTGGGAAAGAGGAGTTTTGCTGGCCTATATGTGCATCTAGAAAATAAGATGGGTGAGGGTATGGGCCTGGGTCGGGCCCACCGCTGAATCCCCTGCACCTAGTACAGTGCCTGCCACAAAGTGGGCACCTAATAAATATTTGTCCAAGGAAGGAATGAATGAACAAACGGATGAATGAACACCGCCCCCTTTGCATCCTTCTCTGTCTCTTGGGGGCCCCTGGCCCAGCCTGGAAAAATACTTGGTGGGGCTCCAACTGCTCTGGTTTCCAGAGGCCCTTGGGCCGGTACAGAGCCAGCCAGGCCCGGGCCGGCTGGACAAAGGCCGGGATTGTGAGGCCAAGGAGTGGGGAGCTGGGCCTGGCGCCTGACTGACACCCAAGCTGCCCAGAGGCCAGAACAGGGTGTGTGTGTGTGTGTGTGTGTGTGTGTCTGTCGGGGGTGGCGGGGGTGGGGGGGTTGCCCTCCAGGCCTCTCTTGGTCCTCGTCCTGTTCCTTTCTGAGACCAGGATGGTGGGTGGCGGTAGCCTCTCACTTAGCACACGAATTCTCCGGGGCCCAAGGGATGGATGCCGGTGGCCCTGGTGGGGACGGGGAGCTGGGGGTGGGGGTGGCTAGGGGAGAGGCTTGGTGTCCCTCTTCAGTACAGGCGCACTTCATGCTGTCCTCCCTGGCCTGGCGATGGATTGAACAGCAGCATCTGGTCTCTGGTCATATTCTTTCTTTCTTTTTTTTCTTAAAAAAAAAAAAAAATTATTTATTTTTGAGAGAGCGCCAGTGGGGGAGGGGGAGAGAGAGGGGGCAGAGGATCCAAAGCAATCTCCACGCTGACAGCAGTGAGCCGACGAGGGGCTCGAATTCACGAACCTCGAGATCATGACCTGAGCTGGAGTTGGATGCTCAACCGACTGAGCCCCCCAGCCCCCGCCCCCCTCCCCCTCCAGCCTCTGGTCATTTTTCTAAGCCCTGCCCAGAGGCTGGCTGTAGCCCTGGTTTGAGGCGGCAAGGGTGTGGTGCCAGGCCCCTTTTTTGGCCTCTCCAGCAGCTCTCAAACCCAGCCCCTCCCCAGGACTCTCAGGTGTTGGTCCTGGGGCTGAATGAGGGTCTCCCCATAGCCTCTCTCCTCTAGGCAATGGTGACCAATAAAATCTCAGTGCCCGCCCTGCCCCCCACCCCCCAAGCTTTCCTTTGATTCTGATCCCTGCTGCCACCTGCTGGTCAGGTGGGATTGCAGGCTTTAAGCTGGGGCCTGCCTGGGCCTGGTCACTGGTTCGTTCCTTCACTCCCCAATCCTGAAGCCCCAGTCCCTGGGGCCCGGCTCCGTGCAGGGCCCTGAGATTCCAGAGGTGAGGAAGATACTTCTTGTCCCAGGAAGAGGGGGCGTCCTGGGGTCCTGGGGCGCCTCCAGTCGTCTCAGCTCTGGGGGCATCCTCAGTCTGACAGGGGAGACAAAACGCTGATCTCGAGAACTCCCCAGCCTGAAGGTGGAGGCACAGCCCCTGCCCCACGGGCACCCTCAGTCCTTTCTAGGGGATGTCACAGTCCGGTGGGGGAGGGCACTGTTCACACCTACCTGAGTTTCCAGTCAGGGGGCGTGATGCCTTGACGAGTTTGATGGATGCCATAAAGGAAGAGGCTCACCCCTTGAGCTTCCAGGTGTACGTGAAGGTGCACAGGTGGTGGTGCTCTGGGGCAATGGACCGGGATGGGCACGCGGGGATCCCCGTGAGGATGAGCTGGGGGAGGACTGGGCCCGTGCTGGGGCTACGCGAGGAGGCTGGAGGGAGGTGCGGTGAGCATGAGAGGCAGGCATTGTGCAGGTGCCTGTGAGGACTGGATGCCAGGGCCGGGGTGTGGGGGCACGGAAGGTGCTGCAGGTGGGAGCTGGGGACATTCAGAAGAGAGGCCCGTGAAGGGTCTGGGGCTCTGGGCCGGTGATATAGGATTGGCAGTGTATGTGGCCAGCGGCCAAAGCCAAGGCCACTGTTGAGGGCTGGGAACAAATGTGGAGTGAGGCAGGAGAGGGCACAGAGAAACAGCCTCTAGGGCTGTGGTGGAGAAGACAGAGCAGCCACGGAGGCGGGGATGGGATGGGTAGGAGGGGGCGAGGCCAGCAAGGCCGTCTGTAGTCAATTCTCTGCACTCAGAGGAGGGAGCCAGAAGCCCAGAGACCAGATTCTCTGCCCTGGGGCCCCAGAGATGAGACCCCCAGAGGGGACCTGAGGGGCTCAGATAACGGAGTGCTCCAGACCCACTGTCCCTGAGGGACAGTCACTAGAGGGACAGTTGGATACACTGGTGGGATTCAGCAGACAGCAGTTCCTGAGTCACCAAAGAGCTGATGCTTCGGGAGCGGGGGACGGGCCAGAAAAGCACAGTGAGCTTTGCACAGGGCACTGTGTACTCACTGTGCACAGGGCACGTCCTGTCACTACATCCCCGTGCGCAGTCGGACATGGGGAAGGGGGAGAGGGCATCCTTACTACTGTTGGACACGAGGATACTGAAGAGCCCAGGCTTCGCTGATGATACACGGACTTCACTGGAGAAGCACACGTTTCAACCAAGGTGCCACGGGCTTCAAGGAGTGTGCGCTTAACCCCTCAGTTTTATTGTCCCTACCTGCCCGCTCCCCTCCAACATTGATTCTAGGGCTGCAGATACCAGCTTCAAGGGAGGGGAAAACCTTCAGGGGAAGGTTTCAAGGGGAAAAGCTTATGCTGCCCAGCAGGGGGTGCCTCAGGGCCATCTCTGGACCGTGGGGAGTGTAGATAGCAGACAGATTAGCCACATGACTCAATGGCACCTGAACATTGGCTAAGGAGAGAGAGAGGCGCATGTTCCTGATGGTCCTTTCCACTCAATCAGTGCTTATTGAGCACCTACTATCTTCCAGGCAGGGCAAAAACAGACGAGGACTCTGCCCCCTGGAATATACAGTCTAAGCAGAAAAACTTAAATGCAAGCAACTATATAAATGAATAAGGTAATTACTAACATGATCGAGCACTTGATATACATACCAGGCAATACTTTGAGAGCTTTGTATAGATTGATTCATTAAAATAACCGTATGGAGTGGGAATATTATTACTTCTGTTTTTATAGATGAGAAAACGGAAGCACAGGGAGGTTAAGCAATTTGCCTGAGGCCGTACAGCTAATACATGGTGGAACTGGAATTCTCCTCAGCCACTTAGGCACTTGACTTCTACGTGAAGTAAACAAACTACAAACTGAGGGTAGTCACGCGATCAGGGAGGACCTCTTTGAGGAAGGGACATTGGAAGGATGAGGAGAAACCAGCCATGCCGATATCTGGCGGAAGAGCATTGTAGGAGCAGGACGTGCAAAGGCCCTGAGGTGGGAATGAACTCATTTACAGGTTAGAAAGTCTGGAGCTCAGTGAGCAAGCAGGGAAGCTGTTTGACATGAGATTGGAGATGTAGGCAGGCAATTCTGAGAGTTTCCTGAACACCCTACTGTGTGCTCTGACATATGAGGTTTAAATGCTTTAAGGAAAAACCTTTGCTGTATCCAGTAGGACCTGAGAATGGGGAGTTAGACATGAGCAGCTTACAGCCCAGGTGAGGAAACCACATTTCCCAAGAGTAACAGGATAACCAGGATGCTGATAACAACAATGCTGGGCATGATAACAAGCATCCATTGGGACCTGGTGGGAGTCAATTCCCGTGCTAAGCGCACAGGCTCATTTAATTCTGCTCAGTGGCCCTCTCTGGTAGACACAGACCCTTCCATTTTATAGATGAAAGAGTTTAGACTCTGAGATGTTGGGCAACTTGCTCAGGGACATACAGTGAGTAAACAGTTGTGGCTCTCCAGATTGGAAATCCGGTTCACTACGGCACAGGGTCAAAGATGGGCACGTGCCAGGGGACAGAGAAATGGCAGGAGCTGGGGGCTTTGAGGCGAGGAAGAGTGGAAACAGTGGTGACAAGGACGGTGGGGCTCCAGGCCTTCTAAGCATATTCTTGGTTGCCCCAGATGGAAGGAGGGGATCCTAAGTGTTTCTGGGCCATTTTGGTTAAGGGGTTGAGGTAGGTAAAGTGACTTTTCTTTTAGATTTCTTGGTAGAGCTCTTTGTTCAGTAATTTTTGCCATGGGAAAAAGCTCTCCTTCCCCTCTCTGATTTATTTTGTTTGTAAACCTGGATTTTTGTGTGCATGGTATGTTTAGGAGCGGTTGTATAGGGAGGAGCGAAGGAAGGACCAGTTCCTCTGAGCACCACTAGGTGTCAGCATTGTCAAGGGAGTTCCCAGGCTGGGCTTCTGCCGGGTTCTCTGCAGAGGAAGGGGCATCGGCAGGCAGGATTTGAATCCACAGCTGGATTGGATTTCTTGCCTGGGGTTGAGTCTTGGGCTGAGGGTCTGCTTGGGGCTGCTCTTATGCCAGAGGCCCCTGAGAAACATTTAGGAGGCTGGGTCTTCTGAGGCTTGAGTCCTGTAAGACTAGGAAGGGCTGGTGGTCTTCGGGAATCCAGCCCCAAATAGGTCTCAGGGCCTACACCTCCCCCCTCAACTCTCCCACCTGCTGCCCTAGTTCATCCCCGAGCTTGGCAGAGCCCCGGGCTTTCCTCAGGGCCCTTCGCCTGCAGTGAACACAGAACACCCAGGCAGATCCAGTCCTGATCTCCTGGTGAGTAATGACTTTGCTATTTTTTCCCCGTAAATTAAACCTAATCTTGTGTTGACTTTGCTGAACAAGGAGAATAATGAAGAAGATTAAGATGAGATGGTATTCATTCTCCTCCAACAAAAGCCAATTAATTGTTAGCAGGATTACCGCCCGGAGCCGGGAGCCAGCACAGACTCTGGAGACAGGATGGGCAGGGCTATGGTGGGGGGGGAGGGGGGAGTGCGGGGAGGGGGGGGGGTCTCCTAGTGCTCCAGCAGGGGTCAGCCAGTGATGCAGCAGGAAAAATACCAGTTAGATGTAGAGGAGAACTGCCTGGATGAGAGAATGGGCTGAAGCCAAGGAGGCGGCTGTGAAGAGTGTGGAATCCCTCTGCCAGGTAGGTTTTGTGAGACATGGGGAGAGGCTCCGTGGGTCCCTGCGCGTACAAGGCATTTGCTCCCTGAGGCCCCTGACCCCTCAACATCTCCATCCCAGGCCACCTGACACCCTCCCCTGCCTTTCCTCCCTCAGGGTATCACCCTGTGACCTGTCTCAGCCTCGTGAACTCCATTTCTGGGGTTGCCTTTGATAAATGAACTTGCATGCAGGGGTCTCCAGCCTCCTCCCCACCCTGCTTGCCCCCCTCCCTTCCTGTCCCAGGAATGAGGGTTCAGAGCATGGATTTGGAGACAGAAACACCTGGGTTTCACCTGGCTTTGCCGCTCGTCCTCAGCTGCAAAGTGGGATCTGAGTGCGGCTCTGAGGAGTTTAAGCACCCAAGCTTCCAGGCCCAGTTTCTGGCACCCAGTGGGTTCTTTGTACAAGATACGAGGCGGAGTGGGTCAGGTGGACTGCCACACCCCTGGGGCCACTGTTGAGAGGCTCGGGGGCGGGGGAACTAACATTGTCGGTCTCCTACCCCATCTACACTATCTCACGGGCTCCTCATAGCAACCCCTGGGGGAGACTTCATTTGCCACCCCAATTGATGAAAGAGAAGTCTGCGGTGCCGAGAGGTGGGTCTAGGGGTCAAGGACACAAACCGAGACCTGCGAGACCTGCAGAGCTGGCTGGGATGGGCCTGGATCCGAGGGGCCCCCGGGCAACTGTGCCCCTCCCCCCACTCCACCTCCCTTCAATGCACTTGAAAGGCGTTCAGCCCACACCTGAATGAATGAAACACTCCTCAATCACCATTTCTGGCCCACTAGGTCCCCATTTCAGACCCTCTTGCGTCCTGGTAACTCCCAGAAGGAAATGGATTGTGTGTGATTGCAAAATTCTTCTTGGTAATTCTTGGCAACTCACCCATCTTACTACGAGTATTAAGAAAAATCCACCCTTCCATCCAGATCTCGGGCCTCGCTTCATTTCCTGGGATTGATGAGCTTCTGTTGTTTTCCGAGCACAGCAGAAGTATCCCCGAAGTCCACATCTCATAGTTTATGATATTTCACACCTACTGAGCGCTCACCACGTGCTGGGTATTGGTGCATGGCTTTATTCAATCCTTGCAGCACACCTGTGCCCTACTTCCCTTCTCATTTGAGAGACTGTGTTGGAACTGAGGCTCAGAGAAGTGCAGTCTTGCCCGAGGCCACACAGCTGGAATCCACACGTTACAGGGTGGGGATTCTTTCCACACCAGGAGGCTGTCCCACATCATGAGACTTTTCATGGTGGTTTCCGGTCCTGTACGGGGTGAGACTGGTGAAGGGCATGGGTCTCAGGGCCCTGTGAGCCATTGAGGTCCTTGTCCCTTGGGAGCTCGCTGACTAAAGGGGGAGACACTTAGGTCACCAGTTCTGACCCTCCCTGCTGTGTGACCTTGGCCAAGTCCCTTACCCAGTCAGTGCCTGAGTTTCCTTGCCTATAAAATAGGGCTGATTATAGTTCTTACCTCATAGGGTTGTTATGAGGACCAAACGAATTAATATTTGTAAAGCATCAGGTAATGTTTGTTAAGATCAGAGCCTGTATATGGCAAGTAATATATGTGAGTTTGCTAAATGAACGGGGCACCTGGGTGGCTCAGTGGGTTAAGCGTCTGACTCTTGGTTAGGGCTCAGGTTATGATCTCATGGTTTGTGGGTTCAGGCCCCACATCGGGCTCCACACCGACAATGCAGAGCCTGCTTGCTATTCTCTCTGTCTCCCTCTCCTGCCCCTCCCCTGCTCGCACTCTGTCTCTCTCTCAAAATAAATAAACTTAAAAAAAGAAAAGTAAAACGAACAAGTCTGGCAGCTGTAGTCCAACAGTAAAAGGGCTATGAGGAGGAAGCCCACTATCTTGTGGGAACCCAGAGGAGAGGCATCTAACTTGGATCTTAATCAGAGAGGGCTTCCTGGAGGAGGCAGTGAGTGGACTCTTGATCTGAGGAGTAGTAGGAAGGTAAATCACTTCCTTAAGCAGCTCTTAGCTCCATGTACTATCAGTTGGAGCTCTGGCACTAACCGGTCATTTCCTGGGGCTTTCTTGTCAGAATTTATCAATGTGCAAACCACCATAGTGTCATCTGCGTTTGAACAGAAATCTGTGTCCCCGGGGACCCATGATTGAGGGCAGTGCGCCAAGAGGGTCCTGAATCTTCTCAAGATTGGTGGGTGGGCAGGTGCAGAGAAATCTCTGGTGGTAGAAGGTGTAGCAAGTCCCTGAAAGCCTGCATGAAGAGACAAAGATGTCTTTGGAAAAAAGAACAAGAGGGGGGAAAAAAAAAAAGGAAGGGAGAAGCAGGCAGGGAAATGATTTTCTCGGCTGGCGTTTCTCAGGGAATTAAATCTTGTTTTTCGTCACCACTGAGTGGAATAATCCAATATATTAAAGCAGATACCCCCCTCCTGTTTATTGCTGTGACTTTGACCTAACAGTCTTGGGCTGCATTTGGAATCAGATCGTCCCGGGGAGGGAGAAGGGAGGGAGGCGTCAGCCCCCTGGATCAATTACTCTGCTCTCCGACACCGGAAAAATGAATTATTCCCCCAAAAGCAGGCTCCTCACCCGATGAATTCTGCACTGCAGAGCTGGTGGAGTTATACCAAATTGAATTTGGTCTTTGAGAGACATTTAAAACCAGGTGGAGTGTGCACATTGCAGGGGGGAGGCGGGGGGGAAGGTCTGACAGCTGCCGGGACCTCTGTTGCCTGGCTGGGGAAGCCCCCTGCTCATAATGCTCTGGGGTGGGGGCCAAGAGGCAGCCACTCCACCTGCCCAAGGGGCCACCTGCATTCTGCAGGGGTGAGACATTTTGTTTCCAGCCCGAGGCTCAGAGAGGTGAGGTTGATTGTCTGAGGCCACACAGTGAGTGGGTAGCCATGGCAACCTGTTACCTTTTTGTCCCTTGCTCTCTGGGCCTCGTGGAAAATGGCCTCATTTCCCCCCCCACCCCTCCCCAGCCCAACCTCAGGGGGGAACATGCTGAGATTGGGAGCTTTTCAGTCTGGGGCATTCTGCCCATTCATAGCTGTGTGACCTGGGACGAAGCGTAGCTTAATCTCTCTGGACATCAGTGTCCTGATCCAAGAAATGGGGTTTACTAAAACCCTTGTGCTGGTTGCTACTCTGTCGGTTGCAAATGACAGACACGCGATTCAGAGTGGCTTAATGAAAAAGTGGATTTGGGGCTCACATAACAGAAAAGCCCGGTGTAGATTTCTCCCAGGGATAGCTGGTTCCAGAGGCCCCAATGGCGTATTCGGAAATTGGGCTTTGTCGCTGTATCTCAGCGCTGTGTGGCTTCACCCCAGGCAGGCTCGCTCTGGAAGGGGCCGGGCACCCCCAACATTAAGTCCAGTGGGTTCACACACCCATCTCTGAGCAAGGCCTGGGGTGGAGCCACCCAGTGAGAACCACAGGCTGAGAGAAGGGGGCAGATGCTGTCCCCCCTTGAAGAAGGCGCTGGGACAAAAACCTCACACAGAGCCCCACCCCTCACAGGCCCCGGGCAAGAATGAGGGGGTGTTTGGCACAGCGCTTGGCATCATCGGGCAAGCATTCTGCCCACCACGGCCCTGCTGGGGTTGTTTCCAATTTTCACTGAGGAAGATGCAGTGTCCTCCTGGGCAGGTTACAAGGGGCTCTGCCCGGGCCTCCCTCTGCCTCCCTCATGATCTCCTACTTTATCTGCTCCCCCAGAACCTCCCTCCCCACGCCCAGGCCAGATCCCGGCCTTGGCCCTCTGCCTGGCCAGGGGTCCCCAGGGAAGGGGGGCTGACTCACCCCACACAGCCAGGGGACTGCAAGGGCTGCACTTTCACTAATGATGTGGGGAAGAGAGGAAAAAACTAGCCCGAGATGGAGCTATTTTAGCTGAAAAACCCTCCCCCTGGGTTTGAGCAGGTTTTTCAGGGCTAATGCACTGGGGCCGAGGGAGTTGTTGGGGAGGGGGCTGAGGCTGGGGTTCTGCAGGGGCCGGAGGCCTGACCAGGGAGAGAGGAGTAGGGGTCTTGGGAGGGGGTCATGGGGGCTCTGTGCCCCAGAACTGAGAGCTGCTCACCCCAAAGTGGAATTGCCAACTCTCCAGTCACCCCTGCCCTCCTCATGCCCCACTGCCATCTGACCCACCTTATGTGGGAAATAGCCCCAGTGGCTGGGACGATTTTGCCAGGCTTGATTATCTCTGGCCTGTATTGTGAAAACACTGGCTGTCTGTTTTATTTTCCCTGAATATAAAGTCCTGCTCTGATGTTGGAGTTGCCTTTTTCTGTTACAATGTTACACCCCTGCTTCCGAACGCGAGCAGAGAGATTCTGATGCACTGCACCTCCACCGTATCCATTAGACACCTTCCCGAGGGATCCAGGAAGGAGGAGGAAGAGCACGGAGGACAGGAGTGTCTTGTTTCCTACCCACCATGAAGGGCTGGCACGTGTGTCTTAGGGGTTTTCACTCGGCATCTTTCCAATTACAGAGGAGGAAACTGAGGCTGTGTTGCAGGAGGAGATAAACAGGCCTCTCTTTTTTAATTTTTTTTTTCAACGTTTATTTATTTTTGGGACAGAGAGAGACAGAGCATGAACAGGGGAGGGGCAGAGAGAGAGGGAGACACAGAATCGGAAACAGGCTCCAGGCTCCGAGCCATCAGCCCAGAGCCTGATGCGGGGCTCGAACTCACGGACCGCGAGATCGTGACCTGGCTGAAGTCGGACGCTTAACCGACTGCGCCACCCAGGCGCCCCAAACAGGCCTCTCTTGAGAGCCAGCCGCCGCGGTTCTGGGATCAGGTGTGCAAGGAGAGGGAGGTGGCCTCTTAGCCCATTTCCCCTGGGTGGAGGAGAACCCAGGCTGGTGGTGGGGGGGGGGGGCGAGAGGCTGGGGCACACAGGCATTGGGGAGGCTCCAGAGCCAGGAAGGAAATGAGGTAGGAAGGGGGAACAGCTGGCTTCTAGGGGGTCTTCAGGTGCCTGATCTGACCGCCTGGCCCGCCCACCAGAGGCATGGGAACTCAGGGACCAGAAGAAGAGGTGGCTGAGTCCCGAGGTCCCCAGCTTGGCCGTGGGTGCAGAGTGACCGGCTCCACACCTTGCTGGCTGTGGGACTCCAAGTGAGGCTCCAGACCTCTCTGAGCTTGTTTCCTCCTCTGTCAAATAGGGAGAAAGATGGGACCTAGCTTGTTCGGTGGTCATGAGAATGAAATTGGGTGGTGTGTGTAAAGCACAGTCAGGGCTCAAAACACATATTAGATTTCATGGGTATTATATTTACCCCTAAGACATAAAGGCTACTCCAGGCCTCTGGAAGAGGGGCCAGGGCGAGAGGCCCTATGAAGAACATGGAGTGGGGCCATGCGGGGCTTCTGCCTGTGGTCCACGGGGGTTTGTGGAAGGGGCAACCGAGGCGGTTGGGAGATGGGAGCTTCTGGACCTGAGGAGGGGGTGGGGCGCCTGGCACAGGGTGGAGGCTGGGTTTGGGGGAGTTCACAAAGTGCTCTGCCTCCAAGAAGGCTTTCTAGAATCCCTTCCGTCTTCTCTGCCTGCCCCCACTTCCCAGCCACCAGCCTGGAGCAGTGGGTGTGGTTGGGGAAAGTACAGGCAGAACCCGGGTTTAAATCCGTTTCTACCACTAGCAAGCTGGGTGGCCTTGGGCAAGTTATTTGCCTCTCGGAATCTCAATGGAATTACTTTTCTTTAAAATTTTTTTTTCAATGTTGATTTATTTCAGAGACAGAGAGGCAGAGTATAAGCAGGGGAGGGGCAGAGAGATCCAGAGACAGAATCTGAAACAGGTTCCAGGCTCTGAACTGTCAGCACAGAGCCCGACGTGGGGCTCGAACCCACGAACCGTGAGATCATGACCTGAGCTGAAGTCGGACACTCAACCGATGGAGCCATCCAGGCGCCCCTGAGATTATTTTTCTTCAATGGACATCGTAACACCTAGTCCACAAAGTGTTCTGTGTAAAGCATTGGGCACACACCAGGTGCTCACCAAGGACAGGTGCCGATCTGGTTTTGATGTGTGCCGGGGTGGGGGTGGGGGTGGTCAGGCTCCTACTAGGTCAGCACATAGTGGAGAGGTGGGGGCCTCTAAATGGGGCCTTGCTGGTCACAGCTGCCCCGAAAGGCTGTGGCTTGGAGGACAGAGGGCAGAGGCTTGGATGTGAAATGCTGGAAAGGGCAGCAAAAGGGTGAAAGTAGGGATGTTGCCTGGGGAGGTGGTGCTTTAGCCTTGCGGAGCCCAGATGTGCCCTGACTTGAAAGCACTGATTGCAGGTAGAGGTGACGGTGGGGGGGGGGGGGTGGCACGTGCACCCATCTGCCTTCTTGGGTCTGGTCTGAATTCCTGTAGCTTCAGTTTCAGGCCCCATACTTTGCCCTGACAGGGCACTGGCCCTCCTTGTCTTCTGCCAGCTGCCCTACCCACCCCCCACCCCCCACCCCTGCCCCAAGTAAGGTTGCCTTGGGTGTGAGGACAGGGAGAACGGGGTTTCCCAAGTCCAGAGTTCAAGTCCACATGCTGCTTCTTTTTCCCAGTGGCCTTAGGCAAGTTACTCTAATTCTTTGAACCTCAGCTTCCTTCCCTGTAAAATAGGATAATAGGACTTACTACATGGGACCGCCGCCAGAACCAACAAAGTGGGTGGTTGAGAAAGTGCTTTATGAACTGTTAATATTTTGCAAATAAGGTTTGGCTGGAAGAATTGTCTCTCTTACAAAACCCTCCCTTGGAGACACTGTTTTATCGAGATTCTGGGCTGCAGCCTCATGCCTCCCCCCCACCCTTGCCCGCCTCCCAATTTCTAATGTCTGTTGGCCTCGGGGTACACTGGAGCTCTAGGCCTGACCTGATGCACTGGTGGATTTCTGGTTTTCTCTGGAGTTTGGTTAGCTGGGGGCAGTAATCTTTGCCCTCTCCTTCCCTGAGCCCTAGTTCCACTTGATCGGAAGTTGGTCTGGAAGGTGAGGGGACAGGCGATCCATGCAAATATACTCCAACTGGCCACTTGTGCCTTCTCCAAAGCTGGCATCTTCCTGAAATACTGGAACCAGCACACTGGTGGGTAGAGAAGGCAGCCCGTTGACAGCTTGTCCAGAACTCAACAGGAGAGCAGGGATTAACCAGAACAACAGGAACCTCAGACAAAACCTCTGGAGCCCAGCAGTTGGACTACTGCTTGGCTGAAGCTGGGGATTTTCTGTGTGCATAGGGGCCGGAGGTCAGGGACCAGTCATACTCTTCCTTTGGGTGCCCCTGCCCTCTGCCCCCACTTTGGGATATGGGGAGGCAGAACCTTAGGGGGACATTTGGGCCTTTGTCATCCAGGTCACCTGCAGTGGCTGCCTTGGGTGAGGTGAGATTTTTCAGAGGCCAGCCAGGCAGGGTGGAGGGAGATAACGCCTCTGGAACGGAGAGCGAGCAAGAGGTGTGGTTCAGCACCGCGGACAGCGCCCTCCCACCTGGACCAAAGAATCCAGGAGGGGAAATCCTGAATGGGAGAACTTCAAGTGGGCAGGGTATCACAGCCCAAGGGAAGAAGACGGGGGTGGGCACAAGGATTATTGGGCACTTACAGAAGCCAGCACAGTGCTGGACACCTTATTACACCACTCCAACTCAGCCTTATCTTCCTTCTCATTTTACAGCTGAGAAAACAGAAGCTCAGCAAGGTTAAGCAAGTTGCCCCAGGTCACACAGCTAGTTGGTAGTAAAGCATGGACCTCGATCTAAGTTTGTCTGGCTGTGGAATCTCTTACTGTTACTCTGGCCAGATGGGAGAGGCACAGCCCCTGCACGCTTGTGGCAAAAATGACCCCAAAGCTCTTGGGTTTGTAGCTTAGCTGAGAGGCTGGGTCTATGTTTATGTGTGTGGCTTTGCGAATGCCTCTGGATGCACATGAGGGTGGCTTCAGTGGAGTGTGACTGTTTACAGGAGGCTGCGTCAGTCCCCAGGGGGGCTAGGAGATGAGAGTTGGTGTCACATCTCGGAGACCCTCCCTCCTCCTGGAAGGAGAGCTAGAATTCACTGTTGGCCTTTTTTTTTTTTTTTTTAAGCACTTAAAGAACAGACCAGAACTGATAGCTAAATTAAACCTGCTGAGAGCGCCTGTTTAATTGAAAATGCCATCTGTAATTTAAATGTCAGAATCGGGATGGTTATTATAGCCGCCTTGAAGACCGGAGCTCATTTCACAGTTTCAAAACAGACCAAGAAAAGCAGCAAATGGGCCATGGCCTGCGGCGTTGTGGAGCGATTAATAACTTCTCTGGTCCCGCTGAGCTCCAGCTCCCACCTCAGCCCCCACAGAGGGAGTCTGGCTGGGAGCTGGGAGCATGGGGCTTGGGCTCCAGGACTCAGCCTCCTGCCTTCCCCACTCCACATCTCTGCTCCAGCCTCCACTCAGCTGCAGGGCACCTTTCCAAAGTGTAAGGCTCATCTTGTCCCTCTTCAGGGTCTCCCTGGCACTTCTGGGATGAAATCCCAACATTTTAGCCTGGTATTCAAGGTCTCTGGAAGAGACCTCTGGAAGAGGTCTCTGCCTACCTCTCCAGCTTCAGCCCCAGCCATGGCCCGCTGCAGACATCCTGAATGCCTTCCAGGCCTTTGCGCAGGCTGAGTCCTCTGCCTGCAAAGCCATCGCTTCTCTTGTCTACCTGGTAAGTACCATTTATCATTCATGGCTCAGCCCTAGTGTTATCACCTGTAGGAAGCCTTCCCCGACTGTCCTGTAGCTCCCCAGAGCACTGAGCCAGGCAAAATTAAGGGCTTCTTTCTTGGTTTCCCATGGCCTCTTTGCTCACCTCCATAACTGACTTATCATGGTGCTGTCTTTTCCCCATTCTCCTTATACTACGAGCCCCTCAAGGACAGAGATGGGGCCTAGTTTATCTTGAGACCCCATGCCCTGCCCTGAGCAACCACGACAGCTAACATTTATTGAGGTCCTACTATATATCAAGCACTGCCATCAGTCCCAATTTAGAGGTGGGAAAACTGAGGCATGGAGAGTAACTTGTTATAGGCCAGGCCACGATTAGTGGTAGAGCTGGGATTGGAGACAGTCCGCCTCCCGAGGCCAGGCTCTTAACCCACCATGCTATAGTGCCTCATGCTAGGCCCTCCGTTTAGAGAACGTTTGTTCATTGAACAGATAAAGAGCTCCCCAGCTGTGTTCCAGTCTCTACTTGGGGAGGAGATGCCATAACACAACAATTTGGTGCAAACTTCAAGGGAAGTTAAGCCAGTCCCTTCCTCTGATGGCTTTCCTTTTCTGGGATTCAGGTCTTAGGGCTTTTTCTTTGCATGAGGGACCTGAAGAAGGGGGTCACTGTGCCCAAGACCCCTGTGGATTTAAAGCAGGGGTCCTTGTTCTTCGTCCCACCTCTCCATAGGCAACTCTCTGCCAGCCCACACTCTGCCTATGATCCCCACTTGTTCTTGACGAAGCAGTGGCATACAGGGGGACAACTAGTCCTGGTGTCCCAGCCTTCTACTTACAGCCATGGGACCATGGCAGGACATTTCACCTTTCTGACCTCACCGTCTTCACCTTCGAAATGGGGTCATAGTAGTATCTTACCCAGAGCATTGAGGGCTAAGTGGAAGCATGCAGGCACAGTGTTTAGCAGAGTCCAAGGTATGATAGCTGTAACATTCATTCATTCACTCACCCACTCATTAGTTCCTTGTAGCCCATGTCCGGGGGGGTATCCGATCGTGTCCGCTCTGTGTTCCTGGGCCCCCAACCTTCAGGTCTGAGACATTTTAAACTGCTTCGTGGAAAGAGAGTCTCCAAGATCACATGCTTGTTCTGAGACTGGCACTACACCCATCATGCTCTCAAGTGTGGCCGCCGTCTCCCGACCCCTCCTGCCCACACCCCATCTTCATGTTCTATCTGCCCTCTGCCCTGCTCCGCACCCCAATGTTCTCTTCCCTGGGGTTGTCATGCAGCCAACTATTCCCTCAGCCACGAGAAAAACAGAGAAACTCACTCCTAATTAGATGGGTTTCCATCTCCCCAGGTCTTCACTTCTTGCATGTTCTTGACTTGTTAGAGGAAATCGTGTATCGACATTGGTATTGATTTGCATAATTCAGATATAATTAGGAGAAAGGTTTGCCGGAGTGGCAGCCAGCGAGGCTGGTGCTGCTATATCCTGCTGACCTTGGGGAAAACTTGGAACTGGGCCTTTTACCCTTACTAAATTCATGGCTCCCATTCTCTGCAAAGCCCCGTAGGTACTTGTCCCGAGAAATTTACTCTTGTGTGAGGTTCAAGGCAATAGGAAAACCCCCTTCACCCCAACACATCTCCTTGTCTGGCCCTGCATCTGGAATTCTGACCATGAAGGCCACCCCATGGGGGCCTGCTGGGGATGTAGGAAGACATTATGTTGGCCAGGGGGACAGGGACCAGTTTGCTTATGATGCCCACCATCTGGAGGGAGGAAGAGGACTTCGGGGTAGTGTCATTTGGACAGTGGGAGGCATGGAAAGCAAAACCAAGCAGAGCTTGAAGTAAGAGACTGGAAATTAGTGTGACCCAATGAATTACATTGCTGCCGTGATGAAAAGTGGTGGTGCGTCCTTGGAAAGATTAGGAACATAACGAGGCAGGGAAATAGATGAAAATGCACGCCCATGCCCGCTCTGTTCTGGAACCATTTCTTCATTTCTTCATCTATTCATTCACAGATATTTATTGAGGGGCTATTATGTACCAGGCAAATAGTAAAGAATCAGGTGTTGACACTGGGGAAACAAAGCTGGTCTCTTATCACTGTAACTGGTAGATTCAGTTCCTACCCACTCCGGCCCAGGAGGATGGATTTGGCTCCAGGATTTGGGGCCTGGGGGTCAGGTTCTGGAAAGGACAAGTGCCCAGAAGACCATATGATACTTCCTTTGAATTGTACCTCTATTTCGCCCTTGAGCTGGTTCTATTCTGGAAAGGCAAATGACAGCATGGGGGTGGGGTGGGGGTGGGGAGTGGGGCTTCCCAATCTTGCAGGTGTCACAGGAAGCAAGGAGATGGGCAGGGAATTTCTCTCCGGACCCAACCCCTGCCCCCACTCGGCTCCAATGTGACCCCTTTTGCTCCCACACAGCCCCTGCAGAGTGGCCGTCACCAGAAGCCACATCCAATTTCCCCAGGGAGCAATCTCCAGGCCACTGATTTACTCGTTAGCTGTCACCACGGGCACTGAATAATAAGGCCTCTTTCTGCAGAAAGGATATTAGAGGCTGAGATGGGAAGGGCTAGGGCAGTGTGATATTTATTTCCCCAGCATTTGCTGCTATGAATCACAAGGCTGTCTCTAACCTGCTCTCACACAGCACCACAAGTCCATCCTTGGGTCCCAAGATACTTTCATCAGTGTCCCAGGGTGGGGGCGGGGGCGGGGGTTTGGGGCTGGTCTGGTGATCTGTTCCAGAGCCCGGCCCATGATTCAGGGTTCTTGTCGTGCATGTGCGTGGGCTGAGAGGAGGAGGCTATCAGCTGCCATCCTCCGTTTGCAGAGGTCTCTGTGATTCATTGATTCACTCATTTGGCAAACATTTTGGAATATCTGCTGCTTGCTGCTATGCACTGGGCTGGGGGCTGGGCATTTAGGGGTGAACCAGTCAAGTCCAGCCCCTGTCCTGGGGCGCCCAAGTAGTGTGACATTTGCCATGTCTCTGGTACCACCCAGGGGGCGAGACTGGACGGGGCGCTGGTGGGGACCGGAAGTTGATTCTCCCTACGCTCTCTGTGCTGTCCCTCCCCCTCAACCCCACCCCACGCCCCCTCTGCCCAGATGGCTAAGGAAGATCCTCAGTCCCTAAATGCTCCGGTGATATTTCCCAATCTTGTGCCAGGACTCCTCTGCTCTTCTTGGGTGGGAGAAGGAAACCTTTGCTTTATCAGCATTGACCTTCATCAGGCCCTCCCTGGTGGTGATGGTGACTTACCTAATCTCATTTAATGTCCACTTTGCAGATGAGGAAACTCGCCAAGGGTGGAGCCGTGGTGTGTGTGCCCTGGTGGGAGTATTTACCCCGAGGACACTGACAGGGGCTACAAATCAGGGCTTTCCTGCTTTGGAGAACTGGTTCTTAAGCATTTACCAGCACATCACTCACTGCACCTAAGTGCTTTGACGGATACCGTCCTCTGAAGCAGCGGCAAAGGATGGGGGGGGGCGTATGGGAGCCACCGAAGATGTCCCTCCTTCCTGTTAGCAGCTGCTTCGTCTGGGGAGAACTGAGGCAGAGCAGAAGGACTTCCCATGGAGGCGTCGGGAGTTTTCAGCCTCCGTTTGGCCACTTTTCAACACCACAGGTCATTTTGGGAACCAGGTTGTGGTTCCCGCTCTCCTCCCCTCCCACGTCCGGGCTAATGACGGAGTTAAGACCTTGCGGCTAATTGAGGCCTCAAGGTTAACTGGTGCTTTTATTGGTGTGAGCGATAGCTTTTTGCGGTGCTCTGAGGACAAGGCGGGAATCTGGCCGGAGGGAGTGCGCTCACAGGTAGACGCAGAGGCGGACGTGTCCTCTAGAATACCTTTTGTGTAAGGCCGGGTTTCCCCCTCATCCCTTTGAGCTCAGCTTTAGTGTCGGGCCCCTCAGGGAGACCCTGAGCGCCCTAGCTACGGTATGTTTCTCTGCCTCCCACAAACCTTTCTTTTACTTTATTTTTCTGCTTACGTATTTCTTGTCTCTTTTACTAGAACACAAGTTCTGTGAAGATGGGAAGGAGGGACTTAGCGATTTGGGTTGCAATTTCAGACGCTGCTTCTCCATCGTGTCATCTCCTCATTGTGGCCCCCTGATCCCTGCTCGGGGAAGACATCACACCCAGCTGTTTGCTTTTCGTAACTCAGCGGGGGTCAGTGTCAGGTCCCTGGGCTCCGAGTCAGAGCCCAGGTTTCGCATCCTGGTGGTGGTGCTTACTAGCTGTGGGATCATGGAGAAGGAGGAGAAGGGACAGCCCAGAACAGAAGCTTTGGCAGCAGAAGGAGCCCGCTCTCCCCAGCTCCTAGCCCAGCCCTCTGTGGCTCCGTGCTCCAGCACAATTTTCCTAGACACTCTGAAGCCTGTCTTGCCTTACGTTTTTGTTTTCTTTTAATTTTTACCTCTGTTGTTATAAAAATAATGCTTTCCATTGGAGAAAATTTGGAAAATGCGGGACAACGTGAAGACTGACTTAAAAGTCACCTTTTAGATAGGAGAATCATGTCCCCTGTCCTTCCTTCCTTTCCTGAATTAGCCCCACCCACCTGAGCCCAAGACCCCACCTTCTCCAGCAATTACAAGTAACATTAAAACTGCCTCCTGGACCAAGTTATTACTTCCAAGAATAATAGTCTCTGTTACTACAAGAAACTAATTAACAGCATGCAATGAGGGGGAAAAATTCAATTAATTAGTAGCTTAATAAGCGCTAGCAAAGACTTCGGGCTTAGCTTGGGAGTTGGGGTTGAGATGGGGGGGGATTGAGACCCCCAGAGGGCAAGGAGTGGGGGCTTGAGAGGTGGGGGGGGGTGAGCGCTGGCCTTGGGAACAGGTGGGGTACCGAGGCAGCCTGAGCAGGTGCAGGAGCGTCGTCCCTGAAGGAAGAATTTGTTTCTGTTTCTGGAGATTTTGTTCTGCCTCCTGGGCTGAGGCAGTTGGTAGCAGGGACCTTCTCAGTCTCATCCCAAAGTCATGGTTCGGGGGCTGCAGGGGAAGTAAGGGAAGACGTCCCTTGCTCTGTGCTGTGGGTGGAAGGGGAGGTGGGCACATAGGGTCTCCTCTTCTCCCTCACAGCCCCTCCTCCTGGAGCCCTGCCTCACCCCAGCCCTCCCATCTCTCCTCCAGAACCTTGGACTCACCCCTGACATTGCCCCTTCCTCAAGCCCCACCCAAATCTGTCCCAAGGTCTTGTGGCTGCTACCTTCCAAGTGGTTCTCCTGGCTGGTGCTTGTTCCTCCTCCTGGCTCCTCAGCCCCCATCCGCTCTTCCTGGGACCCCCCTGAAATAGCCTGCCCACATCCAGCCCCTCCCCACCCAGCAGCTGCTCTGATCTCACCTTGTTACCTTCTCAGTCACGAGTGGTGGATCCGGTGGGTTCAAGGCCCCGCCTGGTCTGGCTGCAGCCTCCTGGCCCACCACCCGCCTCCACCTGCCCCCATCACTCCTCCAGGCCCTCTGTGCCCCCTGGCACCACACCCACTTTGAGTCACTTGAATGGGGAAAGTTCGGCACTCAAGGCTCAGGGTTCTCCTCTTCCCTTCCCTTAACATGGTGTCCACACAGTTAGGTGTGTTTGTAAAATTCGCTAATGGAGCGATGTCAACTGCAGCCCATTAAAACCATCGTCTCTGTCCACTCTGTCACTCTGCTTTCCCACTGCCCAGCGGTCGGGGGGCTAGGGTGGCCCCAGCAGCTTTCAAATCCGTCTGAGGCAAAGCTGAGGGGAGGTTTGTTTAGTGTGGGTTCAGCGGGATCTATGTATGTGGCCCCACGGTCTCTGAGTCTAGTTAAGGAGCCCTCCTACCACCCCACCCATTACTTGCCCAAGGTTGTGACATGAAGACATGGGCCAGGAGTTGACCTGGGAGGTGTGTGTGTCCTGAGGCACCCGTCTCAGAAGGTTTGGCGCGTGCGGAGTGGGAAGCCAGTCACTGGGTGTGGAAATTCTTCTTCTTATTTTTTTAAAGTTTATTTATTTATTTTGAGAGAGACAGAGACAGCACGAGTGGGGGAGGGGCAGAGAGAGAGGGAGAGAGAGAGAGAATCCCAAGCAGGTTCCACACTGCTAGCGCAGAGCCTGATGTGGGGCTCAAACCCACGAAGCCATGAGATCATGACCTGAGCTGAAACCAAGAGTCAGACACTTAACTGACTGAGCCATCCAGGCTCCCCTATGATTACTTTTAAAAGTAGGCTTCATGCCCGGTGTGGAGCCCAGTGTGGGGCTTGAACTCATGACCCTGAGATCAAGACCTGAGGTGAGATCAAGAGTGGGACGCTTAACTGACCCAGCCACCCAGGCGCCTTTGGAATGTGGAAATTCTTCAGTGTAGGATTCGGTTCTCACAGAGGCCTCGTCAAAACCAGTTCTTTCCAGTTGGGAACATCCTTAAGGACATGTGATCTGCGAGTATAAACGCACTATGTGTATGTTTCCTTTCTCATTGGCGACCGTGTGAAATGGAATTGATTTGAATTCCTGTGTTTGTGGGTGCCTTTGTTTTCTGTTGCTGCTGCAACAAATGACCACAAACCCAGGGGCTTAAACAATGCAAATTTATTATCTTATGGTTCTGGAGGTCAGATGTCCAAAATGGGTCTCCCATCAAGGGTTAAAGTCAAGGTATTGGGAGGGCTGCCTTCCTTTCTGGAAGCTTTGAGGGAAAAATCTGTTTCCTGGTCTTTTCCAGCTTCTGGAGGCTGGCTGTACTCTTTGGCTTGTGGCCCCCGCCTCCAGCCCTACCGGGCTCAGTCCTCCCGCTGCTGTCTCTGGTTCTGTCCCCGCTGTCTCCCTCTTCCACTTTTAAGGACCCTTGGGATTACATTGGACCCACCCACTCAGAGAGTCCGGTGTTGTCTATTTCAAGGTCAGCTTTGATTCCGGCTGCCTCCTGGTTGCCCTTTGCTGGGTAACACAACACGTTCATAGCTTACGGGGATGAAGGCATAGCTGTCTCGTGGGGCCATTGCTCTGCTGACCACAGCAGGGCACAGATCTGTAGCAGGTGTACAGAAAATGAAGGTGCCTGTGTGTGAAGCCACATGCTTTATGGATCCCGTATAACACAACACATTTGTTATATATGGGTGTATTATGTATGCGTGTGTTTGTATATGTGCATGTGTGTGTGTGTTTCACTCAGGCATGCTGGAAGAATGATTCTATCCTCTAGAAAATGATATTACAAAATCTTGACATATGTAGAGGGAATCCAAGAGTCTGCAGGCAAAAATGTAAAAAGGAAATATTACAGAGGTGGGTTAGGCAGTGAATAAAAATATATCTCCCCCACTCTCCCCGCCCTGGATTTTGTAGTATTTGTCAGTTTTAAAAAGTGTGTAATTTGCAACACTTTTTCCATTCTTTAAAAAAAAATTTTTTTTGACATTTGTTTATTATTGAGAGAGTGAGAGACAGCATGAGCAGGGGAGGGGCGGGACACAGAATCCAAAGCAGGCTCCAGGTTCTGAGCTGTCAGCACAGAGCCCGACGTGGGGCTTGAACTCACAAACCTTGAGATCATGACCTGAGCTGAAGTTGGACATTTAATTGACTGAGCCACCCAGACACCCCATCCATTCTAAATAAACATTAACTTCATTTAGTTCATTCTAAACTTTATTTGCAATGTTAACATTGATGTTTAGGCCTAATTTGCATTCTATTTTTAAGATCCCTGTCTCCCACCCAGGTTATATAAACTGCAGGTCCCACAAAACTAGGATCCCCTGCTGCTCCTACCCCAGGACCTTTGCACATACTCTTCCTGATGTTGAGAGCTCTTTATGCTTCCCCCCACACTCTTCTCTTGGTTCTTCCTTTAGACCTCAGCTGGAACTTTATTTCTTCACAAAACTCTCTCACTGTGTGTCCTCCTCCCCAACTTGGCCAGGTCTCCTGGGTTTCTCCTTTGTGAATTATAACTATAATCAATTATTTGTGAAGTTTCCTGCTTAGGCCTGTCTCCTCATGGGAATGTCTGCTTCATGACCTTACCGTCATTTCCCCCAGTGGTTAGCACAGTGCGGCACTCAGTCCAAACTCCATAACTATGTGCCGAATGTGGGGATAGATGGAAAGGCGGATGGATGGTGCTCTCAGGGTGAGGGAAGACGCATGCTCCTGAATGCAGATACCTGGCCAAGACCGTGCACCTCTCATGTGCTGGAGCTGGGATTCAAACCCAGAACTTTGCTTTGTTCTGGGTATGTATGTCCTTCTACCACACCACACATTTGCAGCCCAAGGCCATTTAATGGGTGCCCACATGGGTGGCAGACCTGTGTGCCGACCCGTTCTAAGGCAGGGAGTTGGTGAACAGCTAGGCGGGATTAAATCCTGGGGGTGATAAGGAGCACTATCGACTGTCGTGGTTTGTCCTTGTGGGAGCGTTCTCTGGGAAAGGACCCCCTAGCTGGCCAGAGTCCCCCCTGCCTGCAGCCTGCCTGGTTGCAGAGACCCATCTTCCCATGGCCCCTCCATTATGCCAATCAAAGCCAGCCGCCGTGGGCCAGCCACTTCCAGAGGGAGGCCGATAAGGCGTTTATTGAATTTATGATTTTAATTTATGACAATTCTAATCCCATTACGGTCTCCCTTTTGTCTGCAGCCTGTGCAGTGACGGAGTTTAATTACGGCCGAGCAAGATTTCCCCCGCTTGGGGGACCTTTCCTGTCAGTCCTGGAGGTCCATCCCTGGTTGCTTGAGGGAGTTTAGTGGCTGGGGCTGGGGCAGGGGTGTGTGTGTGTCGGCGGGGGGGATGCAGTGGAGGAGAGGGGAGGCTCTCTGGTCTGCTGCTGTAGCACTTCCTGTAGTTGGCAGCCGCGTCGCGTAGGACGCATGGCGATGCCTAGTGAGTGACAATTAGGACTGCAGCATGGGGCTATGCTGGGGGAGCAGTGCACAACCCACACAGCTGTACAGACAGGCCTGGGGGTGTCCAGAGATAGGTGGGGTTGTGGGAAAGACCAGGCAGTGTGAGCCTGAGGAGCTGCCAGGGCCTGTACATCAAAGGTTCTGAGAAAATGATCATCTTGGGGGTGGGGTGGGGGGAGTAAGTCTCCACTGCCCACTCCAGAAAATGGGATCTCTTCCAAGTGGTCAGGGTCCCCAGCGGGAGGTTCAAGACAGGGGAAGGGTCACAGTGATGTCACAAAGTCCCTTGTTGGCTTCTGCGGAGGAGGAATCATAAACAGCAGTCAGGGGTCCAGAGCTGGTCCCAACTCCGCAGGAGCGGCTGTGACCTTGGGTCACATTTAGCTCCTCTGTGATATTCCTTTGTCAGCTGGGAAGTTAGGGGCAGGAGGATCAGGCCTCCCCTCAGCCCAGAAGGAGAGCGTAGCTGGGGTGGGTGTGCCATGGAGGCAGAAGGATGGACCCACATATCGGGTCAGGAGAGTCAGTGGGAGTTCCCGAGGCTGTGCCCGGTGAAGGCAAGAGGGCAGGGGGAGGGCCCGGACCCGGTCCCAGAGCTCAGGGACCGACAGAAGACTCGGGAGGAATGAGAGGACAAGCTTGTGGCCAGGAAAACCCTGGAAGAGACAGCAGCCTCGTATGTGGCACTGAGACACCCTGCAACCTTGCCCCAGTAAAATGAGTATGAGAACGACCCCAGCCCGATCCAACCCCCCCCCCCCCCCATCCTCCAAGCCAAACCGGAGCGGGGACCTTGGATGGCAAGGCTTCCTGACTGCGCGAGGGGGCAGCAGCATTTCACCTCTCTTCCGGGCCTCAGGCTCTTGTCTGCACCCGATGGGTGAAGCCCAGGTCGGCCTCCCAGAATCCTTTAGGTTCAGACATTTGCAGAGTTGATGGTTAAAATAGGAAGACTTCCTGGAAGGGCCGGCCTGAAGGAAGGGGAAGGGTACGGCTTTTGGCAGGTCTGTAGGCTCCAGATCCTGATTCCTTAAGAGCTGGAGCGGGTGGAGGAAAATACAGGGGAGGAGGCAGCCTGGTATAGGGGTTGAAAACTCAGACACCTGCAGGGGTGAAGTGAGGGAACTCAACGGGTCAGACAGACAGGATATAATAGACTAGGGGGCGGCGGGGACCACGGCAAACTGAAGTGCGTATGTCCCGGCCGTTCCTCGGCTCCAATGACCATTGCCATGTTAGGGGCGCTAATCTTGGGTGGTCAGAGGGTCTCAGTCCCCATCTGTAAAAGGGGCACAGGAACATGTCTCGTGGAGCTGGTGCGAGGGCTGAGCGAGCTAATGAATGCAAAGGGCTTAGAATAGTGCCTGGCACGTAGTAAGTGGCAATTACTTGCATTGCCAATTACCATGAGCGTTGTTATTCTCTCTCTGCACGGGAGACCAGATGTCTTCCTTCCCCGACCCCCAGCACACTCCAGATGGGAGGGTGGCGGAGTCTAATCATTGTGATCTGGTTGTTGGGGGCTCTTTGGAGCACCGGGCTTCCCTGGCTGGCCGTGGCCGCGTCCCCAATGGCTATCCCAGACGAGGAACGCCTGGGACCTGGGGGAGAAAGCAGACACACTGGGGATGTCGCTGAGACTTACCTGGCATCACCTCGTGAGGGTTTTTCTCTTACTTGGGGAGGGCTATTCCGAGCCTGAGACACGCGCGTTTGCAGGCAGGATTTGTCAGGCTTCGCTGGGCCGAGAGGCGGGCTGCCGAAGAGCCTGGGGGAGAGGGGAAGTCACGCGGTGAGGCGCAGAAAGGCCCGTTGGAGAAGGGGTCTGATTGTGAACCTTCAAGAGAGTCTCAAATGTGTCCAAGGACGGGGAGGGAGAATTAGGAGCGGGAGTGATGGGGTAATTGTCTGGCCTGTTCCCCACACTGCTTGCGTTCTCAATTCCGCCAGCGTTGGCGGAAGGAGAGGGTGTGAGCGCGTGTGAGGGCACGTGCACGTGTGTCTGGCAACCGCCCCCTTCACCTCCTGTTCCGCCTCCCCCGACACACTCTCCCTGGCTGACCCCAACCGGCCCGGGCTACACTTTCTTCCATCTCCTGATTTCCAGTCCCGGATCTTTGGACAGCCAGCGTGCGTCCTTGGACAAGTCATTTGCCTCGCCGTGCCTTGTTTTACCTATCTGGAGACAGGGGTGGTCATTCTGGCCTCCGCCACTCCAAAGAGGTGTCACGAGGAGGCCTTCCGATGGTGTTGTCCTCAAAGGACCAACTTTGGCTTCGGATGTATGCCTTCTCTCTTTGAAGATCTGAGTCCCCTGTGGTTTCCAGGCTTTTTGAAGCAGCATTGTATCTGATGCCCGCCAGGGAAGCTGAGGTTCAGAGGGTGTTTTACGGTATAGTTTTATTGTAATTTAGGTGTGGTGAGACCCATAGATCAGGAGACAACTGCTGTTGAAAATATAGTTTGTTCCTCACAGATCCCAAGAAGAGAGGGTATAGTGGTCAGAGGGATAAGAACTCTGGGCAGCCCGGCCCTGTCACCTGCCCACCCACCGACATTGTGTGTGTGTGCGTGAGAGACAGAGAGATGGAGAGAGGGACGGAGGGAGGGAGAGAGGGAGAGAGATGTGTCTCACAGAGCATTGTGACTCAGCTCCCTCAGGACCTCATGGAACAGGGAGAGATGGTCAGAAACAGGCCGTGTCCCCAGGTCAATACTCTTCATTCCCATCCAATAATTCTCCATGAAAATCTTGCTCTGTGCCGAGCATGGCCTATGGTCCAGGGCTAGAAGCCCTTTCCCCCTGTCCCCCAAGATGGCTTCACAGAAGGGCAAGCACCCCGGTCTGGGAGCCAGGACACTTGGCTGCGAGTAATAGCACCATCGTGACCCAGGACAAGCCCCATAAACCTCAGTTTTCCCAACCGTACAATGGGTGGACTGGGCTAGAGGGTCCTTTTATCTTTTTTTTAATGTTTATTTTTGAGAGAGAGAGAGAGAGAGAGAGAGCAAGAGAGTGCACACTCGAGGGGGAGGGGCAGAGAGAGAGAGGGAGAGGGGGACAGAGATCTTAAGTGGGCTCTCTGCTGTCAGCACGGAGCAGGGCTCAAACCCACGAAATGTGAGATCATGACCTGAGCCTAAGTCAAACTCTCAACCGACCGACTGAGCCACCCAGGTGCCCCTGGGCTAGAGGGGCCTTAAGATGTCCCCAAGTTCGACCCTCTGTGAGTAAAGTGCTCTGAGTAGTGGTTCCAAGCCTCCTTGCCAGAATTAGCTGGTGGGGCCGGGGGCTTTTCAGATACAGATCCCTGGGCCCTCCCCAGACCTGCCAGATGGCACTGTCCTGGGAGTGAGACCCAGGAGACTGTATTTTGGAGAAGTGATTCTGATGTAGTTGGTTATTTACCTGACATTTGGGAGCCACTGCCTAAAAAGTCTGGTTCCTCAAAGGCGACAACGAGCTTATTCCTGTTTGGGGCACTGCTTGCCTCTGCTCGCCTGAGAGCTAACGGGGTACATCGCACACGCAACTGGAGGCGGCCGTCGCTGCTGAGTCCAGACTCCAACATAAGGCTCCTGGTGGTGACGCTTTTGCATCCACACGTGGTAGGTGGCCCATAAGGGGACCCAGGCCTGCCAGCTGGTGGAGCATCTGGGAGCTGAGAGCTCTTCCTGGAGAGCCTGCCAGTGCTTGGGGACAGGATGGGACCTGGGGAGGAGGGGGAGAGAGGGTGCAACTTGGGGACACCCCAGGAGGCCACTGGGGAGGAAGGGGACATGTGACCTTGGCCAAGTCAGGGCATCCTTTTTGGGGCCTCGGTCTCCCCACCTGCAGAATGGGCGTGGCAGTGGAGGAGGTGGCTTGTCAGATCTTTAGAGCTTGGACATTCTGAATATCTAGTCCAGCCCTCAGAGAGGGCTCAGCTGGGGAGGGGGCCACA
Organism: Felis catus; assembly: GCF_018350175.1. Classification (NCBI taxonomy): domain Eukaryota; kingdom Metazoa; phylum Chordata; class Mammalia; order Carnivora; family Felidae; genus Felis; species Felis catus. Next base: position 8,457,205 of record NC_058375.1, on the reverse strand, counting down.
CTGGGGGGATGGTGGGAGGGCGGTGGCAGGGAGGAGGCGCTTGGCTTGCAGGAGCCAGGGGGCAACTGAGTCGCCGTAAGTCAGTCCAGGGGGGCCAGTGTAGGCAGCAAGAGCTGGCGAGGGGGCCGCTGGGGTACGGAGCCGCATGGTTACGAGCAGGCCTCCGGGGGGCGGAGCCGCAGGCCGACCACGTGACTTTGTGGCCTGACCGCCCCATGCCTCAGTTTCCTCACTTCTAAAAGGAGGAGGACAGTATCTACTTCACGAAAGTGAGTCCTCAGTGAGTTGATCAAGGTGAAGAAAGGCTGAGGGCAGAGCTGGCTGGTGGCCTGGGAAGCTGCCCCCGGCTTGCAGTCAGAGACTTGAGTTGGCTCTCTAGCTCCGCCCCTCCCTGGCTCCACCCCTAACAGGACCTTGCCTGCTCTGCGTCCCCTCTCCTCACTGGGACACAGGTAGGGGTTGTCTTGTGAGGCTTGCGGGTGACAGTGAGGCTCCTCCCAGAGCGCACCTGCCAAGCATCTTGTTCCCGGGGTGGGGTAGTGAGCCTCAGGGCTGGGTCCTCCATGCGGAAGGAAGGACAGACGGTTGTCTCTCTCCCCCTTTCCTTCCTCCTGCCTCCAATCCTCCCTCCTCCCTCCTCCCTCCTCCCCAGCCTCTCATCTGGCCTCTGCTCTCTCCCTTCCGCTTCCCTTGTACTTTAAGATTAGACTTTATCGCTTGCGTCTTGAGGACACGGATTGACACGCGGGCGTCTTCGCGCATTTCTCCCCTGCCAGCGTCAGCCTCCCGTGCGGCTGCTGGTGCTGGACTTTCACTGCAGTAGATGCACCGGGGGAGGTGGGGGGGTCCTGCTCCTCATCCAGCTGTGTAGACCTGCAGCTACATAGGAGGGACTTTCTTCCTTTCGATTTGTACCTCTTGCCTCCTTACGCCCTGTGCTAGACGTGGCCTCCCCCCCCCCTTCCTGTGGTGCTCAGGATTCTAATTAAGTGGAAAAGGCTTTTACTCCTTACAATTCTCCAGTTATGAATAATGATACTGGCTCATAAATGAAAATTGCTTTTCTATTTAAATTCTGGTGTTTTTTTTTTTTTTTTTTTTTTTTGGTTTAAAAAAGAAGGTAGGAACCCAGGGCTCTTGGGTCATTTGCAAGTTATTAATTTCAAGCAGAGCTCTAAGCTAGCTTATTAACGGTGAGGGTATTACAGCTGAGTTAAATGGCTGCGATATTAATTACCTTGCAGGCTTTTATGTATGGAGTAATGGCTTATTTCCGTGCTGGTGGGTGGTCTAGGTGAGAAAACACAAGTCCCCTTCCGGGAGGCAGGAGAGGAAATTGGTGGGATGTTCCTTTGGTAGGTATTGAGTCCCAAGAACTTGGTGCTGGGACTCTTGGTGTCCTGGGATTCCAGGCAAGGTGGCTGGATACGCCATGGTGCCTGGGTCAGGTTGTCAAAGCCAGGCACAGGCAGGGGAGTGAACACTTCTTCCCAACTCGTGCAACTATGTCCCCTCGGCCCTCACCTCCACTGGGGACAGGCCAAGTGGAGGTGGGCTGACATGGCGGCAGGAGCTATTTCGGTCAGTCCAGCATCTCTACAATCTCGGTTATTTCAGCTCTGTTTTGGCCATATCGACATACTCCCTGTTCTATTATTTACTTACTATTTTTATTTCCACTGACTCACTTTTAAAAAACTTAAATTTAGTTTAAAGGGAAACTTTATATCACCTCCATAAATGGGAAACCAGCATCCCTAGTCATAAATTCAAAGCAACATAAAAGTGAATACATGACTGTTAAAATAAAAAATGTCAGCTCCCACGTGGGCAATGGCGCATTCGCCACATGGAGGCAAACCTCAGTCAGTTGAATCTGACCTCATGGCTGGTGCAGCACCAGGGTGGGAGTCAGGGGGTAGGTGACCCACCCGGAAGAACCAACGCTTTCTGAGTCCTTCCCAAGGAATTCAGTTGGAAGTTACAAGGCTATAGGGGAAAAGGAAGATCTGGGGAATTTCTGTATATTTTGAACTTCGTGGAACAGCATGTTAAGGGTATGCAAATACCCCACCAGCCACCATTTCTTCTCGAAGGCTGATTGCTCAGGTGTATTGGGCTGGCAGTATGGGTAGCCTGTCTGTGGTTCCTGCTCTCAGCTGGTCCTTGGGCTCCTAGGAGCCACAGCAGGAGTGAGGGGACTGTCCAGAGAGCACTGGCCTGAGAGTCAGGATGGAGGCAGCCAGGCACTGCTGTTACACTGCTGTGTGACCTAGGGCAGCCCCGTGGGCCTCTCTGGACTTCTGTTTCTTCACCTGAGGGGGCTGAACAAGATGCATCCGGGGACCCTATGACGGCTGACTTTATGTGTCAGTTTGGCATGGCTACAGTGTCCAGATATGTGGTCAAACGTTATTGTGGATTTTGAGTAAAGCAGTTTGCCTTCCGTAACGTGGGTGGGTCTCATCCAGCCAGTCGAAGGTCTCCATTGGACCAAAGACTGATCTCCTTCCAACAAGGAGGAATTCTGTAGCAGAGACCCAGGGACTTGAACTTCAGCATGGGCTCTCCTCTGGATCTCCTTAATCATATGAGCCAATTCCTTAAATAAATCTCTCCCTGTCTCTACATCTCCCGTTTGTTCTGTTTCTCTGCAGAACCCCGACTAATACATACCCCCCTTTAGTCATCGGCCCCCTCTTTGGCATCAGGCAGGACGGACGGATGCTCATGGAGAGGACGGTGGCTGGTCTCCATTTCCCTCAGCTTTTTCTGCTGCCCTTGCGTGAACCTGACAGAAGAACTCAGCTCAAAGTGGCTTAAACCAGCGAGCGGGCGTATCAGCTCATGCCTCTGGGGCCCAGTGGTAAGCCCGCCCCGCTGCTGGACTCAGCCGCTCAGTGGTCATCGATCGTCCGATTATTTCCCATTGCTCCCCTCTCTTCCATTGCCGGTGTGGGTTTCGACTGGAGGACGGCTTCCTTCACGGCAGCAAATGGACTTCACACTTCCAGCTACGCCTCCCTGCACACAAGGAGGGAGATGTCCGCCCAGAACTCCAGCAAACGTCTTTGGCTGACTGGCCAGAGGGGTAACACGAATGGATGGGCTCAGACCTGGTTTGTTCGAAACCGAGCACCATGGTCAGGGGTGCGGGATGACCTTGTAGCAAGGGGGTTGGGGCGGGGTGGGGCTGGCCTCAGGCAAGCAGGGTGTTTTGGGGGTTTGTACAGGTGCTGAGCTCAGATGGAGCCCTGTGTGGTCCGGGCACTCTCCCGTCCCTTCTCTCCCTCCTCCTTTCTCCCTCCTCTCCTCCCTTCTCTCTCCCTTTTATCCCCTTCCCACACCCTTTCCTTCCCGGTGGCCACAGGCTACAGCCCTGCCTTGGCCAGCTGCCCAGTCACCTACTGGGAGACGCTGATGTGTCCATACTGTCTCTGCTCAGCATGACTGTGCCCTCTTCTGCTGCTGGCAGAGCCCCCTCCTTTGGGAGAACATCCCCCTGGCCACTCCATTTGGCTGTGGGGAGCTCTTCATCACCGGACCCCTTTCTGCTTAGTGAGAGCCCATGAGATCCTGGCTGGGCCAGTCAGATTTCCTCTCTAGGGTTTTGCATTCTCTCCTTCCCCTAAAGCCCATGTCAGCTGGAGCCTTGCCCTCCCCTGTTATGTGGAGGGAGCTGTGTGCAGGAGAGAGAGAGAGAGAAAGAGAGAGAGAGAGAGAGAGAGAGAGAGAGAGAGAGAGAGAGAGAGAGATCCATGAGCCCATGAGGTTGAAGGACATTGTTTAGTCCCTGGATCCAGCTGTGCCTGAAGCCAGCTCTACCATACCTGGACTTTTTAGGTACTGGAGCTGCTAAGTACCACTTCCCCACAAACTAGCTTGGGTTGGGCTTTGGTTCCTTGTGACTAAAGGCTCCTGACAGGCATACCAGTTTTCATTCCTGTATTAATTTCACCAGTATGTATTCAACACTTCCTTCAGGCTGGGGATGCTGAAAGAAGATGAGTATTATGACTAACCCTATCTCATAGGTGGGGAACGGAAGCATAGGGAATTTCAGCAATTTCCCCAAGGTCGATCACTTAGTCATGGTGGAGCTGGGATTCGAACCCCGGCTCTGCCAGTGTCTAATCAGCCAGCTCTGGACTGGCGCTGCTGTGAAGCCATCCATCTGAGGCCTGCCGCTAGGAAGTGACGGGGCTGGGGTTTTCTCATGGCAGCAATTTCCACGTGCAGGTCAGAGCCTTGGGCTGGGGTCCGATCTTTCCTGAGAGCTGGCAAAGCCTCCCAGGCTACCGAGGCGACAAGCGCTGATGGTGAAGGCCCAGCAGCTGGGCCCGGGCCTCCCTCCTCTGCATTCAGAGGACCCGCGGTCAGGGACCCTGCTGATTTCCCAGAAGCAGCGTGGGTCATGCAGAGGGTTCAGGAGAAGTGGCCTTGGCCTGTGTGTGACTGACCTCAAATGGCGGCCGTTGGGGTAGCAGGGGCGATGGCAGAATGCGGGGCGGCTGATGCCGAGGAAGCCAGTGTGGCTCCGGCTGGAGGCAAAGTTGTAGGTCTGGTCTTGGTGGCAGGCCCTCACAGTGGTGCCCCGTCACCCCAAGCTCTCCAGGGCCCTGGGCTTTCTGCTCTGATGAGGAGGGTGGGAGGCTAATCTTAGCGTCAACCCTCTGTCTCTCTTGGTAAGAGCTGTGCCTTGTAACAGGGGTCTTCTAGAGACAAGGCCTTACCCCAGAGATGAAGACGGGTGGAGCTGAAGCCACTAGAATAACTGATTCACCTTCCTAGGGGGTGCCTGTCGGGGCCTTGAAGACCCCAGAGAAGCTGGAAGCTGGGCAGTTCTCCTGGGGAGGGGGGAGCCACCCCCATGCTGCTGTACCCCCCCCCCCCCCCGCCCTGTCCACTGGGTCAGGCTTCTTTCCTGAAACACTCAGGATGAAGTCACCACCCCCTCTGGGAGGCCTTGCTGGCCTGTCCTGCTGTCCCCCCACCTGGACTGGCTGCAGTCACCATTGTCAAGGATTTCACACATTCAGTGACAGCTGATTACATTCAATTTAGACTTGGTCAAGCGCTGTTGCTTACTTTTCCTTAATTTATTTAAACTGCTTTATCTCCCCCCCCACCCCCGATTTCAACCCCTACCACCCCCTCTGCTCTGGCTCCACCATTTGGTTGCGTACCGCAAACACCTTGGGGTCCCTCGTACGTACCTGGTCCTGAGCTGCTTGGGCATGGAAGGCTCCAGGCTAGACAATCACGTGTTCGGTTTGAAGAAAACCTATCCCTGTGGAAGCTCGGTGCTCAGTGTGCCCTGCACTGGGGGGTGGGGTGGGGTGAGGCCGGGGAGAAAACCGGCTGAATGTCTCCAAGGATCACACGGGTCAGAGTGGGTTAGGTTGTGCCGTGGTAATAATGGCCCCAACCTGTCAGTGGTTTACAACAACAAAGGGTGTGTTTCTCACTCACTAAACATCCATCGTGGGCTCGCTGGGGCTTTGTTCTCATGTCGTCTCACTCCAGAGCCCAGGTTGGTGAAGCAGCCACCCTCTTGAATGTACTGAGCACCTTGGCACCGAGTTCTGGAAGGTTCTCCACTTCAGGGTACACACCATTGGCCTGAGCTGGTTGTGTGGCCCCGCCCCACACCTGGAGGCCTGGAAGAGAAGGGCTGGGACCATGTGGGCAGAAGTACTAATGACCAACCCTAAGCACCTAGAACCTAAGGAATAGCCTGCCACTCCCTGGACCCCAGTCTTCCTCATCTTGCTGGATAGTGGCATCTCCACCCATGCTCAGGCCCAAACCCAGGAGTTGCCCCATCCCCCTTTCCCTCCTCGCCAGTCAGCCCACTGGAGGTACGAGTAGTGGGACCTTCCCATTGCCATGGCTGGTCTTGCTTACTCTCCAGAGCAGCCAAAAGGATCTTGTCTCCTTTTGGGGTTTCAAAAACACATATAATTCCTATAACATAAAAACCACTATTTAAAAGTGTATACTTCAGTGGTTTTAGTATAGTCACTATGTGGTGCAAACCATTACGACTAATTCCAGAACATTCCATCCCCCAGAAAGAAATCCTATAACCGATTAGCAGTCAATCCCTATTCTCCCTTCCCCTAGCCCTGGACAGCCACGGATCTGCTTTCCGTCTCTATCGATTTGCCTATTCTGGGTATTTCACATCATTGGAATCCTACAACAGGTAGCCTTTTGTGCCTGATTTCTTTCCTCTAGAATGGGTTCAGAGTTGTAGCCTGATTGAGTTTTCCATTCCTGTTTATGGCTAAGTAATATCCCATCGTGTGGGGAGGCTACGTGTTGTTAATCAAAAGATTCTACCCCACTGCTGCCCACAGGTCTCTAACAGCTTCTGCTTGGGGGTCAAGGTGAAGGCCACAAGGACCCAGGGCTTTGAGGGTCAGGCCCCACTGTGCTCATCTGATGCTCCTACTCATAATCCACTGTGTTCCAGCTGCACTGGCCTCCTTGCCTACCCTTGAACTGGCCACATTCATCACAGCCCCACAACATTCATGATGGCTGATAACCTCTGCGTAGAAAGTTCTCACCCTGAATCCTGTTTTCATCTGTTTGTTGTTATTTTTTTCCCTCTACAAACGGATACAACAGGAGAGAAAACAATGATCCTCCCCTCTATCCATCACCCAGATCTAGTGATTATTAATTCATGACCAATCAGTCTTGTTTTATTTATAGCCCTACTTTGTGTGTGTGTGTGTGTGTGTGTGTGTGTGTGTGTGTGTGTGAAGGTTTTTGTGAAGCAGAACTCAGGCATATTGTCATTTAATCTGTAGATATTTTAGCATTATCTCTAAAAGATAAAAAGACTCTTTACCAGAACCTAACCCCAATGCGATTATCACGCAAGAAATAAACTCTATTTCCTTAATACCATCCAACATCAAATATCTGTGCATATTTCCCCCGTTGCCCCCCCCCCTTTTTCTTTTGGCAATGTTTTAAATTTATTTTTATTGAGTTTTTACTTGGAACATTGTGAGTTCCTACCTGTCTCCAGGTTCTTTTTTTTTTTTTTAAGTTTATTTATTTTTTTTATTTTTTTATTTTTTTTTTATTTTTGGGACAGAGAGAGACAGAGCATGAACGGGGGAGGGGCAGAGAGAGAGGGAGACACAGAATGGGAAACAGGCTCCAGGCTCCGAGCCATCAGCCCAGAGCCTGACGCGGGGCTCGAACTCACGGACCGTGAGATCGTGACCTGGCTGAAGTCGGACGCTTAACCGACTGCACCACCCAGGCGCCCATTAAGTTTATTTATTTTTGAGAGAGAAAGAGAGCAAGCAGGGAGGGGCAGAGAAAGAGGGAGAGGGAGAAAATCCCAAGAAGGCTCTGCACTGCCAGCACAGAGCCCGACTTGGTGCTTGGCCATGAACCATGAGATCATGGCCTGGGCAGAAATCAAGATTCAGATGCTCAACCCACTGAGCCACCTAGGCACCCCTCCAGATTCTTTTTTCCAAAAGTAATCTCTACATCCAGTGTGGGGCTTGAATTTGAGAGATTAAGAATCACATGCTCTAACACCTACTGACCCAGCGGGACACCCCATGTGGCTTCCTTTTTTTTTTTTTTAAAGTAGTTGCATGACCAGCACAGGGCTGAAGGCTGAACTCGTGACACTGAGATCAAGACCTGAGCTGATATTAAGAGTTGGAGCCCTGGGTGTTGTATGGAAACCAATTTGACAATAAATTATATTAAAAAAAAAAAAGAGTTGGGTGCTTAACCAACTGAACCATTCAGTCACCACTGAGGTGGCTTTTCAAAGTATTTATTTATTTACTTATTTATTTATTTATTTATAGCACATGCACACCTGTGCATGAGCAAGGGGAGAGAGAGAGAGAGAGAGAGAGAGAGAGAGAGAGAGAGAGAGAGAAGAATCCTAAGCAGGCTCCACACCTAGGGCAGAGACTGATTTGGAGTTTGATCCCACAGTCAGGAAACTGTGCTGTGTATACATTAGAGTTTCCTGCTGTCTGGAGTTTGCAGATTGCATCTTTCATGGTGCCATTGAACATGTTCCCTTGTCCACTGTCCCTGCAAAGTGGCAGTTCCATCTAGAAGCTTGATCAGAGTTAGGCGAGGTATTTTTGCAAGAGTGCATCTATGGTCATCTTGAGTGCTTTTATCGGGAGGCACACAGTGGGAGGCATGTTTTGTCTCTTCTTGTGAGTTACATTGCCCCTGAGGGTCACTGCATAGATGCATGAACGTACTGGGTGGTGTAACAGTGGTATTCTAGCCTAGCAGTCTTCAACTGGGGTGACTTTGCTCTGAAGGGACATTTATCAATGACTGGAGACATTATTGGTTGTCACGACTGGAGATATGCTACTGGCATCTGCTGGGTAGAGGTCAGGGATCCTAACCATTCTATAATGTACAGGACAGCCTTCTCAGCTGTTACCCAGCCTGGCCATCCATATTTCCAAAGCTGAGAATTCCTAGCCTTTTCTTTGTGGAGATTGAATCAGTGGGCCAGTTCTTCAATTTTCTGTAATAAAGGTATGTGTCCACACAGGCTGTGGCCTCATGGGGCATGGAGGGGACTTTCCACCTGTTGACTTTGGGTTTGTTGGGGCCAGAGAGAGGGGTATTAGCAGACCTGATAGGAGCAAAGACTTGAACTGTATCTTTTCTGTGCTTATTTACTGTTATTTATTTGCTTTTTAAAATGTGTATTTGGAGAGAGAGAGAGAGCATGAGTGTACAAGCTGGGGGAGGGGCAGAGACAGAAGGAGAGAGAGAGAGAATCCCAAGCAGACTGCACGCTGTCCGCACAGAGTCCAACATGGGGCTCGATCCCATGAACGGGGAGATCATGACCTGAGTCGAAATCAAGAGTCCAACGCTTAACCGACTGAACCCTCCAGGCACCCCTGCTTATTGCCTTTGAAATGTAAGCACACACACATCCACACACACATCCACACACACACACAGACACACAATTTCTTAGATAAATAGCAACATATTATACACACCTTGCCACCTCTGCTTTCCACTCAACAGTATGGCCTTGCGGATAGTCACAGTGTAGGGGCATTTGGAGCTCCTCCCCCTTCCTTCCTACAGGGGCCGGGCTCATCCAGCCACACCCCTACTGATGTTATCCAGGCTGTTTGGGTCTGGCTTTTACAAACAGAGCTGCAGTGAATAGCTTGTGCAGACATATTTTTGCCAGTGCATTTTTGTTACTGCAGATATTTTCTTGGCTACTTTCTTCTCATCCTTTGGGATTCTGCTCAAATAAATGTCACCTCCTCAGAGTAGTCGTCCTTGATCAGCCCTATCCCCCAGTCACTACTGAATCTATCCATTACACTGTATTGTTTCCTCTGTCTTGCCCTGGTGATGAATGTATTGTCCCCTCCCCCACAGCGGAAGCTCCCACAGGCCAGGGACTTTTTCTTATTCTCCCCCATAGACCCAAAGCTCAGTATCTGGTAGAAGGATTGACGGGTTCCCAGGATGTGGGACTGCCAGTCTTTAAAACCAGGACATTCTGTGGGCACTGGGAAGATCCAGTTACCCTACCCGTCAGAAAGTAGGTGCTCATTAAATATTTATTGAATGAATGCTGAAAAACCTGGAGGTAGATGTGTGTTGTCTAACCTATATAACATCTAATGAAACGTATTTTGATTAGATAACTTTTTTTAAATTAAAAAAAATTTTTTAACGTTTTTATTTATTTTTGAGACAGAGAGAGATGAAGCATGAGCAGGGGAGGGTCAGAGAGAGAGGGAGACACAGAATCCAAAGCAGGCTCCAGGCTCCGAGCTGTCAGCACAGAGCCCAACACGGGGCTCGAACTCACAAACCGCGAGATCATGACCTGAGCCGAAGTCGGACACTTAACCGACTGAGCCACCCAGGCTCCCCTAGATAATTTTTACAAACTCGAGTATTTCATATGAAAATCTGGGTCCTGTTTTCCGAAAAAAAGCAGACGATCTCCCGTCACGGGGCCTTACACTCCCGCATGGCAGCTGTCAACTGGAGTAGAATTTTGGCCTTCTGTGTAGATGGGGCCGACTCCCCACAACACCCAGTGCTCACATGACACTCAGCTGCTGACCCGCTCAGCCCTGGCAGGTGTTTGGGGTTTTGTGGCCTCACGGCCTAGCAGTTGGAGGCATCAACTTTTGAACCAGACCGATTTGGATTCAGGCCGGGACTGGGATGCCTACTAGTTCTGCAACCTCGGCTGGTCCCACCCCACCCCGCTCTCTGGGCCTCAGTTTCCTCCACTCTGCCTCCTTCTACCCTCCTCAGGGTTGAGGAGTTTCTAGACACTCCTGTTCCAACATGAAGGTCTTTCCAGGTGGGGAATCAGAGAGCTGAGCCCTGGAGAGCCTAGTGCTTCTCGAAACTTCCTCCCGTGGCCTAGAGGGGACACTGAGCTCAGTGCTGGCTCAGCCGAGGCTGGGTGCTGTGTAAGGAAGACCCGGTGTGCTCCAGGCTAGTAGCAGGGGCAGGACCCCCAGTGTGGAGGTTACCATGACGATCACCCCATAAGATGGGTGTGGGGGTGCAGGGACTGGAGACCAGAGGAGGAAAGGAGAGGAGTCTCGGGCGAAAGGTTCTCTGGCAGAGGAGGGAGCGCTGAGCTGATGGCAGGGGGCGGGTATTTCCCTTCTGGCTCTGATCCCTCTTAAAATGCAAATCCCTTGGGAGGGTCAGGTGCTGGCAATGCCTCTTGCAGTTACGAAAAATGGAAGATGTGAGGCCCTGACAGCCTGAAATCAGTGGACTCAGGCCCCCTCTCTCCTCAGTTCCCATCCTCATACCCTGTGACCACGTGGGCTCTTCAGCTCAAGGCAAGACTCGGGGGTCTGGCTCCCCGGTCACCGTCCATCTGGGGCAGCCTCTGCCCCCACTGATGGGGCTAAAAGATGCACCATTCTGTGCTCTAGGCTTCCCCTAGGGATCCCCTCCTTTCCCAGATGAGCTATCTCCTCTTCCAGGAAGTCTTCCAGGAATGCTGCCTCCACAGTCCTGGAGAGGTACCCACTGTGCTTCCTGAGCCTGTATTCCTTCCCTCAGAACTTGGCCCATCCTCTGTGACTGCTGCACTTACTTGTTTCTCTAGTAGTGTTGTGAATCCCAAAGGCACAGGGACTGTGGTCTGCCTTGTTTGCCTGCGTATAGCGGATGTGAATAACAGTGTGCGAATGGTTGAAGATGTGGTTCCCTACTGCAGTTTAGCTGGGGCTGCTGTGAAGGTAAGAGGGGAGAGGGAGTGATTGAGGAAGAAATCGGAGGAGAGGGGAATCTGTAGCTTGGATAGGGGCTTGTCTGCCAAAGCTCACACCTCGGCAGCCCTGCAAAGTCATCTCCGGTTTGCTGTCCTTACAACTCATGACCAGTGTGGGCAGGGATGTTCCCTATTGGGGTAGTGGTGGGGTAGGCACCTGAGATCCCCCCCCCCCGCCCCGACAAGGTTTGGGCCTCAGATTCCTCCATGGAGGCTGGGCTCAGGGAGTAGTGCTGGGCTGGAGGAAGGGGAGGGAGCCCGTGTGTGTATGTGTGTGTTTATAGTTGGAGCTACTTACTGGTCCCACCTGTCATGACTTATTCAGGACCCGATCGCAGAGTGCCTCACGGGCGGACAAGTCAGGGGTGTACCTTCCTCTCCTCTCCCGCTGGCCATGTCCCAGTTTCTTGCCTTTTGTCCCACACCTACTTAACTAGGGGTAGAGGGCACTGGCCATTTGGCATCCTCCAGCCTGCCGGCAGAGGAACAGGGCAGACTGGATCACCTTGACCCAGGAAAGATGCCTGGAGGTGGGGTTGGGGACTTCCCTTCAGCAAGGGCCCTATGCTGGGGACTTGTCCCTGAGGTCTAACCCAGATCATATATGCTGCACATACAAATGCTTCCTCAGTGACGTTGCCCTTGACCAGGCGGTTAGGTCCACGGCTGTGCGGCCCTGCCCTGTGCAGACCTGCAGCTATCAGCCGTCAGCTGTGTGGGGAGATATGGCAGACTTTTCCGCTTCCTTTTCCCCCTTTCTCTCCACCGAATTGAAAAAGAGTGGTCATAAATGTGGCAGGTTCATTAACTAGAAAATACACTCCAAACCACACAAATGAAATTCAACCGACTGGCAAAATAACATTTTTTATTGCTTTGCTCTTCATGGGTGAGAGGGAGGTCTTTGTCTCTGTCTTTGTGTGGTTCTGAGCATCTTCATAGTGGCTCTGGCAGCCCCTGTTGGGGCTTGGTCTTGTTCTGACCAAGCGTAGTTCTAAAATGTCGCTCCTGGTGTGGGTCAGCCCTGCAGGATTCGCCTATGGCTGGCAAGGCCCCCGGGGAACAGGGCGGGGGTGAAGCTGGGGTCCAGGGAGGCTCAGTTCTTTTTTTTTTCAAGGTCACACTAGCTCTTTGGGCCTATGAACTTTTAAGGATCCTGCAAAAATATCTGAGGCCTTAAAATATTTATTGGCTGCAAAATGGGAAAAGAAAACGGTGAAATCGAAATTAATAAATGTTAAATGTCTACAAAATGTAACGTTAGGTCAACTGCATTAATTACTACATTAGGCATTCATAAAAGTGTCATTACTCGTAAAAGCAATTTGTCAGCTACATTTTCTCACTTGGTAAGAAATCCCGGGTAAGGAAGAGAATGGACGAGAAGGAAGGCATAGCCAACTGCCTGTTAAATCAGTGCCTGGTAGCCAAACAATTCCAAGAACAAAATTATAAAAATCCTGTAAAAAGATTGTTGGCAAAAATGTCATATTTATTATGAGCTGTTGGTGTACTTTGCTCTGATAGAGGGAAGGACTTCAAAAGTCCTCTTGTCTTGGGCCTGGCCTAGGTCCGGGGCCTGCCCTTGGTGTCCGAGAAGCCTCAGCCAGGGCCTTCCCAGCACTTGCACGGCTGGTAACCCTTCACCACGGCTGAGGGAGGCACTTTGGCAGAGATAGGAAGGAGGCTGCCTGGGACCCTCCTACCCCTCTGATTCTGTTACCAGAGTCCCTCTGCAGGGCTGGTTGCCATCTCCCTATTAGGAAAAGCCCCCCGGAATCTGGGAGCACAGCTGGAAGCCACAGCCTGGGTAGTTTGGGGATTAAGGCCACAGGCTCGGACTGTGGAGAAGCCTGAGGGTTGGGTCTGGCTCGGCCCTGGCTGGGCAGAGATGTTGCAGAACTGGCCCGTGAAAGACACCTAAGGACTGTATCTGGTCCAGCATCAGATCTTAGCTGTCTCTGCCACAAGGAGCTGTGTGACCTTGAGTGAGATGCTTTCCCTCTCTGGGCCTCAGTCCTTCACTTGACAGTTGAGGGTACTGGCCCATCCCTTTGAAGTATGAGAGCAAGAGGAGGTCTGTTAATGTAATCTCCCCGCTTTGCAATGGAAAAGGTGGAGGCTCAGAGAAGGGAAGGGAGCTGTCCAAGGTCCCAAGGGGAGATAGGTCGGAGGCAAGGCCAGAACTCCCTTCTGATTCCCACTGTGCTATCACCCTTCTTGCTTGTGTCTCTGCTTCCTCCGCTATAGGGTCCTCCTGCAGGGCAGACCAAGGGACCCAGCCCCTGTGGGGACCCAGGTATCCAAGGGCCTCAGGCCACTGAGAGCAGGTGACCAAGTCGTTTCCCCCAGAGGCTCTCATCCCTTCCCCTCCCCACCCTTGAGAAAGCACTGGACTTGGAGCCAGAAAGCTGGGCTGTAGACCCTCTCTCCTCCTGTAATGGATGTACAGCCTTGGGCAAGCGCTCAACCCGGTTCTCAGGTTTTGAAATCTATACGAAGAAGCAGAGACAAGCTCTGCTCACCCCGGGGAGGGTGGGTGGGTGGTGGTGACAGCAGCTACCAGCAGCCATTTCCCTGGGCCCAGACCTCCTCTGGAAGAGGCACCCCCTGCCCACCCAGGAGAGATGTCATGAAATCTATGATTTGTCACACAGAAACTGCTCCATCTGGAGAGAGAGAGAGCCAGAGCCATGCCTTTCAGAGCTCCGTTGGAGAACCTGAAGTGTCCAGAGTCTCCCAATGTGGCCAGGAACCTCCTGATTGGGGTCTTTCCTGGAATGAGGTCCTGGCTCCCTGGAGGAGGGTGTTGCCAAGGGGTGGGGCTGGTCTGGGCACCTTGGTACACCTTTTCTGGGGGAGGGGGTTGTAGTGAGCAGCAACGTGTTTCCAGCCTTTGGTCAGCTGACTCTGGAGAATGTTCTGGGTAACACTGAACACAGGCTCCCCTGAAGCCAAACAATCTGGGAGGAAATAAAATTGGGGATAATATCCTGGGGAAACCTATGGTCCTTTTTCCTCCACCTCTGCCTCATTCTAAAAGGGATTCACAGATGAAATCATAATGAATATTGATATTTCTCAAGCACATATTACGTGCCAGGCACCATACTGAGCATCTTACGTGCATTATCTTATTTAACCCTTGCTGTAGCCCTATGGGAGTAGGTGCTATTTATTATCCCCATTTTATGGATGGAGAGGCTGAGATTCCTGTGACTGGCCTAAGGCGCCACACAGCTAGGAGGTAGCAGTTCAGGGATTTGGAGATGAATCAGGGCCCTAGAGCCCCAGCCTTAACTTCTAGGTCATGCTTCCCTTCCTGACACGTTGGTGCCAATGCCCTGGGAACTGAGGCTCTTACTGGGGCCCTTGGGATGGCCACTCTCCCCTTCTGTGTCTCCTGACTCCCTGGAACTGGGCCTGACTGGCACAGAGGGGCTCCAGCTGCCCTCCCCTTGGCTCTTTTCTGCAAGAGGGTCAACGTCCCAAGACCCTTGACACCCGGCCCAGTGTGCTCCCCAATTCAGCGCTCACCAGCAAGGAGCCAGGGACAAAGAGGAATTAGGAGCTGGAAGACTGTGGCTTGAAGCCAAGTGGGGGTGCTCCAGGAGGGGGCCGTGAGGTTAATGAAAAATCTGTCCCTGCACACATTGGCAGCAATAGCACTGTGATGATCTCTCCGCCTGAGGCCCTCTGGACCTGCCCCACTGACTCGATTCAGTGCGATCGATTGGCAGGGGCTCTGTAAGAGCCGAGGGTCAGGAGAATTGATGTCCAAGGGCCTGGTGGGGCTGTTCCTGTGGAGCAGAGTGAAGAGAATGGCTGGAATGGGGGCCTCAGTTGTGGTCTGGATGACATTTCAGACCCCTGCCTGCAGAAGGGAAGGGGATGCTGTCCTAAAAGATCACATGATGGGGGTCCTGCCTTTGTGGCTTCCTCTCCATCCCTGGTGCATGGACCACCAGGCCGGGTTTCCCAGGGCACAGGCCCTGCTGCCTCACTGGCCCGTCTGACCAGCTCCTCTCTCTAGGTTTCTCTGTCGACTGCTCAGAACCTTCTGTGGCTTCCAGCTACCTCTTGTGCTCATCTCCCCATCCATTCTCACGCTTCATGCCCTCCTCAGAGCGCGTATCCAGATCCCAGTCTCTAAGTCCGAACACTTTCCTGAATTCCAGACCCACAGATCCTCCTGCCCATTGGGCATCCCCACCTGGACAACCCCATGCCCCTCAGACTCAACAAAGCCAAGCAGGACCTGCCATCCTCCTTCTGCACCTGCCCCCCTCCACACCTGTTTTCTCTGCTCCAAGTCTCCCCATTCCAGTCAATGGCAGAGACACTTGATCAACACACAGGCAAACATGACTGTTTCAGACGATGTTCCGTGAGATGCAGGGAGCAAGTGGGGTAACGCAGTGGGAGTGACTGGGAGTGGGGCGGGGTGTGTTTGGTGGCCAAGGGCAGCCTCTCGGAGAAAACACATTTGACATGAGAGCCCAATGATAAGGCAGAGTTGGTTTGGCAAGGATCAGTAGAGTTTTCTGAAATAGCAAGTGCAAAGGTCCTGTGGTGGAAACAATGACGCTGGTATGCTTGGGAAGCAACAGGAGAGCTTGTGCAGGGATGCGTACATGGAAATGTGCGGGATGAAGTCAGAGAAGTCAGCAGGCAAAGAGTTTGAAATTTTTTTTTTTCTGGTATGGGAGCCACTGAAGGCTTTTAAGCAAGGGAGAGGTGGTCACGTCTAATTTATATATTAAAAAAATTTTTTTTTTACTCTTGAAGGAGAGAGAGAGAGATAGAACGTGAGTGAGGGAGGGACAGAGAGAGAGGGAGACACAATCTGAAGCAGGCTCCAGGCTCTGATCTGTCAGCACAGAGCCCAACACGGGGCTAGAACTCATGATCTGTGACATCATGACCTGAAGTTGGTTGCCCACCTGACTGAGCCACCCAGGCACCCCACATCTGATTTATATTTTTAAAAGATCCCTCTGGCTGTTGAGCGGGCAGGGATGCTGGAAGCAGTAGGGAGTTGACTTGGAAAAGGAATTTAGGGACAGGATGTATGAGGAAGCATATTTTGGGATAGGTTTTGGAGACAGAGCCAATAGGAGTTGCCAGTTGGGTTCAGGGAGTGGGCACACAGGGGGATCCAGGATGATGCCTGGGCTTGTGGCCCAAGTGGCTGAGGTGGAGCCCTGTGCCTTTGGGTTCCAACAGGAGTAGAGGGAGACTGGGATTTCTGTATATATTGCTGAGCACTTATTGTGTGTGTAGCTCTGTTTCAGGTGCTGGAAATACAGTCGTGAGTAAGACAGCACTCGTGCCCTCTGGGAATGCTGACTTCAGTGGCTGAGGTGGCCATAACCAATGAATATGTAATGTGATGAGGAACAGTGACAAGAACTAGGAAAAATTTAAGTGAGATAAGGAGATAAAGAGCATTGGGGATGTTCTTTAATTTTTGTTTTTAATGCTTATTTATTTTTGAGACAGAGCATGAGCAGGGGACGGGTAGAGAGAGGGAGACAGAATCCTTAGCAGGCTCCAGGCTCTGAGCTGTCAGCACAGAGCCCGACGTGGAGCTCGAGCCCATGAACCATGAGATCATGACCTGAGCTGAAGTCGAACGCTTAACTGACTGAGCCACAGGTGCCCCCTGGGGATGTTCTTTAGAAGGGTGGTTGGGGGAGGGCTCTAAGGAGAGGACCTTTGAATAGAGACTTGAGGGAATGAGAGGTAAGCTGTGTGTATATCTTGGGGGAAGAGTATGCAGGCAGGAAGAACAGCATGTGCAAAGGCCCTGAGGTCACAACACAGATGTCCTTGTGCTGGCACACTTCAGAACAGACACACTGGGGGCTAATGAGAGTAGGTGAGCATTTTCCTGTTTCTCACACTCACGAAAATTCACTAGCAGGAACATTTCTTTTTCCTTCCCAATAATTTCTAGGTTTAAGAAGGAGTCACTGGGTAGAGAGGTCAAAGCCTCTTTTGGGAAAGAAAAAAGGAGAGTCCCACCCTCTCTGGTGCAGGACCCTCACCCCCCCCCCCAAGTGTTTGCTCTGGAATCCCTTCCTATCACTGGGGGCAGGCATGTGAGTTAAGTTCAGTGACACAAAGTATCTTAATGATAACGGTAATAACTTAATGGCTTCATAGGGCTATTATCTATGGTCACAGAAGTCGCCTCAATGCTGCACTGCCCAAGAGCACCGGAACACCCACACCCCAGAGAGCTTTCACCCTGATTTAGCCCCACAACCCTCCCACTTAGAGGTGGGTGGGCAGGCCCAGCACCCCCAATTTAACACTATCGACCTCAGGGGATGAAGACAGACCTCCAGTTGGAGGTTCCAAACTCTTCCCTACTATGGGTTGTCCCCCTTCCCCAGCAACCTCCAGGTGCTTTGGGGAAACTGAGGTCACTGTCCTCAGTGTGTACATGTGTAGCATCTGGGGAAGGGGGATGGGAGCAGGGCCTCCCCACTTCCCAGATGAAAACACCATCTCATCTCTTGGTGACTCTGACTCTTTGAAAATGCTGTTCAAACTCACGTCCTTCTTTCCCCCTGGCCACGTCTTTCCAGGAGCCTCTGCCCTTGGCTGTCGGTCTGCAGCTGGCTTCCCCTCCAGCCCTGCCCTCCCTGTCTCTGCGTCAGAAATCCGGCAGGCTGGACATGAGTCCCTGGAGTCCCTGGGTTGGGAGAGATAGTTGTTCCAAGTGATGAAATTCACAATGGGGGACAGAGCCCACCTCTTCTTTAGAATTAAACCAACAACAGCAGCAGCAACAGCAGAAATAATAATAAAGCACTTGTTGCATGCTGAACACTTTTCATACATAGCCTCATGACTGACTGTCATCATCCCCATTTTGCAGAGGTAAAAACTGAGGCTTGGAGAGGTTGAGAGCCTTGCCCAAGGTCGCACTTTCAGTAAGAGGCAGAGGAGGGATTTGAACCCTCACCTGGCTGACTGCGCTGCTTTCTGCCTGTACCTGAGCTCCCAGCCCTGTCACTCATCAGGGGGCCTTGATGGCTGCCTCTCCTAGGCCCCATCTGGATGTGCGGTTCCTTACAGGGGTCTCTGGTGCCGGTTTTCCCATGGCAGGTGGGCTGGCCTCTCCCTTGAGCTGGGCAGTAAGCAGCTTTGGCATGTGGAGGCAAGGCGAGCGCCGAGAGGCATGGGTGGGATGCCATGGCATCCATCACATGGGTATAGTCACAAGGAGTAGGGAGGAGGATCAGGAGGGTTTCTGGGGGTGAAAAGCTTCAGGAAAAGTTTCATCTTCCAACTGGAAGGGATCACAGTTAACTGAGTATGAATACCCACCCACCCCCGGCCCTAACTCCTACAGCACATCATGACCAAGGTTTAGTGCATCCATCTGGCTGCCACTTCTGGCAAAATGAAGTGAGGCTTTGCTTGATTTCCATGTGAGAGATTGTTTCCTGGGTCAGGAAGCTAATCCTGCTGTGTGGGAGATGTAAGTGTTGCCAGTGACCCCCGAAAGGGCTGTAGATCTAGGGCATCCCCCAGTCCTCCTAGTTGGAAACCTACTCTCCCAACATCCCCCCAGAGCTCCTGCCTACCCTGTCCCTTCTCCCAGCTTTTAGTGTCCCCAAGCCATGGATGCTGGAGCCACTGACAGAGCGAGGAAATCAGGTTGAGCAGCACTGGGGGGAAAAAATGAGAGGAGGAAGATCTGGGGACATTAAGTTTCAGGGGCTTGGAAAGCATCCAGTTGTAGACAGATTACAAAGTAGGCAGCTAGAAGATACTCAATAGATTCTCCATTAATTTGGGGGAAAAGTGGGAGAACTTTGTAAAGCATCTCCACTTTATTTTTAAAAGTTTATTTATTTTTTTGAGAAAGAGAGAGAGAGAGAGAGACCATGAGCCGGAGAAGGGCAGAGACAGGGGGAGAGAAGGAGAATCCCAAGCAGGCTCCACATTGTCAGCGCTGAGCCTAATGCAGGGCTCGAACTCACAAACCGTGAGGTCAAAATCAAGAGTCGGGTGCTTAACTGACTGAACCACCAGGTGCCCCAAAGCATCTCCACTTTTGTGAATAGTAATGGTAATAATCAGAGTAAAAACAATGGCTGCCATTCATCGAGCACGAGGCACCACCCACTTGTAGTAAGTAATTTGTGAACATTTTTCTTATTGAATCCTCTCGCCCCAGAGAGGCCATAGGTAGGCACACGGAGGGCCTCCCCGGGTGCTTGTCCTACGTCATTTCCTTGGAAGTCATGAGGGCGCAGTGAGGATGTGGGAGGGTGGCAAATGCCACTGCTGAGCCTGGTTCTTCCCGTCAGAGCCTTGTTTCTCCAACAACCCTCAGGGTTACCTGGTTGTGTCTGTTTTGCCTCGTGAACTGTGAGCCCCAGGACAAAGACTGCTTTTCTCTCCTATCTTTACTGCTTACATGGGGGACTGCTGAATACATGAATAAGGAAACCAAAGGGTCAGTTTCTCTAGGACAGGCTCCCTCAGACCTGGGAGTGGTGTTTCCCATGGGACATCTAGGTTCAAGTTGACCCCACATTAAATGTAGAGGGAGGGCCCCAAGAACCCTGGCCGATAGCTTTCTGATAACTCCTTCTCCTTCTTTTGAAAGTCAGTTGTATGCTGATTATAAACTGCTGTGTAACAAACTGTCCCCAAACTTAGGAGCTGTTTTAGTCAGTGTTCTCCAGGAAAACGGAACCAATAGGACATTATTTCTCTCTCTCCCTCTAAATATAGATAGATAGATATAGATATAGATATATACATATGAAGATTTTTTTTATAGGAATTGGCTCATGTGATTGTGGAGACTGAGAAGTCCCACCATCTGCTGCCTGCCAGCTGGAGAGATAGGAAAGCAGGTGGTGTCATTCAGTTGAGTCCAAAGGCCTGAGGACCAGGGTAGCTGATGGTATAAGGTCTGAGTCCAAAGGCCCAAGAATTGTGGGGGTTGGGGGGAGGCAGTGGTGTAAGCGCCAGTCAGAGACTGAAGGCCAAGAGCCAGGAGCACCAACGTCTGAGGCAGGGGACAGTGGATGCCCTTGCTCAAGCAAAGAGAGGAAGTTTGCCCTTCCTCTGCCTTTCTGTTCTATTCCTGCCCTAGATGGATTGGATGATGCCCACCATGTCTGAGAGGTGATCTTTTTTACTCAGTCTACTGATTCAAACGCTAATGTCTTCTGGAAACACCCTCACAGACAACCTGGGATTAATATCTCACTGGCTATTTTGTCATCCCTTAGCCCAGTCAAACTGACACACAATATTAACCACCACGTCCACCCCTTGTCAACCTGACACCCACACCCATCTCCATAAACTGTACTTAATCTCCAAATAAGGACAATCACAAGGTCATAATTCTACCTAACACGATTGACTAGGCTGCATATGAGCAAAACACACTAACTCCTCCGGCAGAAGAAGAGGTAAAGTCTTTGAGTGTTGTGTACTCTTCTGGATATGCCACAACTTAAATAGTGTGATGTAAAATCAGCAATATGTGAAAACTGACATTAAGTCAGTACATCTTATGTTATATGACGAGGGAATAAGAGAGGAAAGAAAAGAGAGATATTTGCTTAATACATGTATATATATATACACACAAACATAGTCATAACAATAAGGAGGAAATACTGATGGTAATTACAGTCCTCATTTCTGTAACTGGTCATTTGGTCATAGGTGGTATTTATAACTAACTTCTGTTACACATGCTGTATTCCCCCTGCCTTCAGCAACACCTCAGCTAGTCATGGTCTTTTGTGTGGTGGGGTGAACCAAACCTTCATTCCTAAAGCGTCTGGGTCATTCATAGTCTTGCCAGAATTAAGTTGTTATAGTTTTCCATTGACTCAATTTTTTTTAATGTTTTTATTTGTTTTTGAGACAGAGAGAGACAGAGCATGAGCAGGGGAGGGGCAGAGAGAGAGACACAGAATCTGAAGCAGGCTCCAGGCTCTGAGCTGTCAGCACAGAGCCCAACGTGGGGCTCGAACCCACAGACTGTGAGATCATGACCTGAGCTGAAGTCAGACGCCCAACCGACTGCACCACCGAGGCGCCCCTAGTTTTCCATTGACTTTAATCACAGGGCATGGTAACACTAAGAGATGCCCTAAGGGATCTCCTGTATTCCAGGCATACTCTTCAATATTCCTTTGGGGAGTAAGAGCTCAATTTCCCCTTGGAAGTCAGGATCAATCACCCCAGCCAGCACTGTGATTCCCTTCTTTGCCTGTTGACTCAGAGGCCTGAAGTTCCCAAAGTCACTGGGTGGCAGTCTTAGCTTCCAGTTCAATGGAATCATTGTGTCTCCCGGTAGATGTATTTGTCCCTCTGGAACTAAGACCTCTAGTCCAATTAGAGCATAAAGTCTCTGGAACAGGAAGCAAAAATTTTGCTAGTGAGTCACTAAGGTTAATAGCGAGTGGTGCCGCTCTAATTTCTACCCTTGATGTTTGGACTGTGAATCCTGTCTATTGGAGAAACAACACCATATATTGGAGCATATATAGCCTTCTGGAGAACCTTGCCCCAGCCCTACAAAGTATTACCACCTAGTCGACACTGTAATTGAGTCTTCAAAGGGCTATTCCACTGTTCTATCGAGTCAGGTGCTTCAGGATGGTAGGGAACATGATAAGACCAATGAATTCCATGATCATGAGCTCATTGCCACACTTCTTTTGCTGTAAGTTAATTCCTTGATCAGAAGCAGTGTTGTGTGGAATACTGTGACAGTAGGTAAGGTACTCTCTAAATCCACGGATGGTAATTTTGGTAGAAGTGTTACATGGAGGGGAGGTAAGTCTATATCCAGAATAAGTGTCTATTTCAGTAAGGACAAAAAGCTGCCCCATCTGTGATGGAAGTGATCCAGTGTAACCAACCTGCCATCAGTCGCTGGCTGATCCCCTTGGGAAATGGTGCCCTACTGGGGGCTCTGTGTTGGTCTCTGATGATGGTGAATTGGGCACTCAGCAGTGGCCATAGCCAAGTTGGCCTTGGTAAGTGGAAGTCATGTTGCCAAGCCCAGAAACAACTTCCATCCATGTCACCATGGCCATTTTGTTCGTGAGCCCACTGGGCAATGACAAAGTTGTCTAAGGAGAGAGACTGGTATTCATAGAAGGTGTTCTCCTAGCCACTTGGTCATTAAAATCATCCTCTGCTGAGATTACCTTTTGGTAAGCATTCATGTACAACACAAATATCTTCACACTTTTTTTGCCCATTCAGAGAGGACTATCCACATACCTCTTCCTCAAATTTGTCACCAATTTTTATTTTATTTTATTTTATTTTATTTTATTTTATTTTATTTTATTTTATTTGTTTGTTTTTGAGAGACAGAGAGTGAATGTGAGCATGCGTGGGGGGAAGGGGAGAGAGAGAGAGAAAGAGAGAGAGAGAATCTTAAGCAGGCTCTATGCCCAGCATGGACAGGGGGCTCAATCTCACAACTGTGAGACCATGACCTGGGATGAAATCAAGAGTCTGATGCTTAACTGACAGAGCCACCCAGGTCCCCCTGTTTTCGCTTTTTAAAATATTTTATTTTTAAGTAATCTCTTTACTCCATGGGAGGCTCAAACTCACAGTGCCAAGATCAAGAGTCACACACTCCTCCAACTGAGCCAGCCGGGCACCCCTCTCACCAGTTTTTAAGCCATGTTCATTCCAACCATCCAGCTAAACCATTGGCCACAGCTCATGAACCAGTATATGTCTGGCCATTTTGTCTTCCAAGAAAAGCAGGCAACAAGATGCCATGGCCAAAATTTTGCCGTTTTGTCTTCCCACTTTGGGAGATTTTGCTTCACCATGTCCTTCGGGGATGTCCCAGGGAGGGGCAGTCGTGCTGCGGCTGTCCACTCTGAATATCACCTGCATGTTGCACACAACCATCTGTAAACCAGGCCTGCGTCTCCTCTTCCTCTGTCAACCCATCGTAGGGAGCTCCCCATGAGACCATAGATGCAGGCTGGGTGAGAGAAAGTGGTGTAGCAAGGGGGGGGGCCTGGGCATCTGGGCCATTTCTTCATGCAATTTGCCTATGCCTTCAGGGCCTGCTTGGTCCTAATCTTGTATATACCACTTCCATTTGATGATGGAGTGTTTGTGCACACCCAGCTTCGTGGCTGGGTGGCTCACATCACTCCCAGAAATAATGTTTGCCAGGTTTCTGGGTACCCCTTAGCCCAATTGACACACCAAATTAACCCATCACAATAACTGGAAACAAAAATTTATTATTAACTCTCACATTGCTGTGGGTTGACTAGACTCAGCTGGGTGGACCTCTCCTGGGGACTTTCATGTGGTTACAGCCCCGTGGTGTACAGGTTGGCAGGGCTGGATTCTTCATGCACACACCTGGTGCCTTATTTGAGATGCCAGAATACCAATCTCTCCCTCTACATGCAGCTTCTCCATGTAGCTAGCTTGGGCTTCCTCACAGCATGGAGGGTAGTTGGACTTCTTACATGGTGGCTGGTTTTCCCTGGAATGAGTGTTCTAAGAGTCTTAGGTAGAAGCTGCAAGGTTTCTTGTGACTTGGCCTTGAACGTCACACAGCATCACTTCCATCATGTTCTGTTGGCCCATGGCAAGTCACAGTCCAGCTTGGATTCGAAAGGAGGCACCACATAAGGGTGTGGATGTGAGGAGGTGTGGTTATTGGGGGTCATCTCTGGTCATACTGGGGACCAGCTATTATGGGGGGAGAAGAGATATGGTGAAGTAGGCAGGTCAGAAGACCTTGGTCTTTGCTCTACTGGTCACCCTTGGACAAGTCTCTGGACCTTTTTGGGTCTCAGCTTCCCACAGTATAAATGACAGAAGCAGACTAGATGGTCTGGAAGTTTCCCCTAGTACAAAAGACCTGGGCTTGTGTCCCTCAAAGCTCAAGGCTGGCCCCCCACTCCAGGCTGGGTCTCTGGTGGAGTGGGTGGGTCAGTTGCTCCCCTCCGACTCCCTTGACCCCCAGCTAGGCTCCCAGACATGAGAACTGGGAACAGCTGGAGCTTTAAGTCCTTGGCTTGAGGAAAAAAAAAAAAATCACCCTCCCTAGCCATCTCTGGGCACATTACTCACAAGTTCATTACTGTTTAATTTAATCACCAAATGTCATCTGAATGCCATTTATTCTGCCTTCTCACCAGAGATTTACCTATTTATTTTACATTTCAAATGAATTGCTCATTATTCTGTCATTTGGGGTTTTATTTTGTAATTCATTTGGCAAGTTCTGACAAGTTGAAAACGATGCTGTATTGAACACGGTACCTTTCGGGCCCCCTCTCAGGGGTCCCTCCCCTCAAAGCCCCCCACCCCGTGCCTAGCATCTCCCCTCAGGAGGCCAGCCCAGGACTCTCCACCTTTCTGACAGGAGAGAGACACAACATTCTGGACTTTCCTCCTCAGGTCCAAACCCTGTGTCCATGACACTCAGATGCATGCCAAGGACTGAGCTCTCCTGTCCGTGCCTCAGGTAGGTCACCTGTCTGTGCCCCTGCCCAAGCTGTGGTCCCCAGCCATGGTCCTTGCCACCTGAGTCATTTATTGTGGTGCTTGAAGCTACAAATCCAAGTACCTGCAGCACAAGAAGTTAGAAGATGAGCTCCCCAGAAGCCTGGACATCTGCAGCAAGGGGACTCCGCAGACCACCGGCTTTGAAGTGATGGTAGCAGGGAAGTTGTTTCACTCCAAGAAGGGAGGTGATGGCTACACGGACATGGAGAGTAAGTTTCCGAAGTTGGTGGGTGCGATCAGAGCCACCTTGGCTCAAGGCTAATGTGTCCTGAAGGCAGAGTCCAATGACCTTGGTCCAGCGCCTCACGACAGACACATCAAGATAGGAAGGACTGAAATGTCTTGTGGATGCCTGATCTTTCTTTGATGTTCCTGCGGTCACCAGGTGGGGCAGAGACTGACGCCCGTGGTCCTTGCCTGTGTGTGCATGTGAGTGTGTGTGTGCATGTGTGTGTGTGTGTGTCCCTGGGAGTGTAGCCCTGCGTCCTGTCTAGCTCTTCCCTCTCCCTGCTTTTCCTCTTCCCTCTCCCTGCATCCCCTATCCCTCTGGCTTCCCTCTGGCTCCCGGCTTCCTTCTCAGGGGATGGCCAAGACAGGGATCTGGGTGGGTGAGTTGCAGATTTCAGCAGTGTTGGCAATGGTTCGTTATCCAGTAAACATTGGATGAGTTTTTGAAAAAGAAAGAAAGCTCAGGACGGGCTCTGCAGTGAACAACCTTGATGAGAGTTCTGATTTTGCCACTTGGTTATCAGTCTCGGACCTTAATTCCCTCGGGCAAACGGCTTAACTTCTCTGAGCCACGGTTCCCTCATCTGTAAAATGGGACAGTAGAGCTGTTGTGAAGGTTTAGTGGGACTGGGCACATCGTTAGCGCTCCCTGAAGTAGTCGGGAGCTCATTTTATCCTAAACCCAAGGTAGACCGGGTTGACCCAAAGCAGCCCTTGCCACGAAGCAGGGGACTAAAGGTCAGAGGGCTTGAAGAATTAGTTGACTGCAACAGGCAGTTCCAGGGCACCGGCGCTGTGCAGCGGCCTGCCAGGGTGGTGCTGCCCCCCTCCTTCAGCCTCAAGTCTCGTGGGGAGGCTTTCATTCGTGGGCTTTGCCCCAGCAGCCCTCCCAGGCTTCTTTGCTGCTGCCTGAGAACAGGTGTGGAGCCAGCAACCCCGGAAGGGCCCTCAGTCTAAGACACTGATAGCCTCTCAGCCTGGACCCAGTACTCACATCTGTGTCATCACATCTGGTACCTCCAGGCAACTTTACGGGCTGCGCAGCAAAGCCAGAAAGGCTCTGAGCTGGGCTCCCTCCAAATAGCTGGGGAGCCCCCTCCTCAAGATTCTGATTCTTCAGCCTGGGGTGAATCTCCAGGGGACTCAGAACAACTGCCTTCTGTGTGTCCTTCTCCAATCCAGAAGCTCCTCAGGCTTCTTGGAGTCTTGAAAAAAAATTTTTTTATTTGCTTTTCTAATTACAAGATCAATACCTATCTGTTGGAGGACCTGGGAAAGCACAGAAAAACCCGCATTGGGGAAAATGCAATGCCACTCCTGGGGAGCGCTAATGTTCCTAGTGATTCACTCCCAGTCTTTGTGTGTACATGACATGGCTTACTGTGTTCCCCTGCACTGTTCCAGCCTGCCTTTCCAGTTAAGGGAACAATGCTCGTAGGTATTCCTCTTCAGTGGGACTTTCAGCGTCTGTTTCTGTCCCGCATCCCCACTCTGGGACTGGTTCAATGTATCTTCCTTTCTCTGGAAGATTTGCCTTCCCTTTCGTGTGTCCTAATCTTTACCCAGCATCCTCAGATTCCCCACCCTTAAATATGTCTCCTCTTCCCCTCCCCTCCCCCCAAGCCATTGTCTTTGTTCCCCCGTTACTGCCAGTTTTCTGAAAAAAGCTACCTTCCCAGCCCATCCCCAGATCTCCCTTTAGTGTCCTCATTTCCTGACCCCAAAAGTGAGGCTTTTGTCCCTCCCCATCTCTGAGATGCTTTAGGGTAGGGCCATCCAATTGAAATAAAATGCCAGTTACACATGGAATTAAAATTTTTCTAGCGGCCACCTTCAAAAAGTAGAAAGAGAGGGGTGCCTGGGTAGCTTAGTCGGTTGAGCGTCCAACTCTTGATTTCAGCTCAGGTCATGATCTCCTGTTTTGTGAGATCGAGGCCCAAGTCAGGCTCTGGGCTGACAGTGCAGAGCCTGCTTGGGATTCTTTCTCTCTCTCTGCACCTTCCCCAATCATGCTCGCTCACTTGCTCTGTCTCTTTCTCTCTCAAAATAAATAAATAAACTTAAAAAAACCCGAAAAGTGAAGGGACAAGTAAAATTAACTTTACTTTTGAAATAAATATGTTTCATTTAACTCAATATGTCCAAACTAGTATCATTTCAACCTGTAACATGTATTCATTAAAAAAAATTATTAGTGGGACATTTTCCATTCTTTTTTGTTTTTTTTTTGTACCAGCTTTTTGAGATCTGATGTGTATTTTACACTTTTAGCACATCTTAATTCCGAGTAACCATATTTCAAGTGCTCAGTAGTCAGCGACCGCTGTGGTATCAGATGACACATAGCTAGAGGACTCAGTGGTGAAGTCCAACCATCTCTTTTTAGGGAACCGATTGCTAGATGGGGTTCTTGTGTCCAGTGTAGCATCCTACACTGCCTTGTGTCCTACCTTCACACGTTATACCTTTATTTCTGGAACTTCTTTTATGATATCGGTAACACAGGGTAGTAAACATCAGAAAAATGCAAATATGGTGATCTAGATCTTTGAAATCAGATCTTTGTAGACAAGTGTCCTGTTCAGGCAGAGGGATCGCCTTGCGCTAGGATTAATTATGACCAGAGGGTGACAAACAGACTGGAATAGTTGCTGTTGAGACTTTTGGAGAATCAAAAGACCCCAAGGAAAGCTGGGTTTGGAGTTTCTGCCGTAAAATAGGTGGGGCGAGGCGGGGGTGGGGGGACACCCAGCTCCTCTGCCGGGCATCACGAGGTGAGGACACCCAGGCTAGTTTCAGGGCAGAGAAGGGGACATTTCTCAGGGGACTCAATTGGTCTGTAGAATCATCAGGGGCTGAAGAGCAGATTCCAGCTGAAATTTTCAGCATTGATTTCTACAACCACACAGCAGAGCTCGGCCACCAAGGGGGAGGCTGTTCTTCTAGAGGCTGGTGCCTGATCCACAGCACCGCCACCCTGACCCGGCTGCTGAATCAGGGCACGGCTGCCCCCATCCACACCAGCAGCCCTGGGGCCCTGAGCCCTGCCGGGTCACTGGATTCCAGGGCACCGGAACTCCCCAGAAATGGAGCTACAGGCAACAGACAAGAATAGCCGAAGCAGCCAAGCCCCGTGGAGATCAGAGCATTTAGAAACGAAGTTTACCTTTAAGACATGAAAGGGAATCAGACTTCAGAAGTCTGGCTTGCCATATAAAGGATGGAAATCGTACCTGCACTGGCCCAGGCTACTCTAACACAACACCACAGACTGGGGGGCTTAAGCCACAGATGTTTGTCCCTCATGGTTCTGGTGGCTGAGAAGTCTGAGAGCAAGGTGTTGATCTAGTTGCTGGTGAGGACTCTTCCTGATGGCTGCCGTCCTGCTGTGTCCTCACATGGCAGGGAGAGGGTGAGGGGACGAAAGCTGTCTGGGGTCTCTTCTTACAAGGGCACTAAGCCCATGATGGCGCCCCGCCCTCATGACCTCATCTAACCTAATCACCTCCCAAAGGCCCCACCTTCAGATCCTGTCACACTGGGGGTGAGGGCATCCACGTATGAATTTGGGAGGACACAATTCAGTCCATACAAGTATTCAAAAGCTGTAAGGTCATTGAGGTGACCGAGATACAAGGGAGTCTGTGAGATATAGTGGGTTTTTTGAGACGGCAATTCCAACGTCTGCAAAAGGGATGCACATTAGAAGGGGTTTGAGTGGTGCTGGCATCACCTAAACGGGCATCACCTGAAGGTCCTAATGGACCACATGGAGCCGATGCCCCACCACACAGACACCCTCAGCATCCATCACCAAGAGGACCCCCCCCCCACTGATACTGTGTTGCAGCTCTTGTATATTTTAATCAGTATCTACTTAACCAGAAAAAATATGGAGATCATCCTTGACATATAGCTCCATGACTTGTTTTCCCGTTGGCCGAATTTGTCGAATCTTCTCGCATATCAATAAACATTCACACCATCAATTTAAGCAGCTCTCCCTTTATTTCAGTCTTGATAAAACCATAATTTGTTGAACCAATATTGCTGGGATTCTTTTAAAGTTTATTTATTTTCAGAGAGAGTGAGTGAGAGAGGGGCAGATAGAGAGGGAGAGAAGGAGAATCCGAAGCAGGGGTCTGGGCTCCGAGCTATCGGCACAGAGCCCGACGTGGGGCTCGAACCCACGAACCGCGAGGTCATGACCTGAGCTGAAGTCAGAAGCTCAACCGATTGAGCCACCCAGGGGCCCCCCATTTCCCCCTGTTAGAAACAAAATTAGGAAGAACATTTCAAAAGCGAAATCTATCGATAAATGAACGAGAGAAAAATTGCTCTGGGATACACATGACTTACTACGTTGTCCTCCAGAAAAGTTGTATCAAGTTACAACCACAGCTCACAGTAGAGATCGCTCGACTCCCCGTGTCTTCAACAACACTGTGTATTATCATGAATTTCTTTTCCAATTTGATAGTGAAAAACCTCCCCACTCTGCCCCCATCTCTTTGATGTTCTTCCTCTGACTTGGCTGATGGTCCTGTCTGGGTCCCTTCCACTTCCCTACTTGTCTTACAAAGGTCTGCACTCCCGGCTGTCTGTCCAGCCACTTTCTTCTCTTCCTCCGCATTCCCTTGAAAATTTGAACAAAACCAACCTCTGCCATCTCTCTTTGGCTGACGCCCACCCCCAAAGCCACCAGCACCCTGTCTGTCCCTTCCTTGGCCCCAAATAAATGTGTGATGAGTAAGTGCATGAGCAATAACCCTCTTAGTGAGGGCTTGCAACCAATAGTGGGGGGGGGGCATCCCCAGGACTTGTTGAAACCTCATTGACCTTTAGGAGAAATTGTTCATGTACAGTCATGATTACATCAGCAAGACCAAAACAGAAAGCCATAAAGAATCAGCTTTTAAGTGCCTTCCTGTAGTTTCCCGGGAGCGTGAGGACAGGTCTGGAACAGAACTAGGTGGTAGTTCTTAGGAACCACATTCCCCACAAGAGGGGGAAAAGTTCACTATAGGTTTGTTATAAAGATCTCCTGTAATACAATACTTTCGGGAATGTGCTTTGGTTCGATCTAAAACAGGTTTTGTTTCTACCCCCAACCAGGGCCTGACCAACTTATTTCTGTTTCTGTAAATCTTTGGGAAGTGAAAACCCAACAATAACGAAACCCCCCCACCTCGTCTCTGCGGGGGATCCCCAGTGGTCTCCAGCCGACTCTCTTAGAGTCTTAGAAGGGACGCTAACTAGATGTCTGCTAGGATCTCAGCCTCAAGATGCTGCCATATTATTGGCCCCTTTTCTTCTTACTATTTTTTTTAAAACTTTATTTTTAAGTAATCTCTATATCTACCAGGGGGCTTGAACCTACAACCCTGAGATCAAGAGGCACATATTCTGCCCACTGAGCCGGCCATGCTCCCCTTCTTACTATTTTAATAGCCAACATGTATCGAGCCCTGTCTTAGGTTAAGTTTCCCCAGAGGCGGGCCCAGGGAACACTCATTGGGGGAAGAGAAGTGGGAAGAGGTAAGGGAAGGAACCCAATGTAGGGGGCGTTAATGAGCAGGTGATGGGCGTGGGCAGCTGGGCTCACTTCCTGGGGGCCTCTGGGAACCTTCTTTGAGTGGAGTTGCCCTCCGAGGGACAAAAAAGCCAGGTATGTCTCTGCCGATTCTTGACTGTCATCCGTGTGATTGCTGCAAGGGTCCAGGCAGTGAGTGAAGGCTCTGGGGAAGGACCTGCCAAGGCCTGTCTGTAGGAAGCCATTGGCTTTGGCAGGAAGGGTGCATGCCAGTGAGCTTCGAGGGGTGCCTGCAGGTTCCACTATAAGAGCATCTTATGTGCCAGGCAGGCATTGTGCTATTTGGTTGTCTCACACCATCTCCTAGGAAGTAGAGACTCAGGAACCCGATTCGCAGATGGAGAAACTGAGGCCTGGAAATGCCAAAGGATCGGCTCAGGCTCACACGCACCAGGAGGTGAGCAGGGTTTGGACCGCAGAGCCCGTGCAGCCCACTCCACACCCCTGCACGCCGTCACATGGCTGTGCTCCCTGGGATCAGGCAGTTCCTTCCAGGGTGGCACCTGGGGAGGAAACGGAGGCAGATGGAAATCAGGCGCTTGTTTACCGCCCATGCCGCGTGTTTCCTGACATCACAGGGTTCTTGCAATTTTCGGAACTGTCAGTTCCCCACTTGGCGGGATTTTAGACTCTATGGAGGGATTTGTGCTTGCGAAGTCCTGCGGCGGGGGCATGAATGGGGGCAGCATTCAGAGGCTTGGTAATTGCCTCAGCTTGATTTTGATGAAAGAAGTGTGTGATATGTTATAATGCTTGCTTTTTTTTTTTTTTTTTTTTTGCTGGAAAACAACCATTTTCTTGTGCTTTGATATGTTCTTTTTTTTAACATTTATTTATTTATTGAGAGAGAGAGGTTGAGAGAGAGAGAGAGAGAGAGAGAGAGAGAGAGCGCACAAGCAGGGGAAAGGGCAGGGAGAGAATCCCAAGTGGGCTCTCCCCCCCGGTCAGCACGGAGCCCGTCGTGGGGCTCGATCTCACAAACCGTGAGATCATGACCTGAGCTGAAATCAAGAGCCTGTGGCTTCACTCGCTGAGCCACCCTGTCTCCCCTTGAATGATATGTTCTAAATGAGATTCCTCTTCCATGTACTGGGTTCAAAACCTTGGTCAAGTGCATGAGACCAAAGGTATTTTTATTCTGATTTCTTTTACTTCCTTCCTCTGCTATTCCCTTTGGTAGAATGGAAATAGGAATAGTCGGAAACTGGCAGGGGACTTATTGCACCCGTAAAATGATATTTATATGTGCTAAATTGTAGATGTGCTGTATAGAAATACGCATATGTACTATTATACCTAAATATCTAAATGCAAATACATAAATATTATATTATTTCATGTCCACAGTAACCTTGTGAGAGGTGTATCCCATTTTGTAAGAGCTGAAACCCAGGTTAAGATGGCCAAGCTCACTTAGTCCGGAGCCCGGAGCCTGGAGCGGAGATCAACTGCCCACCATCTGGTGCCAAAGCCCCGGGCCCCCACCCGGCCTGCCTGGCCTCCCTCTCACCCACCCAGCATCCCTCTCGTCCTGAATGTGCTGCCTCTGTGTTTTTCAGGCTTTGGTTGCTCTGCCCCATTTTCCAGATGGGACCTCAGTGGAAGCTGGCACCGCTTCTGCTCCGGCTCACCTGGCACATTGGCACTGAGGCTGGGGTCTCCAAGGGTGGTCCTGTAACTCGGTCCCCTGCTCTGTGTCCCTGGAACCACTGTCCCCAGCCTCTGCCCAGAGCCTGTCATCACAAATAAATATGTCACAGTGCGATTTGTGAAGGATGTCAGGACGGTGGGTGATTTTTCTAGCTTCTAGTCTGATTTCCATTATTCTTGTTCTAGTGTAGGTGCACCGAGAAACGAGTAACAAAGGCATTTTTCTTCTCTCTGTCCTCTCCCCTGACTGCCTCCCTTTTCCATCTGTGGCTTGTCTTGGACGTGAACAACCCTTCGCTGGCCCCAGCAGTGGCTTAGAGCAACTCCCCCCACCCCCACCCCAAATGCTACTCCGCCTGGGGACCATGGTTCTCTCTCTACCAGTAGACAGTTGCTCCGTGAAAATCTAAATGTAAATGGCTCAGAAAAGATGTTCTAAAAATCTGAGCAACCACAGAATTAAAGGCAGGGAGACCCAGATCATGTGCCCTCTAACTGAGCTCCTGCTGTGGGCACATGGAGAAACCATCCAGGGGTGAGAGGGGAGGAGGAGAGGAGCTGAATACGGCTTCTCTCCTTCCAAGCTCTGCTGGGTCATTCGCTCGTTCAACATTCACCGGGCACCTGCTATGTTCCAGACAGAGTTTTAAGCACTGGGGATGTAGCAGGCCAGTATTCCTGCCTCTGTGGAGCCTAGATTCTAGTGGAGAAGAAAATACATTTACTGATAAGTTAGTAAATGGGAAAGAATAATAGCTTGTGAGACAGTGACGAAGCAGCAGGGGGTGAGGCTGGGGCTGGTTGGGAGTGGTTTGCAGCTTTAAGCAGAGTGGTCAGCCTAGGCCTCGCTGAGGAGGTGGCCTGTGAGCACAGACCTGAAGCAAGGGTAGGTGTGGGCCAAGTGGATCTGTGGGGGAGAGCATTCCCAGTGGAAGTGGGGGAGCAGGGTGGCGTTGGAGGGACATCAGGAATCTAGTGGGGCCAGAGCAGGGAGAGCGAGGGCAGAAGTTCAGGTGCCAGAGCACGCAGGAACTTGGGGCTACCATAAAGATTTGGCTTTGATCTGAGCAAGACGGGAGCCATCGGAGGGTTTGAAGCAGAGCAGGGACACGATCTGACTTACATTCAGCTGGATCCCTCTGGCTGTTGTTCCTGGAGAGGAGGTGCAGGGGCTAGAGGGGAGACCACCCCGAAGGAGTGCAGGGTGCTGGGGCCGGCGCGGCAGGTGGGGGCTGCGGAGCCAGCAGACTCCGGGTGCCTTTGAAGGTGGCGCTCGTGGGGCTTGCCGCTGGGTCGGCTGACGCTGTAGGAGAAAGAGCTGAGTCAGGATGACACTAAGGTTTGGGGCCTGGGCATCTGGAAGGACGGAGTTGACTGAGAGGCACAGGCTAGGGGAGCTGCCGGTGTGGGGGGGGGGGAAGAGGGGACCGCTCTGGCAAAGCAGGAAAAGTTCCTGGCGGGTAGTAAGACAGCCTGGCTCCAATCTGCACCCCCCACTTTCACTGCAGGTGGAACTCAGCTCCCCAGCAGGAGCACAGGACACAGTCTCTTCCGCAGGAGTTATCACGGGGATAATAACCACACTAATGTCTATCATGGGCCTGTGGTGTGCCAGACGCTCTGCATGCTTTATGAGCCTTAACTCACTTACTTTTCATAGCAGTCCTATGGGGAGGTATACTTATCATCTCCACTTTACAGATGAGGAAATTGAGGCGCGGAAAGGTTAAGTAGCCTGCCCAAGGTCACACAGCAAGTGAGTGTCAGAGGCAGGGCTCAAACTCAGGCAATTGGCTCCAGAAACGGCCCCCTTTCCTGCCTTCCTTCCTTGCCTTTGGCATTGAGTAAGATAATGGGTGGAGTGCACTGGGGGCCCAGGGGAATCCTCTTCTCTCTGTTCTTGTCCCTTCTTTTTGGGGGGGGGAGATTTTTTTAATCAAGATTTTATTTTATTTTATTTTATTTTTTAATATATGAAATTTATTGTCAAATTGGTTTCCATACAACACCCAGTGCTCATCCCAAAAGATGCCCTCTTCAATGCCCATCACCCACCCTCCCCTCCCTCCCACCCCCCATCAACCCTCAGTTTGTTTTCAGTTTTTAAGAGTCTCTTATGCTTTGGCTCTCTCCCACTCTAACCTCTTTTTTTTTCCTTCTTCTTCTTTTTTTCCTTCCCCTCCCCCATGGGTTTCTGTTTGTTCTTGTCCCTTCTTAAACCAATGTTTATTTATTTATTTTTGAGAGAGAAAGAGAGTGAGCGGGGGAGGGGCAGAGAGAGAGGGAGACAGAATCCCAAGCAGCCTCCACTGTCAGTGCGGAGCCCGATGCAGGGCTTGAACTCACAAACCATGACATCATGACTGGAGCTGAAATCAAGAGTCAGGCGCTCATCCGACTGAGCCACCAGGGCACCCCTGCTCTTGTCCTTTCTGACACCCTCAACCCTCTTTCCGCAGGTTCCTGCATCTCAGATGAAGCTTGGACCGGTGGGGAGTGTGTGTGCAGGGGCAGGAACGGAGTGGGGAGGCCGGAGTCCGATCGGGGATTATCAGCGGGAGTGTGTGTGTGAGGTTGCCCACCACAGCTAAGGGGACAGCTGTGTCACGCAGGCCTCACCCTGCAGGTGTATGGGTGCAAGAACACATTGTACGTGTCCTATAATGAGAAAGGGAGTCAGACCGTCGATCGGTCAACTAACAAAAGGTCTCAGGTGTACCTCGAGGCAGCAGGTGTGTGGGTGAATGTGGGGGTGGGTGTGTGCGTGCAGGTGCGTGTCTGTGTGTCCGTGTTTGTCTGTCTGTCTGTGTGTGCACGTGCACACTGGAGCTGGGGAGAGGGCGGTTGGGGCAGACCTGAATATGGGATTCTCCTCTCTATTCCACCTGGCCTTGCTATATTCTAGAGAAAAATCACCATTTGACCATTCCATTTTTTGGCCATTTCCCCTTTTTTCTGTAGAGCCAGAACTCAAGAATTAATAATAATAATAATAATAATAATGAATATCGGGGCACCTGGTGGGTCAGTCAGTTGAGCATCCAACTCTTGATCTCGGCTCAGGTCATGATCTCACGGTTCATGGATTCGAGCCCCACGGCGGTGCTGACGGCGTGGAGGCTGCTTGGGATTCTCTCTCTCTCCCTCTCGCCTCGTGCCTCCCTTGCTGTCTCTCTCAAAAATAAATAAATAAACTGAAAAAAAACCCACAATAAAAACCCACCACTGATGGAGTGCTGCTTCCTTAGTGCTGTGCTGAGTGCTGTGTCCTTAACACCTCCCTCCTGGCTCCCTGGAGGTCCTGTCCTGATGGCTGTTTTCCAGACAAGGAGGGTGTGGACGTTGATCAACTTGCCCCAGGAGGAGATGCCAGGACCTGGCTGACTGCAGGGCCTGCTGGGTTGCCGTGGGGTCTCAGGGGGGTCTGTGGGAGCAGGGAGATACACACAGCTGGCGGCGCTGGGCCCTCCGCCATAGAAACACCTGCACACGCCTCCCACTGGGTCAGACCGGGACGTGAGCAGGTCAGTGGCTAGCGTTCTGTTTCCCTCCCTGGCTGGGAGGCAGTGGTGGACAGGACACCAGGCTTGAAACAGCAGTGCTGAAAGTTTGGTGCCAGGACCAGGGACATCGGCATCCCTTGTTAGAAACGCAAATCCTCTCGGGGTGCCTGGGTGGCTCAGACTGCTTCGGATGGTGTCTCCTTCCCTCTCTGCCCCTCCTCCGCTTGTGCCCTCTCTCTCTCTCTCTTTCTTTTTCAAAAATAAACATAAAAAAAAAAGAAATGCAAATTTTCGTCTGGGGCGGGGCCCAGTGTTCTAAGGAGCCCTCCAGTCAGAAGATCCAGCGGCTGAGATCAAGACATCCACCCAGGACACGATGTGTGCTGAGCCTCACGGAGGTGATCTCCAACACAATGAACAGTCGGTGTCTCCCAAACTCTCCCCCCCCACTCCTGTTCTCTCTCTCCTTCTTCCACGCCTGCTCCTGGGGGAGCCCGTTGGCGGTGGTGAGAGCTCCCATTCCTAAGCAGGCCCCCAAAATGTGACAGGTGAGGGTCAGCCCCAGAACCCTCAAAAGTGTCAAGTCCTAGCTGAAAGCCACAGGACGGGGGAAAGTATCTGCAACGCATTTATCCTACCGACGACTCACATCCCGGATATACGAAGGACGCCTACAAGTCAGTACAAAGAAAGAGGCCCCCCAAAATGGCCAAGGGAAAGGCGACAAGATGCCCCATTTCATTAATTATCAGAGAAGCGCAAATGAACACCATTAATAGGATCCCACTACATCCACCACGGTGATGAAAATGTGAAAAGGAAGTACGGGGTGCTGGCGGTGATGTGGAACGGCAGGAACGCTCTCATACGCGGCTGGTAGGAGTATAAATTGGTGAAACTCCTCAGGGAGATGGGCAGAATCTCCTGAACCCCGAACCCACATGACCTGGCGACTCTATTCTTAGGGGCCAGGCTACCCTTGCGGTGTGCAAGGCCCAGGGCAAGTATTTTTTTGTTTAGATAAACAGTTTTACTAAAAATATATTACAATGCCTCTAGGCCCACACGAGGCGTGGAAATTTACTGATGAAGTTTAGAATAACCGACAGAGTAACTTACGTCTTTGTTTATCACCTGTCAGTTTCTTTATAGCATCCAGGCACCGTCTCTTCCGTTTAGACCCAGAAACCCTCACTTCGTGTTCTTTTTCATCAAATGTGCCGTTCCTGGCTAACTGTATTTCTCCCTCCAGGAGGACAAGGTAGCAATGCTGTTATGATTCACAGTGCTGTGGTTTTCTGGAACTTGTTATTCCTGGAACAGTATAGATCTTCTCATCGCTGCGGTCCCCTGATGCGTTCCCTCCGTGCTGCCAGCAGCACGGCTCACGCTCCTGTATCGTCCACGGTGTCACCCCCGAATCCTGACTTCTCATGACTCTCTCAGAGGCTGTTACTGACCTTTGGCGACGATGAGCGCAGACGCAAGTCTTACCCAGCGTGCGTTCTCGGGGAAAGGTTAGGTCTACGTTTGGACGCTCGTAGCATACGCGTGGCATAGCACATCTTCCGACCTTCTCTTCTTTTGAGTTTTTTGGGTTGTAATCATTGCGTTCCCAGAGCGCAGTCTCTGTCAGTGTTGACCGTGCTCCTCCAACAGGATGCCACGCCAGCACGGGATCCAAGCAAGGAGAGAGGTCCCTTTCATGCAAGGAGTGTTGGCCCTCTGTCCAGCATGACTTAAGACCGGTGGAGCACAACATCCCACACTGGCAGAAAAGGGAAGGTGGGAAGACACCAGCAAGAGGGGTCCACGGGCCTCACGGAGTAACCGTCTCAGAAGCCCTCGGAGGAGGTGGGTGCAGCCACCCCCAGACTGCCTGACACGTGAGGACGGGTGCGAGGCTGCCCTCCCAGGACCAGGGCCTCGTCACTGGGCCACGGGACAAGCCATAGGTGTGAGTCCCAGAGCCCCGTGGGGCGTCTGCTTCGTCCCACGTGCAGGACGGGGGGCCAGGAAGAATACCAGAGAACACCAGGCTGGTCTGGGTTTGGGGTGCTTTGTCCAGAAGCACTGCTTGCCCTGGAGGTCCCAGCCACCAGAGGGGACTAAAGAATTCCAAGGGAAGTTCTCCAAAATGTGAGTTTCACCCCCACTCCCCAGGGCACAGGACTCTAGCCTGGGTCTGAGGGTAGTACGGTCAGGGTCTCCCCTTGGGGGTTGTAACTGGAAAGGGGCATGAGGGGGACCTCTGCGGTGCTGCTAGTCTCCTGTATTTTGATTGGGTTGTATTTGCCCGGGTCTGGGTTTGAGAAAATTCACTGAGCTGAACGCTTAGAATGTGCACTTTTCCATATGCATTTTAAACTTCAATAAAAAGTTTATCAGGGCGCCCGGGTGGCTCAGTCCGTTGAGAGTCTGACTCTTGGTCTCGGCTCAGGTTGTGATCTCACAGCAGTGAGACTGAGCCCCGCATTGGGCTCTGCACTGACAGCGTGGAGCCTGCTTGGGATTCTCTCTCTCCCTCTCCCTCTGTCCCTCCCCTGCTCAGACACTCACGCTCTCTCTCTTTCAAAATAAACATTAAAAAAAAAAAAAGAAGAAGTTTATCAGCATGCCTGGGTGCTGCTTGAGTGTCCAGCTTCGGCTCACGTCATGATCTCACGGTCTGTGAGTTCGAGCCCCGCGTCGGGCTCTGTGCTGACAGCTCGGAGCCTGGAGCCTGCTTCGGATTCTGTGTCTCCCTCTCTCTCTGCCCGTCCCCTGCTCATGCTCTGTCTTCCTCTCTCAAAAATAAATAAACATTAAATAAATAAATAAATAAATAAACAAATGTTTATCAAAATGAAAAGAAAAAAAGGAATCCCAGTCGAGCAGTCTCCCCGCTATGCCCCCCCACCCGGAGCTCACCCTGCAGGCCCTGATTCCTGAGACATCTCCCAGACACCGGTGGGGACACCACACTGGAGGTGGCCAGGCTTCGAGAGTCAGAGGCACCTGACTCACTCCCGGGGGCAGCTGGGGCCAGGGCCAACTGCCTGGGCAATTAGAGACCCAGAGAGGGAAAAATCCAGATGTGACCAGGTCTCCAAAGTTGACTCATCTCTATAAGAAAGTGTTTATATACAGTCTGTGCATCTGTTAAATGCCTCACTTGGGGAGGGCTTTTCTTTCTTTCTTTCTTTTTTTAAAGCAACCCACTTTTGGGGATAGAAGAAGAGGAATTTCTTCCCACGGGGAAGGTTGTGGGGAGGGCGAAGGAGGAAATATAAAGGGTCTTGTACTGGTGTTGTCTCTGACCTTGAACCTGCGGTCGGGGCTGTGAGGAGGGAAGGTTGCCTCCGGGGCTGTGGTCGGGCATTACATCCCAGGGCTGCCGTAACAAAGAACTACAAGTTGTGCACCCTAAACAACAGAAATGTATCCTCTTACAGCTTGGAGGCTGGACATCCCAGATCAAGGTGTCAGCAGGGTTGGGACATCTGGGGCCTGTCTCCTTGGCCTTCTCCCTGTGTCTTCAGACGGGGTAAGTGGGCATGTGGCCAAAAGCAGTGATCCGTCACTTATAAAGCCCACAGACAGGTTGTCACAATTTTGGGAGGCTGTCTGTCACTTACTTCCTAGCTGTGTGGTTCTCAACCAGTTATTCAACCTCTCTGAGCCTCAGCTCCCTTCCTGGTTCTGTTCTCCCGGAGATCTGTTGTGAGAGTTTCAAGGATTAATATTTGTCATTTTACAGTGCCTGGCACATGGTAAGGGCTACCTAAGGGTTAGCTATGATTATTTTCAAAGTAACGCAAACTGTTAAAGAAAGTGTTGAAAACAGAGAAAAACAAATTTAAACCCCATTGCCCTACACTAATACACCAATTGATTTGCTTTTTAATGGCGAGACATGCCTAACGGAACATCTAGAGCGTCTCGGGGCTGGATAGGTTCAGAGACCCCTCGCCCCTTGACATCAAAAAGCCCCAAATCGGAGGTAGCAAGGGTGGGAGGGCAAGA
This sequence comes from Felis catus, assembly GCF_018350175.1. NCBI lineage: Eukaryota > Metazoa > Chordata > Mammalia > Carnivora > Felidae > Felis > Felis catus. The sequence goes on along the minus strand of NC_058375.1, from coordinate 8,417,352 downwards.
CTGGTGCTCTCACATGGGCCAGGATAGAAGCTCATCTCCAGGTGTTCCAGAAGAAAGCTCCCCTAACCTCACCCCCGTGCCCCCGCAGTCTCTGAATCTTTTCAAGCTTGTAATTTCCTCTTCTCGCCATGGGAACCAAAGCCACCCCATTAACCCGCATTGCAGGTGGGCTTTTTTAAAGGATCTGTCTGGTTCTGTGCGGCTCTGACTTCAGCTCCTGGGCAAACATGGCCTCCGCTGTGGCACCCGGATTGGCTAAATGGTACCCTCGGGAGCTCACGGAGGGACTCTATGATCCGGATTATGGTTAGAAGCATGGTGGCGACGGTCATTTGCGCCCTAAAGTGTGTCTGCCACCCCACTCCAGGCCAGTTCTCTGTGTTTGAAGAGGTTGTGTGTGTGTGTGTGTGTGTGTGTGTGTATGTGTGTGTCTCACCCCCAACTCGGCCCCCCAATACACGATCCTGCCACCCTGATGATGAAGCAGCCAGCGAATTGTCTCCACCCCCACCAGGCACCGAGGCCCTGACGTCTCTCAGCCGTCCCTGTGGACCCTCAGGCTGTTGGCCCAGGAGACCAGGGTTTCCTTTCTGCTCCAATTGGCACCCCCAGATTTGTTGCCATCCTGCCTTTGTCTGGGCAGCAAACTGACAGACGAGGAAAATGCTCACGAAGACCGTCACGAGGCCTCCTTGTGAGCAGGCCATGTGCCGCATCCTGAGTGTGGATTTGCTCACTGGATTTTCACAAGACACCTGTCATCTCGCACGCAGGGAGCACTCCGTTAATAATTGTTGAATGAAAATGCAGGGCCCTATGAAGCGGATACTCTTGTTATACCCTTCGATAGATAGATGAGAAAAACGGGCTCAGAGAGGTTGGGTAATGTGCCCGGGGTTGCACAGGTCAGACAAGGCAGAGGTGAGGCCTCTGAAGTACGACCCTGGCCGGGCCTGCTGCTCCCTGGGGAAGAGGCCTAGAGTGAGAAGGGGCTGAACCTCGGCCCTCCTGCCCTGCCCCCCGTGGGGGGCAGCAGGCTGCTGAAGTCGGGACCTCTGGGGACGTGTCTGGTCCAGTCTGTGTCTGGCTGGATGGCTGAGCTGCCTGCCAAGCCACACTGGCCTCCCGCATCCATTCTCCCAGGCACTGTGTTTTGGGTCACGGGCGCCAAAAACTAGGTGTGCTGAGGAAGCGAGTCCGCGAGGACCTTCCTTTAGAGAGGAGTTCCTGCTGCCCACGTCTGGAATATTCTCCTACCCTCCCCTTGCTCACCCTGCCAATCAGCTGATTCCCACTCCCTCCAACCAGATTCCCCAGAACACCCCCGTATCCCTGCTGACATCTGATAGGCAGTTATCCTCACCAAAGCACAGATCTAAGAACATGAAGTGCCAGCAGTGTCTCTTAGATTTGCACAGTGCACAGCCCGCACCGCTGTACGTGCTGAACTCAGTGCACCATATATTTGTTAATGGACCCGTGGTTGTAAATAAAATGTGCTTCAAATGCTCACATATGTAAACTAACTAATTTAAATAACAAACTGAGTGTCTGCTTAGGGCTGAAGAGACTCCAACCTTTGCAACACAGGGAAGAAAAGTGGGTCGGTGATGAATAGATAACCATGAAGGGGCTGTTTAGAAAGGCAAGACCCAGAAGTGGGTCAGGGCTGGATCCTGTGCAAATTAGCAACTGTTTATTTAGCGACTTTTCCCCATTGTGTGTTGCTGCAGGGCTGGAGATTTAACTTATTTGGGGGATTTTGTTTCACGGTAGAATAACAAAATTCTCTTAACAAATACCTTTCATTCTTAAAGGGAAACATTTTCCGCTGAGCTGAGGCTGGGGCTCAGCATAATTGGCACGCTGGTGTGGTGTGGACAAGAAGGAGGACAGCAGAAACCTTTGTCTTGACTCGCTAATGACTTGGAGTTGCTTTTAAATGGGGCCCAGCACCCCGGGCACCTTCATCTGTTGGGGAGTGGAGGGGGTGGAGCTCTGGTGCCCCAGGGTGGAGGGCAGGCCGTGGCAGTCAAGGGTGTGTGTGCAGGGGTGAAGATGGAGACAGGCGGGAGAAGAAAGGGAGAGACTCTACCGAGCCTGGCTGTGTTCGGGGCCTGAGTGCAGGGGCTCTCCTTTCAGCCGCCCTCAGAGCGAGCGTCGTTGCTGCTGTCAGTGAACAGACCAGCATTCTCAGTCTCGGGTCGGCAAAGCTTTTCTGCAAAAAAGCCAGATGGCAAATAGTTTAGGCTTTGAGGGCACACAGTCTCCACCAAACCTGCCTTTGGAGTATGTGGGTGTGACCGTGTTCTAGTAAAACTTTATTCACAACAATAAGATGACGCGTGAGGGCTCACTCAGCACGACTGACCTGCCGCCTTGAGGTCTAACAAAGGGAACCGTACGGTGGATAAGAACAAGGCGGGTGGCGCTTGGATTTGAATCCCATCTCCTCCACTCATCTGCTGACCTTGGCAAATTTCATGACCTCTTTGTGCCTCAGTTTTGTCATCCGTAGAATGGGGACGGTATCCATACAGAGCTACCACATAGGATCATGCGAGGGTGCAACGGGCAAGAAAAGCAAGGTGTCTGGCACGTAGCCGGTGCTCTCCAAGAGTGGATTCGAGCCCAGGGCAGTCTGACCACGAAGCCAGGGCATTTTCTCATGTAGGATCCCTCCCTCTCCACCGCCCTCCCCCCCTACCCCCCGCCCCGTGAAGAGGCCCCTGGCTGCTCTTGGGGAGACCTCTCGGCCACTGGCTCCTGAAAGAAGCAGGAGGCAGGGGGGAACACAGCAGGAGACTCACCCCCAGCTTCCAGATCACCCCCCTCCGCCTCCTCTCCCTCCTCCCCTAGGGACCTGCTCTCAGCAACTCCACGCACTTTCTCCAAAACCCTCCAGCTCAGCCCATTTCTCCTGGTGAGGATGGGGCATGAGAGTGGGGGGCGGGTTTGTAATGAGAAGAATCTGGGGTCTTGCTCCCATGCCAGGGTTCTTTCCCCCCCCACACCTGCTCCGGGTGACCCGCTCGGGAGGACCTCACAGGCTTTTTGAGAAGTGGGGTCGGCACGAGGGGCAGCCCCCCGTCCCCCGACCCCATTGCCGCTGTGTCGATGCATCGTCGCGCCATTGGCAGATGGCTGTGCTCGGGGCAACTGTGAGCCAAGGATTTATGGGGTGAAGCGAGAGGGAGCCGTGCTGGCGGATTAGCTCCGCGCAGCGCTGTTCAGCATGGGGAGGAGAAAGAAACATAACAAATGAGATGCCGTCCCGGAGAGTCAGCTATCACAGCCCATATATTTCTGCCTAAAAGAGTTTTTATACAGCTCGGCACTTGCTCAGCAGGGCCGCTGTGTGTTTACAGACAGGGTTTTTAAAGGAATGTCTACTACCGGTCTATAAAGTCACAATTAGCCGAACCCTAATTTACGAGCATAATTTGCTGCTGCCATTAGAGCTGCTGCTGCCCTGGCTTGCTCGAAGCTGTGTCTGGGGTATGCTAACGGAGGGAGGTTGCACTCGTGCTGGCCGTGGGGGGGTGGGGGGGGATCCCTGAGAGCAGACAGGGTGCAGAGGGTATCCCCAACACGGGGAGGTTATCCAGTGCAAAGCTCCCTAGTAGTTTTCAAATCCTAAAACGGCCCTGGGGGTAATTCCTCATAGTCTATCCAACTTGCAAATGAGGAAACTGAAGCTCAGAGACATTCAGTAACTTGTGTGGGGTCACACAGCCTATACATGATAGAGCTAGAGCCTGAGTCTAGAGCTGGGGATCTGGACTGTTAGGGACTCAGGAGGACGGCAGCCTTCCTGCTCGGTGCTGTGTAACCTTAGGACAGTTGTGTAACCCCTCTGAGCCTCATTTTCCCTACCTGTCAGATGCGGAGGACGGAGGAGCTTATGTCATTAGACAAACGGTGGGTGTAAGGGGCTTCGCCATGTCTTACTTTCCCCAGGTTGCCCACACACATGACCACTAACTGGGAGGATTAAACAGTAGAAATTTCCTGTCTCGTAGTTCTGGAAGCCAGAAGTCCGAAATCAAGGTGTCGGCAGGCTGGTTGCTTCTGGAGGCTGGGCTTCTGAGGGTTGCCCACCATTCATGGCGTCCCTTGGCTTGTAGATACGTTACTTGGAACTCTGCCTCGGTCTCCACATCACCTTCATCTCTGTGTGTCTGTGTGTCTGTCTTCCGTTGTCATAGGGAACAGTGTCATTGGATGCAGGTCCCACCCAGTTAATCCAGGATAATCTCATCTCTAGAATATATATATATATATATATATATATATATATATATATATATTTTAACATTTATTTCAAAAAATTTTTTTTTAACATTTATTTATTTTTGAGACAGAGAGAGACAGAGCATGAACGGGGGAGGGACAGAGCGAGAGGGAGACACAGAATCTGAAACAGGCTCCAGGCTCTGAGCTGTCAGCACAGATCTCGACGCGGGGCTTGAACCCACAGACTGTGAGATCATGACCTGAGCCGAAGTCGGCCGCCTAACTGACTGAGCCACCCAGGCGCCCCTATTTTAACATTTATTTATTATTGAGAGAGAGAGAGAGAGAGAGAGAGAGAGAGAGAGAGACAGAGCGTGAGCATGAGAGAGGCAGAGAGAGAGGGAGACACAGAATCCAAAGCAGGCTCCAGGCTCTGAGCTGTCAGCACAGAGCCCGACACAGGACTCAAACTCACGGACTGCGAGATCATGACCTGAGCCGAAGTCAGACGCTTAACTGACTGAGCGACCCAGGTGCCCCTCATCTCCAGATTCTTAAGTTAATTACACCCACAGAGACACCTTTTCCAAATAAACCCACATCCATATGTTACAGGTGGATGTATCTTGCGGGGGACGGGCACCATTCAACCCACTTCAGCCTGTGAAAATGGCTCAGTAACGTTGCTTGTTATTATCATGACCAAGGGCTTCCTGAGAATATCTACAGTAGCTTCCGGAACTGCCCCCCTACCCCTCACCCCCCACTTCCCCTGATGAAAACTCTTGAGTTCTGTTTCTTTTGTCTTTCCGTCTCTGGGTCTCAGGGGCTCAAGAGGCACAGATGTTCTGCTACCTTCAATTAGCCACTGCAAATTACTCCAGTGGTGAGTGAGGGGTGTGGGCAGCTTGTCCCTGGGTGTGAGGGGCTGCCCAACTCGCAGGAAGCCCCCTCCCTTGACCACAAAATGTGGTAGTGGGGACGGTTACCTGGGCATCTGCCTTGGGCTTCCAGGGAGAGTCACGGGCTCAGGGAAGCAGCTCAAGTCAGGAAACAAGGGTCTGGGCCCTAAGGAGGCTGGGCTTCGGGCCGGGAAAGCGGGGGTCTGTCCTCGCTCTGGGGATGTCAGGATCGGAACAAGTGCAGGTGGTGAGTTAAGTCTTTGCATTTCAAAAATAAAAAGCATGCTCAGTATGGAAAATGAGGGAAAGGCAGAATAGAAGGAAGTAGAGAAGGGGATCCCTCAGCATCCGGGGACCACATCCTCACCTTTTGGAGTATTTCCTTCCAGTTTCTTTTTTCCCCTCTATGCACAATTTCAGTTCACAGGGTCGATGCTGTTCATACTGTTTTGCATCTTGCTTTTCCTTGACTTAGTCTTTTTTTTTTTTTTAAAGTTTCTTTATTTTTGAGAGAGAGAGAGAGAGAGAGAGAGAGATGGAGAATCTGAAGCAGGCTCCGCGTCGTCAGCACAGAGCTTGACGCGGGGCTTGGGCTCACAAACCATGAGATCATGCTCTGAGCTGAAGTCGGATGTTTAACTGACCCGCCCAGGTGTCCCTTCCCTCACTTCCTCTTACAGCCCCAAAGTAGTCTCCCACGTAGGGACGAGTTCCTTGCAAATACAATTTTTCACGGCCAGATAGTACGCCGTGGAGGGGCTGCGGCATCATTTCCCCAACCGACCCCCCCTTGCCAGGCATCGCGGCTGTTTCCGGGCTGTGAGTAGCCAAGGAAGCCAGCGGGCTGGGCAGCGGGCAGGCTGGGAACCCCAGGTGTGAGGTCTCAGGTCAGCGGAGCTGTGCTCACCGGCCACCTGTAAGGCCAGGCACCCGGCCCGAGCTGCTGTCCTATTGTCAGACCCGTTCATCTGTGAGCAGCTTTATCTTCATTTCTGACGGATCTGCGCCGGGCCTGGGCCCTGACACTTCCTCTTTATGTCTCTCGCTCTTGGAGCCTCTCTGTCAAGTAGCTAATGAACTGTAAACAGACACTCCGGTGCTCTGGGAGGTGGGGGGGCCCTCGGAGGAGCTCACGGCTCGCAGCTGTACAACGAAGAAGGCTTTGGGGAGGCAGGTAAGGCCCGGCCCTGCATGGGCTCCTCTCGGGGGCTGGACGGCGAGTGCCTCCGCCTGTGCTCTCCCTGCGGCTGGGCCGTGGAGGTGCTCCCCCCCCCCCCCACCCCGCCTGCCCCAGACAGCCTGGGCCCTCAGCTCCTCTCCCTGTTGCTCTGGAAGCCTCAGAGGGTCCCTGCCCCACCACCTTCCTCTCCTTCCCCTCCAGCTCAGCCGTTTGGGAGTTGGTTTCTTGCTTGCCAGGAGAGCTTTTGGAAACCGCCGATCGCCAGGCTCTCCAGGATGGGGACCCAGCGGGTCACGTGGAGCCCCGCTTGATTATCATGTCCCGTTGGGGGGGCGCCTGGGTGGCTCAGTCGGTTGGGCGTCCGAGTTCGGCTCAGGTCATGATCTCGCAGTCCGTGGGTTCGAGCCCCGCGTCGGGCTCTGTGCTCAGAGCCTGGAGCCTGCTTCAGACTCTGTGTCTCCCTCTCTCTCTGACCCTCCCCCGTTCATGCTCTGTCTCTCTCTGTCTCAAAAATAAATAAACGTAAAAAAAAATAATAAAAAAAAAGATTATCATGTCCCTTTGGGAACCGCTGGGTTAGGCTGGGGACACCCCCAAAGCACTGCTCGGCACTGCCTCTCAGGTTGAGCTTGGTACCGCTTGTGAGAGCAAGGAGTCCAGAGGTCACTCCACTCTGGGAGGGATGTGTCCTATAAACTCTGTTTTTAAAATCACTGACCTGATGCAGTTCCTTCACTTTATATCTGAATGGGCTAATGGCAGGGGTGAGAAGGGACTCATTCAAGGTCACTATAGCAGGGCTGAACTAGAGCAAAGCTCGCCCATTCCCTGATTCATGGCCCTGCAGCCCCAGAGGCTCCTGGCCCTACTCTTCTTCCTCAGTTCTCTAGCCCTCGTTTGGCTGTGTTTAAGGATGAGGACAGAGTGGTCCCCCCTGCTCCTGCCTGCCTCTCATACTGTTTAGCTGACTCCTCGGGTCCCCTGCCCATCCGTGGCCAAGCTACTGCCATCCTGCAGTTTCCAAAGGTCGTTGGGTCCTGCTGAGTCCTCTGGCCGCTTCAGTTTCTAGTTGGTTCCACTAGGTGGTTCCACAAGGAGGGGGAAAAAGGCAAATGCCAAATCACCCTGCTGGTGGAGGGAGAAAATGAATAGCAGATCCCTTATCTCTGAGATCCTTTTCACGCTTGAAAATCCCCAATCTTGTCCTAGACCCGCCTTCAGGGACTCAAGACGCGCTCCCCCACCCCGTGCTGGTTTGCCGACACATCAGGTTTGTGGCAAGCACCAGGTCCCTTGGGGGAGGTGGGGACACCGGGGTGGGGGCATGAGGGAGCAGGAGTGCCTTCCCTGGCAAGGGGGGGAATAGCTCTTCTTTTGGCCCATGGGAAGTGCTGGAAGGTGGGGGCTGGGCTCAGAAAGGGGCCCGAGTGCATCATAGAATGTAGGTGCTGTGGGGGATGGGGTGGACTTTGGGCAAATGGGCTGTCAGCTCAGGCCCTGCATGTCCCCTTTGGTCCGGGGCCTCCTCTGAGGCAGGGAGGCATGAAATGGGCCCACTGAAGGAATGGACGGCAGCTGAGAATGCTGAATGCCTGAAATGAAATATGGATGAGCCTTTTCATCCCAGTAAATTGGTGGCCGGGGCTGTGGGCGGTGCTGGCTGGAGGCCATGGGGTTTGTCTAATCTGATAATGGCCATTTTCAGTGACACTCACTCCCTCACCTCTGGTCTCTCGTTTTGTGAATTTCCAGGGGGGAGGAGGGTGGGTAGGGATGGGTGCCTGGAGAGAACTGGTTCTCTGGAGCAGAGGCCCAAGGGGTTGAATAACTTTGGCTCTGAGACAGGGCCGGGTGGGGAGGGCCCTCATGTCAAACCCGGGAAGCTCATTCTGTCCCCATGAGGATGGGGACGGTTCCTGCCCTGGTCGCCTGTATTTCAGTGCCTAGCACAGTGCCTGCGTATAGGCTCCACCAGTATTTCCCAAGTGGATGAATGAATAACCTCTGTACCCAGTCCCTTCAAGAACTTACTCTCTTTACTCTCTGCCAGGTATTGGTAACATGATTTAACGTAATCAATGCTCTCTTTTTATTTTTATTTATTTTTATTTTTTAAAAACTTTTTTAATGGTTATTCATTTTTTTAATTTTTTTAACGTTTATTTATTTTTGAGACAGAGAGAGACAGAGCATGAATGGGGGAGGGGCAGAGAGAGAGGGAGACACAGAATCTGAAACAGGCTCCAGGCTCTGAGCCATCAGCACAGGGCCTGACGCGGGGCTCGAACTCACGGACTGCAAGATCGTGACCTGAGCCAAAGTCGGACGCTTAACCGACTGAGCCACCCAGGTGCCCCTGGTTATTCATTTTTGAAAGACAGAGACAGAGCACAAGCAGGGGTGGGGCGGAGAGAGAGTGGGGGACACAGAATCCGAAGCAGGTTCCAGGCTCCGAGCTGTCAGCACAGAGCCCGATGCTGGGCTCAAACTCACGAACTGCGAGATCATAACCTGAGCCGAAGTTGGACCCTCAACCGACTGAGCCACCCAGGCGCTCTGATGCTCTTTTTTTTAAATTAAAGTTTATTTATTTTCAGAGAGAGAGAGAGAGAGAGCAAGTGAGAGAGATCAGGGGAGGGGCATAGAGAGAGGGAGAGAGGGAATCCCAAGTAGGCTCCACGCTATCAGTGCGGAGCCCCACGTGGGGCTTGAACCCACAAACCGTGAGATCATGACCTGAGCCGAGATCAAGAGTCGGATGCTTAGCCGACCGAGCCACCCAGGAGCCCCTTAACCTATGCTCTTATATCAGCAGACACTCTTATTCATTCAATCCATATTTATTGAGCACCTACTACGTGTGAGACAAAGTGCCTCACACTTTGCCTCACAAAGTGATCGAGAAGCTCACACCTCAGTGCCAAAGGGTCCCTGCTTTCAGGGAATGTTTCAGAGGCAATTTCTTAAACTGAAGAATTAAGCTGAATGGTGGGTGTGTCGGAAGCTGTGGTAGGTGGGTGGCAAGGAGATCTCTTGTTGAGGAAAGGGGAAGGGGGACTTCCAAAGTGCTACCTTGTTTGAGCCTCCCAGCAATCTGGGCCAGGCAGGGCAGGCAGGTGAGGCCCCACCGACTCATTCCAATTTGCACTGGGATTTGGTAGCAGGGCCAGCATCCTGGCGGCGGATTGGGATTCGAAGCATCACCAGGCTGTTTCCCAATGTGCTGTGATTAGTTGGGGCTGAGAGAAGCAAAACTTTCTCCCCATGGCAGCAGCCCCAACTCTGTGATTTGCTGCAGTCCCTGGTGAACCGGAGTTGGAGAGATGTATTATAAATGTTAAGTAGGGAATACTGATGTTCCTGGGACGAAGAGAGATACTAGTCGTGGAGGGTCCTTGTCCCGCTTGCGGGAGTGTGGGAGGACAGAAAGGATTGACCTGGGGGTGGTCCCAGCCTGTCCCTACCCCACACGATAAAGGGGGTTCTGGCATTGTCTACTGGGTTCCTTCCACCCTGTGAGTCCTCCTCCCCACTCCAGGGAAGGCCCTCGTGTTATCAGACCAGCTCTTTGGCTTTTGGGATATGGGATCAGGGAGAATAGGACGGAACAGCTGGAAAATCTGTAGCTCAGGAGGTGGAGTCAGGACCGGGGTATTTGGCAGGAAGGAGTCACCAGGGGAGCCAAATACTGTATGGACGTAGGTGACAGGGATAAGCAAATTGGGAAGTTTCTCCGACCACGTGTCCCCTTCAAAAGGTCTGAGTTATGCAGCTGAAGAATTGAAATGATTTTAAATAACTTTTTGATTGCTGGACTATGTGCCATCATGGCACTGACCATTTGCATTGTGGTTTTAGTAGGGTTACACGTCAGTAAGAACAAGGACAAAAATAGTACCTACCATGTACTGAAGGTTATTATCCAATATGCCCGCATTTCACTTAACAACACTATTCTGCTTTTTTCTCTTTTATATTTTGAGTTTTGACCCCCTCAAGACTGCTTTTTTTTCCCCCTTCTGTGCTGACTAATAGAATTCCAATATTGGATCTTGAAACTGTAAGTCCTTATAGCTGCTGGCGAAAGAGATCTCAGCAAGATAAGATGTAAAAAAAAAAAAAAAAAGTCCCCACTTTCCCTGCAGCTATAGGAAGGCAGATTGTAGTCTGCATGAGAAATCCATCCTTGCAAATGTTACTTCTAACAAAAGAGCTTTATACGGGCACCCTGACTTCAGAGGTGGTTGCTGTCCTCCCTGGTAAACAGTTTTCACTCTTAAAGAAAACCTCCCATAATTCCAATTGATTGTCTTACTTAAAAATTTATCACCCTGGTGATAATATGTAAGCGGATATTTCCGTGTTCTGGAAGGTATTAAATACTTGTGAGCTGTCTTTGTGAAGCCAGAGGAGGGTGATGGGCACTGTCTCTTCTGCATGAATGAGCGTGAACAAACCTGGCCCTGTTGGAATTTGTATTTAAACAAGGAGTTGGAGAGGCCTTGTGTCATTTCAATTAATAGGAGCAAGGTGCAGTGTCCTCTACCTGGGTTGTCTTGTTTAATCCTCCCAGCAACCCCACAAGATGGGAGCTTCTGTCATCTCTCTTTTACAGACAAGACAATGAGACACAGTGAGACTGACTAATGTGCTGGGGGACACACAGCGGGCAGGCAGCAGAGCCAGGAGTTAGAGCCAGGCTGGCTTGGAGATCACACTCTCAGCCTGGATGCTGTGTACCTGAGGGAAGGGGGTTTCATTTCTTCCTGTGGGTTGATGACTCTGGCAAGTAGTGGATGACGAAACTGGGACTGGTTGAGAATCCACGTGTTCAGAAAAGAGGAGAGTAGAACCTCAGAATCAGGGCAGTTTCACAGCACCTGGAAGGAATAAACACAGAAAAGAAAGAAAAGGAGGAGAATTGAGAGATTGTTCCAGAGTCAGAATCCAGGAGGCTGTAGTGAGAGCAGGGGGGGTGGGAAGAGCCCAGGAATGGGCTGGAGGGGCTTGGAGAATGACTGGCCTGGGTTTGGCGGGTAAAAGGGACAGGGACCTCAAGGTCTATGTCACTGACATAATACAACTCGGGGCAGGGCACCATTTATAAGGAAAAAGAGGTGAGTGGTAAACCCTGGAATTGAACAACTGAGAGACCCCGCCTGGGGACACTTTGCTTAGAGGAGCAGCCAGCTCACCGCAAAGAAGAGGAGGAAATACACAGAAGAGCTTACTATGTGCTTTAACACTCTGCCCAAGCTAACTGGGCACTGTGAGGCCCAACACGGGAACAGACCCACGTGTACATTGTCTTTATCATACAATCATTCCTGCCAGCGGTGAAAGTTGGTACGTTCAGAAGTGGTGGGCCCCATAGGCAATTCTTCAGGGGTTAGATATAGTGCCTGTTTGTCTCATGTGCTTATCTGTCTGCCTTCTAATTCCTATGGGAAACAATCTCTCTAACACCACACACACACACACACACACACACACACACACACATGCACAAAGTTCCAGTTATCTTTTGTCGCATAACCTATTACACCTAGACTTTGTGGCTTAAAACAACCATTTTATTATGATCACAGATTCTGTGGGTTAGGAGTTGGGAAAGGACATAGCAGGGATGCGTTGTCTTTGTTTAGAGGGTGTCTGGGGGCTTTACCAAGGAGGACTCGCTATTGGGGAGGAATCATCCTGATGCAATGTCACTCACATGTCTGGTAGTGATGTTGGTTGTCCACTTTAACCTCCACTGGGGCTGTTCTAACTGAACACCCACCCTTGGCCTTTCTACATGCCCTGGGCTTCCCACAACTTGGTGGCCTTGAACTTCTTAAATGGGGGCCCAGAGCTTCAGAGGTGAGTGTCTCAAAAGACAAAAAAATAGAAGCTGCCAGTTTCCTTTCTCTTTTTATTTTTTTAAATGTTCATTTATTTTTGAGGGAGAGAGAGAGAGAGAGACAGTATGAGCGGGGAGGAACAGAGTGAGAGAGAGAGAGAGAGAGAGAGAGAGAGACAGAATCTAAAGCGGCTCCAGGCTCTGAGCTGTCAGCACAGAGCCCGATGCAGGGCTTGAACTCATGGACTGTGGGATCATGACCTGAGCCGAAGTCAGATGTTTAACCGACTGAGCCACCCAGGCACCCCAAAGTTGCCAGTTTCTAAGGGCTGGACCTGGAAAAAGAGAAAGAATTACTTTTACCATATTCTAGTGCTCTAAGCAGCCACAAAGTCTGCCCAGATTCAAGGGGAAGGGACCAACGTGACCATGAGATGAGTGTCAGTGTTACGTCGTAAAAGAACATGGGAGATACTGGGGGGGCCACGAATGGAAAAATACAATATACATATACTTAGTCTTGGTGTGTTCGTCAATAATGGTGTTCTTCTTGTCTGGGAGTATGAAATCTCGGGCCTGTGATGACCCTCTTGGCCTACTGGTTGGGGCAGGCCCACCTGCAGAATGACTCCAAGCAGGCATAGGCAGAGCTGAGAGTTGGAAAGAGACAGAGTTCTAACAAATTGCTTAAGCCTCTGGGTAGAGCCATGCCCCCAGCCAGCTCTTGTCTAGGATTTTCATGTTTCTGGCACAACTGAAAGAATTCTTAACAATAAAGCGAGGGAGAGAGGGATGGTTGTACCACAAAAGTAGTAAAAGGGCCAAGATTTTGAGCCCCAAGTCTCATTCTGTGGGGGAGAAACTTCTTCTAGATGGAGGCAGAACATCTCCCAGGGGAGAGATAGTGGGAGACTGCTTTGGGGAGGTTCCACCTCTCACGGAGTATTATCACCTCCATTCCTTCCTTTCCTCTCACCACGGCCCTAAAGAAGCCAAGAATCACGGAGATGATCTAGAAGTTGGGCAATTAAAGGTAGCTGTTTTCCATTCCTGTGATATTGAGCAAGTCACTTAAATCTCTCTTAGCTTCAGTCTTCTCCTCTAAAATGTGGAGATTATGGGGTAATGTGAGGATTAAATGAGATGATACTCAGGAAATCCTGAGCACAGTGCTGGGTACACTGTAAGCTCTTGATGACTAGAAACTATTACATGAGCTCTTTGGGTAGTCAAGATTCTTCTGATGTTAACACAAAGATGGAGGTCTTCGCATCTCTGAAATAGCCTCAGGTCTGCCCAGCCTTCTCTCAGTGCAGCCTGTGGAACTATTAGAAATGACAGGAGGCTCTCTTGCAGATTTATATGTATGGGTGAGCGGTAATTTCCATAACAAACACAACCACACACAGGCGGGGCACAGATACCTCCAAGGCCCAGGAGCTGCAAAGGGAACACCTACTAAATCAGGACTGGTGAATAAAGCCCAGGGTGTCTTCCTCCCCTTCCCCATGCTAATGAGCTGGTATATTCCAAATTATGAGCCCAGTGGAAGGGCCTGGCCATGATGGGATTTGCCAGTAGCCTTGAAACTGAAATAGCCATACATACCCACCAGAGGCTGCATGGAGTACAGGCATCTTCGTAGTACCAGCATACCTCCTGATGATGACCAGAGAGGTTGCAGAAGAGCCAGAGCCCAGCAGGGGCTTGAATGGGCTGGGAGAAGGGGAAGGGGATGTCTGGAGTGAGTTGAGGAAGGCTGTGCAGAACGCACTGCTGTGAGTTCCTTCTGGAAGAGTTAGGATTTATCTGAGTGAGTTGTAATTGCATCTATGTCCTCTCTCATTCAGTTGGTAGATATGTGAATGGTCCTTGTGATCTTGAGGCCTCGGTTTTCCCATCCTGAAAAGTGGGCACAATGATATATACTTTCCATACCTTTGGGGGGGTATTTGGGGAGTACAAGAGGAGATACAAAAGAATGTGGGAAATTGAGGTCCTAGGGCCATTGCAGATTTAGAGACTTCTTGAGCTAGAAAATCATGAGGTTCAGATAAACCCCTTCATTTTGCATTTGAGAAAAACAAGCCCCAGGGAAAGGAAAGGATTCGTCTGACATCTTCAAGTGAATTAGTGAATGAGATGAGACCAAGTGTCAGAGACCCTGACACTAAGCCATGTGATCTTTGTTTTTCCTCTCCTTGCTCAGTTTGCTCCCTTCCTGGTGGTCATATTGGATTCCAATTCCCATATTGGATACTTATGGCTGCTGAACCTAGTTGGATAGAGCATGGACTCACATATTATGCATTTGTGGTCTCCCTAGGTCCTGTGGATGGTCTGGGAAGTGATATCACTGTTACATTAATGCTTTAAATATCATATACATTCATGCTTTTGTTCACTGCATGATAGATAGTGTATAGTCTCCTCCATTGACATCCCATCAGCATGAGCCTACAATTCCCACTGACTTGGTAAAGCTTATTTCTCAGATGATGAGCCATGAGGAGTGGATTCAGTGCTCTGCACATCCTTTCTCCCCAAGCAGTAACCCATGAATTGAGAGAGTGAGAAAAACTGGTGTAAAAGAGGTAATAGATTCTATTTCTAGATGAGACAGGTGGCTCTGAAGCCACCACTTATTCATTCTTTCAATTGAATGAGCCATAATATGTGACCATGTGCATGTTCTCTCATAATATCTCACAATAACCAGTGTGTGGCACTGATTATAAGAGGAACTGGAGAACGGGAACATGGATGACTCAGACAAGTGCATCCTTAATTTTGGAGACAAAATTGCAAACGGTGGGAGGTGAGAAGGGTTATCATAACCATTGTCTCTCAGTGGACCTTTGCAACAGTCCAACTTGGTCTGCTAGCTTCCTCTCCCACTTCCCCAGTCCACTCTCCCCATAGGGGCTAAAAAGCAGGTTGTTTTAAACATAAATCGGATCACTCCCATGCTTAGAATCCAAATGTCTTATATGACCCACAAGACCCACGTGGACCAGTTCCTTCCTATTTCTCCAACCTTATTCCTCCAGGTCTTCCCCTCGTGCACTGCACTCCATCCGCATTGGGCTCCTTTCCACACTCTGAACATGCCACATTTGTTTCCACCTGAGCACCATTGCAGTTGTGGCACCCTTTTCTTGGATTGCATTTCTGCTAGCTCTTCATAAGTCTGACTCCTTTTCATTGTTCAAAACTCAACTCATTCATCATCTCTTCGGAGCAGCCTTCCTTGACTATCCTAGCCAGAGTAATTCTCACCCTGTCACCATAGCCCATTTCTCTGCTTATTTTCTTCATAGAACTTACAACGAACTGAAATTATCCTAGTTACTGATATATTTATGTAATTTTTGTCTTTTCCTCCCACTAGCCTGTACACTCCGTAAGAGCAGGGGAATTTCTTTGGCTCATCACTATATGTCCAGTGCTTAGCACAAAGCCTGGCACACAGCAGGCTTTCAATAGTCAAGGAAAGATTTCTAAATAATAACCTCACTTTTCACTCTCTCAGAGAGGAGGTATTCTTGCATGTAGGTTTCAGAGGGAAAATAAGTTTGGTCCCAGGGGTTCTGCTCTTCTACCCATGTACTCCACTGACAACTTTAAAATATGAGAAACTCCATTTACCTGGGCATTCCCTGAAGTGCAGGTCCCTTGGGAAACACGTGGATTGGAGGAAGGAGGTGGAGGTGGAAGGGAGGTAAATGTTGGGTGTTTTCCAAACCAATCTTCTTATCACACATACATTTTTAATGCTGTCAGAATTTAATTTGTTATACAAAGCTGGAAGCAGTCGCGTTGTGTGTAAATAGCAAACTGTGGGAAGATTGCTCTCTGCAAATACGTTTTGCCAGCCCAGTCTATTTCCATACCCATTAAATGCACGCGCCGCTGTCCCTGGTGCTGAAATAAGAGAACCAGCTGGGCACCAGGGCTTAGCGACGGTCCTTTCCCTGTCCAAGGTGCTGAAACAACCTCTGGGAGCTACCCCTGGCGTCTGGTCACCAAGCATAGCTGGATCACTGCAATGATAGCTGTTGGAAATCACAAGGCTGGACTATAATTCAATTCTAATTTAGTATGTCTTGAAATTAATCCAGGAGCTTCTGCGACAGCCATCCTATTCTGCTCTAGGGAGAGTGGCAGGGCTATGGGATGATGAGACCTTTTGGCAGCTCCAAGGGGCATGTCCAGCCTCAGGCGTTGTGCACCACATCAATAATGCCATGAGGAAGGACAGAGGTGTCACAGATTGTAGTTCACAGTCTCCACTCGCCATGATACCTGTCAGTCCAGCCTTACACTACGTGGTCTGTAGTGATGTCTCTGCTGGAAGATCCCATAGCTCATTATCCTCATCTGCACAATGAACAACTATGTTTCCATTTCCCTCAAGATGGAAAATAAAGAACAAAGGTTTGTAATTTTATAGCCCTTGACAAGTGAATGACAGGTGATGATTTAAATTTTGGACTGAGGGAGTGGAGTGACCATTTGAAAACATTTATTAATCATTTTGAGGAATAACTTGTATAAAGTACACAAATCTTAAGTATACAGCTTAAAAGTGTGCACGTGTGTATAACCACTTATCCAGATAAAATGCATAACATTTTCAGCACCACTTTCTTGTGATGCCTCCCACCAAGGGTAACTCCTTTTCTGACATCTGTCACCAAAGATTAGTTTTTCTTGTCCTTGAACTTCATATAAATGTATTCACTCTTCTATATCTGACTTCTTTCATTCAACATCATGTTTTGAGATTCATCCATGTCATTGCATATCAGTAGTTCATTCTTTTTTTATTTCTGTATAATACTCTTTTGTGTGAATAAACCACAGTCTATTGATCCATTCTACCATTGAGGGACATTTGAGTTGTTTCCAATTTGAGGCTGTTATGAATAAATCTGTGAACATTCTTGTGCATGCCTTTTGATGGACAAAGCACTCATTTATGTTGGGTACATACCCAGGAGTGAAATTGCTGATTATATGTATATTTGTATCAATTTACAGTCATTTTTTAAAAAAAGATGAATTTCTCCTTTGTGATTTTGCCTTTCTTCATTCTTTTGGTCAACAGAGAAGATGTTCTAGGAAAAACTCTGTTTAAATAATGTGGCTTTAGATTTTTCTGGGACATTTTATTGATTAATATTGATTAGTCAACTATTCCCTACTAATCTTTTCCTAGAAACCAGAGACATTCTTCCCTGAGACCTTTCTTCTCTTTGGTTATCACCATGACTGACCCCTGTAATGGAATGTGAATGAGATGATGCAGAGCTTATAATAAATAATCTTCTCCTTCCTCTGCATCAAGGTACAACATGTCTGAGAGAAGAATCTGGCCAAGAAGAGCTAGGAGCATCATATTTACCTCCCCCCACCTCCCCGCCAGTGCAATGAAAGAATTTTGGGAGCTCCACACACTCAAAGGTCAATTAAAAATCTGCAAGGAGTTTTATGCTCCAAGAACGGAATGGGGATGGGTAGCAGGGAAAATAACAAGGTCCTTATCCTTTGTTCTTCTCCATTCTTGTCTTCTGTCCAGATTTTATGAGATTTGGGAGCATTATATTCACTGCTAGTATACAATGTTTAGATAATTTTAGGGTTCAAATTTGGACTATATTATAGACAGCTCAACAATATCAAGGGCACACATGGAGTATTTTACAGATTTTCCTAAACATTGATCCATTCATTAGGAGACCAAATGCCCAGTCTGCCTCACCTCCCTGGCTGTTCTCCCTGGCCTTGAGGTCACGAGATTTTCCATTACACATTTACTCCTCTGTAAAATTTCTCTCTCTCTCTGTTGCTCTATGCTCTTTAAAAAAAAAAAAAACACTAGGTCTGTCATTCTCCTCACTTCTTTCCTCTGGACTTCTCATTTTCCCTCTCTGCTTCCCTTCCCACTTCCTTCTGTCAGGCATACCCTTTGGACAAAAGATCTCTGGGCTCAGAGCAGCCAAAATGACTGACGAAGAATAAAATGAGACCCTGATGTTCTCTTGAGATGGAGATAAAGTTCTTACAGCCCCTTTGGAGGTAGCAGTAGAGACGGATAATGGTTTGTGCTTTATGAAATGGAAGCAATCAGAACTATGTCAACAAGAACCAAAGACCTTCCATCCTGCCTTTCTGAGTTGGGGTTAGAGAAGCTCTTGGCTGAGCTGAGGGTTAAAGGACTTGAAACTTAGGATAAGGAAGGAAAGTAGAACACACTTGTGGTATACCTTGGCTTGGATCCCTTTGGCCTAGGGAGTTGGGGGTCAGGAAGTCATGGTGGGACAAGAGAGGGTGCAGTGTTCACCCTGGGGCCCTGGGTATCTTGGAGGGTCACACATATCTTTGACATGCCTTTAGGGAGTCCCTGTAGGACTGGAATTGAGGGCTCTGCCTGCCTCAAGGTTATTTAACTTCCTCATCAGCCATCAAGGCTACCTGCAGGTTATACAAAAAGTGAT
Source organism: Felis catus (assembly GCF_018350175.1). NCBI lineage: Eukaryota > Metazoa > Chordata > Mammalia > Carnivora > Felidae > Felis > Felis catus. The sequence goes on along the minus strand of NC_058375.1, from coordinate 8,398,692 downwards.
CTCCAAATCTGCCATAGCTGCAGGATTCCCCCCTGGCCCACCCCACCTCTCTGGCCTGAAGATGGTCACTGTCAGCACTTTCCCTCTCTATGTAGATCAATAGGGCCCTTGGATATGACCTCAAGTTCAATTATGGCTTCAATTATGGAATAAAGAGGCCGTTATTGCACACCTACCTCTTATTAAAAACACTGCACTGGGGGGATGGCAGAGACTGGACCTGGGGGGAGTCATTAGCCCACTAATTTGAAATCAATTTAAAGTGTATTTGCTTAATGGTATAAGCATAGTGAATTATCTATAAATTGTTAATTTAGTGGAATGTCACACCAGATTTTCGTTTTATAAATTGCATTTTGGGGTTGGCAAGTGTATATGTCCTTTCTCTCCCCTCCACCCTTGCTTTCTCTCTTCTTTCTAAAACAAAGCTTGATAATCTGTCTTCTGGGATTCAACCCATAACAGGAGGGTTGAACACAATTCAGGCCATAATAGGAGGCCTTGTGCACTCCTGCTCATTCTTCAGGAACCATGACGCTGCCTTGTGAACAAGCCTGGTGAGTGACATATGGCCCTGTGACCCTTGTTCCCCCAGCTTGACAGCTAGCCAAGCCCCCAAAGCAAAACCACTCAGTTAACCCACAGCTGACTGCAGACGCATGAGACAGTCTCTAGCATCAGAAGAACCACCCAGATTATCCCAGCGTAATTTAATCATGAATCATGAGCTAAGTAAGTGGCTATTGTTTTAAGCCACTAGTTTTTGAAGCGTTTTGTGAGGTGGCAATGGATAATTGGTATATTGAGACTCAGAGAGATCATGTGGCTTTCACAAGGTTGCACAGCTATAGGTGGAACCCATGCAGCCTGATGGTCTGATTATCACATGATGGGGAAAGGACCTGCCCCAAGGTATCAGATGTCCCAAAGTCCCCCTGGGTCAAGGGCCCTAGAGTCCCTTAGTGGGACCTCTGGAGTTCAGTGATTCAGGGGACAAAGATGGGAGGAGTCTTGCCTCAGCTCCGCCATTTGCTGTGAGATCTTGAGAGAAATCACTTCATCTTCCTGAGCCTCAATTTTCTCCTCTGTAAAATGGGGTGCTAATAGGCCTGCTTTGCAAAGTTGTGTGAAACTGGCGAGACAGCTTCTTATGGGTTGCATAGTGTTATACGCATTTTAGGGTGTCTCTATTTTTATTATAATAATGTCTTCTATGCTCTCTGTTCCCTTTGGTGCTACCTGCACCAGTGAGCCACACCGTCACTGCTCAGGGTGGAGGCAGTTGCATGCAGTAGAAACTGACGTTGGAGTCAGCCAGCCTGGGTTAGAATCCCACCACTAGGTGAAGATAGGTGACTCACTTTCTTCTCTGAAAAACGGGGATACAATCTTCCTTTCAGGGAGGGTAGTAGGAATGACATGATTTCAAGGCATGTGTAAGGGACTCAGTTATATCTCAGCTTCCCTCCACCCCTCCCTGTAGAATTCTGCCTGTTCTCACCAAGGGAAGGCAGATCTGCCCTGAAGGCACTCTGGCAGGCAGAGTGGAGTGACTGTTGCGGCACAGTCTGGTCAGAAGCCCTTCTCCTCTCCCCACACAAGCCAGATAAGTACAAGCAGCATCTCTGTCAGGTAGGCTTGTGCAGAACAAGTCCCTTTGACAAGAGGTGGGGGAGGAGGCTGAAGGCAAGGAAGGATGCAGGGTTTCTGGAGAGTAGAAGGCACCTGTTAATTCATCCCCCTGTAGAGAAGCAAAGCAGGGGCATCCTTCTGCCCCAGTTCTGATGAAATAGTTCCCATTTTACAAGTAGGCAGATGGAGGTTTGAAAGGGACATGAAATTCATTCAGTCAGCAAATATGTATAATGAATATACTCTATGCCAGGAACTGGGGATATTCAGTCTTTTGCCTTCATGGAATATGCCCTCGTGGGGAGAGAGAGACAAGTAGAAGGTCACTAAAAATACGGGGCACAAGAAATACAAAGGGCTGTGGGGTCACATCCCAGTACAGCCAACTCAGACATGGGGCAGTAGTGAAGCTGAATCCCAAAGGGTAGGAAAGAGCTATCAAAGTGCAGTAGGGAGAGGAGTGTTCCAGGCAGGGAGAACAGCCCACAGTGGAGGCTGGAGTCGAGTCAGAGCACTACATGCATCAGGACTGAAATAAATTTGGTTCAACTGAGGCCCAAGGCACAAAGTGGAGTCAGTAGTGTGAGATAAAAATGGGGAAGTTGTCAATGAGACCCTAAAAGAATTCGAAGACTACATGAAGGACCTTCAACTTTATTCTGGAAGTAATGGCCAATGCTTCAGTCAGCTATTGCTGCAATAATGCTGCAAAACAAATCTCTCCAAACCCAGTGGTATAAAACAACAATCACTTACAGTGTCAGCTGAGAGTCAGGTGATCTATGCTAGGACTAGCTTTGCTTGACTCTAGACTACAGCTTGGATCCAGTCTGTTCCACATATCTCTCAGCCTCCTAGAACAGGTGGGCTCCCTGGGACACATCTTTCTCTTGGAGAAGCAGAAGCTCAGAGGGCAAGTCCCCTCAGACAGACATATTTCAAGCCTTTGCTTGCTTCACGCCTGCCAGCATCCCAGTAGACAATGCAAAGTCATATGGCCAGACCCAGCATCAATGGGACAGGAAAAAACATTCCACTCACAGTTGGAGAAAAACTAATTGGGAAGCAAATAGTCCCTATTTATTGAACAGCTTTGCAACTTTAAGCACATAAATGCTACCCTGAGTTGGGAGAAATCTGTTATACAACAATGATGATGGTAGTGATGATGGTTTAGCAGATATCACTATGGCCAAGTCCTTGGCATTATATTATCTCATTTAAAATACAACAAGCATGCACCATGGACTATTCTATTTAATGGATGAGCAAACAGGTTAAGATAGAGCAAGTGACTTGCTCAAATTCACACAGCTAATGGAGGCAGAATGAGGACACAAAACCCGATTTCTAGGACTGCACACCAGCCCAGACACATAGCCTGGCCCCGGCCTTTTTCTATCACCCTGTGCCCCTACCAAGCATCCCCTCTGCCTTCCCAGCTACAAGGGGGAGAGGAAGAGGCATCAGGCAATGCCACACTCCTGGTCACTCCAAAGCCCCTGATTAAATTCTTTGGCTCCAGAGCAGGTGGTTGTCCCATGTTTCTGCTTAGAGAAGGAGGCAGGGAGGCTGCCATTGGCCCCACCAGCTCCTGGCAGTGCCTGGGTTCAGAGCACTTCAGCTGATGTTTGTAGATGCTTTTTCTGGGTGGAGGGTGCTCCCCTCCCTCCTTCCTCACTGTTCACCCTGCCTCACTACACCCTCCTCCAGTCTACCCTCTGCCCTGCAGCCAGAGTGAGCTCTCTAAGGAGTAGATGAAAGCCACATTTCTCCTCTGCTTAAAAAAACAATCATCCAGGTACTACATTCCTGCAGTCAAAAAAAAAAATCCAAGAATGTGAAAAGATTTATTAAAAAAAGTCTTCCTCCAGTGATTGTCTGCCATCTGCCTGGTACCCTCCCCCTCCCCCCACCCCGCCATGCCCACAGGTAACCAGTGTTTTAGCTTTTCTTGTTTCCTTCAGCGTTTCTTTATGCATATACAAGTGAAAATGAGTATATATCCTCTCACCTACCTATTTTTTTAAACACATAAGCTAGCACATTTTACACACTGTTTTGCCACGTTGCCCGATTTGATGTAGCTTGGTGATGTTTCGCCTGTTGGCACTTAGCTTCCTTGTTCTTTCTTTATAGCTATAGAGTATTCTATTGTCTGAAGGGACTAATTTATTTCATTGGTCCCTGTGTTGATGGACATTTAGGAGCCCCCAGTCCTTTGCTATACCAGACAAGGCTTCAGTGATTAACGTCTATACTTGACCAGTGTATGTTTATCTGCAGGCTAAATTCTCAGAAGTGGGTTCGCTTAGTCAAAAGGACCATGCAGTTGTGATTTTGAGTGTTACCGCCAAATTATCCTCCATTTTGAGTTGTTTCTACTCTTACCAACAATGCATAAGAGAGCCTGTTTCCCCAAACCTTGCCAACAGCGTGTGTTATCAAACATTAAGATTTTTACCAATTGGACAAGCCTATAATGGTCTCCTGCTTTAAAGAACCCTTCATTATATCCCCATTCCCCTGAGATAGAGTCCAGCTTCCTTGGGCAGTCATAGGAGTGGGCACAGCTTTTTCCTTTTTAAGAGTACTTTGTCAGCCAGGAAGGTAGATGTGGACATGACTCATAGTAACATGGAACATGGTGTTCCAGCAAAGAGCCATGCAAGAGAAGTGGAAGCCTTCATGGAGAAGATGGCATCTGAGCTGAGCCTTGAGGGACAGGCCAGAGTTTGACAGGTGTTAATGGGGGAAAAGTGAGGGGGACATGTACGTATAGTCCAGAATGGAGATGGGGAATGTCTGGGGCAGATGAAGAGTCTAGGATGGCTGGAGGACCTTGAAGGAGGTGAGCTTGAAGGGAGGCTTAAGGCCAGGTCATTATGGGCCTTGAATGTTATGTGCAAGAGTTAGGGCTTAAGCCTGTAAATATTAGAAACTCTTGAAGCCTTTGGTGGGGGCTATTTAGTTAGGACTCTTGATTTAAAGTGAAAGAGAACCTTACTCAAAGTGGCTTAAGGAAAAGGGGATTTATTGGCTTAAGAAAGAAATCTAGGCATGTCTAGCTTCAGGCATGGCTGGATCCAGAGGTTTAAGTAATGTGATCAGAAATTTGACTTTTACCCTTAGCTCTGCTTTCCTCTGATCTAGCCTCATTTCGAGGCAGGCTCTGGGCTCCTCCCACAACTTGGGAATATCAGTCAAAAGACAGTATATCTTTCCCATGATTCCAGCAAGTCCCCAGGAAGACACTCAATGGACCGCCTTGGGTCAGGTGCCCATCCCTCCACCAATCACTTTGGTCAGGAGATGGAATGTGCTTATTGTCCGGGCTTGGGTTACATACCCACTCACCTGGTGGAGGGGTGGGGGTAATGTAAGGGGGTAATTGGGGGAGCGTGTGTGTATGGAGGAGGGTGGCCTCAGCCTCACCTGCACCACACGTCCGGGATGCGGGAAGATCCTCAAAGAAAAATCAAGGTGCAGTGACCAGAGAGGGAAGAATGGGCTTGTATGGGAGACAGATTACAGGTGGGGAAGCCAAGAAGGAGACAGTAAAGTTTAGGAAGAGGGTGGGGGAAAGGAAGAGGCTCCCTTTGAGCCCCCTGTTGGGGGTGTGGTGGTGGTGGGGGGGCCCGAGCACCTCTTTGTGGCTGGGAAGCACACTCTGCCATCTGCTGCAACCTGGTCTCGGGATGCAGACCTAGTCTCTAAGGCAAATCCAGGCAGCCTTGGAGGGTGGGGCTGGTCAAAGACATCAAGCCCCATGCCAGCCTGAGCCCCTCAGGCACAGTGTGGTGTGGAAGAGGGAGGCTGGGCTCGTATTATTTCACGTCCACTGGGAGTGGTTGGCATTTCACAGGACTCCGCAGAGCCTTGAATGCCAAAGGCAATGGTATTTAGCCTGCTGGAGTGCGTGTGACCACCGCTCCGAACTCCTCTAGAGGCAAAGGAGACTTGGTTCTTCCTGAGCAACTTTCTGCAGGAACTGAGGCTGGCCTGCGAGGCCTGTGCAGAGGGCCACTCCGCGTGCTTCGCTCAGCTCCCTTTGATTCACCTGGTGGGTTGTGCGTGTCACTCTGAGCCAGATGTTCTCTCCTGGGCCGCGTGTTACCTCTTTCCATGTCTGCTGCCCCCAAAGCCTCCAGCCTTGCCCCCTTGAAGATCCAATGAATCCCTTCTTTTATGCCTAACATCAGCCTGCAGTAGGCTGTCCTTTGGCTCAAGAAGGCCTGTGTCTGGTGGGATCAACTCCCCAGAGGCAAGAAAACTGGTCCTCAGTCCCAGTCCCAGTCCCAGTCCCAGTCCCAGTCCCAGAAAGGGCCCTTTCTCCTCACTCTTCTTCCTCACTGCTGTCTGTTTGTGGTTATGTGTTTGAGGGTTTTTTTTTTTTAATGTTTTATTTATCGTTTGAGAGAGCGTAAGTGAAAGAGGGGCAGAGAGAGAGAGAGAGAGAGAGAGAGAAGGGGACAGAGGATCTGAAGTGGGCTCTGTGCTAACAAGCTGACAGCAGTGAGCCCAACATGGGGCTGGAACTCACAAACTGTAAGATCGTGACCTGAGCCGAAGTTGGACACTCAACTGACTGAGCCACCTAGGCACCCCGAGGGGTTCTTTTGTTAATTTTCCCCACCTCCACAGTAAGGTCCAGGAGGTCAGGGTCTGGGTCTGTGTTTGCGTTACCTTGTATCACTGAGGCCTGGAATGGTGCCTGGCACACAGTAGGTGCTCGGCAAGGAAGTTGTTGGACAAATGAACACACAGCTCCAATGGGTATTCTTCTGCCTGTCAGATGTGAACAATGATGGGAACAAGAGAGACTTGGGATGGCCACCGATGGTGGACGAAGAGGACAGCTGGACTTCAGGAGACTCAAATTCTGCCAGCATAGCAGTGGAAGGATTCGGAGCTCTGGACATCGTTTTGTCCCCTGCCCCATTTCCCAGGGGATTATATCAATGCTCAGTGGTTTGTTCAAGGTCACCCAGGCAGGGCTGGAACTAAGACTCGGACACTGGACTCTCAACTCTAGACCTGGTGTTCCTTTTTCTGAGAGTAGCATGCAGGCGGGGGACAGCAACTGAGGGACATTTGTCAGCTGGCCCTCGGGTCAAAGGTGGTGCACGCTGAGAGGCTGAAGGGGACAGAGAACATATAGTCAGGAGCCAACAGCCCTGGGTGGGAAGCCCAGCTCTGTCTCTCACAAGCTGTGTGATCTCAGCCCAGTTACTTTTTGTCTCTGAGCTTCAATTTCCTTCAGCAGTGAAAGAGAACAAAAACATTCCCTTCTGAAGCTGTGAGAATTCCCAAGAATGCATGGATAGGACCTGGGACGCAGTCGGCACTCCAAAAAAAGCTGGTTCTCATTAATAAGTATCTCCTGGCCTCCAAAGGAAGGAGGGAGAGAAGCTGGGGCTCAGGGAACTTTTGCAGGTGACAAGGGTCTCTCTCTGCCGGGCTCCCCTGGTGTCCCGTGGCCCTCCTTGGCCTGCTGAATGCCTGCACATCTTCACAGACCCCAGAATAACTGCTGTGCCCGAGCTAATGAAGGGCATCTCATTAATGCTCAGCAAAAGCTCATTAAAACCGTGAGCTGTGCATCAGTAGCAAAGGAAGGTCAAGGTTCTTTTCATGGGAGTTAGTGCCTCTGGGACTCTGCGTGCAAATATTCACAAACAAGTTAAAGGGCGATTTACTTGTAGACAAGTAGACAGTCAGGTGCGTGGGCCCAAATAGTCACCCACATCCTTCCCTCAGCCTTGCCTCGGCCCCCGCCCCAGGTGAGGAGAGCATTCCTGGCCGGGAGCTGGACAGAGCGGTCACCACACAGGGCCTGAGGGACCAGGACAGGTCAGCTTTGATGAGGAAATAAAGATCCGAAGTTGAGAATGCCACCCACAGAGGGGAAGCCTGGAAGGGAGGTGGGGTGGGGGGCGTGGCGGGAGAAGCCTGGTGCTACTGGAAACTGCCCTCCCCTCTGCGTCCCAGGTGTTCATCTGTGAGACGGGAGCCGAACTCACTGGAGAGCTAGAGGGGTCCCCAGAATAGTGCCCAGGCAGGGCAGCCCTAGTCAACTGCGGGGAGGTGACAGCGACACCAAGGCCTGGCTGCCTGCTCAACACCCCCACAACACTGAAGAAAACAGAGGCCAAGGGGAAGGAGGAGGAGCTGTTTCTTAAAAGGAAATGGGCTAAGAGAGGGTTTCTTTACAAATGGGCATTATTTGGACTGCATGCAAATGATATGCAAATGACTTTGCCTCCGCTTTAAAACTACGTTATTGGAGAGGCTATTAGACAGACGGGGCAGTCCTTTCTCAGAGCACCTTCCGGGCTGTCTTGTTGACTTGCCTCCCGGTCACCCCCTCCCGCCTGGGCTTCACCCAGAAGCTTGCCTGCTCCTCCCACAGTGCTGATCACTGGAAGGGGCACAACCCCGGAAGGGTCCTCCACGCTGCAGAGCCCTGGGTTCACCGGCCTGGCCTGAATCCCTGAGCAGCCCCTTCAGGGCTGTGTGGTCCCAAGCACGACCTGCCCCTGAGAGACAGTGCTCTTTGCTGGCCCTCCAAGGGCTCAGGTTTCACATAAGGCTGACGAGAGAGTGCTTAAGTGTGAAGTATGGTGCACATTCAACGGTTTCCATCTCAGATTTTCTAACCATAGGCCTCTCGCTCGATGTGACCACCAACCTTGAATGTCCCCATCATCAGGCTTTGTTATAATTCTCCCACAGGCAGTATGCCCTTACTGGCCGAGCATACATCCTGAGGCAAGCTGGCTGGGGGTAAAGTCTGGCTCCACCTTAACTAGCTATGTGACCTAGCCAAGTCCATCTCTTAGAGCCTTGGTTTCCCCGTGTGCAAAATGGGTATGCTAGCACCCACTCTGTAAGGTTAATGAAGGATCTATGCAGGCTGAGCCCTGTTCTGGGTTGAAATGTCCTCCTGAAAGACGCACTGAAATTCTAACCCTGGCACCTACACATGTGAGCTTACTTGGAAATAGGGTCCTCGCAGATGATAAAGTCGAGTCATTAAGACAGACCCTCATCCGATACCACTGGCGTCCTTAGAAAGGGAAAATGACGTCAACATCACAGAGAAAAGACGAGCACGAGAAGGTGAAGGCAGAGATTGGAGTGATGTGTCCAGAAGCCGAGGACCACCAAGGACTGCCAGCAACCAACAGGAGGCAGCAGAAAGGCCCAGAACAAATTCTCCCTTGGAACCTCCAGGAGGAACCACCCTGCCGACACCTTGGTTTTGGACTTCCAGCCTCCAGAACCGTGAGAGAATAAGCTTCTGTTGTCTAAGTGCCGCCCCCGCCCCCCACCCCAGTCGGTGGCATTTTGTTATGGCAGCCCCAGCAGATTAACACAAATCCCCAGAAGGACGTCCGGCACGGTAACTGGTACCATTAACTGCTCGGTGTCTGTCTTCACCATAGATGGGGGGGGGGGGGAGGGCAGCAGTCCAAAAGTCTGCTGTTGCCGGCACAAATACCGAGTCCCTGCTTGGTTCCAGGCGGGCACTAAGTGGGAACATGGTGCTGTGCTGCTGTTGTGCATCCCTGGACCCCAGTTAATATTTACAGATGGCCAGGTGAGCTAGCCCAGAGACCACCCTTGACGCCTTTCTCACCCTCAGGGCTCAGTTCCCGCTCAGGCTGTGTGCAGCTCCCCAAAGCCCAGGGGGCAGCGTCTGCCCCGAGGAAGGAGGCCAGTACCTGGTGCAGCACGCGGCATGCCAGACGTGCTCAAAAACGCCCCAGCCGAGGAGCCAGAGGAACCCCTTAAAAGAAGGCACATCTACTGAGCCCCACTCCCACAGAGCTACCCAAAGCCCCCAACCTCGCCCCTGTACGCAGAGCACTCTGGGACCTTGGTCCCTGGGGGGCCCAGGCCCACCCCCTCGCCTGCGAATACTTAGTTATCACGATTTGAAGAATATGGGGGAGCCAGCGATGTTACGATGCTCGTGTTAATGGCGGCAGTTTCCTGTCACTGGGATTGGAACCATCTGCTGTGAGATGCCGGCAGGCACAATCAGCCCCCATCTCCCAGGGGCTGCCTCCCCCAATTCCGGCCCCAGAGTCGAGTGGGGGAGCTGGGGACTTGGATCAGTGAGGAAGGCTGTGTTGGGGCCCTGCAGCCCCCGGGGAGAAGGAGCCTGTTGAGGCTGGGGCCAGGGTCGGGCATGCAGAACCCCAGGCCAGTCTCTGTACTCTCTGGCCAGGACCAAAAGGCCTGGGAGGGACCACAGGACCACCCAGCACTGGCCGCCATAAAGCTGGGGGAAGGGGAAAATAGGATAGGGGGTGCAAGGCCCCTGCCCTTGAACCCGCTGTGCTCTTCCTGCAAATTCCCCGAGGGAAGCATGGGACTCAGGAGGCAGCTGGGCTCTGTCACCCACCCAGCTACAGGTCAGTCAATTTGCCTCCTGGTGCCTCAGTTTTCACATCTGCAGAACGGGGGCCCTGTAACACCCTCATGCGAAAGCTGTCAGCACTGAGGCAGTGTGAGAGGGACACCCCCGTGGTGACCCGGCATGGAGGGGGGCTGGACTCTTCTGCTATCAGGGGATGTCTGGCACGGTGGTAGCCAGCTTCCCATCCAACTCTGGCTGGGCGCCGTGATGAAGGCAGTGCGGGCCACACAGGTGGGCATCGGCTCCCACGCTGAGCGACTTGGCGCCTTTCCAGCTCAGGCCTGGGAACAGAACGAGTTAGAGCCGAGCCAGGAAACATGTCTCTGGGATCAGAGAGAAAGGGCCTCATCCCACACCGGCTGGACAAAAGGTGCGTTAAGTCAGGACCCAGTGCCAGCGCTATAGGGAGGTCCCAGTGGGCAGGGGGATCTTATAGCCACTCCGGAGGAGCATGAGGCAGGCGGCCAGCCCCAGGGCCCCCGCCAGGAGCACAGCGCCCAGGGCTTTGAGGAAGGAAGTCCTGGTCCGGGTGAAGGAGCCGGGGGCCATGATGCCAAGCAGGGCCGTGCTGACCGTGAGCGTGTAGAGGATGGAGACGCCTGTGTTGAGCGCGACGATCTTGCCGAACTTGGCAAATGGGGCGATGATGCAGAAGAAGAGGGGCACCGTGGCGATGACCGTGGTGAGGGCGCTGGAGACGATGGCCACTCCCACGTGCCGCACGGCCTCCAGTGTCCTCCATTGGCGCTGTGAGTGGGCGTCCTGGTGTGGGGTGAGGGCAAGAGCTGGGGCCAGGGACGGACATGCCAGCGGGATCCCTCCCCGCCTGGGGCCAGCCCGCTCCTGGAGGCCCCCAATTCTGCCTCCATAAATGGGGCCAGTAACAGCACCTGCTCCCCAGGGTGGGTGTGAAGATGAACCAACTCCCTGAAGAGGGCGCACAGGCAGGCGCTTAAAGGTTGCTATGACGACCAGGCTAAGGCTGATTTGCATAGTAGGTCCTCACAAATGGCCCTGATTGGGACGGACCTCTTTCTTTTGACCAAAAGCACCTAAACACATAGCTGATTCATGTATTTATGAGCGTTTTCACACCACCACACCACCCACACCACACCACCCAGAGCTGGTGTGGGCACAGAGTACGTGACTACATTCTCACTAAGCCGAGAGGTCCAGACGGGTGGTTGGTGGCCTCAGAGTCACGACTGGAACAGCCTGCCCTGCTCCCCAGGCTGGAGAATGAGACTCGGACACAGGGAAGCAGGAAGGGCCCTTGGGCATCAACAGGTCCAACCCCTTATGCTCATTAGAGAAACAGGCTGGGGGATGGACCCGCCCAAGGCCCGGAGCGCTGCTCGGTGGAAATGCCTTAGGACCCGAGTCCCCTGGGCGAGGAGACTGGCCGTGGAAACCTCAGCCCCTGGAACGCAGTCTGGTTGGGAGCTGGGCACCAGGGATGTCCAGCTGTCCTGGAGGGTCCCTCCGCTGCACCGGGGACGGGAGATGCGTTGGGGTAGGACTGGCAGGTCGCTCACCTCAGCCTGGTGCGGGGGCAGGTTCTCTCCGGCCAGCAGGTAGCCCTCAACTAGATGGACGCAGTAATCCACGGAGGAGCCGACGAGGATGGACAGGGAGATGGCCTCCACAGCACCCATCTCCCAGCCGCTCCAGTACATAATGGTCACCACAAGGCAGACGATGCCTGCAGGGGGCAGGGGGGGAGGCAGCTTGGACCCAGCCTCACCCACACAGTCCTGGAGGGGTCCTGGGCGAACTCAGAGGGCCCCCGGGGAATGGGGCCAAGCCTAGAGTGGAGCCCCCACTTCTAGACACAGGAGGGACAAGGAGGGCCAGGGCCAGAGAGAAGCGGACGCTCCAAGTGGGGGGGGACAGGTGCGGCAAGGGGTCACTGGGCCAGGAGCTACTACCCGGTGACACGCGGCTCCCTTGCGGGAGCACACACGCCCGTGGGGCACCGTCCTATGCACGCCTATGGCTGAGGGTCTTTCTGCCTGGGAGGGAGGTGGGGGTGGTTGCGAAACCTTCACCGAGGAGATGTGACAGTTAAGGGTGGAGAGAAACCTGCCGACCGGAGGCCACTAGCAAGGCCCCTGCCCACTCCTGGCCCCACAGCCTGATGCCTGTCACCCCTCTGCCACATACCCAAGATGCTCAGGAGCACAGGCAGCAGGAGGAGCACGTGGGTGGTGAACACGGCCACGGCGGCCACACAGATGAGCAAGGACAGGGCCAGGCCGTACAGGGCGCTCTGCACCCCTGGAAGGCAAGAGCAGACGGTCCTCAGCTGGGCTTCGTGGGTGCGGCGCCTACAGGCCCCCCTCCCCTCCGTGGTTCCGAGGTTACTGGGGTTCCACGGGAGGACACGGTCACCACTAGCTGTGTCACTCTGGGCAAGCCATGACCTCCCTGAGCCTCACCCGTAAAAGAGGGCAATCACAGCCCCTACCCCACAGGCCTTGTTGGGAGTTTAGAGGGAACGTGGGTCAGGCCCTCGGCACGGGGCGTGGCACCGGGAAGGCCCAGCATGACAGAGACCTGCCATGTGGTGATCACTGTTACTTTCTAGGCGGCCAGATTCAAGATCAGAGAACGTGGCTAGGTACCCCAGGGCAGGAGACCCCAGTTCTGGCCTCCGATCTGGTTGCCTCAGGGCTCTTGGCCAGGACTGAGGAGGTGACAGGCTGTAGCTCAGACAGGCCCTGCCCTGCCCTCCCCAGCCCAGGTCACCTCCCTGTCCCTGCCCCCCTCCCCCACCCGCTGCCACCGGCCCGGCCCCGGCGTGGGGGGCAGGGCTGCCACTTGCCTATGATCTCCATGAAGATCTGTTTCCAGTGCTCGCAAGTCTGGAAGCCTCGGCGCAGGGCTGAGCCCTCAGGGAACGTCTGCAGCTGCTGCTGTAGGAAGCTCTCCCAGCGCAGGTAGTCGGAGTATGTCTGGAAGGAGGACTTGCCCTTGTACGTGGTCTGTGGGGCACATGAGTCAGTGAGACGGGCAGGGGGCGGTGCCCACTCACCCTTCCCAGGTGACAGCCAGTCTGCTCTGTGGCAGATGCGGCCGGCCCTTGGCCACCTGCACACAGAGGATGCTGTGCGTGGGGGCGGAGGGTGCCACAGTCCAGGATTACCTCCCACCAGCCTCTGAGTGCACGTGCGATCCTTACAAGGGCAGCAGGTTCTGATGTAACCACAGTCCCCGTCCCTTTCTAGCAGAGCCCGCTGCAGCTCCCAGAGCCCCCTCGCTCTCACGCCACGCCCTCTGCACACGCTGTTCCCTCTGCCTGCACAGCCGGCTCCCACTTGGCCTTCAAGGCTCTCACTAGGGTTCTGTCTCTTCCAGGAGCCCTTCTTTGATTAACCAAGACAGGCCTCTGCTGGGCTCTGCAAGGCCTCGGTGCTTCCCCATCATAGCTGTTGTCGCTGCCCAGCAAGCTGCTCGTCTCCTGGTTGCAGCGTGAGTCTGCTTCACAGCCCCCAGCTCTGAGGCGCCGTTCGGGGGAAGAGGCAGGCACTCACCCTGCTCTGGGACCTTCACGTGTATCCTCACGGACCCCGTTCTGCAGAGGAGGAACCTGAGGCCGGCAGGGATACGTGATTTGCTCAAGGACACAGAGCACACCAGGATCAGAGGTGGAGCCGGACCCTGGGTCTCGGCACACGGACAGCAGGGGCGGGCTTGGGAAGCCTCGTGGAGCGAAGTGCCAGGGCCCTGAGGTCCGCAGATGCCCAAGTCAGGGTTCTCATGTGCTCACGTGTGCGTGCGTGTGCGTGCGTGTGCACGTGGGAGTCCAGGGAGTGTCAGGATGAGAGAGGAAGTAGTGATGTGCGTGGATGGCTGGTCCTTTGGCTTCCAAGCTCTTCCGGGGCAGGCCCAGCACCTGGCTCTGCGACCCACAACCAGGCCCCCCAAAGGGGCCCTCAGAGGGGAGCATCCTAGACTCTCACCAGCCCCCAACCTCATCTTCTCCCCAGCCCATCTGCTCCCCAGCCCAGAGGCTGCAAAACGACACACACCCTGGGCGGGTGGGAACCGGCAGACAGCTGAAATCAGAGAAAGGGCAGCGCCCTGTGGTCAGGTGGCCCTGGTTTAACACCCGATGCTGACACTCATAACCACGTGACCCGAGCAGCCCCTCTGGTCTGGGCCGGGGGCGGGGAATCAGGGGACACACGTGAGGCGAGCCCTCGGCACTGTGCCTGGCTGGCCACGGGAGCTCACCGACTCAAAGGCCATGGAGATCCACTGCACTCGGCCTTCCTTGACGCCCACTGCCCCGTGGGACAGCTGCCCCGGGAGCAGGTTGGGCTCCGGCAGCTCCTTGCATTCAGGGTGCAGCATCTGCAGGACGGAGGAGGTGCTGTAGCCTGAGGGGAGAAGGGAGACAGGTGGTCGGGGAGGGGACCCCGGGAGAGCACCCCTGCCCCACCCCATCCCCCCCCACCGGACGTGTGTCCTCACCCACCGGGTGAGAGTGTGGGAAGGGTGCACGCCCTTCCCCCAGCCCCCCCAGCTTTCAAACGTGTCTGTAACCAGTGGCAGTGCCATTAGGCAACTTACAACAGTCACTTGCCATCGGGGTGGAAAAGGACATCTTGTGCCCCCTTGAGCAGAGCCCTGGCAGGGCCTCATCTGTGTCAGCCCCGGCCCTGGCTCCCAGTTCTGGAAAAGCTACTCCTGCAGGTGCCCCCACACATGTGCACGTCTGCACCTGTTCATGTTCACGCATGAGCCCACTCGGGAAGAGTCACGCACCCCTCACCCCAGCGCGGATGCAAATTCAGGCACAGATGCATGTCTGCAGGACACGCGCCAGGCACACGTGTGCTCACGGCTGTCCACCCGTGGAGCCTCCCCAGCCTGTCCTCCCCCCTGCGCACCTGAGGGAAGGCACTGGGCCCCGCCTGGCTTCACCAGCTCCGAGTTCCCCGCGATGGCCTTGCAGAGGCGACACAGGTGCCCAATTTCTTTGAAGAGATCAAAGCTGCTGTCATAGATGACACTGCCCTTTCCCAAGGAGACACAAGCGGGCACAGGCTGCTCAGTGAGTCAGGAACTCGGCCCTGGGCCCTGCCCCCGGGGCCAGAACCTCCGAAGCTCCCACCACCATCACAGACACTGTGCTGGAGCCCCGGGCACAGTTGCCTGAGGTCCCTGCCCGAGTCCACTCTGTAGGGCTCCCACCACTGCCCACCCTGCACGGTGAGCCCCCCGGGCTCACCCCTGCTTTTACCCACAGGCTCTCACGGGGGCTTCCTGCTCCCTCCCCTCCCTCTGCACATCCAAATCCTTCACCCACTTCCCCAGTGTGCTTTGTCCCCTCCTCACCTCCCCACCCTCCTCTAAACACCTCGGGATCCTCGGTCTAGACTGATCACACAGATCTCAGACTGTTCTGGCTCCCGAATTACTTCGGGAAAGATTCCTGTATACTCAGCTGGACTGGCTTCTCAAGGCAGGAGCTATGACCACATCCACAGCCCTGCTTACCCACTCTGTGCCAGGTGGACCCAGCCATGGCTCCGTCCGTGTCTCTCCCTTTCAGACACCCGAGAGCCCAGCACAGGGCACAAGTGTGTACAACGGAGGAGACAGAGCGGAGGGCCCCTCAGTCAGGCACGCAGCAAGGGCTGTGGGCGCAGGGAGGGCCTCCTGCAGAAGGAGGGGGTTTATACACCTGCATTCTCCCTCAGCTCCGTTCCAGCCCCTCATGGTGAGGGGGCAACCAGCTCAGGCCCAAAATGTACCCAGATTCCTGGGTGATTCTAAGAGCTCAACCCTGATCACTCCTCAAGAGAAACAGTGCCCTCAAGAGCCCATGGTGGTCCCGTCTGAGCTCGGTGAGCAAAGGAGACAGGAGGGGGTGTGGGGAGCAGGGCTAGTGGCCACCCGAGCCTGGTTTGTGACCCTGGTGCAGTCGGGTCCTCCGGCATCTGCTCAAAGTGGGCCCACGTACCGGGTCTCCGATGACATGGTTGTCCACCTGCCGCGTGCGGTTGATGCCAATAATGCCAAAGACCACGAAGACCATGGCCCCGGTGTCCACCAGCGGCCGCACGGCTGGCTTCCCGCAGCCGGTGTTCACGCAGGGGTTGAAGCCGAAGGTGGCCGAGAGGCGGGCCTTGGGCACTGCAGAGGGAGTCACGTCTGTACAGGAGGGCGGGGCCCGGCCTCCCCAGGCCCCAAGGCAGCCTCCCCGTGCACGTACCTTTCTCACTGGGCACATAGAAGAAGCCTTTGGTGGGGCCGTCGGGGCTGGAGCTGAGCAAACAGCCTGGAGGCGCGGCGCACACACGCCCGTGGAAAGGGGGCTTGTGGGACTGAGCAAAGTACACTTTCCTGTGGAGGCAAAGGAGCCGGGCTGAGGCTGGGAAGGCGGGGAGGAGCCTGGGAGGTGAGGCAAGCACAGCCATGTGTGGCTGCGAGCAGGGGCTAGAAGAGTGCAGGGGACGGACTCGGGTCCCCCAGCACAAGGATGTGGTCTCAGGTTGGGGGCTGGGCTCTGGAGGCCACTTCTAGTCTGGCCACTGCCAAGGCTCTCCCCAGGGCTGCCTCACAGCCTTCCCCTCTGCGTGTCTCCCCACCTGCTGCGTGAGGGGTGAAGACCAGGTTTCCAAACCGCCCTGCAGGGGGTGCAAGAGTTCACAGAGGGGCCCCCGGGCCAGCCTCAGGGTTCCTGCTCAGAGGCACCCTCACCTTAACCTGAACAGTCACTGAGCCTCAAGATTCTGTCTGAAGCAAGGGTTCCGCGGTTAGCTTGTTCACCACTGGACCTGATGGAGCTCAAGGTTCTTTCTAGAATGTTCTAAGCTCGTCCAGGCAGCCTGATCCCAGTTGCCGTTGTGTCCTTGCAGAGCAAGCCCAGCCCTGGCCTCAGGGGAGAGCGGGCAGAGGGACCCCCACTGCCCGAGCCAGGGTACCCGAGGCTGGAAGGACCCAGGGAACCCGTCTCAGTCACCTCCCCACTCCCCCCCAACCTCTGCACCACTGCCCTCTGCCTCAAGTGGAGTCCAGCTTTTGTGGGTGCCTGGTGCCCTGAGGCCAGGCTGTCAGACACCATAGCCCCATGTGTCACCAGCACAGGGACCGCACTGCTGCTCTCTGGGCACGTATTATCATTTGTAACGACATCACGGCTGACTTGTTAGCTGCTGTCTCCCGCTAGCCGGCCTAAGGGTAGGACCCACATCTGTCCTGTTTACCACCGTATCCCCAGGACTAGCACGGTGCCGGCACACAGTCGGTGCCCCACGTTTGTTACGTGAATGAACGATAAAATACAGCCTCAATGGAGAAATGAATGTGGGGTCAGAACACAGGGATAAAACCTGGGAAAGAGGTGCCCCCAGCTGCTCAGAGACCCCCCCCCCCTCTAGTGCACAGGCACAGAATCCCAACACTCATTAAGTATTTTGGGGCACTTATGTCATACCAGGCACTAGGCAGGGCCTGGGGATACGACAGGTAAGTATAATAGACACAATCCCTCTCCTGTCTCCTTATGGTCGGGGCGGGGGGGAGGGCGGTGTTTTCTGAATTGATTATATTGGGAGAGAATGTGAAGAGTGCCTTCGAGAGGACGTACGGAGCGCACACGTCCATTCATTCGGCAAGTGTTAGCCGAGCGCCCCCTGTGTGCAAGACGTCGTGCCAGGTGCGAGGGACGGAGCAGAGGAAGCAGTCAGGGCGCCCATGGAAGGATGCCCACATGCTCCTGACGCAACACAGCTTATAAACCAGCCGGTCAGTGTGTTTCCAGGTGGTGATGGGGCCAGACTGGGAGCAGGGGGTCCCTCGCAGGGAGAGAGAGCGGGTGTGGCTCTTCTGGATGGAGGCGGGGTGGGGGGACAGCCTCTCCCCGGGGGGGGGGGCATCTGAGTAGACCCCTGAACCCTGGAAAGAGGCCAGCACGTGAGGCTCGCGAAGGAGCTACGGAGCCAGCATGAGGCAGAGCGGCAGAGCAGGTCACGGGCCGTCCTCCGTGCCTGTGTTCCCCGCGCCCCGGTCCCGGGCACAGAACCACTTGAACGCGTGTGTGCACGCGGACAGGGGCTTCCTAAAGGCGTCTGCTGACATCCCTGGAGAGAAGGGGGCCGGGCTGGCGGACACCGGCTTATCCGCGATGCTCTGTTACCGGGTGTGCTGCTGCTCCTTGGCGGCCGCGTAGAAGCTGAAGTCAAATTTCCAGCCCCGCTTGGCGTCACAGGCCAAGGTTGTCACCATCCACTTGCGGGAGGGGCTCGCCGCCTGGAGCAGCCCTACTGTAGACATACAAGCGGTCAGCTTCTTGGTGAAGTTACCCAAAGGCGCTCTATACACCTAGGCAGTGGAGCGACAGAGACAAGACACGTGACTCCGGGGGGCTGCCTCGGCCTGGGCCCGGCCTCAGGCTCCGCGCCCTCCCCCTCCGAGGCTGGTCCCACCCCGTCCCCGTGCCCACAGCTGGGGACAGAGGCTCAGGAGGCCTGGGTTCGAGTCTGCACATTGGGCAAATCCTTCCCTCCCTGTCTGAGCCTCAGCCCTTTTCTGCAGCTGAGCACCTACTGTGTGCCAGGCCCTGAACACACAGTAGTCAGCAACATGGGCTTGGTCCCTGCCCCCCGGGGGGCTGCCGATCACCATGGCTTTGGGTTCTTGCAGGGGCTGTGAATTAAAGAGTCAGGATGATAAGACACGGGATAAACGAGCAGGGGAGGAGGAGGGCGAACCGAGCGAGAAGTGCGCGGGCACAGGGCCCTGTGAGGAGGTGACAGTGACGCTGAGGCGTCAGTGAGGGGCCTGCCATGCATTAAGCTGGAAGGAAAGCTTTCTGGGAAGTGGGAACAGCAGTGCAAAGGCTCAGGGTCAGGAAACGCCACAGGCATCTTTCAAATGGAAATATAAAGCCTGAACACAGGAACTGATGTAGGTAACTACGTCCCCCAGAGGGTGTAACATGTCAGAGAAACACAGGTAACCCCTGACAGGGCCTGGGTTGGCCCTCAGAGGCTCTTTGCTGGGGTGCGGGAGCGGCTGCCAAGAACCACATGTAACTTGCCGAGCAGCACTTGCTGTGTCTTGGGTGCTACATGCCATGCAGGCCTCACTTCATGGACCTCCGACCCTGGCTGTGCTTTACACACCCCGTTTCACAGATGAAGAAACTGAGGCTCAGAGAGATTAAGTAAGCTGCCCGAAGACACCCAGATTACAGATGGCAGAGCCAGGACTCGAACCCAGGTCTGGCTGACTTGGGAGCCCATGCTGTCCCCGCTCTGTAGGTGCCGCAGACCTGGCTGGGAGAGGGTCCTCATCTCCTGTAGCAGCTCCATCCTCGCAGACCCCGCCTCCCCCTCCCTACATGGCCAGTGCCCGCCAGTGCGGCGTCGAGGGCCACCTTCCTCGGCAGCAGCGGTTCAAGTCCGGGCAGCCCGGACTCACCTGAAAGGAGGGCACCTCCCCGTCCCCGGGGGACACGATCTGCCAAGGGGCAGGCAGGCTGGCGTTGAGGGAGAACCTGTACACGGCCGGGTGACCCTTACTCTTCACCTTGGAGACATACACGGTGCCTGGGGAGTCTGGGAGACAAACGAAGGATGGAGGAGGGCTAGACAGTCACCCTGACCGGCTTCCCTGACCCCGGAGCAGCCTGCTCTCTGTTCCACATCAGGGCTCAGCTCTGAATGCTGGCTCTGCGCCTCTCTATTGGACCGAGCCCACGGCAAGCTGGGGGTGCTGGTGGTGGACGCGGGGATGGGTTGGTAGCACAGAAGAAAGGGAGATGGCAGTCGTCACCAGTTTGGGGTGGCGGCATAGGTGGAGGGAGTGACGGTGATGGTACGGATCGTGGTGACAAGGTGCAAGCAATGTGGGCAGTGCCACCCAGGGCGGGGCGCGGGCTGAGCGGTGGGGCCGGAGCTGGGAGTGACAGTGGTAGGCACAGAGGAGTGACGACAGCCAGGGGATGACAAGGACACACAAAACTGCCTCAGGGTGGGGGCTGATTCCTACACGTGTCCCAGCACCCCATCTGTGACAGAGACCCGGGCAGGGATGAGCCACCCTCCAGGGCTCAGGACACCCCTGTCTTCCCCCAGACACTCAGGGTGGATCTGTTGCACGGCGGGTTCCTAGGGCACCAGAGCCTGGCTGTGGTGCTGGCAGGAGGGGCCCTGAGGTCACCCCCCCCACAACCCAACCCCTCCTCAGTGACCCCAAGAACACAGACTGTTGTTCTCCCAGGAGACCCAGGGAATGAATGTCATCTATCTCCACAGGACCTCCACACCCCAGCATCAGGCAGGATCCCCCAGAGCCCCCACCCCAGCCAGAACACATGCCCCACTTACCCTGTGGGGTGGCCTCAGGCCGGCTGGCCCAGGAGACCCCTGAGCCCCGCTTCTTCTTCTCCAGGGACGTCCGGATGTTGTTCTGCAGGCTGTGGGGTTTCTCCTGGAACAGACCTGCCCCCCCACACGTCATTAGGGACACAGGGCCTCCCTGGCTGAGCCTGGCAGGGGAGGGCAGAGACTGGGATGGATAACAGCCCCAGGGACATGGGCCTCAGGGCTCTCAGCTTAGGGGGAGGAGTGTCAGGGGTCTGAAAGAAATGGGATGGAACTGAAAAAGTGCCAAATATCGAATTTGCAGGAATCTTTATTTAAAATTTTTTTTTGTTTATTTTTTTTGAGAGAGAAAGAGACACAGAGTTCTAGCAGGGGAGGGGCAGAGAGAAAGAGGGAGACACAGAATCCGAAGCAGGCTCCAGGCCCCGAGCTGTCAGCGCAGAGCCCGACGTGGGGGCTCGGGCTCCTGAACTGCGAGATCGTGACCTGAGCCAAAGTCGGATGCTTAACCGACTCAGCCACTCAGGCGCCCCTGATTTCGCAGGAATCTTAAGGCAAAAGAAAGGCACCTGTCAGAAAGGAGAAAGACATGCAGACGCATTCCCTCGTCCTCCTCGCCATGCCTCACGTCCCTGCTCTGGCAAACGGGGTGACCCCGAATCTCCAGAGGGTGGTGGAAGGACCAGACGGGGTGCTGCACCTCGTACACGTGGCTACATGTCTGGTTCGTGATAAATGCTCAATTAGTGGGAACAATGAGAAAAGGAACATCATCAACTAGCACAGATGACAGGGGACTGTCTCGTTTTGCCTCAACCACCGCGGATGAATTTTCTGTTTTCTTTGTTGTTTTCTAATGAGAGAAATTTGACACCTTCAAAGATGCAATCTTCACAATAATTCTAGAAGGTCGCTATCATTAACCCTGCTTGACAAAGGAGAAAGCAGAGGTTCAGGGAGGTGCCGTGACCCGCAAAGGAAGTGAGAGGCAGAGCCTCATTCAGATCCAGTCTCATTGGCCCTGCAAGCCCTTTTTGGGACAACATGAACAGGTCCCTCTGAGAGGCAGTTCAGAATGCTGAGAGCTACAAGGGGCTGGGGGCTGGACTTGGGCCGGCATCCTGGCCCTTCTCCAGATGATTCCAGGAGTTTCGGCACTATCCTGGGTTTTGTCCATCTGTGAAATGGTAGTGGATGTGGCTTTTTGACTCTGGGCCCTGAGGGATGGCAGGTGGCCTCATAGCGGCAGTAGTAATGGAGTTTGATGCATGTGCCCGGGCGGGCAGGAGAGGAGCCGGGGATGTGGCAGGAGTGGGGGGGAGGGGGTTGGCTCCAATTTAGGAGGGGCTCTTCAGGCACCTCCCTGAGCCACACTCGATTATCATGCATTTGGCTAATGCCAATACCAAGGGGAAGGCCAGGTTAATACGGACACTGCCCTAACTAAACGAAGGCAATTAGAGCGGTCAGCGGATCCTCTCCTAGGAGCAGGAAGCACTTGCCCAAGCATCTTCTCCTTTGGTTCTAACTGACCTGGCCAACTTCCCTGCCCCCAACGCTGACCTCAGGCTCTCCTCTGGACCAGACTACCTCTAAGGTGAGGAGACATCTTTAACTCACCTCTTTGCTCATCCCTGACACCAACTCCATCCCCAAATCCTATGGCTTTCACCTCCTAAAAACCTCATGGCTCTGCTGCCCCCATAAGCACGCTGGCTTCAGGCCCACCATCTCAAGTTCAGATGAGGGCACTGGCCTCCTACCTGGTCTCCCAGCCAGCTTGCACCCTGGCCCTACCAACCACTTCTACACAGTGCCTGGGAGACTCCATCACAGCCCTACTGTGCTCAAAACCCTCCACTAGCTCTCCCTGCCAATTAGAATAAAATGCAGACTCCTCGCTCTAGCCCTCCAGACCCTGGCCCTGCCTACCTGGCTGGCCTTAGCTCCCGGGGCTGCCTCTCTCAGACTTGGCCCTGGTCTTGCCCACCTGTCTTCTCTTCTCTCTCGAGCTCCCCAGGTGCCCTGTTCTTCCTCCATCACAGCTCAGATCCACTATTACAACACTGGCCCCTGGCAGGCGAATGAACTCCCTGAGTTCAGGAAGCCTGTCCTGCCCACTGCGGTCTCCCCAGCACCCAGTAAATACCTGTTTCAGGAAACCCGGAAACACTCAGGCTCAGCGATTTGCTGAGGTTGCACGGTGACGGACAGCCTGGACACGTCACATCTCTCAGGCTGACAGTCTTGGAGACCCGAAACTCCAAAGAGAGCAGGGAGCCACAGGGGACACCCCGACGGAACTCTCACCTGAACAGGTGATGCATGATATGCCCTCAGCGCTCAGGTTGTACTTGAGATCCAGCAGCACCTGGATGTTGGTATCGGGCCGGAAGAGCAGGGGGGCCCGGCTGGCAGGGCGGAGCCGGCTGGCAAACACCAGGGACAGGATGAGGACAGAGACAAAGAGCCCTGCCAGGAGAGGACGCCGCGCTAGGTGGGGCCAGGGCGCAGGAGGCACCCACAGCCCCAGGTGAGAGCTGTTCCCTTTGTGGGGTGGCAGGGTGGGGCGGGGGCCCAAGGGAGCTGGCAGAGGTATGGTATGCCGGCCTGGGGGTGAAGCCTTGTCAGGGACTGGTCCTTGGTGGCGGGGGAGGGGGGGGTTGGGGGAGGATGGATGTTATTTGTGTCGTTTGGAGATCAGGCTATAAGCTGCAATCTCAGACTCCTGGATAAGAATCGGCCACTACCTTAGGGCACTTAACAGTTGATAAAGAGCTGGCACACGCGCTTGGTTATACACAACCTTAAATGCTGTCAATCGTTATCATAACAGCAGCACTGAATGTTTCTTGAGCACTTACTGCACCCCACACACCCGGCTGAGTTCCCTACTTGCCCCACGACTGCCTTGTTAGATACATACTGTTCTTTTTTTTAAGTTTGTTTATTTATTTTTGAGACAGAGAGAGACAGAGAGAGACACAGAGAGACAGAGAGAGACACAGAGAGACAGAGAGAGACAGAGAGAGAATCCCAAGCAGGCTCCACACTGTCAGTGCAGAGCCCGACGTGCTGCTCCATCCAACTCAGGAACCGTGAGATCACGACCTGAGCTGAGATCAAGAGTCAGATGCTTAACCAATTGGGCCCCCCAGGCGCCCCTAGATAGATGCTATTCTCCTCCTCAGAAACAGGATAGGAAAGTGAGGCTCAGACTGACTCACAGCTCAGCCTTACTGGCTGGTCACCCAGTTGGTGACTGACTGGTCTGACCGGGTGGTCTGACTCTGGAGCCCAAGCATTGAGGGCTCTGCTCTCCCTCCCAGCATGATGACTGGCGCGTAGTAGGTGCTCAATAAACAACAGCTGTTGTGGGACCGGCTCCATTCTACACAGGAAGGGGGGAGGCCCAGAGAGTGAGACACTAACCCAGGTTCGTTTGCAGGAGGGGGCTGGGATCCCACCACAAGACACAGGGGAAGGAGGGTGGAGAGCTACTTACCCACGATCACCCAGCGGCTCTTGACGGCTGACCACAGAGCCCAGTGGTACAGCAACTCCTGCAGCTGGGCAATGAGCTGGCCCCGGCTGCCCCTGTCGGGTGCTGGCTGTAGGCTCTCCGGGGGCACAGACACCAGGGACACGTCTCCCAGCTCCAGCGACACTGCCAGGCAGAACAGCGGCCCATCAGAGGCCTGGCCCAGACACCCATCAAAGCCCACCCACGTCCCCGCCCTCCCTAGGGAAGCCCAAATGCTCGAGGGGGATCCCCAAGGGCCATCAGGATCCGCCTGTCCTCAAATCACTTCGTCGAAAGTGACCTCACTGACAGACACAGCCCCCGGGTCCCGCCAGGGTCAGCAGGGCAGGCCTGTGCTGGAACTCACCTGGCTCCTCCTCCACATTCAGCAAGGGGATGTCATCATCGAGGTAGGGCATGGGGCCCTGGGTGGGGCTGCCCCCAGCCCGCTCGGGGGCGGCAAACACGTCCCCGGGGAGGTGCAGGGAGCTCTTGCGGCCACACTTCTGGTGGCAGCTACGGACAGAGTCGGGGAGAGGGGTGAGCCCTGAGGGCCCCGGGTGTGCCAGGAGGGTGGGGCAAACCCCCCTCACCCCCCCCCCACCCGCCCACCACGTGAGCCCGGGCCTCAGGCTGCTGCGGACATCTCCCGAAGACACGCGTCACAGACTCCCAGAAGCCTGTTGCCTGGTTCCTTCCCGGTGCCATCTGCCCCCCCAGACCCTCGGTGCCCCCCTTCCTCTGGACAAAGGGTGACAGCAGCCATGACCCAGGGAGAGGGACCCCCGCCCTGGCATGCCCTGCCCCAAGCCCAGAGCCCCTGTCATTCCCAGCACCCAAGCCCAGCCAGCCACCCAGGCCAGACCCCATGTGGCCTCCCCCGCTCTCCCTCCTTGCCCCACCACTCGGGCCGCGAGACCCCCCGACCTCTGGCAGCAACCGTGGCCCTGACCCGTTCACGTCTGCACACAGCTCACTGTGTCTAAATATGTTTCTCCGCCGAGAGGAGAAGCCTGGGGACATTTAGTATGGCACCTGGGCATGGGGTCTGGTCAGATTACGAGGTTTTAATCTCAGCTCTGCTGCCTACTGAATGGGTGAGCTTGAGAATGTCACCCACCCTCTCTCAGCCCTTGTTTCCTCGTGGGTAAGGCCGGCAAAACAAGGGAACCCAGATCCGAGGGTCCCGGGGACGGGGAGGCGGTGGGAATAAGGTCTTGTGCAAAAGCGCTCTGCCCACTTCCCGGCACGGAACAGGTAATCACAAATGGTGACTATCAGGGAGGGTTCTTTTCTCCTTCCTTGGTCCTCCAGTAGCACCCAGCATAGAACTGGGCATACAGAAGGTGCTCAATAAAGGATCACAGAGCTTGTAGAAGAGAAGGTGGTATGCTGAGTGGCCCCGGAAGACACGCCCCCTCCCCCCTCGCCGCCGCCCCCCCCCCTCCACGCCTCTGCCCACCTGCTCACCTGGTCTGGCAGGCACTCTCCAGCGGTGCCATGTAAAGGCTCCAGATGCCCAGGGCAGCAGGCATGGTGAACAGCACAGCCAGCCAGCAGCAGGACACGATGAGAGACATGAACAGGCCAAAGTCATGGACGGCCGGGATCTGGCAATGGAGAGGTAAGGGTGGGATGTGAGGCTGATCAGGCCTGGAGCCCAGGGAGTCTGAGACCCTGCAGCCGGACCAGCCGGAGACGGGATGAGGAGGCTCAGGCTGCCAGGCTGCCAGCCACGGGAACTAGGAGGACATCAAAAGGCAAGGGCTGGTGTCAGGGGACCCAGCAGGGGAGGGACACTCCCAGCTCTGGGTCGGAGACTGGTGTCCATGCTGCAGCCCACTGGCCACAGCGGTGCCTGACTCGGAGCAAGTGCTCGATAGCAGTCATTCCAGGAGCGACTGACAATCAGAGGAAGACAGCACGTTAGACACCAGGCTGTGTGTTAATGAGGGTAAGGAAGAGAATGTTCACATATGCTCCTGGGGCCGAGGAATAACGGGTGTGCTCCAGCGTGTCCCAGGGACCCTCACAGGGATGTGGCGCTCAGAAGGAAACTGTAACCAACAGCAGACAAGCCTTCACTGTTTGTGAAAAACTTGGGACAATCATCTCCTTTTAGTCTCTGAATAAGCTACACAGGAGGGAAGTGAGGCTCAGAGAGGTCTGGAGGTCACGTGGCCCATCACAAAGGTGGAACTAGAGCCCAGCTCTGCCTGTGTTCTGGATGCAGTTCTCTAGCACGGCCTGGATAATCCCAAAGCATCTAGTGGTTTCTCGATGGGACACCTGGCCCAGGTCATTAAATGTTTTGAAGGCTCAGGTGGGCTCACTGCCTTTCAGGTTCTGTCGGCACCAAGGCCCTGGCCCCAACTCAGACTCTTCTCCTGAGCCCAACTCAGAGGCCTGAAGGAGCATGGGGCCAGGGGAGAGGGACGTCAGCGAGAGGGGTGACAACACAGTGTGAAGCCGGTGGTTGGAAAGAGCTCTGGACGGAGGGTCAGGGGGCTTGATAGGCCACCACTTACCAGTTGTGTGACCTTGGGGAAGTTGCTCTACCTCTCTGGGCCTCAGTTTCTGTATTTGGAAAATAAGGATGCAATTGTACCTTCGTCCTATGTCTTGAAAACTAAATGTGGAAGAGCTTTGGAAATTGCCACATACCCTTCAGGGCAGAGGTTGGATGACTACCATTTGTTAAGTTCTGGTAATGGTGACTAGTAGCCAGAATGGTGTCTAGGGACATGGCAAGTGCCTTGAGGCAAAAGCTATGTGGGGCATGTGGGAGGAGCAGAGTCCAGGGCTCGTGGTGGGGGGAAGGAAGAGACGGGGCCAGGGACAAAGGCAGTCTCGCACCTGGGAGAAGACATTAGCTGCATAGGCAGCGGCCGTGGTCAGGGAGGTGAAGAAGGTGGCCTTGCCTGCCGTCTGGATGGTGTGGATCATCCGCAGCTGTGGGTCTTCCAGGTGGGTAGCCTGGCGGTAGGTGTTGATGAATACAAAGACATCGTCCACACCTATGGGAGGGAGTCCCAGGCCAGCAGGGGCAGGCTCAGGATCATTTTGCTATATCCAGAATCAGGCCCAAGCTGGGCCTAGCCCAATCCTGAGTCTGCCCCAAGAGGTCAGGCTTCAGGGGAGTCCTGCTTCTCAGTCTGGAGTTTGGAAAGACCCATCCAACTTTGGATCTACCCACTCGAAATCCAAGCCCTGCCCTCCATTCTCCCTGCCCTCCCCAGTCCCTGTCTCCAGAACGAGGCCCCTGTTTCCAAATCTTGGCCTCCTTTCCACCTTTCCCACCATGCCACAGAAGCAACTCACCAATGCCCACTATCACAAAAGCAGCCACCCCGTTGAGGATGCCCAGGTACTGGATTCCAAAGACCACATGGTACAGGAAGAGAGCCACCAGGCAGCTGAGGCCGATGCTGGCAATCCCGAAAAAGGACAGGAACACTGGGCAGGGCAAGAGGGGATACAGTGGGAGGATCCAGCAGAACACACACCCTTCAGGGACACGGCTGGGTCCTGTGGCAGCCCTGCACTACCCTGGGTGTGCCCTGCACAGTTCTCACGCCCAGAAAGAAGGAGCCAGGCAGGAGCCCGAGTGGCAGAGGAAGCCACCTGAGTAGGTGGTTCATAGGCCCTCATCTTTGCAGAACCTACCTCAATTGCTAGTAGGGAATTATTATATGTTTAACATCTATCACCCCAGTAGACTAGAGGTTCCGTGGGGGTAGGAAATGTGTTTGTGATGTTCACCACTGTATCCCTGGCACCTCAGAGCATCTGACACATAGTTGGTGCCCAATTAATATTTGTTACATGGACGAATGAGTGTCTTTTCCATTTGTGAAGGTATTACTAATCTGTTGTTCACCTGGGCAATAGAGAGTACCCACTGTATATGCAGTGAGAAGCAGCCAGGGTACATGGAAAGATGATGCTGTTAAAGTGACCTTGGGGACAGAAGGGCAGCTGCACTGGGACTGTAAAACAGGCTACAGAATAATCCATAAGGAAGGGTCCAGTACTCCAGACTCCCCAAAACCAAATTTTTAGCAAGAAAACGATGGTCAAAGGGCAAAAGGTTAACCACATGAGGTCCCAGGAGCAGGGGCCCTCAGGTATGGCCCAAACTGCCTCTGGACCTCAGTCCACCTGCCTGGGGTTGGAAGGTGATTTCTGAGCACCCTTCCCCAGAATCCTTTGACACAATGGATTTGAGATGATTTCTGGCATTCTGGAGAAGGCAGGCTTTGGCCGGACAGGAGCACACAGGCAGGAGAGAAAGGGGCTGGCTCCTGCTGGGCCTTCCAAGGAGGCCTACCTGAGCAGGAGGTGAGAATGTAGACGAGGGCAGCGATACAACTGCTGCTGATGAAGGCCAGGAGCATGTCATTGTTGAAGGTTCTGCGCACCTCGTAATCAAAGAGGTCTGTCCCCCCATATAGAACCTGGACTTTGCTGGAAGGGGAGAGGAAAGACAGAAGTGGGTTGTACTGTTGATACTTGGAAGAGGAGCAGGAGCTACCCACCTCCACAGGGCTCTTTACCTTGGCTCCATGTTAAATCACCTGGGGGCTTCCAAAACTCCTGATGCCCAGGCCATACTCTAGACAAATTAAACCAGAATTTCTGGGGTGGGGCTGAGTCATCAGTATTTAAAAATCTCCCAGGTGATTCAAACGTACAGTCAAGGTTGAGACCCTGCTCAACACAGATAATAATCAATTATAGTCAAATACTACATCATCTCCCAATTCTCAATTATTCACTGCAAATTCTAAATTCAAACCAGCTTCCACTTACGCAGTTTTACACTGCTATTCAGTGTGCACTTAACACAAGCTATTCTTCATAATAACAAAAATGTTAACCAGGCTGGTCAAGTAGAGTTTTATTTTTTTTTTAATTTTTTTTCAACGTTTTTATTTATTTTTGGGACAGAGAGAGACAGAGCATGAACGGGGGAGGGGCAGAGAGAGAGGGAGACACAGAATCGGAAACAGGCTCCAGGCTCCGAGCCATCAGCCCAGAGCCCGACGCGGGGCTCGAACCCATGGACTGCGAGATCGTGACCTGGCTGAAGTCGGACGCTCAACCGACTGCGCCACCCAGGTGCCCCTCTGCCCCTCCTGTTTGTATTTTAAAACTCTACTTGAGGGGCGCCTGGGTGGCGCAGTCGGTTGGGCGTCCGACTTCAGCCAGGTCACGATCTCACGGTCCATGAGTTCGAGCCCCGCATCGGGCTCTGGGCTGATGGCTCGGAGCCTGGAGCCTGTTTCCGATTCTGTGTCTCCCTCTCTCTCTGCCCCTCCCCCGTTCATGCTCTGTCTCTCTCTGTCCCAAAAATAAATAAAAACGTTGAAAAAAAAATAAAAAATAAATAAATAAAATACAAACAGGAGTGATATCTGCTTCTGGACACGATGCAGTGATAAGATGAAATCTAGATTTACCCTCTCCATAAAACTAACAAAAAAATAAGAGAAACTATATAAAACAAGAATCTGGACATGAGACAACACAGGATGATGATTCTTGAGAGATTAGAAGCAAAATGGGCCCTATGGTTATCCTGACTAACAGCCTTGAGAGTTGCTGGGTCTCAGTGTAACCTTATACATGGGTTATGGGGCTCCCCAAAGGAGGCTGAAATTTTTCCAAACTTGATGGAAAACTATAAACCCACTGATTTAAGAAGCTCGAGCAACAAACTCCAAGTACAAAAAAAAAAAATGAAATGAAATAACAACAATGCACATCATAACCAAATTTTTTCAAAACCAGTGACCAAAAGAAAGTCTTAAAAGCAGCCTGAGGAAAAAGGCGCATCACATACAGAAGGACAAAAATAAGAGAGACTTCTCATCAGAAACAAGTGCTAGTGAGACAATAATGGAGCAGCATCTTTTACCTATTGGGAAAAACATCAACCCAGAATTCTATACCCAGCAAAAATATACTTCAAAAGCAAAGGCAAAATAAAGACTTTTTCATTTTTTATTTTATTTTAATTTTAAAGTTTATTTACCTTGGGAGAGACAGAGACAGCATGAGCAGAAGAGGGGCAGAGAGAGAGAGAGGGAGAATCCCAAGCCTGATGTGGGGCTTCAACTCATGAAACCATGAGACCATGACCTAAGCTGAAACCAAGAGTTGGCCACTTAACCAACTGAGCCACCCAGGCGCCCCAGTAATACATGAAAGCAGAAGGAATTAATCTCCAGGATCCCTGCACTATAAGAGATGTAAAAGTAAATCCTTCAGGTACAAAGAGAATAAGAGATGGAAATATGGATCTATACAAAGGAATAAAATGGATTAAAAATGGTAATGATATGAACAAATATAAAATATTTTCTTATTGCTTATTTAAGTTTCTTTATAAGATAACTGACCACTTGAGCAAAAATAATAATGTAGTGTGGTGTTGATAACACACATGAAAATAAAATACATGAGAACAATACATAGAGGCTGGGAGGAAAGAAATGGTAGCATACTACTGGAAGTGTCTTACACTATACACAAAGTGGTAAAACGTCATCTGAAGGTAGCCTGTGATAATCTAAGATTATATACTATAAACCATAAGCAACCATTAAAATAAATAAAAAATTATAGCTAAAAGACTAACAAATGAGGGGCACCTGGGTGGCTCAGTCAGTTAAGTGTCCTACTTCGACTCAGGTCATGATCTCATGGTTCATGAGTTTGAGCTCTGCATTGGGCTCTGTGCTGACAGCTCAGAGCTTTAAGCCTGCTTCAGATTCTGTGTCTTCCTACCTCTTTGCCCTTCCTCTGCTTGCTCTCTGTCTCTCAAAAATAATTAAATGTTAAAAAAACTTAAAAAAAAGACTAACAAAGGAAATAAAACATAATAATAAAAAAACATGGAATCAGTCCAGAAGAAGGCAAAAGAAAAGAGGAACAAAGGTAGACTTTAGTCTAGCCATATTAATAACTGCATTACCTATAAATGGTCTAAACACCCCAATTAAAAGGCAGAGACAGACTAGATTTAAAGAAAAGCAAGACCTAGAAGCTTACAAGAAACCCACTTTAAGTATAGAAACAAATAGGTTAAAATATTTAAAAAAGAAAAATATATGACATGCTAACTCAAATCAAAAGGAAGCTGGAATGGTTATATTAATAACAAATGAAATAAATTTCAGAGCAAAGAATATTACCAGGGATAAAGAAGACAATTTCAAAATGATAAAGCGTTTGATTCATCAAGACAACACAATCAACCAACTTGACCTGACAGATATTTATTAAACACCCCACTCATCAACAGCAGAATATGTATTCTTTTTAAGTGCACAAGGGAACATTTAGTAAGACAGACCACAATCTGGACCATAAAACAAGACTCACTAAATTTAAAAGGACTGAAGTCATACAAAGTATGTTCTCTGACCACAAATGAATTAAATTAAAAATCAGCCACAAAATGATATCTGGAAAATTCCCAAATATTTGGAAACTAAATAACATACTTTTAAATAACACACAGGTCAAAAAAGAGATCAAAGGGGAAATAGAAAGTATTTTGAATTGAATGAAAATGAAAACACAACATGTGAAAATCTGTGGAATATGCTAAAACAGTACCAAAAGGGAATTTATAGCAATAAATGCCTGTATTGGAGAAGAAGAAACATTTCAAGTTAATGGCCTCAGCTTCCACTTCAAAAAAGTAGAACAAGATAAAAATTACATGTAAAGTAGGCAGACAAAAGGAAATAACAAAGATCAGAGAAGCTAATGAAATACAAAACAAAACCAATAGAAAAAAAATCAGAGAAATCTAAAGCTAGTTCTTTGAGAAGATTAAAAAAAATTTGATAAACCTCTAGTCAGAATGATCATGAAAAAAGAGAAAATACACAAGAAAGATGTGGCATCACTAGTTTTACAGATATTTAAAAGATAGTAAAGGAATATTATGAACCACTTCCTACCAACAAATTTGACAACTTAAATGAAATGGACAGATTTAATGTTAGACTCAAAACTACCAACCCTCATGCAGGAAGCAATAGATAACTTTAATAGCCCTATCTATGTATATTAAAAAATTCTTCCCATAAAGAAAATTTCAGGCCCAGACAGTTTTATTGATGAATTCTATCACATATTTAAGGAAGAAAGAATACTATTTCTATGCAAACTCTCCAGAAAACTAAAGAGAAGAGAATACTTTCCAACTCATTCTATAATAGCAGAATTACCCTGATACCAAAATAGGACAAATACATTACAAGGAAACTACAGCCCAATATCTATGTTGAACATATTGTGCCCATGAACACAAAATACAAACAGAATACAAAATACAAAATAGAATCTAACACTATATAAAAAAGAAACTATATCATGACCAAGAGCTGGGGGGGCTTGGGTTGCCCCAGGAATGTAAGCTTGGCTTAACATTAAAAACTCAATCAATGTTATTCACTACATTAAACTAAAAAAGAAAAATTGTGTGATCTCTCTTTAGACACAGAAAAAACATTTGAAAAAATTCAACATTCATTATTGATTAAAAAAAAAAAAAGCTACCAGCAAATTAGGGATAGAGGGAGCCTTTTTAACCTGATTAAGGACATCTACAAAAACCCTACGTACTTTTGATTAGGAATAAGACAAGAATGTCCTCTCTCATTACTTTTATTCAACCTTATACTGGAGGTTCTAGCTAGTGCAATCAGCCAAGAAAGAAAAATAAAAGGCATCTAACTTGGAAAGGAAGAAGTAAAACTGTTTTTATTAGCAGAAGATATAATTAACTATGTAAAAAATCTAATGTAATTTACCAAAAAACTTCTAGAACTACTAAGGGAGATTAGCAAGGTTACAGGATACAAAATCAATTATATTACTATATACTAGTAATGAGCAATTGAAAATTAAAATTAAGAAAATAATACCATTTACAACAGCATAAAAACATGAAATAGGGATACATCTGACAAAAGATGTATATACTACATTCATGGGTAAGAAGACTCAATATTGTTAAGATGTCAGTTCTCAAGTTGATTTATGGATTCAGCACAACCATAATCAAGATCCCAGCAGACATTTTTTTTTCCTGGAGAAACAGACAAGTGAATTCTAAAATTCAAATAGAAATGCAAAGGACCTAAAATAACTAAAATAACTGTAAAAAAGAATAAAGTTGGGAGGCTTAACAGATATAGTATAAAGACAAGATATGGTATAAAGCTACCATAATCAAGGCAGTGTGGTACTCATGTGCAAATAAAGAAACAGACTGATGGAACAGAACAGAGAGTCCAGAAATTAACTTATATATCTATGAACAATAGATTTTTGTCCTAGGTGCAAAGGCAATCTTTGTTGAAGGAATAATCCTTTTGACAGGTGATGTTTGAACAATTGGGTATCGGTATAAAAATATGTGGCATCTTGGGGTGCCTGAGTGGCTCAGTTGGTTAAGCAACCGACTTCAGCTCAGGGCATGATTTTACGGTTTGTGAGTTCAAGCCCCGTGTTGGGCTCTGTGCTGACAGCTCAGAGCGTGGAGCTCACTTCGGATTCTGTGTCTCCCTCTGTCTTCCCCTCCCTTTCTTGTGCTCTGTCTCTCACTCTGTCTCAAAAATAAATAAATGTTTAAAAAAATTTAAAAAATGTGGCATCTCCATACACTGGGTTACTGCTCAGCATCTAAAAATAATAAACTATCAATGCCTGCAATAACATGGATAGAACTTAACATAATTAGGCTGAAAGGGGTCAACCAAAAGAGTGTATACTATATGATGCCATGGATATAAAATTCTAGAAAATGAAAACCAGTATGTAGTAATAGAAAACAGAAAGTGGTGCCTGGGGTAGGGGTGGAGAGGCAAGAAGAGGCAGGATGGACTCATTAGCCAGGGGACATGAGGAAACTTTTGGGGGTGATGGATATGTTCACTATCTTGATTATGGTGAAGGTTTCATGGTATATACATGTGTCAAAACTAATCAAACTGTAAACTTTAAGTATGTGCAGTTGGTTGTATGTCAATTACATCTCAATAAAGCTGTTTTTAAAAACAGAACACTTAAAAGTAAAATAGAAAAGATCTCTGAATTATCTACTTTTTAAGTTATATAGATCAATTGATCTTTCATTAGAGTAGACAACTGAAAATTCAAGCAATTTTTTAAATGTTTATTTGTTTTTGGGAGAGAGAGAGAGAGAGAGAGAGAGAGAGAGAGAGAGTGAGAGTGCACAACTGGAGGAGGGGCAGATAGAGAGGGAGACAGAGGATCTGCAGCAGATCTGTGCTGACAGCAGAGTGCCTGATGCAGGGCTTGAACTCATGAACCATGAGATCATGACCTGACTCCAAGTTGGACTCTTAACCGACTGAGCTACTCAGGAGCCCCAAGCAATTGTTATTCATTCACTCATTCATTCGTACAGCATTTATAGAGTGCCTTCTAAGTTCCAGGTCCTATTTTAGTTGCTGGCTATAAAAAGACACAGGCCCCAATTTTAACTCTCAGGTATAAAGGAATAGTTCATGGAAGATAAGTATTCCTGCCAAGAACTACTAAAAAGATAAAATTCAGAAATCATCTGTTTGATGACAGTAGAAGGTTCCTGAAGTAATGAGAAGTAGAGGGACTCCAGAAAGATTCCATAAAGGGAAGAACCTAGGAAAAGTAAGCTGTTCTTCTACAGCTATTTTCACCCTGGAGGCATCTGCTGATTCTGAACACAGGCAGAAAGATATGAAAATCGAGGCTAGGAGTCAGATGAACTAGCAGAGTTTCCCCTCAGCACTTTGGTTAAATACTGGAGCTGCATGAAGCATTAGGCTAGAAACCTAAGCAGAAAGCTTCTTTAAAAACGTGGCATGGAGTTTCTGTTGGTTCTGTGTGTGTGTGTGTGTGTGTGTGTTTGTAGTTTTGAGAAACAAAGATTAGAGTTTGGAACTTGTTAGGGGAAAGAGTTCTGCAGAATACACCAGACTCCCAGTAGAAAGTCCTAGAGAACCAAGGGCAAACAAGGGGCAGACTGAGACTTTCCAGGGCTGCAAAACAGCCTTGACTCAACAAAATGGTTGGTTACTTAAGGTGATCAGTCACAACTCTGTCTGCCTAGTGGAAGGAATGATAGACTTTCTGTGCAGGAAATAATATCACCTGGACCTCTTTGTTTTTTTATACATAATGTTTATCGCTCAATAAAAATTACCAGGCATACTCATAGGCATGACCACATGAACAAAAACCGAGTGAAAGAACAGACTAAAGAAACAAATACACAGCTTATCCCTATGTTGAAAGTCAGCTGATAAGGACTTTAAAATAATGATAATTTAAAAAATAATAATAATATGTTTAAGGACAGAGAGGATACTATGGACAAAATAAATAAAATGATGAATTTCACCAGGGATTTAGATAAATAACAAAGAATCAAATGGAAATTCTCCACAGAAAAACATACCATTAAAATGTCAACAGACATTAAGTGGCAGATTAAATATAACAAAAGACTGGATCAGTGAACTAGAACATCTAAAACACAGAAAGAAACGAAACATAGAAAGTAACAAAAACCAAAACATAGAAATAAAAAATAAAAAACCTAGAAAAGATCCTGAAAACACATGGGACTCAGTGAAAAAAAATGTAACATTTGTGTAATCAGAATCTTAAAAGGAAAAGAAACATAGAATGAGGTAGAAGCAATATTTGAAGCAGTAATAGCCAGGAAAACTCCCCAAACTGATGAAAGTTATCAATCTACAGATTCAAGAAGTTCTGTGCACCCCAAGCAGAACAAATTCAAGGAAAACTACACCTACATAACTCATGGTAAGACTGGTGAAACCAAGGAGAAAAATCTTAAATGCAGCCAGAGAAAAAAAAGACAATTTTTCCAAGGAACAACAAAAATATTTACAGCTGACTTTTCCACAGGAATGATGAAAGTCAGAACACAATGGATTGACAGCTCTAAAGTACTAAAAGAAAATAACTACCAACTTATAATTCTATACCAGCAGAAATATACTTCAAAAATGAAAGTAAAATAAAGATGTTTTCTAGGCAAAAACACAGAATTTATCCTCAGCAAATATGCACTTAAAAAACTATTAAGAAGAGGTCTACAGACACAAGGAAAATGATTCTAGGGGGAAACATGAAATTGTAGAAAGTAATGAAGAGCAACAGGAAAAGTAAATATGTGAGTAAATACAAATGAGTACTGACTTAGTAAAATAATAATGTGATATCATGCGGCGCTTCAATGTATATGGAATTAAAATGCATGCAACAAAATGCAAAAGGCTAAAGGGTATAAAAGCAGTGAACATGTTCTAAGATTCTAATATTATCGGAGATGTAGTGAAAGTGATCATTTGTATTATTCTGTAGTTAAGTCAAGGTGCATGTTGCCATCTCTTGGGTAACCAGTCATAAAGTAGTAAAAAGATCCAATTATTCCAAAAGAAGATACTAAAGTCTATAGGGACTCTGCTTTTCATTGCTCCTATGAAGCTCTAGGGTGATGGGAAGGGGAAGAGAGGCTTTTTTACCCAGGCAGAGGTTTTGTCTTAACAGCTGAACCTATTATGCAGTGGTAGTTTTTGGTATTTGAACCCTAAAGATCCTCCTGCAGGCAGCCCCTCCCAGTTTCCCACCCTAGCCAAGTACCTTTCTCTGGAACACCTCTATTTGTTCATCCACCCCCACCCACCCACTCATTCATGCCCAAGATAAATTCCTACTAAGGGGTTCCTGGCACTGTCCTAGGGACTAGGCCTATAGAAAGAAGCCAGGAACAATCCCAGCCCGCAACAAACTCACACTCTCTTGAAACATAATGAAACTAGACCTTCCTCAAACTTTAACATGCAGACAAGTCATCTAGGATCCTGTAGGTCCAAGAAAGGCCTGGAGATTCTGCATTTATAACAACACCCCAGGTGAAACAGATGCTGCTGATCTGAGGAATGCACTTTGAGTGACAAGGAATTAAACAGCTAAAATACAGACTGACAAGTGCCATGATGAAATTGTAGCTCAGAGAGGTGAAAGAGCTCACGGAAACTCCCAAGTGGACTAAGTCACTGGTATGTGACCTTAGACATATCTAACTCCAAAGCTCATGTATGCTCTTTCGTTCCTCCTCTAGTGAGAAGGAAGGGCATGGTGGAAGGGGGGTGGGGTGGGCTTTCAATCCAGCTTCAGGGAAAAACTGCCCCAGCTGGATCTTAGTGGATGAGCAGGGGTTTGTTTAGCAAAGAAGCAGGGCCAGGAGAAGGTTCCTAGTGCAGCGACTGGCATAAAAACAAAAGGGGTAAGGGCTCTGGATTGGAAAGGTTGGCTTTTAGTGCCAATCCCACCACTTATGGGCTTTATAATTTGGACAACTCACTTAATAGGGCTGTGCCTCGATTTCCTCAACCATAAGATGGAGATGATCATAATAGCACCTGCCTCATTGGGTCAGTGTTGAGAATTAAATGAGATGGTGTGTACAAGGGGCTTATACCAGCACTGTGCCACATAAATGTTGGTTCTGATTATCATAGTTGTTGCTCAATGCAATGGATGAGTAATGGAAGGAACAAGGGTATTTCAGGCAGAATGATTCATTTGCCTGGAGCTGGCCTGTCAGGGCAGGGGACTGAGAGGCATCACAGTTATTGCCCATCAGGACTGATAGATGAACTATTTAATGCCCTTTCTGGATGAGGAAGGGCCTACATGTATTTTTAGACACATAGCCCAAGGTTTGGAGGACAACCAAAGCACCCACTACCTGAGAGCACCTTCACATCTCTTGGCTCACCTCCTCCTAATGCCTCCAGAAGGTATCAGGACTCATCATCCCCATTCTACAAGTAGGGAAACTGAGGCCCAGAGAAGTAGAGGCATTATTTGCCAACTCTCTCTCTGGGTAGAGGAGGCAGACAGGCCAATACTCCCTGGTCAGTACTCTTTCCAGAAAGCCCTCTAGACACCATCTCAGGAGAAAAATCAATATCCAAGACTTCTTAGGCAAAAGCCCTGGGATTTCCTACCTCCTCCAAAGCTTTCATGTTCACTAACCATCAGCACTGATCAAGAAAAGGGGCTTTTTGAGCTGTCAGAGTGACAGTGAGGATGTATCTGGCTCTGCCCCTGATTCAGGAAGAAAGACTTCCTAGGGAGAAGGTTCAGGGGAGGTGATCTGGGGTTTATGAGAAAGAAGCACTCGAAAGACAATTTCCTACCCTAACACAGCCCTTTCCTGATATACACAAGGACAAACAGACACTGCGTGCAGCTGGACCTCCTACCTACCTAGTAGACTGCTTGGCCAGCATGGCCACGTAGGTGACCACAAAGCTCTGAAACTTGGCCCGCTGCTCCTCCCAGCGATCGTCCACTGAGTAGTAGTTGGGCAGGGGTGCTCCAAAGAGGATCTCGCTGCGCAGTAGGGAGCTCTTGAGGTTTTCTGCAGAGAGGCCCTCGTCCACATACCAGTAGAACTCGGGGTGAGTCATGGCCAGCTCTAGGGAGCCTGCAGGGGCAGGGGTGGTGGCCCAAGGAGCTCAGAGGGCAGCTCCCCACAGCCCTCCATCAACATCATCCTGTCCTCCTTGCTAATCTCACTCCTTTCTAAGGAGGTGGCACTCCCCCTCAGGCTGCCTCCAGCTGTCTCAAATGGAACAGAGCAACGGTTTAAAGAACTCACCGCCCAAGAGCAGCAGTCCCCCAGACCTGCTCACGCAGCCCCCAATAAATTCACATTTTATTTGCATGTGAACCTCACCTAATTCCAAGGCTCAGTCTTTGCAGCCCTCGAGTTCCACCTTTCCATTACAGTCCCCATTCATCTGCCTAGAATCCTGCCCGTGTGCCCCTTAGAAGGCACACCCAAGCACCCAAGCCCCACCCCACGACCATTCTCTAGCCCACCCCACCTTTCAAGTCTCATCCCTAAATTACTACAAACTAACCCCACCTTGGTCTCCCTTCAACCTGTCTCTCTCCCCTATCTTCCTCTGATTAGATGCCCGGTCCTCTAACCACACCTGGGTTTCCCTCTAACCAACCTCATGCCCAAGCCCTACCCCACCCATTCTTTAACTGGCCAGTTTCCCACAATCCAGGTCTGCACCCAAACCTTCCTTGCCTCTCTCAGATCCCATCTCACATCCTACCCTGCTGCCAGCCCTTCGCTGCATCACCTTCAGGTCACGCCCAGCAGGCAGGTCGAGCCTGAGTCTGCCCACAGCGGAGTCCCACCCCATTCTCCTTCAGGTGTGAGTCCATGGCCAAATTTCCCATGGGTCTCTAAACTACCTTCTCTCAATCTCATGAAGACCCGCCCTCAGCCTCACTGAGGCCCCGCCCCTTACAAGCCCCACCCACCCAAGGGCTCCACCCCTTACAAGGCCCTCCCCAGCAGGCTGTGTCCCCAGCCACACACAAGTCTGCTCACCCCGGATGTCGGCCAGGTCCTGGCCCATGCCATCATAGTAGATCTTGCCGCCTCTCTCAGTGGGGAAGAAGTAGGTCATGAGCGAGCTGGGTGGGGAGCAGTAGGAGTAGGACCCTAGTGGAAGGTCCTTGAGCACCTCATGGGGTTTCCAGCAGAACTCCCGGAAGCCCGGGTGGTCCATGATCTTGCGCTCAATCTCGTGGATTGTGACCAGCCGCTCACTGGTGAAAATGTTGCGCTCTGCGTCGCCACGGGCCAGGAAAATGAGCTCAATGCGCCAGTGCGCATGCGTCTGGGTGTTGGCGCTCACATAAGAACGTGAGTAGTCCCAGCGCGAGGCACCCCTGCGGGCTCGGCTCTGATTGGCCGCAGCCACAGCACGGGGCGGGGTGCTGGGTTGGCACTGTCCATTCTTCTGCATCCCCTGGTTCGTTGGGCCTTCACTCTGGTTGGCTGCCAGATCCACCAGGGTTGGGGCCTCCCGCCGAAGACGCCCACTCCGATTGGCTGCTGGTTTCTGGCCTGCGGAAGTGTCAGGGGATATGCCTGGGCCACGCCTTGGGGCCGCAAAGACTGCCCGTGGGGGCCTGGTGACCGGTCGAGAGCGGTTGCCCAGATGCAGCTGCTGCAGCTGCTCTGAGATAAGGCGCTGGAGCGTCTCAGAAGTGAAGTCAGCCAAGTCGCGCCGGTTGCGCCCCCAGGACCCAAACTGGGACTTAAGCGCCAGCGCGAGGGCATCAAAACGCTGGGAGGCCTCATGGTTGCGGATCTCAAAGGCGTTGTAGGAGATGTCAATGTCCAGCGGCGGGTAGTAGAGGAACATGAAGGCCGACAGGGCCATGGGGATGCTGCAGCCCAGGAAGAGCACCAGCCCTGCACAGCAGGGATTTGTGAAAGCCCAGCCCAGGGTGCTCCAGAAGCCCGAGGCAGGCGGCCGGGAAGGCAAGGTCCAACGCCTCCAGCAACACTGCCCTCCTTTCCCAGCTCGGGGCCCTGGCTTCTGGGCCCTCCTAAAGGCCTCACCGGTTGCTTCCTCCTCTTCCTGCTCCTCCTCTAGCCACACGTCTTGCAGCAAGGGGTCATCCTCCGAGTCCATAGCCTACAGGAGAGGGAGAGGGTCAGCAGGCTAGAGAGAGGGAGAAGACGGTGCCCTGTGGCTGCAGTCGCCCAGCCCTGGGTATTAGACCCGTCCACAAATACTGCGATGGAATTGCATCGCGTGGGCATGTAACTCAACTGAACTTCATCGCTTGTACACGAAACAAAGAAAAATATGTTACTGGTCCATCACCTCCCCCAACTAGATCTTGGCTTTCGAGGCCACAGGAAAGGGAGAATCACAGCCCGTTTGCAAACAGAAGAGACATTCCTCCCTGTGTAAGGGATACTGGGGCGGGGAGGTGGGGGGGTGGACTCTGACTACACACGATTTCTCAACTTCCTCTTCATGCTTTGATTCTAGAACTCATGGCCAACAGGAGGCATTACTCCACTGCCATCACTTCTACTTATAGTTAGCAACTCTAAAATAGATCTACCCTGTGACCCAGCAATAGCACTGCTGGGAATTTACCCAAGGGATACAGGAGTGCTGATGCATAGGGGCACTTGTACCCCAAAGTTTATAGCAGCACTTTCAACAGTGGCCAAATTATGGAAAGAGCTTAAATGTCCATCAACTGACGAATGGATAAAGAAATTGTGGTTTATATACACAATGGAATACTACGTGGCAATGAGAAAGAATGAAATCTGGCCTTTTGTAGCAACGTGAATGGAACTGGAGAGTGTGATGCTAAGTGAAATATGTCATACAGAGAAAGACAGATACCATATGTTTTCACTCTTATGTGGATCTTGAGAAACTTAACAGAAGACCATGGGGGAGGGGAAGGGGGAAAAAGTTAGAGAGGGAGGGAGGCAAACCATAAGAGACTCTTAAAAACTGAGAATAAACAGGGTTGATGGGGGGGGTGGGAGGGAGGGGAAAGTGGGTGATGGGCATTGAGGAGGGCACCTGTTGGGATGACCACTGGCTGTTGTATGGAAACAAATTTGACAATACATTTCATATGAAAAATAAATAAAGTACCTTCTGAAGTATCATGGTAGGAGGAAACAATGTGGTCTTTGGAATCGGAGTTTGGGTCCTGGTAAGGTGAACGTTGGCAAGGCAGTAAACCTCTATGAACCTCAATTCGTCGTCTATAAAACAGAGGTGGCCACTCCTGCCTCACACAGTTGTGAGGAGGGCTGCAGTCTGGGTAGTATATTCGTTACTATCTGTCACATAAGCAGATTTCTTTGCTCCCCTCGGGGGCTGTAATGTGCCTAGCGGTCGCCCATGGATGGGGCTGTGCCAGAGCTGTCATAGCTCTCCTCAAGAACTCTCAATAGCTCCCCACCCCCTCTTTGGGACACTGCAGCTGCAGCCACTGTTTGTCAGGCTCAGGCCACTTAACATGCAGCGCCAGCAACATCAAACCTTTGGGCACGAGCAGGGGCCAGGCATCTGTCTCCCCAAGACTTGGGCACAAGCAGCAGGAGGGCCTGGCAGGAGAGGGCAGCCCGGGCAGCCTGAGGACTCCTGCAGGGTGGCCCGAAGGCAGGAGGCCTTCCGGCATCCCCGGGCATGGCCTGTTCCCCTTGTCCCTCCTGTCCTCAGTTTGGACGGGGAGAGACTCATTATCCAGTTAGACGCCAGGCAGTGAGAAGAGGAAGCTAATTATACCAGAGCTGGCTAATTAATGCTGCCTTTCCTATTAACATTCTCTAGAGTGCTCCATTTCAATTAGACGGTCTGTCCGGGAAGAGAGGGGGCTGCCGTCAGCCCAGAGAAAGTGAGGAAGAGAGGGTGAGGGGAAGGAGGGAAACAGAGACAGAGAGGCAGGAAACGGGAGAGATGAGAGACAGAGACAGCTGGGAAGAGGAGACAGAGAGGAGAGGGGAATTGAGTGGGGGGTGGGCAGACAGAGATGCAAAAAGGGAAACAGAGAGGAGGGTGGGAGAAGAGGAGGGCAAAGCAGAAAACTTGAAAGGGAGAGAGGCCTGGAGGGGATGGGAACCGCTCCTGTAATATGCAAGAGTCCTATCCTATGATGAGATCATTAAACTTCCCATTTGCGATGCCCTAAAGCATTCTGGCCAAGGGGACGCCATATGCTCCCAGGACCAATTTGTGTTAGCAGGAACTCCTGAGTGTGAACCAGAGGCAGCTCAGACTCACCCCATGTCCAAGGGTAGAACTAAGTCTGCATGTGGAGGTGGGGGCAGGTGGGAGCTTCACCCCCACTCCCAGCCTTGGAAGGAGGATGCTGATGGCAATATGGTGGAGAGAGAGGGACAAAGGCTACTTCTGCCTCTTTTTCTGGGGTCCATCCACCCTGTCCCCAGCCTCAGCCTGCCTTTCAAGATGTATAGTTTACGGTATGTTGATATGTGAGCGGGGGTCCAAGGCCAGGATTCTGGATCACGGCAGCACTTCCTGAGTGATTTGGGGGATCCTGCTGTTGCACCGGCGATGCCATTTCCTTCCCCAGGAGTCTAATGCATCTTTCAAGGTCTTGCTCAAGTGTCACCTCTGACTAGAAGCCTTCCCAGATATGAAGCCCCCAGCGACCCATCTAAACTTCTCACCACACTTAGGGGGTACAAATTACTCAGGGAGAAGGAGGGAGAGGCAATATAGTAGGACATTAAGAGCTAAGGCTTTGGAGGCAGACAGATCTGGATGTCAGTCCCAGCTATACAATTTAGAGCAGGCGATGTATCCTTTCTGACCCTCAGTTTTCTCATCTATAAAATGGGGCTACCAGTAGTCATCATCACAGAGGTGATCAGATGATGTACACAGCAGGCTGACCACAGTGCCTGGTACATGTAAGTGCTTGGGAAATGACTGCTTCTGTTCTTTTATACTCTGCTCCTCCGCCAAGGCTGTGAACTGGAAGACTCACATGGCTCATTGCATTTGCCAAAAATGATCACAGCAATATCTCTCATCTCATGTGCTTTTCTCATGGTATGACTGAGACTTCTCCCATCAAGAAGTAATGTCTGCATTCCTTCCCCTTGAATCCAGGAGTGTGGGGGCTGTGACTGCAGCAGAAGTGGCTCTGAGACTTCTGAGGCTTGGCAAATGGAGAGGCAAGCTTCCCCCCCTGGCTCTCTTGGGACGCTTTGTCCTTGGAGCCCAGCTGCCATGCGGAGAGGAGGCCCAAACTAGCACAGGCAGGGAGACCACATGCGGGAGCTCCTGCTGACAGCCGGCATCAACCATCAGATATGTGAGTAAAGACACCATCGGCCAAGGAGTAACCCAAGCCTTCGTGTCTTCCCAGCTGAGACCCAAGTACCATGGAGTAGAACTAAGCCACTGTCTCTTGTACCCTGTCCTGACCCACAGAGTCCAGGAGCATAATACACTGGTTGTCATACATCACTAAGTTTGGGGGATGATTGATTACCTACTAACAGTAACTGAACGATTATAATGGGTCCTGTCCCCTATGTTTGACTCTGTGCCCTGCAGACAACATTTTCTGGATTGAAGTGCCCAGAAAATTGGGCACAGCCATTCTGCCTCCCAGTGAGAGCCCCACAGCCGGGTGGACATGAACTCCAAGAGAGCAGGGACTTGGCTGTCATGTTCCCTGCTGGGGTTCTGGGTTTCGGATAATTGTCGAATGAGGAAAGATAAAGGAATCTCTGGAGAATCTGGATTAGGTATTAGAACTTCCCCCGGGACAGAGGATGATCACCAAACAATATAAACATGCAGCCAAGAGTATGGTTTCTTCTGCCTGGGGTGGGGAGGATCTTGAAGAGGATGAAACAAACAAACAAGAAGTGGACTCAATGAGTTCTTTGTCTCTCATGCCTCCCACCCCCACGCTTGTCTTCTCTACCTCTGGAAAGAAAAGCT
Organism: Felis catus; assembly: GCF_018350175.1. Taxonomy (NCBI): domain Eukaryota; kingdom Metazoa; phylum Chordata; class Mammalia; order Carnivora; family Felidae; genus Felis; species Felis catus. The sequence goes on along the minus strand of NC_058375.1, from coordinate 8,354,364 downwards.
GCCACGTGGGAAATGACACCAGATTGGTGGCTGACCACCACGGCTGCAGGCCTGGCTCAGCCATCAACTTTCTGTGTGGCCCTGGGCCTGTCCATCCGCTCCTGGGGCCCTGTCTCTCCCATCTGGCATTGGGATGGTAAAGCCTCAGGTCCCTCTAGTGGTGACTCCCGCCGAGCTGCAGAGAAGCCCTGGTCTGCAGGCCAGCGAGGGTGGGTGGGGTCTGAGAGACCCTCAGCAAACCCAGGGAGGCCTCAGCTCGCAGGTGGGGTCTGACAGCAGCACCTCAGTCGACAACCACCTCCTCGGGCTTTTCCACAGGGTGGGCAGCAAATTGCACATTTCTTTTCCCTTCTCAAATGATGAGAATTGATTAGCCGAGCAAGGAGCTCCAGCTGCTCCATGGAAAGGCACTAAGGACAGCTTCTGAGGGACCCGTCATGAGCCGACTTCCATTATGCCTTCACGGTCCTCATCATGGTGGGCCTGCTCAGTGCCCAACGTCCTCTCTGCCCTCCCCTGTCTCTCTCTGTCTCTGTCTCTCCTACACACACACACACACACACACACACACACACACACACACACACTCAGAGATGGTCAGAATTGAACTCTGAGCCTCTCAGGGGCCCAGGAGACAAGGTGGAGACATCCACAAAAAAAGGTCTCCCTTCTCTTGGGGGAATCAAGAGGGGCAGGTGCCTGAAAGGGAATGGTAGGTCCTGGGGGGCCCAGAGGGAGGAACCTGGCCCAGTGTTAAGGGCCAGGCGTGGGGCAATCCAAAGCCACATTTGAAGCATAATCTCAACATTATAACAGAAAAAAAAAAAAATCCCACATGCATTAAAAGAAAAAAAAAAACCACTTACAATGGTTATCTCTACTTTGAAGGATTATGGGTAATTTTCATTTTCTCCTTTATACTTGTCTATTTCCAATTTTTCTGCAATGATCAGGTGTAGCCTCACTTTTAGAATGAGAAAAAAAAACTTATTTAAAAATAGAATGTGTGTGTATGTGTGTGGAAGGGATTTTGTGAACAGCCTCCAACTCTTTGAGAAGTTAGGATAATAGGGCCTGGGAGGAGGGTTCTGTCCCCAAAGGAGAGCAAATGCGGAGGGGGGTGACTGAGTTGCAGCAGGAGAGACCCTGGTTAGAAAACAGAAGGTCCTGGAAGAGAGGCAGCTGGCAAAGGCCAATGAGTGAGCGAATGTGGAAATCTCCTGTTCTCCTGAGATAAAGAGAGGGGTCTTTTTTTTTTAAGCTTATTTATTTTGAGAGAGAGAGAGAGAACAAGTAGGGGAGGGGTAGAGAGAGAAGTAGAAACAGAATCCCATGCAGGCGCCACACTGTCAGCGAGGAGCCCCAAGCGGGGCTCAAACCCATGAACTGTGAGATCATGACCTGAGTCAAAATCAAGAGTTGGAGGTTTAACTGACAAGCCACCCAGGTGACCCGAGAGGGGTCTTTAAAATGAACAGGGAGGGGCACCTGGGTGGCTCAGTTGTGTCTGACTTCAGCTCAGGTCATGATCTCACGGTCCGTGAGTTCAAGCCCTGCATCAGGCTCTGTGCTGACAGCTCAGAGCCTGGAGCCTGCTTCGGACTCTGTGTCTCCTTCTCTCTCTGCCCCTCACCTGCTCGTGCTCTCTCTCTCTCTCTCTCTCAAAAATAAGTAAACACTGAAATTTTTCTTTAATGAACAGGGAGTAGATCACGTCCCAGAAGGGGCATCAGAGCACAGGCAGTCCAATCCCCTTGTCTTCCAGATAGGGACACTGAGCCCAGGCAAAGAGAAGGGACTCACCCAAGGTCTCGTTTCAGTGGCAGAGCCAGGACTCCGGCTTGAAGGAGTGCTCAGTCTGCTCCATCGGCAGATTCTGGGGGGACTTCTTGGCAGTCCCTGGGAGCCACCAGGCCCGGAGAAGACGGCACGTGCTCCCAAGGAGCCAAACAGGGAAACGACTTTTAAGGTCTAGGGAAAGAGGCCTTCTTCAAGTCCCAAGCCAGATGGACCCGCCCTCCAACCTGGACAGAATGGGGCTTTGGTGGGAGGCGATGTTTCCTCAAAGACCCCCTTGACCCAGTTCTTGCTCTCCTGCAGCATGGCTCCCGGGGATATGGCCCCACGCCAGAGCCTGCCTGCAGCGCTGGTTACAACGTCCCTCCTTCCCCTGATGGGTGACAGAAACATTCCTTCTTCATTCCCTTATCCCAGCCAGACTACTAAAAGTCACATTAGACATGCAGATTCAACTTCAAATACATACATGTATATATAATTTAAAGGCAATTAGGAGCTCATCAGCTTTTTCTTCCTGTCTCGGGGTGTTTTGCCTCCCTGGTGCGGCGCTGGTCCTCAGAAACATCTTGGGGTGTTTGATTCTTCTACCCTTCGGCTGAGAGATGTGCGTGCAAGTTCAAAATGAGACAGTTGGAGTTGAACGGTCCCATTCTCCCCTGACACTGAAGTGGGGGACATCATGTCCTTCTCTGCTTCCTGGTTCTGGGTCGGCGCCTTTGGGTGAATTCAGCTCATCTGAGGCGGAGAAGGGCGGACAGGAGAAGGGAGAGACCTCCTGGGCAGCAGTGTCCTAATGACCTATCTGCTGATGCCCCGTCTTCCCTCCAGATGCCCCAGCTATGTGCCTTCCATCCTGAATCCCCAGCCCTTCTCCAAGACCTGGGCACTCCATCTCAGGCCAGGAGGCTATAGGAGCAGTGGAGACATGGTGATAAAATTGGGGCCAAATCACCAGGTGGGGTGAAGCTAAAAGCCCCACTAACTCACTGCAGAAACTCTGCCACCCATTAAGATAATCACAATCTAATAATTAGCTGTGTGTCTGCGAGGTCCAGGTACTCTCTCCACCCTCCCTCATACACCAGCCCTGCGAGGGAGGCAATAGGAGCGTCCTCATTTAACAGAAGAATAAACAGAGAGGTTAAGTGACTCCCTTACGGTCACACAGCGAATAAGGGGTGAAACTAGAGTTTGAACCTCAGGTCTACGGATTCTGAAGCCCATGATCATTTCTGCCTTCCAGGTGGCCCGTCAGTTTCTTGAGAGCTGAGATGGCAATACCCATTGAAAAAACCCACTGCTCTTTAGCAAGCCTGCACTAGCACTGCAAGACCTAAAAATCACTCTGCTTTCAGTACCTGTCAGCTCAAGGCATGACTTAAAGGAAGTCCCCATCAGTCTCGGAAGCCTAGCCTTCCCTCCAATGGGAACATGGGTGTGTTGGTTACCTTTGTGTGGCTGGGCCATGGGATGCCCAGACGTTGGACCAAACATGATCCTGGATATGGAGCCTGAGAAAAGCAGAGGACCACCCCCCCCCCACAATGTGGGCCTCATCCCATCAGTTGAAGACCTGACTAGAATAAAAGGGCCGGGTAAGACGGGGCTTCTGCTGACTGCTAGAGCTGAAGCATTAGTCTTTTCCAGCCTTCAGACTCAGTCTCAGACATCGGCTCTTGCTGGGTCTCAAGCCTGCTGGATTTCAGACAGGAACTTACATCATCTGCTTCCCTGGTTCTCAGGCCTTTGGGCTCAGATTGGAACTTCCATTGGCTCTCCTGGGTCTCCAGCTTGCTGCCTGTGGACCTTGGGATTTCTTAGTCTCCAAACTCATGTGAGCCAATTCATCTATCTATCTATCTATCTATCCATCCATCAGCCTACATCCTATTGGTTCCATTTCTTTCTAATACAGTTTTCTCAGAGGGAAAGTGGGGGTGAGGCAGGAGCCCCATCCCAGCAGTTAGATCCTAGAGGTCTTCTTTCAAGAAGCCCCAAGTCCTACCCAGAATCTCAAATGAAAATGGCAAAAGAGCCAGGCAATGCCCTCCAAATCCATAGAGGGAGGGGCATGGTTGGGAGGCTCTCAGGGCGTGTCTGAACCCTTCCCTCAGCAAGAAGGTCCCCCATCTACCCCCCCCCCCAACCGCCCCCTCCCCCAGCCCTGAGGAAACCTGGCTTTGCAGCTGTAGCTGAAGCTCGCACATGCCCCTACTCCCCTTCAGACCCCCTGCCCCTCAAGAAACACCATATCCTCATTAGCTAAATGTGCCAGCAGAGGGCAGGAAGTTCAGAAGGACACATGTGACCACTTCTCACAAAGCAAATCTGGGCTTATTTATAGGGAGGCAGAAGGGGTGGGAGGGAGGGAGTCGGCAGGGGCTCTGCGGTGAGCCTGTCCAGGCCCCGTGTTCCCCAGACCGGGGCCGGCTGCGGAGACAGAGTACATGAAGGACAGCCGGCCTCCCGGGGTTGACAGCTGGTGAGGAAACTGGGCACTGACTCGCAAGCCCAACAGCTCAATATATATCAGGCAAACAAGCTTTGCTCTGGTCAATATATCACCCGGGGAATGTCCCAGCCAGCACCAGAGGAATCCAGTATTAATGGTCACCAGAGCATTGCCACCTTCCGCCGTTCTGTGTGTTCTCTCTAGTGGGCTCACGGGAACAGAACCGGCCTCCCCCCAACGCTAAGAAGGATCTGGGTACCAAGAGCATCAGGGCCTGATTTTGGCGGGGGGCAGTGGGGAGCTAAGCATGGAGTTTGCAGTCAGATACACCTGGAGTCAGACCCTGGCCCTGCCGCTGGCTGGGCGCCTGGGGTTTCGGTTTCCCCATCTGTGAAATGGCGATGGTGACACCTGCTTACTGAGTCACACAGCTGCTGGTGTGATCAGTATGAGCTTCAGAGATGGGAAGAACCCTAAATCCGGCCCCGGCTCCTGTCAGGGCTGTACGTTGGCCGGAGCTGCCTCTTTCATTCTCTACGACCTTGGCCCTCAGATGTTAACATGGGTCATTCACCAGGTGCACTTGTTCAAGTGCAAACTTCTGGGCCAGACACCAGATCCAGTCATTCAGACTCTCGGGGGGGGGGGGGGGCCAAGGCCCAGGAATCTAGTGACACCACCTCCCCGGGTGATTCTGTTGCAGGTGGCCCGGGAGTATTCCTTGAAAGACTCTGCTGTCCTGGTCACCTTCCCCAGCTCCCCGTGGTTTCTTCCGGCAGGTGGTCTAGCCTTTGGCACTCCCTTTCCTGCGGCTCATGCTTGCCTCTCTGCAGGCTCACCACACCCCCGGGGGGCCCTGTGGATGGACTCAGGGCTCACTCCTCTAAGCGCCTCTTCCTCCAGCCGTGAGGAGGGAAGAGATGACGGCATCTGGGCCAGGAACAGGACTTTACGTCCAGAGAGAGGGACACAGGCCGCCCAGATCTGCCAACCAGCTCTTCAACCAGCAGTGAAAGAAAACAGCAGGCCAAGGGCTTACTCTCTGGCAGAAGCTGTGGGAGGGGCCTGGGCAGGGAGCTTCGCATCCACCAGGCACTGCCGTGTGCCCAGCACCGGGCACTTTACTTATGTCCTCTCTGGCCCAGCCTCAGCTCTATGAGGCAGTGTGCAGGGGTGGGGCGGGGATCCGGGCCTCTGCAGGCCCAATGTCAGAGCCCATCATTTTAGCCTCTGTGCTCTACTGCTAAGAGGGATTCCACCCAGACTGCCCCACTCTACACCTCTTGCCCCTCCCCCACACCTCTTGCCGCCTAGGAACTCAGACCTCATAGCCCAGACCCATCAGTCCGGACTCCTGGAGCCCTCCAGGCGACCTTGGCATCTCTGAAGAGGAGGCAATGAAAGCTTAATAAAACCAGCAACACTTACAGAGGCCGTAAAATACAGCCAGGCCCCCAGGCGTCCCTTGCTTGAAGGGTCAGAAGGTTCCTGAAAACCCTCACTACATGCTCTGGCCAACCTGTCTGCCTCCCACCACCTCTTCCCCACTCCCTGGTCCCAAGTCCTGGCTGCTGTCTGGACTTCAGTGTCCACAGGGCCCAGTAGCCAATCAGCTCCCCAGCCCCAGACCGCTAGGTTAATAAAAAATAAAAAGATTCCCACAAAACACGACCAATAACCATGGCCATAAAAGCCAAATTGGATTCCTTCGTGGATGATGAGCTTGGGGTCCTTCTCTGTCTCCGAGACCTGATTAACAAATATGTAAAACGATTTCCCTATCATCTCTGGCTCCAGCCAGCTCTCCCTGCAGCTCCAAGCTCAGGGACAAGGAACAAGGCAGAAGCGGGGGGATGTGTATCTAGGGCAGAAGAAGCCTGCTGTGTGACTCAGAACAAGTCACTTAATACCTCTGGATGGCGGTCCCCCACCTGGGGAGAGACACTCTCACACCCTCGCCCTTTGTGTTCTCGGCCTCTGCCCAAGAGGGGGACACAAAGGAAAGGCAGAGGGCTGCCCTTCACCCCATCCAGAAGCTGTTGTATGACTGGGGGAGGGGGAAATGCTGGGAGGGTCCTGCTCTGACACCAGCCAAGCAGTACGTCCTAGGTGCCATCAGCTTTGCTGGGACACAGCAGGTGGCCGGCCACCTGTCAGTAATCAGCTCTGGGGGAGGCTTGGGAAACTGTATCAATTCCCACCCCCCATCCCCCCCAGAGCCCCCAGACCACATCTGTGGGCCCAAGGACATTGCAAGACCCTTCTCAGCCCCACACCACGAAAGACAAGCATGGAGGTAAATCGGAACACAAAAGATAAAAAAGCACATAATATGAAGTGCTCAGACCACAGAGAGGCCACCACGACTGGCTTGGGATGGAGCTCCAGGGAGGCTGTACCCCAGCCTGACGTCCAGGAAAAAAACAGGGAGAGCCCTTAGGGTAAATGTCCCCTCTGAGCACTCCGAGCTTCCCCAGCCCCTGCTGCTGACGCTTGCGGAGGGCCAAGGAGGCCAGCACCGGCCGAAAGCACAGGAAGGAGATGCTGGACGCTGCTCAGACCCTGCGTCCCCAAGACAGAGCCAGCTCTGCCCCTGCCCCTCACATCCTGGGGGATGTGTCTACGCAGCATCTTACAGCTTGTAGATCATTTTCACGTGGGGTTTCAAGTCCTAGGACTTATTTCCAATTTGCAAACAAGAACTGAGGCTAAAAGAAGTAAAGGGATTTCTTTGAACTGGATTTCTGATAAGCTCGGCACTCTCCTTACTATGTTGGACTTTATTGGAGCCTTACATGTTTGAAACTCTCCGAGTTCTGGAATCAGCCCTCCTGATCCCTGCTGGTGCGCACACAGGTGAGCGCCTTCTCCATCTCCCTCGGTCTTTCTCAGGGTCCGCACCCCCCGCCCCCCAAAGAGTCATCCTGGCCACAGCCTAGGCACAGCTCAGGCCCCAGGGAAAGGAGGAGAGGAACATCTGGGACTAGCAAGTGAGTTCATCGACTTGAGTGTCTAGGTAGAAATGCACCTTCAGTGCTCACACCAGTCAGTGGCTCCGGGGAAGGGCTTCCTGGCTACACTGATGATGACAACTCGGGTGCCTATAGTGGGGAGTGGCACAGAGGCCCCCGACAGGGTGGGGAGTCTGACATGGGCTCTCAGCCTCACCCCACACCCCGTGATGGTGCAGCTGTCTACAGAGACAGGAATTAAGGGTCCACGCTGAGCAGGCAGAGCAGAGGGCCCTGGGATAAAGAGCAGATCTCTAAGCATCCTTCCTCAACTCCGCTGCCTTTCCCAGGAGATTCTGGGCCCCAGCAACTAGCTGTGTGTCCCAGCTGTGGGGACCACAAGAGACCCCAGTGAAGTTACCTGGACTCAAGAATCCCAGTCCCTTTCCACCCCACACCACCCCTGCTCAGTGGTGCAGTATCACCCTAAGTCAGTGGGAATCCCCACCCCAAATCCTTCCACAGTAACGGGGCTCTGTCTCCTCCTTGCTTGTGATCTCAGGCTAGTCTTCCTTCCTGGGTCTCAGTTTGCCCTTTGTCAAGTGGGAGGGCTGGACGCAATGAGCTTTTAGATAACTTCCAGTTCTGTCATTTGGAGACCCCAAAAGGCCAGGACACAGAAGTGTGACAAGTGCACATCAGCTGTGCAGCCTCTGGGTTTCAATCCCTGCCATGGCCAGGAGCCAGAGGACACCTGTGACTGGAGGGTCCTGCAGAATGGGATGGGGGTGGGGCATGCAGTGAGGGGCCAAGGTTCAAGGACTCAGACTATCTCTCCCTGATCCTGTGCTGAAGGGTGTTCCAGGGGACAAGAACAGGTCCCTTCCCTTTGTCAGTACTTGGGGTCAGGCTCTGCCAGATCAAGGTCCTGGCTGTCAAAGTCTGCCAGCCCCACTTACCAATTCTACATTTACCCATTCATTCATTCATTCATTCATTGTCTTAATTCATTCACCTGATGGTGCTTGCTGTAAAATAAAGAGTTTCCAGGGCACCTGGGCGGCTCAGTTGGTTAAACGTCCGACTCTCTTGGTTTCCGCTCAAGTTATGATCTCACGGTTCATGAGTTCAAGCCCCACATCAGGCTCTGCAATGACAGTGTGGATCCTGCTTGTGATTCTCTCTCTCTCTCTCTCTCTCTCTCTCTCTCTCTCTCTCTCTCTCTCCTCCTCTCCTGCTCTCTCTCTCTTTCTAAAAAATAAATAAACCTTTTAAAAAACGGTTGAAACAGTAAATTAAAACTAAAGACTTTCTGTTAAATTACCTTTATCTTGAACTCCTTTTCTCCAGAAGACTCTATGAACCTTCCCACCCCGGATCTATTCTCATGGTCATTAATGCCCAAGAGTACCTCTTGGCTGACATGTCCCTGCTCATCACAAATTCCTGGCTCTGTTACTCTGGAACCATCTGCTCAAAGCCTCTGGAAAACAGGGTCAGAAAGTCAGGACCCCTTGCAAGGAGCGTGCAGATGTTACTAGCCTGCAATGTTCGTCACCAGTCAGCTTCCCCCCAGCTTCTTCAGTTGAAGAAGGGAAGGAGGGGTCTTCTCCTCTGGCCGCTGACACTTTTCCAAAGCCTGACTTCTCTCTAGCTTAGCCTAATGTGTCTCAGGCCTGGATGGCAGAGAGGAACCAAAACCAACACCCTGCCTTTGTGAAGCCACAAGATGATGCTTTAAAACCAGCAAATACTTCTCACCCAGGAATCTCGCACATGCAGTCATATCCAGAGGGATTTGAGTCCCAGCTGTGTCTACATGGCATGAAAAGGGGAAACATCTGGAAGAAAGGCAGGCAAGTCCCACCAGTCTGCCAGATGTGGCATGCATATGGACATCTGAAACATGGCCCGCTTGGCTGTTTGGCAGTCAAGAAGCAAGTGGTCAACCCATGTCACCCTGTCAACCGGGACACGGCCCCAGTCCATACGTACAAGTTACTCAGATTACTGAAGGATCCGAAAAGTATTTTGGCTGCAATCTTTAGAGACCCACATCAAGATAAAGGCCAAAGAAGGGCCTCGATCGTCATCTGGGGTCTGTGCTGAGCCCAGCTTGCCTGTGTCTCAAGCGCCATCACTCACCAGCAACTTGCTTTGTCTCTCTGTGCCTCACATTTCTCATCCTTAAAATGAAATAATAATAGTAATGCTTTGGGGTGCCTGGGGGGCTCAGTCGGTTAAGCGTCTGACTCTTGATTTTGTCTCCGGTCATGATCTCACAGTTCGTGGGTTCGAGCCCTATGCTGACAGCACGAAGTCTGTTTGGGATTCTCTCTCTCTCTCTCTCTCTCTGCCCCTCCCTGGCACTCTCTCTCTCAAAATAAATAAAAAGCTTAAAAAAAAAAAGGAAAATCCTTTAAAAAAATAATAGTAATGCCTTCATATGGCAGGTATGAGGATGAAATTATAACACCCATTAAGCTCTAAGCCCAGTGCCTGGCAGTCAGTAAACATACCAAATATGTTGGCCATTATTAGAATCACTGTCATCGGGGCTCCTGGGTGGCTCAGTCAGTTGAATGTCTGACTTTGGCTAAGTCGTGATCTCACGGTTCGTGAGTCTGAGCCCCGTGTTGGGCTCTGTGCTGACAGCTCAGAGCCTGGAACCTGCTTCGGATTCTGTGTCTCCCTCTCTCTCTGCCCCTCCCCTGCTCATGCTCTGTCTCTCTGTCTCTCTCTCTGTCTCTCTCAAAAATAAATAAATATTGAACTAACCAAATTTTTTAAAAAAAGATTCATCATCATCATCATCATCATCCTCATCATCATCAGACGGGTCATTCTGCAGAACTCTCCCAGCTAAGAACACAAGAAACCACCCCCAGGACAGTGCAAAGGCCAGTATGGGAGGGAGGGGCACATACTTCTCCCCCCAAACATCCAAGGACCGCCAGTTTGCCAAACCCTTTGCCCAGCTCAGCCCCATTTAAGCCGCCTTCCTCAGAGACAAGGAGATCTCCACATTCTGTTCCATGATAGGAATAGCTTCCAGCCGGCAGTCATGTGTCCTCTAGTAACAAGGTTTGGCAAAGGACATGTCGTCCAGGTGCCAGTATGTGTGTCGGATGCCTTGGGCAGATGGTTGGGCGGGGACAAGCTTTCCCTACATCCCATCTTCCACCAAGACATCATGCTAGGAAGAGCACCCAGGTGTGCTGTGGGCACCACCGGTGGGAAACTTTCCTCCTGACCCTGGAATGACTGCTTATTTGGATCATGTCCTCTGAGCCCCAAAGGACAGACACCTGGGTTCCTCTTCTGCTTCTAGTGGGGGACCTAGAGGAGCCATCACTTTCACCCATCACCTCTGCTCCAGGGAGGAGACGCCAGGCGAGGATGGGAGACTCTGATGAGCCCTCCAAGGACAGAGACAGGCTTTTCCACTTCTGCACCCAGTGCCTGGCACACAATGGGTCTGCCCAGGCAGACACTTGTGGGATTGCAGGAATAAGGAGATGGCTTTTTCTTGTAGAGGAGGGTTCAGCCTCTTCAAACATTAGCACAGCACCTGGCACATGGTCAGTGTTCTGTATTTGCTAGTGTTGTTGTTCATGATGATGCATAGGTGGGGATCTGGCCAGGTCGTCAGGGTCAGGTTTGAGCTGGGGGTGCAGGGTGTGGGGGAGAGGACTTGGTGCAAAATGCAGTGAAAGCCAGCTGCATTTCACCCCTGCACTTGGAAGAGAAGTATTATCTTTACCGCCTGTATCGGCTCAGCTCCTTGTCTGAGGCCACTTGGATGCTTCCCATACTCAAGGCGGCCAGCCTGGCTCCCTGGCGTTTGGGCCTTACCACCAATGTGCTGCGTGATGCTGGGTAACCCACCCCCTCTGAAGTAACCTCCCCATCGGTAGCCCCGGCATGTCACAGAGGTCAACCGTTTTCCTAGTCCAAGCCTCACCGGGGGCTCCTGCCTGAGCCCCTCCACAGGCCGAAAGGTTTGGGCTCCCATGGTTGGTGACAATCCAAGATGCAAAGGCAAAGCCCCCAGTCCCAGCCCTGGAAACCCATTCTCCCTGAGACAGGGCCAGAGCTAAACTCAGGGGACAGCCCTGCACCTTTCACCCTTGGTGGGGCCAGCAGAGGAATTTACATTCTTTTCAAAACCATCATGTAAATGGTTTCTTGACAAAAACCATTCATTCAGTGAATGAATGAATGAATGAATGAATGAATGAATGAATGAATACCAGAAACAATGCAGAATCCTGGCCAAAGTAGAGTCTTTTGCTTTATTTGATTAAAATCTGACCCCAGTGTGGCCTCTTTTAGGTGTACAGCTTTAGGAAATCTTCTTCACTTCCCTGAACCTTGATTTTCCCATATATTAAATGGGAATAATGATCCGTACTCCACGAGAGATGCTTACAAGGTTAAGTGAAATAGTATCTATACATGCTTAGTAGGTAATCAGCAAACGGCAGCCTCATTATCAGCATTGTTATTCTCAGCCTGCTGCTCCGTTTGCAAGGCAGAGGACTGAGGCCATTAGCCTTGAATGATGCCCATTTCCAAAGAGCTCTGGTGAGCCTACAGACACACATTAATTGCAGCCCTCCCACCCGTGTGCCTTCCAGCTGGAAGGAGCAGAAGCAGCCGTCTGGTCTCTCCGTGGCCAGGCAGGGAGCTCACTCACCAGGGGAGGCTCGGCCACCTTCTCTGGGCTATCCCGGCAGTACCCGTGCCTCTGGCTTTTGTCGAGCAGCTGGAGTGTGAGCCGCACTGTCTGCCCGTGAAATGCGACTTTCAGAAAACATGCATATTTGTGAGTTGGTGCATGTTTCTATTTCGGGCCGACACTGCCCTCTTTATTTATTTTCCCTGGGCTTTGCATTTGGAACCCAGCTTGGAAGGGTGTTTTGACAGACTTTGACACCGCTCCGGCTCCTCTGGCAGGAGACATGCTCTGGTGGGGAAGGAGGATTTAAAACGACAATCTTTCTCTCAGCTAGGGTCCATTGACAATCAGACACTCCTGCCTCCTGGCCCAGCCCTGGGTTTCCCCATATTTGGGTGGGGGGCGGAGTAGAAGAGGTACAGGTGGGGAAACAATTTCAAAGAGGGGGAAGAAGCCCAAAGAGACTAATCATTGAGCTTCCAAAATCATAATAACACGGCCATCATTATCAACACCAGTAATGTTACTATCAACTGCTGTCACCACCACCACCACCATTTTGGGGTTCCTATTTTTATGACTGACAGTGGGCTGGAAGACTGCCCTTAGGGAAACCACCTCATCTTTCAGCATCTCACTGTGCTCATCTGTAAAGGTGATTTTGCAGTACTCAGCTCATGGGGCTGTAAGAAGTGGCCGCTCAGTCAAATGGCAGCAGTGACTGTCTTGCCTCCTGGTCTCAGGTCTTGGCCAGCTGCCCACGGACAGCCGACTTGGTCAAGTCTTAGGGATTTGGGGCTGATTGCCAAGACCCTACCCACCAGGCAGCCTTCTAAAGCTGCTCTCAGCTAGTCCCCTCTCTGTGGTCATTTACAAGCAGCCCAGAATTGACCTTAACTCAAGGAGGAAGGACCTTCGCTCAGACAACTCCATCTGCCTTTGGATGACCAGGTGAGTGGAAGGGGTGATGAAGAGACCAGAGAGATGTTTAAATGCTTAAACTGTCAGACAAAAGAGCCTAAACCATGATTCCAAGGCTCTGAGGGGCAGGAGGTCCAGGCTTAAGTTCCTCCGTTTCTACTCATTCATTCATTCATTCACCCACTAAGCATCCACCAGCAGAATCAGTGGTTCACGTAGAAGATATACTGACAGGAGAATCAATGTCTGCCCCAATGGAGATTGCACTTCAGCAATGTGACCTCAAGAAAATTACTTGACATCTCTGGCCCTATAAAGGAAATCATCTTAACATCCACTGCTCAGGGGACAGAAAGAATTCACCAGTGGTGGGTGCTTTGGGCAGGGGGGAAGGTACCATAACCCCTGAGGTTAGAACCATGTTTTCAATCCCACCCACACTCAAGAGTGAGTCGATGTTCCACATCACTAGGACCAAACAGGGACTCTTGAAGGTCCCTTCAGCCAGCCCTACACCGATGGGAAGCCTGAGGCTCGGGGAAGGGAAGTAACTTGCCCAAGAACACACTGGGAGACTGTGGCCCAGCTGAGACTAGAACCCATGTCTCCCCACTTCCACTCCAGTGATTCTTCTACCACATCATACTGGGATGCTTCCTCTTCCAACAGAGTTTCTGGAGTTTAAGGGCAATAGCAGAAGAGGTATCAAAGGGCAAGCCAGAACATGGGTACTGGATGCCTCAAAATCCCCATGGAGTGAGGGCTTGCTGTGATTCCACAACAGAGGAATCCCAGCCTGTTGGAGACACTGCGGAGGCTCTGGGGTATCCAGTCCTAGAAACATTCCCAGGGAGGGGCTGGAAGCGGCTGAGGCCATGGGCAGGGAGAGGGGTGCTGTCAGACTTTCAAAGGGAGGGGAGTGGAGGCATGGAGTCTGCCCAGAGAATGGAGTCAGCTCCTCCTAAGGGTCATCTGTGTCCATATGGGAGCAAAGAGTGACTGGATCAGACCCAGGCTGAAGGAAAGTTGGGGAGAGAGTGAAGGCAGCTGGGAAGGAGGAACTGGTGAGAAAGACAAAAAAAAGGGGGGGGGGAGATACACATGGGAGAGGAGAACAGAGCGGGGAAACAAAGAGAAAGTGCAAGCAAAAAATGATGCAGAAAGAGGGGTGTGTACTCTGGTTGTAGGAGATTTGTCTGGAGTACATTTGAGGAAGGGGAGCAGGCATGGGGGCAGTGAGCAAAGCAAAATGGATTCTGAGGCTAAAACCAAGATTCTGTTAAGGCCAGGCTTCTGCCCAGATTCCACTGGGCCACAGCCTCTTCCTTCCATTTGGCAGATGCCGGGTTTTCTGCTCAGGTCTGCATTGGTGGGGGGGGGGGGCGGGGGGCAAAGAGGGGGTAGCTGCTCCTCTACCCCACCCCCCACCCCCCCGGAAGTGTGTGTGTGCACGGGGAGCCCAAGCAGCTCTGTGAATCGCTGGGCACCCCTGTGAGCACCCAGGGGCGAGCTCCGGAGTCTGGGGCTTAGTAAGATGTCGGGGAACAGCAGGATCCGGAGTGAAGATGCCCGCCTGGATGCTCGTGCTTGTGGGGAGACCTGAGTGTGTCCACGTGCGAGTGGATCTTCCCTCTGTGTGTGGGCTGTGAATGGATGTATGTTTGCGTGAGTGGACTATGAATCTGTGTGGGGATTGTTTGTGGTCTGTAGATTTGCGTGGGTGTGCGCATGGACTGTGGGTCCGTGAGCTTGAGCGGGGGTTGTGGGTCTCGGAGGCCGCCTCGCGGCGCTGTCCGCGGTGCTGACCCGGGGCTTGGATGGGAGGGGACCTGCGCCCAGCCTCAGGGGGACCGCGGGAATCTGGCGCCGGCTGTGTAGCAGACAGGAGCCGAGGAAAGGAAGCCTCCAAGTCTTTCTCGGAGGCGCCTTCTTAGTCCACCTGCGGGTCCCCCCCCCCCACCCCCGGGGGGAGTTGGGAAAAGTTCTGCCAGCGGCGGGGTTGGCTCGGGGGACTCTGCGCCAATCGCACCAGGAATCTTACCCCAACCCTCCGCGCCACTACGGCCCCGCTGCCCACCGCACCTCCACCTTCACTCGCGTTCTCGGCAGGGCACGGGGCTCCCCTATCGCGCTCGGCTTCCACCGCCTGCCCAGTCTGCCCCAGAGCTCCCGCGCGCCCGGCTGGACCTGCAGCTAGGTTCATTGCTTTCCAGGACTCGGGAAACGTCTGGGTGAAAGCATGAGGAGTGGATGGAGAGGAGGTCAGTCACCTTTTCCTCCCTCCCACTCTAGCCAGGCCGAGAGCCGGATCCGGGGCGGCTTCAGACTGACTCAACTTTTACGGAATCAGTCATCCACCCGCGAGGACGAGCAGGGGGCCAGAGTGTGAAGCCTCCCGGGAGATCGGAAGCCTCGCCCGTTGTGGACCTCAAACTGGCCCGTGCAGAACGAAGCTGCTCCGGCCCCGTGAGGAGTTGGTGCGGAGCTGGAGCCCGGCCACGGGGGGCCAGCTCCGGGCTCTGCCCACTACCGGCTGGCTTTCCCGGCGGGGGCGGGGGGGGGGGGGCGCCAAGGCCTGCACCCAGGGCTGGTTGGAGAGCGAGAGAACTTCACACACAGCCCCGCGCAGGCCGGGGTGGGAGCGGCGCAGAGGGCTTGTCCCTTCCTCCGAGCGATGCATCCCCCCAGCCCCGACCCGGATGGCGCCCAGGGGCAGTCGCACTCACCTCGGCTGGCCAAGCTGGGCTGGCTGAGCCGCGGGCGCGGGAAGGAGGCGCACCGGAGGGGCCGGGGGCTGCGGCCACCCCGCCGTGAGGACTTGTCCCCTCGCGGAAGTCGCAGGGAGATGCTCTTCGTAGCTGCAGGAGGCCCGAGTTCCCCGCTCCGCGCCAGAGAGCGCAGACCGCGCACAGCCTGGTGCTGAGACTAGTCCCCAGCGCGCAACCCGAGCGCTCGGCGCCGCCGCCGCCTTTTATTCGCCGCCCGCCTTTGTTTGGGTCCCGGCTCCTACCACGGGGTATGGGGGTGTCGGGCGCAGGCTCTAGAGCCGCGCCGCCTCCTAGCCACTGGTGCCTCAGGCCTCCACGCCGCCTGGCTTTGCGTCAGTGGCCGGCAAGGGCCTGCGCTCCGCCGCGCACTGCTGTCCCTGGAGCCCGCCGCCAGGCGCTGCCGTGGCCGCCGCTCCCCCTGCGGGAGCCGCGCGGTGGTACAAGCGGGCTCCCATTGCCAGCGGGCGGGGCTGCGGGTGGCGCAGCGACCCCTGGGGGTGGGTCCACGCCTCTGCAAACGGCCCAGGCTGTGCCTCCTGCCCCGCCCCCAAGTTTCGTAGGTTCCCAGGTCTCTTCCCCCGTCTTCGCTCTTCTCCCAGTCCTCGCAGCTTTGGCAGATCACCAGCCGCCTGGACACTCTAGGGCGTCCCCGGGTCTCCTCCGGAGGGAGCTGCCAAACTCGGGCTCCTGGCGCCGTCCCTTCTTCTCTCCTTCTCCATTCACCTCTCTGGCACCAGAGCCCAGAGCCACGCCAGCCCCTGGGACCCGGCATCCCTCCAGCTCTAGCACATGGTCTGCCTGACACCCCTGCCCGAAAGGCCACAAGGAGAAGGGGCTGAAGAACAGAGACCGGTGCCTGACCCTCTTCTCTTCATCGGGGCTCAGAGGGCATTGGCACTGCTGTCACCAGGGGAGAGCGGAGGCGGATGCCTCAAAAGCCAGGGAGCTGTAGGACCCCAGATGCAGGATGGAGAGGTTTTACTTACAAAAACCAGAAAGAAGGGAGGCCAGTGCCACTGTTGTGTGAGGGGTGAGCCGGGAGTTTATCGTGCATCCTCAGACTGTGTGCTGGGAGGAGCAGGGAAGACAGAGATGGGGAATCAGAACCTCCTCCTGCAGCAAGCTCCCAGCTTAGAGGAGAGATGAGAACACCAGAGAGTTCCAAAATGAAACACCAAGCCCCGCACCCACAGCAGGTATTCAACCCAGTTTCTCCAGCCCTTCTCTTTAAAAGAGGAAAGCTGAGTTGAGGGCATGTCTAACTTTAAGGCGCTGTGTGGCACCCTGTCACCTGCCGTTTCTGCTCTGTCTCTCTAGTGTGCAGTCCCAGGGAACTGTACCCACTGGCTCGCTGCCAACTGGACACATTGGTATTTATGACCCTAGATGCCTCGAGAGCTCATCTATGCAGAAGCAAATGGCCCGAGCCAGTGTCCCTGCCCCGGCACTCATTCCCCATGTGCTCAGGATCCTCAAGGGAACCATTGCCAGACTGGCCAAGCCTGTTAGAAGACTCCCAGTGGCTTCATCTGGCCTTGAAGACTTTGAGTTGGAGACAGCTCCTGACTCTAAGGGTGCCACCCTGAGCTATAAGGGAAGAGAGAGACAGAGACAGGAGGCATCTTCTGAGAAGTGGGGAGTGCGTATGTTGCTACCCCAAGATCAGAGGCCAGATCTGACATAGGAGCACAAAAGAGCAGACCCAGGACCCCCCCCCCCCCCACACACACACACACTTCTGGTCTCTCTTGCCACATCCCAGAGAGAAGCCAGAAAATGTGGAGCCATGGGAGAGGGCGGGAGGAAGGAGAACGGGGCAAAGATTGGTTTTTAAGGGAGCAACAGGGGAGACACAAAATGTGTTCCCAAGCCCAGCTGAGAGCAAAGGGTTTTCTTTGCTGGGGGAATGGCTTACTCTTCTCATTTGGTTGGATGGCTGCTTCCAGGAGCCTTCTCAAAGTTCTCTGAGGCTCCTGCACTGTTCCTCTCAGTCTGACAGATCCGCAGGGAATGCCATTGTGTGCCCCATGGTGTGAACCACCCTCAGCCCATCCTGGGGACACAGTCCCCTCTCCCCTGGGGAAGATTTTTAGTGGTTTGGGGCCCCAATTTCATGCAGCCTAGCTAGCCACAGCTGTAGCCACCTTGGCCACACTCTCCCCTGCACCCTCCCTGCCTCTAGGGGCCTCCAGATGATCTCTAGTGAGGGGTGGGCTTGCTCTGCCCTTGGCCAGAGATTTCTGGGTACCGAGGATGCAGAGGCAGAGGCCAACGGAGTGGGGGAGGAGGGAGGGAGGAGTGTGGTACCCAGGAACACTGAAAGGATGCAATTTTCCCAGGCCATCAGCAGAGTTTTAAAAATGCAAATGGAACCGGGCCTTTGAAATATGCCTGCCATAAAGTGGGGCTGGTAGTGGCAGCAGGAGCTGGCGCGGGTGTGGAAAGTCATGAGAAGCCTCCTCGCGGGGCCTCATCCTCAGACTTCCTTCCCCCCCACACTCCCCACTCTGCCTGCAGGATGCCTGTTTAGGGGGCGACTGGGGACGCTGGAGTCAGAGATCCCCCCCCAAACTCAGGGTACCTCCCTGAGGCTTCCTTTACCTCAGTGATCTGCCCAACAGAAAGGCTGCAGAAAATGAGATTCTACACCCACCCCCCAGCCCCCCACGCCAGTGCTGTCTGCTGGAAGTTCTTCCTGAGTCTGATTTAAATGCCTCCTGGTGCCGATAAGCGGCTTCCCTTATACTCTATCTTCACGACTAATTGAAAAGCTTCTTTTGTAAGGGGCTTGAGCTATAAAGGGCTGCTTTGTCCTTCGTTCCTGACCCTTTATTTCTATTTTCATTTTCTCTCCAACGATGTCTGAAGGAGTCAGCTTCTGACTCCACCACTCGCGAGAAAGCATTTCTGTTCCACCCCTTACCAGCTGCGTGACCTTGGGCAAGTCCCTTCACCTTGCTGAACTCAGTTATTTCGTCTATAAGATGGGGATGGTAAAGTACTTACCTCATAGTGGTGGTTATAAAAAGTGTATTAGATGAGTAAATCTCAGTGTACAAATAGCATTTAGCACAGTGCATGGCACAAACCAAGCTCTAAATAAATATTAGGTGGTGGTGATGATGATGATAGGTTCCTGTTGAGCTAGAGGTCACCAGGAGGTGACCATAACACTTCTCACTTCTTTGCCCCACCCCTGATGAGGCGGATTGTGTACAAACCATGTCCTCTCACCAGATGGTTGAGCAGCTGAGGGGAAGAGTAAATGGGAGGGCTGGAGGTGTTTATCCTGAAAAGTATAGTAGATTAAGACTGCTGCTCCATTGTCCCAGCATCAGGGAATTGAGTAATTACATTTAAAAGTAATTCTCTCTTCCATCCGCTCACACTCTGATTTTGGAGCTCTTGGCCCCAACCTCCTGTCTCACCTTCTCCAGGAAATCAATGATGAGAGGCAAGTGAACTAGGGTGTGTTAGAAAGAGCTCTAGATATTGGGGTCTTTTACTAATTGTATGACCCTGGGTAAGTCACTTCACTTCTCTGAGACGCAGTTTCCTCAACTGCAAAATGGGAGTATAATGACCTGTGCCTGTAATATGCCTGCAAGTATCTTTTCAGCTGAGGTGGAGCACAGATTTATAGGCAACAATCTGATAATTAGTCATATATATAGTTACATGTTGTTATGGTTATATACAGTTAGAGAGAGATAGAAAGATCAATCCCTCTTTCCATGACTTTCAGGGTTGACTGCACTTCGTTTGATATAATGGATGCAAAAGAGCTCAGGAAACTTGCTCCAGTTCATGGTGGATGAATTTCTGACTCAAGGTCATATAGCAAGTTAGTGGGAGAGTTGGGTTGGACCCGGGCCTCCCTGGGTTCAGTCCTGAGCTTCTCCCAAGGCATCATCTTTCTTCTCCCCAGCCTCCTTCTGCCTGGAGCTCTGTTCAGGAGACGGCTGTGAGTTTGTGGGGGGCACAGGATAGAGGGGCCAATGATTCAAGAGAAGAGAGAAAAGTCTGGGGATGGGGGTGCTACAAGACAGGGCCTGGGGGAGGCTGGACAGATGGCAGCCCTCTCCTCCTGCCTCCAGAATTCTGAAAGCAGCCAGACCACTTCTTTTGCAGCCCTGCCTGCCTCCTCCAAGGAAGCAGGCAGCCTGCACCAGAGTGAACACAATCCAAGTTATTAATTGCCTGCAACAATTAGCCCCAGTGCTTGGGCCTGCGGACACCTAGGCTCTGGAAAAAAAAAAAAAAGCCAATTACAGCTTCATCAATATTCACTCTGCTGCATAATCCTCCCCCAACTCTACAGGCCCACCCTAACCCCCATCCATGTTTCTAGGGGGCCTTTGCTCTGACCCCAGCATCTGGAGAAAACCATGTTTTCCTGAGGTTTTCAAGAGTGGAAGTCACTGAAGGGTTAGACCCTAAGGGGGCATTACACATAGCAGGGCAGGGAAGAGAAAGACCGTGCCAAAGGTCTGGACAGTGTGGCATTAGCCAAATACTGTCCCATTGTGTGGGAGGGAGTACAGCCTCCAGGTTGAAGGTTTGAAGTAGGTTCGCTGAGTAGTGGCAAGGGAGAGATCAGAAATACACCCCAGTCCAGTCACGTACTAGCTTCGTGGCTTTGGGGAAATCCCTTCATGTCTCTGAGCTCATTTCCTTATCTGCAAACTGGGGACGGTGGTCACACCTCTCCATGAAGGGAGATGAAGGGAAATGCTGTGCAGAAGTGCATAGCCCTACAGTGGGTGGCACGGAGGGAGCTGGAAATAAATAGGAGCTATTTTGTTTTATATGGAAAGAGCCCTGGAAGGACATTCTGTGCTGCCTGTGGGTCCCCTTTC
This sequence comes from Felis catus, assembly GCF_018350175.1. NCBI lineage: Eukaryota > Metazoa > Chordata > Mammalia > Carnivora > Felidae > Felis > Felis catus. The sequence goes on along the minus strand of NC_058375.1, from coordinate 8,333,932 downwards.
CCTTGGCAGGGAAGTGGAAGTGGGAGGCAACAGGGAGTGAGGTAGATGGGGAGTTGGGAGACCTGGATGCTGACCCAAGGTTTGCTCTAACTTACACTGTGGTCCTCGTGCCCTCCCCACTCTGGCCTCTTGTTCTGAGAGGCACTGAGAGCCCCTCTAACTAATTTTTTTAGGAGGGTGTGAACAGAAGGAATGAACTTAGAATGGTAGGAGGCCATGGGGAGTATAGAACCCCCAATTTTTCAGGGGTGAAAGGCAGCAGTGATAAATGTAACGGACCCGCCAAAAGAACATGAAACCGGTTACATAAATAAAGAGTTAAGCCTAGAGTCACCAATATGTCGGTTCTGCATCTGTTAAAGAAACCACTTACCTTTCATGAAGACAGGGAGTAAAGATCATCACCTGGTTCAGAACCACTTGGGAGAGGCTGAGTAGAATTTCCCAGCACAATCCTGATTGGGCGGGTATTTCAGGACCATGGACAGCGGCGGGTGCCACCCTCCAAACACCTGGGCCATGGTTGAGGGGAGGGCAGAGGGATAAGGGACATGGACTTGGCCACTGAGCTGGATCCTCAGAGATGGTGTGCTGCTCAGCGTGAGCAGTGCTGAGCTTCAGGAATAACTCGGTTCCGCATGGTGTGCATCTCTGTCCAGCAGGGTTGCCCAAGGGTTAGAGCAGGGTCGTGTATGGGGCCTGTCTCCCAGCCCCTTCCCAGCAGCATCTAAGGCTCTCAGTGCACCTGCCTGTGTGTGAGCTCTTTCGTGACTCAGCACAGAACTCCAGCCCCACCTCTCCCCCACCCGCGCCCTACCCTGACCCTTTGTCCCTCTGGCCTCGGCTTCCTGGCACAAGTTGGCCAGTGCCTCCCTTTGCCTCAGTCAGCCTGGCTGGCCCACTGGCGCCAGGAGCCAAGCCAGCCTTAACCCTGGCCACCAGGATCCATCTGGGCCTCAGCAGTGACAGCAAGAAAAAGCTTTTCTGGCATTTTCCCAGTCAGAAATCTGCGCGGCTCTGATGGGCTGCTCCCGTGCCAGCTCCTATTCCAGCACGTCCAGCGTGGGCAGGGTGGGGAATGTTCTGTGCCAGGGAACTCTGTGGCCAGGACCCCTGAGCTGGAATGAAGGGCTGGTAAAGAGATCATCAGTGCACGGGCAGTTAAAATACATTTTAGGCAGCAAGGGAATGCTGCTGACAACATCAGCACCGTTAGTAATTAGTGGCTACCATTTGTTGAGCGCCCGGCTCCATAGACGCATTACTTCACCGAAACTCGCAACCGCCCCAGGACGTGAGGAGGTATCATCCTCCTGACCAGGGGAGGAGATTGAGGCTCAGAGAGTAAGCTGTTTCAGGTCACACCGCGGGTAAACACTGAGGACTCAACCCCAGGCAGCCTGATTCTATAGCCCAGACTTTTCACCACATTATTATTCCCATTTTTCAGATGGAGAAACTGATGGTCAGAGAGGTGAGGGACTTGGTTAAGGTCACGGAAGACTCAGTGATGGAGAGGATTTAAGCCAAGATTTGCCTGTTGTTGGAGATACTACTTTTATCTATTCCACTCTACTGCTCCCTGATGAATAGATCCCTGTTCGGTGCCCACTCCCAGAGTCCCCTGATGTGGCCCTTGGGGCTCATCCTAGGTCTAAAACACAAGTAAGCCAATCTCCCTGTTCTTCCTTAGGGAAGTCACTGCCTCTCTCTGAGTCCCAGTCTGCAGCGGGAAGCATGCTAAGACAGAGCTCACATTCCAATTTGAGATTTGCTTTGTCTGATAACATTCTCCCACGGACACTAGATAGGGCCATCGTGCAAAATGGCAGGATGGTCCCCAGGACCCAGAAGGACAGGGTCATAGTCATCCCTTCCAGGACAAGATGCAGGGGCCAGGGCCGCTGGCTGTGGACACACTGCCTGACTGCCATCACCTGACGCCTCCCAGGTTCTCATTTATGAGGAGAGTAAGGCCCAGGGCGGGTGAGTGCAGTGGTGTAGTTGCCTGTGGACAGCACGGTCTCTTTGGCCACCCCTCTAAGGCTTCTGTGTCCTTCCCAACACCTCTGAGTCCTCATTCTGCAGCTGGGCACGTCTGGAGACAGCTGTTCTCACTGGCATCCGGGACCCCATCTGACAGATGTGGCAGCAGGATGCAGGAGGAATGTATGAATAGTCTTAATGGCCATGATGGGGAGCAGTCCCGGCCAGGACAGCATGGCTGGTTGTGCCTGGGGAGCTTGACTGGTAGCAAGTCCCCACACCCTCCTCCTCCTCCTCCTCCTCCGCCTCCTCCTCCTCCTCCCTGTCCTCCTCCCCCTGGTTTTCCTTCCTGTCTCTCCCCTCACACCCCCAAACACTCCCACGCTCCCTGCCTTACCTCCTTTACACTTATTCCTTCCCTTGATAACGACCACAGCCAACATTTGTTGAGCACTTACTGTGTGACCAGCCCCGTACCAAGCGTCTTTCCTACACCCTCCTATTTGGTCTTCATAACAGCCCTTGGGAGAATAATCCTCTTTCTTTACAGATAAGGAAAATATGGCTCAGAGAGGTCAGGAGGTAAGGCTTGACTTCCAAGCCCACACTCTCCTGTCCCTTGGCTCTGCCGGGCACGGTAGCCCCTCATCACACACGGGGCAGGAAGGTCAGAGGTGGTGTGAACCGTTCCCTTCAGCCTTGGAAGGATTGTTTGGTAGAGGCTTTTTTTTTTTTCTGTCTTTTGATTTTCCTTTAAAGCTCTAAGCTGATTTCATCCTCCCACCCACCCACCCCCCCAACCTGGATTGCTGTGTTCTCTGCACCTTCCAATCCTTCCCTTCCCAGAGTGTGCATGGGCAGCCCAGAGTCAGCTGTTCGTCATGCTTTTGCTAAGTCAGGTAAGTGCAACAAGACCAACACGCACACGCACACACACACACACACGCACACGCACAGGACCAAGGGTTAGTGGGCCAAGTGCAGAGGACTCCCCTCATCCCCTGGGAATTTTGTGACCATGGTCATTTCAATCCATGGATAATTAAAGCCAACGGGGCAGGTGGCTAAGCGCATGGAGTCTGGAGTCAGACAGGCTGGAGTCCATGTATTTATTTAAAAAAATTTTTTTTAACATTTATTTATTTTTGAGAGACAGAGAGAGACAGGACATGAGCAGGGAAGGGGCAGAGAGAGAGGGAGACACAGAATCCAAAGCAGGCTCCAGACTCCGAGCTGGCAGCACAGAGCCTGACGTGGGGCTCGAACCCACAAACCGCGAGATCATGACCTGAGCTGAAGTCGGACACTTAATCCGACTGAGCCACCCAGACGCCCCTGGAGTCCATTTATAACGATGCCACTGGCCAGATGATGGTGGCCAAGTCGCCTCAAGTCCCTGAGTCTCAGCGTCCTCACCTGTAAAACGGAGACTTACCTCAATCAGACGTTGTGAGGACCCAATAAGAGAGTGTGTGTGATATGCCTGGTATACAGTCCTCAGGCCATTGCCTTATCCCATCTCATTTTGGGTCAAGGGAATAAGAGAAACATACTCCCACTGGCCCAGGATGGTCCCCCTGGTACTCATTCCCCAGAAATTGTTCTTCCAAATATTTTTTGGTAGGATTTAGGTAACACGGTCACAGTTGGCATTTTTGCGCATGTCCTTTGTGTGATGTGCAAATTGCTCATATCATCTCCTATAGAACGCATGCGTCCCCAGCCTGAGTCCCAGAGCAAAACAACCTGTGTTCGAATCCCGGCTCTGCCGCCTACCAGCTGTGTGACTTTGGGGAAGTCACCTAACCTTTCTGTGCTTCACTTTCCTCAGCTGTAAAAAGAGCTTATAATAGCACCTACTTCCTAAAACCGTGTTGAGGAGTTAGGGGTGCGTGGAAAGTACCGAGATCAGCGCTTAGCCATGATAAGCGTGCAGTATAAATAAATGTCAGCCATTATTATTTAACCTCCATGACAATCTCAGAAAGTGGATAGTATCATCCTTGTTTCACAAAAGAAGTGACCGGTAGAGGTTAAGTCACTGGTCCAGGGTCATATAGCTAGCTAGTGGCAGAGACAGGGTTTGAGCCGAGTTCTGAATGATTCCCAGGCCTACGGGTTTCACGCTGAAGCCACAAGCCTAGGACAGAAGAGGAGACGGGCTCTGAGGCTCAGTCAGCCCCTCCGATGCTGTGACCCAGATGAGCTCACTTCCCACCCTCTTGCTTCCTCTCGTCATTCCCATTCAGTCATTTATTTCAAAAACACTCCTGTTTTAACTCTGACAGTTTCCTGATTGTTCCTGTTCCAGACCAGCTCACTTTGCAGGGCTCCCAGGCCATGGGAGCCTGCAGGGACCCTGAATCTGGTTTTGCTCTCCCTCCTGCCTGGTATGAGCTCTGGGAAGCCAGGAGGGCTCCCGGGTACCCAGGAAGCCCCCTAGGACTTCTGTTCCCTGCTGGAGGGTCTGCTGATCCAAGAGCTCCACGGCCCCACCCTCCCCACTGCCCTGACCCAATATGGCGCTCAAGGCCCTTTCCTCCCAATGGCCTCTCTCCAGCCCTGTCACCGCAGCCCCTCCCCACCCCAAAGAGCCCCCTACCGCTCAGATATGCCTCTCAGTCTTTCTCACGTCATTCCACCCCCCCACCCCCCGAAAGCTTCTTTCTCTTCTTCTCTACTAACTGAAATATTACTCATCTTGAAGGCCCAACTCATCCCTTTTCCATGATGGAGCCACCCCCCAACCCTACGCCTACTCTTCCCCCAGAGTCTTCGGCTCTCTGTCTTCTTTGCTCCCGGAACAATTTCACACATCTATTTGTGCATTTATCACTGTGTGACTTGTTTTCTACATAGAGTCTGTTGTGTGGGGGCACAAGAAGACTCAGCAGGGGGGCCACTTCCCAGGCAAGGGCTGGGGGCCTGGACAGGTGGGCCACGAGCAACAGCAGAGCCTGGAGTTCAGGGACCACCTGCTCCAGGACCCGGCTACTGAGGCCAGAAGCTGGGGTCACATGTTACATTCCCATGATCACATGGCACTTCGTTGAGGAGCCATAGAACCTGGGCCCCCAACTCCTGATCCTATCCCTTAAAAGTCCCAGCTGTACACATGGGCTGATGCACTCTCACCGCCACCCCCCCGCTCCCGTCACCCAGGGCCTCCAATCCTCCTTGCTACCTTTATTCATCAGCTATTGCCACAATCACACTGCCTACCAAACCACCTCAAAGTCTTGGTGGCATTTAACATTAATGTGTGTATTTTGCCCATGGGTCTAGAATCTGACTGGAGAACTCGGCTTCGGGTTGTGGTCTAGCTCATGTCTGCTCCACGTGGCCTGTAAGGGGCTGCAGCTACCCTGATTAGGTTTGTGGGCAGGAGCATGAGCACAAGCAGGTAAAGGCATCCCAGGGCTCTTCTCTCATTGTATCCGCTACCGTCCCATTGACAAGAGCAAGTCCCCCGCCAAAGCCCAAAGTCACGTGGTGATGAAGGAGCCTCTCGGCTCACCATGTAGCCATGGCAAGGGTGTGAAATGTAAAATACCAGTCTGGGAAGCTGAGCATTAAGACCAATAATTCAGTCTTCCATGCCACATTTATGCCTCCACCTTCCTTCTTTACAGATTCAAATTGATCGCTGACTGCCCCCCACCCCAAGACACTAGACGGGTCCCTCCAGCTTCCTTCCCTGCAGCCACTACCCACAGAACTTTCAGCTGAAGCTCCACCCTCTCCACCTGAAGCTTAGCCATGCTGAGTGCAAAATAACCATGGAAAAGAAATGCAATGAGAATGCTCAGGCTCCAAGAGTTGGATGTAAGGAAAGAGGAATGAGGCGCATAGTTTGTTTAACTTTGGAAAGGTGGAGAATGGGGGTGATTTATCTTCACCCCCATCTTCCAGCACTACCCGTTGTCCCAAATCTGAAAGGTGAACTTTAGGGAACTCTCAAAGCTTTGAGTCAGGTTCTCATAGGACCACTCATCCACATGGCTTCAGAACCTCAGTGTGGGGCTTTATTTTTATCTATTTTCATGAGTTCACCATTTTTTTTTTTTTTTTTTGATAGCAGCCCATCAATTTCCAATGGAGAACCATCATTTCCCCTTTAGACCAAGTGATTGGGAGGAAGATGCACATGTGACCGAGGCCTAAGCCAATCAGAGCATCCCATCATCTCCTTGGCTATAGTGATTGACTCAGGGATAGGGCCATGGCAAATCCAGGTCAATGAAAATTCAGTCTTGGACTTTTGTCAAATTTCTGGGCATGACATAAGGAGTTAGAGGAAGTCAGGAAGAGACTCTTTTTCTTGCAGGGCCTGAATCCGAGAGGCTATAGACTTTGCATTACTAGCACCCATCATGGCACCACGTCAATTCCAAGAATAAAGTGTGCCAACCTCACCATGAACTGAGGGACAAAGAGGGACTTGGCTTAAGCTCCTGAATCAAGCTATGCCTGAAATCCTACCTTGAGACTTTTGAGCAATGAAATCAGGTAGAACAGGCTTTCTCTCACTTATAACTGGAGGGGTCCTAATTAAACAGTCTTGGAATTCTATAATCATGGGATTTGGGGCACCTAAAGCCGAGGATGCTTAGAATTATACATTTGTCGAATCTCAGAGAGTTGAAGCCCTTGGAGACTAAGCCTAATTGAGAGGAGTACGGAGAGGGCCTCAAAGCTATGGGCATGGAGCAGGGGAAGACCCAAGGTGCCTGTATGCACCCCCACTGGTGCCAGCACACTTGTCCTGTACCTTCAACTCCTGTAGACTGGCCATGTGCGGTGAGATGTATAATCTTTGTCTCCGCAATGGCCCTTCGCAATTGTGTTTGTACATAACACCTTCTTATCCTTTTGTCCAAGGAAGGGATGGGGTCTGAGCTGGCAGTGTAAGCGGTGTTGTGAGGAGAGGCTGCTGCAAACAAGGGTCTAAAAGCACAGGACTGCTCAGAGGGAGAGGTGGACGGTGAGGACACCCCTTAGAAGAGCTGCATTCGGCCAGCAGAGAAGCCTGCCCCAGACTGCACTGCTCTGAGCCAGGCACCTGGCCCAGTGTGCCAGCCTCCATCTTGGCATCGGCGCCCACCCTTGCTGGCTGACCTTTCTGAGCAGATATTTCAGGAAAGGGAATGGAAGCTCACACCTCGCTCTGGCTTCCCCACCTGCTGAGACCATCTTCAAAGGTGCCAGTGGCTGAACTGGCTCCTGGGTCACTTCTCTCTGCCAGGACTGAGGCTGCCATTGGCGGTGTTCCTCTCCAGCCCCCAGGGCCTCCCTCCTGGCCGCAGCTCCTGGATCCGGCTTCACTTCTGGCCCCGCCGCTTTTTCCCAGAAGGCAAGGGGCCTCTGCATGGAGGTTCCTGAGTATGATACACTCGGGTTCTAGTCCCACTGTCTCCGGTGACTTGTTACTTGTGTATATTGGCCTCAGTTTGTCCACTTGACAACCGAAGTCTTCCCCCAGTAGTGATGAGCCTCACTACACTTGTATAAAATAGGCCTTCTCACTCCCATTCTATAGGCAGAGAAGCCAACCAAGGCTCTGAGAGGTCCTGACATTACTCATTAGGCAGCATTCATGTAATAAATACTAATTGAGCATAGTCTACTTGCCAGGCACTGGACTACCTTCTCAGGACATCAAGGTGACTAAGACAAGGTCCCGGCCCACAGGCTTCTCAGTTGGGGGTGGGTAACACACTTGCTGAAGGGCATAGAGCAAATTGTCATCTCCTCTGCACACATTAGGTGCTCAATCAATGCATGAATTGGCTGAAATGCCTTATGGGCAACTGACAAGGAGCAATCGTGGGCAAAAAGATAGCAGGATGCAGAGGATATATCTGGAGAAAGGAAGATGTCAATTTCCAGCCTTGAGGCTAGGTTTGCAAACAAAAAATCTATCATATCTGACGCAGTTTGCTAAAGACTAGATATGGAGATGAAGGAAATGCGCGTGGTGGATGGTGTGCTTGGATTCTGCCTGTCAAAGCAGCTTGGGGCCTGCAGGGGCTGCCCTTGGGCGATGAGCTCTAGAATGGTCCCAGTCCTCCCCCCCCCCAGCCCCCCCCCCGCCCCATCAGGGCTTCAGAGAGGATGGAAACAGTGCAATCAGAACGACATGCTGGTCACACTGGTAATGGGCAGGCAACAAGGTTTGCAAATATGAGGATGAACCCAACGGATGAGTCTCAGAGATGATAACGGCAGGTTCTCTTTCTCCTCTGGACCTTGCTTCTCAAAGTGTGGTCCGTAGACCAGCAGCGCTGGCGACATCTGGGAGTTTGTTAAAAATGCAGACTCTCAGTCCCATCTCTCACCTACTGAATGTGAGTCTGCAAGGTCCGCAAGGTTCCCCTGTGTTTCCCAAGCCTGGCTGCATGTTAGACTCCCCTGGGGAGGTTTGGAAAACCCTGAGGCCTGGATCTACCCCAGAGATTCTGATTTAATTGGCCTGGGCTGTGGCTGGGCAGCAGAACTCTACCGGGATGTAACTGACATTTAACACTGTATCAGTTTAAAGTATACAGGGTGTCGATTTGATGATACACTTCTATCTTGCAAAACAGTCCCCACCAGAGCATTAGCCAACAGCTCCATCACATCATGTAATTATCATTTCTTTTCAAGCAGGACTTCTCAGTGTTCAGGAGGTGATCCTGACGTGCAGCCGAGGCTGAGCACCGCTGCTTTAACTTTACAGAAGACATCCCGAAACTTGACCTCATCTGCCCTTTACTACAATCCTGGTAGCTCAGGAGGGGTTGTCCCCATTTCTCAGAAATGGCGTTATCCTTATCTTTCAGCCTGGCAGATTGGCGTATAACAGCGGTTCTCAAAGTAAAGTCCCCAGACCAGCAACATCAGCATCACCTGGTGGCTTATTAGAAATGTGTGCTCTGGGGGCGCCTGGGTGGCTCCGTCAGTTAAGCGTCCGACCCTTGATTTTGGCTCAGGTCATGATCTCGCGGTTTGCGGGTTCGAGCCCCGCGTCGGGCTCTGTGCTGACAGCTCGGAGCCTGGAGCCTGCTAGGGATTCTGTGTCTCCCGCTTTCTCTGCCCCTTCCCTGCTCGCACTCTGTCTCTCCCTGCCTCTCAAAAATAAATAAATATTTTTTAAAAATAAGAAAGAAAGAAATGTGAACTCTGGTGGTTGGGCCCAGAATCTGTGTTTCAGCCGGCCTCTCAGATGATTCTGGGGCAGGATCAAGTTTGAGAACCACTAGGAAAGCACCCTGAATGGGGAGAGGAGTTCTGGCATCTCTCCCAGGCTCTGTGTCTCCTTGAGCAGGGGACTCTCCCTCTAGGGGCTTCCGTTTCCACTGTGTAAAAGGGCGGGGCGGGGGGGGGGGGGGGGGGGGGAGGGGGAGCGGGGGACGGACCAGGTCGGCACCGTCACCCCACAGCGCCCCCTGGCGGACACTGCCAATCCGCCACAGCGCTGCTTCCCAAGGCGCCAGGACTGACCCCAGGCTTGCCTCAGCACTCCCTCCCAGGCAGTGCAGCCCTCCAGCTGAAATTTAAGTCTCTTTACTGTCATCCCAGGTGCTGGCTGATCTCTGAAGCCCCTCCACCATGTTAGTGGCAGATGCAGGCCTCGGACCCTGGAACCCAGCGCTTTCTCTCTCCTCCTCAGGCTCTGAGAAATGGAGAAGGGGGTGTATCCACATGGGCTGGAAAGATGTGTCAAGGGGGCCGGTGACCCACCCCCACCTTCAGGCCCTTTCACACCCCTATGCTTTGCACAGCCCGTTCCCACTACCTGATGCACTCTTTTAAAAAATCTGTGTTTAAAGTTTACGTATTTTATTTTTGAGAGAGAGAGAAAATCCCAAGCAGATCAAGGGGCTCGATCTCACAAACCCGGAGGTCATGACCTGAGCTGAAATCAAGAGTCGGACGTTTAACCGACTGAGCCACCCAGGCGCCCCCCTCGTTTTAGCCTCTTCCTCTGGACTAATCCTAATGCAGCCACTGAGGCCCAACTCAAATGTCACCTTCTCCGTGAAGTCCCCTGTGCCTCCCGGCAGGGACAGCTAAATGTGCCAGGAGAAAGGGTCACTTCCTGCCTGCATTTGCATGTCCCTGACAGTCTGTCTCCCCAGGGGATCTGTGGCTCCCTAGCACCAAGCCCTGGGCTTCACAAGGATAAACGCTCAAGATCCATGTGCCTGGATGCGGTGCCCAGATTCCCAGTGTCAGGGGCAAGATGTCCTCAGGAGCCCCCAGCACCCTCCTGGTCAGGGCACCTTCTGTGCCTCCCTCTGTCAGCATATTGACCAACTTCCCACCCGCCAACCCTCCAGGCCCTCGGAGTCCAGTGCTGCCTGGCGTGGGGCTGAGGGGTGTGGGGCCCGGGAGCTGCCCCAGTGCCCTGCACAGCCTGTCTGGCCTGACTCCTTCCCGGGAGAGTGGGAGGGAGGAAGGAGTGAGGCCCACTCAGTCCACATTTACTGAGCACCTACTGTGCGTTGGGCCAGGGGTGGGACGCAGCGGGGCACAGTCCCTGCTCCTAAAAGGGGGATGAGAAGGGGAAAGATCCTGGCATCGGATGAACCCGACTCTATGCCATGTCTTCCGTGAGGGAGAAGAATGTATATAGCACACCTACTATGTGCCGACACTTTCAAGGGGAATATGTAGTCAGCACGTGCTCTGTGCCAAGCCCCATGTGCATACGCCCTAAGCCCGGGGCCCTGAGAAAGGAACACGGACCGAGTACCTACTACGTGCCAAGCTCTGTGTGCGGAGCCTCACACGCAATTAAACCTTCTACCAATTCAGGAAGTAGGCTTTCATGGCTGTGTCTCCCTCCGCTACAGGAATTCAGCCCCTCCTCATCCAAGGCCCAGCTCGTCTCTTATGGGAAGCCTCTCCTGGTCCATTAGAACTCTCGGCTCTTTTCTCTGCTTTCTGCCTGTAGCATGTCAAGGCGGTTCTCATTTGCTCTGCCTGGGATTCCTCAGCCAGAGAGCCGTGTGTCCAGCCCTTCCCATGGGCCAGAAGTGATGCGGAGCCCTACCGGGCTCCCCCTCAGTCCTCGCCACCCAGCTACTGGCTAAGTACCACTGTTACCCATTTTACAGCCAAGGAAACTGAGGTCCTGAGAGGCTAAAGGGCTTGCCCAAAGCCACACAGCCAGCAGGTGACAGAGCCAGAGTTTGACCATAAGCCTGGGCATTTCCAAGGCCCTGGGGTGAATGACCCAGCCCGATCCCTGGGGCCCTGGGCATGGGTGTCCCCAGAGGACATCCACTGGCCATTTTAGCAGCAGTAAACAGGAGTGTTGGTCCTGACTTGGCTGCCGCTCACCCCACACCCCCCCTGGCACCTGCCGTGGCACGCAGAGACCCCTCCTCTGGAACTCACCAAGATGGGACATTGTATTCCCAACCTGGGGCACACGCTGAGGCTTCTGGGGAGAAAAGACCAGTCTGCAGAAGCCGGGCTCTCACCTCCCTGCCTGGGAATTTGCGTACTGCAGTTACCCATGATGCTTTCCCTCCACTTCGCAGAATAATTGCTGAACAGATTGCACCGGAAGGAGAATTCCTGGATTATGGAGTCATGATTCTAAATGGCTGTTTATCTGTGTTTTGCTTCATTTCTTAAAAGAAAAATGGCTAGAATTTAAGTATGTGAGTTGAATGCCAGGGAAACGGAGGCTGCGTCCATCACCCCGCGGAGGACGGCATGGAGCACCGTGGAGGAGAGGCGGGGGGGGGGGGGCGCGATGATCACCGCCAGCTGCCTGCTCCGCTCCCCTCCTCGTCTGTCACAGCTTCCCCATCGCCTTTCCCGCTCTACATGTGTGAGGCAACGAGGGCCCAGAGAGCTCAAGTGACTGGGCCGGGGTTGCACAGCTGACACAGCAGAGCTGGCACGGAGGCACCAGTCGGTCTGACCCCAAAGCCAAGCTCCTGCTTCCGCTGGCGAATCACAGAGCTTTCCAGCCGCCTCTCTCTGAGACTCACTGGGCGGCTGCTCCAGTGTGACCGAGGACACAGAGGCCCAGGGGGTCAGACCCACGCCTGGAGATGCCAGGCTCGGCCCAAACTGGGTGGGGAGATACAGGCGGAACCCTCTCCTGCCCCCCAGGAGCTCTCAGTCTTGGAGAGGATGACAAAGGGCCCCGGCACAGTGAGGTACAAGAATAAAGCCACCTCCTCCATCCAAGGACACACCTGTGGGCCCTGGCCTCCACAGCACCGGTGCCCTGGGCCTCTTCTTGGACCCTGAAGTATGTGATTTTCTCCCTGACGCTCCGCTGCATGGCCCTTCGAGGCAGAGGGTGTAGGGTCCTCGCTCAGGCTGCTGGATTCAAATCCCCACCTCTGCAATTGACCAATCATTAGACCTTGGACAAGTGGCTTAACCATTCTGAACTCAGCTTGTTCATCTATAAAATGGGGACAATAATCGACCTACCTTGTAGGATTATCGGGGGATCAAATGAGTTGATTCAAGTAAAGGGCTTAGAACAGTGCCTGGCAGGAAGACGTAGTAAGTGCCCAATAAATACCGGCTGATAGCATTCTTCGCTCAATAATTTATTTACCGGGCACCCGTGCCCAATAGGATGCAGAGTTGAGACACAGACCTTGCTCATTCGAAGCCTACAAGCTAGGCCTTGAGGAAGAGGCCAAAGAGATAAAGACTCCCCCACCCCCCATCCATGGGCTGTGAGCTACAAGGCAGGTAATCCCAGGGCACTAAGGGAGCCCAAAGGCAGAGGGTCAGTGAAGGCTCCTGGGAGAGGTGATAGCTAACCTTAATCTTGATGAATGAGGAGTTATTCACCAAGGAGTCCCCCAAGATGGCCAATCATGGCAGCAGGTGGACAGTTGGACATGAGTCAGGCATCCAGGCAGCAGGAACAGCACACTGTCTCCCAGAAGAAAGAGAAAACTTTCTCTTTCATCTAGGGACTCGTAAGTGGCTGGGGATGGCCGGATATCAGGGGTGTGAAAGGCAGTGATGGGAGATGAGAGAGACTGGGAGGAACCAGATCACTGGGAGCCTTGGAAGCTCTTATGGTTTGAATTGTGGATACAAGAGCACTGATGCATAGAGGCACATGCACCCCAATGTTTATAGCAGTGCTATCAACAATAGCCAACGTGTGGAAAGAGTCTAAATGTCCATCAACTGATGAATGGATAAAGAAGATGTGGTTTGGGGCCCCCCCGGGTGGCTCAGTCGGTTAAGCATCCGACTTCGGCTCAGGTCACGATCTCATGGTTCGTGGGTTTGAGCCCCGTGTCAGGCTCTGTGCTGAGAGCTAAGAGCCTGAAGCCTGCTTCAGATTCTGTGTCTCCCTCTCTCTTTGCTCCTCCCCTGTTCACACTCTATCTCTCTGAAAAAATAAAAATTAAAGAAATTAAAAAAAAAAAAAGATGTGGTTTATATATACAATGGAATACTACTTGGCAATGAGAAAGAATGAAATCTGGCCATTTGCAGCAACGGGATGGAACTGGAGAGGGTTATGCTAAGTGAAATAAGTCAGGCAGAGAAAAGACAGATACCATATGTTTTCACTCATACGTGGATCCTGAGAAACTTCACAGAAGACCATGGGGGAGGGGAAGGGGGAAAAAAGTTACAGAGAGGGAGGGAGGCAAACCATAAGAGACTCTTAAATACTGAGAACAAACTGAGGGTTGATGGGGGGTAGGGGAGAGGGGAAAGAGGGTGATGGGCACTGAGGAGGGCACCTGTTGGGATGAGCACTGGGTGTTGTACAGAAACCAATTTGACGATAAATTATATTTAATAAAAAAAAAAGAATTGTGTACCCCTCCCCCAAAAGAGACCCAATACCTGTGAATGTGACTCTATTTGGAAATGGGATTGTTGCTGATTTCATCAGTTCAGATGAGGTCATACCAGAGTGGGGTGGGCCCTTGATCTGCTGTGACTGATGTCTTTACAGAAGCAGAGAGAGAGACAGGGAGGAGAATGCCATGTGAAGACAGACACATGAGGGGAGAAGGCTGTGTGAAGCCGGCGGGCGGGGGACAGGGAGGCTGGCGTTAGGTGGCTGTGGGATGCCATGGAGTGCCAGCCCCCACCGGAAGCTGGACGAGGCGGGGAAGGATGTTTCCCTCCAGCCCTCAGAGGGAGCGTGGCTCTGCTGATACCCCAATATCGCGCTTCCAGCTTCCAGAACTGTGAGAGCATAAATTTCCAGGTATTTCTATTAAGGCCCCAGCTTGTGGTACTTTTGTTACAGCAGCCCCAGGCGCTAACCCAGGAGCTGAGCTACTTAGAGCTCTCAGGTCGAGAGGGCTGATCCCCACATGCCTGGCCACGATCGCTTCTCTGAGGCCCCCGTGGTGCATGGTACACGGTGGCACCTCATGGGGACCTGGCCTTCTGCTACCTGCCTGGCGCACCCACATCACCTCTGCCTTCATCCGTTGTGCCTTCCTGTCGCTCCCAGGCCACCTGTGCCCACCGCCACCCACTGGCCACAGCCCCAGCGGCTCATCACCAAGATATACAGCCGGCCTTGGGCGTGATGACAGGGCCCAGCCGGGCAGGCATGAATCATGTTTATCGCAAACAGGAAACAAAGGGAGAAAGGGAACAAAGCCCTGGGAGAAGGAGATGGGCAGGCAGGAGTGAGGCACCCGGCCGGAGTGGGGGCCAGCCTAGACGCGCTGCCCATGGAAAGACCCATTCATTTCTTGACGTTTGCTCCAGGACCAGGAGCTGACAGCCCGGCACTCTGTTGAGGTTTATCTGTGTGCCTCAGCTGTGAAGCGTGCTGCGTGCCAGCTTCTTGGGTACTTTGGAGATTTGCCAGGCCCAGGAGGGGGTGGGTGGAAGGTGGCGGGAGGCACCAGGAGCAGCTTCTGGCCCGTTGATGACCCCAGTAAAGGCCTGGCTTTCAGCGCTGTCCATGGGTGAAGTTGCATTACCTCCTGCCCTGTAATGAGGTTCTGTGGGCCTCGGCATGGGCCCAGGACCTGCTCCAGCCGCCGGCGCTGGCCCTGGTCACCCCCAGCCCAGACTGGCCTGGCCTGATAAGCCAGGATGGGGAAGAGGAGAGGGTGGAGGCGGAGGGTCACCCCCAGGAGACCAAAGGGAGCCAGAGTTTACTGAGCACCACTGTGTATCCAGACTTGCGTTGAGAGTTTTGGCTTCTTCGAAACAGTGTATTAGTTTCCTACCGCTGCTTTGACAGATTGACACAGACCGGGGTGCTTGGGACAACAGAAATGTGTTCTCTTACCATTCAGGAGGCTGGAAGTCCAAAATCAAGGTGTTGGCAAAACTGGTTCCTTCTGGAGGCTCTGGGGGCGAGTCAGTGCGATGCCTCTCCCCTAGCTGCTGACGGCTGCCAAACCTTGGTGTCCCCTGACTTGTCCACACCTCGTTTCAACCTCCGCCCTCAATGTTCACGCAACCTTCTCCATGGCGTCTGTGTCTGTGTCTGTCCAGAATTCCCTCTTCATTGTTTTTATTTTTTTTAATGTTTTATTTATTTTTGAGAGAGACAGACAGACAGAGCATGAGCAGGGGAGGGGCAGAGAGAGAGAGGGAGACACAGAAACCGAAGCAGGCTCCAGACTCTGACCTGTCAGCACGGAGCCGGACGCGGGGCTCGAACTCACAAACCGGGAGATCATGACCTGAGCCGAAGACAGTCGCTCAACCAACTGAGCCACCCAGGCGCCCCAGAGTTCCCTCTTCTTTTAAGGACACCAGTCCCTGGATCCGGCCCACCCTCATCCAGTACGACCTCAATTTAGCTCAATCACCTCTGCAAGGATCCTCTTTCCAGATAAGGTCCCGTTCACAGGTCCCGGAGACTTAGGACTCCAAAATATCTTTTCTTTTTGGAGGGGGACACAATTCAACCCACAACGAAGTTAACATTTGCTGACAGCTTACTCGAAGCCCCACACTCTGCTAGGAACTATTCGCGAGCTGTCTAACTGGATCTGCACAACAGAAATAGGAGGCAGCTACTGCTGCTAGGCCCACTTTAAAAAATATATTATCGTTGACGAAAAAATTGAGGCTCAGAGACGCAAAGCGGAAACGTGGCGGGTCCCCAGGGCAGACCCAGACCCAGGGGCATATCGCACAGTCACGCCGTAGTCGGGACGTCACAGCAGTGAGGTCGGGGATAGAGGGAGGTGGGCGTCTGGAGCTCTGAGCGCATTCAGGAGGCGCGTGTGCACCTCTCCAGCTGCAGCCGGCCGGGCCTCGGTAGACCTCAGTTTCTCTAAGGTGAGCATATGAGTGGCTCCCTCCTCGGGCTGCCGCGAGAGGGTTGGGAGATGTTCGTGCAGCATTTAGCACTGTGGCTGGTACTATCGCTATAAGTTGGAGGAGGTGGTGGCCCCATGACACCAACAGAAAGGAGGGACGGGCTCGGGGCAGGGGGCAGGCAGGACGACAAGGACTTTGGAGTGACCTCAGAGGCAGGGTCCGAGGACAGGACCCAAGGGTCCCTGCCTTCCGCTGGCACCAACCCTTTGTCTTCCCAGCTGCACCCCAGGTCCTGATAGTATCACCAGCCTGCTTCCTGCGTCCCCGATGTCCTCCTTCAGACGTGCAGCCACTTGCAGACAGCCTGTTCAGGACGGTCCTGACCTTCCTCTTCCCCCCCCCCCACCCACCTCCCCCTGCCTCCCAAACTCCATGCCGGCCAACCTCCAGGACTGCAGCACTGGGATTTTATTTCTGATCCCCAAGCCTAACACAGGAAATGTTTCTCTATGAATCAGTGAACGAAAGGAGTCACTGAACGAATGCGTCGGAAAGGAACAAATGAGGGAGTCACCAGCCCTGGCGGCCTCCCCCCATAAGGCACCTCCCGTGCTCCCTGGCCACTCCTGCCTCCTGTTTCCCCCTTGTACAACCCAGCCCACACCCCACAGGGGAGCTCTGCCCACCACCCCCAGCAGAGAGACCCTGGCCCAGAATGCCAGCTCCACGGGGCACCAAGAGCGTCTGGAGTCCTGTTGTCTGCATCTTGCCTCTTCCTGCAGCCTCAGCAGATGGGGGGGTGGCGGGGGGAGGGGACGAGAGGGAGGGGCTGCGTACCTGGCTGGTCACGGGCAGGTGCGGTCCTCACCAGGGGAAGGGGTAGCAGCATCCCAGCCATTGTCCCCACCCCGGACTCACTGTGTCCTCATCCACTGGGCAGGATCTCCATCTTCCAGGGCCCCTGATATTTAAGGAAATTAAGGTCAGGTCTGGCTGCTAAATATTTGTCTAAGCCGAATAGAAAATGGTGCCAGAGAAGGTCTTCAATTTTATGAGCAAATAAATCATATGATGGGAGAGTGGGCTGGGAGGAGGGGGGTGAGGCAGGATGCTCAATTATTTAGAACAAAAAGTGCTTCCCAAAGCCTGGGGCGGGGGGCGCCCATGTTCCCCTCCCTCCTAAAAGTGTGAATCTTGCACTTGGCTCTGTGCACCAAGGCAGGGGACAGGTTACATTTGCCGATCAGTTGACCTTGAGGTGGACAGATGAACCTGGACGACCCATGTGGGCCCAGTGTAATCGCAAGGGCGGTTTGAAGTCAAAGAAGGAAGCAGAAGACTCTGTATCACAGTGATGCAGCGTGAGAAAGTCTCGACCAGCCGTCGCTGGCTTTGAACGTGGAAGGACGGAACGCAGCCCCAGTGGTTTTCGCCCCGAGTGACCCATCTTGGACATCTGACCCCCAGGACTGTAGGGTAATAAATTTGTGTTGTTTTAAGCCACCGGGTCTCTGGGAATTTGTTACAGCTGTGACGGGAAACGAACTTGCCCCTAACTGCCCACACTACGTGGAGCAGCTCCCCTCCGCTCTCCAGACTCAATTTCCTTCAATTTCTTTTCTTTTTTTTTTAAAGTGTATTTATTTATTGGGGGGGGAGGGGCAGAGAGAGAGGGAGAGAGAGAATCCCAAGCCAACTGTGCACTATCACCGTGGAGGCCCATGCGGGGCTCAAACTCACCAACCATGAGATCATGACCTGAGAGGAAGTCAGACGCTCAGCCGACTGGGCCCCCCACCCCCACCCCGGGGCACTCCCACACTCGGTTTCCTCACCTGCAAACTGAGAGGATTTGGGTTACAAAGGATCTTCAAGGTCTTGCCTCCCAATCCGAAACATTTTCTTGTTACAATTGTCCCCGGAAAGGTTCTTGTGTCCCCGCCCCACGCCCCTCCTTCCCACCTGCCATCTGCCCCCGGCTCCCGGGCCACGTCCAGGCTGGAACTGGTAGAGCCAGAGGCCCCCCGGAGGAGATAGTTAATAAAGGCGGGAGGAGAGGAATCAATGTGAGCTGACATCCCTATGACAGATTGGTGAGAGCGACAGATTTAATATCCTGCCGTTTTCCTTCCCCAGCCTGGGGGCCGGAATTGATTAAATAAATTAAGGCTCCACAGCGCAGGATGCTCTGGGTAAGGTCGTCTAGTTCTCCTGCTGTCCCTGTCCGGCTGCACAGCTCACCCCACCCTGGGGCTCGAACCACCCGGGGGTCCTGAATAGCCAGCCAGGAATATGGAGTCCTGAAAAGGGCACGTGCCTCGGCCTCTCTTGGGACCACACAGGAATGCGGATGGACCGTGGGTCAGGTGGGAAGCAGGGGATGGGATGGGGAGGCGGGAGGGGAAAGGTAGAACACAGAAGGCAAAGACAGGCTGGAACCCCACCGAGAGCCAGGTACAGGGGCTGCAGCGGTGAGCCAGGCGGGTGCGTGGCTTGCTGGGTGCCTGGGTATGTGCAGGGGGAACCCTTGGCAGAGGCCCAGGACAGGAGACGGAAGGGACTTGCCAAGGGGATGTGTGGCCAAACTGGGACTGAGCCCCTATTCCTCCCTCCCCACCTGCTGAGGCCCTCGCCCCGGCACACCGTGCCAGCATGCACGACCTTCACAGCGGCTCCTTTGCTGTTTCGAACCGTGATTGCTCAGAAAAGGCAAGTTCATCTCAATAGCCTCCTGAGTCTGGAGGCTTGGGGGTAACTCAGGTGTAAACAATGACAGTGGATTGCATCCTTCAGGCTCAGCCAGAGTGATTGGCTGTCTGGGGCCGGTCCCTGAGCCGCTCCCCGTCCCTGGCGTGGAATAAAAGCCACCTGTAAGGCCACAGAGCTTTGCTGGGGGGACCCTCCCGCCTCCCACAGCCTCTGCTTCCGTCTCAGCCATTCACGATGGGGGAGGTATCTTTTGGTCATCTCCCTTCTCACGGTGCTCAATTTCATCAAGCCAGTTGAATCAAGGGCCGATCCTCAGTTCGCAGATGAGGAAACTGAGGCCAGAAAAAGGAAGCGGCTTACGCAAGATCGTGGCTGCGGCCTGGGCTGGAGCCCAAGATGCCAAGATGCCCAAGATGGCGGTTGCCCGTATCAGTTTGTTCCACATCAGGGGAAGTACAGAAGGAAAGACTGGCTAGGGGCTGGGACCGGACAGGGGTGAGAGTGGGCAGGGACGGGCTGGGGATACAATGATGATGTTGGCTCTGGACTCAGGAGCAGGAGCTGAGAAGTGGGATCCAGGGACACCTGCCCCCCCTTCTATACTCTGCCAAAGACGTCACCAGCTTCCTTTAGCCCACGTGACCGGGCAGCACGCTGGCGAAGGGAATGGGCTCTGGAGTCCAATCCGCCATGGTTCGAGTCCAAGCTTTTCCCTTGACCCTGGCTCCTCAGACAAGCCGTCAGCTCCTCAGAGCCTCAGTTTCCCTGTCTGTAAAATGGTGATGGTGAGAAGTGACCTGTCCAGGGAAAGCCCCAGAGCTGACATTTGAACTCAGGTCTGCCCAGTGCTTGCCCAAGCCCGAGATGCCCCCGACGTCCAGGGAGGCTTTCAAGCACTCGTGCAGCCCGGGCGCACAGAAAGTGCTCAGCAAGGGTTAGCCCTGTGCAAATCTGTGATGACACCCCCCCTCTCAGTAATTTCCTGAGGTTCGCTTCATGAATTCACTTGAGTTTGGGCTGTTGATAGAGCCAGCAGTTGGCAGATCAGCCTTCCCCTTTTCAGGAGGAATTTGGTCAGCCCCCACCTCCAAGAAGCACACTGTCCCCAACCACCGAGATCTCTGAGCAAGGTGCTCGTGGCTAACGGTTTGGACCCCCTGCCCATAGCTTGCTTTCCCTTCCTTCATCCTGCGCTGCAGCTCGGGGCAGGGGCGGCCCGCGGTTCTGTCTCCGCCGTGAGCCAGTTCTTAGGTCTCCCGAGGGCCATTTTCTCTCTCTTGCAGTTGAGGTGTGACAAAAGGCAGCCAGGCACCCAGGGAGTCCCGCCATGTCCCCACTTAGCCGTCAGCTTGTTTGCCAGCTCAGACTCCAGCTCCTAACTGCAGCCCATGGGGCAACCTCTCCCTCTCTCTCTCTCTCTCTCTCTCTCTCTCTCTCTCTCGCTCCAATTTAAATCCTTCCTGGAGAATGTTAAACAGGGGCCCCGCATCCAGATGGATTCTGTGAAGGAGGCAAGTTGGAGCACGCAGAAAGCAGGTCAGGAAGCCTAGAGGTACGTCTGGGATGACCAGTGGAGGGCACTTAGGGAGGCGAAGGGGCTTATGGCCCATCTCTCACATTCTGATTCTGAGGCCAGAGCCAAATTCTCCACCACCTTCCGGCCCACCCCTGCCTGTCGTCACCCTTGTCCGGTTCCGGCCCCGACCTAGCTCTTTGTTTTTCTCCAAACGTGCCTCTAAAACCCAGGCGTCTAGGCATCCAGGCGTGGAGGCTGAGCCCGTCTGCTGTCCCAGGGAGGAGCCCCACCGGCAGTGACAGTAACAACCCTCTTCCTGAGCGCCCCCGTGATGAGCAGGTACCAGCGCTGGGAGCTTTGCGCCTTCATCGCTGCCCCCCCAGGTGGCCGGTTTCCTGTGGGGGGATCTGAGGCTCAGAGAGAAGTAGTGATGTCGAGGCCGGGCAGGGTCCCTCATCGCCCGGTGGTGGGTGCTCCTCTCCACCCCTCCCGCTCCTGCCTTCTTCTCCCTCCAGGTGATGGGTCTTTTCTTTCTTTTGCTTTTTTAAAAGGTTATTTATTCATTTTGAGAGACAGAGAGAGAACAGGAGGGGCAGAGAGAGAGGGAGAGAGCGAATCCCAAGCAGGCTCCGTGCTGTCAGCCCAGAGCCCGACACGGGGCTCGATCCCACAACCGTGAGATCATGAGCTGAGCCAAAATCAAGCGTCGGACGCCTAACCGACTGAGCCGCCCAGGTGCCCCTGATGAGTTTTTTTCAATCTGCTTCCCCCCACGATCCACTTCCCACTTCCCACCCCGAGCCCAGGTACTCAGCCTCTCTTGGGAGGAAGTGCTATGGCTCTGTCCTCTCATCTGGGCCCTCACTCTCCCCACTCAATCGCTGCTCAGCAGAGCCTTGTCCTGGTGGAGGAGAAGCCACCCTGACCCAGGGGGCGGGTGACCCAGGGTCTGCTTGACATCGTGACTACAGAGTGGACAGGTGGCTTCCCTCCCTGGGCCCCAGTCGCCCACCTGTACAGAGGAGGACACTCACACCCCAGCAGCAGGCGGTCTGTGGAAATGACACCTGTTTCTATCTCACTCAAAAGTGCTGTGTGAGCAGGTGGTGGCCCTAACCCGCCCTGAGGAGTCACAGGGAAGCTGGAAATCAAAGCCACCACTTGGGAAGGCAGAGGGGCTCGCCTCCTCTGTTGCTGGGAGCGGGGGACAGATGGGGCTTGGCAGGGGCTGGAGGGCTCGCAGCTGAAGACAGCGGCCAGCTCTTGGAGCTGCAGTGGCCGTGGCAGATGGCTCAGGCTGGCTCCTCCTTCTCATTACGGCACCCACCTAAGGGCCACCGCCGGCCTCAACACGCAAGGGCAGCACATCCAGTCCTGCCCAGGATGCTCTGCCCGGCCAGGATGCCATCCGTCAGTCCTTGTCCTGCTCAGGAGCGCCACGGAGGCCGCTAGTCCAAGGTCAGCAAGGGCAGGACTGGATCCAGCCTCCTCTCTGCACAGATGGGGAGGTGGACTGAGGCCCAGAGAGGCCCGCACCCCCACCCCACCTCCTTCGGCTCGCACCAAGGCAGGAGCCACAACGTGGGCCCCGTGCCACAAACCCACCGCATAACACTGACCTCTACCCCCCGCCCGCCCCCCCCGGGCCCTGGGTGGATGACGCAGAGTGTGGCTGGTGTGGGCTAAAGAGGAATCTTGGAATCTCCGCGGCAGAACTATTTTCAAAATACATTCTGTAATGTGCGTATGTTGGTTTGTGTTTTTTCAAGTTCAGGCGGTGTGAACAGACAGCCAGAGTGAGTTTCCCCTCGACCCTACCCCTGCCTCTCTTCTTCTTCCTTCTTTTTATCGTGGTAAACTGTGCATGGCATACAGTGGAGCGTCTTAGCCCTTTTTAAGTTACGGACCTGTGATATCAAGCCCACGCGCGTCCTGGTGGCAGCTGCCACCACCGTCCGAGGCGGACCCTTCGTCCTGCAAAAGTGAAACGCTGCCCCATTAAACAGCCCTTCCCCGCAGCCCCTGGCTCCCACCATTCCGCTTGGCTTCCGTCTCTAGGAATTTGGTGCCTCCAGGAGCCCCAGATGAGTCCTTTCGTGACTCAGCCTCCCTTCTCGGGGCGGCCACTCTTCCCGGAGCCTGGCGTCTCCTTCAGTCTCTCAGCGCATCTTGGTGATGATTCCCTGCACGTCAGAGCCCCCTCACTCCTTCCCGCACTTTGTTGTGACGCTGCATGGCTGGGCCTCCATTTGTCTAACCCGCCCCCTACTTACGGGCATTTATTTTGTGGTGTCCAGTCCCCCAGCAGCTCTTGGTGCACGCGCTGAATCTCCCTGCAGGTGCATTTCCTGGAGAGAAGCTGCTGGATCCAAGGGTTTGTGCATCTCCAGTCCTGAGACAGGCCCCTCAGGACCCCTACAAGCGGTGGCTCCGCCCAGGCCAGATGCTGCTTTGAGGGCAGAAAGTGCACCTGCTAGGTGGGGGGACAGGTTCTAAGGGACTGAGCCTAACTTGCTTCCCCCTGAGTCTCCAATGGCTTCTCCTTGGCTTTGAGGGGAGCAAGTGGTGACTCCCCATCCACCGTCCTCCTTGCTGACATGGATGTCTCTGGAAGCTCTCATGACTCTTGTCCCCGAGCCAGAAATCCAGGCCAGGAGCCAGCCCCTTCTCCAGTTTGCCCCAGGGGGTCTCGGCCTCTGCCACCGCTGCCAGAGAGGCCTGGCTGAGTCACTGCCCCCTGCCTCCTTCTAGAGCATTCGTCCAAGGGAGTTTAGATGGGCCCTTTGGCCCTTTCTTTCCCCGAGATAAGCTGAGAAAATTCACAGCCCACCATTGCCATTCATTCTCCAGGCAAGCCAGGAGTAGGGAAGCATTAGGGGCCGGGAGGAAGGGTCTGGGGAGGGGGAGGCACAGAGAGACACCAGGGAGGCATGGGTTGGAGGGTTCATGTGCTGTGAGGGGGCACAGGGACCAGCAAGGGAGGGGCCCCAATCCACTTGCTCTGTTCCCAGCAAAGTATCCTTGGCAGAGAGTGTGGGCCCCTCGGGAGAGACCCCCTAACAATAAAACAAGATTAGCAGCTGCCACTTACCAAGCTCTCCCTGCAAAGCGGCCTTGTGTTTACATTTTCTCACTCAACTCTCCCTCAAACCCTGCACCCCAGAAATGATCTCACTTTACAGAGGGGAAGCTAAGTGACTCACCACGTTCACACAGCAGGTGCAAGGGCAGGGTGGGATCCTAAGTCAGGCACTCTTGGGCTCTACAGCTGACTCCCAGCACCTATCCCCCAACGGGAGAGGACCCCGGCTTTCCTGGCAGAGACCCGGGTCCTGCCTGTATAGGGCTCCATGGCCCTCCCTTCCCCCCTCCCCCAGATTCTCTTTACAAGTCCAGTCCCGGTTACACACAGGGGTGTGGAAGTTTCTGGACTGTTCCTGCACCGGTGTCCTGGCTATCATGGCCACTCGGCCCTTAGCCCACGTGTGCCAAGGCAGTGAACAATGCAGACACCTCGCCTGTCCACTGCGATCCATCGGTCCAGTGGTGGAAGCTTCTGGAAACCAGTGTCTGGGAAGTCAGCTTTGGCCTCTTCTCCATACCACCCACCTGCCCCAGCCCATTACCCCCCACTGACAGCACCCACACGGACCTGTTTTCTTTTCTCCAAAAAAGCACAGATAGCACAAAATGCCAACTTCCCCACTGAGATCTCTCCCAAGTGGGCTGGGGGTCTCCCATGAGGTTGGGCCAAGGGGTCAAAGGCCAAAGACTGTTGTGAACATCTCAGAGTGTGAGGCATAGATGTCTCCATCCTCATGGGCGAGGTATTAGGAGCAAGGTCCCTAATTATGAGGGTGGTTAGGAGGACACAGTGAAGGCATTAGCCTCCTCTGAGGCATCTGGGATGGCCCACAGGACCAGTGGCAGGGGGCCCTGCCCTCGGGCCACCCGATGCCTCAGCCCCATAAGCCATAGGCCCTGGGGACCTGTCTAGCTCCTCTTCCCCAGCCCTAATCCTGCAGTCTTACAGGATTCATTGCTGACAATAATTAGGTCTCACAAGGATGAAACTTAAACAAGTCCGAAGCCTTCAGGGATGGTATTAGCACGCTAACTCTGTTTGTGGTTTAAATATTAATGTCAGAGTGTAATTACTACCCCTTCTGTCGAAGGCAGCGGTTTGGAAACAGTTTCAGCCCAGCAAATGGGACCCATCCATCCTGGATGGCAGTGTGCATAGGGGAGAGTTTGGCATTCTGGAGAATTCTGGAGCATTTAGAACCCAGGGCATTTAGAACAATGTGTACCAATTGACAGCCTGGGGGCCAAATCTGGCCTGCATACCTGTTTATAAATGTTGGCCCACTCTCTGTTTAAACAAACAGAATAACCCAGATTTATAATTTCTCTTGAACAAGGGAGAAACTTGGCTGTGCTAGACCACAGCCCCACATGGGGACAGTGGCCGAATTGAATGGAGGTACTTCCCCCGGAGATGGACTTTCTTGGACGACGTCCAGCCCACCTGGCCCACCTGCTTCACCTGTCCAGGCCCTGGAGGAATCTGAATTTGCAGCTCCCAGTTTAGGACTTTGGAAAGTTTAGAAATGAAGAGGGTTGAAATCTCACAGCCAAGAACTAGGATCCAGGAGCTCAGGTGGGGGCTAGCTGGTGACCCAGGAGAGGGGGCAATGCTGGGGAAGGGGTAGCTCCTACCTTCTCCTGTCCGGCCACACACAGACCTCCTTGGTGAGGAAGCCTCAAACCCCTGCGTTTTCAATTTTTTTTAATGTTCATTTATTTTTGAGAGAGAGAGAGACAGAGACAGAGAGAGAGAGACAGAGCGTAAGCCCAGGACGGGCAGAGAGAGAGGGAGACACAGAATCCGAGGCAGGCTCCAGGCTCTGAGCTGTCAGCACAGTCTGATGCGGGGCTTGAAATCACTAACTTTGAGATCAGGACCTGAGCCAAAGTCGGAAGAATCGAGTGAGCCACCCAGGCACCCCAAGACCCTGCGTTTTAGTTTTTTTTTTTAATGTTTTTATTTATTTTTTAGAGAGAGAGACAGAGCAAGTGGGAGAGGAGCAGAGAGAGAGAGGGAGACACAGAATGTGAAGCAGGCTCCAGGCTCTGAGCTGTCAGCACAGAGCCCGACGTGGGGCTCGAACTCCATTAGCTCAAGCCATGAGATCATGACCTGAGTGGGAGTCAGACTCTCAACCGACTGAGCCACCCAGGCGCCCCCCACCTCCGCCATGTTTTAGGTGATGCCCAAAGCACACTTGTCCTAACAGGAGCCACCAGAAGGAGCGGGGCCAAGGGTCTTGGGTCTTGCTGGACATTTTCACAGGTAGTTCAGCTCCTGACTTGCCACCACCACGAGCCCTGAACCCTCCTCACCTCCAGCCTGGAGTGAGGGCCGGGCTCTGTGGCCCCTGAATGGAGCAGGTGCCGTGTGTCCAGCTGGGGGGGTGGGTCACTCAGTGCTCTCCTAAGAAAGAGACCCTGTGGGGGCGCCTGGGTGGCGCAGTCGGTTGAGCGTCCGACTTCAGCCAGGTCACGATCTCGCAGTCCGTGGGTTCGAGCCCCGCGTCGGGCTCTGGGCTGATGGCTCGGAGCCTGGAGCCTGTTTCCGATTCTGTGTCTCCCTCTCTCTCTCTGCCCCTCCCCTGTTCATGCTCTGTCTCTCTCTGTCCCAAAAATAAATAAATGTTGAAAAAAAAAAAAAAGAAAGAGACCCTGTGGCGTCCCGCACAGTGCACTTAATCTGATGACAATAGAGAAGAGCTCTGGAGCCCGGCTGGGACTTGAAGCTGGGACACGAAGCAAACGCGTCCCGCTCCTCCTCTTACCAGCCGTGTGAGCCGGGCAAGCAACTCAACCTTCCAGCCCCAGCTTTCCTTCTCTGTAAAGGACAGAAATGGTGCCAACTTCACAAGGGTGTTAGAAGGAATAAATTAAGCCCCAGGCTCAGCACTCCGCATGGTACAGGTACTCGGTAAATGCTGGACAGGATCTGTTGAAACGAACTCAGAAGAATCAAGGTGTTGTGTGAATGGAGAATGCCCCAGGGGAGGGGGAGGGGATGCTGGGGGGGGGGGATGGGGTGGAGGCGGGGGGGGGGAGGAGGGGGACTGTGGGGGGTGCAGCAGGACAGGACGACAGTGACAGAGGGGCCCTGGGAACAGGGGCTTTGCTGGGTTCCCTGTACAGGCACCAAGAGACCCAAGTTCACATCCAGACACCTACTCGTGCTGACCTGGGCAAAAAGGGGGATTTGTTATTCCGTCTTAAAGGTAACCTCATGCCCCCCACGGACAAGGGGAGAGGGGGCGGGGCTGAACGGCAAAATGGCAGGATTCGGGGGGGCTGTTTCTGTGTCTTTCTCTGTGTATTAAGCCTTCTCTTTGTTCCCCTCATTGCTTTTCTGTTTCTATGTCTCTGTTCTTTTCTTTTTCCCTCTGTGTCTCTCTTTCTCTCCCTGCCTCTCTCCCAATGTCACTCTGTTTCTGTCTTCCTGTGTCTCTGTTTTTGTCTCTCTTTGTGTCTCTCTGTCTGTCTCTGTCTTTCTCTCTCTGCCTCTCCGTCTTTCTCCGTCTCCTACTCCCCTGGCCCGCCTTCAGCCTGCAGGGCAAACGCCTCTGTGCCTCTCTGCCCATTTGGTTCTTCCATCAGCACACAGCTCTCCCTTTGCCCCAGGCAGAGGGTTAGATGTGGCCACTGAGACCCCAGCTTCCCACCACATCCAGTTCAAGTGTCTGCCCCTCAGAGACATCGGAATCGCTAGGTGCCCAACTCCAAATCTCTGCACGGGAGATGCTCAGGACCCAGCCTGGTCTGGCCGCCAAACCCCTGGTCCCACCCACCTAGGTGGCTGGGTAGGACATGGCGCAAAGCTTGGTTCTCAGGTGATAGTGCGTTTCTCAGAGAGGAGGGGTCTGAGCTGGACCAACTCCAAGATACGTCTTCTTCAAGGTCTCGAGAAGCTGTGATTGGGGGTCAGATTTAGCTCCCAATGGGTTGTGAGCCCTGTGAGTGACCCTGACATGTGGCTTGCAGTGACCCTCACATTTAAGGGGTACCACAGGGCCAGCTGTCCCACCATAACCATCTGAGCTGAAATGGGGAGGTGGCGCTCAGATCTAGAGAGAGGACCCCCACTTTGCTCCAGGGGAGTAGATGGGGCTCCTGGGGGGCTCCTGGAGATATGCAGCACCTTCATTACCTGACTCGGACCCTTCTAATTCTTCTAATTCCTCTGCCAGGCAGGATGGCATAGAGGAAGGCGGGAGCCGGGCGAACGGCCCAGGGCACATTCTCTGGTATGCAGCCGGTGCTCCATGAGTGTTTGCTGAATGGTCGCATGAATGGGTGGCTCGCGTGGAACAGAGTCGCAGATTTTAACAGTGGAAGGAGAGAGCCACAGAGCGGGGAGGCAGAGTCTAAGATGGCAGAAGCAGAAGAGAAAACCCGGGCAGAGGAGATGGTGGGGGGAAGGCTGGGGGGCTGGCTGGGGGATACTGAGGAGGCAGAGAGAGGAAAAGAGGGGAGCGGGCGGGGGGTGCGGGGAAAAGAACAGACTGTAATTCATTTCACTTCATCTCTGTTCATTTTGGACAAATAGAGCAGAAACCGCAGTCCAAGGAAGGAGGAAACAGCGCATGAAATTGCACCGTGCCTTGTAATAGCTCTGCCGGCCAGAGGCCAGGGGCTAATAACCCACTGGGTCAGCCTTGACCCGCCCAGGAGCTGAGAGGTGGGTGCCCCAACCCCCACACGGCCCAGCCGGGCACAAGCACAGTGGTGCCGGGCGGAGAGGTGGGCGCCCCATTCCCACCTGGGAAGCCCCTCTCGAGTCCACCCACCTCCCGTGCCCCGAGTGGCAGCAAGATGCTTCAAGGAGCCAGGGAAGGGACCTCCATTCGACATCAGAGAAAAATCCCTGTGAGTTTAAGGGATTTGGTGAATTAATACAACCTGGGTTTAGATGATCAAAAGCATTTCTGGAGAGGCGGCCATATGGAAGCCGCTGGAAGCTACTGGCTGGATGTAAACTGCAGGAAGCCTTCCTTCCCCTCCGCAGGGGCTGGGTTTGGGATGGAGGTGGGGACAGGGACCCGGCCAGTGGGAGGCTCCAGAGGGCAGCGAGATCTACAGATCTACAGCCTGTTCCCTGGTGCCCCGTCTGGGCCAGCTCGCTGGGTCTGTGCCCATCAGCAAAAGGGTCAGATGTGAGCGTTGAGAATAAGAACAAATTCCCTGCCGACAAACTCTGGGACGCCCAGCTTCCTGAGTGGGTCCTCCTCTGAGGCAGGGAGGAGGGGTGGCGGGAGGAGCACCAAGCGTCCATCTCCTCCCAACCAGATTGGGTTGTGGCAAGTGGCCTCCTGGGCACCCAGCTCCAGGGTCTGCGTCCTCGGATGCCACTTATATCTCCCTACTTGTTAACCTATCTCCAGCTCAGCTCAGCCCCAGGTCTCCCCTGCCTGGTGGGCCCTTTTGGCTCTGGAGAAAGTGACATCAACCTAAATAGCAAGTGCCACCATATGTCCTGTTGTATCCTAGACACCGGGCCAAGCCTTTGACGTGCATTAGCCCGGGGGAGTCACAACCCCTCCTACTGCCTGCATTTAAAGAGCCCTGGCCATCTGCTCTGGAGTTTACGATCTCCAGCTGGGCTGGTGGGTTGGGTGGTGGGTGGGTGAATTGGTTCACGTTAGTGAGGTTGATTGATGGTTTGAACAGTGGGTTGGGTGGTTGGCTCACGAGTTGATGGATTGGGGGTTGGGTGGGTTGGTGGCTTGGATGAGTGTGCTAGTTTGGTAGGTTGAGCGGTGTGTGGAAAGGTGGTCGGTGATGGGTTGGGTGTTGGTTTGGTGGGTTGAATGGGTGGATTAGGGCTGGACAGCGGGGGAGGGGGGGATAGCACGGACGGTGGATTCATTGACCGTAAAGCACCGCGTGCATTTTGCAACCTCCAACCCTCAGTTTTGGCGCTCCTTCCCTCCTCTCCTCCCCTTCTCTCACTCCTCTTTGAAGGCTCACCCCAAATCCTGTGCCAGCTTCTCATGCCGCCACAGCAAAAAGCAAGTTCATCCCTGTGGACAGACTAAGATGCTTCTGTTGGTACGACTCGCCTGACGCCTCGCCGTCCGCTGGCCCTGGCCATGGTTCCTTCCACCTGCCAAGGGAGACCAGAAGCTCTCGGAGGGCAGGCATGGTGCAACATTCATCTTGGTATGAGTGATGGTGCCCCCACAGTGCCAAGTACACCCAGGGCCGGGGGTGAATATCCGACCAAAAGAAGGAAACCCAGGGGCCATAGCCTCATAACGGCCCTTTGTGTCTCACTGCAGATCCTTCCTCTGCAGGGCGCTATCCGCTGGGTAGCTCTCAGCCCCGGAGAATGGGTTTCACAGAGTGAGGCTACACAGATCAGCTCGGGCGCCCGCTGCCCCGGCAGCTGGTCCGAGAAGCTTCTAGCAGCCTCTGGACCAGTGTGGAAGGGAAAGCCTGTGGCAGGGAAGGTCTAGGCCAGAGTTTCTGGCAGCCTTTCGCCAGATCAGTCATCGCTCCTATGGATCCTCACTCTCCTCTGCTGGTGCCATTCAAGCACAGCCCCTCCGCTTTGTTTACCTTCTTTCAGGGGCAGTGGCGGGTGGGGGGGCGGGGGGCACTGGAAGGAGAACCGGCCTCCCTCTGTCAAGGCAAATACTTTTTCTGCTAATTGGTATTTGCATGGCAAATCTCGGGTAAAGACGGGATCATTTGCATGTTCTGAGGGTAATGATATTTGATGTTGTCAACTTATTACAACCTTAATCACCACTCAATTTCCGCCTTTCCAAGCTCCCGATCACATTGCCACCCAAAATAACCACCTCTTTGAGACTCTGTCAGGGCCCCACTGGGAGGGAGCCACGTGGGGATCCCGTAGCTGAGGGGGCTGAATGACATTCCGACCCTGTGGTGATGCTCCTCCTTCCTCCTCCTCCCTCCCTCATCCCCTTTCCCCTTCTGACCCTCCCCTTCCTCCCTACTTCCTCCTCCCTCCTCCTCCTAGTCCTCCTTCATCTCCCTCCTCCTCCTCCCTCCTCTTGTCTCCTGTCCCTTCTTCTCCCTCCTGCCTCCTCTCTTTCCGCTTCCCCTCTTCCTCTCCTTTCTCTCATCCCCCTCTCCTTGCTTCCCTCCTCCTGCCCAAGATTCAGGGAGCCTCACTTTGCTAAGTCCGCTCATCCTCAGTGGGAAGCAGGACAAGGGAGCGGGTCTCCGTCGCAAGGACAGGGAAAGAAACTCCCTTGAAAAGGGCAAGCATCCAGTTAGGCTCTTTAGGTTGTACTGGGACCCCACTTGGCCCCATTATAAACACAGTAAGTATTTTATGGGAATAACCAAGAATAACATTGAGCGGGCACTGCGTGTGGTGAACGCTAGGCTCAGCCATTCCCTGGGACTTCTCACTGCCCCCATTGCACTCAGAGTAAAGCCAGAGTCCTCCCCAAGACCCCTGCGATCCTGCCTGACCGCCCTTGTCTCCCTTGCCCCTCCCTCTCACTCTCCCCACCCCAGCCACACTGACTCGAACAGCAGGCATGCTCCCTCAGGCTTTGAGCAGACTGTTCCCTCTGGCCCAGACACTCTTCCCCTCGACACCCACGTGGCCCACTGAGCTCAGTCTCTCCTCCAGGCAGCCTGCCCTGACCCCCTCCCCCATTTAATCCTGCAACTGGTTGCTCCATCGTGCACCAAGTGCATGCACACAAATACACACACAACCTCACCCCTGCCTCCAACACTTGAAGATGCTTCTTGTCCTGCTTTTTTTTTAGTTTATTTATTTATTTTGAGAGAGAAAGAGAGTGAGAGAGTGGGAGAGGGGCAAAGAGAGAGAAAGGGAGAGAAAAAGAATCCCAAGCAGGCTTCTCACTGTCGGCGTGGACCCCAATGCGGGGCTCCATCCCACGAACTGTGAGATCATGACCTGAGCCGAAATCAAAAGTTGGACACTCAACTGCCTGAGCCCCTTATCTTGCGTTTCTTTCTCTTGTCCCTCAAACAAACCATATTATTAGCTCACTTACTATGCCTACAGTCTCTCTCCCACTACTAGACCAAGGCAAGGATAGTATTAGGCACTCAATTAATATCTATTGCTTGAATAAAGGAATCATCACAATAACCTTAGGAGGTAAGCAATGTCATTATCTTTACAGACAAGGAAACTGAGGCAGAGGGCGGTTCAGTGTGTTGCCTAGGGCCACACGGGCATTAGGTGGCAGACCCGGGATCTGAACCCAGTCTTCCGGACCCCGGAGCTATGCTCTTACAGCATCCAACCCTGCCCGGGAATGACGAGCCTGGGTCCCAGGCTGGAGTCGATGCAGAGGTGTTCTGCCAGGTCTAACGAAGCCATCCCTGTCGGTGGTGCAGGCTTGGGGTCAGACAGACCGGGGCACAAACCCAGCCTTGCGACCTAATACCGAGGGACCCTGAGCGGTTACATAGTCTCAGCCCACCTCAGTTTACTCATCTGCGAATCTAGAACCGCATGAGGATTCAGTGAGCTAATGCTTCTAGACTACGCAGTGCCTACATACGCCCAGTGTTCAGGGAATGCCGGCTGCTCTCATGATCATTTCTGAGATGCCTCATAAGTATTTCCCAGCGTTTCAAGGAAGACAGGGCGACCCCGCTGGGCTTCCTGCAGTGGGTGATGACCCGGCCGGTGGGTAGGTCCAATGTACTGGTTAGGAAGCCCGTGTGCAGAACACAGGACGATGGGCCGGGCCAACCGAGTCATGGGTCCCAAGGCCAGGTTTGAGGCCCCTGTTGCGTCCCTGTCCTTGGGGAGGTGTGCCCTGGGTAGTCTGCCACTGTTGCCCTAACGTTCCCAAGTTTGTACGGCATTCACTTCTTGTCAATGTAGTTGGCGTTGTGATGTCACCACATTCTGTTGTACTTCCCTGGGTGGGCGAAAAATTGGAAGTAGACACAACCCCGGGACACACTTGTGGAAGTGTGGAGCCACCGTGACTCAGGAGGGCTCCAGGAGGGGGCAGAGGGGGAGGGCTGGACTAGGCCGTATACACCTCTCCTTGTCCACAGGCCTGATGGCAGGAGGAAATGGGGCTCGTGTCTCCCAATCTTGAGAGGCATCCTATACATCCAACCACTAAGCCCAAACTGCGTTTTTCCAGAGCTCGGGAAATTGGGGAGGGGTAGGGCTCCAGCACACGTACAGGTGAGCAGACAAGCCCATCCTGGGGATCGGGGGAGAGCCGCTGGGCTGGGAGCTCCTGACACAGCCGGCCCTTCCCTGGTCCCGTGTAGTCCTATTGGAGATGAGCCCCCCCTTGGGCACAGCTGTGAAGAGGACGGGGACCCCCAGATGCTGCCTCCCTAGGTCCCCTCCTGGAGACAGCCTGGTGCCGGCACCACCCCCTGCCTCAACCTTGTGGAACCACAGCCCCAAATCAGCATCATTGGGTAATCAATGCCCTCTTTTTTTTTTTTTTTTTTTTTTTGCCTCTAAACAACCAAGGAAGATGATCATTAAATACTCATGTAATTCGACAAATCGTGGCCTTTTAAACCATCTCAAGGAGGAGAACCTGGGCTTGCACCCAGCCTCGCTCATTCCCTATGGATTTCTAGAGCTGAATGACAAATCACCTTTAGCTAGCAGAGACGCTCAGCGAGAGGCAGCTTGGCTCGGCAGAAAAGCAGGGAAACAGCCCTCGTGCCGGGAGGGTTTCCCGGGAAAGCACTTTGAAGGAAGGAGGTGCTGGGGGGGAGTTGGGGGGACCAGCTCTGAAACGATGAATTAAACATTCACGGAGCTCTTTCGAAGCAGCTGCTACCAAAGAGGGGAAACGCTTTAATTAATAAAGCACAGTCAGGGAGAGGGAGGTGTTTTCCGACGCCGCACCCTGGGGCTCCGAGAGCAAGATAAACAAAGCAGATGCTGCAGTCCCCGTATGGTACCCGCACTGGGAGGGGAGATGCTCCCATCTCAGGGTCTGGACTGAGCGACTCAGGTGCCCATGCAGCCCCAGGTGGCGGGGAATGTCCTGGCCTGGCCTCCGGGCCCAACCCCGAGACCCTGGAAATGTGTCAGACGAGCCCTTCACTGGCACTCCATTTTCAGGGCTACATTGCTGTGTGACCCTGGGGAAGTCACTTCCTCTCTCTGGATCTTGGTTTTCCTTGTCCACGTTTCTCAGACGGGGTTCTGTGGAGTCATTGGGTTCCTTGGAGAGTGTCTCAGGGCTGCCTCCGATGGTGGGGGTGCAGGCAGGTGGGGGCCCTGGGCCCCACACCAAGCTCCAGCCGGAGCCACGTTGCTTTTTGTCTGCTAATATATCGTGGGCTTAATGTAAGATGTCCTTTGAAGAAAGAACGCTGCGGGTTTAAAAAAAAAAAAAAAGAAAGAAAAGAAAACCTTTTTGGCTTTCTCCCATCCCTCAAGAGCCTGAGCCTCAAAGCCGAGCGGTTCCAGCCAACAGCAGTCATGGCCAAGCACCTAGAATGCGCCAGGTGCTATGCAAAGGAGAATAAGAAGGCCCCACCTTCTCTCAAGGGGGTTTCTAGTCCAATCCACGGGTGGCAGATAGGTGGCCCTCTCTCCTGCAGAGGTCAAACACGACCTCAAACCCTTTCTTGACCCAGAGCTCCGGGCAGCCACTGTCCAACCAGTGGCCTTGATACAAGAAACGAAACCTTTCCCGGCCATCTCTGGTTGGTTCTGACAAAGAGCAGTTTCCCAAAATGCAATGGGCTGCCTCCCCCGGGGGTGAGAATCCCATGCCTTTTTGTTCAGTCAGTCGGTGTTTACTGAGCACCTCCTCTATGCCAGACCTGGAGACAGCAGTCTAGGGACACAGCGGCTCTGGTGGCTTTTACAGGAGGGGAGAGGTAAGGACGTAAAACAATGAAAAACCAAGACTATCTCAGGGGGTAAAAGTACCTTCCATTAAAGCAGGGCAGTGACGAGAGAAAGAGACTGGCTGGGTCGCTGCCTTGGGTGGACAGGGCAGGCTCCTCTGAGGTGACAGGTAAGGAGACATCTGGATAACGGGAAGGAAGCGGTCGTGCGAAGGTGTGGGGAAAGGACGTCCTGGACGGAGGTGACGGCCAGTACAAAGGGCTCCTCCCACCGGCTCCTCCCGACCTAAACCAGCCATGGACCCTAAGAAGCCACAGGTTGGTTACGAGGGGGCCACACACACATTCGTGGGTTGCCTGCCGATTAAATAAGTAATATGTCTTATTAAGACCATTTTCAAGGGCAGGAAGATGCGGTTGTGGTTCCTAAGAATAAATTTGTGCACTGGCTGGATTCCTACTTGCTGGTGGTTGCCCAGAATGTTCTCCGTCAGTGAGTGGGGAAGCACAGCCGACATCGGGTAAGACCCCCCTGGACCAGGTAGATGTGGAATCGAGGGTCTTCATGGAATGAGGTCGTTATATACTGTGAGGCGGTAGAGAAAAGCTGCTTCCAGAGAAACCCGTTTAGTCGGAGCCCATGTTTGTAAATATATAAGGAGAAAGGACCGGGAAACTACAAAGCACAAGAAACAATGAAAGGATGTATCTAAATTTTCCTCTTTGCGTTCAATTTCTTTTCCCAATATTCTACCATGAATATGTGTCACTGAAACCAAGTTGTCTAAGAGGAGGGAGGGCGGGACACCAACAGAGAATCCCACTCATCCTTCCTGGGTCCTGCTGGGGGGCGCCCGGCCCCGGGCCCCTAGTCCTGGACCTGAGTGGGAGGGAACGGACCCAAGGAGGGACACAGCCCCAGACAGCTCCGGAACAGGAGGCACCGAGCCACGAGATCACTCTGAGGGGGTTCTCACAGGCAGCCCAAGAAGACAGGGAACCCTTCGGCCACCATGGGGGCTCTGTGCAGCCAGGCCCTCCCAGCCCCCAACTGCCCCACCATCAATCTCACTTGTCGCCAAACTGGACTTCTTGGGGGCCAAAGGGCTCACATGAAAAAAAACAAAACAACCTAAAACCCTGTGTTCTCATTCCGATCTGAGGAATGAAAGTCTATATAAAACAGCTTCTTATCGGTGGCTCTGATTCTTTATACCATCAAGGCTCTTTATTTCACTCCGCTGGCAAATTTCTCCCGACAGTGACTGCCTTTGACGAGCCTGCCAGGCTGCCGCGGGCGGGAGGGGAAACTTGTCCTTCACACTGTGCCTGTGGGAGACACGGAGCCGGGTCCCCGTTCAGAGGCAGGACAGAGGATGGGTGAGGGCGCTGGGAAGCTCGGTGCCCAGGCTCCCGCCTGCCAAGAGGAAGACCACCTCGGGCCGAGGAGCCTGATGGGTCTGGGGCTTTATCTGTGAGACAGGCTCTGAGCCTAAGGGTTTGCTGGAGGAAAAGAAGACCTGGGACCCCTCGCCCCGTGGCTCCCCAGAGTGGGTGTCTCGTCTGGCTCTGGACCTCCAGGCTCAGTGCTGCGGGGGATGGGGCTGCCTCAGTTTTTGTGGGCACCAGTGTTGCCTGTGGGCCCGGGGCAGGGGTGTGTGTGTGTGTGTGTGTGTGTGAAGGAGGTGCCCTCCACGGGCAGCCGCAGGGAGAACCGTTGCTATGCCGCAGACATCTGCTCCCTGCTCCCCGGGGGCTCAACCAGGCTCCCAGCACCTGCCTCCATGAGCTGCGGGAGAAGGTCCCTGGGGAGCAGGCAGACCTGGCAGCGAGGCCAGGTCGGAACTGCAGGTGGTGGAGGGGGTGACACATGACGCGCTGATTCATGCGTTCCTGGGTGAGAGGTTGGGCCCTTAATGGATGGCATGCCCTTCAGTCTGCTTTTCCTGGCTCGACAGCCTGGCAGTCATTTAACGGAGCTTCCTCTGGTTCCAAGGCCACGATGGGCCTCCTGGCGGGAGCGGGCACGTGGCCGGCCAGCCGGGGCCACACGGAGGGCCACCTCCACAGCGGCCTGGCCAACCCGCCCAGGGGTCAGCCGAACCCAAGGGTCTGCGCTGCTCAGTGGCCAGCCCCGCCCCCAGCGGGGTCATCGGCTGGTTCTCAGGGGAATCTGCTGCTGAGACACCCGGACAGAGTCCCTGCATTCATCCTGTCCCCCTCCTACACCTAGGGCAGCCGGCTTGCCGTGGACCCCCGGACTCCTCCACCTGGGCAGGCCGATTTTACAGACCAGAGACTTCCATTTGGGGCCAGTGCTCAACCCTCCTCTTGATTAGCCCCACTGTGCTGTCTCAGGTCCAGCCATTCATTCATTTGACAAATCTTCGCCGAGGCCGGCGAGGTCCTGGGAACGAGGGACACGGCAGCAGACAGAACAGGGCAGGAGGCTGCCCCTTCTGAGTCACACCTCATTTGCCTCTGAAGACTGTGCTGCAGCTCCAGGGCCACTGATGGGAGGGACTCCGGGCAGTCCGGCTGAGGAAGATGAAAACCCACTTCTGCCCCCTCGGCCAGCGTGCCGTGTGCTCTGTCGAGGCTCGCCTGTCGGAGAGCAAGCAAGGCCCGCACCGAGGCCGCCCCTCATCCCAGATGGCAAGCTCCTGGGCTCCCAGGGCGCACGGGTCACATCCGTCTAGCCGCCTTGTATGGCCAGCCCAGCAGCCTGCAATCTGTTCGCTTATCCCACAAATGGTCTTTGAGCCCCAACTGTGTGTTAAGGATTATTTGGGACATTGGGGATATACCGAGGAACAGAGCAGAGGAAGTCCCTGCCCTCATGGAGGTCCATTCTCTGGGGGGGGGGGGGGGAGAGAAACAATAAACAAATCAGTCAAACAATACGTGTTAAAGGCACTAAGTGCGGTGAAGGAAAAATAAGGCCAGGAACAAGGCAAGGCTTGTAACAGGCCTTAACCAGGGTGGGAGGGAGGCTGACATCGGAGCAAGGCTTGAAAGAAATGAGGACAAGAGCTGCAGGCAGGTCCGAAGGCTGGGGGCAGCCTGGGGTGGGGAAGGGGAAGGAACAGCATATGGGAGCGCCTGGGTGGCTTTGTCAGTAGAGCTTCTGCTCAGGTGGATGAGTTCAAGCGCCGAGCACATCAGGCTCTCTGCGGGCTGTCGGCAGGGTCAGAACTCGGGACCTCCATGGTTCACAAAGCGAAGCTCAGGGGTGCCTGGGTGGCTCCGTCGATTAAGCGTCCAACTTCAGTTCAGGTGATGATCTACAGTTTGTGAGTTCGAGCCCCACGTCGGGCTCTGTGCTGACAGCTCAGAGCCTGGATGGAGCCTGCTTCGGATTCTGTGTCTCCTTCTCTCTCTGCCCCTCCCCCGCTTGCACTCTGTGTGCCTCTCTCTCTTTCAAAAATAAACATTAAAAAACAAAACAAAAACCCTAAAGTTCATTCATATATGTACGATGTCCAGTCACAAGAGATACCTGTTAGAGCAGCAGGAACCACGGTGGGAGCTGGCCAAGGGCGGGCGGAAGGCACCCCCTCCAGGCACATGGGACTCAACCCTTGGGTGGCAAGAGGGCACTGGGCATCTGGACCCAAGTAGAAAAGCTGAGTTGTCCAGTGCAGCCCATCCTGCCACTGACCACCAGGGTCTTTGGGTGCTGGCCCAAGGCGCGTCCACCTCCGCCAGGCCCTCCACCCAAGCCAATGCAGCCAGTGAGAGCCAGGGGCCTTCAGAGAAAGACCAGCAGCCGAGCCAGGAGCCACCCGGGTCTTGATGACTTACATGGCTCCACCTCCCCAACTTTTCCCCTTCTTCCACATTAATATTATCCTCACAGCCTGAGCAAAATTAGCCACATGCTGGCAGCTTATTTTTAATTGTTTCCAAATACGCATGCTAATTATTATGCAGTTCTAAATAGGAAGTGATGGCAGGAGCGGAGACTTGGTTTCGGTGACACGAGGAATGAGGGATTACACGTTCTCGTTCTCGGCAGCTGCCTCGGGGACCCTAGCCCCCGCCTTCTCGCCTGGTGTTTTGTCTCTTCTTGTAGCTGTTCTAATAACTACATCAGGCCGGAGAGTGGAGCGGGGAGCTGACACCTTCCATAAAACAACCGTGGAGATCGGGCCCTGGGGAGGCCTGGCTGACGGGCAGGAAAGAAATGGAACATGGCATGGAGGCGGGTGGAGAGTCCAGCCTGTCGGGTGTGGGAGCACACACGTGTGCCCAGCAGGGCCCCATGATGTCCACGGGCTGCGGGCATGGGACAACATGTCAGCAGAGACAGTCAGGGGACAGGACAGGAAGATGAGCAAAGTGGGTGTCTGTCCCACCCAACACCACTCCAGCAGGCTTCTCTCTCTCTCTCTCTCTCTCTCTCTCTCTCTCTCTCTCTTTCACACACACACACACACACACACACACACACACACACACACCTCCTTTACTAAGCTCACCTCCACCACTATCCTCATAAGTAACCACCCAGTTAATGTCACACAGAACAGTGAGCCTGGGGCGCCTGGGTGGCTCAGTCAGTTAAGCGTCCCACTTCAGCTCAGGTCATGATCTCACAGTTTGTGAGTTCGAGCCCCGCGTCGGGCTCTGTGCTAACAGCTTAGAGCCTGGAGCCTGCTTCGGATTCTGTGTCTCCCTCTCTCTCTGCCCTCCCCTGCTCACTCTCTGTCTCTCTGTCTCTGTCTCTCTCTCTCTCAAAAGAATAAATAAACATTAAAAAAATTTAAAGAAAGAACAGTGAGCTTTAGTTTGGGGCGGGGGGGGGACGTTAGACCATTTTGAGAACCCAGTGAAAGCCAGAGATTCTCTCCCCTGAAATAAATGCACACACGTGCAGTTTCGGGGGGGTCACAGTCCCCCAAAGCATATCCAGGTTCCCCAGTGAACTTTGAATCAATGACATAACACCATGGTGAAAAGCAAGGATTTGTGGGCTATTCAGCTGGGTTGGGAGGTAGGGAGGTTGGCTCCGTCATTTCCTGACTAGGAAAAATCTTATGGCCAGGGGTGTAGCTTCTCTAAGAGGCTGCAGGTAGTACATTTGTAAGTGGGGAGGAAACAGTAATATTCATACCTTTCTTGAAATGCTGTTGACAAGCCAGATGAGCTCATGTATCTTGGTGCTTAGTACAGACCTAGACAAACAAAAAGGTGCTCAATCAAGGTTGGGTATTTCCAAAATGAGGGGAAAAGATGCTAGAGAGAAGCATTTCAGTCCTGGTTCTGCCACTAAACTGCTGTGTGACCTCAGGCAAGTTACAGACCCTATCTGACCTTCCATTTTTGAGGCCATTCTGGGG
The DNA here is from genome assembly GCF_018350175.1 of Felis catus. Taxonomy (NCBI): domain Eukaryota; kingdom Metazoa; phylum Chordata; class Mammalia; order Carnivora; family Felidae; genus Felis; species Felis catus. The sequence continues at coordinate 8,294,248 of NC_058375.1, read as the reverse complement.
ACGAAGAGAACTAGAGACCCGGCCCCCAGCCTCCCGGAGCCCTTGCTGTCTCTGGCTCATCGCTCACACGTGCAATAGAGACCCCAGGAAGGAGAGTTGTCAGCCGGGCCAGTCAGGGAGGGCTTCCTGAGGAGGGGGCATTTGAAAAGCAGGAAGAGTCTGAGTCTGAAGGGAAACAGGGAGAGACCATGGAGAGAGGAACAGGCCTGACGGTGGTCTCGATGCCTCTCTCAGCTCACCAAGTCACACTTTCTGCCTGGGGTGAGTTTGGAGAAAGGGGTCCGTGCCTTGTTTAGCCCTTTCCTCAGCACGATGCACATGCCGTGCACTTAGTAGGGGCTCGAGAAGTGCTTGCCGACAAGCCGATGGGCACACCCGTGTTTCCGGGCCCCCTGGCCTCCCCGAGGCTGCTGGTCCTGGCTGTCCAGTCTCCACCCCTCCGATACAGCAAAGAGCCAATCAGCTGTGGGTACAAAAGGCTGAACAGAGTTATGACTTAACAAGCAGTTAGCACGACCGGGGCCAATTTAACTTACTCTTCTGCGTTATGCTCAAAATGAATGCTGCAGGTCGTGGGGCCCGGGGCCCAGAAGCTGACGTATGGAAAAGACGTTTCCTCCGAACTGTCCCCAGTGTGGGCTTCTCACAGCTGAGGCTCAGGGTTTGGGTCCCAAAGGCAAAGGGTCTGAGGGGCTGGGTCATGGGCCTGGGCACCAGGAACGGGGGCCGAATGCTTGGGTAAACCTTTGCTCCGGCCGGAGAGTAAATCTGGCTGAGCCCCAAATCATCCACATGATGGCCGGGGGTGAAGGAGGGAGAGGGGCGTAGCAGGGAGGGCACTAGAGGCGGGGACTTGGGCAAGCCACTTCTTTCCTTCTCAGAGCCTCAGTTTTCCCATCTGTAAAATGGAGATGAGTCATTATAAGCACCAGAGATGGTGTTTGCAGCCTGGCATAGAGTAGCTGTCATTCTGGCCCTTCAGGTGGGAAGTCAGGTGCAATGACGGATGAACTCCAGACCCTGTTGGGTGGGTGGGGGCAGGGAGGGTAGCTGGAGACGGGGAGAACTCCCATTACTGAAACTTCACAAGCCTGAGAAGGCCTGGCTATAGGGTGTATCAGGGTCCTCACAAAGCCTCTTTTGAGAGTCCTGTCTGAATAGTTTATCTTGGACCTTAGATAACACACATCGGTGGGGCACCTGACTTCAGCTCAGGTCATGATCTCGCAGTTTGTGAGTTCAAGCCCCGCATCAGGCTCTGTGCTGACAGCTCAGAGCCTGGAGCCTGCTTTGGATTCTGTGTCTTCCTCTCTCTCTGCCCCTACTCTACTCACACTGTCTCTCTCAAAAATAAAAATAATAAAAATATTGGGAAAAAAAGATAACACACATTGGCCTCAATCAAAGTTAGCTTGGGACCCTTACGGAGTCTCCAGGTGAGTCAGCTTAAAAAAAGCAAGAAGGGATGGGGGGCCTGGGTGGCTCATTCGGTTAGGCATCTGGCTTTTGGCTCTTGACTCTGGCTCAGGTCATGATCTCGGGGTTCTTGGGTTGAAGTCTTGTGTCAGGGCTCTGCACTGGCAGTGCGTAACCTGCTTGGGAATCTCTCTCCCTCCCTTTCTCTCTGTCCCTCCAGCACTCATGTGCTCTGTCTCTCTCCCAAAATAAATAAACTTAAAAAAAAAAGTAAGAAGATAAACTGACCCAAATGTATTGACCGTTCCTGGGTGTGTGATCTCAGAACTACGAGGATTCGGTTGTAAACAAGCCCATTATCAGCAGGATGACCTACTTGGACTGGTTTTCCTAGGACTGAAGGTCCCAGACAACACAAGACAGTCAGTCACCCTCTCTACAGACTGCTGGCTGTGTTGTGGTGGGCGTAACACATACCCTGTGGATGAATGAAAACCAAAACCTTCTTATTCTGAAGAGAACGAGCACCTGTAACGTGGCTGAAATTTCCAGTGACAGCAACACACGGAGACTCAAAAGGCACCAAATCTCAGACACCTTGGATGGAAGCAACGTCTGTGTTCCGATGGCCACATCAGAACGGGGCTGGGAGCGGGGCTGGGAGCGGGGCTGGGAGCGGAGCTGGGAGCGGGACTGGGAGTGGGGCTCTGGCAACCCCCCAGACCTGGTGGGGGAGTCCCTGGAGAGGAGCTTGAATAAAATAATTTCATGAAATGCACTGGGTGGCAAATCCACATTTCTAAATTAGCACATCCAATTTCAGATACGTGCTTTTAAATAGACACGTGTAATTAAACTAATAAATCAAATATTATAAGTAGATATTTAACCACTTTTTCCAGTGGCATATGAAAATGTAAATTCAAGTTGGCCCAACAAACTTTTTAATATTCTCACCGAATGCATGGAAGATCCCTTTGTATTCAGAGTCCACCTGCTGGCGTGGGATTCTCTTCGGCATGCCCCACCCCCTCCACCCCTGGGTAACAGGGTCCCTATGGATAATTGGACCGGTTGATACTGGACAGGAGAGGGGGTTTATTCACTCATTTGGTTTTTTTTTTTTCAATTTTTAAAAATGTTTATTTATTATTGAGAGACAGGGACAGAGCACGAGTGGGGGAGGGGCAGAGAGAGAGGGAGACACAGAATCCAAAAGAGGTTCCAGGTTCTGAGCTGTCAGCACAGAGCCCGACACGGGGCTTGAACCCATGAACCTCGAGATCATGACCTGAGCCAAAGTCAGATGCTTAACCAACTGAGCCACCAGGGCACCCTGATTTGATTTATTTTTCACAGGATTCCCTCTGGCTGTTGGGTGAAGAATATAGCAAAGGGCCCAGGGGCAGAAGCAGAGAGACCAGTCTGGAAGCTATTGCACTAAACTAGGGGAAAGATGATGGGTGCTCAGAAGGTCACAACCATGAAGGCAGTAAGACGTGACCAGAGCCCGGACACATCTGGAAAGTAGCGCAGACAAAATTTGCCAATGGATTGGCTATGGAAGGTACTGGAAGGAGAGGAGTCCAGCATGACTGCAACACTTCCGGCTTGGGCAACTGGAAGAACGCAGTTGGTCAAGGTCGCCCGGGATGGAGAAGAAGGTGGTGGAGTGGGTTTGGGAGAAGATCAGCAACTTTGTTTTGTGTACGTTATGTTTGAGAGGTCTTCTAGTCCTCCAAGTGAAGATGTTGTGTGAGCAGCCGGATAGGAGTCTGGAGTTGAGGAGATATATTGGGGCTGAAACTAGACATTTGGGATATTCAGCATTGGCATTGATGTGGTACGGGAAGCAGTGGGCTCCAACGAGAACTTCCGGGGTGGGGCGGGGGGGGTGTGGTTAAAGAGAATGCTGAAGACTAAGGCAGGTCAGGTTGGGGACCAGGAACAGAGGCAGAGAGGGAGCACCTGGGATATAGAGAAGAAGACCAGGAGATTAGGTGTCCTGGAAACCGAGAGAAGAGTTTCAAGGAGGAGCGAACGACCGACAGCGGATAGGACGAGTACAAACAGAACCAAGAACTGACTACTGAATTTAGCAATGAGGAGGTCACCTTGGCAAGAACGGTTTTGATGGTGCCATGGGACGAGGGCCTGACTGGGTGGACTCAAGAGGACAGTAATTGGAGACAGCAAGACAACTCGTTCAAGGAGTTTTGCTGTAAAGGGAAGGAGAAATCAGGAGGCAGGGACGAGGAAAGCACGGTGGAGAGAAGGTTCTTTTCTTCAGCTGGAAGAAATGACAGCATGCTTTATGGTGCTGGGAAAGACCCAACGGAGAGACAAAATAGATGATGCAGGAGAGAGCGAGGGGAGAGGATCCCCGGAGCGCCGCCCTTGAGTGGGGGACACAGCAGCTTAGCCCGGGGAGGCAGCGTCCCCTGCGCGGGCTGGGCTTGGCCCCTCAGGCCGTCTGCTGATGTTCCTGAACACCCAGCACCGTGCCTGGCTCCCAGGTGGTGGGTGAACGAGTGGATGCAAGGGGGCTCGGTGCAGGTCTTGCAAGAAGTTTAAAAAGCAAGCTCTGGGCTCCAGAGGAAGCCTCCGTCTAGATCCTTGCTCTATCGCCCAGTAAAAGTGTGACCTCAAGCAAGTGTCTGGGCGAACTTGAGTGGGTTTCTCAACTTCTCCCAGCATTAGCTTTCCTCTCTGAAATGGAGACCAGTTGGGGCGCCTGGGTGGCTCAGTCGGTTGAGCTTCTGACTTCAGCTCAGGTCATAACCTCACAGTTCGTGGGTTCGGGCCCCGCGTTGGGCTCTGTGCTGACAGCTCGGAGCCTGGAGCCTGCTTTGGATTCTGTGTCTCCCTCTCTCTCTGCCCCTCCCCCCGTTCATGCTCTGTCTCTCCCTGTCTCAAAAATAAATAAATATTTAAAAAAAATTGAAATGCAGACCAATGGAACGGACTTCAGAGGCTTGTGGGAGGATTAAGATCACGTAGACTTCTGAATGTCGTATCTGGGGTGCAGGAAAGTGCTCCAGAGGGGTTAACTATCCTCATTATGAGCAGTTCAATAATTCCCCCACCCGAGCTCATCCAGAGTTTAATAAAAGCCAGCACGTAAAAGACAACGGATGTAGCTATAAACTCACAGTGCGCACCTCCCACGATCGCTCACAACTGCCCTGACCATTTGTGACCTTCAGGCTGCCACAGTGGTGAGACAGCCCTGGGGGCCAAGCCGTTCCCAGATATAATGCCCCTGCCCTCTTCCCCGCAAGGAAGCACATGGGATGAGTGACAGCGACCTTATTAGAGAGAGAATATTAAATCTACCCTGTTTGATCTTTTTTTAAAAAAAAGCAAATTACTCACAGGGGTTGGCACTTCGGTGCTTATTAGTGACACGTTCCTCAAATGGACTCACAACTGAACTGCATACCAGGGTGGCAAGCAGACTGTGGTGCTAGTTAGGGAAAATCAAACAAACCAACCAAAAACTTGAGGTGAGCTCGGACAGTCAAGGAAGGCTTCCCGCAGGAGGCAACCCCTCAGTGAGTCTAAGACAGGAAGGCTTTAGCCAGGTAGAGAGAAAGGCTCATGTAGTTCTGGGGTGTGTGTGTGTGTGTGTGTGTGTGTGTGTGTTTCTTAGCAAATAACTGAGCAGATGGATTTGATTGGATTTGTCCTGTTTGGCCACCTGCTGAGCCAGCCAGAGGCACTTTCCTCCTCCCCAGGGACCTAGCCCCTGTCCGGGACCCACATTGCCAGGGGTTCCAGGGAGTTCTGACCTTCAACCTCCCAAAATAATCAGACACTATTGCTGTCCACTGCCCTATCGAGCTGCTCAGAGGAAGGGGCTTGGGGAGGAGACAGAATTCAGTCGATCCACAGGGGCTGTTTTGGAAACATCATATAATTCAGCTCCAGTGACAATTCTGTCTGGTTAACCCAGGGGGCGCCCAGCCGAGCAGGAAGAGGCGTAGAAAAGGTGGCGGTGGTAGTCGTTGCTGCAGTGACATTCAGGAAGTGTGCATTGTGTGCAGACTCTGAGCGGGCTTGCCGACGGGGGCGGTGGGGTGGAATCTCAGCATTACATAATCTCAATTAATCCTCGCAAAAACCACTTCCAGGGAGGTACTACTATTTGCCGTTTCACAGATGAGAATAGAGAGGTCAGAGAGGTTAGGTGACTTGTTGAATGTCACAGAGCTGAAGAGAGACTGAACTCTGCCCTGCCATGCTTCATATCAAAGTCCAAAGACAGGGGAGGTCAGCGCAAAGAGAAACCAGGAGCATGGAGGGAGCAGAGATTCTTTGTTCCTTCACATAAGACGAACCAAGGGCACGGTTCCATGTCCTTCTAGTGCGGGTTCCAGAACTTTAGGAGCCACAAAACCAAAACCAGACTTCCAGATTTCCTTGCAACCAGGGTTCTGGGGGCAAACGAGGTTCTGCCACTCAGATGACTGATGTGCAGACCATGTGACCCACCCCCAACCCATAAGCTGCCCTCATGGGGCCAGCCCACCAGAACCCAGAAGCCAGGAAGGTCCTACCTGTTTCCCAGGGGGACAGATAACAGATCTCAGGAGCAGTTGCAGCCTTGCCGTCCTCAGGGAGTATGGGGGGGGGGGAGCAGGGACATCTGGGAGGGCCAGGGGGAGGTTGCATGTTCAGAGACCGTGTAGCCTAGTGAGGATTTACAAGCACAGACTGTGTAGACAGACAATCTGGGCTTTAATCCTGGCTCCACTGCTCCCTAGCGACATGACCTGGAGTAAATTACATACTCTCTGTGCCTCAATCTTCTCATCTGTAAAATGGGGATAACCACACTGACTTCACGGTAACTTTGTAAGGATGGAATGAGATAACAGATGCAAAACAGAACAAGGCCAGGCGCGTGTAAGCAATTAACAAGCGTGAGATATTATCATTGCATCCTGGGCACGTCACATGCCATTCTCACAACCTTCCTGCAAGGTAGGTGGTGTCTCTTCGCTGTACAACGTGAGCGGCCGAGGGGTGCAGCTGGCAAGAGATGTGGGGGAAGGAGGTGATCCCAGACGCCGTGGTCCCACACTGCTTCTCTGTGAGGCCCTTGGGGTCTCGGTGAGCCCGTGCAGAGAGAACGGCTCCTCTGAGGACCCGTGGCCCCACCTCTGCCCAAGTCAGAAGCAAACACGGATTCCTGTCCTCATCGCCTCCTCACCCTGCAAATTCCCAGCTTGCAATCAGGGCCCTACCCCAACCACTGGGCGAGCGTGGGTGGGTTATTTCTTCCCCCAGCTCCAGTCCAGCCCCACCCCCGACCCCGTGCACTGGCAGGCCCTGCAGTCTGGGAGACAGGGCTGACCTCTCCTGGGAGGGGAGCCTGAGGATGTCAGGACCCTGCCCACCAGGCCTCAGGGAACCGATTACATTTGCATTGCATTTGGAGTTGAGACAATCTGTACGTGGGCTAATGACGCGCCAATTGATTAGCAGAAACATATGTGCGGAAGAGAAGTCGTTCATTAGGCAGGAGTCACAGCTCCTGCTCGTCTAGCTCAGAATCCAAGCAGCTGTCGGTGGTTCCAGCCCGATCCTGGCCTGCTGGTATCTGAGGAGCTGCCAGGATGCCTTTTCTTGGGAAAATGAATCTCCGGATGGGGCTGTGATTCGGGTCTCCTCCTGGTCCTTCTCAACCTCACTTTCTTCCTCTGTAGATGGGGGCAGACAGAACACACCTCACCGGGCCGGCCAGGGTCACAAACAATCAGTCAACAGATCCTCGATGAGCATCCACTCGGGGCAAGATGCCGCGTCTGAAGGTATAGAAACGTCCCAGAGATGGCAAAGGGACAGACATTTGTATCGCCACATCGCAAGGTCGGAAGACTTGAAAAGAAGTCCTCTCTCCTCTCTGGATCTCAGGGTCCCCACCTGGAAAAAGGGTCTTTGCAGATGTGATTAAGTTAAGGGCCTTGAGCTGGGGAGATTATCCTGGGTCATCTGAATGGGCCCAACCTAACCACGTAAGTCCTTGAAAGGGAAGACCCCACCCTAACTGTGCTGACGATATGGAAGATGGGGCCAGAGCCAAGGAATGCAGCTGCCCCCCGACACTGGAAAAGGCAAGAAGGAAGATGGTACACAGGCTTGCCAACACCTTGATTTTCGCCCAGGAATACCCATGTTGGACTTCTTTAAATTTTTTTTAACGTTTATTTTTTGAGGGACAGAGAGAGACAGAGCATGAGCGGAGGAGGGGCAGAGGGAGAGGGAGACACAGAATCTGAAGCAGGTTCCAGGCTCTGAGCTGTCAGCACAGAGCCCGATGCGGGGCTCGAACTCATGAACCGTGAGATTGTGACCTGAGCCGAAGTCAGACGCTTAACCGACTGAGCCCCCCCAGAGGCCCCTCCACGTTGGACTTCTGACCTTCAGAATCATGATAAGAAATTTGTGTCATTTAAAGCCACCAAGTCTGCGGCAATTTATTGAAGCAGCAAATGGAAGCTAATACAGGGCCATATCAGAGATGTTTAACACAAGACCTTGAGGCGGCTCCTGCTGTCTGATGGGTGCTTCCATGCATGAGGAGCCTAGCGCTAAGTGATCCTGTGGAACTTGTTACGATGGTGGACATGTTCTAGATCCGTGTTGTCTGATAGGCCAGCCACTAGCCACGTGTGGTGGTTGAGCACCTGAAATGTGGCTAGTTCAGGGCCACCTGAGTGGCTCAGTCGGTTAGACTCTTGATTTCAGCTCAGGTCATGATCTCACAGTTCGTGAGTTTGAGCCCCTGCATCAGGTTCTGTGCTGCCAGTGTGGATCCTGCTTGGCGTTTTCTCTCTCTCTCTCTGCCCCTCCTCCCTCTCAAAATAAATCTATAAACTTAAATGTGGCTAATGCAGCTAAGGAACTGAATTGTTAATTCCCTTTGATTTCAATGAACTTAAATTTAAATAGCCACATGTGGCTGGTGGCTACTGTGTTGGACCATGTGAGACAGAACACTTCCGTCATCACAGAGAGTTCTACTGGACAGCGTTGCTTGGAGGCTTTGATCTACAGCCCAGGGGAAGAAACTGGGCCGCCACGGGGGGCACAGGGCCCTCATTCTCTGTTCACTTTAGAGAGTCCAGATCTCTACACAAAGGTTTCCCTTTCCTCTCGCCATTGGTCTGACTGATTGTGTGAGGACTTCCCTGTGTCCTTGTGGCCCCCCAAGGTCCCTGTCTCTTCTCCTGTGTAAACGCAGGCACCTTGCCACCTTCGAGGGCGAGACATGAGTCTTGGCAGCAAGGAGGCTGTGCCAGTCAGAAGAGCTTGGGCCACAGATGTCTCAAAGAGGAGTCTTCAGCAAAGGTGCCCTTGACCAGGGCTCTCTGTGGTCTGGAAAATTCCAGGTTATAGTTGCTCTTGGAGATGAGCTTCTGATGGCACCCAGCAAAGCCCTTCGATTTCTCCGAAATAGAAGACGATCCCAAGTTTCTAAGAAGGAGCTTTGTCTTGTATTTCCTGAGTTATCTGGAACACTTAGGAGGCCAGAGTGGCTGGGGGGAAGGGTCTGGGGACCTAACATCCCAAATTGTCCACAAGATGCTCTGGGTGCATTTTTAAGGGGTATCAATCAATAGTGTTCTTCAGATGCTCAAAGGGGTCTGTGACCCCTCCCGGTAAAAAGGTTAAGAAACACCCTGCTTTCTTGTGGCCTTGAAGAGACCTCTCTCTATCTCCCCGCACCCCTCCCCCACACTTTCTCAGCTCTCCTTGCCTCCTATAAATATCTACTTAGGCCTGCGCCCCACTGGGACCATCCTTTTCTCTCTCTCTCCTCCCCTCCCCCCTTCACCTGGGCTTTGCTCTCCTCCCTTCCCTGCGGCCCCCAACCAAGGATCATCAATTCCGAAGGAAAAAGCCAGGCATCTGATGTACTTCTTGGGGGAGACAAAGCAGGATGAGAAAGAAGGGGGAGCCCGTGTACAAACAGACTGATCTCCAGAAGAGAGGAATTACGTGAATTACAATTGATTTTCCACCGTTAATGAAGCATGAACCCGTGTGATTGCATCTTGAAAAGATTTATAATTATTCATTGAATCTTGGAAGATAATTAAACTTCATTAAACGCAGACATGACAAGCCTTCAGAGCAAGCCGAGACCTCCGTGCAGGGTTCCAGATCAGAGCAGACGATGCGAGGCTGGGACCCTGTCAGGTGGGGGCAGGAGGACTGGCAGGGAGGGGGGAGAGGGGAGGAAGGGAAGTCTCTGGGAGAAGATTCTCATCGAATATACAGATGCTCCTGGGTCTTTTGATTTCTCTCTCTACCCTTTGGGGATTCCCTTCCCCCAGCCTCTCCAGCCTCCTCTGCCCGCCGCCCCCCCCCACCCGCCATGATGGAAATGGGCCACATCCTGTTCAGAGTCCCTGCAAGCCCAGGACCCCAGGATCTCCTAGCAGAGCAACGGCTGGGAAGCAACATGACCTAGCAACAGGAGGAGGGGGACACTGGGGGTTCTTCCGGACGTGTGGGTGCCAAAGCAAAGATGGGAGTGCAATGTGCCTGTGTGTGCGTGCACTTGCTACATGGTGGTCTGCTCCGTCAGTGTACAAATTCGTGCATTCTGGAAAGCCATCTGGCGGGAGACTCACCAAATTGCTCTCAGTGGTTACCTTTGTGAGGGGATGAGAAAGGGATGGGATAAAGGAAGGAATTTCACTTTTTCTCCGTAACATGCTTCTTTAGAGCTGGAATTACATAATGAGCATATATTCCGAGGTAGCACATGCAATTTAAGAACGATGTTAATGCGTGTAGCCACGGTCTGTTCAACAGATATTTATAGTTATGAGCCGGGCTTTTGGCTCGGTGTGCTGGGGACAAAGAGACGATTCAGACCGCCTGGGCCCTTCCTCACGGAGTACACGGTTGCGGTGTGACCACATGTTGAGTTGGTTGTAAAGAATGTCTCCTGCCCCACCCCTGTGGGCCCAAAGGAATCAGCCCCAGCTGGGAGGTGGCCCCGGTTCTGACCTCCTGGGGGTGGGTACCCAGTCCCCCCACCCTTCATCTGTTCCAAGCCATCCCTCCCCATCCTTTGGAGACCTCCTCCTGAGGACCCCTCCCATCCCCCCACCCAGCCTGACCCGTCTGCTAGGCTAAATCCACCCTCACAGTGATGCCACAAGACCCCTCCTCCTGTCACATGCACAACCTTCCTCCCCCAGTGGCTCACTGTTCCCTGCCGAAATGACAGAAGGAAATAGTATTAACGAGGCTGCCCTCACCATATCCTTTTTATGGAGCTGCTTCTGGTCAGGGAGGAGGTCTTTCTAAGGACGGGCTCAGGGGTCTGGCCAGGGCTCCATGGCCAGGAATGGGCTAGGAGGTCACTGGCCCAGGTGGTTGAGGGAGGAGGTAAGGATTGGGGGATGGGAACATCTTCAAGGCAGGAACCATCCCTTAGCACAGAGGTAAGATCCCAGTTCGTAAGCCAAACAGCCTGGTTTCCAATTATGGCTCGACCAGCTTGCAACTGGGTGACCTTGGGCAGGTTATTTAAGTTCTCTGTGCCTCAGTTTCCCCATCAGTGGCTCCTTTATGGGTTGTCAAGAGAAGTTGATAAAATGATACACGTGGGGCCCTTGGCACATTGCCTGGCACAGCGGAGGTGCTTGCTAAATGGCAGCGATTGTTAATTTGTAGGATTTCAATGATTTCCCCAAACACCTTCCGTTTTTAGGTTTTAAGGCCTTTACTTCATTCGTGCTGCACTTCCAAGGTCAGGCAACATGTCTTACTGATCTCTGTACCCCTTCTGCCTAACCCAGGGCTGTAGGTGGTGGTGCTCAAGGTTGGTGGTGCTCAACCTTGGCTCCCAGTAGGTGCTCAAGGATGTAGTTGCCACATGAATAAGGGAATGAATGAAGAACAAATAAAACTGGGCCATAGGACTGATTTCTAACCTTAGGGTATCTTCCCGATACAGGACACTTAGCATTGCTGGATGCATAAATTAAAAGATTTTTTAATGCATGGATAGGCTGGTGGGAAAGTAAAGAAAACCTTCCGAGGTCAGAAAGAATAAGAAATGCAATGCCCAAGAATCAAGAGAGCATCTTTGTGGGGGCGCCTGGTCAACCCAAAGCCTGGGCTCCATACACTGTGTTAGGGAGACAAGAGACAAGGTCTGAGCCTGAGCAAGGTGGGAGGTCAAGTCTTCTGCCCCAGCATAAAGTAGAGTCCTCCTGGCATGAACTAAGAAAAGCCTGCTGTGACTGGTGAAAAGGGGAAAATGGAGAGAAAAAAGTCTCCTTCTGGGGGCGCCTGGGTGGCTCAGTGGGTTGAGCACCTGACTCTTGATCTCGGCGCAGGTCATAATCTCATGGTTTGTGAGATCGAGCCCCGAGTCAGGCTCCACACTGAGGATTCTCTCCCTCTTCCTCTGCCCCTCTCCCCCACTGATGGTTGCTCTCTCTCTAAAATAAATACATTTTTTAAAAAATTATATTAAAAAAAAATCTCCCTCTGAGAATTTTACCCACTGGTTCGCCCTCACTTGGGCTGGGGGGCCAGAATTCATTCTACTCACGTGGCCTAAAAAGCCACAAGCAGAGAAGTGGCCCGCCATGTGTAGCAACACCTGACAGAAACATAAAGAAACCTTCTCTGAAGAAAACACCCTCTTAAACCCAGGCCTGAAAGAATTTCTACAGAAAACAAGTTCTGAGAACCACGGGTGCCACGTTCCAAAGCCAAAACCCACAAGGAGGCAAGCTACCTCGAGCAAGAGTCAGCAGAAACAACAACAAGCCAGACCCGCAAAGATGGAAAGTGTTGAAATTGTCTGATCTGGAACATAAAATAAATATGTGAGTGTGCTTTGCCCTGGAAACGTGGATACCAAACGTATGACAAAAGGAGGAGGAGATTATGAAAAACACCAGGCTGGTCTCAAAAAGAACCAAATAAAGTATTTAGAAATGAGAAGTGGAATCATTGAAACAGGAAACTAAGTTCATGGGCTCAACAGAAAATGACACCTCACTGAGAAGAGAGAAAAGAAAGATAAGAAAACCTTCCCCAGAAAGCAGCAAGCAGAAAGAGGCAGAGGAGAAATACAGAAGAGAGATTAAGAAACGTGAGGGTTAAATGAGAAGATCCAACGTGTCTCGTTAGAGTTGCAGGAGATATTGGAGAGAATAATGGAAAAAGAAAACAGCTAAGAGTTTTGCAGAACGGTGAAGGACTCCAACCCTGTGATTCAGAAGGCTCCATGAGTCCCAAGCAGGATGAATAAAAAGAGATCTCCACCTGCACATGTCACAGGGAAACTACAGAGTATCATAGACAAAGAGAAAATCTTGAAAGCAGCCAGAGATAAAAGAGAGATTACCCAAAAAGGAACGTCCCTTGGATTGATGTCAGGGCTCTCAGAGAAACTCTGGAAGTCCGGGAGACAGTCGAGGAGCACCTTCAAAAAGCCGAGACAAGATGTCCCCTGAGAATTCTGTTACCTCTGAAACTCATTTTTAAGAAAGCGAGCAAAACGAAGGTATTTGCAGACACACAAAAACTGTCTGAGTTTACAATGGGGGCCCTCACTAAAGAAAAGTTTTAAAAGCATCACTTTTAGGGAAAAAAATGGGGGGGGGGGCGGGAAATGAGGCCAGCAGGAAGGGCTGAGATGCGAGAAAGAATGGTGAGCAGAAGATATGGCAAACACGTGGGTAAATTTAAACAAACATTCATGACTTGAAATGTTTCGTTTGTGGAGTTAAGACAAACAAACGAGAGAATCAAAATACAGGCAACCAGAGTTAAAGCACTTGAAGTCACTGGAATACGTAGGAGGAGTGCGAAGACAGAACTCGTGGCTGGCAATTACAACCTAAGGATGCGTGATGCGTTTCTAGGGTAATTACAAGAGGATAAAAATAGCACGGATTATAGCTTCCAAATTAATAGAGGAAAAAATGGAACGGGAGGAACCTTCCATCCATCGATACAATTGGAGGAAGGAAGGAAGGAAGGATGGAGGGAAGGATGGAGGGAGGAGGGGGGGATACATTGGGAGGGACCAGAGAGCAAGTGACTTGCCCAAGGCCACACAGCAAGTTAGAGGTAAAGCCAGGACTAGGATACTCTTTCCCCCAGAATGGCGCAGCCTTCCTCTGTCTACATGGGGATTATCAGAAAGGGAATCTCAACCCTGCTTTCCCAGCTAAATGGAAGCACTCACACGCTACTGTCAGGAAGCCCATGGAAAGGTGTGTGATGAGACCTGCTTTGATTAGCGGACACAGGGAGTACTGATGATCCTCTCTGTGACAAAAATCATTAACATAAGCACAGTGGTTTACAATGTAGGCGCCCCTCTGTGTGTAATTCACGAGATGCTCACAATAACCCCACGAGGAGGATGATAGTAACATTCTTGTTTTGTATATAAGCCTCCCAAGGACGAGGAACGGGAGGTAACTTTCCAAGGTCACACAGCTGGGAAGTGGCAATGTGGGGCTCTGAACCCAGCCAGACGGTGTGCCTGCCCTGCCCCCATCCTCAAGGTCGGATGCTGGGCTGAGCCTATAAGCCTCTGTGTAGTGGCCAGTGTACTGGAATGATCCTTATTAGACCCTGGAACTAAAACAAGAAGTAAAACAGCTACCAAGGACATTTTGGGTGATTGGGGAAGTTGGAACACAAGCTCTACATTAGATATCACTGTAATAATATTAAGCGACTTGGTGTGATTGTGGTAGGAGGATGGCCTTGCTTCTTAGGAGACAGATGCCAGAATACGTGCGATGGAGGTGTCATGATGTAGGCGACGTTCAAATGTTTCAGAAGTATACAAAGAATACATCAAATATGGCAAAACGTTAATAATAAGTAAATCTAGGTAAAGAATAAATAAGCGTTTATTGTGGTATCTGTTTGTGTTAAGAGACCATCCCCAAACGTAAAACAAAGCTACTTCTGATTTTTTGCAAGGCCCCGGGTCATTGAACAGTGGTTCCACAGATGCGGTATAGCTTTTGCGTATGCACCTGTCAACAGCTGGTGGAGGTGACCATGACTGGCACAGCTCAGCTCTCCTCCATGAGTCCCTCACATCCCGCAGCCAAGCTGGCCTGGGGGTGTCTTCCTGGCAGCAGTGGGAGGCCAAGAAAGGAAGAGGAAAAGGAACACACACTTCCAAGCTGCTGTTCACATCAGCTGTCCTGCTGTCCCGCTGGCCAAAGCAAGTCACATGGCCGAGCCCAGAGTCAGCGCGGAAAGTCACGTCCAAAGACAGTGACATGGGGACACAAGCGTTGTTAATGTGATCAACTTTCTGCGGTCGTGTTAGTATCTTAACTTTTCAATGATTTTGAGATCTTTCAAAGTTAAAAGAAGGATGTACTAGAATGCTCTAGAGAAACAGGACCCATACAGAGATTTGTTGTAAGGAACTGGATCACAGGATTATGGAGGCTGGAGGGACCCCAACATCTGCAACCAGTAAGCTGGAGACCAAGGAGAGCTGAGAGTGTCATTCCAGTCCGAGTGCTGGCAGGGTCAACACCCAGGAAGAGCGAACGTCTCAGTTCTCACCCAAAGGCAGGAAAGAACTGATGTCCCAGCTGAAGGTAGTCAGGCAGGAGGAGCCCCCCTCTTACTCACAGGAAAGTCAGTGCTTTTCGTTCTATTCAGGCCTTTACCTGATAAGGCCAGTCCCACCATCCTCCCATTTTGAATGCTACTCTCATCCAAAACATCCTCACAGAAACACCCTGAACGACGTTTGACCAAATATTTGGGCACCCGTGACCCAGTCAGCTTGACACATAAAATTAACCATCACCAAGGACGAAAGAAAAAGAAAGTCAATCTAATCATGCCACTCACCTGCTCAGAACTCTTCCCTATGCCCACTCACTGGAAGGCATGCATGGACAAGAATGTTCATTGCAGGGGGTGCCTGGGTGGCTCAGTCGGTTGAGCATTGGACTCTTGATTTTGGCTCAGGTCATGATCTCACAGTTCATGGGAGCCCCAGGTCAGCAGGGAGCCTGCCTGGGACTCTCTGTCTCCCCCTCTCTCTACCCCTCTCTGGTTGACACATGCTGTCTCTCGAATTTCAAAATAAACAAATAAACATTTCAAAAATTTTAAGAAATGAATGTTCACCACCGCTTTGCTAGTCAAAACCCCAAACTTGAGACCCCCATGATGTCCATCAACATCATCATGGATGAGTATATCGTGATGTTTTCCTAACGTGGAATAATAGCGGTGGAAAAGGATGAACTGATATACACAACACCATGGATGAGTCTTACTGATGAGTGCAAGAAGGGAAAACTGCATGCTGCATGTTTCCAATTGCGTGACGCTCAGGAAGAAAGAGTTGCATCTACAGTGGTTATCCTGGGGAGGCTTTGTTGGGAAGGGACAGGAAGGAGCTTCCTGGGGCACCATAAATGTCCTACATCTTAATCTGGGTGGTGGTTACGTGGATATATTCGTATGAAAAAATGTATTACATTGTACACTTAAGGGGCTCCTGGGTGGCTCAGTCGGTTAGGCATCTGACTTCGGCTCAGGTCATGATCTCACATTTTGTGAGTTCAAGCCCCACATGGGGCTCTGTGCTGACAGCAAGGAGCCTGCTTGGGATTCTCTCTCCCTCTCTCTCTGCCCCTCACACTTTTGCATGCTCTCTCTCTCTCTCTCAAAAATAAGTAAATAAACTTAATAAGTAAATCGTACACTTACGACTTGAGGGCTTTATAAATTATAGTTCAGAAAATGCAAAAGCATACATGTGCACACACATACCAACTCTAAACACTTGGTTTCTTGGTTCCCCCTGAATGAGATCCAGACTCCTTAACACTCAATTCAATTCAATTGAGCACACGTTTCATTCTTCTCTCTCTAAAGGGCTGGGGACAGCAGGCAGGGTGGCCTTATCGCCCCCTGCCCAGTAGAGGTCCTTGATAAAAATGCATTGAATTCTCATGGGGACCTCAAAGGATGGGGACATTGAGTGCAGCTGGGCATCAGATGGGCTGTGGGGTGGCATCCCGGCCCCTGGGCTCCTTCCAAGCCCGCTTTGGTGACTGCGCAATGACTCCATCTTGCAGGGGTGACTTCACCCCCGTCCTCCACAAGGCCCTCAGCCACCGCCCCCTTTCCTCAGTGTTATACACTTTACAGCCATTGTCAAACATAATGATTCTTACCCTGGAGAGAAATTGGGTTCCGTTTCATGTTTTATTGCCTCAAAAAGGACATTTTTTACCTTCCCGCAGCCCGTACCCAGCAGAAACAGGACGATAAATCTCAGCAAAGGTTTCCACTGAGATAGATGGTCTAGCAAGGAGACCACTGTGCTCTGGGCAGGGAGGAAAAATAAGCACTTACACCTGCTTTGCCACCCCACACCAGTGCCTGGTCCCCAACACCCCCTGGCAGGCTTGGAGCTGAACACGGGATGGGGAGGGGGGGTGGTGCTCCAGAGCCCAAGGAGAGCCAGCTGATAAGAAAAATAGCTTGAACATCTGAACTCGCTTCTCCTCCAGGCTTGCCACCTTTACTCAGAAAAAGCCTCTAGCCCAAGAGTGGGAACGTAGATGGTTTGTCACACACTTATTGTGTGCAGGTTACGTGTTTTATCACATGTCATTTCCAGCAACCCTGTGCTGTGCAGGTGTGTGTTATCCCATTTTACAGATGAGAGGACTGACGTTCATGGTGGTTAGACATGCCGCTGGTAAGGAGCAAGCTGGAATTTGAACATGGGTTTCTTGGGAACCCATTCAAGATGCTCCTGACCATGGCTTCTCCACAATTCCCTAGGAGCTGGCCCAGGAAACCAGAGAAACTTTGGGCAGATGGCAGCAGGAATCCCACAGCCACTGCTGGGACAGCCTAGGCCCCAGCCTCCTTGAGGGGAGGCTCATTCCAGGAGCTCCCCTGCACGGCCAATAGGTAGACCAGCAACTGTGGGGATTTCCCTTGGGTCCCCGTGTGATTTGGATGGACCTATTAGCATCCCCAGAGATGCTGAGGTCTTGCACAGGGTCACCCACTTAAAGACAGAATCAGGACTAGAATGTAAGACCCATGACTCCCAGCCCAGGGCCTTTCTTCTTCTTTCTTCCCCCATTTTTTTTTATTGAGGCAAAATACACACAAAATTTATCATCTTAACCATTTTCAAGGGTACAGTTTAGTGGGATGAAATACATTCGTAATGTTGTGCAACCACCACCACCACCATCCATCTCCAGAACTCCTTCCATCTTGGAAACAAACTCTGCCCCCATTAAGAAATAACTCCCATGTCCTCTCTCTCGGCTTTGGCCGCCACCCTTCTATTTTCTGTCTCTTTGAGTTCGACTACTCGAGGTGCCTTAGGTAGGTGGAATCACACAGTGTTGATCCTCTCATGAATGACTTCTTTCAAAGGCCCAGCATGATGTCCTCTAGGTCCATCCACGTTGTGGAACCCATCAGAATGTTCTTCCTCGGGGCGCTGGGGTGGCTCAGTCGGTGAAGCGTCCGACTTCAGCTCAGGTCATGATCTCGCGGTTCATGAGTTCGAGCCCTGCGTCGGGCTCTGTGCTGACAGCTCGGAGCCTGGAGCCTGCTTCCGATTCTGTGTCTCCCTGTCTCTCAGTCCCTCCCCTGCTCATGCTCTGTCTCTCTATCTCTCCATAATAAGTAAACGTTAAAAAAAATTAAAAAAAAAAAAAGAATGTTCTTCCTCTTCCAGCTGAATAATATTCCAGCACATCTATGGGCAACATTTGGCTTATCCATTCATCCATCAATGGACACCTGGGGTGCTTCCATATTTTAGCTCCTGTGAGTGCTAGCAGTGTGAGTTCACTGCTGTGAACCGTAACGTACAAACGTCTCTTCAAGACCCAGGACTTTCTTCTCGCCTATCACTCTGCCTCACTGGCCATCTTCCAGCTATTTATTATTATTCCTTTCTAACACATGAAAATGTGTAGTGTAGCCATTGGGTTTTTAATAACAAGATCATGGAGTTGTAAAGCCTAGCACTCACCACATAAACCAGTCACATAGTATCACACACCGAATGATTCTGTTTATGTGAAATGTTCAGAGTAGGCAAATCCAGAGCAACAGAAAGGAAATTAATAGCAGCCCAGCGAGTGACTGCGTGGGGGTACTTTGTTGGGGTGATGAAAATATTCGGAAAGTGGGGTCAGGATTGCACAACTCCGTGACGATGCTAAACAGCGTTGACCCTTACACTTTAAGTGGGAAGATTTTACGGTATGTGAATTATATCTCAATAAAGCTGTTAAAAAATGTGTTAGACTCTGCCAGCCCATTTCCTTGCCTATAAACTAGTGACTTTGAGGACCATCTCATGCTGAGTTAATATGTAAAAACCTCCCCGTCCGATGTCCAGCACATGGGAGGAACTTGCCACCTTCCTATAAGGATGATGTTCTCAAAAGCACCATTCAGTCATTAATTCATTCAACAAATACTCACTGAGTACCTGCTAGGTTCTAAGCCAGCACTGCTTGATAGAATGTTCTCTGACCAAGGAAATGTTCTATCTCTACACTATCAAGTATGGAGCCACTAACCACATATGACTATTAAGTGCTAGTGTGACTGAGGAAATGGATTTTTTCTTTTCTTTTAATTAATTTACATTTTAATAATCACCTGTGGTGAATTTGGACAATGAAGTTCTAAGCAATGGAAATGAAGCAGCACCCAAACCAATATCCCTGTTCTCATGGAGCTGTCATTATGACTCACAAACAAGTATTTACAAAATGTAAGGCAGGAAAGAGCTACTTAAAAACATAGATGGAAGTGGGTGGGCTGAAAAGGAGGGGGTGGGGGCTATCTACACAGGGTGGTTGAGAAAAGCCTCTCTGAGCGGGTAACCCCTGAGCAGAGAGCTGAAGGAATGAGTGAGACTCGCAGCTATCTAGAGGGAGAGAATTCCAGGCCGAGAGCACAGCCAAAGCAAAGGCCCTGGGGCAGGAAGTTGCCTGTTGAATTCAAGGAAGAGTCAAAGGGCCCGTGTAGCTGGAGGACAGGGGAATGGGGTGAGGGCAAAGGAGGAGTTCAGAGAGCAGGAGGAGAGCAAATCATGTGGGACCAGGGGCTAAGGGAAGGGACTTGGCGGGGCCGTGAGCAGAGAAGGGACATAACCAGCTTACATTTTTGCACAACCCCCAGGCTGTTGGGCAAACAATAGACCAGAGAGCACAAAGGTGGCATGAGGGAAACCAGTTAGGAGGCCACGGCCATGCTCCAGGCGAGACTCAGTATGCTCCGACCAGGGCAGGGCAGTGGCCAGGTAAGAGGTGGTTGGATTCTGCTGGTTCTTTGGAGGGAGGGCCCACAGGACTTCTTGAGGGACAGCCTGTGTGTGAGAGGCACCGAGGACAGCTCTGGGGGTTTCCAGCACTGAGCATCTCAGACACTGGGGGTACCGTTCACGAAGGCAGGGAGACTGGGGTGGGAGTGCAGTTTGGGTCTGGTAAGTCTGAGAAGCCTTTTCAGGAACCGTGAGGATGGGCGCAGGAGGTAGGAAGTTCCAGGGTCCCTGATCCACACTCCGAGGATGGTGGAGGGTCCAGGCCTGACCACAAAAACACTCCCTGAAGATGAAGAGCGGACAGCGGGAGGTGAGGAGAGCCACGTGTCCCTCCCCTGTGGGGAGGACGTAGCGTGGCCTTGCTTAGAGCAGGAGGTTGCAGGACGGCCTCACCACATCTACCATGCCTCTCCAGAGAAGCTTCTGTGGGGTTCTGGGGAGGCTGTGTGGCCAGGGCAGAGACCACTGCCGGGCTGATGAATGTGGACAGAGGCCTCTGAGGGGCCAGCACCCAGAGCTGGGGGCGTTGACATCTTGGCTGCAGGAGTGACGTGCCAAGCACCTGCTTTCTGGGGATTCCCTGGAGCTGGGAACGGACCCTGTCAAGGCTGAGAAGAAGGATCCCAAGAGGCTGCTTGCTTGATCCTGGGGAGGCTGGAGACGGAGGAGACCAGCCTGCATCCCGCTGGACACAGCACTTGAGGCAGCAGCGGGGGAGGAATGGAGGGTGAGCGGGACAATGGCCTGGAAAGATAGAGCAAAGGCCCCTGCCCACGTCACCATCCACTGCCTGTGCAACTGGCTCCAGCTCGTGCTGAGACTAACTCTCCACCACAAGCCCTTGCAGGGACCGAACATGCCAGGGAAATGGACCTGGATGGAAACTTCCAGCACTGCAGCAGAGCTGAAGACACCCCTCCACAGGGCAGCCTACCTCTTCCTCAGCTTCAAGGGCATGTATGCGTGCATTCAATTAACACACGTTTCCTGAGGGCCTACCACCAGCTGGTCACTATAGGCACTTGGGATACTTCTGTGAACAAAACAGACCAAATATGTTCCGCTGGTGGGGGTGGGGCAAGCAGGAACAGACAATAACTAAATAAAACATAGGAAGTAAGTAAATTGGGCAGCATGTTAGAAGAAGGTGCAGGCCTTGTAGAAAAAGAAAAAAAGCAGAGTAGATTTAGGGGGTTGGGATTGGGGTGAGCAGTTGTCACTTTAAACAGTGAGGACAGAGGAGGCCTCCTGCAGAAGGTAACGCCTTCTAGATCCTTAGGCTGGTGTAATAATTAAATTGACATAAGACAGATTAATGGGAGGAAAAGCTTCCTACTTTCAGGGGGACAGTGGAGGACCGGAGTGTCCTTCGTATACTGGCTGTTTCTTAAGTAACTTAAGTTTGAAATGCTCCCTATGCCAAAGTGGCATATCGTAGGGCAGGCTGCCCTGGACCCCATCAGCTCCTCCCCTGAAGCCACCCAGGAAACTTCACACATTAAAAGCTGAGTAGATGGCTATGGGGGAAGGAACTGAGTTAGTGGCTGAGTAGCTGATGGTCCTATATCACACTGCGCCCGTCCCCTAGTCCTGAGAACAGTGGTGAGTCCCTTCAGGAGGCAGTGATGCAGGAGGGCTCCCAAAGTTAGGCCTCTGTTGCACAACCAGTCAGGTATTTCATAAGAGCAATCCTATGGAAACAAAAGAAAAACGATGGTTGGTGATTGGAGCAAATCATAAACAAGTTCTGAGGGTGGCCACTTGAGAAGACTCCTAGATGTCAGGCTCGAAGCATTTTCAGATAGAGCGAGGGCAGGCAATGGCCATCTAACAGATTCTCCTGCTGTGCAGTTTGAACGCCTCGGGAGATTCTTCTGAGTGGCAAACGCAGCAACAGGCACAAAGGTCTTCTATACGTGAGTTGTGGTGGTGGTTTCTCCGAAGTTTATATCAGGTTGTCAAGTTAGCTTGCATGGCTTTGGAGGAAAAAAAAAAAAAAAGGCAGTATTAGTTTTCAATGATTCCATGTCAGAAGGGAGAAAAATTGAAAATATTAGTCTAGAGAGTTGTAGCCATTTGTTGGAAGAAACTAGATGAAATTAAGATCTAGTCCAGGGGCACCTGGGTTGCTCAGTCGGTTGAGCGTCCGACTTCAGCTCAGGTCATGATCTCACAGTCCATGAGTTTGAGCCTCACGTCGGGATCTGTGCTGATGGCTCGGAGCCTGGAGCCTGCTTCGGCTTCTGTGTCTCCCTCTCTCTCTGTCCCTCCCCCACTCATGCTCTGTCTCTCTCTCTCTCTCTCTCTCTCTCTCTGTCAAAAATAAATAAACATTAAAAAAAATTAAGATAAGATCTAGTCCAGTTTACAGGTAGAAAACAAAACATCAAAGACAATGAACAGCACTAGACTCTGATATTCCCAAGGGTGTGTTACAGATTTTTGCTGAATATTTCTCTCTCTTTGCACAATATTTCTCTCTACAGTCACTCCCATTTTTATCAGGGATAATAAAAGTAAGACAAATTTTCTTACCAATAGTCTCAATAAACTGGGTTTCATTATTTACATAAATGTGGCAAGAATATACATTGACCATACAGAATCTTTTAAACTGCTTTGCTAGAACTTCTTGTAAGGAATCTCAGATCGGACTTTTAAAAGCTTCTCAAAGCTCAGAAGTCAAGCCAAGGACTTGGACTTCAGGCTGTGCCTGCAATACCAACAGCTTTAGTGAATTCCCCTTCTCTGAGGTTCTTGCACCTGCCAGGAAGTGACCGTGGTAAGGCTGCTGGGAACCCTGTAAGCAAAGTGCCAGGGTGACTTTTCCAAGGGGTTTTATTGACTCTGTAAAGCCAGCCTTAGTTCCTTAAAGCTGTTTGGTCATATCTGAGTCTATGCATATCTCTCTCAAATATGACCTTCCAGACAAAGCCTTGGTAATATAACCATTGTTTCCAGTTGTGTCCTGTTACAAGGAGAACAGATTCTTAGCAAACCTATGCAAATCACCACATTACCATAAAAATAAAAATACTCACTGAGGAGTTTCTAAATTCTGGAGGGATCGGAACTCAGGAGGGAGAAAAAGATACATGTTTCACCTTTGTTCACAGAGGCAGATTTTACCAAATTGCCCTGAGTCATAGACAGCTTGAGAGAAAAAGAGAATACGTTTTCCTTAAATGGGGAAAAACAAAACATTTTTAAAAATGAACAATGTTTTAGCCAAAACAGCAATAAAACACTATTATCAATCCTCACCAGTTAAGTCAGCCTCAAAGAATTGATTCTTATCAATCTTTTGTTAGAAGTCATGAAGCCATTAGTTTCTCCATTAGGGATCTGTACATTATTACCCAAGTCAATGGTGTGATCTGAAAGTTATCAGAGATCTGTATTCTAGAGTCCTTGTCAGAGTCCTTCCGGGGAATGTCTCTTAAAAACAAAACACTTCCACAGGAGCAACCCTGCAAAAGCATCATCGTAAAACAGTAACTTTCTCCAAATGACAAGACTGAACTACGCCAGTGGTTAAAGATCTGATTGGAGTTCATTACGGTACAATAGAAAAGGAAGTTTGGCTATTTCTGTGACATACAACGCTTTAAGATGATAACTAGAATAATGACTGATGACATTATACCAGAATCTATCCGAGTTTTGGGAATTTCATACAATTTCTAGAACACATATTAATAACAGTCACCTGCAAAGTGTAACCTAAGAAGACTTGTCTTCATTTATTTGACAATGCTTCCCATGTAACTTAATATACCAAGTAAGCCTAATTAGTATAATCCTTGTGTAAGGACAGGCAACAAATCTTTTGAGATGTTCCAGGGACCCTCTGGAAAATCCCAAGTAATTCCTAGGTCAAAAGACTTTATTGAAAATTTAGTTTGAAGGAAGTTTGTCAAAAATATCAAAAGATTTTAAAACGCTTGGTCAAACAGATCATAGGCCACTATGAAACAACTTAGTAATCCACGTACTCATGGTGACAAAGACTCTTCAGGTAAACACAGAAGGTTAACTAGTTGTAAGTAAAACTCAGCTCTTTGAATAGAGAAAACTCAATTGTGTTTTGTTTTTTAAGTAATCAAAGGTCTGATTAAAAACAAGACATTACTTTGATAAAACAAATTCTTTGCCTTCAAGGCAAATTAACCAAAAAATAAAGAAAAGCCTTTTACAATCTCTTATCAGGAGCAGACTAATAGTCCAAGCAAAATTTTCCTTTGAGTGGATAAAAGAAAATTAGGTTCCAGTTTTACAAAAGTGCACCATGGATATTAAAGCTTATTTTTAAAATCCTTACAACAAATTCATTCAACTTTATCCTGCTTGGTCACATGTAAAACTCCTTTCCCCAGATTCCTTTTTCACAACCTTTTACAACTTTCTATTTCAGCTTGTCCCTTATTTTCTTTCCCATTCAGAAATAATCAGTTTCACCTTAAGACAAATTACTTTCTTTCCCTCAACAAAAATGCATCTCCATTCCCCATACCTTTCATTACCCAAAACACATAGCCTACATTCCTTGTATACAGATATGTTTTCCTTATTATTTTTAGTAGCTTTGTATTAGTAAGAATTTGTGGCCCTTAGACACCTTAATTTCTAGTGGAAGCTAAAAAGCAAGCCATTGTGAGCTGCCTCTTATGCTAGCATTCTTTAGATTGGCAAATTTACGAATATGCTTCATCATTTCTAGAAGTGTGGGCTTCTTTGCAGTTTAATTTTTCAATGGGTCACAAGATGTGTTTGCGAATAGATCCTCTGTAGTAAGAGGTCAAATTTAAGTAACTTAGACTCATGTAGCAATCAATGTTTTAGTATTTTATCTTACTTGGATATGATCTAGACATTCAGTGAATTCCTATCCCTTAATTTAACTTAGCAAAATTCTAAGGGTGGAAGTCATCAAAGAGATTTGGGAAACTATTTAAGGAGATGTATCACAAAACGATCATCGCGAAAACATTCCCCTGAAAACTCTTACCTCATTGAGACCTCTGTAATTCATGTTTTTCACAATCATACTTAGATCACCCATAATGATTTCATGAGACGTTAAAGCAGCTAACCATCATCTTAAGTTATGTCTCTTGCTGACAAATTTTGCAACAAAGACAACATGAGCTTATTTGACTTTCAGTAAATCTAAGTAAAATAAAACTATTATGCTTAATGGCGATAACTCTAAAGACAGGTCTGTGTTCATTAAACCAACAAACTTAAACGAGCTTTTATGTACCAAAAGTTATCCTAGGTCATGCCAACTTGCAAATCACTTGGGTTAGTTTCTATTATATTTCTGAGGTTTAGAAGCACTTAATTTATAAGCACTTATTTTTAAGCCAGTTACCTAGAGCTCTATAAATTAATTCTGGCAGTACAATCGGGAGGAAAAAAAATCTCAGATTTATAATGTCCATACATAGACATATGTAAACATACACCACAGAAACACCACAGCTTTGGTTCAAAAACTTTAGTCATGAGGCACCTGGGTGGCTCAGTCGGTTAAGCATCTGACTTGTGCTCAGATTCCGCTCGGGGTTCGTGAGTTTGAGGCCCACAATGGGTGAGCTCAAGCTCTGCTTCAGGTGAACCTCTTTTGTCTCTCTCTCCCTCTCCCTCTCTCTCTCTGCCCCTCGCTCACTTGTGCCTCTTTCGAAAAAAGCAAAGAAATAAAACAAAACCAAAAAATGTTCATCATGGATCAACCCCTGAGTGTTTGTATAATACAAAACACACCAGTCTACTATAAAACTCACTAGTTGAGAAACAATTGTGCCTCTAACTGGTAGAACAAGTTAAGACTATCTGCTTAAAAGGTTCTTCTTACTAATATTTGTCAAGAAGACTTAAGATTTGTTTTTCTCCTTGACAAGTAATATTAAGGAAGCTATGGTCTCGAGTTTGGGCAAGAGAGTCCTTTTAGCAGTTTGTATTTTTAAAAAGCCTCTTTCTCTCTCTCTCTTTTTCTTTTCTCTTCAGTCTGAGCAGAGTTTTAATGACCTCCCAGGGTGTTTACATTTCAAAGACATGGTAAGGTTTACACCTTCAAGGGACAGAAAAAGTATCCAAGGTCTTCCTTAGGACTTCTGCGTATATTTCTCTATTGTCAGATGTTGGGGGTAATTCCAACTTAAAATGTTCTTTCCTTTCCTTTTTTCAAAGTTTATCTATCTATATTTTGAGGAGGGGAGCGGCAGAGAGAGAGGAAGAGAGAATCCAAGTAGGCTCAGCACTGTCAGCCCAGAGTCCCATGTGGGGCTCGAGCTCACAAACCATGAGATAGTGACCTGAGCCCAAATCAAGAGTCCTACGCTTAACCGCCTGAGCCACCCAGGTGCCCCTCTTTCCTTTTCTTGAGTGCAGGACAACTGTTCTTCCAATGTCCTGAATATCTGCAAATGTCTGGAGGCAAATAAGAAAGGCTCTGAATGGATTTTTAGTTGCATTTCAGAGATCTGCTCTTATTTTTCTGAAGAGTCAAGTTGTAAATTAAGAATTGTTGATTTTCACTTTTTTTTTTTTTTTTGGTCTTTATTCCTGCAAGGCATCTGCAAAGAACAGGGTAGACTTTTCCATCAGTAGGCTTAGGCATTGATGTGCCCACTGAACCACACTGTTTGGAGCTCCCCTTTTATATCAGGGAGAAAATTTCCAGCAAAGACGGAAACCGAACGATTTCTCTGTTTTGCTGCCCAGGGGACATGAATTCTTTGGGTGGGGGGTTGGGATGTATTCACAAAGGACCTTATGTAGGAAGGCCTGAAGCTGGCAGATCCTGATTTTAAAGTCCAGCCAAATAAGCCGTATTGTCCATCCCGGGTGCTTCTGTTAAATTTATTTCCTGGCTTTCTGCATTTGCATGAGTAACCTGTATACCCTGGGCCTAGAGATTAGGCTAGCTTGTTCTTTGTAAATCTTATAGGAAAAGGGGAGCTAAAGTAAGCAGCTGATGTTTAAGGGATTTTCTAGAAAAGGTGGAGGAGTTTGGAGGTTAGGGGAATATGCTGAGGAGACAGGACCAAATTTTAAGAAGGGGAGTTTATGATGGATGGGGACTTCAACTTTTGTTCTGACTTCCGTTCTTTCATCGTGTTAAAAAGAAGTCCCTAAGGCTAGCTGTTACATTCCTTTGTGTCTGCTTTTTAATTCGGTCTTTCCAAAGGTACCAATAAGAAGATTGTTTAGGATGACAGCTCTCTAAAAGAAAGGTTTTTTCTTTCAAGCATGGGCAATTCAAGGGATCCATTGGTCCTTTGGCCATTGGTGAGCCAGGTGTTATAATCATCCCAATAACAGCTCAAACCAATAAACCTTTCCACAGCTTAACCCAGGATGCAAGAGGCGTCCCACCAGGGAGTGCGAAAGATCCCATCCTCACGAGATCCAGAAAGTTCTCACTCCCAGAGCTAGCCCAACAAAGCAGAAGTGGTAACCGTGAGGGGCTCTGTGTTTATTTTTATTTTTTCTCTTTGTGAGTAACTTTTATTTTTATTTACAACAGAATCGGTGGCTCTGGTGCTCCATCTTTAGGGCCCATTAGCATCAGAATGCAGAGGGAAAGTCCACAGTGAAGTCCAACGCATCCGGCCCCCAGCCACAGCTCCGGAAGCTCATTGGCTCAGTCTGGTCCTAATTCCACCGCCAGCCACATCAGCACCTCTTCATCCACCAGGTCCGAATAGAATCGATGATAGCAGGGCTCTGGGCACCAGTTGAAGGACAGAGTGACCCCACTCCTCCCTCCTGAGCCCCAGTTTTATAGGGGTCTTGCCTTCCCAGGTGGGAGGGGGCTCTGTTTTTAAATACCTGCTCCAAAACGCAGGCAATCACATGTCCCCACCCCCCCGCCACCACCAATCCCCCCATCAGCCTTTTGATTTTTTTTAAGTTTATTTATTTTGAGAGAGAGGGAGAAAGAGTGCATGGGCACGCAGGGGAGGGGCAGAGAGAGAGAGAGAGAGAATTCCAAGCAGGCTCCACACTCAGTGCAGAGCCTGATACAGGCCTCAATCTCACTAATCACGAGATCGTGACCTGGGCGGAAATCAAGAGTCGGATGCTCAACCAATTGGGCCACCCAGGTGCCCCGATCCCCCGCCCTTTTGGACAGAATAGAGTGACTTACCAAGCCAAAATTCCCCCTCCCCATCCCCGCCCCCTGGAACTTTTATTTTCAAATACGCATGCATCCTCTGGCTAGGAGAAACCAGAGAGAACATTCTCCCTGGTCAAAAAGTAGACAAAAGGAAACAATGAACATCTGGGAGGAAAAAGAATCACTGGTAAATAAGTGTACTCATCACCAAATCTTCACCAGACTCTCCACACCCAAGGAAATAATTCTACAAGTATTTTCCCCTATGAATCTAAATTCAGAAAAAGAAAGATCCCTGCAGGCAGAGATCCTAGAGACTGACGTGATGAGAATTCTTATCTTGTCAGAAGTACCAGGATTTCTCAGCTCCAGCAGCCCCCCGGGGCGAGTGGTGTCCAGACAGTGAAATCTCCTGGCTGGCTCACCAAAACTGTAGGGGAGGAAAACCTCCCTTCTTCCTTCTAGATCGTTAGGGTGGTCTAATAATTAAATTGACACGAGACAGATTAACAGGAGAAAAATAAATTTAAAATAAATAATAATACGAGGGGCACCTGGCTGGCTCAGTCTGTAGAGCATGTGAGTCTTGACCTTGGGGTCGTGAGTTCCAGCCCCACGTTGGGCGTAGAGCCCAACAGGGAGGACCAGAGTGTCCTTCATGCACCGGATATCTCTTAAGTAACTTTAATTGAAAATAATCAATATGCCCGAGTGGCATCTTTTGGGGCGGCCTGCCCTGAATCCATCAGTAATATTTGAACGCATACCTGGAGGAGGTGAGGAAACGGCTCCTTCCCCGGGGGCACCCCTTCTCTTTCATCTCTCACCTCCTTCCTCCTCCTTTCCCTATTCCCATGCCTTTCCCCACCCTCTCTCTCTTATCTTCTCCTCTCCTATTTCTTCGCCCTACTTCTCCCTTCAAAGAGGCCAGACGGAAAGCATGATGGGGAGACAGGGAGGAGGGGGAACAGAGAGAGAAAAGGAGAGCAGGGAACAGACCTGCCCTCTCATAACACCCCCCCAACCTGGGCAAGGGGTCTCTCTGTGTCTCCCAGAGGAAGGGAAAGGACTGGAGCATCAGTGGGGTCCCTGGGCGGGGGCGGGGGGAGTTCTTGTCCCCAGAGAGGACCAGAGAGGCTTTTCAGAGAGCTAAGATATATTGTTTGCAGGGAAGGGGAGACCCGTGGCCTGTCCCCCCTTCTACAGCATGGCCAGGTAGAGAAACGGGAAATAAGCCACAGACTGTGGCCAGAGCCTGGTGGATTTTCTCTGCCACCTGCTTATGTGGATGGTGGGGGGCGGGGGGGTCTGCCCTGGGGCTTTGTCTCAGTGGAGACAGTAGAACAAGGAGCCCCCCCCCCCAATCTGGGAAAGAGGCCTCACAAAGACCTTGCCCACTGCCGAGGGCCACCCCAAGACCACCCCTCCCACAGGTAACCACCAGACCCTGACACTGCAACCCAAGACCGAGGGCGGGGGCAGGGGAAGGTGCAGACAGAGCATTGTCTGCCGAGAGGCGGCAGGTGCCCCAAGCAGCTCTCTGGCTTTACTATTATTCCAAACTGGCTGCCACATCTTGGCACCTGTTTAGGAAAAATCCTAAATTCTACATTTTATACACAAAATGGGAGAAGAGGGGGCGCCTGGGTAGCTGAGTCAGTTAAGCATCTGACTTCAGCTCAGGTCACGATCTTGTGGTTCATGAGTTCGAGCCCCGCGTGGGGTTCTGTGCTGACAGCTTGGAGCCTGCTTTGGATTCTGTGTCTCCCTCTCTGTGCCCCACCTCTCTCTCTCTCTCTGTCTCTCTCTCTCAAAAATAAATAAACATTAAAAAAATTTTTTTAATAGGAGAGGAGAGGTTGGCTGACATCCTTTACACTTCCTGCCTGGACACAGTGCACAAAACGGGGTGGGTGGTTTAACAAGGCCTCCCCGCTCCCCCAGGGGACGGCCACAGGCTGACATTGGGCCTCTCCAGGTGGATCTACGCAGGCCATGCTCACTGCCAAGGGGAGGCAGCGGGCTGAGGAAAGCATGACAGTTTCCTTCTGCCTATCTGGAGGACTGACAGGATTTTGACTCATCAGGAAGCCTCACAGCCCTGGCCGGCCCACCCAGCCAGGTCTCATTAACTCGTCTGGGCAGGGGCAGGTCCACTTGAAGGAGCCCATAAGCCCCCAAGGCTCTCTGCCAAGGACAGAGTTCTGGTTGGCTGTGGCTGCTGGGGTCCCCAGAGGCCCCACTGCCCCTGGCAGGACCCCCACTCCCACACCCCGGCACTTCCCCAGACAGAAAGCAGGTAGCAGAGGGGGAGGGGGAGGGCTGGGGGCGATTTCAACTAGTCAGACACCTCAGTGCACTGGGGTGCCCCTGAGGACGGGTCTCTCTGGCCTGGGGAGAGGTGTTGGGGAGGATGGAGGGGTGGGAGGCAGGGGTTGGGGGGTGGTGGGAGGACCAGGAAAAGAGGACACTGAGGGGTCTCAGGGCCTGGCCTGCTGTCTCTGATGTTTTCACCGGCCAATACATGCTGAGCAGCATCAGGAGGCCGGGGAGCCAGCGGGGTCCTGGCAGGCTGTGTCCTTGGGGAGCTGGGAACAAAGAGAATCATCACCGTGGCAACCATGTTCTTTCTGCTGGAGGGAAGAGGCCTGGGTGAGGCACTGTTGTCACCGTGCCCCATCCTGGGGCTGGCAGGAGAAGCCGGGGGTGGCTGGCTGACAGGTCAACTGCAGCAGAAGAGAACATGTTCTGTCACGGCAACAGGAGACACACACGAGAGAGACAAGGACACGGCTCTCTCCTGGAGCGTGACAGCCGGGAAATGGGGATGGTAGGAAATACTTCCTAGAGTCGTCGTCAGAATTTGCTTAGTGTGTTTATGCGAAGTTCTTAGAACAGCGCCTGGCACCGTATGGGCCCGGTGAACATCTCATCATGATGAGTATCACGAACTTCTCTACGTCTGGCAGTGGATGCACTGTGTGGGAGGTACGCTATCTGAGTGTGTGTGTGTGTGTGTGTGTGTGTGTGTGTGCGCGCGCGCGCTCACTGTATTTGGGTTGCACATTGTGTCCGTGTGTATGTAAGTTGCCTGGCGGGTGTGTAGTGTGGGGCACGTGTATATTGTGTGTTGCCTGTGGTGTGCACTGTGTGAGTTGGGGGGTTTGTGGGTCTTGGAGCATACATGAATGCTCTGCCCTTTAATTGGTTCGGATTGTAGGAAGACCAGCCTCCAGGGCCCCCTCTGTTCAGGGCATGGTCAGACCCATCATGTGGATAAGTTCTGAGCTCTCCACCCTTTTCCGCAGGAGCCCCTCGTCAGCCAAAATGGCCAGGAAGGCCAACCCTGTGGGGCCAATCCGGGGGACCCAAGAGGACCGGTTTCCCAGGGGATTGCTCCACCCTGGGGAAAGGTCAGAGAAAAGAAGGGAGGGAGTTCAGGGGTTCTGGCTGCCCCACAGTCTGCCTGGCAGAGTGGCCCCTCCAGCCCTCCTGGACCTCCTGACCAGGGTCAGGCCACTCCCAGGCCAAGACTGCAGCATGCCCCAGAGACCAGAAGGAAACCTTCACCGGCTCTGCCAGGGATAAGAAGCAGGAAGAAAGGCTGGGGGTGATGGGCCAACAGCCCTCTGTAAAAGATGAGGCGTGGCAGGAGAGCTGAGCTGAGTCACGGGCTGTGCAGGGAGCAGGGGAAGGGCAGGCAGGGGCAGGAGGGGAGCTCTCCCAATATTGGGTACTTTGGAGGTGAGCTAGGCCTGGAGCCAAGACTAAGCTAGAAATTAGACACTTGCTGGAGAGTGGCTGTGGGGTCAGGACACTCACAATAGGAGTTGTTTCCTCCTCCCTACCTCCCTGAGCAAACCAAACACTTGTGCAACTCTGCAGGGAAAAGGCCTTTAGCGGGGCGTCTGGGGGAGCTCAGTCAGCTGAGTGTCAGGCTCTTGATTTCAGCTCAGCTCATGATCTCACAGTTCCTGGCATCGAGTCCTGCATTGGGCTCTGCACTGATAATGTGGAGCCTGCTTGGGATTCTCTCTCTCTCTCTCTCTCTCTCTCTCTCTCTCTCTCTCTCACTCTCTCTCCCCTTCTCTCTCTCTGCCCCTCCCCTGCTAATATGTGTGTGTACGTGCCCCTTTCTTTCTCTCTCTCTCTCAAAATAAATAAACTTAGGAAGGAAAGGAAAGGAAAGGAAAGGGAAGGAAAGGAAAGGGAAGGAAAGGAAAGGAAAGGAAAGGAAAGGAAAGGAAAGGAAAGGAAAGGAAAGGAAAGGAAAAGAAAGGAAAGAAAGAAAATGCCTTTTGCATCTCAGATAGATCAGGTGCTGCCCTTCTCTTCCTCATCACTTCCTGCATCCTGGCACCTGCCAGACCCAAGGAGCTCAACGAGTACTCCATGCTCTGCAAGTGTTTCTTCCTCTGCCAAGTACCCCCCACCCCTACTCTTCCCACCAGTTCCCACTCACCCTCCAGCTCTCAGCTGAGAAATCACCTTGAGCTGGAAGCTTTCTAAGACCCCTCTCTAAGACTACCCCCAGCTGCAGTAGCTGCCCCTCTGTGCTCCCAGAGACCCGACTTCTCCCCTCTCCTAGCACATATAACTCGTGTTGTAATTGCCTTGTGCCTGTGGGCTCCTTGAGAGAAGGAACCATCTCCTATTTATTTCTTTATCTATATAATGCCTGGCAGAGTGCTGGGAACATGGAGCCCTCAAAAATGTTGGCTCAGTGAATGGATGGGTTTTTGGGCAGACGGATGAATGGGTAGATGCATTTTTACAATGAGGTTTTGCATTGTGGAAAATATGCTTTCAACTTATGCTGATGGCATCCCTTTCGGCGCTTAGATAATTCCCTAGATGACATTACCAAAATATAACCACTGAGTTCCTCTCCCGCACATGCGCCAGAGAAAGCCAGAGTTCAGAGGCAGAGGAGAGGATTGACACTTTGGAGCTGCAAATTTGCAAGTCACAACCCAATGCCCTGAGTTATAAGGAGGAGCAGCCAAAGTAGAAAAGGGAACCATGCAAGGCAGCCCAAACCATCCAGTCACCCAGACAGGGCCTAATGGGTGGGAGGTTCTAGAAGCCCAGCTGCCCACTCTGCCCATCACTATTCACAGATCTTGAGCCTAAGGCCAGGACATGGCACCCTTCAAGGTCAGCAGAATTAACATGTAACAACCAAGCACAGACAAATGTACCATCTTCAGAGATAGTGGGTCAGTGTTGCAGAAAAGAAAGGAGATCAGGTGTTTCCTGCATCCAAATGGAGGGCACAGTGACTCTTGGGCTGAGGGGCACATCTGAAAGTTTCTCCCTGGGGTTGGAGAGTCATGTCTAATCAACCATGCTGTAACTTGCCTCTTATACACAAGGAATGTTCCTCCTCTGCTGTCCTGGAGAGAGGGACCACTGAGTCTGACAGCATGAGCATCCTTGTTGCTTAGGAGCGAGGTGGACCTTGCTCTGGGCAGGGAGTACACCCCAGGCTCATCCCTGCTCAGAATTAGACACCTCCCAGGGCATGACTCTGCTGGTTCCATACTCAGCCGTGACCTCTGGGGAATTCCCAACCCAAGTATCCTAGATGGTGGGTGACTAGGAGTCAGGGTCATTGGAAGAGCCTTTTCTCAGTGTAGATTAATAGCTTGGTGTATCCGGTAAGAATAACATTCAGCTGCAAGTATCAGATCACCACGAACTAGAACCTCAAACACACAGGGTCTACACTCCCATATACAAAGTCCAGATGTACTAAGTCAACTATATATCAATAATTTTTTAAAAAATTTAAAGAAAGTCCAGACATAGAGAGTAGATGGCTGATAGGGTCTTCCCGTGAAGTCATCAGGGATCCAGGATCTTTCTGTTTCTTCAGGGTTACCTCTAAGTCCAAGATGGCTACTTGTGCTCCATCTATCACAACTACATTTTGGCAGCAGGAAGGAGTAAGGGAGAAAAGGGGCAAAAGGGACACCCCCTCTCTGTTAACGAGACTCCCTAGAAGCCCAGTCTATCACTTATGCTTACTTCTCACTGGCCCCAACTTAGTCACATTGACACATCCATCTTTGGGGACTTCAATTGGTATAAATTCCCTCGAGAGCCTTGAATAAACTGAGGACATGGAGAATCTGAACTTGCACGTCTAAGAGCAGGTCCTGGGCCCCAAGGAGTCCCAGTCTCAGCCATCAGTGGTCTTCTGTCTTTGCCAAAATCATGCAGCTAGTAAGTGAAAACGTCGAGACGAAACCAGCTCTGCCTGTCACTGTTGCTCATGCTCTTAGTTAATAGATGACACTGGTTCCTTGAGTCTCTGCTCAGCCTCACCCTTACAAGCCATGCGGCCCCAGTCCTCTGAGCCTCAGCTCCTATGCCTCTAAAATAGGAATCATATTAATGACCTACCCAGTCAGATGGCTGACTTGTGGGGCAAGACAGATAATGCATGTAAACAGAAGGTCGAGATCATGTATGTATCAGATCAAGAAGTCAGGGATCTGAATCTGTTTAATCTTGAGTTGAATTCATAAGAAAGTTGCTGGGCCCTGATGCCACCTAGGTATTGTCACAGACTTTTTTGATGGAAGAGTCCGTTCTGTAGCAAATAGGGAGGAGGCAGCAGGGCCCTCTGGAAAAGTCTGTTCTACAGTGCAGTGAAGGGGGCAATGGTCTAAAGTCCTTATCTCCAGGATATCTGTGCAGGATCTGGCACTTCTCTTCTCCAAGATATTCTGAGAGTCTGATGGAGCCCCCTCCCCCTCCTCTGTCTCTGGCCCAAAGCCCTGGCCCCAGGACTGTCAGCTGGTCCAGAGAAGAGCAGTCCACAGAATGAGGTTGCCCATTGCCATGGAAACAAAGGCCAGTGCCCAGCACCCTGCAGCTCCCAGGTATATAGCAGATGTGCTGCCTCTGGGTTCTAAGTCCCCAGACAGCCCTTCTACCCACATGCGTACCCCCCATTCCCCCTGCCCACACACACACACACACACACACGCACGCACACACACGCACTCCCGCAACCAGCTGGCTGACCCAATGGACTGGCAGCCATTCAACTGGGCTGTCCCAGAGGACCACGTTTCTCTAGCTGGTGGAAGACTGGCTCTCTGGCCAGAGAAGCCGGTCCCTGTGGCGAAGGACAGCAAAGGGCAAGGCTAATGAAAAGGGGCAGAGACAGGCCACTGAGGACAATCGTTAGCTATCACACACGTGAAGCCATCCCCTTGGGCCAACGCACAGAGGAAAGTCACGTGGCCATGCGTATAAGCCACATGCCAGCAGAGGCTCTGGCCCTTCAAGAGACAAATGGGTTTTGCAACTTCAGTATCATAACGGGTCCAGACAAAGATCATCGGTAGATGAACAATACATTCACACAGTCTTGCAACGTCTCTACGGATTACTTACTCATCATGAAAAGGAAAAGGCAGCTTTCCAGTGGAAAAATCTGGCATATGTCACCTTGACCAAGTGATCAGATGTAGGGTCCCCAAAAAGGGACAAACTAACATCATGTGCCTTTTCAAGTGATGCATGAATGGGTACACGACATATCTCATGCGTATTCTCGCTGAACCAAAGCAAGGGAAGAAACAACCATGCATATTCATACCATGGGGCATTTTACAAGACATCTGATATGGACTCTTCAAAATGTCAATTACAAGAAAGACCAAAAAAAAAGACTAGATTAAAGGAGACTAAAGGCACACGACAATTAAATGCAGAGCATGATCCTCAGAGGGGGAAAGAGCTATAGCAGACAATTTTAGAACAATTGGGGAATCTGAATATGAGCACTTCATCAGATAACATTATTGGACTGGTGTTAAAGTCCTGGGGTATGATAACTATATCATTACGGTAATGTTGGAGAAGGTCCTTGTTCACACGCTTGTGCTGATGTATGTGGGGACGAGGCATTGTGATGGCTGTGAGCCACCAATGTCAAGAAATAAAAGCTGCCAAGGTCAAGAATCAGTGTATCTGTGTGAAGGACTTGCTGCTGATGTTGGATGGACCTGCTCTTTCAACATTTCTGTCGGTTTAAAATTTTCAAAATCTGAAAACAAACATTCAAGAGGAAAAGACTCTTCATTTTTTTTAAATGTTTACTTATTTTTGAGAGACAGAGCACGAGCAGGGGAGGAGCAGAGAAAGAGGGAGACAGAATCTGAAAGAGGATCCAGGTTCTGAGCTGCGGCACAGAGCCCAACACGGGGCTCGAATTCATGAGCCATGAGATTATGACGTGAGCCGAAGTCGGAAGCTTAACCCACTGAGCCCCCAGGCGCCCCTAGGGATAGACTCTTTAAAAGGAGTCAAATGACTCCATAGCCCCCACGATTCTTCTGGGCATTTCTGCGGAGCATTTTCCCCCCGGTCACTTAGGCTCCAAGCTCCAGCTTCACCCAGATTAGTTGTTGGTGGACCATCTTGCCATCCCACATGGCATTTCCAGGTTTATGGTAGGTCCCCCTCTGCATTTTTGTGGGATAATGCCAGCCCCCCCCCCTGGAGTTTTATGGTGTATTGGAGGTCTGGAGGGTAGAGGAGGTGGGCAGGGTGGGAAAGTTAGTACCTGGCATCTTCTTAAACCTGTGTGCTTCTCGCCATTCTCACCACTCACACACCTGCAGCTTCTGCCACATGGCTTGACTGTCCACTTGAGTCCCTCTCTCCTCCCACCCTTGTTCTCTTCCCCCTATTTTTGTCTTCTGCCCTGGGGCTTTGGTATCTCTCTGAAGGACTCCTGCTGGCCTGAATTCCAAGGACCAGCACAAGCTGGTCCAAAAAAGGCTCCCCCGTAACCTTGACACCCAAATTCCTCTTGGTGAAGCCACATTTAGTCTTCTGTACCTGAAACTCAACCCTTTAAGGAAACTCAAGGCCCCCACCCCAATATTAGTAATAAAAACAGCTACCAGGCTTTGAGCTCAGACCACATGCCGGCCCCCGAGCCAGGTACTTGGAATATATCACCTCTAACATCCCCAACTGCCCCACAGGGTAGGGGGCACTAAGGAATCTGAGATTCAGGATGGTTGATGAACCAGCCAGCAGCTTCCCGATCTGGGCCTATTAAGATGCTTTCCAACTCAGGCGAGTGTTTCATAGGCAGAGCGCGCACGGCTCGCCAGAGGGCACACGACTACTCAGATAAATGGAGGTGAGGCTGGGACACAGGAGGCTCACCTCCAGGCCTGTGCCCTCATCTGCTGGCCCAAACCAGACACCACTCCTCCTGCAAAAGGACGAAGGCCTACTCTTGCAGGTGATAGCTGGAGAGACGCTCATGGGGCAAAGAGGCCAGGGTAGCCCCAAGTTTGGGGAGCCCGCAGTGGAGACCAGCAGATGGCTACGCATCCATTCTGGTCACTCTGGGTGGGGCAAAGGAGACTGCAGCCTGGGCCAGGTCAGCTGAGACTCAAGCTGTGAGGAGTGTCTTTGGGGGGCAGGGGGAGGGCCCTGGGTAGGTAAGTTGGTTAAGCGTCCGATTTCCTCTCCAGTCACGATCTTGCGGTTTGTGAGTTCTAGCCCCGAGTCGGGCTCAATGATGACAGCTTAAAGTCTGCTTCAGATTCTGTGTCTCCCTCTCTCTCTGCCCCTCCCCTGCTCACACTCTATCTCTCTCTAAAAAATAAATAAACATTAAAAAAAGAAAAAGAAGTGTCTTTAGGTCCCAGGCCTTGGGTAGAGCGAGCAGGTGGAGCTGGGAAAGGATTTGAAAGGACAGGGACAGTGGGGAGTGGACAGAAGTTAGAGGAAGAAGGTCCAGGACAATGGGTCGGCTCAGGGGCCCCCAGTCCAGAGTATGGGTCCTGGGCATCAGGGGGCTACTGGGGTGCCTCACCCAAAGTGGCAATGGCCACTCCTCCCCACTTCCGTCATCATCTCCTGACTCCCTCCCCAACCATCCCCAGGAATCTAGCACCTCTGCTATATGCCTCCCAGCTCCAAGGAAGCCAGGGGCCCCTAGGGAAACAAACTTGAAAAGAGACTGGAAATTTAATCAAAAGTGGCAACAATGAACTGTGCCTGGAAACCAGGAGGCCATTGAGTTGCAGGCAATTGGAGGCAGCAGCAGCAGAGGGCTGAGGCCTGGGAGGCCAGGCTAGCAGGAAAGGGCACGGGTGGAGGGAAGGGGAAGGGAGAGGCCAGCTTGGCCCCACTGGCTACCCAGGGGAGGAGGCTGGGTACCAGAGGAAGGCCCACGCTCCTGGGCCCCTGGGGAGGGATTAAATCTAGACCTGCATTTCTTCTGAAATGCAAATGCACGTCACCTCGGTCTGGGAGAGCTGGGGGATGTGCCCGGAGAACCACCGTTCTTTCAGATAGCCATCCCAAGAAGATGCTGGTGTGTCCATTTTGCAGGTAACAATACTGAGCTCCGAGAGGTTGAGTAACCCGCCAAAGGCACACAGCCAAAGGGCCATGGACTCCAAAGCCCAAGCTGGGCCGACACGGGCGTCTATTTTGAACTTATTGTCAGAGCGGGTTCCCTTCAAGCTCTTGCCGCCAAGACAAGGTGGGTGAAGTGGGAGACGGAGGGCCCCCTGCGTCTCACAGCCAGGTCTGAGCAAACGTGAGCACAGCAGGTGGGGGCAGGTAGACCCAGAGACAGGAAGGTAGGAATAGGGAGGCCTCTCCGGGGCTGGTATGGAAGGGGAGCAGCCTGGTGACCCAGCTGAGCCCCGTGTGGCTTCCATTATGCTAAACTGCTGGGCTGGGAACAAAACCAGATCCCAATGCCACACCGTCTGCAGTGTCTCAGGTCAGCTCTCCCCGGGAAGCCAACTCTGAGGCAGATTTGCATCAAGGAGGCTCGTCCGGGAGAAGCCTCTTGGACCGCAGCTCTGCGAGTGAACGTGAGGGAAGCAGATTAGGTGAAGGGAGATGCTGAAATGCGATGTGCTCCCACCGACCACCCCCTCCGCCCCGCCAATCCCCCAGGGAGATCCAGAGCTGGGCTGGCCTTCGGAAGCTGTCCCAAATCAAAGCAAGGAGGGGGTCAAAAATCTGCACCCAGGCATCGACCAGTCAGGAAATCCGGGCTGCCCTTGGAGAGGGGCATAGTCCCGGGCGGGAAGACGCCCTCTGGCACAGGGCAGTTCCGGGGAAGGGATCGCTGGCAGCCAACATTCCCAGCAGCCATGGGAGGTGCTTGTGGTTCTCGCCGGGAGATCTGTGGGAGCATCCGTTGCGGTCCACCCCGTGTTCTGCTGGGACCTACTTACTCCGTACAGTTAAGTCCCCCCATCCAGGGGGAGATTTTCCAGAACTCTGGTTGGTCTCTTTCCCTATAAAAACTTAAAAGAAGGGGCGCCTGGGTGGCTCAATCGGTTGGGCGTCCGACTCTTGATTTCAGCTCGGGTCATGATCTCACGGTTCGTGAGTTCAAGCCCTGCATCGGGCTCCACGCTGACAGTGGGATGAGGCCTGGGAGGCCCCGGGCTTGGGGGATTCTCTCTCTCTCCCTCTCTCTCTGCCCCTCCCTTACTCACTCTCTCTGTCTCTCTCTTAAAATAAATAAACTTAAAAAAAATTTTTTTAACTTAAAAAAAGATGGCTAGTGGGTTGAACTATAACTTGGCCGCCATGACCACTGGATGTGGGACTGTAACTGATACCCATTGTCCCCTCCTCTACTGCCCATTTTAGGCTCCCTTCAACCAGCTAGCACCTCTGCTGATCTAGATAATTTGCCGAGGGGGATGGCCCAGACTCATCTCGAACCCGTCAGGGCCTCTGGTCCCCTTGCCCTTCTCACTTCAGGACTACCAAACCTGCCTTTTTCTTGTCAAAAAAGGACAAGGGCGAGGCACCTGGGTGGCTCACCACCCAGTTGGTTGAGCACCCAACTTCGGCTCAGCTCATGATCTTGTGGTTCGTGAGTTCGAGCCCCACATGGGGCTCGCTGCTGTCAGCCCAGGGCCTGCTTTGGATCCTCGGTCCCCTTCTCTCTGCCCCTCCCCTGCTTGCACTCTCTCAAAAATAAGTAAACATTTACAGGACGCCTGGGCGGCTCAGTTGGTTAAGCGTCAGACTTCGGCTCAGGTCATGACCTCACGGTTCATGAGTTTGAGCCCCGCATCAGGCTCTGTGCTGACAGCTCAAAGCCTGGAGCCTACTTCAGATTCTGGGTCTCCTCTCTCTCTGCCCCTACTCTGCTTGTGCTCTGTCTCTGCCTCTCAAAAACAGGTGAACATTTAAAAAATATTTTCAAAATAAGAAATAAATAGACATTTTTAAAAAATGGACAAGGGGACACTTAAGAGACAAACTAATGATCCCTTAAGTAACAAAACTGACCTTCTCCTGCCAGCTGATCAGGGTCCATTACTCCAGCCAACTGGGTGGCTCTTTTCCTTGCCTGCTGGCCTTGGTACAAGGAATCTGAAATGACCGAGTGGTGGATGTGGGCAAAGTTGGACGGAATGCTGACTCTGGCGAAAGTGCTCCCCATCTGGGAACGAGAATAGACCTCCAGACCCAGAGTACCCTTGCAGGGCCAGGATACAAGCTTCCCGAGTCACTGAGAGCGACGTAAACAAGTCTTCTCCTCCTAGCAGCCCTTAAATGCCAGACTCCTATATTCTGCCTGCTGGGGACCTAGCACCAAACAGCGGTCATGAACTTGGGAAGGGCCTCGTGTTCCGCAGGATGGCTCTCTGTCCTCACAGGGTGTCATCCGTAAGCTGTCTCTAACAAGCCCATCGGACGCTCCAGCTCTACCAACACCCAGAAGCGCATGAAAGCTATTTTTCAAACAGCGTATAATTTTCCACTGCAGATGGCATGGCCCCGTTCCAGAACTCGAGGGATCTCTGTTGCTCTTCTCCTTTTGGGGCTTGCCATAAACTCCACATTGTGTCTTTTCCCACCACGGATATGTCTGTCATCGAAGAGTCTGCTGGGTCACACGCTTGCAAGGCAGCCAAGGGCTGCTGCAGACCCTTTCCTGCCCTGGGCCCCCTCCCCACGCTGGCAGGCTTCCCCGGCACTTGGTGAAACGGGCTGGAGCGGGACTTGGCAAGGGTGGAATATGTGGCTTGAAGAACCTGAAAAGGCCCATCAGACGCTGTGTTTTCTTCTGATGTGTGGGAGGTACGAGATGCGATAATTCGTCCTCTCCTTTGGAGGGCACGTCCCGGCTGTACCCCCTAAAAACGTCACTGATGCATCATCCCCACCTTCTGAAGCGCTTCTGTCTCATCGGGGCCTCCAAAGCGCTTACTGCCACTCGCTCCCCCAGACGGTTCACCGTGATGTAGCTGATGTAAAGGGCGGTGTGGTGCTCCCCGGAACGATGGCGTGCTGGGAGCCTCCTGCGGGGCCCGACACACCTGGACCGGGCAATTCTTCGGCGTGGGGGCTGTTCTGTGGACATTTGGCAGCACCCCTACCCTCTACCCCCTTCGGTTGTGACAGCCAGAAATACCTCCGGACGTTGCCAAATGTTTTCGTTAAAACCCACTGTTTTACACTATTTTGTGACAGAGGGTGGCAAAGCCAGCATATGCATGAGGCAGCACCGTCCGTGTATACTGTGATCCATTCCACGCGAATGCAGACTGCTTCCGATCGCCCTTCCTGATAGAAGAGGGGGTGGGGTGGGGTGGGGGGATGCCTTTGCCAGATGGGCGGCCACAGATCGAAGTCTGCTCTCTCCTCCTAGGATTCATCTGGCCTTTTTGTGGGGCCCAAAGGGGGGAAGGGTAGGTTCAGAGGCTTCCACTGGACCTTGGCCACTTACAATAGCTTTAGCCCTCCGGCCAAGGGACTTGTGACAGTTCTGCCAACCACTGTCAATCACACACCATGTGTGTCCATTCGAATTATACTTTCAGAAATCAGGGAACTGGGAGGGTTCATAGACTCGGTGGGTCCACTACGGCCAAAGCTCGGGCCAGGATTCTGTGTATTTTCTGGTTCCCATTGGCCCTTCCCTTAATAGGAGATCATGGTTATGCCTTCGATTCCTACTTATCGATGGCATCTTGGACTCTGTATCCCACAGTGTTACAAATGTCTGGTTATTCCCTCCCCCCCCCCCCGAAAAGTACAGTTTCCCAAGTAAATAACCACAGGTCCCTTTGCAGAAGGACTGGGGTATCATTACCATGTACATGTGCTGTGGTTTCACAGCCTCCTTCTCCTGGGGGGACCTCGCCTCTCCCTCACCGGACGGGTTCTGGGTCCGAGCACTAGCCTTCTATGGGGCAGCGGCTCCAGCCTTCTGAGCGCCCATCTGTGAATTCTTTAGGCGGTGAATATCCTGTAATAGTCTTTTTGGCTGCCCACCTCCTTGCCCCTGGGAACACCATGTTCTATTAACTGTCTTGATAGCCTCTGCAAGCCAGGCTCCCCACCTGCCACTCTGACCTTGTAGTTCATCGCAGTAACATTGCTCACAATGTGTGTTTCACCGTGGGGCGGGGGAGTAGGGGTGGCCCTGTTACTTGGTCCATCTCGTGAACGTGGGGGCCCAGTTCTGTGGCCGCGTCTCCTACTGTCAGCCTTGGCTTGGGAAGGACAGCCGTCGCCGAGCTCTTCAACCAAGCTGTCCCTCCCCACCAGTGCACGCCTTGTCATTTTGGTAAATGGACCGTCCTCTGGGCCCCTCCCAGGAACGCACCTTGCCAGCGGGTTCTCTCACTTTCCGTAGTGTATCTGTTAAGCTTGCACACTTCTTCCAGCCTTTTGAGATCTTCCTTTGCCATCTGCCACAGCAGCTCTGGCGTTTCTAGTTCACTTAGTGTGAGCCCTGGCTTTTTCCAAGCTTCTGAGAGCCGTCCTAACATCGAGTTAGCACCCTCCCCCAGGGTCCTTGGCAGGCTGTTAAATCCTGCATCCTGAGAGGGGTTCCCATAGTGATGAGGTCTCCCTAACCAACCTCATGTTCCACTGACTTTGATCCCGGCACCCCCATGGTCTCATCCTCTACCACTGTTCTAATTTTCTGCCAGAGCATGTTGACTAGAGCTCACAGCCTCTTTGGCACATTGTCCCTTTCTTCCCTTGGCGTAACCGGATTATACTGGAACTCGACTCTGGTTACTAAGGCTTGGTGGCCAGGACGGGAGGCGGAGGTACGTATTATCTTGCAAACCAGAGGCCTCTGCATCATCCTCAAGCCAGGGCAGAGTCCCTGCCTTTAACCAGGAGGAGTGGACCACTTCTGCTCACCTGCGGGGCTCGGGAGGATTTGGTGATTCGAGAGTTTCAAATGCACCCACCCAGATGTCCCCACCCATATGTCACATATCGGCGTCCCACTCTTTCCAGTCAGGCTCTGACCTTGGAGTGGCAGACTTGCCAGAGCTGAGAATTCATCCCTCCCCGTAGCTCCACTTACGATTAAGTTCTGGACCTGATCCTTAGCGTTGTTGTCCTCAGGCTGTAGGAGATGAGAGCCTCTCGATCCAATGCTGCCAAGGAGGCTCCCCGGATCACACTCTTCACTTACACTTGCGATTAACCGCCCACAGCCTTTCTGCCTTTCCCCGACGCACTGGTAGCCTTCCCCATTCCCCGGCGGTGGTTATCCGAC
Organism: Felis catus; assembly: GCF_018350175.1. Taxonomy (NCBI): domain Eukaryota; kingdom Metazoa; phylum Chordata; class Mammalia; order Carnivora; family Felidae; genus Felis; species Felis catus. Next base: position 8,250,787 of record NC_058375.1, on the reverse strand, counting down.
TCCATAGTCCTTATGATTATTACTTCTTCCAAACCTCTCAAACACCCGGGACATTTTATCCACCAGGGCTTCCCCTTTCCCTGGTTCTCCGTGCCGGTTCACCACCAGGGACAGTGTTGGTGACTGCACTGCTACAGCATGGCAGGTATTAATCACAACCCCACCGACCGCCAAAGATGGGGTTCTCGTTACCAGCTGACCAGCAAGCAATACATCTCAAAAATCTCATTGTACAGTTCATCTCCATGGGGCGCCTGGGTGGCGCAAATCAGTTAAGCTTCCGACTTCGGCTCAGGTCATGATGTCACGGTGTGTGGGTTCGAGCCCCACGTCGGGCTCTGTGCTGACAGCTCGGAGCCTGGAGCCTGCTTCGGATCCTGTGTCTCCCTCTCCCTCTGCCCCTCTCCCACTCATGCTCTGGCTCTCTCTGGCTCTCAAAAAATAAATAAATAAATGTTAACAAAAAATTATTCCAACTTCTAAATTTTTTTTAAAAAGTCCATCTCCTACAACCTCTTCCAATATTAATTGCCTTCAATTAGAACCCGAAGGTATGGATTTAAAAAAGCAAAAACAGAACTCAGAGGTTGGGATTTTTGTAACGGAGGAAAAAAATGAACTAGGCAGAGAGAGAAGTTGGATCATGATGCAGGGACCACAGCCAATGCTACAGGGAGCTCCGGGGCTCAGATGGCCTTGAGAGTTGTCCCAAATCAAGGAAGCTCCTCCCACCCACAGGAAGGTGCTGTTATTACCTCCTACTTATGCGCGAGCTCAGAATGACTTGTTCAAGATCGCAGATTAAATGGCTGCGTTGGGATGGCTACCCAGACCTCACTCACTTCAACAGCCCCTTCTGGATTGTTCTCTCCCATCTCCCAGCACCAGGCTTCTCTGTTGGATCTTCTGCATTTCACCAGTAGGAGAGAGAGAGAGAGCCACTGCATGAGAGGTTCTGCAGGCCAGGTCTGGGCGTGGAGTCATCGCCCCTTGATGTTCCATTAGCCCTTTAGCCAGAACTCTGCTGTGATGGCCCAGCGCCCCCTGGTTACACAGGAGACTGAGAAATGGAGTCTAGCCGTGTGCCAGCAGCAAAGGAGAAACCGTTTAGGACTGTTTCAGCCAAAGTAAGGAAGCTAGATTCCTGTTCTCAAAGTAGGGAGCAGTCAGGGCTAAGACCCTTCAGCAGGCAAGGCCTGTCTGTTTCACCAGTTTGCTGTGTGTTCTTGGGGTGTGAGTGGGAGAGTGCCCAGGGGAAGTCTAGGAGCTAAGAGGGAGGGTGGTGACGGGGAGGGAGTTGGCAGGTGTCTGGGAGTCCTGGTCCATCCAGCCCTGCCTGGGGCATCTAAGGAGCAGCAGTGCCTGGTACCCAGGTGCCCAGGTGTCCAGAAGGACCCAGAAGGCAGGGGCTCCTGCTGTCCCAGCAGAAGGGAGAAGTGAGTCCAGGGCATGGGACAGCATGATCCGCCTATACCTGGATGAGCCAGTGAGCCCTTAAACAGTCGAGGAAAGGAGAACACGCACTGGTATCAGCCCGCCTTGTTCCAGGCGGTTCCTGTGAGGGGCGTGAGGCTGGGCCTCACTCAGCTCAGCCCATGGCAGGCTGCATCCAGATGGGCGGCAGGGGTCAGGAGAGAAGCCAGCCCGTACTCCCTTGGTGGGAAGGCTCCTCCCCACCCTGGAGTGGGGTGAGGTACTAATCCTGTCCTCACCAGAGCTTCCAGGGCTCCAGGCTGCTTCCCGTCCCTCCTCCTGTGAAGAGATATGACCCAGTTTGTTAAAGGCTCTGAAAACTCCTGCAGACAAGATACTGGTTTCTCTTAGTTTAACCAGCATTTGCCAGCCAATCGCAAAATTGGAAAACACCTCTACGGTTCAAAGAAAAAGCCTAGGTAGGAGTCCAAGTGCCAACCCGAACACTTGGAAGCTTTGACCCGTGTGCCGATGGAGGTCTCTGGGAATTAGAGAGGAGATGGGAAACCGCCCGGCACGTGGGACTCCCTTATGAATTACATAGGGCGACGTGATGTCAGCCACTCAGCCAGTAGTTCAGAAAAATGTAACTCTTCTGCCCCCTCCCCAAGGCTCCACGTCCCCGGGGAGTGACTCACATCCACGTGATGTCATCAGAACTTTGCCAGCTTTGCCGTCCTGGGCCGGGAGTTCAGCTCACCCAGCGTCGCCAGCAGCGGGAAGGACCCTGCGCCCTCTCCTCTCTCATTATCGGGGAAGCCGGAGCATCGCAGGCACTTGGCTCCCAGCCCCCAGCCCTGTTAACCTGTTTCCATTTCTGGCCTCTCACCCACCCCAAGCTGCGTGGGCAGGAAGCTTGATTTCTGTGGTCTCTCCCGGCTCAGGGCCCTGATTATGGCAGCCGCTGAAGATGGCCTGCTGACAGTTTGATTACCGGCGACCTTCAGAGCCAGCTTGGTTGGAAATATGATTTATAATGAAATTACAGGGAATTCTATTGCAGGAAGCCAGGAGGGCCGCGGCAGCCACCTTCCAAGGCAGTCCCCACGCACCCCCGGCAGGGAAATGGGAACGCTGAGCGAACCAGAAGAGTCCAGACCACTTGGGATTAAATCCGAGCTCTGGCTCTTACTAGCTGTGTGATCTTGGGCAAGGGACCCAACACCTCTGGGCTCAGCTTTCCCATCTGTGAAAAGGGATAATAATCGTACCTACCTCAAAGGGTTGTGTGGAAATTAAGTGAAATAGTACCTACGAAATGCTTGCTTGGCACAGGGCCCAGCACGGAGCAAAGTGACCCTCACTCAATTAATAGGAGTCACTACCACTAGTAAGGGACGCAGAGACCAGGGGCAGTCCAGCTGCCCCAGTGCCAAAATTCCTTGGGGCTCAGCCTGCTCCCTCCTCGTCCTTCTATGGATCATTATTGAGGGGCCTCTGGGTGGTGGTGGAGGTGGGGAGGAGATTGGATATTCATCAAGCACAGAATCCATTCTGAGTGGCCAGCACCTAGCCATGTAGATGCTTTCAGGTATCACCCTTGTCCTGACCGAGGAGGACGGTAAGTCTTATCAACCCTGCAGTTAAGTCCAGCCATCTCTGGCGTAGGCCTTCCTCCCCCACCCCCGAGAAAGGAGTTCAAGCTTTCATCCGAGGCTAAAATGGAATACCCCTGGGCAGGCGCTGAATCAGGCAAGAGAGAGAGCGCCCCAACACCTGTCCTTGCCAGGGAAAAAGAGTCTTTTCGAAGAGAGGCGGGATCACCCTGAGAGCACCTGAGTGGATGGGTCCCGGTCAGAGGGATACTGGGAGCTCCCCAGCTGGGGATAGGCTGGGGTAGGGGAGGAGGCAGAGAGCACGGGTTCGGGGGGGGGGATGCCAGGGAGCTGCTGTTGGCACATCTTGTGGCAGTCGAGGTGTTGCCTGAAGCGGCCCAGACTGGATATTGGGAAGGCAGGGGGTGCCAAGCACACAGAGACGCACCCCCACACCAAACACACACACACACACACACACACACACACACGGGAGGTGCTGATTGGCCATGGACTTGCCCCCTTGCACCCCTCTTATCCAGAACCACTCTCTGCAACCTTGCCTCATTTTTCCCCCCTCCTAGGTCTTTTGAAGCCTAGATCTGGCTCAGAGCTAAAGGGCCCTAATCCCTTGAAAACACCCCAGGGAGCAAGCAGAATGGTGGCAGACTGAGCCCTGTGGACAGGGCGGCCAATACCGACATTCCCTCATCTGTCCCAGGCTGGGCTGTTGAGGAAACTGTCACACTCCCACTTGGCCCCATGCTCAAAGCGGCCCTGCCAAGGGAGGTCATGATCTCCAGATTGTAGCTAGGCTACGGATGCTCAGAAAGGGCAAGCGACTTGCTCGGGGCCGCCCAGCTCTGCTGACCCCTGTCTAGCGATCCTTCCATCCCTGCACCTTGCGCAGGCCTGAGGTGATGCCTCCAGCGGAGGAGAAATCAGGCCATGGGAGGAGACCAGGGATCATCACGTCCAGCCCCCAGTCTCCTGGCAGCCTTGCCTCTCACATTATTGGAAAGCTTCAAGAAGGCAGAGGAACCAGTAGAGATCCAGGATGAAGGTCGGCTCAGCCCTTCCCAGAAAGACCGGGATTCCCAAGCTCAGACGTTCTGAGCCTGCACGTCAGAGCTGGGCAGACTGAGTTCAGATCTCCTCTCTGCTCTTCCTTCAGTGTGACGTCACTTCCTTCCAAGCCTCAGTTTCCCCATCTGCAAAATGGGGCAATCTGTAAGATGGTTACCTAGAAAAGATAACCAAGGTTGGTGTGGAGATTAGCTGAGATGACGCTGGGTCATTTGCAGTTCAATAAATAATAGTTATTATTAAACATTAACAAAAGGGGCTTATCACATTCTGCCTACTCACAGTCTTTTCCCAAATCAAAAAAAAAAAAAAAATACAGCTTTCATGATCTGATGCGTTGATCTGTCCTCTTTAAATTTTGCGTGGAACCGCGTAGGGTACGTACCAAATAAAGTGATACGCACATCCACCATGAATGGCGATTTCCTCTTGAAAATACAATTTCTTGTTGGTGGGAATGCACACTGGTGCAGCCGCTCTGGAAAACAGTGTGGAGGTTCCTCAAAAAATTAAAAATAGGTCTACCCTATGACCCAGAAATAGCACTGCTAGGAATTTACCCAAGGGATACAGGAGGGCTGATGCAGAGGGGCAATTGTACCCCAATGTTTGTAGCAGCACTTTCGACAGTAGCCAAATTATGGAAAGAGCTTAAATGTCCATCAACTGATGAACGGATAAAGAAGTTGTGGTTTATATACACAATGGAATACTACTTGGCAATGAGAAAGAATGAAATCTGGCCTTTTGTAGCAACGTGGTTGGAATTGGAGAGTGTTATGCTAAGTGAAATAAGTCCTACAGAGAAAGACAGGTACCACATGTTTTCACTCTTATGTGGATCCTGAGAAACTTAACAGAAACTCATGGGGGAGGGGAAGGAAAAAAAAGTTAGAGAAGGAGGGAGGCAAACCATAAGAGACTCTTAAATACTGAGAACAAATTGAGGGTTAATGGGGGGTGGGGGAGAGGGGAAAGTGGGTGATGGGCACTGAGGAGGACACCTATTGGGATGAGCACTGGGTGTTGTATGGAAACCAATCTGACAATAAATTTCATATTAAAAAAAAAGAAAATACAATTTCTTGGAGCATCTGGGTGGCTCAGTGAGTTGAGCGTCCAGCTCTTGATTTCGCCTCACGACATCATGATTCCAGGGTCATGGGATCCAGCCCCACGTCGGGCTCTGAGCTGAGTGTGGAGCTTGCTTAAGATTCTCTGTCTCTCTGTCTCTGTCTCTGTCTCTCTCTCTCTCTCTCCCTCTTCCCCTCTCCCCCACTTGCTCTCTGTCTGAAATAACATTTTTAAAAATATTAAAAAAAAAAAAGAAAATACAATTTCTTTACTGTGAATTCAATAATGAAAGCCTGGCTTACCAGTCCTTTTGCTTCTCGGACTTGACCCTGTGCACCCAACAGCTGCCCAGCCTCCTCCCCAGCCCCCAAGCCCGCGGCAGCAGGCGACCTCCATTCTGGCCACACAATCCCTGCTTCCCAGAGGACAACACCCCTGACTCTCACCCTGGATTTTATGCTGAGCCCAACCTCATCTCATCAAGCCAAATTAGCAAAGCTCATTTTGAGCCCTCCTTTTGGGTGAGGCTATGATTTCTCTCTCCACTCCTTTGCTGCCAGCCCTCTGTCCCCACCAAAGAGAAGATGTCCCCACCGTAAAGAAGACGTTCTTCCTCCGGCCACCCACACTCCTGGTCTGTTTCCTTTGCTGGCTCCTCTTTGTTACCTGTCCATCCCCAGTAACTGAGGGTTCCCACTAAGGCCGACCCTCAGCCCTCCCCACACACTACCCTTTTGTACCTTCTAGCAAGTTCACCATCCCCCCCGGCTTGGAAAGCCGAGCAGAATCAAGAGAAACCTGCATCTAATAAAAATTTTTTTTGACATTTATTCATTTTTGAGAGTGAGAGAGACAGAGCATGAGCGGGGGAGGGGCAGAGAGAGAGAGGGAGACACAGAATCCGAAGCAGGCTCCAGGCTGCGAGTTGTCAGCACAGAGCCTGACTCGGGGCTTGAACTCACAAACTGTGAGTTCATGACCTGAGCTGAAGTCGGACGCTTAACTGACTGAGCCACCCAAGCGCCCCAAGAGGAACCTGCATTTTAAAGATAGGAGGAAATAAATAGCTCCAGTGAGTGGAAGTGACTTCACCAAAGGCACATAGCAATTTGCTGGCAAAACGGGTTGCCCAGCAATTTCACTCCTAGGTGTATCCCCAGAAGAACCAAACACAGGGACGGAAAGAGACCCTTTACGTGGATGTTCATAGCTGTGATATTCACAATAATCAAAAGGAAGAGGGTCTTTCAATGGGCGTCCATCACCCAATGGGTGGATATGCAAAGTGTGGGGCCGCCATACCGTGGAATGTTATTCAGCCATGAAAATGGAGTTCTGCCACACAGTACAACACGGATGACCCTTGAAAACGTAATGCTAAGTGACATAAGCCAGACACCCGGATCGCAAAAGGACAGATATTATGTGATTCCACTTATTTGAAATAGCTAACGTGGGCAGATCCACAGAGACAGAGAGTAGGATAGAAGTTACCAGGGGCTGAGGAGGAGAGAATAAGCAGTTGCTGCTTAATGGATACATCTGTCGGAGGTGATGAGAAAGTTCTGGAAAAGGAAGGTGGTGATGGTTGCACAATAATATGAATGTACGTAATGCCACTGAACTGTATACGTAAGAGTGCTTAAAATGCTGGGGTGCCTGGGGTGGCTCAGTCAGTTAGGCGTCCGACTTGGGTCATCATCTCCCGGTTCGTGAGTCTGAGCCCTGCATCGGGCTCTGCACTGACAGGGCGGAGCCTGCTTAGGATTCTCGCCGTCTCCCTCTCTCTCTGCCCCTCCCTCCCTCGCTCACTCTCTCTCCCAAAGACAAATACATAAACCTTAAAAAGAGAATGGTTAAAATGCTAAATTATATGTATATTTTACCATAATAAAAATAAATTTTTAACATCATTATAAGACCTGGATGCAATTACTGCTGTGCCATTAATTAGATCCCAGCTCACCTGCCTCCCTGTCTGAAGTGTGTAAGAACCGTCTTCACTCGCTACTGGTTCCCAAATCCTCATGGCCAGTCCTTAGCAGCTACACCTTTCTACCCACATCACGAACAACCCCAGCGATAAAGACCACTAATCGAGCTCCTCCCAGCCTCCACTCGAAGGGTATCGTGCTCAACCCCTCGCTTAACCTTGGAACACCCTTAGGGGCACCTGGGCGGCTCAGTCAGTCAAGCATCCAATTCTGCTCAGGTCACGGGCTTGTGGTTTGGGGGTTCAAGCCCTGCCTTGGGCTCTGCCCTGACAATGTAGAACCTGCTTGGGATTCTCTTTCTCTGCCCCTCTCCTGCTCACATTCCCGCCCCCCTCTCAAAAATAAATAAACTTAAAAAAAAAAAAAAGAACAAGATAAAACTTGGAACGCCCTCTGACTCAGCACCCTTCCTCGTGCCCCCATCTGCTCACTGGGTAGCCTGGTAGGCACGTGTCGCCTTTCTTTTAAATACCTGCCCTACTGGGCTCTTCCCCTTGTGGTTGCCACCCCCCACCCACCCACCCAGCTCACATCACTTCTGCTACAACCACCCAGTTTGCATCTACACCTGTCTGCTCCCTGCTCTGGGCACCCCGCTCAGACCAATCAGCAAATCTCGGAGCTGCACAGAATCTTTGCCTTCACCCTCCTGTGCCGCAGAAACGCTCTGTACACAATCTAACAAATGTAGGTGCAGTGTCTGCTTGGACACCTCCAGGAACGGGCAACTGAGGATTCCCCGTGGCCCGCAGAGAGAATGCAAGCTCCTTGGCATGGTATTTGGGGATCAGACCCCTGCCCACTCCTCCAGCAGCCTCCAGATAGTTTCCCCACACACCTTACATCCCAGCCATCCTGAATGACCTACAAGGCCCAGCACGGACCACACATTGAACCCTCCATACCTTTTCCTTGCCTGTTCTGCTAGGGATTGCCTTCTCTTGTGAGTCTGAGAATTTTCCCCCTTGTTCTTCAAGTCTCAATTATTTATGTCCTCTGTGAAACCTTCTGTAACACACACACCCCCCCCACACACAGCAGAATAAAGGGTCTGTCTCTCTCTCCCTTTTTGAATGTTTATTCATTTATTTTTGAGAGACAGAGAGGGAGGCACAGAATCTGAAGCAGGCTCCAGGCTCCGAGCCGTCAGCACAGAGCTTGATGTGGGGCTCAAATCCACAAACCATGGGATCATGACCTGAGCTGAAGTCGGCCATTTAACCGACTGAGCCACCCAGGTGTCCCAAAGGATCCTTCTTTGTGCCACTGGCTCTATAGCCCATTCATTCTCCAGCTCCCCACATTGTGGTCTTGGTGTCTAGGAACTCCCTGAAGACAGGTAACATGCCTCATTTCTACAATCCCGAAATGTAGCCGGGGCTGGCATTTAACAATTAGCTCATTTTTATTTAACAAGCAAGTATGGGCTATTGTTGATAGGTATACAGCAGGAACAAAAAAGATATAGCCCTGCCCTCATATAGCTTAACATCTAGCAAAAGGGACTGACCAACCAGCATAGAAATAGACACGTGTCAATGACAAATGTTGATAACTGCTAGGAAGATAGGAGTGCTATGAGAGAAACTAACTGGGGAGCCTACTTTGCACACGTGTTCGATGAATTAACAACTTAAGAATGAATCAATTAAATCACCCAGTCAGGGGTGCCTGGGTGGCTCAGTCGGTTGAGCGTCTGACTTCGATTTGAGTCATGCTGTCTTGCTGTTATGGTTCATGAGTTCGAGCCCCTATCCGGCTCATTGCTGTCAGCCCAGAGCCCTCTTGGGATCCTCTGTCCACACCTCTCTGCTCCTCCCCCACTCATGCTCCGTCTCTCGAAAATAAATAAAAAACATTAATAAAAAAAATTTGTAAATTAATTTTAAAAATTAATAAAAAATTAAATCACCCAGTCAAAGGATGGTAAAGATCTCTGCTCATATAAGAACCAGTTATAATGTAGTGGTTATGTATGGTTTTAATGGACTCGGGACCCAGGCTGCCTGGGTTCATATCCTCTGTGGGCTACACGCTAGCTCTGTGATCTTGGGCAAGTTACTTAACCTTTCTGTGCCTCACCTCACTGATAAAATGTGGGATAATGACAGTACCTCAGTTCACTGGTTATTAATCAGTTTGGTCTGCATAACAAACAATCTCAAAGTCTCAGCGGCTTACGTTTCCCTACGTTCTCTTTCTTTCCCACAAGCTTGCAGGTGAGCGCAGTTTCCGCTGGGCAGGTGAGCTGAGGTTCCGCTGAGGATCAGCCGTTGCTGGGTCCTGGCCACCAGATGGGTTCAGGTCAGTTCCAAGTGCTTCCTCAATCTCCATGGACCAGTGACTTCCCAGGTTCTGCCTCTCTCCAAGACAATCACAGGCGCATAGAAGGACAAGCCAACTCCACAAAGCTCAGGAAAGCCGCCATAAGAGTCCCAGAGCAAACACATCATTGGCCAAGGCGAGTCGCGTGACCAAGCCCAATGTCAGCAAGGAGGTGTGTTAGTCTACTCAGGCTGCCAGAACAGAAAACCATCCATCCGAGGGCTGAAACGACAGGAATTTATTCTCTCACAGTACCAGAGGCTGGCTGGAAGTCCCAGATCAAGGTATTAGCAGGGACGGTTTCTGGTTGGCTTGGAGACAGCCACCTTCTCACTATGTCCCCACGTGGCCTTTCCTCTGTGCACACGTGCCCCTGGTGTCTCTTCCTCATTTAACCTTAATTACTTCCTTTCGGTCCCTATCTCCCTTGGGGTTGGGGCTTCAACATACGGATTTGGTGGGGCAGGGGACACAATTCAGTCCACAACAGATGGGAAAATCAAGTCCCCTTACTCCAGCGGGTGCTTCTGCCAAGTCACCTGACAGAGGGCCTAAGAGCACAATTCTGTCGCAGGGAGGAGAAATGGCAGCCATAGCCCAATCTAGCGCAGGTGGTTAGAAGGGCTACACATACGCATTCGTGTGAAATGTTTAAGAGACTTTTGGCATTTAGTAAACTCTAAATAAGCTTGGCTGTTTGTTGCTGCGTGGTTCAGCTAAAATCCCTACCATGTGATGATTTCACCATTGCTTCTGATTGGCTTACAGATCGATGGTTGGTTTCACGGTGTAGACGTATGTCAACTTAGCAAAATGCGTCTCTCATACACGCGCCATTCCTTGTGTGTCAATTCTACCTCCATAAAACTGTTTTATAAATAGCCAGCTACCTACCCAGCTAGCTAGATAACTGGACAGATAGATGTATGCATTTATTAAAAATCAAGGCCCCTAAATGCAGCGTGGCATCCCGGATTCCACCCTGAGACAGAAAAAGGACTTGAGTAGAAAAACTGATGAAATCTAGGGGTGCCTGGGTGGCGCAGTTGGTTGAGCGTCCGACTTCAGCCAGGTCACGATCTCGCGGTCCGTGAGTTCAAGCCCCGCGTCGGGCTCTGGGCTGATGGCTCAGAGCCTGGAGCCTGTTTCCGATTCTGTCTCCCTCTCTCTGCCCCTCCCCCGTTCATGCTCTGTCTCTCTCTGTCCCAAAAATAAATAAAAAACGTTGAAAAAAAAATTTTAAAGAAATACTGATGAAATCTGAACGAAGTCTCAAGTTTAGTGAACAGATTGTACCAATGCTAATTTCTCAGTTTTGATAAATGTACTGTAATTATATAAGATGTTACTATTACAGGGAAGTGGGTGAAGGGCGTCCAGGAACTCCGTGTATCATCTTCGTAACTTTTCTGTAAATCTGAATTTTATCCCCCCCCCCCAACAAAACTTAAAAACACAACATCCACATGGCTCCCTGCTGCCTCCTGCAGGGATGAGGAATTTCTGGCACTGAAGTCTTGCCTCTATTTCTTCTGGTTTGCAGGCTAACTGCCAAGATCTGATCACAGATCCCCAGTAGTGAACACACAACAACGTTTGAGTGCAAATGAGAAGTTGAGCCGGAATGAAAAGGCCAAAGTCAGCCAAACACCCGCAGGTGGGAGGCCGCTTCCCTGCACCGGGCAAAGTACACTGTCCAGTAAGGCACCACCAGCTCCACGTGGCTGCTGAGCACTTGAAATGTGACTAGTCCAAACTGAGGGTAAAGACTTAGCGGGAAAATTAGAATGTAAAATACTTCGTTGGTCATTTTTCCTTTTTATTTTATTTTATTTTATTTTATTTTATTTTATTTTATTTTATTTTTAATATGAAATTTATTGTCACATTAGCTTCCATACAACACCCAGTGCTCATCCCAATAGGTGCCCTCCTCGATACCCATCACCCACCCACCTCTCCCTCCCACCCCCCATAAACCCTCAGTTTGTTCTCAGTTTTTAGGAGTCTCATGTTTTGGTTCCCTCGTTGGTCATTTTTCTATCCATCACACGTTGAAATCACGCTGGATGTACTGGATTAAAGAAAATATACTCAAATTGACTTCATATGTTTCTTTTTACATTTTTTAATGTGGCTACTAGAACATTTTACGTTGCCTGGGTGGCCTGAATTACATTGCCACTGGAAACCTCGGCTTCTAGAGGAAAGGAGATGTTGTCAGGGCCAGAGGGCGGTCCTGCCCCGAAGTCTGGAGAGCAGGGTGGGAGCCCAGCTTGGACCTGGAACGGAAGTTCAGGCAGCTGTACAGCCCATGTTTTTCAACCAGCCCCCAAGCTGTGATGTCAGAGGCCAGCAACCGTAACAGAAAAGCAGTGGGATTTACACAGACATGCAAATCTTACCTTTCTACCTGCAGGGCAGTTAGACTTTGTTTATGATGGCCAGGCTGCCTACGTTAGAAGGGGCAGCCAATCACAACTGCCTACTGAAAAGGCCAGTCTTGAGGCAGCCAACAGCACCCTGGCACGGAGGCTGCCCCAGTGGGGTCTCCCCACAGGAGGATAGGGCCCCACCTGGGTCCACCCAGGCTCAGCAGACCACCAGACACCAGGCACCAGGAGCTCGTTCCCTTCTTACCCTCAGTCTGATTAGCGACTACACCTGGGGGGACATGGCCATTAGACCTCAGGAGTCACCCCTGAAGCCCCGAGTTCACAGGGAAAGAGAAGGCTTCTCTTTCTCCAAGTGTTCACACGTAGAATCCCAGGGAAGGATTTTGATAGGCCAGCTTGAGTCATGTGTCCACTCCCGAGCCAATCACTGTGGCCATAGCCGGGTCACATGCTCATAGGATAATATGACTGGCAGCCCCTCCAGAAGCACATGGAGTGAGGGAGGAGTGGGGAGAGAGCAATTCTCCAAGAGGAGAGGGACATGGTTGGTAAAAGGGGAGAAGCAGGACAGAAAACAAAAATTGTAGACAGCCCCTCCACCCTTCAACCCTTACAACCTCAGCACCAGCCCGGGCTGCGTTTCCCCAAGTGTCAAGGCACACTGAGGATTAGCCCTTTGAGAGGTCATTATACCAAAGCCAGAAATGGCACCCGGGAGCCACATCCCCAGGGGGCGTTCTGGGAACCCCCCCCCTCCCACCTGCCTCATGTGGGTGAGAAGGAGGGAGACCTAAGTATCTGCTTTTCCCCATGACATAAGTTTCCCGAGCTCCACACTGGGCTCTAGACCAGACACTGGGAGCCCACAAGTGCAGAAGGCAGGTTCCCTGTTCTCCAGAACTCAGGATCTGCAGGAGTAGAGTGGGGGGTGGCAAAGGTGTCAGTGGAACCGGCATCAGTCTGGGGGTGGGGGCGGTCCTTGACCCCAGTCCTCCAAGCCTGCCCTACCCTCGGCACCACCTGACAAGAGAGGTGTGGCATATGCATCCGGTACCCAGTGCTGTGTCCCCAGAGCCCACCTCTAATATTAGCTGCAGCTTCAAAGGATGCATCCGTGACGACTCAGACACCTGGAGCTGCAGCCTCCTTCCTGGATACCCTGCAGGTGCAACACCTCCTTGGGCAGATGCCGCCCAGAGTCAGAGGACTTGACACTCTCAGGACAGCCCCCAGCCGATGGGGAAGGGAGCCAGGGGGTAAATGCTCAGACTCCCTGTCCCTCAGGCGGGCATGCTGGAAGGCATTCATTCGCCTGTCGCCCATGGCACCCTCAACATGGCACCCTTATACGGCTTGTCCGCCCTCCTTGTCATTCTGTCCTTGTCCCCTCATGCCTGCTTTCCAGTTAAACCACCTGCACTCAAGTCTTCATTTCAGGATCCGCTTTGGGGGCAGGCTGACCCCAACTAAGATATCCAGGCACTTGCTGGCACCGCAGGGATGCCGAGATGAAATCTTTGCTTTTGACACTAAGCATAATTCCCTACGGAAAGACTTCATGCCATGGGGCAGCCCCAGGCCACTTTGAGGGGATTCCAGGGAGAGGCCAGGGGATAGCCTTCAGGCCTCCTAGTCCTAAACCCCCACCCCAGGGTGATTACCCAGCCAACATACACCAGCCTGGCCCTTAGCACAGCCCTACTGAAGCCCCTGGGCGATGGTGGCAGCTTAGCTGCCAAAGCCAAACTCACCCAGAGAAAGTAATTTCCCTTTCTCGACTAATTGCTTTCCGAAGCCTCACCCATCCCTCCCTCTGCTCCTCCTCCTCCTCTTCTCCTTTCTCCACCTCCCAAGGACAAGAACACAGAGATACGGGCCCCCTGGGCCCGGCTTGTCTTCCTCAAAATGAGTTTCTGAAATGTAATCCCGGAGGTGACAGGTAGACTGCAGCCGGCACAGCCCCCAAGGGAGGGATGGCTCTGTGCTGGCACCGGGGACCTTGGCACTCGGGCCTGGCGGGAGAGGGCTCTCCGGCTGGACATGAGCCCTCGCCCACACCCTTCACTCACCTGTTCCTTCACCCCTCGCCTCATTCATTTCTTCACTCAGTGGTCCTTCCTTCCCTCCTTCCACCGCTCGGTCACTGGGGCAGAGATGTCTGCATGGCCCATCAAAACCCCACCTTCTGCACATCGCCCAGACCCTTTATGTGTGACTTGTGACTTGTTCTGGCCGAAAGGTTGAAAGTGAAAGTAACATGAGTCCCTTCGAGGCTGAGACATCTCGGAGCCCGTGTGCAAACGTTGCTTCTCTCTACTGCTGCTGTGGCAACCGTGGGGACCTCGTTTCCAGATATCGCAACCCCAAGATGATAGAGCCTCCATCAGCCTGAATCCTGAGCGAGTCCTGGACCCTGCATGCTGGGCAGAGCATCTCCTATCCTCTGCCTACCACACTGGAAGTGGGAAACAAACCTTTGTTGTGTCAAGCCTATGGTTTGGTGATTGATTTGTTATGCAGCATAACCTGAACTTCCCTGACTAATACAGTTATTTCCTTACTCCCTTATTTGCTTATTCTCTTGCTCTTCTCCCTCTCCTCTCTTCCCTCCCCCAGTACACGCCAGAGTGTGAAAGCCCAGGCTCCTCCCCCTAGATGTGCCAGGTGGCCATGTTGGGCTGACTGGTGGGAGTAGTTTCTGGAATACCTACAAGATAGACAGAGACCGAGGGCAGAGGCTGGGCATGCACACATATGCAGACAGACAGGGTAGCCTCCCTGTGACTTGATGAAGTTATTAAAAGAACCTGTCACTGATCCACTAGTTGACCCCACGTAACAATTTCTGAGGATATGGTTGATGGCCAAGGAGAAAAAAAAATCGGACTGACATTGTGTGGGAGTGGAGGAGGGTGCTATAGAGTGTCCACTTTGAAGAGCCTCAGAAGTCACCAGAAGTCCCACCACCGTCTCACAGATGAGCAAACTTTGGCTCAGAGAGGTCCAAGGACTTACCCAAGCTCTCATGGTTAAGATATGGGTTAGGGCCCATGATTATTCCCCCAGGGTCCAGAAAACATTTTCCAGAATTATGAATGCCAGAGGCGCACTTTCTGGAAACCCTACTAGAGCATCATATTTAGAGAAAAGTCATCCATGTGCAGAGCCTTACAAATCATTTTAATAAAAGTAGAAGAAATAGAAGACCCAGACCTGCTCAACCAGCCAGCTGAGGAGAACTCAGGATAAATGCCCCCCAAATAAGGGGGAGATAAAAATATCCATGTTTCATCATACGAGTGTGAAGGGTCCAATCTAACACACCTTAAGAAGTAGGTGCTTTGTGGCGGTGTTTCTTTTCCTTTCGTCTTCCTGAACTTGTCCCTTTTTTGTTGAAGCCCAAGGAAGTTGCCCTCACCCCTTCCATGCTGCACAGGGCTCAGGGCTCTCCCAATCCGCCACCAATCGCCTCCCTGCTCCACTTCTGCGTGCTCTCAGGAGATTCCATGATACACCCAGGAGTGGCAGCTGAAGAAACCATGTGCCATGGACCTCACCTCTGACTGAAACACCCCCCTCCATCACCCCATCCTTTTTGCTAAGCTGGCTCCTGCTCAAGCTTCAATACCGCGCTGAGGAGACACCTCCTCCAGGAAGCCTTCCCTGCCCTCCCCAACCCTCAAGGCTGGCCCTCCACAATGCTAGACGCTCCTTAACAATGTTCCAGCACCTCATGCCTGACACCTCACTTCAGGCCTTGCTGTGTTTTGTGTGCCTGCTTGTGAGTCTTCCTACGGCTGGGAGTGAGTTTCTTGATGGTGAGCAGGGACTGGGTTTCGCTCATTTCTGTGATTAGCCCAGGGCTTGGCCCTTTGGAGGAGCTTTAATAGATATTTGTCGAAAGCATCCACATATGCACGGGAGCATGAATATATGAAGAAATGGTAGATGGAAAAAAATGTGTCCCTGATGGTGAAATTCCGGGCGCCGGGATCTAAGTTGGGGGTGGGTTGGTGTGCTCATGTGTACTGTGGCGGTGACAATGGTGAAGGTGGTGGTGGCGGTGGTGGTGCTGGGGGCCGGTGTCGTTCAGTCCCTTCAACCACACCACACAGGTGCGACCCTCCAGCTCTGCATTTTCCATCTTCGCAGCAATCCTGGGGTTCCATCCTATCTCCAAAGCGCACGCCAGACCCTGTGTTCCGGTTTGGGGTTCATAAAGCCCGGTCCCTGCACTTGGAGGTAATTGAACTTGCTCATGGCAATGGAACAAAGCATTCAAGACACAGCAGAAGCCAGGACATAATGTAGGAGGTGGAGGTAAGAGGACAGTCTTTGGGGGTTCCCTGCCCCCCTCATTAGCAGGCATCTGGGGCTTGCAGCATGCCTACGGCTGCCATGAGGCCACACTGCACTGTAGAAGTTGCCTCCGGAATTGATGAGTCTCTTTCCTTATCCAAGGAGCTTCAGGAACAGGCGGAGTCGGAAGGCCGGGGAGGTGAGGTAGGCTTGGCCACATACTTCCAGAAGAGAAGGTTTCCCAGCTCAGAAGAGCCTCCCATCCCTCCCTGTTTGAGGTCAGCTCTCCATCCCCTGGCCCCTCTGTGAGCAGAACTGGCTGTCCCCGCCTCAGGCCCACCCCCATCCCTGGCCACAACCTCTGTTCAAACCTCAGTCACAGTCCATGCATATTTGATTATGTGTCTACGTGTCTGTCACTCCCACTAGCTCGCCAAGCCCCTTGTTGCAAGCACTATTCCTTAATCACTTGTCACCAGGTGTTTGGTGATCAAAGTTTGATGAATGAATAGATGGATGGATGGATGGATGGATGGATAGACGGGATGAGAGTTGCCCAAGAGACTCATTATAACAGCTACCATTTATGACCCCTTACTGTGTGCAAAGTGCATGCTAAGTCCGTTAGACATGCATTTTTGTCATTTAATTCTTACAATGCCCTTATGAGTTAAATAATAAGCCCATTTATGATAAGAGGACAAGAAGACTGAGGTTGAGGCTGTGTGCTCAATGTCACACAGGTGGAAAACATCAAGGCAGAAATTCAAAGCTAAGCAGAGTGGGTGATTCTGGAATCCCTACTCTGAACCACTGTGGGTCACAGCCTCCTTGTGGATATAGTGCCTTTTCCCTGAGCTTTGCTTTATTCATCCATGAAATGGGAATGATAGCACCTGCTTTGCAGGTTGCACATATAAGGGTCCAGCTGGGGCCATTGTGGCTTCCAGGTTTCCAGGGAGTGTGTCTTTCTGGGTTCTCTAGCTTATGCCCATGGGCTACCTCTCCACCTCCCTGAAAGGAAGCTTCCCTGCATTGGCAGAAACCAGTCAAACTGCAATGTTGGGTCCTGCTCCCTGGTCTCCGAGCTTGCCGGGGACAGTTGGGTGTCCCTTTTAGCAATGCCTCTCCAACTCTCTTTTCTCTCCTCTGCACTTGCCTCCCTTTAATTCAGGAGGTCATAGATATGGGATGTACACATCTCATTTTTCCACACGCAGCCACAGATCTCCAGCCATGGGAAAGGTGCGGTTGCTCCCGGCATCCACTTGAGCTCTCTCAATGTCAATGGCCTAGGTGCTGCCGGGATCTCCAAGAGATCCAGGCTCAAGGCAGACCCCAAAGCCACTGGCACTGGAGCTCAAATTCCGTATTTCTGACTGTTTTGGGGGACTAGGTGGGTTCTTCCAATTTGTCCAGACAAGAAGCTGGCCTAACCCATTTCTATCAGTGTGGGCTTCCTGGAAGAGGAAGGATTTAGATTGATGTTGAAATGAGGTGGGGGGGGGCAGGCCATGAAGAAGTCTGGTTAGGGGAGTGAAAATGAGGTATTCTGTTGGAAGAGAGAGAAGAAAGAGGTAAAGAAAGGAGGAGACAGATGAGTTATGTCTGGTTGGCTATGGAAAAGGGGAGGGGTCAACAGGGGCCACCGGGATACTGATGAGAAGCAGCAAGAATCAAAGCAAGGATGGTCAGGGGCACCAGAGCAGGGGTGGGGACCAGGGACCTCAGCGGTCAGCAGGCAGGTGATGGTGGAGCCAGCTGTGGGCCCAGAGAATGGCGCTTTCCAGAATGAAACAGCCAAGACCTGGGGAATAAACGGCCTTGCTAATTGGCCATTTTGTTTTTTATGTATTTTTATTAGCAAGATAAAATAACAACTAATCATATAACTGTCCTCTGTCTGGAAAATACATGCTCGTTAACCACTTGAGTGTTCTTGGCTGCTGAATGAGCCACAGCCCTGGACCAGGGCTCAGCAGATGACAGGACTGCAGGAGGCAGGAAAGTCACCCAGCCGGTCTCCTGACCTCATACTCCAGGCAAACGCCACTCCACCAAGGGAGCCCAGGACTTCTGGGGAGGAGGGGCAGCGGTGGCCACAGGGCATGTTCATTTAGCACCCACCTGGGTGGGGTAGAAGAGGGCTGGGCGGGGCTGAAACCAGCCCCTCCCTTGGACCTCGCACAGCCCTGAGTGACACTTCTTGAAGAACCAAGATGTGGACAGCCACCATAGGTCCACCTCCCTCCTCCGCCATTTCCTTCCCTCCAGACATTTCTCTCCTCACCCACGTTAAAATCAAAACCAGAGACCAGCCTCTGGGCACCTGAGTGGCTCAGTCGGTTAAGCGTCCGACTTCAGCTCAGGTCATGATCTCACAGTTCGTGGGTTCAAGCCCCGCGTCGGGCTCTGTGCTGACTGCTCAGAGCCTGGGGTCTACTTCAGATAGTATGTCTCCCTCTCTCTCTGCCCCTCCCCTGCTCGCACTCTCTCTCTCTCTCTCTGTCTCAAAACTAAACATTACAAAATTACCACTAATTTAAATTTATAATCAGTACATAAGAATAAAACTACCAGAAACAATAAGGGTGAAAGACAATGACTGCATATGAAAAGTAGGCAAGAAATATAGAATGTATTTTTTGGATAAGGAAAAGCATGAAGGACATAGGGTTTTGGGCTGCTTTCTGCTTGTTTGTTTGTTTTGGTAAGTGAAAAAAGAAGGTAATTTTGTTCTACGGTACAATAACACTCCAGAATAAGAAAAGAAAAAGACAGGACAAAATCTTGCAGAAAGTTTGTGGAAAAGGAATCTTGAGAAAGGCATTTAACATGTGATCAAGCTGACTTAGATTGGAATGGACTTATTTAAATTTTAAAAAAGATAATTTTAAGATCAGAAGTATATTGGTATAAAATTAGGATTTGGTTTTCTCTTTATTAAAATCACAAATTTTTAATCTTCATCTTTACATTTTTAAGTAATCTCTACAACCAACGTTTTTCAAGTCATCTCTACAACCAACAGGTAATCTCTACAACCACAATCTTGAACTCACAATGCCAAGATCAAGAGTTGAACACTCCACCAACAGAGCCAGTCAGGCATCCCGAGTTCACAAAATTTTTAGGTTATTGGTCTGCTCTTAATAAAAAATTGTGAATAAAGTTTTTTACTGTACCTGTAATGTAATCTTCCTAGAAAACAAAGGTTCTGTATCTTAGGCATATAATTTCCCATTCTCCACCTCATTCTTGAGAGGTCTTTGATGACTTACGGAAAAAAAACAAAACCAAACAAAACCTGAGTCTTCTCTATTAAAGAGCCAAGGTTTGTTACAACTATATAACTTTCTGTATTTGCTTTGGAAATCTTGTCACTTTAGTTCTTTAATTGAATGAGTAACTAAGTATTGTTCCGTGGTGACCTGTGACCCCATTTGACCATGTTTTAAATCTTTTGACATTTTTGGGGCACCTGGGTGGCTCAGTCGGTTGAGCATCCAACTTTAGCTCAGGTCATGATATCGCGGTTCGCAGGTTGGAGCCCCATGTTGGGCTCTGTGCTGACGGCTCGGAGCCTGGAGCCTGCTTCGGATTCTGTGTCTCCCTCTCTCTCTCTCTCTCTCCTACCCTGCTCACACTCTGTCTCTCTCTCTCTCTCAAAAATAAATAAAGATAAAAAAATTTAAAAAATAAGTAAATCTTTTGACATTTTTAACAAACTTCCCCAAATCAAATTCTGAATGAAATAAAAGGAGATATGTTCACTTACTCAGACTTATTTGGTACGTTAAGTTGCACGGACACATTGTCAAATAAAAAGTAATGTTTAACCTTCTTAGATCATATTTATATGTGATATGTATCATTAAAATAAGTGATTCAGAAATTATATGAAATTCCTAAATATTTCATATGTCCTGGTATGACGTTATCAGTCAAAATTCTAGTTATGATCATAAAGTATTGCATATCACAAAAACAACCAAATGTATTTGCATCATGGTGTGTGTGAGAGAGAGAACCGTTATCAGACCTTTAGCCATGGCCATTTTTGAACCTTCTCATTCAGTCAGTTACTGTTTTACTCTTGATTCTTCTCTGAAAATATTCACAATCCACCACAAACAAAAGTGTTCATCTTCAAAGAGATTCATGGAAAAGACCCTGACAATTTCTCTAAAAGGCAGATACTCTGTAACTTCAAGAGCAAAACACTAAACTGGGAGTAAGAATTTCTAAAACTCTAACGGAAAACTAGTTGATTCATAAAGCTGCTAACCCAAGATTCAGCAAAGCAAGAATTAATTGATGATTATGATTTTTAGATTTCATTTATTTTTATTTTAAGTTTTTTTTTAACATGTATTTATTTTTGAGACAGAGAGAGACAGAGCATGAATGGGGGAGGGTCAGAGAGAGAGGGAGACACAGAATCTGAAACACGCTCCAGGCTCTGAGCTGACAGCACAAAGCCCGACGCGGGGCTCTAACTCACGGACTGTGAGATCATGACCTGAGCCAAAGTCAGACACCTAACCAACTGAGCCACCCAGGCACCCCTTTTAGATTTCATTTAAAACATTGCTGGTTCAACATTTTGTTTTCCAGATTTAAAGAACGCTTTTTCCTTCTCTCTCTTTTTTGAGAGAGAGAGAGAGAGAGAATGTGTGTGTGTGTGTGTGTGTGTGTGTGTGTGTGTGCTTGCACATGGGGGAGAGGCAGAGGAGAGGGAGAGAATCTTAAGCAGGCTCAGAGCCCACAACCCAGCTTGGAGCCCAACTCGGGGCCTGATCTCACAACCTTGAGATCATGACCCGGGGCCGAAATCAAGAGTCGGATGCTCAACTGAATGAGCACCCAGGTGTCCTCCTCCACTCTTTCAAGCTACCTATAACTTACAGCAATTTGGTAAAGTGTATCTTTGCAACGAAGGTTGAAACATTATCTTTTGCTCCTTACCTGATCCCTCCAGATTTTGGAAACTCTTGTTAAATATTCTTATTTTTCATGACAACGAATGTATTTGCATAAGTCCTTTAAGAATCTGTACTTGTAACGGGACACAATTAGACAAGACTCTGGCTTGGCTTCCCAGCCTCGAGAGGCTTTGCAAAGCCCATTCTGGGATTTCTTATGAAACATTCCAGGAAAGCAGAATTAAAAGAGCCTAGATAGTTGGTCACTATTCTTGCTGCACTTATGTAAAAAATCAGACCAAGTTTATTGAAACTAGACTTAATTTGCAAACAAAGGAGTCTTACTGTGGTTGTCTTTGATAGAAATGGAGATGATGATAGAGAGAAAAAATATGTTTTGGTAACATTCCTCCGTGGATATCAGATTCTAGTGCTGTTCATTGTCTTTGAGGTTTTGCTTTCTACCTGCAAATTGGACTGGCTCCTGAATTCTGCCAGTTTCCTCCAATATTTGGTTAGAACTTTCCAAACGAACATTTCCAATTTTCTCCCACTCTTTTGACTCAGAATCACTATGAAACTAAAAAGTACCCCCTTCCCAAAGCCATGGAAGTTGAACCTGGGCAACTTGATATGAACTTTAGAGAAATCACCACAGCATCTTGTGTGTGGACAATCTTTGTGCCTATTGCTACGTGGTTGCTCAGAAAGATCACCTGAGACGTTCAAACTGCACACCAAAAAAATGTATCGGATTGCCACCACTGCCTTCATTCAGTCTGAAGATGCTCCGAACCCAACATCCAGAAATCTCAGTTGGCTCTTCTCCAAACTCAGAAACTGAATTTCTAATTCACTTGAACTATTAACCTTTGTTTCTCTTTTGTTTCCATAGAAATGCCTCTGATTAAGTAACCTGATTGCTCACATCACACAGAGACCTAATTTAGGTGAGAACTCATCAGCAACACCACCTCCTGAAATACAACATCCTCAAGATCATGCTGTCCTACGTGGCCACAAGGATATGTATTTTCCAACACATCGTGTCATCCCTATGGCCCGTTTGAGTTACTTCATTGGTTAAATCTTGCCTCCTGGGAATTTCTGTTCTGCAGAATTTTTCAACCCTGGGCTACCATTCTCCTTAAACTCATCGTATTAACCTCTCCAGGGCATCGTGTACTCTTGAGGGTTTTAAATGCCTGCCAGCAGCCCCTCACGTGCAGATGGCATCCATCAGGATCGGGGGACTGGATGAAATCAACAATAACCACATGACTGATGAAGACGGTGACTCCCTCGCCCTCCAGCCTGGTGACTCAAATGGATGAAACCACAGAATGTGTGATTCTTCAGCCTGGCTCCATCAGTGATGGTAACCCAGAATGATGTTATATGGTTGGTCAACCTCTAAGCATCCTGAGAAAATGATCAAAAGGCTGGGGGGGGGGGAGGGAGGCGAAATTGTTAAAATAAGAAACCAATGGAGACTGCCCTTGGAAATTCTCTGAGCAGATGAAGCCAGTTTAGTCATGCAAATGAAGCTTGACTTAGCTTACTTATAAGGCTAACTTGACCTGGGTCATTTCTTGTGTATGCCTCTGAAAATCATAAGCAAAACTGTTTCCCAAGGCTGATATGAGGCAACCGCCGACCAACTCCTATCATTTAGGAAAATCCTAAACATTAGAACCAGTCTCTGTGAAGAATAAACAGTCCCTGCCTGCACACGATACGCGCGGCTTTATAGTCATGTACCCCTGAGCCTCTAGCCATGTTCTGTTTTGAGAGCTCCTGGTTTGCAAACTTTTTGGTGTGTGCACGAAAAACTTTTACCAATTGCTCCTTTGCGATTAATTGGCTTTATTTGTGTGATTTCTGAACTTTTGACACCTAGCATACCCCTTGTCTTTAGCCAGACAAGGATCTCACCCAGAGATCCTCTCTCAGTGGCTCTCTTAAGACAGGTACTCTGGAAAGGGGGCTGTAGCAGGAAAGCTGGATCTCCATGGTGACCCTGTCCACTCACCCTCCCATCACTAACTTGGGGGGGAAGGGCTGAGGAGGTTTGGTTGGTGGGGAAGTGGGGCAAGGGAGCCTGGTTACCCAGGCAACTCCCCGAAGGTCCCAGCCGAGGGCTCTGCTCCCACAGGTGGGGGCTGGTGTTGTCATGGAGACTCCCTGGCAGCACAGCCAAGGCTGGAGGCCTGGTCCCCCTCCCAGCCCGGTGGGCACGGGGCACAGGAGGAGAAGGGATCAGGAGCCTCTTGGGATAATGTGGATATCAGAGTGGCAGCTTGCCAGGAAAGAAAGTTCCAGAAGACAGTGTGCTCTCCCCTTTGCTTCTCCTTACCTGCCCACCAACACACACACACACACACACACACACTGACAGCCCCTGTTCTTGACCTGTCTCTAGAAATCTGCTGGTGCCCAGCTCTCACCCTGTGGCATATGGTCCTGTCTTCTCCATCACTTCGCCCTTCTCTCTCAGCGATGCTGATCATTTCAGGCACAGTGGCTACCCAAGGGTCGCCATGACAACTAACCAAGCCTTTTGGTCTCCATGGTGACAAGCCCTCAAAGTTATTTTTATTTATTTATTGGGAATTTCAAAGGATTTTTTCACTCGTTTGCCCAGCCTGGTATTTGGGACACTGGGATGGAACCATCATTCTTCTCTGGGCCCTAGGAAAGGAGAATAAGGTCAAGGAATGTCAGAATTGACAGATGAAATATGGCTAAAAGGTGGCCTTGAATACTCCCTTGAAGCAGAGGAAGAGGCCTTTCTGGGTTCTTCTTCAGTCTGCCAGATGCCTGAGGAGGCTCTCAAGGGCCACTTTGCAGCCACCATCCCAAGGGGGCTTCTAAGTGCAGCGTCAGTGGATGGAAGGGTTGACTGGGGCATTCCCTGCCTCACTAAAGAAGAACAGATATAAATTACAGAAACATACAGAGGGACAACGGAATAAAACCAATGACTGAGGAGCATGGAGCAAAGGGGAAAGAAGAGAATGCCAGGCTGGGGAAGAACACAAACATGCAGGCTATTAGGTCCTAACGATATGTGAGAGGTGCCACAAATTTCGCTCTGGGCTGCCTGGCGGCCATAGCAAAGAAGGAAACAAGATTTACACACACACACAGAGAGAGAGAGAGAGAGAGAGAGAGAGAGAGAGAGAGAGTGTGTTTGGGAGAAGTATTGCATATAGACAGAATGATATGATGCTACTTTCCCAGCCGACCTGCTGTCCTCCCTGCTGGCATCTGACCCCATGCCTTCACTTCTTTTTGCCTGTTGGCCCTGACTTGTTAGTTTGCTCTTTTTCCAATAAGCCTATTCCTTAACCCGTGCCCTGTGATGTTGTGTAATTTATCCCAAACCTGGGATACGTGATGGAAACCGTCTGACAGAAAAAATACAGACCTGGAGAGGATCCACTTTGCACAGCAACTTAATACCATCTAAAATGGTACCCACTGGGATGTTGTCACTTGCAAATAAGAGCAGACCCCACTTGAAGTGGCTTCACCAAATAGGGGGTTTTTCATTTCACAGAACAAGACATTCTGAATGAAGTAGGATGAATTCTGAGTTTTGCTGGTGCCCTCCAGACACCAGTGCCTTTCACCTTAGAGCTGGGCCAATGCCAGTGTGTCTGTCTAGCTTCCTCAGTGTGGCCACCAGGGTTCCAGCCATCACATGCAGTGTATCCAGTAGGGAAAGTGGATTCATCTTCTGTTTCTCATTTTGAGAACACCATTCCATGGGGTGCCCAAGGGGCTCAGCCAGTTAAGCGTTCGACTCCTGACTTCACCTCGAGTCATGATCTCACTGAAGTCATGAGATAGAGCCTTACTTCAGGCTCTGTGCCAGGCATGGAGCTTGCTTGATATTCTCTCTCTCCCTCTCCCTCTGCCCCTTCCCTATTCCTGCAACCGTGTGTGCTCACTCTCTCTCTCTCAAAAAAGAAAGAAATAAGGAAAGAAAGAAAGAGAGAAAGAAAAAGAAAGAGAAAGGAAGGAAGAGGAAGAAAGAATGAAAGAAAGAAAGAAAGAAAGAAAGAAAGAAAGAAAGAAAGAAAGAAAGAAAGAAAGAAAAAGAGAAAGGAAGGAAAAGGAAGGAAGAAAAGAAGGAAGGAAGGAAGGAAGGAAGGAAGGAAGGAAGGAAGGAAGGAAGGAAAAGAGAAAGAAAGAGAAAGGAAGGAAAAAGAAGGAAGGAAGGAAGGAAGGAAGGAAGGAAGGAAGGAAGGAAGGAAGGAAGCCATTCCAGGAAGCCCCCAGTGGATACCCCATCATGTGTCCTGGGCCACATCTAGGTCACCTGCTTCCTGTTAACCCAACCCAGGGCAAGGGAGAAGGAGGTGAGTTTGGTCAGACTAACTGGTATTTATGCTGACTGACATGGGGATGTGGAAGAAAGGACCCCAGAACAAAACTGGTGATCAGTCCACTGAGGAAGGAAGGGTTTCGGGTAGGTGTCTTAAGTGAGGCTCCCCCAGAAACAAGCCTTGAGATGGAGGTTTGTGTGCTAGTGATTTAAGGAAACGTCCTTAAAGGGACTGATAAGGGAACAGGAAAGCCGGACAGAGAAGCTATACGGGAGAGGTCCGGAACGGAAATCACGTCTCAGGGGTTGTCCCAGCTCAAGGCAAGGGAGCAGGACTTTGATTCTCTAACACTCACTGATCATTGGCTGAAGGCTACCTCTGGGGAAACGTGAACTCCAGACGCTTCCAGGTCCCTGCCCACGTGGGCACACCAGCTCAGATAGCCCAGGGGCAGACCTCTGAAGAGAGTCGCAGGGGCAAGCTGGCCTTAGAAGCAATGTGTGCAGAGAGTGAGGGAATCACACGCAGAAATGGCAACAGGGGTGCCAGGGGCATCTGGTCAACCAACCGTGTCCACCACGAAAATGATCTGTTCCCTCTCTGGAATGTAAGCACCAGGAGAACAGAGAGCTGGTCTGTCTCATCACTTGCTGCTTTTTTCAGCTCCAGCACAATGCTTGCACACGCCAGCACTCGATAAATATGTGTGACATAGATGGGAAAAAAATGTCCCTGAGTCCGGGGCTCAGGGGCAGCCGCAGCTGGGCCTTGGGAACTTACTAGCAGTGGAGCCCACGAGGTGACCTCCAGGCTCACCATCCTCGAGTTGCTTTTCAGCCTAAAGCCTCTCCTGCCGGGAGGCAGCCCCCACGAGAGCTTTCTGGGGTAATCGCTCAGTCTTCATAGGGCTGGGGCAGCCCCTTGGAGAGCTCCCAGCGAGCCAGACCCACCACCGTTACACCCGGATTCAGAGGCACAGAGTGTGGGGGCCGTGCTCAGGAACGGAATGTCCCCACGGGAAACAACACAGTGTTGTTATTCTAAAACAGTGTCAATGAATTCATAGCAAACAATGCAGGTACCTCACCTTCCAAAGGTTTTTACAGACATTACCTCATGCATTTCCCACAACCGCCCCTCGTAGAGAGTGTGACTGTAGCACCATCGTCATCCCCAAAGGAAGGAGGAAGAAAGTGAGGCTCAGGAAAATGAACCCCCTCGTCCGTAAGCAAAGAGCCCCAGGGGGTCAGACCACCTGATGCCAGATCCTGTATCACTCTGCTCCTGTGAATTCCCCGAAGACCTCTTTCCTGGCACTGAGCCCCCTGGAGGACCAGTGACTGGGCATCTGCCTCTTCCATCTGCCTCCTGCACTAGACCATGAGCTCATCGAGAAGAAAGACTATGTCCCTTTGATTGTTGTCTTCCGGGCCGATGCAGTGCCTGTGAGATCGTCATCAGGGGCTTTCACAAATATTCCTTTTCTGTCCCCGTCAGGGCACACGGTAAAGTGACACTTTCCTAACCCCCTTGAGGTTAGGTGTGGCCATGTGACTTGTTTTGGCCCATGAGACGGGGGTGGACATGATATGTGTCATTTCTGAGCGGATGCTTTAAGAGACGGTACGTGTGACGGTGACGTTCAAGATAGTGGCTGCTCCACCGGCCTGTTTCCCAAAAGGAGGATGACACCGAGAAGAACCCCAGATGGTCTGTGGTGACAAGTAACTTAAGCGAAAAATATGCCTGTGATCTTACGCCACTGAAATCAGGAGGATGTTTGTTATAGCACCATATGCTACCATATCCTGACTGATGTGACACATATCGGTAACGACTTAACAGATCTCTATAGACGGAAACAAAGAAGGAAGAAAGAAGAGGGAGGGAGGAAAGGGAGAGGGGAGGGTGGGAGGGATGTAAACAAGGACCCATGGTCCCCTGTGAGCAGCAAGAGAGAAAGACATTTCTGGACCCCCAGAGGAATCGTCCAGAAATAGATTAGGTAAGAGGGTTCCTGCAGCTTAGACGCCCTCCCCTGCCTTTCCCCCAGCCCCACACTCCAGAATTCTGAGGGCCAGAGGATACCAAGGGGAACTTGGGTCCTCCAGGCCCAGGACTCCCTCCCTAGCGACGGAGAGGGCAGCTGAAGCCAGAGTAGACAGACTATTTCCCCCTCCAATTGAAGACGTCTTCGGCCAAATGAATAATTCATTGTAAATGACTTTGAGATGAGTCGAGTCTCCATGTTGCCACCCGATTATATGTACCATAAAAAGCAATGACAGTAATTTATCTCCTTTCTCTTGAGGGGTGGGCCGTGGGGATGGGGCGGAAATACTCGGTGCGTGGCACGGGGTGATGAATCATTCCTCTCAGCGGTTAAGCTGCAAGCTGCTGACACTTTTACTGATTTGGCATTAAATAATTCCAGCCTTGGTCTGGAAGCAGAGAGAGGGGCCGACTTCCCTTCCCAAGGAGGGGCCAAGGGGAGTGACAGAAGGGGGCCACGGGGCCGTCATGCAGAATAGGGAGGCTGGGAGGGGTGGAGGGAGGAAGGGGTGTGAAAATTTGGCCTCATTAGTTCACCCCGAAGTTGTCTTTTCTCTAGGCTATAGGGACACAGGCAGCAGGGACCTGCTGCTCCCCGGAAGCTCCCAGGCCTTCTAACCCCCAGGCAGCTAAGAGATGAAAGCTCACAATCCCCCGGTTCTTTCTGTGGAGGGGACCCCAAGAATTTCATAGCAACAGCTGCTTTCTTCCACTGTAGATAGCCATGGGAGCGAAATACGGTGCCCAGTTAGCAGGAGAAACTGAGGCCCATAGGGAGTCAGCAGTGAGATAAAAGGCACACTATGGAGAGCAGTGAGATGCCACATCCTCCGAAATCCCGACCAGAACTTTCTCCCCAAACCCAAGCTGTCTCTTCGACTCACACACAAAGAAGACAGACGTCATCCCAGAGAAATCTGGAGCCGCTCATACAGGGTATATATTTTTATTTCGACAAAAATATTTTTGTTTTGCGCTTTAGAGGCAGGCCGAGGACGCTACGGAAACCAAACTCTGTTCCCATAACAATACATTCACGCCCCACCCTCATCAGTGGCTGACTGCACATTTTCACACAATCCCAGGTCCTACCCTAGACCCACCCTCATTTGAGTCAGAGCCTTCAAGGGAGGTGTCTGTTGGCTGACATTTTAAAAAGCTTCCCTAATAGCAGCTTTATATGCAATAGCCCCAAACTGGAAGCCACCCAGACATTCTTCACAAAACAAACCGTGGTACATCCATACTGTGGAATGATGCCCAGCAATAAAAAGGAGACTAGTGACACACGCAATAGCTAGCATAGATTTTCAGAGAATTATGCCAAGTGAAAAAAAGGCAATCCCAAAAGGTTATACACCATATGATTCCATTTATATAACGTTCTCCAAATTTCTCCAAAATTATAGAGACAGAGAACAGATCAGTGGTTGCCAAGGGTCAGGGACGAGGTTGGGCATGGGGGGGGGGCGGGGAGGTGATGGGGTTGGGTCGATGTCATTATAAAAGGGCGACGTGGGGCCTTTGTGCCAATGGAACCGTTCTGGGTCTTGACTGGAGGCGGATATGAAAACCTCTATGTGTGATAATATTGAATAAACACACACAAATTAGTACATGTGAAACTGAAGAAATCTCAGGTTGGTAGATTATATTAATGTCAATTTCCTGGCGTGATATTACGCCACAATTTTGAAATATGTTAACACTGGGACAAACTGGGGAAGGGAACACAGGACCTCTCTGCATTATTTCTCACCCCTGCTTACAAATCTATGGTTATGTCAAAACAAAAAGTTTAGGGGCGTCTGGGTGGCTCAGTCAGTAAAGCACCTGGCTCAATTTCAGCTCAGGTCATGATGTCACGGTTCGTGAGGTTGAGCCCCGGGTTGGACTCTGTACTGAGAGTGCAGAGCCTGCTTGGGGTTCTTTCTCTCTCCCTCTCTCTCTGCCCCTCCTCCACTCTCTCTTGCTCTCGAAATAAAAAAAACTTAAAAAAAACCTAACAAGTTTAATTCAAAAAAAATGTTAAGCTAGTGATTCTATTCAACCAGGAATAAGAATGCCCTGCCATATTTAGAGCTTTTTGTAGTCACTGTCCCAATCCATACAGTCCATGCACTTCCCCCTTTCCACGTTCAAGGAGAAAACGCGCTCCCATTCAGGACGTGGGTGTCTGTGCCCGGCCCAGGACTAGCCAGACAATAGACCAGTCCCTCATTGCAAAGCTATGGAAAGGCTGGAACTTTGGACAGGCCCAGGCTCTCCCAGTTCTGCAACTTCGGGCGAAGCACTAAACCTCACCATCTCTGCAAAGTGGCACCTTCGTTACACCTGCTTTCAAAGGTGGCCGTAGGTTGGAGATAGGGAGGGGGTAAGCCTGAAAGAGGGCAGTTGCTGGGTGACTCTGTCCTCAAGTGTTCGCTAAGAACTTACAAAGCGATCTCCCCTCCTGAATGACACTCCAGGATTATAGCCCCAGAGGGGAGGTTGGAACTGAATTTGACTAGGATGTATCTGATGTGTTCCCTGCTCATGTTTTACATAAAACAAGGCCTTTCTGTTGATTGCAGCCTTTCCGTAGAGTCTACCATGCAGACAACCCAGCTGCCCTGCCCCGTGTGTGCAGTCCCCTCCCCGGGCGTGCACGCGAGCACACACACGTAAAGCACACACGCGCACGCACGCGCACACACTCCTGTGCCCCACACGCCTCCTTCCGAAGAAGGACTTGGATTCTGGCGGGGGGAGGGTGGCTGTGGATGCCAAGGCCGCTCGGCGCGTGGATGCCAATCTCTTGCGGAGCCCACGTCCTCACCTGGGCCAGGCGGAGGCAAGCGGAAGAGGCAGCGGGGACGCGCGCTCTTTCATTATTTATGAAGCTTTCGTTATTTCATGTATAAATAATCGATGACTGCAAAGAGTGGCGCACAGCGCCGGTGGAATATTCATGAGCCACGTTCGTGGGGCTGTGGGCTGCCGCCCCGGCCGCAGATGCACAGCACTGCACGCACACTCACACACACACGCTCACGCACGCCCCCAAATAAAACCCGTCGTAATAAAGATTTCAGCTGTCAGGCGGGGAGGGAGGCAGCCTGCGGGTTCACAGCGCCCAGAGGGTTTGCCCACCTGCTAAGGGCTGGAGCCCAGCCCCCGGCCTGTCGCCTGTCACTTGGAGGGAGGAGGTGTCCCCTGGATGGCCTCGCCAGCTGCGGCTAACCAGGAGGTTCTAGGGGAAAGATCGGGAATCCTCGCCGTGTGTGCCAGTGAGACCCGCCCCGCTCCCGGGGCCCTCGAGGCGCCTGCTGCACGTGAGAACCCCTGCGTGTTTCCAGTTGTCCTGATCCAAAGAGTGGGGGGGACCGGATCTCTGCCCATCTTGGGGCCCCGCCGGGGGAGGGGGGACAGCGTGGCCCCCAGGCCCGCAAGAGGCTGGCCCTTACTTACCTCTCGGCCCCGCCCCCAGCTCCCATTCCAGGCTGCAACTCCTTTTCATTCTCTGACTTTCGATGCATGCTTTCCTGTTGTTTATGCTGTTCCTTTTGCTTGAAACACTTTTCCCTTTCCCACCGATGCCCTGCTAGTGCCTACCCGCCCCTCAGGTCTCCCCCTGTAGATGCCAGCTCCTCTGAGTTATCTTCCCTAACCCCCCAAGCTAGGCTAGGCCCCTTCTCAGGGCCTGGGGACCCGGACTCCCCAGCACTTGTTCCATCTGGTTTTAAGGATCTCCTTGTTAACAACCCCCTGTCCTGGCACACGCAGGATTGTAAACGCCGGGGCGATGGCAGGCATTGGCTCCCCACAGACCTCAGTTCGAGCCCAAGCTCCGCCACTGGCTGTGTGTCCTTAGCCGGGTTATTTAACCTCTCTGTGCCTGGATGTCTTTTTCTTTTTTTAATATAATTTATTGTCCAGTTGGTTTCCCTACAACACCCAGTGCTCATCCCAACAGGCGCCCTCCTCAATGCTGGTCACCCACTTTCCCCTCTCCCCCACCCCCCATCCGCCCTCGGTTTGTTCTCTGTATTCAAGAGTCCCTTATGGTTTGCCTCCCTCCCTCTCTGTGTGTAAGGTTTTTTTTTCCTTCCCCTTCCCCTCCCCCATGGTCTTCTGTTAAGTTTCTCAAGATCCACATGAGTGGAAACGTATGGATGTCTTCTTCTGTGAACCTGGAATAATACAAACAGGACCAGCCTCATAGGCTCCGGTAGGAGGATTTTAATGCATTCATCCAGCAAGAGTGCTTGGCCCGGCGCCTGCCCAGGGCCCAGTAAGTGGACAGGCCCTCTTGCTCTCTCCGCATTTCCGACAACCCCTAAGTTCCGAAAACCAAAAAGCTTTTCAAAACTCATTTGTCAGCAGAACCTGAACTGAACTGACCTTGGAAGTACTTAAGGTCTTTATCCACTTGCTGGAACCATTCCTACGCGTTTTGCTGCAGAAATACGAAGATGCTGGGGCGTGCCATAATACATAGGACATTACATTTCTAAAATCTGGAAACTCGTCAGACCTGAGATGCGTCTCGCCCCGGAGGTCTCTATGAGGAAGCGTGGACCAGTAGAATCCTCGTGATTCGTATTGTCAGGAGTGTCGTACCCGTGAGCAGTGGACAGCCGCACCTAGCCTGGCTCACATGGCACCATGCCTGGTGCAGAGCCGCCCTTCATCAATACTGGGAGACGGCTGGCAGAGCGACTGGAGTTCGCCCTGGTTCCCTGACTTTCTTGGAGACTGTGTCATCCCATCCCTTCCGTCAGAGCCCCCAGCCCCCGGCCCCTTGCTGTTGTGGCAAGAGCAGGGTTAAGTTAAAACCGTCTCCTGGCCTGAGCACTGGTTTTGCACGGGGAGCGAATCACTCATTCCAAATCCCAGCTGCAGAGTGGTGGGGGTGAAGGGGGGAGCTACTGCCTTTGTCCCTGCTCGTGGTTAAGTGGCTCCATTCTTCCAGGAAGGCAGTGGAATGTCCTCTGGCCCTTCCCGGCCCCTCCCGCAGTGGCATCAGAGGAAGAGCCTGGAAGGGAAGGACCCACGAAATGAAATGATGCTGAGCGCTGGTCTGTGCTGGGTCCTAAGGTGTACAGGTGGTGTCGACGCTGGCGACAGTGATGCCTACAGCGGGTATAGACAGACGACGTAGATGTACATGGACGACGATACAGAGAGATGATGGTAGAAACAGAGACAGAGATATATAGGTGGCTGTAGCATATACCATCATTTTTTTCCATCCTCACCCCAAGCTCACGGGGTGGGAATTGTGAAGGATTAACAGGTCCTAATAAATAAACTCACCACTTCCCCCTGCCCCCGCCGCTGAGTTCAGATCCAACTGAGGGAGATACCCCACAGTTAAAGGTCAAACGCCAGGTCTGAGCACCTACCAAACGCTCAGTTGCAGAAGGTGACAAGGTGGGGAAAGGCTGAGAGCCTTTATGGAGCCCATTTTGCAAATGGGGAAACTGAGGCAAGTGACCGGAGGACAAGGATTTGAACCCGGTCTGTCTCTACTTCATTCCTCTGCCTTTCCCGTTCTCTCAATGGACCCCAGAAACAAGGGCCCCGGGAACAGAAACATGGGCCTCCAGGAGCCCGTGATGAAATGGATCCCCTGTGAAACACCATTAGGAGTTGGGGAGCCTGCAGCTCTGGCCGAAGGCCTCTCCCCAGTCTCCCCCATGTCTCCATCCCTGCTCCTCCTCCCCCCACCTCACCCCCTCCCCGTCCTTATTCTCCTCTGTCAGATCAGCATCGCTCATTTACCGTGCTTGGAGAGGCAGCGCTCCCGGTTTCGTATCTGATCTGCACACCTGAGCCAAGGAAAGGACTCGCTTGCAGAAGCCACTTCTGTCTCCAGCTCATTAAACAGCAGGTACTCTTGTCTGGGTTCACCAATCCCAAGCCTGATCCATGTCTGACAGCTGGAACAAATCCCAGGAGGGATTCCAACAGCCCCAGCTGCTCTGAACACCTGCGGGGGAGGGGGGCAGCCCCCACCCCCACCCCCACCCCCCCCACCCCTGCCATCCCGGAGCTGGAAAGCCCAGTCTCCCTCGGAGGCTGCCCTGATTCTGTCTCTCACACACTAGACTTGTGGTCAGTTTATAAAGCAGGCAGAGAAAGCTGCCAGGCGTTCAAGGAATGGAGTCCCAAGTCCAGAGATTGGGCCATTGCTGTTTCCCACCCCCTGCCCCCAAATGGCGAATACGTTCCCTTTAATGAACCAACCCCCGTGGTGGCTGTCCAGAATTCCGAGGCTGCACCTGAGCTCAACAGGAAGCGCCCTGTGATTGATTAGGGATGTTCGCCACAGCTGTAGCCCGGGAGACGGTGGTGCTCAGGCCATGTGTTCGCTTTCTCCGCATTTTTGATACCTTTGGTGATGGGCGGCCTTTAAGGGAGGGACCCTGTGATTATGTCCCTCTGGGCTTGGGGGTTCTCGGTATGTGCGTGCGTGCGTGCGTGCACGCGTGTGACTTTGAAAGATACACATTTACAAAGCTGCTCAGAAATCAGCGGTCAGTGAGATCCCTCTCTTCCACACCATATGGGCTGTATGACCTCCGGCAAGCACAGAACCTTCCAGAGCCTCGTTGCCGCATCTACAAACCGAAGGTGAAGCCGCCAGTTGGGACAAGGTTGAATGCATTAAAGCCCTCCCTCGCTTACGGCAATAAAGAATTTAGTTATTTTTAATTGTTACTAAAAAGCCATACGTTCTACAGGCCACAAACCAGCGGTGGCAAGCAGGGGAGGGAGCCTCGGACTTGCTGGTCTCCCGGTCCCAAATAAGTAGGAGAAGCAAGAAATTCAATTTCTCCAGGACGTTGGAACCAAAGGGCTCCCTGTTGCGGGTGAACGCCACAGTCAAAATTCTGCCGGAGATACCGGTGTGGCCCGAGTGGCTCAGTCAGTTAAGCTGCCGACTCTTGGTCTCCGCTCAGGTCATGATCTCACGGTTCACGAGTTCAAGCCCCGCGTCAGGCTCTGCGCTAATGGTGAAGAGCCTGCTTGGACTTCCCTCTCTCTCCCGCCCTCCCTCTCTCTCTCTCTCTGCCCCTCCCATTTCTCTCCTCTCTCTCAAAATAGGTAAACTTTAAAAAGAAATGTTGCAAGAGCGTGGCATTTCCTCGGGGCAGTAGGTGAAGTCGTTACAGTGGGCTCTGTTTTCTCGGTGGATTCCTCTCCTCTGCTCCGCTCCAACCACACTGTCCCTCTTGCCCTAATCCTCTCTCTGCCGCCCACTCCCTCACTTCCCGCAGGTCTGTTCCAGATGTTGCCTTATCAGAGCAGCCTGTCCTGGTCCCCTTTTATAAAACAGCCTCTCCCACCCCATCACGCCCTATCACCCTCATCCTGTCTCACTTTCCCATAGTACATATATCTGTTTCTTGTCTGTCATCCCCCACCCCCATTAGAATATTAGCTCCATGAGGTTAGGAATCCTGCCTGTTGTGCGCATTTCTCTATCTCCGGTGCCTAGAACAGGGTCTGACACACAGCAGGGGCTCAGTAGACGTGCACTGAATGAGTGAGCGAGGGTTAGACATTCAATTTTATGGATGAAGAAAATGAGGCTTAGAAAGTTTGAGGATTTGCCCAATTAATCATAGCTTTCTAAAGAGAACTTTCTAGAGAGTCCTCTGGGCCGAGCACTGTGCAGAGCACTTCACATACACTGTCCTCTAACCTCACGGCAACTGTATGAAGTCCTGTCCCCACTTTACAGATGAACACCAGCCCGGGGAGGGGTGACTGCCCAAAGCACACAGGGGGTCAGCGGGGAAGCCAGGACCTGATGCCGTGCTGGCTGTGTCCTTGCTCTGTGACCTCTGGAGCCTGGAATCGAGGTCTTCTGACCTCCCCCCCCCCGTGTCCCCTCCCACCAAGCGAAGCTTTCTGTGTTGGGTGGGTCATTTACTCCACCCCCCTGTCTTTAGGCGACGCTATATCTAAATCACCGGACAGACTCTTCCCAAATTTTATAAACTCCTTGCTAAGGAAGTTCACCATTTCCCTGGTCTCCCCTGGCCAATGAATGATAATCCTCACTACGGTAAATTCTTCTGTCAGTCTCACCTAAATCCCCTTCGCTTCATATTTGACCTATTTCTTCTCGTCCCACCTTCTACAGAGCTGGGCAAGGCCAGCTTCCAGCATCCAACAAGGCGCCACCACCAAAGTGTTCCATTGGGAGAGAAGCCCCGGGCTCTGTGCCCCAGCAGGTCACCGCACCCCCGAGAACCTCAGCCCCCCAAGCTGGTGCCGCATCAGCCCTTGGGGGCCCCGCCCACCATGGCGATTCATGGGCTCCGTCGATCTGTAGGCTGTGGCAGAAGACAGGGGGGAGAAGCAAGGGTCAAGAGCAGCCCCCATCAGGCCGAGGTGGGGTGGGACAGGGAGAGGAGGCCCACGGGGGACTCAGGGGTCATCAGGAGCATGGGGGAGAGGAGGGGTGTGGGGTGAGGGGGCAGAGACCCAGACACCCCAGATGCCCATAGGGTGGAGACTTAGCCCTAGCTGGAAAGGCAGGATCCGAGAGGCCACCGCTCTGCTGGGCTGTAGCTGGGGGACAAAGAAGCTCAGAGCCGAGAACAATGAAGACAGAAGGGGGGTGTGGCGTGAAAGTTAGCGCAGAAACCCACCTAGGGAGTTTCTAATTCTCTTTCTTCCAAAGACAAAAGCGAAATGAAGATGGCACCCGGTGAGAGGGTGAGAGGTGTTTAGTGGAGTTTGTTTCTCTGCAGACGACCCCAGGCCCTGGTTGAAATCACAACCTAAGGGCGCCTGTGTGGCTCAGTCGGTCAAGGTTAAGCATCTGATCCAGTCATGATCTCACAGTTTGTGAGTTCGAGCCCCACGTCCAGCTCTGTGCTGACAGCTCAGAGCCCGGAGCCTGCTTTGGATTCTGTGTCTCCCTCTCTCTCTGCCCCTCCCCCACTAGTGCTCGCTCTCTCCCTCTCTCTCTCTCTCTCTCAAAAAATAAACATTAAAAAAAATTTTTAAAGAAAAGAAAAGAAATCACAACCTAGCACTAGGCTTCCCCACAAGCTCTCAGTGTAGGAAGCCCCAGCGAGGCCACAGTTACCTGTCCCCCCGCCAGCCCCAGCCAAGGCCACTCTGTCCCTGCTCTGTCCCTCACTCCCTGGTTCCTGTCTTTTTGGCAGCTTCCCAGTTTGTTGCTGGCCTCCCTCGCCTTAGATTTTTCTTGCTTGATACTTTGGGGCCTCCTGTGTCCCTCTCGAGCGATCTTACTCCCCTAGGAGCTACTCTCTCAGTCAGCCTCTCGGCACCTGGCACTTTCTACCCCTTGAGGGCGACTCTCCCTACTTCCCCCCTTCTGGTGTGTCCCCCTGGGTCTCGCTCTTGTCTTTGGTCCCCCTCCCTCAGCTGGCACTGGCCTGCGTCTCTAACAGGCACCGACCACAGGTGCTCCGAACTGGTCCTGGGTAGTGAGTTCAGGCAGCCTAGGGAGTGGGACATGGGGTCTCCCAGCCAAGAGTTGCTACAGAAGAGGGAGCCCCCCCCCCCCGCCATCTCCCCCTGCAGCAGGCAGCTTGGCACAAAGAGGAGGCAGCAACCGTGCTTAGGGCAAACAGAGCAGGCAGCCAGAAGCTCCCTTTCATCGGGAGTGGATCTGGTATTCCAGGCCAGGCCCCACTGAATGCTTAGGAACTCACGCGCACACACACACACGCACACACACACGCAGCGACACAGAGCACAATAGACCAGCACTGAGCAGTCTTCTTAGCCCGCCGGGCCTCCAAACCAGGCTCAAAAATTCACATCTCCTCACAGGCATCAAGGAACCAGAGACACCCTCCGGCCACCCCCAAACCACCCACCAGGGAGATGTCCCCCCTGCCCCATCAGGGTCCCAGAACCCCAGCAGGCAGGAAGGCACTCTGGACACGTCCACTGCCTGCGGAGAAGGACAAGGGCCCCCCGACTTACACCCGCCCGCACCACGGTGACGCCGGCTTCTCCCCCACAACCACAGAAGCAGGAGGAGGAATGGCTTTCCGGACCAGCCTCTTCAGTCGGAGGAAGAAAAAGCTTTGTTCCCGGTGCACCGTGTTGGCCCAGAAGCCTGCCCCTCTCCTCGGGCGGGAACTCGGGGCCACGCAAGCCCATCTGTTTTCAGGCTTCTGTGATCTCTTTGTTTCCCACTTCCTTTGTACCCTCCTTGATTTATGGGACTGGGAACGGCGATCTCTGCTCATTGAACTTACTTTGAAGCTGATTCAAATTGTTTCAATAACAAATTAGCCTGAATAAGAGGCAAAGTTTCCACCTGCTTCCGTGGGGTCTAGTGGTTCGGGCAGGGAGGGCAGCATACCTCCTTTGTGCGGAAATGGCCCCCAGGAACCAGGCAGGAGGGGCATCACCACTGAGCATTATATACACTGATCCTATATATGGACTGGACTACATATGCATTATATACACAATAATCATATACATGCACTACATATGCACCTTATATACACTACGTACACTATATGCTATAGACTGAATGTGTCCCCCCAAAATTCATATGTCGAAATAATCCCCTATGTGATAGTATTAGGGGGTGAGGCCTCTGGGAGGTAATTAGGTCATGAGGGAGGAGATTACAGTATCTGACCCCACGCACTTCCAGACCCAGCTTCTCCCCTGCACCTCTGATCGAGGCTTTGCCACCTAGAAATGCCTATACAGGTCCCCCCAGTCAGATATGGGGCAATATGAGCCCCAGGGACCCAGGCCGGAGCCACCCCAACCTATATCCCGATCATGGCTCTGCCAGCGTTTAGCTCTGTGACCTTAGGCAAGTGGCTTGACGTCTCTGAATCACTGTTTCCAGGGCTGACAACAAGGATAATGGTAATTCCCAGCTATGAGGTCACGGACACTATCCCAGGGTTGGGTGAAGACACGGTCGCCAGCAGAGAGACTCAGAGAAGACCTCTCAATGGATGGAAGGGGACTGAGGGCTGCGAATAATGCTTAAGGCCCCTTGGTGACACCCCAACACAGCCATACCCCAACCCAGCAGAGGGGAACAACGGAGAGAGGTGGCTGGAAGGAACCAGAGGACCAGGGCATTTCACGAGCACATGCTGGGAGTCTCAGGCACCACCCCAGGGAGTGAGGTGTAAGCAGTGTGATGTTTCTCTGGCACAGGGCACAAGCTGTCCCCACAGCCAGAAAGTGTGGCCCAGTTAGGAACCTGCTAATAATGACATTCCCTATCAGCTTAGGACGGAAGGAGCAGGTCTCCCTGCCAACTCCAGGCTGCCCCTGGCAGTGGGAGGTCCTGGCACACAGTGCTGGGGGGAGGGCCTGTCTGGGCTTGAGGGACAGGGCTGGGCTGTGGGCATGGTCTCAGTGGGTTTGCTCAGAGGCTGTTTGGATGGGGGGGCTGGGGCTTCTGAGGGCACCTGAAGGATTTTCCAAGACCCTTGGTCGTGGAAGTGTAGACGTGTCTAGGGCCACAGGACTCAGGATGGGGGATCAGGGCTCAGAGAAGGGACAGGGCTGGGTGGCCCCAGGCCCAGTGAGAGGCAGGGGCTGGGTCTAAAGACGGACTAAGCTGGCCGTGAGGAGGGGCTCGGCGAGCGATAGAGGTGGGGGCAGGGGCTCTAGGCAGACAATGGAGGGGGGACCAGGGGGCCACAGATTGGACCACTGAGGGATCCCGTCAAGGCATCTGGGTCAGTGTGAGAAGTCAGAGCCTCAGGTGGGGGCGGGGCTGTCCGCAGCACCCCTATTTCGCAGGTGCTGGGAGCTACTGTCTGCTGGGGACAGAAGGTGTCTCAGGAGGTGACAGGTGTTTCCCCTTAAAATAACTGTGACAAGGGCTCTTGTCGGGAGAGAACAGCTCAGCTCTGCCTCTGTCAGCAGCACTGCTGGCTCCTCAGAGTTCCCCCCCACCCCGACACCCCCTCCGGGGCTAGAGCTAAGGCAGGTGCCGGGTAGGGTCTGAACCAGGCCTTCTCACCCGCACCCCAACTGCCGACTGCAATCTTCCTGTCTCCCCTTCTCCTTCTCCTCCCTCCCATACTCAGCTTGATTTTTGTCCCTCAATTCCACCCCCAGAGGTAGACGTCAAGAGGAGTCTGGGCAAAGTTCATCCTCCCAGGTCCCAGGGCCCAGACTCCTCCCTTCTCAGCTGAGGCCTCCATGGAGGCCGGGTCAGCCAAGGACAGAGATGGAAAGGGGGCATCCCTCTGCCTCTCCCCGGCTGGTTTGTGGGGTCCACCCCGCTGGGGCAGAACTCTCCCTGGATGGGCTGTCCACAGGATCAGCCGCCCACCCAGGTACCAGCCAGCCCCAATAAAAAAGGGATAGTCTTGCCTTCTAGAAAATATGGTGGCAGTTCCCCATTGGTATCCTGCCCGGCCTGTGTGTCTGATGGGTGTGGGAGTGGAGGGATTATCCCCTCTCTGTCACAGCTGCCTCCCTCCCCACGGCCTCCTGACATGTGCTACTGCCATTATTAATAGGCTTCCCGCTGCAGGTGCATTCGTCCGGCTTGGAGCACTCAGCACCCATGGGGGCAGCACTCCGGCTGGGAGCTCCAGCCCCACTCCCCCTTCCCCATCTCCCAGTATTGGCATATCAAGGCCTTGGGGCAGGAGGGAGCTGAGCCGCCCAGCAGGGATGCCCCAGAGGAGCCTCCCACCAGAGGTGAAAGGTTCATTCATTCATTCAACAAACATTTATTGAGCATCAACTGTGAGCATCAACCGGTCTAGGCCTCTGGGTCAGAGCAGCAAACAGACACAGTCTCTGCCCTCGGGGAGCTGACATTCCAGGGGAGGAGACAGACAGGAAGTGAGTAAACTACAAGTAAATGAATGAAAGGGAAAGCAGATGGGAGTGCCTGAGGCTGCTTTCAACAAGGGGGTTAAGAGAGAGCTCTCCCAGGAGGCGACATTCGTGCTGAGACCTAAGTGATGACAGGCAGCCAGCCTTGAGAGGATCTGAAGACAGCGAGTGCCGGGCAGAGGGCAGGGCAAGGGCAAAGGTGTGCAGAGAGGGCCCGTGTGGCAGGTGGGTGGGGGAGGGGTCACAGGATGAGAAGTTGGAGAAGGAAGCAGGGGCCAGATCAGGTCCCGGACACGAAGAAGAGGATTTGGGATTTTGTTTTGTAGGCAGAATGGGAAGCCACTGGGAGTTTTCAGAGTTTTGTCCTCCTGAGATCACTCTGGGTCACGGGGGAGGAGGAGGCTAGCTGGGCTCTACAGATGCGACGTGGTGGGGGACCCGCCAGCGGGGAGGGGACCGGAGATGCCTCGGATTCAGGGCATATCTCACAGGCTGAGCTGGCCGAGACGTTCTTGGCCTCTGCCACTCCCTCCTCTCCCAGCAAGGATGACAAGCGTGGGAGCCAGCTGTTCGGCGGCTGTGCCCCCCTCTGTTCCTCTGCCTCCCCAGCCTGAAGCTCGCTCCCACGCCCAGCTGGGTCATGAAGCCACGTCTCCGGTTACCCAGAGGGAAGGACAGGGGGACCAGCTCCGGGGAGACTCCACCTCCGCTCCTAGCACCTCCGGGAAGTTCAACCCATTTTGCAGAGGAGAATGAAGGCACAGGGTACGAGTGATCCTTGGCTTCTGTGTTGGGCCTGGGACTCCCGCTTCCTCCCAGCAGCAGTGGGGGAGCACGTAAGTACTCCACACCGTGCCGTCCGCAGGCTGCAGACGTCCACGGCCCGTGTGAATTCCAGCTCCACCAGCTACAAGCTGGGTGACCCTGAGAACATGACTTACCTCGATGAGCCTTTTCACTTAATTAGGTCCTTCAGTGATTCAGCAAATATTTAGTGAGCACCTACTATGCGCGAGCACTTAGCGCGGATGCTGGGGATGCTGCAGCCAACAAGGGGAATTTACAGTCTCCGAGGGAAGACAGGCAACAAGGCAACAATTACTACCGGGCCTTGGGATCTGCGCGAAGGGGCGGAGAGGAGGGGTGAAGCAACGGGTGACCGTCAGGAGGAGGGGGCCTATCTAGAGAAGGTGGTTGCGAGGCTGAAATCACACGTGGGACACCCTTGACGCACAGCCTGGCACGTGCTAAGTGCCAGTG
Source organism: Felis catus (assembly GCF_018350175.1). NCBI lineage: Eukaryota > Metazoa > Chordata > Mammalia > Carnivora > Felidae > Felis > Felis catus. The sequence goes on along the minus strand of NC_058375.1, from coordinate 8,209,215 downwards.
CCCGCCAGCCACTATTGCTAGGGACTCAGAGAGAGGGTGAGGGCATCAGAACGGGCCTTCGGCTCCAAGCCCAGAGCCGGCCAAAGCAGGGCGAAGGGACAGCTGGAGCCGGCTTTCTCTCCTGCCACAGGCTGGATCTCAGAACTGGCCCCTCTTACGGGCAGGCAGGAATTGCCCGGCTCCTGACCCTCAAGTCTGGTGCTCACCCTACTTCCCGGAGTTGGAGAAGGACAGGGGACTCCCAGACCCCTCCTCTGTTGGCCAACCATCTGGGCCCAGACAATGGGACACGAACAGTGGCTCCTCACTGAGCCGCCCATGAGGAATCCGTCTCTCTAGGCTCCAGATAGAATTCGCAAGACCTCTGTTGCCCCTGATCATCGAGGGCTGGAAACCCTTCTGAGACCCTTCCTGGGGACAGCTGGACGAAGACATGAGCCCCCTCCCAAAGTGGGATTCAGCCCTGCCTCCTGCCCTTCCCCCCCTTCCTCTAGCCACACTTTTGCTGCAGTCATAATGATGGTTTATAACCCTCTGGGAGGGGAGAAAGTCCAACAGAGCTCCGGAGCTGGCCCGGTGGCTGCCCTGGCCTTCTACCAGACCAGAGGGGAGGGGCTGGCATCTTTGCGGGGTTCAGAGTTGGAACAAGAAGGGACAGCTGGATATCGACCTGGGATGGTCCTCTTCTGTGAGCGCCCCTGCTTCCGGCCCAAAGAACAGACAGGAGAGGTGAATTCAGGCTCCCCTGAGAAACGCCTCCTCTCCCCCCACACACCCAGTCCCGCCTCAGCCCCGTTTCTATCCTCTTCCCCTCTCCCAGCCCTCCCCGACTCCCCTCTTCCCTCCCCCCTGGGGCAAGACAGAGGCACACAGGCACCTTGAAAATCATCCCGGACTCCCAGGGAGACCCCTGATCTTTTCTAGGCATCTCCGTTTCCTGAAGACTCCTTTGCTTTTTTTCAAAAAAAAAAAAAAAGACAGACTTTATTTTTTAGAGTAGCTCGGGACTTATAGAAATATGGAGGAGAAAGCACAGAGGGTTCCCATATACTCCCCCTCCCCCTGCACACAATTTTCCCTGTTATTAACACCTTGCATCCGTGTGGTCCTTTACCCTTTGCAGTTCCCAACTTGGGGCCTCAGTGCCCTTCTCTCATTCTGCTTCCTCACCCCTGCTGTCCAATCTAGTGCTCACCAAACGTCTGATGCACCAGGTAACTAATGTGCCTCGTGACTAACGCACCAGGTAGACAACGTGTCAGGTGACTGATACAGCAGGTGACTGATGGACCAGGACACTGATGTGAGTACCGCCCTTCCTGGTGCCTGGCCCTGCTTCCCCCTGTGCCCAGCTCATGCTTCCTGGCCTCCCAGCCCCTACCCACGTAGAAAGACTGACCGGTGAGAGTACAGGAAGGAGGGGCATTGGCATTCTTGATCCCCAAGGTCTGGCCCCAAATACCTCCTCTCTGAGGCCCCCAGCCAGGTAAGGGACAGTGCTGAGACTGGACGGGACAGAACACGGAGGAAACACTGGCCTCCTTCTGGTCCCTCTGACCTCTCATAAGAAGTTAATAAAATTGCAGGCAAGGATTACCCAGAGGACATGATTTACTCAAGCTAGGGAAAAGCTTTCAATAAGGTCCCTCCATAAAAGGCCATTAAGAGAGTAGAATAACCACAGGCTAAGGGGCAAGTGTTATGGATTCCTGAGTGGTTTAAGCAGAGGAATTAAAGAGGCATTCGGAGCCGAGAGACGTTATTAATAACCACACTGGGCACTTAGAGAGGTTTTTCATCCGAGCAGCTTTGCAAGCACTACCTGCTCAGCGCTCAGGTCTCTGGTGGGCGTGGCAGGAACGAGAGGCTGGGGGATGGGCTCACTCCACCCTTAAGCGGGACTAGTGGATGGGATGGGCTGCGGTCTCAGAGCTCTGGGGTCCCTGAAAGATCCTGGGTGACACACATTTAGTGCTTAAAGGATGAGCCTCTGGAAGGAAGGGCCAACCCTGGTGGGGGGTGGGGGACATGGGGGTAAGTACTATGTCCAGCCCCCGGGGCTGAGAGGGCATGTGACATTTGTAGGATGTGGGAACAGAGAATCCCCATTTCCCATCCAGAGGCTCCAGAGGGAGAGTTCTCCTGAGGAAGAAAAGGCTACTCCTTGGCCTCCTTCTAGCTAGTTCATGAGGACCCTTCTAGAGCCTGGACATAAGCCTGAAGAAGCCTGGATCTTACCTTGCATTTGGGCTGCCCCATCCCACCGGGATCTCCTGGATGAACAGTCCAACATCCAAAAGGTCCCACCTCCTCCTCCTAACCCCTCTTTTAGGGCTCAGTCCAACAACACCTGCTCCAGGAAGCCCTCCCAGGCCGTTACCTTGACTCTGCCCCTCCACCCTGACTTTGTTCCTATTCTTCACAGGGCAGACAAGGACCCCTACTTCCACAAGTTTCCAGCCCAGCAGAGCCCAGACCTAGGTCCAGAGTCACCCCATGCACCCCAGTTTCTGCTCTGGGCCTTCCTAGGCCTGTGTTCCTAGAGACGGGTGGGCACAGAGAGGCCCTCAGAGAACCACCCCGCAGCACAGAACTCTGAGCAGGACCCCCCCCACCCCCCGCCCCGCCCCGCCCCTCTACCACAGCTCCACCCTTCTGCATCCCTCTCCCCAGAATTTCTCCTCTCTCCTGCTGAAATTAGCATTCCTTTTAAATGTTTTCACACTCTCAAATCGTTCCTTAAGTGTGCATATTAACTGGGAAAAGGACTGCCTTAGCTATTTCACCCAGCCTCACATTAATCTCCACACAACCCCATCACACTTAATACGCCTGGCCCTCTCGGCTCAGCCTCGTTAAACTTCAGGGCAACTCCAGAACAGTCCCTGGTGCCCACGGCTTCGCGGCTACAGAGGGACGGATGCCACCTGGAGGGATGAGAGTGGGGGACCCTGCCCTTCTGGGCTTGACATCCACAGGCAGAGACCCCAGGGAAGCTGCCTGCCTTGGCCACCCTCCTTCTCTGTAAGAGAGGAAGCTGAGGGGCGCCTGGGTGGCGCAGTCGGTTAGGCGTCCGACTTCAGCCAGGTCACGATCTCACGGTCCGGGAGTTCGAGCCCCACGTCGGGCTCTGGGCTGATGGCTCAGAACCTGGAGTCTGTTTCCGATTCTGTGTCTCCCTCTCTCTCTGCCCCTCCCCCGTTTATGCTCTGTCTCTCTCTGTCCCAAAAATAAATAAACGTTGAAAAAAAAAATTAAAAAAAAAAAAAGAGAGGAAGCTGAGAGTCTGAGAAGTAATGTCACTTGCCCGAGCTGAGGCCAAGATTTGAACCCTGAGCGTTCTGGGCTTTGAAGCCCAAGCTCTTGGCCACCACGCTGGACTCCTCAAGAAGTGGCTTGTGGAAAGAAGGTGATGGGCGGGAGGTGGTCCAGTGATGTGCTTTGGCCACCTGCTGACTATGTGACCTTAGGCAAGGACGACTGAGGGATAAGAGCAGATTTTTATTTAGAGCTCTTCATGTATGATAACCCTCATCACAACCCTACGAGGTAGATACTATTACCACCATTCTACAGATAAGGAAGTTGAGGCACAGAGAGGTTGAATAACTTGCCCAAGGACGAACAGCTAATACATAGCAGAGCCAGAACTCAACGCCAAGGAGTCTGTCCTCTTGACCTCACAGTGGAATGTCCCCTCAGTAACGACAGGGGAAGCCCATCATGACTCCACTCTTCCAGGTGAACTCCCAACCGCTGACACCCGGAAACTTCTTGTTCTGAGTCCAGTGTAACTTTCAGCTCAGACTGCATTTTTAGAGCCCGCACAACCTCTCATTTGGCCAAGTGAAAATGTCAAAGAGCAAGGACCCCCACCCCCACCCCCTGGCTCTGCCCTGCACCCCACCCAGCCAATCACTACTTGCTGAGAGCCCCAGAGGGCAACGGTCATCCGGCACCTCACTGTGTGTGGCTTCATCCTGATAACTCCTTACTAGAATTCTTTGGACTTTTCTACCAGGATGGGCCTCCCCCTTGGCAGGTCGGGAACACCCTCTCTGAATCAGCCTATGTCTAGTAGGCAAGTCAGGGCAATGTCCAGGGGGTTCAGGCCCTGGTACTCCTGTCCCCACAAGGAACATGCCAACCGGACAGGTGACCCAGAAACAGTCCCTTTCTCCCAGGCCCCTCTGCCACTGACAAATGTTCCAGAATCCCCACTGTCAGGCTAGAGATCCAGCTTCCAGAATCTGCAGCCTGTCCCTCCCTCTGCCCCTAATGAGGGTACTCAGGCCAGTTGCCGCTCACAGGGACAGGAGATTCCTGCATTTGCCCCAAAGCCTGAGGGCGGGAAGGAGGTGGGGGAGAGGTGGGCCAGTTGGGGGTGGGGGATGTGTAGCCGGGGCAGGAGCACGGGTCTTCACTCTCTCACTGGGATACAGCAGTCCTGGGGCCTCCCTGATGTGATTTACCAGACAATGACAACCTTTAATGTCTGCTCGGCTATCATCTCCTTTATCTTAATACAATCTTTTCCTGTTGAACTCTCCAGAGTCCCAACTGCTATTTTCAATGGAGGGATTTTTTTTTTTTTTTTTTTTATTACGACTTGATACTGTGATTACTGCCGAGCCCTCAGTCTTTGTGGAGGGGAAATTAATAAGTTTTTCTTAAGCACTCGGCACGGGCACTGCATACTGATGAGGCCGGGCCAGCTCCCCCCATGGCAGGAGTCAATTATCGACGTGGCCTCTCGCCTGCTGGGACCCAGCTGTTCCCACGTCTGCAGGGAGCTAGCCGGTCAGCAGGTGCCGGCTCTGGTGGCCGCGCTTCTGGCCAGTGCTGGACATCCCACGAGGGGTCAGGGGTCCACCCTGCTCCCTTCCCGGCTGTGTCTTGGGGCAGGAATTATAGATGGTGAATCCCGGAACTAGAAGAGACCTTTTCCTCCTATATTACAGATGGAGGGACTGAGGCCAAGCAGGACGTGACCTGCCTCCATCGCAGACCGCTAGTGGCAGAGCTGAGGCTACGCCTCCCAGATGACATCCAGGTCTTCTGACTGGCTTCCCTCCCGGGAGGAGGTGTTCTCTCTTTCAGGCTGGCCACAACCCTCCCCCCCCCCGCACCTTGCTGCCTCTGTCCAGTTCTAACTGGGCAGAAGGATTGGCGGGGGAGGTCTCTTGCACCCACAGGGAGAGCAGATGGAAACACAGCCCTATCCCCACCAAACCCTGCCCGGCTCCCGGCACCAGTCATGCCTGGCTAAGCCGAGGGAAGGTCTCCCTAGAGCATCCGGCCAGCCAGCTGCCTATTCGGGCAGGCAAGCGTGGCAATGAACGAACAAAACAAACACCACTCCCTTCTCCCCTGACCAAGGCCATCCACTCAGCCGAGCTTGTCCCAGCTGCCCTGGGGTGGGGGTGGGGGTGGGGGGGAGGGGAGGGGCTAGGCTGACACCACTGACCCAAGGCTAGGACAGTCTTGGCAATAACGGTCCTTGGGCCTGGAGGAACCAGGAGACCTGAACATGGTCTCAGGATTGGCCTGGAAAGTAGGAGAAAGCTGCTAGGTTGGCTCTGAGAAGACAGCCCCCTCCCAGCTCCCCACTCAGACGCGATGCTGCAGAGCAGTGTCGGGTGCAGAGGTGGGGAGTCAGGCCAGACAGCAGGAGAAGACGGTCTGTTGATCACAAGGAAGTTTCGCCCCTCCCGGGATGGCTGTAAAAATGATAGCAGTCAAAGGAAGCCCAAGCGGGAGGCTCGAAACCATCCTCTAGAAGTGGGGACCTGGGCTTCTCTGGCTGTAGGGCGGCACATTCTGGTCCTGATGTCCTTGCTCCGCCCACAATGGGCTCAGATCACCAGGCTTCAACTTCCGTTCAGCTTCCGTGCTGTGTGGTCTTACATCGCTAAGGTTGCAGAATGAAGAGTCTGGGCCCCCCGTTGCCTACAGACATCACCTGGGAGTAGAGCTGAGAAGGGAGACACACAAGATCTGGAGAAGGAAAGCGCCAGGATCCAAAGTCATCCTGTTACAAGGCCTGAGGCACATGGGGTGGGGGTGGGGGGGGTGGTGAGGTTCTCATGGACCTTTCATGAATGCACGCATTCACACATTCATTCAACACACAGAGCACCTGAGAAGCTCCCTGTCCTCCAGCATTCATGCCCTAGAGCCGGAAGGTGGCCGTGAAACAGGGAACCGCATAAAATGGCTTCATCTAGGAGATGAGATAGAGGGATGGGAGGTGTGGTGGCAACAGGAGATGGGGGCTCTCTGCCCCGGGCAGTGGTGACCCAGGAAATGGGAAGGTCTACCCTTCCCAATGAGCTGTGGCTCCACAACTCTCTGCAGTGGAGACACACAAGGATTCTCCCCCTACTTGGGGTGCCTGGGTGGCTCAGTTGGTTAAGCATCCAACCCTTCATCTTGGCCCAGGTCACGATCTCATGGCTCATGGGTTCGAGCCCTGCTTCAAGCTCTGCGTTGGTGGTATAGAGCCTGCTTGGGATTCTCTCTCTCCCTTTCTCTCTGCCCCTCCCCTTCTCTCTCTCTCTCTTTCTCTCAAAATAAATACATAAACATTAAAAAAAAAAAAAGATTAAGAATTCTACTCCCCTTGCCACCAGAGGAGGCAGCAGACAGGTCCCAAGCAGACACGGTGATGAGCAGGAAAGGGCCTGGGCCACCAGTGGGGAAGCTACAAGAGCTTGGGCAGGCATCTGTCGGGGAGAGGGGAGGGAGCAGACAGTGGGGCTGATCTCTGACAATAGAGTGACAGCACATTACTCTTCCAAGTAAATTAAACCCATTCATCACTGTAATTAGCAGAACCGCTCAGCAGGCCTCCGTCCGGGCTATTGCTACGTTGGCACAGGTGCGCCCTCCCCCATGGACTGGGTGACATCCCTACATCTGACCGTCAAGGGAAGGCTTGGGGGCTAGTCGCAAGGCTCATCAGGAAGAGAATGGAGACTGAGGCCCAGAGTACTCTGAAAAGGGGAGAGGCCCCTGTCTCTTCCACATGGTTCCTTATGGCCTCTTTTTTTTTTTTAGCATCTTTATTGACGAATGATTGATATACAAAAACTATACATATTTAACGTGCACAACTTGGTGACTTTAAGGTGCGTCTGTGTTTTGTTTTGTTTTTTGTTTTAATTTACATCCAAGTTAGTTAGCACATGGTGCAACAATGATTTCAGGAGTAGATTCCTTAGTGCCCCTGACCCATTTAGCCCATCCCCCCTCCCACACCCCCTCCAGTAACCCTCTGTTTGTTCTCCATATTTAAGTCCCCCTCCCTGTTTTTATATTACTTTTGCCTCCCTTCCCTTATGTTCATCTGTTTTATATCTTAAAGTCCTCATATGAGTGAAGTCATATGATATTTGTCTTTCTCTGACTAATTTCACTGCGCATAATACCCTCCAGTTCCATCCACGTAGTTGCAAATGGCAAGATTTCATTCTTTTTGACTGCCGAGTAATACTCCATTGTATGTATATCCCACATCTTCTTTATCCATTCATCCATCGATGGACATTTGGGCTCTTTCCATACTTTGGCTATTGTCCATGTGCTGCTATAAACATCGGGGTGCATATGTCCCTGTGGCCTCTTTGGAGGCTATGTTCCACCAGCACATACGCACCCTGATGTTGGGACACTGTTTGCCTGGCTCACCACTATAGCCAGCCCCAGCATCTAGAAGAGTCCCTGGTGCATAGTAGGTGCTAGAAAAGTATTTGTTGGATGGATACATGCGTGTGTGCATGCATTTGTACAAACTGATCACGCTGCTTGAGACACTTTCATTTTGCCTAGCTAATTCTCAGCTCTTTTGGGTCTCAGCTTAGAGGTCATTTTTTCCCTGAGAAGCCTTCCTGTCCCCCACGGTAGAGGTTAAGTACATCCTTTGTGTACCTGGAGTGTATGTTAAGTAACATACAACACTACAATTGCTTGGGGGCTTTTAAGTCTATTTATCTTTTATTTTTCATTTTATTTATGGATTGATTGATTGAGTGATTGATTTTAGAGAGGGATAGAGAGCAAGCAGAGGAGGGGCAGAGGGAGAGGGAGACAGAATCCCAAGGAAGCTCTGCACTGTCAGTGTAGAATCAGATGCGGGGCGCGAACTCACAAACCGTGAGATCATGACCTGCACTGAAACCAAGAGTCGGACGCTCAACCCACTGAGCCACCCAGGCGCCCCTACAATGGCTTGTTTATGCATCTCTCCCTTACACGCCCCCCAACAAGACTAACTGCTCCATGACAGCAGAGGCTGCGTCTGGCTCACCATGGTCTGTATCTCCAAGGCCTAGCCCAGGCTTCACATGTAGAGGTGCTCAAATGTTTTCTGAATGAATGAGTCAGTGAATCAATGAATGAGGAATACCAAAGCCGCTGATGGGCTGCTGAGTCTCACGTGCTCTCTTCTGGCTTCCAGTAAATGTGAGCAGCAGCAGCAGACAGAGAAGGGGAGGCAGAGCCTGAGGCCACAGCTCTGGCCGCCGGGGCTCCATTTCCAGCTCTTCGCATCTCCCCAGACTTATTCTTTAATCGTGGAGATGCTGAGCCCACAGACCAGAGCCTCTTGGTCTCCGGAGGGATCATCCTGTCGGGACACCCCAGTCTCCATGAGACTCTTGGCAAGACATCCCCAGCGCCCTCTACAGGGCCCCACCCCTCAGCACCCCAGAAAGCCACAAGGCCACGCTGGGGGCTCCCTCTAGCGGCAGACAGGCCATGTGATTCAGCTAGGGTTTGACCTTGTGCCTGGGATGGGCCACCTGGGAGGAGGAGGTGGCCTCGGGGAATGGATGACGTTCACCCTTTGATGGTGAGAGCACAGGAAAGTGCTCGGGAACCCAGAAGATGCCGCCCAGATGTAAGTGGGAGCAGGGGAGATGGTACAAGGTGGAGCTGCAGGAGGGTTTGCTGAGCCTCTAGGAGTGGGTGGGCAGGGACCAGGAGCTGAAACCGGTCTTCAAGAGGTCATGTGACAGGTGGTGTGGGGAGGGCGCCCTCCGCTTGAGGAGTGTCTCTGTGGGCTCAGTGGGGGGGCTTTGGAGCCAGCACAGCGAGTGAACCTACTTCTGTTACCTTACCTCTCTGAGCCTCAGTTTCTTCACCAGCAAAATGGGACGACGATGCCTCCCTGGCAGGTGCGGATCTTACATGAGACAGAGCAGGTGAAGCTCCTGCCACATAACTAGTACTCCATGTTCATCAGACCCAGTAAACCCCCCACCAACCCACAGACAACTGAACTGGGAACCCCATTTAGGCCCTGATCCTTGACATGGACACCCTCCAGACAATCCCCTAGGCGCCATCATTTTTCTTCTTCCCCAAACTGAAAGTCACGCTCAGGATGATGTTGGGTAAACAGTCCTGACCCATGACCTTTCTGAGCAAGACCTGAGGAACTTTTCACCTGGCTGAGCCCTTTAGGGATAGCATCTCCCCATGCAGGTGGGAAAGTTACTGGCCAAAGAAGAGAAGGACCAAGACTTTCCTGGGACCCCACAGTTCAACGGATGTCCGTTACCTCTGCAGCCTAATCTTTCGATTTCCTCGGAGCAACCACCCAGGTTCTAGGCGGTCCCGGTGAGGCTGTCAATCAAGTGCCCTGGGCAATAGTGATTGGTCCAAGTGTGGTCATGTGACCCAAGCAAAGCCAATTGGATCCCTTACCAAAATGTAAGCTGCCAGAGGGCAGAACGTTTGCAGGAAATTAGTACGTGTCCCATGGTAGGGGCTCCATGAATATTCACTAAGTGTTTGGATCTGATAGAGTTGCCAAGTGGGGGTGTGGGAGTGCTGGTGTGCACTTGGTCCCGGACCTCAAGAGAACGGGTCAGGATTACCCATGGTCTATACACATCTTACATGTATTAGGAATAGCTGAGGGGCACCTGGGTGGCTCAGTCGGTTAAGCGTCTGGCTCTTGATTTCTCTCAGGTCATGATCTCACGGTTTGTGAGTTCGGGTCCCACATGGGGCTCTGCACTGATAGTGTGGATGGAGCCTGCTGGGGATTCTCTCTCCCTCCCTCTGCCCCTCCCCCGCTCACACCCCCTCTGTCCCTCTCAAAGTAAATAAACTTAAAAAAAAAAAAAAAGGAATAGGTGAGTCCTCCTGGCAGAAGAACTAGGAAAAGTGCCCCTCTGGGCCAACACTGCTTTGTATATCAGGAGACAGCTTGGCAAGCAGAGTGTCGGGTATATTTCAGCTCCCACTCAGCCTCTTAGCTGGGAGCCTTGGAGCCGTGCCCACACTGCCAGCATATGCAGCCCCCCCACCCACCTCCCTACCACGAGGACAGAAGAGATCACTGCTGGTGAATGAGGTCCAGAGGCAGACAGACTGAGCCCTGATGATGTCATTTGATCCCTGGATCCACCCCTGGACTCCCCAGTCACTGGAATCAAAAGAGCCCCTCTTAAGTCGGGTTTCTATAACTTGCTACTGAAATGTCCCGAGCAAGACGTCCATCCAAGTTTTGGCCTTACAATTGCTGAGATCTTTAGGTATGTGGATACAGTCCCTCAAACCCCATCCTTCTGCATGGACGGGAAGGGCACCAAGCCAAGAATAACTGTGGTATTTAGGAACCGGGTCATGAGCCAAAGAACTGGATGGGATTTCTAGCTCTGCCACGTGGTCCCTGGTGCTGGCTGGCCCGAATTTGGACCCCAGCTCCATCGCTTACAACTTCTGTTACCTGAGACAATTACTCGATCTCACCGGACTTTAGATTCCTCATCCGCAAAATGGGAATAATAGTAGTACCTACTTCCCAGGGCTGTTGGGATGCAATGAGTTAAAGGGGTGGAGCTCATTGAGTGTAACTGGCTCATGGCAAGTCCACGTAGAAAGTAGATGTCAGCTGCTAGTGTTATTACTAACTACGGACTCTTGAAGAAGTCGCCTTCCCCATCTGTAGAATGGGAACAAGAATCCCAAACGCGGAAGGTGGTTCCGAAGGTTCCGTGGCATAAATAAAGCCATGGGTGCAGGGCTTCGCACACAGTAGGTGCTCAGTTAATGCTAGTTGAATCCGACTCTTTGGCTGCTTCGCTGAAACCTTTAGGGGAGTTCTCCTGCCCGAGCCAAGCGGAAACAAGCTGGCCCTTAGCTGGAAGCCCAGCGATGAGGAAATAAATCCTCATGCATATTATTTCTGAACAAAAGTCCTCCTGGGACACTACTTGCTGGGAGCCTTCTTTCTCTGCAGCCAGCACACAGCAGAGACCGCAACGCCTCCCCTCTGGCTCCCTCCCTCGTTCCATCACTGCTCAGCTTGCAGGGGCAAGAGCCGGGGAGAGAAAAGGAAATTGAAAAGTCTTTGACCTGTTGGGAACCTAACGGCACCCGGCAAACACCAGGTGTCCTGAGGCCCACCCAGTCCATCAAATCACCCACCCGCTTCTCTGCCATAGCTTCTCTGCTGTTTCTTGTAATTAGTCTGAACGTTTAGGGCAGCCCGGGGCGGAGTGGGATGTGGGGACAGGAGCATCTGAGGCTGCGGCCGAGCAAAACAGAAGGGAACCCACTGGGAAGACGACCCCTCCCTGGATGAGAAGGAGCAGAGGGGACCGATGCCCTGACACCCTGGCTGGAGACATGGCCTTCCACAGAGCCCATTTGTGGTGGCTGAGGGGTCCGCCCGCCTCTGACACCACAGGATAAGCCAGGACCCGCTTCTAGCCGGCCTCGGCCATTTACTAACTGTGTGATTGAAACGGCAAAGGGGAGAGAGGGAGGGCAGGGCTGAATCTCCCCATCTGTAAAATGGGCACATTCACCAAGTCTCCATGAGACATGGCGAAGACACCATGAATCAGAGGTGTGGACATCATCCAGAAACGAACAGTTTTCCCTGCCTTTGGGGGAAGTTTATCCTTCGGGAGAGCTCCAAGCTTTGAGCTTCCTGGCTGGCTCGCCTCCTACTTCACGTCTGGGGGACATGAAGTTGATTCTCTATTTGGGAGATGAGGAATCAGACTGAGAGAGGGGAAGGTGGCATTGTTAAAGTCAAGCCCAAGAGAGGCGGCCCCGAGGATGAGGAGCAGCCGTGTAAGGCAGGGGGTCAGGCCCGAGCCCTGCCACTTTCGGCCGTGTCATTTTGGGCAGGTCGCTTGGCCTCTCTAGGCCTCGGTTTCCTTATCCGTAAAGTGGGCGGGTAATGATAACACATCGCTAATATAGTCCATAGCAGATAAGAAACGTTCCCAATAATACCTAAAACACACTGGTGATTGTCTCCGTGACAGACCCGGCTCGAAGTGCAGTTCTCATCACTCTTGTTCTCATCAGCAAGCAAAGGACTCCCCTCTTCTTTCCCATTTCTGGTGAGAGCTAGATTTTCAAGCTCCTCTGTCTGCTCCCCTGCTGCTGCTTGATTTCTTTCTCTCACAGAAACACCCTCCAGAAAGCTCCTTCCCTGAGCCTCTCTGTAGATAATAAGACAGCCCATATAGGAGTAGAATTGCAGCCTCCAGGCTTGGAGGTGGCCCAGGAGAAGGGAGGGCGGTTTGGTGCCCTTTCTAGTCCCTTCTCCGAGCCTCCGATCATGTTTTCCGTCTGAGGGCATGAGGCTGGAATCCAACGTCAGCTCGGAAAGGGGGCAGGAATGCAAGTGAGCGGCCGGGAAATCCTATAAAAAGGCTCCCTCGATTTCCCTAATTTTCAGAGATGATGATTTATAGAGACATCTATCTTCCAGCCGAAATCTACTTCCGAGGACTTGAGCCGTCATCGATGTAAAACTAATGAAAGGTTTATGAGTTACCGAGCTCCCGGTACTATAGATAAACTCCCTTTCATGCCACGTTACAGCCCATCATCCGTGCTGCGGCTGCGGGCCTTTGAAGCAGAGAGCAGACCTCAGAGGTGGATCATTTTATTTTTTTTATTTTTATTTTATTTTTTTTATGTTTATTTTTGAGAGAGAGAGAGACAGAGACAGAGCATGAGCGGGAGAGGGGCAGAGAGAGAGGGAGACACAGGATCCGAAACAGGCTCCAGGCTCCGAGCCGTCAGCACAGAGCCCGACGCAGGGCCCAAACCCACAAACCGCGAGATCATGACCTGAGCCGAAGTCGGATGCTCAACCGACAGAGCCACCCAGGCGCCCCAGAGGTGGATCATTTTAATCCTCCCCTCTAAAGAGCAGAGTCTGCTCTTGCCTCCGCTGGTCCCAGCCCCGGCAGCGGGGAGGGAAGGGGGCCAGGTTGGCAGGAGAACTGGGGACCAGCAGAGACCTCAAGGTGTCACAAAGACGTCCTGGGGATGGACGGTGCCTACAACGTGAACGCACTAACTGTATTCTTAAAAAATGGTTAAAATGGTAAATTTTATATTATGTGTATTTTACCACAATGTTTTAAGTTTATTTATTTATTTTGAGATAGCGCACCAGCAGGGGAGGGGCAGAGAGAGAATCCCAAGCTGGCTCCACACTACCAGTGCAGAGCCCGACGCGGGGCTCGAACCCACAAACTGTGAGATCATGACCCGAGCTGAAATCAAGAGTCAGATGCTTAACCGACTGAGCCACCCAGGCGCCCCTATTTTACCACAATTCTTAAAAATTAAAAAAAAAAGGGGGCGCCTGGGTGGCGCAGTCGGTTAAGCGTCCGACTTCAGCCAGGTCACGATCTCGCGGTCCGGGAGTTCGAGCCCCGCATCAGGCTCTGGGCTGATGGCTCGGAGCCTGGAACCTGTTTCCGATTCTGTGTCTCCCTCTCTCTCTGCCCCTCCCCCGTTCATGCTCTGTCTCTCTCTGTCCCAAAAATAAACGTTGAAAAAAAAAATTAAAAAAAAAAAAAAAACCATAGCCCTTTGGCCTGGCTGCTGCCTCAGTGCTCCCTAGAGTCTGGAAGATCCGTTTTCTGAACACAGGGGACAAAGCTACTCCGAGGCCTCGGGGCCTGGAGAACCTTCTCGATGTCTAACCTCCGTCTCTCTCGCTGCACTGTGAACCCCCACCTCTGTCTGATGAACCGTGGCTTCACAGATGCAGTAAATATAAGGTTAGCAGGATGGGCTGTGGAGGTAGAACCCGGCTCTGCCACTTAAGGGCTGGGTGGCTTTGGGCAAGCCTACTTACCCTCTCTGTGCTTCAGTTTTCTCATCTGTAAAATGGGGACACAGCAACCCCACAGAGAGGCTGTAAGAGGTTAGCCCCTTTACTGTGCTCAGTACTCACCTAACACACAGTCAGTACTCGATAAAGCTGGGGTCGTTGCTTCCCCCGTGCTCCAAGTGTGCTCCAATAGCATCGTCCTTTGGTATGAAAGATAAAGCAAGGCAGGGGTGCAGCAAGCAGAGGGTGAGGTGGGTGGGGAAACACAGGATGGTGACAGAGTTTCAAGTGGGTGTGCGGCAAGGGTCTGCCTTCCTGACTGCAGGTACTCATGTCAAGATTTCCCAAACAGAGTCATGGGCACACCTACATCACAATCTTTAGGGGCTGGCCACTCTGGGGGGCAGGGACAACCGCCCCAGGGACCCCCAGTAGCCATGCCGTCAGCAGTGCTTGTCTGGAGTATAGAGGAAGCTGCCAGCCTTCGTGATTGACTGTGACTTCTGAGGCCGGCTCCCAAAAACCATGGCAGCTCCTGCCTCATTCTCTTTCGTATCACTCACTCTGGGGGAAGCCACCACCATGGGGGGAGGAACTGAGGCCTCCTGAGGCCAATAACCAGCACACGGGAGTGAGCCATCTCAGAAATGGTCTTCCAGCCCCGGTCAAGCCTTCAGATGACCACAGCCCAGGCTGACCTCCCGACTGCAACCTCAAGAGAGACCCCGAGTGAGCTTGCTCCTGAAATCCTGACCCGCAGAAACTGGGAGGGATCTCAGGTGTGGATATTTGTCATTATTTTAAGCTTCCAGGTTTGGGGGTACTCTGTTGTGAGGTGATGGTCACTCACAGAGGTGACTCTGTAAGGTAGGAGGGAGATGGGCGGGCAGCACCAGGGATCTCCACCTGGGGTGTGGAGCTGAGAGAAGACATCCCTGTGTACCTTCTCCACGCACTTTAAGTGAAGACCACTGCTGTGTTCTGCTGTTTTCAAAAACACCATGCTCTCCCCACCTCTGTGCCTTGAATAGGCTGCTTTCTCTGCCTGGAATGCCCTTTCTGCTCCTCTCATCTCCACCCCTTCCTCCTCACTTTCTTTTTCCTCCCGAGAGGAACTCCTGCTCAGCCTGCGAGACCCAGCTCAAACATGCCCTCTTCTGTGACAGCCTTCCCAGTCTCGCGTGGACCGTTTTTGTCACCCTTTGTTGGCACCCCCGTGATAACGTCTATTTTCATGGACTCCTGAGTGGGGGCTGAGCTGCAAGGATTGGTTCCATAAACTCTGGGATTTAGAACTCACCTTTCATTAATCAACCCGGCCCTTCCTGCCTGTTCACTGGCAGCCAGGGGTGCTCCATGTCAGGATGTTGAGTGAGTAAATGAACGAAAGAGCAAGCGTCAAAGGCAGCCTTGGGCAGGAAGACGGGAGCCATATGAAGGCAGGAGGAGGGCATGTGTGTGTCCCTGTCACCCTCCTTTCCTGAACCTTGTCCTTCCTTACCCATTGTTCCCTGTGCCCCCACAGGCAGCCCTCCAGAGTCCCTTCCCTTCATCCAAACCTGGAGGGGAGATGTGCCGCAGTCAGACAAGTCTGATTTCCAAAACAGGTTTAAAGGTCTTTTCCCAGAGACCCTGAGCTCATTTCTTCTTCCTCCGTCTCTGAAGTTCCAAGGCAGCAATTCGGATCTCAAACGTTCAGAACAGGGGTGCAGCCAAGTTCTTTATTACACAGAATGAATTTGTTATGTGGGGATTCTTTGGCCTGAAGGATTGCTTAATGTCCTTATGTCACACAGCATCCCAGCCTGGCCGGTGCTCGGAGGCAGGAGAGTTGTCTTGCTCACCTGCTGAGCGAGAGGAAGGCCGGGGCGGGGGGACGGGGGGGGGCACTGAGATCGGGGAGGGGTCACCTGCAGACTCAAGTCTCACGGCTGGCCATTCCTACTTACTGAGTGCCCAGCAAAATCGAATGCCAGAGAAAAAAGTCATTTGTCTGAAGCCACACGGCAGGAAATGGCAGAGCTGAGATTTACTCTCAGGCCTATCTGACTTCAAAGACCCCTGCCCTTGACCATTAGGCCTCATGGCATCAGGCTGACCAACCCCTCCAGGGGTATGCAGCTCCCAGCCCATCCAGGGGGGAGCTGATGGGATTTGAGAAGGCCCGAGACAGAGGCCAAAGGAAGTGACAGCCTGAAGTGGAGGTTCCCAGGTCCCTGACTCCTGCAGGCTTCTCGAGCTCCCAGAACTGGAGAGTCTGTAGCTTCCTGCTTGGCTGAATTCTGCTCCCGCTGGAGGGACAGCAGGGTGGATTGCCATGTCTGGTTGTGGGGCTTATCTTTTGAAACTCTGCAGTGCATGTGGAAACATGTGAACCAAAGGAAGTGAAGGAAAGATTAAACAGGGAAAGGATTGAAATCTACAGGGCTCCCTGTGCTCTGCAGAGCCTCCCCTGCAAGCACTGCTGTGATCACTCTATTAGACAGCCGGCTGGCCGTCAGCTCTGGTGGTGAGAAGGGCTGGGACCCCAGCCCAGCCCTCGAGTCACCGAGAGAGAGTAGCGTATTCAAGGCTCGGGATGGGAAAGGCAGGGTATGGGAAGCAGTGAAACACACAAGTAGGTTTCACTTGAATAAAAATCAGGTCGTCCGTCAGCTCCACACCCCACATGGAGAACCCTGGTGCTGCCCCCCCACCTGTATTATTCTCCCTCCGACCTCCCACCATCTCCCTCCCACCAGTATTATTATCCATCGCTGCACAACAGAGTACCCCCAAACCTGGCAGCTTAAAACAATAACAAATATCTATACTATGATCCCTCCCCATTTCCGGGGGTCAGGGATTCAGGAGCAAGCTCACTCAGGGTCTCTCTGGAAGTTGCAGTCAAGACATCAGTCGGGGCTGTGGTCATCTGAAGGCTTGACCGGGGCTGGAGGACCTGCTTCCAAGATGGCTCACTCCCATGTGCTCGTTGTTGACCTCAGGAGGCCTCAGTTCCTCCCCCCATGGTGGTGCCTTCCCCAGAGTGAGCGATGAGAGAGAGCGAGGCAAAAGCTGCCGCCGTTTTTATGAACTGGCTTCAGAAATCACATGCAGGGGCGCCTGGGTGGTTCAGTCAGTTAAGCGTCTGACTTTGGCTCAGGTCATGATCTCGTGGTCCATGGGTTCGAGCCTCGCATGGGGCTCTGTGCTGACAGCCTGGAGCCTGTTTTGGATTCTGTGTCTCCCTCTCTCCCTGCCCCTCCCCTGCTCACATCCTATCTCTTTCTGCCTCTCAGAAATAAATAAACGTTGAAAAATAATTAAAACAAACAAAAAAAGAAGTCACATGCAGCCATGTCTGCATTATCTTACTGGATCCTCGGATCAGTCCTATTCAGTATGAAAGAAGGCCACACAGGGGTGTGAATACCAGGAATTGAGGGTTCTCGGGGGTTCTCAGGTACACCGAGAACTGGATGGCCCCGGTCGGGACAGAATTTCAGGGAAGCAAACACTCAGACGCCAAAGAAGACTCTCCCGTCACTTTCCATGAGGCTTTTCAAGGTGTCTTCCAAAAGCGACTTGTCATGTGGATGTGGTATATAGGGCAGGACTGATGCTGACCTTCCACAGGGAAGGGGTCAGGTGGGTCAGGAGGATCATCTGTGTCTCTCAAATCATGCCAGCCCATAGGACTGAGCCCACTCTTGGCCATTGTCCAACTGCACATGTGGCTTCTGGAGTGCTTACCTTCAAAGCAGCCCTGTAAATGTACCCTCCGGCAAATCCCAGAGACACTGCCAGTTGGACACCCCCAAATGGCAGGGACCAGAAGGGCCACTGAGATCCACGCAGGGGTCTGGGATCTACTCAGAGTTTAGTGTGGCCATTGGGGCGAGTCTCCATATGCCCAGCCCAGGTCCTGGGCAGCTCAGACCCGCCTGCCCCTCAGGCTGTGCAGGCCGTGTGTAATTGGAATGCCAGGCAGCACCTGCCGACAATTTTATCACACTCTGTATAATGTGTAAATACCATTAAGTTAGACAGATTTTCTCATTAATTCTCGGTCCCAGTGACAGACTAGGAATTAACACAATTGATTTTCCAGTCCCTACTCATTATCAATCATCCCCCAGAACTTAGTCACATTTCATCTGTTCCACCTGGGCCCCAGCATCTATTTGGAAGCTTCAACATATATTAAACTAATAAAGAGCAATGGGCACTGCTGTGTCAGGCCCGGAAACTGGTGGGGATGAGCAAAGAAACAAATCTGAGGCAAAAAAGTTGCTTCCGGGGCTTCTAGATGGAAGAATGGACAAAGCATTTGAAGGCACAGTCCTGTCCCCTAGGGTGCTGGCATTGGCCGGTGGGTGCTCAGGCAAGGGTGTCAGTAACTGTATCAGTGATGAATTGCTGTGTGACAAACCACCCCAAAACTTAGTGGCTTAGAATAACTGTTTATTTGCTTGTGATTCTGTGTGTGTCTTGGGTTGCTTCTTCTCGGACTCCCTCGTGTTCAATCAGCTGGTGGCTGGGATGGCCAGAGGGCCTAAAACTGGCCTCTCACACACGTCTGGTGGTTGGTGCTGGCTTGTCAGCTGGATGGTCTGGGGACCTCAGCTGCGATAGTTCATCTCCACTTCATGTGGCTTCTCACCCTTCAGGAGGCTGTGTCTGACTCCTTCACCTGGCGGCCTCAGGGTAGTCCCCCGTGGAGGAGGGCAAAAGCTGCAAGGCCTGTCAGAGACTAGGCTGGGAAGCATTACGTCCACCATATTGTATTGGCCAAAGGAAGTCAAAGACCAACCCAGGTTCAAGGGGATGGGAAAGAGACTCTGCCTCTTGACAAGAAGACTGGAGAGTAGGTACATTGCAAATGGGCGTGCCACGGGGAGAAGGGGGGCTTGTTGCATACAGGGCACCATAGTCATCAATCTGGAAGCAGCCCCTAGCGCCCTCCTCCAATGGGCAGTGTCTTTCTCATCCTTCATACCAAGAGGAGGTGGCTTTCATTCAAGACCTGACATTGGTACCCATCAAAGCGGGAGAGAAATGTGCATTTCAGCAACCTGACAGCAACCACATCAGACACTGAGTCAAGGGACAAGAGGTGGAGGGAGGAGATAACCTATGTCAAATTCTTACTTCTGCCTCAGTCTGACTTCACTGCCACCTGGAAGCTTCTAGATGATTTCACCCCAAAGCTGAGTAGTATGTATTCAGAAATTGCCAACTAATTTTAATATTAGCAACAGCACACACACTTACAGAGTCAAATCTTTTGCAGGGGCGCCTGGGTGGCTCAGTTGGTTGAGTCCAACTCTTGATTTCAGCTCAGGTCATGGTCTCACAGTTTGCAAGTTCAAGCCCCGCATCAGGCTCCTCACTGTTAACTTGAGATTCTCTCTCTCTGCCTCTCTCTCTCAAAAGTAAAGAAAATAAACTTTAAAAAAATCTTTTGCAAACAAGTGCATGTTGCATATCATGCACTCATCCCAAATCCAAGTCAAAGCCAATCATGGAGTATCCACTGCTTTCTACTACCTCTGGGTGTCTGGCTGGCTCAGTTGGCTAAGCCACTGGCTCTTGGTGTTGGCTCAGGTCATGATCTCACGCTTCCTGGGATGCAGCCCCATGTCAGACTCTGTGATGACAGTGAAGAGCCTGCTTGGGATTCTCTCTCTCTCTCTCTCCCTCTCTCTCTGCCCCTCCTCTTGCCTCTCTCTCTCTCTCTCTCTCTCTCTCTCTCTCTCTCTCTCTCTCACTCTCTCTCAAAATAAATAAGCTTTAAAAATAAATTTTTTTTAATTTTTTTAATGTTTATTTATTTTTGAGACAGAGACAGACAGAGCATGAACAGGGGAGGGTCAGAGAGAGAAGGAGGCACAGAATCTGAAACAGGCTCCAGGCTCTGAGCTGTCAGCACAGAGCCCGACGCGGGGCTTGAACTCACGGAGTGTGAGATCATGACTTGAGCCAAAGTCGGCCGCTTAACCGACTGAGCCACCCAGGCGCCCCAAAATAAATTTAAACAAAAAGTATATTCAAAGGGAACATGCCTTAAAGAGGCCCATCTGCCCAGCCCAAGTCCCAGACATGGGAAATGACTTAGGCACGGTCACTGCCTTCAGGGCTTTTGGATCAGGAGTCCCTGGTTGGGGACAAGGAGATGGTTTTCCAACTTCCCAGGTTTCCTCTCCATACTAAGCCTTTTGAGTGTTGTCCCTACGACAAAACCCTGTGCTCCAGAGAGCACCCGTTTTGCCACACCAGATCTGAGAAAAGGGGAAGGGATGGATAGGGATAAGTGTGCAGGGGGGCAGAGGAGTCTGGGGGAGGCATAAAAAGCCACCAGAGGTAAGCAAGGCTTTGGGGACTCTGGCCAGATTCCTTCCATTTTCTCCTGAACGATGTTCCTCATCCAACCCCTTATCACTCGGGGGTTGGGGGCAAGCTGCTGGATGGTGGATGGTGTATTCACGCTGCTGTGGAAGGCAGTTAGGTGGGGAGGGGCCGGAGGGCATTAAGAAACATTCCAAAGGCCCTTCCTGAGAGATTCCTGGAGAACAAAGTGGGGCGAGGGGGCGAGCCCTCCCTCAGCTCTGGTATTCTGTAAGCTCACGCACTCACCTAGAATCATCACTAGATAATAATTGTCTTTATGGAAACCATTTCAAATGAATTCTAATGTGCTTTAATTATGTGACTTTTTTAGAAGTTCTGCTACAGGGAGGTGAAATAGGTTTGGAATATTAAGTAGTAAGAGGTTACAGAGGGCATCTCTGCCTCGTGGGCACCTCCCCAGTTAATTAGAGGCCTAATACCCATCAGGTAAAGGGGGTGTGGCAGGACAGGGTCTCCCGCACCCCCATCAGTGATGACGTTCTCTCTTCTTTCATCAAACTCATCGGGATGGCCCAGGGAAGTGGCTGGCTGGGGGCCTGAGCTCACCTGCAATCAGCCCCTGGCCCCAGCTGGGAGAGGAGACGGGCACAGAACAGAGATGGCCAGAGGCAAGGCAGTAGGGGCATGCGTCCATCTCTACCCCGTCTCTGCCCCTGCTACCCCACTGACGTGGCCCCATCTCTGAGCTTCTAAGGTTTGAAGGTCAGCAGAGCATACTAAGTTTCCCCTCACTCTTTAGTAAGTGTAAGACTTACTTTGGCGTAAGACTCCTTAGTCTTACATCGTGGGTCTCAGCAGACCTGGGCAGCCAGTGACACGCAGGACCCGATCCCTCTAGGAACTGCTCCCCCGCGTCCTTAATTTTCTCACACAGCCCCTCAGGCTGCCCTCCCAGGGCAACAGCCCGGAGGCTGGACATCTCTCTTCTTCTGTGTCTCTCCATCCCTGGTGATGGGCAGGTCTTTTTTTCCCCCTCTGTGAGCCCTCCTCAGTTATGCGCTTGTGTTTCGGCAGGGCCCTTTGGGAAATACAATGCCTTCATCCAGAAGACTGACTGATGGTGGGGTTCAAGGCACCGGGCAGGTTGCTGCAGAGCAATTTCTGTGCAGCAGAGCCTCTGAGCTCCCATTAAGTCAGAGCCATGGTGACCTGATGCAAGAGGATGTCCTGTTCTTCCACGAGAAGTTTCTACCCGCAAAGCAGCATGCTGCTGTCAGAGCTTGGGTTAAACTGAAGAAATGTGCTCAGCAGCAGGTCAACGAGTGAATGGATGAATGAATGAATGAACGAACGAACGAATGAATCCCAAGTAAGAATAGGACTCAAGACCTTGATCCCATCAGCCCTTGACCTTATCCAACCTCCCAAATTCTGGGAGTCAAGGCAGAAGGCCAGGGGTGGCCCTTTGCCTAACGTCAGCCAAAGGTCCAGTCCAAGCAGGGCACCTAGGAGACATGGAGTCACCCCCCTCCCAGAACCAGTCCTCAGCACCTGCTAGCCCTGGGCACTCAGGGCAGGGAGAGGAGGTCCTTCCATGCACCCATTCTACCCCAAGCAGCAAATCCCACCGAAGTGCAAGCTTCCGGAAAGAGCCTGAAATAGACGCAGATTCTGTCCCCGTTTCTCCGTTCCCCCTCCTGCACTTAAGTGCCTATTAGGGACAAAGGGATGGGAACAGAGGACAATAACATCTGTTTTTCCAACAAGCAGTGACAATGCGGATCTGGGGGTGGAGCTCACGTCAGCACTGGGCCCAGATGCAGCCCTGCAGCTGCGGAAGCAACTGGCACTTGATCATTTCTCAGAGATTATCTCCCAATCAGCAGCTCCTCGCCTGTTTGTTATCCCCACCCGGGGAGCCATCGCCGCTCCCCCGCTCTCCGCAGGGTCAGGCCTGCCGCTCTACTTGCATTTTGTCTCTGACGTGGGCGTTTCAGGAGCAACCTGGAAGCCACAATCCTCCAATGCCACCCCTGCCTTCTAGAGGCTGGGATCGAGGTTGGCGGCATGGTTGGGGAGAGCACTGGACTCGGAGTCACAGGACCTGCCTTCCAATCCTGGCTGGGCCACTGGCTCTGCCACCTCGGGTGGCTGTATCTGCCCGGGGACATCGGGAGCAAGGTGCTTAATCTTGCCGCAGGAGCCTCGGTTGCCTCAGCTACAAAATCGGAACCGTTTTAACTCCATCGTGGAGTCGCCATAACTCTCAAAGGCGAGAACACACATTATGTGAGCCTCTCCTGGGTCAGACAGCAAAAGGGCGGAGAACAAGGCTGGTGAGACCCTGCAGTGTGGGTCTCCTTAGATGATATTGTCTGGCGTGAAGATGATGCCTCCCGAATTCGCGGGAGCCATGCATCTGCTCCAGATGGGAGGGATGGCGGAGATAATCTCTGGGGTCAGACAGCACCACGCGCAGAATCTTCCAGCCCCTTGCCAAACAGTGGGAACCCCGAGACCCTCCCCTCCCTCTGCCAGGCCCCTTGACCCTACCTCTCCTATCTCTCCTCCAGCACCCAGGGTGGCCGGCATGTGCAGGGGGAGCTCAGGGCAGCCGGTGAGGGGAGGGAAGCGAGGGGAGAGGCAGGAAGGAGAAGGGGAGGGAAGACGACAGACAGGCAGCTGTGGTTCTTTCAACATTTTTAAAGAGATTTAAATTCAAAATGAGATTTATTAAAAAAAAAAAAACCATCATGTGTTGCCCCCCCCCTTCACACGAAAGTTTTGAAAATGAGATTTTTAACCAAACAAGAGCCACATTCAGAGTCAGAGAAGCGCCAAGGCAGGTCTGCCACTCCGTGGCCTTGTGACCTTGAACAAGTCACGGAACCATTCAGCCTGTGAAGCCAGCCGAGGCCACACCTCTCAGGGCTGCGGGGGGGAGGGGGGGGAGGGCGAGCTGATTGGTGCATGGAGAAGGGCCTTGGTGAATGCCACCCAGCTTCCTGGACTCGGAGGAGGGAGACTCTCACTCTGACCACGGTCAGGCGGGGTCAACGGTCTGCTGTTACCCCCACCTCTCCTTCAACTTCTCCATCTCAGGACACACCCCAGGACGTGAATGCGAGGACACCCTCCCCCCAGAGCCCGGGAAGGGGCTGGAGAATAATATAACGGCCCGCCAGGCAGCCAGTGGAGGTTCCAAGGCAGGGCCCGGCTTCTCCAGGGGGACGGCCCCTCCTGGGGAAGCAGGTGTCCCAGCGCTGCCTAAGCGCGCTGAGCTGCAGCCACCCGATGGCCCGGGGGTCACAGACTACACAGCCCGCTTCCCCACTTGACTAACTCGGTTATCTTTGCTCTTCACCGTCCCCGCCTCGCCCCTTCTTGGAGAAAGAATGTCTCTTCTCAGCACAGCAGCCCGCCCCTGTGCCTAACCTCTGTTCTGAGCTGGCAAGATAACGGACGGTTCCATCTCCCTGCCTCTGCCCGCAGTTCTGGGCTCTCATTTGCTCACAGCCCCCGTGGCCTCTTTTTATCCTCTCTGGAATTGCACGGAGATTGGTTATCTGGTAATTGAGATTGTTTTACAAGGTGTCGCTCATTGCATTAGGTTCCATTAATTTTCGGTTCTTCCTGAATACCCAGAATAATAACTACCCTGTTGGTGAGGGGGCAGAGGGCAGGTATCCTCCCCCCCCCCCCACGTACACAAGTGCACACACACATTCGCACACACTTACACATGAGCAAATGTTTGTAATTTAATGGCGACCCTGGTAAAACAGACTTCAGATATTTCCCGGATGTTCTTCCCTTGTTGAACTTTGACGGGAGCTCATGGAGAGATGTTACCTCTCTCCACGGTACATTTGGGGGAAAGGACCCCCTTAAAGGGGTTACACAGCGTGGCTGAGCACGCCTGGTAGGCAAGCGATACAGCCTGGACTTGACTAAACTCAGTGCCGCCAGACTCCACGAGTGATACAAGGAGCGCCTGTTTGTCTGTCTTTCCTCTGGGATTATGCAATTCCTGAGGATAGGACTGGGTCTATCCCCCAGAGCCTAGCCCAGGGTGTAACCCAGTTTGTAGGTGCTCAATTAATTGTGAGTGACTGGCTTGCCCCGCAGCCGCCTACAGGTGGCGCCAGAGAAGACCAGTGGTCAGAAGCCCGAGCGAAAAAGGTTCACGTCAACAGTGAACTGGTGTTCCGGGTCTGGAGCAATTAATCTCTGCCACCCTCATTCCCCCCCACACCCTTTGGGCCCCTATTATGGCACCTGCGACAGCATGAGAATAACTTATCCACGTGTGCTACTCCACCCGCTCACCTGAGTCCTTAAAGAGCAGGGAGGGGGGGTGCCCCATTTATCATCAGTCCTGAGACACAGCCGGCCCAGAGCAGTCTTAGTAAAGGTCCTCGGCCAGAGAAGCGTCAACCGGAAAGCCCTGGTTGGTGACAGTTGGTGACAGTGGTGACCTCCAACCCCGTTGGCATCTCTCTGGAATCCGGCCTTCCAGGGGCCCTAGTGCAGTCTCCCATCTCCTAACACAGGGCTGTTCCTGGGCTTCATCTCTCAAGGCCATTCATCTTGATTAGGTATTGGCAGCCCTGGCTGATTAAATGCCCCACCGTCACCTCCTGTTTGTTTCTCAGCAAGGAGGTGACAGGGTTTTTCATCCTTCTGGCTTTGACCTTGGTGGTGGTGTCATGGCCCTTAGCACACCTGCCTCAGTGAGAGGCTGATGAAGCTTCACCCAAACTCGCGGGCAGCGGTCAAGGGACTTTCTCCAGCCGGGGTCCACCAGCACCTCAGCTTCCAAGGAAATAATCACCCTCATGGCCACCTCTTCCCGGAAGCCTTCCTGGAAGCCTCGATGATTAGCTCCATCTAGCACCCCCTTCTTTACCCTCAGGGCACCGTGGTGGCCAGTGTTTATTCTTTAGGTGACACGCCTCACTCAGCCTCCTCCCACTGCGTCTTCTGTGTCCCCAGCACTGTATGACCATCAGCCCCCAGGGGCTGCTCACTCTGAAGGTAGGGAGGGGCTCCTTCGGTCTCCCCCATCCCCCCTCCACTTGGCAGCCAGCCACACTCTCGGGAAGCAGAGTGACCCACGTTCCTGACGTGGGCACTCTGAGTCAGTGGCTGGGTGGGGACTGCAAGGAACAGAGAAAATGAACGTAGGCTGGTGGGTGCAGGAGTAGAAATGTAACCTGAACACACCTTCCCGTGTCACTGTGGGGAATGAGACTGACCAGAGCAGGTTCGACAAGCTGCTTAATTACCGTCCCTGTAGAGTCGGCCCCCTGGAGGCGTTGGAGGGTGCAGGGCTGAGGGCCTGGGCAGGGGTGGGGGACGCAGGGAGACCCTCACCTTGAAATTTAGAGGCCAGTGCCCAGCCCATGGCGCCTCCTCAACCTTCAACAGTTCGTCTCTTCTGCCAGCCTCAGGCTCTCTGTGTGCCTCCCTCCCTGGGGCACCTGCAGCCAGGAGGTGGCGGTCCCTCCATGATGGGAACCACCTGCCAGGGCCCCAGGCCACCTCTGTGGGCCTGCAGCCGGCCCCATCACTCACCCTTGGGAGTGGTTCCAGCACCGACGAGCAGTGGCGAGGCCAGGGAAATTGTGAAGGCTGGTCCCTCTTTGATGCTTCCGAAGCGCCCTTCTCTGGCACCCCCACCTTCAGCCTTGTCTGCTCCCTCGACACCAGCACTGCCAAGAGTAGACCAACTGGCTGAGCCCCGTGTACAAGGTGCTGCGTACAAGGCCACAGAAGACACACATGACAGGCATGAGGGGCAGACCTTGCCCTGAAAGAGTCCAAGGTTTGAATTGTGCTTCCTTCACTTACTACTTGGATGACCCTGGGAGAATTTAATCAAGTCCCTGAGGCTCAGTTTCCTCTCTTCCAAAAAAGGGACCTTAATACTCCATTCATGGGGTTGTCCTGAGCACTAAAAGAATGTATTTTCACTTTCAGAACAATGCCTAACACACACCTAATAAAGCTAATTAGCTATCACCTAATAAAGTGATAGCTTTATTATTGTCATTCACTCAGTCACTCAGCAAACATTCATCTCGAGGCGTCCGGGCGCCAAGAAGGCGAGCTGGATCTGAAGTGCTACCTTAGACAGTAAGTAAAACAGGTCCTTGTGCACCAGTCCTGCCACCTACTGGGGGAGACGGACAGCAGTCATGTTGACATGCCCCCAAAGGCACCAGGGCCGGCCCCCGGGCTTCCCTGTTAAACCCACCATGACCCTAATGGGAATAATGCTGAGGCTGGCTGGGGGACAGAGAGACAAGGATATGGCAGGAGGGTGGGGGTGTGGACTGGGGGTGCCCCTTGAGTCACACAGCACAGAGGGCTGCCTCTCTGGATATATTAGCATCACAGTGCGCCCCCAGACCAACTTCTCTTTCTGCCCCAAACGTCGTTGACATCGTGTGATCAACACCCTCCCAGAGCTCTCCGGGTGTCCAGTGGGTCGGGGGCACTGAAGGGGTCCGTGCCTTGCAATTCTAGCCTTTCCCCCGCTGAGGAACCACCTGCAGGCGCTCCTGAAGAGCCCGGGCTCAGCCCTTGTCACCTCTGCAGGCAGGGGACCTGACCTGGTTTATACCACCCGTTGGCATCCTGGCTCAGTTACTCACGGTGGGAGGGCTGTACCGATTTGAAGGAGGGCAAATCGCAAATGTCAACTGGCTGAGACCCAAGTGCCAGGTTCTTGCCAGAGGCGCTGCTTTTCACCAGCCGGCACACAGTCGAGCCCGGAATGAAAGAGGCTGACAGTCCATTAGCAGCAGAGTGGTCTGCGAGGCTCGGAGGAACAGAGCTGTCATCCACTCCACTTCAAGGGCAAAATCAGCTCTTTGTGTGCGTGTGTGCGCGCGCACGTATGTGTGTGCGTGTGTGTATAGTCTCTAAAAAGAGGAACATTAATCACAGCTGTGCCTGCTAAAATAGGCACACAGACAACAATCTGACAGCACAGAGAGGAAGTGGTAACATATTTCTTGTCCTCTGTCCTTCCAACCCCTGGGAGCAGGTTTGAGAGAAAATCCCAGAAAAACAGAACCACTCTATCACAGGATTGGGAGACCCTTAAGGTCTTCTTGTCCACCCCTCTGACATCCAAGGCTTTGCTTCAATGTTTCTGACGAGCCATCCTTCACTTGAATGCCTCTCGTCACAGGGAGCTCACTACTACTGTGAGGTTTTGAATATCCCACCTGCCAATTTCTCTAATGGCTGGAAAGTTCTTCCTGACCTAAGAGCTTAAACTTGGGGCCATGTTAACTTCTATCCATTGGTCCTAGGTTTGACCTTTGAAGTCTCACACACACACACACACACACACACATACATACGCACACACACACACACACACACACACACACCTCTGGTTAGTCTCCTTGACGTGCCGACATTGTTCTAAGTGTCCTGGCCAGTGTGCCTATTGCTTTCGGGACAAGATCCAGTCTGTTAATCATTATCTTCAAAATGCAGTTCCCATACCGGGGACATAAAATCTCTGCTGCAGCTGTTACCAGCGTGAAAACACACACGCACGTGCACACACACACGCACGGGCACACAGAAATAAAGTTCCTCTGACTGCATTTTCATCCATTTCTCATTTCATACCGTATTGCCAAATGCCTTGCTGAGATCCAAGTGTATTCCAACCATGGCATGTTTTTGACCCATCCCCAGATTGACTATCAAGAATAAAAATAAACAAACAAGGAAAAGAGCTCAGAAACGGACCCAGCCCCCTGTATAGAATCCAACAACACAGGGATGGCAGGGCCTGCGCTTTTCCTTGTTCTGGACACTAATCGCCTATTAATTTGCCTCGGATCACATTAACCTTGACGGAAGTCAGAACTCATTACTGACTCAAACTGACCTTTGGGCCAGGTAACAGGCTCAGATTTTGGTGTGTCGGTTTGAACACAGGACTAACGGAAAAATTAATAACATGTGATGATGTATTTCACTGCCCCTCTCCAGAAGAAGCCAGCATGGAGTCCCCGGGTTGGGATTGTGGGCAAAGGTCCTGCAACGGCTGGAGACGCAGGAAGTGCTTTGAACAGGGGAGGTGGACTTATTAGATTGTGGTGCGAACAGGTGCTTCCCGCCCAGCCAACACCCCTGGCCTCCTGCTCCCCCCCACCCGAGACCCAGGAGTCCTGGGTGATCCCAGAGGGATGGGAGTGGGCCCAACAGGTGACTGAGGTTGAATTTCCAGCCACCCCCCTGGGAAGCAGAATAAATCTGACTCACAGAAATAAAGGCACGGGATATTGTATCCCAGGGTCGTTGATAAAATTCACACCCACCACATCTACTGCTGCCGCACCACGGATCTCCCCCTTCTGACGTCACACGAGTTGATTTGGGGATCCAACTAGACTTATTCATGCGAATTTTCTCCCTTGACCCATCAAAGCAGCCTTTCGATTTATGAGGATCCTAACGGTCAGCCATTTTCTAAGCTCTTCCTCCAAGGTTTAAAAAAGCCTGCGAGGGGGGCGCCTGGGTGGCGCAGTCGGTTAAGCGTCCGACTTCAGCCAGGTCACGATCTCGCGGTCCATGAGTTCGAGCCCCGCGTCAGGCTCTGGGCTGATGGCTCGGAGCCTGGAGCCTGTTTCCGATTCTGTGTCTCCCTCTCTCTCTGCCCCTCCCCCGTTCATGCTCTGTCTCTCTCTGTCCCAAAAATAAATAAAAACGTTGAAAAAAAAAAAAAGCCTGCGATTTAGGCTAATTCCAGTCATTGACAGGTGTTGGATCCGGCCGGCTGGAGGGTGGAGGGCAGAGGGCAGGTTCACATGGGCTACTAAAGGCCTCCTTGCTCCTTGACAGGACGCCCTCATCAGCCAGTTCTCTCCCCGCAGTGTGTTCTGTCTCCCACAAATTCCTCTGACTAGACTGGTATCCGGTCTACATATCTCTGCTCTGTTCCTAGGGACACATTGTCAAATGCCAGCTGAAACCCAAATGTCCTCTATCAACTACACGTTCTCCACCCATCAGCGCAGCGACCCTACCGAGGAAACAGAAAACGAATGCAGGACAGGACAGAGGAAGTGAGGATGACCTGGCCCGGCTGGTTCTAAGTGGTCCCTCCCATCTTTCCTAAAGGCCCCTCAAATCTGGCCAAACCCCTATCCAGATTCGTCGGCCGAGGCCAGGCGCCGCACCCGCACCCCCATGGAATGGCCCGGTGTTCCTGCGCTGTCCTCCTGAGATTCTGAATCAGTTCACAGCAAGACAGGAAGTAGGAGAAATGCAGAGACAACTGATAAGACATTGTTTTTATTGGCAAGTCTAAAGAAAACCTTCATTGAGTCAGGGGGTGTAATACAAATTATGGTGACCTGTATATAAAACCTGGCACCAAATCCGGCCTTTTAGAAACATTTGTATAAAAAAATACGTGTTAAAATCTGTACCATGATGCGGTGCAGAGGCCGGATGTCACCTCCCGACACGTGTGCTTGCAAAGGTGGGTCTGGTCTGGGGATACAGGGAGCTCTGGTCCTGCGGCCACCGGAGCGAGCCCTGTGTGAGAATGGCCTGCTCTGAAGAGATGTCACGAGAGCCTATCTTTGAAGGCAGGACCCCTATGAGCACCAAAATGCCACAGGCCTGGCGTCAAAACGAGAGTGGTGCTGGGAAGAATGGCAGGAGAGGAGGGCCGTCCTTCCTTCTCTTGTCACTGGGCTCTAACCACCATTCGAGGATCCCGCAGCTCTGCAGTCAAACCACCTTTAACTTTGGAGGAACGTTTGCAATTTCCAAGTATGTTTTTTCCCCAAGTAGACTGGCCAATCTTAAGGAACCTACTCATAATCAGACTGACGTTAAGGGTGAAGAACTAATTCTTGTCATTTTTGGCAGGCCGGGCCCCTGAATCACCTATCTGAAAGGCTGCTGTAATCACAACGGAAAAGCATGATGATGACGGTCTCAATCTATTTCAGTCTTGGACCAAATGCAACTGGGCAACTGTAGCCCAGAAATTACACTTTGCAGGCAATGAAGTGAAAAGCAGCATTGGAATTCCCCCATTCTGGGCACAAATGATCTCTGCACAAGGCCACTGAAGCCTTTGGGAGCAGCGGGGTCGATGCTGCTCATCTGTCTTCAAAGACGAAGACACGGTTCCTTCTCCGGCAGGGCCTTTCTTCCGGCTGAACAGGGTCAGGACTGTGTCTGTCGGCTTATTCGTTCAGGGAAGAGCTGATTTCCCTGGGGCTCTGTGGAAAGTGACAACTGTCCTCAACTCAGCTGCTAAGCTGCTACCCAAACAGTCAGGCTGCATGGACAGGAGACGCACAAATGGGAACCGGACAGAAATGGGGGGTGGGCACAGGGGAGCATCAGGAAAGGCAATAGGTGGGGGGAAGAGGCGGCCTTGTGGGCTTTAAGGAGTCCGCAAGGACGGTGCCTCTACAATTTCAGGGCTCCTAATAGCTACCGAAAGGGCTGGAGTCATTCCAGTAGATTCTATACAGGGAAAACAGCTGCCCCACCAAATTCTATCCAAAAGCAGAGTGATTTTCTCAGCTGCCTCCAGGGTGGGTTTTTTTTTTTTTTTTTTTTTTTTTTTCCTTTCCCAGCCCTCAGCTTGACTATCTTGCTGCAGGACACTCAGCTGTGGCAATAAGTGAAAGGGGGGACGAAGGACAAACGCGCCTGACACACAACCCAGGCACAAAGCTGGGAGCCACGCTGGACTGCTAACGAGGGACTCTCTCTCAAGCAGTGTATTTTAGGACGCAAGGGCTCAGGGTAAGAGACGGATGCTCCTGTGTCCCGGAGCCCAGCACCGATCGCCAGCGCATCCTGCAAGACCAGCACACCGGGAGGAAGCTGGCTGCGTGTCAATGGAGCAAGGAGGAGCCCAGTTACAAGGGCTCTTCAGGACTGGAGGCCAACCTGGTGGCTCCTTCACAAAGTCTTAGGGCCTTTGAATCCACTTTAAAGTGACCCAACAGCACCCCCTAGTGGAAATTATAAATAAAACAAGGGCCATGCTTCCAGTTCACCTTCTGATGCGAGTGGTTCCAAGAGTCACCGTCAAACGGAATAACACAAAAACAAACCTTATCTTTAAAAGCATAATAATTAGAAAAAAGGTGGGAGTTCAGAAGCCATCTTTAGGCCTTTCACTGCCAAATCAGCCTCCCTCCTGTGATTCTCTGCCTTCGACAAACACACTCTAAGATGAGGGGGCACGGACGGGGGTGGGGAGGGCTCCCGGGACCCTCAGAGTTTGGGCAGACTGCCCGCTGGGGCCAGGACGATGCCAAAGACGTAGAAGAGCCCCAGCAGGAGGTTGAGTTTGGCAGTCCTCTGGGGCAGTTTGTTGAAAGCCTGGCTCCGGAACTGTCTCTCCAGGGAGAAGGCCATGGGAATGGTGAGCAGGGGCAGGGCCAGGCTGATGCTGCAGCGTGTGGCCAGGATGCTGAAGACCAGGTAGGGCAGGAAGAGCAGCGTGTTGTAGAGCATGTAGGAGAAGGTGGGGCCGATGAGGATGGCGAGCGTCACGATGCCGGCCTCCCTGTCGGATTCCATGTCCCTGGTGTTGTTGGAGTGGAGAATGGCCTCGGTGCTGAGGGCGAGGGGGATGGCGTAGACCAGGGGGAAGACCGCCAGGGACCCCACCTGGACGGCGTAGGCGAACATCACGGCCAGCGGGCCGAAAGTGATGAGGATGACGAGGTCTCCCAGGGCCACGTACTTGAATCCGATTCCTATGGCCAGAAGACCCAGAGAGGAGGTGTGAGATCCAGGGCTGGAAACGGATGGCCGGGAGCAGGGAGTTCTCAGACAGAGACCACAAGCAGTCGGCGAGCTCCCTGCCCTCCAGAGCACACCTGAGGTTGTCTCCAGTGACACAGAGGGGCAGGGAACACTCCTCTCTTAGCACCCAGTTGGGCTTCGGGTCATCCCCACGCTCTCCTTCCTACTGTCCCCCAGCAAAGTCCTACAACAAACAGCAGTGAGCTCCCACCACACGCGATTCAACGGGGGAGCCCACGGAGATCTAAATGGTCTCACAGGCCACTTTGGTTTCTCTCTCCCTTCGCCGGCCCGTGCGAGACATCGCTTCCGTCAGTCAGTACCTCACAGAAGGCCCATCCCAGTCTCTTACTTTTCTCCCTCCTTCTTCCACAGCCTCTAGTTTAGAAAACCCGCAGCGAATCTCAGTGAAATCTGATGGTGCCCAAACTCCACATAAAGAAACCTTCGTCCACGTAACGAGTAAAATGGCTAAGACGAGGCTCCCATGCTGCTTCCCTTCTCTGGTTCCCGTGAAGTCCAAACTCACTCCCCCCAGCTCCTCTTCCCCCACGAAGTTCAAACTAAATCCTCCCCCCGCCCCGTGAACTCCTCCTGGACTGCCAACCCGCTTCAAATCCTGTCTAAACCACTTCGTCAGAACCTGCCCAGTTTTCTCCAGCGATACCACACTCCATCTGGCCTCACTCCCATCTCCAAAGAGGAGTCATGGTCATCCTATGCCTGGAACATGGTGACAGCCATGCTTATGACCCCACCCCCCCCCCCAGATCTAATCTTCACGGGCAGCCAGAGGGGTCCTTCCAAAATACTGACCTGAGGCACCTGGGTGGCTCAGTTGGTTAAGCATCTGACTCTTGATTTCAGCTCAGATCATAAATTCACAGTTCATGAGGTCAAACTCTGAGCTATCAGGGCAGAGCCTGCTTGGGATATTCTCTCTCTCTCTCTCTCTCTCTCTCTCTCTCTCTCTCTCCCCCTCTCTGCCCCTCCCTTGCTTGCTCTCTAAATAAATAAATAAACATTTTAAAAAATACATAATCTGACCATGCCCTTCCTCCAACATATACCTCAAAACCCTTATCACAAGCTGTCCTCGGCATCCTTCACCGGCACACCTCTGGCCCCGCCTCCCTCCTCCCCACCTCACCTTAAGCTCCCCTCCTCCTCCACTCATACTTCTGTCGGTTCCCCAAGGCCTTCAGGCACGCCACCCTGCCTTTGCCTGGCAGACTCCTACTCACCCTTCAAGACCTTAAAGACCATTCCTCAAGACAGCCCCTCCTCACCCGCTAGGCCACAGCCGGTTCCCCTGCAATATGCACCCAGGGCACCCCAGATTTCCCCCTTCATAAAGTTCATCGTGGTTCTAATTACTCAGTCTGCATCCTCCCCTCAAACCAGAAGTTCCACGAGGGCAGGGCCTGGTGTCTGGCTTGTTCACAGCTCGCTCCCCCACGTGGGCACAAAGGCTGAACACAGAGCTACAGTAACAAGCACCTGGAGCTGGGGCTGAGGTTAAGGAAAATGACCCACTCAGAGGGAGGCAGCATGGAGTGGGTGGGGTATGGTACGTACACACACACACACACACACACACACACACACACACACACACAGAAGCTTGGGAAACCTCCCGATCTAATCAAGCTTCCAACACGTGGCCTCAGGATCAGGAGACAAAGAAAAGTACTGGGTCATCAACTGCATTTTAACCAGCCGAAAACGATAAGGGACGGTGGTCTGCAGATGACCTAAGGCCAGGGCAGCCAAAGAATGGGTTCAGCCCAAGATCACCTTCACACTGGTAGCTGGGATTCTTTGCGGCTGTTTCTCTTCCAGCTTTCTTGAAAGAAAACTGGCTTAGAACACAGTGAAAGCGTAAGGTCTACGACGTGTAGACTTCCTACATTCATATATTGCAAGATGACTGCCACCACAGTATTAGCTAACGCCTCCATTTAGTTGGGGTGCTTTGGTGCTAAATGACCACCCTTGGTTCTTTAGACTGAAGCGTCCCCAGGGAAGTGTTGTCATAGCCGTGGCCCCCGGTACCCGCCAACATGCAGCAAACGAATTCTGCACTACCCGAGCAGGGTTGTGGGAAGTCCTCTGAGGACATGCCCTCCGGGAGGAGGTTCTCTCAAGCAGAGCACTGGTTCCTGTACTAAGATAGCCAATCAATGGCTCCTGCAGAATCTCACACGTTGAGGGAACAACCTCTGCCCAAGGAGATGCCAGGCAGGAAGGCTCCCAGCAGGGACCCGGCATGCTTCTCCACCAGCTGCCCACTCTTCTTTTGCTTCCATGCCCAGCTCTCCAGGTGGATGTCAGGGCTGTAGCTACGGAAGAAAACACAACAGCTCTATAGCCTTGACAGCTGGCTAATTACCCAAGAACATCCCCTTCGATCACCGGGCAAAAGTGATGTGAGCAACGTGGAATGAAACCTAGGCCTGCAAAATAGGCCCCCCACCTTGAACAGGTCCCACACAAAAACCAACCACAAACCCACTCGAGAGCCGAGACAGGTCTGGTAGCCTTCTTGAGGTTATCTGACACAAGAAAACGATAGAGCCCTTGGGGAGAAAGCTGCTTCCTAAGAGTCGGACGGACGGACGGCCCAGGGCTCACGCGCTCCACCTGCTTCAGAATGCGGCCCACCTCGGACCTTCCCACCACCATTTTCCAAATGAGCCAACACAGTGAAAGACTGGATAAGTTCTCCACACGGCGGCCAGAATGAATTTGTCAGAACATAAATCAAAACGTTGGCAAGGACGTGGAGTAAATGGAACTCTTAAACATTGCCAGTGGGAATGTAAGTAATAGTACAACCACTTTAGAAAACGCTTTGGCAGGGCGCCTGGATGGCTCAGTCGGTTAAGCGTCCCGACTCTAGATCTCATGAGGCTCAGGTCTTCATCTCGGGCTGGGGGTGGGGGTGGGTGGTCATGAGTTCAAGCCCCACGTCGGGCTCCCCAGGGGGCATAAAGCCTACTTAAAAAAAAAAAGAAAGAAAAGAAAATGCTTTGGCAGCTTCCCATAAAGTTCAACATTCATCTACCCTATGACCCCAGCAATTCCATTCCTAGGCATTCATCCAAGAAAAATGAAAACAAATATTAGAGGAAGGCTTAAACATGAATGCTCAGGGGTGCCTGGGTGGCTCAGTCGGTTAAGCGTCCGACTTCGGCTCAGGTCATGATCTCACAGTTCATGGGTTCAAGCCCCGCGTCGGGCTTTGGGCTGATGGCTCAGAGCCTGGAGCCTGTTTCCGATTCTGTGTCTCCCTCTCT
This sequence comes from Felis catus, assembly GCF_018350175.1. Classification (NCBI taxonomy): domain Eukaryota; kingdom Metazoa; phylum Chordata; class Mammalia; order Carnivora; family Felidae; genus Felis; species Felis catus. Next base: position 8,173,659 of record NC_058375.1, on the reverse strand, counting down.
CTCTGCCCCTTCCCCGTTCATGCTCTGTCTCTCTCTGTCTCAAAAATAAATAAACATTAAAAAAAAAAAAAAAAAAAAAAAACATGAATGCTCAGGCACTTAAACATGAATGCTCAGGCATAAAAGCCAAACTAGGGACACAATCCAAATGTCTCTGAACAGGAGAAAGGATAAACAAATTGTGGTATGTCCACACAATGGATACTACTCAGCACTTAAAAAGGAACTACTCAAGACCACCACGCTGAGCAAAGACACCAGGCACAAGGATTCATACTGAGTGATTCCACTTATATAAGGTTCCAGACCAGGCAAAACAATCTATGTGAAAGAAATCAAATAGTGGTGGCCTCTGGATAGGGTTGGGGAGAGTGGAAATTGACGGAGAAGTAAGTTTTTGAGACACGGAAATGTTCTGTATCATTACAGGGTGTGGGTTATACAACTGCCTGCGTTTGTCGACATTCCTCAAAGGGTAACACTTGAGAACTGTGCATTTCACGGTAAGCAAATTATATCAATAAACGCCAATGGTTTAAAAAAAAAAAAAAACATAAATCATATCATTACATAAAATGCTCAATGCTTTTCCGTGTCTCCCCGTTTGTTCATTCAATGGATATTAAGTACTGAGTATATGCCAGGCAGTGTTCTGGGCGCCACGCGTTCAGAAAGAACAGAGATCCAAATCCCTAATCCCAGGGAGCTTACAGTTTTAAGGGGAAGACAATTAACAAAGTCTGGTATGTTAGAAGTAGTATGAACTGTGGGGCGTCTAGGTGGCTCAGTCAGTTGAGCGTCTGACTCTTGATTTCAGCTCAGGTCACGATCCCAGGGTCGTGGGATCGAGCCCTACTCTGGGCTCTGCACTGAGCGTGGAGCCTGCTTAAGATTCTCTCTCTCTCTCTCTCTCTCTCTCTCTCTCTCTCTCTCTCTCTCTCTGTCTCCCCTCCCCTGCTCATGCTCTCTAAAATAAAAAAAAATAAAAATTTGTAAAAAGGAGTAGTATGTGCTGTGAAGGAAAACAGAAAACAGGAAAGGTACTTTGGGGGAAAACACAGGGTGAGTGTGTGTGTGTGTGTGTGTGTGTGTGTGTGTGTGCGCAGACACTTTTATTTCACTTTACTGTATTTTATTTTTATCTGCTGCAAAAACTTTGTTTGTAAGTTTAAACAGGGTAGAAAGTAAAGCCTCACAAAACAGCAGACGTGAGCAAATGGGTGGGAGGTCAGAAAGTGAATCCAGCAGACAGAAGGGGTAAGGGGGTTCCAAGCCAAGGAAAAGGATCTACAAAGGTACAGCATGTCCTGCCTGTACCAGAAAGAGCCAAGAGGACAGTGTGACCGGAGCATGATGAGCAAGAAGGAAGAAGGGGGCAGGTCAGAGAGCTGGAGGGAGGGGAGAGGGAAACAGATAAGGCACTGTCCTGGGGGTCACTGTGAGGACCCCGGCCTTTCCTCTGAACAAGATGGGAGCCATTAGAAAATTCTGAGCAGAGCGGTCCGTGAGTTCGAGCCCCGCGTCAGGCTCTGGGCTGATGGCTCGGAGCCTGGAGCCTGTTTCCGATTCTGTGTCTCCCTCTCTCTCTGCCCCTCCCCCGTTCATGCTCTGTCTCTCTCTGTCTCAAAAATAAATAAACATTAAAAAAATTAAAAAAAAAAAAACATGAATGCTCAGGCACTTAAACATGAATGCTCAGGCATAAAAGCCAAACTAGGGACACAATCCAAATGTCTCTGAACAGGAGAAAGGATAAACAAATTGTGGTATGTCCACACAATGGATACTACTCAGCACTTAAAAAGGAACTACTCAAGACCACCACGCTGAGCAAAGACACCAGGCACAAGGATTCATACTGAGTGATTCCACTTATATAAGGGTTCCAGAACAGGCAAAACAATCTATGTGAAAGAAATCAAATAGTGGTGGCCTCTGGATAGGGTTGGGGAGAGTGGAAATTGACGGAGAAGTAAGTTTTTGAGTCACGGAAATGTTCTGTATCATTACAGGGTGTGGGTTATACAACTGCCTGCATTTGTCGACATTCCTCAAACGGTAACACTTGAGAACTGTGCATTTCACGGTAAGCAAATTATATCAATAAACGCCAATGGTTTAAAAAAAAAAAAACCATTAAATCATATCATTACATAATATGCTCAATACTTTTCCGTGTCTCCCCGTTTGTTCATTCAATGGATATTAAGTACTGAGTATATGCCAGGCAGTGTTCTGGGCGCCACGCGTTCAGAAAGAACAGAGATCCAAATCCCTAATCCCAGGGAGCTTACAGTTTTAAGGGGAAGACAATTAACAAAGTCTGGTATGTTAGAAGTAGTATGAACTGTGGGGCGTCTAGGTGGCTCAGTCAGTTGAGCGTCTGACTCTTGATTTCAGCTCAGGTCACGATCCCAGGGTCGTGGGATCGAGCCCTACTCTGGGCTCTGCACTGAGCGTGGAGCCTGCTTAAGATTCTCTCCCTCCCTCTCTCTCTCTCTCTCTCTCTCTCTCTCTGTCCCCTCCCCTGCTCATGCTCTCTAAAATAAAAAAAAATAAAAATTTGTAAAAAGGAGTAGTATGTGCTGTGAAGGAAAACAGAAAACAGGAAAGGTACTTTGGGGGAAAACACAGGGGGTGTGTGTGTGTGTGTGTGTGTGTGTGTGTGTGTGTGCGCAGACACTTTTATTTTACTTTACTGTATTTTATTTTTATCTGCTGCAAAAACTTTGTTTGTAAGTTTAAACAGGGTAGAAAGTAAAGCCTCACAAAACAGCAGACGTGAGCAAATGGGTGGGAGGTCAGAAAGTGAATCCAGCAGACAGAAGGGGTAAGGGGGTTCCAAGCCAAGGAAAAGGATCTACAAAGGTACAGCATGTCCTGCCTGTACCAGAAAGAGCCAAGAGGACAGTGTGACCGGAGCATGATGAGCAAGAAGGAAGAAGGGGGCAGGTCAGAGAGCTGGAGGGAGGGGAGAGGGAAACAGATAAGGCACTGTCCCGGGGGTCACTGTGAGGACCCCGGCCTTTCCTCTGAACAAGATGGGAGCCATTAGAAAATTCTGAGCAGAGCGGTCCGTGAGTTCGAGCCCCGCGTCAGGCTCTGGGCTGATGGCTCGGAGCCTGGAGCCTGTTTCCGATTCTGTGTCTCCCTCTCTCTCTGCCCCTCCCCCGTTCATGCTCTGTCTCTCTCTGTCCCAAAAATAAATAAAAACGTTGAAAAAAAAAATTAAAAAAAAAAAAGAAAATTCTGAGCAGAGGACTGATGTCGCTGCCTCATGTTTTCACAGGACTACTCCAGCTCTGATTTGGGAGCACCCTGAAAGGCATATCGATAAAGAACCTGCTGCCATTTTTGAGGAGACGACAGCGGTGGCCGGAGGTGGTGGGACGCAGCCAGATCCCAAATGCATTTTGAAAGTGGAGTCAACAGGATTTGCTGATGGACTGGATGGGAGAAGGAAGGGCCAAGGATGATGCCCGTGACTTTTAGCCTGAAGAACTGGAAGGAGGAAGCTGCCACGGAATGAGATGGGGAGAGGTGGGGAGCAGGACAGGATTCTTAGGGGCGATCAGGGCTTTGGTTTCAGACACAACGGGCTTGAGATGCCTGTGAGATCTTGGGGAGAAGCTACTGAGGGAGAAGTTAGGCGAGTCTGGGGTTGAGTGGAGAAATCTGGAACAGAGGAACACCTTTGAGAGTCACCAGGTTAACAGATGGCATATGAAGCCATGAGACTGGCTAAAAGCAGCCGGAGAGTGGATGGAGTTAGAGGAAAGGGGTCCAAGGACTGAAGCTGGAGGCTGGGAGTAAGGAACAACTAACTAGCAGGGGAGCCAGAGGCCCTGTGAGGCCAGAATGATCCAGCCCTGAGTGGCCTCCCCAACAGTACCTCGCTCTCCCTCTCCATCACACTGGCCTTTCATGGATCCTAAAGCACGCTGAGCTCTCCCTGACCCCAGGGCATTAGCATGCGCTACTCCTCCAGCCCTGAAGGACTCAGCATGCGCTACTCCTCCAGCCCTGAAGGACTCGCTCCCAAATCAGACCCAGTCACTCTGCCCTGTAGCTTGCTCCTTATCCTTCAAGGGCCTCTTCACCACCGCCCCATGCACGGTCTACCACAGCACCCTACTGATTTCCTTCACAGAGCTGTTCACAGCTGGTTGCTCTGTCCTAGTCTCCCCACCCCTTCCTTCTTCTCTCCCCCTCTTCACATCAGAGTGCCCCAGGTCGCAGTCCTGGTCTCCATGGGTGTCTATCGCCACTCTTTCCTCTGGTGATCTCATCCAGTCACACAACTTTATCTCTGTGCCAGAGACTCCCAAATATCTGCATCTGCAGTTGAGGCTTCTCCTTGGAACTCAGGTGCTTATATCCGGCCAGCCATCTGGACATCTCCACTTGGAGATCTAATACATTAAGATGTCCCAAGCCAGTCTCCCAGTTTTCTGGGAGTCTCCCCCCCCAAACCTGTCTTCATCCTTCTCTAGCTCCCTTGACATCAAGTCCATCATTTCAAGTGCTCAGGCCCAAACCTCTGAGTGATGTTGGATTCCCCTGTCTCTCTCCTGCCTTGTATCTCATCCATCAGCAAACCCTGTTCACCTTCCAAATATGTCCAAATATATTCAGAATCTGACTACGTCCTCCCTTCTCCACTACCACCCTCATCCAGGCCACCAAACCTCTCTTGCCTGGATTGCGGAACAGCCTCACCTTTTTGCTTCCGTCCTCGCCCACTCACCTTTACCCGTTCTCAATACCGCACCCAGACTGATTCTTTTAATTTAATTTTTTTTTTCAACGTTTATTTATTTTGGGGACAGAGAGAGACAGAGCATGAACGGGGGAGGGGCAGAGAGAGAGGGAGACACAGAATCGGAAACAGGCTCCAGGCTCCGAGCCATCAGCCCAGAGCCTGACGCGGGGCTCGAACTCACGGACCGCGAGATCGTGACCTGGCTCAAGTCGGACGCTTAACCGACTGCGCCACCCAGGCGCCCCCAGACTGATTCTTTGAAAACATGAAGGTCTCCATAATCTCTGTGCTTCTCTGCCTCCCCAAACATACTTCTCTCTGGTTTTACCTTTTTACTCACTCCCTCACTCAATACCGGACTCTTGCGGTTCCTTAAACTTTGAAGCACACTCCTGCCTTAAGGCCTTTGGTAACTGCTATGCCAAGATTTGAAACATCCCTCCTCTAGATACATGCTTAGCCAACTTCCTTCTATCTGTGCTCACATTACCTTTTTGATGAGGCCTACCCTGATCAAACTACTTCAAACAGTCAGCTATGCCCTCCTTCCTTGCCCTACTTATATTTTCCCCATAGCACTAATAATATCTTCATATACGATGACCAGGGTACCAACTCATCGGGACTTACCTGGAACTTTCCCGATTTCAACACCAAAAGTCCAGCATCTTGGGAACCACCTCAAGTCCTGAGCAAACCAGGACATTGGTCATCCTAAATATAATTTATTATTTTTATTTTCCAGGTCTCCTCAAGATCTATGAAATAACCTCCACAAGGGCAGGGATCTGCGACTCCTGGGTTCACACAGAACAGTGCTTGGCACATAATAGGTGCTCAATACGTAGGACTCGACCACCTGCCCATCACTACCTTAATCAGCCTGTTGTAAGGAGTCACACAGCAAACTAGCTGCCAGTAATTAGCTGTATAATTCTGAGTTCTTCAAATTTAATTCCTCTAAAATTTGAAACCGTGGCCTCCTAAGATACGACCATCGAAAGAAAACCAAATAGAAAAATTTACATACACGTGATTCTGTGATTCCTACCATCCATAAGCCCAGCTGGGATCTTCTCAAGTCACCACTGTTTTCAAAAAGTCCGCATGACCTACACGTTACAGGTTTCACATAAATGGCCTAACTCAGAGAAGAACCTTTGGAACCTCTTCTCCAGCCCTGAAACTCCGATGCAAACCAGCAGTTTCCCGTACACGCAGTCAGGAAAACAGGCCAATTCTTACCTCCCGTGTAGAGAAAGGAGCCAGACAGGCCTCCAAAGTAGATGAGAGCCAAGTGCTCCAGTTTCAGAGGGGACAGGTAGTAGAGACAAGCGGCACAGACACAGCCCAGGGTGTAGAGGAAGACTCCAAACCGGACAACATCCTGGGGCTCCAAGATTCGGTCCACCAGGGTCCTGTCATCACTCTTTTTGTGGTCAATGCCCTTGGAAAAGTCATAGTAAGTGTTGACCAAATTGCCAGCCCCGTGCACGGCCAGGACGGCCACGGCACAGCCCACCAGCAGCCTGGGATCCAGGACGCCCTGGGATCTGTAGGCCAGGGCACTGCCCAAGGCCACCGGGGTAAGTGAGGCACTGAAGCTCCAAGGCCGCAGGGCCAGCACGTAGGAGGCGCATTTCTGCCTCCAGGAGCGTTGGGGAAGCCTGTCCTGCTCCGGACAGTCGTTCCCCAGCAGGTCCCTGTCCCCGACCTTGGCCGTCTCTCCCGCCTGTATGTTAATCTCCCCGGAACCTGAGAGGCCGCCATGGAAGCTGCACGTGGCTGAAGCCAAAGTTAATAGTGAGCCACCCACGGCACAGCTACCGCTCAGCGGGCGAAGAGGGGCGGGGCGGGGGCGGCGGGACCTGCCCTTCCTTCGATTCCGCCCCGGGGCAAGGCTGGGGAGGCGGCGGGCGGGCCCCCGGGGGCAGCACCGAGCCCACCGGGCAGCCCACGAGGCCCACTCTTCTTTTGCTTCCATGCCCAGCTCTCCAGGTGGATGTCAGGGCTGTAGCTACGGAAGAAAACACAACAGCTCTACAGCCTTGACAGCTGGCTAATTACCCAAGAACATCCCCTTCGATCACCGGGCAAAAGTGATGTGAGCAACGTGGAATGAAACCTAGGCCTGCAAAGATAGGCCCCCCACCTTGAACAGGTCCCACACAAAAACCAACCACAAACCCACTCGAGAGCCGAGACAGGTCTGGTAGCCTTCTTGAGGTTATCTGACACAAGAAAACGATAGAGCCCTTGGGGAGAAAGCTGCTTCCTAAGAGTCGGACGGACGGACGGCCCAGGGCTCACGCGCTCCACCTGCTTCAGAATGCGGCCCACCTCGGACCTTCCCACCACCATTTTCCAAATGAGCCAACACAGTGAAAGACTGGATAAGTTCTCCACACGGCGGCCAGAATGAATTTGTCAGAACATAAATCAAAACGTTGGCAAGGACGTGGAGTAAATGGAACTCTTAAACATTGCCAGTGGGAATGTAAGTAATAGTACAACCACTTTAGAAAACGCTTTGGCAGGGCGCCTGGATGGCTCAGTCGGTTAAGCGTCCCGACTCTAGATCTCATGAGGCTCAGGTCTTCATCTCGGGCTGGGGGTGGGGGTGGGTGGTCATGAGTTCAAGCCCCACGTCGGGCTCCCCAGGGGGCATAAAGCCTACTTAAAAAAAAAAAGAAAGAAAAGAAAATGCTTTGGCAGCTTCCCATAAAGTTCAACATTCATCTACCCTATGACCCCAGCAATTCCATTCCTAGGCATTCATCCAAGAAAAATGAAAACAAATATTCAGAGGAAGGCTTAAACATGAATGCTCAGGGGTGCCTGGGTGGCTCAGTCGGTTAAGCGTCCGACTTCGGCTCAGGTCATGATCTCACAGTTCATGGGTTCAAGCCCCGCGTCGGGCTCTGGGCTGATGGCTCAGAGCCTGGAGCCTGTTTCCGATTCTGTGTCTCCCTCTCTCTCTGCCCCTTCCCCGTTCATGCTCTGTCTCTCTCTGTCTCAAAAATAAATAAACATTAAAAAAATAAAAAAAATAAAAAAAAACATGAATGATCAGGCACTTAAACATGAATGCTCAGGCATAAAAGCCAAACTAGGGACACAATCCAAATGTCTCTGAACAGGAGAAAGGATAAACAAATTGTGGTATGTCCACACAATGGATACTACTCAGCACTTAAAAAGGAACTACTCAAGACCACCACGCTGAGCAAAGACACCAGGCACAAGGATTCATACTGAGTGATTCCACTTATATAAGGTTCCACACCAGGCAAAACAATCTATGTGAAAGAAATCAAATAGTGGTGGCCTCTGGATAGGGTTGGGGAGAGTGGAAATTGACGGAGAAGTAAGTTTTTGAGTCACGGAAATGTTCTGTATCATTACAGGGTGTGGGTTATACAACTGCCTGCATTTGTCGAAATTCCTCAAACGGTAACACTTGAGAACTGTGCATTTCACGGTAAGCAAATTATATCAATAAACGCCAATGGTTTAAAAAAAAAAAAAAACCATAAATCATATCATTACATAATATGCTCAATACTTTTCCGTGTCTCCCCGTTTGTTCATTCAATGGATATTAAGTACTGAGTATATGCCAGGCAGTGTTCTGGGTGCCACGCGTTCAGAAAGAACAGAGATCCAAATCCCTAATCCCAGGGAGCTTACAGTTTTAAGGGGAAGACAATTAACAAAGTCTGGTATGTTAGAAGTAGTATGAACTGTGGGGCGTCTAGGTGGCTCAGTCAGTTGAGCGTCTGACTCTTGATTTCAGCTCAGGTCACGATCCCAGGGTCGTGGGATCGAGCCCTACTCTGGGCTCTGCACTGAGCGTGGAGCCTGCTTAAGATTCTCTCCCTCCCTCCCTCCCTCTCTCTCTCTCTCTCTCTCTGTCCCCTCCCCTGCTCATGCTCTCTAAAATAAAAAAAAATAAAAATTTGTAAAAAGGAGTAGTATGTGCTGTGAAGGAAAACAGAAAATAGGAAAGGTACTTTGGGGGAAAACACAGGGGGTGTGTGTGTGTGTGTGTGTGTGTGGGTGTGTGTGTGTGTGTGTGCGCAGACACTTTTATTTTACTTTACTGCATTTTATTTTTATCTGCTGCAAAAACTTTGTTTGTAAGTTTAAACAGGGTAGAAAGTAAAGCCTCACAAAACAGCAGACGTGAGCAAATGGGTGGGAGGTCAGAAAGTGAATCCAGCAGACAGAAGGGGTAAGGGGGTTCCAAGCCAAGGAAAAGGATCTACAAAGGTACAGCATGTCCTGCCTGTACCAGAAAGAGCCAAGAGGACAGTGTGACCGGAGCATGATGAGCAAGAAGGAAGAAGGGGGCAGGTCAGAGAGCTGGAGGGAGGGGAGAGGGAAACAGATAAGGCACTGTCCCGGGGGTCACTGTGAGGACCCCGGCCTTTCCTCTGAACAAGATGGGAGCCATTAGAAAATTCTGAGCAGAGCGGTCCGTGAGTTCGAGCCCCGCGTCAGGCTCTGGGCTGATGGCTCGGAGCCTGGAGCCTGTTTCCGATTCTGTGTCTCCCTCTCTCTCTGCCCCTCCCCCGTTCATGCTCTGTCTCTCTCTGTCCCAAAAATAAATAAAAACGTTGAAAAAAAAAATTAAAAAAAAAAAAGAAAATTCTGAGCAGAGGACTGATGTCGCTGCCTCATGTTTTCACAGGACTACTCCAGCTCTGATTTGGGAGCACCCTGAAAGGCATATCGATAAAGAACCTGCTGCCATTTTTGAGGAGACGACAGCGGTGGCCGGAGGTGGTGGGACGCAGCCAGATCCCAAATGCATTTTGAAAGTGGAGTCAACAGGATTTGCTGATGGACTGGATGGGAGAAGGAAGGGCCAAGGATGATGCCCGTGACTTTTAGCCTGAAGAACTGGAAGGAGGAAGCTGCCACGGAATGAGATGGGGAGAGGTGGGGAGCAGGACAGGATTCTTAGGGGCGATCAGGGCTTTGGTTTCAGACACAACGGGCTTGAGATGCCTGTGAGATCTTGGGGAGAAGCTACTGAGGGAGAAGTTAGGCGAGTCTGGGGTTGAGTGGAGAAATCTGGAACAGAGGAACACCTTTGAGAGTCACCAGGTTAACAGATGGCATATGAAGCCATGAGACTGGCTAAAAGCAGCCGGAGAGTGGATGGAGTTAGAGGAAAGGGGTCCAAGGACTGAAGCTGGAGGCTGGGAGTAAGGAACAACTAACTAGCAGGGGAGCCAGAGGCCCTGTGAGGCCAGAATGATCCAGCCCTGAGTGGCCTCCCCAACAGTACCTCGCTCTCCCTCTCCATCACACTGGCCTTTCATGGATCCTAAAGCACGCTGAGCTCTCCCTGACCCCAGGGCATTAGCATGCGCTACTCCTCCAGCCCTGAAGGACTCAGCATGCGCTACTCCTCCAGCCCTGAAGGACTCGCTCCCAAATCAGACCCAGTCACTCTGCCCTGTAGCTTGCTCCTTATCCTTCAAGGGCCTCTTCACCACCGCCCCATGCACGGTCTACCACAGCACCCTACTGATTTCCTTCACAGAGCTGTTCACAGCTGGTTGCTCTGTCCTAGTCTCCCCACCCCTTCCTTCTTCTCTCCCCCTCTTCACATCAGAGTGCCCCAGGTCGCAGTCCTGGTCTCCATGGGTGTCTATCGCCACTCTTTCCTCTGGTGATCTCATCCAGTCACACAACTTTATCTCTGTGCCAGAGACTCCCAAATATCTGCATCTGCAGTTGAGGCTTCTCCTTGGAACTCAGGTGCTTATATCCGGCCAGCCATCTGGACATCTCCACTTGGAGATCTAATACATTAAGATGTCCCAAGCCAGTCTCCCAGTTTTCTGGGAGTCTCCCCCCCCAAACCTGTCTTCATCCTTCTCTAGCTCCCTTGACATCAAGTCCATCATTTCAAGTGCTCAGGCCCAAACCTCTGAGTGATGTTGGATTCCCCTGTCTCTCTCCTGCCTTGTATCTCATCCATCAGCAAACCCTGTTCACCTTCCAAATATGTCCAAATATATTCAGAATCTGACTACGTCCTCCCTTCTCCACTACCACCCTCATCCAGGCCACCAAACCTCTCTTGCCTGGATTGCGGAACAGCCTCACCTTTTTGCTTCCGTCCTCGCCCACTCACCTTTACCCGTTCTCAATACCGCACCCAGACTGATTCTTTTAATTTAATTTTTTTTTTCAACGTTTATTTATTTTGGGGACAGAGAGAGACAGAGCATGAACGGGGGAGGGGCAGAGAGAGAGGGAGACACAGAATCGGAAACAGGCTCCAGGCTCCGAGCCATCAGCCCAGAGCCTGACGCGGGGCTCGAACTCACGGACCGCGAGATCGTGACCTGGCTCAAGTCGGACGCTTAACCGACTGCGCCACCCAGGCGCCCCCAGACTGATTCTTTGAAAACATGAAGGTCTCCATAATCTCTGTGCTTCTCTGCCTCCCCAAACATACTTCTCTCTGGTTTTACCTTTTTACTCACTCCCTCACTCAATACCGGACTCTTGCGGTTCCTTAAACTTTGAAGCACACTCCTGCCTTAAGGCCTTTGGTAACTGCTATGCCAAGATTTGAAACATCCCTCCTCTAGATACATGCTTAGCCAACTTCCTTCTATCTGTGCTCACATTACCTTTTTGATGAGGCCTACCCTGATCAAACTACTTCAAACAGTCAGCTATGCCCTCCTTCCTTGCCCTACTTATATTTTCCCCATAGCACTAATAATATCTTCATATACGATGACCAGGGTACCAACTCATCGGGACTTACCTGGAACTTTCCCGATTTCAACACCAAAAGTCCAGCATCTTGGGAACCACCTCAAGTCCTGAGCAAACCAGGACATTGGTCATCCTAAATATAATTTATTATTTTTATTTTCCAGGTCTCCTCAAGATCTATGAAATAACCTCCACAAGGGCAGGGATCTGCGACTCCTGGGTTCACACAGAACAGTGCTTGGCACATAATAGGTGCTCAATACGTAGGACTCGACCACCTGCCCATCACTACCTTAATCAGCCTGTTGTAAGGAGTCACACAGCAAACTAGCTGCCAGTAATTAGCTGTATAATTCTGAGTTCTTCAAATTTAATTCCTCTAAAATTTGAAACCGTGGCCTCCTAAGATACGACCATCGAAAGAAAACCAAATAGAAAAATTTACATACACGTGATTCTGTGATTCCTACCATCCATAAGCCCAGCTGGGATCTTCTCAAGTCACCACTGTTTTCAAAAAGTCCGCATGACCTACACGTTACAGGTTTCACATAAATGGCCTAACTCAGAGAAGAACCTTTGGAACCTCTTCTCCAGCCCTGAAACTCCGATGCAAACCAGCAGTTTCCCGTACACGCAGTCAGGAAAACAGGCCAATTCTTACCTCCCGTGTAGAGAAAGGAGCCAGACAGGCCTCCAAAGTAGATGAGAGCCAAGTGCTCCAGTTTCAGAGGGGACAGGTAGTAGAGACAAGCGGCACAGACACAGCCCAGGGTGTAGAGGAAGACTCCAAACCGGACAACATCCTGGGGCTCCAAGATTCGGTCCACCAGGGTCCTGTCATCACTCTTTTTGTGGTCAATGCCCTTGGAAAAGTCATAGTAAGTGTTGACCAAATTGCCAGCCCCGTGCACGGCCAGGACGGCCACGGCACAGCCCACCAGCAGCCTGGGATCCAGGACGCCCTGGGATCTGTAGGCCAGGGCACTGCCCAAGGCCACCGGGGTAAGTGAGGCACTGAAGCTCCAAGGCCGCAGGGCCAGCACGTAGGAGGCGCATTTCTGCCTCCAGGAGCGTTGGGGAAGCCTGTCCTGCTCCGGACAGTCGTTCCCCAGCAGGTCCCTGTCCCCGACCTTGGCCGTCTCTCCCGCCTGTATGTTAATCTCCCCGGAACCTGAGAGGCCGCCATGGAAGCTGCACGTGGCTGAAGCCAAAGTTAATAGTGAGCCACCCACGGCACAGCTACCGCTCAGCGGGCGAAGAGGGGCGGGGCGGGGGCGGCGGGACCTGCCCTTCCTTCGATTCCGCCCCGGGGCAAGGCTGGGGAGGCGGCGGGCGGGCCCCCGGGGGCAGCACCGAGCCCACCGGGCAGCCCACGAGGCCCACTCTTCTTTTGCTTCCATGCCCAGCTCTCCAGGTGGATGTCAGGGCTGTAGCTACGGAAGAAAACACAACAGCTCTACAGCCTTGACAGCTGGCTAATTACCCAAGAACATCCCCTTCGATCACCGGGCAAAAGTGATGTGAGCAACGTGGAATGAAACCTAGGCCTGCAAAGATAGGCCCCCCACCTTGAACAGGTCCCACACAAAAACCAACCACAAACCCACTCGAGAGCCGAGACAGGTCTGGTAGCCTTCTTGAGGTTATCTGACACAAGAAAACGATAGAGCCCTTGGGGAGAAAGCTGCTTCCTAAGAGTCGGACGGACGGACGGCCCAGGGCTCACGCGCTCCACCTGCTTCAGAATGCGGCCCACCTCGGACCTTCCCACCACCATTTTCCAAATGAGCCAACACAGTGAAAGACTGGATAAGTTCTCCACACGGCGGCCAGAATGAATTTGTCAGAACATAAATCAAAACGTTGGCAAGGACGTGGAGTAAATGGAACTCTTAAACATTGCCAGTGGGAATGTAAGTAATAGTACAACCACTTTAGAAAACGCTTTGGCAGGGCGCCTGGATGGCTCAGTCGGTTAAGCGTCCCGACTCTAGATCTCATGAGGCTCAGGTCTTCATCTCGGGCTGGGGGTGGGGGTGGGTGGTCATGAGTTCAAGCCCCACGTCGGGCTCCCCAGGGGGCATAAAGCCTACTTAAAAAAAAAAAGAAAGAAAAGAAAATGCTTTGGCAGCTTCCCATAAAGTTCAACATTCATCTACCCTATGACCCCAGCAATTCCATTCCTAGGCATTCATCCAAGAAAAATGAAAACAAATATTCAGAGGAAGGCTTAAACATGAATGCTCAGGGGTGCCTGGGTGGCTCAGTCGGTTAAGCGTCCGACTTCGGCTCAGGTCATGATCTCACAGTTCATGGGTTCAAGCCCCGCGTCGGGCTCTGGGCTGATGGCTCAGAGCCTGGAGCCTGTTTCCGATTCTGTGTCTCCCTCTCTCTCTGCCCCTTCCCCGTTCATGCTCTGTCTCTCTCTGTCTCAAAAATAAATAAACATTAAAAAAATAAAAAAAATAAAAAAAAACATGAATGATCAGGCACTTAAACATGAATGCTCAGGCATAAAAGCCAAACTAGGGACACAATCCAAATGTCTCTGAACAGGAGAAAGGATAAACAAATTGTGGTATGTCCACACAATGGATACTACTCAGCACTTAAAAAGGAACTACTCAAGACCACCACGCTGAGCAAAGACACCAGGCACAAGGATTCATACTGAGTGATTCCACTTATATAAGGTTCCACACCAGGCAAAACAATCTATGTGAAAGAAATCAAATAGTGGTGGCCTCTGGATAGGGTTGGGGAGAGTGGAAATTGACGGAGAAGTAAGTTTTTGAGTCACGGAAATGTTCTGTATCATTACAGGGTGTGGGTTATACAACTGCCTGCATTTGTCGAAATTCCTCAAACGGTAACACTTGAGAACTGTGCATTTCACGGTAAGCAAATTATATCAATAAACGCCAATGGTTTAAAAAAAAAAAAAAACCATAAATCATATCATTACATAATATGCTCAATACTTTTCCGTGTCTCCCCGTTTGTTCATTCAATGGATATTAAGTACTGAGTATATGCCAGGCAGTGTTCTGGGTGCCACGCGTTCAGAAAGAACAGAGATCCAAATCCCTAATCCCAGGGAGCTTACAGTTTTAAGGGGAAGACAATTAACAAAGTCTGGTATGTTAGAAGTAGTATGAACTGTGGGGCGTCTAGGTGGCTCAGTCAGTTGAGCGTCTGACTCTTGATTTCAGCTCAGGTCACGATCCCAGGGTCGTGGGATCGAGCCCTACTCTGGGCTCTGCACTGAGCGTGGAGCCTGCTTAAGATTCTCTCCCTCCCTCCCTCCCTCTCTCTCTCTCTCTCTCTCTGTCCCCTCCCCTGCTCATGCTCTCTAAAATAAAAAAAAATAAAAATTTGTAAAAAGGAGTAGTATGTGCTGTGAAGGAAAACAGAAAATAGGAAAGGTACTTTGGGGGAAAACACAGGGGGTGTGTGTGTGTGTGTGTGTGTGTGGGTGTGTGTGTGTGTGTGTGCGCAGACACTTTTATTTTACTTTACTGCATTTTATTTTTATCTGCTGCAAAAACTTTGTTTGTAAGTTTAAACAGGGTAGAAAGTAAAGCCTCACAAAACAGCAGACGTGAGCAAATGGGTGGGAGGTCAGAAAGTGAATCCAGCAGACAGAAGGGGTAAGGGGGTTCCAAGCCAAGGAAAAGGATCTACAAAGGTACAGCATGTCCTGCCTGTACCAGAAAGAGCCAAGAGGACAGTGTGACCGGAGCATGATGAGCAAGAAGGAAGAAGGGGGCAGGTCAGAGAGCTGGAGGGAGGGGAGAGGGAAACAGATAAGGCACTGTCCCGGGGGTCACTGTGAGGACCCCGGCCTTTCCTCTGAACAAGATGGGAGCCATTAGAAAATTCTGAGCAGAGCGGTCCGTGAGTTCGAGCCCCGCGTCAGGCTCTGGGCTGATGGCTCGGAGCCTGGAGCCTGTTTCCGATTCTGTGTCTCCCTCTCTCTCTGCCCCTCCCCCGTTCATGCTCTGTCTCTCTCTGTCCCAAAAATAAATAAAAACGTTGAAAAAAAAAATTAAAAAAAAAAAAGAAAATTCTGAGCAGAGGACTGATGTCGCTGCCTCATGTTTTCACAGGACTACTCCAGCTCTGATTTGGGAGCACCCTGAAAGGCATATCGATAAAGAACCTGCTGCCATTTTTGAGGAGACGACAGCGGTGGCCGGAGGTGGTGGGACGCAGCCAGATCCCAAATGCATTTTGAAAGTGGAGTCAACAGGATTTGCTGATGGACTGGATGGGAGAAGGAAGGGCCAAGGATGATGCCCGTGACTTTTAGCCTGAAGAACTGGAAGGAGGAAGCTGCCACGGAATGAGATGGGGAGAGGTGGGGAGCAGGACAGGATTCTTAGGGGCGATCAGGGCTTTGGTTTCAGACACAACGGGCTTGAGATGCCTGTGAGATCTTGGGGAGAAGCTACTGAGGGAGAAGTTAGGCGAGTCTGGGGTTGAGTGGAGAAATCTGGAACAGAGGAACACCTTTGAGAGTCACCAGGTTAACAGATGGCATATGAAGCCATGAGACTGGCTAAAAGCAGCCGGAGAGTGGATGGAGTTAGAGGAAAGGGGTCCAAGGACTGAAGCTGGAGGCTGGGAGTAAGGAACAACTAACTAGCAGGGGAGCCAGAGGCCCTGTGAGGCCAGAATGATCCAGCCCTGAGTGGCCTCCCCAACAGTACCTCGCTCTCCCTCTCCATCACACTGGCCTTTCATGGATCCTAAAGCACGCTGAGCTCTCCCTGACCCCAGGGCATTAGCATGCGCTACTTCTCCAGCCCTGAAGGACTCAGCATGCGCTACTCCTCCAGCCCTGAAGGACTCGCTCCCAAATCAGACCCAGTTACTCTGCCCTGTAGCTTGCTCCTTATCCTTCAAGGGCCTCTTCACCACCGCCCCATGCACGGTCTACCACAGCACCCTACTGATTTCCTTCACAGAGCTGTTCACAGCTGGTTGCTCTGTCCTAGTCTCCCCACCCCTTCCTTCTTCTCTCCCCCTCTTCACATCAGAGTGCCCCAGGTCGCAGTCCTGGTCTCCATGGGTGTCTATCGCCACTCTTTCCTCTGGTGATCTCATCCAGTCACACAACTTTATCTCTGTGCCAGAGACTCCCAAATATCTGCATCTGCAGTTGAGGCTTCTCCTTGGAACTCAGGTGCTTATATCCGGCCAGCCATCTGGACATCTCCACTTGGAGATCTAATACATTAAGATGTCCCAAGCCAGTCTCCCAGTTTTCTGGGAGTCTCCCCCCCCAAACCTGTCTTCATCCTTCTCTAGCTCCCTTGACATCAAGTCCATCATTTCAAGTGCTCAGGCCCAAACCTCTGAGTGATGTTGGATTCCCCTGTCTCTCTCCTGCCTTGTATCTCATCCATCAGCAAACCCTGTTCACCTTCCAAATATGTCCAAATATATTCAGAATCTGACTACGTCCTCCCTTCTCCACTACCACCCTCATCCAGGCCACCAAACCTCTCTTGCCTGGATTGCGGAACAGCCTCACCTTTTTGCTTCCGTCCTCGCCCACTCACCTTTACCCGTTCTCAATACCGCACCCAGACTGATTCTTTTAATTTAATTTTTTTTTTCAACGTTTATTTATTTTGGGGACAGAGAGAGACAGAGCATGAACGGGGGAGGGGCAGAGAGAGAGGGAGACACAGAATCGGAAACAGGCTCCAGGCTCCGAGCCATCAGCCCAGAGCCTGACGCGGGGCTCGAACTCACGGACCGCGAGATCGTGACCTGGCTCAAGTCGGACGCTTAACCGACTGCGCCACCCAGGCGCCCCCAGACTGATTCTTTGAAAACATGAAGGTCTCCATAATCTCTGTGCTTCTCTGCCTCCCCAAACATACTTCTCTCTGGTTTTACCTTTTTACTCACTCCCTCACTCAATACCGGACTCTTGCGGTTCCTTAAACTTTGAAGCACACTCCTGCCTTAAGGCCTTTGGTAACTGCTATGCCAAGATTTGAAACATCCCTCCTCTAGATACATGCTTAGCCAACTTCCTTCTATCTGTGCTCACATTACCTTTTTGATGAGGCCTACCCTGATCAAACTACTTCAAACAGTCAGCTATGCCCTCCTTCCTTGCCCTACTTATATTTTCCCCATAGCACTAATAATATCTTCATATACGATGACCAGGGTACCAACTCATCGGGACTTACCTGGAACTTTCCCGATTTCAACACCAAAAGTCCAGCATCTTGGGAACCACCTCAAGTCCTGAGCAAACCAGGACATTGGTCATCCTAAATATAATTTATTATTTTTATTTTCCAGGTCTCCTCAAGATCTATGAAATAACTTCCACAAGGGCAGGGATCTGCGACTCCTGGGTTCACACAGAACAGTGCTTGGCACATAATAGGTGCTCAATACGTAGGACTTGACCACCTGCCCATCACTACCTTAATCAGCCTGTTGTAAGGAGTCACACAGCAAACTAGCTGCCAGTAATTAGCTGTATAATTCTGAGTTCTTCAAATTTAATTCCTCTAAAATTTGAAACCGTGGCCTCCTAAGATACGACCATCGAAAGAAAACCAAATAGAAAAATTTACATACACGTGATTCTGTGATTCCTACCATCCATAAGCCCAGCTGGGATCTTCTCAAGTCACCACTGTTTTCAAAAAGTCCGCATGACCTACACGTTACAGGTTTCACATAAATGGCCTAACTCAGAGAAGAACCTTTGGAACCTCTTCTCCAGCCCTGAAACTCCGATGCAAACCAGCAGTTTCCCGTACACGCAGTCAGGAAAACAGGCCAATTCTTACCTCCCGTGTAGAGAAAGGAGCCAGACAGGCCTCCAAAGTAGATGAGAGCCAAGTGCTCCAGTTTCAGAGGGGACAGGTAGTAGAGACAAGCGGCACAGACACAGCCCAGGGTGTAGAGGAAGACTCCAAACCGGACAACATCCTGGGGCTCCAAGATTCGGTCCACCAGGGTCCTGTCATCACTCTTTTTGTGGTCAATGCCCTTGGAAAAGTCATAGTAAGTGTTGACCAAATTGCCAGCCCCGTGCACGGCCAGGACGGCCACGGCACAGCCCACCAGCAGCCTGGGATCCAGGACGCCCTGGGATCTGTAGGCCAGGGCACTGCCCAAGGCCACCGGGGTAAGTGAGGCACTGAAGCTCCAAGGCCGCAGGGCCAGCACGTAGGAGGCGCATTTCTGCCTCCAGGAGCGTTGGGGAAGCCTGTCCTGCTCCGGACAGTCGTTCCCCAGCAGGTCCCTGTCCCCGACCTTGGCCGTCTCTCCCGCCTGTATGTTAATCTCCCCCGGAACCTGAGAGGCCGCCATGGAAGCTGCACGTGGCTGAAGCCAAAGTTAATAGTGAGCCACCCACGGCACAGCTACAGTTCAGCGGGAAGAGGGGCGGGGCAGCCGGACCTGCCCTTCCTTCGATTCCGCCCCGGGGCAAGGCTGGGGAGGCGGCGGGCGGGCCCCGGGGGCAGCACCGAGCCAACCAGGCAGCCCACGAGGCCCGACGGCACCGCCCCGACCTCCTGTCACCTGGGCGAAACCTGTCTCTGGACCTCAGTCCGCGGTAGAGCCCAAGGCCGAACTGCGGCCACGCGCCTTAGGATACTGGAGCCACCATCTTGTGCGCCAGCCTCCGAAGGCCCGCCCGGAAACAGGGACCGACCGCGCGGGCCCGGCCGGTGCTTGCGCGGCCGGGGCCGGGGCGGGGCCGGGGGCGGGGCCTGGCGGGCCGGGGGCGTGGCCTGGCGGGCCGGGGCGGAGCCTTGCGTGCCGGGGCGGAGCGGCGACCCGGCGGCCAAGCCCCTCTCCCGCCGGGGGTCCGAGGTCCTCAGCTACCCCCAGACTCGCAGGAAACAGCCTCAGCATCACAGGAACTTACCTAGAGCTTCCATTCACCAAAATAGGACTCACTCATTTTTTTCATTCAACGAGTATTTTTTGAGCACTTACTATGCTAGGCAGCAGTGAACAAAATGGACAAAAATCAGGGAGGGCATCGAGGGCAATGAAACAGGTAGAATTACCTCCCACTTTTTAAATGGGAAACGAAGCTCTGAAATGGGAAATGATATCTAAGAAATTATTAGCTCTAGTAATAATCACCACGGCAATAATTCCCGCTTTTTATTGTGAACGATTACCATTTGCCATGTACTGTCCTGCCTGCCTTTTTATCCATACTCTAGGTTACTCACTTATTCATGCAAATAACCGTCTTCCTCCCCACTCTGTCTGGTGGCCAGCTTTGGCTCTTCATTGCCCGCCTTCTGGAAGCTTCTGGGCCATAGCCGTAGCTCATTCTCGCTGGAGGGAGCCAACTGTTAAATTTTCAGGAATTTTCTGAGCCCGTCATTAAGCACAGCCATTATTAAAAATTAAATTGTACAAACTTACAATTAGATAAATTATATTTAAAACAAAGTTAACAAAACTCATTACTTCCCAATTATCTCACTCCATGTTACCATTTGTTTCTTTTGTCTGTTGTCTATGGCATTGTGGAAATATGATATAATGACGGGCTACCACTCATCTCTCCCAGCTTGGGAGGTTATATGATATCCAAAAGACGCATCCTGTTAGAATCAATTGGCCATATGGAATTTGCAATGAAAAGCATTGTGCATTTTATTATTACTTAGAAGTTACGTGCTAGATACATCCTTTATATCGGTGACAGTTATAATATGCACGTAGCATATATGGACGCGGGACAAACTCCATAATTTTGGTGCCTAGTGCAAAATAAAAATGTGCAGCCCCTTGGTCAAAAAGCATTAAGAGTTTCATTAAGAGCAATACAACCTCACACAGCCCCAAAGCCAGCCCTTGTACATACAAACATACCAACATGTCCCTCCCCCCACCCCCACCTTATCAGCTAGCTGGTTGTTAAATATTTACATCTCTACTACCTAGCACATACCCGTGATGCTGGCCAGACCCAAGTGTCCTCTGATGCCAAGTTGGACAAGAGGAAGAAGCAGATATATCAAAACCCTGGCTCCATCGTTTACCAATTCTGTAACCTAATCCCTCTCTCAGTTTACTCACGTGTAAAGTCTGAACAATATACAACAACATGCCTCCCAGTTCAAGAATGTTGAATGCCTCAATGTTCAAGAATAACAGTGATAGAATTTATTGACTGCTCACATGCGTCATAGAGGGTTTTAGGTACTTTACATATGTTAACATTTAACCCCACCACACTACTTACGGAGGTAAGTGCATTATAATCTCTTTGGTTTTATGATAAATAAATAGGTATAAGGAGATTAAGTACCTGGTCGTATAGCTAGTAAATGTTGGAGCAAAGTTTCAGATTCAGTTAGACTCCAAGCTGCTTTTAACCACTACTTTATAATGTCTACCAAAATGCCTGATACTTTGTAAGTGCTCAATAAATATTACTTACCATTTTAACATGATAAGAAAGCTCTTCGTAAACTGAAAAGAGACCTACATATGTATTGCTTACTGTTGTTATAAAACCACGTGATTGTTAGTTAGAAAACAGGGCCTTATCACAACTTAGGGTGGCAAAAATCTCATATATTGCGGGTGGAAATGAAAATTAGTACCTCCCTTATAGAGAACAATATGAGAATGTCTGTCGATTATACATGCATTTACCCTCTGACCCTGTAATCTGATTTCTGGGTATTTATTTGGTATAGCTTCCAGGGGAAATATTATATATGTACAAAAGCATTCTTTGCTGCATCATTAGTAATAGCAAGAATACAAGTGTCCATCAACAGAGGACTGGAAAAATAAATTACCATACATCCATGTGATGAAATACTATGTACCTATATAATAACAAAAGAACAAGGGAGCTTTCTATAAGCTAAGAAACATCTCCAAGATCTACTAAAATTGTTAAAAGTGCAGAACAGTACAGATAGTAACCAAAAGGGAAAATAGGAGTACGTATAAAAAGAGAATCTGCCAACGTGTTTTGTTAGCCACAGAATATTGCCAAACCTCTTTAATTTGGCATTTCAGAACTTCTGGAAACTTAAATATCTACAATGGACACTTCTTTCTTTCCTTTCAAATTTTTATCTAAATTCTAGGGGCGCCTGGGTGGCGCAGTCGGTTAAGCGTCCGACTTGAGCCAGGTCATGATCTCGCGGTCCGTGAGTTCGAGCCCCGCATCGGGCCCTGGGCTGATGGCTCAGAGCCTGGAGCCTGTTTTGGATTCTGTGTCTCCCTCTCTCTCTGCCCCTCCCCCGTTCATGCTCTGTCTCTCTCTGTCCCAAAAATAAATAAACGTTGAAAAAAAGTTAAAAAAAAATAAATTCTAGTTAGTTAACATATCATATAATATTGTTTTCAGTAGAATTTAGTGATTTATCACTTAGCATACAACACCCAAGGCTCATTGCAAGTGCCCTCCTTACTACCCATCACCCATTTAGCCCATCCCCCATCCACCTTCCTCCATCAACCCTCAGTCTGTTCTCTATCCTAAAGAGTCTCTTATGATTTGTTTCCCTCTCTCTCCTTCTTTCCATATGTTTATCTGTTTTGCTTCTTAAATTCCACAAATGAGGTCATATGGTATTTTAGACACTTCTTTTTATTACACAAGTAATTGATGGTAATGGATAAAGGAAAAAATAGGCCCTCTCCGTATTTCATTGCATCTTAGTTGCATATCCCTCCCCCACCCCCGCCCTGAATAGACACATAAGAAATATATAAATGCTTCATAAGGGGTTATATTATACTTCTATTGTTGTACAGCTTGTATTTTTAAAAATGTTTATTTTGAGAGAGAGAGAGAGAGAGCGCGAGCGCACCTACACAAGCAGGGAGGGGGCAGAGAAAGAGAGAATCCCAAGCAGGTTCCGCACTGTCAGCGAGGAGCACAATGCCGTCAAATGCCATTTTTGCCATTGACTGTTTGAAAATATGTTTTTAATTAATTATTTTAATTTTTAAAAGTAAGCTCCACATCCAAGGTGGGGCTTGAACTCAGGATCCTAGATCAAGAGTCACAGGCTCCACCCCCTGAACTACCCAGGAGCCCCTGGATGTTTTTAAGTGATGTTGCTTTAAAACTATTTATTTAGGAGTAGGTCATTCAGTTAAAACTTGGTTATGGGAATGATCTTGTGAGCTAGGTAATTTTGGAAAACTGGGAAATTCTAACTAAAAACGCTTTTAAACGCACATTGCATTTCAAAGAAGAGAAATCACGGGTGCATAATTAGCGCTGGTCCCAAAATTCTACATCTTTGCTCTCTTAAAGACAGGGCACCACGTCGCTCACACCCTGGTTACAGCGGTACCCACACACCAGGATCCGGACGGCCACAGTGTCGATGCAGCGGGGAATAATAGTAGCGATGCACCGGATGTGCGCGTGGAAGTGGCAGAAATCAACTCACGAGCGATTGGTTCTCCCAAGTGGACGCAGTCCTCTTTTAAGCCTCCTTTCGTCTGCCACTGGCCGCGTGGTTTGTCTATTTGAACAGTCCCCGCCCCCTAGAGAAGCCGGGTCCCAGGCCTCACTTCTCCTTCGTTTCTATTGGTCTGCCTTCCAGTCCATCTTCTCCTTGCGCCTGGCGATTGGTCCTCAGCGCTAGGAGTCCGCCCTCCCTCCCGCCCGGCTTAGAGGACAGCGGGGAAGGCGGGTGGTGGGGCCGGGGCCTGAAGCGGCGGTACCCGCACAGGTGGCGGCAGCCGAGGCCTTGGCCGAAGCCGCGCGGTGAGTCTGGGGCCTGGCACCGACCCCTCTAAGGTGGAGGAATCTCCAGACCCAGGGTCAGCCTGGTCCGTTGGGGGGGAGGGGGGGTGCCGGGAAGTCGCCCGTCTGGTCCGTGAGGTCCCTACGGACTTGGGCGCCGTCTGAGCCCTTAACCCCCACCCGGCGAGGCAGCACCCACCTCCTTCCGGACCCCCAGGAGACCCCCGGACCCCTCAGCCTGCTGTGTGTCCCTGGCGCGGCGAAGGGCGGCCCATCAGCTCCGGTACCGCCGGGCGCCTTTGGGTCTCCATGCCCCGCAGTCACCCCATCTTCCGAGCCACCTACAGGTTGTCCTCAGAGAGGAGCAACGTCCGTGTGTGCCCCTTGCACTGCACCCTGGGAACCTCTCAAGGACCCAGTCCCCAGAACTGAGCTGGGTTCCATCCTGGGGTTTCATCCTCTCTGCCCTCCCCACCCCCACCCCCATCTCCAGTTTCAGCCACCCCAACTTTAACTTCTGCCAGCCGTCACCAAGACTCTTAGGATATTGGACTCACAAGTATTTTAGTTGAATTCTGCCTGGAGCAGATGGGCCTGTGGGCCTTAGACCCTGTGAAGATACTCCGGTTTCTTCCTGAGAATGAGAATTCCTTGCCAGCCTCCCTCCCCCTCATCGCAGAGGCGGGGCACACACCCCTTCCTAGTTTTCTCATCAGGGATCCTTGGGTTTCCTCTCCCCTGAAGGATGACATTTCCTTCTGTAGCCTTTTTCTTGGCATTGAAGTACTTAAAAGCCTTACAAAACGAATTATTCCCTAATTTTTTTTTCTCTGCATCTCACAGATAATTTCAAAAATAAGAATTTTGGAAAAATTGGTGTTCTAATATAATGTGGACATACCTCGGACCGGTTATATGTGTTCCTCCCGCAGCAGTCTGGGCTGAGCCCTGTTATGGCCACTTTATGGTGGTTGCCTGATTATTTGTATTTCCCTCTAGACTGTAAGCTCAACTGAGAGGAGGGACAGTATATAATTGAGGAACGAATGAGTGATCTCAGGAATGAATCAGTCTCTTTTAGCTCACATTCCAAGTACTGGTACTTAAGAGAACGGCACCGTCCAATATCATAACCACCAGCCACAGGTGGCTTAGAGCATCTGAAATGTGACTAGTTGAAGTTGAGGTTGCCCTGAGTGGAAAATGCACAGTACAAAAAGAGAACGGAAAGTACATCAGTAATTTTTATGTTGGTAACATGTTGAAATGATATTTTGCATCTATTGGATTTAAGAAATGTATTAATTTCATCTGTTTCTTTTTGCGTCTTTTTGATATGGTTGCCAGGAGATTTAAAATTATACATTTATGGGGGCAACCGGGTGGCTCGGTTGGAGAAGCATCTGACTCTTGATTTTGGCGCTGGTCATGGTAATAACAGCTAACGGTTATTAAGAACTCACTGTGTGCCTGGCACTGAAGCACTTTTTAACATTTATTAACTCACTTAATCTGTAATTTAGTACATAATTTTGGACTGGATTCGAACCCAGGTAGTCTGGCTTCAGAGCCCACAATTTAACCCTGTCTGCTATACTGCCTCTTTTTTTTTTTTTTTTTAAGTCTATTTATTTATTCTGAGGCAGGAAGAGAATCCCAAGCAGGCTCCACACTGTCAGCACAGAGCCCGATGTGGGGCTTGAACCCGCGAGATCAAGACCCAAAGCCGAAATCACGAATCGGACGCTTAACCGACAGAGCCACCCAGGCGCCCCCCCCCCCCCGCCTCTTTTAAACACCAGTCATTGTGGAATGAATGAATCAAGGCTTTCTCTACATTCCTCAGTGAGGTCTCCCAACCTTTTTAGGATCCCCCCCCCCACCCGCCGACAACAGGCAGAGAGGAGATCCGTGTTGAGGAACGGGCACCATAAATATATTCATGACACCATAGTTTGTTATGCAAAATATTGAGGGAAGTTTCTCTCCAAAGAACCTCAGGTCAAGATGCTGGGAACCGGACCTGCCACCGCCACCACAGCCACCACCACGTCCAGCAACGTGAGCGTCCTGCAGCAGTTTGCCAGCGGCCTGAAGAGCCGGAATGAGGAGACCAGGGCCAAAGCTGCCAAGGAGCTCCAGCACTATGTCACCATGGAGCTTCGAGAGGTCAGGGCTTCTGGGCTTTGTCGGGGAGTATTGGGCCTCAATGCACCGGCACTGGTTTCGATTCCTTCTGACGGCTGAGTGAGGATTTGGAAAACAAAGACACCCAATTTTTCCTGTCTGTAGGGTGCGCCGGTTCCTTTGTAGTGGCTACACATTTCTGTGGCATTTCGTATGCTGTGCTTCCTTCCTCCTTTCCTTTTCTCTTTCTTTCCTTTTCTTTTCTTTTCCTTTCTTTTTCTTTCTTTCTTTCTTTCTTCCTTCTTTTCTTTTCTTTTCTTTTCTTTTCTTTTCTTTTCTTTTCTTTTCTTTTCTTGCTTGTTTTCCCACCATATTCCAGACCTTCAGTTCTCTCTATCTGATAACCGTAGTCGGGCTGGGTTTGAGGAGCTGGTAGCCTGGGGCTTTCTAGAGAGAGAGCATGCTTGATGTCTGGACGGTGTCTCTTGCTCATCCTTGTAACCCCAGGATGTGGCCTGCCATGGGGTAGATACTCAACAGGCATTTGTTCCACATACAAATGAGCTGTGGGTTCATCTGCTCAACAGTTTACAGCTATAAACGTGGGCAGTAGTTCTGTCCTCTTCGGCGTGAGCCAGATCTGCTGGCCACCTCTCAGTCCTGACCTTTGGGAGCCACCCCCCCCCCCACCCCCAGCATCAGGGAGACATTAGAAGTTGTTCTGAGTACATCTTCTTCCGCAGATGAGTCAAGAGGAGTCTACTCGCTTCTATGATCAGCTGAACCATCACATTTTTGAACTGGTTTCCAGCTCGGATGCCAATGAAAGGAAAGGTGGCATCTTGGCCATAGGTAAGGGCAGGGCCTCTGGTGACGGGGACAACTGGGAATGAAGGGCGGTCACCTCTGTGTCCACTGCACCTGCGTCCGCTGCTTACTAGATGCTGAGTTCCTACCTGTTTCATGAAATTTTGAGGAGCCCTGTGGCTTTCAGTGTACTTATTCTTAGCAACGGTCCTGGGATGGTGGCACAGCTGATGTCTTCAGATACAGAGTCTCAGAACCATTACGCAACTTTCGTAATGCCTGAGCCAGTGCCTGAGCCGAGACTGCAAGCCAGCTTTCTCCCCCCTCACCCCGTGTGGCTCGTTGCAGGCTCTGGTTTCCCTGTCGGGCAGTTCGGCGTAGCGGGGCTCACAAATGGAAAGGCGAAGTTGGGGTACAGTGATACAAAGCATGTCATTTTCACATCCCAGGGACCGGTCTGGTGCATTATTATTCATTCTCCGTTTTACTCCTTTTCTTCTTGGGAAAACAAATTACGTGTCCTAAAACAAGATTGTTTTGCTTTATGTAAGTAGTTCTGGCGCAGATGTGAAACCTGCTGCTTAAAATGAAAATATTGTCTGCATCCTTCCCATCTGGAAGTTGCGCTTGGTACTCAAAGCAGAAGGAAGGGGTCACGCACCTACCTTCCTGTCAGGGCCGCGTGCTCTCCGGGACCGGACGTGCCCATCCTCACCTTTTGTCTTCCTGTCTTTCCCAGCCAGCCTCATAGGAGTGGAAGGCGGGAATGCCACCCGTATCGGCAGATTTGCTAACTATCTTCGGAACCTCCTCCCCTCTAATGACCCAGTTGTCATGGAGATGGCATCCAAGGCCATTGGCCGCCTTGCCATGGCAGGCGACACTTTTACAGCTGAGTATGTGGAGTTCGAGGTGAAGCGAGCCTTGGAGTGGCTGGGCGCTGACCGCAACGAGGGCCGGAGACACGCAGCCGTGAGTGCCCGCGGGGAGGGATGCAGCTGGCCGGGGAGCAAGGGGGCCCTGTCGGGGTCCTCCGCACCACGTGCTCGGGTCCCTGAAAGGCAGGCGGTGAGGGGACGCTCCAGGCAGAGGCGCTGTGCTTCTTAGGGACCTTCGGTTCTGTCCTGAATCCCTTTCTCTTTTTGCCCCAAGCTCCGTACCCAAAGAGGAAACTTGAAAGTTCTCTTCTGTGGCCCAATAGGCACAGCCCTGAGTGCGGTGCTGTCTGGACCTCTGACTTCTAGACTCAAAACTGCCTCCTGAGCAGAAGGTTCCCCCCTTGGCCACAGGCAGACGAAATCACAAGCCAAAAGGCTCCGAAAGCCCCAGACAGCTGTCCTATCTGTGTGATCCTATCAGTGTCTCTGTCAAGGTCTCTCTGCTGTCCTATGGGAACACAGAAATACTAGGAGGAGGAGAGGAGCGGGGGCAGTGGGAGTGGTGGTCTGCCTCCTTTCAGGCCTTTCTTGTTTATTTTCTAGGCGTTTGTTGATTGGTGGGCACCTGGCCCAAACTCCCTCTTTCCCCATTGGCTCTTCTGCAGTTGGGGGAGTGGGAGCCTCTCATCCTCTCGTGGTGCATCCCCACTGCTTTTTTGAGGCTCGGCCCTGAAAAAAGCCTGGTTTGAGGGACCAGGCTTCTAGGCCGCGAGATGAGGGAGAGTCTGTCCTTGAGAATCTGGGAATGAACGTGGTGGGGATCAGAGCATCATTTGGATCCTTTCCTGTTGGCTCTGTCTTCAGGAGCCAGTACCACGAGGAGGGACCCCGGTACTGGGGGAGGGACAGCCATGTGGACCCTGCTTCAAGGCGGCTTTGTCCTTCCTAAACTCGGGCCAACCTCTGACCTTCAGTTTCTTCCACTGTCAGATGCACATATAGCAAAATTAAATATTGAACGGGATTATTAACTCATTTAATAAACGTTTATCAAGGGGCGCCCGGGTGGCTCATTTGGTTAAGCGTCCCACTCTTGATTTCAGCTCAGGTCGTGATCTCACAGTTCCTGAGCTCGAGCCCCGCATTGGGCTCCGCGCTGGCAGTGCGGAGCCTGCTTGGGATTCTCTCTCTTTCCCACCCCGCTTGTGCTTTTCTCTCTTTCTCAAAATAAATAAACATTTAAAAAATAAATAAATGTTTATCAAATACCGCTGTGCTCCAGGGATGGTTTTAGGCTGTCATTGGGATGGAATGCAAAGCGTAAACATGTCTCCCTTCCAGAGCTCATGTTCTAACATTATGAGAATCCTATGTTTGTAAACACCCTAGGATAATGAACACTGAGATTTTCGATCAATTTTTCTTTTATTCCTGTGTCCCCAGAGGTTCCCAGCTAGAAGAGAGGACGAGTCTGCTCCTTTCCTGATGTATATACACACAGGCCCCAGGATGGCAAGAAGCCGCATCCTGATGGGACGAAACTCTCTGATACAGACGAGGGTTCTCTGTGTGCTTTTCTCCCCCAGGTTCTGGTTCTCCGCGAGCTGGCTATCAGCGTCCCCACCTTCTTCTTCCAGCAAGTGCAGCCCTTCTTTGACAACATTTTTGTGGCCGTGTGGGACCCCAAACAGGCCATCCGGGAGGGAGCTGTGGCCGCCCTTCGTGCCTGTTTGATTCTCACCACCCAGCGTGAGCCGAAGGAGATGCAGAAGCCTCAGTGGTACAGGGTGAGGAGATGGTTCCGTTGCATTCGCCTGCAAAGCACATTTTTTAAAAATGTTTATTTATTTTTGAGAGCACGAGCAGGGGAGGGGCAGAGAGAGAGGGAGACACAGAATCGGAAGCAGGCCCTAGGCTCCGAGCTGTCAGTGTAGAGCCCAACGCGGGGCTCAAACCCGCGAGCCGGGAGATCATGACCTGAGCTGAAGTCAGAGGCTTTACCGACTGAGCCACCCGGGCGCCCCACAGCACGTTTATATACAGCACCACCTGGCCTAAGGGCCGCACCAGGGCCCTTGCCACAGAGCAGATGTCACTTTTGTGTTGGTCTCAAGTGGTTTCTTAAGCTCAGTATGAGTCAGAACTTACCTCATTGGATTTCATTAATGCAAAGATCTGTTGGTGGCCACACCATTATTTTACGTGCCACTCAGGATGAATGAAAACGTGATACAGTAAAACTATGACTTACTGCCGTCTCATCACCAGTTATAAGAGCTCTCCTCCCAGAGGTGTGAAAATATAGAAAAATGGGTGTCTGAGAAGCAGCGACACACAATGATACTAATTTAAGAAGTGCCAGGGCTCGTGACATTAGACGAGAGAGACCTGGCACTTCTTAACTAAGAGCTGGTACTACAAAGAGATTCCTAAACGTGGCATCGGAGACCTGGGTTCTAGGGTTGGCTTTGCTATGTGACGTTGGACAAGTCACTTAATTTCCTTGAGCCTCTGGTTTTTATCTGTTAAATGGGGATAGCCGTGGCCTCTGCCTCATGGTACAATGCACGTTGAAGCTAAATTAAACGAGAGAGCTTGGTGAATCCCTATCGTTGATGTTGCTGGCACAAGCCACTGAGCAGGCATGGTAACACCTCAGGGTCCCCCATGCAGAAGGGGCGGGCTGGCGGTCTTTCTCCCTTTGGACATGGGGTAATTAACACGTCCCGTGTCTCTAATAGCACACGTTTGAAGAAGCAGAGAAGGGGTTTGATGAGACGTTGGCCAAGGAGAAGGGCATGAATCGGGATGATCGCATCCATGGAGCCTTGCTGATCCTCAACGAGTTGGTCCGAATCAGCAGCATGGAGGGAGAGGTGAGGAAGCGTGTCAGAAGGGAGTCTGGCTTCCCACATGCCGTTCTGTGAACAAGACAAGGCGAGATCCTTGTCCTTACAGAGGATGTTTTATAAGGGAACCAGGAAATAAGCAAGTCGATGAGGTCGCTTCAGAAGGCACCAAATCCTGTGAAATTGCGGGTTGGAGGGTAACAGTGGGAGGGGACTTCCTCTCTGGGGTGGTGCTGTTTCAACTGAGACCCACATGATGTGGAGGAGCGAGCTTTGTGCTGCGTGGGGGTGTCCCAGGAAGAGGCTTTGAGGTGGGAGAGAGTTTGGCAAATTCAGGGAACAGAAGAAAGGGAAATGTGGTTGGGGCACGGAGAGCAAGGGAGGTTGGGGGAAGGGTCAAATTCTTAGGCCTCAGGGTCGCGGTCAACACTGGCTCTTATTCTCATAAGCGTTGGAGATGCGTGCCCAGGGGAGCGGGGTGAGGGCCTCCATTTTTAATAATCATTGGCTGCTGGTGCGGGGAAAGCTCATGCAGTGGCGGGAATGAAAGCAGGAGACTCGTTAGGGGGTTGTGTTTAAAAGTGCAAGGACTTTTGTCAGGGAAACAACTTAAGGTGCGGGCGGGGGACGTGGAGGGAGCAGGGAGAGGCCGGCTAGCCATCAGCAGCCATGAGACAGCAAAGGAAAGTGACAGGAGCGTGCTAGGCTACCGTGCAAAGCCACCACGGGGGGCTTCCGGCCACCATCGCCCCCCCCCCCCCCCCCCCCCCCCCGGGAGCCCTGCCTCAGCATTCCTCCTGCCTCCTGCGTTGGCTAGAGGCAGCCCGTGGCAAATGTGGCCTTGGCACAAACGTGACATTTTTAGAGTCGTGGCCGGGGCCGTTGTCAACTGCACTCCTTGTAGTTGATCCTGTTCTCCTGGCTACCGTGGGAGGCTACTGGAGTGGTCTGGGCAAGTGATGGTGGTGGCCTCCCTAGGGTTGGCAGTGCAGACACTGAGAAGTGGATTCAGTGTCAATCCACTGACACTGGATTCGGGATACATTTGGGAGTAGAGCCCCATCCACGGGTCTTCCTGCGGGGAGCAAGTTGGTGTGGAATTTTGCCCCAGGGCTTCTTGCTTTAATAGACTGGATGATCATTTGGTGATGGCTGTGCTGTAGATGCGGGCGGCCTGGGCTACACTGTATGGAGAGCTCAGGAGTCCGGCTCGGAATCCCCATTCATGTGTACGCTGTGTGACTTGGGTACATATTTTACTTCCTTTAGCCTCATTTTTCCTCGCTGTTAACGGGGATCTCCACCTCACTGGGCTCCTGGGAGGTTTCCAAGTACACTTGACCCTTGAACAACACAGGTTTGAACTGCATGGGTCCACTTCTAGGTGGATTGTTTTCGGTACACATACTGGAAAACTTTTTGGGAGGTTTGTGACCGTTTGAAAAAACTCACAGATAGGAACCTCATAGCCTAGAAATTAAGAAGCTAAGTATGTCACGAAGGCGTAACATAGATGTAGATCCTAGTCTTATTATTGACCATCGTAAAATATACACAAATCTCTTGTTAGAGTTAAACGTTACCTAAACTTATGCACACGAGCACTCACAGACTATACCTGGTGCCATTTGCAGTCGAGAGAAATGTGAACAAACACGAAGGTACAATATTAAATCCTAACCGCGTAAAATTAACTGTAGTACAACCGTACCGACTGTAGTAATTTCGTAGCCACCTCTGTTGCTGCCGCAATGAGCTCAAGTGTTGGGAACGTCTGGTTAAAACACCGTGCGAGGCTGATCATCTCCGCGTGCCCAGTTCACCCCTCCAGTAAGTCGCGTGTCGCAAAAGCGATCTGTCGATCTGTCTCCGTCCTCGTGTGTTTTTCGTCGTGTTCAGTGCGATACTGTAAATAAACCTTGAATAATTGTGTGGAACCCATGTGAAGTGCCACTGGCGAAGTTCTCCCAAGAAGCAAAGTCATGATACTGTAAGAAAACGTTGCCTTGCTTGAGACGTACCGCAGCTTGAGGTCCGCAGCTGTGACCACCCACCGTTTCAGGATAAATGAATCCAGCATTTAATCCACCGTTGCAAAAAAAGAAAAGGACGCTGAAGCGTGAAGCTGTTGCCACAGCTGTGCCCACAGGCACAAATCTCTTGCACTTTTTGAGAAATAGCTTTTACATTTATTTATTTTTGATAGAGACAGAGCACAAGTGAGGGAGGGGCAGAGAGAGAGGGAGACACAGAGTCCAAAGCAGGCTCCAGACTCCGAGCTGTCAGCACAGAGCCCGACGCGGGGCTCGAACCCACAGACCGCGAGATCATGACCTGAGCCGAAGTCAGACGCTTAACCGACTGAGCCACCCAGGTGCCCCTTATGAAGTATCTTTTGATCGCATATGGTAAATGTAGCTTTTATGTGGGTGCAGGATTGCCTTAAGGAAGGCATACTTAAAGACTCTAATGTGATTTGAGAAAAAGCAAAGTCATTATATGACAACGTAGAGCAAAAGGAAGGTGAATGACCTAGCACCGGAGAATCGGATGCCAGCAAAAGATGGTTTGATGAGTTTGGAAACAGGTTTGACTTAAAAAAAAAAAAAAAGTCAAGCTAACAGGAGAAGTAGCTTCTGCTGACCGAGAGGCAGTAGATGAGTTCCCAGAGGCTGTAAAAGAAAATCACTGAGGAGAAAGGGTATCTGCCTGAACGTGTTTTTAATGCAGACGAAAGTGCCCTGCTCTGGAAAAAAAAATGCCACAGAGGACATTTATTAGGAAGAGAAGCGAGCACCAGGATTTGAGGCAGGAAGGGGCAGGATAATCCTGCCATTGTGCAATACGGTCCAGTTTACAATCAGGACGGCCCTTATCTATAAAGCCGCTAGCCCTCGAGCTTTGAAGGGAAGAGGTAAACACCAGCTGCCAGTCTTCTGTTTGTAAAACAAGAAGGTCTGGGCACAAGAGCCCTTTTTCTGGATTGGTTCCCTTGATGCTTTGTCTCTGAAGTCAAGAAGGACCTTGCCGGTAAAGCGTCGCCTTGTACAGTTCTTGCCATATGAGACGATGCCCCTGGCCACCCAGAACCCCCTGAGTTCAATACTGGAGGCATTGAAGGGGTTGACTGCCCCCAAACACAACATCTCTATTTCAGCTTCTGGATCAGGGTCATGACCTCTAAGGCTCGTTACACATGGTACTTTATGAAGAGGATTGTCAACACTTTGAAGAGAACCCTGATAGAAAGTCTAGAAGGATCCCGTCGCTGAAAATCCATTTTGGTTGTAGAAGAAGCCACAAATGCCATCAAGCCCGGACCAATAAATTCCTGCCGGAGAGAACTGTGGCCAGATGTTGCGCATGACTTCACAGGACTTAGGACAAAGCCGATCAAGGAAACCATGAAAGAGAGTGAAAGAACGTGGAGGTGGCCCAAAAGATGGGCGCTGAAAGGTGATACGGATCTTGGAGAAATTCAAGAGCTAACAGACACCACACCAGAGGAATTAACAGAAGACGGCTTGAGGGAGCCGAGCGTTTCTGAACCAGTGCCGGACGACGAAGACCTCAGGGAAGCGGTGCCAGGAAACCGATTGACGCTGCAGTCCGGCAGAAGGGTTCGAGTTACTCAAGACTGCTTGTGACTTCTTTTATGACCTGGATCTTTTTCTGATACGGGTACTGAAACTGAAGGAGACAGTGGAAGAAAGATTGGTACCGTATAAAAACACTGTTAGAGAAGGCGCCTGGGTAGCTCAGTCGGTTGAGCGTCCGACTCTTGATTTCAGCTCAGGTCATCACAGTTCGTGAGATCGAGCCTCACGTCAGGCTCTGTGCTGTCAGCATAGAGCTTGGGATTCTCTCTCTCCTCTCTCTGCCCCTCCCCTGCCCTTCTCAAAATAAATAAACAAACATTAAAAAAAAAAACAACAACAACAACATTGTTAGAGAAATGGAAAAGCAAAGAAGTCAGACAAATTACAATATATTTCTGTAAAGTTACACAGAGCGCTGCACCGGGTCTCCAGCCTCCCCTTCCCCTTCTGCCACCCCTGAGGCCTCAAGCCGACCCCTCCTCTGCTTTAGCCTACTCACCAGGAGACCAACCAGGATAAGGACCCTTACGATGAGCCACTCCCATTTAGTGAACAGTAAATCATCATCGTGCCATACAGTTGATGAACTCTGTGGGTCTTCGTGTGACAATCTATTGACCGTATGGCAAGAACGGTACGAGGTGTTTTTGTATCCTGATCGCCTGACCATTCATCGTGTCAGACATCGTGTGCAAGACCCGTGTGGCAGTGGACGGCCTATTCCCGTGTGGGCGTTAGGTGAGTGGGATTTACTGTGAAGTTAATAGCATGTTGGTTTTCTTACTGTTTTATAACTTTACTTTCAAAGAATTATATCACCATACAGTAGAGTTCGTGTCTCTCTCTGGTAATTGGAGAAAGTGCGTATCGACCTATCACAGGTACGTGGTTTTTCAAAAAATGTATCAGCATTTCCAGCACTGTAATGTGAATATGACTGTAATACTGTGCACCATAAAAACTTGGTAACGACTCATTCGTCAGAGCATAGGCGAGGCTACCATGAAGCAATCGTATTGATTACACTAAGCTACCGTGATGCAGTCTTATTGCTGCTGCTTCATTATTAGTGCCTGAATCATTATACCTATAAGTAAACACGAATTTCTTTCTCACATCTTTTCATTTTTGCTATCCGGTGTTAGTAATGCATGTAACATTCACATTGTTCTGCTTCATAGGAGATAATGTTCACGTGGGTGCTGACAGATGATTCATCTCATAAACAGACAACATAAACTTACAGTATAGAGAAATACAGGACGGGGCTGTAAATAGATTTTTCTCTTCCTCGTGATTCTCTTAATATTTTCTTTTCTCTAGCTTTCTTCGTGGTAAGAATACAGCGTGTAATCCATACACAAAGTATGTGCTGATTAACTGTTCTTATATCGGTAAGATTTCCAGTTAACAGAAGGCTATTAGCAGTTAAGTTTGGGGGGAGTCAAAAGTTACACATGGATTTTTGACCTCACTGGGTGTCTGTGCCCCTAACCTCTACGTTGATCACGGGTGGGCCATCTACACGAAGTGCCTAACACATCATCTGATAGAGTAGGCATTCCATAAATGGTAGCCCTCAGAGATTTCCCGTCTAACTATAACATGGGGCTTCCCATGGATGAGCACGTACAGCCTGAGGATCTTTGTTTTCTCCTAGGAAAACAGAACAGTGTCACCTAAATAGATTAAATGAATAGTACTTGTGCGACGCCTGGGTGGCCCAGTTGGTTGAGCGTCCGACTTCGGCTCACTCAGGTCATGGTGTCATGGTTCGTGAGTTCGAGCCCCACAGAGTCGGGCTCTGTGCTGACAGCTTGGAGCCCGGAACCTGCTTTGGGTTCTGTGTCTCCCTCTCTCTCTGCCCTCCCCTGCTTGCACTCTCTCTCTCAAAAATAAATATTTAAAAAAAATTTAAAAAATAGTACTTGTGGTGGTACTTTATAAATCCTAAAGAATTATCCAAATGTAAGGTGTCATAATTTTGTCATTGTTCATTCATTGAACAAGTTTGAGCTGAGCACCCACTGTGGGCCAGCTACACCAAGTCCTCAGAGCTAGAATAATGCAGCAGTGGACAAAACATTATATTCTAGCGGGGAGAGACAAGACACAAATAAGTGAAAATATATACGATTGACCTTTGAACATGTGGGGGTTAAGGCATCAAGCCCCCCCCCCCCAACGCACACACAGTTGAAAATCCACATATAACTTTTGGCTCCCCCAAAACTTAGCTACCAATAGCATACTGTTGACCAGAAGCCTTACCAATAACATAAACAGTCAATTAACACATATTTTGTATGTTATACACATAATATACGGTATTCTTACAATAAAGTAGGCTAGAGGAAAGAAAATGGCATTAAGGAAATCATAGGAAAAAGAGAAAATACATTTATAACCCTGCACTGTCTTTATGGGGAAAAAAATCCGCATATAAGTGGACCAGTGCAGTTCACACTCCTGTGCTGTTTGAGCACAATTGTGAAGGACGTGAGACAGCAAGCCATACAAATACATATCTGGGGGGAGCATTCTAGACAGTTGGCTCTGCAGGCGTGAAGGCCTCGTGGCAGCAGCACGCTGCCTTTGGCCGGGAGCGAGATCACCACTGCGACCGAGCCGTGTGACAGGAGGGAGGTGGCGGGAGATGGGGTCAGAGGAATACCTGGGATGAGGTAAGGGGCACATCGTGTAGGGTCTCGGGAGCCACCGTACGGACCGTGTGTGGGAAATGGGAAGCTGTTAGCTGCTAGCTGAAACGCACGTTTCAGAAGGATCACTGTGGCTACATGTTGAGCGGGATTATCCGCAAGGCAAGGGGTGATGCCAGGAGGTCTATTGGGGAAGGAACTGCGGCAGCCTTAGCAGAGGACTTTGGCGGCTTGCACCCTAGCGGGAACCGTGCAGGCACAAGGAGGGGCTGGATTCTTGAATTTGAGATTTGGGGGTCAGTGAGGGAGAGAGGAGTCCAGGTTTTTGTACCGAGTGACCGGAAGGTTAGGGTGGCATTTGCTGAGTCCGGAGAACTTAGGTGGAAGGAGCAGTGCGTTTTCGGTAGAAGGTCAGGAGTTTGCTTTTGAATGTGTTTCAGACACCTGTTGGGCTTCTGAGCAGAGAACTGAGTTGTTCTGGGGGGATCTGGGCAGAGACCCAGATTTGGGGAGCTGTCAGCACATAGCTGTGATTTCAGGTTCCCCAGCAGCATACCAGCGTCAGAGAAGGGGGGTGCCGGGGACCTGAGGTCAGGAGGTGAGGAGCAAGCAGGGGAGACCAGTGGTGTGAGGAGGAGAGGAGACCCAGGAAAGCTCGGGATCCAAGAAGCCAAGGGAAGAAAGTTTTCGAAGAGGAGGGACTATTAAGTTGGATCAAATGCTGTAGCCGAGGCGAATAGGGTGCAGGCTGAGAATTGAGCATCCGATTTAGCAGACTGAGAGTCCTTGGTGACCTTGACAAGGAGAGTGGAGAAGATGTCTGAGAAGCGAAAATACCTGTGTCGAGAATAGTGTGCAAGTTGAGAAATTGTTTCCTGTGCTTCTCAGTTTGGACTGTTTCTAAGCAGCCGTTTGGCTAGGAAATAGGTGTGAATTCTCAGCCAGTCCATTTAGTCCGTGCTGCCCATGGAATTCTTCAGATTCTGAGAAAATAACTTGCCTTAGTTGTTTCTACCTGGGTTTCCGGCGACAAGGAGAGTAGCATGTCCTCAACGGGACCCTGGCGTGGGGCCTCCCAGCACCCTGTCACCCTGTCACCCTCGCTAGAGGGTGACCTCATCGCTGTGACCTCAGGTCTGCAACTCAGCTTTCCCAAACCAGGGGAGGGGTCCTTGGCGGCCAGCCCCCTGCCGCTTCTTCGTTGTTCAGTAGGTGGTGCTCTTCTGCCTAAGTTAGAACAAAACCAGGCCCCCTGCAAGGTTCTGGGGGAATCCAACTCCTAAAGATGAAGAGTGGGCTCCCTCCACTTGGCAAATAGTTCCCCTGCAGGGTTGGATAGAGGAGTTGCTGTGTAGACCCCACAGGGGCTTGGCAGGTGGCACTTGTGAGTAAAGGTCATCTCCCTCCCCACGTGCAGCGCCTGAGAGAAGAAATGGAAGAAATCACGCAGCAGCAGCTGGTCCATGACAAGTACTGCAAAGACCTCATGGGCTTCGGGACGAAACCTCGCCACATCACCCCCTTCACCAGCTTCCAGGCTGGCCAGCCCCCGCAGTCCAACGCCTTGGTGGGACTGCTGGGGTACAGCTCTCACCAAGGCCTCATGGGTTTCGGGGCTTCCCCCAGCCCAGCGAAGTCCACGCTGGTGGAGAGCCGGTGTTGCAGAGACCTGATGGAGGAGAAATTCGATCAGGTAGGTGGCGAGAGGCCTGCCCCCTCCTCTCCCAAGCCCCGTGCTCCCTTTCTGTGGCCAACCCTGTGTTCTCCTGTCTCAGGTGTGCCAGTGGGTGCTGAAATGCAGGAATAGCAAGAACTCGCTGATCCAAATGACAATCCTTAATTTGTTGCCCCGCTTGGCTGCATTTCGACCTTCTGCCTTCACAGGTGAGGATGTCCGTGGACACGTCATATCATTACCTGTTTAAGGGAAATCACACGGGAGTGATTCCAGAACGTCTGCCTCTCATTGGAAGCAACAACTAAGGGGCTAGTCTCTGGTTTCTCTGCCTCACGTCTGATTTCAGTGGGGCCCGGCGTAGGGTTTCCACAAGTGTCTGAGGCAGCCGACACGGGAAGGACCAGAGTGTGTAGGCAGAGAGGCAGTCCTGGAGCCAAGCGACTTCGTGCGTGTGGAAGCCAACAAGTTCATGACGGACGTCAGAGGGACCGAAGGAAGGGGCAGTTTGGGTTGAGCTACTCTGCAGCAGCCCCTCTGTGGGGCGGGGAGGATGTGGTGACCGCCCTGCTTCCGCCCCTGGCGTGGTCACCCACTGCCTCACCGCTCACAGGGAGGAAGGACTGGAAGTTTCAGAGGCAGGTTTCGGGGATGATGGCCTGGGGGCTCCTGTATTCCTGCCCTGTTTTCACTGGGCAGCAAGAATCCCCGGCTCCCAGAGCTGCCCCCGCCCAGATGCTGGCTTCTCCCTTGGGCCTTCCTGGGCTACTCCGGCCGGAAGTGCTCTTGCCCCTTCCTCGATAGCCTCCGGCCGTGGAAAGACTTTGGCGTCAGACCTGGGATGAATCCTGCTTCTGTCCTCCACCGTGAGGTTTCAGACAGGTTATTTGACCTTCCCAGGCCTCCACTTCCTGACCCGTAGAGGCGGAATAACAACAATCCTTGCCTCACAAGGTGAATCGTGTTAATGCCTAAACACCTGCTCTAAATGCCTGGCACAGAGTAGGCCCCCATAAGTGGAAACCATTCTGTTATTACTGCCTCCTCTGCCTCCTCAGATCCATCTTAGAAGTAAGGTAAAGGGAAAAATTATAACAATACTCTAGTTGCCTGTTCATACTTAATATCCTCATCTTACCTCCCTGCTTGCTGAGTGCAGAGCCGCCGTCTTGAACGTCTCTTTGCACTTCACTGTGGTGCCCGTCGCCTGTGCTTAATAAGCGTTCAGGACCAAATGAGAGCCAGGAGTGGAAGTGGAAGGTCAGCCTGACCCTCCACAGACGCCATCCTCTAGCACACAGACTCATTTCACACTCCCCAGTCCAGATGAAATAGGAAAAAAGTATAGTTGGTGAGGTGTTAAATATGCTGCGTGTGAGAATAGAAGGTGTTGAGGAAGGACAAGACAATTAGCCACATAAAATCAATGAACCAGAGAGAAATGATATCATGAAAATTGCCCGTATTTTTTTCAGTTTTCCATTTTTCCCACCTGGTACCCAGCAGCTATTCTCTTCTTTAATGACCAGACATGCCCCTGTTCAGTAGAGCTTTAAATAATTGTGGTGTGAAAGTCTCTGGTTCAAAAGAAAGTAATAACTAGGCCAAATTTGATCAAAGTCTGTCATGTTGTGGAAGCAGTTACCCCAGTAAGTTCAAAGGACCGCCTAGCAGCAGGATACAGAGGCTCAGAGGGCCCCTAGGTTTATTCTTTTGATGTGGGTTTTTGTTGTTTTATTAAATAATACACTAAAGCGTGTCGTTGATGTTCAGCCTGGGCAGCCTCCATCCGTGGAGCCTCATTGGGAAAGTGCCACATTTTTAGAGCTTACAGTTTGGACGTCGCCGCTTAAACTTCCTAATGACGGAAGCTCTGGACCTATCAAAAATGCCCTAAGATTGGGCTGGGCTCTCTCACAATATCAGATCCCTTAGTCTCTTAGGGTGCTAAATCTGCAAAGGAAATCACCCTCTTGATTTAAGCTCCCTTCCTGCTGAAGTGCTGTTCCCGTCCAGAAGTCCCGTCTTCCTGGCTGACGTGATGTGATTTTCAAGCCCCAGCATGCTTCGGTGTCATTTGACCACGAGAGCCACGAGAGAAGATCTTTCTCGTCAGAATAAATGCAGGGAGGCATATGTGCTGCCTGGGACTTCAGCTCACTGCCTCCTAAATGAGCTGTGGCCCTCAGCACCCCTCACTTTCTAATGGATGTGCGGTCTTGCCTTCTCTGCTGCCGTGTATATTCTGCGGGTGCACGGACTTGAGGCCAGCAAGATGGAAGGGAAGAAATAGAGAGAGGCAAAAATCAGGAAATTCCAACCTTCAGAGGAGTAATAACACTTTGGCTTAAATTGCCCAAGAATCGCTTACCCGTGCACATTGGCTGATGTAAACTTAATGAAAATACACTTGTGGCTTCCCAAATTACAGACTAAATCTTGTTCTATTAAATATAACTATAACAGAAATCTCTGGGTAATAGCAAAGTGATTTCCAGGCCTAAGCTGAATAGAATGGCCTGTTTATTGCAAACAGTATCCAACAGTACTTTAAATTTCAACATAATATAAAATCGTTTAGATGATTCTCTTTGTTTTTAAGCAAGATTTAACATATACTTCGTAAGAGCATGTAGTCGTTCCCTCAAAATATAGCACTAATGGGGACGATCGTGCCATGTTATTGTTTCAGAGGCTCTTTAAGTTTCTGGTGGGTTTTTTTTTTTTTTTAATTAAAGGGGAAAAAAAAATCTTACATTTCTAATATTTCCAAAAGATGTATCTGAGGAGTGATTAGCAAGCGATTATCAAGACTGGTTAATACATCCTCTAAATTCTTCTTTACATCTTTCCAGGCGGCTGTCTTAATTTATTCCTAAATGTAAGTGTTTTATAGGAACTCTGACCTTTGGTACATACACCAACCCTGACCTTGAGCCATATGCCTTGTCTTTTTTGTGATCAGATACCCAGTACCTCCAAGATACCATGAACCACGTCTTGAGCTGTGTCAAGAAGGAGAAGGAGCGGACAGCAGCCTTCCAAGCCCTGGGGCTCCTTTCTGTGGCTGTGAGATCTGAGTTCAAGGTCTATTTGCCTCGTGTGCTGGACATCATCCGAGCAGCCTTACCCCCAAAGGACTTTGCCCATAAGTAAGTGTCTCTATTAGGATTTCACCCTCCGCCCCATTTGGTTGGGGAGAAAGGATGCTCTATCCCAGTTTCCATGGAGCTCAAGCCCATTCTCTGCATCATTAACCACCAGGGTGTAGCAAGTCATACAAAGAACAACCCTTCCTCAGTTGAGTTCCAACCTTTTTCAAACTAAGTGATATATGTATGTGTGTGTGTGTGCGCGCACGCATATGTATATATGTACGTATAAGTAGATTGGCCTGGGGAAGGGATAAGCCTCCCCATTCTAGAGCCCAGCCTTCTCGTTGCGGGGAGAATTTCTTTCCGTCCGGTGGCTGTGCTCTGCACCCTGGTCCCTGATGTACACATTGTTCAGTTTGCTTCCTAAATAGGTACCTTGGCCAGCACCGCGCTAAGCCTCATGGTGCCTTTTGTGCCAATTCAGGAAAGGGGCCCTTTCCTCAAGACACGTGACTGCCATCTGCTGGGCTGTGGTAGATTCAAATGTGTGGTGACTAGGGTGTGGTGGGCCCCCTAGAATTGGGCAGGAGATGACCGGCACACCAGCGAGTCGTGGCCCTGCCTGGGTAACCTGCCCTCCTCGCCCCAAGGCGGTTTTGAGGTGGGGCATCACAGAATGTCATTGTGTCTCAAGTGGCCACTCACTCACTCTTTCGGTCCTCTGCAGGAGACAGAAGGCAATGCAGGTGGATGCCACAGTGTTCACCTGCATCAGCATGCTGGCCCGGGCAATGGGGCCAGGCATCCAGCAGGATATCAAGGAGCTGCTGGAGCCCATGCTGGCAGTGGGACTGAGGTGGGTGTCGGAAACCTGAGCTCCCGTCTCGGGGAGTATGAGACTCGAACCGCGGTTTCGGGGTGGTGCTGAAAGCGAGGCGTGGGTGTTTGCGTGTGAGATTGGGTAGGCGGGACAGCTCGCGCTAAGCACGGGCTAGTTTTGAATCCTGGTTTCATCTCTAGTTAGCTGTGTGATCCTGACCCGGTTACTTAACTTCTCCGAGCCTCCATTTTCTCACCTGAAAAGCGGGCACAATAGCAGCTCCTGTTGTCTAGGGTTGTCATGGAGCTTAAGTGAAGGAGTTCATGAAATAGCCACTCTCGGCACACGACTTTGTGTGTAAGAAGTGCCTGGCCGATGTTTGCAGCTGTTTATGTTATCATTGGGAAGTGGCCTGGCTTTCCTGGCATTAGTTCTCTTTCTCTGTAAAACAAAGACGATGCTCTCCGTTTGCTTCCCAGATTTGTAATCGAGACTTGGTCTTCTGCAGTGGCTAAATTACATTAAGCAAGTTCCTCTCTGGCAGAGACCAGAAATTCGTAGGTTGATCTGAAACCTCTGACCAGGCCAACAGAGTTCCGGCCATTTATCCTAGTTTGTAGTATCCTTTCTACTTTAAAGACCAAGCAGTGATGGGCCTAACCCCCTGCTGGACGAGAAGGGCTGTTTCTTCTCAAGAACAGACAGATGTCTTGTCTAGCACCATACACGCCTGGTTTCTTTCCCCTCAGCCCTGCCCTCACTGCTGTGCTGTACGACCTGAGCCGTCAGATTCCACAGCTGAAGAAGGACATCCAGGATGGGCTACTGAAGATGCTGTCCCTGGTCCTTATGCACAAACCCCTCCGGCACCCGGGCATGCCCAAGGGCCTGGCCCATCAGCTGGCTTCCCCTGGCCTCACAGCCCTCCCTGAGGCCAGCGACGTGGGCAGCATTACTCTTGCCCTGCGAACTCTCGGCAGCTTTGAGTTTGAAGGTAAGAAATTGCCCCAGCTCTTACCAAGACACGGAGTGTCGCTGGGAACCCCGAGGAAGGAACAAGGGCGCCTAGCATTGCCGGGTCTTGGCTGGGGATCTGGAGACCAGGTAGCTGATCGGGTAGCGGCTCAGCCTTCTGGGCTCTTTGGATGCTTTGTTAATTCGTACTCTTTGTCTCTCTGTCCCACCCTGAGTTTGGGGGCAGATGGCGTTCAGGGAAATTCTGCATTGATCCAAGGAATGAATGCTTCAGAGAGACGAGAAAGTCAGAGATGGAGCCCCACCCCATCCCCCCACATCCATGAAGCGGAGATGGCGTTTAATGCTTTAAAATGTCTAAGCCAGAGGCTTTAAGGTGTTTCCGTTCCT
This sequence comes from Felis catus, assembly GCF_018350175.1. Lineage (NCBI taxonomy): Eukaryota > Metazoa > Chordata > Mammalia > Carnivora > Felidae > Felis > Felis catus. Next base: position 8,130,535 of record NC_058375.1, on the reverse strand, counting down.
ACGGCAGTATGATTTTCAGCTGTGGCGTCCTGTGTAGTTCGGTTTAGAGTTCTAAGCTGCAGATAAACCCACATTAATGCCCCTAGGGAGATCTGTTTCAGGAGAGAAAAAGGGATACTTTTGAAATTTAAGATCATGTAGGTGGTATTGCTCAAAACTACAGGGAAACAAGCAAGTACAAAAAGCCTAAGTGTGCGGTCTGAATGCTTACAGCCATCTGTGGTTTCCCTCCTGTAGCTCCTTCACTTGCCTTGATTAACACCCAGCATAATATATTTCTAATGAATAGAAAGTAGCTATATTTACACCCAGCCAACATCAGACTCTCTTTTGCTATTCAAATCTGGGAACTAAAATAGACAAGGTAAATTTGATCAAGAATTGTTTTACTCTCTGGGAACATAAAGAAAGGTTTGGGTCAGAATAAAACGAAATAATTCATCCTTTGAAGGGAATAAAGAAAAGATTAGGATGGGGGGTGGGCGGGTGGGGGGAATGCCCTTTTTCTGTCTCCCAGCTGCTCTGCTTCCCTTCTGCCTCTGCTGATTCGAAACCCACTTGTTACCTTTCTAAGAGAAGAGTTCTGGGTCAATATCTTGTTGAAAACTGAATTCATCACCATGAAATGAAAAACGCAGCCAGCAAGTTGTAGGCCTGCCGTCCAGAGCAGCGGTGTTTATTTTGTCTTCTCTCTGCCTTTGTATCCAGGCCACTCTCTGACCCAGTTTGTCCGCCACTGTGCGGATCATTTCCTAAACAGCGAGCACAAGGAGATCCGCATGGAAGCCGCCCGCACCTGCTCCCGCCTGCTCACGCCCTCCGTCCACCTCATCAGCGGCCACGCGCACGTCGTTAGCCAGACTGCGGTGCAAGTGGTGGCAGACGTGCTCAGCAAACTGCTGGTGGTCGGGATCACAGATCCTGGTGAGGTTCATGAGACAGGAGCAGTCTGGGGGAGTTTGGACACTCGGGGCACCGGGAATTAGCCAGTTTCATGGCGTGCCCTCAGGGAGGTGATGGCCGCCTCTTTCTCTGCAGCCAGGTGGCGTAAAACGATCTGTCTTTAATCCTGTTGTCTTTGCTCCTGCGAGCAAAGAATGACAGGTTAGACGAGAGAAGGGTAAGTGGCAGCCTCTCACGAGGCCGGGGGCAGTGGGGGCGGAAACTGGGAAAGGACCAGAGGATGACGGCATTGAAGAGGCATTCCAAGGCTCGATTGCTCTTGCAGACCCCGACATCCGCTACTGCGTCTTGGCATCTCTGGATGAGCGCTTTGATGCACACCTGGCCCAGGCAGAGAACTTGCAGGCCCTGTTTGTGGCCCTGAACGACCAGGTGTTTGAGATCCGGGAGTTGGCCATCTGCACGGTGGGCCGGCTCAGTAGCATGAACCCGGCCTTCGTCATGCCCTTCCTGCGCAAGATGCTCATCCAGGTAATGGGGTGACAGTCACACCTAGTGGCAGTCTGGAAGGGATTGTCATTGTGAGAGCCATTTGGGGAAAGAGAGATGAGGACAAGGAAGGGGAGAAAGATCAAGATGCCTGGTAAAAGCCACATTTGGCTCCAAGAGTCCCTGTTTTCCCAGCTTGGCAGTTACAGTTCAGGGCTGATCGCCTCATGAGCCTCTTACCCCCAGCGGCACGACTCCAGGGGCCTCTTATCCCCGGCGAACCTCGTCTGCAGGCAGCTCTTTTCTTCTTCCTGGGAAGTCACCGGAGATCCCGCTTCTTGGCACGTTTGGCTCAGTCTGCTGCCGATGGTGTCAGTTTGCTAGCACCTCTCTGTCCCCCTGCTCTCCTGCTCCCACCAGGTCAGGCACAGAGGCCCAGGATGACAGTGGTTCCAACTCTGCTTCTCATAGTCGTTGCCCCCGGCCTGTGGTCCGTGGCTTTCGTTCTTAAATAACGTCAGATGCCAAGCCAAGCTGCTGGACTGGAGCCAGAGGTAGATTTAGGTTGGCCTTGCTGCTCCATCTATTGGGACTTTTTTTTTTTTTTAAGTGGGCCCGGTGTGGAGCTTGAACTCACAACCCCGAGGTCAAGAGTCGCATGCTCCACCGACTGAGCCAGCCTGGTGCCCCAGGATTTGCAATTCCTGCTAAAACCTGACTCCTCAGTTTTTGTCTCCACGTAGCCGCATAAACTCTCTGGCCTCCTGGTTAGGGGCCCGTGGTCCAGTCCTTCTTGCCTTGAGTGATTTCCACCCACCTCTTCTGGGTCTCAGTGTGGCTCGCCCGGTCCTTTCCTGTCCCCTGACTCCACCTTGTCCCTACGCCCCGCTCTGCTTCCTGAATCTCCCGTGGTTTCTTTCGAAACAGATACTTTTCCTAACACGTAAAAACTTAAACACAGAAAAACCATTAACGTGTAACTTTCATCCGAAATAAATGTCATGTATTCACAGTCTGTCCTAGCTAAAGTGAGTGTAAGTTATATCAGTCAACAAATTAGAGGATTATATTATGTTGGCACTTCTGTTTTTATTTTTATTTTTAATTTATTTAAATTCAAGTTAGATAACATAAAATGTGGTATTGGTTTCAGGAGTAGAAGCCAGTGATTCATCACCTCCATATGACACTCAGTGCTCATCCCAAGAAGTGCCCTCCTTAGTGCCCATCACCCATTTAGCCCATCCCCCTACCACCTCCCCTCCAGCATTTAAGAGTCTCTTATGGTTTCCCTCCCTGTCTGTATTTGTCTTAATTTTCCTTCCCTTCCCTTCCCTTATGTTCATCCACATATAAGTGAAATCATATATTTGTCTTCCTGTGACTGACATATTTCACTTAGCATAACACATTCTAGTTCCATCCATGTGGTCGCAAATGGCAAGATTTCATTCTTTTTGATTGTCGAGTAGCATTCCAGTGCGTGTGTGTGTGTGTGTGTGTGTGTACACGCGCTCACACAATTTCCCCATTTTCTTTATCCATTCATCACTTGATGGACATTTGGGCTTTTTTCATACTTTGGCTGTTATTGATAGTGCTGCTATAAACATCGGGGCGCATGTGCCCCTTTGAATCAGCATCTTTGTATCCTTTGGATAAATACCTAGTAGTGCAATTGCAGGGTCGCAGGGTAGTTCTATTTTTAATTTTTTGAGGAACCTCCATACTGTTTTCCAGAGTTGCTGCACCAGTTTGTGTTCCCACCAACAGTGCAAAAGGGTTCCCCTCTCTCCAGATCCTCGCCAACATCTGTTGTTTCCTGAGTTGTTAATGTTAGCCATTCTGACAAGTGTGAGGTGGTATCCCGTTGTGGTTTTGATTTGTATTTTCCTGATGATGAGTAACGTTGAGCATCTTTTCAATTGTCTGTTGGCCATCTGGATGTCTTTGGACAAGTGTCTGTTCATGTCTTCTGCCCATTTCTTCACTGGATTGTTTTTTGGGCGTTGAGTGTGATAAGTTCTTTATCGATTTTGGATTGTAGCCCTTTATCTGATATGGCATTTGCAAATATCTTCTCCCATTCCATCCGTTGCCTTTTAGTTTTGTTGACTGTTTCCTTCACCGTGCAGAAGCTTTTTATCTTGATGAAGTCCCAATAGTTCATTTTTGCTTTTATTTCCCTTGCCTCTGGAGACATGTCTAGTAAGAAGTTGCTGCAGCCAAGGTCAAAGAGGTTGCTGCCTATTTTCTCCTGTAGGATGTTTATGGTTTCTTATGTCACATTTAGGTCTTTCATCCATTTTGAGTTTGTGTGTCTGGTGTAAGAAAGTGGTCCAGGTTCATTCTTCTGCATGCCGTCGTCCGGTTTTCCCAGCACCATTTACTGAAGAGACCGTCTGTTTTCCACTGGATACTGTTTCCTGCTTTGCTGAAGATTAGTTGGCCATACGTTTGTGGGTCCATATCTGGGTTCTGTATTCTGTTCCACTGATCTGTGTGTCTCTTTGTGTGCCAGTACCATACCGTCTCAATGATTGCAGCTTTGTAATGCTCCTTGAAGTCCGGGGTTGTGATGCCTCCAGCTTTGGTTTTCTTTTTCAACGTTACTTTGGCTGTTCGGAGTCTTTTCTGGTTCCATACAAATTTTAGGATTGTTGGTTCTAGTTCTGCGAAACATGCTGGTATTATTTTGATAGGAATTGTGTTAAATATGTAGATTGCTTTCGGTATCTTACGCATCTCAACAATATTTGTTTTTCCAGTCACGAATGGAATGTGTTTTCCAGTCACATTCCATGGAATGTGTTTTCATTTCTTGGCGTCTTCTTCAGTTTCTTTCAGAGGCTTTCTATAGTTTTCAGCATACAGACCTTTTACCTCCTTGGTTATTCCTAGGTATCTTAACAGTATTTTTGGTGCTATTGTAAATGGGATCGATTCCTGGGTTTCTTTTTCTGCTGCTTTGTTGTGTTGTATAGAAGTGCAACCAATTTCTGTACGTTGGTTTTTATATGCTGCGACTTTGCTGAATTCATGTATCAGTTTAGTAGTATTTTGGTAGACTCTTTTGGGGTTTCCACGTTAGGGTATCATGTCATCTGCGAAGAGTGAAAGTTTGACTTCTTCTTTGGCAATTTGTATGCCTTTTATTTCTTTTTGTTGTCTGATTGCTGAGGCTAGGGCTTCTGGCACGGTGTTGAACAACAGTGGTGAGAGTGGACATCCCTGTCGTGTTCCTGACCTTAGCGGGAGAGCTCTCAGTTTTTCCCCATTGAGGATGATATTAGCTGTGAGTCTTTCATATATGGCTTTTATGATGACTTATGTTCCTTCGACCCCTACTTTCTTAAGGGTTTTTATCAAGAAAGGGTGCTGTATTTTGTCAAATGCCTTTTCTGCATCTATTGAAAATATCGTATGGTTCTTATCCTTTCTTTTATTAACATGGTGTATCACATTGATTGATTTATGAGTATTAAAGCAGTCCTGCAGCCCAGGAATAAATCCCACTTAATCATGGTAAATAGTTCTTTCAATGTACTGTTGAGTTCGATTTACTAATATCTTGTTGAGAGTTTTTTCATCCATGTTCATCAGGGATATTGGCCTGTAATTCTCCTTTTCAGTGAGGTCTCTGGCTTTGGAATCAAGGTAATGCTGGCTTCATAGAATAAGTTAGGAAGCTTTCCTTCCATTTCTATTTTTTTGGGACAGTTTGAGAAGAGTAGGTATTAACTCTGCCTTAAATGTCTGGTAGAATTCCCCTGAGAAGCCATCTGGCCCAGGACTCCTGTTTCTTGGGAGATTTTTGATAACTGATTCAATTTCTTTGCTGGTTATGGGCCTGTTCAAATTTTCTATTTCTTCCTGTTTGCGTCTGGGTAGTGTGTGAGTGTTAAGGAATTTGTCCCTCCCTTCCAGATTGTCCAGTTTGTTGGCATATAATTTTTCGTAATATTCTCTTATAATTGTTTGTATTTCTGTGGTGTCGGTTGTGATCTCTCCTCTTTCATTCGTGATTTTATTTATCTATTTGGGTCCTCTTTTTTGAGAAGTCTCACTAGGGGGTTATCAGTTTTGTTTATTCTTTCAGAAAACCAGGTTTTAGTTCCGTTGATCTGTTCTCCTGTGGTTTTTTGTTTCTCTATCACTGCTCTCATTTTGATTATTTTTCTTCTGCTGCTGGCTTTGGGCTTTATTTGCTGCTCCTTTTCTAGCTCCTTTAGGTGTAAGGTCAGGCTGTGTATTTGGGACCTTTCTTGCTTTTGAGATAGGTCTGAATGGCAATGTATTTCCTTCCCTCTTAGGGCTGCCTTTGCTGCATCCCAAAGGGTTTGGACTGTCGTGTTTTCATTTTCATTTGCTTCCATGTATTTTGTAATTTCGTCTTTAACTTCCTGGTTAACCCATTCTTTAGCGGGATGTTCTTTAACCTCCATGTATTTGAGGGCTTTCCAAATTTTTCCTGGTGGTTGATTTCAAGTTTCATAGTGTTGTGATCTGAAAATATGCATGGTGTGATCTCAGTCTTCTTGTACCTCTTGAGGGCTGATTTGTGACCTAGTATGCGATCTATTCTGGAGAATGTTCCATGTGTACTCGAGAAGAATGTGTATTCTGCTGCTTTAGGACAAAATGTTCTGAATATGAGTCCATCTGGTCCAGTGTGTCATTCAAAGCCATTGTTTCCTTGTTGATTCTCTGCTTGGTTGACTTGTCCACTGCTGTAAGTAGGGTATTAAAGACTTCTATAATGGTATGATTATTAATGAGTTTGTTTACATGTGTGATTAATTGATTTATATGTTTGGGTGCTTCCAAGTTGGCGACATAAATATTTACAATTGTTAGATCTTCTTGATGGATAGCTCCCTTAATTATGATAATAATGCCCTTGTTCATCTCTTGTTACAGTCTTTGTTTTAAAATATGGTTTGCTATAAGTATGGCTACTTTGGCTTTCTTTTGACTTCTGTTAGCATGATAGATGGTTCTTCATGCCCTCACTTTCAATCTGCAGGTGTCCTTAGGTCTCAAATGAGACATAGGGTAGCAGAATGGATTAAAAAAACAAGATCCATCAATATGCTGCCAGCACTTCTGTGTTTAGCCTAATGGTTTATTTCTTCAACTGCTGCCCTGTGTGAGGAGTGTCCATCACTTTAAGTCTTTTTAAAATACCTAAGGTTTTACGGGGCACCTGGGTGGCTCAGTTGGTTAAGCGTCCAGTTTCAGCTCAGGCCATGATCTTGTGGTTCATGGGTTCGAGCCCCATGTCAGGCTCTGTACTGACAGCTCAAAGCCTGGATCCTGCTTCAGATTCTGTGTGTCTCTCTCTGTCCCTCTTCCGCTCATGCTCTCTGTCTCTGTCTCAAAACAAATTAAAATAAACAATAAAAAAATATACCTGGGGCGCCTGGGTGGCTCAGTCGGTTAAGTGTCTGACTTCAGCTCAGGTCATGATCTCACAGTCTGTGAGTTCGAGCCCTGCGTCGGGCTCTGTGCTGACAGCTCAGAGCCTGGAGTCTGCTTTAGATTCTGTGTCTCCCTCTGCCTCTGCCACTCCCCTGCTCACACTCTGTCTCTCTCTCAAAAATAAACATTTAAAAAAAATTATATATATATATGTGTGTGTGATTATATATATATAATCTCTAAGGTTTGGGGAAGGAAAAGAAATCATTGTTGAACCTACCAGCCCAAATCCTGCTAAAGAAGCTTGAAACAGAAATATCTCCTAATGAGAATATCAGTCTGTTCAGTCAGTAGATGTTTTGAGCACCTGCTATGTTTCAGGTCCTGCTGGGTGCTGGAAACCTATTAATGAACAAGCCAGGCATGGCCTGTGTCTTCTGGAAGGTTACAATAAGCTATCTCATTTTTCTGATACTGGAATGTGAAGCACTATTGAATGAATTTACCATGTACTGAGCTCAGCCCTGGTAACACCAAAATTTCTAATTGTTTTCAAATGCATATACAGACCTTCCCAAGGTGAATTGGACATTTTCATGCCTTGATAATAAGGGACATTACCTAAATGTGCTTTGGCCTTTTTCTGATGCCTTGATCACCAGAGAGGGCATTGGGTATTGTTGTGGGGGCACAGCAATGCTCTCTGGCTCTGGAAATGAATCGGGGATCTTTGAAGTGGCCCTTGCCGCCCCCGAGAGTTGTGCTCTCCTCACGGGCACGCATTTTCTCCCCGCCTGCGTCTCCTTGCTCACGTGGGTCCTTTCTCAGCATCCCTGTCCATCCCCTCTCACGGCTGTCTGCTGTGACAGGGGAAAAACAGGCTGCCAGGGGGATCCAGAAAGTCAGGATTATTAAATCAATAACCAGAGACAAGATATAACGTGAAATTGTAGACTCCTCCTCTGGGTAGCTGAGTTAACATGCACTGTTCTCATGGTTCAGAGATTTCCTTCTGGCAACTTCAGCTCACCAGAAGTCTGTCTATATTAAGTTGTTTCTATGAAGTCACTATGAGTAGAACGTGCTGATTTGCAGGTGTTTTAAGGATGTCAGAACAAACATGTTATTTCTGTTCATAAAGGTCCAAGGGGAATCTATTGATATAATCCCTCACTGTTGGGGTTTAGATGTGCCTGAAACCACTACTGAGTACTAATATTTCTTTCAACATCATAGCTATTCTGACTGTTCTTAGATTCTTTTGTCATTAGTTATAAGCCCTCTTAGTGATTTGCTGTCTGGATGGAGATTTTTCTCAAAGAGAGCCCTTCCTTCATACCTTATTTCTCTCTCTCTCTCTCTCTCTCTCTCTCTCTCTCTCTTTTTAATGTTTATTTATTTTTGAGGGAGAGAGGGAAATAAAGTGTGAGCAGGGGAGGGACAGAGAGAAAAGGAGACAGAGGATCACTGTAGGGCTCGAACCTACGAACTGCAAGATTATGACCTGAGCCAAAGTTGGATGCTCAACCACCTGAATCACCCAGATGCCCCACTTCAATCCTTATTTCTGCAGACCCCTGCTCATACTGTCCCTGGTGGTTTTCTCAGTCTCCTGTGACTGTGCTGCACTGTCACAGCTCCACTCGGGGACGATCGTGGGACCGTGGGAGCTGGGACTGGTTTCAGACCATCTCTCTTCCCACCACTGCTGTGTCCCACTGTTTGCCTTTGTGGAATATCTAGCAACCACTTGATCCATAATGGAGTTCTGGTTCCTTCCTCTGGTTCCCTGCCACCTTTCCCCTTTGACACACCGTTCCTCTCTAGAATTTCCTCTATCACACACACCTTTCTTCCCTCCAGATTTTGACAGAGCTGGAGCACAGCGGCATCGGGAGAATCAAAGAACAGAGTGCCCGCATGCTGGGCCACTTGGTCTCCAATGCCCCCCGGCTCATCCGCCCCTACATGGAGCCCATTCTGAAGGTAACCCACAATAGCTAGAGAGACTGGTACTTTCTCTCCAGGTGATCTTATGTCAGCTCATTCGGGACGATGGGAATGTTTCAGTAGAGAAGTTCTTTGGCCCCAGGCTCGGGGACGAGGGCCACATCAGGCCCTTCTCAGCGAAAGAACTACAAAAATCCCACCAATTGCAGGAAAGGGCTCTCTTTATAAGAGATAAGAAATGATGCTTCCAGCACATCATCAAATGTGCCTGGAAAGAAGTAGGTAAATAGTGGCATAAAATTGTTCCTTCAAAATGAAGAAAAAATGAGCTTTAAAATCTGAATGCGTTTAGAGGCATGTGAGATCTTTCAGAACCTACGTGCATCTGGGCAGATGATCACACAGGTATCATTTGAGGAGGCATGGGAAACGTTTTTAAATCATGGCACTTCCCAGCTCTCTCGTATGTCAGACTGGGCTCAGAAAAGTTTTAGAATCCACATTCCAGAGAAATCCTGGATTTGTAAAGCCTAGAAGTAATTTATCTGTGACTGAAATGGTCTCTTGGGTGAATTTTACTTATGTAAAAGAAAGGTTCCTGGTAGATGCTGTCCTGCATTCATTTTCTCATACCTTCTTTTCATAGGCTTTAATATTGAAACTGAAAGATCCAGACCCTGATCCAAACCCAGGTGTGATCAATAATGTCTTGGCCACAATAGGAGAGTTGGCTCAGGTGAGGGGACAACCACTTTTTCCACAGGATGGAAAGAATACTGTTTAGCCTCTGAGGAAATCAAAATAAGGCCGTAATTTCTTATCTTCTCTACCGCGGTCTTTTTCGTTTTGTAGGTCAGTGGCCTAGAAATGAGGAAATGGGTTGATGAACTCTTTATTATCATCATGGACATGCTCCAGGACTCCTCCCTGTTGGCCAAAAGGCAGGTGAGTACTGCTCTTTCTGGACTGAGCAGGACAGGCCCCTGGGAGGCCTGGGCCCTTGTCTCTCTTAGTCACTCACTGCCCCCAGCCAGTGCCCGACCCAGAGCTCGGCACACAGTAGGTACTCAGAAGTATCTGCTGAGTAAAGGGAAGGAAGATATGGAACCAGGATGCATTGTCATCCTGACCTGGAGACAACTTTGAGGAAGTAGCAGCTCAAAGAAAAATCCAGATCATGTATCAGAGCCCCGGCCCCCAGAGGGAAAAGGAAAGCCTGGGCCTGTGGCTGGGGAAGCAAAAGCCGCGCTTCAGCAGCCCCCACCCCCGCCCCCAGTCCTGGCTTCACTTTGGCCACTGAGGCCATTAGGTGACTAACATTAAGAACAGTCTTAATTTCCCTCGAAGCTCGATTTCTCCCATTAATCATTCAGGATGTGGAAGGACTGTGTGTTTCCTTTGAGGAAGATGGAGCTCTTCTGTATCCAGTGATCGTTGGCATTGGTTTGTGGCCTTGTTTTTATGCCCGAACTCTCAAGGATTTCTGTTGGCGGTTAACAGAACTCTACTGGAAACATTTTTTTCTTGGAAGAGCTTCTAATACTTCGCTGTAATTATTTAAGGAAGAGTACAGACCATGCTTTCTCCTACTGACTCGACCAACCGCACGATCTGTTCCTTGTCCAGGTGGCTCTGTGGACCCTGGGACAGTTGGTGGCCAGCACTGGCTATGTGGTGGAGCCCTACAGGAAGTACCCCACTTTGCTTGAGGTCCTGCTGAATTTTCTGAAGACTGAGCAGAACCAGGGTACACGGAGAGAGGTAGGGCACATGGCACACTCGGTCTTTAAAGATTTTGCTGGAAGAATGGAGAGAGATTGTGGCATTAACACGCTCTTGAGAGCATGTTGGTTAGATGTCCTGTCCTCCTGTTTCGTTCTCATAGCTGGCCATTCGGGTATGAACTGGGCATCATGGAGCATCGAGAGGAATACGCATCAAAGCTATGGTCATCGGATATTGTGATGAATGTTTTCTTCTTCCCCTCCCCCTCCCCACCCAGGCTATCCGTGTGTTAGGGCTTTTGGGGGCCCTGGATCCCTACAAGCACAAAGTGAACATTGGCATGATTGACCAGTCCCGCGACGCTTCTGCTGTTAGCCTGTCAGAATCCAAGTCAAGTCAGGATTCCTGTAAGTTGAGGGGACTGATGAGAGACTTATCACATTCTGCCTCACGAAGCGCTTGCCGGCTGTGTTTGGAAAGAGCCTTGGGCTGGTTAACAAATGACAGCACATCGGCTCACTTCATGACTTTTGAGTGGAAAGTTGAGTTTTGTCTTAAACTGCAATAGGGATGCTGCTTCCCAATGTGTCTGGAATCCTTACATCTGTCCAGACTCTTTGCCAAGGGTCAACAGGCTAAGCCTGTACCCGCTTTTTGGTGCTGATGAGAGAGATGTGAATCATCACCCCCTCACCTCTGTTCATCTGTCGTTCTTTGTTAGTCCTTCTTTGATATTTTCTATTCTCCTGGTGCCCAAGGAGCAAGAGGGTAGAATTTATCCTCTCTGTTTTAATCGGTAGGGAAATCTGAGGCCAGGCTCGGGGGCATAGACAAACTAGTAGCTATCAGAATCCAGGGCTGTTTTTTCCATCAACTGGTCTGGCTCTGGAGCCCCTCTGTCTGTTGACAAGTAGCCTGAGAGATTGGGTAGGGTATGGGGTTACAGCAGATTCTTCTAGGGTGGACTTATTTCCGAAAGAGTGAAAATCCAGCAGTGGCTCTCCCAGCCCTTCCAGCAAAATGTTGTTTTCCCCAAATAATTTGTTTCCAAACTCTATGGAAGGAACCTTGTTGCTTCCAACGTATTCTTCTGTGTGTTAGAGAAGTGTACCTATGATAGCACCCTGTCAGACCCGTGACTCAGCAGAGTGGGGGCCGGGTCCCTGCGGGTTTTGTCCTTACTCAGCAGTGCCTGTCCAGCCTCTTGACCCACTGAGTTCTTACCCTCCTCAGTGTACCGTTCAGCCTCCCCTCACCCAGTCTTTGAGATCCTTGCTGTTCAGGTCTGGTGGCATTTGCCACCCCCTTCTCTGAAGTCCCCAGAGGGACCGAGCAGCTACTGAACAGATGCTGGCCTAATTTGGGGGTAACTGGGGAGTTGGCCTTGACTTTCATTTAGGGGGTGTGATTATTTTTACTGACGGTTTCAACTTCAGAGTTGTCACTTGTAATGATAAGAAGCTAAGTTAAACAGAGCAATTTAAGGAAAACCCATCATGTACCATTCTAGGCTTCTGTAGTTGGGGTCAGAGAAAAGCCAGAAACTCTTAGAAGCCTTAATGGTGACAGCCTACTCATTGGGTCCTGATGTTCTCTGTCCTCCCCGTGAACGCCGATGGCGCTCGGGCTGTTGGTGGCACGCCAGGCTCTACTCCAAGTCGGAGTCACATATAGTCACGTATAGCTCGTGACTGTTGCCGTCGTTCTGTCCTAGCTGACTACAGCACCAGCGAGATGCTGGTCAACATGGGCAACCTGCCCCTGGATGAGTTCTACCCCGCCGTGTCCATGGTGGCGCTGATGCGGATCTTCCGGGACCAGTCCCTCTCGCACCATCACACCATGGTAGTCCAGGCCATCACCTTCATCTTCAAGTCCCTGGGCCTCAAGTGTGTGCAGTTCCTGCCCCAGGTCATGCCCACGTTCCTCAACGTCATTCGAGTCTGTGACGGGGCCATCCGGGAGGTAAGTAGCTAAAACCCCGCCCCTGCTCCCTCCGCCTGAGCCCTAGCTGGTCCGCTGAGGCAGATTATTTGCATATCAGCCTCCTGTCGCTGCCCTCTGCTGGCTGTTGAGCTGAGCACCTGTCCTCCCTCCTCACACTTGACGGAACAGGTGCGGTTGGCTCGGCCCGGTTTCCTGGGTTATCCCCTCAGAATGGTGATGAATGGGTGGGTAGGTGTGTGTGTGTCTAGAGTTCAGTGCGTTTGTTGGGGAGAATGTTCCACACTGTGGACTTCTGGTTGCTTTCTCATGATTAGATTTAAGTCCATCATTTTTGTGGTGGTTGTTTTAATGTTTATTTATTTTGAGAGAGAAAGAGCAGGGGAGGGGCAGAGAGAGAGAGAGACAGAGACAGAGACAGAGAGACAGAGAATCTCAAGCATGCTCTGCGCTATCCGTGCAGAGCCTGAGGTGGGGCTCGATCCCACGACTGTGAGATCATGACCTGAGCCCAAATCAAGAGTCGGACACTCAACCGACTGAGCCTCCCGGGCACCCCTAAGTCCATCATTTTTAGTGAGAATACTGCAGAGGTGACGTTCTTATCTGATCTCATAATGTCAGCTTCTCCCATTAGTGTTGATCATGAGTTTGAGCACACGGTTAAATTGGCATCTGTCAGATCTCTCCATTGTAAAGTTGCCTTTTTCGTGAGCCATTGAGTAATCTGTGGGGTGATACTTCGAGACTGGGACTGTCCTGTTCCCTGACTACCTTTTACTCCGTGGCTGAGTATTCACAGGTGATCCTTGCCTGAATCCGTTGTCACACTGATTGCAAAGTAAGGACTTTCTAGTTCTACCATTTCTTCTAGTTTTTTTTTTTTTTTTCAACGTTTTTATTTTATTTTTGGGACAGAGAGAGACAGAGCACGAACGGGGGAGGGGCAGAGAGAGAGGGAGACACAGAATCGGAAACAGGCTCCAGGCGCTGAGCCATCAGCCCAGAGCCCGACGCGGGGCTCGAACTCACGGACCGCAAGATCGTGACCTGGCTGAAGTCGGACGTTTAACCGACTGCGCCACCCAGGCGCCCCCCATTTCTTCTAGTTTTAAAAGCTGGCACATTCCTGTTAGGTAGAATTTTCCCCTTTCCTTCCTCATAGCTCCCTTTTGTTCTCTTTCCTTTCTCTGAACCACAGAACCTGCAGAGTGGTTCTGTGATTATTATACTTATGCCACTACTGACAACAAACCTGCTAAATAAAGTTTAAGGGGGCTTTTTTTTTTAATGTTTTGATTTTTTTTAATGTTTATTTGTTTTTGAAGGAGAGAGACAGAGCGTGAGCGAGAAGGAGCAGAGAGAGAGGAAGACAGAATCCAAAGCAGGCTCCAGCAGGTTGTCAGCACAGAGCCCGATGAGGGGCTCAGACTCACGAGCTGTGAGATCATGACCTGAGCCGAAGTCGGACGCTTAACCAACAGAGCCATCCAGGCGCCCCTTTAATTTTTTTTTTTTAAAGTAAATTCTGCATCCAGTGTGGGGCTTGAACTCACGACCCCGAGACTAAGAGTCGGATGCTCAACCAACCGAGCCACCCAGGCACCCCAGAGTACTATGTTATAAAGATACTTGAATTAATTTTTCTAATCAGTTTTTCTCTCTGTGATTATATATTCAACTTGATGTACATTTGGAGGAAATAGTATCTTTTTAGAAAGTATATTTTCTAACTTTGTGCTTGGAGGAGAGAAGTGCAGTTTATTTTTATGTGTTCAACCTCATTGAACTCTTACTAATTCTAATCAGCTAGCTTTTCACTCTAGATAATCATACAGTGTACAAAAAGAGAAAGATAGGGGGCCTGGGTGGCTCAGTCGGTTAAGCATCCAACTCTTGATTTCAGCTCAGGTCATGATCTCGTGGCTTGTGAATTCTAGCCCCACATCGGGCTCTGTGCTGACAGCGTGGAGCCTGCTTGGGATTTTTTTCTCTGCCCTGCCCCGCCCCGCTCGCACTTGTTCTAGCGCATGTATGCTTTCTCTCTCTCAAACTTAAAAAAACAAGGGAAGGAAGGAAGGAAGGAAGGAAGGAAGGAAGGAAGGAAGGAAGGAAGGAAGGAAGGAAGATAGTTCTAGTTTTTTGTTTTAGTCTGTAAACCAGTTAGTTATTGCTTTTCTCATTGTATATCCAGGACCTTCAACCCAATGTTGATTAGCTCAGTCAAAGTGGAAATCTTTCACCATGTTCCTGATTTCAGTGGGACAGCTGTAAAGATTCCACTGCTGAATATAATGTTTGCTGTAAGTTTTTGGTAATTAGCTTTGAAAGGGTTATAAATGTTCCCTTACGTTCTTAATTTGCTAAAGTTTTTATCACGAACAGGCATTGGATTTATCAACTGCCTTTTATTTGTCTGCCGTGATGATTGCATATTTTTTCCTCTTTCAGGGTGTTCATATGTTGAATTTATGGATATGTTCTAATGTTGAAGTATTCTTGAAGTCTTGTTCTAAAACCAACTTGGTTACGATGTATTTTGTTAATACATTGACTTTATATCTACTACTTAATTGAGATTTTTTTACATCAGCAATCCTGAGTGGAATTTGCCTGTAATTGTTACTATTTTTTTTTTTTTTTTACTATAGGTTCAAAGATCTGTTTATCTTTTCTGTTGCTTCTTAAAACAGTTTTGGTCACATTTTTCTAGGAAATTACTCATTTTATTTACTTTCTGTCTGTAGGTTTGCCTTCTGTGCACATTTCATAGAATTGGAATCATGTGGTTTTTTGTGTCTAGCTTCTTTCACTTTACGTGATCCTTTTGAGTTCATCGTGGATCGGTAGTTTATTCCTTCTTTCTAGCTAAATAATAATGTAATGCTATTATTGCTCAGAGGAAGTGTTTTTAATGTTTCCTATGCTTTCTTTTTGCGTCCCTGAGTTATCCAGAAATGGATATTTTAATTTGCAGATTTACAGGATTTCAGATTTCTTCTTTGGATATCTACTTCTGACTTAATTGCATTGGGTTTGTGATTCCTTGATGTTTGCTGAAACCGCCCTAGTAGTCTAATGCTTGGTCCATTTTCGATAAATGTTTCCTCCATGCTTGGGAATCGTGTGTATTTGCTAACGTTATCCACAAGGTTCCACGTGTGTCATTAGATTTGAACTTACTACTTGCTGCGTTCAAGTCTTTTGTATTCTTGTTAATTTTTTGTTTGCTTAATCTGTCCATTACTGAGAGAAGTGAGATAAAAATCTCCCTTTACAATGCTGGCTTTATTAATTTCTCATAGTTTAGTCAGTTCTGTTTTATGTACTTGGGGGGGATATATTATAGGTACGTTCAAATTTAAAATCATATCTTCCTGGTAAGTCGAATCTTTTATCATTTTGCAATGACTCTTTATATCTTTAATAATACCTTAAAATTTATTTTGCCTAATTTTAATATAGCTACACCATCTTTTTTTTGAAGGGAGGGAGGATGTCTTTTATTATCTTTTTACTTTTAATTGTCTTAAGGACTTTTTGCTTTAGATGGGTCACTCATGATCATGATATGTATAATAATGCAGCTAGATTGTCCCTTTAATCTAGTTTGAAAATCTTTGCATTCAGTCCAATTACATTTATTGTGATTGCTGGTAAATTTGGGCTTATTTCCACCATCTGATCTAGTGCTTTATCTGTTTGTTTATTTTCTTTATTTTCTGTCTTTTTGGGGCTTGATTTAAGCTTTCATTTTCTTGTCTTTTGCCCTCTACTTGTTGGCCACCTTTAATTTTAATAAATGATCTATAATGGGATATTTCAGTTGTAAACAAAAGCGGACAACTTCTGTCAAATTCCCATACTCATTAATAATTACTAGCACTCTGTCAGTTTGGTTTCATCTTATTACTACCACCCCCACCAATCTCTTCCCCCACCACACACAGACATTTTTTCTGGGGTATTTTAAAGCAAATTCTAGGTATCGTACTATTTCACCAATGAAAAGCTTTTCCCCCATATAACCAAAATTACAAGACCTACAAAATTAAAAATAAGTCCTTAGTATCTTCTAATATGAAGCCTTCTTCAAATGTCCTTGTTTGCCTTTTTCTTTCCTTTCCTTTCCTTTCCTTTCCTTTCCTTTCCTTTCCTTTCCTTTCCTTTCCTTTCCTTTCCTTTTCTTTTCTTAAGTAGGTTTCACACCCAGCGCTGAGGCCAACACAGGGCTTGAACTCATGACCCCCAAGATCAAGACCTGAGCTGACCTAAAGGGTCAGACGCTTCACCAGCTGAACCACCCAGGCCCCCTCCTTGTTTGTCTTAAAAATGTATTTTTACATTTGGTTTATTTAAATCATAATCCAGGTAAGGCCTGCACATGGCATTCAGCTGATATAGCCAATTGTCTTTCTGTCCCTCTTTTTACCCCACTTTTTTTTCATACCATTTATTTGTGAAGGAAACAGGTCATTTTTCCTATAGAATTTCCCATTCTGGATTTGGCTGATATATCTTCAAGATGTCTTTTAACTTCTTGTAAACTGGTTAGATTTAGATGCTTAGTTAGATTGAGGTTCCTTTTGGTGAGAAATACTTCCTAGGGGGTACCGCATACTTCCTATTTCAACAGTTAGTAAGCAAGTCTTTTCTAAATGATCCACTTCTAGTGATACAAAGGGTAATCGATGGGCTCAGGTACTGTGATCCTGTGTTCCCCATCAGCTTTTCTCCTAATCCTTTTAGTGCTCATTGAAGATTGTTTTGTAGAACCATTATTTCATTGGCAACTGGAAAACGGTGATTTCTAATTCTGTCTATAAAGAACTTTATGTTATCAACTATTTAGTTAATTTGAAGTATAGTTCATGCAGGAAGGGCAAAATAAATGCACGATTGTTTTATTTATCAGTTTTTCAGAGTAATGAATCAAGTCCTTTGCAACCTCTCCAAGGTGACTCAGGCACCACCCCACGACCCCTGTTGTTTTTGGAGTATCAGTATCAACTTGTGTGCGCGTGCATGTGTGTGTGTGTGTGTGTGTGTGTGTGTGTTTTCTGTTCATTGAAGGCACTGTTTTTTCTCATGATCTAATTATCCCACTCGACGTGGCTGTTGTGTTCTTTTTACATTGCCAGTGGTCTTGGTCTTTGATCGCTTTCTTGCTTTCTGGCAAAAAAAAAGAAAAAAAGATATATTGAGCTTATCAAGTACATTTCACTCAAGCCTTGTCATGGCCACTTTCAAGGAGCTATGGTTTCTTTTTTCCTTTTTTTTTTTTCTTTTTAAGTTTATTTATTTATTTTGAGAGACAGAGAGAAAAAGAGCATGTACACATGAGTGGAGAAGGAGCAGAGAGAGAATCCCAAGCAGGCTCCACACTGTCAGTGTAGAGCCTGACATGGGGCTCAATCCCTTGAACTGTGAGATCATGACATGAGCTAAAATCAAGAGTCAGACACTTTACTGACTGAGCCACCCAAGCGTCCCCAGAGCTATGGTTTCTTTAAGTGAGACATGGTACTTAGAAACTGCAGTTTGTGTGCTAGGGTGCTCATTGCTACTGACATACCATTATTCTCAGCCATTTCAGTGAACAGACCTAGAAATAAGTAATTTTTAGAAAGAGGAAAATTAAGTAATGCATATTTAAGTTTTAAGAGTTTTTACTTTGATTTTATACTTGTTTCTCACACTGAAAAACTTGGTTCCTTGGTTCTGACGTTTCTATAATTACTTGCTTTATCTTGCAAAATACATACCTACATGTATCTTATATACATGTAAATAGCAAATGACCAGAATTAGTAATAACAGTAAGATTACTGAATGCAGTTCAAGGTTTTTTGCAATTTTTTTGTTGTTCTTAGGCTGTGTCCTTTTGGAGATATAAACCAAAATGATGTGTTTGTTTTTTATTTAAAAAAAAATTTTTTTTATGTTTATTTCTAAGACAGAGACAGAGAGAGAGAGAGAGACAGCATGAGCAGGGGAGGGGCAGGCAGAGAGGGGGACAAAGAATCCGAAGCAGGCTCCGGGCTCTGAGCTGTCAGCACAGAGCCTGACTCGAGGCTCCAACTCGTGAACTACACGATCGTGGCCTGAGCCAAAGTCAGACACCCAACCAACTGAATCACCTAGGCACCCCTTAAAATGCTGTGCTTAAAGTTGCTTGAAATTCTGAGTGATTGTCCAACCAACTTGATTTATAGTTAAATTGTTTCTGCTTGTTTTCAATTTTTAGAAATTTCTTTGAGGTTTTTCCAATTTAAGTAGGTTTTCTGATTTAACTTTGAGGTTCATTCTGATTATGTAAGACATTAACATGGTTCCAGGGCCAAAACTATAAAATATGTTCAGTGAAGTCTAACTTCTCTCCGCATCCCTATTCCGTGTTTCTTCCTTCCTCTGCCATTTCCTATTGCTGCTATAACAGATCACGGCCAACTTCATTGCTTCAAACGACACAAATTTATTATCTTATGGCTCTGTAGGTCATACGTCTGACAGAGGTCATACTGAGCTAAAATCAGGGTGCCATTGAGGCCACATTCCTTTCTGGAGGCTGTAGGGGAGAATCCATCTTCTTCTTCTAGCTTCTAGAGGCTTCCCACGTTCCTTTGCCGTCTGCCTCCACCTTCAGAGTCAGCAACATTGCATCTCCCTGACCCTTCTTCTGCTGTCAGATCTTTCTCTCTGCCCACTGCCAGGAAAGGTTCTCTGCTTTGAAGGTAAGGACGCCTTTGATTAGATTTGCCACACCTGGATAATCTCCACATGTCAAAGTCCTGAACCTTAATCACCTCTTCTGAAGTCCCCTTTGTCATGTATTGGTAGGTTCTGGGGATTGGGGCATGGACATCTATGGCGTACCATTGTTCTGCCTACCACACTTCCCCCTGAGGTAACCGGGTTTTGGTTGTTTTTTTTTTTTTTAATGTTCAATCATGTATTATTAAATCTTCTCTACTGGTAGTTAATTTTTTATTATTTTTATTTTTTTAATGTTTCTTTACATTTTATTTTATTATTTTTTTTAATTTTTTTATTTTTTTTAATTTACATCCAAATTAGTTAGCATATAGTGGAACAATGATTTCAGGAGTAGCTTCCTTAGTGCCCCTTCCCCATTTAGCCCATCCCCCTCCCACAACCCCTCCAGCAACCCTCAGTTTGTTCTCCATATTTAAGACTCTCTTATGTTTTGTCCCCCTCCCTGTTTTTTTGTTATTTTTGCTTCCCTTCCCTTCTGTCCATCTGTTTTGTCTCTTAAAGTCCTCATATGAATGAAGTCATATGATTTTTGTCTTTCTCTGACTGACTAATGTCACTTAGCATAATAGCCTCCAGTTCCATCCACGTAGTTGTAAATGCGAGATGTCATTCTTTCTGATTGCCGAGTAATACTCCATTGTGTATCTATACCCCATCTCCCTTATCCATTCATCCATCGATGGACATTTGGGCTCTTTCCATCCTTTGGCTATTGTCGATAGTGCTGCTAGAAACATGGGGGTGCATGTGTCCCTTTGAAACAGCACACCTGTATCCCATGGATAAACACCTAGTAGTGCAATGGCTGGGTCGTAGGGTAGTTCTCTTTTTAGTTTTTTGAGGAACCCCATACTGTTTTCCAGAGTGGCTGCACCAACTTGCACTCCCACCCCCTGAGGTAACTGTTTTGGTCAGTTTTTAAATTTATCTTTCCTTCTTTCCTTGAGAGGTGATGGCGCTCCACGTGTGGGTATCCCCCCGCCATTTAACCCATCCCTGTGGATGTATTTTACGTTTTTTCCACTCTTTTGATGCTTCAAATAATCCTGTAACAAAAAGCTGTGTGTGCATATAATTTTTACCTCTTTTTGTACTTGATTGGCCTCATTTTTTACATTTTTAAAAAGCTTTTTATTTATTTATTTTTTTTTTGTAATCTCTACCCCCAGTGTGGGGTGTGACCTCACAACCCTGAGATCCACAGTCACGTGCTCCTGTGACTGAGCCAGCCAGGTGCCCCCTCATTTTTTACACTTAGATCTTTGAACTCTTTGGAATATGTCCCCGTGTACAGGATGGATTCGTGTTATCTTTCTCTACCCTTACGATTTTGCCTCACATACCTAATTTTAGTACCTAATTTTAAAAATGAATCCGTATCTCTGTCCTTCCCCAGAATAACATACAAAGCTTAGAACGATTGCTCAGACTATGTTGTTATGAAGTATCCCTTTTTTTTCTACCACCAAACTAAACGTTATCGCTGTTGTGTGCAGAGACACTTGCCAACTCACTTCTCCTTATTCTGTCTCCCACCTCAGTGCTTCCTCCTAGCATCATTATCCTTCTGTAGAGCCAAGGCACATTCCTCTTGTGAGCATCCATCAAAGCAAGCTCTCTGTTTCTGTTTTATCTGAAACCATTTTTATTTCACCCTCTTTTAAAATCCTTACTTAGCTGAGAATACGATTGTGGGTTCTGCAACTGTAGATAAGATCCCACGTTTTCTCATTTCTTTTGTTGAGAAGTCATGAGTCCTTTTCACTTAACCTCACTTTTCTCAGTGTCTGTTTCAGATCTTCTCATTGTGTTTGTTGCCCTGAAGCTCCACTATTGTGTGTATAGATACGGATTGCTTTCTTGCATCCTCTTTGGGATTTGTGGACTTCTTGAATATGAGGATTCCACCCTTCGATTTTTTCCTTGCAGAATTCGTTTCAACCTGTAGAGCTTCTCACTTTGTCCTTAATGTCTGTTAGTTTCTTCTCTGTATTTTTCATCTTTATCTCTCTGAGATTCCCTTCTAGATATTTCTTCACTTCCTGTTTCTGTTCATGAATTCCTCAACTGTGTCTTTGGACCTGTCCTTGAGTTTTTAGTTTCAACTATATATATAATGCTATATATATTCAACTATATATATATATATATATATATATATATATATATATATTCAACTATATATATAATGCTTATTTATTTTTGAGAGACAGAGAGAGAGCACCAGTAGGGGAGGGGCAGAGAGAGAGAGGGAGACGCAGAATCTGAAGCAGGCTCCAGGCTCTGAGCTGTCCGCACAGAGCCTGACACGGGGTTCAAACTCGTGAACCAGGAGATCATGACCTGAGCCGAAGTCAGATGCTTAACCCAGGTGCCCTAAATCCTCACATAAATAAATGTGAGAATTTAAGCATTTTAAACAGATCTGTTTTATGTTTTTATCCAATAATTCCAACATGTATAAAATCCTTGATGGGTCTGATCCTGCTACTTATTGTTTCTGCTGAGTCATGCTCTGAGTGGCCTGTCCTTATGTGTTTTATAATTTTGGATCGCACATCCTAGTCCACTGGCATTCCCTGGCTCTGAGGTCGCATCTCTCCAGATTTACATTTGCTTCTGCCCTGTGATCCAAGAGAACCTTAAGTTAATTTCTTGGCTTAGAGTTTCTCAGTCCGCAGAGATGGTCCAAATAACCCATATCTAAACTCATATGAAAATGAACTGAAATTACAAGCTCTTGGGGGAGACTTTTTTCCTACCTAGATGTCACATCAAGACTGACAGATGTCTTTGTCTCCTTTTGCCATTGGACAGCTTTAGGGGTGGGAGGGTCACCATTTCTCTTACTATGTAGCCCTCTGAAGGTCTGGCTTTCTGTGACAGGTTTCAATTCTCTTAGTATAATAACAATATTTATTACCTTTTATGCATTATCTTTAGGCTTTTCATAGTAAGGATATCTAACCCACCATATTTTCAGAACAAAACTACATGTTCTTTTAAAATACTAACGTTCAGGGGGAAAAGAGAAGAAAAATCTCATGAGAGAATCTACAGGAAAAGAAATGAGGTGGCTGCTGTGGAGGGGACACTTGTGTGTGGGTACCCTCGTGTGGCCGCTGCAGATGACTTAGCCACAGAGGGGCGTCCCCGTTACACCTAATATGAAATGACAGCAAGGATCAGGACACTTTGTCCTTTCTGCCCTGCCATCCCCAGCGCCCTGCTCTTCCTCCAGCTTTGATTTTCTACCTTTTGTCAGGTTTGCCATAACAAAAATTTAACTAAAAAACCATTATATTTAGAGTCCCACGTCCCTTGATCTCTGGAATGTCCTTTTATAGAGAACATTTCACAAAAACTGTCAGCGATTCAATGAGGAGGCACCCAAGAGATAGGTAGGAACGGCCGTCCTGAGTTGAATCGGAACTATGCCATGTGGTGAGCAGATTGTAACTGCTTAGAATCCATTGGTGTCCTTGTGGTTAGAGAATGCGTCCACACTCCCTTCGAGCCCAACCCTGTCTGTCCTGTCAGTCTCTCCTCATCAGATAACGAGTCCGTAAGTCCGTTGCTCACTGTTTGAAACAACACTTTTTATTTATCCTCAACTTACTCAAGTTTCCAAATGTGGAAAGAGTGAAAATATTATGTTCACACTAAATTGTCCTTGTTAATGGGGGGAGGCAAAGGCATAGAGGGCTATAAAAATCTTTTGGGGAGGGACATTTAGAATATGATTCGCTACTGAATATTGACACGTAGCACTATCTGAAGATCCTAACAAGATAAAAACTATGCCCTAAAGACCTCTTTAGTAGCAGAGGTTGCCTTTCCCCCAGTCTTTTCATTCCCAGCTTCTTTTAGCAGAAGGCACCTCTTCTTAACTTTTGTACCGTATCAACCTGAACAGGTCTCCTTATCTCATCCCTCCCCCTGTTTGCTTACTGTTTTGTTTGGTTCAAAGTTTCTTAGCGTTACACTGCTAACTAATGAATTAAGATCTAATTAATTGAGTTAATTACTATAAATGAACCGTAATAGTTAGCTGTATTTTTAGAAAGTAAGTGGTAGTGAATTAGAACTGAAAAGACAAGACACATTTACATTTGATTACAAATTTCATGTCCGTTTTTAAGTCTTTAGTAACTCCAGAAATCTTTCAGTGATAGCTGGTGTTCATGGAGCGCTTAATAGTATTCACATCCAGGTATTATCCCATTTAACTTAAAATAAGCCTCGGAGACAAGTGGCCTGTTACCTGCTTTTTCCAACCAAAGAAGCTGGGCGCAGAGAAGGTAAATGAAGGTCATAGAGCTAATAGGTAGCATCATGGCTCACAAAAGCCAGTGTGGCCCCAGGGCACCTGCTGTGCAGTAACTAGCTCACCTGGGGTATGAAGCCACCTGACAGTTGTTTTTAGCCCCAACCACTGTCACCACCAAAATTTTCGGTTCTGGGTTTTTTTTTTTTCTTAGACTTACTCTCAGTGCATAGAATGGTGTGGAAACCGATCCCATAGTTGTCTTCGTTTGTTCCCACGGACTTAGGGTAAGCCTGGGAGTTCTACGTCCTTCCTGATGCCAACTTGCTGACCTCTTCTCCATTCCAGTTTCTGTTCCAGCAGCTGGGGATGCTGGTGTCCTTTGTGAAGAGCCACATCAGACCTTACATGGATGAAATAGTCACCCTCATGAGAGTAAGTAGAAGTTAATGTTTTGGCCAGTTCATCAGTGTTTGGGTCAAGGAACGTTCGGAGGCAGATTTGGATAACATGGGCAGTTTGTGGCATGGGTCTCCGGAGAGCTGTTCCAGCCCGAGGATAAAAAGCGGGGGCCCGGTTCCCCAGTGGGTGTTGACAGGGGAGGGGGTACCCCCTCAGAGGCTGTGGCACCCGAGAACAGGGGAGGGAGACTGAAGTCATTGTTCTGCCAGAAATAAACTCTCGAGTTTCTCGCCTCACACACAACAAAGCAATTTCACTTTACTATCACAACAGTGCTCTATTGTTCCCAGGAAAGCCCTCCTTCTTACGGCCCATAAAACCATGGCCTTAAGAGAGGTTGGAGGATTGGGTTTTCGTAGGGCTATTAAATACGATGAACTCCTGGCAGGCACTGAGGAAGAAGGCGAGGCTTTCCCCCACTGCCTTTAAGAGCATAAATGCCACCTTCTGACTGTAGCAGCACCGGAGGAAAGGCTCACATCCCAGATTTTATAACCTGCTTTAAGCAGGTGCAGAGGACTCCCCATCGGTGGCGATGTCGTTTTCCCGTTTGAGGAGGAGGCCTGCTTCCTGCTGGTCTGTATCATTTAAATGTCTCTGCTGGGGGACTTGCTTTGCCGAGATGGCTGTGCCCTCAAAGAATTGGAAGACAATTCATCCCCGATTTCTGTTCTTCTATGCCAGCTCTTTGTAGTTAGCTTGGAGGAAGCAGCAGGACTGAAATCAAAGTGGCTGACTTCAAAACTGGAACTTCCCAGAAACTGGGTCTCAGAGCTGAAAAATCTCCTGTCTGTATAAATAATTAAAACCACTCTTGCTCCCCGACTCCTGCCACAGAGGCCTCCGTACAAGGAAGTTGAGCAGAGTGCTGGAGAGCAGGCGGATGGCCGGGGGGGAGGGTCCCAGGACGCAGCCGTGTGTACTCGTGGTTTGTACTCGTGGTTTGAAGTTGGACTAATCGGGGACCTAGTCCCCGAAAAAGACTTGGGCCCAAAACATAGGGGTTTGAGGCAGGGAGCCTCACACCTGCAAAATGCAGCTTTCATTTCCTCCAAGATAGATAAGGTAGTCCAGGGCTCTTCCTTTCTGTTGATCCTGGGCATTTTCATGAGTGCCCCGAGCCTGGGACGAGAACAGTCTCTGTTAACAGTGATCCCTGGGCAGGCTGCCTGGTTTCTCTGAGGTAGAGAAGCCCATAGTAGCGCAGCAGAAAGGTGGGTGGGCTTTCTCTGAAGAAGGCACAGTGCGGTCCAAGTGAGCGACCATCAGACAAACCGTGGAGGTCATAAAATCTGTGGTGTTTCTTTGGCAGAGGTTTTGGTCTAGAGAAAATAGCTTTTTCAGAGAGAATACTTCTCTCTCCGAGCAGAGAGAAATACAAGTTTTACCAGCATCTTTTAGTATGGTTTTTACTTTCTGAACTATTAGGGTTTTTTCAAAGTTGTAGTAAAAATACTTTAGGCTTCTATAAAGCCCTTCTGAGGAGCGCGCGCGCTCTCTCTCTCTCTCTCTCTCTCTTTTCCCCCTTTGACTTTCCTGAATTATTTGGGGGCCCTAAAGTATTAATATGTGTGTGTTGCCGTCATCAGTTCAACTTCTGTCATCATTAAGTCTCCCTCTCCAGAGGTTTTCGGCAAGGTAGTAGGCAGCTCTCTTTTTGAGTTGACTTGAAATGACAGCTTTTCCTGGAGTCAGAAACTCAGACCAATTTTGGGGTACCAAGGCAGGATCTGTGGCCGATCAGCCAAGTTTTTCGTAACTTATACGGAACATGACTCTCTGGGTATAGAAAAAGCGCTCCTTTTGTGGCATCATCCAGGCCTGAAAATATGTGGGACAAATGGCAGGTGCCGTGTAGCAAAGTCTAGATCCAGAAGGGGCAGGAAACCTTGTTAACATTGGAGTTACCCCTGGTAGAGAGCAGGTGGTACCCAAAGTAAAGAATCCACCCTGGGTGACCTGGGAGCCCCTCGAGTGATGTAAGCCTAGTCACTCATTCACTGTGTCAATGTGTTCAGGTGGCTGGACTCTGCCGGGTGCTATGCTAGATTCTGGGGAGACAGAGATGGCTCAGAGGGGTTTCTTGCCCTTGATTAGTTTACAGTCTAGTAGAGGGAAGGTGGCAAAGAAAATTAAGTATTACAGGTGCTAGAAAAGAGGAGGGCAGAGGGACCCAAAGCGTGTAATGGGAGGAGAGCGAGAAAGCCTTCGTGGAAGTGAGGCTTGAGCCGGGGCTAGAAAGACCACGGGAGCTTAGCGGTCTTAGGAGTTCTAGGCAAAGAACACAGGCAAAGCACAGAAGAGCAAAGCAGCCTGGTTGCATTCAGGAAAAGGCGGTTTAATTTGCGCACTGTGACCGTGACAGGGGCTACAAAGAGGCCCGGGGAGAGGAGGGTAGGCAAGGGGTCTGTCACGGGGCAGACTGCGCTCACTGCGTATTTCATTCTTTTTGGACCATCTCAGTTCCTTGGTTCATGTTTCGGCAGAAGGGCGCCTGGCTTTGCTTCTCTGTCTCTTCCCTCTTTATAGGAATTCTGGGTCATGAACACCTCGATCCAGAGCACGATCATTCTTCTCATTGAGCAAATCGTGGTAGCTCTTGGGGGCGAATTTAAGCTCTATCTGCCTCAGCTGATCCCACACATGCTACGTGTCTTCATGCATGACAACAGCCCAGGCCGCATCGTCTCCATCAAGGTGAGTCCATGAGGGCGTCCTCTAGAGAGATTGCCAGCATCCCTCACAGTCCGGGGATGATCAGCTAAGAGCCGAGACCCTGCTCTGAGTGACAGGGTGATGCTCCATCCGAAAGAACGCTGATCCCCGAAGCGTGCAGTTAACAGGATGTTTATAGTCCTCCTTCGATTGTCCTTGTGTTTTGTCTCCTTTCATTGCTTATTCGTGGTGAATGTTTTATCCCACACCAGTTTTCTCTGTTGTCTAGCAGCTGATTCCTTATCAGTTGAAATAAGCTCAGAGAAAGCAAAACAATCCCTAAGCAAAATGAAAGAGGGGGGAAGTGCTACCAAAAGAATGTAGTTCAAGACCACTTACTGAAGGCCTTTCGAGTCCCCACAGAGTTTGGAGTTACCTAAACCATCACCCCCCTCCGTGTGCTTAGATGCGTGGTGCCTGCCTGTGTTTGTTCATCACCAGCCTTCTGCTCCCTCTCGCAGCTGCTGGCTGCCATCCAGCTGTTCGGCGCCAACCTGGACGACTATTTGCACTTGCTGTTGCCTCCTATCGTGAAGCTGTTTGATGCCCCTGAAGTCCCCCTGCCGTCCCGCAAGTACGCACCTGCCCTTTGGGACTAACCATCACTAACCGCAGTTAAGCCTTTCCTGTTCTGTTGAAAATGTCCTTTTCTTAAGTTCCCAGGCCATCTTTCCATTTGTTGTTGTTGTTGTTGTTACCTCAGCTCCCTTTATTTTAGCTTAGAAATGTCCCAGGTTGATGGAAATCTTAGCTGTCCCCATCCCACTGGGATATATGTTGGATCCATGTCATGTGATACCGGAGAGGCCATTCCTTCCCGTTTGGTGCTGTTAAGATAACCCTCAGCCACTTCTCGCACTTTAGGACCGTATGTTAGCAGCTACTGTCTGTTAACAATTGCAGGGCAGCGTTAGAGACAGTAGACCGCCTCACAGAGTCCTTGGACTTCACTGACTACGCCTCCCGGATCATTCACCCGATCGTTCGAACCCTGGACCAGAGCCCGGAACTGCGTCCCACGGCCATGGACACGTTGTCTTCGCTTGTCTTTCAGCTGGGGAAGAAGGTGAGGCCGCACCCCTGTGTGAACGTGCTCTTCTGCCCGGCTTTGGGAAGATGACCTCTCTGAAGGTCTCTATACGTTAGTCTGTAGGTCTCAGCAACTGTCAGAGAACTGGAAGTTGTTTGCTTTTTTTGTTCATCTGTTTAGCAAATATTTCTTGAGCCACCTCTGTGGGCTAAGTGCTGTTCCGGGGGTAACGCAGTAAACAGAATGGTGTCCCTGTTCTCATGGAGCTTAGATTCCAGTGAGGCAAAGCTAATAAGCACAGCTTGTCTCATCAGAGCATAGAGTGTCAGTGGGGGAGGGATGCTGTGTATTTAGGGTAGACCGCGAAGGCCTCTCTCCTGAGTTGACGTTTGAGCAGAGATGTTAACATAAAAATCCGAGTGAGCCCACAGGGTTGGATCCCAGCAGAAGGAGTGGCAAATGCAAAGGCGTGAGGAGGCAGCATGCTTGAAGGGTCTACGGAATCACGGAAAGGCATGTGTCTTCAGAGGAGTGAGCTTCAGGGGAAAGGCCTTAGAGTTCAGGTCATAGAGATAAGGCAGTGGGGCACAGAGATGCAATAGGCCAGCGGTTCTCAGATGTCCCTGGACAGACAGTGTCCGTGTCAGTTGCCGGCTATCTGTTAGAAATGCAGATTCTCGGGCCTCTGCCCAGACCTGAGCCAGAAACTGCCTGTGGAGCCTGGCAGTCCCTGGTTTCATAAACCCTCCAGGTTATTCTGCTGCTCATCAGAATTTGCACATCACTACCGTGGGTCATAATACGTACTCTGGCTTTTACCCTAGGCAAGTCTAGAAGTCTTTGCAGGCTCTGGAGCACAGGGATACTGTGATCTGAGCTGATTACACTCAGCGCCGTGTGGAAGAACAGACTAGGCCAAGCGGGGGAGCAGAGAGAGCACAGAGGCCATCGCAGGAGCCCAGATGGAAGATGCTGGGGACTAGGAATGTAGTGCGTGTGTGCGTGTGTGCAAGAGACAGAGAGAAATGATTCTTCTGAATAACACCAAGCCACCCCAAACCCAAAAGAACTAGCTATAACATAGTGGTGGTAACAATCCTTTCTCTGCTTCCCACTCTTCGGAGTGGCATCTCTGACCTCTTCCCTCTTCTCTCTCAGTACCAGATTTTCATTCCAATGGTGAATAAAGTCCTGGTACGACACCGAATCAACCATCAGCGCTATGACGTCCTCATCTGCAGAATCGTCAAGGTGAACTGCACTTTCTTTCTGTTTCAGAGTCCCCCGTTGTCTTTTCCCGTCGGTATTCACGTGGTCTTAGCTGTGGGAGCACATCTAGCTTTTTAGTTCCGAACCGGCGACGGGCAGCCCATTTCTGTAAAGATAGCCAGTTTTGCTCGGCTCTCTAGGCGACCTGGGCTCTGACGCAACGATTCGGCCCTGCCGCCCCGGCTCGCAAGTGGCTGTCCGCGCGTGGACGGGAATGAGCCCAGCCACCTGCCGGTGCGCTTTTGCTTGCGGTCACCATAGCGTGCTTCTGTAGCAGCTTGCATGTGTTACACAATCCTCATCTTCCTTTGTTTGTTCTTTTTCCCAACCGTCGGAAAATGAGGAAACTCTTCTTGGCTGTAGGGCCAAGCAAAGCCAGGCAAGGGGCTGTTTGCCACCTCTGCTCCTGACACTTCGTCCCTTTGATCACTGCCCCCAGTTGTTGGGGCTTCGCCAGCTGCGTGGCTCATACTACGGAGTCCGTGCGGTCAGTGTGGCCAAGAGTGACCAGAGGAGATGGGTCTGCAGTGGGGAGTATAGCCGACCCGTGGTTCATTTTGTCCATGAGTTAACTTTTTCCTTCTTGTTGAGGTCCTGATGTTTCCAGAAGGTGGGACCTTCCCGGGGTTTAATTAAGGGTGTTTTCCAAACTGGGAGGAGCTGCAGGGTTTTTCTGTGAATCTCTGGTTGCAGGGATACACCCTTGCTGATGAAGAAGAGGACCCTTTGATTTACCAGCATCGAATGCTGAGGAGTGGCCAAGGAGATGCGTTGGCCAGTGGGCCGGTAGAAACAGGACCCATGAAGAAACTGCATGTCAGCACCATCAACCTTCAAAAGGCAAGTCCATGCTTTCTGGGGGGACTTGGCAAGGAGAGGCCTGCTCTTCTCTCTTGTCTAGAACTCTTAGCTCTTGCTGCCACCAGCGTAAAACAACCAAAGACCAGCCCAAGCGTTTTTCTGAAACTCTAGGTACCGTGAACTTAGGTCATTTTGTCTGTCCCTAGGTGTCCAAATTACACATTTTTTTAATAGAGGGTAAATGTAGAACAAAGTTCTAAACTTCCTTGGAGCTTTGATAGAGTCCTTCGTTGTGAGTAACATTCTCATCTCTTACATGACTGGAACAAAACCAGTGAGCTCCTTAGTTAGCACCGAGACTGAGGCAGGCCCTTTAAAGCGGGGCTTCTCGGCCTCCCGAGACTCACAGGGCTCGCCGAATGCTGGCAGCTGATGGAAGATACTTGCTCAGACTCAGGCGGTCCAAGGTCAGGCCTACGTTCTGCATTTCTACCAGAGTCCTATGTAAGGCCACTGCTGCTGGTCCACGGACCACATTTTGAGTAGCAAGCTTTTTCTTTTTTTTAACGTTTATTTTAGTTTTGAGTGAGAGCAAGAGCGAGCGGGGAAGGGGCCTGGAGTGAGAATTCCAAGCAGGCTTCATGCTGTCAGTACAGAGCCTGATGGGGGCTCAAACTCATAAACCGTGAGATCGTGACCTGAGCCGAAGTCAGACACTTAACTGACTGAGTCACCCAGACACCCCCAGCAAGATCTTTTAGATCTTTGCAGACAAATACCGAATTCTCTGTGCTGACAAAAGCCTGGGATGTAACCAGTAGTCTCACCATATATACCACCAGCCATCCACTTAAAAAATAGGCGGGTTCAAAGCATCACTAGTCGATCGGAGTAGAATAATCGTGACATTCCTGACTTTTAAATACATACACCAGGTTGCTTATTTCCCACGTTTTGTATTAGTGTCAGTGCTTCTGGAGACTGTAAGCAGTCCCTGTTTGGACTTCACCATCGTAGGAGTCTTCCTTCATTAGCAGTTGCCCCACAGCAGCTGCCCTTCAAGTGTGGCATGGACCGAGATAAAGAACTGGGCAGGATTGGGTCCCAGCTGCCCTGTTCTCTGCTTTTGGCCCAGCCCGTAACGATTTGAACACGTGTGTGTGTGTGTGTTGACACACAGCTTGGGACCACTGAGGCCTATCACTGACTGTTGAGCCAGGCTTCTGCACCCGCACAGCCAGCTATAAAGTGACCCCTGCTGAGAAACGTTGGATGATCCGAGAGGGAGGTGGTGAAAGACCCCTGGGGCAGGCGTGATGCTGCTGTCCCTCTGTGGAGTGTGTCCTGCTAGCCCAGGACTCCAGGAGAAGGAAAAGGTCACCAGTCACCCGGCACTCCCGGGCGGTTGTCGAGGCTACCCTGCTGACACCTCACACTTCAGGGAGGGGCCGGGCAAAGAGGCCAGATGCACATTTCCACCCAGATGTGTTTTCAGCCCGCCTGGGTTCAGAATGTCCTTCCAAGCAGGCAGCTGTCCACCTTCTCTTAGAGCTTTGTTCAGGCTATTTTAGGAAATTCCCCAGTAGTCTAGTTTGCTTCCAGGAAGGCTTGCTTTCTACCCAGGACTTGGAGAAAAAAGCGTCCCCCTTGCCAAACAGAAGGAAGAAAGAGCCTCTAGTTTATCTCACCTGAGAGAACAGAGCCAGTCCAGAAGGCCTCAGCAGGATCTCCAGCGCGGACTCTCAGACCCGTTTGTGCTTCCCCGTACTCGCATGCTGAGCGCTCGGGGTCAGCGCGGCCCCCGCTTTCAGCCGCTTTCAGAGCGACAGTGTGCCACCTCGGCCATCTTTCTACTGGCTGTGCTAATAGAGGAGTTACACGGGACCAGAGATAGAAAAACCATTCGTACATGCCTCTAGGATGCCCGCCAGGATTTTCATTAGCTTTACTGTCCTAGGAGAGGCTGTCTGGGCTTAGGTTCTAAACGAATGAGCTGATGTCCTGTCAACATGCGCCAGCGTCACCGGCTGAGGCAGTCCACGGCGGGTGGCGGCAGAGGGACGGTGGCAGGTGTCAACAGTTACTACAGACCCCAGAGAAGCAAGAGTGGGTTATGTCTTCAATGAAAGGCCCATATGGGGGACTTGGCCTGTCTGCTAGATTGCGCAGTTGTCCGTGAAGCTAAGCTTTCCAAGCACTCAGTTGCTACCATTTCTCAAACGCTAACCAGAACGATAGCAATAATGACTACCGACATTTGTTGAGTGCTTTCAACGTGTCAGGCACTGGTGCGAGCACTTGATGTACATTGACTCATTTAACCTTCACCCTATGAGTTAGGTGCTGTCATTACTGTCACCACCGTACAGACATGGATGTTGAGGCCCTGAAAGGTTAAGTAATTTATCCAACGTCAGCTGGTAGTGGTGGAGCCAGGATTTGACCTGGGTGTCGTGACTACAGAGTCAAGTCTCTTAACCACCGTGCTGAATCACCTCCGCCTTACCCAGGCTCGACTTCACGTCATTGGAGGGAAAAGACATTAGTGATCCTCCCTTTTGTATGTCCTCAGCTTTTAAAATGCCATGCACCGAAGGGGCGCCTGGATGGCTCAGTGGGTGAAGCATCCAACTTGGGCTCAGGTCATGATCTCACAGTTTGTGGGTTCGAGCCCCACATCGGGCTCTCTGCTGCCAGCACGGATCCTCGCTTCAGATCCTCTGTCTCCTTCCCTCTTCCCCTCCATCCCCTGTCAAAAATAAATAAACATTAAAAAAATTTTTTTGAAGGGGGAGGGTGCCTGAATGGCTCAGTCAGTTAAGCATCTGACTTCAGCTTAAGTCATGATCTTGTGATTCATGAGTTCAAGCCCCGCCTCGGGCTCAGAGTCTGGGGCCTGCTTTGGATTCTGTGTCTCCCTGTCTTTCTCTGCCCCTCCCCTGTTCGTACTCTATCTCTCTCTAAAAAAAAATCAATAAAAACATTTAAAAAATTTTTGGAGGGGAGGCACCTGGGTGGCTCGGTTGGGTGTCCAACTTCAGCTCAGGTCATGATCTTGCAGTTCATGAGCTCGAGCCCCATATCAGGCTCTGTGCTGACAGCTCGGAGCCTGGAGCCTGTTTCGGATTCTGTGTCTCCACCTCTCTCTGCCCCTCCTTCGCTCCTACTTTGTCTTTCTCTGTCTCTCTCTCTCAAAAAAAATAAATACACATTAAAAAAAATTTTTTCTAATGCCATGCCCTGCAGAGCAGCTGTCCAGAGATCTTTTGTGTAGGGAGGAAGCCACAAGCCTCTGGATAGAAAAGAACTTGATGCTCCCATTTTGTTCAATAGAACAAGGTCTAAAAGTCAAGTAAGTAGTGTCAGTCTTCTTCCGGGTTCAGGGTTCTCATTGTACGATCATTGAGAATCATGCACGTAGTTTTCCAGTTTGTCTCGTAACATCTCTCTTTTAGTTTCTGACATAAAATAATAGTTTATATGATGTCACCCACTGATAACTCATCAGAAGCCACTGCAGGTCTCCAGGTGACCCCAGGGAAGTGAGAGGTTGAGTTGTTGATGGTTAGGTGGTGTAGCACATGGGGATGTCTTTCATTCCCTGGACAATTTCGCTTGAGAACCTCTGCTCTAGTTTACTCAGTTTCCCTAGTTTAGGGAAGATCCATGTGTCTGTTCTGCCAGAAAATCTTTTTTTTTTAATTTTTATTAAATTTTTTTTTGAATGTGTTTTTTTTTTTTAATTTTTAGTGTTTATTTATTTTTGAGAGAGACAGAGACAGAGTGTGAACAGGGGAGGGGCAGAGAGAGGGAGACACAGAATCCGAAGCAGGCTCCAGGCTCTGAGCTGTCAGCCCAGAGCCCGACACCGGGCTCGAACTCACAACCCATGAGATCGTGACCTGAGCTGAAGTCGGACGCTTAACCGACTGCGCCACCCAGGCGCCCCATTGAATGTTTATTTTTGATAGAGAGAGAGAGAGGGAGACAGAGCATGAGTGGGGGAGGGGCAGAGGAAGAGGAAGACACAGAATCTGAAGCAGGCTCCAGGCTCCGAGCTGTCAGCACAGAGCCCGACTCGGGGCTCGAACTCCCGGGCCATGAGATGATGACCTGAGCCGAAGTCGGACGCTCAACCGACTGAGCCACCCAGGTGCCCCTGGAAAATCTTCTAAGAATATATTTTAGGGGTGCTGGGTGGCTCAGTCATTTAAGTGCCCAACTCTTGACTTGGGCTCAGGTCATGATTTTGAGATTTGTGGGATCAAGCCCCATGTTAGGCTGCGCACTGATGGCGTGGAGCCTGCTTGGGATGTCTCTTTCCCCCTCTCTCTCTCTGCCCCTCCCCAGCTTGCACTCTCTCTCTCTCTCTCTCTCTTTTTCTCTCTCTCTCTCTCAAAAAAATAACATAAAAATTTTTTAAGGGTATGTTGTAAAAATTGGGCTAGGCCAGTTTAAAGAAATGTCATTTTGATAATAATAGCAATCATTTTTTGCTCTTCCCTTCCAGCAGGGCACTTTAGGTATTTTATCCCTTGATGCAGAAGACTGAGGCTTAGATGCAACACAAGTAATTTGCCCAGAGTGCTACACCTGCCCAGTGGCGGATCCAGGATTCCCACTGGTGTGCCTGACTTCGCAGTTACAGGTGCTCACAGGAGCGCTAACCTTGTGCCAAGCACTGGTATAAACCTCTTACACATATTCAACCTAATTAATCCTTAAAACACCCTATGAGGTGGGACCTATTGCCCTCATTTTACAAGTGAGGAAACAGGCACAGAGAAGTAACTTGCCCGAGGTCAGACAGCCAGTGAGTTAGATAACAGCCGTTTGAGCTCAAGCTGCCGAGCTCCAGAGGCTGGACCTTCCCGCCCCGCTCCCTGAGCTTCCCCTGGTCATAACCCTTCGTGCCTGGAATGCTCAGAGTCTTGAGGAAAGTTGGAGGGAATAGATCAGAAAGTAAAAATTGGATCTGTTCTATTCCTTCTGTCCCATTCCACCACAGTGCCGTGCGCTCTGGGCTCAGGCTCGCCCGATCGTAACGTGGTTCATGGTAGCGTGAACCTGAGCGTTTTCCCTCTCCCTGTGTGACCCTCTTCTGTCAGGTGGGCCAGTGTCCTCATGCAGAGGGCCCAGGGCCCATCACACACTGCAGGGGCCGTTAGGCTTTGTTGAACGCACCCTGCGTGTGACGGCCCCATCCACCATGGGTCTGTAGAGCTGTTGGCTTTGCTGATAGAGGTAGGGTCCGGCACAAATGAGTTGTAAAACAGTCTTTTTCTTTATCGTGCTATATTCCAAAGGTTGCCGCTTTTGTTTCATGGCTGCTAATTAGATGTTACTCTTTTGTATTTGCGCTCTGAGGGAATTTGGTCACGGGAGGTAACGACTTCATAAATCAAAGACAGAATAATCATTAAATAGATGAGGGCTCTTCACAACTGGCCCTTGAAGCTCATGGTTTTCCGTTGTCGCCTGGGGATCGCAGGCCTGGGGAGCTGCCAGAAGGGTCTCCAAAGATGACTGGCTAGAATGGCTGAGGCGGCTGAGTCTGGAGCTCCTGAAGGACTCGTCTTCACCTTCCCTGCGCTCGTGCTGGGCCCTGGCTCAGGCCTACAACCCGATGGCCAGGTATGTCGTGGCCGGCCGCCCTCCTCCCCCGCTTCAGTGTGGGATCAAGAGACTCAGCACAGAGAAAACCATATATAAGTTCCTTTTTATCAGCAGTAGCAGTAAAAGGGGCTAGTATTTTTAATTTTGCCAACTCGTGGTGGAAAAAAATAAAAAGGCAAATTGAACAAGCTCATGTCACAGGAAAAGCACCCATCTTAACCTTGCTGAGATTTAGGTCCAGAATTTTAATTACAACATCCTTTACAACTCTGAAAACAACGACGTAACGGTTTACTCTAACTGCTTTCCGATAATAATGATACTCTAATTCTTTACTGCTGCATCACACATAACCCCAGAACTTACGGGTCTTAAACAACGACAGTCATTTGTTTTGCTCATGAATCTGCAGTTTGGACATGACCTGTGGGGATAGCTCATTTCTGCTTCAGTGTCAGTGGGGCTGTTTGTCCGGGGGTCAGAGGACCCACTTTCAAGGTGGCTCATCCACACGTCTGGCAGGTTGGGGCTTTTTTTTTTTTTCTTTTTTTTTTTAATGTTTATTTTTGAGAGAGAGAGAGAGACAGAGCATGAGTTGGGAAGGAGCAGAGAGAGGGGGAGAGACAGAGACCGAAGCAGGCTCCAGGCCCGAGCTGTCAGCAAAGAGCCCGATGTGGGGCTCGAACCCACGAACCGTGAGATCATGACCTGAGCCCAAGTCGGACACTTAATCGATTGAGCCCCCTAGGCGCCCCGTTGGAGCTTTTGAGTGGGAACTGCTCTGGCTAGGAGCCTTGGTTCCTCTCCGTGTGGCTCATTCTGTGGGGATCATTCACAGAATACTGGCAGGTCCAAGACTGAATGTCCCCAAGGGAACAAGGCAGAAGTGTATGATATTTATATGACGTGGCCTTGGAAGTCACACAGTGTCACTTCTGCCACACTCTGTAGTTCAAGGCAGTCACAGAAGCCCACTCACATTCAAGGGGAGGAGATTATGGATGCTGTCCATCGACAAGAGAGTAGGAAGATTCTAGGAGAACATGTGGAAGAAGAGAGACTGTGACAGCCATCTTTGAGAAATAGAATTTGCCATAAAAAAATACTGTTTTAAATAGTAAATCTCAAACAGCCATTGAAGATTTGGTTTATAAAAAGTTTCACTGCATGTAAAAGATTTACAGTATAATGTAAACGAACGAAATGGAATACAAGACGGTGTGTGTGATTTCAACTATTAAAAACACTTGTACAGGGGCGCCTGGGTGGCGCAGTCGGTTAAGCGTCCGACTTCAGCCAGGTCACGATCTCGCGGTCCGTGAGTTCGAGCCCCACATCAGGCTCTGGGCTGATGGCTCAGAGCCTGGAGCCTGTTTCCGATTCTGTGTCTCCCTCTCTCTCTGCCCCTCCCCCGTTCATGCTCTGTCTCTCTCTGTCCCAAAAATAAATAAAAAACATTGAAAAAATTAAAAAAAAAAAAAACCACTTGTACAGAGGGAAGAGATTAGAAAGTAATACAGCAGTGATTAAGTAGGAAGGCCTACGGAGTATTTTTGTTAATGTTTTTCTGTTTTCCAGATTTTTCTGTGACGGATAATTATTTATAATGGGGCATAAAATGCTATTTTTTATGCTTTAAAAATAGTTCCTAGGGTTTCCCTGGTCGCACAGTGTGCAGATTTCACATGGCTCAGCTGATGGAGCGTATCTCTCTTCTGCCCCAGGTCATGTTCGAACACAGCGTCATCCAGAAGAGGCCTGTGATAAAACGTGCACGTATGCGTTTATCACTGTAGTGCCAACTGTGTGCATTTGGCCTTGGATGTAGGTCAGAAAGTTTATTTCTTAATTTACACGGGACTTCTTTTGGTCTTCGTGTTATCCTTTGAATTTCACATTTTGTTTTTTCCAGAAGATTCCAAAATTAGATACTTGGTCTGGTTTAACCTTTTTTAACATGTAATAAAAAGCATATGTAGAGGCATGAAATGCTCAACCCATCCATTATAAGCATACCTTATAGTTTCCAAGCCCCTTCCCCCAACATTCACCACAAAAGGGCATAGGATTAAAGTTCAGATGTCGTCGGGCACAGCAAATATGTCTATTCGTGTGATGCTTTGATGATTTAAAGTAGTCGTAGTAATCTTAAAAATGACACCTCTGGTTCCAGGTCTCCAGTGGTGAGGTTGGCGTAGGGGATCCTTCGGGATTCTATTCGCTAACGCTTCTAGTTTCTTAAGTCCTGTTGTGTGTCTGTGACCATTCAGCTAAGGGTTCTGGTCGTGTTTTGAAAAGCAGTCATAGGTGCTGCCTCTGCCGCTTCCGATCGTAGGAATTTGGACATTACCTGAGAAGGATCCCAAGAATCCTTTGGAGATGATCATATTCTGAATCGGCTAATGCCAACTTCTGTGCTGGAAGTCCCCTTTCTGTTCGTCCCCCCGCCCACTGAAGAGAAAAAATGCGAACTCTGCTAAGAAACGTGCCTGTGAGACAGGCTGTTGCCCCTCGCACCCCCACGCAGCTTGCTGTGCGCACAGTGTCTGTGCCTGTGCTGTAAATACAGGAGTCACTGGCCACGTGTGCTTGCACGAACGGAATTAAAATTAAACAGAACTTAAAATTCCGTTCCTCAGGCACACTTCACCACGGTTCAGGTACTCAGTGGCCAGTGGCTACCGTATCGGACAGATACAGAGCGTTTCCAGCAAGTTCTGATGGACAGCACTTGTCTGTGTGTCCGAGCAAAGTCAGTGATGCCGGGAGTAGATTGACAGGTGTGACTTGATGGCACCGGGCAGAGGCACGAGAGGCATTGCCAACATCTTTTTCCGTTCTCTCCGCCTTCAGGGATCTTTTCAACGCCGCGTTTGTGTCCTGCTGGTCTGAACTGAACGAAGACCAGCAGGATGAACTCATCAGGAGCATCGAGCTGGCCCTCACCTCGCAGGACATCGCCGAAGTCACGCAAACTCTCTTAAACTTGGCTGAATTCATGGAACACAGTGACAAGGTGAGATGCTCCGCCGTTGTCCAGATGGAGCCCGACAGGAGCCAGGTGGGAGGGAGAAGTGGCTCGGCCGCCGCGCTCCTACGCTGTGGGTTCTGTTCTGCCCTAGGGCCCCCTGCCACTGAGAGACGACAACGGCATCGTCCTGCTGGGCGAGAGGGCCGCCAAGTGCCGAGCATATGCCAAAGCACTACACTACAAAGAGCTGGAGTTCCAGAAAGGTCCCACCCCTGCCATCCTAGAGTCTCTCATCAGGTAGGCTCGAAACCCTTTTTAATCGCCGCCTTCATCTGAAACGACCTCTCTCCCCTCCGCTGCCTGGTACCAAATCACCGCCGTCACCTGGAGACTTCTGCTCCGTGAAATCGGCCGCCCGGTCCGGCCAGCACGTTTAAATGCGATGTGGTTGCAGACGGCTTTCCCCGCTGTCAGAGCCGTAATTATCACTTCTGTTAACCCTCAGCACATGGGCTCCCGTTGTTTTCCAACCCGGGCCTGCTTGTCCCAGGGAAATCAGTCCAGAAGCGATTCCGGGTCAGTAGCAGCCTAGGAGCGATAGATTTCACACGGGGGTTCCATCGCCCTCTCTGGTGGGAGTAAAATACTGGCTCCACTGCCCCAAGGGCCACTGGGGTTTTGCTGCCCGAGTCTTCCTCCTCTGGGGTTCTGTGAATCTAAGAGGCAGAGCGAAGTCTGAGACTCAGTGATCTTTTCCCTTGGTTTGGTCATGCGTTCTCCTCTCGTAAGACGGTTTTGAGTCTTCTGGGCATGGACAAAAATAGGTTGTTTAATAAATTTTCTGCTGTTACGAAATTAGAAGCAGCCTCAAATGTTAGCTCCAGCTCCCAGAGAACTGTTCGCTTCCCCTAATGATTATCAGAGAATATTAACTCTGGGATCTAATTATCTTCATGTAAATGCTAACACGGTTGATTATTTCACTACAGATAGTTTAGGGGAAAATCACCCAGCTAATAAGTACCTCCTTTGTGGCTGAAACAGTCTGCTGTGTGTGATGCTTCCTTCATTTGAGAGAATAATCAAATAGCCAGCTTCCCTGCCAGGCCTGCTTTTGAGTCAATGCTGAGTATTCCTTTAAACACCTTAAAAAGTGACCAAAAGGCAGGAGAGTCATGTTTTTGTCCAAGTGAAGTGAACTTGGAGAGACCATTGATTTCTACGATATCACACACCAACAGATATAAACATGCCATCCTCTGGAGTCGGCTTCCATTTCAGATTAGGTCCAGCAGATGTGAAAACCTGCATTTCTTCCCCCCCCCCCCACCCCCTCTGGCTTTGGTAATATTGTCTTCCTTGATAACTGATAGAAAATCTGGCAACTGAATATAATAACCTCAGTGTCAAAGAACCAGTTTTGCGTGTCAATTTCCTTGCTGAGCTTTCTCTGTTTGACAGCTCTCTGAAACCTCCCTGGTGCCACCCCAGGTCTTTCTCCGTATTTGAAACGATCACAGAAGCATTAGTGTGTATACAGATTTGTAACAGGAAGGTATAGTCAGAGGCCTGGAAAAGTGTCCAAGAAAGTCATTAACTTCTTGTGCCAGTATAACTGAAAATGAGTCCTCAGAAATCCCTGCAGACTGATCTTGACTTTAAGAACACAGACAAATAGAAACCTGTGCTCCCAGATGAAGCCAGTGCTCTGAGCTCCGGTTTTGTCCCGGCCTGACTGAGCCGAGTTCACGAGTTCACAGTGCCGCCTCCCATCATCCCATAACGTCACTTTTCTGTTTCCACTGGCCGCTTTTCCCACTGAAAACTGCACTTGCTACGCACCATGGCAATGTTCTGCCATCGTTGTCCCCACAGAAAGTTTTAAGAAACAGGCTTAGGCAAAGGTGCTGTTAGAGAATGTGCGCCCAGCACCACCCCAGTCCTCTAGCTGAGCCTCGTGGAAACCCCTCCCAGGGGTCCCACGCTGGTGGTTGCGTGTCCCTGAGTTACTGCTTGGGTCCCGTGTTGGAGACACGGCTCCTCAGTGATAGATTGAACTCCCTTCCTCGCCGTGGCTGCCGGGGAGCTCACAGCTCGGGTCCTGGCCCACCTCTAATAGACTCTAACTTGACCTCTAACAGACTACAGACCCTCGACCTCTT
Organism: Felis catus; assembly: GCF_018350175.1. Classification (NCBI taxonomy): domain Eukaryota; kingdom Metazoa; phylum Chordata; class Mammalia; order Carnivora; family Felidae; genus Felis; species Felis catus. The sequence goes on along the minus strand of NC_058375.1, from coordinate 8,090,033 downwards.
TTGTCTGCTGCCCTCTCTCCTCCCAGCTTTACTTTGTCTTTCCTGCTCTTTCCCTTCACTGTTTGTGCCCTTTCTTAAAGGTTATTCTGGTATATATCTTTGAGTCGACTGCCTTAAATTCTCTTTGAAACAATCAGGTTACCTGTTCACAAAAATGTCTTTGCGCAGCTGTTCCTTAGTTTTTGTTTTTGTATTTAAAAGCTGTGCTTTGCTAACAGTACTGTTCTCTTGCTACTGGTCTGTCTTCCTACTTCTTGACGTTTCTACTATTTACTCCAGGACAAATTAAATCTCACATGTAATCCTCAAACCAGGCTCACAGTGAGACATTATAAACTACTCCCATCTCCTCAAAGCTTGTATATATCAGTAAGTATAATTGCTTCATAAGGGAACAGAGGATTAAATGGTATTGAATTATTTGTAAACATACACACACACCGGCTTTTACTTGGTTAGCCTGTAGCATTAGGTTAAGGTCTAGTGCCTGCTGACTCAGACCATTAGGGCCGCTGTAACAAATTGCCATAGACGGGGGGCTTAAACAAGAAACACTTTTCACAGTTCTGGAGGCTGGGAAGTCCAAGGTCAGGATGCCAGCACAGTTGGGTTCTGGTGAGCACCCTCTTCCAGGTTGCCCCACGGACGACTTCTCTCTGTGTGCTCAAGTGGCAAAAAGCAGAGAACAAGCTCTTTGGGCTTTTTTTTTTTTTTAAATGTCTATTTTTATTTTGAGAGGAAGAGAGAATTCGTGAGCAGGGGAGAGGCAGAGAGAGAGAGGGAGAGCAAGAATCCCCAGCAGGCTCTGTGCTGAAAGCACACAGCCCAGCACAGGGCTTGAACTCACAAACCATGAGCTCATGACCTGAGCCAACACCAAGAGTTGGATGCTCAACCGACTGAGCCCCCAGGCTGTTTTTTTTATGAGGGCCCTAATCCCGTTTGTGAGGGCTCTACCGTCATGGCCTGATCACCTCCCAAAGACCCTACTTCCCAATCCCATCACACTGGGAGTTAGCCTTCAACACAGGAATTTGGGGAGACATAAACATTCAGTCCACAGCATTCCTCTCCTGGCCCCCAAAATGCATGTCCTTCTTAAATGCAAAATCCATCCATTCCATCACAACAGCCCCAAAGTCAACCCATTCCAGGATCAGCTCTAAAGTCTCATCTAAATATCATCTAAATCAGGGATAGACTTGAGAATCTAGGTACAGTTCATCCTGAGGCAAAATTTGTCTCTGGCTGCGAACCTGTGAAAACAAACAAGTTACATGCTTCCAGAATACACTGATGGGGCAGTAACAGGAGAGCCATCCCCATTCCAAGAGACACGGGGAAGAAGGAAAGGGTGACAGGTCCCACGCAAGGCAAACTTCATGAGATCTCCAGAGTAATCGCTTTTGCTGGATCCTCTGCTCTCCAAGCCCTCTGGGTAATGGTCTGCCTTCTGGACCTGCTGGGCAGAGGTCCTGGCCCCACAGCTCCACCAGCTAGACGGCCCGGTGGTGGCTCTACCCCCACAGCTTTGGGCAGAGTTCACGGGCCTGTTAAAAACAAGGCAATGGTCCTCCTGTTTGAAAACAAGCAGGCAGCCCTGCTGATCTCTGAATCAACTTCAGGATCATTCTCTTCTTGTTCACAGCCAAATAGCTCCATAGTCCCGTCCTGTAAAATCCAGGAAGTTCAACAGCCTTCCTTCATTCCCTCCTGTCTCTTTGCCCGTCTGTTCAATGTGGTAGTTTTCCTGCCGGAGTAGCTGATTAGGTCCATGGTTCCTGACACCTAGTCCCCTGAGCAAAGCCTCACGTGGCCGTACCCTTCGTGCTCTCCCCAAATGCACGCACTCATTTCTCACAGTAGAGATAGGCTGAGAATTTCCCAAATCTTTAAGTCCCGGCTCCTTTTTCGCTGTTGCTTCTCTCCTCTCTCATTTTACTCTAAGCAGTCAGGAAGAACCAAGCCACTCCTCCTCAGTTTGCCTAGAAATCTCCTCAGCTAATACCCAGGGTCATCATTCACAAGTTCTGCCTTCCACCAAACACTACGGCGTTGAGCACAATTCGGGCAAAATTTTTGCCACTTTATAACAAGGATTGCCTTTTCTCTATTCCCCGATAACCCGTCTTCCTTTCCATCGGAGAACTCGTCAGAATGGCCTTTACCATCATATTTCTATCACCGTTCTGTTCACAACTATGCATGTTCTCTAAGAAGACAGAAGCGTTCTCTGTGGTTCTCTTTTTTTTCTTTCTGAGATTTCACCAGAATTTGCCTTTGAGAGTCCATTCACGGTAGTCTGGGCTTTCTCTAGCACGCAGCCCAAAACTCTCCCAGCCTCTGCCCATCACCCTGTTCCAGAGCCACTTCGTCGTTTCTAGGTGTTTGGTACAGCAGCACCCCGCATCTTGGTACCAGTTTCCTGTTTCAGTCCATTCGGGCCGCTGTAACAAAATGCCGCGGCCCAGGGGGCTTAATCAGCTTTGACTTGTCACGGCTCTGGAGGCTGGGCAGCCCACAATCAGGGAGCAGCACGGTTGGGTACTGGTGGCACCCTCTTCCAGGTTGCCACGTTGCCACCTTCTCACTGTGTCCTCACGTGGCTGAAAGCAGAGCTCAAGCTCTCTGGGGTCTCTTTCATAAGGGCCCTAATTGCATCCGTGAGCCACCCCACCCTTGTGACCTAATCCCCTCCCAAAGGCCCCGCTTCTGAATACATTGGGAATTGACTTCAACGTAGGATTTGGGGGGGACACACACATTCAGTCCACAGGACCTGCTTCTCACCCAAAAGTAGAAGGAAGTGTCTGATCCAAGCTGGATGCTTTCACTGCCCAACCCCTAGCAAGTAATCCCATTTTTTAAGAATTTTCTGACTGAGATTAGCAGAATTAAGACCAAAAACAGGGGCCGGCACTTCCATGGTGGCTGTGCAGCAGCATACCTCGTGGAGGACGAAACAGAATGTGCTTTACTTTCCGGGATGACACTGAGTTCTCCTTTGGTTCCTGGTGATTCTGTCCTCTTTAGGGCCAGAGACTGTGTTGGCTCCTCTCTGAATCCTTGGTGTCTGTCCTCTGGCTGCACCCGGAGACATGCTTGGAAAGTGGTGGTTCTGGTCAGAATCCGCACCGTAGGTTAAGTGGCTGGGGGCGTCCTCCAACATTAACATTGTCACGAAAAATTTATACTTCTGTTTACGCAATTGTGTACATGTAAAAATAGGAGTAAGTTTTAGCAACTATAGGTTTGGATTAGGACGGTGTAGATGCTTTGCACCCCAACTTTATTAAGGAATAATTAATAAATATAATTGTATATATTAAAAATGTACAACATGAAGGCAGGTGCCTGGGTGGTTCAGTCAGTTAAGCATCCGACTCTTGGTTTTGGCTCAGGTCATGATCTCACGGTTCATGGGATTGAGTCCCGCATCCAGCTCTGTGCTGACAGCATGGAGCCTGCTTGGGATTCTCTCTCTCTGTCTCTCTCTCTCTCTTCCCCCAAATAAACACTTAAAAATAATAATAATAAAATAAAATGTACAACATGATAACTTGATAATACATTATGGAATGCTTATCAAGCTCAAGATCATTAACACATCCATCACCTCACATCATTAACTCGTGTGTGTGTGTGTGTGTGTGTGTGTGTGTGTGTGAGATAAGGATACTTAAAACCCACTCTCAGCAACTTTAAAATGTGCAACACTGACTATAGTCCCCATGCCGTGCATGAGATCCTTGGAATCTACTCATCTTACAGTGGAAAGTTTGTGCCTTTCAACCTGTCTCCCCATTTCCCCGGCTCTCTGCACCTCCTGGCAACCATGGTTCTGTTCTCTTTCTGTGGAATCAGGTGGTGGTTATGGTTTTTGTTTCATTTTGTTTTGTTTTTTTAGATTCCACATGTAGGGGTTACCATATGGTATTTTTCTTTTTCTATCTTATTTCACTTAGCATAATGCCCTCCAGATTCATCCATGTCATCATAAATGGCAGAGTTTCCTTCTTTTATATGGCTGAATGATATTCCTCTGTGTGTGTGTGTGTGTGTGTGTGTGTGTGTGTGTGTCTTTATCCACTCATCTGTCACCAGACACCTAGGCTGTTTCCATGTCTTGGCCATTGTGAATAATGCTGCAGTGGACATGGGAATACGGACATCTTTTCAAGATACTAATTTCCTTTCCTTTGCATATGTACCCAGAAGTGGAATTTCAGGATCATATGGTAATTTTATTTTTAAAAATCTCCCCATCTGCATTCCCACCAACGACGTACAAGGGTTTCCTATTTTCCACATCCTCATCAACACTTGCTGTCTCTTGCCTTTTTGATAACAGCCATCAGACCTGGTATGAGAAGATACCTGATGATGAGTGATGTTGAAAACCTTTTCACGTGCCTATTGGCCATTCCGCGAATGTCTTCTTTGGGAAAATGTCTATTCAGGACCTTTGCCCTTTTTTTAATTGGGAATATTTACTTTTTTGCTATTAAGTCGTATGATTCCTTTATATATTTTGTTATTAACTCCTCACGAGGGGCTATAGATGGCAAATCATTTCTCCCATACTGCAGGTTGTCTTTTCGACGTATTGCTTCTTTGCTGTGCAGAAGCTTTTTAGTTCTAGGTGAGCCCACTTATTGATTTTAGCCTTTGGTGCCTAGAGCTTCAGATGTTTTTTTAGTTGTGGGGTTAGAGGAGATGAGAGAGAGAATTATTAGCTACTTCTGCCAGAGGCGTTTACACTTTTCCTGCTCTTCTCTTAACCCCCTGATCTTTTTATCCTCACTTTGCAGGCAGTATTGCGCCGGCTGCTGGCACCTCAGACTCCCCGCCTGCCTCGGGGAGTTTGTTTGAATGCCTGTCCTGTGGAATGCCCTGCTGCAGCGCACCTCTTCTGTGCTCACTCTGTTCCTTGGAAAATCCCCACGTTCTTGTTTTTAAGATTAAATAGGCTCCCAGCAGCCCAAGAACTATAGGTACAATAGGGAACACTGAGTAGGAGTAATGGCTCACCTTACACTGACTGGCTCAAGGGAATGGTTCTTTTTGGCAAGGAAAAATGACTTCCTACCACTCAAAATGAATTTAGCGTCTGTTACAGCTGAAGACATGCCCCCTCTCTGTGTTAGTTTGCTCAAGGAGAAAGAAAGTAGGAGTGTTGGTTTGCGAAGTATTTTGAAGCCAGGCGGTGGCATTGGGCTCCGTGGTGATTAGGTGGCTAGATCTGACCTCTCCCCGCGGCTGCTGCCCTTGTCGGCCCCTGCCTTTTCACTTTTTGGCTTCCCTAAAGACTGTAACAAAATCAGTCTCTTTCTCACTGCTCACCCTCTGGTTTTTCCCTTAAGCTTTTTACCTTGCTCTGAATGGTAATGGTGGTAATTTAAAAACCAACACGTTTTAAAAGAATTTATTGTGGAAGGAAAAGGAAACTTCAAATGTTTACAACATCCTACAGTGTTGTATTTTTACAAAGCAAAATGCTTATAAACAGCATGAATCATTAACCATAGTGTCATCTACCTTCATTTTGCAGCCACTTTTATAGGCAAAAGAGGAAGCTCTTTGAGCCCTTTTCTTACAAAGTAAAAAATAAAAACCAATATATCTGTATTGACTGAATATCTTAAGGCAGTTTTGTGCAAGCATCCACGAGGGACTTTCCCCACCTCCTACTAGAACTCCCCAGCCGCCACGAGACCCACTTCTGCCTTTCAGCACACTGCACCCTGATTGACGTTGAGCAGGGAGGAGGCAGAGGCCTGCCGCCAGGCCCGGAACCCTGGAGATCCCTCCTGGGTCAATCCACTGCCAGCAGAATAATTTTTGTCTTTAAAGAAAAAATGTGTAGACCGAGGGTAATTTCATTGGATTGGATTTAAAACTCGAAACTCCTTTCCCCCACCACTCCTCTCTTTTATGCCTTCCTCCATCACCCAAGGCCTCTCCTTGAAGATCAAAATCACATGATTCTTTTTAGTAAAGGGGTCTATTTTCTCCCCTCACATTAACCTAGACCTTCAACTAAATAGATACAGTGATGTCACAATTACTTTTCTTTCACAGAAAAATCAAGTGGAAAGGAGAGGCTTTGAGTGAATATGTCAGGGATCACAGGCACAGAGAGCCCACTCGGGCCAGGCCCCTGGGAAGTTGTGTGATGGCCCATCGTGTTTAAATAATTCATCCCATTTATGTAGTGTCCTTGTCCTCTCAGTTTTATTGTGCTCCTTAGAGACAGACTCTCGTTGGAGATTCTAGGCCATTTTCCGTCCCTACCCTTTCTCCACTCCATTCCTCCCCTTCCCTGCCCTCACCCAGCCTCCGATTGTCCCCATTTCCCTGGCCGTGCCCCCCAGCAGGCCTGCACTCAGGGCTGGAAGTCTTCCGGGCGGATTTTCATCTCCACGCGCCTGAGGGAGTAGCTCGAGCCGTGCCAGCCGTACCACGTGATGCCGTCCAGGTGCTTGTTGTGCTCCCCGAGGCGGTAGTAGACCCCGTTGAGGTTGGAGTCTGTGCAGCAGTTGTACCAGTAGCCGCCTGGCCCAAGAGAGAGATCGGGGCCGTGAGCCTTGTTCGTCCCCGCCCCGCAAACGGCGGACACACGGGACAGGAGGCTTGGCGGAGCTGCCATTTGTTTTTTTTTTTTTTTTTTTTTTTTTTTTTATTTTTGGGACAGAGAGAAACAGAGCATGAACGGGGGAGGGGCAGAGAGAGAGGGAGACACAGAATCGGAAACAGGCTCCAGGCTCCGAGCCATCAGCCCAGAGCCCGACATGGGGCTCGAACTCACGGACCGCGAGATCGTGACCTGGCTGAAGTCGGACGCTTAACCGACTGCGCCACCCAGGCGCCCCCGGAGCTGCCATTTGAACCGTAGCTCCGCAGTCAGAAGTGCCAAAGCCAGAACGCCGGGCCATGCGGCTCTAAATCCGTCTTTAAATTAGTCCTTCCCTGCCGGGACCAGCCCCCGAGCCCCCGCACCTCACCTTTGCGGAGCTGTGCACACTTGTCCAGGCAGTTGTCGTTGTCCTTGTCCTTGGTGCTGAAGGCCGTGTTGTTGTGGTAGAGGAGGGCGTCGTTCCCCACGTTGCCGCTGTAGTTCCCCAGGAAGAGGCGGTAGCTGTTCAGTTCGTTGCCCAGAGCGAAGCGGCTGTACTCGGCGTGGCGCAGGTTGCCCTCCCAGTCCTGTTGGGGAGCAGGTGGACCTTAGAGAAGCAGCGCGGGGGCTGTGTTTCCCGCCATGCCACTGGCCTTCCCTCTCTCGGCTCGCAGCCACACGTCCGTCTGTCCGTTTGCGCGGGGGCCCAGCGAGGCTTTATCACTTGTTTGCCTCTAGCTACCACACTAGGCTTGGGAGTCACAAAACAAGGGTCCCAGAGCAAGGCTCGCTCCTGAGTCGCCATCTGGCCTGGATTAGCCCCTCTTTCTGCATCCCTCCTGTCCCTCTCTGTCTGTGAGGTGTGGGTGTATGTCTCTCTGTGTCCCACTCAGAGTCACTGGAGAAGGTAGTGGGGCCTCCATTCCCTTCACAACCGTCACCAGTCAGTGTCGATAAGATTTGCACATAGAGGAGCTCAAGCCCCAGGCCCGAGTGGGGACTGTAGTGTGTCAGCACAGCTGACTGTTGGATCTCCCCGCTCTGGCCCGAGTCCAGCCTCTTGTGTATCTGCAGCCTCGCTTTTGGGAGCAAATAGGAAAAACTCTCTTCTCAACTGCACTACAGCCTGCAGGAAAACCGCCGTAATAAGCACACAAGCCTGTAGTCAGTAAGAGTGGAAAGGGCGCCCCCAGAGTCGTGCAGAGTTGTGTGTGGCACCTGCTCCAGTCCTAGGGGCCTTGTGCTCACCTCCATCTCCACACGCAGCCGGGTTGGCCGTCTGGAGAGCCGGTGGATGTGTTCATTGCCCAGCCAGAAGTCCCCACGGATGCTGCCAAAGCCCTGCTTGTACTGCTTCCAGTCCCGGAAGAAGGAGACGAGGCCACTCTTTCGTCTCTGGATGGTGGTCCAGCCGCCGCCTGACGTCTCCATGTCACAGAACACCTGTGGCAGAGAGGATGCTCTGGTCAGGGACCCACAGAGGCAGGCAGAGGAGCCCGAAGGCGGGCCTCGTCGCCTCCCTCCCATTGCCGCAGGGCCAGTGGATGTGTGCGGGCTCACTACGACTCTACCCCAGTGTCAGCGAGCAGGAGTGGGGTGGTGGCTTGCTAAGGAAGAATTGTCAAAATTGAGGAGGGGGGCAAGCTCACGTATAGTTGGAAGAGAAGAAAATCCATGTGTGCTCTCTACGTGTTCTCTCTTACCTCCTTCCCCCAAGAATAACTGCTCTGGGTCGTGGCAAGAGATGTCAACAAGTCGGGTGGAGGTTATAGAATTATCTGTGTCGGAAGATTTGGTGTTTGGTCAGTAATGATTTGAAGGGGCAAAAGAGATGCCGGGGGAGGGGTTTCCCCCCCACAAACTGAGTGTGTGTGTGGATAGCTCTCTGGTACTCGGTGTGTCTGATTCTCTGTCTTGAGTTTCCCATTCTCTAGACCATGATTAGTCCTGTTGCCCCCAGCCCTGTGAGGGGGCAGAGGACCGATGGTAGAACCTGGGCCGTGGGCTCTGGTGACCTCACCTCCAGCTCAGGGCTGCCCAGAAAGTCATCGGGAGGAAGCTTGTACACCCCAGAGATGCGGTAGTTCTTCTGGTAGAGGGACGAGCAGTCATAGATGGCGTCTGTAATAGGAGCAAACCGCAGGAGTGAGCATCCAAACCCAGGGGCTCCACGGCAGGTGGGCATTCGTGCTCTGTCTCCATTGAAAGTTTAAAAACTGAGATCTCATGTCTACCACGCAATTCACACGAGTGTTCATTACTAGGCAGGGTCTGGGTTTTGGAGGGGTGTGGCCATTGGGAGACCAAAAGGAGGTATCTTTTGGCTTCATTGGTGGTGGGGAAGCCCTCACCTGGATAGCAGCATCAATGGGACCATCAAACAGGTGGTTTCAGGTTAACTCTGAAATAGATCATCCTGCTATGTTCTGTTCTTCTAGGCCACGATCTCTGGGAACATTACAGTGTGCGAGGGCCACGTAATAGATGCGCCTGTTTAATAAATTCCACTTCTGGGACCGCTAGCCTCTCTTACCATGTACGTTATGAGCATCTCATAGGGTCTGGTTTTGTTGTTTTCTTGGTTTATTTGGGGGTGGGGGTGATTTTTCAGAGGGAATGGCTATTTCTACCTTTGAGAATGGCTATTTTTATCTAGATTGCCTACAAGGACCCTAATTAAGGGAGATCAATATAACATCTTCTTCCCCGGACCACCCCCCCGCCCCCCGCTGCTTCGTCTAACACTGCTCATTCCTCAAACGGAAGTGCAAACACCCTGAGGAACCCACGGAGGCCTCCCCTGGCAGCATTATTAAAACAAGCAAACCAGAGCATCGAACAGGCTGGTGTTCACCCTGGGGTTGATTTAAACGCTTCCTTGGCCATCTTGGGGCTACAGCTTTGTGCCAGATTTTGTCCCCAGGTCTCAAATATCAAAGAAACCGCCTTTCCTGATGGGATTCAAAGAGCGGGAACTCTTGCTGTTCAGGAGACGCTTCCTGTCCTCTGTCTCTGGGGTTCTTTTCTTGGAGGCCCCTGCGCTGGGCCTTCGAGAAGAGCCCTTCGAGAGACGCTCACTGCCACCAGGAACTGTCCCAGGCAGAGCACATTGAGGGAGGGGGAGATGTGTGCCTTCGCCATCAGCATCCTTCGTTTTCTGTTACTGAGGAGAGCATCAACTTACTGCTTTCTCCGATGAGCTACCTGCTTAGAGAGTCTAAAGGTGACCCAGCAGCTGGCAATCGAGAAGAGAACGGAGGAAGGATGTCCTGGGCAAGAAGAGTAGGAGGCCCAGCAGGAGAGCTGCCTTTGACCCCCAAGAAGCTCCCTGCTGGGAGGGGAGAAAACCCCAGTCGGAGGAGTAGGAGGCGGCACAATCAGAGTCCCGCCTGGCCTGCTCTGCCGCGCCAGGCCAAATCGGGACGCGCTTGTCTGGAAAATGTCCTGAGGATACCTTTCTAGTCCCACGCTGAGGGGCAGGAAGTACATGCTTAGGAAGTGATTTTCACATGGTAGTTTATTGGGTAACGGGCCGTTTAAGCTTATTTCACGTTAAAGCTTTTTCTCTGTTTGAACTGAGAGTCATCAGTGACTCACTCTCTTCTATTTCTTGACTTGGTCTGTGATGTGACCGAAAGTGTTTATATCAGTAATAAATGACATATCTGTAGGATATTCGCCTGACAAGTAACGATTTCCTGATGATTTCAGAAACCCCAGTTTCTTCTCTCTGAGCAATAAATTCACCTTAGCCGGTCTGAGCCAACCTAACTAGAAACCAGAAGTTACTTTAGGAAAGAAAGCATTGGATGTATCTTACGTGGGGGGCTTCCAAAAATCCAGATTTCAGCATTGCATTTTCTTATTTGCTGTAATGGGAGAATTTTATTTGAGATCCTGGGGGAAAACAGAAATCTCAGAAGTGAGGAACCTCGAGCCTCTCCTTCCTGACCCAAAGGAATTCTTCTTCTGGCTCTAGGCAGCATCTATACCTAATTCTGAGCCAGGGGCAGAGTCAGGTTTGCAGAGACAGGACACAAAAACCCATTAATGCCCAGTCCACTAAATCTTAGGGACACAGGAGAACTGTTTTTGGCAAAACTTGGTTCCTACAACGATAGATGTTACAGTTTTGGTGCTCAATCCTGCTTCCTTAGGACTGTGGGTACAGCCTGTCGGCTCTGGGTGAGAAAGCGAACCCATCAGGGAGACTTAAACCCTGTTTCTAAGGCTTGCAATGTGACTCTGGGCAAACCACGTCGTCCCTGTGCGCTCTGGGATGGGGATTCATACCTTCCTTATGCTGAATCATGGTGTGAGTAAAGAGACTGTGCAGACATTGGGGAAATTGACAGAAATTTACAGAACATTAGAGCCGGTGGCACGTACCCAGGAAAACACACCCCCAAAGAACCCCCAGTCATCACTCTGATGGCCAAGCCATCTAGAAACCATGCCACACAGAGACGCTCCGGTGTTTGAACGAGAAGGTGGCAAGTAGCGTGAGGACACGTTCTCCTTACCTGCCGAGGTCTGGGTGACAGTCTGTGCTGCCTGTAGCTGCATAATGTCAATCTGGTTGTTCATTTCCGAGTACTTGCTCTCCGCGTCTGTGAGCCGTGACTCCATGCGCTTGGTGCTGCTCTCCAGCTCCATCACCTGCATGACCACGCTGACCCAGTCCCTCTCCTGCTTCTCGCTCAGTTCGCTCAGCAGACTGCTCAGATTGGCAATCTGGGCCCTGAGCTCCTTCGCCTCCTCACAGCAGGCGGCCGCCTTGAGCTGCGCGGGTGTCTTGCGCTTCGGGGGCTTCTGTGGCCACGCTGGGTGGCTGACAAAGGCCGTGATGAAAATGCAGAGCCAGGTCATAGCTGAGAGAGTCTTTTTCAGCATCTTTCGCGGGCCTGGGTGGGGAAGGATCTTCCTTTGGGGGATCTGGATATGCCCGGCTGAGGTCTGCAAAGCTGCAGCAAATTACAACTGTGCACTTTCACTCCGGATGGGCTCACCACCCTGTTGCTTTCTGTCCTCCCTTGCTCTTTCTTAGCCTTTCTCAAAGCTTGGGTTTAAAAGTGCAGCCTAACTGGGCTCCCTGTACCTTTCTTCCCAAGCCTGAACGCTCTACAAACTCAGCATCTTAAATATTGTTTGCTGCCTGCACCTCCACCCCCACTGTGGCCGTGCATGGTGCCTTAGCCCCTCCCAGCTCATCTGGGAGGGTCAGGTGCCTGTTGGGTGAAGTCAGCGTAAACTTAGGCCAGAGGGGAGGAGGGACACAGGGGCGAGTCTTTCTTTCCTTGCCTGCACAGTCTCTGGGCTGGGACAAGAGGACTATGAATTTGTGTGTTTCCAATTTCGCCTGGTAGATTATGCCCCTGCCAGCCACTGGCTCAGCTCTATCAGCGAGCAGGGCAGGGTCGGAAGAATTTCCAAATTCCGTTCTAAAGGTTACATAACCGTGGGGTGAGCGTAAGGTAGGCAAAGAGAATTGGGAATACGACTCCCGCTCACCCAGGGAGGCCTGTTAATGTAATCCATGCTGTTTATATGAGGATCTGGTATATTTTGGCATCCTGCTGAGTGTGCTCTTAACAAGGCTGGTTATTCCTTTCTCTGATCATCACTCAGAGAATGATGTTTTACAAAACCCTCGTTCCGCCTACATCTAACACTGTCACGGTGGAAAATCTCCAACTTAGAAGAGCTCTAGAAATAGAGTAAGCATCTTAGGAAGCAAAAACAGGCTTTGTGGTTTGTATCCACAGGATTTGCTCCATCATCTTTCTTCTTACGTACTTCCTTCTTCCACAAGTGGGCCCGTATTGGCTCCTCGCACGTGGCATTTGACAAGGAGGTGTCGGAGAGGACGGCAGGGACAAAAACTCAGGAGTGCCGGACACGGTCCTGGCACAGTCATGCCGATGTACTTCCATCGGTCTGTAGGCACAACGGAGAACAGGCCCATCCTTGGCCCGTGATTCAAAACTTGGAACGTACATTAAATCGTAGGGAAGAGAATCTCTGTCACCTAACCCATATCGACAGTCTCTTATGTCCCTCTTCCTGTACAACACAGTTTGCAAATCTGAAGCTCTTCTCTATATCTGATGTACGTCCCTGAAAATAGGGATGCTGTCACTTCTCATGTATTGGAACGGAAGGGCACTACTCCTTTGAAAACAAATGGGAAAAACCTGGGGCTTCGGCAAACCTTAAATACTTAACATGAGCTTCTCACTGAGAACGAATGCAGAGGCCTCTCCATCCTTCAGCAGTAACTGCCTCTGTCTTTGGAACGTGCTCTTTCTGCTTCCATGTTACGGAGCCACCGAGGCAGACCTCGTCCCGTTGCTGTTCCATGTGGGTCCTTCACACACAAGCCTGGTGCCCGACAGCCCTGCTTCCCTGCCATGACCCCCGGAGTCCCTTTACGGGTGGCACTTCTGGCTTCAGAAAGTCATTTCTGTTCAGCAGCTAGAGTTACCAAACAGGTTTTCTCCCCCCCTTTAAATCACTAAGCGGTTGTGGCTCAGGTGTCCCAGGGTTTGTTTTCTCCCTTCCTGAGTCCCCTTGCCTACTGAGGGGTGAGGGTGTGGCTGGCCCCCCACAGCAGCTTGCCATTCCTCTCAGAAGAGCCTGTTTAGAATTGGCAGCCAGTCCCCGCTCTTATTTCGCAAATACCCAGCCCAGCTGGGCACTGCGGTCTCGGCCACATGGAGTTCATTTCACTAACACGAACCCAGCCCCGACCATCCGCATCCAACGGCCTCCTGAACCCGGTGAGGATCTTCACGTCGATCTCCCAGCCATCAGCTGACACTGAGCTTTTGCCCTGTGCCACACAGGCATGTGGAGCATCCTTTGTGACCCTGCCGTCCTGGTGCTCCCCCCGCAGCAACGTGATAGAGAAAGGATCAGTGGAGCTTTATGGATTCCCAGCCAACTTTCTGTTTGTTCTTCCCAGTGGCCACTTCCCCGGCCCAAACAGGAAATTGTTACGAATAGACTTTCATATCTGGGCAGAAAGTGAATCAATCATTTGTATTTGCAGCCCATGTAGCAATCCCTTCTGGGGGTTCATAGGTTTGGATCAGAAGCACCTAGCTGTTAGCATGAATGCCTACTCTCTGACATTTGTTTGCTGAAAGCCTATTTCTAACATGAGGTACAAGTTAGAGACAGAAGCTTTCCTTATTTGAAGATTTTCTTAAATCACCTAAGCTGCCCAAATGTCAGTAGCCCTCCCAATTAAAAAAAAAAATAGCAAATTAAGAGTGTTTCCCATGCCGGAAGATTCTCAATCCTGCATACATCCACAACCCTGCGATGTCCTAGATTCTGAGTTTCTGAAAGAAAGAAAAGTAAGCCCTTGTTTTGAGTACAGCTAAGCCAGTGGAGAAAACCAGGAAGAATGTGGAGGACGAGACCAGTTTTCCCTTCTCCAAGAGGCTTTTACCTTCTCTGCCCTTCAGTGGATAAAGTGACCATAAAAATGGGAATTAACTGAGAAAATAAGGAAAGCCTGTGTTGGACATCTTGCAGTTTTTCCTTTTCTCTATTTTGCTGCTGGTGAAAGAGGGTCAGCTTGGTGTTCCTGGGGAAGATGCTTGTGAAAATCAAATTTATAGTCTTAATGAGAAAAAGCCAGTGAGCTTTTACTTAGCCTGGAAGTTCTCAGAGACTTCACAGTCTGGGCCGTACTGCCTTGGGCTGGCACCAAGGACGGGAAGCCTCCAGCAGCCTGAGGATTACAGAGCTGGGTAAGACCTAGAGGTGGTCTCCTTCCACCCAAACGGAGCGTCATGTCGCATTGTCTCGAAAACGTCCCGATTGGAGAGCCTCCTCCTTTGCTAATATATTCCTGCCCCTGCCTGCCCTTAAACCACCACTTGCACAGTTGGTGAGGGAAACAGCTACCCTTAGAACCGGACTCTCAGTTTGTGGCATGAGTACATCTCAGAAGAACCTGCCTGCCTTGTTGTTAGTTTAATAGTGTTCTTTATGGGGATATTTTACTTCTCCTAAAGTCTTAGTGAGTCACGGCTTTGCCTTACTGTATGCGGCCATTTAATACCCGATGCTTCTTCTTCCTTTTTTTTTTTTTTTTTTAATGTTTATTTATTTTTGAGAGAGTGCGAGCAGGGAAGGGACAGAGAGAGGGGGAGACGGGAGACACAATCTGAAGCAGGTTGCCGACTCCAGGCTCCGTGCTGTCAGCACAGAGCCCGACGCGGGGCTCGAACTCACGAACCGCGAGATCATGTCCTGAGCCGAAGTCGGATGCTTAACCGACTGAGCCACACCCACGTGCCCCAATACCTGACACTCCTGTCGCTCAGTCCTATTTCTGCCTCAGTTAAATGCCACCCACCCCAGGAGGCACATCCATCTCTTCCCTAAGTCTCCTGATCTGCCACTTGTACCAGAGTGCATTCTGGACGTGTTAGAAATCGTTTCTCTTGTGCTTCCTTCTAGAGTCTATTGTTTCACGACAGCACCTAGCAAGAGAGTCTGTCTCTGCGCTCAGACTTTGTAGCAAACGTCTGTTCTGTTAGCCAGCATGTAAATTGCAGAGCACCGTTAACAATGCCGGCCCAGCCTCAACTGCCTCACCGTCCAGTTGGAGAAACAGACAGCTGAGCTCTGGGACAGTGTGACATGCTAGGAGAGGGACACAGAGGAGGAGGAGTGCCCAATTCAGATGAGGTCCGGAAGGCCTCCCAAGGGGAGTGATACCCAGGTTTCACAGAGAAAGGAGGAGGTAGCCAGGGGTGGGAGGCGGGCATTCTGAGCAAGGTGCAGCTTTGTGAAAGACCTTGGCTTAGTAGGAGGACGTAAGTAGTTGAGTGTGGCTTAAGAGTCAGGGGCGGAGGACAGTAAAGCCAGAGAGGTGGAGGGGAGCCAGGCCTGAGGGCCCCGAGGAGTCCACGTGAGGGGCGTGATTGCTACTCTGAAGACAGACGGGTCTCTGGAAGGAATCTAAGCAGCTCCTTACCCTTGTTGCTCTGTTTTCCTGAGTCTCACCGGGAAAGGGGCTTTTTGTACTTGCCCCACAAGATTTTTAACTGGAAATGGGACGGCCTAGAGCATCCGAATTTCTTGAAATTGTAATGCGTTCATATTAAATGCCCCGAAGGGATCATCTGGCTTGAAGATTAAGGAGGCGGTATATGAAGGACTTGAAATAGTTGGGTCTAGAATCAGACAAATCTGGGTTCTAATCCCTTCCCATCATTGGTAGTTCCATGACCCTGGGCAAATTATTTCTCTGAGTTTACAGATCTGTGCAGTGGTGATGCAAATCCTAACTACTTTACCTCACAGGATTTCTGGTTCAATAAAGCAAAGGATTAAAAATAGTTAAGGCGGGGCACCTGGGTGGCTCAGTTGGTTAAGCATCTGACTTCAGCTCAGGACATGATCTCACCATTTGTGAGTTTGAACCCCACATCAGGCTCTCTGCTATTGGCTCAGAGCCCGCTTCAGATCCTCTGTCTTTCTCTCTCTCTCTCTCTCAAAAATAAAATAAACACTTAAAAGATAATCATAAAATAAACAATAAAAATAGTGAAGGCATTTCTGAATAAGATAAATAAATTTGGAGGAATTAAACTACGAGAAATCAACATTTATCATAAAGCTACTGTAAGTGATTAAAGGCAGCGTAGTGGTGGCACAAGGCTAAACTCACAGATAAATGGAGCGGAATCAAATGTCTGGAAACACACGCATGTGTGTAGACACTTGATTTTTGACAAGGTGGCACCACGGAACACTGAGGAAAGGACAGTCTTTTCGGCAAGTTCTTCCAGGTCAGCTAGGTAGCCTTACGGGGAGAAGAGGACGCTTGACCCTTACCTCACACCACACATAAAACTTCAAGTTCAGAGGAGGCTTCCGTTCCACATGTGGAAGGTAAAGCCAAAGCTTCTAGAAGATAACATAGGATATTATCTTCGGCATCTTGGGGGTAAGCAAAGATTTCTTAAACAAGATACAAAGAGCACTGACCATACAAGAAAACATTATCAAATGCAATAGAAGGAGTCATCTCTGTTCATTAGAAGACACCACGAAGAGAGCGAAAAGGGGGGAAGATTATCTCCAATAGATATCTTTGTGTTTATTGCATCCAGATTATACATACAACTCTTCTCAAACAACTTTGAAAAAGGTAGCCAACTTAAAGATTGGCAAGACTTATTTCACAAAAGAAGATCTCTACAAGGCCAATAAACATATGAAAAGCTGCTCAAGCTCCTTAGTCATTATGGAAATTCAAATCAAAACTCTCCCATGCCGCCAATACACGCACACTGCAATGGGAAACACGGACAGTACCAAGTGTTGACAAGGATGTGGAGCCATTGGGCTTTTCAGATATTTCCGGTGGAAATGCCAATTGCTGAAACCACTCTGGGGAGCAATTTGTCCGTGTCCTCGAAAGCAGAACACACCCTGTAACCCAAAGGTGCTACTTCTTGGTAGGGTCCCAACAGAAACGCCAGCACCCTTGCACCAAAGCCAGTACAAGAACGTGTGTAGGGACAGCACTCGTACGGCCAAGAGCTGACAGCCACCTACATGCCCGTCAGCGGGAAGATGGATACTTTGTGATATATTCATAGAGTGAATGAGTCTTCAGCACTAGAAGGAAGAACGACCGTGGCATGTTGGTGGCACATAGCAACACGGACATATGTCCCGGACATCGTGTTGAGCATCAGGTGAGGTTCAAAACATGGCAAAACTGTGGGGCGCCTGGGTGGCTCAGTCAGTTAAGCATCCGACTCTTGATCTTGGCTTAGGTCATGATCTTACAGTTTCGTGAGTTCAAGCCCCACATCAGGCTCTGCACTGACAGCTCAGAAGCTGCCTGGGATTCTCTCTCTCTCTCTCTCTCTCTCTCTCTCTCTCTCTCTCTGTGCCCCTCCTCTGTTCGTGCTCTCTTTGTCTCTTTTGATGTAAATAACTAAACTAAAAAAAAAAACGGGCAAAACTAACCAGTTGCGTCAGAGGTCAGATAGTCGTTGCCTCTAGAGATGAGGAGGGGAGCCACGGTCAGGACAAGGCTCAGTGTTTCTGGGACCCTGGCAGCGTGTTGTGTTCTGTTTCTCGCTCTGGGTGGTATTTACAAGGGTATCTTCACTCCGCGATTTATCAAGCTGCACACTGTGTGCACCTTTCTATATGTGTGTTACACTTCAACTAGGAAGTTGATTCAAAAATCGATAGTGCACATGATACAGGTTAGTGACGGACACATAGTCAGTGTCCGGCAAATATTAAGTATTACTGGTTAGGTATGCAGTTATCATCTCATTAGAAAAGCCCTCCCTGCCCTTCTGAGTCTACACTAAGTCCCCCCCCCCCCCCCCCACGTTAGTCTCCATCTAGGCGCTCTGTTTTCTTCTTGGTGTTTACCTTCACAGCATTTATTTCAGGGTTTTTTGGTTTGTTTGTTTTGTTTTTGTTTTCGTTTTTTTTGTATATCTATTTCACCAGCCCGTAAGCTCTGCGAAAGCAAAGGCCTCGTCTGTCATATTTACCACGGTAGCTCTAACATCTATCTCTTGGCACCAGACTGAGACCAAAGAGCTCCTTATTTGGAACTCGTCAAGTGAAAGAATGAATCCCCAGCAGAAGGTTCTCTTCACCTAAAACATCTGTTGTGGAGACTCAGAGTCTCTATCCATGGTCATTGGCGGTACTTTGTCACCGTGAGGTCTTCATCGTTGGCCCCTGTGTTCTGTCCTGCTCTGAGTCCGTTTTCCTTCTGTAGGTCTTAGACACAGAATCAAAGGAAGTGGGAACTGGAAACACTGAGATCATCTGGCTCAACCTTGTATTTTAATCACTAACTGGGGGCAGCATCCTCACTGTGTAATCCCTTTGTCTCCCTGGAAACCATCGATCTGTGTCTCCCTCCTCTTTCTTTACGTATGAAGACCAACAGAAGGACCACGGAGCATTTGGGGCAAGGTTTTGTCCCGCTCCACTTTATTCCAGAGGCCTGGCTAAATGGCCTATCTGATCGCTTCCGCCTGCATCAGCCTGTTTGTTCACCATCACCATGGCCTGAGGGGCCACACGCAACAGCTGACATCGAAGGCAGAATGAAGTCGCATGTCCCCGTGAAAACAGCCACATCTCGGGGCAGCTGTGTTAGCCAGAACTTATCCGGGAACTTGACAGATCTTGCTGTCCCCAAAAGGGGGTGAAATACCCATTACGTTGCAATAGCAGAAAGTCATTCTCAGCCGGAGACAAGACCCCGTCAGAAGTGCAGGATAGGATCACACGTTCGTACCCAGGTGCCCTGGGATCCCCAGAGCTTCCCTTCGGGCCGGACCTCTGCCGCCCTGACATAGGCAGCACTGATGGGAAAAGGGGACTGTAATTCTTTGAGAACATTCGAGAAATTGTGTGCCAGTTGTGCCTGAGCAATCAATTAATGGCAAGCGTGACTGCGCTTTGCCATTTACCGGCGAGGGGCTAGAGGGGTGAATAAAACCCACTCTGTCTTAATTCTAAACACATGTTCCCAGGGTGTCACCGCTGTGTTGCTTGGAAGTATGAGTCCTGCTTTCACAGTTGTTTCCTGGCTTCCAGAAAAGTTACAGAGTCGTGTTCTTTTCCCCTACCTCTGCTGGAAGAAAAAGCACTCCGGCCAGAGGGGTGAGGATTTGCTCAAAGCTCCTCACTTCTCGACAAAAACACATTCCAAACCTCTGGGCTCATGCTGACTTCAAAAGTGCAATGTGCCTCTAGGAATCTGTACCCCTTGTAGGGCAGCTCCACACAGGGGAGAGTGGATGGACAGAGGAAACCCTCGTGCAGCCAGAGCGCAAACGCAGATTGTATCTTCCCGGGCCCGTCTTTTGCCTTAGTGCCCTCTTAACATCCAGCCCTACCCAAGAGGTCAGGTCTCTCACCAGTCGCCAGGAGAGCATAAATGTATCTCTGGCTGTTCTGAAGACTTTCTACAGGTTCACTGGACGACAGCCTGCCTGTCTTTATAGAGCAGCTCAGAAACCCCAGGGAAGCTGCCTGTCAGTGTAGAAAGCCGGCCGTCCGCAGGGAGCCGTACGAAGGGAAGAATCCCGGGGTTTCCCCTGAAGCTGAACCAAAAGGACACAGGGTCTTTCACTGCAGCCCAAGACCATCCAAAGGGAGAAGCTCGCGGTAGTTCAGTAGTAAATGTCTGCCCTTCCACTGTACGTAGCTCACCCGCCGGAACGCCTCGAGGTTTAATGGGACCAGTAAATGGTGAGTTGGAGACGCTGCTTCTGATTTTCATGTACTTCTGGGGCGGGGTGGGGCGGGGCGGGGGTTACCGCTGGCAACTAAACCACGTCACAGCGCTCTCAAGCCTTGAATTATATGCCATATCATGATTCAGAGATGTTAAAGTGTGTGTCTTACAACTGGCGGAGCACAGTAGGGGTTGGGTTCTGCCCCATGGCCACCCCTGACAACGTCCGTGCAGTGCTGGTGAAACGTATTGGTGGTGACACCATTGGTCTCTCCAGATACTTTTGGTCGTCTCGTAGACTTTGAGTCTCGGTGGCCCGTTTATAGCGTGTCATGCTCATCTTCTACTGGCTTGGCCTTACCAAGAAGTAGGTTTATTTTTCCCTCTTCCCTGACTCCAGAATGGGCATCAGTGTTTCTACAATGTGGCCTCTCAGGGGAGCGGAGGGCCACCTCACGTCCGCGTACCCAGTTAGGTGGGGAGAAGGGCTCAGCACTGCCAGATCAGCAGACGCCAGCTCATTTACCTTTCTGTGTCCCAACTTCGTCCCCGCGAGAGACTGAGGCAGAGCTCTCGGACGTCGGGAAGCCAGGAAATCAGTATTTTACCCAAAACATCAACTCTGCTTTGAGTGAAGACATTTGATAATGAGCCTTGGGTTCACTCTAGCAGCCCTCGCCGCTTTTGTCCTCTTCCTGACAGCTCCTCTTTCTAATCGGCTCTCTCAGAGCTCTTCAATCCACTCTGGGTACGAAGAAGCGGAAAGGAGAAAAACCTCCAGGCATCGCCAGAAAAGGAGCAGTGCTCGTTGTTGTAGAATAAAAAGATAATGGCCAATTTGTCAAGAAGTGTTGACAAGAAAGATAAAGTTGGAAGTAATTAACTGGCTGACATGCTGGGAGTGATGTGTCTGCCAATGGCTCCCTAAATCAGCCGGAGCCTTGGAAATGTGACAGCCATTCATCATTTTTACAGCGCGCCTCTGACGGGCCCCTGGGTTGGAAACCCGGCCGGCACAAATCGTGTGCTTTGACACTCCGGGGCTCTGCGGCCTCTCCGTGCCTTATGCCGGGTTGTGCTAGGGCACCTGGGCCCCGCGTCCAGCCAGGGGCTGCCTGGAGGTGATGTGTAAAATGGGACAGCCTTCCGGGCTTGTCACTGAGCGCTGTCTTCATCTTCGGGGCTTGGATTCCCAGAGCGGGCCTTGCAGACTTCTGCCGGACAGATCACTTACTGCGCGTGCGAGAGCGCCGAATGTGTGCTCCTGAGTGGCGTGCCTGAGGTTGGGAATCTGACGCGAGTGCTGCCCGCCCACAGCCAAGAAGGTGCCCCCATGAGACTGATCACAGGCCTGGGAGCCACAGGCAGGACGAAACGGTGGAGCTGTTTAAAAGTAATTGCCAAGACTGGATCGAGTGGGAAACGCCCGTGTTACGTGCAAAAGCAACATACAAAATTGTACGAATGCTCTGCTCACTGCTGTGTATAAAACACATACCTGTTTATGTAGAATATGCGTAGGTGAAAACAGTATTTTGAAAAGTGGTTGAATTGCAGTGGAGTTTAACAAGAAGATACACCTCCCCTCTCCAATCTTGGAAAGATAGGATTTTTTGTCTCCCCTGTCCCTAATCTGTCCCTAACACAGCTGTTAGTGTTCTTTTTTCCTCTTGACATCTCCCACTTTCTCACATGCAGGGTTAGCATGTCCTCCAAGTATCGTGACCGACACGCCATTTAAACCGTGACCGAAGGAAAGGGTGGGAGACCAAGTAAGAGCTCTTTACCCTTAAGCCACTCTGGACTGAGACGTCGGGAACCCATTGACTGTCCAAGGCAGGCCGCTTCTTCCGCATCAAATCTTCTTTACCTGGATGCCTCAGGTGCCCTAGAACACCAGGGACACCGAATGTCCCAGCTTTGAAACCTTCTAATGAGGCCAGCCTCCTGTCTGTGAATATGTAAAAAAGGACTAAAGTGACTTTTCCTGAGTTCCTAGAGCAGAAAAGGGAAGTTTGACCCAAACAGAGCCACAGCTGCTATCGTCATCTGCTTACACCTAGCTGTCCGTGGGCGACGGAGGCCAACCAGCCTGCCTGTGCTTTCCTGCTGCCTGAGTTTAAATCGTCCTCACGGCCTTTGTCCATGTCACAGTTCAGATGCCCTCACGTGGCCTTCTGTCTTCACTTACCCTCTTCAGAAAGAGGCTGCCACACCCTTGGGTTCCCCAGTCTACCCTGCTGCTCCCAGAGTCCCGGGGGAACTGCCTGATAAAGACACGGGGCCCGGCCGGCCGCAGATCTCCCTGGCTCTGTGCGGGGATCATGCTTGGCACACAGAGCTAAGCCTCGGTGCTGGGAGAAGGGACAGGGAATGGTCTGAAGCAGCTCTGCCTCTACAAGAGAAGCAGGAGGGACTGCTCGATGTAGGTGGTAAGGATGTAAAGCCATGTCCCCCTTGGCCTCATCTTGGCTGGTCAGGAGCTCCTC
Source organism: Felis catus (assembly GCF_018350175.1). Taxonomy (NCBI): domain Eukaryota; kingdom Metazoa; phylum Chordata; class Mammalia; order Carnivora; family Felidae; genus Felis; species Felis catus. The sequence goes on along the minus strand of NC_058375.1, from coordinate 8,067,673 downwards.
GGTCGGACCTGCCAAGGTCCCCAGTCAGCTGTGTTGCATGTGTCCGCAGCCTGGCGCTAAGGGAATTCGGAGAATTCTTACTTGACTGGGCACCAAATAAAACACAGACTGTGGTCTGCACTAGAAATAGACAGGAGAAAGAAGGCCCGGAGCCATTTGGGAAGCGAGTGCATAACGTTCTCCTAAATTCCTGATGGGAGCGCTAGGAAAGCCTAAGCGGTCCCCCAGATGTGACCGCAGATGCTCCTTATTTGACTGACTTTCCAACAGGCTTGGGCTGCGTCCTTTTTTTTCTTAATTTTTTTTTTAAACGTCTATTTTTGAGATAGATAGACACAGAGGACAAGCAGGGAAGGCGCAGAGAAGGAGGGAGACACAGAATCCGAAGCAGGCTCCAGGCTCCGAGCTGTCAGCACAGAGCCCGACGCGGGGCTCGAACCCACGAACCGTGAGATCATGACCTGAGCCGAAGTCGGACGACCAACCGACTGAGCCACCCAGACGCCCCTCGGGCTTTGTTCTTAATAGCCTGAAGGTCGCTGAGGCAGCGAGGCTAAGAGATGAGGTCAATAACCAAAGGAGTCATCCCAGAAGGAATTAGTTATCAGGCCAAGCCACTTGGGATTTGACATCAGTCCAGAAGCGTGGGGAGCAATGACTTTGAGAACGCTTTGGGATTTCTTCCCACGAGCCAAACCCTTTGAGGATTCTTCAGGTGGTAGGAGTGGCATTTGGATGCCAAGCCAGAGACCGTCTTACTGCTATGCTGTGGGTCAGCATTAAGGCCCCGAGCAGCTAGTGACTTAGTGACTGACCCTTTCGGTCAGTTTCATCCTCGTGGGGCTGGTCATCACCTGCACGGGAAAAGCACTGAGGAGAAGCTCGAGAGGGAGAGCCGTGGAGAAGTAAGCAGGCCCTCCCGCCAGCACTAGCTCTTCCGCCATCGCTCTTGACGGGGCATCGGCCGAGGCGGCGAGAGAATCTCCTTCACATCTGAGCCACTGGCCCTCCTGACCGGTTTCCCCTGCTTCTGGAGAAGAATTCTCAGATCGCAGGGAGAGAAGATACATGGTTTAAGGTGTTTGCCACGGAAGGCATGGAGGCACTCTTGTCTCGTCCTTATTTGTTTATCTGGCGCAACTCTAGAAAGTGTCTCCCTCAATTGCCAAGAATTTTCCCAGTTGCTAGCTCTCAACTCCACTTCCCTTAATAAAAATTAAGTCTTGGGGTAGGGAATGAGTGAAAGTGAATGTCGGTAGAATTGCCTCTTCACGGGCTTTCTAACACCAGGTTCAGTTGTGGGCTCCGGGATGATCACGTGGACAGGGCATTTCTGTTTTGCTCTGTAGATTTGTGCCTGTAAGATCTCAACCGGCTGCTCCCACTGGAAGACAGAGCAGAATGCAGATAGACCCCTGCTGACTGGGCCTCCACCAGCTGGCAAAGCTCTGTGTTCTTGTGGCCTCAGCCCCTGTCGAGAGGAGACAGGAAATTCGTCAGCCTGTCCTTCTGCACTGTTCTCGTGGGCACGTTGCTGCCGAACCTCCACCTCTCTCAGCTTGTTTGTGGTCAGATCTTGTCACCTGGACTGATGTCCGTGGGGTCTGGTTTGTGTCGTTAAGTGCTTTTTTGTTGTGGGGTTTGGAACGGTTTGCCCTTTTAAGCCTCCAGCAGTAACACGGAGCGACTGAGGGGCACACAAGGGAACGTTTATAGAACGGACGATAGAAAACTCCCAGCTGCCCCATGAAACAAGAGTTCCTCATTAAGGGGGCTTTGAGTGAAGGTGATTTCTCCCCACGAGCCAAACATAGAGCCTCTCCCTCCAGTCTCATAAAACCACACCTGAGTTTTATTAAAAGGGGACTATTTCAGGGCGCCTGGGTGGCTCAGTCGGTTGAGCGTCCCGACTTCGGCTCAGGTCATGATCTCACAGTCTCTGAGTTCAGGTCCCGCATCAGGTTCTGTGCGGACAGCTTGGAGCCCGGAGCCTGCTTCGGATTCTGTGTCTCCCTTTCCCTCTGCCCCCCCCCCACCTGCCCATGCTCTGTCTCTCTCTCTCTCTCTGTCAAAAATAAATAAACATTTAAAAAAAACATTTTTTTTTAAAGGGGACTGTTTCAGAGGACAGCCCTGTGTCACCCAAGTAGGCAGGAGACTGGGCACTTGACTACAGAGACTTAGGCAGCCCGCACTTTGTAGCCTGGGCTGTGTCTGTAAGCCCAGCAGCCTCGGACACGCTGCCTTGGAAAAAGCCCACGGTGGCGACCCGGCTGGCTGTTTTGTCGGGAAGCGTCAAGGCATACCCGCAGCTTCTGAAAGGAAAGAGACGGGACGGGAGCTTCGGGGTCAGAGGGGCGGTCAGCCACAGCGTCCATGAGGAAATTGAAACGAAAGCTTGGGAGGGCTGCTTTCTCCCGCGTGGCGGGTTACAGGGAGCACCCCCCACCCGGTGCTTGCTTTCCTTCCTTGTACAAGCATTTACGCACGCCTGCTGATCCAAGAGGGGAAGGCTGAGGCGCTGTCCCTCCCGATGCAGAGCTACAGTGCACTCTTAGTTATTAATTAAGACGCTCTTTATTTTTAAAATTTTTTTTAAGTTTACTTATTTTGAGAGAAAGCACGTGCATGCAGGCAAGGAGGAGCAGAGAGAGAGGAGAGCGAGAATCCCGGGCAGGCTCCGTGCGGTCGGTCAGAGCCCGACTCGGGGCTTGATCTCATGAGCTGTGAGATCACGCGTGACCTGAGCCGAAATCAAGAGTCAGCCGCTCAACCGACTGAGCCACCCAGGGGCCCCAACTTAAGATCCTTTTTAGGGGCATCTGGGTGGCTCAGTTGGTTAAGCGTCCAGCTTCAGCTCAGGTCACGATCTCGCGGTCGGTGAGTTCGAGCCCCGCATCGGGTGCTGTGCCGACAGCTCGGAGCCTGGAGCCTGTTGCAGATTCTGTGTCTCCCCCTCTCTCCACCCCTCCCCTACTCATGGTCTGTCTCTCTCTGTCTCAAAAATAAATAAACATTAAAAAACAATTTTTTAAGATCATTTTTAATGGCACGGGAGCCTGTGACCTGGGCCACAGCTTGTTCATGTGTAAAATGGGAGTATTAATATTAGTGCCGACTTCATGAGATAACACATAAAAGCAGTAAGCCCCGTGGCTGGTACATACAGTCAGCGCGCGGTAAATTTAGGTCTCTTTTTGTTGTTGTTCTAATACGTTGCCTCCCACAGTGGAATGCCAGAAGTCATGGCGGAAGGAGAAAAAATTAAGGTCCCAAACAAGATGACAGACTCTCGTATCACCAAGAGTTTTGTTTCCTTCCCTCACCAGAACCTCCTCTCCGCGTCCACAGCTGCATTCTCCAGCAGCCTCGTAGCGTGCGCGGAAGACTCCATGGAAGGAAAGAAGAGGGAAGCGTAGTCAGGAAAATAAAGAGGGAACAGGGAGGAGAAAAGAATAAATGGGGATAGCGGCCGGTCAACTCAAAATATTTACTCTGAACGGTCGCCCGTAGGTGCACACGGTCTCCTCCTTTCCTTCAGGTCCTCAATCCAGAGACCAAGGATTTAATAAGGGACTCTTTCCTCTGGCTGATCCCGGTTATTTTTCGTGGCTGTGTTTTAGTCCGTTTAGTCAAAGCTGTAATTTTTCAGTGATCATCCTTACTGTTGGACAGACTCTCAAGGTACAACCCCCAGTTTTCTGGCAGGTTCTAAAGTCCTGGTCGGTGGTTCCCCCAAGCGAGCCCAGCACCTCTGTCTGTATTCTACAGGTAGGGGACTTATTTGGACTTTCCCTTAAAGGAGTAGGGGCCATACGATGAGTTTTGGTTGGGGGGGGGGTTTGTTTTTAATTTGCAAAGCTAAGTCACTCTCTCCTTTGATGAGGGATATCAAAGCCATAGCAATATTAAGGTAAAATTTGTATTTCTCCTCTCGTTCCTAGTCATTATTACTTCCTGATTTTGATCAGCTTGTTGTAAAGCTTTCCTTTTTAGGCATAATGAGTGGGAGAATGGGGTGGAAAGAGGCTTTTGCTTGCTTCCGTTTTTGTGTTGGCTTTGTTCCACGTGAGGCAAACTTTGGCAATGTTTGTAATTTGCTCTTGAAAATAGCATATGCTCCAGAACGCAAGATCGGAAGACATTTATTGGAACTCCTGGGTTTTTATGTGTGATTCTTAGAGTTAACTTCTTTTGCTTTAGGCAAGGAACACATTGTCTTCCTCACCAGAGTAGTTAATATCTCTGCTACGGTCATCCCAGAATCCACACTGGAACCAAAAAGAATATACAGACTATGTAATTATATGTGTTTACATATGGCATATTACATGTTTCATGATAGAAGATACGTTGGCTTTTTTTTTTTTTTTTCCCCATGTCTTCTTAAGCTTCCAAAATCTGTGTTTGGGTTCAGGGAACTAGGTAATCACAAAGCTGTATGGATACAGCTAAGAGTGATATTAATATAACTCACCTAACCCTGTGTGAGTGAGCTTATTAGAAAAACTCACATGGGGTGCCTGGCTGGCTCCGTTGGTAGAGTATGTGACTCTTGATCTTGGGGTGGTGAGTTCAAGCCCCACATTGGGCATAGAGCTTACTTAAAAAAAAAATAAACAGGGGCACTGAGTAGCTCAGTCAGTTGAGCAGCCATCGCTTGATTTCGACCCAGGTCACGCATGATCTCATAGTTCATGAGATCAAGCCCCGAGTCAGGCTGTGTGCTGACAGCATGGAGCCTGCCTGGGATTCTCTCTCCCCTCTCTCTCTGCTCCTGACCCACTCTCACTCTCTTTCTTCTCTCTCAAACTAAGTAAATAAACTTTAAAAAATTGTTTAAGTAAATATATACACACATTCATATATACACAAATTTTTTTTTTTAAATCTCATAGGACTTCTGGAAAGAAACTATGGTGTTATCGCTTCTCTTTGAATGTTTCTGAGTCCTGCAGCGGACTGACTTATATGGAGAACCTTCTGGCTCATTGCTTAGGAGCAGCACAGAAGTGCCGGTGGGTCTGCCCAGTAGATGCCACCTGAGGTCACTTGTCTGCTGTAAATAAAGGAGAGAGACATCTGTATGGTGACTCTCCCCTCCAGTTGCAGGGCCTAGAGCCTGGGCACCCTACTCAAATAGTTGTCTTCAGGATGAGTTGATGATTTCTTAGTGCTGGCTCGAGGCTCAACCTTAGATGAGTGTTTTTTTCTGTACACAAGCATACAGCTATGTTTCTAGCAACCTTTATTCTTAGACAAAACCAAATGAGGGAAGGAGCATTTACCAGGATCTGCTTAGTAATTTCATACCCATTATTTCATTTTGTTCCCTGAGGAAGCTTGGAAGGAGTGGTATTAGGCCCATTTTATAGATGAGAAGCTTAAAACTCAAAAAAGGGAACTTGCTTATGGTCGTACAGCTTATAGGTGGCAGGATTGGACCTCCAGAAATGTAAACCCAAGCTCTCTGACTCCAAATCCAAAGCGGCCCCCCTCCCCCCTCCCCATCCTCACCTTAACAAAGGAGAGTCATAAACTTGCTTCAGATCATATGGAGACTCTCCCCATTCATTGTGGGCCTCGGGGAACATTGCTACCCTTTCAGTCCTGAGTCTCCCCAGGAGTGAAACAAGACTGGTAATACCTTTCCTTTCCACTCTCTCAGGGATGCATGAGGTTAAAGCAGTGATAGGTTGGAAAAATGATTTGAAATGTGCTTTGTAAACAGGCATTCGATTATTACTTGCACAAATGTTAACTTCTCTAGTTTGACAGATTGTGGGCAGTTCCCTCTTGGTTTTATTGGAATAAATGTGGTGGAATTTGAATTTTTAAAAATAATATTTATACCAGCAATCTCTTGCCATATTATTACCACATTCCACCCAAATCCTGGAGTTTCCCAAAACCACTTAAAAATTAATTCTAGTCAAGTAGACAGTTTGTACTTAGGGCAATAAACTGGATCCCTTGCTCGTTAAACAGTCTAGACTCCCAAGTTGGACTGACATCGTTTGCTCCCCACCTGTGAACAGATAAAGAAACTGCTGTCCTATGAGTTTCTCAGGCCTGCTTCGTCCCTCGTTTCTGTCCTTCTGTAACTCCAGCTTACGTTCAGTGTTGGCTTAGTTTCCGTTTCCCCTTTCGTGTATGTTCCCGTCGGAACAAGGGTCTCGGCCCTGCTGCTGTCCAACTTCCGGGGCCTCTCTACAGCCTCCCTGGTTAGCCAGCGCCAGGCACCCACCGCCAGCCTACCGCCTAGTTGTCCCGATACGTTACAGTCCCCCAGTCGGTCCCAGTGGCCACATGCTGCCCCCAGATGACAGCAGAGTAGCGTGTCGTTAGTGAAAAGCATCGTTCCGCCAGGCATGTGACCCTGGATGAGGTCCCTGGCCGCCCACCTCAGAGGGAGGGGGTGGTCCTCGAAGAGGGACTAAGGAAGCGTCCATCTTAGAAGGAAATGGGCTATCGGGGGAGCAGTCAAGATGGTTGCACAGCCACAGTCCCTGGGGTGCTCTGTCGTTAACGTGGATGACCCAGCCTCCGTGCCACTTCTGTGTCACCCACAGAGCCTGATGGTTTTTATTGACTTTGATCATTCTGATTCCTGGAGGCAACTGATGAGCGGAAGTAAGAGTTCAAAGTTCAGAGGGACCTCATCTGGTCGTGTTCAACGACAGGGCCAAATACGGACCCAGGGCTTCTAGTTTTTAGAAAACAGGCACAAGGTGCCTGACTGACAGTATCTGAGAGGAAGCCAGTCCGTGCTGGTTGGGAGAAAGGGCCCCAGAGCCGGTGGGGCTTCCTGTCTACCAGACGCTGCCCCCTCAAAACCAGGAGTGTGGGGTCGAGATGAAATCGTTCCTTAGAAGAAGTCATTCAGACTGAGCTTGCTGGGTGGTAACAGACAGTCACCTTCTCTGCAAGACATGTCTCCAGTGGGCTGGTGAGCCATCTACCCGCCCCGACCGCCACGCCTCCCACTCTCTGACATGTTGAGTGTAACCCCCTCTTCCTTTTGTCTCCCCAGCATTAATAATAAGCTACAACAGCCAGAGGCAGCTGCCGGGGTATTAGAATATGCCATGAAACACTTCGGAGAGCTGGTAAGTGCAGAGACCTGGCTAGGGAGGCACTCAGCCACCCCCTGGAGGAAGTTACTTTCCTATTCTTTTCCCAGTTGCTGACATCTGACTTTGCTGTACCGTAAGGATGAAGGAGACAGCGGCTGTATGGATTACATTCAAATTGAATATAGGTCGGGAGGACGGAACCTGATACATAGTAATAGCTGGTGTGCATCAGCCTCTTGGCACGTGCCCGACCCTTCGCCGCGTACTTTGTGTACACCATCTCATTCGGTCCTCACGACAGCCCGATGAGTAGAGGTGCAATCGTGACCCCATCCTACAGGAAGGGAGTCGGTGGTCCCAGCAGAACAGCAACCTCACCTGATCTGACAGCGAATCACTGGCCGAGCCAGGACTTGAACCCAGGCAGTCTGGCATCATCCATTTAACCCTGACCTGAGTTATTTTGTGTCATCTGTGGCGGCTGGCATCGCCACCGGGCCACGATTAATGCTCAGTACATACCTCAGAAGAAACCATGGCCAGTGCTCCAGAAAAAAATGTACTATAATTTATACCTCCTGTTAAGGAATTGTTCCATTTCATTATTGCTCACATAGCTTCTTCTCTCCTGCCATCTTTGCCTTATCAATATTAAAATGTTTCCATTACCCTCTGTGGTCCGGGGAGGGTGCTTTGGTAACTACCTAACCATATATAAAGCATTGACTTAATCAACTAGGCATTGACTTCCGGGAAGGTCAAGATGTTCTGGGTCCATGCATTTGATGAGGAACCTTTTGTTAGTCGCGTGGGTCACTTACTCAGGTTTGCCGTAATCAAGAGCCCAGTGTGTTAGAGTGAAGAAATCCATGGCTGCTTCATAGGCTTTTGCCTCACACAGGGGCTAGTCAATTGGACTGGAACTTTCCAGGGAGTATTTTGCCATCTTGAGCACCTATCTGTAACTAGACCAAGACAGCATCTGTCCAGATGACAGGACAGAAGGGACAACGTCTCTACCTTTGCCTTAATCCTCGATTGCAGAGGGGGCACTTAACGTAGTCTCTCAAAGACATTCATTCTCCTCCTTTGCTCTCCCTAGAGCTTGGGCCGCAGTAAGGGCGATAGAAACGAAGCTCCCATGACCATCTGGCATTCGGGTGACCTGCCAGCAGCTAGCTAATACCCGGCGGCTCAGAGCGCCAGCCTTAAGTGCAAGTTCCTCTGTCTCCAGGTTCTAAAGGTGGCCATTAGGTCCAGGATTGTTGCTAAACCCGTGGTGGATTTTCTGTTATATTTAGGGAGCTGAAGCGTATTAAGCCTGACAATGGTTTGGCTTTTCTTGGCAGAACCTGCGCTTTCTCAGCACAATTTATGTAACAGCAATCTCATTAGAATTTAGTGTGATTCATTGCTTAAACCTTATAGTTTCTGCAATCTATTGCAATTCAAAATATCCTGCCCCCTGCCTGACCTGCTCCATATGCCGCTGCCTCTGCTTTCTGCTTGTCTGCGCCTAGCGTGTGCCATCCGCTGGTCACCGGCCCCCTTCCTCTTTCCCGCTGGGGTAGAAATCATTTACTTCCCAATTTTAGCGTTTTTCATTTTAACGCTGTCTTTACCACCACGCTTCTAAGTTTTCTCTCTCATATTCTTCTAAACAGCCTCGGAAAATGAAGTTTAAGTAGTTTTCCCTTCTGCAAAGCCAGACAGGCCGGTTTGGGTGAACCCTCCTGTGCACCGACACAGGGCAGAGGGCTGTCGGGCAGCAGAATTCGTGCAGGGGCGGCCGAGGGGATCGGCTGTGCCAAGAACCGCCGAGGGGAAGTCGGCACGAGTTAACGACTGAAAATAGAAATGACCTCCTTACGGAGGTTCGAGAAGAAAAGGTCCTTTCAGAGAGCTTAGCAGAGTAGCGGTCAGCTACTCAAATAATACCACTCAAATAAGACTTTTATTCAGAAAGGAAAGGAGGGCAATGGGGGGAAGCGCGGGTGGGCCCTGGATCGTATCGTGCAGAATCCGCTGCAGACTCCTCTTGTTGTTAGAGAAATCCCTGGAGAGCCACTGCCCTGGCCTGTAGAGAAGTAGCCGTTCACTAAGCTGGTGAGGAAGAAGCCCAGAAGACAGACTGAGGTGGAGGGCGGGGTGGGGGTGGGGGGGGGCTGCAGGCAAAGACGTCTCGGGAAGCGGTCTGTCCCCTGACCATTTGGAGAGCCGGAGTCTGCCCCTTTTAGCCTGTGGCCCCTCTTCCTCACGTGGCCAGCTCTGAATTTCAGCGTGGCACACCATCTGCCTGGGTAATGGAAACCATCCTCTGGCCCCCGACACTGGCAGACCTGCCAGGCGCTGAGCAGGAGGGAACATTGGATGCAGGAGTCGAAGAAGGGAGGAAAGGTTTTCCAAAGAATTTTAAGTGGTGGCGCTCTATCGTATTTTAAATCAGTATTTCCTGAAAGTTTAAAAACGCATTAAGAAATGCAGAGAATCAGGAGCTTTTAAAAATTCGAGTTATTTTCCTCCAGCAAATGTGCAAATATGCCTGGTCTTTCCGGCCCCATCAGGAAAGCAGCTCCCGGTCCGGTGGCCCGCGGCCCGCACTCCAGCGGACCGAGGCCTTGGCATCCTTGCAGGAGCTCTGGTCGGGGCCTCCTGCTGTCCCAAAGGATCTCCCCTGTCATCGCATCCCCACCTGCCGGGGCTCTGGTGGCCCCTGCGTCTGGGCAGGACGTGACGGGGCACGGGGACATGGCCCGCCATCTGCTGTCAGGTTATCACAGGGTCACTCCATCAGTATGCCAAGGCACCTGTGTTCGCACCGCCACCCAAGCTGCCTCCAGATATGCTGAAGTTCTTTTCCACCACAGCCAGGACATACGGTGACGGGGGAAGCATCTAGCACCTTAGGAAAGGCAGCATAGGGTTTAAAACGTGCAATTTTAATTTGCTCTCCAGCTCTCCATGCGCACAGCAATCTTCTCTCTTTCCCACCTGGCAGGAGATCCAGGCCACCTGGTACGAGAAGCTGCACGAGTGGGAAGATGCGCTCGTGGCCTACGACAAGAAGATGGACACCAACAAGGATGACCCAGAGCTCATGCTGGGTCGCATGCGCTGCCTCGAGGCCTTGGGGGAATGGTGAGCCGCCGGGGACGTCCTCTCTGGGGCTTCGGATTTGGAGGGCTTCCCCCATGCAGAGTTCTCACCCAAGACACTCCTCTTTGTTTCACTGGGCATCTTCCTGGGGATCATCTAGACCTTGGGTGTTTGGAGGTTTTTTTTCAGACCTAGACTTTGTAAGTCCTCGAGGACAGGGTGGGCTTGGGTGAGCTGCTAGGATCTACACCTGCTCCTTCCCGTCTGCCTCTTGACCTTGACTATGCAGACCTCACATTCTTACTGTGCAGCCTTTTCTTTATTAGTTCTTGCTAATGATTTTGGAAGAGAAGAACAAGTTACCGCCCTCTTCAGATGCTTCATCTATATTGAATGCTTACTACGTGCCCGGCACTCTGCCAGGCCCCAGACATAAAAGAGGCACAGAAAATAAGGCCTCCCTCCATCAGGGGGCTCATGAGACAAGCATATCGCAGATAGTCATTAAAGCCGGAGAGTACAGTGACGGTGGTCTGAGCAGACGACTTTAACCACCGGAGGGAGCAGGATGGCCTTGCCCTGCCCCCTGAAGGGAGGACTAAGACTGGGGGACACTGAAGGGGAATGGGGAGTTTAGCTGCAAACACTTGCCGAGGTCTTGGTCTGGGGATTTTTGGGGGGACATTGAAGGAAAAATGGTCCCTATTCTGTTTCCCAGCATCTAGTGCAGGTTTAAAAAAAATTTTTTTTTAATGTCTTTATTCATTTTTGAAGGAGAGAGAGAGACAGACAGACAGACAGAGCATGAGCGGGGGAGGAGCAGAGAGAGAGAGGGAGACACAGAATCCAAAGCAGGCTCCAGGTGCTGAGCTGTCAGCACAGAGCCCGATGCGGGGCTCTAACCCATGAACTGTGAGATCATGACCTGAGCCGAAGCCAGATGCTCAACCGGCTGAGCCACCCAGGCGCCCCTGTGTGCAGTTTTTTTAAATAGTTGGAACAAAAAGCCACAGTACAGTGGTGAGATGCTATTTTTTTTAATGTTTATTTCTTATTTTGAGAGAGGAGAGAGAGAATCCCAAGCAGGCTCCGCACTCTCAGCACAGAGTCCGACGTGGTGCTCAATCTCACGAACCGTGAGATCACAACCTGAGCCGAAATCAAGAGTCAGACACTGAACCGACTGAGCCCCCCAGGCATCACAATGCTGAAATACTGTAACAGTAGTTTTAAATAGTTGAAATGCCATGCTGCTTCCCCACGAGTGGATTATCCAGACTTTCTCTGAGACAGGAGACCGGAGGGCCCCTATGTACCCATTCAGCCAGTAATTACTGAGCACCTATTCATGGCCAGTGTCTGTGCCAGGTCCCAAGGACGCAGCAGCGAACCAGGCTACACAGCCCCTGCCTTCCCAGAGCTCACAGGCCAGGTAACTGGGCTGCAGTAGTACAGAGTGAATACAGTAATAAAGAGGAAGTGCAGGGGGCTGTGGGAAATAGAAGGGTCCCTAATCCAGGCGTAGAAGCGTTTGGAAGGCTTCCAGGAGGAAGTGATACCTAACTTGAACGTGTGTAGTGAGGAGTGAACACAGTATGTTCAGTGTTCTGAAAGTTCAGTGTGGCTCGGAGGGTCAAGTGTGATGTGGAGAGGTAACAGGGGAGGCAGAAGAGGTCGCCAGGGGCCAGGTGGCGTGGGGTGTATACCACGTGAGGAGTTTAAGGCTACTGACCGGCCCTCCGAGGAGTTGGAGAGCCGTGACTGGCAGGTTTGCATTATACACAGAACCTTTCAGAGCAAATTAAGAGAGTGGATCGAAGGGAGACCAGAGAAGGGTTGGAAGGGCCTGTTCAGAGGGCACCCAAGGGGAGAAGGGGGAGAGGGAGGGGGCTGGATCCCAAGGTGTTTATTTTTTTTTTTTCAACGTTTATTTATTTTTGCGACAGAGAGAGACAGAGCATGAACGGGGGAGGGGCAGAGAGAGAGGGAGACACAGAATCGGAAACAGGCTCCAGGCTCTGAGCCATCAGCCCAGAGCCTGACGCGGGGCTCGAACCCACGGGCTGCGAGATCGTGACCTGGCTGAAGTCGGACGCTTAACCGACTGCGCCACCCAGGCGCCCCAGGATCCCAAGGTGTTTAGGAGGCGGTGTTGACAGGATTTGGAGTCTGATTAGGTGTGGAAGTGAGGACGGAAGAAATTACGGTTGTAGCTTCCAGAATAAAGGGAAGCTGGAACACCCCCAGAGCTCCTCAGAGGTCAGATCAACCCAAAGCCCAAGGTTTCCCTGAAACCGGGCCTCCAAGGAGCCGTCTGGGGGAAGTTCCACAGGCCCGCACCATCGCATTTGGATCTGCATTGGCAGCCTCTGTCCCTGAAGGATGGTTTTTTTTTGTTGTTTTTTTTTGTTTTTTTTTAACTCTACGTTCTTGTAATCAGTTATTTTTAAAGCATTGTATTTTTGAAAAGGTAAAATCCACCATGGTACGGAATCCACTAGTACAAAACAGTGACGGAACTGTGCAAACCAAGTCTTCTCCCCGTCCCGCAGCCACCCAGACCCGCAGGCGCCGAGGCCGGGTCCTTGTGGAGACTCCCGGTGACGGTCCGCGTCGGTGCACCGTGTACATTATGATGGCGAATTCTGCACACCTCTTTGCACCTTGTTTTTTCACTTAACGCGTGTAAGCCACTCTCCCGTCACTCCCTGAAGTGCTGTCTCGTTTTCTCGAGGGCCTCACGGTATTCCATTTTGTCATTATTAGGAAATCTCAGTCTGTCTAAACAGGCAAATTTAGATTGTTCTGAAATGTTAATACCTTGGGCAGTTTAAAGAATATTATTGGAGAAAAATCAAAGGAAGTCTTCTAAGAAGAATGCAGAACGCTCTCCCACTACACGCTTTCTGTACCTAATTATAGATATTCTTTGGCAAACGATGGCTATTTTTACTTCTTAATATAAAGTTATTACTGTATTCCTAAGACAAAAGATCTAATTGTACTGCATGAAAATTTAATGTCAATGATTTTAGCCTTAGGCATTGGATCACATATATGCAGATAATAGTCTAAAATTGCTTGAAATTGGTTTGTCTGGTTTAACCATTATTAGGGAGATTGAAATGTTATTATTTATTTCCATAATTAGCATTCTCCTAATGAGTCGTTCACCTCAATAAATGAGGAAGCATAGCCTATCAAATCTGCCTCATTAGTTTGTACAACTAAGGCTTTTTTTTGTTTTTCATGTCCGACAGGTATCCAAAACTGCTGTAGCCACTAGCCAAGTGTGGCTATTTAAAATTAAATAAAATTAATGATTCAAGTCACACTGGTCACATTTCAAGTACTCAGCCACATGCAGCTGATGGCTGGTGCATTGGACAGTGCAGATCGAGAACATTTCCATCACTCTAGAAACCTTCTATTGGACGGTACTGATCTAAAGCAAGAGTAGTATGTTGAAAACTAGCCACGTTATTTCAAAAACAATTTTTTCCACTTTCAAATTGGTTATCATACAACCGTGCTATTAAGAGAAAGATTAAAAAAAAAAAAAAAAAAGATGTAAACATTCTTAAAATTCAACTCTAACCAATTCCTAAAATGTTTTAGCGTCTGCATTTTGCCCTTGAATTTATATGTAAGTGTCACAGCCTAGCAGCCAAGTCTTTTGTGTTGTGACCCCAGCCCGTTTCTCAGTGAACTTTACCTCATAATCCGAGCTCTGGCCAAACCTTGCCCTTCAAACTCCACAGAATTTGTTTCCTCTGCGTTTGTCGATTCAGTTTCCTGAAGTGTACCCACTTCCTCCTCTGCTCCTTTTTCCACTTTTTGAAACTCTGCCCCCTTTTCAAAGTCCATCCGTACTGTTTCTTCCTCCTCAAGACCGTTTCCAGCCCCCTTCTCACTTTAGGAATTCGAGACGAGCACTTTCTTACGTTGGTTATGTAAGGGTAGCTTGGATATTTTGAAGAGGCTTTCGTTGTGATTCTGTCCAATCCCCTGTGACACTCGGGGAAGTTGACGCAGCCTGCCTGCGGGGTCCCAAGAGCTAAGTGATCCAGGTCTCCTGCCGTGGCGGGGCTGGGTCCCATTTGCCTCTGCTCTCTTGGATTCGTTCCAGTTCCACAATTACCTATAAAGTGTAAGTGGCTGGTGATGCTGACCAGGGGATTTAGGAACGCGGCCGGCTGAAAGAAATTTTAAAAAGAGATGAATGAAGCAGAATCCTTTTCCTGATCACCTGCAGGGTTCTCACATGGTTTGTTCGGTCAGTTCTATCGAACGTGCGATTTCTAAGCAGCTTTCGCTTCGAGTATGTATCCTGAACACGCCCGCAGAGGCGGCGTCAGCAGTGACCAGGGGTTACCAGTGAGCTAAGAACCTACCCCTTCCCCTTGCTCGTCTGCCCCAGGAAGCTAAGTGCAAGAGCTAGTCCCCCCAGCCCAGCCCCATGGCACACACAGCCACACCTGCTGCCAGGGTGAGTGTGAGTAAGCCCTCTCCCTAACTACTCCTTCACAGGCCCTTGGGTCCTAGAGAACAGATTGCTCAGGAGCGAGATCAGAGTTCGTCAGCCACTTAGGGGTTCAAAGGAAAGAACACTTTCCGAGCTTTCTGCCCCTGTGCTCAGTGGGAAGGTCAAAGTCTTGGAGGACAGGCGTTTTACCCAGTTCTCCCTGGAGTGCCGTGAGTGGTATCAGAAAACAGATTGTACTGTTTGCCCCCCACACAGACTCATATTTTCTTATGTATTTGATTTTGTTCTCCCCTTGCCTTTGAGCGTTAAGATTCAGTGTATTCTGCATTTTTGTTTGTGACAAGTGCTGATGGGAGAGGAACCCCCCTCTGTGTGTGCTGGCAGCTATTAACACAGGCCACGGGTTGGAGGCGGTGCCCTTGTCTGCCGTCGGGGGCCGCTGCTCCCTGCTGTGTCTTTTCAGGTAACAGTTCGTGGTGTTTCACACTGAACTCGCTCCCTGCCTCTAGATGAAAAGCACAGCTGGGTCCGCAGACCTACGGCACAGAGCTGGGTGGTCCTGACAAGACTGGAGGGTGCTGAGTTGCCTGTGGCCCCCAGCTATACAGATTTGAAATCTAGGGTTAGAAGAACCGTTCAGAGATCAGGCAGCTTCCTCCCCGACGTCTAGGCAGGACCCCAACAAAAATCTGCCGCTGAGTCCGTGATTCTCAGACACGGGGCCGCAGTGTCAGTATCACCTAGAAACTTGCTAGACATGGACCTTCTTAGGCCCCAGTGCACGCCTCCTGAGTCAGGCTCAGGGAGTGACGCCCACCAATCTATTTGAAGGAAGAAGCCTCCGGGGGATTGTGATGCACAGACAATTTGAGAACTGCTGCTCAAAGGTCGCCCCTTGCAGGGCCCAGTGGTGAAGGTTTTGGGGGTGGATGGCAGGAAGCCAACAGCGACCTCCATCCTGCTCCCGTCACCGAGCTTCAGTGAGTGCCTAGGGCACAGAGGCGGCCCACTCCCCTTCCTCCTCTTTTTGATCCTAGCTGTGTTCTGAACTAGAATGTCGTGGCCCCAGCTCTCTTGATCGTGCGCCAGAGAAGTTAATGATGGCTGTGCCACCGTGCTGGATCACGGCCCTGAGCAGTTGTCCTAGCGGTGGTCGCTAGTCCGCTTCTCGGTGAGCTCAGCCTAGAGCCCTTCAGAACTGACTGGCTTCAGCATCCTTTACCACACACCGTGTAGCTCGTGTCCCACACAGCTTCTGATCTGGGCCACTTGGAACTTGTACCTTTTCTCTTGACTCCACTGCCAAGACCAAGTTAGAACATCCTAAAAAAAAAAAAAAAAAAATGCTGCAGCGTCTCTTTTGGAAAGCGTGAAGGATTAGAGTCTCCTAGCTGAGTCTTGAAGCTGACAGGAAAACAGAGGGTCCTGTCCGCCCACCAGCAAGGTTTGACATCCATTCATTCAGGAGGGGAACATGGGAAGGCAACGGTGTCAGGAGTCAACGGGACGTCTTGCTTCTCGAGAGGCTTCTGCCCTCTTGGTGGATTGAAGTCTCTTGAGCACCATTCAGATCTCGGTATCTCATAGTCCTTCCCCATGCGAACGGCAGTTGTATAAAATCCAGGAACGAGCATCTGGGTTTCTGGTGGGCGTGACCACGGTTGAGCCTTCTTCGTCCTGTGCTGATGGATTTCAGTTGCGTCTCATTTCAGACACAGCCGTTTGTATCACACTTTCAAGAGCCCGTTCTCCCTAAACCTTTGAGCCCAAGATGATGTCCAGATGTCGCTGTGTCTCTTCAGATTGCTTTCTCTGTAGGCCCGCTAAGGGGAAAGAGCCCAAAATTCACTGGCCTAGGAAAGAAGCTACTTAGTGTTTATGAAGGGGGCGGGATGCCCAGGACATCTCCGATCCCAGAGTTAGACACAGTCCCCACCCTCGATAAAGTCATCCGCCGACAAATGGTGAGCCACCAGGCCGAGAAAGAAGTCACCGACCACTTCTCCTATATCTTAGGACCCAGTCAAGGGTGCTTTATATTTGAAGGCTCCCGGTTCACAGCAGGCCCCAGCTCACCCGGGGGGCCAGAGAGGACGACGCACAGGTTGTGGAAGTGGTTTCGGGTAACACAACTGTCTGGTTCTCTTCCTTCAGGGGGCAGCTCCACCAGCAGTGCTGTGAGAAGTGGACCCTGGTTAACGATGAGACCCAAGCCAAGATGGCCCGGATGGCCGCTGCAGCTGCCTGGGGCTTAGGTGAGGCTTCCCTCCCAGGCACCCCCGTCGGGGCAGGGAGGGGGTGGCTGGGGGCCCGCATTCAAAAACCAAGGCAGCTGTGGTTACAGGTAGAAACGTGAGGTCCACAGAAGTGTCAAAGAGCCTGTACCCACGTCTGTCTCTCCCACCCGTCCCTTCTACCTGATGACCGTGACTGACTTGGTAGACACGGGTAAAAATGGCCCTCGCCAGGGAAGCCAAGAAAACCAGCCAGCCAGTATCAAAACTGACATATTTAGTGAGGTTTTGTTTATTCTAAACAAATTACTGGTTTATTTTTCTCTCTTACGAATAATATCTAGAAGTAGAAATTTCCAACCTAGTGTCTGGCTCCATTGCCATTAGCCTCTCTCCATATTTTCCGCTTTGCATGGGACCTCCATTTTTCAAGTCCACCTCATGATCCAGGACGGCTGCTGGAGCTCCACCCATCATGTCTTTACCCCTAGCAGGAATAAAGAGAGAAGACAGCTGTCTGTCTCCTTTTATCTCTTAACTGTTATTCTAGAACTTTCCTAACACATATAAAAGTGAAGAGAATAGTATAACGAACTCCCATGTACCCTCACCTTCTCCAACACTTATAAACATTTTCACAGTTCTGTATTTTCTGTTCTCCTCCTTGCTGCCTGATACCCCCCTTACTCCCTGAGTATTTTAAGGCAGAAATCTCCTTTCAGTCCCCACAGACAAGTGTAGATTTCTGACACCGGGCCCCAGCTGAGATTACCAATGTCTGGTCCAGAGATGTTCTCAATAAGCGGGGACAGAAGCCACAGGACGCCCCAAGTGAAAAGCTTCACCTGTGGAGTCCAGAGGAAGGTTACATAACCCTCTACCTCCATTCCATCCCTCTTGAGTCACGGAGCTTATATCCTTTCCATTCATGAGCTCTGGGCTGGATCCAGGACATTTTTCAAAAACAAAGTGCTTCCTGAGGAGTCATCGTTTGCCGTTTGCTTTTGCCCAGAGGCACCGAGAATGAATGAGTCGATGGTCTGGAGTGAAAGGCAGGAAAATGCCTTGTAAAATCGGCTGCCCTGCAGTCTGCAGCTAATGAGGCTGATAGCGTTTCTGCAGATGGGCTTGGAAACGCTGGCATCTGATGCGTGCTCCCCCCACCGTCAGGGGAAGTCAACGTCTCTGTCTGGATGTAGCCCTTTCCCCGGTCTGTGCCCTGATCCGGAGACCACTGTGCTATGACCCAGCCCATCTTTCTGTTATAACAGAACCTCTTAAAATATTTATCTCCTCCCTCCTGAGGCACAGGTAGTGCCAGAGTGAGGCGGGCGAGCTCTTTGTCTAATCCTGCCCCCTGTCTGGGTAATGGCCTCTTTCAGTCGTTGAGGGGAAAATGTAATTTCCAATGTACCGTTGAACTGCGAGCTGCTTTGCTAGTAGGGAAGAAAGCCATCCCGTGTCACCTAGGGAAGCCTGAGAGAGTCCTCTAGGTTAATGAGGTGCTACGTTAAAGCCTCTTGACAGGTAGGCTTTGCACTCACTGGGTTTCTCCCATCTTTCACGGAGCTCCCTGGGGCAGCAGTGGAGTCCTGTGTTTGGAAGACAGATGTGGCTTTGTTTGTTACACTGGCTCGCTCAACCCCGTAAGGTATAGAGTCTCTGCAGGATTTTGATACATCAGGCATGAGCCCGTCTCGTTCGAACCCCAAGCTAAATGCCAGGTACAATGACAAGGCCAGTTTGAGCTGCTACCTTAGCATCCTAGCAAGCTGACCACCCTAATGCTTTTCTCTCTCTCTCTCTCTCTCTCTCTCTCTCTTTCTGTGTGTGTGTGTGTGTGTGTGTGTGTAGGTCAGTGGGACAGCATGGAGGAATATACGTGTATGATCCCTCGGGACACCCACGATGGGGCATTTTATAGAGCCGTGCTGGCACTGCATCAGGACCTCTTCTCCTTGGCGCAACAGGTAAAAGCCTACGTGTACTCAGACCGTCTAGCAAAGGAAAGGTAATTAGTCGTGCCCCGTCAGTGCTGAGGCACGCGGCCCCTGTGGAAATGGGCTAATGTCCTTCCGCTCTGGGGTTCGGCTCCGTGAGCACATCAGAATCTAGGCTTTGGAGCCTAAGACTCGCAAGAAGACTGCCAGCACATCAGCCAGGGCCACTTTCTGCTCTAAGAGGGACAGAGGTGTTCTGGAATTTGCCATGTATGTGGTTTTGGAATTCGCTTCTCGGGTCAGCACTGCACCCTCTGATCGCTCTGCTTTAGCAGCGTCCCTTGTAGTACAGGAGGGCGGTGTGTCTCACCCGAGGAGGGTTTGGGAAGCAGCAGCCCTGTCTGCAGAGGTCAGTCTCCAGGTTCTTCGGCTGTTCAGGCGTGTCACATAGCGATGGCCTGGGAAAGGGAGCTCTCTATTTGAGAACCCTGTGCTGGCTCACGGGATAAAAGAACAAAGTGGTCACATCCTAACAGGCACCAGGCTGTCTTGGGTGAGGTGCTGGGGTAAATGACCCGAGCACCCAAGGGATGGGGGCACAGTAACGAAGCTCAAATATTCGAGAAAGGAAAAGCTTTGCATGCGGGGTCTTGAGTTGAGGAAACACAAGACTCAAACCACAGTCCTGGGGCCATCCCCTGAGCTCGGGCTTACATGATGAGAACTGAGGCCTGGGCCGTCGTTTCACAGGCACAGAAGCGCCTGTGACATGGACAGGTCTGGACATTCCTCTGCCAGGAGCCACGGCACTCCTGCATGAGGACAAGACGTTTAGAAGCCAGTGATGGCCACCTGGAGCTACTAAGGGTTTGCACAGTTTAGTTTCACAAATACGTCCAGCAAGGAAAAGATGAAAGAAGGCAGGTCTCCAAGCTGTTGTCTTGAGACAGGAGAACACAGTTGTTCTTTCCTTTTTCTTTTTCTTTTTTTTTTTTTTTTTACTTTTTCTTAATGTTTATCACTTATTTTTGAGACAGACTGAGCACAAACAGGGGAGGGGCAGAGAGAGAGCGGGAGACACAGGATCCACAGCAGGCTCCGGGCTCCGAGCTGTCAGCACAGAACCCGATGTGGGGCTCGGACCCACGAGCTGTGAGATCATGACCTGAGCCGAGGTCGGACACTCAACCGACTGGGCCACCCTGACGTCCTGAGAACACAGTGATTCTCAGCATACCTATTCCTTCCCTTGTTACCTAGGACTCGGGATGTTAAGCTTTTGGTTGCCATACATTCTGTCTTTTCTGGGAAATTGGATAATGCTCTTCTTTAGCCTTGCAAATCTGGTAAAAGGCTTCTTTCCTTCTTCAGTGAACTTTTCTCTCCATCACTAGAATTTAAGTGAAACGGATAAGCTCCAACTAGTTAGGAAGCCTATGACCACGCTCGGCTCCCGAGCCCATGGCTCAGTTCCAGGCTTCTCTGTTTCTCTTCTAGTGTATCGACAAAGCCAGGGACCTGCTGGATGCAGAGCTAACCGCTATGGCAGGAGAGAGCTACAGTCGGGCATATGGGGTGAGTGTCGAGCATTCTGCACAGTGTCGTTTTAAAGGCTCATTTCAGTTCTTTTATCAGCGCGGGCCAGTGAGGACTCACAGGCCGCTGAGAACATGCCTGTGTGTTCTCAGCAGATACCCTGTCGCCAGAAGGAATGATTGAAATGAATCCTGGCTGTGGATTGTTCATGCCGTATTAAGTTGGAATGTGATTTGCTTCCATCAGGCCATGGTTTCTTGCCACATGCTCTCCGAGCTGGAGGAGGTTATCCAGTACAAACTCGTCCCCGAGCGACGGGAGATCATCCGCCAGATCTGGTGGGAGAGACTGCAGGTGAGGCCGGTAGAAAGCCCCGGGGTAGCCCGCCCACTCTCCCTCCCCCTCTCTGGCTCGCCATGCGCTCCCTGCCTCCTCACAGAGGCTGGGGCTGCGTTCAAGGCAAAGCGCTCAAAGTCTGGGCACCTAAGCCCTTAGGTGTGAGAGAATGACCAATTCTCAGCCTCCTCTTAGCCTTTTCGAGGAGTGCAAGAAAACGTCTTTAATAAGTGCCACTTCTAGACAACTTGCTGAGAATCTTAATCCCAGATTCAGTGGTTCTCCACTTCAGCTGCATGATAGAATGACCTGAGTGATTTTCAAGTCCGGATACCTAGGCCGCTTCCCAGACTAAATAAATCCAAATTTCTGGGGACAGACCCAGGATCAGTATCTCTTCAGCCTCCCCAGATGTTTCCAGTGTGTGGCCAACACTGAGAACCACTGCTCTGACTCCACTTACTAGCCACCCACATCCAGCTTTTTAACCGGGGTTACCTGATGCTTCGATTGACCGACCCCTGCCGTGTACAGTTCCTCAGGCCATAGTCGTCCACAGTCTCTCTTCTGACTGAAGTTTCCCTCACGGAGGAACTTCTCCAAGTCCTGCATCAGTGTTTTCATTGTACATTCTGATCGTTTGAAGCGTGAGGAGCAGTCCGTTCCAGATGTGGGAGTCAGCAGTCTTAAGTGTTCTTGGAAAGGACAGCTCTCCCATTCCTTGCTTTGGTAGGAGGGCAGGTTCATTTGCAAAGGAGAAAAAGCCTTCACCGCTCCAGAAGCCACTCGTCCGTCGGCCCCCCCACCCCCCCGCCACGGTTTTAGACAGTTCCTCTTGGCCCATCCATACCTATTTCCAGATTCTGCTCCAGGCCCCTCCTCAGTGGGCTGTGATAAAACCTTTTCACTCCAGGCTGCATTCCTGTCTGGGGAGCTTTGGGCACATTCCACTGGCGAGGGGAGAGCAGGAGGCGAAGATCATGTGTGAATGCAGTCACTTACGCTCTGCAGTGAGCACATGCAGTTCTTTCAGATGTTTTATTAGCAATTATGAAATGCCCAGTGAATGTTTTGACGGAAAATTGTCTATTGGCCACCAGAAAAGAATTCCACAGAGCAAGCATTTCCCACCTGCCTTGGACACACCCCGGTTTTTTTTAAGTGTCTGTAATGGGGTAAAGAGTTTCCACATCAGAGATCTGATGGATCTTTTGCCATTCTGACAAGGGAGACCTTGTCCAAATAGAGACCCGGACGGGGGTGGAGTAAATGAGTCTTGGAGAGGGGAAACCCGTGCTTGACTTTACCGTGTCCAAAACACTGTCGTCATCGGAGGCCTTCGTGACTTTCCTACCTTGAGACAGCAAGATGCTTTCTGGCTCACAGGGGGCCCGATCACTTCAGCATCTGGAAGAAACTAGCGGATGGTGAGAAGTTCCCAAAACAGTCACTCGATGTACTTTTTTCTGTTTTTATAACTTTCCAAATCACTGTTGCCACACTTAATGGGACGGAAAGACACGGTCCAAGGCCTGAAAATAAAGCATTAAGTTTGTGGCAGAAATTTGGCTCTCATGGATGGCTTGTCGTCAAAGCACTTGATAAGCCGCCTCAGCTGGAAGGCCGCCATTTTGTGATCGGGTCATTTCCGTTGAGATCCCCCACCAGCATGAGAGCTGGGGAGCATGAGAGGTCCCCAGTGGGGAGCATGAGAGGTCAGCCTCATGTGCCTTGAGTTCTGCATTTAAGTTCACTCTGGATCCTGTTACACTTAAAAGCCTGTGGCCATTGCTGCTGGACTCTCAGAATCGCGTCCATGGAGGGATGTTTCATTTGGTTCCATTTGCCTTTTGAATGGATGAATTCACCAAAGGAGTGACAGGTCTCAGGAGCTCTGCTCCCCTGCAGATCTGTCTCTGAGCCTGACTTCTTACAGTGAGGAAGAGGAGAGGCCCACTCTCCCTCAGAAGTTTTTGATATAAAATTAGCCTACCCCTTTTAATAATGATGAATTCATTCTATTTTTTTATTATTACTTTTATTTTTTTTCGAGAGAGAGAGAGAGACCAAGAGCATGAGTAGGGGAGGGGCAAAGAGAGAGAGGGAGACACAGAATCTGAAAGCAGGCTCCAGGCTCCAAGCTGTCAGCACAGAGCCCGACGCGGGGCTCGAGCTCGTGAGATCATGACCTGAGCCGAAGTCGGACGCATAATCGACTGAGCCACCCAGGTGCCCCCACTCTATTGTCATTAAAAGGAGTGTATAGATGTGAACAAATGAGGCACTTTTCCTTCTCCGTGCAGTTTTTGCTCTGGGACAGATGAAAATGAAGAGGAAAGAATCTAGGCAAGTTTTCATGAAGGTTTAAGCGTCAATAAATAACTGGTCACAAGTCTGGTTCGGTTTTTCAGATTCCTCATCACCTTTCCTATCATCAATTGGGATTAATAACTTCAGGACTATTTATGCCACCAATTTATGAGCAACGTCATGTGAAATTTTAATTGTTTAAACTTCTTTTGTACTTAATTCATCTTTCAAATCTTGAATGATACATTTTTAAAAAGATTTTATCTTTAAGTAATCTCTACACCCAACACAGGGCTTGAACTCATGACCCCGAGATCAAGAGTCACAAGCTTCTCCAACTGAGCCAACCAGGCGCCCCTGAATGATACATTTTTTTTTAATGTTTTTATTTATTATTTTTGAGTCAGAGAGCACGAGCAGGGGAGGGGCAGAGAGAGAGGGAGACACAGAATCTGAAGCAGGCTCCAGGCTCTGAGCTGTCAGCACAGAGCCCGATGCGGGGCTCGAACTCACGGACCACGAGATCGTGACCCGAGCCGAAGTCGGACGCTCAACCAACTGAGCCACCCAGGAGCCCCTGCATGATACATTTTAACATTGCGTTTGTCAGTGATAGTCCACTTCATCCAGAGAAACTGAAGCAAAAAAAAAAAAAAAAAAAAAAAAAAAATCAAAGTTAAAGATGCATTATTTACAATCCAGAAAAGCAGTTTAAATAATTTAACTCCTGTCACCCTCATCATAGCCCTGTGAAGTTGGTACTGCCTTTACCCCCTTTTACCAGCTAAGTGACTTGCACAGCGTCACATCGATGGTAAGTGGCAGGGCCAGGATCCAAGCACCAGAGTCCATACTCCCCTGGTCCTCAGATTTTGAGAGGTTCCTAAGAAGTGTTTTGTTTTCTTGTTTTCTTCACAGTACCCTTCCCTTGAGAAAGTTGAGGTTGTAAAAATGAGTTTCTTTTCTTTGGCTCAAGGTGGGTTTTGCTGTTGCTTGTCGGGGATTAAGCGACAGCAGGAGACCTACCTAACTCTCACCCCCGAATGTTCCAGGGCTGCCAGCGCATCGTGGAGGACTGGCAGAAAATCCTGATGGTGCGCTCCCTCGTGGTCAGCCCCCACGAGGACATGAGGACCTGGCTCAAGTATGCCAGCCTGTGTGGCAAGAGTGGCAGGCTGGTGAGTCACCCCCGCCACCAGGACAGGGTGGGAGGCTGAGGAGGGCCCGGCGCTCCCCGTCCCGTTCTGTTTATAACCTGACCTCTCTTGGTTTTAAGGCTCTTGCTCATAAGACCTTGGTGTTGCTCCTGGGAGTTGATCCGTCTCGGCAACTTGACCATCCTCTGCCAACAGTTCACCCTCAGGTGACCTACGCCTACATGAAAAACATGTGGAAGAGTGCTCGCAAGGTCTGTGTCCCGATTCCGTCCAGCAGTAGACCGCGTCGCTCCAGAATGCTCACTAATCGGCTTGTCACTGCCTCGTCGGGGCCCAAAGGGGAACAGCATCCAAACCACCATGTCAGGGAGTTAGCTCCTGGTAGGAAGCTATTTGGCCCGATTTCAAAAGTGAATCATATTCGAGGACGTGCACGTATACAGTTGATCGAACCAATGAGTGTAATCAGTTATATTACATAGAGCATGCTAGAACATAGAGAAAGCTGAATTTCTGCCCCCCCCCCCTCCCCGCCCAAGAGAAGGTGGGCTATTCAGTACCGAAAGGGCAGCCGATCTGTGAGAGCACAGACGGGAAATTTCACAAGACCAGTTTGCGTTTTCAGACTTCTCGTCTCCTGTCCTATCATCGCTTGGGATTCAGAAGCAGCCACACTGAGTGTAATGTTGAATCCAGTCGGGAGCGTCACCTTGGAGCCAGCGTAGAATTCCTCTTACTTCAGTTACAGGCAGGGCCTTCCCCCGACAGGGAATTAGATGCGGCTCCTGGCGGGGGCTTTGGTTTTATTTTTTTGAAACCGTCTTCCTGGATGATGGCGATGATTAACAAAAAGTTGGCCCCGGAGGCAAAATCAGCATCCGCTTTGGCTCCTCATCCTCCTTACCAGACAGAGAGGGCGTCCCAGCTCTCCCTCTCTCGCCACTGTGGTCCCCGCATTGGGACCCGTCGTGAGAGGGGTCAGCACTGCGGCCGTGGCCGTGGAAAGATGCCATAACATAGCAGTCGTGTCTCAGTGGGAGGCATGCTTAGGGAAATCTAGGACCGTGTCTGGAAACTGTCTTCTTTTCGGATGGTCGACTCTGACGACGAACACCACCCAGAGTGGGATCGGGAGCCCTGGAGCCCAGCGCTGGTCTTTGACAGGGGTGCGCTTCAGTCGTATCGACCCGAGCTGCATTCCCTACTCGTATGGCCGGGGGCGGGGAAGGCGGGGGGGTGTTTCCTCCTGTTGTTCATTGGGGTCTGGTTTGCTTTGGTGTGGTTGCAAGGCTCTGCAAGCTTCCCAGGCCAGAGCGGTTCCGATTCAAAGCCTGACCTCCTCCAGGCAGATGAGAAAAACAGAAGGTACTGGATCTGAATATAGTCCAGTTTCCTTCCTACGTGCAGCCTCCAAGTCTTTGAACGTCTTGCCGAAGGCAGGCAGCGGGAGCCTCTTGGCTGATGTCTCAACCAAGGAGTGGCTTCTTTCAACATGGGACCACAGCCCGGCTTCTCCACACATTACAGCCTCTTCTTGGGAGCCCACATTCTGGTGGGAGCCCATAAAACGACATGGATTAGAAATTGAGAAACCTCTTTCAAGTTAGGGGCTCGAACTTCAAGCCCAGAGCTAGAGATGTTCTGCCTTCGCAGACATTCGGGAGCTACTCAAAGAAAACCAAATGCTTAGTAATAACTGTGCTGTTGAACAAGGTGCTTTTCTTCTCTGAGCTCTGCTTTCCTGCCACTAGAAACAATTCAGTAAACTGTTGTGTTCTGCCCTGCATAAGGCAGAAAGAGTTTGAGAAAAGCAACGTCGGCTTTGCAGGAAGGCGTCGGGCAGTAGGTGAACGTACCGTGTTTTCCTAGGTGAGCCGCTTCCCGGAATCTAGAGACAGGCCGGTCCTTCCATGACATTTCGCTAAGCTGAGCTTGTCCGTCTTGCCCACAAACCACTCAGGCATCCAGGAGCCAAGAGTATGATGTGCAGCTTAAACTCTGGGCATGAGAGAAACCCCTTCCTCTGAGTGGCCGGTCCCTCATCCGTCAGAAAGAGAGAGAGAGAGAGAGAAAATCAGTTTTTCTCTCCTCTTCCCAGGGGCGGAGCCAAGAGGGATTTTAATAGAACATTTTCAATTCCTTGAAAATAAATTGCCTCCATGCCACAGAGGAGAAGGATATAGATTCTCCCAAGTGGGATAAATTTACTTTACACTGAGCTTCAAATCCAAAGTAATACCCAGTCCTCCCCGGTTTGGGCAATTTATTTTTTGTTCGGTGCCTTGTTGAGCCTCCCCAAAAGTCTCTAACCTGTGTGTCTGGACTGTCAGTGACACAGAGCTCATGGGCTCCAAACAGCCCTGACCTCAGCGTTCCTGGTGTAGTTCTTACCTGATGGACACGCTCATCACACTGAGTTATCAGTCAGCCACCTTTCTCCCGATCTTTTTTTTTTTTTTTAAACGTTTATTTATTTTTGAGACAGAGAGAGACAGAGCATGAACGGGGGAGGGACAGAGAGAGAGAGGGAGACACAGAATCTGAAACAGGCTTCAGGCTCTGAGCTGTCAGCACAGAGCCCGACGCAGGGCTCGAACTCACGGACTGCGAGATCATGACCTGAGCCGAAGTCGGCCGCTTAACCGACTGAGCCACCCAGGAGCCCCCCGATTGATCTTTTTACTGCTGCCTCTCAATTCTTTTTTTTTTTTTCTTCTTCTTCTTTTTAATCAGCTCTAAGTCTGGTCAGTGTGGTTTCTTGTAGAAAAACTAAAAGAACATTTATCACTTCCCAGGTGTGGGATGCTAACGTAGTTCATTTTTCAAAGCCAGCGGTGAGTAATGGGACCCTCTGAAGGCAGCTAGCTGTCTGAGGGGGACAGTTGTCTTGTTAACTGTTGAACATCTGTGTGTCTGCAATGTCCCCCCGCACGGATTAGCTGCCTGATAAATCGTTTGTCACGTCATTCTGGCTCTGGGGTGAGCCCATCCCGTTGACGCCAATTAATTCCTTACGTTGAAAAGTGTCTGAGGTTGGTCTCTGCCCCCAAGCCAGGAAGTTTTATTTTTCCTTCAAGACTGTCACCGCTGACCTGCTTCTGTGTTTTAAAAACACGGAAGAAGACCGCTTTGACCTTATTTATTTAAAACGTTAGCTTTTCCTGCCCCCCCCCTTCTACAGGAAAGGACCCGTAGCCTCTTTTTCACATCCTCTCACGTAGCGTTTCCCCTCACTGTGTTGGTGGGTTTAGATTCCACCATTTTTTTCCGTCGGAACGTTTGTGTCCATATGCTCTGTCTCCACCCGTGAAGCCCTTTGAAGAGCATATGGACCCCATTTATGTATTTATTTATTTTGAGAGGGAGAGAAAGAGTGAGGGGCAGAGCGAGAGGGAGGGAAAGAACCGCAAGCATGCTCCATGCCACCGCCGGTGCAGAGCCGGGCACGGGGCTTGAAGTCACGACCCGTGAGCTCACGACCTGAGCCGAAACCAAGAGTCGGACACTTAACCGACTGAGCCACCCAGGCGCCCCTGGACCCCGTTTATTAAGATACTGGTGTGTGTGGACATGTGGGCTTCTACAGACGGCTTGTAACTTATTCCCAGGTCTCTGGCTCCGTGTCTCCCTCCACTCTTCCCTCACTCGGCATCCCGTTCCTAGCCCAGGTGCCTTGTTGGTATAAAACCCCGTGGTGTAAATAGATCTGACTGAGGCTGCTGTGAGCATTTTGCTCCTAAGCTACCCCATTCAACTGGACGTCTGCTCGGCCGGTGTCTCCCTCCACCCCCCGTCTCACCTGCACGTATGAGGGGCTTCTACACCACCTGTGTATTCTCAGTCGGGCACTGAGGGTTCTGTCGGGTTTTTTAAACCACAGTTTTTGCCCCGCTGGAGTGTCCCAAGGTACCAGAGTGTTTTAAACAAAACTAAAGTTTTACGGGCCCCAAATAGCTCCCCATAAGCCTGGTTTGCCCCGGGGCAGTGTGTTGATAGCGAAATAAGCGGTCGTTTCGGATTACCTCATATGAATTGTTATTTTGGGGTGGCCGGGCCGTAGCTTTTCCCAGACTTAGGAAAATAGTACTGCAGTTAACCAAGGGGAGCTAAGGCTCGAGGTGGAAAACTACGAATCTTTTTGAAAAGCCTAACCACCTCCCAGCATCACGCCCTGCTCCCCTGACCTTGGGGGACCCTTCGCCACCGCTCCGGGGTGTCCCCCTGGGAGAGGGGGTTGGCTCACGCGCCTGTTTGATGGACAGGAGTCTCTTGACCCTGAGGCTGGGCCCCAACCAAGCAGCTCCCTGTGCCTGTGTCCTGCTCCAGATCGATGCCTTCCAGCACATGCAGCACTTCGTGCAGACCATGCAGCAGCAAGCCCAGCACGCCATCGCCAGCGAGGACCAGCAACACAAGCAGGAGCTGCACAAGCTCATGGCCAGGTGAGGCCCTCCGGGCCGGGGCCGGTCGTGCTCTGGTCCCACCAACGCCAGCCGCCTCTGCAGCACGGGGAGGGGGAGCGCTCAGGGCTCCGTGGGCCACTAGTTGCTGACCTGGCTCTTTCTGGTAGGGACCCCAGGCGGCCATCGAATCATGCCGCTCCAGAGCCCCTGCTGCTGTTTTCCCAGGATTCAGCAGCCCGAGAGCATCCACGTGCTGTGGTCCTCCCTCCTGGTGTCTGGCTTTAGAGTCAGACTCCTTATCGCTTCTCGGCCTCTTGGCTAAGATCAAGTGTAGAGTTAGACTCCTCATTTGCAAACGCCAGATACGCCGCTACCTTGCTGTGTGACTTCAGATGCATGACTTAACCACTCTGTGCCTCAGTTTCCCCACCATTTATAAAGGGGATAATGAGAGCTCCTATTTGTGAGGGTGGTATGAGGTGATATGAGGGTTAATAGAAAAAACATGGCAACAATTTAGAGCCGTACCTGGAATGGAGTAGCAGTCAGTTAATGTTGGCTCTTAATGTTATTAGTATATGTGTAATATTTTGATATGTATCGTATCATTCCTTATAAATGGAGGAGAAGGGAGAAGTGAGAGGGAAGCCAGGAGCAGTCGATCAGGAAAGTTACTCAACAGCCAACTCCCACCAAACACTGACATGGGGGTGGACAGGTCCATACAGACCTGCCCATCCCAGGTACTGGTTTATGCTAGCATTGAAGGACACGTCAAGGGGAAGAGACGATACGTAAAATACGCATCCCCGAAGCCCTTTTTTTTCCCTCCTGTGCCATTGAGAATTCTATGGTTCCACCACGTCGCTTCCCGAGAGCAAGCATGACTGTCCGGGAGGCTTTCGTGCCCCCCTGACACAATCAGTTGTCCTCCCTGGTGGAGGTGGAGGGCGAGGGCTGGTGTGCGGGCACGGCGACACGGGGGCCTGTTTCTCTGTTTCCAGGTGTTTCCTGAAACTCGGGGAGTGGCAGCTGAACCTGCAGGGCATCAATGAGAGCACCATCCCCAAAGTGCTGCAGTACTACAGCGCCGCCACGGAGCACGACCGCGGCTGGTACAAGGTAACCGTGGCCCGGGCCGTGTCCCAGCCCCGCCTCCTCCGGGGCAGAGCCCGGCTCCCGGCATCCCGAGCGCTTGCGCTTTACGGCAGAGCCTCGTGGTGCCGGTCCGATTCTGGGCATTTGCTTGTTGGACTGCCAGAGGCCCCTTACGAGCTTAATCGATACAGAAAGATTGATCGCATCTTTTATCTGAGAGATACTTTACTGCACCGTTATTACGTGTGTGGCTCTGGGGAATGATGTTGTCTTCTAGACTCTTAGCGGATTGTTTTCCTACGAGCATCTGGACACACAGTTCATCTCTGGAACTCTGTCTTCCCTTGGGTCATCCGCTCCTTCCCGGCTTCTTCCTGATTTCCATCCCTGCCTGGTCCTCATCTGAGAACTTGACTTTCTCTTATTTGTATTGGAAAGCTCTGGGTAACATCCTGTTATGGCATAGGAGACTTTTCAGGAAGATAAACAAAATTAGAAAATGTATCAAGGATGTGGTTGACCGGTAGAGGAGGGATTTTTGGAAGAACACATCTTTGAGGAGAGCACATACCCTGAGTTTTTAGACCTTCCTCAGGGACCTCCTGGTAATGGCCGCATGGTGTAACAGATGTCATCACTTCTTTCCAGTATTTCTTTAACTTGTTGATACTTTGTGATTTAATCCCTCTGGGATCAAAAGGCGCATCTGAAGACACAGAAGCATCCACAGTAAAAATCTTATCCTGATTTATGCATGCTTCATTCTGATCGGAAAAATGCCTGTTTCGTGGTAGCAGCAGTAATTTATCTAGAACAGCTTCAGTCCTACACTGGAAAATATAGCCAGTAAACCCTTGACTAGCCAGAACCTTACTAATTAGAACTATCTCCTAACCAGATTAGAAAAGAAACGAGTCATCAGGGGAAAAAAACGGACTCCAGGAATTTAAGTTTTTCCCTCGTATGAGTCCTTTGGGGTCTATGCTGTCTTACTGCCCATGGTGTGGTCCCATCGGTGTGCAGAGACTGGTTCCGTGTTGCTCACCGCGTCCCCTGGCTCAGTGCCCGTCATGCAGTGGATATAGAGGAGTGATCTGTTGACTAAATGAAGGTATTGGGAAACTGAGCCTGGGTCATTGTAGAATTGTTACTCATCAAATAAAGGTCAATTGTGGTCAACCTACTCTGCTTAGGTGGAAAAATGGAGACATTTATGTTAAAGAAATGTTTCTAGCAAGGGATGCAAAGGAATTGCCTGACTCTCCAGAAAGTCCCAACTCTTAGCGGATTATTTGATGTCCTGCCCCCACTGCAAACTCACGAGGCCCCCAAATCAAAGCGTGCCTCCTGCTGTCTACACCAGGCAGTGCTGTACCGTCCTTGAACATGGCACGGGGTGGATAGTTCGTCCTTTACCAAAATAAGCACCAAAGGCTTCTCCCAGCAAACAGTCATGGCGCATGGGCTCTCTGACAGGCCACACGCCCTGGCCGGATGGGAGAGCTGGATGGCGGAACACCGGCCCCCATACGTGCTCTTGATGTGCTTCCCTTCCCACTGGCCTGGAACCTGGTCAAGACTTGCACCACTAAGTCTCTGCTGTCTTAAATAAGCTGTTTCATATACCGGCTGCCAAGGGAATCTTCCAAACCTAGAATGAAATGGGACCTCCTTGACCTAATATGTCAACCCGTCCATAATCTGACCCCGCTGCTTCGCTAACCCTCCCCTCACCTCCTCCTGCGCACCTGCACTCCAATCAGGTCTGTTTCCTGTGAACCGCCCTATGCTGGCCACCCCGCATCTTCGTCCCTGACCTCCCCAGGCCAGGAAGTCCCTGCTGCTGGCCTCTTGTCCCTGCCTTGTCCGTTGAAGGCTGCTCTTCAAGCCCTCCCCTAAATCCCTCCCCTCTGTGAAGCTTGCCCTGGCCTGCCCACTGCCCGTCTCTCCTTGCCCCCCCCCACGTTCGCCTGTTGTTGGGTTGCTGGGCCCCTCACCAGACCAGAAGCGCCCTGAGGTGAGGACCCGGCTTGCCTCTCCTGGGGCGCCCCTCCCCCGCAGCACTCGCCACAGTGCCGGTACAGTAAGGGCCCCACAAAATGAAGGAATCGGGCTGCGTCTAGTAAAAGGCCCCATTCCCCAGTGTTTCAGTGAAGTGCAGTTTTGCTCTGCTGGCCACTGAGAGGGAAGGGCAGCCCCTTGGCACTCAGGCCTCCTCATCCTCGACTCTCGCCACACCCAGGCCTGGCACGCGTGGGCAGTGATGAACTTCGAAGCTGTGCTGCACTACAAACATCAGAACCAAGCCCGCGACGAGAAGAAGAAGCTGCGTCACGCCAGCGGGGCCAACGTCACCAGCACGACCACCGCCGCCACCACAGCGGCCACCGCCACCGCCACGGCCACCAGCACCGAGGGCAGCAACAGCGAGAGTGAGGCCGAGAGCACCGAGAACAGCCCCACCCCGTCCCCTCTGCAGAAGAAGGTCACTGAGGTACCCTTCCCTTCCTCCCTCACCGAGGACAGACCCAGGCAGCAGGCGCTCTGAGGAGCGGGGTGTCGTCAGGGCCCTCACGAACCCGGGCTTCACCCCGAAGTGCCACGTACAGCTAGACGATGTTGCTCATTTGCCATCCGCCATTGTTTGAGACGGTGCCCTTGTGCTCGTATTTGTATTTGAGGCGTTGCTATGGCCCCAAAGCTGAAGATTGAGTTTCTTGTCGTTCTTCCCATGAGAATGAGCTCATTCCCTGAAAGCCCTGCACCTGCGCGCGTGGGTGGCCGTGCACATCTGCGGGTCCACTTGAGGACAGAGGCTGACGGGATCCGTCCTCTGCCTTCGCCTTTCCCCCCCGCGCCCCGCCTCCCTCCGGGCTGTCAGTTCAGAGAGCAGCGTGTTCAGACTCCGTGCCCCTCCTCCTGCCACCCTGCTCAGGAAGCCACCGTTAGCCCAAGATGATAGCGATTATGACACAGTTGCCATTTATTGAGTGCTTGCTGTGTGCAGGTACTAGTCCAGAGGCTCGTCATGCATTAACTGATTTAACTTGGTAACCACTCCTTGAGGTAGATACTGTTGGGATGCTGCTCTTACGGATCCCCTCTTAACGGATGGGAACACTAAGGCAAGAATGTGTATTCCAACAGGATTTGTCCAAAACCCTCTTGATGTACACCGTCCCTGCCGTCCAGGGCTTCTTCCGTTCTATCTCCTTGTCGCGAGGCAACAACCTCCAGGACACGCTGAGGTATCGAAGGGCGGGCCCTGCTAGGCTGCGTGAGCCTCTGCGGGACACGGAATGACACGGAGGTCCCCTCCCCCGCCCCACCCTGATGGGTGTGTCCAAAGGGAACTGCTGACAGGCCTCCCCCTGCCGAGACCCAGGAGGAGGAAGTGGCCTGGGAGCACTCCGTGTGCTGTGTTCTGTCAGGAGGAAGCCTGAGTGCCGAAATGCCCTCGGCTTTTAGAGGCCACTTAGGAAGGCCTAAACATGGCACAGACCGGCCAGTCCGGAGACCATAGGTGACAAGGGGCAGCTAAGTCCCACATTTAGCCCGTTGACACTGTTCTACAGGTGATTTTCTATACGTGCAGAGACTATCCGTGATTAGCCCCGGGCTCATCTGTCCGATTTCCGAGCTCGCACCGTGCCGATCCCTCTGGGATTTTATCTGGGATAAAATAAGCATTCGCTTGGGATGCCCCTCCTCGTGTGAGCCCAGTTCTAAACGGCCATCACCACCCACCCTCCCAGGCGGTCCCGAGACCAAACGCTGGGGAGCCACCGATTTGAGGCCCTGCCAGTTAATTCTTTTCTCAAGAGCCTTGAAGATTAAAACACACACACGCACAAGCTGGGAGACTAAGTTTTCTGTGACTTTCTCATGTTTTGTTTCCAGGGTCCTCACCCTGTGGTTTGATTACGGTCACTGGCCGGACGTAAACGAAGCCTTGGTGGAGGGGGTGAAGGCGATCCAGATTGACACGTGGTTACAGGTAAGGCAGGGTCGGACTCACTCCTGGTCTGCCTCCTCCCGGAGTCGCGCGTGTTCAGTCAACAGTGGTAAAGAGGTAGGGGTCGAGCCATAGTTTCTTTAGTTTCTCCCAGAGGACTGAAGGGAACGAACCGTTTCAGAGCTTCCCAGCATCTACCGTGACAAGTTGTAAGAGCTGGTCGTTGCCCAGGAGAATAACTAGTTGTTTCTGTGTCTCACGTGCTGCATTCCGGGTCTTTCTGAATACCAGGTCATACCTCAGCTCATTGCAAGAATTGATACGCCCAGGCCCCTGGTGGGACGCCTCATCCACCAGCTTCTCACCGACATTGGCCGGTACCACCCGCAGGTACGTGGGCGCCTGGGCGGTTTCTCCTCGAACAGCTGGCCTTCTGACCTGGTGCTCCGCCTCTCCCAAAGCTGCTCTAGAGACGCAAGTGCAGGAACTGGGAGCCAGGCATCCCACCCGTCCAGCTGGAGGTCCCAGGCCCGGGGCCTTCCCGAAGACAAAGAGCCCCCCACCCGCCCCGAGACTGAGCAGCGCCCCCGCCTGGTGGACTCACAGGAGCGCTGACAGCCATTTCTCTTGTCTTCCTGAAAGTCAGAGTTTGCGAATGTTCCTTCTGTGTCTGCCTCAGGCCCTCATCTATCCCCTGACCGTGGCCTCCAAGTCCACCACCACGGCCCGCCACAACGCAGCCAACAAGATTCTGAAGAACATGTGTGAGCACAGTAACACCCTGGTCCAGCAGGCCATGATGGTGAGTCAGGAGTCCGTGTGGGCCTTCGTGGACCCCACCACCTAGCCAGAGGTCTTGAGGGAGATGGTTTCTTCCTCATGACAGTGCTGCTGAAAGGAGTACCTCCTGTCTCTCCAAGACATGCCTTTTTTTTTTTTTTTTTTTTTTTTTTTTTTAAGAGAGCACGAGAACATGAGCAGGGGAGGGGCAGAGAGGGAGAAAGAGAATCTCAGGCGGGCTCCGCGCTCAGCATGGAGCCCAAGGCAGGGCTTCGTGACCCAAGCCAAGATCAACAGTCAGACGCTCAACCAACTGAGCCACCCAAGCACCCCCAAGACAGGCCTTTCCGAGGTTAGCTCATCCTCGGCGCTTGTCTCTTTCCCCTCTTTGGTCCAGGTGAGTGAGGAACTGATCCGCGTGGCCATCCTCTGGCACGAGATGTGGCACGAAGGCCTGGAAGAAGCGTCTCGTTTATACTTTGGGGAGAGGAACGTGAAAGGCATGTTTGAGGTGTTGGAGCCCCTGCATGCTATGATGGAACGGGGCCCCCAGACTCTGAAGGAAACGTCTTTTAATCAGGTATGGGATAAGAAAGTGCGACACGACGTGACCCAAAGCCGCTACCAGACCCCTTTCCCTCTGGCCTTTCTGCTGACTTGAATACGGTGTTCTCCGAACTGAAGTCACAATATAAAAACACCAGCACAGTTTAGTTGTCACTAACTTACGGGAACCCTCCCCAGATTTTAACCAGAAAACCACAAGATTCTTCCCGAGGTCATCTTGCCTCTCCTCTGACCTTACTTTGCCCATAAGCCGTCCTGGGATTGGGGCCTCCAGGACCAGAGAGCTACGCCTTGCCAGGGGCTGGAGCCATCCGGCCATAGCGTGTGCCCGAGCGGCTCCGCTGTCTGGGCTTGGGGGTTCAGCCCACGGCCTAGTCCGCACCTTGACAGCCCACGGCCTAGTCCGCACCTTGACAGCTCGCATCCCTCCCCTGCTTCCCCGCTCAGGCATATGGGCGAGACTTAATGGAGGCCCAAGAGTGGTGCAGGAAGTACATGAAATCGGGAAACGTGAAGGACCTCACTCAAGCCTGGGACCTCTACTATCACGTGTTCAGACGAATCTCAAAGCAGCTGCCTCAGGTGGGTCTCCAGGTTCTGGCGGGGTGAACTGTCAGTAGAGTCCTGTGTGTCTTACTTTTTATGAACGTTCTAACGCTAACTCTGAAGCATCTGGTTGCACTTCTGTCTGCAGACAAGTCATTGCTATCAGCAGTCCATTGAAAACTACTTAAATGGCATTGAAATTCCTCCCTGGAGGTAGAAAACTAAATCCTGTGGTTAATTATTTACAGCTCACATCCTTAGAACTGCAGTATGTTTCCCCCAAACTTCTGATGTGCCGGGACCTTGAATTGGCCGTGCCGGGAACATACGATCCCCACCAGCCGATCATCCGCATTCAGTCCATAGCGCCGTCTCTACAGGTCATCACCTCCAAGCAGCGGCCCCGGAAGTTGACCCTCATGGGTAAGGACCCCTGTGCTCCCGCCACCTGCGTCTCCCTCCCACCCTGGCCGAACCCCTCCCCTTTTCTGAAATTACCGCTTACCGTTCACACCACCCATCTTTCATATGCGACACCTCGCTCCTGCTTATTGAGAGAGAAACAGAGGGCAAGCGGGCTCCTTATTACGTCCTCCTGAGGACTCCCACTGCGTTCATATCACGTGCTCACTTACCTGAAGCTGGACGGCCCTGCAGCGGGACAGGTGGAGGGAACCGTAAAGGTGTTCAGCGTGGGGACGTGGGGGTGGGGGGCGGCTGTAGGGGACTGACCAGGCCAGCAAAGAGGAGCCTGGATGCAGGTGTGGCAGGGGACGGGCAGGGCTGGAGAAAGTGCTCCCGGGCTCTTGAATATTCTCTTACCGTCACAGTCTCTCTCTGTGGGAAATGGTTGTGTAAAAGGAACAACCGAGGTAGAAACGAGTTCTCACGGGCAGCTCTGTCACCTCGTGTAGTTGCAGGACGCCTGGATGCTCTGGTGGTCCTTTGAGGGTTCTCACCTTTAAAAAGGCTCATGCTAATTATTTATTTAATAAAGGCTTACTCATTTTTGAGAGAGAGAGAGAGAGAGAGAGAGAGAGTGCGCACACGCATGCAGAGGGGGGTTGGGGACGGAGGATCCGAAGCCGGCTCCGAACTGACACCGGCGAGCCCCATGCGGGTCGCGAACTCCTGAACCGTGAGATCATGACTTGAGCTGAAGTTGGACACTCAACCCACTGAGCCACCCAGGCGCCTCAGAAAGGCTCGTGCTTTTTAAATGCAGTAGTTATTCACCACCAGTTAGTCATGGTACACAAGTGATTGTGCCCGTGGGCTGGCGTCTCCTGTACTAAATTGTGGGTCACTCAGGTTCTCCACGGTGTCTCATTAGAGACTTGGGTGAAGGACCCGTGTCCAGGGTGTGATAGGGTTAAGAGAGCCAACAGTGAGAAGCTGTGACTTGCCCCCACCCTCCAGACCCGAGAGGGCAAGGAGCCCGTCAAGGGCATGTGACCTGGAAAAAGGGGCCATTCAGCAGAAGCTGTAGCCCAGATGGAGGGAACACGGCTGTTTCTAGAACTGGAGCCTGGCCGCTCGTCAGGGGCAAACCCTTGGGCCTCTCCCTCTTCCCACCCTCTGACCTCCTGCCATGGTCCCAGCCCAACCGGGAGCCTGGGTGATGAGGTCTCTAGGGGTCAGGCTTCACAGGGCCCAAGCACACCAGAGAAGGGCGGAGAGTGAGTTGTGAGGGAACGTCCGGAGTGACCATCTCTGTGCAGAGGCCTTCCTGATCCTCAGAGACAGAGCTTTTTAAAATTTTATTTTTCATTTGAGACCATTTTTCATTTTTCACTGGGAGACCATCAAAACTAGCGCCATTGTTTTCATGAGGTCCAGGGCGTTTTTTCGTGTTTGGGGGGGAAGTGTGACTGGGTAGGGTCCGCATAGTCTGTAGGAGCTCATGAGTCCGGGGCCGGTCTGTGCTAACTGCTCCCACCATTCCTCACAGGCAGCAACGGGCATGAGTTTGTTTTCCTCCTGAAGGGCCACGAGGACCTGCGGCAGGACGAGCGAGTGATGCAGCTCTTCGGCCTGGTGAACACCCTCCTGGCCAACGACCCCACGTCTCTTCGCAAGAACCTCAGGTATTCAGGACATGGGGCGGGGGGCACGGCAGTGACAGGTCTTCTAGGGTCTCCTTACGTCCCTTCACGAAATCAGTTATAGAACTGTGTACCCGGACAGGAAGTCCTCAACAGCCAAGGTGGCAAACACAAAGAGAAGAATTCGTATTTTTAACATGCTTGCACGGGAAATGCCTGTGACAACGCCAAAGGGTCCGGAATAGAACAACCCGTGGCCATTAGACTAGAGATGCTATACATTTGGTGTGTTTGACCTTCCCTGTCCACCCTGCTCTCCCTCCTCTTCCTGTTAAGAACACGGATGTTAAGTGTCGAGGCTGTTTTCGGCTGAGGATCGCTGGGCCGCTCCCCCGAAGCAGGGAGGTTGTCAGGCAGGTTGAGGAGGCTGATGCCGTCCCCGTCCACAGCCATATCCTTCTGGGAAGGGCCCTCGTCGCACACCTCACGACAGCCCTGTGCAGGGGACTTCGTTCGGCCCATTTACGTGTGTTGCGAGCGGGTCAAAGATGCACTCTTTTTACTGTCCGTTAACCCTCCTTTCCTGTGGGTGCCAGCATCCAGAGATACGCCGTCATCCCCTTATCAACCAACTCGGGCCTCATCGGCTGGGTCCCCCACTGCGACACGCTGCACGCCCTCATCCGGGACTACAGAGAGAAAAAGAAGATCCTTCTCAACATCGAGCATCGCATCATGTTGCGGGTACGTGATGAGGCTGCCAAGCCCAGCACTTTCACGTCTGGACATAACTCACAAGTTGAGAAATTTAGGCAAAGCTGCACTTGTCGTTCTTCGGTGCTTGTATATCACTGAAAAGTCTATTGAGGAGAATTAGCTACGGAAGAAGTTTTAATGAAGTGAGTCCTACAGCAGATTACCTCTAAGAAATAGAAGGACCCTAAAGCCCAGAAATTAGGTTTCGGTCATTCCAGGTGAGACTGGACGGGATCGTTTATCGGGCAGTGTGTATCTTCTGAACACCTAATGTATACAGGGCACTGGCCCCGTGGGGAAATGTTTAGTGGATGCGTAAGTAG
Source organism: Felis catus (assembly GCF_018350175.1). Lineage (NCBI taxonomy): Eukaryota > Metazoa > Chordata > Mammalia > Carnivora > Felidae > Felis > Felis catus. Next base: position 8,029,029 of record NC_058375.1, on the reverse strand, counting down.
TAAGAAAGAGACTCGTTTGTTACCCGGAACCTTGACGCCCGCACTGCTGTCATCCCCACCAGCAGGCCTGTACTCAGGGTGGGGCCTGATGTTTTATCCTCAGGCCCTGGCAGTTCCCCTGTGGTCATTGGGTTTGAGGGGCCACACCCTTTTGCCTTCTGCACTGTTCTTCCTTCCTCTTCCTTTGGGCCGGGGTGGTGAAACTAGCACCCAGCTCTGCCCGGGCCCAGAGCCTTGTTTCTTCCTGGGTCCAAGCTGCTAGTCTGGGGCCGCTCTCAGAATGGTTGTGTCCTGATGCAGATGGCTCCGGACTACGACCATCTGACGCTGATGCAGAAGGTGGAGGTGTTCGAGCACGCCGTCAATAACACGGCCGGGGATGACCTGGCCAAGCTGCTATGGCTGAAAAGCCCCAGCTCCGAGGTATGACACGCCACGCCCCCTGGCCCACTCGCTTGTCGGGGATGGCCTTGTTCCTTCACATGTGCTGGCGGACTCGTCTTTGTAACGATTCTAGATTATGTGCAGTCTTTTCTAGCAGCAATTAAATGGGTGAGCTGTGCAGCTTAGCAGATAGAGATTTAGTAACTTAATGTTTCTCCCATTTCTTGCAATAGAATTTGAGTTCTTTACGTTAAGGCTGTTACATCTTTTTCACGTACGGTATAAATTTCCTGTCCATTTGGTTTTTTAATTTTGTTAATGGTATGTTTCCTGGTTTGGGATTTTTGTTTCGTTTTTGATACGCAAACTTTTTTGAAAGTTAGAAGTTACCAGGTTTTTTATCCTTTTCTTTGAAGTTTCTACCTTTGGCCTTACATTTAGAAAGGCCATCCCCACCTCAAGGTTATGTGTCTTTTTACATTTATTTTCTTGTACTGATTCTAAGATTTATTTATCCATTTAAATCCTCAACCCAGGGGTGCCTGGGTGGCTCAGTTGCTTAAGTGTCTTGTTTCTTGACTTTGGCTCAGCTCGTGATCTCATGGTTCGTGAGACCAAGCCCTCACATCAGGCTCTGTGCTGACAGTGCAGAGTCTGCTTGGGATTCTGTCTCTCCCTCACTCTGTGTCCCACCCCTGCTCGCACACTGTCTTCCTCTCTCTCAAAAATAAATAAACATTTTAAAATATATAAATCCTCGACCCAGTTCAAAATTTAAGAGTAAGATTAAAAAAATTTTTTTTAAGTTTGTTTATTTTGAGACGAAGAGAGTGAGCACGTGCAGGTGGGGAGGGGCAGAGAGAGAGAGAGAGAGAGAGAGAGAGTCCCAAGAAGGTTCCACACTAAAAGCGTGGAGCCCGAAGCAGGGCTCAACCCCATGAACCTCAAGTTCATGACCTGAGGTGAAGTCAGACACTTAACCAACTGAGCTGAGCCACCCAGGCACCCCTTAAATTTTGTTTCTTTAAGATGATTAGCCAACACCGTAGTATTCAGCAAATAATCCATCCTTTCCCTACTTTTAAGAGAATTAATTTTTATTATACAAAAATTTTTTTCTGTGCCATTGGATTTCTCTCTAGGGCTTCTGTTTTATTTCGTTGATCTTTTTTTTTTTTTTTTTTTCAACGTTTATTTATTTTTGGGACAGAGAGAGACAGAGCATGAACGGGGGAGGGGCAGAGAGAGAGGGAGACACAGAATCGGAAACAGGCTCCAGGCTCTGAGCCATCAACCCAGAGCCCGACGCAGGGCTCGAACTCACAGACCGCGAGATCGTGACCTGGCTGAAGTCGGACGCTTAACCGACTGCGCCACCCAGGCGCCCCTGTTTCGTTGATCTTTATTTCCAAAGCCTATTCTCAAGTACCATACTGTATTTCAAGTACCATACTATTAATACAACTATTAGTATAAAGTCTCTTCTCATTGGCTATTTTAATTTTTTTCTTCTTCCAGATAAATTTTGGGATCATTTTGTCACACTCCCCCCAGAAAAGTACCGCTGAATTTTTAGTGGAATTACATTAAATGTATCAAATAATTTGGGAGGTCATTATATTTTTTCTGTCTTACATGGATATTTTCATCTACTCAGGTCTTTATATTCCAAAGCAAAGGTTAATTTTTTCTATTCATCTAGGTTCTGAACATCTCTAAGTTTATTCCAAGCATACTTTATTGTTATAATAATAAATGAGATTTTTTATTCTATTTTATGTTATTAATGAGTTACCGATGAAATATTAAAAAGCAACTGATTGAGGTATAATTATGTTGAAGCTAGTTAGCTCCCAGAGCCTTGGTTCAAGTGTGCTCCTGTGTTCCAGGTGTGGTTTGACCGAAGAACCAACTACACCCGCTCTTTAGCGGTCATGTCCATGGTCGGGTATATTTTGGGCCTGGGAGATAGGTGAGCAAACTTAATTTGGTTTTTTTAGTCTTTTTTCTACATTGTACCTTTCTTAAACAGTTTCCTTTTGTTTTCTAGTAAGCTTTATGACCATCTAGTAAATATTTGTATTTTGTACCCCAGGCCCTCGTTTGCAGCATCAGCCTTAGGTCCCAATTTATTATCCACACAACAGCCACACAACAAACTAAAGAGAAGAGAAAGCTTAGTCCTAGGGTACTGCTTTCTCCATACGTTGGTTTGATATATTTAAAGCCACGTACAAGGGCACCTGGCTGGCTCAGTCAGTAGGGTGCGTGACTCTTGATCTCAGGGTTGCAAATTCAAGCCCCACAGTGGGTGCAGACCTTACTTACAAGACAAAGAACAATCTTGATTGGTTGTATTGATTCAGTAAACGTTTATCGGTCACCTCTGTGCTGAGATAAATAATTCTATTTCTGTAAATGAAACCAACCAAAGTAGATCCTCCTGATAGTTCTACATAAGAAATTGTATCCAAATATACTGACTGAAAAAGTAGTTAAGGAATATTCAGAAATTGACTCACCAGAAGTCTTTGAAAAACTAGTTCTCTGGTATCTACTCTCTCTTGGGCTCATGTCTTGTCCAATTACTTGAGAGTAAAATAATTTTTTCCCACAAAAATAATAAGTTCTTGTTTTTGAAAAGAACCAGGAGAATTCAGAGGTGAGACCCTGTGATAGATGCTGAGGGGTATTGATAGAGCCTTGTCACTCTGAGATGCCAGCACCGCCAGGAATGATTTATCTTGTGACCAAAGACCTTGGGAAAGCAACTTGGGATTCACATAGATGAGCCTTCGTTTCAGACGTGGAGCGGGGATCGGCAGACTTTCCCTGTAAAGGGCCAGATTAGAAATAATTTAGTCTTTGCTGGCCATGTGACGTCTCACAGCTACTCGTGTCTGCTATGGTAGCACAAAAGCAGCCCGAGACAAAACGCGACCAGTCAGCACGGCCGCGTCCAGTCGAACTTTGTTTACAGAAGCAGGCGGGGCTGGCTTTGGCCTGTGGACGGGGCCTGGAATATCACATCCTTGTTGATTTATTCATCAGTGCCGCTCTAGTGACCTCTCCCCGGTCTCTCTCCTGTTTCCCAGACACCCATCCAACTTAATGCTGGACCGGCTGAGCGGGAAGATCCTGCACATTGACTTCGGGGACTGCTTTGAGGTGACCGTGCGTTCTCAAACACCACATAAAGCTTTCCTTTCCAGATGACCACTTTCCACCCTCTGACCATTCCAGCAAATTTAAGCCCAAAATGCTTATCCTGACTCCTGCCTCTCCTACCAAAGCAACAGAAAGTCAATCTAAGAAACAAAATCAGTGCTCATTGATACTTGCTGTAATTGGTCTCTGACTTCTCTGGAGGCAAGCAAGGCTGTTCACACACCCTCTCAAGTGGAGGAATCCTCCTTCCCGACACAGCCTGCCGGTCAAAGGCCTGGCATGATGCACGCTTGTCCTTTTTCTTTTTTCCCCTCTATCCCTTTGTCTCTCTCTCCGGTTGTCTTTTAAATCCCTGTGACAAGTCCCCTCGCTAAACTCAAGCTACTTCATCTCTGCACCCTAATTCAAATCAGTACAAAGAAAAGCCGTCTGCCTTCGCCTGGCTTCTTCTAAAGAAAACAATTTAACCGTCAGACTTGGTTTTTCTCTCTTTTCCCCACAGGTTGCTATGACCAGGGAGAAATTCCCAGAGAAGATTCCATTTAGACTAACCAGAATGCTGACCAATGCTATGGAGGTGAGTGGGCATTGGGAACGAGCTACTTTGGAATGGGGGCTGGTGTAGTCAGGACCCGCTCTGAAGACAGACTTGCTTGTTAGATCTCATCAGCTCCCTGAAGTACCTGGGTGGCTTCTGTGGTGGTTTCCTGGTATTTTCCATTGTGTTAGAAACGATCCATCTTTGAGATGCTTCACGTCAGACCTTGTCTCCTACGAGCCACAGGCCTGACCCCACCCCTTGCTCCGAACACCTTCCCATCCTGCTACATCATTAATGGTCTGTGTCTGCTTCCTAAGTGTGGGGAGCAGACCCTCTTGACTTGCTTCTGCTTGTGGGGCCTTCAGGGGTGGGGCTGGTACCAGCGACTTCTGTGGCGAATGGCTCTGGTCCTGCAGGTTACTGGTCTGGATGGCAACTATAGAATCACGTGCCACACAGTGATGGAAGTGCTTCGGGAACACAAGGATAGTGTCATGGCCGTGCTGGAAGCCTTTGTCTATGACCCCTTGCTGAACTGGAGGCTGATGGACAGTGAGTATGAGCAAATGTCTGGGAGCTGGAACCCACACCCTCCAGACAGGGAACATCTGATGTGTTCCATTTCACTGATCTTTCCCCTGCCAGCCTGGAGCCTGAGGTGTATAACTGGACTATCGCATTGTTTTGTTTTTTTTTAATGTTTATTTTTGAGACAGAGAGAGAGACAGAGCGTGAATGGGAGAGGGTCAGAGAGAGGGAGACAGAATCTGAAGCAGGCTTCGGGCTCTGAGCTGTCAGCACAGAGCCTGATGCGGGGCTCGAGCTCACCAACTGTGAGATCATGACCTGAGCCGAAGTCAGACGCTCAACCGACTGAGCCACCCAGGCGCCCCTATTGCATTGTATTTTTACAGAGCTGTTCTGGTGGCTGGAAATGAATTTCAAGGGGTTTTTTTTTGTTTGTTTTTCTAAGTAGAACAGAAAACACCAATCATCAATTTAAATATTAATTAAGGGGCGCCTGGGTGGCTCATTTTGTTAAACGTCTGACTCTTGATTTCAGCTCAGGTCATACTCGTGATTCTTGAGATCGAGCCCCGAGTCAGGCTCTGTGTTCTCAGTGCAGAGCCTGCTTGGGATTCTCACTCTCTTTCTCTGCTCCCCATCCCCTCCCTGCCACCCCCCTCCACCCCGCTTGCTTGCTCTCTCTCTCTCTTTCTCTCAAAAATAAATAAACGTAAAAAACAAAATCCATTTAGGGGTGCCTGGGTTGCTCAGTCAGTCAAGCATCCGACTTCGGCTCAGGTCATGATCTCGCAGTTGATGAGTTCGAGCCCCACATCGAGCTCTGTGCTGACGACTCAAAGCCTGGAGCCCGCTTCAGATTCTGGGTCTCCCTCTCTCTCTCTGCCCCTCCCCCTGCTCACACTGTCTCTCTCTGTCTCTCAAAAATAAACATTAAAAAACATATAAAAATAAGACATCCATTATGAATGAATGAATGAATGAATGAATAAATAAATAAATAAATAAATAAATTCAGGATAAATTAAGTACCCTAGTGATTTCTGTTTGTTTGCATTTCATATAGAGTAGCAAGCGGGCATCTTGACAGGAGACACAGGCAGTTGTGACCTAGGGCAGCAACCTCTCCGTCTCCCCCTTGCTCCTCCTCCTTAGAACGGGGTGACTAACACAGGTGTCTCTACCACTGCCAACAAACCCTGTTTTCACCCTCTGTTATCTGGTCCCCAGCATCTACATTCAGTTCCGTGACATAGCGTGTCCCACAGGACTGGACACCCATGCTCACATTCACCTGCCGACTCCTGAGGGATCCATCCTGAGTTCTCCCCAACGCTCTAGCTTTTCGAAAAATTGTATTTTTATGGTTGTAAGAAAACATCGTCTCAACCAAATTTCTTTCAAGTGACAGTTGGAAGCACTTTTTATCCTCTCTTTATTTCTTTCCCCAGCAAATACCAAAGGCAACAAGCGGTCCCGAACAAGGACAGATTCCTACTCTGCTGGCCAGTCAGTAGGTGGGTGCATCCCATGGGAGATTGCAGATTCTGTCCCTTTTGTGCAGAGTTTGTCTCAAACAGGGTGAGCTTTGTTCTTGCCATTAGGAGTCATGATGGAAAGCGGTAATGGATGCTGAATATGAAGGAAGGAAGCATGTGTTTCCAGAGGCTCTTACCAGTGATACGGTCATGCAGAAGTTGTGTCACTGCTAAAATATCGTCTAATGGGCATTCATGTAACTTCAGAAAGTTAGTCTAGAAATATTTACTGAGCACACGTTTTTTTTTATTTAATGCCTCTCAGGATGGGGTGGGTACCTGAGGCTCAGAAATTTTGATCAAACTTTCCAGTCTTAATCTATCTGTAAACACAATTGAAAGTATGTCTGAATATGAGCCAGTATATGCCCTTGAATGCTGTCTGGATTGGGATAATTATTAGCCGTGTCCACGGGCCTAGAGAATTGTTAGTAGCTTAGAAATAGCAGCGGACGCGTATTCACACTGTCGTCTGAGGAAAACCACAGAAAGTGTTCTCACGGGAAGTGTATTCGTACTGCTGGCTGAGGACCCAGGAAGCTACTGGAAGTGTACTCACACTGCTGTCTGAGGGGCGGGGAAGCCACAGGAAACACTGCTGTCAAGAGTGGGTCCACAGAACAGGGTCCCTGGAAGATAATGCCCTTCAAGAGCCAGAACGGGGTTTGTGTGAACCTCTCAAAAGTCTTAAGAGTAAAGCGGTTTAACTTTGTTTCACCTTCCCCGTCCCTCCTCCCCTGTTTCCCCCATAATATCTAACAACATCCTACATAGTTCGCACCTTGGAAATACTGTTGGGGTGTAAAAAAAAAAGGTAAATATTCTCTACAAACACCTATGGAACATTTGCAATTTGTTACTTAGCTAAGCCAAATAATGTTTAAGGGTGCAAAAAGAATGACATACAGAGATTACCTTAGAGAAGCATAGAATCACATCACAGAATCAATCAACATGTATAGCCCACGAACTGATCAGACAACTGTCATCCCCCCGCCCCGTGTGGTCCCGCAGCTCACGGTTTGCGGTTTGGTTCAGAGGAGAGGCTGTGGGGCTGAGAGCAAGGACCTACCACTCTGAACTGCAGTCGAAAAGGGAGGTCCCGGGTCAGTGCGATTTAGGCTGGCCATTTCAGACGAGTGGGAGGGAAGAGGGTGTTCTGGGCAGGACACTGAGGTCCTGGGCTATGGTGCAGTCTGTGAACCGGTGCGGACTCTACCGTGGACACTGCGACAGGATTTGTGAATGATGCCGGGATTACCTGCGGTGTCTGGGATACTTTGTGCGGGTGACTGGTCTTGTCCAAAGCATGTGAGACTTTCGTGCTCAGGGTCCACCTCGTTCGTACATTATCGCGTGACTCCTCTGTGCTGCCTCCGGGGAATTAGGACAGCTGGTTCTGGTGGCACCAGAGAGTGGTGGACCTGGCTGGTGTCATGGGGCTTAAAAGTGAAGTTTCATAGAAGTATTACGACTACTCGCTTCATTTTGAAGGCCTGTGGTGTGCAAGGGCAATGTGCAAATAACCTCATACTCCTGCTTCCAGACTCTCTTCTCCTGAAGGCCACGATTGGTGGAGAGTGACCCTAAAGCCTGAGGACTTTTTCTGCCCAGAAATGGCATATAGATTCCTCCAAAGAATAACACTCGGGTCATGAGCGTGACCCAGGGAAGGCTCGTGTTTTTTATATCATCAGATTTTGTCGAGCCAAACAAGTCTTATCAACAGGGCTTTCGTTCCCGCTCCTGTTCTCTACGTCAGAACATTTTATAAAGGCCGTTTGCTTGAAAATTCGTGTTTGGAGACGTAAGGTCTTTCAAATCCATAGTGACCCTTCTTCCTCTCCTTTCCCCTCAGAGGTGGCAGGGCGAGCTTGAAAGGGGAGGTGGTGTGTGGAGAAGTAGAGCTAACACTTGAAACAGTGGTTTGTTGGTGGTGGAATGTTCTGCCAGTCGATTCTTTCTCCTCCTAGAAATTTTGGACGGTGTGGAGCTTGGGGAACCCGCGCATAAGAAAACAGGGACCACGGTGCCAGAGTCCATTCATTCCTTCAGTAAGTGCAACGTCCGAGGAACTGCACCGAGGACCGCCTCATGAAGAGCACAGCGGCTGTGTTGTACCATGAGAGGGGCCAACAGGGCGAGGCAACAAAACTGCCTTTGAGCAGACAGCGCTCTGTGAATTCCTCTTTATATTCCGAGCACAAAGATAGACACAGAGGGAGAATTACCCAACACTTACAAAAGTGAATATTTGAGAAAAACAGGGGCGTCTGTTGAGACTGTTGAGATGATCCAATCCTACTGTTATTTCTACTTTTGTGTATTCCAGTTGGAGACGGTTTGGTGAAACCAGAGGCCCTAAATAAGAAAGCTATTCAGATTATCAACCGGGTTCGAGACAAGCTCACTGGTGAGTGTGTGCGTGCGTTCACTTAAAAGGAACATAGAATCTTGAGAGATTTCTCTGTCCTCGAGTGGGTGGTCAGCCTCTTCCCGGTGGTGTTGGCGCCTAAACTTGGACTCTGCAGCTCACTGGAGGGTCTCCGAGGCTGTATCTGTTAAGGACCCTCTCTGATTCTCTAAAGACCAATAAACCCACTGTAAGCAGACGTTAATCTCATTTTAACAGACAGAGGTGGGTACAGTCCTTTTGGGTCCAAAGTCCGCCAAATTCAGGAAAAAATTTTTTTCTCATCCTGGCTTGATACTGGAGCAAATCTGACCACTCTGATTCACTGCCTTCCCGCACTTTGGTGGCTGTTAACGGAGTGGAGAGCGTGGAGGGAGAGAAATGCATACTTTTGAAAACGAGACGTGTCATACAGACCAGGGGGTATGATGGGGGAGGGGGGGGCAGTGGTCACGGGGGACCGAAGACCCCAGCTCTGCCGCATCCTGTGTGACTCCTGGGCCTCCCTGTCTGCTCATCTGGAAGATGACGACAGCGCCTCTCTCAGAAGGCGGCGGGGCTCAAGTGAGACATGGGATGCCAAGCCTTAGCGTGAGGGGCTGGCACAGAAGTGCCGTGGTCAAGTTGTATTTATTTATTGAGCGCCTACAGGCGCTAGAGGCTGAGGAGACTGTGCTGGTAAAAGCAGCTGGATTTCCTGCCCTCGTGGGGCCAACGTCTAAAGGAGACACTGTCAGGTGCAAGAAAGGGCTTGGGCTGTGATGCCGGTAACGGGGAAATCTAAGTGCTGGCGTTCAGGAGAGCTTCCCTAGGCAAACAGCCCTTGAGCTAACACCCGAAAAGGACGCAATTAGAGGCAGATTGTTCTAGGTAAGGGAAACGGCACATGCAAGGGCCCCGTGGTGGGAAGGAAGCTGGCAAGAAAAACGGTCTGAAAGCCGACAAGCGTGACTGCCGCAGAGAGCGACACGGGAGGAGTGCGGCGCAAAATGTTTCACTCTGAGGGGGCTGGGGCGGGGTCACGCGGGGCCTTGCGTTTTCGTTCTCCGTTCTCAGGGCAGTGGGGAGGCCCTGAGGTCTTGAAGTGGGGTGGAGAGGCGGGAACAGCCCGCTGGGTTTACCCTGGGGAATCCTGCCTGTCCTGCCATGTGGAGGCTGCACGGAGGAAGGAAGCAGGTGCCGAAGTGGCGGCTGGACAGTTGACTAGACTGAGGTGGCCTCCAGAACTTCAGGAGGCAAAATCCAAGGGACTGATGATGATGGGGCGTGAGGATGGGAGGCACCCAGGAAGCCCCGAGTCACTGGCAGCCTTCTGAGAGTGTGACGAGGCTGGCAGCCAGACCAAAGGGGTTGAAGAGGATGTGAACTTGGGGAGAGAAGCCAGACAGGGGAGACAAGTGTCAAAAGTGTGAGAAGCTGGCCGTGCAGGGACCGGAGAGTCCCTGGCTGCAGAGGGAGTAGTTGGGCGGGAGCCCTTTGTTCTTTAATGGGCAAGAGGACCTAGTTTACAAAATGTAAAGACAGGGAAGGAGGGCAAGTGACCGTGCGAAGCCCCCCTAGGCACCGGGAGGCCTTGGGATCCGAGTGCAGAGGAACTTCGCCTTCAGCGGGAGGAGAGGTGCCTCCAGACGGTAGCAGCAATGAGGAGAGAGCTCGTGTCCAGCAAATCCAGCGCCTCGAGCGCTGCCTGACACATCAGGGGTCCGAAACTATGAGCTCAGTGAATGAATTAACTTGTAAAGGAGGAGCCGAGGGCACGTGCTGGCGGTGAGAAGCCAGCGGTGAAAAGCCAGCTCGACCATCTTGAGCCCTCGGGGAGGTGGACAGGCACGTTCACCAGAGGCTTCATCGGCCGGCCACGAGTGCCTGCTCTGGTTTATGACGGAGGCAAGCCGGCCCGTGGGAGCAAAGGCTCAACAACGGAGGTTATAGGATTGAAAGGGGGGAAGGGTTTCCCGTCCACTTGCCTGAAGATGGCAACAGATAAAGGAATCTCCGCAGACCCATCAGCCAGACCTGCATCACCCCTGGGCTCAGCCAACCGCAGACCTTTACACTTACCCTCCTCACACCCAGTCTCTGTCTGGAGGAGGAGACCGGTGTGTATTCATGTCTCACGGAGGTGAATTTAAAATCCAGCCGCCGCGTAGCCTTCATACTCACAGGCAAGGAGAACCTGATACGGGCTGCACAGACAGGTCAGCCGACCCCGGGGCAAGGACGGAGCTGAAAACCAAGTGCACAAGAGCTGTTTTTGTTTCTCTTGTCCTAGGTCGGGACTTTTCTCATGACGAAACCCTGGATGTCCCCACTCAAGTTGAGCTGCTGATCAAGCAAGCAACATCCCATGAAAACCTGTGCCAGTGCTACATCGGCTGGTGAGTGGGCGTGCCGGAGCGCCTGTGCTAAAACCAGCCAGTGGGGCCCCGTCCTGTGCCCCAGTCCCAGAGCTGCAGAAAGCCTGGGGTGGGGGGGTTATCCATAAAGGGTAATCGTAGTGTCAGATCTCTTTAAAAGTTGGTATTCACCGTGTGCACTCACAGTTCTAGAAAGGGAGCCACTTGAGAAACACGGGTGCCTACTTGGAAGGCAAACACCGAAATAAAATTACATTAAAAAGTGGTTTAGAAAAGTAGGTGAGTCCCCCTTTCCTTAGGGGTGGGGAGAGAGGTTCTTTTTGGATTTTTTGCTGTCAATTCAAAGATGGAGGGAAGGGCCACAGAAAAGAAGCCAGAGCAGTGACAGAGCAAGAGACGCAAAGACTAATTAATGCTCTGGGACTGTAACCTCAAGGACCACGCTGGGGTCTGCTTTGATGAATTGCCGGAGGCACGTTTGAAGATAGAAACTTGAGAGGGAGGGGGATGGCGAAGTGTCCTTCTGGGACCGCAGCAGGCATCAGCCCTTGACTGGAAATGATGAGTGTGTCTGACACAATTAGTTGTGGGAGATCTCAAGGAATGTCCCCAGGGGTTGTCAGACCTTGGTCTCTCCACTTTCAGTGTATCTGTGTAAAGCCCTGAAAAAGCCCAAATTATTAAAATATTCCTTTTCTCTCTGTCTTCCTAGGTGTCCTTTTTGGTAACCCGAGGCCCAGAAGGGCCCACAGCGTTTCTCTTGAGGCTTTTGTACTTTGGATATGCTTCCACTAAACCGCAACCATGGCCAGGAAGTTCGACTTTGTTAAATATCTTGAAATGTAAATGAAAAGAACTACTGTATATTAAACGTTGGTTTGAACCAACTTTCTAGCTGCTGTTGAAGAATATATTGTCAGAAACACAAGGCTTGATTTGGTTCCCAGGACAGTAAACACAGAAATACTACATAAATCAAGCCATTGATTTGGGGGAACAGAAGATCCATAACTTAGAAATACGGGTTTTGACTTAACTCACAAGAGAACTCATCATAAGCATTGCTGATGGAAGAATGGCCTCCTTGTCCTTCCCGATAAGGACACGGCAAACTCTGCACAGTCAGGAAGCCTCAGGCCACGGAGGACACGTGTTAGAAATCGGGAGGAGCTGACTTGGTCACTTCCACCCATCCCGTTACCTCACTGGTCCGCGGACGGCAACAACATTTGTAAGATGGGCCAAAATGGGTGGCAAGCGCCTGTCTTCTGCCTCACTCGTGATGCCGCGACTTAACTCACTTCAATCCAAGGCCCCAGTGCTAGGAGGGGTTTCTTCCAGTCGCTGGGTGGCCTTAGCTGAGCAAATGCACAGAGATCGTGATGCGGTAGGGTGGCCCACAGTGGCCTTCCCCAGCACGGTTTTAGGATGTTGTCAGTGAAGTCCGAACGCTCTGTGTTTAGAGCAAGGGCTTGGAAATAGAAATGCCATCGTGGAGGTGCTCAACACAGAGAGGGAAGGTCTGGTACCCGCTGGGAATTCTGAGCAAAGGAAATATTAAAGTAAATGCACAAAGTATCAAGTGTAGCCATTCTAGACACCATGTTGTATCTGAATAATTTTTGTGCCAATAAACGACATCAGAATTTTAAAAACATGTAGGAGTGTCTTTTCATAATTATAAGTTCATAAAGGAAGCGGGTAGTCCTCCAATAGTCAGCATTATGCACGTGGCACTAAGGGCTATGCAGGATGTGGGATCTTCGTGACATGGTCCCCTTCCTTGGGATGTTCACAGGCCAGACAAGGTGGGTCAGCATCGTGTAGGAGTGGACTGGTAACTCCCGCCAAGCTAAGTGGGGAGAAGAATCCCATCCAGGGTGTGAGCCTCTGCTGGGGGCACTAATTCCACCAGGTGAGCCAGGAAAGCCTCATGGAGAGGGGACATCTGCCATGGGTTTTAAAGGATAAGTGGGAGCTTATCAGATGAAGCAAGTGAAGACATTCTGCAGAAAAGCGGTCTGAAAGTACAGTATCCTGCAGGAATGGCAAGTGTGAACTTGAACTGTATTGAATTGCAAGTCTTAGACCATTTTTGATATGTAAAACGGCAGTTTCACCCAGTCGGACCTCACAGTTCAGCACATCTGGCTGAGTGGTCACTGGAGAACAAAAGGAATAATAGCAACTAAAAGGAGGCTAAAAAGTACAGTGTGGGGCAGACCGTGGCCTGCCTCACAATTCAACAGCAAGGAGTTTGAACCTGACACTGGGAACAACAGGGAACCATGGGAAGTTCTAAAACAGAAGTAGAATCTGAGTAGTGTTTAAAACAGATCAGGGCGCATGGCTGGCTAAGTCGGTAGAGCATCCGCCTCTTGATCTCAGGGTCATGAGCTCCAGCCCCACATTGGGCGTGAAGCCTACTTAAAAAATAAAAAATAAAACATAACCAGCGTCAAACGGGTAAAGAGAAAACTAGAAGCCACACGACCTATTAAAGAGGCGTACAATAATGGGAAGGAGAGAACTCTACATGGAGCTGCCAAGCACTATATAGAGAGTCCTCTAGAGAGAGCATGCCTAAGGAGTTCTTCCGAAGAACAGCATTTTCAGTTCAAGTAAATTTCCTATTTCTAAATTCCCATGGGCCGCAGCTACCCAGTTTGAAATACTGAGTCATAAACGCTGTTCAGAGAACCTGTATTAGGGAAAGCATGAGAATTGCAAGGCCAGGAGCCATTTCTTATAAGACTTTGTATCCCCCAAACCTGCCAGAGTCCTGGACCACAGTGGTGCTCCGTACTCATTTGTTGGAGGACTCCTGTATTAAAGCAAAGATGAGTTTAAATATTGATACTATTTTAACCCCCCCCCCAGTTAGAAAGCCTCATACCTGTCTTAGATTTTTCTATAGTCACTCTACGCCACGCATCAACTATTCTGCTCCAGAAAATATGGGCACCATAACTTTCTTGGTTCTACGTGAAATCACTATCAGGGACTACAGTGACATTACCATTTCTGTGAAAGATAAAGGGTATGGGAATGAATGGACTCGGGAAAATGGTGGCTATCAATGGAAAAGAGTCACCGGGATTAAGATCTTTAGTGAATCTAACGGGTTTCAGGTTGTATCTAGACAAAAACTTCCAACTCTGTTGAGATGAATGACCCAAGGAAGGTGAGCTGATGGAAACCTTTAAGGACAGTCGTAATTAACCTACCCATCCCTGATGGCTTCACGTAACCCTGTGTGAAGGGAGGCATGTAGCAAAGGACTTTCAGGATCCTTGCAAGCCCTGGTACCTTTCTGTAGGTTAGGTCTTAAAACTCTGGGAGGCATGTAAAGTAGTTTGAAAGAACTAAGGCTGTGGTGTCAAATTGCCTAGTTTCAAATCTCAACTCCACCTCAAACTACCTTTGTGCAGTTATTCAATCTATGCTTGCTTCCTCCTCTGACGGTATGGAGAACAGTATGATCTAGGCCATAAGGTTGTTTTGAGGACGAGATAATACATGTAAAGCACACAAAACAGCCTGAAATGTGGTATTAGGTTGAGCCACACGGAATAAGTGCTCGAAAATATTTGTTGTTAAAATGACCCAGGCTAGGTCTTTGTTCTGCCAGGGTACCCTGCCAGTGGGGAGGGGGGAGAGTGAAAACGAGTGTTCTCTTAATAGGATATTCTTGTTAATAGGGCAGTCTGAATAATGAGATCTGTTAATGTTTACTGAACACTGACTAAGCCAAATGAATTGTTAAAGGTGTGCCACCCCTGAACTTAGGAGAAAGGCTACACCCCACTAACCTTCCGAACCATCTCCTGGGCTGCCAAAACTGCCTCCCTCCGAACAAAAGCCCCTCTTCCCAGGTTCACTTAACAAATGTGTGAGTTCCCCATATGTGCCTCAGCAAGAGTGCTTCCAGCGGTGCAGATGGGGGGGAATGACTGATTGGAGGAGGTCAAAAGAGTTGGAGGGCCCGCCCGTGTGGCAGGAAAATGCCTTCTCCAATAGTTTACCTAAAAAGGGCAAGAGAAACGTGACGGCTGTTGGAAGGAGGTGGTGCGGCGATGTTTTGTGTCTCTGTCGCAGGGATGCCAGCACACGTGTAGGCCGTTAGGAATGAGAAAGGGCATCATTACAAGGAAGCCTGGGTGGCTCACAGTTGTGCGGAGAAAGGGCATCATTACAGGAGACACGACCAAGCGGGTGAAGCGGGCACAGGACGAGCTTGCGAGGAGCTGGCCTTAAATGAGGATACTTGGATCCCCCGGGTCCCACCGTAAAACACAAGGTTATCAAGAAGATACGATAAGAGGTTAAAGAGAAAACGTAAACTCCCCCGCCGCGGCGCTCAGGGACGAAGAGCAACTTACACTCCCAGCCAGCGCGTCCCCCGAGAAGACGAACTTTGCGCGTGCGTAGTGCGCGCACGTCGCGTCGACCCGAGGCGCTCTCGCGAGAAGAGCCGTGCAGGCTGGGAAAAATGGCGCCTCCCAGCCCCCGGGAGCCCAAGGCCCAGTCGGCCACTAGCGCGGCCAAACCCGACGGGGAGATGGTGCTACCGGGCTTCCCGGACGCGGACAGCTTCGTGAAGGTAAGTTTGCTGTGCCTCTGGGGCATCGGGAGCCGCCCGAAGTCGGCCAGAGGTAGGCCCGGATCCAGTCGGCGGCCGCCCAGCCGGCCGCACGCGCGCTGCTGTCGGCCCCGGGTAGGGATCGAGAGGCCGCTGTCCGAGCCGGGCACAGTCTTTCACTTCCCCTCCCGGGCGGTGATCGCACGCGAACACTGAGGGACGCCCCGCTTCCCAGGACCCTCGTTCTCACATTGAGCCCATGCAGCCTCGGGTGTGGAGAGCCGTGTCAGCGTCTTGGGAAGGGCTTCCTTGTCACCCTGATGTCCCCAGCCCTCGGGCCCTCGTCCCCGCCCGGGCCTGAGCCACCTGACCAACTCCCCAGAGGGGCTCGGCTGCTTTACGCCGCATGGGCATCCTCCTCTCCCGCGGCCGGGATGATCCTCCTTTCCTCTGATGCGGTGCAGTCCTATATAATCCCAGACCCTGGGTTTAATGTCACCTGTAACAGCTGCCACCAACTCAGCCTCCTCTGGGTGCCTTAGAACATTTACCATTGCCTCCTCGGAGGAACACAGAGAGGGTTCATCTAAATTATTTGTGTAATGCTTTTTAAACATGAACAAACAAAAGTCGGTTTAATTATGCCTCGTGCATAACTCTTACAAATCCACAAAACTAAAATAATTTGTAAATTAGCACCGTGTATTCCCCCAACCTCCACTCAGCTAGGTGGATCATCATTAGCAGATGTCATTATTAATTCATTTGTTTGGCTGGGATAGTTCCTGGACCACTAGCCATGGTCCTGATTGGGTGGCGTTCATGCTCACCAGCTACCATGTGTCCCACCTCCTTTCTCTCCCGCCCCCCCCCCCCCCAACTGGAACCATTCCTTACACAACTCACAGTGGTGTCGTTTGGCCTTCATGTTACCAACCATGATTTCTTTATGACAGCACTTCAGGTTTTTTTCTCATGATCGCACCACAATTAAAATAAAGAACCACTTGGCACTAACTGGCACATAAACACAAGTCCAGTCGTGGGCAGTGATGGTTATACTTTGGTCAGTGAAAGGATCTAGAGTGTTCTTACGTTTTAGATGCTTGCCTAAATGAAAACATGGAAGTCAATTCCCATAGAAAATTCATGGACCTGAATTTGAGTGGTAATAATGGTAGCACTTAGGTGCTTACCAAGCACTACCTTTTCTGATCTCATTAGCTCATTTAATCCTTACAACAGCGCTATGGGGCTCGCACTTTTATTATGCCTCTTTTTCAGAGGAGAAAACTAAGGTCCAGATAAATTAAACAACTTACCCAAGATCACAGCTGATAGGTAGCAGAGCCAAGATTCAAACCGAGGCCATTTGTTTTTTTAATGTTTGTTTATTTTTGAGAGAGTGAGAGCACAGGGGAGGGGCAGACAGAGAGGGAGACAGAGGATCCGAAGCAGGCTCTGCACTGACAGTAGGGAGCCCGACTCAGGGCTCGAACTCACGAACCGTGAGATCATGACCTGATCCTAAGTCAGACGCTTAACCGGCTGAGCCACCCAGGCGTCCCCAAACCCAGGCCATTTTGAATATTAGTCTTGTATGTATTTAGTCTTCCTCTCCCACTCTCCCAAGAATGTAAGCTCCAAAACTTGGTTCCTGAAGTAAAATCAGCACTAAATGAATATTTGTTGAATGTGTGAAGATGCATCGTCTAGCACAATGTATTGTATGTAGTAAATCTTGAGAAAAATGAGCTTTTTTAAAATAATTTTTTTTAACATTTTATTTATTTTTGAGACAGAGAGAGAGCATGAACGGGGGAGGGTCAGAGAGAGAGGGAGACACAGAATCCTAAACAGGCTCCAGGCTCTGAGCAGTCAGCACAGAGCCCGACGCAGGGCTCGAACCCACGGACCGTGAGATCATGACCTGAGCCGAAGTCGGATGCTTAACCGACCGAGCCACCCAGGCGCCCCTATTTTAACATTTATTTATTATTGAGAGAGAGAGAGAGACAGAGACAGAGAGAGAGACAGAGCGTGAGCATGAGAGGGGCAGAGAGAGAGGGAGACACCCAGTCTGAAGCAGGCTCCGGGCTCCGAGCTGTCAGCACAGAGCCCGACGCGGGGCTCGAACTCACGGACTGCGAGATCATGACCTGAGCTGAAGTCGGACGCTTAACTGACTGAGCCACCCAGGCGCCCTGAGAAAAATGAGCTTTTGAATGAATGGGGACCCGTGTTTAAAATATGCTTGTTATAATAAATAGATAGATAAAATGCTTGTTTTGGGGTGTGTGGGTGGCTTAGTCAGTTAAGTGTCTGACTCTTGATCTCGGCTCAGGTCATGATCTCACGGTTTATGGGATTGAGCCCCAGAACGGGCTCTGTGCTAACAGTGCAGAGCTTGCTTGGGATTCTCTCTCTCTCTCTCTCTCTCTGTCTCGCTCTGCCCCTCCCCCACTGCTTTGCATGCATGCACACACGCTGTCTCTCAAAATAAATGAATAAACTTTAAACAAAAAAAATGCTTTTTTTCTGGTTTTTGACAGTTTGCTCTTGGGTCAGTGGTGGCAGTCACCAAGGCATCTGGGGGCCTACCACAGTTTGGCGATGAGTATGATTTCTACCGAAGTTTTCCTGGTTTCCAGGCATTTTGTGAAACACAGGGAGACAGGCTGCTTCAGTGGTGAGTACTCTATTATTTTATTACAGTGAGAATAATGAATATAAAGAAGACGATAATTTTTCCTAGATTAGTTTGATCTTAATCATATTTTTCTGTGCTATCAAGACCTACAACATATAAAAATGAGACAGTGGGGGCACCTGGGCGGTTTAGTCGGTAAAACATGTGACTCTTGATCTTGGGGTTGTGAATTCCAGCCCCACGTTGGATGTAGAGATTACTTAAAAAAAATAAAACCCTTGGAGCGCCTAGGTGGCTCACTCAGTTAAGTGTCTGACTCTTCGTTTAGACTTAGGTCATGATCTCACTGATCACATGATCGAGCACCGTATTGGGCTCCACATTGACAGCATGAGGTCTGCTTGGGATTCTCTCTCTGCCCCTCCCCTACTCATGCACTCTCTCTCTCTCAAAATAAATAAATAAACTTAAAAAAAAATAGGGGTGCCTGGGTGGCTCGGTGGGTTGGGTGTCTGACTTCAGCTCAGATCATGATCTCACAGTTTGAGTTCAAGCCTTGTGTCGGGCTCTGTGTTGACAGCTCACAGCCTGGAGCCTACTTCAGATTTTGTGTCTCTCTCTGTCTCTTCTCCTCCCCCACTTGTGCTCGCTCTCTCTCTCTCTCTCTCTCTCAAAAATAAATAAACATTTTATGGGGCGCCTGGGTGGCGCAGTCAGTTAAGCGTCCGACTTCAGCCAGGTCACGATCTCGCGGTCCGTGAGTTCGAGCCCCGCGTCGGGCTCTGGGCTGATGGCTCGGAGCCTGGAGCCTGTTTCTGATTCTGTGTCTCCCTCTCTCTCTGCCCCTCCCCCGTTCATGCTCTGTCTCTCTCTGTCCCAAAAAAATAAATAAACGTTGAAAAAAAAAAAATTTAAAAAAAATAATAAATAAATAAATAAATAAATAAATAAACATTTAAAAAAATTTTTTTTTAGGGGCACTTGGGTGGCTCAGTTAAGCATCCAACTCTTGGTTTCAGCTCAGGTCGTAATCTTGCAGTTCATGAGTTCGAGCCCCACATCGGGCTCTACGCTGACAGTGCAGAACCCGCTTGGGATTCTCTCTCTCCCTCTCTCTCTGCCCCTCCCCTGCGTGCTCTCTCTGTCTCTCTCAAAATAAATAAATAAACAAAAAAATGTTTTAAATAAAATTTAAAAAAATTTTTTAACATTAAAAAAATAAATTTTTTTAAAGAGTGGATTTTTCTCATCTATTTCATTTTTTTATTATTTTGTTTAATGTTTATTTATTTTGAGGAAGAGTGTGTGCACATGCAGGGGACGGGCAGATGAGAGAGAGAGAGGGGATTTTGAGCAGGTTCCGCACTCCTATGAGCACAGAGCCTGACGTGGGGCTCGATCCTGCAAACCCATGAGACCATGACCTGAGCCAAAACCAAGAGTCAGAGGCTTCACTGACTGAGCCTCCCAGGTGCCCCAATTTTATTTATTTTAGAGAGAGAGTGAGCGGAGGAGAGGGGCAGAGGGAGAGAGAGAGTGAGAGAGAATCATAAGCAGACTCCATGCTCAGAGTGGACCCTGATGCAGGGCTCGATCCCACGACCTGGGATCATGACCTGAGCTGAAATCAAGAGTCAGGTGCTCAACTGACTAAGCCACCCAGGTCCCCCAAGACAGTGGATTTTGATTAGGGGAATGTTATTTGGTACCTTTTGAGTTTAACTTTTAAAAAACATTGACTCTTGCACTGTATGTGAATCTTTTTGAATAACATGGGACTTGAAAGCCTAGATCCAAGAGTCTCTCATACAGCTTGCTGGGACGTGAGGATTAGCTTTTTAATAAGAGTATGAGGACAGACAGTACACAAACAGTGTTTTTGTTTAACTGTCATGTGACAGAGTTAGAGAATCTCTTCTAGATTTCATGATAAAGCAATGAATGAGGAGTGTATTATTTACGTAGTATGATGCATTCTTTAGAATTTAAAGGAAGCTTTCAGTAATTTCTTCCATCCCTTTAATTGACAGGTGAGGAAAGTGAGTCTGAGTGAGATTTAGGGAATTGCCCAAGGCCACACAACTTTGCTATAAGGGTGCAAATACTATTAGTTTGATCACAAAGTATCGGGAACAGTCTAAGCCAAGCCTTTCAAGCTTTCTCTCAGACAGGGAACAAATGAATAAAGGTATACAAACTAACCTTGGTTTTCCTGTCCTTTTAGCATGAGCAGAGTAATGCAGTACCACGGGTGTCGAAGCAACATTAAGGACCGAAGTAAAGTGACAGAGTTGGAGGACAAGTTTGATTTGCTGGTCGATACCAACGACGTCATTCTGGAAAGAGTGGTGAGTGTTTCACCCTACTCTTAAGATAATTAACAAATGGGGGCACGTGGCTGGCTTGGTCTCAGGGTCATGAGTTGGAGCTCCATGTTGGGCATAGCGATTACTTAAAAATGAAATCTTTAAAAAAAAAAAAAGATAATTAACAAATGAGGAGCTTTTGTATTATTAAAATATGAAAAGAAACCCCAGCATCTGAGGAAATGAAAAGGAAGTTTAGCATTTCTTTTTTTTTTTAAAGTGTTTATTTATTTTGAGAGAGTGGGAGAGAGAGAGAGAGAGAGAGAGAGGATCCCACACAGGCTTTACACTCAGCACAGAGTCCAGCGTGGGGCTCGGTCTCACGACCATGAGATCATAACCTGAGTCGAAATCAAGAGTCAGATGCTTAACTAGCTGAGCCACCCAGACGCCCCAGAAATTTAGCAGAAGTTCCAATGACATTCCCTTCCTGACAGTTGGCCTTTTTTCCCCAAAGATAACACAGTTGTCTTCAAATAAGTTACTTCAACCTATCAGTGCTCAGTGGAGGCCTGTTAAGAAATCCACGTTCCAGGTTTGCAAGTCCTATTTGCATTGCGAGAGAAGAGGCTTCTGGGTACAGAGCCTAACCAAAATTGAGTCTTTTTTTTTTTCACTGTTATCTACTATCTGCTAAACAGCCTGATTTGCATGATTAGAAGGAGATGTGGATCATATGATCTGGCTTACTGTCTACTTAGGCCCAATTCTACAGCAGAGTTATTTACGGAAATACACAGAGATCGTCCAAAACAAATTGAACCCTCAACCATGTGACGGCCCTGCAGATATTTAAATCACACACTCCTGTCCTGTGAAGTCATCCCTCTCATAGTCTCAATGCCCACGGGTCCTTCAGCAGTTTCTCATATTTTATGATTTCAAGTCCGACCATGCTACCATTTGTCATCTGGATGCCCAGACTGATACCCTACGTCTACTTCAATGGGGCAGAATGGATCAAAACACCCTCCATTCTCCCTCTGAGTACCATCCTTCCTTATTTAATAGCTACCGTCTAGGGTCTTTTTGATTCTTTTTGTGGGCCAGATCACACTGTTTAATCATTTTTCAATTTTCAGTTCAACTGAGAGCTGTCAGGGGAACTGATCAAGGGTTGGGAGTGGTCAATTACTGCCCTGTCTTTGAGCAAATAATGTTTTAATTATTTGGGCTGACTTTCTTGTGTGTGTTTATATATGTTCCCACGCATGATTCTTTGAATATATTCCTTTTTTTTTAAGTTTATTTATTTATTTTGAAAGAGAGAGAGAGAGCAAGTGGGGGAGGGGCAGAGAGAGAGGGAGAAAGAGAATTCAAAGCAGGCTCCGCACTGTCAGCACGGAGCCCAGTGCAGGGCTGGAACTCACAAACCGCGAGTCCGTGACCTGTGCTGAAACCAAGAGTCAGACGCTTAACCGACTGATGCAGCCAGGCGCCCCTGAATGTATTTCTTAGGAATGTCAAATAATTAACCTGTTAACCCTGAACTGTTGTCTCTTGCCCCTAGGGTATTTTACTGGATGAAGCTTCAGGTGTGAATAAGAACCAACAGCCAGTCCTCCCTGCAGGATTACAGGTCCCCAAGACAATAGTGTCCAGCTGGAACCGCAAGGTGAGGGAGGCTTTTCAGATGGACTAGAGCTTCTAATGTCAGCTTTACAATAGGGCCCCTGGCCGTGCAAGTCTGCATTTCTGTTCTGATTCATTGGACACAGAACTGGCCACTGCCCAACTTGTTCTCGTGGACAGGCACAACCTAATTACCTCTTCTCTCCTTTGCACCCTGCAACCTAATCCACAACATACACTCTCAAATGAATGCTCTTGGAAGGCAGAAATGGGATTTATATTTCTCATCGATGAGTTGCGGCGTTATAAGCTATTTGTATTTGTTATCCTAGGCAGGAGAATATAGCAAAAAAACAAAATCTGAAACTTTCCGGTTGCTTCATGCCAAAAACATCGCCCGGCCTCAGCTTAAATTCCGAGAAAGGATCGACAACTCCAACACACCATTTCTTCCTAAGATCTTCATCAAGCCCAACGCTCAGAAACCCCTCCCTCAGGGTAAGTCGTACAGGCTCTGCCTAAAGAAAGCGGGAAAAGTCTCCCCCCGCCTCCCTGTCTTGGAAGGAGCCAGCTAACTCCTCCATAACTAGACAAGATGTGAATGTATTCACCCCTTTTGTGATGGCATTTTTGTTTTTGTTTTTAATGTTTCTTTTTGAGAGAGAGAGACAGAGTGCGAGTGGGGAGGATCAGAGAGGGTAGGAGACACAGAATCCGAAGCAGGCTCCAGGCTCCATGCTGTCAGAACAGAGCCCAATGTGGGGCTCGAACTCATGAACTGTGAGCCGAGGTTGGATGCTTAACTGACTGAGCCACCCAGACACCCTGGGATGACGTTTTTGTTGCTCCTTGGGTCTCTAGCACTCTCTAAAGAAAGGAGGGAACGCCCACAGGATCGTCCAGAGGACTTGGATGTCCCCCCTGCCCTGGCTGATTTCATCCATCAGCAGAGAACCCAGCAGGTGGAGCAGGACATGTGAGTATTTGCCTGTCGGGACTTTCTGCCCTGAGTGATTATTGCCTTTATGCCACATTCTCACTCGGCTTCACTCTTGTAAAATATATCCGTGTAAACAGAGAATCTGAGGCATGGGTGATTGTTATCACTATCCTAACAGTGGATCTCTTTGGTCAAACCTGCTGGTGTTCACAGAGGGCCTGCACAGGTGACATCTTGGGTAACCGTCACCAGTCCTCAGAGGTAGCACTCGCTCTCACCCCCGCCACCCCCTCCGAGAGATGCTGACTTCCCGCACAACCAGAACTCAAAACCTCCAGTTTTCTTAAAACTGTCCTTCCTCTAGGGGCGCCTGGGTGGCTTAGTCAGTTAAGCGTCCAACTTCGGCTTAGGCCATGATCTTATGGTTCATGGGTTCGAGCCCTGCGTCGGGCTCTGTGCTGACAGCTCAGAGCCTGGAGCCTGCTTCGGGTTCTGTGTCTCCCTCTCTCTGTGCCCCTCCCCTGCTCATGCCCTGTCTCTCTCTCTCTCAAAAAAATAAATGTTAAAAAAAAAAACCTGTCCTTCCTCTCTGACATTCTGCCTTTCTCACCAGGCATGAGATAGGCGCCCGCTAATAAAGTCAGTAGGGAGACAGCATTTTTCACTGGCAGTGTAAGCATCTGCAAAAAACTGCGTAGGGGTGCCTGGGCAGCCCAGTCGATTAAGCATCTGACTATTGATTTTTGCTCATGTCATGATCTCCCAGTTCATGGGTTCAAGCCCCGCACTACACTGACAGCACGGAGCCTGCTTTGGATTCTCTCTCTCTCTCTTCCTCTCTCTCTGCCCCTCCCCTGCTCACATACACACTCTCTGTTTCTCACTCTCTTGAAATAAATAAACTTTTAAAAATTAATTAAAATTTAAAAAAGAATAATTAACTGCTTAAAATAGACAAAGGGACCTTGCCTTCCGTATGAAAGAAAAAGGTGGTAATGACTTTGCTGGTGTTGGTCTTTTTCTCACATACAGCTGGAGTCTGCCCTAGCGGCATGCTCTCGGCCCCAGCTCTGCACCATGAGGCCACAGGCAGGTGCAAAGGAATAAAGGTGATGACTCATGGCCCTGCCCTCAAGGAACTCAGAGATTTAGGGTTTTTATGCAAGTAGATGACAGAAAAACAAAAAATAGAGCCTTTAGCATATGACCAATTGAGATACCTGCCCCATTCCCTCTCTCTCTCCACAGGTTTGTGTTTTCTCCCCCCAAACCACAAGGAATTCTACATTGCACATTTTTTTATCATCCACAGTGGCAGTCATTCAGTGTTTTGAAATAAGAGTTCAGGTTTTTATAAATGAGATTTTTTTTTTTTAAGTTTATTTTGAGACACAGAGAACGCAAGCAGGGGAGGGGCAGAGAGTGGGGAGAGAGAGGGGGAGGGAGAGAGGGCGAGGGAGGGAGAGAAAGGGAAAGAGAGAGAGGAGAGAGAGAGAATCCCAAGTAGATTCCACACTATCAGCGCAGAGCCCAGTGTGGAGCTCGAACCCATGAACCTTGAGATCATGATCTGAGCCAAAATTAAGAGTTGGACGCTTAACCGACTGAGCCACCCAGGTGCCCCATGAATCAGTAGATTTTTAATTAATCACATTATAAGGGTGAACCAGTATGACATGATCTTTTTTTTTTTTTATGCCCTTGAATTCTCAGTGAAATAATGGTGCTTTTTATAGAGAGAAGATATTTTCACAGTGTTCTTTGCTCATTTGTCTTTACAAATTGGATTAAAGCAGTTGTTCTTCCTTGAATCACAAAACTCCTCAAAAGGACTTTTCTTTTTGTTTTGTTTATTCAGGTTCGCACATCCTTATCAGTATGAACTAGATCACTTCACTCCACCAGATTCAGTCCTTCAAAAGCCAGAACCCCAGGTTAGCATCCAAACTGAGTTTATGGATGATGGCCAGGTAGCCCAGGAAAAATCCAATCAATGCAATCTTGGCTTTCTTTAAATATCTTTTAAAGTAGAAGGTTGCAACTTTGAGTCATTTCTTGAACTCCTAATTCATTTTGTGCTTTAGCGAAGGATGATTCGTAATGTTCCTCTCTCTTCCTACCTGTGCGTTCGTGCTCCAGTTATATAGGCCTGTGGGAGAAACACCCTGCCATTTTGTATCCTCCCTGGATGAACTGGTGGAGCTCAATGAGAAGCTCTTGACTTGTCAGGAGTTTGCGGTAGACTTAGAGGTAAGTTGTGAATGACCTTGAGTGAAATTTTACATCCTCTATGAGCGCACCTACTTGAGGAGTATAAAATTAATACCAACAGATCTATTTTTTGGCAAAGACCAATCAGCCTTGTAACTTTTATAGCTGGCCTCCTAAAATGCGTAAAGGAAAGCCTAGCGAAATCATTTTTCCCTGTTCTCCCCTCTTTCCGGGTTTTAGCACCACTCCTACAGGAGCTTCCTGGGGCTGACCTGCCTGATGCAGATCTCCACCCGAACAGAAGACTTCATTGTCGACACCCTGGAGCTCCGAAGTGACATGTACATTCTCAATGAGAGCCTCACAGACCCCGCCATCGTTAAGGTCAGCCAGCCTTTTCCAGCCCTGGCGCATGAGCGCAGGATTTAAGTGCTTTCGTTTTACCGTTTCATTATTTCAACATAGACCTGGTGACGTGGAGAGAAATCATTGTAATTTCCTGCACTCGGATCCCCCACGCTAAACTGCTTTTGTTTCTAAGCCCCAATTAGAACAGCCTGAGATACAGCTTACAGCTCGTTACCACCCGGGGCGACGGTACATCATGTTAAGGATTCCCGCAGTGAGCCCATGCCATCAGGATCCTGCGGACTTAATGACTATCCTTGAAGCTAGTGGAGCTGTTTTCTCAGAATCACTGGCTGTTAGCAGTTTCAGACTTGAAGAGTGTGCCATTAGGAGTGTAGAAGGCTGTCGGTCCAAATTAAAAGAAGCGTTTAAAACTGAACGCATCTGAATCTGCCTTCTGGCTTCTAATTCCAGAGTTATAATCCCCTAGAGGTAGAGTGTGTTTCGGGGCACAAGTGGCCTCGTGCACATTGTACCCCCTGACTCCGGCTTTGTTTTCAGGTCTTCCACGGTGCTGATTCAGACATAGAATGGCTACAGAAAGACTTCGGGTTGTATGTAGTGAACATGTTCGATACCCATCAGGCAGCACGCCTTCTTAACCTGGGCAGGCACTCGCTGGACCATCTGCTGAAACTCTACTGCAACGTGGAATCCAACAAACAGTTTCAGCTGGCTGATTGGAGGATACGGTCAGTTTGTGCTTCACGAGGAAATGCTGATGGCGCAGGAAGCATGGGTGCCCATCAGCGTCTCGTCCCCGCAGACCTTTGTTCAGACTGTGACGTTAGCCAAACCTTGAGTTGAATGTCGCTGGTCTTTCTTCCAGCTGTTTCCAACACAGCTGGAAGTTTTAGGGTGACCACGTGGAGTGTGTGTAGGGCTATCACACCATGCTTCTCGGGAATAGAGGTTGGAAGAGGTGTGCCGTGTTCGTGTCTGTATCCCTGCCAATCTCTCGTTTGAAACTCAGATCTCTGCAGTCGGGATGGGTGCGTGCGTGCGTGTGTGCGTGCGTGCGTGCGTGTGTGTGGTGAATTCCCAGAGGTCTGAAAGAATTCTAAGGTATGTAGGTGATCGCACCTTATAATGAGTATTTACTAGAGTGTGAGATTTTGGTGGAGTCCTGCCACACTTTCCGGGGTTTGGGCTCAGCTCGATCACTGTCAGGTGGCCGGCTTCCTGAGTTTGCAGCTGTTGTTTGCAGCCTCCTCCCATGAGCTTTCCTCCAGTTGTGCACACCAGAACTTCCAAAGAGGATCTAACAAAGCCCAGATAGAAGATGAAAACTGACAAAGCCTGAAAGCCACTACCTGTTATTTAACCCTTGCCATGTGCCAAGCACTGAGCTAAGAGCTTCGGGGATGTTGTGCTGGGTGGTCCCCACAGCAGCCTGTGAGGTGCCAGCCTTCATTTCCCAGGTGAGGAAAGTGAGCCCAGTGACTTGTCCGAGGACAGGTGTTGAGAGCTAAGATTCAAACTCGGGATCCCAGGGTCTCTATTTTCAACCACATCGTTACCTGCTGCCCTTTCTCCCCAACCGTGGAGACAGTGGCTTGTCCTGTTAAGATGGAGGAAATGTCGCCATAACTGGAGTATTGGCTGTGATACTAAAAGGAGCCAAAGTCTTATTAGCACCCTCAGAGCACATAGCTTACATTGCCACACCCGGGGCAGAAACCAGCAAAATTATTGCCTCTGTTGCAATTCTAGACCTCTGCCTGAGGAAATGCTCAACTACGCCCGAGATGACACCCATTACCTGCTTTACATTTATGATAAAATGAGGCTAGAGCTGTGGGAGCGAGGCAACCAGCAGCCCGTGCAGCTGCAGGTGGTGTGGCAGCGGAGCAGGGACATCTGCCTCAAGGTACAGTGTCACCGGTCACGGCCACCCTGTCTCGGGCCGGGTCCTCGTGCTTTGCTTTGTTCTTTACACAGAGGAAAAGAGCCAAACGTCTTCAAGAGCCCAGGGCACAATTCTGATTCCCATTGATCCTGAATGTTCTGTAATACATTGCAGAAATTCATCAAACCTATCTTCACGGACGAATCCTACCTCGAACTGTATAGGAAGCAGAAGAAGCATCTCAACACACAGCAGCTGACAGCCTTTCAGCTGCTGTTTGCCTGGAGGGATAAAACAGCTCGTAGGGAAGATGAAAGTTACGGGTAAGGGATTAGACGTTCTTTTAATATCTGCTCCTAGACTGAGCAGCTCGGGTGACAAGGAAATAATGGGCTTTTTTCTTTTCACCCTGAAAGTCTGTTACGTTTTCCCCTCCCGGGTTGTAGCCTTTTAATGGGGCTCGCTGGCTGAATTTAACGTGCTACCACTGTGTGTTTTGTTCCAGATACGTCCTGCCAAACCACATGATGCTAAAGATAGCTGAAGAACTGCCCAAGTGAGTCTGAGAACTGATAAATATGTTGACTTTCTCAACAGAGAAACTTTATCCTTCAAAAATCAGCCTCTCTGATAGTTATTACCCCAGTGCTGTTGACTCAGAGAAAATGAGTGCTCTAAGGAAGTTCACGAGTCCAAGGATTCAGAATTTCCTCCCTTGGACTGCCCAGTAGGAACTAAAGCTTCTGAACTGCAGCCGTTTTCAATGGTTACGCCTCAGATCGGATCCGCTGTGAGTCTGAGCCTCCAGTACCCACTCTGAAGGGAGGAAAGTGTCACAGATGCTCTCCTCTGTAATTTGGAATCTTGGGGTTTTGAATGCTTTATGATGTTCATTGAAGCATACGCAGAGAATCCAAATTCGTGATCTCTTGTTGACCCCGTTGCAGTGCAGCGGCTCGGCAGGGCTGTGGTGCCCCTCTCCAGCTCTCCCTGTTAGCCGGAGGCAGGCTGCAGGGGCCACCTCCTCCAAGCTTGCCGCAGCAGAGAGCACATGCGGAAGCGGCTGGCCCCGACTGCCCCCCGCTAGGAGCTCGTCTCCCTGGTCTTCCCCTCAGCCGTAGCGCTCGGGCTTCCCTGATCACCGTGCTTGTCTGGAAGCCTCGGAGGGCCGTGTCCCGGAGTGATGAGCTTGTCCTTCCTTGTCTTCAGGGAACCCCAGGGCATCATAGCTTGCTGCAACCCTGTTCCACCCCTCGTACGGCAGCAGATCAATGAGATGCACCTCTTGATCCAGCAGGCTCGGGAGATGCCCCTGCTGAAGGTAAGAAGCTTTGCTGCCAAAGGTTCTCAGCTCACCAGGCTCTGTCTGCTGGCACCTGTGGTCTTCTCCATACATGATCTGGTCTCCGTGCTAAAGAGAAACCCCAGGAGGGGCGCCTGGGTGGCTCAGGCAGTTAAGTGTCCACCTTCGGCTCAGGTCATGATCTCTCGGCCTGTGAGTTCAAGCCCCGCGTCGGGCTCTATGCTGACAGCTCGGAGCTTGGAGCCTGCTTCAGATTCTGTGTCTCCCTCTCTCTCTGTCCCTCCCCCGCTCACACTCTGCCCCCCCCAAAATAAATAAAAATTAAAAAAAAATTTTTTTTAACCCCAAGAAAATAATAGGGGCTAGGAAAGCCAGTAGACATGTCTCCTTGATGACAGTGAAAAGCTAAAGCTCATCTTTGTTATTTTATGATCCTGTCTTCAATAAGTCGACAGCAAGTAATGTCTAATGACTGGGCCAGTTAGCTGTTGTTGGGAGGCAGTTAACCTGGTGGAATAAAATGGATTGGGGGTCACAGCGCCCGGCTGGCTCGGAGGGGCGTGCGACTCTCGATCTCAGGGTTGTGAGTTTGAGCCCCACATTGGGTGTAGCGATTACTTAAATAAATAAACTTAAAAAAAAAAATGGATTGAGGGTCTCAGTCCAGGGAGCATGTTTTGGAAGCCTGGCAGGGGTCCAAGATGTGAAATGATAATGTCTTGTGAGTTTGGTGGTCCCAGAAATGGAAGGAAAGGAACACGAACAAGAAGCGCCATCAGAAGAAAGGTCGATGGGAATTAGTAACAGACGGTGAAAGCGACTGCCATTTTCTTTGAGTACCGGGCGAAGTACCCCGGCGTGTTCTCAGACTGTGGATTTGGGGATAGTGGAAGTGGAGTCTAGGACAACTCACTCCAAATATAAAGCCTAGGTGACTGGGAAAATAGGAGGAATTCAGGAAGAGCTGATTTTGTGAAGGAGATGCCAAACTTTCGACAAACTCAGGCGAAGGCAGGCTAGCCAGCCAAAAGTCCGGTTACCTGCATCTCCACGCACGTGGCGCCCGGGTGTGGGCACAGTGGCGGATGTGTGTGTGTGTGTGTGTGTGTGTGTGTGTGTGTGTGTGCGCGCACATGCCTGTGTCGATGCTACAGCATGTTCAGATAGATTTACGTGTCTTGGTTTATATTTGGGGGGGGAGCAGGTTTTTTTTAATCTTTATTTTTGAGAGAGAGAGAGAGACAGAACGTGAACAGAGGAGGGGCAGAGAGAGAGGGAGACACAGAATCTGAAGCAGGCTCCAGGCTCCGAGCTAGGAGGGGACAATTTTTAACGGTGTTGCCTCAGTAGTAACATTGGCATATGGTAAAACCGTATTTGTAATTTTTTTGAAAGATTATTGACCCAGAAAGACTTAAAATCAGTTCCTTTAGGATGTGTAAAGATATACACATCTCAGTCCTCGTGTTAAAGTTTCCTTTGTTGGCTCTACAGCTTGTCCAGGGAAAGAGAGACCCTGGTCTCTAGACAAGAATCTCTTTCAAGCTCTTGCAAATCTGCTGCGTCGTCCCTTGCCATGAGAAAGGCTTTCATTCTTTCGTTCCACAGATAATTACCGAGTACCAACTGATCGTATCGCCAGGCGCTGTAAGGGATGAAGGACGAAAGAAAATCTCTGGGCTCGTGAACGACAGTCTAGTGAAGGGCACAGTTTATGCCAGGGAAACACGCGCGGGCGCCCCACTGGTGTACCTTTGCTCAGATGCTTTTTATTTTTCCTCCTCAGTCTGAAGTGGCAACCGGCGTGAAAAAGACCAGCCCGCTGCCCAGTCCCGAGGTATGGTCCTGCATCTGTCCTCTCTTTCCAGTGGGCGGGCGGGGGGGGGGGGGACACCAGTCAGAGCCGCTGCGGGACAAACCTCCCTGTCCGAGGCAGCCCCCGGCACAGTAGCGAAAAGCTGCTGCGTGCTTGCAAGGCTTTCATGAGGCCTGTCGGTTTCTTTCTGACGCAGAGATTGGAGAATGTTCTCTTTGGACCCCACGACTGCTCCCACGCCCCTTCAGATGGCTACCCTGTCGTCGCAAGCGACGGTAACGTAGAGGCCTCTGGAATGTCCTGGAAACTGCCTTGCACGCTGTCCGCTAGGCTTTGACCTTACTGGCTTCCATCCCTGTAGGGCCCGTGCCCGTGCAGAAACAGGCGAGCCTCTTCCCTGACCAAAGAGAAGAGGACGCCCCTCCAGAGACCAAATGCCTGATCGCTACCGCTGTCATCACGTTATTTAACGTGAGTAGTGGGACTCGCCGGTGAGGTGATGTAGACCGGCAGGGATTTGTTGGCTTTACCAGACAGGCTATGTGCCTGGAGCGTCGCATCCACTGTGGACGCTGATGCCAGAAGTAAAACCCAGGCCAGAGGGGACAGGCGTGGAGACAGATCTGCTAAGCAGTCTGTGAGAGATGGGCGGAGGATTGTCTCCTGAGCTCTGTGTGAAGAGGTCCTCGAGGAAGGGTTAACACCTTGACGAGAGCGCTAACGCCTGGCGGGGAGGAGGGCGTGGGCCGCGGTGATCCGTAAGCAGGACCTTCCCGACGGTGGAGGCGGCTCGGCCTGAGTCCCGGACGGGGCCGGCTGAGCACTCGTGAGCGTGACGCGCTGCTCGTTGAGCCCCAGCACGCCCCGGTGCCATCCGCGTGTGCTCTGGATGCAAAAGAGGCGGCTTTGAAACGCATTTCTCTATGCTGGCCGATTAAGGAAAGCGAAGGGCAGGATATGAGGGCACTGGGAAGCGGGGAGATACGTGTTTCCCATCCCAAAGAGGGGCTGAGTCGTGGTAGGTCGTGACCCCGTCCAGTATGGGACCGAGCGTGGCCAACCTGGGTCAGGCCATGTTCCCGGAATACGCACTGGGTTGTGACGGAGCCTGTCCCGGTCTGTCCTCCCTAGTGGGTGTTTCTGCCAGTACTGGAATTTCAGGCTGTTTGCAAAGGGAGGATGAACGGTATGGTTGTTGGTCAAGATAGGTAGATACCAAAATGACCGGGATGAAGGGAAAATACACAGGTAAGACTGAATACTGCCAACAACAGAGGTGGTAGAGGAAAAATTCAGAATTTCTGGAAAGAAAGAGAAGCAAGTGTCTGATCCGTTTGGACAAAGACGAGGATCGAGCTTAGCAGGTGTTCACGTGAGAAGCAGCTGGGCGGTTCCGTAGGTTCCAGAATCACCCCAGAGCGCGAGGCCACAGCCAGGAAGACAAAATGCCGCCTGCGAGACGTGGTGCCTGAGAGTTAACTTTCTCACTTAATCACATAAACTTAGATTGGGTCTGGCTTCAGTAACTCGTGACCAGAGAAATCTAGGCGCTTTAACTGAGTCATCAAGGTGACTCAGCAGCTACAAATCCGAGCGTGAACTTGGGGCCGTGTGAACAGGGAAGCACTGTACTTAACAGACTGTCGTGTCTCTGTGCCCTGGGTGGCAAGACTGCTACCACAGAGCACGCGGAAGGATAGCATGCATGCTGAACCCGGTTGGAAGCAACACCCTGGTGCAGAATTGTCCTGATTCCCCGCAAAAGTGTGTAATTTTTTTCATTTGTGAGTGTCCGGTTACAACCTCGAGTTCTAGAGCCAGATGGACCTAAGTTTAAAGTCCTCATTGTGCCGCTGTTAGCCGTCGGGGTCTGGAAGACCTAGCCTCTCTGTGCCTCAGTTTCCTCATCTGTAAGATGGGGAGAATAATACCACATACTTTAATAGTCTGTAAGGACACAGTGAGAGTTCATTGGTTTAATAAATAGATGTTAAGTACACCCCACTGTGTGCTATTACAGGCTATTACAGTGCTTTATGCAGACGAGAGCCCTAAAAAATTAGCCAGTATTCTTATTACTGTTACGATTATGCCGTTGCTTGTATCGTATTGCCACAAAATGATGATGGTGATGAGTTGATCGTTTTCTGTTTGTCCCTGCAGGAACCTAGTGCTGAAGAGAGTGGAAAGGGCCCACTAACAGTTGCACAGAAGAAAGCCCAGAACATAATGGAGTCCTTTGAAAATCCATTTAGGATGGTAAGTAAGCGTTGTGCATCTAGTTGAGGGCTGACGGAACAGGCAGAGGTTTCTGCCACTGTAGGGGCCTTTTGCCTGGAAAAGAGGCCGACAGCCCAGGAAAGAGGGAGCCCCTGAATCCAGTGTGTCCATTGTCCCTGGTGTCCAGGTTGGGATGGAGTCGGGATCTTCTCAGATGAAACCAGCAAAGATACCTCGCTCAAATGCTAGTGAGCTATGGCTCGGCTGATGCTCTGAACGAGGCCTCCCATGCTGACACCAACCGAAACCCCCCGTCCAGTTCCTGACCGCCTTTAACACGACTGTTTCCGTCCCTCCAGTTTTTGCCTTCTCTCGAACGCCGCGCTCACGTTTCTCAGGCAGCGAAGTTTGATCCGTCATCAAAAATCTATGAAGTAAGTGGACTCACCATCCTTTCCAAGAGTGACTTTCTAGGAAAAGGAGACTTCTTAATTATCTGAACTAGCTCTTGTCTTAAGCCCATCTTGAACCTCCTGAATACAGAAAACGCTTTATATATAAATACATATAAGCATAGCTTCTAGAGAGAGGGGCGAGAACTTTATTCTGACTTTCAGAAGCATTTGGGAACCTTTTAAGAAAGAGGCTTTTGGGGTTTTTTTTAATGTTTTTTGTTTTGTTTTGTTTTTGTTTTTTAATTTGAGACAGAGAGAGACAGAGCGTGAGCAGGGGAGGGGCAGAGAGAGAGGGAGACACAGAGTCTGAAGCAGGCTCCAGGCTCTGAGCCGTCAGCCCAGAGCCCAACGCGGGGCTCGAACTCACGGACGGTGAGATCGTGACCTGAGTCAAAGTTGGACGCTTAACCGACTGAGCCACCCAGGTGCCCTGAGGCTTTTGGTTTTAATTGAAGTTTAATTTATATGTCACAAAGTGCACAGATGTTAGGTGTACAGCTTGATGCCTTTTTTTCCTTTTTTTTTCCTTTTTTTTTAAATTTACATCCAAGTTAGTTAGCATATAGTACAATGATTTCAGGGTAGATTCCTCAATGCCCCTGACCCATTTAGCCCATCCCCCCCACACACACCCCCTCCAGTAACCCTCTGTTTGTTCTCCATATTTAAGAGTCTCTTATGTTTTGTCCCCCTCCCCGTTTCTATATTATTTTTGTTTCCCTTCCCTTATGTTCATCTGTTTTGTCTCTTAAAGTCCTCATATGAGTGAAGTCATATGATATTTGTCTTTCTCTGACTAATTTCGCTTAGCATAATACCCTCCAGTTCCATCCACATAGTTGCAAACGGCAAGATGTCATTCTTTCTGATTGCCGAGTAATACTCCATTGTATATATATACCACATCTTCTTTATCCATTCATCCGTCGATAGACATTTGGGCTCTTTCCATCCTTTGGCTATTGTCAACAGCACTGCTATAAACATGGGGGTGCATGTGTCCCTTCGAAAGAGCACACCTGTATCCCTTGGATAAATACTTAGTAGTGCGATTGCTGGGTCGTAGGGTAGTTCTATTTTTAATTTTTTGAGGAACCTCCATACTGTTTCCCAGAATGGCTGCACCAGTTTGCATTCCCACCAACAATGCAAAAGAGATCCTCTCTCTCTGCATCCTCGCCAACATCTGTTGTTGCCTGAGTTGTTAACGTTAGCCATTCTGACAGGGGTGAGGTGGTATCTCACTGTGGCTTTGATTTGTCTTTCCCTGATGATGAGTGAAGTTGAGCATTTTTTCATGTGTCGGTTGGCCATCTGGATGTCTTCTTTGGAGAAGTGTCTATTAATATCTTGCCCATTTCTTCACTGGATTATTTGTTTTTTGGGTGTTGAGTTTGATAAGTTCTTTGTAGATCAGCTTGATGCATTTTTATATATGAATATTACTTTAAGGCTCTTATAGATGACAGCTTAAATTTAAAACACTCTGTCTTCTGTTGTTTGGTTTGTTTTTAATAGCATAATGAGGAATAAGGAAATACCTTCCCTGGAGCCCCATGAGATGTTCCTGGGAGCCAGCGTTGTTAATTGTCTGTTAAAAGCCTTCTTCCTTCCTGCAGGAAGTTCCTGCTCCAGTCAGATGGACGGCCTGGCTCCGTCTGCCTCCCACTCTTTCGTTAGGCACCAAGGGTCAG
The DNA here is from genome assembly GCF_018350175.1 of Felis catus. Classification (NCBI taxonomy): domain Eukaryota; kingdom Metazoa; phylum Chordata; class Mammalia; order Carnivora; family Felidae; genus Felis; species Felis catus. Next base: position 7,994,037 of record NC_058375.1, on the reverse strand, counting down.
GCCAGAAACCTGACAGGCCCCTGCCCTGTCGCTGGTGGTTAGCCTCCTGCCTTTAGAAATGGGGAGTCAGGTGGATCTTATGCCTTCTCCCCCACTTACCCCACCAGTTGTGGCCCATTCGGCAACTGTACGTCCCTTACCGTGCTTCTGTCTAATGTCAGCGACATGCGTCCTGACCCGCAGGCAAATGTTCATATAGAAGCAAACGGCCCTGAGAAGTCCTGCCTTGAATCCCAGCTCCACCATTTGCTAACCGTGTGCCCTCAGACGAGTTATTTAGCTTCTCTGAACCTATTTCCCATCTCAAAGTGGGGGTGATGATAACGCCTTTGTCCCGGGGATTATTAGAAGGGATTGAATGAGACAACGGACGGGAAAGCATCCGGCTCAGTGCCTGCAATACAGTTGCCCTTTGTCCTTCTTGATAAAGATTTTATAAATAAAATGGATTTTTTTTTGTGTGTGTGTGTCATCAGATTTGGAACTTCTGACTTAGAACGTGTGTAGTTGTTAGGTTAGCATGTCCGGTATCACCCCATTAAAAAAATACAGCGTTCCTAGGTGGCTGAGTTTCGGAGCATTTTTGTCTTGTTTGTTTTCATTGTAGATCAGCAACCATTGGAAGCTGGCGAGCCAGGTGCAGGTACGCAAAGAATCTAAAGAAATTGCCAAGGAGAAGGCAGCGGAACAAACAGGTAGCGCTCACTTCCTTGTAAGTCAGCCCGTCAGTGTGTCTGTCAAAGAACAGGCCTTGGACATCATTCTGTTTGTTCAACAAAGTGCCCGTATGGCAGCAAACAGAACGGCACGGCCCCTGCCTGCGGGGCTTGCCTTTTCCTGGGGGACAGTGGACAGCCTGCCGTGAACGTTTGTCCTTTCAGATGGCCAGAGACACTTCCGCGGGGAGAGGGGTAGGAGGTGCTTGGGGGCGGGCACGGGGGAGTGGTGGCTGCTTCCGTGTGGCGTTTGGTGAAGGCAGTCTAATCAATGTGACACTGAGCAAAGACGGGCTGCTTCCAGGGGAAGCCCCATAAGTCCAAGGCCCCGAGGCGGTCGCTTGTCGGGCGCGCACAGAGAGAGGCCGGGAAGCCAGCACGGCTGAGGGGAGGAGAGCAGGAAGGGCTGTTGTGAGGACACGGCTTGTACTCCCAGCGGACTGGGAAGCTCTGGAGGGTCTGAGCGGAGCAGTGACCTGCACTGATCTTCAGGGGCCACGGAGGGCCCAGTGGAGAGGGCAGGAGTGGGAGCCCAGGTAGGAGACAGGGTGGTAACCCAGGTGAGGGGTCGCTGGCTCGGAAGGCACGGTAGCAGAGCTGGGGACGAGCGGCTGGAAGCTGACGTTTCCGGTGGTGACACTGACAGCACTTCATGACGAGTCGGGTGAGGCACGTGAGAGGAGGAAGGGAGCCGTGGACGCCAGAAGGTTTGGGCCTGAGTGATTAGAAAGACGAGGGTGGCCAGCAACAGAGTAAGAGCGCACAGGGCGCCGATTTGGGTTTCGTTCTGGTCCTCGATGTGCCGTGGTTGAGGTCCATCCGAAACGTCCTCAGGGAGGAGTCACGTAGGTGGTGGACGTCTGGCTTGGGCTCTCAGGAGAGGGGCAGGTGGGCCGTCAGATTGAGAGTGTGGGGAGAGCGGCCGGGCCTGAGCCTCAAGGCAGCCGTTCTTCCGAGCCTGGGGGAGAGGGGTCGGAGCGGGAGGCTGGGGAGCAGGGAGGGCGCCCCGGCTGTGGCGGCCCCGGCAGCCGGGGCAGCCAGGTGAGGAAGGAGGCTTGGTTGCCGGAGGCGGCAGCTCCACAGACAGTGCTCTCTCTTGCAGCCGCCCGGGACCAGGCCAGGGAAGAGTACAAAGCAACAGCGGAACAGGCCGTGTCCGTCCGACAGCAGGCTGCCGTACGTGTGGGCCCTTCTTTCTTTTAGGAAACCCGATGCCCCTGGTTGTGGCCAGGATTTTCCTCGAATGGCAGGAGGGCTTGCCCTGTGGTTCAAATTAAATGCTATGTCTTCCCCGTCCATTTTGGCTCCTCAGTTAGTGCCTGCCTTATTTCCCCTCGAAAAAGTTTATACCGTAATTCCTCTTAGATGATTTCCTCTGTTGAATTTACGCTCAACAGACCGTACCCCTGACTCTAGTAGTAGATAAGGTGCTGAAGCTTCTAACAGCCAAGCCTGTTTACCGTCCTGCTCTGCCCTAGTATGTATTTCGTTCTCCACCCCGCCAGAGCCCTCCAGAGCGCATAGCCCATCTTTCCTCAGTGACCTGCCGTCATTCTCCAGCGAGGGATTTGTTCCACGTGGCCCTAGCCCTGCCCAGACTCACGGCCCGCACTCCCCTTCCAGTTGCCAGCACAGCGGCGGAGTCCCTAGTGGGACCGTCCGTCTGTCTCACCCACCCCCGTGCTTGCTTCCCTCTACAGCTAGAAAGCGCCGCCAAGAAGAGAGAGCGAACGACAAGTGACCCGAGGACCACAGAGCAGAAACAAGAGAAGAAACGACTCAAAACTTCTAAGAAGCCAAAAGTCCCAGATCTGCCAGAAAAAGATTTTACCCCTTACGACTACAGCAAGTCGGATTTCAAGGCTTTTGCTGGTGAGGCCGGGACTGGTGCCCTTTAAGGAATGTCTGGCCGCCTTAAGGGGGAGGAACTGTAGCGCGAAGGAAGAAAGCGTGCCCTAGGCACCGACTAAGCCCGAGAAGGACAAGGCACCGGCGCCCTAGGAGCCTGCGGCGCCCGGACAGAAAGCGCCGCCCTCCTGTGCTGGGCCTTACTTGCCGGGGCCTCTCTGGTAGCTGAGCGAGATGGCACGCGTGGTCTTTCCTCACTGTAGCTTGTGCCCAGAAACACATTTTCTCAGACACACAAACATGGTAAGGAGTTTACTGAAGAAACCTGACGCCCGTGAGGTGCTCTGCGGTTCCTTGGCCCGTCAGAGTCCGTCTACGTTGGAGGGGCTACAGGCGGCATTCCTGACTCTAGAGCAGCCTCCTTGGCACCACATCCCTTTGAAGAGAGAGAAGGTAGCGCAGGATTGTCACCTCAGAGCCCAAGTTCCCGACAGTGGCATCTGACCAGCACGCAGACCAGAACGGGTTTCCTCGGTGGAAAAAGAGCCAGTGCTATAGCCACCTGCCCTGAGCTGAGAATAGATCTGTGAGAAACGAGTGTTCGGGCTGTCCTTCTGTACTGGGAGCGTGACACGTGGAAATGTGTCAGCCATCGGCCCACCTCGTAAAGGGGTCAGCAGGCTGACAGCCCCACCCTTCCTGAACACCAGGCACCCACCCAGGAGTCCGCCCGTTGGGTGTACTGACTCCTGTACGTGATCACAGGCGTCTCTCTTCTCTTACCTTCCAGGAAACAGCAAATCGAAACCTTCTTCCCAGTTTGATCCAAATAAGCAGATGCCATCTGGCAAGGTAAGACATGTATTTGACACCGAAAACTAGTAAGATTGTATATGTCAGCTATATTTTGATTGAAAATTAAAAAACAAAACACAAGATACAGCTAATAAAAAAAAAGAAAAAAGGAAAGACAGGGCACCTGGGTGGCTCAGTCGGTTAAGCATGCGACTCTTGACTTCAGCTTGGGTCGTGATCCCAGGGTCGTGGGATCGAGCCCCATGTCAGGCTCCGCATTGAGCGTGGAGCCTGCTTAAGATTCCCTCCCTCTCTTTCTGCCTGCCTCCCTCTGCCCCTCTCCCCCACTTACACACACTCTCTCTAAAATAAAAAAATTTTTACATGAAAAATAGAAATCTGCTTGAGAATTCTCACGTGCTCGTGGTGCTTTTTTTTTTTTTTTTCCTCTTCCACTGCTGGGAAGAGGGCCCAGCTTAGGAATCATCAGTCATCTTCCTTTGCATATCTTTGCCCTCACCTCATCCCTTCCCAAGTCCGGACAATACCCGTCAGCTCTTCCAGCAATAAAAAGAAAAAGAAAAAAAAAAAACAGCTTTTTTTAAAGAGGCCGTAAAGGCTGGCATGCGGTTTGCTACCATGGGAATCACAGCCGCAGGCCACAGACACTCCTTTCTGTGCCGGCACAAGCCTGCATTCGCCCCCGTGGGTGTCGGTGCCAGTCGGAGCCAAAAATGGCCGAAAATTTGCACTCGGAGGCTGAGGCCCGTGTGGAGCCCTCCTGTCCCTTTAGTAGCTCATCCGGACGGCCTTTTCTTCAGAGCACCCAGAAACGTCCAGTGGAGAGAAAACCAGTCACACCGGCGGCGCTGGTGTCTCGGGAGGGCCTTCTGAGCTGTTTCCTGTGTCTCCAGCAGTCAGGTTATCACTCAGCCGAAGTGATTTTTTTTTTTTTCTTTTTATCTTTTCAGAAATGCGCCATACCCAAAAAACTTAAACAGTCGGTGGGAAACAAAAGCATGTCCTTTCCAAGCGGAAAGCCAGACAGGTATGTGGCCAAGGCCGGCGTGGCCCCGCAAACCCAGCAGCGGCTCAGAGGTCTCAGCTGGAAAGACCCAGAGAGCCTCACTGGAGCAGATCCCTCCCGGTCACTCTAGGAAAGCCGAGCTGGGAGGAGGGGAAGGGACTGCCGAGTGCTGTTACTGTGTCCCAGACTCAGATTCCTGTCACTCACCACCTATATCGCCACACAGCTGCCTCGGGGTCACCTCCGAGCAAATAGGCTTGGAATTTTCCTAGATCAGCCTAATTCTGAGGAATGGGGGGGAAAAATCAGTGAAGTAAGTGTGGGTTGTCATTTAAGAAAATTTTAGTTAAGAACCTGAAACGCTTATCCTCAGGACAGACCCTGAAACCAGAGGACTCACCCCTGGGGGCTGGCCTGATGAGGGAATCTGCCTTTAGATCTTAGCCAGCACAGCCACCCTCGTTGGGCCCCAGGGCACTGCCCCAGCCCGCTCTCGTCTGCCAGGGTGGGGGGGCACCCTACCACCAAGCTCAGTTGTCCAGGAGCACCGCCCCCCCCCCCAACAAACCAGGCTCCCCCAGTTGTGCATTAAGGTTTGCAAGGTTTTATGAACAGCTGGGAGCAGCTCTCCAGCCAAACTGGAAGAAGTAACTCTTGTTTTCATATTGTCTCCGCAGAGGTCTCAGGCACAGCTGGCCAAAGAGATAGCGCTGGAAGAGACCCCTGGAATTCCCCAGCGGACCGGAAGCACCAGACGGTGGTGCTGGTTTTGTACAGACTCATTTTTAAACCATTAAAAATAATTCTTACTGGAAGAAAGTGGGTTCCTGACTTTTCCTTTGCTGCCACCACAGTTCCGGCAGGAGAGGACAGATCCCACCCTGTTCAGATCACCGTCTCCGGCTGTCTGTGGGTAAGCGTGCCCTTGAGGACACTGTGATTTCTGGAGAAGTCCAGAATCATTCCTGAGAGAGAACACAGGAGAATCTCCTATGACTCAGAAAAGGGCAGCACCCACAAAACACAGAGCACCCTGTTCATGGAGCATCGACTCTCCATTTTAAGAGGGTTCCATGAGCCGTGCTCCCTCCTTCACATGCCTTCCATTCATGCCAGTGAAAGCCAAATGGTAAAGACCCCATGGGGCCGGGGCGGGGTGGGGGGGGTGGGGGGTGAGGGGGCGGGGTGGAGCAGGGGTGGGGGGCGGCTGGTACAGCTTTAGAGCCAACTGTGGCCTCTAGAGGGCCCGGTCTCTTCCCTGTACCTGTCTCCCCCCCCCCTTTTTTTTTAACTTCCCCAATTAAAAAAGTAATAGCATGTTCACTGTAGGAAATGAGGAAAAGAGAACAATTATACCGTCTGTAATCCTACCACACAGAGATAAGCTTTCACGCTTTGGTAGAAAGGCTTTCTACTATGTGTGTGTTCATTTCCAAACTTGGATTTATGCTTCTGCAGTTTCTCACCTTTAAAGTTTCTATCTTTTCTCATTCCAAAATTCATTCTAGTTAAGCACCATTATTGAACATGTATATTTGCATTTTTATGTTCTTAATAATGGAGCATTGAACTTCTTCAGAATTCCGTTTGATTTTAATATCGAGATGGGATATTAAGCCAAGAAGGCACAAAATATACCATCATTTTTGTTTTCACAACTACTTAAACAAAGAACATATTTTCATAGAAATTTTCCCAGAGATCATCGAGAGGGCTGGCTGTGTGCGACCCCCGGAGGAGCCGTGAAGCCAAAGCAGGTGCACTGCCAGGGAGCAGCCAGTCAGGCAGAACAGCGAAGAACAGCCCAGGCCCCAAATGGGCTGATGTTTAGCCTAGTCAGGACTGGAACGGTCGCAACCAACAGAAAAGCCAAACTGTCGGTGGCTTAGCAAAGCAGATGTTTTTTTCCTCTCTCCTCAGTCCTAGTTAGTCCAGAGCTAGTGGGACAACTTTGCAGTCCTCCCTCTGGCACTTAAGTGTGGCGCTGCCGTTCTCAACAGGAACATAGGGCTTCCACCGCATGGGTTACGGGGACCTGCCGTGGCTCCATCCATCACATCTGCATTCCATTCAGCTGGAAGGAGTGGGAGATGCCCACCCACCTCCCTTCACGTGGAAGTTGCCCGTTTCCACTTCCCATTGGCCGGCCTATAGTCACATGCCACAGCAAGGGCTACTGGGAAAGTCATTTCCGTGCCCACGTGCCCCTAAAAGTCCAGGATTCTGATGCAGTTTGGAGAGAATGGACAGTGAGGCACAATAAGCAGTCTCCCCCCAAATCTCAGAGTCCCTGCGATTAAAAAATGGGACAGATGAGCCCCGCGTCAGGCTCTGGGCTGATGGCTCAGAGCCTGGAGCCTGTTTCCGATTCTGTGTCTCCCTCTCTCTCTGCCCCTCCCCCGTTCGTGCTCTGTCTCTCTCTGTCCCAAAAATAAATAAACGTTGAAAAAGAAAAATTTTTTTTTTTAAAAAATGGGACAGATGGGAATTTTTAAGAGTGAGCAATCATTTTCTACTGAGGATGGCCCGAGGAGACTTCGTGAAAGGCACATTTGGGTCGGACCTGGAAGAGGAAGGGAGAAAGTCCAGAGAACCTTGTAATACAAAGAAACCCAGGCTCCACCCCACAGCTGCAAACCAGGCTGGAGCTGCGGCCTCGGGAGCCGGGCTCGGCAAACTCTCCGGGTGATTGTCACAGTGGCCTAAGTCTGAGGACCGCCATGGTAAGTGGGGCGGTGGGCCCCAGGCCTCGCTTAGCGGGCCTCAGTGGGCTTCCCGCACGCAGGCCAAGGGGGAGATGAGAACAACGAAGACTGTGTGTTCAGCTTCTTCCGTGGCTAAAACAATTCCTTGTCCGTTACTTGGAAATTATCTTTATTAGTTTTGTCTTTGTGGCAATGGTTTTTGGTGCGTTTGTTTTCTAAAAAGATGGGGACCATGAACAGTAGTACTAGTTGAGGTCTAAGTGTCATTCCTTGCAAAAGAAAGAGCTGGCAAAACCTGAACGTCAGTCCCCAGATGGGTTTTTGAAACTTGGCCGGGCCCTGAAACCACAAGTCCAGGACTCCCGAGCCACGGGATGGAGACCTGAACCTTGGGGACGTTTGGAGAACAGCTCTATTTCCATTCACTGATGTGTCAAGCCATGGGGACAGCACGTGGATCCCCAAGGCCGTGGGAGGATGGGTAAGCCTGCGGAGGAAAGGCTCGGTGATTTGGAACCGCGGAGGACCGCGCCTGGGCTCTGGAGGAGTGAGGTTGCAGGGTCAGCGGGCTGGCGGCGGAGAGAGGATCTACGAGGAGGGCTCTTCACTCAAGGAGGCATGCTGCTCTTTGTGGCACTTTGGTCAGCTTGCCATAAACATCTTCACCACGTAATACCACGCGGTGGCCAAATTCATTCCCACTCATGGCCACAGCTGTCAGCCTGGCCGAACACAGTGCCTAAAACATGCCTCAGGTGCTAGCTGCTAAAAGTCTCCGGTGACAGGCACACATACCTTTACCACGCGGTCCCCCTGAAGCTCCACCTTGGACAGTGGCCAGTCGCCCACCTCTGTCCTCTCCCCTCTCCCCCTTTTTACATATTATCTACACTTTAACAGGTTGGGATAGTTGACCCTCTAGACAGTGACGCGTGACAACGGAATCTTAAAAGCACGCTGGTCTGAATTCGGGGAAACATTTCATGCTATACCTTGGTTGCCGCCATCCTGGTTTTCCCCACCTGCTTTGAATAACTGGGCTCCACAATATGGCCACTTCTGGCAGAAGCACTGCGTTTCCTCCTCGTGATCTGAAGTCGAGTGGCATTTATGGGATGGATCATGGTCCTGTACATCTAGGGACTTTTCTGCCTGTATTTTATTCAGGGCCTTTGTCTTCTTTGAACTTGGAAGGTTTGAGCTACTGCTTAGACACACCATCCCAGAGATCCCATTCCCTGTTGGTGTTGAGGCGGAGACCGTGGTTTCCCTTCCTCTACAGGAGGCGATAAGATGTCATTTATGTTCCTTCTCTTGTGAGGAGACGCATGCTGGGAGCAGCTTTGTTCAGCTCACAGGGGGCATGGGATGGACTTGATCTTCCACTCCCCCCATCCCCTGACCTTGCAGTGCCCCAGGAATGCCAGGGCCCCTGTCTGGTCTCAGCTGTGCAGTCCCTGGAAGAAAGCCGCGACAGCTGACTACGAGGGGCCTGGACTAGGGCCCAGGCCGCCAGCATCAACTCAGCCTGTAACCCAGTGCTGCCAGCTCTAGTCTCCTGGAGCTTACAGTCTGCCTCGGGACACAGAAGTAAACAAGCGATCAGAGCTCAGAGGTGCAAATGTCTTGACGGAGGTTGTACAGGCTGTGAGGCAAATGCCATGACCCCAGTACAGGACTGAACGCAGGCAAGCCTGTGGTTAACTGGACAGAATCTTACCTGCTGTGCGACCCTCTACTGAATGACCTCGTGTCCTGAAACGGCTTTGTATGAGACGTCTCCTAGCAATTCTTTTATTGTCTTGGCTCACCTTCCCTGTAAAAGCTTAAAGCCAACCAAGATACGTTGTTGCTGTAAGGCTTGAGGCTTGCACCAGCTGGTAAACAGCAGCCTGTTACTCATCTGAGGTTACAGAGAACATGCTTCCCACCTCCGAGGGGAGGCCGCAAAACGTCAGTCAAAAGACATCCCTCTCATGCCACGGGTAGTTTTACACCAGCTTCAGCTCCCTTCCTTGGCGTGCAAAGAACTATGCGTGTAGAGCAATTAGCATGTAATATTTGGTAATTAGCATGCTTAATGTGATTCAGATAAGTTCCTTGACATTTTCCTAAAAACAGCACGTTCCCGCCCACCCCTTCAAAGAGCAAAGCCCAGTTGGTTTGAAAAAATAAAAAGACAAATTAAAAAAACTCGCGTGCCAGTCTTATTTGGTGCTGAATATACGTGGGTTGGCCTCTTCCGGGACATTGCTCGTAAATTTAGAAACTCGTTTCGAAAAAGACTCCTTATCCAGCAGCCAGCCACACAGCTCATGGGTCGGAGGAGAATCGGACAGAAAATGGCTAGATCTCGCTGAAGTCAGGGAGCTAAGTCGGTCCTTTTCAAGTAAAACAACAACAACAACAACAACAGTGCGCCTGGCGACAAGCCACACTTTCCGTCCAACAAGGAGCCAAATTTGGGGACACGGCGAGAGCTACACTCTCCTCGTCCGCCCTGGCGCAACAACGTAACTCTGCGCCTTGCAGTGTAGCCGCCCGCTCCCGCTTCTGCAGACCGAAGGCTCAGGCGGGCGGTCAGCTCGTCCCAGCGCTCGGAGGGTCCGCGCCCGGCCCGAGACGCCCGCTCCGGTCTCCCCTTCCGCGCCGGGGCGCCCCCTCGCTCCCTCCCTGCGGCCCCCGGCGCCTCCCGGCCCCCGGAAAAGGGGCGGGGCCCGGGGGCCTGCACCGCCCGGCCAGCGCGGGGCCCGGGGACGGACGCGGACCCGACCCCAGCCGCCGGCCCGGATCGCCCAGAGCCGGAACCCTCCCCGCTGCCTGGGCCCGTCCGCCCGGGCCCGTCCCCACGTGGCCCCTCGGAGCGGGCCGCACTACCCTGCTGCCGCCGACGGACAGAGCGACCAGCCACTGACACCGCGCTGAGGGCCGACAGCCAATGAGCGCGCTCTGAGCGCCGGTGGGGGCGGTGCCTCCGGGCCGCCGCGCTCCCGTATCCGCGCCGCCATTGGCGAGTTTGGGTTACGCCCCTGCCGGCAGGCCCCGCCCCGCCGGCAGGGTTAGGTTGCCTCACGGGCGGCGGGCGGAGCTGGTCCCGTTGTGCTGCGGCTCCGCGCGGCCTGCAGTCCCGGGCCCGCGCCCCGCGCAGCCCGCCCGCCCGCCATGGAACCCGGCCCCGACGGCCCCACCGCCTTCGGCCCCGCTGACATCCGCGAGGGCTGGTTCCGCGAGACGTGCAGCCTGTGGCCAGGCCAGGCCCTGTCGCTGCAGGTGGAGCAGCTGCTACACCACCAGCGCTCGCGGTACCAGGATATCCTTGTCTTCCGCAGGTACCACCGCCCACCCGGCCCCGCGCCACCGAGCGCCTGCGGCGGCCCTCAGCCCAGACCGCCCGCTGCCCGCTGCTCCGGAGCCAGCCGGGATTCCTCCTGCCCGAATCTCGGTCCCGACCACCCTTCTTCCTGCCCGACCCCTGCCTTGCGCCCTTTACTTCGCCCCCCGCCCCCGGCCGTCTCTCCCCCCGCCCCTCCCCATGCAAAACTGTCAGAAGTTCTGAAGAACTAGGCCCGTCCCCTCCCGCGGTCCCGTCCCCTGCCGCGATGCCCTCCCCACCCTGCTCCCGGTCTCCCTGGGCCGGGGGCCGCCGTTTGGGGCGGTCCTCTTCCGCGGGGAGGGAGTCGGAGTCTGCGCCGACCCCACGCGCCGAGCTCCACGTGTCAGTCCCGGACACGTCAGAGCCGGGACCCTGAGTCCACCCCCACCCCCCACCCGGCGGGCCTGCCTGCCCAGCTTCGCCACGTGTCATCCCCAGTACTCCCCCCTGGGACCCCTTGGCAGGTCGGGGGAGATCCTTCTCACCCAGGGCGAGTCGGGGCACATCGCCCCCACTGCAGGGGACCCAGGTCCCTAACTGTCACTCCTGCCTTCAGTAAGAGCTACGGCAACGTTCTGGTGTTGGACGGCGTCATCCAGTGCACAGAGAGGGACGAGTTCTCCTACCAGGAGATGATAGCCAACCTGCCCCTCTGCAGCCACCCCAACCCACGCAAGGTACCCCGGCTCGGCAAGGTTCAGCCCCCACACAGGAAGCCCACTGCTCAGTGTCCCGCAGAACAGTGCGGGAGGCCCCGACGCGCATGGATGTGCCCATGCTCGGCCCAGCTGCTTCCTAAATGGTTGTCAGAAAGTGTTAGCAAAGCACAAGGGGAGTAAGTTGGGTGGGGGTGGCGGCGGGCCCACTTCACAGGGTGGGGGCTGACACAGCCTCTGAGGAGCAAACCCTTCTCACTGAGGCCCGAAGCTTAAGAAGCAGCAGCCCTGGGAGGAGTTTCCAGGAAAAGGGGACGCCTCGTGCCAGGTTCCTGAGGCAGGACAGCGTTGCTGAGAGTAGCAGATGAAATAATAAGGTCTGTGCATCAGCGGGGTTGAGAAACCTACCCTGTTCAGATGGTTTTGCGTGAGTGTATCTGCCCCGTGCGGGCCCAGGCCGCTGAGTCCTGCTGGAGCCTGTTTGGTGAGGCTGGTGCTCAGCTGATGCCCTGCTTCTGACTGTTCCTCCCGCTCCTAGGTGCTGATCATCGGGGGTGGGGACGGGGGTGTCCTGCGGGAGGTGTTGAAGCATTCCTCCGTGGAGTCCGTGGTCCAGTGTGAGATTGATGAGGTGAGTGTTGGGCTCTGGGGTTTCAAGTCCCAGCTCCGCCCTGGGACTTGGCTGTGTTCCCTTGGGCAAGTTGCTTAACCTTGCTCAGCCTCTTTCTTCGTTGGGAGGATTCAATAGAAGATCTGGGTGGTAAAGGGCCTTGCACGTAATAAGTGTGCCTCAATGCTGGCTCTTAGTAAGACTAAGCTGGTTTTCAAGTCAAGATCCAGGAGCGTTCCAACTACTCGTGCGTGCGTTTACCCTTTACGCTCAGCTTGTTTTTAATGAGCATCTAGTATGCAGCAGCCATCGTCCTAGATGCTGGGGCACAGTGGTGAATGGACCCGTCCAGTCCCCACCCCCTTGGAGTCTGTCTTCCGGGGAGGAAGAGACTTAAGAGGGTGATCTGGTGAAGGCGTGGTGGGAACCGGGGGTGAAAGGAAAAGGCAGGCTCAGAGCTCACGGGCGAAGGCTGGTCAGCGCAGGCCTCCCGAGGAGGTAGATTTCAGCTGAGGCTTGGATGGAAAACAGTTGGCCACGTGGAGGCAGGGGAAGGTCCTCCTGGAAGAGGTTGGACTCGCCTCCCTCTGAGATAGCAAGAAAGTCACTCAGAAGGGACAGTTTGGTCTGGGGACAGAGAACAGGGACAGTGGGATGTGGGCCGGGGAGCAGGGAGGAGCCATCCTGCCATGACTGAGAGGGAGGTACCAGAGTGCCCCCTATCTTACAGATGTGGAAGCCGGGTTTCCACAAAATGAATGGCTTGCCCAAGTGACCAGGCGATTAGAGGGACTGCTGGAGGGCCTCCAACCCCCACGGCAGATCCCGGTCCCTCCTCCCTCCTCAGGACGTCATTCGGGTCTCTAAGAAGTTCCTGCCGGGCATGGCCGTGGGCTACTCCAGTTCCAAGTTGACCCTACACGTGGGTGACGGTTTTGAGTTCATGAAACAGAACCAGGATGCCTTCGATGTCATCATCACTGACTCCTCAGACCCCATGGGTAAGCGAGGGATGGGCCTTGGGCCCCCCCTGGCAGCCACCGTCCAGAGGCGGGGGTCCTGCGTCTTTCCTGTCTTGGTTACTACCTCCCCAACCCAGCCCTGGCTCAGCAGAGGCAGACCACGCTGTTGCCCAAAGTTCACAGGTTGGTTTCCTAGAGGAGGGTGGGGCTCTGGTCTTGGCCCACTGAGGCCTAAGTTTCTTCTTCAGCCTCTTCTCTGGTCTTAATAGGCCAGCATCAGGGCAGGGATCTAGTCTCAACCCAGGGCCCAGGGTGGAGAGTCCCCCAACAAAATGGCAATGAGAAGCCCCCCACCTCCCTGCCCAGGAATGGGACGAAGACATGGAGCCCTCCTCAGGTGGACAGTGGGTCCTTGCGCTCCTCAAAAGCACTCTCTTTGTGGTTGGTTTCTGAATCCACAGACCTGGGCTGAAATCCCGGCCCTGCCCCCTTGGCAGCTGTGAACGTGTAAAGGGGCAGTGGTGGTACTTGCCAGAGCCAGGCTCAGGAGGTCTCAGCCATTGTCCCTTGTCCCCACCACTGCAGGCCCTGCGGAGAGTCTCTTCAAGGAGTCCTATTACCAGCTCATGAAAACGGCTCTCAAGGATGATGGCGTCCTCTGCTGCCAGGGTGAGCAGGCCGGCGTCGGGGGCGGGGCGGGGGTCCTCCAGTGTTGGGGGGCCCTGCCTGCCGGCGCTGATACTGCCCTGCTCTCTCCACAGGTGAGTGCCAGTGGCTGCACCTGGACCTCATCAAGGAGATGCGACAGTTCTGCAAGTCGCTCTTCCCTGTGGTGGCCTACGCTTACTGCAGTATCCCCACCTACCCCAGCGGCCAGATAGGCTTCATGCTGTGCAGCAAAAATCCGGTGAGCTGCGCTCCCTCCTGGGGCTAGGAGGGGGGCAGTGGGCACGAAGGCGCTTCCCTGACGCCCCCCGTCCCCCGCCCCCAGGGCACCGACTTCCGGAAGCCCGTGCAACAGCTGACACGGAAGCAGGTTGAACAGATGCAGCTGAAATACTACAACTCCGACGTGCACCAGGCAGCCTTCGTCCTGCCCGAGTTTGCCCGCAAGGTGAGCCGCTGGCAGGACCCGGCAGGGGGGCCCGGGGCCTCCCGAGGGTCCGCCTGAGCCCCCACGTGACCCAGCACTCCCCTGACGAGGCCTTCTGTCCCCCCAGGCCCTGAATGACGTGAGCTGAGCCCAGGTACCGCCGCCCGTGCTGCCCAGGACCTCAGGCCAGGGAGCCTCCGGGGCGCCCGGGTGTGACAAGCCCTGGACAGGACCCCCCCGACCCTGCCCCACCGGCGCGCCCACCAAGCAAGTGTTACAGGCCCCGGAATGCTGCCCAGCCTGCCCCGCTGGGCGGACTGTCTGTCTCTCTCAATGTGGCGTTCAGCCTCCAAGCCTATGGCAGCTGTGTATGGCACCTTCTCCGCCTTCTGTCACCCTCACTCACCAAACACGTGTATTTATAACAAAGTCTGAATCGTGTGTCCCCCGATCTTGAGTGGGCCCAGGCGGGCGCCACCTCAGCCACGGTTGGACACTCCTGTGTAGCAGGCTCCAAGGCGGCCCCAGTGTCGGGCCTCTAGGTGTCTGCCCCACGCCCTCCCTGTGTAGCCTTGGACTGGCCCTCGACCTCAGGCACCGGGGGACACAGCAGTTATCAAACTGGGCCCACATCTGTCCTGAGACACTGCCTTAGTCATTCCTTCACCGAACCCCACAAGGACAGAGGTGACAGACCCCTGGGGCCGGGGCTGTGGGGCTGACAAGATCATGCGGGGCCGCTCGGAGGCTTTGTCGTCTCAGAAGAATTTGGGTCACTCACAGGCTTGTCAGGTGCCATCCTGGGGATTGGGGTGGGGAAGCTGGAGATGACTCCAGGCAGCTGGCTGGGGCATGCTTGGGGTCCGGTTACTTGGGCCTGTGTAAGCACATCAGGTGCCCTAACGTGGCTCAGGATTCAGACTCAGGTTCCGATCCTGCCTGCCAACCCGTGAGTGTGCTGTGGTCCATTCCCAGAAGTTCCCCCGAGCGTTGAGAGAGCTTGAGAAATCAGGTGTGGGTGGCTATACCAGGACTGTGGGCGCAGGACTGTCCCCTCTCCAAGGTGCTGAACCTCCATCCTCTGCCCCAGGCACCTTACCCTTCCCGATGGCCTGCACTGAGGCTCCGCTGGTACGAGAGAAGCCACAACACGGTGCAGGTTCAGGGGGGAGGCCTCCAGCCCACCCCCATCTCAGGGTCTACAGGAAAGAGCCCTGCTCCTTGGAAAAGCCGACCTCACCAACTGCCTTCTCCGCCCTCGACGGAGGCACTGCCGGAGGATGAGTTGACCTGGAAGGGGACTTGGCAGGGCGGTGACAAGGGAGTGGCTCCAGCAGGGAGGAAGGATGCCAGAACACCCCCCTGACCTGCACCTGCCCTGGGCAGCTACCCCAGACCCGACAGTTTCAGGGGCTTGGAACTGCAGTCATCACGGGGTTGGGGAGCAAGCCTCCAGCTGCACAGATAATTCCTTGAGCGGCCGCAGGCAGATCACTTCCCTGCTCTGGGCTCCACGCACCCCAACCCCACACCCTCACTGGACCCGGACCACCTTCTGACACCTGATCGCTAACTTTGCCAGAAACCCAGGCTTGGGGATGGGCGTTGTTCCCCCAGGTCTCCCCACTCCCAGGGGGGCCGGGTGGTGTCACGACAAGTCTGGGCCGCAAGGCAGAGTGTCAGTTAAAAGAAGATGCGGTGGCCAGTTACAAAGCCCTGACCCAACACAGGTCTTCGTTCCTTAAACCTTCACAGCTGCCTGTAAGGTACTGCGCCCAGGAGAGGCGGATGCTGCCCAGGGCCACACATCTAGTCAGCACACGGTGGGGGGTACCAGGCACCTGGCCTTCTGAGAGCCACTCCACTCTGCCTGCCCCACATGCCTCTGCAGCTCAGCCCAGGCACCCTCGGGCCCCAGCAGGGACATCACCGGGCCTCTGCTCTCAGGGCGCCTCCTGCCCCAGCCCATCTTACCAGACTCCAGGAAGGTCTGTCCCCAGGTTAACCCGAGGGATGCTGCTGGCAGGGGCTCTGGACCTGGATCTGAATCTCAACCCTGCCTCCTGCTGGCTCTGTGGCTTTGAGCCGCTCCGCTCCTGACTTGCTTACCCTGCCTGTAAAAATGGGAGCATTCATAGCCCTTACCCATGACGGGCTTCGTTAAGGAGTGTAGGTGACGCAGTGCTTGCTGAGTACGTGAGAATCAGGATTGCCTATCAGGGCAGAGAAAGAGGAGAGGAGGCCCCAAGGTGTAGAAAGAGGGAGGCCATCGGGAAACAAGAATGCCTCTCCTGGACGTTGAAGTAGTCCGCAGCGTAAATCCCTCCACTTACCCAACTTTTAATAAAGCCTCCTTGAAGGGGTGCACATTAGTTAGGGACTAGCACTGGGCCCCACATCGAGGTGGGTGTGATGTAGACACAGACTAATGGGCCAAAGCAGAAGGGGGGCATTCAGTGCAGACGTGGCCTGAGCCCCGAGGCCCCAGAAATGCCGGAGAGGGCCACAAACAGGCCCCCTCTGTGGCATGGCGGATAAAGACGTTTTGGGGATTTGGTTTTTTGTTTGAGTTTTGGGTTTTTTGGGTTTTTTTAAGCTCTATGCCCAACACGGGGCTTGAACTCGTGACCCTGAGATCAAGAGTCACATGCTCTACTGACTGAGCCGGCCAGGCACCCCGTAGCTTTGAAGTTGACTTATTTATCGAAACTAGCCCTGCTCCGGTGTAAGGATTCCAGTAGGTGGAGCATTTGGAAGGAAAACAGCAGGCCTCCTCGGCCACTGCACCTCTCGCAGAGGCAGCCGCGTGTGCCTCTTCAGCCGAGGCTTCTGGTCTTTGCCTTCACGTCTGGAGCGTCCTGAGTTACTGCCTCTCAGCGTGGCAGCTTCAGTCATAATCTGTTGACTTTCCACTAGGGAAGCTGAGGGTTTCGTTCTTCCCTTCCCTGACCCAGCCACACTCTCAACAACTAAACGATCATCTTGGGGCCACATTCAGCACGGGTGCCAGTACAGCTCTATAAACGTCACTCTCGGCTGGGACAGGAGACCAACTTCATCTGCACTTCCCCTGGGGGTGTTTCACATCTGCTTAAATTTCTTTTGAGAGAGAGAGAGAGAGAGTGTGTGTGTGTGTGTGTGTGTGTTCTCACATTAGCAGGGGAGGGGCAGAAAGGGAGAGGGGGAGAGAGAATCCCATGCAGGCTCCACGCTGTCCGTGAAGAGCCCTGTGCAGGGCTTGAACTCAAAAATTGTGAGACCGTGACCTGAGCTGAAATCAAGAGTTGACGCTTAACAGACTGAGCCACCCAGGCGCCCCTCACATTGTCTTAATTTTTAATAAATTCATTGCCAGTTCAGCCTCGAACTTTTTACCAAATCTTGAAAGCTCTTTTTAAGATCTTTGGACTCAATATACTTCATGAGGGTCTGGACAGAATGCTCACCAGTTTTTTGCTATGAGACCCTAGTAACTGCCCCATTATAATTTATAGTTCATTCATGATTATGTTCAATGGAATGTTCAGTAACAGGAAATATTAACATACCTAATATGCATTTGTTCACTATGATTTATACCAGAAAGTACATAGCACTCTTTTAAGAAACAATAACTACTGAAAAAGTAGGGTTTTTTTTGTTAACGTATATTTATTTTTGAGAGAGAGAGAGACACATAGAGTGTGAGTGGGGGAGGGGAGGAGAGAAAGGGAGACACAGAATCTCAAGCAGGCTCCAGGCTCCCAGCTGTCAACACAGAGCCCAATGAGGGGCTTGAACTCATGAACCGTGAGATCGTGACCTGAGCCAAAGCCGGATGCTTAACCGACTGAGCCACCCAGGCGCCCCTGAAAAACGGTTTTAATGTTTAGACTCAACAAGTGTTCTGACTACCCCTGAGCCTTGGACCACCCCTGGTGGAACTCCCTATCAGAAGTCTTGTCTCCTGGACCTCATGCCTTCCCGATTCATGGTTTACTCCCTGGTCTTGGTGGAGCATATTCCCTAGTAACTTTCTGAGAAAGGGGACAGGGGATGCTTCAAAAATCTGACACACATGAAATGTCCCTGTTCCACTGCTTGACTGATGGGCATAGAATTTGGATAGGTATAGAATTCTATGTTGGAAATCATCTCCCTTTAGCATTTTGAGATTTGTTCTTTTCCATTTTTATGGATTATCTCTTGCTGTGTTGAAAAGTACCTCAGAGGTGGCAGATTGAAATGCTTTTCTGCGGGTCAGGAATTTGGGAGTGGCTTAGCTAGCTGGTGCAGTCTAGACTCCTCCGTAAGTTTGCGGCAAAGCCGTCGGCCAGTCACCTGGCCTTAACTGGAACCGGAGGATCAACCTCCAAGACGGGTCCCTCACCATCTTGGTGACTTGATGGGTGACCAGCAAATTACGCCGGTGGTTGCTAGGAGGCCTCAGTTCTTCCCCCATGTGCCCCCCATAGGGATACCGAGTGGCCTCACAACATGGCAGCTGGCCTCCCCCAGAGCAACTGATCCCAAAAAGAGCCAGACAGAAGTTGCAGCGTCCCTTAGGGCCTGGCCACAGAGTAACACACATCTCAGCCATATCCTACCCCCAAGCTTTAGTCTGGCAGAGGACTGTGCAGAGCCCGACGCGGGGCTCGCTCTCATGACACTGGAGTCGTGACCTGCGCTGAAATCAAGAGTCGGGCACTCAACCGACTGAGCCCCCCAGGCAGCCTGGGATTGGCTAGCTTCTTAACGCTTCCAGAAGGACTCAGTGCCGCCAATCCCCAAGCCGATTTCCCCTTCCGTTGCCGATTTAGAGTTGCTTTCTAGAGTGTTATTTTCACCTGTCCATTTCCCCAGCTTCCAAAACGGAAACGCTGCCTCCTCTCCCATAGCCTCCGTCCTCATACATTCATGTGTTTTTAAAAATTCTCTTTCCCGGGGCGCCTGGGTGGCTCAGCCAGTCGAGCGTCTGACTTCAGCTCAGGTCACGATCTCACCATTAGTGCGTCTGAGCCCCACATTGGGCTGCTCTCTGCTGTCCCTGTGGAGCCCGCTTCGGATCCTCTGCCCACCCCCTCTCTCTCTGCCCTTCCCTCACTTGCGGCCTCTCTCTCTCAAAAATAAAAGACATTTGAGAAACCTCTCTCTCCCATCTTGCATAGGGTTTCAGGAGGGAGCAAACATAAATGCATCCCCCACCTCCGTCCAAAGCCATCGTTGTCACGGAGGCCCCCCTCCGGCCTTAGGAGGAAACACAGAAGTTAAGGGTGAGGGACGGAGCCAAGATTCATTCCGGGGCCATCTGTCATCCAGGTGCAATTCCTGGCTCCTGGAGCGTCCTGTCCTCCCTGCCGGAAAGCCGGGGCAAGCAGGAGTCACGGGGTCAATTCCCAGAATCCCAGGGTCAGGGAGGCTGGGGGCAGGGCCGGGCACTGGACAAACAGATCAAAGGTGAGACCATGAGGCTCCAGATCCGGCCTGGTCAGCTGGATGGGTGCACGATGAGGTGAGTGGACCACCGCCCCCCCCCCCACCAGCCTCCCCCGCAGGGGCGAGGGGTGAGGACAGGCCTCCGGGCCCTCACCCACCCCCGTGCCGCCGCCCTCAGGCTGCTGCTGATCTTCCTGGGCCTGCTGTGGGGCTCGGCAGCCGCACCCCAGGGCCCGCAGTGGCCCGAGCCCGTGTTCGGGCGCCTGGCATCTCCTGGCTTCCCCGGGGAGTATGGCAACAACCAGGACCAGCGCTGGACCCTGAGGGCTCCCCCCGGCTACCGCCTGGGCCTCTACTTCACCCATTTCCACCTGGAGCTCTCCTACCTCTGCGAGTATGACTTTGTCAAGGTGCTGATGGAGCGGGGGGTGACCCGGACCCTCTCGGGGGCTGGGGGCTCCCGAAGAAGGGGCCCCACGGGGTGGGGGGGGTGCTGGGCAGGGACACGTGGGAGCGGGGTCTGGCTTCCAAAGGAGGGAAGGAGGGACGGAGGGACGGCGGGCCTTGCGTCTTGCCCTCCCTCGCTGTGACCCCGACCCTACAGCTGAGCTCAGGGACCAAGGTGCTGGCCACGCTGTGCGGGCAGGAGAGCACAGACACGGAGCGGGCCCCCGGCAACGACACTTTCTACTCGCCGGCCTCCAGCCTGGATGTCACCTTCCACTCCGACTACTCCAACGAGAAGCCCTTCACG
This sequence comes from Felis catus, assembly GCF_018350175.1. Lineage (NCBI taxonomy): Eukaryota > Metazoa > Chordata > Mammalia > Carnivora > Felidae > Felis > Felis catus. The sequence continues at coordinate 7,974,083 of NC_058375.1, read as the reverse complement.
GGCTTTGAGGCCTTCTATGCGGCAGAGGGTGAGCCGAGAGGAGGTGGGGGCGGGGGAGGGCCCATCTGCGGGCCGGGGGCGACTCTGTCTTGGGCCAGGCCAGCTCTCCCTTCAGCCTCCTCACCTCCCCGAGGCTGGATTCCTGCCAAGCCAGTGGGAGAGAAGTCCGCAGCTCAGTCCAACACCATCCCCGGTGCAAATATCGGTGACAGCCATGCCTTCTGCCCTCCGACTGAGCCTGACGGTGCTGAGCCAGGGACATGCCCACAGACCCCCTGTGGTGCAAGGGCCCAGGGAGCCCACTTACTCCGCCGAGAACGGACGGCCCGGAACACTGTACTTGTGCGTGGGCCTCGAGCCTGACCCTTGATTTCACATGGCGGCTCCGGGGTGGGGGGGGGCCCGCTGTGTGACCTTGGGCACGTGGCTCAACCTCTCTGTGCTCCTCAGGAGGGTGCAGCGGGGTTTGGCGGAACCTGCTTGGTGGGTTCGACCGATCACCCGCTAGCTGGGTGACTCGGAGCAGGACGCTTCACCTGTCCCTGGTTTGGAGAAGGTGGTGCTGACGTCTACCTCCAAGCGTCCCGGGGACGTTACGGTGCCCCTGGGCCTAGAACATGCTTGGCCGGGCACCAGCCTCTTTGGGACATGAGGGGACTCCTCTCGGCTCAGCCGTGAGGCCCCAGATCGGACTCGTCTCCTTCCCTCTGACCACCCGCCTGGCCCGCTCCTCCCCCAGACATCGACGAGTGCCAGGTGCCCCCAGGAGAGGCGCCTCCTTGCGACCACCACTGCCACAACCACCTGGGTGGCTTCTACTGCTCCTGCCGCGCGGGCTACGTTCTCCACCGCAACAAGCGCACGTGCTCAGGTGAGCTGTGGCCGTGGGGGCGGGGCGGACACGGCCCCCAGCCCAGCCCCCACCTTGGCCCAGGAAACAGCCAGCTCCTCAAGGCCATAGCCGCTCTGCCCGGGGCTCCGGAGGGACCCCTGGCCTTGGCCCACTGGGCACTTCTCCTGGCAGGCCGCCGGCCCACCTTTGACCTTCTGTCCCCTCCTGCCGTGTGTCCCATCCACTCACATTCCCTCTGCCCTCGGCTCGGCCATTGGTCCTCAGCCCGTTCCCTTAAATCGCATGTGTTAGGCCCCCACCGTGTATCCCGTCTGGGCTCCGGGCACCCCCCGCCCCCATACAGCCGCCCTGGGCCCCCAGATGGGAAGAGTGGGGGACGCGGGCCTGGCTCACACAAGCTTCCCTGCACAAAACTTCCCAGTGTGGACAGGGCGTGCTCAAAGCGGCTGGTTCCCAGCAGGCCAGCCCCTTCGGCCTCTACTGCCCGCCCCCTCTAAGCTCCTGCCAGGCGCCAGGTGGCCAGAAGGCAGGAAACCCGGGGGTGTCCTGGCGAGAGGGCGGCCCCCAGCCTCAGTGCTGACCCCGCCTCCCCCTGCTCAGTGTCTCTCTCCCAGTGTCTCTCCCTGTCTCTCTGTTCTCTCTTCCAGAGCAGAGCCCCTAGCCTCACCTCCGGCTCCGGTCTGGGTCGGGCCGAGATTGCTGCAGCCCCCCCGACCGCCCCATCCCCGGACCTAACAATAAACCTGCCTCCACCTCTACTTCTGCTTCGTGTCTCTTGGGGGGCCCTGTGGGGAGAGGGCTGTGGTGTGCACCCTGGCCGCCTCCCCTCTCTCCCTACCCTCATCAAGGCCTGGAGGCACCTCGGTCAGTGGGAGTCCCCTCCACGGGCCACGGGCCTCTTTGCTAGAAAGGCTTACTCAGCAGCCCCCAATCCATTTGGAAGGTGGGGCACTGAGGCCCAGAGAGGGGCGAGGGCTGGCCCGAGTTCACACAGGGAAACCGAGCTCTCTCTATGCCCCACTAGGTCCCCAGGGGCTGAGCTGGGAGCATCCTGAGACCAGCTCCTGTTCAGAGGATGGCTCCTGTCCCACGTGTGCTGGGCTGGGGGAGCCTGACCCCGAGCACAGAGGCTCGGCGAGATTGTGTTGATGGGGGGGTCTGGTCCCCCACACCCAGGGGCTGTTCCCTCTGCCCCTGGGGAGCAGCCACACAGAGCAAGGAAGGCCGTGCTGGGACTCCTCAGTTCTGGAAATCTCCCGGCTCAAATGCCCACACCCCCTGTCTACAGCCTGGGGCAGGGGTGGTCGGACACCTCCCATCGCTGGTATAGACGCTCCTTCAGCAAGTGCACAATCAGCTGGCCCAGTGGGGAAAGGGCACCAGACACGCTTGATCAGTGTGAACTTGAACTTCCCTCAACCAACCCCCCCGGGGCAGAGCCCAGGCCCAGGGTGGGAGGGGAAGTGGACAAGAGAAGGCCCCGCTGTTCCCCGTGGGGAACCAGGGAAGGCTGGGCTGCTCCGGGCCGGGTGCGGGCGGGAGCCCCGTGGTGGATGAACTTGGGAGTTGCTGGGGTCAGGGGTAGATAAGGAAGGGATCCCTCACCCCCCACCGTCTCCGCCCCCCTCTGTCCCCCCCCAACCCCGCCGGTGACCTCGCTCACTTCTTTACCCCCCGGGGTTGTGACTCTGGCCCAGGAGCCCCAGGGGTGTGAGTGGGGCCTGTGTCACCTGTTTCGGCCAAAGCCAGGAAGCCCGAGAAACTCCAGATTGTCCCTTCACCACTGGGGTGGGGTGTTCGGTCCGAGGAGGTGTCTGTGGGGCGGGCCTGCGCGGGGCCCCGGCCGGACCGCAGTGAGGACAGCCGGACGGGGCGGAGCCAGGCTGTCTGCGCCCGGCTCACAGGAACACCCCCTCTCTCAGCCCTGTGTTCAGGTCAGGTCTTCACCGGCCGGTCGGGGGTGCTCAGCAGCCCTGAATACCCACAGCCGTACCCCAAACTGTCCAGTTGCTCCTACAGCATCCACCTGGAGGAGGGGTTCAGCATCATCCTGGACTTCGTGGGGTCCTTCGACGTGGAGACGCACCCTGAAACCCTGTGCCCCTACGACTCCCTCAAGGTCAGGTTCCCGGGATTTGGACCTCATCTGGCTCTGGCGGGTCCTGAGGTGACAGGGCCCTTTCTGCCTTCAGATTCAAACAGACAAAGAGGAATATGGCCCATTTTGCGGGACGACGTTGCCCAGCAGGATTGAAACAAAAAGCAACGCGGTGACCATCACCTTTGTCACGGATCAGTCGGGGGACCACACGGGCTGGAAGATCCACTACACCAGCACAGGTGAGGGCCAGTGGGTCTCAGATCCCAGCAGGAAGCTGTTTCGGGAGAGTCAAGGAGCCACACGGGATGGGACTTTTCCTAGCTGGGCCTGGGAAGTGTAGGGGGAGAAAAAGTTTTCCTCGACCCTCTTAGGGTCCCTGGCTGGGTCTGACGATAAAGACAGATCAACAGGAGAAACACGTCCAGATTTATTTCACGTAAGTTCTACATGGGAGACGTCATAAGGAAAGAAAGACCCAAAGAAACAGGCCTGTGTACTTTTGTGCCGGGTTTGCAGAAAGGTGGATGGATGGTCACCGGGAAAAAAATGACACGTTAAGGTCAGTGCAGTAGACTCGGTGGGGGGGGGAGGACTTAGGCCTATTTATTCGGATTCTTCTTGGCTCCCTTTGTCTTTAGAGATAAGGATGCTCCTTCCCTCCTGGCGCAAGGACAGTACATGAGGGTCTTCTGACTGTGACAATGACAAAGGGCCGGGGAGCAGAGGTCTGAGGGATCTCCCTGTTTCTGTTTTCTCAAACTCCTTCAGTTTAAAAAGATATTCAACATGCCAAGGTGCTGTAGTTTGGGATAGTATGTCCCAAATTCCACCAGAGGACAAAGCAGGCTTGGGGGGTGGGGGGGATGGCCTGTGAGAGACAATGGTACCCCAAGAAGAAATGCCATCCGCCCACGTGTCCATCCCTCTCCTCACCCCTCCTCCTGTCCCCCCCTCTTCCATCCACCCGACCAGCCCTCCTTCCTCTGTAAGAGAGGAAAACAGAATTCCCTCCTAAATTCTTAGCGGGGACCAAAAGACAGATTAACAAGAGAAAATCAAACAAGTTTGTTAACAGGTACGTCTCATGCACACTGGAGATTACCCAGGGGAGAATGGGGACTTAGAACTCAGGCTTCGATAACATCTTCAGCTAAAGACAAAAGAGAGGGGGGCGGGGAGCCAGTTACGGGCAGGTGACGTCACCAGGACAAGTATGGTAAATGAAAGTAAGGTCCGTAATACAGATTTAAGACCCTGCCTTCTCCGGTGATGAGTTTTCTAGTGACGTATTCATCCTTCTTCTAGGGCAGAGAGGGGGGACACGCTTACAAAATGGACGTGTCTTTTGTAAACATAAAGTTCCCCGACAAAAGGAAAACTTCGACTCTGTTCTCAGAGCCTCTCCTGTGTCTGCAATGTCTGGAAATAACCAGCTCAAAACAATCTTTATGCTAAAGAGTCATGTCTTGGGGTGCCCTCTTGCACCACCCCTCACGTCCAGCCATCAAAACCAGAAAACGAGATCCCACTGAGCGAATGTGAAGATCTAGTTGGTTTCATTAAATGATTCATGATTTGGGCAGCATCCCATCTACCAAGTGGAGGGGAGCTCTGAAGGGGGGTGTACAAACATAGGAAGAAAGAGGGGGCAAGACAGTTATAAGCAAAAGAAAAGAAAGGATTGTTCCAGGCAAGATCACCTTCTCTTAGGGGAAAGAGTATGTCTCCCTCCTTCCCTCCATTCTCAGTGCCTGCCTGCCTTCCATCCACCCATCCATCCATCCATCTTTCTATCCAACCACCCACCCATCCAGGAAATCAGAGTGCAGGGTTTGGTGTCAGGCTGCCTAGGTGTGTGTCCGGGCACGGACCTGTTGCCTGGCTATGTGACGCCGAACCTCTCACATAACTTTCCTGAGCCGTAATGTCCCGGTCGTCCCAATTAAGAACGATGTCTCCTTCAAATGGTGTTCCTTCCTGGGCTGATGCAGGGAAGGCGCTGAGCACAGGGTGTGGCTTGGAGGAAGTGATAATTGGGATGATGGGGATTGGAGTCATTTTTTAAACGAGGAAACTGGATTAGAAAAGATTGACCCTTGGGCCACCTCGGTTAGAAACGTGGGAAGGGGCGAGACTGGTCGGGAGGAGGGAGACCGGAGCTAGGAGACCGATTGGTTTGTCCCCGGTTCATTCATTCTCCTGTAGGTCAGAGTAATAACACATCTTCAACGGAAGTGCTGCTTTCAGAGCAACTCAAAGGGGGAGTCAGGTTTGCGGGGCTGGTGGGTGAAGGCCAAGGCAGAGCGGAGCAGGGCTCTGGCCTGGGTGCCGGGCAGCCACCAGGGCTGTCCCTGGAGACAGGGGAGGGGTGGGGGTGTGGGGGGTGCGCAGGGGGCGCTGGTGGGCAGGGCTCTGGGACAGCAAGGGACTGAGAGCCACCCCAGGGCACGGAGACCAGCTGCTGGGGGGACTTAGCAAACCACTGGCGTGGCAGAGGGGAAGCGGAGGGTGACACCAGGCTGGGGTTTGGGGGCCGGAGTGGAAGGCAGTGTCCCCGGGGGCCTGAGCGCTGTGAGCACGTGCTGGCGAGGGGGAAGCACAGGCTCCCTGAGTGCCGGTGGGGATCGGAACCCCAGGTGTCTCCGGGCTGTTGTGGGTGGTCACCCGCACCCACTCTGGCCCAGCGCTCAGCAAGGCACTAGCCTTTACATCCGGCCCTCACGACCCCTAGAGGAATCGGAGGCCCAGAGAGGCTAAAAGTAATTGCTGCGAATGCGGGTCTAGCTCTTTTCCTCCAAGCGACACTCTCTCTTGGTTTGCGGCAGGGACTGTAAGGTCCCCGGGGCAGAGCAGACGCCCCCCGGGTGCCCGGCTCGGGCAACGCCGCTTTCCGGGAGGCCCAGGCTCGGCTACTAATCCCGATCGGTGCAATACGCGCCCCACAGGGTCATCTGGCCTCTGGTTTGAACTCTGAAGCGGTCTACCCCACTTGTGGCGAGCTCTCTCTGTGTGTTAAGTGTTCCGGCTATAAAATCAAGACCTTGAAATGGCTGCATTCAGACTGGCCTTCGAGAGGCCGCATCAAAACCCCTAAACCCGGTTTCCAACCCCCCCCCCCCCCCCGCGCAGCTCGGCCTTGCCCTGGTCCGGTGGCTCCACCTAATGGCCGCCTCGCGCCTGTGCAAGCCCAGTACGTCCTGAAAGACCGCTTCGCCGTCTTCTGCGAGACTGGGTACGAGCTCCTGCAGGTAAGTTAGCACAGAGCTCCAAGCGCAGCAGGATCATGACCGGTTTTTACGTGGCCACCTATTCGTATCGGCAGATGGGTGCAAGTGGAAAAATAGCTGTGGTCAGCACGGGGCTTTCTTTGGCCCACGATTAGCCACTAACATTCAAAGAGATAAGCTGGCCTAGAAGACAGAGGTCTATGGAGAATTCTTTCGTTCTTTATGCAAAAAGCTCTAAGGGGCACCTGGGGCGGCTCAGTTAAGCCCCGGATTGTTGATTTCGGTTCAGGCGGTGATCTCACGGTTTCTGGGTTTGAGCCCCACAGCGGACTCCATGCTGAGCATGCTTGGGTTTCTCTCTCTCCCTCTCTGTCTCTGCCCCTCCCACCCTCTCTCTCAACATAAGCAAAATAAACTTTAAAAAAAAAAAGAAAGGAAGGAAGAAAAGAAGAAGCCCTTTTCTTCTCCGAAGCTGGTGATTAAAATGGATTTTTTTCCCTGTTCACACCCTAAGGCAGCTCCAGAGGCCCGGGCTACCACCTGGCATTAAATTAGGCCCCGCCCCCGGTCACGTGACGACCTTTCCGTGCCACACGTCCCGGGCGCACCAAAGATTAAACGGCACTAGGAAACGGTACATTCTGCAAAGTTATAAATAGTGACCTCTGTGAAGGGTGAGGGAGGATAATTTTTTTAAAAAATGCTTACTGTGTGGCTTCAGGGGCACAGGTAAGAGATTAACACGTCCTCTTTATGTTCTTCAAAATTGTCACTGAGTCCCAGCGGTACAAAGTAATAACACGGAAACGATAGTTAGCTATTCAGTCCAGTCCTGCGGAGGAGTGAGTCCAAAACGAAGCAAAACAAAACCCTGCACTTTTCCCACCTTGCAAAGTTCCCGGCCAGGGTCCTGGCCCGCAGCTCCCTGGACTGCAAACTCTTCAGTTTCTGCTGGGGGTGGGGGTGGGGGGTGGAAGGGAAAAAGAACGAACAAAAAACCCTCCTGCTTCCTTGAAAGCATAAAGGCTTCTTCTGCTCTGCCCAAGTGATCTTTCACTTCCAACTTTATCCATTTTTTTTTAATTTTTTTAACGTTTATTTATTTTTGAGACAGAGAGAGACACAGCATGAATGGGGGAGGGGCAGAGAGAGGGAGACACAGAATCGGAAGCAGGCTCCAGGCTCCGAGCCATCAGCCCAGAGCCCGACGCGGGGCTCGAACTCGTGGACCGCGAGATCGTGACCTGAGCTGAAGTCGGACGCTTAACCGACTGAGCCACCCAGGCGCCCCTCACTTCCAACTTTAAAATAACGTTTCAGTAAGTCAGACACGTTCTCTGCAAACCATTCTAGCAATCACTGAGAACGCACAGGCGAGGCCTAGCAAAGTATTTTTAGTAAGTGTCCCCCCCCCCAGCTGATGGCCACAAGGCTGGAAAACTCCGGGCACATTCGCTCCACGCGGGAGCCGGCTGGCCTTCCCCGAAGTTTGGCCACCGCCCTTTGGCCCTTTATGTAAAGAACTGGTGAAAAAGCAGCAGGCACTGGATGTGCTGTGTTCCTGGATTGCAGTGGAGAGCGAAAAGTATTCCGCAGGTGCCGCAGAGGTCACCATTTGATCCCTGCAGCGCCAACACCTCTCTTAGGAGGTCTGCGGCATCGGCGACACAAGGGGCAGAGCTGTCAGCCGCCAGCGCGCCAGGGCACCGGGCAGAGTCGGGGGTGTGACCGGTTACGTGGGTGCGGCACCCCCTGAACCGCAACCCCCCCCCCCCCCGGCACTGCTGCGGGAGCGGAGCTTCGGGGAGTGGGGTCCCGATACAAACGAGTAACGCAACCCTTTCCGGCTTCTTCTTTAGGGTCGTCTGCCCCTCAGGTCATTTGCTGCCGTGTGCCAGAAAGACGGATCCTGGGACAAGCCGATGCCGCAGTGCAGCAGTAAGGCCCCGTGACCCCAGATCCCCGCGCGGCTTCTGCCGCCGTGCCTGCTTCCGGTCTCTTCTGAAACGGTCCGCTTCTCGGGGACCGGGTTCCAAACCTGCCCCTCCTCCCCGGCCTCTCCGGGCGCTCTTACAGGTTAAACGGGAACCAAGCCACTAGGAAAAGTATCGCCTTTGGACAAGCGTAATCTTTAAAACTGTTTTTTCCAAGTATGAAATCTCCGTGCAGGATGGGAAAGAGAAAATGGCACTTTAAGGCCCGCGATCCCACTGTTAGAACACGCCCGCGGTCACACACGCTCTCACACGCGTGCACAGGTACAGGCCACCATACTGTAGGGACGGGGGTCACTGCGCGGACACGTACACACCAAACTGGAGCGAGGGTGTACTTACCAGCCTGTGAGTTAAGAATCACATCGTAAGTTGTTTTCCCAGCGATAAAATGCAAGTTAAGTCGAAAAACTAAGTTTACAGAAACCTACAGCGAGAGCCTCTTTTGCCCACGTCCCCAAACGACCCCTGAGAGTTTGGAGGTCCGTGCCTTCACGTGCTTCAGCTCCCATGCTGTGTGTGTGTCCTAACGTATCTCACTAGTCCACACTCTTTAAGCAAAAGGAGACTCGGTCTGATCGCACGGATTCCCCCGTGTTGTTGGGCTCTCTTTCCACGTCAACCCCAGGGTTAGGAGAATCACGCCCTCGTTAGTGGCTGCGTGGCACCCCCGCCACGGCCTGTGTGCTGTGCCCAGGTCTTTCCGAATACGTCCGCTGCTGCGGTCAGCGCCCCTGTAAATGTATTTGTGCACATTTTGTGCAAGGGTTCCCACAGAATTCACAGGCAATTGAAACGCTTTCACTTCGTAGCTTCAGCCCCACCACCGAGACTACCAATGCTTAGTTCCAAAGCAGGAGAGCCGGCACCACGGGGGCGTTGGGAGCTGGGAGTCCGGCTCCGAACCCCACTTTAATGAAGCCAGGTAGCCGTGGGCACCTCTCTGCGGAGAATCAGAGGAGCCCTCGGCACGGAACCAGGCTCACGGCTAAGTTGCTATCTCAGTGTAAGCTCTGAATGTTCGGAGAAAGAACGTCCAGTGTCGCTTTCGACCTCCTGCGTGAAGTAGGGCTTCTGGCCTGCTATCACCTCATCCCCGAACCTGGGTAGATCGTTCACACTCGTGTCCTAACGGGTGAGCATTCTAATGCAAATTCAAGGTACTAGGACTTCCAGATCTCCTAAAAAGTTAATTTGGGACAAGGAGCCTTAGCACAAACCAAGTCCTCCGTCCTATTGTTGACTCTCAGGGCCAAACTGCAAACGGAGTACTGCTCTCCAGGGACGCGTGGGCGGTGCCCCGTTCTTCCTTCCTTGAGGCCCTTTTGCCCCAGAATTTCCGTCTGAAGTTAGGGCACCGGCACTAAGCAGTCCCAGGTGGCTTCAAACCCCTTCCTTCTGGAAAGCACCGTGCGGCTCCCACCCCAGGGGCCTCACCGCAATCTAGCCGTTCGGGTCGGAACGGAAGAAGGCGATGCTTTACGATCACAGAAAGGCCGACCTCTCCATTTTCAGGGAAGAGGGTCAGCGTTGTTCCCACACAGGGGGAGCTTCGGGCCACAGCGCCCGGCAGCGCAGCCACCTGCCCGTCTGGCCTTTCGCGGTCAGCGCTGGACACAAATCAGGTTAGCGCGACCTGACTCCTCCCTCTCCCCTTACCAGTTGTGGACTGCGGCCCGCCGGAAGATCTACCCAACGGCCAAGTGCAGTACGTCACAGGTCCTGAAGTGACCACATACAAGGCGGAGATTCAATACCGCTGTAACGAGATCTTCTACACGATGCGATCGGAGGATGGTAAGCAAAGTGCTCACCGTTGGGGGTGAGGGATTTGGAACCTAAACCCTCGGGATCTGAAAATAAACTTTAGCCAACATTTTTGGCTAAGGTTGCAGGGAAGATTAAAAGGCACTACCCCCACCCGCTAAGTGAAGTATTACAGCTCAAGTGACTTTAATGTCAATTTGCAAGAATCTGAAAACAGATCTTATCTAGTAAATGACTACTACAAACACACAATATATTCCAAATGGTTTAATTTAACAAGTCAAAACCTTATCATTAAGCACTTGAGATCTTGATACATATTCAAGTTACACATCTAAAAGGTTTCCACTTTGCAAGCAAACATGGTTAATGCAGAGACCTATTTATGAAATCATGTAAAATGGTTATTCAGACACCTCTCTTTCCCGATGATGCTCCAGAATCAACATTCTTCAAGGGGCTATTCAAGCAAATGACAACCACCTTCTCCATGCAGTTAAACATTTTTGCTTTTCCAATGATTTGCAGGTAAATATGTGTGTGGGGCTGATGGATTCTGGACGAGCTCCAAAGGAGAAAAATCGCTCCCAGTCTGTGAGCCTGGTAATGGATACATTTACACAAGAGACGAGTAATTGATGGAAAGTACAGCTGGGTGGGAGGCGAGCGCTCTGGCTGGTGTTGGGCAGAAATGGAACCTCAGCACTTGGCTCTTACACCAAGTTATTATTTCCAGATAACACGTTCTCACTCTCCCCTTTCCATGCGGAGGGGCTGCTAGGTGCCGACTGCACGTCAGTCATTGGATTATTTTTGACTTCACAACTAGGCGAGCGTAAAAAATGAAACGATTTTAAGAATTATCTTGAACCATTTACATTTATAAACACAAGTCCTGCTGTGGAGTTAACTTTTTCTTCTCTGTGAAACTATTAAAACCCAAAGCTAATAACTCATTTCCCTAAGCAACTGTTTTCAACGACATCTAGTTTTTAAACATTAATGCAATCTGCCTTTTGAATAGTACCCCCCCAAAATTTTTTTTTTTGCCAGAATTGGCTCTGAAGATGTAGTTGAGTACAGCGATTCAAAAAAAAATCAGAAAGGTAATAATGTATTCATTACTCCTGCGTTATCTGGCTTAAATTAGTTTTCTTAAAAAAACTACATCTTAGCTGACACAACATTTGTACGTTTTAGTGCAAGTATTCTGCCACAACAGGAGACATATTTGCTACATTAATGAGTGTATTTGGTTAGCAACACACACAGGAAAATTTAGTTTGGAAGAACCAACTAGACTAAAATAGTAATTTCCGAACCTGAAGGTTCCTGGCTACAACTGCCAACATTCTGATTTGCAAAACGTTTAAATGTTCAAAGGCGAAAGTGATTTTGCAAATCCTGCAACAGTGACCTTAGTTCCTGCTTTCCCAGAACTACAGGGTAAATACCCCATTTTACAAGCAGGAAAACAGAAGCAATGAAAAGGTTATTTCCTTTCACTGGATTTGTAATCACATCACCCCAGTACATCAGCCCAGACAATTCCTGTCCGCCCTATTAATACTCCCTATCGTGTAGGCCAAATTATTTCAGCAAAACAAATTAGTTTCTAAAAGCTAATTTTCATACACCTCATTTTCTGAGGAGCTAATGCTAATACCAAAAGGTTTCCTCCTCAGGTTCGAACTGTGCCGTTTTAAAGCAGTCTCACTTGCCCGTGTGGGTGGACACCCACCAATTCACCCGATGATATTTTTGGAGGATATTAAATAGATGCAATTCCAAAGTGGGAATGATTACGGAAAAAAACACCACTGGGTTTCTATAAAGGCTCTATGTATCTGCTTCTTCCCCCAGTTTGTGGAATATCAACTCGCACCGTAAGAGGGCGCATATATGGAGGGCAGAACGCAAAGCCTGGCGATTTTCCCTGGCAAGTCCTATTACTAGGTCGAACTACGGCAGCAGGCGCGCTCCTACAGGACAACTGGATCCTCACGGCTGCTCACGCTGTGTATGAGCAAAAAGAAGATGCCTCCTCCTTAGAGATCAGAATGGGTGCCCTGAAGAGGCTGTCAGCTCATTATACACAAGCCTGGGCCGAGGCCATTTTTATACACGAAGGCTATACTCACGATGCCGGCTTTGAGAACGACATAGCACTGATTAAGTTGAAGAACAGAGTTGTAATCAATAGCAACATCCTGCCCATCTGTTTGCCACGAAAAGAAGCCGAATCCTTCACGAGGACCAATGACATTGGAACCGTGTCTGGATGGGGATTAACCCAAAGGGGTTTTCTTGCCAGAAGTCTAATGTTTGTTGACATTCCAACTGTCGATCATCAGAAATGTACTGCTGCGTATGAAAAGCAGCCCTATCCAGGGGGAAGGGTGACGGAAAACATGCTTTGCGCTGGCTTAGAAGGCGGAGGCAAGGACAGCTGCAAAGGGGACAGTGGAGGGGCATTAGTGTTTCTAGATAACGAGACACAGACATGGTTTGTGGGAGGAATAGTGTCCTGGGGTTCCATGAATTGTGGGGAAGCAAACCAGTATGGGGTGTACACAAAAGTTGTTAACTATATTCCCTGGATCAAGAACATAATTAATAACTTCTAATTCGTTGTGTCTTCAATCAGAAAAGGATTCTTTTTAGAAACCCCTTTAAAAGACCGTACCGGCAACGTGACCCAGGAGACATTAACATGGCAGTTACCGCCCTACCGCCAAAACCAAAAGCAAACTGCGGGGGAGAAGGCCACCACAGGTGCCCCTCCCTTGGGGCTTCTCACCGCTTCCTGCCGGATTCGAGGGGACACAGGCAAGTGAGATCACCTGTGCCAATCCCACAGAAAATCACCAGTTAAATCTGCATCTCATGACTTACAAAGTGCAGTATCTGCACCAGATATCTGCATTTCTATAAACTGCCCGTTCATGTTCTCTGACAGCTCTTCCATTGTCTGGGGACTTGTTCTTGATCTCTAACAGAGCTTTATATATTATAGCAGTACTGGTTCAGGGATAACCTTGAATCGTGATTTTGTAGATAAAACGGAAACATCAATACTTCAGGTTAGGTACTGACTGATTCCCATGTGCAAAACCAATGCCATCAGCTGGTGAGATATAATTTTTCACTTATCCAACTGGCAGACAAGAAAAACACAGAACAGCACCATTTCACATTGTCAAAGACAACACAGGTTTTCTAAAGGACAACTTGGCAACGTATCTGAAAAGCCCTGAAAGCATGCAGTCTTTGACCTAGTAACGCCAGCGCTAAGAATTTAATTCAGCTGTGAGGATGTTCCCGGCACTTGGAAATAATAACCTAAATAATGTCCAAATTCAGAAGACGGCTGAATCAAATGTGGCGATTCCTTAAGAAGAACTACGACATCAGAACTAAGTGGCCACAGCATAGGTAAGTCTGTAGTTGTTTTAATTCTCACAATGAACACGAAATCCTTGGGCATACTTAAAACAACAGGTCACAATCACAAGAGCCGAGTACAGAACTCCTGCACAACGAAGAGCTACTCTCCTGGCACTCAACGACAAATTCTCCTAAGTATCACATGCATCTTTGGAATTATCAAGCGGTTAAGATACTTTCCCTAAGGACACAACTTAAGCTCACCTAACCTTAAAGATCTCAGGTCATTTCGGCTGGCTATTCCTCCTTAAAGTCTTAATAGCTAACGCTTAACAAAGAGTTTCATTCTAGCCAAATATTTACCACTCGTGTAAAAATTCATTTTGAGTTTCTGCCTGATTCCTCTTGTGCGTATTAAAGGGGAACTTCTTGAGACTTCTCCAAAGTAACTTTCCATCACCTTTGTCACATATAAAAAAGAAATTGAATTTTTCCAGTAAGACTCCAGACACTAAACTGTGGTGGCAACAAATTTTTTATTCAACTGGTTCAAAAAAGTTTTAAGAATGAATGCATTGAGATGACCAAATAAGACTTTTAATTTTAAAAACAAATCTTTGCCAAATAGTTTTACTTCTAGACTTCATTTCTTTTTCTTTTTTTTTTTTAATTTTAAGGGTAGAATTAAATACCCACAGCTACTAGTACCACAAACATTGTTAACAGAAGGCTGCTGCAGATTGAAAGCCTTCTAAGACCGGAAACTAGATTCACAACAAGTGCAAGTAAGGGATTAAAACCATGCCATTGACAAGTGAACTTACCCCTGGGCTCCTTGAAGGCTTGTCAGTTTAGTCTTTGGAGGTCCCCGAATACCATTTTAAGTGTTACCAAGTTACTGCTGCTGAGTAACAGTGCAAGTGCTAAAATGCAAAATTCAGATGGTACAGGGTTTGGAAATCATGCAATGCAGATGCAGAAAAAAATTAAAACAATGCAAGATCCTTTTACAGAGGAAACTGAGTAACGAAACAACGTGGCGATCACAAGTCTAAAGGACGACTTCATTTCTAAAAGCTTAAAACATGTAACTTGAAAAACAAAAATGACAAACCTAGTTATCATCATCTAATTAGAGAAGGGCATCAGGTAAGCTACCGACACAAAAATGTTAACATTCTTCCATCAGAAAACAAGCTCAACTCTCACAGCAGTTACATAAAAAGTACAACAGAGAATCATAGATTATTGCTTTTACATACTGCACAATGCGCCGTGAGAGTCTAATCTGAGTTTTCTGTCAACGATTTCATTCAACGTTACTCTATTCCCCCACCTGTGGAGGACAAAGCCCATTTCACTTAACACTTTCAGACAGACATCCCACCCTGCTAGTTCTTAAAGCTATCAGGCTTTGTAATGGATTTCAGGCACAAGATAAATTTGTGGTTTCTTCTACTTTATCCCTACTGCAATTAATTCCACTTTTCAAATCCCAAACTAGAAAGGTGCTGAAATGCCCTCCTTTCCAACTGCTATGCTTTGCTACAAAGCATTTGAAAATAATCAACGTTGTTTTTCCCACTCCCCCCAAATAAGAATATTTTTAGAAGGCATGATTCCCAATGGAGATTCATACAGGCCATGTAAATAGAACATCACCCAAATGCACAGAGGCACTAATAAAAAAAAACTGGAGGGTACTGCTTACCATTTTAGGTGCGGTCACCCAGACTTATTAAAAACTAGGTTTCAAAAGAAAAAAAAAAAAAAGCTTTTCACTTTGGACAATGCAAGAACAAATAGCAATTAAGTCTGGGTATCAGGTGTCAATGCATGACAGGTGATGAATCCATTTGACTTGAGACAACTTTTCAAATAAGTTTATTTGAAGCAAAATAAACTACTGCCAAGAAACTTTATGAAAGTTCCATCTCAAAAGGGTCAAAAAAGGGGAATTAACTGCTATGAATTCTTTGCATTCAGGGCTGCAAAACAAAGACACATATTATTTAAATCAGTTTTATTTAAGAATTTCCAACATTGACAACTCTTATAAAAAGCATCCAAGCACAGGACACAGAACTGCATCAAACAGCATTCTTATGGGTAGCTGACAGACATTAGAACTTCCACCCTTCGTGGCGACACCCCGAGCTCACTGGTGAACTCTGCTTCCAAGTACTCCTGCAAAGCACACCACAAGCTCAGTCCATGTTCTCAACCCACCAGCTTCAGTTCACAGGACCACACTTACAGATCAGGAACAGAAGAGAACACACACCATACAGCATTCACAGCAGTTGACAAAAGGGGAGGGGAAATACAAGTATCGTTTCACTTAACACATCCAACTAACGGGGTTAGCTAAGAACAAAACTCACTTAAAGTCTTCCAACAGATGTGGATGTCCTTTGAATGCAAAAAACATTCGTACGTTATTTGCTATCATTGCTCTCTGCACACTCTCGCACCAAAGCCACAGGATTGAGAGACACATCTCGCCAAGTTAAAAAATATCCATTATGCACCACCAAGTCTCTGCACGCGCTCTCTCCTTTCCTCGCTCATACTAGCCTTTCATGCCTCGGCACCACCATCAATCCCACACAAGGTTTCAAAAGTTCAAACAGCCTTCTGGTTCCATATCACAGCCTTGCGTTCATAGCGTTGATACGACTCCATGAAATAAAGAGTAGCGGATAAAAATGGGACACCCACCGTCAAAGACGCAGCCTGTGCAGTGTGATGACGAAGTCTTGAATGAGAGAGCATGTAGACGGAAGTATTCCTATGGCAGAATATTTACAGCACTACTTTCAATGAAGTGCTTCTTCCATAAACATTTGAAATGAGATGAACTGCAGAGATTAAATGAAGGCTTCATATTGTACTTTTGCATATGAAGGGAGACAAGTGTTAAAAAAAAAACAAAAACGAAAACAAAAGAACCAAACACTGTGACACCATGATCTCCAAAAAAGGAGATTTTCCTACGGAAAAAAATTCATATGGTGGGGTTCAAATTAAAACAAGGAGAAAAGAATGTAGTTCTAATCAATGGTTTCCATTTTGAACATGCAAAGAATTCACTTGACAAGTCCAGGGATAAAATATTACAGGAGAAACCTTTTGATATCAATTGTAGTGTGTTGGGTTTTTTGTTTTTTTTTAACCAATCAGGCAAACAGCAGTTCACTTTCACTCAGTATTTCAACCCTTTATGTAACAAAACTTATAAAATTCCTTTAGCTTTTCCTCTTTTTCTAAAGAAAAATGTCAAAAATACTGCTGAATATACTCCACACTGAACAGACCAATTCTGAAAATTCTCAGTACATATGTATTTTACAATATACTTACCATGTGTTTAGAAAAATTTGAATTCCCACCAGTCTATACCAACCCCACCGTCTACATTCCCCAGCCCGAAGATTTAGAATCCATGCTTGAGCCAAAGCCTCCATTAAAACCGCTGCCTGACCCTGCATTCGATGCGGATCCCCAACCGATCGCTGCACCTGAATTAGAACCACTATAGGAGTTATTTCCAGAACCAAAGGCCTGATTTGGCTCCCTCTGCATGTTGCCTTGGCTTTGGTTATTACCCGATGGGCCTGACTGGTTCTGCTGACTGGCTAACATGCCCATCATGCCCCAGCTGCTCTGCAGTGCCGCCTGGGCAGCCGCCATCATTGCCGGATTAATGCTAAAAGCGCCAAAGTTCATCCCCCCACCCATATTACTACCTTGATTGTTTCCCAAACCCGCTCCACCCCCTCGACTGTTACCAAAACCACCCTGATTCCCAAAGCCACCTGGATTACCACCAAATCTTCCACTTCTTTCTAACTGTCTATTGCTATTGTGCTTAGGTTCAGCATTGGATATATGGACGCTGATTCCTTTAATGATCAAGTCCTCTCCACAAAGAGACTGGGCAACCTATAAGAAATAGGGGATGTAAATAAAGGAAATTAAACCATTGACTCATGCACCAGAGTAGCAATCAAACTTAGATTTCAAGCCAGTGTCTACGCGGGAGGAAAAATAAGCTCATTTCCTTTAAACCCGTAACATGGACTTTAGCTGTAGTAACAGCAGCACGGACTTTTTCAGCTTATTTTCAAAAGATATAAAACACTCCCACTTAAGTGCCACATCCTGAAAAAATACCTAAAGGGTTTATGACAACTATCTAGACCCATACATATCCCAAAGCTTACAAGGTGAGAAAGCTCAGCTGAGGACGGCAATCAGCGGGATGGGAAATCTTCACGACAAATTACCCAGTCAGAGGACTATCATTAAAGAGAAAAGTACCTGATCGTCTGCAAACGTAACGAAGGCAAAAGCCCTGAACGGTTTGGGAATGAAGACGTCTACCACTTCTCCATACTGGCAAAAAAACTGCTGCAGCTCATCGGCGGTCATGTCCTCTGTACAGCGCCCAACAAACACCTTCCTGCTTCTCAAAGGCTCATCTGGGCTTTGCTGGTCAAATCGAAAGGAAAGAAAAACATGAGAAATATTTTATGAGCTATGAAAAGAGCATTATGATAGAGGATGTAACGACAGCGATCTGCCTTTTATATGCGATTAGTCATTAAAAAGGAGATACATTCTTCTGTATTAGCACTTCTCTTTAATGCTTCAGCGAAGAGTAACATTTTAATTTTTAAAGATTTTATTTTTAAGTAATCGCTACACCCAACACGAGGCCCAGATGCACAACCCGAAGATCCAGAGTTGCACGCCCTACAGACTGAGCCAGCTAGGTGCCTCCAAAGTCTTAAGGTTTCAAGTTCAAAAAGGTTTATTTGGATTAAGGAAAGTCAATGACTGAGGAACGCCCTAGCAAAGATGGGAACTCTCCAAATAAGTCTTGCTTGCTAGGAACAAATTAGGCCTTTGTGACAAGATTAATGTGTTCTCACTGTCTTTGTGCTTTAACACGTAACCACGTAAGAAACTGTTCACTCACCAGAAATAACAAAGAAAAAAAAAGAATAAAATGAACGAAGTTTTAGTAAGAGAGGTAATAAACTAAGTATTTCAAACAAACATAAAACATTCAGCATGCATTAAGGTCCTAAGGCTTTAACGAGACAAAATGTTTCAGGAATATACCCACCACTACCTTTACCAAGTACATTTACTATTATTCTACAGTGTCTTCTAAGGGAGTTTTGTCAAAATTTGACAAAAATTCCCAAAGCAGAGGAAATTCCCAAAGCAAAATTCCCAGAGGAAAAAAGAGTAAAGTACCTTAGAATTAGGAAGTTTACAGTCACACCATCGTCCGTCTATCATATGTCGCTGTGACATTACTTTCACCTGGGTTTCATATTCCGTAAAACGAACAAAACCAAACCCCTTTGAATGACCAGTTTTGAGATCTTTCTTGACCTAGGGGGGAAAAAAAAAATCACTGAAATTTACTAAAATCTCACACACTCACACACACCCAAATCAGAGTTCCTTGGTAATTTGAATGGCTTCACTCAGATGGAGTTGCTTAATTAAAATTTAAATCAAGTTATTCTTGAAGTAAAAACAACAGGAGAGTAAATGTTGAATCCAGATCATGTTAATGATCATGTTATGAAACAGAATTTTAACAACTTGGTTTACAATGCAAAGATAAATTAGATCTAACATTTACATTTTTTTTTTAACTACTTATTTTTGAGAGAGAGAGAGGAAGAGAGAGAACACGTGCCTGCACAGAGAGTGGGAGAGGGGCAGAGAGAGAGAGAGAGGGAGACAGAGGATCTGAAGCTAGCTCTGTCTGACGGCGAGAGAACGATGCAGGGCTCAAACTCACGAACAGTGAGATCATGACCTGAGCTGAAGTCTGATGCCTAACCAACTAAGTCACCTAGGCACTCCTCTAATGTTTACATTCTTAAATTGGAAAAACAGGAAATGTGTTTTTATCTTTCTTTAAAAGTTATTTTAGTAATCTCTACACCCAACATGGGACTTGAACTCACGACATGGAAATCAAGAGCTGCACGCTCCTCCAACTGAGCCAGCCAGGTGGCTCCCCCTTTAAAAAAAAAAAAAAAAAAAAGCTATTTTTTTAGGGACCCAGGGTGGCTCAATTGGTTGCCTGGCTTTTGATTTCAGTTTAGATCATGATCTCAGGGTCCTGAGTTTAACCCCTGCATCAGGGTCCACACCTGCGTGGGGTTCTCTCTCCCTCTCTTTCCCTCCCCTACTCACGCTCTCTTCTCAAAGTAAATAAACTTTAAAAAAGTTTTTTTTAATCTCCCAACAATCTAAGTTAATATAAAATATATGCATAAAGGGAAAGAGTATAACCCAAATTTTTTATGTGAGCTCTAGACCCAACATGGGGCTTGACATCAAGAGTCACACACTCCACCAACTAACCCCGCCAGGCACCCGAACCATTTCGGCATCCCCTATGCACGCATGTAACAAATGTTAAAGATACTATCTGCTGAACATGAAGGGCAGTGTCACTAAACTGCAGGAATTCGGGGAAAAGAATTCACTGGAGAAGAAAAACTGTCAAATGAAATCAAAGTTCACCTGAACCATAAGAACCTCTCCAAAGGTACTAAAATATTCTTTTAGATCCTGTTCAGTCGTTTTCCACGGGAGACCCAACACTATTAAATCAGATGTTTTCTGGACAGCTCT
Organism: Felis catus; assembly: GCF_018350175.1. Lineage (NCBI taxonomy): Eukaryota > Metazoa > Chordata > Mammalia > Carnivora > Felidae > Felis > Felis catus. Next base: position 7,954,082 of record NC_058375.1, on the reverse strand, counting down.
TTTCACTTTCACTGCTGAAGAAGCATCCGTCTCGTCCATTTTTCTTTTGTTATCTGAACAAAAGGAGCAGAAATCTCTCAGTGAACTCCCCATTTAACACTTCTTAGGACATATTAACCCCTGCACCTAACGACGACAAGCAAAAAGATTCTAAGAACAATAAGATACTGAAAACTTTTGGCAAGGAGTGACATCAGCTCTCAAAGACAGAAGGAGGGACTGAATAAGTGGCTGAAGGGCTTTTCTGGTGCGAATGCAGGGACTCCCTCCCACCTCTGGTTTTGCAGGATCTCAAGATTACAATGGTTTGTTCTCTCCTCTCAAAAGGCACATCAAAACAAAACTAATTCTACTTCATTTTGGACTTTAAAACACATTAAGGAAAAAAAAAACAGGTTAAAAAACAGTGCTGTAATATCTTTATGCCTACTAAACATATCTGCTTACCTTAATGCCTATAAGTTAAAAGTTACGTACCAAAACACAATCAACTTTTATCTCCAGCTGTGGATTTTAAGGGTAATTTCAATTTTCTTTTTCTTTCTTTTATAAACTTTCAACAGTGAACTCACATTGATTTTGTAACAAAAACCAAAATCTTAGGTTATTTTTCAAGACCAGTATTTGGGGGGCACCTGGGCGGCTCAGTCAGTTAGGCGTCTGACTTTGGCTCAGGTCACGATCTCAGTTTGTGAGTCAGAGCCACATGTTGTCAGGCTCTGTGCTGACAGCTTGGAGCCTGCTTCTGGGATCGTGTCTCCCTCTCTGCCTCTCCCCCACTCTCGCTCTCTCAAAAATAAACTAACATTAAAGCAAACAAAAATCCTCAGTATTCGGAAGAGGAAAGGAACTAAGTGAGATTTTTAGAAAGACTATTTTTTAGAGCAGCTTCAGGTTCCCAGCAAAACTGAAAGGATGGCAGAGACTTCCCACATACCCCCTTTTCCTTCACACATGGATAGCTTCTCCCCATTATCAATAACCCCCCAAACCAGTATGGGACATTTGTTACAACCGATGAACCTGTATTGACACGTTATCATCTAAATGGCATTTTATTTTTTAATGTTTGTTTACTTTGAGAGCGAGCATGGGGAGGGGAGAGGGAGGGAGGGCATATCTCAAGCAGGCCCCTCACTGTCAGCTCAGAGCCCTACACGAGGCTCGATCCTGAGAACTGCAATATCATGACCTGAGGCAAAATCAAGAACTTAACCAACTGAGCCACCCAGGTGCCCTTACACGACATTTTAAATTTGGGTAAATATTAATCTATAGCCAATGGCTCGAAAAACAGCATACGAAAAACAAAAAACAAAAAAAAACCCCAAGCTGCTGTTAAAAATGTTCTCAAAGTGTAAGTCAAAGTCTTGCATACTAATCAAAAATGATACTTTGTTGGTATCGCGTTTTAACAAAAGAGATCAACTACAGCAAATTTCTTCTGCTGAAATGTACCTACTTCCTTGGCACCATTCCTTCATATTTCCTTTTTTTAGATTTAGAACATCAGTGATAAGGGGCAGTGAGAATAAGACCAAAACCCCAAATTATAGTTGCACTAATTCAGATTTGGGTTACAGCCATCGATTTAAGGGGCAAAAACATCAGATCAACTGAATGACTGATGGAAGCCTGCAAGGACCAAAAACCAAAGCAAAACATCAGGGCACCTGAAAAGAATCTATTTACAAGAGGCTGATTACTGCAAAGCATTCTCAGCGGTTCCTTAAATTTGGCATTAACTTGGCAGCATCTGTTCACATAATACATAGTTTTCTCTCTCAGAAAAATTCTGTATTTCCAATTTTCACTAATTAGGACTAGCAGCTAACAGTAACATTTAAAGAAATACTTGGGTTATAGAAGATGTTTCGCCGTGAAACGAGGCCATGATCGGACTTAGAATGAGAAGCAAACGCTTGAGCGTTGCAAAGCCAAACGGCAACGAACCTTTGGGATAGTTGACAACATATACCAGATTTCCCCAGCCGGCTTCGGGAGCATGCAGAATTCCTTCCACCAACCGGACGCCTCTCATACACTGAGACACTGGATTCCTGTAGCGCAGCCCACAGGCCCCTGGAAACTGGGCTGTAACCGTGGACAGCAGCACGGTCCCGTCGTCTTCTGATGGTATTTCAATGGGCTCGTCGTTCTCATCTTCGGTTACCCGAATATATTCAGACATCTTCTCTTAGTTTTCTTAAAGGAAAAAGAACCATTAATGACCGACACTCAAGTCAGAGTAACTGTTTCCTTATCATCACCTGGTTAACACCACCACCACCACGTCCATGTTCCGGGGACATCTCTGCTGTTTGGGCTCTTATACATGCGGGTTACCACCGAAACGAGGCAAAGGCAAGACCAGTGATTCCTAACAAAACACGATGCCTTGCTACTTCAGTCCTGCTGTAAACACTTGCCGCGTGCCTACTAGGCATCAGATGCTCAACTGAAAATAGTCAGTCGCAGGTGGCAAGGTGGTTACTGGGGGCGGGGGAACATCCGGAGAGGATACCAAACAAGCAGTTATTTATTAGGACCCTGATATACGCTGCCAGAAAGAAGTAAATAATCATCCTGGGGGCTGAGACGTGTGTGGGAATGAAAGCTGATGTCCCTAAGAACCAGATGCAGAAGCTGTGTCTTGAGAAACAGCAGCAGCGAGCCAGGTGAAGAGAGCAGGAAGAAAAGTTCCTCCCTGTTCCTCACTGTGGGACTTCCGGGGGCTCCCCACACTCGGGCAAGGACAGCGACAACAGGTCCTTCGCGACGCGGGCCGCCACCTCCCACAAGCCAGCGCGTGGCGGCCGAGGGAGGGGTTTTTCGGCGCGGCCCGAGGACCAGACGCAGGGGCACAGGGCCCAGGCTGGCGGCGTCCCCCGGCGCTTTGCGAAGCGCCGAAAGCACAGAGCCCTGCCAGGGCCCGGAAGCTCCGCCCCGGGCTGCACGGCACCGCAGGCCCAGCGTCCCGGCTTCGGCGCCGGCTGCCACCCAGCGCCAGGCCCCTAACGTCGCGCCCGCGCGAGCCCGCTCGGGCAGGACCAGGCGGACCCGGCCCCACGGCTCCCTTCCCGGGGCGGTGGCGGAAGCCGCTGCGTCCGCCTCGGGCCGCGGCGTGCGGAGGCCGAGACCCCCAGGGCGTCCTCGGTGAGAAGCGGCCGCGACTCACCCGTTAGGCCGCTGCTAGGAAGCCCGACAGGGAACCCGAAGCAGCGACGGTTCCAGGAGCAGCCCAGCTACCGCTTCGCTCCCACAAAATGGCGCTAGGGCCGCCTCCTCCCCCCGCCGGCCGTCGTCCTCTCCCACCGGCTCCCCGTCGGGAGGGGAAGGACGCCGCACCGAGGCACAACGACCTTCTCCCCAGAGCGGCACGGCTCCCTTCCGGGAGGCTGAGCAAACAGAACGGACTTAAAGGCGACAGTAAAACCAGGACCTGAGCCTGAAAGGCTAAAAGTTGACAAAAATATGGAGGCGTAGGCTGTTAGCTCCCCCCACGTAGCGTAACAAATGGCTTCGCCCGGCCAACCGTCGGCCCCGGGTCTCGGCCGAGCTCGCGCACTTTCAAAGTGCGCGAGACTAGCGCAGGGGCAGGGCTAGGAGTGGCGGGGCGGGGCCGGGAGACGCCAGGTGGGGCGGGGCGGGGCCAGACCGGAGCTGGGAGCTGGATCCCCGGTCCGGTTGACCTTCTGGAGGCCTGAGCGAGCCCGGGAGCCCAGCCCCCTTTGTCTAAAAAGCCAGCCGAGTGCATCCACTCCTCCCTCCCCTAGCCGATCTCCACACCTGAAAAGAATGACCTTGTTTGAAATAGTCAAATGATGGAGCCTACTATGTGCCAGGTGTTTTCCACGTACTCACATATCCGATTGCCCCTACAGTCTTGTGTGTGGTAGGTACTATTGATTCTATTCGCCTGTACCGATGAGGAGGAAACTGAGGCACAGAGAAATTAACTGTCTTGCATAAAGTCCCTCGGGTAGTAAATGGTGGACCTGGGATTTGAACTCTAACCCTAATGCTAAAATATTCCAGCTCCAGGCCTCTGATGATAATACTGTACTTTGTCTACATTAGGACACACCTTGCCCAAGCTCACAGGGCCAGTAACTGGTGGAACTGGGATTTGAACCCAGGCAGTCTGGCTCCGGGCTGGAGGAGCTCCACCGCCACCCCCTTGAAGCTTCCTAGGGAGTAAATGTCAAGACCTGCCAGTCCTGATGCCTGCTGTTCATGTTAATCAGATTATGCGTGAATCAATTCGCAGGGATAAGGGAAGAGAGGGTGGGGGCAGACAGACACCCAGAGGCGGCCCTACACGCAGGACGGCAGAGCTGGGCATGTGGCTCCTGATGGTCACTAACGTTTTGCAGCACTAGATAAAGCGCAGAGGCCTGAGTCATCTAAACTCATCCACCTAGCCATTTGGGGAGAGAAGTTAGTTTTATTATTCCCGTTTTGCAGAAGAAGAAACTGAGGCTCGGAGGCCATGTGACTTGCCTGAGGTCACACACTTGCCCATATATGTCATCCAGGCCGTAAATTGCTCTCCCCCGTTCTGTCAGACCCTGAAGCTGTGTTCCATCCTCCAGCCTGGCCCACTCTCTGTGTCATGATTGAGACTGAGGCATTTAGTGTGGGCAGCTCTGTGGGCCCTGGATGCCAGCCATAGGTGGGTGGAGCAGGGTGTGCAGAAACTGGAGAAAAGTCAAGCAGGGACAAAACCACAAAAGCCGTCCCTCCCCCCAGAAGTTTCGCGGCCAGTTGAGAAAACCAGTGAACACCGTCTTGAAGAGGGCAAATGCTCCTTCAGGAAGAGAATCGATAAGGCCAGAGGGAGGCTGGACAGTGTGGAATCCTTCTGCTCTTAACTGCAATTCATCTCTGGGCTTCAGCTTTACAGCGATGATCATATCAAACGTTCTACTTGTTTGAAATGTGTGTGTGTGTGTGTGTGTGTGTGTGTGTGTGTGTGTGTGTTTTATTTTATTTATTTAGTCTGAGAGAGTGTGGGAGGGGCAGAGAGAGAGGGAGAGGGAGAAGCCCAAGCAGGCTCCAGCACCATCAGTGCGGGGCCCGACGTGGGGTTTGAACTCATCAACCATGGGATCGTGACCTGAGCCGGAACCAGGAGCCAGAGGCTTAACCACCTGAGCCACCCAGGCACCCTGAAATGTGTTTTGTAAGTTCCCTTGGTTTGTTTGTTTGTTTGTTCATATCCTGCACACATTAAGCCTGAGGATTTGTTAGAAGGCCAGACATTCCTGTTCTTACCCATCTCCTCTCTTCTGAGCATTTATGAAATGCTTTCTGAAGATCATGGATCAGAAAGGATATACCGAGCTCTCGTGGCTCATCCAGCACTGTGCCCAAATTACAGTCTAAAGACACGTGAGAAAAATGAAAGCCAGGCACAGCCTGCATGGAGTGGTCTACAATCCAGGTGGGGGCTGGGACAGAGAGTAGTTGGGAAACAATCTCAGAGGACATAAAGGACATGGGTGCCAGTGCTAGGCAGATGCTGAGGGACCGAGGGGCTCCCCAATAGCTCTTTGGGGTGCTAGCTTCCAAGCACAGGGATGAGGAATCTCAACTGGAAAGAAAGGACACTAGGCGGAGAACCAGAATGTCTGGGAAAGGGCCCCAGTTTTCACTCTGGTCACTTGGCTGTGTCTCCCCTAGATTCCCAGCTCTGCCAGCTCCAGAAAGTGTACGTACATTCCTGAACGCTGAAAGAACCAAGACAATACAAGTATTTAAATAAGGGCAACTTTGTCAAGGTTTACTTTTCTTAGTCCTGGTGTTTTTAGGTCCCTAAATTGGAAGCCGCACCTCCAACTGGCCTAGGTCTGACTTAGATTTTTCTAAAATTTTTTACTCCAAAATATTTTTTTTAAGTGTGCATGGATGGAATCTCTACACCCCACGTGGGGCTCAAACTCGCGACCTGGACATCAAGAGTTCATGCTCCTCCGACTGAGCCATCCAGTTGCCCCCTCTGAAATCATTGAAAACTTACGATAAAGTTGTGAGAATAGGGGCGCCCGGGTGGCTCCGTCACTTGAGCATCTGACTCTTGATTTCAGCTCAGGTCATGATCTCCTGGTTCGTGAGTTTGAGCCCTGTGTCAGGCTATGTGCTGACAGCGCAGAGCCTAATTGGGATTCTCTCTCTCCCTCTCTTTCTCCACCCCTCCCCTGCTCACCCACATGCTCTCTCTCTCAATTTAACTAGATAAACATTTAAGAAAATTTTCTTTCAAAAAATGTCAAACTAGAAATAATTGAAGCAAACTTACAATGAGTATTAGCATAGTCACCGCCCAGATGCAAGGATCATTACCATTTTGCCCTATTTGTTTAGCTAGCTAGCTAGCTCTCCATTTTTTGCTGGACCATTTCAAAGTAGGTTGAAGGTTGTTGTGACACTTCACTCTTCAATACTTCAGCCTGCATCACCTAAGAACAAGGACATTTTTCTACATAATCACAATGCTGCTATCACACCCAAGAAAATTGACAATGATTTCCTAATAGCACCTTGTATCCAGTCCGTATTCAAATTTCCACAATTATTCCCCCAAATGTCTTTTACAGTTGTTTTCTTGAATCAGGATCCAGTTAAGTTGCATGCATTGCATTTGGTTATTGTGTTCGTTAGTCTTTTTAATTTTGTTAATGTTTATCTTTGGGAGGGGAGGGGCAGAGAGAGAGGGAGACACAGAATCCCAAGCAGGCTCCAGGCTCTGAGCTGTCAGCACAGAGCCCAACGCGGGGCTGTAAAACATGAACAGCGAGATCATGACCTGAGCCGAAGTCAGACGCTTAACCCACTGAGCCACCCAGGCGCCCCATTCTTTAGTCATTTTAAATCTAGAATAATCTCCCCACCCAAGATACTGACTTTTGGAAGATATCTGGCCAGATAGTTTGTAGAAGGTGGTGCATTTTGGATTCATTAGGTTGGTTCCTCATGGCATTACTTAGCTTATTCCTCTCTCCCCTGTTTTTCCTGAGATCACATTTAGGTTAGACATAATGGCCTGAACACTTTGTGAGTAAAGCTACGGATGTTCCATTGCGCCCCATCAGGAACACATTATGCCTGGTTGTCTTATTTTCGGTGATGCTAAATTTGATCTCTTGGTTAAGAGCATGACCACCACATCCCTCCCGGAAAAACATATTTTCCGTCTTTGCAATTTGCAAGTAATCTCTGGGTGATACTCTGACACAGGCAAATATCCCGTTTGCCTACAACCTTTCACTTCATAGTTTTGCATCCACTGGTGATAGTTGCCTGATTCAGTCACTTTGTTGGGGTTGCAAAATGGCAAATTAAAAAAATTTTTTTTCTAAATGTTTTTATTTATTTTTCAGACAGAAACAGAGCATGAGCAGGGGAGGGGCAGAGAGAGAGGGAGGCACAGAATCCGAAGCAGGCTCCAGGCTCTGAGCCATCAGCACAGAGCCTGACTTGGGGCTTGAACTCACAAGCTATAAGAAGTCAGACGATCGACTGTTTGAACCACCCAGGCACCCCTAAAGATTTTATTTTTTAAGTAATCTCTGCATTTAATGTGGGGCTTGAACTCACAATTCTGAGGTCAAGAGTCACATGCTCCACCAACAGAACCAGTCAGGTGCCCCCCCACCTCTCTCTCTCTTTTGATAGTCACTATGAACTCTTGGATTTTATTTATTCAATGTTTTACAATAAGTTACAGTCATTAGTGGTTTTAATGATCAGATTGTCCTGATGATGGCCGGGGAAACCCTTTAAACTAGCTTCGGGTCCTTTTAATGTGTCTCCATTAGTCTTTAAGCATGCTCTTGTTTCTGGTACAAGATGTTCCAGGTTCACCTGGAATGAATGAATTTCCTCTAAAGAGCCCTGATTCCTTTTGGTGAGAAAAGGCATTTAGAAACTAGAATCTGGACCTTAGGTGTACTCATTGCTACTTTGGTTGTCACGAGCATTTCTGAAAGGTAAAATAACAATATTGTTGCAAGCTATTTCAGTTTCATTACGATTGACTTTCCTTTTAATTTCAGTATCTTAGAACCTGCCAAAGTCAAGATATGCCTCCCCTGTTTGGCTGAGGTCTTAGACTTTCTAAATTATTTTTTGTGAACAGCCAATTAGTGCAAAAATACCCAAGACAAAAAACTGATTTTCCCCATATTTATAGTTATACATACTTAAATAATAAATCTATTCTACAATACTTTGATGTATCCACTTTAGAGATGATCTTGTTGATTTCCTATTACTATCAGTGAAGGTTTTCATCTCACACACACGCCTTTATCATTTCCTCCATCCTCTTAAAATATCACAATTTTATTTTTATTGATTGATTGATTTAAAAAAATTTTTTTAATGTTTATTTTTGAGACAGAGAGAGACACAGCATGAGCAGGGAAGGGGCAGAGAGAGAGAGGGAGACACAGAATGTGAAGCAGGCTCCAGGCTCTGAGCTGTCAGCACAGAGCCCGACGCGGGGCTCGAACTCACGAACCGTGAGATCATGACCTGAGCCGAAGTCAGACACTTAACCGACTGAGCCACCCAGGCGCCCCTGATTGATTGATTTTTAATGTTTATTTATTTTTGAGAGAGAATGAGAAAGAGAGAATGAGTGGGGGAAGGGCGGGGGTGGGGGACAGAGGGTCTGAAGCAGGCTCTGCGCTGATAGCAGACGCGGGGCTCGAACTCAAGAACTGTGAGATCGTGACCTGAGCCGAAGTCGGATGCTTAACCGACTGAGCCACCCAGGCGCCCTCACAATTTTTAGTTAAGTACACATTCAATGTTTTCCTTCTTATAACTAAATACATTTCATTCAATACTGAGCCAAGAAGTATCCTTTCTTGTGCAACTTTTTCTTTTCCCTGGCGTTAATAATTGCCTGGGTTTTTTTCATTTGTTTTGTACTCTTTGAACATCCACATCTCCCCCTGCACTCTCCAAAAGATGTATAAACTTCTCAAGGTTTTCCTTACAGTCAAATCTATCAGATAATTTACATTTTTACAAATTTCTTGGAGACTTCAGCCCTCCTTTCTGGACCTTGTTTCAGCTGTCATCCTGGGACTTCTTCCGTGTTCACACTTGACTGGTAGTCAGTTGCAACAGGATTTTAGGTTGAAAGACATTTTTAATTTTAGGTTGACATGTTTGAAGACATTTTCCCCACCGCCCTCCAGCTTCTCTTGTTGCTTTTGAGCAGTCTATTGCGTTCTTGGTCACTCACGTACTCTGTGTGTTCTTTCTGGAATCATTCATAATTTTCTCCTTATTATTCGTAGCCTGAAATTCAAGATGGTGACTTTGTTTTCCTGGAGATCTTTTTTTTTTGTTCACTGTTCTGGGCACATGGAGAGCTTTTCGTTCTAGATTCTCTTGTTCTTCAGTCCTGGAAACGTTCTGGAATTTCTATTAGCTAGCTATCGAATCTCCTGCCATGTCCCCCCATTAAAAAAGTATTTCTTCTTCTATTGTGCAAATTTTCCTTTTTGTTCTGTGGAATTTCTGTGGAATTTCTCCAACCCTACCTTCAATCCTTCTATTGGCTCAAAAAAAAAATGTTCAGCATCTATATTTTTGTTTTCCAAAAGATCTTTCCCATTGTTTGATTGCTCCTCAATGACAGCAACTGTTGTTGCACAGAACTGACGTTTTCATTTAACTCTCGGAAGACGCTAATGATAGTTTCCTTGATGTTTTCGTGCACTCAGCATTATGTCTGTTTCATCAGGATAATTATTTTCTGTTTGTTTGTTTTGGTCTTGTCTTTCATGTTAGAGGTTTCCTCCACAGAGTCTTTGCTCAGAGTCCCCAGCCCAACTTCTGGGAACTTCTGGAGTATTTCGCAGGGGATTTTTGTTCTGACTCCATTTTGTCCATCCTCTGGAACAAGTTTTTCTCCCTTTTCTTCTTCTTCTTCTTCTTCTTCTTCTTCTTCTTCTTCTTCTTCTTCTTCTAAAGTTTATTTATTTTGAGAGAGAAAGAGAGCACAAGCAGGGGGAGGGGCAGGGAGAGGGAGAGAGAACTCTAAGCAGGCACCTCACTGTCAGCGCAGAGCCCCGACGTGAAGCCCGGTCCCGCGACCGTGAGATCACGACCTGAGCTGAAACCAAGCATCAGATGCTTAACCGACTGAGCCACGCAGGCACCCCTTTTCTCTATTCTTTATAGAAAACAACCACAACATCATAACATTTATTGACCCTTTACTAAGTGCCTGACACTGTTCTGAGCACTTTACGTGCGCGGGTTCATGGAATCCTTCCAACGTCTCTAGGAAGTACGTACTGTATTTAGTTGTATTTGAGTTGCAAAGAGCCACTGAGAGGTTAAACTTATTCAAGATCACCAAATAGTCAAGGCAGCACCAGGGTTTCAACTCTAGGTTGTCCGGCTCCGGACCCCTCACTTCTTTTTCTTTTCCTCTTTTTCTTTCTGGGCCTTAGAAGTGGAGCTGGGTTTACCAACCTTCTCAGTTCATGATCCACCATTGTCCCGCATCTCACTTCTTCCCCATTTCTTCCCCATTTCTCTTATTTATTTTCCCCACGTATTCCTAATCCCTAGCCCCTCTCACCCTGCCCCAGGACATTCACACTGGTGTTTGCCGCCTGCACCTTAAATCATGCACCGGTCCTTGCAGGACATGCATGGTTGTTCAGTGAGCGTACTCAGCAAAGCAAGCCACTTATGCAGTGCCTACCAGGTGCGAGGTGTTATTCCTGACCAAGGGTCAGCAAACTGCAGCCTGTTGCCAGATTTTGTAAGACACACAAGCTAAAAATGGTTTTCACATATTTCATTCGTTGAAACAAAATCAAAAGAAGAGGAATATTTTATGATACGCAAATTGTCCATCAGTAAGTTTTAGGGGTACACGCTCACATTCGTTCATTTATATCTTGTCTATAGCTGTTCTCATGCTGCATCGGCTTTATGGCACAAGGCCTAAAATATATACTATCCAGCCCTTTACAGGGAAAATAATTGCTGACCCCTGCTTGAGATGTTAGGGTACAGCGATTTAACATATGTTTTAACTTATATAAAACAAATAATGTGGTTTTTTTAATTTTTAAATTTTTTAAATGTTTATTTTTCAGAGAGAGAGAGAGAGAGAGAGAGTGAGTAAGAGACAGAGACAGAGAGAGAGAGAGGGAGACACAGAATCCGAAGCGGGTTCCAGGCTCTGAGTTGTCAGCAGAGAGACCGACAAGGGGCTCGAACTCACGAACCATGAGATCGTGACCTGAGCCGAAGTCGGCTGCTCGAATGACCGAGCCACCCAAGCACCCCAAAACAAATGAGGGTTTAATGGAGTAGAGGCATGCATGCAATTCATCATCCCATCTGGGACTTTTGAGAGTGAAAAAGAGGCTGTTAATTTCTAGGACGACATGGGGTAAACTAGTCTATCCCTGGAAAAACAGGATGTGTGGTCATCTCTCTCCAGTTGTCATCCTGCCTGAGATCACTGGCTTTGTTCCTTGCATTTTTTAGAATTTGCTGTGTTGTTGGATACACAACTCTCAGCAAACTAGGGCCAGATCTGGGCCAGGACAGTTTCGGTATAGCTTGCAAACTCAGGTTCTTAAATGGTCGAGGAAAGAAAAAAAATCAAACGAAGAATAGTGTTTTGTGACATACACAAACTACATGAAATTCACATTTCAGTGTCCACCCATCCATTTGTATATCACCTAAAGCCTAAAGCAACAGAGATTCTATGCTCTGAAAAGCCCAAGATATTTACTATCCGGCCTTTTACAAAAAGGCTTGCCAAGCCGTGCTCCGAGTGACGGCTTCTAACTGCTGCGGTCTTCTGTCGTGTGACCCCCTCATCTTACTGGTTCATTCCCCTGTGAGCCTCTGGCTTGCCCCCTGGCTTCCCCGTCACAAACCTCCCTGAGCGACATCGAGGTGAGACAGTTGGCTCATGCCGTGGCCGCACACTTCATTTTCCTTTCTTCTGTGCTGTTAACAATTTCCAAGATTTTCCTTTTGTTTTTCTCTTTTCACTATTTGACATCCCATCAAGCTATTCCTCTCTCTAGACCAGTCACACGCATCATTTATGCAACAAATATTAACCGAGCACTTCACTTACAGAACATGCGATTATTCTGGGCAGTGGGTATACAGCAAACGAGCAGAGAAAACTCCTTGCCCTCTGGGAGCTTACGGTGGCCAGTGCTGTATTCACGGGGCCCTTACCCCGCTCGGGTGGCCTTCTCAGCACCTGGTGTCAACAGCGTTGGGACCCTCACAACGCGAGGATGGGAAGTAGGCAATGTCACCTCTGTTTGCCAGATGAAGAGACCGGCGCAGAAATGCCAAGGCGGGGGCGGGGCGCCTGGGCGGCTCAGTCGGTTAAGTGTCCGACTCTTGATTTCAGCTCAGGTCATGATCTCGCGGTTCGTGAGATCGAGCCCTGCGCCGGGCTCTGCACTAACAGCACAGACCCTGCTTGGGATTCTCTCTCTCTCCCTCTCTCTGCCCATCCCTCCTCTCAAAATAAGTAAATAAAGAAGAAGAAGAAGAAGAAAAAAAGGAAATGCCAGGGTAGGACGTGAACTCCACCCCTGACTGGTTGTGGCTCTCAGCATTTTGATCTCCTGACTCTGCACAGCATTGCCAACACTCCACCCTTAATTTCCACCTTCCTAATTTTTGCCATTCTGATGAGTATAAAATGCTCTCTCCTCATGTCATTTTCATTTGCATTTCTCTGATCTCTAGTGAATTTGAGTATTTCTAGAATCTGGGCTCTCGACTCCTGTTCATTTGCTTCTTGAAATCCAACGAGTGTATCTTCTTCTGCAACTGGCATATTTTCTAAACAGAGTGGGGGAAAAATGTTTTAACAGAGAAACTCCCAGGCGTTTAGGTGCCTTCCTCCCTGAGGAAGTCGCAGCTTGAGGCCTGTGTTCTAGAAAGGGGACATACAGGGGCACCTAGGTGGCACAGTCGGTTAAGCGTCCGACTTCAGCCAGGTCATGATCTCGCGGTCCGTGAGTTCGAGCCCCGCGTCGGGCTCTGGGCTGATGGCTCGGAGCCTGGAGCCTGTTTCTGATTCTGTGTCTCCCTCTCTCTCTGCCCCTCCCCTGCTCATGCTCTGTCTCTCTCTCTCTCTGTCAAAATAAATAAACATTAAAATTTTTTTAATAAATAAAAAATAAATAAACATTAAAAAAATTTTGAAAAGAGAAAAAAAGAAGAAAGGTATTCCAGCCATATGCTCACAGGCTTGGGGCTATAATCGGATGCTCACTCCCCACTGTCCCAGATCTGGGGGCTCGGGTGCCGTAGGAGGCATCCAGGTCCCTTTGGGGCTCCTTGTCCTGGGATCCTCACTAGGGGGTCTGAAAGAGGCCGAGTAAAGACCCAGACCCAATGGGTACTGCCCAAGAAGTGGGAGTGGAGAACAGGCTTGACCTTCTTCCTACAAACGCTGACCCATGCCTGGGGCTTCTGTGCTGGGATGTAAGATATGTTTGTTCCCTTCAGGGCCCATCCGGAAAGACCCTGAATGCCCATTGAAACCAGAGTTGAAGTCGTCTCACTGAAAGGGAAGTCATACCATTATTAATGGGCTCTGGTATCTGACTGAGCTGGGCTCGAATCCCCGCTGGGTGACCTTGGGCAAGTGTTTTTAACTTCTCTGAGCCCATCTTTCTAATGTCTGTCTCATGGGGCTTCTTCATCTTTTGTGTGTTACATATGGATCCCTTCTATGGTTGGTGAAACCTATGGACCCTTTCTCTAAATAACATTTTAAAAAGCACATAGTGAGGGCGCCTGGGTGTCTCAGTCAACTCAGGTTATGATCTCGTGGTTTGTGAGTTTGAGTCCCGTGTCGAGCTCTGTGCCGACAGCTCAGAGCCTGGAGCCTGCTTCAGATTCTGTGTCTCCCTCTCTCTCTCTGTCCCTCCCCAGCTCACGCTCTCTCTCTCTCTCTCTCTCTCAAAAATAAACATTAAAAAAAAAGCATATAGGTGTGCTGGGTGGGCTCAGTCAAACATCCAACTCTTGATCTCAGCTCAGGTCTTGATCTCAGGGTCGTGAGTTCAAGCCCCGTGCTGGGCTTCTCAAAGAGCGTGAAGCCTACTTCAAAACAAAACAAAACAAACTATCGGGGATTTCTGTTGGGGACAGAGTTACAACAACGCTCTGGCGTATTGCCTACCTTCATAACAGAAGCAAATGCTAAATTCCAGTTAGAAGTTAGTGAAAATAAAGAAGTAATTTTTTCCCCACCCAAATTCAAGAACCCCCAGATTCTGTATATGCCTTGGGGTGGACCCTGGGGTAAGAATCCCCAAATTAGATGCTCTAGGTCTCAGAACGGGGCCTGGCTCTGGAGGTACTCAATAAATGATGATTTCCAGCAGCAGAAAACGGGCTCCCCCCTTGGAGAGGGAAGGAGAGTCAAAGATTTGCTTTCTGTTCCAGGAGGAGAGGGAACTGTTTCCTAGAATGGATTAAATCACTCCTTCTAATAGAGCAAAGAAGAAAGTTCTGTTTCTGCATCACAACTAGTTGACCATTCATTTCCTGGTTCCCAGGGTGCTGTGTGTGTTTTCTAAGGGACTAATCAGGGAGCTTTTCAGCAAGCCTGATAATTGTTTGGTTACATGTCAGTTTCCACATCTATAAAGTGGTGACGATGATGCCAGATCTCACTGAGATGGGCACATTTAAAATGCCTTGGAAGCTTGGCGATGGGAGTTAAATATATTTTATTAATCTTTGACCTCTAAATATCAAAAGAAACCCATGAGTGGGTCAGTGGTTTCTGCTTTTGAAAAACCGGCTTAGTTAGTAGGTAGAAGGGCCCTTAGTTTTAAAAGGATTTCGCAATTTCTCATTTGCAAGAGAGGGAGGGTGTTCGTAAATAAAACTGTGGTGAAACCGTGCAGGGGCTGTGGTTCAGCCAATCCCGGGGCTTCCGGTGTATCGAGTAAAAGCAGTTTTGAAAATGTGACTTTTCCCAAATGGAGAAATGCAAATTTGAGCCCCACTGAAAAGAGCCGGGTGAATCTAAGCCTCTCCAAGACAGGAGACTTGTCTGTGCGCTTGTGTGTGTGAGGGTGTGCTTCAGGTTTGCGTAAGGGTGTGCAGAGGAGTGTGCGGCTGTGTGTGTAGGGGTACCTGTGTGTAGGAGGAATGGGGTTTGACATCTGCACTGGAGGGGAAAAGAAGAGGCTAACCTTTGTGCTCTTGGTTCCGTTTCTGGATAAATCCGTCCAGGGCAGAAGAGAGTGGCCACGCCTGCGGATTTGCGGGTCCCCGTTTGACACGTGCTTGCTATGTGCCAGGCCCTGTCAAGTGTCTGTCAAAGGTCCCCTCTATTTCGCTTCCCTCCCTACTATTTCTGCCCTCTCGCTACTTTTCTTCATTCATTCAGTGTTTTTTGAAAGCTACGGCGTGCCCAGCACTCTGCTGGGATTGGAAGGTCCTGGACTTTCCAACGATGCCAACTCTTGGGGTGCGGGGCAGGGTGCGGGGAGAAGCTACAGGTACAGATGAAATGGGCACAGTTAGAATCGAGACATATATTTTTGACTTGCAAGGGACATCAGGAGCCAAAGCGTCCTAAGTCGTCACTTTACAGGTGCACCTGTCTGCTGGGGCCGCCATGACAACGTACCACAGACTAGGCAGCTTCAACAGCAGAAGTGGATTTTCTTACAGTCCGGAGGCTGGAGGTCCGGGATCAAGGGGTCTGGAAAGTTGCTTTCGCCTGAGGCCTCTCTCCCGAGCTTGTGGGTCGTCTTCTCCCTGTGTCTTCACGCGATCTTTCCTCCGCGTGTGTCTGGTTCCTAATTCCTCGTAAAAGGACACCGGTCAGACTAGATCAGGGCCCACCCTAGCGACCTCATTTGAACTTGATGACTTCCGGAAAGGCCTCACCTCTGAATCAGGTTACGTTCTGAAGTACTGAGGATTAGGACCCCAACTTACGGATTTCAGAAGGACACAGCTCAGCCCGTAACAGCAGATGTGGAAAGGATTTGCCCAAGCTCATCGGCAGCAGAACTGGGACCAGGATGCGTCTCCCAACTTCTGGTCTGGTCTTTCTCCTTCTCCTCTTCTTCCCAGTCTTGTTTGCAGCCTTGCTTTGTGGGGCTAAAGCATCACATGCTTAAAACTATCCAACAACAGGGGGTGCCTGGGTGGCTCAGGCGGTTAAGCGTCCAAATCTCGGTTTCAGCTCTGGTCGTGATCTCACAGTTTGTGAGTTCGAGCCCCGCATTGGGCTCCGAGTTGCCGGAGCAGAGCCTGTTTGGGATTCTCTCTCTCTTTCTTTCTCTGTCCCTCCCTGCTTGCTCACACCCTCTCTGTCTCAAAATAAATAAACTTAAAAAAAAAACAAAAAACGATCCAACAACAAGATCCAGGCGCACACTGTTAGTCTTGGAAAGCTTGGAGAACACTCACTCCGCTGAGTGAGTCTTGCCCAGGGAGGGGGGTGGGGGGGGTGGGAGAGCAGAGCATAGATTGAGGCAGGAAGGACCAGGTGTATTCGGGGTTGGGGAGGGGAAACACCTGTCTCCTGGATGGGGGGGGTGTTAGGATGTTCTCAGCTGGTCTCTTTCCCTCTTCCCTCACCCACTTCTAGGCCATTCTCAACCCGGCAGCCACAGTGACCCCTTAAAAACTTCAAGTCAGTTCATTTCCCTCCTCTGTTCATGATTTCTCTCGCCTCAGCTGCTTTATTCAGAAATTCTCCATTCATTCTCTCCGAAACCCTCTAAGCCTCAGCTGGCTTGTGTGTCTGCTCTCAGCGACCTCTGACCTCCGCCGGGAAGGGCCCTGGAGAGGTTTCTGGGAAGCTGGGTCAAGAGAACACGACTGTTCCTCAAGTTATACGCGGCTTCTGAGTTTCTTTTCTTTTCTTCATTTGGCCTGGAGACAGCTGACAGGGCTCAGAACATCATGCTCCCCTAAAACGTGGCACTCTGGCGTATTGAATCCCGTAAAGGAGTGAGAAATGGCAGAGGCAGGAGGCATTCTGACCTTCCCCTGAAGCAGGTCACAGAACCATTGAGAGAGAGGGGTCCTCTGTATGCCTGGAGAAAAGGAACATCCCTACCCCTGAGACAGAGGGACACTGAGAGGGATCTGAGCGAACGGGCCTTGCCAGGTCTCCCCCAGTTCTTTATCTTGCACGCACACCCCTTTGCCCGTAATATCTTTCCACGACTGCCCTCTCTTCATCCAACCTAGCATTCCAACTATCAGGTTTAACCATTTTTTCCAGGTCTTCATTTCCTTACGAAGGCTCCCGTGTCCCCTAAAACTTATATTAACGTGTGTGTTTTCTCCTACAATCCGTCTCTGTCGGTGGTTTGATGTGTGGACCCTAGTGTGGCCAGGGACCCTAAGAAGTAGAGGGAATTTTTTCTCCTCCCTGCACAACCTTCTCCTTCAAGTTGAGGGGGAGGCCTTGCCTTTCCGGGGAATCTTAGCATCTTTCACTTGGGGCTCCCAGGGCTGAAGCAGCTGATGTCACCAAAGCGGGCAGGGAAGGGTTGAGATACGGCGGCGTCCACCTGTGCTTTCTGGTACCACAGTGACCCTTGAGATCTGCACTGGAGGGGAAAAGAAGAGGCTGACCTTTGTGCTCTTGGCTCTGTTTCTTAAATCCGTCCAGGGCACAAGAGAGTGGCCAAGCCTGAGGATTGGAGGGTCCCCAGCAGTTGTCTGCGAAGTGTCTCTTAACTAGGTCGTCCAGAAAGGTCTTCCTTGGTCCCTGTGGGAATTGGGAAGAGCCAGGGGAGTGCTGAAAATCCCCACAGGCCTTGGAGCAGAGGCCAAATATTTTCCATCAGAGGCCTGAAGCCTCATGTCTAAGTGGTGTTAAAAAAAAACCCAAAATTCATCTGAGTAAATCCAAAGATCAAATTGGCCTCATTCAGTGATTCACGAAATCGGCAGCACCCATCTAGCAAATGCAAAGGAGCCCCGTGGAACGGAAGGAAAGGAAAGGCTTTTAAGGCCGAGAGGGAACAGAAAAGAGGAACTCATTAGCAGAGAAGGCATTGAGGCGAGGCCCACGTCCTGAGGGGCGGTCTGTCGGTCATTTCCTGGTGCTGGCCAGGAAATTCCAGGCTGGCTGGTTAAAGGTTTCTGAGGAAGGTCGGAACAGAAATTAGATGAGGAATTAAGTCTTGCTGCACAAATGACTCCATTTGGGGCCTCTTGTCTCCTTTTTCATAGTGGGGAGAGGGGCCCAAATGTGTGAGGCTGGATGAGGTCTGGGGGTGCTTTGGGAAGGGGCGGGCTTTCTCAGGTGCACCTGCCTCCCAGAACACGAAGGAAACAGCACTCCTTGTGTTTCTTGGAGGGGTTCTTAAGACAAATTAGGGTTCAAGTTGGCCAAAAGATGCTTGATTTCAAGGAGTTTTCAGATGATGGGCTTGTGGTCATGAGCTACTAAATGGTAAGGATACAGAGAAAATCTCAATTTCCTTTGCAACAGAATTGTTGCCTGTTTTCCCCCGCTGACATCTTTTTTTTTCTTTGAGCCCAACGTGGGCCTTGAACTCATGAACTGCGAGACCATGACCTGAGCTGAAGTCAGATACTCAACCGACTGAGCCACCCAGGCGCCCCTGACATCCCCTTTTTTTTTTTTTTTTTAATTTTTTTAACGTTTTTTTTTTATTTATTTTTGAGACAGGGAGAGACAGAGCATGAACAGGGGAGGGTCAGAGAGAGGGAGACACAGAATCTGAAACAGGCTCCAGGCTCTGAGCTGTCAGCACAGAGCCCGACACGGGGCTCGAACTCATGGACTGCGAGATCATGACCTGAGCCGGAGTCGGCCGCTCAACCGACTGAGCCACCCAGGCGCCCGTGACATCCCCTTTTAAGAAAGATTTGGAGGGATCTTCTATCCCTCTCTCTCTGCTCCTCCCCCACTAGCACAAGAGCTCTCTCTCTCTCTCTCTCTCTCTCTCAAAAAATAAGTAAACATTAAAAAAACAAAAAAGGAGGGGCACCTGAGTGGCTCAGTCGGTTAAGCCTCCGACTTCTGCTCAGGTCATGATCTCATAGCTTGTGCTTTCGAGCCCCGCTTGGGGCTTTGAGCTGACAGCTGGGAGCCTGGAGCCTGCTTCGGATTCTGTGTCTCCCTCTCTCTCTCTGCCCCTCCCCGTTCATGCTCTGTCTCTCTCTCACTCTCAAAAATAAAAAAATAAACATTAAAAAAAAAAAAGAAGAAAGAAAGAAAGACTTTGAAAAACTCCTTCAGGGGAGCCGGGAATCGGGAATCGGGAGCGAGGTCTCCAAGGGCTCGAATTGTCAACAATAGTTGATGGTTGCCACTCCCTGGGGGGGGGGGGGCCTGGGGAGGGGGGGACGGTGGCAATCGCAGCAGGGTTTTGGTGTCCGGTAGGTGAGGTTGGTAAGTCTGATGACAATGAAGGCACAGGAGGTGCGGGCAGGGAAGGGCCAGCTGGGAGGAGGCCTGGGCGCTGTCCCCCTTGCTCCTTCCTGCAGATCCTGGATCCCACCTGCTTCTCAAGAACGCCCAACAAGGGGGCTCAGCTGTAGGATGGAATGTGGTTCCACTCCAAGGCTGGGACGGGCAAGGTCAGGGGCTGCCTCCGCTGGGTTGCAGAAGCGAGGGGGCAAAACCCACAACTCACCCCTTCCTCCTAACCGTTTGTCAACCTTCGGCGGGGTCAGAAGCTCGAGGAGGAGTATCGGAGCAGCTAGGGTAGGAGGCGCCCGTGGCCTCCTGGAAGCTCGATTTTGCGCAGCCTTCCTTTATGTAAGGGCAGAGGTAGGAATCTCCCCCAGCGAGGATGGTTGCTAAATGTCAGGGACAGCCACCTCTCCTTCCCCTGGTTTCTTTCTCTGCCCTGGTGTCAGATTTGCTCGCCCTTGGAGAACCTTACTTCAAGCCCAATTGCCCCAGCCAGGTCTTTGTTTTGCGAATTAATGGAATAATAATAGCGCTTCCCCCTGCGGGGAACCGAAGGAAGGCCCGCAGCAGGTTCAGTCTCAGGAGTCGCCTGAAGAGCAGGGCCAGCCCGCCTCCTAGGAGAGGGACTCTGCCCTCTGCTCAGATTCCAGGCTGGGGACATCACCTGTCATTCTTTGCCAGCCCCACTCCTGGCAGTTAGCCCGGCCCCCTGTCCCACCCAGGAACTGAAGGACCGGAGGATAACTGCCTTGCACAGAACCATGGTGATGTTTCCTGCCCTTTTGAATGTAACTTGTTTTATTCACTTTTTTTTTAAATGGGAAACTAACACTCCTACAGGGAAAGATAGAGACCTTGTTAAAGGAGAAATTTTAAAGAAGGCTGTAAGTATGACTTTCATACAAATATGAAATAAACATGTGTCAGGGATTTAAACAAACTTTTTAAAATTTTTACATGTTTACTGATTTTTGAGAGAGAGAGAGAGAGAGAGAGAGAGAGAGCACAAGTGGGGGAGGGGCAGAGAGAGAGAGAGACATGGAGACAGAGAGAGAGACAGGGTGTGAGCAGGGAAGAGGCAGAGAGAGAGGGAGACACGGAATCCGAAGCAGGCTCCAGGCTCTGAGCTGCCAGCACAGAGCCCGATGCGGGGCTCGAACCCACGAACTGCGAGATCGTGACTTGATCTGAAGTCACATGACTTGAACTGAAGTCGGCCGCTTAACCGACTGAGCCACCCAGGTGCCCCCATGAGTCAGGGATTTTATTCAATTCATTAACGAATGAGGAGCGAGTACCATGTTACCATCGGTTTGAAGGCAGTCAGGACAGATCAGCCTCACAGATACAACATTGGTCAACATCCACAGTCCAGACCCAACTGTCACTCTGTCTGACACATTGTATATTTTTCTGGGCAGGAATTATTTGCAGGAGCGCCTGGGTGGCTCAGCTGGTTGAGTGTGTTCACGTCCGACTCTTGATTTCAGCTCAGGTCATGATCTCATGGTGGTCATGGGATCAAGCCCCACGTCGGGCTCTAAGCTAGGCATGGAGCCTGCTTAAGATTCTCTCTCTTCCTCTCTCTCTCTCTCTCTCTCTCTCTCTGCCCCTACCCCACTCATGCTTGTGCACATGCACTCTCTCTTAAAAAAGAAAAGAAGAATCATTTGCATTATTCCCAAGAGTCAACAACTGAGTTGTAAAATAGCTCAAAGGTGATGACAGCTGCATAGAATAAAATAATTCCAAATCCTAGACAACACCCAGTTTTCTACTGAAGAAACCTCGTAGTTTGGGGGATCCACTTCTAAGCTTTCACTGTTTTTCTCCTCAGCTCTATGGTATGGTTCAAATCATTGTCCCAAAGAGAACCTTCTTAGAACCACAACCTAGGATAGGAAATAGGACATTCGCTCCTTGGAAGCCCTTCTTGGGCTCCTTCCAACCATTGATTCCTCTTGCTTTCTTCCCGAAGGTAACTACTGTCCAGATTTCCAAACCCAAGGGCTAGTTGTGTGTATTTTTAAACCTCTGATACGTGTCACCAAAGAGCACGTATGCTTCAACGTCTGGTTTCTTTCACTCGGCAAAATGTTTCTGAGGTTTATCTGTGTTGTATACACTCATCAGTCTCTCGCTGCTTTCTGTCGCCTCATAGGAGTCCGTTGGATGAATTGGATGAAGAGACCGCGGTATCCACTCTACTGCTGATGGGCGTTTGAGCAGTTCCCAGTTTCGGGAAATAAATGCTGTGGCGAACAATCTTGTGCGTGTCCTTTGATGCCCATGTGCTTGCATTTCTGCTGCAGATCAGACGCTGGAGAGGTTCCGTTTTAGTAGATTCTATGAGGGTCCATAAGTGGTTGAACCAATGTATTCCCACCAGGAGGAGGGAGCTTTCTCACCACTCCTACCCTCCTACTTCTCCTGCTGTTGTCAGTCTTTCTTCTTTCCAGCTTCTGGGTCCAAGATCCTTTCCCACACTCCCCCAAAAGAAACATCTTCCTGAGAAGTTCAGGCTCTTGCCTACAGTCATTTTTTTTTTTTAATTTTTTTTTCCCAACATTTATTTATTTTTTGGAACAGAGAGAGACAGAGCATGAACGGGGGAGGGGCAGAGAGAGAGGGAGACACAGAATCGGAAACAGGCTCCAGGCTCTGAGCCATCAGCCCAGAGCCCGACGCGGGGCTCGAACTCACGGACCGCGAGATCGTGACCTGGCTGAAGTCGGACGCTTAACCGACTGCGCCACCCAGGCGCCCCTACCTACAGTCATTTTTAAATAGCTACTGCCTCAGCAACCAGAGAGATTCTTTAAAAAAAACTTTTTTTTTCATGTTTATTTATTTTTGGGAGAGAGACGGAGAGAGACAGAACATGAGCAGGGGAGAGGTAGAGAGAGAGGGAGACACAGAATCGGAAGCAGCTCCAGGCTCTGAGCTGTCAGCACAGAGCCCGACGCGGGGCTCGAACGCACGAACTGTGAGACCATGATCTGAGCCAAAGTTGGATGCTTAACCGGCTGCGCCACCCAGGAGCCCCCAGAAGGATTCTCTTAAAACGTAAGTGAGATCCTGTTCCTTCCTTGCTCAGATCTCTCTAGGGCTTCCCTTCATTCTTAAAATCTCAGTCTGTGCTCTGTGGCTCTGCTCCCTGCCTGTTCTTCCCACCTTGTGGCCGCCACTTGCCCCTGTCACTGGCTCCAGTCCAGCTGATCTTTTTTTTTTTTTTAATTTTTTTTTTTCAACGTTTATTTATTTTTGGGACAGAGAGAGACAGAGCATGAACGGGGGAGGGGCAGAGAGAGAGGGAGACACAGAATTGGAAACAGGCTCCAGGCTCTGAGCCATCAGCCCAGAGCCCGACGCGGGGCTCGAACTCACGGACCGCGAGACCGTGACCTGGTTGAAGTCGGACGCTTAACCGACTGCGCCACCCAGGCGCCCCTCGGCTGATCTTTTAGTTGCTTAAACACACCAAACTCATTCCCCGCTCTACACCTACTGTTCCCTCTGCTGGTGATGCCCTTCCCCAAATATCTGCATGGAACTCTTTGGAAGACCATCTTGGCTCAAATGTCACTTCTCAGTGATGTTTTACCTGACGTGAGACAATTTGGAATAAGCAAAAAAAAAAAAAAAAAAAAAAAGAAACAAAAACAAAAACAAAAAAAAACAAAAAAAAAAAACAACAAAAAAACACCAAAAAACCCAAAAGTTATCGCATGCTTCCAGTAGAAAACTGTATTGTTTATAGGACACCCTTCCTGCTGATTCCCCTGATTCTATTGACTCAGAGCTATTTTAGTGTTATAAGATGTAGATCTCCTATGGCAATGCAAGTGATTCTTGTCTTTGGACAGGCAAATCAATGGCATGGGGCGGTTCAATTGACTTCCGTCCCCTTCTGCAGAATAAGGAAGAAGCCAGTTTCGGATCTATTTGCAAATTCATTTCAACATTCCCCATCTATAAATGTGTCTGTTCTTTGATTTCTTCTTTGAACTGGTTGTAACTTCTGCCTGGTTCCCTCATTAATAATGAGTTAAAGGGGCGCCTGGGTGGCGCAGTCGGTTAAGCGTCCGACTTCAGCCAGGTCACGATCTCGCGCTCCGTGAGTTCGAGCCCCGCGTCGGGCTCTGGGCTGATGGCTCGGAGCCTGGAGCCTGTTTCCGATTCTGCGTCTCCCTCTCTCTCTGCCCCTCCCCCGTTCATGCTCTGTCTCTCTCTGTCTCTCAAAAATAAATAAACGTTAAGAAAAAAAAATTTGTAAAAACCCAACAAATAAACATAACGGGTTGAATGAAGGAAAGGAGAAAAGCAGCTATATACTACCCCTCATTCCTTTCCCTTGTCCTTCCTTTCCTGTAGGGCCGTCTGTCTAATCTGTGTTCAACCCATGTTGTTCCCATGGATCCTCCCCTGTAGGTCAAACAAGGCCAGGCCAAGCCCTGCACTTGATGTTTCTGGCAGGTAAATAAATCACGTGTTTATGGCTCACATCAGGCTTCCGGCATTTCCCCACTGAGCAGATTGATAAGCAACCCGGGGAGACTGGGTAACTTTGGGAGTGAGAAAGCTTTCTGCAGAAGCATGGATTTCATGATCTCATCCTCCCAGCAGGGAAATGGGGCTCCCGGAGGTCAAGTGCTAGAGGTCACCCGGCTGGCTGGTGCCAGAAATAGGGTTGGGCCTGGGATCCTCTGACTCAGAGATTAGCACTGTTTCAATAATAAAAACCAGCACACGGAGCATGATGTGTGTGCCAGGCCTGCCTTCAGGGATCTGTGTCCATTCACTCATCCTTATGACAGCTTGACTTTTAGACGAGGGAACCGAGGTCCCGAGGAGAAGGTGACTAGTCTCGGGTCCCACAGCAACGAGGGGTACAGCCAGGACCTCAGCCCAGGCAGGAGAGCTCCAGAGGGTCTACACTGAGCCACCGCACCAACTAGAAGACTCTAGAGGAGGAGCAAATACCTGTTGAACATGTATTCTGGGCCAGGCTCCGTGCTAAGGGTTTCACCTGCATCGGCTCATGTCTTCTTGATATCCAATGGGGGAGGTGCTAGTATTGACCTGAAAGTCTCCAGAGTCCCCAACGCCACGCTTGCTTTGACAAGGTGACAAGCTGACACCAGCTTCAAAGTTCAAGGGTCCTCAAGACCGCCCTCAGTTTACAAAAAGGACTCAGAAAACTCTGAAAAGTTGCTCTTGGGGCACCTGGGTGGCTCAGTCTGTTAAGCGTCCGACTTCGGCTCAGGGCATGATCTCACAGTCCGTGAGTTCGAGCCCCGCGTCGGGCTCTGTGCTGACAGCTCAGAGCCTGGAGCCTGCTCCTGATTCTGCGTCTCCCTCTCTCTCTGCCTCTTCCCCGCTCACGCCCTGTCTCTCTCTGTCTCTCAAAAATGAATGAACGTTAAAAAAAATTTTTAAAAAGGAAAAAAAAAGTTGCTCTACTCACTGTTACGGTTCATTATAGCGAAAAGATGCAGATTAAGATCAGCCCAGGGCAGAGGAGCATGGGGCAGAATCCGGAAGTATCCAGGTCCGAGCTTCTGTCTGTCCTTTTCCAGGGAGGTATGCTAACCACACTACCTTCCAGCGACAGTGTGTGACAGGTACACAGAGAGGCTCACCTGAGCCTTGGTGTCCAGAGTTTTCGCTAGGGCATAGCTGACTTAGTCTCCAGCCCCTCCAAAGGTTGAGCTGACATCACATGGTCCAAGGCGCCCTACCATACATCACGTGGAGGCTTAGGCTATCTGGTGTGGCCCAAGGCTCCCACGTGAAATATTCCAAGGGCTTAGAATTTGCCTCCTGGGAACTGGGGGCGAAGGGCCAGACCTTTCCATAGGCAGGGTTAACCCTTTACTGCACATGTGCCCATTTTGCAGAAGAGGAAATGGAGTCTTGTGGATGTTAAATGGCTTGTCTGGGTCACGTAGCTAGATCTAGCATCTGAGCCCTGACATCCCAACTCCGGGACCCCTGTGTCTTGTGGTCTTCTGGGAGCTTCAGTGCCTCTGACATTGGGAGACACATTAACCCAGGAGATGAGATTTTTTTCATCTACCCATTTCTCCAGTTGTCAGAGAAGTCACATCTAGACTATATTTAATTTAAGAACTCTATAGACTCTGTGCCATTAGGGGGGCATGGGCAGGGATCTGTTTGGAAAACGTGTCACATCCAACAAGATTCTACTTCCCTTGGCCAAACCCTCACACTTGATATTGTTCCCGTGTGATTACAGAAAACTCCAGCATACTCGGGGTGAAAACACATGTTTTTTTTTTTAAATGTTTTATTTTATTTTCGAGAGAGACAGAGACAGAACGCGAGCAGGGGAGGGGCAGAGAGAGAGGGAGACACAGAACCGGAAGCAGGCTCCAGACATCGAGCGTGTCTGCCCAGAGCCCGACGCGGGGCTCGAACCCACGAACCGTGAGATCATGACCTGAGCTGAAGTCAGACGTTCAACCAACTGAGCCACCCAAGTGCCCCCAAAACACATCTTTAACAGTTACTTATCAGGGGTCTTGCACCTTGCTCTGGGCAAAGTCTTGTAGGTGCTACGGTGAATGAGTTAGACATAATCTGGGCTTTCTCATAGAGCTTATCAGTTACGTGTTGTGGGAGGAAGGGAAGCAGATGAATCACCACACATTATTTCCATCATTCCCCTTTTCTTGAGCATGCTAGGATCCGGCTATAGCTATTTATTGTGAAATATTTACTGAACAGTTACTACATGCCAGGCACAGGTCAATGGCAGGGCCTTGGGAACAGAGTGTAGACAGACACGGCCCTTGCCCCCCTTGAGCTCATCCTCACTTGAATGGGAGACAAGCTTATCTGCACGTACCTTCACTCAAGTGGAAGAAATACACAGAAATCCTTCTGAGCCGTTAGGTAACATAGTTCCCAACAGTGATGTAAACCGGGAAGGAAACGAACACAAGGCCAGGGTAGGTAACAGGTGGAGGTGGTCGGGGAGGGTGTTCCATGGGGGGCGACACTGAAGCTGAGACCTGCTGGATAAAGGGGAGCTGGCCATGTGAAGAATGAGGAACAGTGTTAAGGCAGAGGGAACAGTATGGGCAGAGGACCCGAGGGAGAGAAAGACGAGTTTGGCCGGACTATGGTGATGGAAGGGACAGAGAAGTGGGTGGGGCTGCATGGGCTGGGCAAGTGTTTGGATTTTTCCCAGGGGTAGTGGGGAGCTGTTGAACCATTCTCTGAAGGGACTGGCATGATCTCACATATTCAAGATCCTTCTTGGATGCCATCTGGAGACTGGTTGGGGTGGGGTGGCATCAGGACACTGCAGACTGCTTCTTACCTCTAGCCTGTGCCCTCTACCTGGAGTCCTCACCTGAGTTGCAAAGCTCCAGGGATGCCCTGGCTTGCCCCTACTCAACTTTTTGGAGTCAAGTGACCGGTAAACAAGTTCCACAGGGTCTACTCATATCTTCTAAACCGTACCAGGCTATCACATGTCTGTGCTGTGAAGATTCAGCTCAGAGTCCCCATTTTCTCTACTGACTCTCCCAGAGCTTGTGTCAACAGCGATGGCCCTGAGGCCTGCCAGAAGTCAGATGTACCTCCTGTACCAGAAGGGGAATGTTACGATGGGTTCCATGTTGATTCAGGGTCATGTGTGTTCTAACACTGGCTCGATTTCTGACACTGTAATTTCTTTGGCTACGTGATGAGCTGGAAAATTATAGTAGGGATGTTTGGGCATCCGGTTCTACTGCTCTGGGACCATGGAGAAGTCGTTTTGTCTCTGGGTGACGGTAGTTATCATCATAAGAGCCGTCACCTTTAGGCACCACTCTCTACAACGAGCACCCTGTAAAGACCATAGTATGCACGCATTCGAGCTTCGCATCCACCCTATGAAGTTGTCACCACCATTGTTGTTGCTGTCATCGCCATCATCACCACCATCGTCACCATCATCATCACCACCATCATCATCACCATCATCACCACCATCATTGCCACCATCATCACCATCACCATCCTCACCATCATCCTCACCTCATCACCACCATCATCATCACCATCTTTGCCATCATCACCATCATCACCACCATCGTCACCATCATCACCATCATTGCCACTGTCAAAGCCATCATTGTCACCATCACTATCGTCATCACCTCATCACCACCATCATTGTCACTATCACCACCATCATCACCATCATCACCACCATCACCACTCTCAAAGCTATCATCATCACCATCACTATCATCATCACCCTCATCACCATCATCGTCACCATCATCACCACCATCATTGCCACCATCATCACCATCCTTGCCCAAATCATGACCATCATTGCCATCATTACCACCACCATCATTGCCACCAACATCACCACCATCATTATCACCATCTTTGCCATCGTCACCATCATCACCACCATCGTCACCATCATCACCATCATCGCCACTGTCAAAGCCATCATCGTCACCATCACTATCGTCATCACCTCATCACCACCATCGTCACCATCATCACCACCATCATTTCCATCATCACCACCATTGTCATCATACAATCAGTTCACAGGAAGAAACTGAAACTAAGCAACCAGCACACACACACACACACACACACACACACACACACACAGAAAAGAGGTGGGATTCAAACCAAGGTGCCCTAACCTGTTGGGATGAGCACTGGGTGTTGTATGGAAACCAATTTGACAATACATTATATGTATTAAAAAACAAGGTGCTCTGACCTCAGCGCTGTGCTCTCACCATTAAATCGCATTTCTGCTTGTCTCCCCCCGTGAAACACCACGGTTGGACTTCATGACCTCCAGGACCTTTGCCACTCAGTGTGGTCTCTGAACCAGTAGCACAGCATCACCCGGGAGCTTGACAGAATTGCCGAACCCCAGGCCCTACCTCGATGCTACGGAATCAGAATCTGAATCTTAAAAAGATTCCCCCAGGTGATTTGTGGCACACTGACGTCTGAGAAACCCCACCCTAAGACGTTTGGCCTCTAACCTTCTCTGAACTAACACCTCCGCATGGGGTAAAGGGCCCCTTCAGGTTTGACAACATGACTCCTCCATGCCCCTACCTAACCGGTCCACTGAAGTGAGGCTGGGCCGAGAAATTCTTCCGTCCTTCTCAGAAGTGTTTTCTTGTTCGACAGATAAGGTCAAGTGCCTCTGAGACTACATGGCCTGTGGATGCCCAGGAGAGATTGGGAGAGTTTGAGGCAGATCGCTGAGCAGAATTCTGCACTTGCCAAGTAGGGAACGGTTGTTGGCTGGGTAGGTCTTCGCCTAGGGAGAGATGCCTGCCCGGATACCTCATCCCAGGTGTCCCCTGTCCCCTGCCCGGGATGCTCCTCCTCCATTTCTCACCCCTGGTTCCTTCCTGTCACTCACATCTCCGCTCAAAGGCCACCTCCCCAAGAAGCCTTCTTGACTCTCCGTCTAACATAGTCCCCGCCCACCCCCAGTCACAACCTCACCCTATTTGCCCCTCAGAACTCACCACTGTTTACAATGTTCTTCTACGATTTTTTTTAATAATCGTTTTTAAGTTTACTTGTTTATTTTGAGAGAGAAAGAGTGTGTACACGCAGGGGAGGGACAGAGAGAGATGGAGAGAGAGAATCCCAAGCAGGGATCCCACGCTGTTACCCTGTCGAGCCCAACGCGGGGCCCAATCCCACACACCACGAGATCATGACCCGAGCCGAAATCAAGAGTCAGACACTCAACTGACTGAGCCACCCAGGTGGGCGGCCCCCAAAATGATCCTTTATGACCTTTTGTTGTCTGTGCTCCCCCTACAGAGGGTAGCTCTGGGCAGGCAAGGCCCCACGTTTCCGGTTTATTGCTGTATCTCCAGAACCGAGAACATGGCCTGGTACTTAGTAGACACTCAATGAACGTTTGTTGAATGAATAAACAACCTGAAGCCCTAGAAGAAACGCCCATCTGGTGCTGATATGTTTCAAAATCTAAATCACCCAGAAAAATAAATAGATGTGGGGCCAAAGGGCCCCAAAGGGCCAAAAGTTTTTTTTTATTTCGTTTTTAATGTTTATGTATTTTGAGAGAGAGAGAGACAGAGTGGGAGCAGGGGAGGGACAGAGAGAGAAGGAAACACAGAATCTGAAGCAGGCTCCAGGCTCTGAGCTGTCGGCACAGAGCCCCACGCGGGGCTCGAACCCACGAACCATGAGATCATGACCTGAGCCGAAGTCGGACGCTTAACTGACTGAGCCCCCCAGGCGCCCCAAAGGGGAAATTTTTACATATCTGAAGTGGGAAACCATCTCAGGCTTGGTGAGGGAACTGCTTACCCGAAATAGCAGAACACAGGGGCATAGGATCACAGAAGCATTTCAGCCGTGGGCTTGCCAACGGAAGTAGGAAGGGGGTGGGTACCACAGGTGATTACCGGGAACCTTCTGGAGGGAACAAGAGTAGAGAGATGTGCACATTGCCCGCTTTCCTCTGTGTCCTCCACCATGGGCACCGCAGCACAGGCCCTAGAAATACCTCTTCTCTTTTGCACAGAAAGAGATATCGAGCAGAGAGGCTTTTCGATCTCTCTCAGAGACCGGGAAAATCTCCCAGGGCCCCCTTAAGGATTTTTAGGGAAATCCTTAAAGCACTTTCTGGGACTGGTGGAGCCTAAATCTGTCCTGGGAGGGCCAGCTGCCCGATGGCCAGCCAACCCATGAAGCCTTGGGAGCGGCATTTATGTATTAAAAGGCCACTTTTCGAGGAGAAATGCCGTGGATACATTAAGCTGTCGCCTGTTCTTTGGAGAGCCATTATTAATGGAAAACAATAGATTAATAGTTTTAAAACGCTTGTTCAATAAGTAATTTTTATGGCTCTGGATAGAGCCCATTAAACATTTCTGTGTGTTATTATAAAGAAGTTTTAAGCGTAAAATCATAAAGTCAATAATCAGAGAATTAGTCACAGCGGCCAGCCACAGGCCATTAGTTTTAGGCACTGTCAGAGACACCTGTGGCTTTCGCTGGAGAGTTTTCCCTTCACGGCAGTGCTTAGCAGTGCCAGGTGGGGACAGAGAAATGACGGTGCCTGCTGCCTTCCATAAACTTGAGGGGACAGCAAGCAGGTGTGAGCAGCGGGATGCCAGGCAAATATTTACAAAGTGCAGACGTGAATGCAAAACTAAAATGATCCAGGTCAATTTGCACATCCAGGCTGAGACACTTTATTTCCCCAGTGATCTCCTACCTTTCAGAGCCGCCCTCTGCCAGAGGCACGGCCTTGATCTCTTGCTAAAGATAGAGGTGGAGGCTGCATGCTTTTAAAAGGAACACATGTCACCAGAGAATCCCCCGCATAAAGGCTTCCAGGACTGTTTTCTGAAATAGTGTCTCCATCTTCCACCAAATACAGAATTGAGTCAAGAATTTGAAAATGAAACTGTGAGCTTAAAAAAAAATTTTTTAAATGTTTATTCTTGAGAGAGAGAGAAAGAGAGAGAGAGCAGGGAAGAGGCGGCGGAGGGGGAGGGGGGGCGGGACGCAGAATCCAAAGCAGGCTCCAGGCTCTGAGCTGTCAGCACAGAGCCCGACACGGGGCTCGAACCCACAAACGACGAGACCATGACCTGAGCCGAAGTTGGATGCTTAACTGACTGAGCCACCCAGGTGCCCCCAAACTGTGAGCTTTTTTTTTTTTTTAATATTTGTTAATGTTTATTCATTTTTGAGAGACAGAGAGACAGAGTGCGAGTGAGAGAGGGGCAGAGAGAGAGGGAGACACAGAATCTGAAGCAGCTCCAGGCTCCGAGCTGGCAGCACAGAGCCCGACGCGGGGCTTCAACTCACAAACTGTGAGATCAGGACCTGAGCTGAAGTCGGATGCTTAACCGACTGAGCCACCCAGGCACCCCCAAACTGTGAGCTTTTAAAAGTGGCTTTAAAACAAAATCATGACAAAAGCAACACAAGATAATTACGGAAACTAGAGAAAACCCGAAGAAAACAATAAAAGGGACCCGTAATCTCTCTACCCAGAACGTGGGCCTCATTGGGAAGATGACATTGGCACAAAGACTTGAAGGAGATGGGGGAGTGAGCCGTGCAGGTATGTAAAAGAAGGGAGCTCTAGGCAG
This sequence comes from Felis catus, assembly GCF_018350175.1. NCBI lineage: Eukaryota > Metazoa > Chordata > Mammalia > Carnivora > Felidae > Felis > Felis catus. The sequence goes on along the minus strand of NC_058375.1, from coordinate 7,922,459 downwards.
AAGACTCAGTCAGTGCAAAGGCCCTGAGGCAGAAGGATGCCTGGCTTGCTTGCAAAAGAGCAGAGAGGCCAGGGTGGCTGGAGCGGAGGGAGGGAGGTGAGGAAGTAGAAGTGAAGGTCAGGGAGGTGAGGGGCAAATCACGTGGGGCCTTCTAGGACCTTGGCGTTTCCTCGGGGTGAAAAATGGGGGTTTGAGCAGAGGCGGGACATGATCTGACCGGGTGTGGAAAAGGAAGCAAACGGCTGCTATGTGGAGTACAGACCGTTAGGGGCTCAGGAGGTAAGGGAGATGGTTGCTACAGAAACCCAAGCCGGGGACCAGAGTGGGGGGAAGGAGTGAGCTTCTAGATATGTTTCGAAGGTAGAACCTTTAGGATTTCCTGCTGCTCTGTACCTTTTCAGCCCTGTCCTATTCCTACTGTTTTTCTCTACCCCAGATAAGGGACTTCGAGGTTTACATCTGGGTGTCTGAGATTTCTGAGATTCCACTTGTAGAAAAGTGGCCTCTACAGGCTCAACCACACTTCTGTCCTTTGCTTATCGTAGGGACCTGAAGGGCCCCAACCACCTGAATTCTTTTATTACCCAATGTGGCTACTTCCTGTATCCTGATCCTGACGGTGACTTTGTTTTTGTTTGCTTTTTTTAATTGATTAAAAAAAAATTTTATGTTTATTTATTTTTGAGTGAGAGAGAGAGAACGAGCAGGGGAGGGGCCGAGAGAGCAGACAGCAGAGAGCCCGATGAGGGGCTTGAACTCACGAACGGTGAGATCATGACCTGAGCTGAAGCCAGACACTAACCGACTGAGCCACCCAGGCGCCCCGGTGACTTCATATTTTGAGCTCAATACTCAGCCTGCTTCGTGCAGAAGGAGGTGGGTTTGGGAAAGATCAGGCTTTGCTGATGTCTTTCGGGAAGCTTCCACTCAGGGAGACAAAAAGAGCTAAATATGAGTGCAGACGTCAAGAAAGGGAACATTGTATCATTATTCCTTCCTAGACACAGAGTGGGGAGAGACAGAAGAGAGGGGCCAAGCCCAGGCTCTGACCTCTCAGAGTTTGGGGCACAGACTGCCAGGCGCGTGAACCTACATCAGAGGCTGCCTCCTCCAGGAAGTCTTCCTGATAGTTGATCACTTCTGTGCCTTGAACCTGCTTCTATCATGGCACCTGCTGCCCTGATTAATAACAAATCTCCTCCCACAGCTGTCTCTGGCTGGATCTGGGGTGCCTTGGGCGGGGTGGGAGGGGGTGGGGCAGGCCCACAGCGTTGGCCTTTGGGCCTGGCACACAGTTGGTGCTTAGTCAGTGCTTAATAAAGTGAATAAGTTGTGCGGCCAGATTCGCAGAAGTTGATTGGCCTTGGCGCTGATGGAGCATAAGCCTCAGGGCCCCTCACCTGCACCGGCCCCTTAGGTGCTCACAAGACCATGACTGTAAAGCTGGCAAAAGAGATTTTTATATTCTTTTTCCTAAAGAGGCCCTTCCCCCAAATTGCCTGAGCTCCAGGCACCGCACGGCCTGGACCCTGCCCAGGGAAGGTGCAGAGAGGCGGGATTTGGGGGCTGGGGTCCGAGGGCTGGGCTGATGCCAGTCGGTGGGGGAGCGGACTCTTTTCCCTGACCGAGCCCAGAGTGTCTCCCGAGGGGGTCGCGGTGGGGGGAGCGATCCCAGGACCTAACCTTTCCTTCTCTTTCTCTTCCTTTCTTCAGTTGCTTCCTCTTCCCACCAACCCATTGGCTTAGTCGCTGACCTGCTCTGAGCCTCACCTGCCTCATCCATCAAATGGGAGCAGGGAAGCCTACTTTAGGAGTCATCTGTGGCATTCGAGGAAGGTCAGGCATGAGCAAACATTTGGTGCCTGTCAGGGGATGTTCGGGCACAAGCTCTGGTCCTGTCTGCTCAGGCTTGGCCTTCCTGAAATCTGCAAACGTTCCCCAGCCCCGAGGGCTTCCCGGTGGGGGCTGCGCTGCGGGAACCCAGAAGCCAGACCCAGGTTCCCAGGCCCCACAGCCTCGGTCTCCCTTCCCAGCCCTCTTCCTGACACCTTCCCGGCTGCCAGCCAGTTGACGTGAACCGTACTTGCTGTGAATAGTCACTGACCTATAATTGCAGCCCTATGAACTGTGTTTTCCTCTTCCATTTGCACGCATGAATTTTGCCCTCCTTCCAGAAAGCAAAATTACAGGTTGGAAATCAGAATATTTCAAACAGGGGTGAGAAGGTTGGAGCAGAGTGTCTGCTTCATCACGAAGTGTCCAGTGTTAACGTCCAGGCTGGGCCAGGGGGGCGTCTACTGTGGGCCCACGTTCGTTCAAGTAACAGGCTCAGAGGGCCCAGGGAACACGGTGGGGCGACATCCCAGACTGGGCTTCTCTCCAAAGGCCACGGCTCCTGAGCCTTCAGACGTGGTCCGGCAGAGGGGTGGCGGCTGGAGACGCACCGTGGCCTTGCTCTCCCTCCCTCAGGCATTCATGGGCACCGGCTGGGTGCCCGGTCCCCCTGGGCTTTGTCTGAGCAAGTTGGGATGGGATGCGCGGGGTGGGGGGGGGGCAGGTGTGTTCAAGGCGTCTGAACTAGCTGGCACGGGGGCCAGCGGGAGCACTGGGGCTGTCACCGAAGCTGCAACATTGTGCCCTCGTGTTCTCGATTGCTCAATTGAAAAAAAAAATGGCTGGTCTGGATACCCCTTCTTGAGTGGGGTGAAGTCAAGGAATTGTAGTCTTTTAGCCATAAAAGGACCTCAGATGCAATCAGGTGCAGTGTCCCTACTTTAAAGACCAGGAAGTGGAGGTTCCCCCCAAGGTGAGCTCCTTCCCTGCTTTGTGGGCTCCTTGCGTCAGCTTGTCAGCTTTCTCTCTAGCCCTGCGGGAGTCTCTGTGAGCTAAACAAGACTTGGATGGGTGGGTGGTTACAAATGCAAATGCCTAGGGGGGGCCAAACCCGCCCCAGAAACGAGTGTGCCAGGCTCAGGAGGCAGCACAGAATTGTACTCGTGTCTTTATTTAGCAAATACTTTCAAGGCACCTGCTCTGTGCTGGGCACTGTTCTAACTCCTTTGCAAATATTAACTCACTGCATCTCCATAGCGATTCTGAGCAATGGGTGCTATGATTATTGCCATCCTACAGATGGGAGAATGAAGCGGAGGGATTAGGAGGCATGTGGAGGAGGCAGGCTGTGAGCCAGGCAGAGCTGTGGCGGGGCCACAGCCGAGGCGGGCACAGGCTCCCACCCACCCTGCTCCCCCCGCCCCCCCCCCGGTCCCTCCCCCACTCAGAAAGGCAGCCTCCACTCCACCCCAGCCCCATCTGGCCAGCCCTTCCAACTTTTCACGAGAAACTGGAAATCCATAATTGTATGTGAGCTCTTCTGATGTTAAAAAGTTGACTTTAATCTTGTAAACATGAAGTGGCTCCAGAAGGGAGCCCCACTTCTGGGGTGCCCCCAGGCCCGGTGACCTGAACTCCTCCTGGCTTGGGGCCTGGGCTAATGGGCAGACTGCTTGGCTATTCCTCTGCCTCCCAGTCTTAAGGAGCAGGACTTTCTCTGCCCACTTGCCTGGTGTTGGTCCTCCTAAGAATCTACCCCAGGATCCCCAAGCTTTGCCCACAGGTGATGACTTTTGAAGTTTCCGGGACGGGTCACTTCTCCCCCTGCACCGGGTCTGTAATTCTGGGAGCCACCGCCAGGGGGACGGTGTGGCCAGAGTCACCGGCACCGGGCCGGGTTATTGAGAAACGCAGGACCCGCCTCTGGCCCAGGCGCCTGCTTTGCCTCCAACGGTCTTCCTTAGAAGCCGCGATGTCCAGCTTCCTTCACCAAGCGAGGTGTGGGAGCCCGCAGTGGCCCCACGTCCCAGAACATGGACACAGAGAGGTGGGCAGCAGGCACGAAAGAGAAGACGGGTCTCTGCTGCCCTGGTCCCCCTCCCCCCCACTGAGAACCTCATCGAATTGACTGATTCATTCCCGGTGACTTCTGCAGCCGCTGCTTCCGTGCCTGCACCTTGAACTTGCATTAAGTTTTAATTAAAGCCGTTTCACCGGCCTTGCCCTTGGCTAAATGCAGCTGTGGGCACAGGGCACATAGATATTTAATACTCTGCCTCTCCCCGCTGAAGGCGCAGGGTGCCCAAGGGTGTACCCGAGCCGTGCCCGCTAGCAGCGATCCGCGCTCTTGCTTAAGTGTGCCCACAGGCCCCGAGCGGGAGGCCGGCAATAACTATTCATTGCCCTGGGTTAAGTGTGCCCAGGGGCACCCGTAAACTCAATGCAGTGATTAGCGATTGCTCCCAGTGAAGGCTGCCCGAGGTCCTGCGGAATGTCCTCGGCCCTAAATATAGCCTCCGCGTGGGGCCTTAAAGGGCAAGGTGCCGATCGCAAGTTCCTCTCCTTCTGGGAGAGAGCAGAATCGCTTCTCTCCTTAAAGCCTGGCCTCCGAGGGCTTCCCTGCCTTATTCCAGGTTGCAGCGGAGGGACGGGACGCGGGAGTAGCGGGCGGGCTCTGGTGGGGGCCCAGGGAAACGTCGCACCCTCTTCATTGCTCTCACCACACCCCGTTCCAGCGTCTCTGCTGCCCAAGTGAAGGCGGCACCTCCAAGGACAGGGAGACCCAGGGGCTCGCGGGGCGTCCTGGGGGCCAAGGGGGAGCAAGGCTGGGCCACCGAGGAGGCCGCGCCGGCTGGGGTCTCCTCCCACCTGCCTCTTTCTGCTATTATTATTTCCATCCTATGGATGGGAGAATGAAGGCCCAGTCTGTCCCTGCCTCTGGAGGAGTTGGGGGTGGGCTGGGGAGGGTGTTGTTGAGGCCACTCCGTCCCCCGGGCCTCCCCTCCCCAGCTTGTCGGGGCAGGCGTTGGTCAGGTGCTGTCCGAGGGACCCTCCGTGGGTCTGTGACTCCCTCCCTGCCCAGGTCTGAAGCAAACGAAAGGGGGCTGCAGCAAGGAGAGAAAAATGGGAGAAGAGCTGGAGTGGAGGGTGAGACCCTGGCTGCAACAGGGGCTCCAGGGAAGGTTCTCTGCTCTGCCCTCACCGGCACCTTCCTCCCCATCTGCGAAATGGGCAGAATGGTGCCCCCCCTATGGGGCGGCTACAGGGCTCATGGGCGGTATGGTGACCAGCCATCCCGGTCTGCCTGGGGCTTCCCTGAAAGTCCCACCGCAGGGGAGCCCTCTCGGCCCCCGGGGAGCCTGGGGTGGGTGGGTCACGCCTAAGTACGGTACCCTTGGCGGGCACGCCAGGCCCGCCGCCGCACTCTCTCCACCCTTCATTGCTGGACCCGAGAAGGGAGGAGAAAGGGCAAGGGAGGAAAACAGGTAGGAGGGCCTGAGAGACGGCCCTGATGGGAAGTGGGTCCCGAACCGTGTCTGGGCCGTGCACACCCGCTCTTGGCCCCGCCAGCTGTGCCTGGGATCCCAGCTGCCCCCTTGGCCGGCCCCAGGGTGGCAGCTGAGGCAAGACATTTTCCCTGGGTCTGTTGACACTTGAGTCCCAGAACATAAATGATTTTCTTGTCTTAATGAGCAAACAACCCAGCCGGCGACGCTCTCTCGCCGGCGTCCTGCTGAGGTAATTGCCATGCTTATGTGCTCAGGCAGAAATGTTTACTCGCTCACCTTTGCTAACCGCTTGCCAGGAACCCTTGCTCTCTCTTTGTTCACAGTCTCCCTGACACTGCCCCTGGGAAGCGCCAGTGGCCAGGCAGGCGGGGCAGGAGCAAAACGTTCTAGAAGGCTCTGCCAGGCCCGGCGCTCAGGGACACTCCAAGGCAGGAGGCTCTGACTTCTGTTTTCCTTCGGACGGGCCTGGTGGACAGTGCCAACTTTTCTTGGGCTCGTGTCTTGGCAGCTGAAGCTGGATGCTTCGCCTGGTGCCCTCCGGGCAGAGCCCTGAGGCCATCCGGGAGGAACTCTGAGGAGGGGTCCCGGCTTTGGGTGGGAGGCTGGCCAGGAGGCTTCCGAGGTCCGTCTCATGCTATGACTCCCTCCGAAAAGTCTCCAGTGATGGGGAGCTCATTCCTTTGCGAGGCCGCCTGGTTCCACAGGGCACACGCTTCCCTCCGGCTGATCCTAAGTCTGTTCTCAGCAGCCTTCTGGAAGGACCTGGCCCTTTCTCCATTTTACATCCTTTCGAGTATTTGAAGTCAGCTAGCTTTCCCTTCCTCGAGTCCGCCCCTGAATTCCTCCTGCCAGTCCTTCTAGGATGGGGTCTGGGGACTCCCTCCTGTCCGCCCCCCCCCCCACCATCCAGGCGCCCACCTTTATTCAAGACCCCCATCGGCGATGTCCACGAGCACACTGCAAATGGATCGGAGCACAGGACCCCAGTTATGCCTGGCTGGACGGAGTATGGGCTGCCTGGTTGGCATCCGTCGCCTGTAGGGGTAACAGCACATCCATTCTTTCTCGTGTGTGCTGCACAACGTTCCTACTATGGGCCAGCAGCTCCTACAAGGTGCCTGCTTCCCTCCGGTGTAAGGAGTGCAAGCGTCTAGGTTGCCTTCCTCCCCGACTGGCCTGCTGCCCTGCCTCCTGGTCCCGCCCTCCCCCCCCCTTGGCCCTGTCACCTTCCCAAGTGTCCCCTTAGTGCGCCTTCTCCTGGGCCCCCTAGCGACCGCGTCTCCTTGGCCTGACTGTCCTGCTTCTTCAGACCCCATGACTGCTGTTCCTTCGAGGGTTGCTCCTGGCTTCTCTGAAAGATGCCAGGCACGGAGACCACCACTGTCATCACCCGAAGGCCAAGGCGAGACCTCCTTCCGAGGCGGGAGGTCAGTGGCGAGCGTCAGTCCCGCCAGGCTGGGGGGTGGGGGGCGGATCTCATGGCCTAGCGCCCTCGGAGCCGCCGTTGGGGGGCAGCTACGAGGCCTCAAAGAGCAGTTTGCCGCCCCTCCGGTGCCAATTCAAAGGTCCACCTGGGAGACCGGCCAGATTTAGGCAGGCAGCTTAGAAAATTGGGCTCCATTAGCGTAAAGTGCTCCGCACGGCAGATGAGGGGCTCCTGTAATCACGCACTCAGCCCGTCCTGATCGCGCGGTGGCAGGAGCGTAATTATCATCTCTTTAAATAGCCCAAAGTTGCCGTGTAAGAGAAGATGGCTCACGTGACATTTGCTCGGAGCTCGGTTCCTGCTAAAAATATCCGGGCTAAATAATATTTCCTGGTGGCACTGGAGCAACGGTCCCTGACCTGAGCTGGGTGACACTTGGGGGTTTAGGCCGCAGGCCAGTCCCCTGTGGAGGGAGTTTGCTTCTGGAAGTTCAGAGGCCACTGCGGGGGGCGGGAGCTGGGGGGGGGACACTTCTGCCTCACCAGGTGCTCAACACCTCCGAGGGTCTCCTGCCACTCTAACTGGTGAACGGCTTCTATGCCTGTTTTCTAGAAGATGCTTGCCCACCGGGTAAGACCCAGGAGCGCCCCTAAATCCACCCTTTCTGGATTCGTCTCTGTCTCGTCCCGTCCCGTCTGTGTTCCTCCCTCCTCTGGACACCTTATCCCCAGGGCCCCGCCCCACTTCGCCTCTTCGTCACCCCAGCCTTGACTGTGCCTCCCTGGATTGCTTGGGACAGAGAGACTTTTGCTGTTCCAGAAGGTATGAATGTGTATGGAGTACGGGTTGGGTGTAGAGTATGGATGAAAAGCAGAATCTTCTACTAGAGGCCTCCAAACCCGGGGACTCTTCTCTCCTGGGAGGTCCCGTGATCGGCTCCAGGGGGCCTGAGAATAAAGACGGGAGAAGGTCTGCACCTGTCAGCAGGCCCTCTGGGGCTCCACGATCCCTCAGTGGTTGGGAACCTGATCCAGACCCTGTACATAATAACTACTTCGTTCAGCCTGGGGTGTCATATAGAGAGGCCTGGAACCTGGATGAGTACTTCCTACCTCTGGGAAGTTTAAATTCTAAGGAACTCTGTTTGCAACATTGGGTGGATCAAAGGCTTCATCCTGTGTGGGTAGATCAGAAAGGACTAAGACTTGACATCTGATAGAATTTTATCGTGGCCCAAAGTTCACGATGGAGCTCTGGTGATTTTAAGGCACTGGGGAGGGGCCTCGCCAAGCCCCCAGACACCTCTTTCCTTACCCATGATGCTTGAAGCCCTTTATTTGGAGACAGGTGCTTTCATTTAGCCACTGCAGCACGGGCTTTTTTTTTTTTTTTTAATTTTTTTTTTAACGTTTATTTATTTTTGAGACAGAGAGAGATAGAGCATGAACGGGGGAGGGGCAGAGAGAGAGGGAGACACAGAATCTGAAACAGGCTCCAGGCTCTGAGCTGTCAGCACAGAGCCCGACGCGGGGCTCGAACCCACGAACTGTGAGATCGTGACCTGAGCTGAAGTCGGACGCTTAGTCAACTGAGCCACCCAGGCGCCCCCCGCAGCGCGGGCTTAAAACGCCCCCATGAGGAAGCGACACACGAAATTCTTGCTAAAGTGTAAACAATTGATCGCGGGCTTAAAACGCCCCCATGAGGAAGCGACACACGAAATTCTTGCTAAAGTGTAAACAATTGATCCGAGCTTTGTTTCTTAAGAGCAGCTTTGGTGAGGAAGGGGCACCAGGTCGCTGAAGCTAAAGGCGGTCTCCGTGGAGACATTTCTGCAGCTTCCGAGGGGCAGGCTTGCTCCTGGCATCTGCTTCCTTATGGGCCTTCCCGGATGGTGGGGTCCGTCCCTGGGTCTTGGGGAGGGCCTGTTTCTTCCCTTCCGCCCAGCCACCAAGTAATCTCACGTCGCCGATCAGGAAGCGCACTGTGCTGGCCACGGGACATCAACCCCCGCTGAGGTCCTGGAACCGCCCTTTTTGTCTGCATACCTGCGAAGTGTGTATTTTTCTGTGTCCCGTGACCTTCCCCATTCCAGAGTCAGAGGCCTTACTCGACATCCCAACGCAGAGACTGGGTCTGGTCAAAGAAGGTTGCCACGTGGAGGAAATCCTGAGCTTGGTGGCAAGGGTGCTGCGGGTCCAGTTCAGCATCCGTCATGACAGCCGTCCTCGCATCTTCTGGAAGCCCCTCCTCCTTTGGGCCACTGACGCCACGTGGAATCAGAGACCCGGAAGGCGGGGCTGTGGGGCCAGCTGAAGACCGACCTTGGCCACTTGTGCCCCTGGGGCCTGACACTCCTGCTAGGGCACCCCCCCCCCCGCCAGGAGGACGGCGGCTGTGGGGTACAGGATGCACCCGGCCACGCGCAACTCACTCTTCGTCGCCCCACAGCAATGCCAGGAGGCCCAAGAAGCCTCTGGAATGCAGGCTGTCTGTAGGGTAGCCCTGGAACGGGCGAGATGGCTGCCCCCGTCCCCTGGGCCGTGGAGAGCTCCTCCCAGCGTGTGGGTGAGCGAGTCACCATGGGGGTGCGCCTCCCGGTAACAGGACACATCACCCGAGCCCTCTTTCCCTGGCCCTGTGATTCCTTCTGTGACAAGCCTTCTCCTTCTGGGCCTGCCAGGTCTCACACCCGGCGGTAAGCGGCGTCGGGCACGCTGGCTGGAAGTGGTCCGGGAACAGGAGGGGCCTGGGAGCTGAGTGGTGATGTGGCCACGGGCCCTGGACTCAAACTGCCGGGGCGTGGGGAGGGGCACATCAACTTCTCAGCTGGTTGCAGGACCTCGACGAGTCACTTAACCCCGCGGAGCCTCAGTGTTTTCATCTGCAGAATGGGAATACGGGTGCCCGTGGGGGAGGACGGGGTTAGGAGCTCAGCAGGGTTCCTAGCACGAGGTGATCCATTTTCATTTTGACCTGTGTGGGCTCCGCGCCTCAGCTCACTCACCAGACGGATCGGGCTCTTTGGCAAAGACGCGGTGCGGCTTCTTAATCCAGGACGAATGCTCTTCTAAGCATGGGGTGTGTCCTCTGTGCCAGGACGCCGGGACCCGCGTCTTGAAAGGGGTCTTCGGTGACGGCACGGCCACCAGACAACCTGCCATTTGCAAAACCACCAGGAGCAAAGCCCATTGAAATACAGCATAAGGAAATACACATAATTCACAAATGATGTCGATCACTTTCATCTTAGACTTCACAACTGTCCTCAATAGAAGACAGACGTGAAGGAGATTTAACACAGATGTGCAGAGTGCAAGAATGCCCCGTTACCAGGATATGATGTTTCGGTGCTGCATAAAAATGTAATTATATTCAGAACTATATTTAAAGATTAAAAGGGGGACTGCCTACCACATCTAGCCCCAAACTCAGAATTAGAAACAAAGGAAAAAAGCGGGGTGGGGGATGAGCTCTAACAGCCTGCTAAGAATGGAAATGTTTCTTGAAAGTTTTTACACATTTTGGCTGTCTTTATTTTAACAGTTTCCTGCAGCAATGACATTGATTTTTGGAAAGGGAGGGCTAGATCTTTATCTGACACATATTCACTAAGCACTTGCCTGTGGGAGGGGCCTGTATGTATTAAATTAAAAATAAATTAAATTAAAAATAAATTTAAAATATTTATTTTTTATTTAAATAAAAATTTACTTATTTATTTAAATATTTATTTAAATAAATAAATAAAAATATTTATTTTTATTAAAATAAAAATAAATTAATGAATCTCCCCTCTCCCTGGCTCCCAGCATACCTTCCCTGCACCTCCCCTGTAGCTTCTAGGTCTTTCTATGCTTGTTACGGTCATCGGTGCACAATCCTGTGTCTCCCTCTCATATGGGAACTCTCTGAGGTCAAGGACTGTGTCCTGTTCAGCATTTTATCCTTCATGGGACTACCACACCGCCTTCCCCTTGGTAAGCAGTTAATAGATGCCCGTTGGACTATGTTTTCACCAGGAATTTTAAAAACACGTTTCAGACAAAGAACATTTCTCTGTGAAAATATATGACTAATGAGCTGGAATATTAATGTACCAGGATTGCCTAAGCACTCAGTGGTTACAGAGTCTTTTCCATCCCCGCCCCCCCCCCCACCCCCTCCAGAGTGAAATATAGGAGAAATCCTCATTATTTAATATTACAGATGTCAAGGGCAGTGGAAGCAATGGGCTGTCCAGCTTGGAGAAGAGAAACCAGGAGGGTGGTTAAGAGAAAGCTGTTTGACATTTTAAAGCAGAGGTTCTGACAAAAATGCCTCTAGGGGTCAGGCAGGGAGTATAAATGAGTGAGGGGAAGAGAGCCGGTGGCCCAGGTGACAGTGCTGAAGGCCAGGGAGAGGACACTGGTGGAAATGCCGGTGAGCGGGCAGACCCCGGGCCCCGCTAAAGAGAGGAAGTAGTTCTGCTTAGCTGCAGTCCATCCCTCCCTCGTCAGGGAGGCAGGCCAGTGCGGCCAAATCTTGTTTTCCCAGGAGAAGCTGGTTACATTTTCTCAGTTCATCTAAAAAAATATTTAAAACGCGGGGCACCTGGGTGACTCAGTCAATAAAGCGTCCAACTTCAGCTCAGGTCGTGATCTCACGGTTCGTGGGTTCAAGCCCCGCGTCGGGCTCTGTGCCGACAGCTCCGAGCCTGGGGCCTGCTTCCGATTCTGTGTCTCCCTCTCTGTCTCTCCTCCGCTCTCACTCTGTCTCTGTCTCAAAAATAAAGAAACATTAAAAAAATAATTAAAAAAAATAGAAAATAAAAAAATATTTCAACCCCTCTGCAGGCTAAACCAAACGTGTCTGAAGGCGTAAGCCAGAACCAGCAAGCTCTAACCCAGCAGTTATCAACACGGGGTGTATTTGTGCCTCCCGGGGGGACGTTTAGCGATGTCTGGAGATATTTCTGATGCTACCAGCATCTGGTGGGTAAAGGGCAGGGGTGTTGCTGGACATCCCACAGTGTTCAGGAGCCTTTGTCACAGCAGAGAAGGATCTGGCCCAGGATGTCAATAGTATCGAGGCAGAGTCTGCTTCTGTGTGGTTCTTGGGGCTGGGCCCACGTATTTGGCCTCGACTAGCTCACAGATGCAACCGGGAGGTGGCATCATACAGGGGTGGCGACTTGGGACTGGCTGGTCTTTACAGAAAACTTAAAATTCTGTGATTCAGTTTCAAAAAGAGATTTTGACATTCCTATATGCTCAAAAAGGACTCCAGGTTGAAGGTCTGTGAAATTCGGCCGGTGGGGGCAGTTCCTAACCCAGTGCTTGAATCCGAAGCTCCCAAGCCTCTATTTTCCCGTCTGTAGGAAGGCGGCATGGGTGACCCTTTCACCAGGGGGCTGGGGAGGATCTTGGCCCTTTGGGAGAGCTGACTCCCGCTTCCTTTCTGGAAAGTTCTAGAAGGTTGTTGTCTGCTTGAACTGTCACTCTGAGGTCTGCTCCCCCTCCACCATCCCCAGGAGGGGACACCCTTCCAGCAGGAAGGCCACCTGCTTCCTCTCCCCAGTTCTAATCTGCGGGATCTGCCGCCATGGGTGGCCTCTGGGAAGGGCTTTGTCAGAGCTTTGCTCTCAAGCCTTCTGATGCCGGTCTGTCACCTGGCCTCGCTTCCTCTGAAGGGCTCCATCCTGGCGAGGTGTTGGTGGACCCAGCCAGGCATGAGACCCCCCCACTTTTACCACCATTATTCCAAAAGGAGCCGTGCTCTGACCTCCGCCCAAGTCTTCTCCTCAAATTCAGAAAGGCCCCCAGAGAAAACAGGGCCCCTAAGAGCTCCCACCTGAGGTCCGCCCCCCTCCAGCTGTCCTGCCTGGTTCACAGCCCCCAGGGCCTTGAGACCAGGCAAAAGGAGGTGGCCGGTAGGGTCCGCAGCTGTGCACACAGAGGGGAACCAAGGCCTGCCTCAAAGACCTTGTGGCTGGAGCCTGGGGCCAGGCATGGAGAACCAGCCTGAGGGCGCAGTTCCCACAGGCTGTCTCTGGCCTGCCGTCCTCGGCAGGGCCTAAGCTCACATCCCTTTATTTATGATGCGCTTTCTCTCTCCACTGCTCTCTCGCTGAAGAAGGGGCTTGGACCATTCCTGCAAATAGCAAAGCCTATGGAAGAAGAATGGTCCCCAGGTTCCCTCGAGGAAGGTGGACTTACCTGGACATGCCCCACCTTCAGCTGCTCTGTCCTTAGAGTCCATGGGAGCTGTCCAGGCCAGCCCCGGTCCCCTTGTCCAGTCTTCCCAGCCCCCACAGCCCTGACCATGCATTGTTCTCAGACATCTCCCCTCCTCAGCTCCTCTCTGGGGTCCAAACAGTCCAAAGTGTTCCTGGTCTCAAGGCCATCCATTTCCATCACATCTAGGAAGTATGAGGCCTGAGCAGAGCTTTGCCTGGCCACCAGGAAGTCCCCTCCTGCTGGGAATATTGTCAGAGGGGATGTGGCTGCCAGTTAGCCCGGCGAGGGGGACCTGGCCAGGCCAGCCAGGAGGTCCGGCCTTTGACGAGGTTGATGACCAGCCCAGCTGAAGAGGCCTTGGCTCCCCGTTGTTGCCCCAGAGAGCCCCAGAAGATGTCCTCCACAACAGAGGCCCCAGGGCCATCCAGGAAGGAGGCTAAGGGGCACCTCGGACCAGCTCAGGACACAGCAGGGCCAGGACTCGCCCCCCTGGCTGGGAATGGACGCCACAGTCACTGCCCCGCCGTGAGCGCTCCCAAGGCATGATGGCCCAGTGCCATCGTGAGCACTCCCAAGGCAAGCCAGGCCCAGTGCCCGTCTGAGGGCCCCAGGCCCCGAGCCCCCGGGGAGGCACAGGGTGGGCCCAGCAGGCCCCCGGCCAGTTCTTCCCGCTGAGCAGCTACCGGTCCGGGACAGCTCTTCTGGAGATTCCTCTGGCCTGCACCTCGAAGAAGAAGAAGCCGGCAGCTCCATTGGAGGCGGGGTAATAGTGAGCCTGAGGCCTCGAGTCAGCCCCTGGCCGGTGGAGCAGGCCGAGTGGGGCGTGGTACCTGCGTCCAGCAAACTCAGAGCCCATGGGCCCCCACAGACATTTCCCGGTCCAGCCTGGCTGAATCTGGAGACCCTTTCTGTTGACCAGGGGATGCTCTAGCAGGAGCCCGCAGAACCCACATGGGCAACCAGTCCCGAAAGTCACAGGGCTTGTGAGCTTCAGAAAAACGTGGAGGGGCTTCTGAGAGGCCTCCTGGCTGGGGTGAGTCCTGGGAGCGGCCCAGGGGATGCCAAGTAAAAGGAGCGGGGAGGACGATATTTGGGCATGCCTCCCACCCGCCGGGACCTCCAGCACTGGTGTGCGTGCCCTCTCACTGTTAAATGTGGTGAGGCATGGGCCGGGGGCGGGGGGCAGCAGTTAGGGGGTAAGCGTGCAAGCTCTGTAGCGGGCTGCTCTTGGTCTCTCCACTCTTTGGCTGTGTGACCTTGGGCGAGACACTAACCTCTCTGTGCCTCAGTGTCCTGATCAGTCAAATGTGGGGGTGGGGGGCGGGTGATAGTACTTGGGGCTGGGAGGACGTGGACGCGAAGCCTCGGGCGCAGGCCCCTGCACACAGCGTGTACTCAGAACCCGTGAGCCATCCCTGGGGTCACCATTCCTGCCGTTCTAGCAAATCAGAGCAGCCACACTGCTGGGCTCCCAGGCCCAGGTGGAGGGCGTGTTTGCTTGTTCCAGGAGAGCATAGAAGCCTCCAGCCACGGCTCAGACATTCTGGGGTGGGGGAGGGCTGGGTGATGATAAGATCCTACAGGGTGAGACGCCCTCCCCTGGGCCTCAGGGGCCGTGACCCTAGGTCTCTAAAGGACCCCATGAGAGGAGGACGGGGAGCCTTACTGCTTTGGTTCCGTGACTCATATTCCCTGCCTCCCGTTCCCATGGCAGCAGCTGATACCCCACCGGCTTGGATCACTCGGGTGACCCCCGTTGACCTCCAGGGAACACCGGGGTCCCACGTTTCCTGGCCCAGAAGCCCAGCTGTGGCCGGAGCGGGAGCAGCACAGGGGGTGGTTCCCTGAGACGGTGGCACTCCCCCAACCCCCCCCCCCCCAAGTCTGTCGCTGGAAGTGGGATTTGAAATACAGCCAAGGAGAGGGGGCCGCGGACAACGCCCGGAACGCGAAACAAATAAATAAATAAATAATCAGGGTTGTCTTGGCTGATAAACGGTCTCTACCTCCAGGACGACTTCTCCCCGCTGCCCGCCCCCCCCCTCCTTCCTCCTTCTCCGGGCAGATCCATCCCAGGCAAAAGCTTAATAGCCCCATTTAAGGCTTTTCCTTTTCACCACGGACTTGAGCTGCTCCTGCCATTACGAGGTTTTCAGCTTCTCTCTGAAATCAAATTACTGACTCCATTTAATTTTTTAAAAGCTCGGATGATTTCCCTTCTTGAATCGGAGCCGTGACTCCAAGGCCAACCCCCCACCCCCACCCGCCCTGCCAGGCGGTTCCCCTGTGGGCAGCCGCTCCCCAGGCCAGGGCGAGCCTGACACCTACAGGGGAAGCCAGCGAGAGGAGCCCCAGGCTGTGGCGGCCGCCCCCCCCCTCTGACACCTGGCTGGGTGGTCTGGCCTGGGGGGGTTGGGGTGGGGGGGAGAAAGAAGCCTGAACTCCCCTAGGCTGGGATCACCTCACTGGAGCCCGTGGCTTCCGGGCTAGAAGACTTCAGAGGCTGGTGGGGAAGGGGGTTAGAGCCCAGCGCTGATGTTGTGGGCTCCCTGTCACCTGGTTCCCCAGACCCCCACCTGCCTTCTCATGGTGCATATCACGGACCCCATCGCTGGGCAAATGTTGATGGAGCGCATTCTCTGTTCCAGAGCTGGGAAGGGAACGGTGAATTGGACAGAGAAGGTCCCTCACAGGGGAACGAAAGTTCTAGCGGACTCGCGTGTGTGGGAGAGCGTGGGCTTATGTGTGAAGGGGGGGTGGTGGATGGAGACTGACCGTAAATCCACGCGTGGCCGATTTCAGATGACACCATGTGCTCGGAAGAGACGCAAATACGCCACTTGGATGGAGGGTAGGTTGGGGCGGGGTGGTCAGGACGGCCCCTCTGAGGGGGCATCCAGACAGAGGGACAGCAAATGCAAGGGCTCTGAGGAGGGTTGGAGGGACGGAAAGAAGGCCACGGGGGCTGGCGGAGTGAACAGGAGGAAGTGGAAAGGACGAGGAGGCACGCAGGAGCCCAGATTTTATCCTGGCTTTAAAAAAAAAAGCTGCAAAGTGGACATCAGAGGGCAGGGGCGGCCAAAAGGAATGGAGGAGGGGGGCCCTGGCTGACAGAGGCCAACCCACCCCGCTGGAAGGAAGGGTGACTCAAAGGGCCCCTCTAGGGGGGGCATCCAGATGACTCCGTGAAGGTGGCTGCAGGTGATGTTTGAGATGCCCGCAGTCTCTGTTTCCTGGCCCCCCCATCTCCCTCCTCCCCTTCCCCACCTCTGCTGAACCACCCAGCTTCAGGGCCTCGAAGACCAGGGCCCCGCCCCCGCAAGACAGTCCTGTAAACCGGGGCTGACCCTTTACCAAGTCCTCCACATGTTTAACCACCCGGCGCCCTTGGAGACGAGACAAAGGGAACGGAGTTAATGAAATCGCCAGCCTTTACCTGGCATAAATGGCTCTCCCCGCAGCGGGCAGCGAGCTGCGAGGCTGAGAGGATCTGGGCACTTGGCCCAGCTCAGCGGGCTGCGCAGCTGGAACCAAGCACTTCACTTCTCTTCTTTCCCCTCGCTCCGCTCCGCACCGACTCAGAACCGGGACAGTCGTGTTTAGTTAGAAAGCGCTCGCTCGAGCTTCTGGGGAGTCTCCCGTTCTGCCACAATCCGGGACAGCCCCAGAACCACGCCTGCCCAGGGCTGCGGATCCGCCAGAGCCTGGATGGCACCTGTGCCCAGTCCCAGTGCCGCGTGTGCATGCGCACGAGGGTTTTCCCAGCCACGGGGGACCTCCAGCTGTCCCGTGGAGACCTTCCAGGTCTACAGCAGTCATCTCTTTACTGCTGATCTCTCTGTGGCCACTGAGATCCTGGCAAGGAGTGGTTCTTCCCCTCCAGCTCAGCCTCCTGCTGGGCAGGATCTCAGATAGTCGGGGATTCGGGGTGGTCAGACACCGTGTGACTCCCTGCCCTCAGTAGCTTGGGTCCCCATCTTTTTCACCCCACGGCTGTGTGTAAATTTCAGGGGCTGGGACGATTTATTCCCCTTCTGTCCTGTTACACGGAGCGGCCACGATCCAGTTTCCTTTTTGGGGTTTCCTCCCCGAGCACAAAGCCTGTTTTCATGCCCTGTAACATCCAGGCTCGTGGTTGTTTCCCTCGTTGAAGGTCTTGAATTCCCAGATTTTAGGCGCTCCCACGGCAGACTTCTTCAACCACTGCATGCTTTTCTAGCCTTAGCTGCAAGTCTCTGTTGGGTATTTGAATATTACTTAAACTGGAATTAGAGTCATCAACTTAGTAATCCTTCAAATTACTGCATTGCCGGAGAGGCAGTGTGGTGGTAAGGGCTCTTTCTGAGTGTCCTGCCCAAGCCGTGTGACCTTGACCAAGTCAGTTCATTTCTCTGAGCAACAGGCGGAAACAGGGAACAGGAGTGGGTGGCAGGGAGGTTCAGCCCGGGGGGACGATAAATCAAGAGTCCCCAGTGTGGCTCTGTAGAACCCCTCACCCCTTAGGGTCTATCCTCCTAGGCACAGCCTAGCCCTGGGCCACCGCCCACATCTCTGCTGCTCCCGGGTCTGGTTTCTGGTGGTGGAGGCCACCAGCGACCTGAGGCCAAGCCAGTGGGGGGGGGGGGGGGGGGGGAGACAAGATGGGACAATATGGACAGACACTCTCTTCCGCGTAGCTGGCCAGACCTCACCCCTTCCTTGGTCCACAGGTGACCTCCCACCAGCTCCTTACTCCTCTCCCAATGCCTGGGCCGAGCTGTCCTACACCCCAGATCTCAAAGCCCTCAGAACAACGGTTCTCCAAGTGGGGTCCCCAGACCAGCAGCATCAGCATCACCTAAGGAATAGTTAGGAAAGCCAATTCTGGGTCTCCATTCCGGACCTGCAGATCCTGAAACACAGGGTGGGTGGGGCCGGGCAGTCTGTTTGAACAAGCCCTCCAGCTGAAGCTGATGCACACGGAAGCTGAGACCACTCACTGCTTGGGAGAACCTGTGCCAGGGACAGCAACCCTCCATCCAAATAAGAGAATTCCTCTGCTTCCATAATAATAGCAACACTGGACATTTCTACAGCGTCCAGGTACTTTCCATCTTCCTCTGCCCAAAGCATCGAGCTCCAACCCTCTGAGGAAGAGAGGAATTGCTCTTCCCATTTTAGAGACGAGTAAACTGAGGCTCGGGACCTTGCCCAAGGCCACACAGCTAACAGCTGGTGAACCAGGGCTCGAACCCTGGCCTCCTCCTCACTCCAAGGCAAGGGCTCTCTCCTGGACGCCTTGGGTTTCCGGGGCTCCTTAGACCAATGAAACAAACACAAGTCCATCAACCAGAGAGGAAATTCCCCCTTCCAGCCCCCTCTCCCCAATTTCCAGTTGCAAACCCCGGAGAGAGCATCCGGGAAACATAAATTTTGCCTGGCGGCTGAGAGCTCTGAAAGGAGTCACACGTCAGGGAGATGGGACTTTATTTCTCAATGAAATAGCCTTTTTATGGTTGGAATAAAAGTGCCAGCGGGAGCCTAATGCCAGGAAGTAGCAAGCACATTTGATAAACTCCTTCAGCCAGGGGTGGGGCGGTCCCGGAGGGGGCGGCCGGAGAACTGTCCCCACGTTTCCAGATGCACGGTTCTTTTCAGGTCGGAGCCTGGAAGAGGCGGGGTCCCTCTGGTCAACCCCCCGCGACGGGGAGAAGGGTTGACCCTGGACGGTGCGAGCTCCTTCGCTGCGCCGCCCGGTCCTGGGAGCCGGGCTGCAGTGTGGAGAACGGGCGGCAGGGGGCAGCATAACCCACCGTTCCAGCTAGGGCGGGAGTGGGGTGGGGGGCGCGGCGGGCGCCTTGGGCAGGGGGTCTCCGAGACTGGGGGGGGGGTCAGCTGTAACCCGCAAGCTGGGACCTCTCCCTCCTCCCTTTAGCCCTCCCCACCCCCAGCCCCTCTGAAGCAAGGACAGTTTGTCGTCCTTCCTCTGGCTGCAGCCTCTGCTGATCCAAATCATGATGGGGGTGGGCGTCATGGGGTGGGGTCTTCTCCATCCCGTTGCCTGCCACCTGGCCGGTTACTCCAAACTTCTCTGGGCTTGACTTTGGGTCTGATTAACCCTTTAGCTTCCTTCTGAGGGGACCCTTGAAGGAGCTCAGAATGTATGTTTGTGGCTAGGGGGGGCTTTTGTGGGTGGAGGACTCCAGCCTTCATGGTGGGGGCTGGGGGTTGGGGGGGGGGCGCGGCGCAGGAGAAGACCCTGAAGGACAAAGAGAAAGCGAGGAAACCTCTTCCTTTGAGCATGAGTGTGATTGGCAGGTTTACGGCCTCGGGAAGGTGCGTGGTATTCCGCACAATCAAGTCATTTTTAAAAATAATCTTCCTGCTTAAGTCGTACACGCCGCTAATTGCATTTTAATAAGTCTCTTAAAATCTTGCCATATTTTTTAATATCCTAATATTAGGTAAGTGATTGCGGGGGACACTGGAGGGCACGGGGAGTTTACATAATGGAGGGAGGGTGGCGATGAAGATTGCGGTGGCAGTGGCCACCAAGTGGCCTGTGATGTGTCTGTGTGTGCATCTGGGTGCGCGTGTGTGTGATGTGCGTGTGTGTGATGAGCGGTATGTGAGGGTGTGAGTCCACAGCCCAGGCTTCCCCTCTGACCCAGCCCACCCTATCTTCTTTTCCAAGGACGAGGGCCCCGAGCCCACCCAGGGGATGGGACTTGGCCACGGCCATTGTAGCAAGAGGGAGACCAGTGGGGACACTTCGGCCTCAGCCTTGTGAGAGCAGAGAACCCCTTCGTACCGTCCTGAGCGCAGCGTCCTTGCACACACATTGCTCATTCTACTTGCACACTGCTTGGTGACAGGGGGAGGGGAAAGATGGGAAGTTCCCAGCAGTGGCTCCTTGGATGTCCCATGGCGACTAAACGGCAGAGCTGAGATTCGCACTCCCAGTCAGCTCCGGCGCCTGGGGGAGGCACTTAGCCAGGAAGGGACGGGAGGCTGCGCTGGGGTCCAAGGGTCCAGGGCCGGGGACACCGTGTTGGAGGAGCAGGGGAGACTGGCAGAGACGGGGCACCGGGATGGTAGAGAGCTGTGGCCTGTTTGATTCCCAACCCCTCTGTGATGCGGGGTGGAGTCCCAAGGTCAAGGGCAACATGGCACCTTCTCCTCGGAGCCTCTGGAGGTCAGAGGCCTGGGAGGGCCGCGACAAGGTCGTCGGGCCTTGGACCTTGTAAGTCCTGGACTTCTGGAGGCCCCCCAAAGCCCCACTGGCCCTGGCCTTCCTCCTCCTCCTCGTCCTCGTCTTCGTCATCCTCCTCCTCCTCCTCCTCCTCGATACCCGCCACTGGCCGGGTGGGAGGCACATGTTGAGCGAACTTCTGAACAGGAAGTCAGCATCCAGGTCGTCCCAAGTCCCTTTTCATGTGGTTTCTTTAATCCCCCGGGCTGGGTTTCAGAAGCGTTTTCCAGTTTCAGTTTTACAAAGCTACGCTCCCTTTAATGTTGGCGTTTTTCAGGAGGTGGGGGGAGAGCAGCTTCAGTCAAAACATGTGTGTTTTACATCAGCCAGCTGCGGACTGTGCGGCCCGGGAAGGGGAGGCGGCAATGTGGCCTCCAGGAGGCTCGGCGGCACCGGGTGGGTGCAGACGGCCGGCGGGGTGAGCCCTTGAGCCCCCCTTGCCTCTGTCCGTCTGCCCCACCTCCCTAGCTGCCTCCTTCCCTCTCTCTTGCCCAGGACTTCGTGGGATTCACCACACCCATTGGGGCCAGGGCACCCCCCCCCTCCAGGCTCCTAACCGCCTGGTGTCCCCCTCTCGGTGACACCGGTCATCACAGCCGCTCGGGCCTCCCAGACGTGGTCACACTGATGAGCGGTGCCCTCCCACCACCTATGTTTTCACGCAGTATTGTCCCCGAAGTCAGCGGTCTGTCCATCACATACAGAGAGACACTACCTAAGCAAAAGCATCCATGAACTTGTGCGTTCGATGTGCCAGTTATATCTATCTGATCCAACACCCAATAAATGCATCTACAACCACCGAAATAAAGAGAAAAGGCTATGAACCACCACCTAAAATCATCCTGTCCCTTGTGCCTGCTTCAGGAATTCCTGCATTCTCGGGGCCCTTTCCCTGGGAGAGAAGAGGCAGGTCTTGGAGGCAGGGCACCTGCCCCAGGTCACACAGGTTGATGACAGTCCCAGCAGGTGTCTGTCTCTGAGGCGAGTTTTCTTCCTGCTCCATCGCATCTGTCCTTAGGGCAGGCTTCTTGGCTTTAGAGTTTCAGGCTTTGGAGGAGTTGCCTGGGGCCACCCTGAGGTCCCCGTGATGGGGGCTGAGTTCGTGGCCGAATGGAAGGCACACAGCCTTTGGAATCAGTCAGATGTGGATCCGAATCCTGGCTGCCCTCCCTCCCAAGTGTGTGGCTGTGGGCGAGTGACTCCGTCGCCGCCAGCCTCCATTTCCCCATCCTACGGATGGGGACGACCTCACCTGCCCGGAAACACCCGGTGGCCGTGACGTGAGCGCTCCGGCCCTGGCTCTTCCCCACTTTACTCCTGTCTCCAGCCCTGGCTTCACCACCTCGCCTCCCTGACTCATGAGAGGCAGCGAGACGCCCACGAAGAGAGGCTCAGGAGAGAGGGGCATGCCCTCGAGGGGCTCACCGGCCCTCCGATGTGTGTGCAAGGATGCTATGACAGGGACGGTGAGGCCAGCGCCCTCGTCAGGAGAAGGAGGAGGACGAGGCGGTTCCTCCTCAGAGGTGGGCTGGCCGGGAGCCATCCGGTCAGAGGGTAGGGCCTAGGACGCCCGGACCGTGCCGCCTGGTCCCATATGTGGCTTTGCCTCCATTATGGCCACGAGGCCCTCTGAGCATCCCTCCGGTCTGAGCTGCCGTTCTTGGGCCCCAGAGGTCACCGGTCAAGGTCAGTGGTGCTGTCTCCCCTCCGGGCCAGGGGCTGCCCCCAGGGGACCTAGGAGAGAGGAGAAAACAGCGCAGGCCAGAGTTTGAGGGATTAGCCCTGGGGGTGGGTACCGTTCTGGTAGCTGGTTCCCTTCCCTCAGTGCCTGGGAGCGGTTAGAAGACCCGGCAGATCGTCGTCGTGGTGGTGATGATGCTGTTGATGATGATGACGATGCGGGTTGACAACTACTGAGCAATTTCTACGTGCCAGACGCCGTGCTAAGCACTTGGCATGCGCCGTTTCATTCCATCTGCTCTGTGATATACGCCAGCGGGGCACCTAGAACAGTGCCTGGCGCACAGTAGGCCCTCAGCGAACATTTGTTGAGTTGAAGAGGCTTACGGAGGTGAAGAGGTTCACCCAACTCTCCTTCGCTGTGTTTCTTCACGAGGACCGACCGCTGATGGTGGACGGTCAGGCGCTGGCTGCAGAGAGATTTGGGGTGGCCGGCTCCCCCCAGGTTCTACACATCACACCTGGTCCCGCCTCTCCAGGGAGGCTGTCACTGTCGCTTCCGGGTGGGTCCGTCTGTGGCAGAACGGAGCCCCTAGGATGGAGGGTGTTTCCTCCGCTTACCCCACAAGCCACCCAGGGGAGAAAGACCCTTGTCCTGGGGCCTCTTCTGCTCCCCCAGGGGTAGCAAAGAACTGGGCCAGGCCGGGCTGCAGCTGCGAGGGGCCCAGGGAGGAGGGAATCAAAGCAGCCATGTGGGCCCCGCTTTCATCTCTGGCTTCAAAGAGGTGCAAACAAACTCTCGCTGTGCCAGGCTGCAGCAGCTCCCTCCTGGGGGCCCCGGCCTGTGCTCCCGCTCCCTCCTGCTCCTTCCTGGAATGCCAGCAGCGCGTCAGTCCCAGGGGCGCCCCGGAGGGACCCCGACTCGTGGCCATGCCGGAGGAAGGGGACTCCACCAAGGTGACGGAAGAAACGGGTGGGGGTCCTCACGCTTACGGTGGTTCCCACCGTGGGCCAGGCGGGGAGCTGGAGGCTTGCACACCCTTCACCGTCTCACCTCTCTAGAACCTTTCTAGAGCCACGCCGTCCAGGATGATGGCCACACGTGGCTACTGAGCACCAGATTACGTGGCTCGTCTGAAAGGAGATGTGTGGGGAGGATAAAATACACCCGGGACGTCTTGGACACGATGTGAATAAAGGCACGTCAGATCTCTCGTTTATCATTTTTCATGGATTACGTGCCGAAGTGATAATATTATGGAGTATTGGGTTGACACGGGATTTAAAAAGAAATGTTTTAGGGGCGCCTGGGTGGCACAGTCGGTTAAGCGTCCGACTTCAGCCAGGTCACGATCTCGCGGCCCGTGAGTTCGAGCCCCGCGTCAGGCTCTGGGCTGATGGCTCGGAGCCTGGAGCCTGTTTCCGATTCTGTGTCTCCCTCTCTCTCTGCCCCTCCCCCGTTCATGCTCTGTCTCTCTCTGTCCCAAAAATAAATAAAAACGTTGAAAAAAAATTAAAAAAAAAAATAAAAAAACATAAAAAGAAATGTTTTAATGTTTATTTGTTTTTGAGAGAGACGAAGAGAGTGTGAGTGGCAGAGGGGCGGAGAGAGACAGGGAGACCCAGAATCCGAAGCAGGTTCCAGGCTCTGAGCTGTCAGCGCAGGGCCCGACGCGGGGCTTAAGACTCATGAACAGAGAGATCATGACCCGAGTCAAAGTCGGACACCCAACCGACGGAGCCACCCAGGCGCTCCTCACAAGGGATGTTTTTAAAATTAAGTTCACCTGTTACTTTTTGCACCTTTAAGTGTGACCACAAGGAGATTTAAAATTACCTACGTGGCCCACTTTATCTTCTTGGGGCCTCTCGGCTTCAGACGACATTCTCATCTTTTTTTTAAATTTTTTTTTAACGTTTTTTATTTATTTTTGGGACAGAGAGAGACAGAGCATGAACGGGGGAGGGGCAGAGAGAGAGGGAGACACAGAATCAGAAACAGGCTCCAGGCTATCAGCCCAGAGCCCGACGCGGGGCTCGAACTCACGGACCGCGAGATCGTGACCTGGCTGAAGTCCGACGCCTAACCGACTGCGCCACCCAGGCGCCCCGACGACATTCTCATCTTACAGATGTAGGGGCTGAAGCTTGCAAGGGTTTTGGCACACGACTCCCCGGTGGTAGTAAAAACCCACGGGATGAATGAATGAATGAATGAATGTTTGGTGTTGGCTGCAGGGGAGACACAGATGAACCCTGTCCTCATTCCTGCCCTCAAATCCTCGTCCAGTGTCTAGTCCAGTTTGGGGGTGGGTGGATGGAATTAGAGATCCCACCTCTGCGAGATTGGGTTGGGCGGGGGGCGGGGGGTGCCCTGGGCCTCTGAACAGCAGGGTGATTAAGAGGCTCCTGGGCCCAGATCCTGGCTTCATTGCTTACCAGTGTGTGACCTCGCGTGAGTTACTTGGCCTCATCAGGCCTTACCTTTCTCATCTGTAAAATGGGGCTGCTACTGATAATCATAACAGCAGCTCCTTCACGGGGAGGGGGGTTCCTGTGAGGAGTAAAGCTAGCCTACTTCCCGGTGCTTGGCTAATGGCAAGCAATAATGAGCAATTAGCAACAGTGCAGGACAACTCTGGAGAACGGTGTGGAGGTTCCTCAACAAATTGAAAACAGAGCTACCCTACGACCCAGCCATTGCACCACTAGGCATTTATCCACGGGATACAGGGGTGCTGTTTCGAAGGGACACGTGCACCCCCATGTTTCTAGCAACACTATCGACAGTAGCCAAAGTATGGAAGGAGCCCAAATGTCCATCGACGGATGAATGGGTAAAGATGTGGTGTAGATGTACAATGGAGTATCACTCGGCAATCAAAAAGAATGACACCTTGCCATTTGCCACGACGTGGATGGAACTGGAGGCTATTATGCTAAGCGAAATGAGTCAGTCAAAGACAAATATCATATGATTTCACTCATATGTGGAATTTAAGAGACAAAACAGATGAACGCAGGGGAAGGGAAGCAAAAAGGATATAAAAACAGGGAGGGGGGCAAGCCGTCAGAGACTCTTAAATACGGAGAACAAAGTGAGGGTTGCTGGAGGGATGGGGGGGTGGGGGGATGGGCTAAGCGGATAAGGGGCATTACGGAGGACACTTGTTGGGATGGGCATAGGGTGTTGTATGTAGGGGGTGAGTCACCGGATTCCACTCCTGAAACCATTATGGCGCTATATGTTAACTAACTTGGATGCACATTTAAAAAATTAATTAATTAATTAGTTAATTTACAAAGATGATGTGGGACGAATGCTATAGATTATCTATCCCCAGGACACAGCCCTGCCCTGGGGACGGCCACACTCCCAGCGGATACTTTCCCTCCAAGTCACTCCTCTGGGTCCACCAGGGTGCCGGGGAGGGGGGGCTGTTCTCTGAGATAAGCAACTCTCCATTCTCCCCACCCCCACCCTGCTTCCTGTCCCCTCATCCCTTTGGTCCCTGTCACCCCCACCACCCCCCTCTCCCAGCTCTGTCCCTGAGGTCCAGTGGCCCCTGGAGGTGGCTGAGGACTCTCTTTTTTGGAGAGAACCGCCCTCCAGTAAGCACACCTTCTTTTGCTCGCTCTTACCAAGAACCTCCCAGGGAGGGCTGGGCTTGGGGGAGCCCACACAGTGGAGGCGAGGGGGTCCAGGCAGAGGACAGCGGTGTTCCTAGGGGTCTGGCCTGGACCGGAAGGATGTGAATGGGTGGGTGCTATCAGGGCCCAGGACACCCCAGGCGGAGGGGAGAGTCAGAGTAACGGCCCGGGGGCACATCTGGGGGCAGTGAGATGACCCATCTGGTTCCTGGTGGGGGCTCTAGGGGAGCTCCCCAAGGCTATTGGGGACCCCAGTGTGCAGGACTTCCTGAATGCCGAGGGAAGGGGGGCGGTTCCCACAGCCGGGCGTGGGGGTTGGGGGTGCCCAGAGACGGTAGCGGGAAGCGGCGCGATTGGAACCAAACAGGGCCAATGTGGACCAGATGTGATTAGGGTTGGGGGCTCTTGGAGGAAAGCGGGGTAGGAGAAGGGGGCGAGGCAATCTGTCCCACCCCCCAAACCGCCTCCAGGCCAGTGTGGTTCTGCAGCTGCCAGTCACTGGAAGGGAATGAGAGCCACACTGGGAGGTGATTTGCATAACTGCTCCCACACTGCCCTGCAGCCAGTCTGGTGGGGGGTGGTGGCTGGACAGAAACCACGTGGGCCCAGCTCAGCCTCCAGCCCAGGGGACGCTTGAGGGTCCAGGCTCTGGCCTCCAGAGGATGCTTCCTCCTAATCTCTTGCAACTGCTGTCTGGTTTCATTCCTCCCACTCCGAACTCCTGCTTCAGCCACTTCTCCCAGGAAGCCCTCCCTGATTTTCGGAGGGGGTCAAGCACATTTGCTGGGTTCCCAGAGCGCCCGGTGTTTATTTTGGTGGATTATAACTGCCCTTTCCAGGGAGCTACTTAGCCCTGGGTCTAATAGGGTAACTAACCTCCTTGACCACATCTACCCGTACCCCTAGGCCTCTCCAGACCCCAACCTCTCCCCCATGCCTACCCTCTATCGCTCTCTGCTCCTAGATCCACTTGAACTTCTATACACACACACACACACACACACACACACACACATACACATATATGATGACTGGTTTTTAAAAAATCATGTGAGTCATTCAGAATAAGTGCTCACTGCAAGGGTTACAAACACACGGAAGCATGGAGGGTGCAGTATAGAAGAACCCCTTTGCCTGCTCTAGTTTCCAGCCCCCTCCCCTCCCCATGGCAACCACTGTTAGGTTTGGTGTAGGGACTCCTAGGTTTTGTTTGTGGTAAAACATATATAACAAAATTTACCTTTTTTTTGAAAGTTTATGTATTTTGATAGAGAGAGAGTGCACAGGAGGGGCAGAGAGAGAGAGAGAGAGAGAGAGAGAGAGACAGAATCCGCACTGGCAGCACAGAGCCCGACACGGGGGCTCGATCTCATGAACCGTGTGCGATCACGACTTGAGCTGAAACCAAGAGTTGGACACTCAACCGACTAAGCCACCCAGACGCCCTCCCCCCCCATTTTAACCGTTGTTAAGTGTGCCTTTCAGTGGCATTGATTACGTTCACTTTGTGCCATCATCTCCACCGCCGGCCTCTGGAGCTTCTTCGTCTTCCTAAACTGAAACTCTGTCCCCATTAAACACTACTCCCCATTGCCCCCCGACACCCCCAGCCCCTGGAAACCGCTGTTCTGCTCTCTGTCTCCATGAGGGTGACTACTCTAGGTATTTTCGTAGCGGTGGAATCACACACGATTTGTTCTTTCGCGACTGGCTTATTCTACCTAGCGTAAATCTTCAAGCTTCGTGCATGTGTTCGAGTTTCCTTCTCAGCCTTTTTGGGGGGGGGGCGCCTGGGTGGCTCAGTCGGTTAAGCATCCGATTCTTCATTTCGGCTCAGGTCGTGATCTCACAGTCCGTGAGTTCGAGCCCCGCATCAGGCTCTGCGCTGTCAGCGAGGAGCCTGTTTGGGATTCTGTTACTCTCTCTCTCTCTCTCTCTCAAAGTAAATAAATAAACTTTAAAAAACAATAAAAAATAAGTCTTTTTGAGAGACACCCACACATGTAAATGCACACACACGTATACGGGTGTGGTTGATCCGAAACTGAGAGCAAAGGGCACGTTTGGCTCTGTGATTTGACTTTGTCTCCCCTCCCCAGCGTCCTGGGGATCTCTCCCCGACCGAGAGTGACCTCATTCTTTGGAAGGTCTGCAGAGCACTCCATCCACATTTAGCTGCTTCCAACTTTCCTAGCGCTGCAGCAAACATCCTTACTTGTGCTTCTCTGAGCTCCTCCTGCATTCCTTGAAATGCAATTGCTAGGTCAAAAGTTATGTGCATTTTAAATATTGATAAATGGTATATATGGATCATTTCCAATCACCGTGCCGCCCACGACCTCTGGTCTCAAGAGTCTACAGGGCAGAGTCCAAATGTTGCGGTTTGGGTGTTCGAAGCCTTCCAGAGCCCTGCTGCTGCTTCTGTCCCCAGCTCTGTGGCCCTTGCGCCACCGATGCGTCATGAAGTCGATTTCATGAGTGTCCACTAGCGTTTGAAAAACAATAATGACACAGGATAGGTTGGGATAGAAAACATCAGAGTGCCCGGCGTGTGGTAGCGTGGGAAGCTTGTGGGAACCGCTGTGTGAAACTTGTATCTGGTTTATGTACCTATGTGTGCGCTACAATGTAAACTATATTCCCTACTTCGAAGTTGCCCGTCAAGAATTTTGAGAAACGCTGCCTCCGTTTCTGCACCAGCCAAGGCCCCTAGCATGACAAGCTAGTTCTTGTCCCAAGCCTTTGCCCACATGGGCCCTCCGATTTGAGGTTTTGTCCCACCCTCAAAGCTCAGCTCACATGCCCCCTTCTCCAGGAAGCCCTCTGTCTCCCCTCCCCCGCCCCCGCAGTGCACTGACACCTCCCCCTCTGGCTCCTGTAGCGCTCAAGTCCTCCTACAGCAGCTGCGCACAGGCTGCCTGCAGGCGGGTCACCAGCCCTTCCCACCAGACAGCAAACTCCTCTAGGAAGGGACCCGTCGGACCCCTGTCCCCACGTGGGCCCTCGGAGCGCGCCCGCTCACAGAAGGCCCGGGCCAGGCTTTTGACAATAACTGGGATGATACTGTTCCTGGTGTCTGTGATCGTGCGCTGGTGACAGTAACCGGTGGTCACCGTAGGGGACAATTTTTGTGCTCCTGTGCCAGCTCCGCACGCTTCGAACCCTCTTCCTAGGTGCGAAGCATCTCCTCCGTTTTGACTCCTGCTCTCCCAAGGCAGAACTCAGAAATTCGCTTTCCTAGCCTCCCTTGCCGCTACAGTGTGGTCATGTGACCTTGCCTCCACCAATCACGTGCAGACCCAGGGTTTCGCTTTGGAAGAGGCGGTGGCAGGCTCAGTGCGGAGGAACGCGCTAGAGCCTGCGGGAGAGACAACCAGCTTGCAGAAGCAGCAGGGGCCTGGCAGGGGCGTCCCAGCCGCCCTCCGTGGTGTGAGCACCCACACTCTAGGCGAACATGGAGCTTGAACTCACGACCCTGAGATCAAGAGTCACGCGCTCCACTGACTGAGCCAGCCAGGTGCCCCCTCCACGCCCCCCCCCCCCCCCCCCCCGCCCTGCCCTGAGGGCCACTTCATAGTCAGTCCCAGGGCCGTGCTAGAGCTGGCTGGCACCAGTTTGTGAGAGGCAATTGTTGAATTTGCAGGAACTTTGCAAGCTGGTTGTTAAACGTAGCCATTATTAAGTATTAAATTAACAAATAACTTATATCGAACACAAAGGCAATAAACTCATCAAGTCCTAATTAGTTTGCTACGTTTCACTATTTATGCCCTTGAGATGGTGTTTATTATCCCTGTAGAAAGACTAGCCCATGACGTGCTGCTGTGAGGGTCCCCCCAGCTGGGTTCCGTGACTTCGCGTGGGTGGCATGAAATTGGCGGTGGTGGGAGTATTTGCGCCAGAGAAATTGGCAAAGGCTACATATCAGGGTTTGATTTGTGGATCGTCTAGACAAGAGGGAGTGATGGAGAAATGTGAATAATGCAGATGGAACTTCGAGGTGTGTTGTGGGGCGCCCGGGGGGCGCAGTCAGTGAAGCCTCCGACTTCGGCTCAGGTCACGATCTCACAGCTCGTGAGTTCGAACCCCGCATCCGGCTCTGTTCTGACAGCTCAGAGGAGCCTGGAGCCTGCTTCGGATTCTGTGTCCCTCTCTCGATCTGCCCGTCCTCCGCTCGTGCTCTGTCCCTCTGTCTCTCTCTCTCTCAAGAATAAATAAACGTTAAAAATTAAAAAATAAATAAATAAAAAGGTGTTTTGTTAAAAACAAACAGATAAATAAATAGGCCATCCTGGTTTGCCTGGCTGGTTCAGGTGGTGGAGAACGTGACTCTTGATCTCAGGGCCGTGGGATGGAGCCCCACATTGGGTGTAGAGATTATAAATAAATCAACTTTAAAAAAAAGTGTTTTGTGTCTGGGGACATTACTTTGTGAATTGCATGGCAAAAAAAAAGGGGGGGGGATACTCTTGCAGTATTTGACAACTAGCATCTGATTCAGCCATGGAGCCACCCGACCACTGATGAAGGAAGGAAGTTCTGACATGTGTTTCAGTTGGTTTGGTTTTGTCTTGCGATCGTCAAATGATGGCTCCCCTAATCCTACTCCAATACAGCCTGTTGGTAAGGCAGAGGTGAGTTTAGGAAGAGGACCACACCAGAGCTTTGTCAGTAGTATCTCAAGGTGGGCAGACACAGCATTTATTGAGAAATGTGAGTTTGGTTTAAGGAGAGTCTTTCAATGCAAGGCTTCGTTTAGGAATAGGTTAGGGCCACTATAAGACAGTCCAGAATTGGCAGAGACAGCAAGCTAAGGATTTTTTTTTTAAGTTTATTTATTTATTTTGAGAGAGAGAGACCGTGTGCAGGGGAGGGACAGAAAGAGGGAGAGAGAGAATCCCAAACAGGCTCTGCACTGTCAGCACAGAGCCGGACGAGGGGCTCGATCTCATGAATCGTGAGATCATGACCTGAGCCGAAACCGAGAGTTAGATGCTTCAAAGACTGAGCCACCCGGGCGCCCCAAGCTAAAGATTTTTGAGTCAAGGGAGCCAAGGAATCTAAGGGTGAAAGTCGTCTTGTTGATGTTTTCCACTGAAGACTCGATGAGTCTTTGGGGAAGTTTATATAATAAATAGTCAAGCCATTTACCTGAGCAAGTCTCCTGGAAAAGTGAAGACAACGGAATAGAAAAGTCTTATTAATGTAACTTGTGTCGGGGGAGATAGTGTCAGTCTTCAGACCTCAAGCTGTGGGACGGTTGGTAGTTTTAGTTCTTGTTCTCTAATGTTAAGGAAGCTATCGGCCAATATTCATGTTGGAACACATTTGTTAATTGCACCCGCATGGGTTTCGTCAAAGTAACTAAAGTGTTCTATGAGCATCAGTTGGCTGTACGAAATTTGTAATTTTATTATTTGTAAAGTAGGAGCTACAAATTCAGCAAAGTTGCAGAGCGAAAGAGCAGCACACGAAAGTCAGTTGTGTTTCTCTACGAGCAATGAACAATCTGCAAAAAAAAAAAAAATAAAGAAAATAATTCCATTTACAATAGCATCCAAAGGATTAAAATACCGAGGAAAAACTCAGCTCGGAAAATACCCAAGGAGGTAAAAGACTTGCACTCTGGAAACTACAAAATATTGCTGAAAGAAATTGAAGACTTAAATAAATGGAAAGACGCCCCATGGTCATAGATCGGAGCCCTTGATATCGTTAAGATGGCAATATGCCCCCAAGAGATGAACAGCTCCAACAGTCCCTATCAAAATTCAAATTGCCTTCTCTGCAACAATGGGAACACCAATCCTCAGAATCATACGGAGTTGAAAGGGGCCCCGAATGGCCAAAAGAATTATTGGCAAGGAAAGGAGAGTGGAGGGATGTGTCGGTCTGCTGGGGCTGCCGAAGCAGGGTACTGAAGAAAGGGTGGCTTGAGTAGGGTCGTATTTTCTCACAATTTCGGAGGCTGGAAGTGTGAGATCAAAGTGTCCGGCAGGTTCTGCTTCCCCTGCAGGGTCTCTCCTTGGCTTGTCAGTGGCCATCTTCATTTCCTGTGCTTTCACATGGTCTTCTCTACGTGAGCGTCTACGTCCAAATTTCCTCTTGATGTTTGAACGCTGGTCGTATTGGATTAGGGTCTACCCTAGTGACTGTATTTTATTTTAATCACCTCTCCAAAGACTCTCTCTCCTCAGGAGGTCACATTCTGAGTTCCGGGAGGTTAGGACTTCAACATAAGAATTTCAGGGGTGGGGAGGACACAGTTCAGCCCCTAACAAGGGTCACACTTCCCAATTTCAAAAGTCACCACAAAGTGACAGTAATTAAAACAATGTGGTATTGGCAGAAGTATAGACATGTAAGCCAATGGGATAGAATTGGGAGTCCAGAAATAAACCCAAACATCTATGAGTAATTGATTTTTCTACAAAGGTGCCCAGACCATCCAATGGGGCAAGACTAGCTCTTCAAGTGGTGCTGGGATACTGGATATCCAAACATAAAAGGATGAAGTTGGACCCCAACCTCACTACTTGTACAGAAATTAACTCAAAATGGGTCAGTGACCTAAATATAAGGGCAAAAACTAGAAAACTATTATTAGAAACATAGGAGTAAATCTTCATGATCTTGGATTTGGCGATGGATTCGTAAACTTGACAGCAAAAGCACAAGCAATAAATGAAAAAAATCGGTAAATGTAGGGGCGTCTGGGGGGCTCAGTCCGTTAAGCGTCCGACTTCAGCTCAGGTCACGATCTCATGGTTCGTGAGTTCGAGCCCCGCGTCGGGCTCTGTGCTGATGGCTCAGAGCCTGCAGCCTGTTTCAGATTCTGTGTCTCCCTCTCTCTCTGCTTCTCCCCCACTTATGCTCTCTCTCTCTCTCTCTCTCTCTCTCTCTCTCTCAAAAGAATGAATAAAAAAAATTGAAGTATTGGGAAAAAAATAAACAACCCGTCTCATTAAGGACAAAATTACTTTCTTTTCCCTTAAAAAAATGTATTCTCATTCCTCATACCTTGCTTACCAAAAACATATATCTTTCCTTGCATACAGAATTGTTCCCATTATTATTTTCAGTAGCCTTAATTATATTCTTAATGCTTCGAGTCCTTAATGTCTAGTGGAAACTAAGTGGTAAGCAATTGTGAATTTGTGAATTGTTATACCAGAATCTTATTTAGAAAAGACTTAGATATCCATTGAACCGAACCCAATTTACTATTTGACCTAGAAAAACTTCAAAGTTTGAAATAATCAAAGATTTTTGGAAGCTCTTTAAAAGCGTACCTACAGGGGCACCTGGCTGGTTTGGTCAGTAGAGTGAGAGACTCTTGATCTCAGGGTTGTGAGTTTAAGCCCCACGTTGGATGTAGAGATTACTTTAAAAAATAAAATCTTTTTTTTTTCTTAATGTTTATTTATTTTTCAGAGACAGAGAGACAGAGCATGAGTGGGAGAGGGACAGACACGGAATCTGAAGCAGGCTCCAGGCTCTGAGGTGTCAGCACGGAGCCCGACACGGGGCTCAAACCTATAGGCCGTAAGATCGTGACCTGAGCCGAAGTCGGATGCTTAACCGACTGAGCCACCCAGGTGCCCCTAAAAAAATATTTTTTGATGGTTAATTGTATGTTATGTGAATATAAAATATAAAAAATAATGTGCTAGGGGCGCCTGGTGGCTCAGTCGGTTAAGTGTCCGACTTCAGCTCAGGTCATGATCTCACGGTTCGTGGGTTCGAACCCCGTGTCAGGCTCCGTGTTGACAGCGCGGAGCCTGGATCCTGCTTCGGATTCTGTGTCTCCCTAGCTCTCTTCCCCTCCCCCGCTCACGCTTGGCCTCTGTCTCTCTCTCAAAAAATAAATAAACATGAAAAAATTTTTCTTTTAAATAATATGCTACCCTCCTTCTATGTCGGTAAGATTTATAACAAACTTATGTGTGTATACACATGCTGTGCACATAGCTACATATCTACATATATATACACACATATACATGAATATAAATATTTACATAAATGTGTGTATATATCTTCCATATTGTAAGTTTTTAAGATTTGAACCATTCTAATAGCTGTATAGTGGTATTCCATTGCAGTTCTAATTTTCATTTTCCTAACGACTAATGATGTTGAGTATCTTTTCATGTGTGTATCTTCCATTCATGTATCTTCTGTGGTGACATATCTATTCAAATCTTCAGCCCATATAGATATATGGGCTAGTTTTTTTCTTTAGCCCATATTTTTACTGAGTTGTCTCTTTTCTCATTTTTGAGTTTTCAGAGTTCTTTGTATATCTGGTCACCAATCTTTTTTTTTTTTTAATTTTTTTTTTTCAACGTTTATTTATTTTTGGGACAGAGAGAGACAGAGCATGAACGGGGGAGGGGCAGAGAGAGAGGGAGACACAGAATCGGAAACAGGCTCCAGGCTCTGAGCCATCAGCCCAGAGCCTGACGCGGGGCTCGAACTCAGGGACCGCGAGATCGTGACCTGGCTGAAGTCGGACGCTTAACCGACTGCGCCACCCAGGCGCCCCTGGTCACCAATCTTTTATCACATATGTGTTTTGCAAATATTTTCTCCCACTCTGTGGCTCGTCTTTTTATTTTCTTCACAGTGTTTTCCAAAAGCAGACATTTTTAATTTTGATGAAGCTAAATCTATCTCTTTTTTTTTCTCTTGTTTATGGTCTGTGCTTTTGTCCTAAGAAATCTTTGCTTTTTTTTTTTTTTTTTTTTTTTTTTAAGATTTCATTTTTAAGTAATCTTTACACCCAGTGTGGGGCTTGAACTCCCAGCCCTGAGATCAAGATTCGCATGCTCTACTGACTGGGCCAGCCAGGCACCCCTAAGA
This sequence comes from Felis catus, assembly GCF_018350175.1. Lineage (NCBI taxonomy): Eukaryota > Metazoa > Chordata > Mammalia > Carnivora > Felidae > Felis > Felis catus. Next base: position 7,888,043 of record NC_058375.1, on the reverse strand, counting down.
AATCTTTGCTTAACTCAAGGTCTTGAAGAATTTCTTTTATTTTTTTTTTCTGGGAATTTTATATTTTTAAGATTTTACGTTTGGGGGGGCGTCTGGGTGGCTCCGTCGGTTGAGTGCCTGACCCTTGATTTCGGTTCAGGTTGTCATCTCGTGGTTTGTGAGTTCGAGCCTTGCATTGGGCTCTGTACTGATAGAGCACAGCCGGCTTGGGATTCTCTCTCTCCCTCTCTCTCTGTCCCTCCACCCCCAAATATATAAATATTTTTAAAGAAAGATTTTACGTTTAGGCATCTGCCTAATACAACTTTATAACTCCTTTCTACTTAAAATGTTTGTTGATTTTTGAGAGAGAGAGAGAGAGGCAAGTGTGGGAGGGACAGAGAGAGGGGAACAGAAGATCTCCAGTGGGATCTATGCTGACTCCAGCCTGACAACAATTTCTCATAAAACGAGAGAGATGGAAAGTTAGGTGAACTTCGATGCCATTCTCAAACACGTGCTGTGGACATGCTCGTAGAAGTATCCAGAAGCACTCATATTGTGGCTTCCGCTGCATCGCTGTCTATATCATAGGAAAAAAGCGAAAGCAGCCTCAGTGTCTGTCAATAGGAGAATGGCGAAATTAACGATGATAGACCCATACTGCGGAATATCACACGGGCAGCAAACAGAATCGGATAGATCCTTATGGGCTCCCATGGAAGGAGCCCCATGGCACGTGGCCAAGTCCACAAAACCAAATTGCGGCATATAGGATCCCAGTTTTTAAAATAAGCGTCTACAGACGTATGTTTGTACATGCAAAGAAAATGGCTGGAGCCGCACTCAAGAAACCATTAACAGTGGTACCTCCAAAAGAGACTTTTCACTTAACACGCTTCTGATCTGTTTGAATACATTGCCTTGAGCAGTTACGACTTTAATCTAAAAATATAACACACGCGATCACACATCCAAGGTGAGGTGGGGTGAGATTATTCCCTTTATTTTAGAAAATACAAGAATGGAGGCATGGGTGAGGGGTTGTCCCGACTTGCCCAGGTGGGTGGCTCAGGGAGCCAGAGGGAGAGGAACTGGCTAGACAGGAGTCCTCCTGTCTGGTTTTCCAGCCGTTGCCCCACCTCGCTTTCTTCAGAAGCCAGGAGTCCAGGGCAGAGCTGACCCCTAAGGGGTGGGCAGCCACAGAGGTGGGGACAGAAGCCTACAGCCTGGGCCAGCCCCTCGTCAGCTTGGCCTCTGGTCTCCTCCTGTGGCCTTTCTCATCTCCCCATGTCCTGGATCCCCAGGGAATGGGGCCCCATCAGCCCCGTGACTGCTTCCTGCTGGTTGAGGTGGGCGATGCTGTTTAGAGAGGTTAGCTGAGGGGCACCTGGGGGGCTCAGTCGGGTGAGCGTCCGACTTCGGCTCAGGTCATGATCTCACGGTTTGTGAGTTCGAGCCCTGCGTCGGGCTCTGTGCTGACAGCTCGGAGCCTGGAGCCTGCTTCGGATTCTGTGTCTCCCTCTCTCACTGACCCTCCCCCGTTCATGCTCTGTCTCTCTCTGTCTTAAAAATAAATAAAACATTAAAAAAATTAAAAAAAAATGTTCTAATGGAGGGGCGCCTAGGTGGCTTAGTTGGTTGGGCGACCGACTTCGGCTCAGGTCATGATCTCACGGTTCATGAGTTCAAGCCCCGCGTCGGGCTCTGTGCTGACAGCTCAGAGCCTGGAGCCTGTTTCAGATTCTGCGTCTCCCTTTTTCTCTGACCCTCCCCTGTTCATGCTCTCTCTCTGTCTCAAAAATAAATAAATGTTAAAAAATAAATAAAAAAAAATAAAAAAGAAATACAGAACCCCCAAGCTCCAATCCACTGAGACCTACTGGGTCAGAACTTGTGTTTTACCAGGACTTGTGTGCACGTTACAGCCGGAGAAGCTTAAGAAGACTTAGCTACAGCACAGCTAGGGCAGTGGGTCGCGACATCAGGATAGCCTGGCAGTTAAAAAAAAAAAATCCTTTTGCCCAGGTAGCACCCGGGCCATTTAAAACCTGGGCATCAGGGCGCCTGGGTGGCTCAGTCGGTTGGGCCTCCGACTCTGGATTTCCACTCAGGTCATGATCTCGTGGTTTGTGGGCTCGTGCCCCGTGTCAGGCTCCACGCTGACAGCACGGACCTTGCTTGGGATTCCCTCTCTCTGCTCCTGCCCCACTCTAGTGTGCTCTCTCTCTCTCTCTCTCTCTCAAAATAAACAAAGAAACTTAAAAAATATTTTAAAAATCTGGGCATCTGTGGGTTTAAAGGTCTCCAGATGATTCCGGTGTACAAGACTGAGAACCTCTCTGCAGGGCTTAGCTGCGCGGATCAGGGCAGTGTTCGAGGCTGTGGTCTCTTCACTGTCAAGGACTCCTCCGGGGTTGCCGGGATTTCATTCCGCCTCCCACGTCGTGTGATCCGGGGCAGGTGAGTTAAGCCCTCTGTGCCGGAACTTCCTCCACGAGATGGAGATACTAATATTGCTTCCCCCCCCCCCCACCCCAACGCCTCCAGGATCATTGGAGCAGAATGGGGTACACCAGGACATCTGGCTCTGGGAAGCGCTTCCTTTCGGCTCTGACTTTTCTCACTATTCTGCAGAATCTCCAGGTACGTTCAAGGGAGCACGGGGGGTCGAGAGCAGAGCGTTCGAAGGGAAACTCAACCAAGCCAAAGTGCGAAGTGTGAGCCCCTCACTTCACCTGGGCAAGCCTTGCTTTCTCATCAACATGTTAGTAATAATAATAATAATGTCCACCTCTGGGTGTGCCCGAGCTGGCAGCCTTGCCCGCCTGGAGGCCATGTATCCCCGCAGACACAACTCCATACACATTCCACGAGACTGAGGCTATTCTGTTGCAGGTTCCTCAAGCAATCCAGGAAGAAGGTATTTTCGTCATGTCCCCAACAGCAGAAATGTTTCCAAAGTGCCCACTGGAAATCTGGCTCTCTGCTCCAAGTCCCTCCATCCTGTTGGCCGCCCCGTGTCTCCTCACCCTGGTCCAGTCTTTGGAAACCCCTTCTAGAGAGAAGTTCTACAAAGCCACACCCCACCCACGTCCCTTAGCAAAACGAGCCACCTGCCAGGTACCGTCCAGACTGCTTTCCGCGGAGGGGCGCCTGGGTGGCTCAGTCAGTTAAGCGTGCGATTCTTGGTTTCGCTTCAGGTCAGGATCTCACGGTTTGTGAGTTTGAGCCTCTCATCAGGCTCTGTGCTGTCACTGCAGAGCCTGCTGGGGATTCGCGCGCGCGCTCTCTCTCTCTGCCCCTCCCTTGCACACCCTCTCTGTCTTTCTGTCTCCAAATAAATCAACTTAAAAAAAAATCAGAGTGGAGAATCTCATTCGGAATTCACAGTCATTCTAGGAGATAGATCTATTATTATGCCTATTTTACAGACGAGGAAACTGAGGCAGAGTTTGAGTAATCGTCCCAAGATCACAGGGCTCGTAAGTGTGGAATCGTGTGATTCTACTCGAGGCTTTGTGCCTGTCCCCTTAACCTCCGAGATGTCTTGTGTACTTGCCTCAGGGCCGGCAGGAATTCTGGGGCTCGCTCCACCCACACAGGGTTAGAACGAGGAATAATTAAAACTTGTTTCGTTCATTTGACAAATATTTATTGAACACCTACTATGTGCCAGATGCCAGGGACACAGGGGTGAGCAAACAAGATGTGGTCCCTGTCCTCATAAAAACAGCCCATTACGCTATTTTAAAAGAAAGAAAAAAGCCCCACTTAAACCAAGAGGGGCACAGGCATTGTTTCGGGAGCCTTGCTGGGCTGCTTGGCCTGTAGCCAAACCTCCCCGTTTCCCCACAATCCACCCACGGAGCCTGGGGGACACGAGCCCCTCCTGCCGCTGACCGTGGACTCATCGGGGTTGGTCTCTGGAGACGGGTGAGCCGAGTGGGGTCACCCAGCAGCAAGACCTTGGCCCCCAGGTGAGCCCCAGCCCCAGCCCGAGCCTCGGCAACTTCTCAGCCAGGATCTGGGTGCCCCCCTGCGACTTCCTCTCTGCCTCTCCCCCCAAATGGTGGTAATTGGTAGACAAAGGAGTTTCAGACAGCTGGGGACCTGCGTCCTTTGAGTCTCTGAAAACATGCTATTATTAATTAAAGACTTTGGCTTCGGTGGGGCCCAGGCCTGCCTTTTTCTGGCTGGGCCTCAGACTTATGTCTCTCTCTCCAGTAGTGTCTTCTTGCTAAATTTTTCAGTGTTTTTAACATCAGACTGATGTTACGTATAATTACCAACTTTGCACCCAAATTATATTTGACATGGCTTGTGTGGGAAATTAGACCATTTCAGCGCCTACAAATTCACCTGGGGAAGCCAAGGCAGGCATGAGGGCGTGCTGAGGGGAAGTAATTTAAATATTATATGTGCCCTCGTGAAAATGCCAAAACTTTTAAAACTGTCAGGAAGAATTCCTTCTCCCCCTCGGCTTGCCTCCCCCTCCCCAACTCACTGAGTGCACCGGAGGGTCGGGAAGCCAGGCTCTGTGAGTGGGGGGCTGCGGGGAGCCCTTTCCACGGCGGGGGGGTCTGATGTCCCTTGTAGGGACTGTGTAGGTCATCACCCACCTCTGATGACCACTCACATGATGGCCTGGTTGGCAGGGGAGGGGCCTCCAGAGATGCCCCGGGGGTGGGGGGCCCTGGTGTCCCTTGCAGTGCTGTCAGTCGGTCTGATTGTCTGCCTCTCCCCTGTCTCCCTCCTGCCTCTGACCCATCTGTCCTGGGCTAATGGCCAGGAAGGCTCCCCCTCCTCACCCCTGCCCTGCACAGGGTGGAGGGTGGGGGCATGAAGATCATGGTCACAGTACCCAGGCCCCAGGCTGGGGCTCTGTGGGCCTCTCTAAGCAACAGTCCATCACAGAAGCCCCTTCACACCAGACAGGCCCTCGGGGGCTTTTGCTGTGTTATTTCAATTCAGCAAGTCCAGAATATCTACCACGTGCTGCAAAATAGGGATCGGGAGAAAAATAAATCTCATTCATTCACTCATTCACTCATCCAACAAGTGTCTGATGAGCACCCACGTGTGCCAGCACAGGGCTACGCGCTGGGAATCCAGGTATCAGAAAGGCTCACAAATTCATCCATTCGTCCACTTAGCAGGTCCCGAGAACCTCCCGGGTGCCAGGTTCTGGGCTGGGCCACAGAGACGGAGCAGGCTGGGTCAACCCTCGGTTGCTCCCTGTGAAGTTGGGCAGGCAGACTTCCCGGCAAAGAATGAGTCCCTGAGCTGATCAGGCTGGAAGGCCAAACCCTGCCTCAGTTATCCCCTTGCCGACGGAGGCTGCCCAGTTGAGGGAGGGAGATCCTGGTGACTTGCGAGCCCTGTCACCTGGACCTGTGAGTGTGATGACGGGCTAGGGCTCGGCAGCTGCTAGGTCATCCCTGTGCTGGCCCCGAGGTCCACAGGGCGGGGGTGGGAGCGGGGACGGGGCAGGGAGATGCGAGGCTCAGCCCGGCAGGATCTAGGAAACACGCCTCCTTTTTCTTCCCTTCCCTAAGATGGCGGAGAGGACAACTGGTCTACCACCTGCGGGGCAGCGTCCTAGGCCTACTTCAGAGGCAGTGGTGTGAGAGCAGAGAGCCCCCTTCTGCTGCCCCTCTTACCTGTGTCTGGGAAGGTCGGTCGCCCAAGAGGAGACCACTAGAAGCAGGGGCCCAGCATAAGGGGCTCCAGGGAGATACCGGGGCTCACAGGCTTCCAAGGTCTTGGAAGGGCCCCGGAACCCCAGTGTTGTTTGGGTACAAGCCTCTAGAGATGGGCCGGGCAGCATCCTCGGTGGACCATCCGGGAAATCCTAAACCGAGACATCAGCTTCTGTCCCTGACTGGTGACTGGCCCCCCAAAGTTTTCTGTCTTCTTTGCTCTCTATTCCTTGATAGGCTCTTCTTCTCTCTTGTCCCGGGGGTAGTCAGTACTACTAGCCCGCCATTCATGATGTTCATGACCTCTGTAGCGATTGCTTTCCAAACACACGACCACCCTGTCTTTCTTTCATCCCACAAGGGCTTAGCGTGGCCTTCACGGTCCCGCCTTCCAGTGGTGGGGTCTGTGTCCCTCCCCTTGAATGGGGACAGGTCTTCGTGAATGCCTTGACTGGTGGACACGATGGCAGTGACACTATATGATTCCCAAGGCTGGATCATTAAAATTCCACACACTTCTGCCTTGTTCTCTGGGGACACTGGCCTTTGGAACCCTGTCACCATGCTGTGAAGAAGCCTTAGGTACCCCACATGGAGAGACTGCATAGGGAGAAGGGATGCATGCAGTTCTGGCCAAGAGCCCAGCTGACGTCCCAGCCAAAGCCAGATGTGTGAACGGCAAGCCTTCCATGATTCCAGCTTTCGGGTCTTCCGGACGTAGAATCATGGAGCAGATTCCTCCCGGGCCCTGTTCAAATTCCTGCCCCACGCAGTCTGTGGTTGTTTCGTGCCACTAAGTTTTGACGGCGTTGTGTTCTGCAGCCATGGCTTCTAGAACAATCTCACCTGGGTCTCTCCATTTTCCCACACGTATTTCCCTCCCTCGAGGGAACAGCCCTTCCTTCCTCCCTGTGCTGGCGAATATCTGACTCTTCCTCTAAGAAGTAGCTCAAACTCTGGCTGAGAGCCTCGGGAGGCTTCACCTCCTCCTCCAGGAAGACTTCCCTCTTCCCTGACATCCTACAGCAGGTGGGGTGCTCTTCTGTTCCCTGAAAGGCCCATCGCACCGATGTCTACTGTTTTCGTGGTCAGGTTTCCCCACCGGGCTGTGAGCTTCTAGTGAGTGGGCTTGAGGTCCCGTTCCTCCCAGGCACCCTGGCCCCCTGCCCCAGCCAGCACCAGCTGCGTCTGGCAAAGGCACCAGCTCGTTGGACGGATTGGAAGGCACAGAGAATGCACGCTGTTCCGGGGAGACTGGTGGTCTTTGCCTCAAGTCTGGACGCCACGCCTGCCTGTATCCCCCGAGATTCCCCCTGCAGGGAACACTTTCGGACATGAGGGCCTGATTTGGACTCTGAGTGACCCGGGGTTGGGCTTTTCCATTTCCAGGCTTCCGTATCCCCGCTGTGAAAGGAGAATGTTGGATGGAGAGGAGTCTGGGGATCATTTGCTCATTTGCTCTGGGATCCTCCGAGAGGGGTGAGGCAGGTTCCCGTGGACAGACCCTGAGTGGATAGTAACGGGACAGGGAACGGGCGGGAATGGGTATGGGAAGGAAGTTCTGTCTGGTCATCTTGGCTCATTTCCATGAACTTTGTTTGAAGTCTGGTGACACAGAGCGAAATGTAGTCCTGGGGACTGAACTGGGACACGACGGAGGGTCTGCTAGGAGCAGGTGCCCCTTGAGGGCAGAGCCAGGACCCCTGGCCCGCCAGGGACTCCCTTGTGTCTTGATGTAAATGTTTTGCTAGAGGGAACAACCACTGTAGCTTGACAGTAGCTGGGCTTCCAGAAGCTGCTTCTCTTCCGGACTCAGGCAAACCACTCAGCAAGCCTCCGTGTCCTCATCTGGAGAACAGGGGGAGCCATAAAGCCACCGCTGTGGGGAACTGCTCGGGGGATTTGAAGAGTGAGGCTGTGTATACCAAGGGCTGGCCATCAATGGACTAGAAGCTACCATTGATGAGCACTTGCCAAGTACCGTGGGCTAAACGTTACCCGTTCTCGTGACATCCGTTCCCACCAGAACCCTGCAGGGGTGAGTATCTTTATTGCTGTTTCATACGAGAGGGAATGAGGCTCAGAGAGGTTGCGTGACTTGTCCAAGACCACACAGCCATGGAGAGGTGGGGCTGGAAATTGGAACCCCAGTCCACCTGACCCCAGAGACCTTGTGGCCTCCCGTCCCTGGGAACTTTGATGCAGGGCAGGGCCCAGAGCTGTGACACCAAGAGCTAACCTCAGCACTGCCCATGACTATAGTGGCAGAAGAGGGAGCACAGCCTCCCTGAGTTCTGCTCCCCACCCCGGGTTAGGGCAGATGCCCCAACCCCAGGGGCTGAACCCTGCAGGTGAGGGGATCCCAGAGTGGGCACCAGGGTGGGGCCATGACACTCCTGCCCTGGGGGTGGGCTCGAAGGTCTCCTCACCTGCAGCTCTGACAGGCAGAGGCCTGGGGTCACCCCGCCAGGCTGGGGATGGGTTGAGAGGAGTAGCGTGTGACGTTTCTCCCCCAGTGACTGGTAATCGGAGGTCATTACGGCCCCTGCCAGGGCCCCGCTCGCCCATGAGCACGGTCCTGCCTGGCGCAACCCTGACCTCACCCGAGGACAGACCCCCAGGCCTGTAGACACGCAGGTACACACACAGTTGTGTTCACAGGCTCATGCGTGCATGCTTACCACACACTCCCTGGGCTGGGCATCCATAGATGTGCCTGGCCTCGCACGCTCAGGGCCTTGCACACCTGTCCAGGCTCAGCACTGATTCCTGAGATCACGTGGGCATGTCTACACGGATATGCAGCAGGTCCATGGCCCCTGGTGTTCCTCTGCCCTGTGTATATGTGTGTGTGTGTGTGTGTGTGTGTGTAATGAAGAAGGTGGGGCGGGGTCTTGAGAAGCAGAGGGTCCCAGAGCTGAGGCTGCTATAAAAGCCACAGACCATCCTGTGTTCTGAGCCTCAGTCAGTCCCGGTGACAAAACCACCCGTCAGGTAGTGAGATAATGCAGTAGCGATGAAACTCAGAGGGCTCAGAGGAGTTAAGTAGCTCCCCCAAAGTCACACAGCGGGGTTAGAGTCAGGCAGCTTGGCAGCTGCCCCAGGCCTCACTCACTAGGTGATGCTGAGGTCATGGTGTGGCCCTTGGTGTCGTCCCAGGGGGCAGGGGTGGGAGGCAGGGGGCTGCGGCCACTTGCGGACTGGAGATGACATTCTTAGCTCCTTCCTGCCCCTCTCTGGGCATCTCTGGGTGGGAGCGCAGACATCTGAGCTGTGGCTGGACAGTGACTCCCGAGCTGGGGACTGGGTGCCCTGGAGATGGCTCCTCCCTGTTCTTTCTCTCAGGATGGCCACCAGGACCGGAGCGGGGAGGTCTCTTGGGTGCACACTGGTCCCAGGCAGTGCCCAGAGAGGTGGTGGACCCCTGCCTCTGGCTGCTTCTCTGGTCTCCATCCTGCCCCACAGCCCCATCTGCCCCGGCCAGGCCCCCGGTGCCCCTGCCCACCACTAGGTGGCACCAAGTGCTCTGACACAGTGGGGAGCTGCCCCTCCTACTCCCCCACCCCCACCCCCAAAAGGGCTCAGGGGTGGGACCGGTGGAGGTTGGTCCCAGAATCATCCATTCCGGCGCTGGCTCGGCGGCCGGCCACCAGGAGCCTTCCGTTGAATGGCAGAGCAGCCCCTAAATGCCGGGCTCTGTGCTGATGGGTTTTCATACATTACCCGACGTTGCCCCACAAGCCTCACAAAGACCTGAGGAGGTAGACACCATCCTTGCCCCATTTTACAGATGAGGAAACCGAGGTGCAGGGAGGCTAAAGCAATGGGTCCAAGTCACATAGCTAAAAAGAAGCTGAGCCTGGCTCTATTCCTAACCGTTGCTTCCTTAAAGCTGTCTCACGAGGGTCAGTGTCCCCCGGTGTGAACCATGGGACCATAGAGCGGGCCTGAGGCTCTGAGGAAGCCTTCAGAGCGGGGAGGTTGGCTTGGGGGGCGGGGCTGTGTGTGGAGAGAGAATCGAGGGCCTCACAGCGGGCTGGAGGCGGGGGTGCTCCTCCCCGATCCCCCAGCAGCTGTCCCGCCGAAGTGCGAGGAGGGGGTCAGGGCTTGGAAGGGAAATCGAGGTGGGGAGGCTGAACCAGCTCCCCTAGGGTGCCAAGAACAGCTGGGAGGAACTTGAGGGGTGGGCACAGGATGGGGGAGGAGTCGTTCCAGATGTGACAGGCAGTGCTGGGCCCATATGGTGCTGAAACTGGGAGGCCCTGTCACTAACTGTGCGGGCTGCGATGGGTCAGGCCCAGATTGGGGGCCCTGGCTCTGGTGGGGTGATGGAGCCCCCAAACAGGGGAAGCTGGGCCCACCCGGGGAGTTGGGGGGGGGCTTTGGGGGAACAGAGCAGGAGGGGCCACAGGCCAGATGTGCCTGGGGCTCCGATGTGCTCTAGCCTTGGCCCACAAAGGCAGCCAAGTGGCAGTGTCCATCCATCCATCCTTCCGTCTGCACGTGGATTGTTCCAGATGCTGAGGACACTGCAGTGAACAAGACCAATACGATCCTGGCCTCCTCGGGGCTTATGCTCTAGTTTGAGGCAATAAACAAGTAAATGTAAAACAGAGAGATAAGACAAAAAGTAACGGAGTTTCGATTGGGCGATCCCGGAGGACTTCTTGGAGGAGGCAGTATTTGACGGAAACGGCCAGAAAAGACTTCAGGCAGGGGGAATAGCAAGCACCCAGACTCTAAGGCAGGAGTGAGCTTAGTGGCTGGAGGAGGCTCTGCCCCAGAGTGAGCAAGGGGCAGGGGGTGGGAGAGGCAGGTCCTCCTGGGGCTCCGAATGTTCCTCGGGTGGGATGGAATGTGTTTGGAGAGTGTCAGGCGAGATGTGGTTTGCATTTTGGAAGATCACACTGGTTGATGTTGGAGAATGGAGTATAGGGGCAAGGATGGGGCAGAGAGACCAGCCCAGGGGCCCAGGGGCCCAGGGGCCCGGTCTGGAGACTACCCAGCTGGGTACAGTGGAAAGGACACTGAGCTGGAACTCTGGTACTCTGCCCTGGATTCTGATCCTGGCCACGTCGCTCACTAGTTGGGTGACCAGAGTCAGTAACTGTCCCCCTTGAGCCTCAGTGTCTTTTATCAGCAAGATGTAGACAAGAACGGCCCAACCTTCTTCCCCGGGGGATGCGGTGAGGGTCAGGGCCAGGGTTGGGGCAGGATAAAGGGCCAGAGCTCTATGAACCATAAGGTGCTGAGCGTGAAGCTAGGAGGGAGGAGGTCCCTGAGCCTGGGGCTACTTTGGGAGACAGATGTTTTTCCTGGGAGGAGCCGATGAGAACATGACAGTGTGGTTGAAATCATCACTGGGGGTCAGCCCCCACCCCAGTTCTCAGAGCCTGGGGTCCCAGCGTGACTGGCTGATCCCCAGAGACTGCCGGCACCCCTCCCCCACCCTATGTCCCTCAATCTTTTTTTCCCCCCTTGCATTTTCTTTTTAAAATAAAAACGCCGGCCGCTCGCAGCTCACTGATGTTTATGCCTCAGTAATACATTATGTATTATTTTGTTTTAAGCACAGCTTTTGCATCCTGACAGTAACAATAAAATGTGACTATGGGATTGCTAATACAGACAGACTAATGTTTCCATCGCCCGCCTCTTTTTTTTGCGTCCTAAGCACTTTTGAAAAGGCTCCTTTTATACTCCTAATAAAATTATAGCAAAATACATCGATTTACTGGAAAAGAGTTTAGGGTCGGGGTTGAGTTTTTTTTCTCCCCCTCCCCTTGTGTGGGCTTCTTCCCCCCCCCCCCCCAACAAAGGCTGATGAATATTCTGAATCAAAGCTTCTAAGTGCTTTTTGACCTGGGCCCCAGGTTGTGTCCCCCGCTGTTGGACAGCTGCTCCGCTCACCTGGCCCCCAGCCAGCTTCAGGGCACAGGGTGCTGGGCAGTGGGGTGTATCTGTGTCGGGGAGGCCGGGTGCTTGGGGGGGGTTCTGTGTGTTACAGTGTTAGGGGTGCCCTGAGGGCGGGATATGGTGAGTGCAGGGTCCTGGGGTGTCTGCAGGTTTAGAGTTGGGGGGCGGGAGCCCATTTGGAGGACACCGGGGTCACCGAGTGTCAGGGTCAGGTACGTGGTGACGGTGCCAGCTGAAGTCAGAGGCGGTAACTGTATTTGGTTCTTTCCCTGTGGGGAACGGGCGTTGCCTGTTCCCACCCAGGAGTCATTCTCCATCTGAAAAATGGGGTCTCACCCGAGCTGGCCCCTCATTCCTTCTCACGTAGGGTGTGCGTGTGTGTGCGTGTGTGCGTGTGTGCGTGTGTGTGTGTGTCTAGGGCTCTGTCGGGTCTGGGGGTTTAGGAACAAGGCACAGCCAAGCGGTTCCATGCACACAGGGGCCACCACCGGCTGGCGTGGCCGTGCCAGGCTCGGGGGCTAAGCCAGCAGGTAGACATCAACCCTCTGCAGTTGGGAGGGGCCCCTCCCCTCCCCCCACCCCCTCACCCCCCACCCCCTGCCGGCTGCAGGTGGCCTCTTGGTCGGCAGTGGCATAGGGACAGCGGGAAGGGTCCCAGGCCACTCGAAAGAGAAGCTGTGGACAGCGGGGAGGAACGGGGACCCCGGAGGGTGACAATTCATGCACTCAGCATCTTCACCAGCATCACTGCCAAAGCACGGGCAGCAGGTTCTCCCGGGCCGAACAAGAGGTGGTGGCCGAAACTGCCCCGGGGATGCATCTGGGGGCAAGACCCAGAACGTTGGGGCAAAGCCTCTCTGGCTCCTTATGTGCTGGTGTCCTGGGGTCAGAACCTACCGGTTTTCCCCCTGTTCCCCCAAATCAAAAGTCTGGGAAATAAAGAGACCCTCAGACCCTCCCCACCCCGGGCCCCCTAGGACACCCCCCCCCACCCCCCACCCCCCAGCCCGGGGTGCTGCTTCCCGCGTGTCAAGCTCAGGGAGGACCTGGCAGAGAACCACGGATCTCTGACACCCCAGCTGAGGCTGAGCCGAGTGCCCGCGCCCTCCCCGCTCGCCCTCCCCCCCGGAGTATATGTGGATTTGCACGATTCAGGAACAGGGAAGAAAAAAAAAAAAAAAAAGAATTGGGTTTTGTGTACTAAGCACTTTTGAGGGCAATCTGGGGCCCCCTAATCCTGAGGTTTATAACCTCCCCAGCTAATGCTCTCTGACACTGTGTTTTGATATCATTACTACATTATACTCACAATTTTTGAGTGAAAAAATACAGTACTTAGAAAGTCGAAATTCATAAATAAATTCATGTCAAACCGCACTTAATATTGATTTTGTTAGTGTTCAGATTCAATAATAAGGTACTGCGTGCATGAATATTTAAATATAATCATCATTTCTGCATCTCCTAATGGCCTCTGCTCCTCTACACTCAATTTAAACACAATTTAAAAACTATAATGTATTGAAAAATACGAGGATTTAGCAATAAATCATCATCGGGAGATTCCAGGCCTCTTATAGGGTGGCTCGATATGGGTTTCTCCGGGGACCGTACAATTAGATTCATGTTTTTAAACTTCTCAATTATCCATATACCATAATTTTATGTGAAAGTTTGTTTCGCTTCCCCCCCCCACCCGCCGCCCCCCACCCCTCCCCGGCCCTCCCCCCCCCCCCAGCCTCTCTCTGTAGGAAGCGGTAGAATAACGCTTAAGTGTTCTCTTAGCCAGAGTGGAGTGGGGTCAAAGGTGACCGTCCTCAAACTGAATTAGAGGCCAGGCCTGCCAGAGGCAGCCGGCGCTGAGTCACTTAATCACATTATTTGGGAAAAATATAGGGGGGAAAGAGATAAAATGACTTAAAATGAACTTGCCAAGGAGGAAGTGGAGTTTTTTAGATTTATTTAAAAAGCAATCCTTGGCTTGATGAAATAGACTCAGGGCTGCGGCAGGATGTGGTAAGAGCCTGGCGGAGGGGCGGGAGGCGGGGGCTGCGCTGTGGGAGCAGAGGGGCTCCCATGCTGGTCCCTGGGCCCCAGGCCTTCTTGAGGAGCCCCTGGGGGTGTGGAAGGCCCCAGGGTGAGGATAAAGGGGTGCCCTTGGGAGCCGGGGGAGCTGCCGGAGTCCCCTCCTCTGGGGACCCGAAGGCCGGCTGGAGCAGTCAGCTGGGAGGACAGGGTGTGGCAGGGCCCCCGGGGCATCTGGGGCCTTGCTTGGTGCCCTGCTGGCGACAGGCGGCAGCTGGTGCTGACAGATGGCCATAGAAGTGGCACGGCAGCATTGATGGATGACAGGAATGGAGAGGACCCAGAGACCTGGCGGGACGATGCCCACGGGCTCAGAGCACTGAACCGCCCGCCAGGTCTACAGAATGGGCCGCGTCGTTTACCCACTTGTCAAGGCGCCTACTGTGTGCTGCGTGCTTACACACAGCTCACGTGAGCCCCGCTGTCGCTGTTCGATGTGAGGCACGGTCATGCCCATTTTATAGATGAGACGGCTGGACTCCACGGTGATAAAGCAATTTATCCAAGGTCACCCAGCTGGGATAATGGCGGGATCGGAACCCAGAGCCAGCTCACTCTAGAACCAACGTTCTTCTTGCTTCTCTTACAAGGTGCGGCTGGAGGGTGGTATGACCTTGACGCTGGGCTTTGGCCTCTGGCACGCTCCGGAATTGTGTAGCAGCCCGGGGAGGCAGGACCAACACCTGCCCATATGGGGAAGGCGTGCGGACTTGGCATCTGGCTTCCGGAAACCTACCCGATCCCTGGACTCTGGGGCCAGGGAAGGGTCGCTCGGATGGACCCAGAGCTGGACCTCTGGCCTTGTTGCCAAGGAAACCCCAAGTATCGGACCGATAGTGAGGGAAGCCCTAGGACAATGATGTCCCGGAGGCGCCCTCGAACAGATAGGGCAGGCAGCTGGCGGGAGTGGAGACTTCCCTGTTGGACAAAAATACTAGGACAGGAGGGGGAGGACCTGGGGAGGGGAGGGCACTAGAGCGGGTGATACTTTGCTGTTTCATGAGCCCAGAAAGGATGGACAGTCAGGAGGGTCCGTATCACCACCGGGGGTGTCGTCAGGTACACAGACTCTGGTCCCAACACACCCCTCAGTCTCTGAGTCCTTTTCTACATCTGTGAGATGGGGAGAAAGGTAACACCTACCTGGGCAGCTTGTCACAGGAAGTGCCCATTACCAACATACATGGCTACGTAGCCCCTATTGTAATGGCATTATCTGGGGTCAGACTTGGGCTCCAGGGCTCCGCTGGAGAAAGTAAATGTTTTTCTTTTGGTCTGCACTGCCCCGGTCCCTTTGGGGGGGGGGGCTATGGGGCCTGGGTGCCAAAGAACCAAGCCTCTGATTGGGTGAGAGCCAGCTTCCACCCCATCAGCTGGCTTTTCCATGGGGGAAACCCCATAAGGCTGTGTCGGCAGGTGGCCCATCCCCAGACCTAGAGCAAAGGGGAGGCGGGAGGGGGGGTTGGGGGGCGGGGGATGCTCAGGAGAGGGGGCATCAGGACCTGACTGCCTGGCCCTGTGGTTCAGCCTCTCTAGCAGCCCACAGCTTCCACACACTCCTGTTGAGGGCATTCATTCATTCATTCACTTTAGGCAAACACCTACAATAATCCAGGCATGATGCCAGGGACAGGGACACACGGGTGAACAAGCAGCACTCACAGCCCAAGAAGGAGCCTCTGCCTCTTGCCAGGAACATGCTGCCCCGGTTTTGTCATCTGTGACAGGGGGATTAGTATGGCCTGTTTCAACTACTTCTGGCTAAATCGTGTGAAATCACAGAAGTGAACAGGCACGTGGTAAGAGCTACCCTCGAGTGAGCGACTGTTCTTTCTTCCAATGGACAGACCTGACAAAACGCTCGTGGATGGAATTATTTTTTCTGTCTGTGTCCCTGCCAGGCTGAGGGTGGTGAGGGCAGGAGCAGAGGGGAAACAATTAGATATGGGATGTTGGGAAAGTGGGAGCCATGGTGGGCTCTTGAGCCAGAACAAGTCACCAAGGAGGCCTATCCAGGCTTCTCCGTTCCAGAAGGCCTGGGGAATGCCGGCTCTCTGAGAAGCCAAGGGGCAGAGACATGTGGGAGGGGCCCCGGATGAGACCTCCAGCTAACTCCTGCACCCCAGATCCCTGCTCCCCATAACTTGGCTGAGGATCTGGGATTGGGTCGATGAGAAGGAACGAATTCTCTTTGCCCCCATCAAAGTTAGCATCTAGGAGGAGGCACTGCCCAGAGCCCCCAACCTTGGGACTCCTCTCTTTTGGACAGGAAGGGAGTTGCCAGGGAGAGAGAAGGCAGAACACAGGCAGACGGGGGGGGGCAGGTAGCGGCTCTGGGTCCCAGGGCTGGCCCCTCATCTCTGCCCTAGGATGGAGTAGGGAGGACTGAGTCTACAGGGGATTCGTATCTCCCCCTCCACAGGCTTCCCCCACAAAGCACCCAAACATTCCCCCTCGGGAAGGTCCCTGAGCCTGCAAACCTCTGGCCACTCTCCGATTCACCTCCAGCCAACGCACTTTCAGGGACCTTCCCTCTTCCTGAAAGCCTCAGCCTGCTCATCTGTCAAATGGAACTGCTCAAGTGGAGTGTCTCTAGCAAGCTATCAGGAGAACCCTGTGGGGCGGGGAACGGGAAGGGCTTGCTGAACAGGCGAGCCTGTGCGGAGCCCCTGAGAGACCCAAGGAGGAGTCAAGTTCCAAGGCCACTGACAGGCCGCCGACGATGTCAGTGGACGTGGACTCCGGCCATGCCCTGGTGATCAGGCCAGGGAAGGGCCGGGTGCCTCCTTCGGCTCTGTCACTCTGCATCCAGGGTCCGTTTTTTTCTGGAAAACAAGCGACATTCATCACGAGTGACAGCCGGGCCCTAATGCAATCTGGGCTGGAGCCATGAATTGCAAATGCGCCACAGTGAGGAGGCTGCTCCATTAGGCCCCCCGGAGAGGTCACACGCCCCGCGCCCCAGGGCCCTGGGCAGTGGTGGGGACACCTAGAAGACCCAGCGGGGGTCTGGGGCTCCCTGCAGTCACCCCGGGCCAGGCCGCAGCTGCCACAGGGTCGTCGGGTCCTCAGGTAGGGTGGGGGAGAGGACAGGGCCCCCGGGTGGGTGGAAGTGGGGGCCGGTTCCTGGTGACTCAGAACCTGCTTTTGTCCGTCTGTGAGAGTCACAGGGAAAAAATAAAACACCCCAACAATTAACTGGATCAAGTCAGGTGAGTGGGACAGGGCGGGTGGGGCAGCTGCTTGGTACTCGGGAGCATTCACTGGGGGAGCGCTGCCCGCTGCCACCCTGGGGGGACCCTGGGCTCTGCCTCTTGCCACAGAGGGACCCTTGCCCTCCCCACCTCCATCTGGCCTCCGTCCAGGCGCCCACACTCGAATGCCCTCATCCTCCCCCGGCAAGCTGGGCTCTGCTCCATTCCTGGGCTGCTGTCCCCTCCCTCTGCCCTCCTCCCCCCTCCTCCCCACACGTGTGTGCCCAGGACTTCCGGCTCCGTTCGCGCATCTTGCTGGAGCTCTCCACTCACACGCGTGCGCTCGGGCCTCACCTGTGTGCCCAGCTCACTGCCAGTCCGGCACGGAGTCAGGGCGCGCCAGCCTGCCTCTGGCACCCAGGGTAGACGGGTGGGTTTGTTTTTCCCCTGGATGTTTTGGGTTCAGGGGGAAAAAAAAATCCCCAAATGAGCTCTCCCTGGGGCACTTTTCCCTTCATTTTTCTGCCCAGGTGTCTCTAAAGGGAACTTCATTGTCTGTTTCAAATTCATTTGCACTTAACTCATCTAGAAGTTTTGCAAGAGCTGTTTGATGTCCAAGAAGCCTCTGAGCACCCCCCCTACACACACCTCTCCCCACCCCTGTAATGAGCCCTTTAACCCTTGGAGACCCAGAGCTGCCTTCGGGCCTGAGTCCAAGCTCAGGATGGAGTGGGCTGAAGGAGGGGCATGGGGTACGGAAGATCTGCCCAGCGTGCCCCCCACCCCCGCCGCGTACCCCCCACCCCTGCCGCCCACCCATCCGGGCATCTCCCAGCAGCCCCTACCCAGTGAGTGGCTCCAGCCCCTGCTGGGTGCAGGGCCCAGCTGTTGGGGTTTTGAGCTCCCCCCACTAATTAATGGGTGCCTGTGAGGGCTGACCCAATCAGGCACCCAAATTAATCTCAATTACAGCGATTTGGTAACTGTAGCGCTGGCCAGCCCAACTCAGCCGGGATTTCATCACCCAAGAATGGGGAGCCGGGACAGCTCAGCCTCGATGTTATCTGGGAGGGTGGAGGGGGGTGTTGGGTGGGGCTCAGGGGCCCCAGGCAGCCCAGCCTTTATCAGTACCATGAAATTAGTTCACACCAGCTAATATTCACATTGGCAGCCTGGCCTGAGGAGGGTGGAGGCGGCTCTCGGTGGATCCTGGGCTGCCCTACTCTGTTCCCACCTCAGCCCCCAGGGGCCATCATCGCAAGGCCTAGAGAAGAGGCTGGTGGGCCAGGTAAGGGCTCTGGAACTCCAAGCCGGCCAAGTTCCAGGCTCTAGAACCCGGGGTCCAGCTGGGGTGCCTCCTTCTGCCAACACAGAGATGTTGGAAGGCAGACGTGGGCTGATGACGCCTGCACGCTGGCAACTCCCCGAAGTTTCCAAAGCTGTCCCATCCGGTAGCGCCGGTTTGCTCCCTACAACATCCCACAGGGTAAGGCGGGGCAGGGCAGGGCTTATTAAGTCCATTTTACAGAAGGAGAAGTAGAGTCCCGGGGAGGAGACGACAGCTCGCCAGGCGAGCCAGTGCAGGAGCCAGGGTTCTACCCTACGCAGGCTGCAGGACTCCTGGTCTAGTGCTCCTCCCACGAGACCACATCCCCCCGGGGAGGCTATCCTCCCTCCCTCCGACTTCAGCCCTCCCCACCTCCCACCACACACTGCACACTTAGCCCTTCCTCTCTGGGCCTCGAGCCCCGCCCACCGGCCCTGACCCGTTGCCATTTACCCATTCGTTCAGACACGTGGACTTCTCGGAGACTCAGTTTCCTCCTCTGCAGAATGGGGGCGAAAATAATAATGCCCGCTCCCCGGCCTACCCTCGCAGGGTGCGTTCACCATGAGCCCTGTTGGCTTTATTAGCAGTAACGGTGCAAGCGGAAGGTGTCATGGAGCTGACGGCTCTTCCTCGGTGCCCCAACCTGGGGCATTTCCCTGTGACAGAAGAGGGGCAGGGGAGGTCATCCTCCCTGGGGTGGGGGGATGGCCGTCTCGTGGTAGAATCCAGACAGCAGCGGCCAGCCCACGCAGCAGGTGCCCGGGGCTCTTCCTCACCATCCCGGCCCACCCACACCCACACCCGAGACTCCTGTATCCTAACACTCAGCTCCTGGAGGCCTGAGGAGGCTCCTCCGTCGCCTGCCCCGCCCATCAGCCCATCAGGGCTTGGGGAAGGCTCCAGAACACATGGAGGAGTGAATCAGGTCCGACTTCCCACTCAGGAGGCACCTAACACTGCGAAGCCAGTTACACTCGCCTGCAACCCCCCACTCCCCAGCTCCAGCCTCTGCGGGGGCTGTTCTGTGTCCAGCCATGTCAGCCACACACTCGGCAGTGCCCCCCCCTCCCCTGCGTGACCCCCACCCACTCCACCCACTCAGCTCAGGGCCTGGCCCGCAGGGAGGTGGCCTAGAACTTGGGACGGGGTCGGCTGGGAGTTGCCGCAAGCCCTGTTCTCCACCTCCACCCCCCACTGGGCTGCCACCCCCCCCCCCCACCTCGAGGGAGCCGGCGCCCTGAGAGCCCTCCTGCCCGCCCCCACTTCCCGCAAACGAAGTGGCAGGATGATTGATTTTGCAGGAACAGTGGCCACGAGGGGAGGGAGTGGGGTGCCAGGGGTCCTCACTCCATTTGTTTGTGGCTGTGAGTCAAAGCTAGGTCTCTCTGGGCAGGGGGGTAAGGTGTTCCCCAGCTGCTCAGCCTTGTTGTGGGGGGGGTGGATAGAGAGGGCCCTGGGGCCCCCGCCACATGACGCAGGCCCAGAGACCCACGGAGCTCACCAGGGGCCACCGGAAAAGAGGGAACTTGGAACCATTCGAGAGCCATGGCTACACATGCCCTTCAAAGACACACGTTTCCCGGCATTTACACTCGTGGGCATGGGTGCTTTACAGTCTAGGGTTCGCATAGACACTAGACCCCACCAATATTCACATGCTGCTTATTCCCAGGTACTCGGTCTCCACTCACATCTATTCACGGACACACACACGTGCGCACACACGCATAGGGACAGAGCCGGGCACTCCAGGCTTCACGTCCACAAAAATGAGCGCTTGGCACGGAGCGCCTTATCACAGGAATGCCTGGATCCGTGTGCCCCAAGGAAACACGGCGGGAGTGACCAAAACGCTCCAAAGCAGTCCCCCGTGTGTGCACCCGGACAAAAAGCTCTTCAGTGCTTAGAAAGGGGATTCCTCCCCGCCCCCTCCCGCCCTTGTGTCTATCGGAGAGACAGGCAAGCCAAAATCTAGGAGAGAGAAATGATTCAGACTCTGGGTGAATCAGCAGGCAACAACCCCCGGGAAGCTACCTGGATTCCTGATGCTCCAGAAAAGCAGGCTGGACGCCTCTCCATTGGTCACAGCGGTCTCCATGCCCCTGAGCCTGGCACAGGTGGGCGTGTGGGAAAGCAGCTCTTTCTAGCAATGGCAGAGGAGGGGATGGGTAGGGGGTCTTCAGAAAGGAGGGAAGAAGGAATTGGGAGACGGACGCTGTGAGAGTTTGAGTAAGCTGGGTGTCTTGACTTGGGTGAGGGAAAGGAGGCAGCCTCTGGGGGCCGAGGGCAGCAGAGAGGGGCCGGGGTGGGCTTCCTGATGGGACATTGGCACACACTCAGGCTGTGCTGGGCGCCCTGTGAGACCCAGGGAAGCCCTCACAGGCAGCCTCACCTCCAGGGACCTTGCAGGTCAGCTGGGAGGACAGATCCCTTCCCTCATTCGAATACAGTCATGGAATCGCGGGGGACATTGATAACCCCCAACCCAATCTGGCCACTCCATCGGTGCCACTGGAGCTCAAGGAGTTGGGTAGCCTCCGGCTTCCAGGGGGAAAGTGGCCCAGAGACAGGTTGTGTTGGGGTCAGTGCAGAGGAAAGGCATCCCAGATGGACAAAGGCTTGGAGAGGGTACCCAAAGTGGCCGGTTGCAGGTTCCAGGTCTTGTCCAGGGAAGCCTGGAGAGACCAGCACGGCCCTCAGGGGCCCCATGGCGGGCAAGAGTGGCACTCAAGCACTCCCAGCATCATTTCATATTCAGGGACTTTCCACGAATCCCTTGTGGGGCAAGGAGCTCCCTCTTCCTGACAGCCATCATGGGTGTTACAGTAAAGGCCCTGAGAAGGCCCGCGTAGGTGAGACAGCTCGTGTTCCCTCTACTCTACCATGGTCACACTTCCCTGACCCCACAACCTTTGTTTCAATGATCACCTGTCGAACCAGCGTTTGGAAAACTCTGACTTAAATCTTTAAAATTCCCTTTTCCCTGATTACCAAAGCATTTACCGTTTCCATGTTCATTGTAAGAAATCTGGAAAATATAATAAGGACTCAAAAGATTGCTTAGATCTCTTAATATCTCATCACCCAGTAGGAACCACTGTTAACATTTTGGTCTATTTCTTTCCAGTCTTTTTTTTCCTGTGAATGTGTAGGCCTGTGGGGAAGTGCATAAAAACATGTAAATCTAAATTGGGATCACATAGGGGTGCCTGGCTGGCCCAGCTGGTGGAGCATGTGACTCTTTTTTTATACGTTTTTTTAATGTTCATTTATTTTTGAGAGAGAGAGAGAGAGAGAGTATGAGAGGGGCAGAGAGAGAGAGGGATACACAGAAGGAGAAACAGGATCCAGGCTCTGAGCCGTCAGCACAGAGCCCGACGCAGGGCTTGAACTCATATACCGTGAGATCATGACCTGAGCTGAAGTCGGATGCTTATCCAGTTGAGCCACTTGGGCGCCCCTGGAGTATGCGACTCTTGGGTCTCGGGGTTACGAGCTTAAGCCCCACGTTGGGTGTGGGGACTAGTTAAATAAATAAAATCTTTAAAAAAAAAGTAAAAAAAAAATGGATCATATAGTTCCGCATCCTGCTTTTTTTCCTGCATTTTATGAATTTCTTAAATCATACAAATTAAAGAACCATAATAAAAACAGCCCTCCAGATATCCACTACTCAACTTAAGAATTATCTACTACTTTTTCACTCCACATTACGCCGTGGACATTTTCCCGTGCCATTAAATATTCTTTGAGAACCTGAGTGTAAGTGGCTGCCTGGTATTCCTTCGAAGGCTGTACCATATTTTATTTAACAAATCCCATCTTCTTAGAAATTCAGATTGTTTCCGACTTTTTACTATTTAAAAGAACACTGTGATGGATGCTACTCGATGTAAATCTTTGCCCATAACCAGAGCAATCTCTATTCCTTTATTTAGGTGGATAGAAGTGGAAATACAGCATTTGGGGGGCGCCTGGGTGGCTCAGTCCGCTGAGCGTCCAACTTCAGCTCAGGTCATGATCTCACGGTTCGTGGGTTCGAGCCCTGCGTCGGGCTCTGTGCTGACGGCTCAGAACCTGGGGCCTGCTGCGGATTCTGTGTGTGTCTCTCTCTCTGCCCCTCCCCTGCTCATGCTCTGTCTCTCTCTGCGTCAAAAAGAAATAAAAACATTAAAAAAAAAAAAAAGAAATAGGGGCGCCTGGGTGGCTCAGTCGGTTGGGCGTCCAACTTCGGCTCAGGTCATGATCTCACAGTCTGTGAGTTCGAGCTCCGCGTCGGGCTCTGTGCTGACAGCTCTGTTCCAAAGCCTGAGCTCCTAGCCACTATGCCATGCTTTGGTTCGTTCATTCATTCGACTATATTTACTGAGCACCTAGTATGTGCCAGGCACTATTACAGTGGACGGGTATCCAACCGTGAACCACAGGGATGAAAACCTGTGCCCTACATACTACTCGGGGAGATAGATGGTAAACACAATAAGTGAAATCTTTAGATTATTGGAGATGATTTGTCTCCTGGCCAAAAAAAAAAGTGATGGAGAGGAAAAGCAGAGGTGGGTGTTCAATTTAAAACGTTGGGGCAGGGGTGGGGGGTCAGGGAAGGGCGGGGTCAGGGAAGGGGTGGGGGTCAGGGAAGGGCGGGGTCAGGGAAGGGGTGGGTCAGGGAAGGACTCAATGAGAAAGAGACATTAGAACAAAGTCTTAAAAGAGGTGAGGGAGGGAGCTCTCCTGTGATCTGAGGGGCGAGCACTCCAGACAGGGGGGTCTGCAGGTGCAAAGGCCCTGAGGCAACAGCGAGGTGACTGTGGAACCGGCAGCAAAGAGGCCAGTGAGGCTGGAGCAGAGTTAAGAGGTGGAACGTGGGAGGAGGTGAGGTCAGACAGATCACAGAGGGGCAGATCTCAGGGGTCTGGGGGCCACTGTAAAGACTCGGGCTCTTCTCCCAGGGAGGTGGGAGCCATGGAGGGTTTTGGAGCAAAGCAATGATGTGATCCTAGCCTAATAGGATCTGATCTAACAGGATCGCTCTGGCCAGTGGGTGGAGAACCAATGTAGGGGCAAAAGTGTCAGTTGTGCCACAGTTGAGGCTGGAGATGATGGTGGTTCAGACCAGGCTGGTAACGTGGGGTGGAAGGAAGTGGTTTCCTCCCAGATATATTTTGAAAATGGAGTTGACAGGATTTACAAGTTGCTTGGCTATGGGCTAGTAGGGAATCAAGGACGCCCCCACGGTCTGGAGCTTGAGCCCTGGAGTGGGGGCGAGACACAGCTGAGAAAACTGCGGGAAGAATTTGGTTTGAACCGGTTGAGGCTGGGGTGCTAAGGCAAACATCGCTGCCAGCCTGATATCCTGATCCCCTCTGCTGGGCATACAGGAGGACGGTACATCCTCCCACCTTGAAGTTACGTGTGACCACAGACGAGCTCTGGTCAAAGAGCTGTGGGTGGGAGTGACATGTGTAACTCCTGGGCTGGAGTTTTAATCCCTCCAGCTCTGCCGGGCCCTTGCTGAGCGTGCCGTGAGACTCTACCAGCCTGGGCCCCTGAGGGACTCATGGCAGAAAATCCTCTGCCCACCCGTCCCGGACACGTCTCATCAGAAATCAATGTTTGTGGTACTAAGACACTGCGACTTTGACGTTATTTGTTATCACAGCATAATTGATCCTACCCTGAATAATATAGGAACTTATTAGTAGGGTTGCTATGTAAGGTTGCACAGGCTGTACACTGTACCAGGGCAGCATACCCAAGGGTGTTTCGTTTTGACAGTAGACTTGTCTAACTTCTGGATCCGGCACGCATGTGAAGGACTGTGTCTTGGTGTCCTGTTGCAACCACACTCGGGGCACCCCATTCCCCCCCCACCTTATTCCTCTTGTTTCCTAGGCTCTCTCAGATGCCTGATTTCCACCATACCCCCTCCCCAACTCTAAACCTACAACAGGCACCTCGCGGGGTGGCGGCGGTGGGAGCGTTCAGAGCATGGCTGTTGCCTTAGCGCTTGGGTATAAGTGAGCAAGAGTGTGGATATGAGTGTGTGCCCCGCCAGGACTGCCACTCCCAGGAAGGCTCCTCCCGGGCAGATCTGGGCCAAGCTGAGGGGGTGAGTGAGGGGGCACAGCCACGCTCCAGAAGCTTCACTGCCTCCTAACGGGATACATATGCTCTGGCTACAGATTTAACAAGAAGTCTGATTTATGGAACTGCCATTCATATGAATTTAAGCTGGATGCTACCGATTAAACCCCAGAGCCAGTTCCCTCCACCCCTTCCCCTCCAGCCTCTCTCCCCTCTCCTCCCATCCCCCTCCTTTATAGGAGGGCCAGCCTGGGGTTGCCTAGCACAGCCTGGAGCTTGCATCTCATTCTCCTTTCTCCTGGCCAGCCTGCCTGTGGTTGGACAGAATAGTATGTAGGATGGGGTGGGTTTTGTTTTTTTTTTTAAGTTGTTTTGTCTTGTTTTGTTAACTTAAGGAAAACACTTTCTCCTAACTGCAAGGGGCTGACGGGCTAGAGGCAGCACTGCCTATTTTCCAAGTGATGATGTCGTGTAGACCAGTGTAGAGGCAAGCCCGGAGCTCCAGGGAGAGGTTTGAGCTAGACATGCGGATTTGGGAAATGTCAGCGTATATTGGTGTTTAAAGAGCCATGGCGTGGGGCGGGAGGGAGGGGGTACCTGGAAAAGGGGCAGAAGACCGAGCCTCTGATACCGTAGAGGAGACTGGAGGGAACAGCTGGGACAAGGGAGAGAACAAGCCAAGTAAGAAGAGGGTTCCGAGGAGGACAGAGTGACCACCTGGCTCCAGAAAAACCGAGAGCTGAGAACTGGTTCCATTGGGCTGAGCTACGTGGGGTCATTGGTGCCTGGGACTAGAGCAGCTGCATGGAGCAGGTTCAAGAGAGGATGGCAGGGGAGGAACTGGAGAATAGGGAGCTCGGCAAGGGGTGGGGGGCTCTCGGGAATCTTCCCGGACAAGGTGCACAGAACGGGGTGGTAGCTGGTGGGCAAGTGGGCTTGAGGGCGACGTGATGTGCGGGAGAAACGAGGCTGATGAGAAAGAGCCTGAAGACAGGGAGAGTCCCTGTGGCCAGAAGGTTCCCCCACCAGCAGCAGCATGTGACGCGCCTGATCCCCGCCCCCCCCCTCCCCTGCAGACCTCCATTGGAGATCTCCTGCCCGGTTCAAGAGAAACCTTATGGGGTTTCTAGCCCTCTCTGCAGCCTGGGTACCAGTCCCTGGGGAGGGGGGGGATCTCCTGCGGGGGGGCGGGTGCGGGCAGGAATTAGGATACTGACCTGGATGAAGCTGCAAATGGGGAAAGACAGGCCCAGAGAGGTGAAATAACTCACCCAAGGTCACACAGCTATTAAGTGGCAGAGCTAGAACTACCTACTCTAATTCTGCCCAACACTGTCCTCCACATTCAAGGGTAAGAAGAGAGGTCAAGGCAAAAGTTCCCTGTGCGTTCTGCAGATTTCGCTTCCCGACTAGCTTTTGTGTTTATTCCTTCAGGACAGCTGTGCCAGGGTCCCCGGGAAGACGAGAGGCAAGGCATAGCCCCCAAAGGGCTCACAGACCACTTGGGGAGCTCCATCCACGATCCCGATGATGAGACCGGGAGGCAGTTTTCCGGAGGGCTGCTGGGAGGGGGAGGGTCGGTGAGAAGCGTAAAGGTACCCAAGCGGGTCTGGGAGGGGGAGGTGGTCGGAAAGACCTCCCACGGAAGCTGCTTCCAAGCCGAGAGCCGAAGAAGGAGCGACGTGAGGCTTGGCGAGGAGCGAGGAGGAGCGGTGGAAGAGCGGGTGTCCCTGCAGAGGGCACAGCACGTGCAAAGGCCCAGCTGTTCAGGCAACCGAGGGGGAAACCAGCCGTTTGGAGCGGGCGTCGGGGCGGACTGGGGGTGGCCCGGGGCCTGCAGCCCGGCCCGTGGGGTCAGGTGCCTGCCTGCCCTCTCGGACCACCCCCCCACCCCCCACCCCCGCCCCAGGGGCCGCCTCGGCGGAGCCAGCTCCCCCCCTCCCCCGCCCGCGCGGTGGTCGCACGGCCGGCCGGGGGGCGTCTAATGGGCTGCGCGGCCCGGGTTCCGGGGAGTGGTCCCCGGCCGCGCTAATGTGCGGTCGCCCCGCCCGCCGGCAGCTGGTGCCCCCGCGCCGACCCCGGGCGCCGATCGATACGCATCAGGCGGCGGGCGGCCGGGAGCGCCCCCTCCCCCGGGCGCCTCCGCCGGTCGTTCCGGGGCCTCCCGCGCCGGGGGTGGCGACGGGCGACGCGGGGAGGGGCGCCCCGCCGTGGGTCGCCCGGCTCCCTTCCCCCTCTGGGCGCTCGCCTCTGACTTTCCAGCCTCTCTCTCCAGGCCCCTGTCCTGCTCCCTTTCCCCTCCGCGCTCTGAGTGTCTGTCTGTCCCTATCCGGGTCTTGAGGAGGACCCGTCAGTCTCCTGTCACCCCGCGCCCCCCACCCCCACCCCCGCCGGCTCCCCTTTGCAGCCCCTTTCGCCGCTGGGAACCTGGGAGTCCCAGGTGGCTCCTTTGGGGACAAAGCCAAGGCCAAGGGGGGCCAGGGTGGGGCGGATGGAGCCCTCAGCTGCAAAACTCGAGGCGCGCCCTCCCCCCCAACCCTCAGAAATCAAGATAAATAATGCTTTAATGCAATCTCTTTAAAGAGCGACTTTAGTGCAAAAAATCCCGTGGTGAACAAAATAACATTTTAAACGCGAGGTCAGTAACTGCCAAGCGGAGCCATAGAGGGGCCCTGCCGCAAAGGGGCATGAGGAATACGATCCTGTTTTATTTAAAATGTTGGTGTTTGGGGCGGGGGGGGGGGGGGGTGCGCCTGGCTCAGTCGGTGGAATGTGTGGCCCTTGACCTCGGGGGTGTGGGTTCCCGCCCCACCTTTGTTTGGTGTAGAGATTACTTAAAAATAAAACCTTTAAAACCAAAATCAAATGTTGGTATTTCGTCCATCTTGGATTGTTCCTGACTTTGAAGGAGGCTGATGGGGGGCGGTGGGGGGTGGGGAGGAACTTGGATTGTGGATTTTGGTTGGGATTCCACACCCAGGACTGTGATTAACCAGTGAGAAAGCCTCAAGTTCAAGCGTCTTCATTAGCTTTTTGATAATTCGCATAGTACACAATTCACCCATTTAAAGGGTCCAGTTCAATGGTTTTTCCGAGTATTCAGAGTTCTGCAACCATCACCACACCCATTCTGGAACATTTTCATCACCCTATAAGAATCCCTGGGGTGCCTGAGTGGCTCAGTCGGATTAAGCGCCTGACCTCTGCTCAGGTAGTGATCTCATGGTTCGTGGGTTCAACCCCCCCTCCCCCCCGGGGCGTTGGGTTCTGTGCTGACAGCTCAGAGCCTGGAGCCTGCTCCCGATTCTGTGTCGCCCTCTCTCTCTGCCCCTCCTCCCTTCATGCTCTCTCTCTCTCAAAAAAAAAAAAAAAAAAATAATAATAATAATAAATAATAAATAAAAATAAAAACATTGAAGAAAAAAGAATCCCTGTGCCCACTAGTGTGGGCCCTCCATTCCCTTCAATTTCCCCAGCTCTAGGCAACCACCAATCTCCTGGTCTCTACGGAGTTGCCTGTTCTGGATATTCCATATAAATGGAACCACACAACACATGGTCTCTTATGTTTGGCTTTTTCACTGAAGCATAAAGTTTTCAAGGCTCATCCCTGTTGTAGCACGGATCAGTGCTTTATTCCTTCCTATTGCCCAGGAATATCCCCTTGTACGTAGGGATGTATCACATTACGCTCGTGCATTCACCAGCTGATGGACATTTGGGGCGTTTCTCTTTTGGGGACTGTAGTGAATCATGCTGTTACCAGCATTTATGCACCCATTTTTGTGTGGACGTGTGTTTTCATTTCTCTCCGGTGTCTACCGAAAGTAGAATTTCTGGGTCGCACAGTAAGTCCATGTTAACTTTTTGAGGAAGCTGCCAGCCTGTTTTCCAGGGTGGCTGCAACTCCGTTGCAGTCCCATCAGCCGCGTGTGAGGGCTCCAATTTCTCCACATCGTCACCAGCATTTGCGATTATCTGCCTTTTTGATTTTAGCTTTCTTAGTGCGTGTGAAATATCTCATTGTGGTTTGGGTTTGCATTTCTCTAATGGCTACCGATGTTGAGCATTTTTTCACATACTTTTTGGATGTTTGCATATCTTCTCTGAAGAAACGTCTGTTCAAACCTTTTGTCCATTTTTCGAACGTCTTAACTATCTTTTAAACAAATGGCATCGCAATACATATATCGTTCTGACTTGTGTCTTTGCACTTGGCCTTGTGCTTTGGGGATCTTTCTGCGATCTTTATAGACAGACCTCACTATTTTGAGGTCAAGGTTTCCTAGTGTGGCTGGGCTATAAGTATTTATCTGATCTCTGATGGATGGTTTTCAAAAATGTTTTCTAGGGGCGCCTGGGTGGCGCAGTCGGTTAAGCGTCCGACTTCAGCCGGGTCACGATCTCGCGGTCTGGGAGTTCGAGCCCCGCGTCAGGCTCTGGGCTGATGGCTCGGAGCCTGGAGCCTGTTTCCAATGCTGTGTCTCCCTCTCTCTCTGCCCCTCCCCCGTTCATGCTCTGTTTTCTCTCTGTCCCAAAAATAAATAAAAAACGTTGAAAAAAAAATTAAAAAAAAAACACAAAAATGTTTTCTACTACAAAACAGGTAAACTACCTTACACACATCTTTATGCATGCAAGTGAATTTTTTTAAAGACCCAGAAGTGGCGGTGGGGGCGGGGGGGGGGGGGGGGGGGCGCCTGAGTGACTCAGTTGGTTGCTTAAGCAACCGATGCTTGGTTTCAGCTCAGGTCATGATCTCACAGTCTGTGGGCTTGAGCCCTACATCAAGCTCCATGCTGACAGTGCGGAACCTGCTTGGGATTTTTTTTTCTCTCTCTCTCTCTCTCTCTCTCTCCCTCTCTGCCCCTCCCCTCTTCACTCTCATCTCTGACTCTCTCTCAAAATAAATACATAAACTTAAAAAAAAAATAAAGCCCTCGAGGTGGAATTGCTAAGTCAATTTTTGTTTAATTTCAATAGATACTAACAAATTGCTTCCTAAAAATTTAACTCACATGTGCCTTCAGCACCGATGTATGAAAGTGCCCATTTAATTGTATGTTTACCAACACTTGACATTATCAATATCTTTAATTTTTGCCGCTTTGTCCATCAAAAAGAATGTTCCATCGTTTTAATCTTCATTTGCCTGATTACTGAGTGTGAACTTTAAAAGTTATGATTATTGGCCATTTTCATTCTGTCCTTCTGAAAAATATCTGTTTATATCCTTTGCCCATTTTTCTAATGGACTATTTTTATATATTCTAGATGTAGGATATTTTTCTTGTAGCCTGCTCTTTATTCACATAGAAATGTTAAATTTGATGTTGTAAAAAGAGCGCAACCTTCCTCCTTTTTGGCTCCTGGATTTTGTGTCTTGTTTTTCCTACCCCAAGGTTGTGACAATATTTTCTCCTAATATTTTCATATTAAAAAATAAATGGGGTGGGCGCCTGGGTGGCTCAGTCGGTTGAGCGACCGACTTCGGCTCAGGTCATGATCTCACGGTTTGTGAGTTCAAGCCCCGCGTCGGGCTCTGTGCTGACAGCTCGGAGCCTGGAGCCTGCTTCCGATTCTGTCTCCCTCTCTCTCTGCCCCTCCCCCCCCCCCAACTCATGCTCTGTCTCTCTCTGTCTCAGAAATAAATAAACATAAAAAATTTTTTTAAATAAGTGGAGAAATATATTTTGCACGTGATAACAATATTGAAATAAAATGAAATCTTTTTTTTTTAATTTTTTAACGTTTATTTATTTTTGAGACAGAGAGAGACAGAGCATGAATGGGGGAGGGTCAGAGAGAGGGAGACACAGAATCCAAAACAGGCTCCAGGCTCCAAGCTGTCAGCACAGAGCCCGACGCGGGGCTCGAACTCACGGACCGCGAGATCATGACCTGAGCCGAAGTCGGCCGCCCAACCGACTGAGCCACCCAGGCGCCCCAAATGAAATCTTCTTAAATTAACTAATAAATCCAATGCCATCACAACGACGTTCCCAACATGAGTTTTTATCAAACGTGGTGGGCCACTTCTAGAGATTATATGAAAAAGGAAATGCATAATAATATTAAAAAATATCCAGGAGCGCTTGGGTGGCTCAGTCTGTTGAGCATCCAACTTTGGCTCAGGTCGTTACCTCGAGGCTCGTGAGTTCTAGCTTCACATCGGGCTCTGTGCTGTCACCACAGAGCCCGCTTCGGATACTCTTTCCCCTCTCTCTGTGCCCCTCCCCTGATCACTTTTGTGCACTCTCTGTCTCTCAAAAATAAACATAAAAAATAATTCAAAAGTGAATAGCCCTAACAGTTGGCAAAACACATGGTGAAGTCATAGTAATTAAAATAGTATGGTATTGAAGGAGTGCTTGGCCGGCTCAGTCAGTAGAGTACGGAACTCTTGATCTCAGGGTCATGAATTTAAGCCCTACATTGGGCATAGAGATGCCTTAAAAAAGAAAAGCTTAAACAAAAATAGCGCAGTATTGGAATGAGATCAGATAACTTGATCAGTGGGAAGGAAGAGGTCCATTTTTCTATGAAAGTTTAACTTACGATAAAGGTGACATTTCAAATGAACAGAATTCGGGGCGCCTGGGTGGCTCAGTACATTGGGCGTCTGACTTCAGCTCGGGTCATGATCTCGCAGTCCGTGAGTTCGAGCCCCGCGTCGGGCTCTGGGCTGACGGCTCAGAGCCTGAAGCCTGCTTCTGATTCCGTGTCTCCCTGTCTCTGGCCCTCCCCCACTCACACTCTGTCTCACTCTCTCTCTCAAAAATAAATAAACGTTAAAAAAAATCAAATAAACAGAATTCAGTTAACGGTCGTGGTTCCAATTGCTATCCATTTGGTGGTAAATATTTATGCATTTATCCATCAGAGATTTGTGAGTGCCTAACACAGGCCAGGCACCATGCAAGTGGACACTGGGGTAGTACCGTGAACAAAACAGACACCAAGAACAAAAATTCCTGGCCCCATGGAGCCGACATTCTGGTGAGAGAGGCAGCTAATCAATGAAATAAATAGGTAAGTTATATAATCTTTGAGAAATAAAGGAAGGGTAGGGGGATAGGGAGAGAAACAGCAATTTAAAATAGAAAGGGCAGGAAAGACTTCAACGAAAAGGTGATATTTCAGTCAAAACTCAAAGGAGATTAGGGCACTGGCCTTGTAGATGTCTATAAGGGCCACCTGGGCTCAGGTAACAGACAGTACAAAGGCCCTGAGGCAGGAACATGTTCGTGTGTTTTGAGGTCTAAAATATGAACTTGAGCCACCTGGGTGGCTTAGTCAGTTAAGCCTCTGACCCCCTTTTTTTTTTTTTTTAAGCCTCTGACGCTTGATTTCAGCTCAGGTCATGATCTCACGGTCTGTGAGATTGAGCCCCGTATTGGGCTCCGTGCTGGCAGGGTGGAGCCTGCTTAGGATTCTCTTTCTTTCTCTCTCTCTGCCCCTCTCCCGCTCATGCTCTCTCTCTCTCTCTCTCTCTGTCAAAATAAATAAGTAAATATTTTTAAAAATATGGACTTGAACTTTCACCCTGAGGGAGCTGGGAGGCATTAAAGGATTGTGAACAGAAGTATGACAGGAGCCAATTTCTGCTTTAACTGGATCACCCTGGGATCTGGGAGGAGCATGGAGTGTAGGGGCCAGAGCGAGAGTTGTCCTGGGAAGACGAGACGGGTGGCGAGTGCGGTTAACCCGGGTGAGAGGAGCTGTTGGCTGGGGCGCCTTGGAGGAAGAGAGCAATGGTCAGATTCTGGACGTATTTTGAAGACAGACAGGGTTTGCTGATAGACTGGATGGGTGGGGAAAGAGAGGAGTCAAGGGTGACTTCGGGGGTTTTGATCCAAGCATTGGGAAGGCTGGAGCTGAACAGGGGCAGGAAGCCTGTTGGGGGTGGGGGGAGGCGGATCGCGAGCTCAGCTTTGGATGTTGGGCGTTTGAGATGCCTATTAGATCTCTAAATGGAGACGCTGAGTAGGAGGAAATACTCATGTCCCCAGCTGAGGAGAGAGATCTGGGCTGGACACAGGCACTGGAAACCGAGCGGAGACCTTCTCTGCCAGCACAGCAGCTGTGAACCACATGCGCCCAGCGAGCACTTGAAATGCAGCCAGTCTGACTGAGATGTGCTCTCACTGTAAAATGCGCACCAGATTTCAAAGGCTTAGGATGGGGGGGGGGGAGAGTGAAACAGCTCGTTAATGATTCTTTTATATTGATAAGTTGAAACGATAATATTCTGGATATGTTCCGTTAGATAAAATAGAGTATTTAGGTTAATTTCACTTTTTTTTTTTTTTAATTAAAAAAATGTGGCTACCGAAGAAACGCTCAGTGGTCTACGAGGCTTGCAGGATATTTCTGTTGGACAGCGCTGGCCTAGATGCTGGTTGAAAGGTGTCAGCGGGACGGGGTCACCGTGGGAGTGACCGTGGGAGTGAGTGTCATCGAGCAGAGACCCGAGAACAAGCTGTGGACCCTCCGAGATGAAGACGTTGAGGTGGAATCACAAAGGAGGCCGGAAGGAGCCACCAGGGAGGTTGGAGGGAAAGCAGGAGGGAGGCTGTCCAGGAAACCAGGGCCAGAGAACTTCTGGGAACAGGGCCCCGTGCCCTGCGGCAGATGTTCTGATGAGCTGGGGAAGGTCCGGGGTTAACCATTGAAATTGGCAATGTGGTCCCCAGCTGCCAAGAACATTTCATTCATACAATATTCCCAAGTTCCTACAACTGCTGTGGGCTGGAGGTCCATCAATGAACAAGGAGAGCTGGCCCCTGCCCCCGCCCCCCACCCGGGGCTCACAATAGAGCAGGGGCAGGGAGGGTCCCCAAATGATGAGCTGCCGGTCACCTGGAGGAAAGGTGAAGGAGAGTGCCAGAGCCAGGAAAGCCCCGAAGGTGCCGGAGGCCCTGCCCTGAGGGCTCAGGAGAAATTCCTGCCTGCATCCCTGGGTCCAAAGCCTCCCATCCCCCACCTGACCCTTCCCAGCATAGACCCTGGACTAGGCAAGAACAGAAGTGACATGCTAGGGGCTTCTCAGGGGGTAGAGTCCCTCATAGCATTGTAAGAAGTCAGGATTTGAACCCGGGGCACTCTGGCCCCAAAGCCTCTGTCCTCAGCCACTCCGCTCACTGTCCGGATGTCCGTGGGGACGCGGGCAGTGACAACAGGCTCTTCTCTCTGACAGCTCGAAGCACTTGGGCTGCAGAGTTCTCAGAGCTGGCTCTGCAGCCAGCCCCCAGCACCGCCGTATTTATCTGCCAAGTCCCCTTGGGGGAGTCCCTTTAGCCTCAGTTTGCTCATCTGTCTAACGGGCCAATCAAACGGAGCAATAGCATATTAACACCACACCACACTACCCCTTATGGACAGAGGCAGGCTGGGAGGCTCAAGCCAGACTCTGCAACAGCAAGTATTTTGGAAACTGTCCCCCACCCCCCCACCCCCCTGCAAAGAAGGTGGGCAGAGACATTGGCAGCAATGTTACCAAGGGAGGTTGGGGCAGGCACCGGGGCAGGTGCAGCCTCCAAGTCCCTGCCTGGCCTGTGTCCCAAGAGCTCTGAGCCCCGTTCCCGTGCCCCTGAAGGTCAGGCAGCCCCTCCGGCCCCCACTGCCCCCTCCCGCCTCTGACTGTCCCCTCCACACTGGATAAACAGCACCTCCGCCCGCCTGCTTCCTCAATCCCTCACGCTTCACCAGAATTAAATTCATCATTCATTTTTTATGGTTTATACATGGTGTAATTTATGTTTTCAAATATATTGAGGTCACACTTTAGCAGAAAAAAAGTATTTCACATTGAAATTGAAGGCATGTGTGTTCCATTAAATGGGGATGTTTGGGATAATTTTAAAAGGCTAAAAGTAGTAGAAAGTAACATTAAAATAAAATTTGAGAGATGTAATTACCCCTAATCGCACCATAAAATAATCAATACTGCATTCCATTATTTCTGACTTCCCTAGTTATAGCTTTTTTTGTTAAGCTCTTGAATATTGATGAGGTGAAAGGGTCGTGTCTTCTGGCGGAGGTCTGATGGAGGTGGAATTAAGGTTGTGTCCTCTCCGATTATGCCATGGAGACCTTGAGTGCCGCTTCTTCTAGGCTGTGAATCCCCGGGGGCAGCACCAGGCTCCCTGATCTCTCGTCCAGTGATCTCTGGTCCAGCTCTTCCCACAAAGGGCCCGGTGGGGAGGCCAGGGGGAGGCCACGGAGGGAGGCCATGTTCGTTTGGGCTACATTTTTGGAGCACTCACCGTGTGCCAAGCTCTGAGCAAGCCATGTGGATATAACAACTCCTTTAACTCTTTTTTTTTTTTAATTTTTTTTTCAACGTTTATTTATTTTTGGGACAGAGAGAGACAGAGCATGAACGGGGGAGGGGCAGAGAGAGAGGGAAACACAGAATCGGAAACAGGCTCCAGGCTCTGAGCCATCAGCCCAGGGCCCGACGCGGGGCTCGAACTCACGGACCGCGAGATCGTGACCTGGCTGAAGTCGGGCGCTTACCGACTGCGCCACCCAGGCGCCCCCACAGCTCCTTTAACTCTTAAACAACTCCTTGCAGTGGGTATCGGCAAGACTCCCCGCTTTACAGATGTGCGCACTGGCCACAGTGGTGTGCAATTAGCCAGAAAAACCTCTGGGTTTTGTCCCTTTGGGACACCTGAGAATTTCCACCTCTTCCCTCTAAAATGGGAATAACATTAGGACGTGCTTCACTAAGTGTGTGGCTTAAGGGAGCCCGTGCTGAGTGCGGTGCCAGGCACATGGCAAGGGCCCGTCAACGGTAGGTATGAAGGCACTGGTGACACTAATGACGATGTCACTTTTTCCGCCTGGCCTCAGTTGCCCCATGTCTAAACTGCTCTGGGTGGGGCATTTGAACTGGAGAGTCGCGAGGCCTGTCTCTCCGACACTCTGTGTTCTATGGTCTATGCACCAAGGTTCTGCCACGTGGGAGAGAGAGTTCTGACTGTATGCCAGCCCACGAAGGACCCTCAGAAGTTTATCTCATCCAGCTCCCACCCTCCCACAGGCTTCTGTGTCTGAGGGATGCTCCCTAGCCCCTCTTCCCTCCACCTCAAGGAACCTGCGCCTTTTTTTAAAAAAAGTAAACTCTATGCCCAACTTGGGGCTCGACCTCAGGACCTCAAGATCAAGAGTCCCATGCTCTACCACTGAGCCAGCCAAGTGCCCCAAACGTGTACCTTTTCAAGCGGCAGATCGTTTCCGTTGGGGCTCAGGACTGGGCCCTATAATAGGCTACCTACTTAGTGAGAGCACAGGGTGGTCCTTCGGGCCCCTGAACTGGGAATTTGAAGTTTGGACAGCCTCACACCCTCATGGCCAGCACCTAGGCACTCTCCTATCCAGCATATGTGGATATCCTCTTATCTGCTCTCAGGATATCTGTGCACCAGAATCAAGACATCTCTCTGCTCAGGATGCAGATACTGTATGCTCAGCATCTGGACAGCTCATAGCTGCCTTATTCACAGTCGTTGAAAGGTAGCAACAGCACAAATGTCCAAGAATGGATGGATGGATGGATGGATGGATGGATGGATGGATGGAATGACGGATGGGTGGATGGGTGAATGAGTGGATGGATGGTGGATGGGTGGGTGGATGGATGGATGGATGATGGATGGATGGATGGATGGTTGGATGGAGGGAGAAATGCAGGGATGGATGGATGGATGATGTATGGGTGGATGGATGAATGAGTGGATGGATGGGTGGATGGGTGAGTGGTTGGATGATGGATGAGTGGATGGATGGATGGATGAGTGGATGAGTGAGTGGATGGATGGATGGATGGTTGGATGGAGGGAGAAATGCAGGGATGGAGGGAGGGAGGGAGGGGGAGAGGGTGGGTGGAGGGATGGACAAAATGTGGTATATCCATGCGATGGAATATTATTCTGCTATACACTGGATGGAGCACTTGGTACATGCCACAACACGGATGGACCTTGAAAACAAGGTGCTCGGTGAAAGGAGCCAGACACAAGTGGCCAGATGGTGCATCATTCCATTTATACAAAGTACCAAAGACTAGATACATTCATAGACGCAGCAGTAGAATGTGGGACTAGGGGCAGGGGGAGGGGGAGTTAGCATTTAATGGATCCAGGGTAGGCAAATCCAGAAAAGGGAGATCCATAGGGACAGAAAGCAGATTAGTGGTTGCCTGGGGAACGGAAAGTGTGGAGTGACTGTGTAATGGGTATGCGGTTTCTTTTTGGGGTGATGAAAAAGTCCTGGAACTGGATGGTCATATGGCATTGTGAATGGACTTAATGCCACTGAATCGTGCACTTGAAAATGCTTACGGTGTTACATTTTATGTTCCGTGTATTTTACCACAATAAAAAAAAAAAATTCTTTTTAATGTCTGGACACCCCGGGGGCCCAGTCCTGTGCCTGAGGCCAGCTGACACTCTGCGCAGGGTTCTTGGTATTGGCTGCTCAACCCCAGCACATTAGAAGCCTGGGACAACAGGGAGCTGACGGGCAGCCTCACTCCCTGTGTCATTACCATTAATAATAAACAACAATAGAGTGTATTTTTAAAACTTTCCCTAATGGAGATTCCCAAGCAGCAACAAACACTCAGATTACCCACTGGTCCCCTGAAGATACTGACACATAAAAGCCGTGTGGGCCACGGAGGCCTGGAGCGAGGTGGATGCTTCCTGGCATCTGGGCAGCGCCCCTCACTTATCCCCACCCCCCAGCAGCGCCCGTCCCCAGCTTTACCCAGAGGTACCGAGGACAAAAGGCACGGGAGGGGGGTTCTTGCCGATACCTTGGCCCCTTGACTCAGTTCTCTTTTCTGCCGTGCACTCGGGCACCTTACACCAGCCTGCAGGGACCATTAGTCCTCTCCAATATATTTCCGATGGGACCTGAAGCCCTGCTGGTATCGGGGAGCACCCCCAAGGTCTCCCAGCACCGACAGCGGGTCGACTGTTAGCTCTTGCATCTTATGCCGCTGCTCAGCACAGACAGAGCAGTCACCAGAGAGACTCAGCCCAGGCCAGATGAGTCACTGACTTCCCAAACCTCAGTTTCCCCATCTGTAAAGACAGCAATGACAGCACCTACCTCATTGGCGGGGGAGGATTAGAGATGCTGCGTGTGACATCCCAGTGCCGAGAAAAGAGTGATCATCATTCCGGACGCGAGGCCAAGCGCCGGGCTTGCGTGGCTCACCCTCTCTCAGCTTCCCTGGGGTCACCCGGCACTCCAGCCCAGGGCCACCGGCGTCCCTGCCCCACTAGGCTCTGACATGATGAGGCTCATCTTCTTGAGCGCTCACTCACGTGTCTTGTCAAATGATCCTCCCAGCAGCCCTTGGGATGTTGGGAAAGACTGTTGCCACATTTTACAGATAGGGAGACTGAGATCCAGAGAGGCAGGGAGCTTGCTGATGGGGGTTCAAAAGCAGTGTTTCTGGCCCAAGAACTGTTGTTCCAAACACTATACGATAATGAGCCGGGGTAGCGGCCCCCGTGGTATAGAGCAGGGTCCCTGCAATTAGGCAATCTCTGTGTACAGTTTTCTGGAGCGAAGGCACATAGCTCACCAGGTATTCTCAAAGGGATCGGAGACAGACCTCTGGTTAAATCCCAACTCCTCCACCTCGGGCTCTGTGGGCGTTGGGCAAGTCAGTTCCTCCTCCATGCCTCAGTTTCTCCATTTTTCAAACAAGGGGTTTGACTGGAAACTCTTGGAGGCCCTTCCAGGCACTGTCCTTCACTCCTTCTTGGATCCTCACTTTGGATCCTTTTCCCGTCTCCACTCCCTGGCCCTCACCCCTCACCCTAGTCCTGGCTCCCCACCCAGCCTTGCAAATAGCCACAGGCCTAAGCCAGCAGGCACACCTGGGTAAGAAGAAAGATGTCTTTGGCGAAGGCATGTCAGGGAAAAGGCAGCTGGCCCCCAAGAGCTTTCTGGCTCCTCGTCCCCAACACTCCCTGCTCAGTTCTCCTCTGGGGTCAAGAAGGGCCCCAGCCAGACCCTGTCCAGAGGCCCCAGGGCCCCTCAGTGACCCCTGAGCCAGCCACAGCCCACCCATCCGGTGAGATTTAATTGGTTTCAATTGACAACCATAACAAGAAGGCTCTTTAAGGAAGCTTCGGAAATGGAAGGGAGGCCATTAGGAAATTTACATTTGCGAATATGATGTTTAATTAGCAATGCCAATAAATTAATAGGAGAATCTTCCTGCGGTTCTGGGTTCATAAAACACCAGCCTCAGTCGGCAGAAGGAGAATGCGGCAGCCCGAGGCTGCCTGAGGGGAGAGGACCCCGCCATCCGCTCATCACCAGCACCCTGTGCCCCCCACCCCGCCCATCCCTTTGATAGAGCAGGGGATGGATGGGGCGGGAGGGGGCGCGGAATGAAAACCATCATGGACCGTGGAACCAGGAGGTTCTGAGCTCATATCCTGGCCCAGCCCCTGGTTCCTTGGAGAAGTCAGTTCTGAGCCTCCCGGCCCTTGTCTGTCCAGTGGCGACGATGACAATAACGCCCACCGTCCAGGGGTTGTTGTAAAGATTAAAGGAATTAACGTGGGCAAAAGCACCCGGAATGGTAAGGAACTGGCACAAAGTAAGTGTTAGTTATTCCTGCTGCTGCTGCCATCATCGTTATTAATGGGTAACGAATGGGAAGAACCAGGCATGGAGGAAGGACTTGATAAATACCAGGTATCACTGGCTTTTAATTTTTCTTTCCTGAACCTAACCTGCTCCTCTGGGCTCCTGGGCACTTGGGCAGGTCGCCCTCATGGCATCCCCAGCGGCCCCCTTGGCGTCAATGGCTCTGCACGGGGCGGGGGGGGCGGGGGAAGCAGTATCTTGCTTATTGCCCTACTCCCTGCCCACAGCGGGCAAACGTCTTTGTAAACAAACACGCATGGCATACTCAGCTCCGACGGGTATTTCCCCAGCCCGCAGACCATCCATGGCTCCCGACTGCTTTCAGGATTTGGCTTTCAGTGTCCCCACAGCCCCCTGTGATCCAGTTTCCTGTTTTCCCACCCACCCCCAGGTCTAGGGCCCCATCCTCCGCCAAGAGCCAGGCCTCTCCCCGTCCCCAAGGACAGCCGGTTCCCTCCTGTCCCTGGGCCTCTGCAAGTGCAGGGCTTGTCTTGGAGGGCCCTACTCTGGGGCTGATAGAAGGCTGCTCTTTGGCAAAGGCCCCGCCTTACCGAGCCCTTCGGACTCCGAGTGAGAATCAGAGTCAGTTCAGGGGGCTGGAAACCGGGGAGCCTTCCTCTCCAGACCTCCCTCTCCTCTTCTCTGCCACCACCACCGTGCCCAGCACTTGTAACAAGGGACCTGAGAGTCGGTCTCTATTCATTCAAAGAAGCTGGCGCAAGCACCCTGAAGGGCCTGTCCTCTGGAGGCTCAGATTCCTCACCTTTCATGGGTCCTGGAAGACCTTTCCCGCCCCCGTCCCAGGACTCGTCCCCAGGGAAATCTTTTCTGGCTATTTCTCCAGCTTCCGTGCTCCCACCTCACTTGGTTCATTCCTACACCGCCATGTTTTCCACTGTCCTGTAATTACTTGGCTCCTGGTTGTCTCTTGCCCTAGGAATTGGCTCAGAACTCAGCCTTCCATCTCTAGCCCTTTCTAGGAACAGATCCCGCTCTGCCCAGATGGGTGAATAAGCCAATGAATAAATCAGGAAGTGGGTTTAAAAGCTGCCTCCTCCAAGAAGTCCTCCCTGACTATCCTAGCTTGATTTGTATTCATTGCATGTGTTTGCCGTCTATCTCTCCCACCAGATTGTCAGCTCCTCAAAGACAGGAACCTTCTTGTTTTGTTTACTATTTTTTTTCCTGGCACCTTTCCTGGAGCTTGTCACATGGCTATGCTCAAATGTATTCACTGGATACAATGAATGAATGAATGGATGAATGAATGAATGAATGAATGAGTAAATTAATTTCTGAATGAATGAGGGACTGTGTGAATGAATCAATGACTGACTGGAGAGTGAATGAGTGAATGAACAAAAGAATGAATGGACGTCATCACGGAGGACCGGTGGAGCTTCCCAGGGCTGGGGGCAGAGCCCAGTTTCTCCTGAGCCCTGGCCCCCACCAAGATCTTGTTTCCGCAACTGTTTATTAAGTTGTGTAAAGTGCATAGAAAACACGACAATAATTAAAGCAGACACAACAACAGGTAATTAATTGCATTTCCAAAATTTGATCCATGCATATGAATGAATGGGAGGTCACAGATTCAGTCACGGAAAGCGCCCCACACTCCCCTAGGCTCTCCAGGGAACAGAGGTGGGAGATTTGCCAGGTGGAGCTCCCAGAGGTGGAGAGGACATCCCTGGGGAGGTCGGCTCCTCTTCCTCACCCCCTTTGTTTGGCCTTAGCTTCCCAGCTATAAGGTGGGGGAGGGAAGGCCTTGGCAGGAGGGAAGCTCCCGTGACTCACAGCCCTGGGAAGTCTGGTGGCGACTCCCCGGAGGGGGGTGGTGGGGGTGGGAGATGGGAGATGACCACCAGCTCAGCATGGAGCAGGGGATGGGTCCTCAACCCAAGTCCTCTGGCTTCATGAGGAGACCCTGGGGTGCTTGCTTGAAAAGGCAGAAGCTTACACCGTCACCTGAATATTCTGAGTCAGGAGGTCTGAATGGGCCTGTCTCCCTACTTAAAACAAGCTCTCCAGGCATTCTGAAAGCTTTGGGAACCTGTCCCTGGATAATCTCAGGTTGTCCTTCAGGTCCTAGGTCCAGAACTGCCCTCTCTTCTTACTACCCACCATGAGTACCAGAGTCAGGACAGAGTCTGGACCAGAGGACAGCTGTCCTGGGGTCTAGGATGATGGAGGAGGCCGGGCTGCCGGCCTAGCACAGGAACAGAAGGAGCTTTGAGGCACAGGGGAGGGTGGGAGATGAGGCCTCTCTAGGCTCCAGCACAGAGAACTGAGTCACTAACTCATGGCTCTGCTAAGAAAATGTCCCCTCTTCCAGGAAGTCTTCCGGCCCCAGGCTAAGTTGAGGATCCTGCCTTTGGGCTCCTAACCAACCAACCAACCAACCAACCAACCAACCAACCAACAGAACCCCGCCTCTCTCTCAAGACTCATTCGATGGAAAAGTAGGCTTCCTCCCTACCCTCTGGCAGGGCTAGAGCTGAGTCTGGCCATGTCCAACTCCAAAGCCTCGGTGGGCACAG
This sequence comes from Felis catus, assembly GCF_018350175.1. Classification (NCBI taxonomy): domain Eukaryota; kingdom Metazoa; phylum Chordata; class Mammalia; order Carnivora; family Felidae; genus Felis; species Felis catus. Next base: position 7,846,528 of record NC_058375.1, on the reverse strand, counting down.
AAGACGACGCGTATAGCTGGAAGGGGCGAGGGAAGAGTGGGCCTTGTGCCTCCGTCATATCCTTCATCTTGCCCCAGAAGTCACCTGCTGCTTTTATCGGCAGTCCCCGTCACGCTGACTCAAGCACCCCAAGGACATCTCTTTGGCCACAGGAGCAAGCTGGGCCCACTGTGGCTCTCAACCAATGACAGACGGAAGTTGGTGGATAAATACCCCAGCTGCCCTACCCCCAACACACACACACTCCCTGGGACAGCCTGTGATGGGCTCTAGTCTGTGCAGGATCCCCAGGTGAAGGGAGCCCTGGTCGTCCACGGCAGTCACTGCACATCAACACACCTTCCGCGGCCTCTCTCCCCACTCCCTCACTGTTCTCCTTGGGGAGCCTCCCCCCTCCCAATGTCACACACCCAGATCTTTGGTCCCCTTTGGGGGAAACCCACACTGGAACGGCAACCATCTGAGGACCCCTGCTTACTAACAGGATGCATCCTGGAGGACGCTGGGTTGCCCTACAAAGCCCTGCCCGTCCCTTATCTCTCTTGGCCCCTGCCACCCCCTGTGAACCAGGCGCTGCTTTTACTGCCATCGTTCCAGATGACAAAAGCGAGTCTCAGAGAGGTCAGCTCCCTCAGCTGAGCTAACAGAGCAAAAGGAAGCCGGCGGCTGGAGCCCGGGCCTTGCTTGAAGGAGCAAGATTCCAGGGTGAAGGTTATAACAGGTTGACATCATCGCCCTGAATTGTTGTTGTTGTTGTTGTTTTAAAAGCCAAGACAACTCAGGATGTTACCAGGGAACCACGTATTTCCCGTGTTTGGTGTTACCAGTCTGGCCCCCAGGGCACTTGAGTTCGCTCCCCATTTTCAGTGACCAGACCAAGCACTGCCCCGATGCAGAGGGCTTGTGGTCCAGCTCAAGGTTCAAGTCTGACCTCTGGGGATGGGGTCTAGGACACAACAGGTCTCTCTGGGTGGGAGAATGAAATTCTCCCCTGCCCTGAGCTAGGATAGGGCACCTCTCTGAGCCTCAGTTTCCTCATCTGTAACATGGGTCTTGCAGTCCTAGTTCGCAGGGTGTTGCTGGGACTAGAGATTCCGACATGCCAGTCTTTCAGAAGGTGCTCACCAGATGGAGATGCTGGGGATGCTACCCAGAGGCCCAAGGTCCCAGCGTCTGAAACGGCTGCCCCTCCCTTCTGGCTTACTAAGGCTGGGCAGTGGGTCAGGTGACACCAGGAAGGACTGGGGGAGTGGGATTTCAGCAGAATCTGTTCTCAATGTCCTCAGAGGCCTGCACGACTGGGAGCTAAATCGGCTTCTGGAAAGCTCAGCCAAGACCTCTGCTCTTCTCATTACCTGCTTGTCAGGAGGAGACAGTGGGCCTGGAGAACAGGCAGCCATGGCAGCAGACCCCCAAAGATCACAGCCATCCTGAGGGACACTCCAGGCCTGGCAGGGGTCCACCCCTGATCATCACCCTTGACCTGTGCCCTCTGCCACCTGGCAGGTGGAGGGCAGCCGAGAAGGTCTATTCCTCCCAGAAAGGATCCCCCAGGAAGACACTGCCAGGACCCTTATCCTAAATTGTCAGATACCCTCGTGTATCTGGGCTTCCCTGTGTGTCATTTTGACTTTTTTTTTTTTTAAAGGTGTCTCGATGTTCTAAATGCCCTATAGAAACTTGGAAACACTTGTGAAATTGTTTGCACTATTTTTTAAAATATCATTAACTTAATCAGATAATTATATATTTAGATATTTACCATGAGCTATAGAGACCCAAATGTCACCAAATCAGTTGCGCTAATTTTTATAAATGAATTAAGTCACGTCCTCTGCTCTCTCCTGCCTCGCAGCTGGTCCTTCCCCGAGGCAGCCCTCCTGGCCCGGCCCAAGTCCTCGTGCAGAAGCCCTGGGATGGGTGGGAGTGGGCTTCCCCTTCCTGCCCCCAGCCCCGGGATCACGATGAGACGCCCCGGGCGCTGGGCAGCCGGCCACGCCTCCCCAAACTCGGCTCTCAGTCTTGGGGAGGGTGGAGGCTGCCCCCCAGACAGGGAGCGGGAGGACGACCCGGGGAGGGAGAGAGCTGGGCGGGCCGGGGTCAGGGAGGGAGGCCCCGGGAGGGCAGGGACACCTGCGAGCCCGCCGGGTCCGGGCTCGGTCCCCGGGCGCGGCCGACGCGCTGTCCCCGCGGAGCCCGCGGCCGCCGGTAGGGGGCGCCTTGGTCATGCATTATTCATCGCCGAGCCGCCCGCCGCCCGCCGCCCGCCGCCCGCGCCGCCGCCGCCTCCCTCGCTTTCCCCGCGCGGGCTGCGGGCTGCGCCGAGGAGCGGGAGCGCGGAGCCTTCACAATATTGTGGCAGCTCCGCGAGTGACGGCTCAGGGGAGGCGGGGGTGCGCAGCCTTGGCGGCGGGCGGCGGGCGGCGGGCGGCAGCGGGAGCCGGGGCTGGGAGGGGTCGGGGGTGGGGGCGACGCCGGGTCATCGCGCCTAAAGGGAGCCACGCGAGGGTGGTGTGTAGTTTCGTGTAAGGGCCGAGCTTTTAGCATCCATCCGTCCGTCCGTTCATCCCTTCCTTCCTTCCTTCCTTCCTTCCTTCCTTCCTTCCTTCCCTCCATCAAGGCAACCAGCACCTAAGGGAGCATCTGCTCTGTGCGCCGTGCAGGGGGTGTAATGGTGAACACGGGATGCGAGGTCCCTAGCCTGACAAAACTTAATCTCCAAGTGGGGGGCCAGGGGGAAGACAGATAAAAAGCATGTAAACGCACAATTAAGATAATCCCAGATAGTGACAAGCGCTTTGAATAAAACAAAACACAAAGGCGTGATAGCGAGTGTGTGTTGGGGGCGGATTAGGTGGTCAAGGAGGGCTTCTGTGAGAAGGTGACATTTTTGCAGAGGCCTGAAGAATGGCATGGATGAGCCTGACCTTGGCCAGTTCCTGGGCCTCTGGGGCCTGCCTCTCCTTGCCCCACCTCCTGCTTTCTCGGGAAGCTGTAGAGGTCAACCCCGCACAACACCCCAAGAAACGGGGAGAAGGGTGAGGCCCTGAAGGGGTGGAGGGCTCAGTCAGGAGGGCATCCCCGCCCCGCCTGCCTCTGGGCTGCAGGAGCTGAGGCGCAGGCAGGAGGCCGGGCAGCCAGGCCTGGAACGGGTTGGGGCGGGGCGGGGGGGGGACATCTGCGTTGAAAGGTGCCCCCTCCTCACCCCTGCACGGGCACCGGGCTGGGAGCCTCCGCCCCGCAGCCCTCCGGGAGGGTCTCGCCAAGCCCCGCCCCCACCTCCTGGCGGCCTCCCAGGTCCCCGGCTTTGCGCCCGCGGGCAGGGGGCATGGAGGGCGTGGGCTGGGGGTCATCACCAGCATCGGATTTCCTTTCACTTGTGCAAAGACTCGTTGACGCCTGAGCACATCAATATCCTTAATGACAGTGAGAGGAGCCGGACTCCAGACGCCCGCGCCCCCCACCCGCGCCCTCCCCCCTCCCCGCTGCCTCTTCCTCCTTTTCACCCTATTCCCTGTGTCCTCTCTCCCTCCTTCCTCACGCATGCCTGTCCCTGTCTTCTCCCCTCTGCTCTCTCTCCATCCTGCTGTCTTTCCTCTCCCCCCCTCTTTCTTTTCTCTCCATCTCGCCTCCCCCCCACCTCCTCCCGTCTCCCTCTCCCCCTCCCAGGACCCCACAGCTCTTATGCATTCACAAACTTTCACCCCGCAGCTCAGGGGGCCCCAGCTGGGCCAGTCCCTCTGTCTGTCTGTCCATCCCCAGCTGGGCCCCGACGCCTTCCCAGGAGGCAGCCAACGGGGAGGCAGGGCCCGTGCAGCTGGGGGCCCAGCGACAGGCCTCCGAATCCGAGCTTCTGCCTCTCTCTGCCCCTGGCGGGCTGGGAAATCAAAAAGCCAAGTTTGGGCGTGGGGCGCCAAGGGAGAGGGGAGAGTTTTGGGGAGGATTTTCTGTTTTGTATTTTTTATGACCATATATAATTTCGCATTTCTCCCCTCAGCCCCTGCCTCCTTGGCTCCCAGATGTGTCCCACATTGAAGAATTATCTCTCCTCCCCAGGGTGAAATAAACGCAATCAATATGAGTATTGCTCTCAGGGCCTTGAAATATTACATTAATGTTCCATGTGGTGACATTTTAGCTGGAATTTTCAAATACATTATGATGGTTCAAATTAATATTTATCAGATCAGCTTTTATATTTTGCAAAAGAGAGAGAGAGAGGGAGAGAGGGAGAGAGGGAGAGAGAGAAAAGGAAAGACAGAGAGAGCATTATTAAAATACAAAATGCAGATCAAGTCTGAAATCGATGGTCCATTTTCCCAGCACTTTCCAGGGGCTGTCTTTAGCTTTCTGGGTTTGTTTTTAAATTTATTGGTATTTCAGGCAAATCTATTGGGCTCCCTCGGCCCCCTGGTCGGCCTCCCTCCTCACTCCCTCTTGAAGGCTACGGGGGCCCTTCCTTTTCTGTCTTTCTCTCTTTATTATCCTGAAATGTAAATTACGACATTAGCCCGGTCCTTATTTTTTTTTAAACTCTCCGATGATTAAATCTGCTACACGACATCCTTGTCCTTTCTATAAATTAAATCATCTTGGCTTTGCACCCTCTAGCTCAGGGCGGCCTCGCCCGGGTGTCGAGGCATCGGGCGGCTGCAGCTGAGGGCTGGGGTCCTTGTCCTCCTCCGGAGCGGACGCTGGGGGCCTCTGTGTGTGTGGGGGGGGCAGGGAGTCTCCCCGCTTTTCTGTAAATAAGAAATGTGGACTGGAGGGAACACGTGGTAGCAGGCCATACATTCCACTTTATTTCAGTCACTTCCAAACTGATTACTCTGTGAAGTGGAAAATCCGGGCAGATTAATGGTTTAATTCTCTCTCTTTTCTTTTGCATTTTCCCCTCTGTCTCCTGTTTTGTTTGGTTTGGTTTCTGCCCCCCCCCTTTCCTTTTGCATCTTTTTTCCCCCCCCTTCTCAGAGTTGTGATCATACAAAGGCAGCCGCTTGGGCGAGGTGGACGCGAAGCCGCGGTGGGGGCGCCCGGGCAAGGCAGCTGGGAGATAGTCCCAACCCCACCAGGGGGGGGCTCAGCCTGGAAGCTGCAGGGTGAACTATGCCCACTGGTGCCCTTAACTTCTTCTCTTTGATGATTTTTCCATTTCCTCCCTCAAGTTGTGTGTGAGAGTTTGCACCAGCACGAGCGTTTCCGGGCGTGTGCACAAAGGTCACACGCCTGCACGCACACGCCCAGACCTCCTCCCCCCCCCCATCACAGACCGCACGCGTGCACGTGCAGGTGCACACAAACACAGCGGCACGGGCACTCGGGGAGGATCTGCATAAAGAGAGCTGCCCTCTCCTGATGCCTCTCCGCTGCTGATCCGGCCAAAAGAACGACAGGAAACTTAAAAAAGAAAAGGAGGAGGGATCGATTATTCGACCTGTACTTGAACCCGACTGAAAGAGATAAAGCGGAATTTTCAATAGGTCCCCTGCCCTTTTCACCAGGAGGGAAAGAGGAGAAGAAAAACAAGAGATATTTATATGACAGCAGCTGCTGAAAATAGCATTTCAGAGCCATAAAAAAGGCAAAAAGAAATTCAATGGTAGAAAAGGCAAGAAACTCCTCGTCTGCTCCCCAAAAGGCGAAGCAGGCGGCGAGCGTCTCCGGCTGGAAATGCATGCGTGCCTCCTATAGATCTGTTTGAAATTATACTTGTCATTGAGGGGGAATTTATGCTTCTATTGATCTGCAAAAGGAAAATATTAAATGGTTTGGTTTTGATCTTTCAGTGACCCCAAGGTCAAGGGTAGTAGCGGATTAGTATTCATAGAATTCATCACGGAATTGCAGCCTGCATCCACTTTATGCAAACACGCTCCAAACACGCCTGGTGAAGCAGGCAGCAAGTGGCCAATGACAAGGAAAAAGCCAACGGCACCCCCCCTCCGCGGGCCTCGCCCCCTTCCTACCCTCCGGGGAGAAACAGGAAGGAACGGCAAAGGGGTGAGTGGATGGATGGGTGAATGGAGAGGCTCTGGGACTCCCCTGGGCTTGCAATAAAGGCACGGCCCCCCCCCCCACTGGGTCAAGTACACAGGGAAGTTCGGCAGACCACCCACAATGGGGATTATGGTGTGGGGCCGAAAGACCCAGGGATTCCGGAGCGAGCGTGGGAGGCCAGGCGGGTAGGAAGGGGCACCCATACCTGGCGCACGGTGTTGCCGGGAGGGCAACGACCAGACGCACAGGCACACGCATGTGCACACACCCTCAGCCAGTGGAAGCCTGGGTCTTTCCTGAAGGGAGGAACACGAAGTGCCGGCCAACGGACTGAGAGATACACTCCTCTCCAAGGGTGACATTGTTTCTCTTCCACGCTGAGGCACGTCCTTAGAGTGAGGCCGCCACGTGCCCAGCTGGGGAGGGGAGTAAGGCCAGGCTTACGTGCCTCCCCGACCCACCCAGGCCCTTCTGATCCCCATGCTCTCGGTGGCCCTGGAACCCATGTCCAAATGTGTGTGTGCAGAAGGGACACTCGTGGAGCCCCTGGGGACAGGCCACAAACACCCCTCCCCACCCTGCATTCAGCACACAAGTGCCCTCTTAACAGAGTCTGTCCCCAGTGGTGGGAACATTTGGTCAGTAACAGTCACTTGCCAATGAACTAAAAATAACCCACCCAGCGTATCCCTGCAATGGCAGGAATTCTGGCTGGCCCTTGTTCTGCTGGCTGGTCAGGGGGCCGGTGGGGGGCACAGATCCTGACTCCCACTGGGGGCTAAAGGAGCAGACTTTGGCGGGGAGGAGGGGGCGACAGACAAACAATGCTGGATGTCTTTATCGGGGCTTCAGCTCTTTTGTGCTTTACCTGCAATGTTATCTCATTTAACACAACCATTCTACCAGGCGGGGGTTGTTAATATCCCATTGTATAGATGAGAAAACCGAGGCTCAGAGATGCAAAGTCACGTGCTCCAAGTCTCAGCTCTGTCCTGAGGCTAAAGTCCACTCTCCTAACAGCTCTGCTCTGATGGCGTGGCACCATTTGGGTCAATTCCAGGGTTGGCTCACATTTCAGGGTATGGGAGATTTGGGGATGAGGACAGGGGCGCAGAGGCCTTGGGGGGGGGGGTTCAGGAGCCGTGAGGAGGGAGAGGTAGAGTGGCCCCAGCCCTGCCTCCTTGTCCCTGTGAAGGAGGACAGCGTTCTGCCTATTAATCATGTTTCATTTATATTAGCTTGACTCGATCTACTGTATATTTGAAATGGATTTAATTTTAGATCACGCACTATGGAAGGGGGCCAGCTTGGTGTAAGGAGCATTATGAATATTTTCCATAAGCTGGATATACATTATCCAGGGACAGATATACGAGCAGCGGCCCAGGGCTCCTGGTTGGGGGAAGGGGGCTGCTCTCTCCTTCTTCCCCCCACTCTCCTGCGGCCAAAGGGCACAGGGCTTTGGAGGGAGCCCTCTCTGACCCTCACCTGTGGGGAGTTGGTGGGGGGGATCTCAGCCCCATCTTTCCTCTGCCGGCGAGCTCCTCCCCACTGACCTTGAAGCTGCTGCTTCTCCCAGCTCCCAGCCGAGCTGCAAGCCGGCAGGTGTGTACAAGGAGGGAGGGCCCCAGAGCTGTGGGAGGCAGAGGGCCCAGCCTGAGGTGCAGGAGAGGGGGTGGGACCAGAGGGAGAGGGCCTCTCGACTCCCACCTTCAACTTCAAGCTCTGGTGAAGGAGGAAAAAGCTTGGTTCCAGGCTGCTTGGCTGGTGAGTGGAAGCTTCCTGTCCAGCCACGCAGGGATGGGCAGGTCAGGTCCAACCATCTCCAAACAACCCCCCACCCCAGCCCTGGGCTGAGGCACCCCTTTCCTGGCGGTAGGCCATGGGCTTTTTCCTTTTCCAAGGGCACTAGAGCTCAGAGGCCCCTCTCGAGGAATCTAAGGCTCATGGCAGGCAGAGAACAAGCCTGTGGCCACACAGCTGGGAAGCATCAGAACCTAGTAACCTCCTGCCTGCAACTCTGCGTGCACGGGGTGGGGGTGGGGGGTCCCGCCTACCCCCTGCCCACCCCCAGACCCCTCCATTAACCCCACTGGACAAGTGGAGTCTATGCACTTGCACCTTCATGGTGCTTTCTCTAGTGCTCAGACCCTCTACCCCACCCCTAAGACACCCACACCTGTTAGCACTGACCTTTCCATGACGAAGCCGGGCCTCCGGTCAGTCTGCTTTACAGACTGAGGAAACTGAAGCTCAGGGAAGGTTGTGACATTTGCACCCACATGGGAGCCTGCTCTGTCCCTCCACCCTCAAACCCGGTCCCCATGGCTTGCCCATCTGGCTCCCCCAAGCTGCATGTCCCGAATCAGGCGTGCGTCCCTGCCTACCCCCCACCATCACCATGACCAGCCGTCCTCCAACATTCTCTCAAGGCCGTCTGCTTCTCTCCAACACCATTCCTCTCCTGGAACATGGCAGGGCCTCCCGGAGTGTCCCCAAAGTCCCCTGCCAGCTCCAGTCTGCTCTCCGTACCATGGCCAGAGAGACCTTGTTTTAAATCACTATTTTTTAAGTGTTTTTTTTTTTTAATTTTTTTTCAACGTTTTTTATTTATTTTTGGGACAGAGAGAGACAGAGCATGAACGGGGGAGGGGCAGAGAGAGAGGGAGACACAGAATCGGAAACAGGCTCCAGGCTCTGAGCTGTCAGCCCAGAGCCTGACGCGGAGCTCGAACTCACGGACCACGAGATCGTGACCTGGCTGAAGTCGGACGCTTAACCGACTGCGCCAGCCAGGCGCCCCTAAGTGTTTTTTTTTTTTTTAAATATTTATTTATTTTTGACAGAGAGAGAGAGAGAGAGAGAGAGAGAGAGAGACAGAGCACAAGCAGGGGAGGGACAGAGAGCAAGGGAGACGCAGCATCCGAGGCAGGCTCCAGGCTCTGAGCTGTCAGCACAGAGCCCGACGAGGGGCTCAAACTCAGGAACTGCAAGATCATGACCTGAGCGGAAGTCGGTCCCTTAACCCACTGAGCCACCCAGGCGCCCCCAGAGAGACCTTGTTAAAATGCAGTGCGGCTAAGTTGCACGCTTCTCCTGCACTCCTGGGGTCAAATCCCAAGTCTGTATGCTGTCCGAGAAGGCTCATCAGGGAGTGGACCCTGCCAACCTCCCCAGGGTCACCCGTTCTCCAGCTCCACGTCCCGACTCCACGGCCTTTCTGGCTATTTACCTGACGTGTGCCGTGGTGTCTCTGCCACAGGACCTTGGCACAAGTGGCTCCCTCTGCCTGGATCGCTGCCCTTCCCACTCCACCTGCCTAGCTACCCTTCAACCCTCAGACTCTACTTCAGCTTCCCTGGGAAGACGCCAGATCACATACCCCACTCCCCCCATCCAGTCTAAATCAAGCCCCACTTCTGCCTTTTGCGAATCCTACCTCCCTAAGGGGATATTTGGGGTCTGGTTCTCCTCCCCGCCCCTCCAGCCGGCGAGGCCGGGCGTGTGCGGGGGCCCACGCCGCGGGCAGGTACCAGCCGAACTCCTGCCTTCGCCTCCGTCCTCACATCCATCAGTATAATACACCCGTCACCCACCCCAGCCTGGGCTGGCAGCCTTTCAGAAGTGGCATGCGACGCTTCCCTTATTCATTCTTAATTTAAGGTTTTGTGAGTTGTAATAACCCCCCTTTCCCCCAAATCACTGGGGATGGGACCTCCATGTCAGCCCAGGCCAGGAGAGCTGAAGGGTAATTGCATTGCACATATGTTAATGGTTGTCTGGAGAAGACAATGGCAACTGGGGAACTGAGGCTTCTCTGTGCTCAGAGTGCCTGCAGGGTGGGCCCCCACCCCCAAACCGGGCTGGGGTCCAGGAGGCTGAGGCCATGAGCCAGTGGGGAGATTTGGGGACTGTGGGGTCCGCAGTCCGCACCAGAGGAGAGGCTAAGAAGGACTAGGGTCTGACTGGAGACAGATGCCCTGGAAATGGGGTCAGGACCCTCTTCTTCCTCCATTTCCTTATGCCTCCCCAGGGCACAGGCAGCTCCTCTTTCCTGGGACCAGAGATGGCTTCCAAGGGGAGGGAGAATCTGGGAGAATGGACATGGGGAGGCAGGGGTTACACAAATCCTGTTTCTGCTTCCCACAAGCTGTGTGTCGTTAAACAAGCCACTTAACCTCTCTGAGCCTCAGTTTTCTCTTTGAGAGTCTTATTTGACTCTAAGTTGCATACAGTAAAAAGACGTCATATATAGAGGTAAATGGCAGGGTGCTTGGGTTCAGGTAGATCTTCAACAAGTGAACTTATTGCTGAAGGTTTTTATTTTATGTTTTAATGGTTATTTTTGAGAGAGAGAGAGAGACCCATGCAAGCAGGGGAGGGGCAGAGAGAGAGGGGGCAGAGGATCTGAAGCAGGTCTGTGCTGACGGCAGAGAGCCCGATGCGGGGCTCGAACTCATGAACTGCGAGATTGTGACCTGGGCTGAAGTCGGACGCTCAACCGACTGAGCCACCCAGGCTCCCCCTGAAGTTTTTATAACTATTAATCTGACGTGGCTCTGCCCACTGTCTGTGGTGAGGTAGAGTGTGGGACTCCTGGCTTCCTTCCTGGAGAAGTGCTCCTGGGATGGAAGGAGGGTCTTGAGGCTCAAATGGCACCTCCTCTCCCATTAATCTCCATGGGAGCACGCTCTCTGGTCCTTCACTGAGCTTGCAACTAAATATTTGTGTTCTTGCTTATTGTCTGTCTCTCTAGAGACTGTGGGTTGACCTGGAATGGTGCCTGGCACATAGTAGGTGCTCCATGAATATTTGCTGAATGAAGGAGTAATTGAATGAGGCCCACGTAGAAGAGTGGGAGGCACCTGGATGAGGGATTCAGGGGGTGCGGGGAGTGGCCTCCTGGACCCAGCTTGCCTCTGTCTTGGGCCTCAGGAACAAACCCTGCCCTGCCCACGGTCCTGTCCCCGTTCTCTCACTAGAATGGACCTGCCCGCCTCCCTGCGGATTCAGGAGCTCGTGTGAGATGCTGGTGGAGGGCACGGGGGTGGGACGGAGGGCCCTTTCCAAGCTGGGTGCCCCCAGCGTTCCCTCCCAGGCTTTTCCCTCTTGGCTTGCCCGAGGCCGCGCAGGGTGTCTAGGGCCCCTCACCTCCCAGCCCCTGGGGCTGAAGATTCCCCGGGGCAGTTCGGCTGTCCCTCCTCAGGGTCTAAACAGAGGCCTGACATCCCTTCCCCAGGGAGGGTGCAGCCCTTGAACGAAGAGCTAGAGCCCAGTAATTCGAGTAGGGTTTGCAGGGTGCTGGGTGCTCCTGGGGAGCTCATGATAGTGGCCAAGGATGACGAGGAAGAACCCTGGGTGTCCCCTTCCCACAGCCTCAATCCCGCTGGTGCCAAGTTACCCACATCTCACACCCTAACCGAGTCTGGTGCCGAGGGGAGGCCAGAGGCCGGCGGCCCGCTCGCAGCCCGTGCCAGGAGGTGTCTGGGCCAGGCCCGCCTGTGCCCCGGGGCGGAGGAGGCATGTGGGCCACGGGGACACTAGTGACTCCGGAGAGCCGCCCGCTCCACCCCACGGGACCCACAGCAAGGGCCAAGCTGAAGCGTAACTCCTCTCAAAAATTCCTCGTCGTGAGGCCGAGGGAGAAAATAGATCTGAGAGTGCTGGTGCTGGAGGACGGGCCTTCCAGCTTACAGAGGCCGTGTGCTGGGGGAGGGGGGCGGGCTGAGGGGGTGGGGGAGCGGTTCCGGACAGGACAGACGGCCAGGAGGGAGCGGGGAAAGACAGTCTGGCTGAAAAGGGGCGAAAAGCGACAGGTTTTTCTAGAAAAAGATGCAGAGGGGGAGAGCGAAAAGAGAACCAGGGAAATAGAAGCGGAGCCAGGGGGACCCCAAGAGACGACAGAGAGAAGGAGGGAGCGACTAGGAGTCACGCAGACACAGAGAGACATACGGGGAGGGACACTGAGGCAAAGGGCCGGAGTGTGAGGCCAGCGGGGAGCCTGTGTGCGTGTGCAAGGCGGACGGAGGGACGGAGCGAGCGTCGGGGCTCTGTGAGTCTGCGTGTCGGGTCCAGGGCTGTCTGGGCACCTTGCTAGGCCAACACTTCAAATTCGATGGAAAATTAAGACGTGGGGGGGGGGGGGCAGGTGTTTTGCGTCCAAGAGAATGCATGTCTGTCCTCCTCACGTTACCGTTCCCGAGAGTCTGCGATCACATGTGTGGTGTGTGCACGCATGTGAGCGTGTGATGGTGTGCAGGGGGGCAGGGCTCAGTTTCCCCCTCAGCTGTCCCCCTGCCCCCTCGGCGAGGACTGTGTGTGCAGATGGCCCCGGGCTGGAGGGCCCGCAGGGCTCTGATGGGTGGGCGGCCTGACACACGCCCTCAACGGGAGGGGGAGGCCAGAGAGCTGTCGGCAGCCAAGGACCAGGCAGGCAGTGAAAGTGAACCGTAAAAGGGCCACTTCTCTGGCCGCTGTTCACTTGACACTCTCTAACCCAGAAGCCACCTGTTCAGCCATCAGTCACCCAAGGAAAACACAGCTTTCCTGAAACTGGGAATTGGACAGACAGTCCTGGGAGGGGGTGAGCATGGGGGAAATGCCTGCCCTCTGCCACTTCCAGGGGGCCCTCCCCTGGGCGAGGCGGGGACAGGCTGGAGGCCCGCGTCTGGCCTGACAGGCCAAAACCAAAAACCCCACAAAACCCCCAAACCCCAGACCCCCAAACTTCCCAATCTGGCACCGACGTGACACGTTTGGCGGGGAGGGGGCCCGAGAGAGTGGGGGCCCGGAAGCGCCCGCCTTGGGGTGGCATCGCAGGGGCTGTGCCCCGGGGGAGCTGTCGCGTGAGCCGTGTGTCCCTGGGTGGGGACGGAGCAAGGGCAGGCGTGGGGCGGGGGTGTCCCTGGAGCCAGGCCGGGCCTTGGGGGGCAGGCAGGGTGGCCGAGGCAGGGCAGGGACCTGGCTGGGAGGCAGGCCTGGGGCTCTGCCCAGCGGCGGCACTCCCGGCCAGCAGAGGCCCCGCCGTGCCCCGCCTCGGGTAGCTTGTTAATTTCATCGTTTCGCCCGTTTATGGTGTTTCCAGTTGCTGTTGCTTTTATAAACAAGCATTTTGGTGACCTTCCCCTCCGGACATCAGCTCCGCAAGAATCCCGAGCCCTGAACATTTATAAATAAGCCTTCTCTCAAGTTCCACAACAGGTGTGACCTCTCCCCCGCCCCCCTCCTCTGTCCTGTCCGAAAACTGAACAGTTTCAACAAGCAAAGGGAAGCCGCCCAGGCTGTCTTAAAGGGGTCGAGTGGAGGCCACTGTGCGCGTGGCTGCAAGGGGTGCTGGCCCGCCTCTTCCTCCACCTCCCCAGACGGAGGGTCCCGAAGGAGAGGGCCAGCCTGGTGGGCAGTTGAACCCCTGACCCCGCTGCCCCAAACACCCCCGCGCAAAGGCTGCGGTAGGAGAGGGCTCCTCAGCTGACAGAGTGTATCTGAGTCAGGCCTCTCCACTCCAGAGAAGTTTTATCAAGCTTCACCGCCCCCCCCCCCCCACTCCATTCCCCTCCACGGTCTGCTCCTCGCTTGCTCCCCTCCTTGGCCCCACCCTGAGAAATATAGAACATTTTCCCCTTTTCTTCCCCGCCAAAAGCTCTCTGATTCATGATTTGCAACATTTCGTACATTTACTTAACAAGTGTTCATTTATTCAGCAAATACTTCTTGAGCTCCTACTCTGAGCCAGGCTCTGTGCCAGGGCTATAAAGCTGAAGGAGGCTCAGCCCTGCCCCCAAGGAACTCACCATCTAGTGGGGCAGACAGCATAGCAGTAAGACAAGTGAGCCATGGGTGCCAAAGCTGGATCTATGTGGGCAGAACAGGTCCTGGGAGCAGAGAAAGGGCTCTCAACCTAGAAGCGAGGCTAAATGTGTCCTGGAGGGGCTGTTTCTCGAGTTATCAGGGGCTGGTTCGTGGAGGTGTCCAGGGGAACAACACCGCAAGCAAAGGAAACAGACAGGGCAGGGGCACGGAGGCAAACAAGAACACAGCCCCGGGGAGACCTGTAAGAGTTTGCTCTGGCTGAGCTCAGCAGGAGCGGCTGGGAAGGAAGGACTCTGACAACCCACCATCCACATGCCTGTCCCTCGGAGCGGCACAGGTCTTCAATTTAGAAATCCCAGAAAGCAAGGATCGGGTCTGTGACAATTGGTCTAGACCCGGGCGGCGGGGCGGGGTGGGGGCGGGGGGGAGCGGGCTTTAAAAAGTTCCTTTTAAGTAACATAAGATGACAGTGCTCGTTGGTGCCTATGGTGAGGCCAGCGATGGTGGGGATGGTAATGGTGGGGATCCCATGAGCAAAGGTGGTGATCCTTTGATGGCTGCCATGGTGACGGCTGAATCAAACTAAATGGAGTATTTGCCTCAGTGTGGCCCAAGGGAAGAAGGTGGTAGATCTTAATCACGCCCGTAAGAGGTCATCGAAGTCACAATTCGGTTACATGTCAAGTATGACAATCAAGGAAAGGATAGGCAAGAGGGCGAAGAAGCAAAAGGCCTCGAATCAGGAGGACTGAGTGCGAGCCGAAGTTAGGGCCTTAGGACACAAGGCACAGATCCCGGTCTGCTGACAGGGACCTCGGGTGGGAATTGTTTGCCTAGTGCCTGGCTTGGGTCCAAGGTGAGGTTCACAACCTAGCGGACCTGCAGGACCTAGACTCTCCACAGCGACCAGCCATGGCAATGTGAGTCCTGGGAGCAGCTCAGGGACACAAGGCCTGGGGAGTCTGACCAAGGAATCTGGGGACCTGGGCCCCCTGTCTATATTAGGGACCTAAATATTACTTCCTCCCGTGTGTCCTGTGATTCACAGTTTAAAAAGAACTCTCCCTTCCCTTCTCTCTTGTTAACTCACAACAACGCTTTGAGATGGACGCTGTTACTCGTTTTATGGAGGAGGAAACTACTTTGCCTGGGATTTTCTTTCTCCTCTTCTTATCTTCAGGAACTCGGCTTGTCCTTCTGGCTAGCACAGTGGGTCGCCTCCTCCAGAAGCTTCCCTGACCAGCCTCGGATGGGTTGTGCCTACCTCCTCTGGGATGGCCGTGGCGTGGTGCAGCGGCCCGGCCACCTGTCTGACCCCACACTCAGACTGAGTGTGAACTTGCTGTAGGCAGTCCCTGCCTTCACCTCCAGCCCCGGGGCCCGGCAGGGGCCGGCTCAAAGAGTGCTCAGGGAATGCCATACTTATTGGCCTAGGTCACAGGCTGATTCACAGCCCCTCTGCTGCCCTCTGGGCTCCCCGGTTTGGATATTGCTGCTCATCTGTCTGGTGGGCATGGGCCTCGGGGCCTCAGGAGAGAGCACAGAATGTGGGCAGGCCTGGCTCAGCTCCCAGTCTAGGGCCAGCGGAGGGAGGATTTGGGGCTGGGATGTAACAGCCGTGCAGCTCCTGCGGGCTGAGCCCCCTTTAATGCTCTGTGTGTCCCGAGGGGCTGGCTAATGGCTGACTGGGCACCGTGAATTTAACAGCATCAGACCCAAATGAGCTCTGTCTGCCCTTGACTTGTCCCTCCCCGCCCCGGGGACTGGGGCCTCCCTGGGGGCCTGCCTTGGAAGAGTCAGCCAAGTTGTGCGGGGAGGGGGGGGGCAGTGGGAGGGGGGGCGTGGGCTGGATTTTGGCCAGCAGACCCAGGGAGCAGGGGAGGGAGAGCTCCCTGGGCTCTGTGGGTGGCTGGCGTGGGTACAATCAGGCCACTGGCCATGATCCTGAGGACAAGCCACTTCACACCTCTCTAGGTCCTGGATGATCAGGTTAGAGCCCTCCTTTTGCTCTCCTATCTCTCAGGATTTGTCAGTGAGAACAGGTCTATAGCATCCTGCTTATTCCTTTTGGAGGGGAGTCCGTGAAAATACAAGTTTATGATATCGTCATTGGCAATAACAGCAAAGTAGGTCCCCCTCCCCTTTTGCACTGGGCTGCAGATTCTCAAAGAACAAAGTGCTTTCACACGTTTCAGGACATTTGAGCCTTAGAATATCTCTGAGTGTAGACGGAGGAAGAGGAAGAGTAATAATAGAATAGTAATGGCCCCGCTTCAGCCCTGCTCTGTGCCAGGCACTGTGTTGAGTGCTTTGTCCTGGCACCATGGGTCTTCTGAGTCTCAGACATCCCCCACTTGGCCAGTGTCCTGCTCAGTGGCTCTGAACAGATCATCCCTGCCACTCTGCAGCCTCGGCTTGCCGGAGCCAGTTACGGTGCCCGAGCACTCACTGACAGCCCATCACAACCCGTTGTCCCGATGGGGAAACTGAGGCTCAGAGAGGAGCAGTGTGCAGAGGGGAACTAACCCCAGCTCTGCTTCAAACTCCCTAGGGAGCCTTGGCGAGTCCGGCCCCCACGTGGCCCTTAGCTCCCCCAAACCTGGGTAATGGGGGAAGGCGGGGGCACCGGACTGAATAACCTCTGAGGTCCTTTGCTTTCATCCATTTCGCAAGCATTTATTCTGAGCACCTACAACCCGCCCAACACCGTCCTAGCTGTGCGAGCACAGTGGTGAACGGGCCAACACAAGCCCTCCCCTCATGGCAGTTACAGACAGGAGGCAAGGAGGAAAGGGAAACCAGGTGGCGACAAGCCCTATGAGGACAACAGGGCAAGGGACAGTGACAGTGACCGGGGGCTTCTGTGGGAGTGGGGCCAGGAGACTCTTTGGGAGGTGACATTAGCCTGCATGACAGGAGCAGAGGAAGGGCCCAGCCTACAGGCAGCATGCACCCTCAATTGTCACCATCTGGGGTCACGTGGCCAGGAAACGACGGTGGCAAGACTTGAACGTGAATCTCCTGGCTCCCATCCCTTTCCAGGGGAGCCGCCTGAGCCAAAGCTGGCTGGCCACTGGGAGAACCAGGTGGGCATGCTGGTTAAGCCCGAGGCTTGATTTTGAATCCTGGCTCCACTCTTCACTATTTTATTACTTTATTTATTTATTCTCCAGGCAAGAAGACGGGGCAGTCGTGGGGCTCACCTTGTTCGTCTGCCTTCTCTCAGGGATCACTGTCCAGTCAAAGGGTGTGTGAGCTGCCCAAAGTTCCAAGGGAGGCAGTGATGCAGTCAGGAGTAGAACTCGGGGCCCTGGACTCCTGGCCCACCGTTCCTTCCTCTGCCCACTTTTCTACGATGAGTTGGGTGGGGGATCCCAGTGCTTTGGGCCCAGCTGTGCAGAGGCCAAGACCTCTTGGGACAGAGGTGATGGGCAGGGAACAGGGAGCCCAGGGCTCTGGCTTCACAGATGCAGCCCAGGATTACACCAGGGCAGAACTTCTGTCTCTTTCTGATAAAATGGCAGCCTGAAACCAGGCATCAGGACAAGCCAGGCACATTCCTTATGCCATCTCGTATATATCCCACGACTATCTGGTGGGATGCCCTCTGTTTGACTGATGGGGAAACCAAGGCTCAGTAAGGTAAAGGAGGCAGAAGGTGACTGAACTAGAATTTGAATCTGCCTGATGCCTAAGGATTCATTCGGTCAGTCAAATAACACACACACACACACACACACACACACACACACACACGTAACTTTTTTTTTTTTTTTTTTGAGAGAGAGAGAGCACCCTCGAGCATGAGCAGGGATGAGGAGATAGAGGGAGAGAGAGAATCCCAGGCAGACTCTGTGCTGTCAGCACAGAGCCCAACTCAGCGCCTGATCTCATGAACAGCGAGATCATGACCTGAGCTGCCGACGGAGCCACCCGGGCCCTCCATGTAATTTTGTAAGTAAGCACCCATTCGGAGCCAGGTGGGGACACGGGCAGTCTCCTCTCTCAGGAGCCCAGTCTGATCAGAGCAGTAGATGCCGGGCCAATAGCAAATTAACCTCTTGCTTACTGTAAATGCCAGGTAGCGTGTTCTCCCACTCTCATTAGGTTTTGACACAAAATTCCCTTCTCGGTGAAACTGGGACGTCTCGTCCAAGGTTTCCCCCTGCCCCCTGTTGCTTCGTTGGGTTTTGTTTCTCCTTGGCGCTTATTATCTAAAACACCACGTCCTTAACGTATTTGTCTTGATTAGTTTCCATCTCTCCCACTAGATCAGGGGCTGGCACAGTACAGTCCTTCAGATCTGGCTCACTGCCTGCTTACGTATGGCTGGTGAGCTAAGAATGGCTTTTACATTCTTAAATGGTTAAAGAAAAAATGAAAAGAATAGTATTTTGTGACATGCGAAAATGATATGAAATCCAGATTTCAATATCCATAAATAAAGTTTTATTGGAACGTGGCCACGTTCATTCATTTACGCACTGTCCCTGGCCGCTTTCACACTGCAACGGCCGAGCTGAGCAGTTGTGGCAGAGACCGTATGTGCCCGGCACACTATAAATCACCGTGACGTGGTTACAACTCGATTTTGCCTCTTGGCCCACAAAGCCTAAATATTTACTATCTGGCCTTTCACAGAAGTCTGCTGACCCCCGCATTAGAACGCGAGCTTCACAGGGCAGAGGCTTTTTGTCTATTTGCTTGTTACTGCGCCCCCCGGCGTCTAGAACGGTGATTGGACTTCTGCTTCTGGACAGATGGACTATCGGGACTGGATTTACCCTTTCACCCAAAGCGTTAAAAAACCGGACAAGATCTATGAAACAATGGTTTTCAGACGATGGGCAACAGAAAACAGATGGCCCAGGACAGTGATCCCTAAGAGAAGGAAAACACGAAGGGAGCGCTATGATCGCCCCCAGCTTACCGCCTAGAGAAAAGTACCGGGCCAAGGAAGGTATGCGTATGGGGAAGGAAAAGAGGAAGCCAAGTCCTGATTTGAAGGAATGCAGTTTGGAATCAGGGAGGCCAAGAGGCTGAATTTGTGATTAAGCAGAGTGTGCCCGCAGAGATGTGAGAAGAGGTCCTTTCTCGCACCAGGCAAAGTGGAAAGACTTCACGCTATGTGGGGCATCGGGTAGTGTCCTAAGGGCATGGCCTTAGCAGTGGGGCCGAGTGAGCCCCGGACCAAGGCTGTGCTGAACTAATGCTCATGAACCTTAAAAGCAAGCCTTCCTTAATGGCCTCAAACTAATTCCATGTAGCCTAACTGCATCTTGGAACAAAGCCAGTAATATTTAAAGGAATACAACTAAATCCAGTCTTCCACAATGTAACATTTTAAATGTTGGTGGAATGGGGCTCCTGGGTGGCTCAGTCAGTTGAGCGTCCGACTTCAGCTCCGGTCACGATCTCACGGTTTGTGAGTTCGAGCCCCGCGTCGGGCTCTGCGCTGCCAGCTCAGAGCCTGGAGCCTGCTTCGGATTCTGTGTCTCCCTCTCTCTCTCTGCCCTTCCCCTGCTCAATCTCTGTCTCTGTGTGTCTCTCTCTCTCTCTCAAAAATAAATAAATGTTACAAAAATAGAAATAAAATGTTGGTGGAACAAATTAGTTCACGGATGGTAGATGTGGAAAGTCAGGTTTCTCATGGTTGGAGAGGGAGTTACAGACCCACAAGGAGGGGAAGTTAGAATGAAATGTGTGGATTAGATTAGTTGAAGACATCAGTATGAATTCATGTTTAGCCTAATTTAGATACAGATGGATAGGTGCAGAACCAATGATCGATATGTGCATATACATGAGTTATGTCTGCTAGAAGGGCCTAGAAACATTGATATGCTAGTGGCAACAAGCCTACTCAGCCAGATCTTGGTTTTTAATACCATTCTCCAATAAAAGGAGAAATGGAAAGTTTTAGGACCAGGGTAGGGAAAATTCAAGATGAGCCAGGCCATCCTGTATCCCTGGAAAATAAGGAAGTGTTCCAAAACCTGAAGTATTGACATGTCAAACTGAACGAGCTCCCATTAACTAGGGCAGGAGTAATTTGGACAATAAAATAAATAGGGGCACCTGGGTGGCCCAGTTGGTTAAGCGTCTGACTCTTGAATTCGGCTCAGGTCATGATCTCATGGTTCGTGAGTTCGAGCCCTGCGTCGGGCTCTGTGCTGACAGCTCGGAGCCTGGAGCCTGCTTCAGATTCTGTGTCTCCCTCTCTCTCTCTGCCCCTCCCTTGTTCATGCTCTGTCTCTCTCTGTCTCTCAATAATAAGTACATATTAAAAAAAATAAAAAATAATTTAAAAAATACTCTTCATGTTTAACAAGGCAGAGAAAAGCAGGAACATGATGAGAGAAATAAAATTATTCAAGAGGGTCTCTCAAATTCTAGAGATGGAAAAGGCAATATCTGAAATAAAAAATACACTGGATAGGAGCACCTGGGTGGCTCAGTTGGTTGAGTGTCCAACTCTTGATTTCAGCTCAGGTCATGATCCCAGGGTTGTGGGATTGAACCCCGCATCAGGCAATGCACTGAGTGTGGAGCCTGCTTAAGATTCTCTCCCTCTCCCTCTCTCTCTCAAATACAATTTTTTAAAATTTGTTTATTAAAATTTTTTAATGTTTATCTTTCAGAGAGACCAAGAAAGACAGAGTGTGAGCAGAGGAAGGGCAGAAAGAGAGGGAGACACAGAATCAGAAGCAGGCTCCAGGCTCCAGGCTCCAAGCTGTCAGCACAGAGCCCGACGTGAGGCTCGAACCCACAAACTGTGAGACCATGACCCGAGGTGAAGTCAGATGCTCGACCTACTGAGCCACCCAGATGCCCCCCAATTTTTTTAATTAAAAAAAAAGAAAAATATACCAGATGGGATTAACAGCAGGTTAGACACTGCTAAAGTAAATTCAGTGACCTTAGAGTCGCAACAATAGAAGTGACCCAAAATAAAATGCAGAGGGGAAAGAAACAGGGGTAGGGGGATATAACAAAGCCTCAGGGACCAGTGGGACAACATCACGGGTCTAACATACGTGTAATTGAGTTCCAGGAGGAGATGGTGGGGAAAGGTCTTTGAAGAAATATTGCTAAAAATTTTCCAAATTTGATGGAAACTTTATACCCCACAAACCCTCAAAGCGTCTTGAACCCCAAGAGAAGAAACCGGAAGAAAACCATACCTAGAAACATCACAGATCAATTGCTGAAAACCAACTTGTGATAGAACAAGGCCTGGCACAAATGTTCAATAAATATTTGTCAACTATTGAAATGGATGGAATTAACAAATATACAGAATTTTTATTTTATTTATTTATTTATTTTTTAATTTTTTTAACGTTTATTTTTGAGACAGAGAGAGACAGAGCATGAACGGGGGAGGGTCAGAGAGATAGAGGGAGACACAGAATCCGAAACAGGCTCCAGGCTCCGAGCTGTCAGCACAGAGCCCGACGCGGAGCTCGAACTCACGGACCGCGAGATCATGACCTGAGCCGAAGTCGGCCGCCCAACCGACTGAGCCACCCAGGCGCCCCTATACAGAATTTTTAAATAAAAGCGAGGAAGAATAAGAAAACAAGATAAGGGCGAAAGACAGTACCAGACCCAGAGGAAGGAGGTTTTCCATACAGTGGGTCTGATAAGGGATACTGGAGCGAAGCCTGAAGGAAACAAGGCAACAAGGGGCATGGGTGTCTGGGAAGGAAATTGCAGGCAGAAGGAGAGCATGTTCGGGGGCACCTGGGTGGCTCAGTCGATTAGGTGTCTGACTTCGGCTCAGGTCATGATCTCGCGGTTCGTGAGTTCAAGCCTCGCATCGGGCTCTGTGCTCACAGCTCAGAGCCTGGAGCCTGCTTCAGAATCTGTGTCTCCTTCTCTCTCTGCCCCTCTCCCCCTCACTCTCTGTCTGTCTGTCCGTCTGTCTCAAAAATAAATAAATATGAAAAAAAATTTAAAAAAAAGGGAGAGCATGTTCAAAGGCCCTGAAAAGGGGTCATCCCTGGTGTATTCAAGAAAGAGCAAGCCAGCCAATGTAACCGCAGTGAGCTAGGGTAAAGGTAGTACATGAAGTCAGTAAGGTTGGGTTTTGTGGGCGACATAAAGACTTTGACTTTTACATTGAGGGAGATGGGAATCTTGGAGCACCTTGAGGAGTGACGGATCCGAACGGGGTTTTAGAAGGTTCACTCTGGACCTTAAGGGGCGAGATTGGCAGGAGGGAGACTGTTTAGGGGGCCGGTGCGATAATCTAAGGGGGAAACGATGATGATCCAGACTGGGCGGCATCCATGCGGACGGTGAGAGGGATCGGCGTCTGAGTATGTATCTTTTGGAAGTAAGGACACCAAGATTTGCCAAGGGGGTTGGACGTGGGGTAGAGAGAAAGGCCTGTAAGGGAAGATTCAAGAGCTTTTGGCTTGGGTGATCGGAGGAGCTGAGTTACCATGTGCAGGAAGGGGAGACTTCGGGCGATTAGGTTTGGGGTGGGGTGGGGACTGGGGATAGCAAAATCTCCTCCTGCCTCCGTGGCACACATCACTGATGGACCACTCCGCGCTTCCTCGCTGACCTCGGGTACAGCCTCAGGATGCTTCTCAACACAGTCCACGCAGTAGGCCCCCGGTAGCTCTCTTGGGAGGCAACAGGTATAGCAGTTGACAGTTTGTGCGTGGGGACCTGATTCCCCGGGATCAAATCTTGGCTGCACCACTAAGTAGCTTATGACCTTGGCCAAGGGCCTTCATGACTCTGAGCCTCAGTTTCCTGACTTGTTAAACGTTTCTGACTTCCCTAGTTTCTTAATACAGTAAGTGGGTAATACCCAACACTTATCTCATTGGGTTCTTGTGACGATTCGATGACAGAATGTACGGACAACCCCACGCACAGGGCCGGGGACACAGTGAGGGCCCCCATTAACAGTGGCTGGCACAGGCCACCGTGATTATCTACCGGCTCATCAGTACTTGGCTTGAGGAGGGGCCCCTAGGAAGAAGGGAGCAGGCGACAGAGGCCGCAGGGATAAACTCAGAGGTTTGATCTCTGCCCTGTGAATCCTTAACGGGAGTACTGGAGAACCCCACATGGGCCCAGATGAAAACTCTCCCATTTTTGGACAGAGTGGGCAGTCGCTGAAATATAAGAAGTCCCTGTTGAAAAATGTCCCCGCTGTGAGCACTGCTGGGTGGATTAACTGGCATTCCTTCTCCTCCATTGAGCGGAGTCGCAAGCTAATAAATATTTCAGAATTGGCTATATTCAATCCAGCCCTTGTCCCGTTTGACGTCTGTTCTCTCGGCTTTCAGAAGCAGACAGGTGCAGAAGGATGAAAAGGGATTTAATTACTAAACATCCCCAACCCCCGATATGCAAACATAGGCTGTGCTATGCACACGCCGACTGCCCACGGTCACGCACACCCCGTGTACCCGCACACACGTGCAGGCGCAGCCAGGGGCCCTCAGCACCCCCACGCCGGTGCGGCGCTGCGTCCACACGTGCTGCACACAACTCACACGGGAGCCGCATATAAGTACACGGGCAAATAGCCCGTGTGGACAAGCATGTGCCCAAACGCGGAGCATGCGGTACCCCTGGGCGTTAACACGAGCGTGTTTGCAGTCAATATGTGTGGACGTGCGTGCACACATACATCCCTGATGTGCTTACACATTTGTGCACGCACCAGTGATATAGCTACCCAGGTGCGCGTGCTCACACGCGCGTGTGTGACGTTTCCGAGAAAAAGATTTTATTTTAATGTTTATTACTTATTTTTGAGAGACAGAGAGAGAGACAGAGCACAAGGAGGGGGAGGGGCAGAGAGAGAGAGGGGGAGACACAGAATCCCAAGCAGGCTCCAGGCTCCGAGCTGTCGGCACAGAGCCCCACGCGGGGCTCGAACTCGCGAACCCCGAGATCATGACCTGAGCCGAAGTCGGAGGCTCAAGCGGCTGAGCCACCCACGCGCCCCTGAGAAAAGAAAAATTTTTAAGTTTTATCACTGTCCAACGGAATTGTTCACTGTAGGCGGAAATCTGACAATTTCGGTAAAAAGACAAACGGAAAGGGGCGCGCAGGCCTTGCGTGTTGAAAACTTCTACTTTCCTTGACACGTTACTGAGCGCGGGCGGTAATACACAAATGGGCGCCCACGCACACAGACCAGCGGGTCCCCGCACGCGCCGTGCCCGAGATGCGCGTCTCCTCCCCTCTGCAGAGATCGTGGGGGGGCACACCCACAACACGCGTGCCTTCGGCCACATTCTCGTGCTCACGGGCATATGCACGCGCATGGACGCGCCAACCCCCACACACTCACCTCTCTGCTGGGAGTCTCAAGTTTTCTTCCCCTCTGAGAATTTGCCCACTCTTACTGCCCGCCAGCTGGGCGGCTGGGAAACTCAGAGGCCTGGGGAAACAGAAAGGGTTTCCAGAAATGCATGGCCAGGCATCTGGCTCCATATCTCGATCTGATACGGAGAGAGGAAGTCATGCCTCTGGACCCCATCTTAGTGGTGAGGACTGATGGGGGGGCAGGGAGGTCGAAGGGGGAGGGACGGTTGGGAGGCAGAAGGCAAAGCCGAGGCTGGATCCTGGCTAGCAGCCTTCAGATCCCCTGGCATCCACCCTCAGGCCACACTGGCCCTGGGGGGACCAGGCCCCAGCTGGTTGTAGGGAACCCATCACCTAAGATCCCACCTGAAGATTTAAGAAGCCCGGGGAGGTGACACCTGCTTTGCCCCCATTCATGACTTTGCTCATTCATAGATGGAATGGCCAGGGAGCACTTTCTTGGTGTCAGGCAAGACCTGAGGACTGTTATCTGCTCCCTGCTACTGAGCAATCCCTCACGGCATGTTTCTCAGGGAACCTCCCCCCCCCCCCAATCCCACCCGGACCAGGCTTGCGGGTGAGCCTCAGCCCTGGGTCAAGCAGAACCCAACCCTGCTTTTTCCCCCCCAGGCAGGTCCCTTGCAAGCAGACAGGGATTGGGGAGGGGGCTTTCAAACAACCAATCAGTGGGTCTTATGGAAATGTATGCAAATGAAAGATGCAAATCAGCACTGAGTCTTTTTGCATTTGCAACCAGCCCGACCTGCCCTAGGTGAGCACTTCCTTCCCTTTGACAGGAAGGATGGGAGCTCCAGTAGCAGTAGGAAGCGGGCCTCTGGCTGCAGTTAGTTCCGAGGTCCCTGCCTCCTAGCCTGGGGACCATTCCCCTCCCTCTCCCCCCACCACTGCCAAGCCCTGCTGGCTCCCCTGCTTGGGACCCAGGTCCCCCTCCTCCTGCCCGAGCCCCAGCTGACCCGGTCCACACCCAGTCACACACTCTCACACTCACCTGCACCCTTATTTATGCAGTAATTTGTGTGAGCCACGTACGTGCTCATGGACTCATTATACACCCTCATCCTTGCACGCTTTCACTTTGTCGTATATACCTACACACATTCACATCTTCGTATTTGCACGCCCGCCGTAGCACACTTGCTCACACGCATGCATGTCACCTACACCTGCTTGCATGCACCCACTTGCACCCCGGCACCTACCAATCCTTGAACTCGAGGGAGCCTTTGGACCTGTGTCCCAGCCAGGCCAAGAGTCCAGGGTGCTGGGAGAGGCAGGTTGGGTGGGTAAGGCCATGGGGCGGGCTGGGTGCTCCCACCCGAGGGCCCGCTTCCTGGAGGCTGCCCAAGAGTCAGCTGTCAGGGCCCAGCGTGGTGCCTGAATGGATGGGGCCCCTACTACAAACACCCCCAACAGCCTCTGGGACAGAAGAGAAGGTGGGTGCTGCCTGGGTAATGCCTCCCTCAGGAAGCAGTAATTGCGGGGTAGAGAATTAGATAATCAGCACCGCCAGGAAGTGGGGATGTGCCCGTGTTGCCTTTGTTCCTAGAATGAATAAGTGGGGGATGGGAGAGAAGGAACCCAGCCAAGCTCAAGGAGGCTGGGGAGGGGAGCAGGGTGCCCTCATCCCTCATCTGCCGCCTGGTGGGTGCCACGGCATAAGGCAGGCCCCGGCAGGCCCCAGGCCCACCCGTGGGGGTGTCCTTGGGGGGACTTGGAGGGGCCTGAGGGCAGCCTCATTGCACTTGCCTTCTCCTGGGCCTCCTTCTCCACGCCATGCACCGGAGAGGCTGACAAGAGCCCAGGGACAGCACGGACCTGAGTTCAAATCCTGCCTCTTTCACTTTGGGCTCTGTAACCTCGGGTGAAGCCTCGAACTTTCAAGCCCCGTGACCCGTCCTGCTGGCATGGCACTCCTCGGCTCATGGAGTGCGAATGACAGCATCCACACCGAGCGCTGACCCTGGGCCCAGGCTGTGCGAGGGCTGTGCGTGCTCTTTCTTCGAGTCCTCCCCCAAAACCCATGAGGCCAGGAAACGGAGGCGTGGGAGGCCACATGAATACCTGAGATCGCACCCGCACAAGCGGCAGAGCTGGGGGTTGAAGCCAGGTCTCTGTGACACCAGAGTTCCGCCTCCACCAGGCTGCTACCCCTTGTCTGCCTGTGGCCCTCTCCTGGTCCAGGGAAGGGCCCCACAGCCTCTATGACACCTCTCCAAAGAGATTTTGCTTGTCACCCAAAGACATGAGGCGGTCGCAACAAATGCAGGGGTAAGCAGGCCATCTTCTCCAGCCTCAGCGTGGTCCCCACCTACATCCCCGCCAGGTGCACCGCTGTTTGCCTCCGCGCGCACCGCAAGTATCCTCGCGCCCTTGTGAATGCTTCCTCTTCCCAAGGACCCTCCAGTGCACGCCAGGCCCTCTGCAGGGGTCCCTTCGAGGCACTCTTCCCACTTGATCTCCGAGGGTTCTTGAGCCGTGGATGAAGGGAATACCTGTAGCCCTACAGCGGCTGGCGCTTTATACAGGTTACAGCCCCAGTCCCACTGCACAGATGTGATCACCGAGGCCAAGGATGGGCCGCGGCTTTTCCAAAGGCGTTCTCTGGGCTGTGGTTTCCCCTCTTGTAACATGAGAAGGTTGGACTCCTTCTCAGATCCTTCCTTCTCAGATCCTCCTGTCCCCACCCTGACAGGTGTCTGATGCTTCAAAGCCAAGCTCAGAGTGGCAAGGGAGGTCTTCCAAAGCGCAGGGGCACTAAATCCACCCCTGCAAAGATGGGCCGAACATGCACCAGCTATGGGGCGCTTTTTTCCCCCGACTTCACCATCAATTCTCTGCCTTCTGGTACCAAATGGACAGAGCACTAGAGTGCGAGTTCCAGCCTGGACGGTGTCACCTGCACCACCTTCTCACCTCCGACCTAGGACAGCAGAGCTCTGCACCCAGCACATGGGGCATGACTTATTATCCTCTCCTCTTCAAGCCTCAGTGTTCTCCTCTGTAAAGCGGGGGTGATAAGTCTACCCCCAGAGCAAGAGTGAGGGGGAATGAGGGGCAGAGGAAGAGACAGAGAAAATCTTAAACAGGTTCCACACTCAGCGTGGAGCCTGACACAGGGCTCGAGCCTATGACCCTGGGATGATGACCTGAGCTGAAATCAAGAGTCAGACGCTCAACCGACTAAGCCACCCAGGTGCCCTGATAAGTCTGTCCTTCTGGAGCTCCGAGGCTGAGGCCCAGAGTATGGCCTTCTCGGGATTCCCTGGCACTATGAGAAGCCCACCAGCTCCACCAGTCAGCCCAGTCCTGGCCTGGGGCCTGTGTTCCCCGCCCTTGCCCTGCTCTAGGTGGCAATGGTGATGGGCAGAGAGGCTCCCCCCTCCCCCCCAGACCTTCCCAACCGCATCCATCCCACCCTCTTTCGGGGGACCAGAGATTGGGAGGGACCACTGGAGGATGGGGAGGAGCCAACCCCTCCCCCACCCACCCTGGGTTGCCCACCACACCCCCTCCGTCCCCAGGCTGGAAATCTGACACCCGAGGCCCATCTGCTGCCCTCCTGTCCTCCCGCCCCTGGAGGCTGCCGGCCGGCGGCTGCAGAGCTGTGATTGTTCCGGGCTGAATGGGCAGGCCTGGCGCCCATGCCAGGTGCACCATTGTGAAGGCCCTGACACCTGCCCGGTGGGGTGCAGGCCCGGCGAGAGGAGCCGCCCACCAAAGCCGGCAGGGGTAGAGCTGGGGGCTAGGCTCCTGCGCCCCCAGGGTGGGCACCCCGACAACACCCTGAGTCTCTGCCCTGCTCGGGTCTGTCTCCCCAGCCCCTTCCACCGCCACCACCTCCCTGCTCCTCTGTCTGCCTCTGAGCCCTGGGGAGAGCCTGTGCTGGAGTCTGTGACGCCACCACTTGCTGGCTATAATGGGCAAGTGACGCAAGGTCTCTGAGCCTTGGTTTCTCATCTGTAGAATGGGGCTAATCGTTGGACACACCACATAGGAGCGTTAGGAAGATCAAAGGCCACAGTCCGTGCCACTCTTATTACCTAGTGGTGACAGAGAAGAGCCATCATTATTATGAAGACCTAGTCGTGTGCAGACAGGAACCCAGGGGAGCCAGCCTCAGCCCCCAGCAGGCCCAGCCAAGGGAGCCCCCCAGCCCGCCCTGCTGCCTGCCTCCCCTCGCCCGGCCTCCCGCCCGCTCTATGAAAATTTAATGCCGGGTAATGACAGTCTGGGCTAATGAAAGAGGCTTCTCTTCTGGCAAAAAGAGAAAAACAAACAAAAATCAACAACCTGCAAGGGGGCATTAACTTTTCATGAGATGCTCTCCCCACTGACACCCGCCACCCCCCTGCCCTGGCTCACCCGGGCAGCACCAAGCCTGCTCCTTCCTTCCTTGTCTCTGAGCTGGGCTGGGTAGCCCGCGGTGGGGGTGGGGTAAGCCCAAGGGAGCCTGGCTCTTTGGGGGGCATCTTCCCAGGGCTCCTCCCCAAGGCACCTGCCAACACTGGGGAGGGAGGGGAGCCCCTGAGGGCCTTTGAGATAGGGCTCCAGGGCGCAGAATCTTCTCTGGGCAGCCGTGGGGGTGAATGAAACACCGAGCGGGTGAGAGAGAAGAGGAAGGGCTCAGGGACCCCCCTGCCCCCCGCCATCCGCCATCAGCCGCCTGGACAGCGCGAGGCCTCCACAGCTCGGCTGTCTATTGCCAGCCCGGCTGGAAGTGGTCAGAGGAAAGGCCACGGAGCATCTCTCGCTGCCTTTCCCTCTCTTTGTGGTATCCTGGAGAGCCATTGGCTGCCGCCTGTGATACCCTGAGAGATGCGACAATTAATTTTCTTTTAATCAAGGTCGGATGAAGTAAATTGGCGCAGTTCTGCAGCCCTTCATTTTCTGTTTTTGCAGTGATGCAAAACAAATATGATCAAATTATGCTCCTTCTCACCTTATTGAATTAGGAAGCATGACTGATCAGAGGCGGTAGAAATGGTCTATACCGTGTACCCACCCCCTTGCGCTCTCCCCGCCCTCGCCTCAGTCTCCCTGGGTTCGTGGGCACTCGGAGCAGATGTGTCTCCCACAGAGAGCCCAGGGTGCTGGAGGACGGGCCCCGGCGGCACGGTCCATGCTCGGTGAACACGTGATTCAATGACTCAATGAACGAACGAACGAATGAATGAGCGGCAGTTGCAGCCAATCATCAGAGCCAAGTCGGGCGAAGAGGAGGACTGGCTCTGCAAGGCCAGGCTCACGTCTGCTTACGCTCTTTCTAGAACATCGCCATGCTTGCTTATCACGATCTGAAATGATCTTGTTCGTGGGTCTGTGGACACATATACTGTCTGTCGCTGCCTCGCGGGTTTGTGCTCCCTGAGCTTGAGGCCTTGTCTGTCTTGTTCACCTCGAGTCCTCACGCAGAGCAGGAGGTATTCACTAAACATCGACTGAGTAGGCGAGTGATTCTGACACATCCCGATCGAGCGGCTGGGCTCCTGGTTCGGCAAGGGTGACAGACGTCGACAGCCCTCAGGCCACATCGCTGGTGCCACACAGAGCTCTGAACTCAGGGTCACCACGGTGGTCCTACTTCTATGTGGCAGAGCTGAGGGGGTGACATTGGAGCCGGGTCTGAAAAGGGAAGTGGGAGGTGGACCCAAGGACGAGCAGGGGGAGGCAACTTCCAGGCAAGGGACGTGTGTATACAGAGGTTTGTGGCCACAGTGACAGGGCTGGCTGGGTCGTCTGGGGGGGGCGGAGAGCCTGTCACAAGTTCAGGATGAGGCCCTGTGGTTCTGGACGTGCCCTGAGGCACCTGGCTAACCCGCGCTCAAGTCCCGGCTCCTTTCTGGACCTTTTGGATTTTCTGCTGCCTTCTCGACGGTGAGGATGAAAATGGGTGGTTCATCTGAGAGTCACCTGAAGAATGAATGAGTGCCAAGTACGTCAGCTGTCCTCACGCGGTAGGCACTTGGCGAACGTCAACCACCTTTATCACCATCATTTTTATCTCTATTAGGACAGGCAGGTTGGGGCTGGATTGGGAAAGGCCTTGAATGCCACACCGAAGAGGTGGACAGAGCCGATAGGCGTGTGGGCTTCTCGAGGTGCTGGTGAACCCAGCCCGAGATGCTCAGAGCGGGGCAGGCAAGTTGGATCTCTGTAAACAAATCCATTTTGCAGGTACTAAGGCAGCCTGCTGTTTGAGGGACTCTGCCAGCATCTTTAAACTGAAGACTTTCTTAAAAGTGAATGATCTTCTTCCTTCTTGGGCATTGGATTAGCCTGTTAAAAGTTACTTTTAGGGGTGCTGGGTGGCTCAGTCGGTTAAGCATCGGACTTCGGCTCAGGTCATGATCTCGCGGTTCGCCGGTTTGAGCCCCACGTTGGGCTCGGTGCTGACAGCTCGGAGCCTGGAGCCTGCTTCAGATTCTGGGTCTCCCTCTGTCTCTGCCCTCCCCCACTCACACTCTGTCTCTCTCTCAAAAATAAATAAACGTGAAAAACAATTAAAAAAAAATAAGAGTTACTTTTGCCTACAGCAAGGTTGGCCTGATTTGTCAGTCTTAGGAGTATGCTGGAAGTCTCCTGTTGCAGACAAGGGCCCTTTGGGGGGATTGGGGACAGAGGGCATCGGTGATATGGTTGTCACTCTCTGGGAGCTTAGAGCCTAGCTGGGGGACAAGACGTGCACACACAGTGATAAATGCCACGGAGAAACAAACAAGGTGATACACACACATACACGGGAAAAGAAAAAACAGACCGGAGGAGTTACCCAACAACCCCCAGAGTCAGGATCATTGGGTCCAGGACATTGAGCCTATGGTCCAGATGGCTCAGGGAGGCACAGTGGGACAGGGAGGAGGCCAGAGAGCTTTAAATAGGGGTGCATTGGGAATACAGAGGCAAGAAAGAGGTGCCCCCAGTGGAAGAAGAGGCATTTAGGGAGCTCATAGATGAGGAAGGTCCCCGAGAACCCATGAATAAGTGGGACTGTCCCTCTCTCACTCCCGGGGGGAAGGTCTGCTGTAAAAACACCCATGAATCTTGTCCTTGGGAGCCTTGGAGAAGCACCTTCTGAGTGCCCGGGGCTCACAGGGTGGCTTTTCCTGAGCATCCCATGGTTCTTGGGTTTGGGTAACAAAAAAGGCTTAAGACTCAGACCAGCAGCATCTCCAGCCAGATTCTGGGCAGCGGGCTATCATGGGCAAGACTTGGGTTTCTTGGCTCTATCATGCCTGACCGTAACCTCGGGCAAGTGACTTGACCTCTCCGGGTTTGAACAGGAGGAAGCTCATGGGACTTGCTATGTAGTCCAGCAAATTCTTTGATGTCTTTGGGTCTGCCCTGCCTCAGGGAAGTCACTTAGCTTGCTCTGGGTCCTCGGTCTGGACTGGGGTGTAAAGCGATAGGGGATGCCCGGGCCACCGAGCAGAGAGATGACCCCGGGCATTGCTCAACGGGCCTCCCCAGTGTGTGTCTCTTGCACCTGTGGGACTACTGGGCCACAGCCTGTGGGACCAGTCTTTGGGTGAGGACATCTCGCTAGCTGAGTCATTACCCCTGGGGTGCAGCTATTGACCCAGATGGGGCAAGATCGGGACATATCTTTATCTCTGTCGTCTCCCCAGTGACTCCCCTTCCCCTTCCTCTTCCTGTTGTCCTCCCCTCCTCCAGCCATTGGGTGGGCCAGGCTGACACAGTGACTACTCAGCCCCAAACGTCTCCCACGCTCGACAAGGTCTGCGGTCCTCCTAGGCCTTCTGTCTCTTCTTCTCTAAGTTTGAGGACAATAGTCATAGCTGCCATTTGTGGAGCGCTTGCCAATTATGCGCTGCTTTGCATAAGATGAATCTAATCACTCTACAGGCCGGGCGAGGTTGTTACTATTATTATCCCCATTTTACAGATGATGAAGAGGGAAGCTCAGAGAAGGTGAGTGGCTTGCCCAAGGTTGCAGAGCGAGGCATGGTCAGGCTGGGATCTCGGCTGTGTTGCTCTGATGCCAGAGCGTGTGACTTTTCCACAATGCCCTTGCACGCTTTGTCTGCCTTGTGGCCCTCCAAGCTCTCTAGTGGTCTTCCCTCCTCCCAGAGTCACCTGGCCAGGGAACCCCCCCCCTTTCCCATCCCCCCGAGTCTCTGTTTCAGGTCCAAGCTCATCAGGGCTCTGTTCTCTTAGCAACCAATCTGAACACTTCATCTGGTTAAATGAATGAACTTGCTCACCGTCAGAGGAGTCCAAAGGGCTGTGTCAGTATAAGGGGCGTCTCTCAGTCTACTCGCACACTGGACGGGGTGGGGGACTCCTGGGGCCACGTCCCCAAACGGGGAGAGGTGACAAGAGGGAAGGGGCGGTTCCCGGGGTGGGGGGCGCCCAGCTGGTGAGCGGTGAGCCCTCCTTATCAGCGGCACACTGCTTTTCCAGGTTCGAGTTTCATGTCTCGTTTTCACTTTGGCCTTTGCTCGCACCCAGAGTGGGTGGTGGGTGGGCCAGGGAGGACAGGGTGCGGGGGAGAGAGGATTCCAAGGAGAAACCCCTCCCCCCCCCGCCAGGTACGAGTATCTGCTGTCAGAAGTGATGCTCCGGGGCCGGGTGACAAGGATGGCCGGGAGCTGGGGCTCGGACACAAGGCCCCCATCTGGACCTCGCCTCTGGTCTGCTCTTGGGGCTACATTTTTTTTTTTTTGCGTGTTTCAGATAAAAGTAGCTTTGCTGGGCTCCCCGCCCCCCAACCCCGATTATTAAGGCCACGTATGTTTGTCGTATGAGGCTCAGGCCTTACAGAAGAGACCTCCCCAAATCATCCCTCCTCGTCGCTGACCCTGGGGGAAGACGAGGCCGGTTTCTACGCATACAAGGTCTTTCTCCACAGGATGCTGTGCCTCAGAC
The DNA here is from genome assembly GCF_018350175.1 of Felis catus. Taxonomy (NCBI): domain Eukaryota; kingdom Metazoa; phylum Chordata; class Mammalia; order Carnivora; family Felidae; genus Felis; species Felis catus. The sequence goes on along the minus strand of NC_058375.1, from coordinate 7,813,474 downwards.
AGTTTTCAAACCTGCCTTCTTCACTTCCCATGTACTCTGAACATTTCTCTGTGGCCGTTGAAAAGCTACATTCGACGATCGTACGGGAGACCTCACTGTGTTGTATTTAACCAATCCCTTTGGGCTGGAAATCGCTTCTGCTCCTGGCCCCGCCGCCAGGGCATCTCAGCATCCGCCTCCCCACCAACAACCTTGCTCTTCCAGCTCCATCCACCGTGGGGGGGTGGGGGTTGGGGGCGGGGGGGAGGGTCTCAGCTCACAGACCACGAGCTGGTCCAGGCGGTGGAAAGGGTTTGGTGCAGCGGCAGGAGCTCGGGTGTGAATTCAAGAGCCCTGGGTGTAAGCGGCACCCGGCCATGTATGAACCGTGAGGACTTGAATAAGCTCTTTACGAACCTCAGTGTTCCCATCTGAAAAATGGGGGAAATAGTGAACTCATTTCTCAGGGCCGGTGTGAGGAATCGGTGAGCTTGTGGGTGTGAGCCGGTCCTGGGCTGGGGCACATGGCGGGGGGCTCAGCACGGTTGGGCGGGAAGGAGGGTTTGTCCAGGCGAGGCAGGGGCAGCCTGAGCAAAAATGCGGAGGGACTCCGATGGCCTCTGTTCCTTTCTCCTCACACCCACGGATCTTCTCACTTTTATTCTGTGCTTTAAAAAAAAAAAAAAAACAAAAACTACACACACACAGGCTCATTGAGGAGAAATCAGAAAACACTAAGGATTCGAAGAAGCAAATTTAATTCCCTGGTGAGTTGACCCCTGCGAATTAACTCCTGTGAACATTTTCTGGTCATGGATTTGAAAGGCAGGGCCTTGCCGATCCCCGAGGGCCCTCCGCTACGGAACCAGGAGGTCAGGATGTGGCCAGCGGTGGGTAGGACTTGAGGTAGATATGGGAGGGACCGGCCTGGCTGAGAGGGTCAGCATCCCCGGGTCAGGTGATGGAGGAAAAGAGAGAAGGAACAGGTGCTTCGGGACCAGACGCTGGGGGAGAGCCCCGGCTAGGGCTCTCTGGAGGAGGCAGCCTCCGCAGCACCGAGGGCGGCGGGGGCATTTCGGAGAGGATGGCTCTTACACCAGGGAGGACTGGGCGGCGGGGGAGGGACGAAAGGGGGCAGGGGCGACCGTTTGCAGCCAGAACCCTGCGTCTGCGAGGGGGCTGGAGGAATGAAAGATGTTAGTGGGCTCTGAAAATGTGTGTGTCAGCAGTGGGCAGACCCCGCCAACATTTCGAGCCGCCAGGCAGGGAGGCACTCTCAGGGCGAGTGGAGAAAGCACCAAAGGGCCGGGTCGGGCGATCAATCTCTGGCAGGGGCCGCTCGCACCCCAAGAGCCCCGACTCCTCCCGCCACCCCTCCCCCTCGGGGGGCCGGCTCTCTGGGGGGGGGTGCCTCCGTCATCCTTCATCATCCTCTTCCCATCGCTGTCTCCCCAGGAACGTCCTTCATCCGGCCCGCAGGGTTCATGTCACCCCATGGAGCGTGGGCTCCGTGCCACTCTACACTTTGGAGAATCATTAGCAGAAATCATTAGCTAGAATACAGCCTCCCCCATAAATCTCCCCCTGCACCTGGATCGTTTGTCCGTGCCTAATTTCCATCTCCCGAACTTTATGATTTGTCCCTCATTTGATGAGCACTTCTCTCATCAATTGTGCCGTAAGTGCTTGCAGAGAAGGACCCCCCGCACTGACCCCATCTCAGACAGACGGGTTTGGGCTCCTTGCCCTGCGTGCTGGGTGGAGGCCCCCTCCCCGGCCCCCTCCTCAGCTCGTCCCTCAAAGGGCAGCTTAAAGACGCCGTGTCCGCAGCCTCCCTCGGAGATGGGAGACAGAGCCGGACCGGGCGTGCAGCTGGGACAAGAAGAAGAGGAGGAGGGGGGTGGGCAGGGCTGGCGGGGCGCCCTGGTGCGGGAAGAGTCCCGGGGTACGGGTCCAGGGTCTCGATTTTCGTCTCTGGCTCAACTCTCTGTGTGACCTCCAGCACGTGGCTCTCCCTCTCTGAGCCTCAGTGTCCTCATCTGACGCGGGAGGATAAACGCTGTCCGTCCCTCGCGGTTACGGTGAGAGGTGAGGTCGTTTCATTCATTCGTTTGCTGATTCGTTCACTCAGTTGTGCTTTCACGCATTTAAAAACCACTCAGTAAGTCCACCCGCTCCGTCGGCATGCATCGGACGCCTACTGTATACCCAGTCGCTCTGCACGCAGACAGAATCGGCAAGAGACTTGCGAGCTGGTGGAGCTGGAAACAAGCTTGGTGGTTACAAGCCAGGGCCTTTGTGCCTGGAAGATGTGGCTGGTGGGTGGGTGGGTATGACCTTAGGCAAGTCATTTGCTCTCTGGAGGCCTCCACTCCCTCGCCTTTAAAATGGGCTTAAGACGAGTGACTGTCTGGAGAGCACCTAACGTGTAGCGCGTGCTCGACACAGGACCCCGGCCGCCATCGCCGTTTTGTCACCACGAGGCCGCAGAGAGAGAGACAGTGGCTTTCCTCAGCCACACAGTGAGTTGGAAAACGTGAATGAGGTATTTAGAGAAATGTAAAGGGAACAGAAGCGTGGGTCCAAGAGCTTCTGCCCAGAGAAGGGACACTTAACGCCTTGCCTCACTGCCCAACTGGAACGTTCACAAATGTCCCATAACCCCCAGGAAAGGTGCCGAGAGTCGGTTAGCAGCAGGCCTGGGATTTCCACACGCCACCAAGGAAGGGTGTGCCCAGGGTCTGTCCTCAGATGGCCTCGGGGACGCAAGGAGGCACTCCCTCCCCAGGCTGGGGTAAGGATGTAGAGTCTAGGAAATTGGGAAACCTGGCCGGCGGGCCCTTCCCAAGGCAGATCTGCAGATCTGGAAGGCTCCCTGGTCATGACGCATGTACCTGTGGGTCTTGGGACACGGAGTTAAGTAAGCCCTGTCCGCCCATGGGAGGGAGCCGGGGGGAAGCCGGGGCCTCTCTGAGTTGGGGCAGAGCTGGAGAGGCTCTGGAGGATGCTGCGAGTTCCCGAAGACAGTGGCAGGGGCGGGTCACGTGGTGAGGAAGCTGGGGAGGGGAACACCTCGTTTAATTCGGGGACCGGCCTCCACCTGGAGGGCAGGGGAGGGGTTCAGCCAGCACCGTGATCACTGAGCCTGGCATTTGCAAGGATGTCCTTAATTCCCACTGTGGGTGGCCGGGGAGCCTGGTAGTTGGGTGTATGTGGTGTGGCCCCAGAGGAGTTTCTTAACCTATCTGAGCCTCAGTTTCCTCCTTTAAAAGAAGGGATGATAATCTCACAGGCCTCCTCAGGTTGCTGGGGGAATGGACTTTAGACCTCTTCGTTCAGTGCCTGGCACATAGTAGGCACTCAATAAATGACGGCTACTGTCACCAGCCCGGGAGTTAGCTCCGACATATCTGCCTGACTACCTTCTTGCAAAATCACCAAGGACAAGATATTCAGGCCTGTTTAAAGGCAGAGAGACCGAGACCTAAGTCAGCTCGGAACTGACACGGTTTCGAGCCAGCCGGAGGGTGGCAACATTGGGACCAGAGCCCCAGCCTCCTGCCTCCCACTCCTCTGGGCCACCCGAACGGCCCCGGGGCTGTCTGCCCCCGAGTGCGTGCGTGAATTCCCAGGAGCTGCAGACAAAGAGCCCAGGTCTGGATTCATCAACACACTCCCACAGGGGTGACTCACCGAGAGTGAGAGCAGAGAGACACCAGCCCCAGCACATTCCTGCCCCCTGGCCCGGCAGTAGCAGCCCTGCTGACCCAAGGGCCCCGGGGAGGAGGGGGTGCAGAGGTGGACGCCGAAGAAGGGGCCCCCACCTGGGCACACTGCTGTGGTTTGGGGCTGCTGTCTCCCCCGGCCCGAGGGTCCCCAATGCCCCAGAGGCCTGAACTCTGGGGGACGCCAGGGTAGTGCCCTCGGCTCGAGGGCAAGAGAGTGGACCTGGGGGGGGGGGGTGGCAGCAGGGTGTGGGGCCCGGATGCCACAGGCTGGGAAGCAGCTTGCAGATTTTACAGGTCACATTATCTTTTATGGGCATCCTAAAAAGAATGTCAGGCACTGGAGGGTTTTTTTCCCCTTTTCTTCTCTCTCTCTCTCTCTCTCTCTCTCTCGACTCGGATCACTGCAGTCGACACTGCAGGATTTTTATCACAGGGCTGGCCAGAGGCTCTGGGCAGTCCCACTGGCACTGGCCAGGCGCTGGGTCCTGAGAGCTGGGTATTTCTTCCCGGGGGCAAGTGGGTGTTGGTGCTGAGGCTAGTGGTAGTTACATACTCCCACCTTCTTCAGACCGGAAGGACCCCTGTCCCCCCATGTAGCTAGGACACCAACTAGAGCCCCAAACACACTCTTCCCTGCCTCACTTCACATGCCTCTGCCCACAGGAGCCCGATTTACTTCCCGCATCAGCTCTCTGCCTTGTTCATCCCAGCCTGGGGTGGGGGGCTCTAGACAGCTTCACCTCCTGCACCTTTAAAATGGGTTGGGTCCATGGGGCGCCTGGGTGGCGCAGTCGGTTAAGTGTCCGACTTCAGCCAGGTCACGATCTCGGGGTCCGTGAGTTCGAGCCCCGCGTCGGGCTCTGGGCTGATGGCTCAGAGCCTGGAGCCTGCTTCCGATTCTGTGTCTCCCTCTCTCTCTGCCCCTCCCCCATTCATGCTCTGTCTCTCTCTGTCCCAAAAATAAATAAAAAACGTTGAAAAAAAAATTAAAAAAAAAAATGGGTTGGGTCCTCCGGAGTGCCCACCCCAAAGGCATTGTGTTTGGGGCTTTGGCCCTTACCCTTAACATCATTCTGGAGCAGACAGGGGGAGAGCCAGAAGACAAGGGTGTAGGGGTGGGGGGTAAAGGTGCACTTAGCCAGAAGAGGGACAGTCAAAGGCTCTTTTTGTCCCTATGGCTTGGTAGTTAGTGGCATTGATTTTGGGTCCCAGCTCCACTGCTTACCACTGCTGAGCCTCAGTTTCCCCATCTATAAAATGGGAGTGATAATAATAGTCCTTACTTCATCAGGTTGCTGGAGGAGGTCACTGAGTTCACAGGGCCTGGCCCAAGTAAGTGCTCAATAAATGTTAATGATCATAATTAGTGTTATTACGAATCAAGTCTGGGTACTTCTGAGCTGCTTTTCTCTGTGCCCAGGGACTCCAGGTAAAGGGGACGTGGCTGACGTGGCAACAAGAGAAACCGAGGTGACACAGCAGGAAGACTCCAGGCCATGATACCAGCGGAGGCAAGGGGGACGGGGGTGTGACAGCTCTTGCCTCCGAAATGGTTAAGAAAGAGAGAGGACCAGCCAAGAAAGCAAGTGCCGCCCAGGAAAATTAGGCAGTGGGCCTAATGAAAACCAGGCAGCGGGCCAAGTAAGAAATGTGACCTTCCTCCCGCCTCTCCTTTTTCTCCTCGCTGAGCCTGGGATAGGGTGGGGCAGGGTCTCTCCTCCAGCTGGGTCTCAGGCAGGAAGTGCCTGCAGGTCAGATGTCAGGGTGGGGATGGGGAAGGACGGGGAGAGAAGACCATGGGGAAGGGTCTGGGGAGATGTCACGGGACCAGGATGAGCTGGTCACCCAACTCTGGCTTTAAAATCAGACAGGTTTTTCAGGCCTGCTAGAATCCTGGAGAATCTCTAGGACCAGCTCGTCGTCTTACCTCTAAGAAAACAGAGACCCAAAGAGGCAGGGCGGCTTGAACAGCAGACGGGCGGAGAGCCCCAACTTGAACCTGGGCTCTCAGCTTCAGCACCCACTGACCTCCCTGCTCTGGGCTCAGCCAGAGGAATTCAGAGTCCTTTGGATGCCTGGCTTTCTCAGGCTGGGACAGCTCAACACCTGGGACAGTGAGGTCTCAAAGAGCCACTAAGAGGGTCCTAGCTGGGGCGTGCTGACAGTGAGATCCCAGGGACCTCCTTCAGGCTTGTGTTTCTCTTAAAAAGTTTACATAGTTTGATGGGGCACCTGGGTGGCTCGGTCGGTTAAGCATCCAACTCCGGCTCAGGTCATGATCTCACGGTTCGTGGGTTCGAGCCCCATGTCGGGCTCTGTGCTGACAGCTCGGAGCCTGGAGCCTGCTTCCGATTCTGTGTCTCCCTCTCTCTCTCTGCCCCTCCCCTGCTCACACTCTGTCTCTCTCTCAGAAATAAATAAACATCAAAAAAAATTTTTAAAAAGTTTACGTAAGTGTGAGATGTTATCCCATAATGGCTCTGTGCTACTTAAATAAAAGCTAATGCTTTTTCTCCCTGCCCCCCACCCCCCAGGCCAATTTAAGACAGAAAGTGACGTATTGGGATGACATGCCAGGTTTTTCTTGTGGATTCTTCTCCCCCAAGCATCGGGCAGTAGCTCAGCGGAGGGATAGCTCCCCCCAGCTAGACAAGCTCGGCATTTAATGGGCCCCTCTGGACACCAGCCCCTCAAGGACAGAGGACTCCGTCAGCTCTATTCATTGCCGTGTCATCAGCGCCCAGAACAGGGCTTGTCACACAGTAGGTGCTCAATAAATGTGTTGAATGAATGAGCAAATGAGGTGGCCTGGGGAGGCCTGCCTACGGAAGTGATATTCTAGCTGCAGGTCGAAGGATAAGGAGGTGGCGAGAGAAGGGACAAGCCCTCAAGTCGGAGGGAACAGCACGCACGGAGGCCTGGAGGCAAGCAGAGCTCAAGTGAGTAAATGTTAGAAGAGCTCGAATACGGCAGATGTGGCTGCCGTGGGCTGAGGGGGACGTGGTGTGACCTTGGACAAGTTACTCGTCCTCTCTGAGCCTCAGTCCCCTGGTCTGTCAAATGAGACAATGAAAAGATCCACCTCTTCAGGAGTTGGGAGGATCCAGGCTTCAATGCACAGGCCCAGCCCGCGGCCAGTCCTGAGTATGCAGTGGCAATAATAATAATAATTATTATTATTAATTATTTAACTAATAATTAATAGTAGTGGTAGTAATTATTGTCCCAACTACCACCAAGAAGCTCTGTTTTTCATTTCGACCATGGCCCCGTGCCCCATCCCAAACCCAGGCCGAGCTACAGCCCAGGGGCGCCCCCTTCCTGCCCCCACTCCTCTTGAAGGTCGGGCCTCCCCAAGGTTATCTCTGTTTTTCTCTGGATTCTGTGAAGTCGCACGGGTCACACTCCGGGGCTGAAAAGTGTTGCTTTTTATAGCCTTCCCTGATGGCAAGGGCCTGTGGGGCCCATCCTGGGAAGTCCTGTCCTGGGGCTGAGATACCTCCAGGGGCTGGGGGCCCCACAGTCACGCCAGCCTGACACCCCAGGAGTCCGGGGCCCTTCCAGGCCAGGGATCCCCGCTCCTGCCAGGTGTCAAAGGGGCAGGGAGGCTGGCCAAGAAGGCGAAGTGCCCTAGACAGAGGGTCGGAGTCAGGAGTCCCCAGTTCCAACTGCGGTCTTGGGGAGAGCCACGATCCTCTCCAGGTTCAGTTTTCCCCGTCTGTAAAAGGGGACTGCTGGGCCTCCCCTGCCTCCAGGGGCAGCGGTGAGGGGTCAGGGGCCTCTGGAATGAACGGGGCCAGTGTCCCATGGACAGAACCCTGGGATGGCAGGAGGGAGAGGGAAAGGGACCAGGGAAAACGTAGGCGGGTCTGTGTCCATGTTGAAGCCTCAGTCGGTCGCTGTGATAAAGGACTTGGTTGGCGGGAGGAGGGAGGAAGTGTTTCCGTGTGGCAGGCACCCCGCCTGCTTTACCTCGCGTAATCCTCCCCCTGAGCCTTGGGCTAGGAGCAGTTATCAACGTGGTTGACAGATGGGGACACCAAGGCTGGCAGAGGCGAAGGGGTCCACCCACGGTCACCCGGCTAATAGGGGCGGACCTGGGATTCGGACCTGGGGCCTGTCCCTCATTTGGGTTCTTTAAGCAGGCAGACCCCGCCCCCACCCCCACCCCACCCCCCGTGATGGCTGGCACCAGAGAGGACCAGGCAGGGGGCTGTGTCCCTGTATCAGGGCCTCAGCTTGCAAAGTCCCTGCCCACCCTCCTCGTTCCACCAGGCAGGTGCCAGAAACTCCCCTGCCGTCTCTGCGGCCCCTGCCTCTCCCGGTGTCCCCAGGAAGGGCTTGGCTCAGGGGGTCCCGGCCGGGCCCTGACCAGAGGGCTTGCTCAGCAAGACCAGCACTGCACTTTGCTTCTCCCCCACCCCTCACCCCGCCTCTGCCTCCCCCTCCCTCCTTTTAATCTAGTTCTTATCAGGCATGATAACATTCAGCAATAATAAACCCGACTCCACTTTCTAACAGCTGATTGCCCCACGCCCTGATGCAGCGATACCGAAGCCGGTGTCCCGGGTGGAGACCTCCGTGCAGCCACCCCATGGTGTCTGCGGCCACTTTTATCACTCCCCACACCGGCTGGCCCCCTGGAAGCCTCGGGGGACAGGATGAAGCCTCCCATCCCTAGAAGTATCTCAAAGCTGCCCCCTTTCCTCCAAGACCTATATAGAACACACCTAAGACTCACCCGTGGTATCTATCCACCCATCCCTCTCTCCAAATATCAACAAGCAGCAACTACTGTTTATTGAGCACCTGTCTTGTGGTAGGCTCTGTGTTCCAGGCACTGTCACCATAAATCTTAAGTAACAGGTATTGTTCTTAAACCCACTTTACTCAGAAATGAGCCAACTAAGGCTCAGAGAATTCAAGGGGCTTGCCTAAGATCACACAGCCGGGTAGGGAAAGAGTCAGGATTTGAACTCAAGGTGTTGGGTTCCACGGTCCAGGCGTTGGAGCACTCTGCCTCCTGCCTCCTGCCTGTGCTCTGCCCGGGGGAGCTCACCTGCCAGGCAGCATCTTGTCCTCGTGGAACCTGGGTGGCTCTAACTTGGGAGGCGGCCCCAGGACCCTGCTCCTTCTCTCTCTGCCCTGAGGTCTGGAATGGCAGGGCTGTGAGTGGGGGTTCCTGCTGCAGCCCAAGCCTGGGCCAGCTGCCAGGGCTGACTGGGTGCCTGCACGCTGTGAGGACCTTTGTCCCTTTAATAGGTCCTCCTTGGTACAGGACGTCCCAGGGCAGAGGGCACAGCCTGAGTGCCAGGCCTGCACAAGCCTTGCCCAGGGCACTCCCCATGCCCTGGGGCTTGGGGGAGGGCACCCACTTCTTTGACTGCAGGCATCTGTTTTCCTGTACACGAGGACTGGGGCCCCCAGTCATCTCCAGCCAGAGCAGGACTTAGGGGCTCCCAGCCAGAAGGGCTGCCTGGATCTTTCCTAAATATAATTCACAGATAAGACCCTCACCCTCAAGGTTTGTACTGGTGCCCCCCCGCACCCCTCCCTGTTTTCAACTCCACAGCCCCTACTCCCCCTACCTTAAGCCTCGCCTCGACCATGCCTAGAGAGTACCCACCCCCTTCTCTGCCCTGTCTTCAAGGCCCTGATCCTAGAGCCTCCCCCAGAAAGGCCTCTCTGACCCTTGCAGCCCACAACAGTCCCCCTTTCCCCCCAGAGCCCACAAAGCTGTAATGGAGACCTCGGTGCCACGTTTTAGCTCTCTTCAGCCACGCAGACGATCCCTGTGCTGTGCTCTCTAGGTGGCGGGGAGAGAAAACGTTGTTATTTTTTTTTTTTAGTTTTTTTTTTTTAATCTTTATTTATTTTTGAGAGAGAGAGAGAGAGAGAGAGAGACAGAGTATGAGCCGGGGAGGAGCAGAGAGAGAGAACATGAAGCAGGCTCCAGGTCCCGAGCTGTCAGCACAGAGCCCGAGGTGAGGCTCGAACTCACGGACCGCAAGATCACGACCCGAGCCGAAGTCGGACGCTCAACCGACTGAGCCTCCCAGGCGCCCCTGGAGAGAAAACATTATTAAGACACAGCTCAGCCACGTCCAGGGGAGGACACCTCATACATTGCCTGGCACTTTTCTAAATAGCATGAGCCCCCCGCCCCTCCCCCCTGGCTCCCCAGGACCTCAGGTCTCTAGTGCCCAGGGGTGCGGGAGCCCCAGGTTCGGCCCTGGTAGTCAGCTCGTAGTAGGTGCTCAAACCGTGCAGGAAGAAGAATGACGTGGGTGGAGAAGCCGGCGCCTGTGGCTTTGCTTCACTTCCTCCCGAGGACTCTAAGCTTCTTGAGGGCAGGGACCAGGTGGTCTTCCGCTCAGGAAAAGCAGGGGTCTCAGGGAGCCTAGAGGAAGGACGAGCAACCAAGACTAAGGCGGAGAGCCAGGGAAGGGCTGTCTCACTGGAGAGCTGACGGTGGAGGGGTAGGGGCTGGGAGCCGCGGGGAAGACCGTTCCTGGGAATGCCGTGCCATGAGCGAGGGCCAGGACCAAGATCACATGGCCCTTTTGAGGGAGAGCAGAGGGTCAGTGTTAGGATGGGGGGGAGGAGAAAGGAGAGGGCAAGGTGGCAGGGGGAGGCCAGACCACATTAGGTGGGACCTCGTGAGTCATGTGAAGGAGTCTGGGCCAGATCATCCCACAGGCCCTGGGGAGCCTCTGATGGTTGTATCCACTGCTGCGTGGATAGGGTAAGCAGGACCAGCCTGGGGCCAGTGTCCTGTTAGGCGGCCGTAGAATTCCAGAGGAGCCTGGAGGCAGCTGGATTCACTGTCCTCCTTCCTCAGCTCTGAGAGTCTGGGGCTTCCAGATCTTAGCCTCTGGGGACACTTGGGGTTCCTCCAGTCCCGCTTCAGCTTCCAGGTGGGAGCACTGAGGTCCAGAGCTGGGGTGAGGTTTGCTCAAGGTTGCGAAGGAGCTGGGGTGAGAACCCGGGCCCCAGGTCTCAGGCCAGGGCGCCCCTCCCCACCATAAAGCAGGGAAGGGTGGTGGGCACCGGTGAGGGCAGGGGTACACCGGGAGGCACATGCTCAGGGAATAGGCAAGACAGTCTTGAGTGGTCCTGGCAAGACCAGGACATTTAGAATGTTCCAGAACTGGGCACTGAGGCTGAAAAGACTCCTTCCAGGAAATGGGGGAGGGGGAGGAGTTAGAGGAAGGAGTTTGAATGTGATATAGGATCCCAAGCCCACTGAGCCCCCAGCCCCGGGGGGGACACCTGTCCTCCTTGCTGCTTTCAGAGAGGCAGCCTGAGGGGCACCTGGGTGGCTCAGTCGGTTAAGCGTCTGACTTCGGCCTAGGTCATGATCTCTCCATTCCCGAGTTCCAGTCCCGCATCAGGCTCTGTGCTGACAGCTCAGAGCCTGGAGCCTGTTTCGGATTCTGTGTGTGTCTCTCTCTCTCTGCCCCTCCCCCACTTACCCTCTGTCTTTCTCAAAAATAAATCGACGTTAAAATAATTTTTTAAAAAAGAAAAGAGGCAGCCTGAGTCATAAAGTCACATTGTCATTACTCCAAGTACAACAGCAGCCACCCTCCGTCAAGCACCTCCTATGAGCCCAGCACCGTCTCACTATCTTGTTGAGCCCTCGTGATAACCTGTAAAGAGGTCGTGTTATTGCCCCATCTTACAGATGAAGAAACGGAGGCACAGGCCAGTGAATATAATTTATGGGACAGCTGTGAACGAGTCAGGACTGGACCCCGAGAGGCCTGATCCCAGGGCCGTCGACTCTCAACACCACGGGGCCCACCCCGGTTACGCCAAGTTGAGAGTCAGACAGGCCTGAACCTCAGCTTTGCCACTAAGTGACCGTTGCCAGTTATTCTGCCCCTCTGAGCCCGGGTTTTCTCCCCTCCGTTCCCAGTTCCCTAGTGGTGGCGATGAGAAGGAGTTGACCTCAAGGAGCTGCTATAAAGACACAGGAGGTGATATGTTGGAAGTGTCTAGAGAAGGAAGGGGCTCCAGGAGCACCAGCCCCGCAGCCAGACTGGCCCTGCCTGGCCTCTGTCGGTTGTCCGACCCCGTCCCCGGGCACATTCAGTCTCTGCCCCACACTTATCTCCCCGCCGAAGCCAGCCTGGCGGGGTGAGCCAGGCCCGCCTCGCGCCCTCCCTCCTGTGTGCTGCGGGGAGAAGGGCTGGGCCGTGGGGCGTCCCACCTGGGTGTGGGGCAGGGCGCGGGATCCTGTGGGGGCTCCTGGCTGGGGCTGGGACGGAGCGGGCGCTGGGCTCAGAGGGCAGCCGTGCTCTCTGGGGGTCGGAGAGTTCTGGAGAAAGGGCAAAACCCCCTCTTCTCCTTCCTGCAGCCTGCTTTCTCAGCCCTCCGGAAAAGGGGTTTAATGAGCAAACACAGTTTAAAGAGAAGGCCCACTGTGGCTCCTCTGAGATGCTTACGGACCCATTCCTTCCCCTGCCTCCCCTGACTGGCTTTGGTTTAGAGGTTGGCTCTGGTGAGCGCCCCCAGCCTCAACTTCCTCCTCTGTATAATGGGATGAGACTTCCTTCCCGGATGGTTACAAGGCTTTAGTAAAAGCTGTTTCAGCTTAACCAAATTTTCTCCTGCCTCACCCCCCGGTCTGAAGATCCTCCTTTGGAGCACCCGGGGAAACCGAGGACCTGTTCCCTAGCTCCTGGGGTGGGGGGGGGCGGAGATCTGTGGGGAACAGACCCTGGGAGAGCCGGCTCCTACCTCTGCCTGTCCTCAGGGTGCAAGTGCCAGGACACGGGCTCCCCTCCCAAGGGCCCAGAGGAATTTGGACAGCAAAGAAAAAACAAGCCCCAGCCCAGTGTTTTTCATTTTGGTCCTGAACAATGCACGTTTCTGGGCTGATCGCTGAGCAAATATTGCAGAAGGCGGGCCCCACTGCTGACGCAGGCCAAGGCATCATCAGACCTATAGCCCCCGTCCTGGGCCCTGCCACCCGCAGGTTCTGCCGGGGGGACTCCAGGTCCCCCTGTCCGCCCCTCCCATCCAGCCACCTCTGGGGAGAGGCCTTCAGGGACCGGGGTCCGAGGGAGAAGACGTTATGGAGAGCAGGCCTGCCCCAGCACACCAGGCCTCCCTCCATCTCCATTCTCTTTGGGGCAGTGGGGAGTTTGACCAACGGTCCCAGTTTGCTCTGGACTGTGGGGTTTCTTGTGATAGGACTTTCGGGGCCAGAACAGGGATGGTCTTGAGCAAACCAGAATGATTGGCCACCCTACAGGTCTCCAAAAATTGAGAGATTCCTTGGAGATGATGATAATGATGCTAACAGCATCCACCACCATCACCACCACTGTTTACTGAGTGATTTGCCACCATGAGGCCCATGTTACAGCTGAGAAAACGGAGGCTCTGAAACTGACTTGTGTGAGGTCACGCAGCAGGGAAGAGGCAGTGTGGGATGGTAAACCCTAGGTTTCCAAAACCCTAGGTTCAGTTATTATCTGACCCATCTAGGAGATTGACCTTGGCCAACCACAGATAGTAAGACCAAGGTCAAGAGAGGTGGAGAGAGCCCAGCCCTAAACGAGTGCTCCCTTAGTGTGGTTGGCTCTATGGGACCCCTGCCTATCAGTATTGGGAGACCTGGATGCCCGGTGGTCCCATCCCTGGTTAGCTCCAGCTGGTTTCGGGGGAATTAGATGCTTCCTTCTTATCTAAAGGGCCCCAGAAATTGCCCCAGATATGGGGGGGGGTCAGTGTGGCCCCTGGAATCTTGCCTTCCTTTGAGAGCCTGTCGCATCAGACAAACTCAGGCTTGCTCATCATGGGAGGGTCACATCCAGGGCTCTGGCCGTGACAGGGTCCCAGAACTCCAGCTCTCACAGGGTTCTGAGGACTGAAAGGTAAGGTTCAGAGCTGGTCTGGACCCCCTTCTCTGCAGAGGTTGGGCCTGGGGCTGCCCGTGTGGCTCCTCTCCTGTCTGTCCCCTGTGCTTGGCCGGCGCGTCGGCCTCCATGGCAGGGAGGGCGCTGGCGCTCGCTCTGGGGGTCTGTTTGAGGTTTCCTCCAGCGGCTGGTGGCGGCGGGTACAGCTCACTAATTAATTAGCGCTTAAGTACTTAGCATCCTCCTGCATCGTGTCAAACGAGGATTTGAGTCTTAATTCCCTGTGTAGGTAACGGTGGGAATGTGCCTGGGAGAGCGGTCAGGACTTAGAGGAAACGCTTCCCCCGGCTTGGATGCCAGCTGGGAACACCAGTGCTGCAGAGGCAGAGAGAAACCCAGGCGGCAGAGCTCCCAGAGCCCCAAGCCCTCATCCACCACCACCCCCATTCGCTCAGACACCGAGAGAACAGCAGAGAACAGTAATAACGCGGGCTCTGCAGACAGACTGTCTGAGTCTGACTCCCAGCCCCACTGCCTGCTACCTCGTGCCCGAGGGAGTCACTTAATCTCCCTGGGTCTTGTTTTGCGTGTTCAGAGGTGATGATCATGGTACCCACCCACAGGATTGCTACGGAGATTAAGCAAGCTAACTCGTGGAAATTCTGTAGACCGTGGTTTGTCCCCCCAGTAAAAAGGAGCTAGTCTCATTCATTTATTCACTCTCGTGGTCATGTTTTTATTTGTCCCACAGGCATTGATCTGGTGTCTGCTATGCACCTGCCTCGGTGCAGGGGGCAGGGTTTAACAAGTCTTTCCCCCCCCTCTTCTAAGCTTTAGTGTGACCACCAGTGGAATGGGGGGGGGGTGGTGATGACAGACTCTCTCAGAGGGACAGAGTGAGGCTTCAGTGAGATGCTATAAGTCAAAGCCCTCAGCCCAGGGCCTACCTCGGGCTCAGTCCTATTGGCTTCTGGGTGTTGGTGGCAGAAAGAGGAACAGAGGCCCCAGGAGAAGTGGGGGAGAACTGGACAGGTGGCTAAACCCCTGGGCTGCTGGGGTGGGGCCAGGCCGTGGGCAGGGCTGCTGGGGCTGCATGGGAGGGCTCCCCCACTCAGTGCTAGGACTTAGGGACATGGCTAAACGTCTCGATGGGTCCCCATCAGGGGAGCCACAGGGCAGGTAGATCCAAATGTGGTCCTTCTTTTCTGAACACTCTTGGCTTGTTCATCCCCACCCGCCCCCCAGCCTCACCTGCAAATGCTGGGCCCCAAGGATGGTTTTCACTGTTTGCTCTCACGGAAGTGCATGGGTGGGGCCTCTAGCATAAACCCCCTGCAATGGCGGGTCTCTGGTGGGAGGGCATCTCAGCGGTTGCCCGTCCAAAGGTGCCGGAGAAGGTCCCAGGCTATACCCGTGTAAGTGACAGGTAAGATCAGAGGGTGGAGGTTGGGGGAGGGGGCGTAAGGCAGAGGAGGGGAGCGGTAGAGGAAGCTCTGCTCCGTGACCTCAAGGAGGCCACGCAACCTCTCTGAGTTTTGATTTTCTTCATGTGGACTAAGCAGTTCTGTAGGAGATGGCATCTCCAGTCGAGTGCTCTGTAAATTGATAGCACGTCATAAACCTTCAGGCGTCGTGTTGTTTAGGAGCCCAAACTGGCCGATGGTCCTACAGAAACCTTTAACTACGACAGAAGTCTTTCCAGAGACTCAAGTTCCGCTGCACCCACTGTGGTCATAACAAGGAGTTTCACCCTTAAGAGAAACGTGCACCATTTTGGCAGGGCCTACTATGTGCCGGGCACTGGGCTGAGAGTCCCGGGCATTCCTTCTGTGTCAACTCCTCCCAGGGGACCCACTCTGTGGTGAGGTGGGCACGCTTCTCCCCTCTCACAGATGAGGAACCCCAAGAACCAGGTGCTTGCCTAAGCTCTTGCAGCTGATAAGTGGGAGAGCCACGATTCAAACCCAGGCCAGCTGCACTCGGCCCTCAGGAAACGTTTCTTGAGTGAATAAAGGAACAAATGACTGAACGGTTGCAGGGAAGTTGTTGGTTAAAGGATACCGAGTGGGCTCTGCCTTTTCAGTGAAGCTATAAAGGCAGGGGAGTGAGGGAAGAGTCCCCCAGAGCTTTTGTCGGCCTTAAGCTATTACCTGTTATTGCACAGGGCTCCAGAAGTTTAAGAGAGGTGAGGGGGAAAGAAAGAAAGAAAGAAAGAAAGAAAGAAAGAAAGAAAGAAAGAAAGAAAAAAGGAAGGAGGGAAGGAAGAAAGGAAAGAAGGAAGAAAGAAAGGAAGAAAGAAAAAGAAAGAAAGGAAGAAAGGAAGAAAGAAAGAAGAAAGAAAGAAAGAAAAAAAGAAAGAAAGGAAGAAAGAAAGGAAGAAAGGAAGGAAGGAAGGAAGGAAGAAAGGAAGGAAGAAAGAAAGAAAGGAAGAAGAAAGAAAGAAAGAAAGAAAGAAGAAAGAAAGAAGAAAGAAAGAAGAAAGAAAGGGAAGAAAGGAAGGAAAAAAGAAAGAAAGAAGAAAGAAAGGAAAGAAAGAAGAAAGAAAGGAAAAAAGAAAGAAGAAAGAAAGAAAGAAAGAAAGAAAGAAAGAAAGAAAGAAAGAAAGAAATGAAAGAAAAGAAAATCCCAACCCGGAAGGAGGAGTGCAGTTCCGTGGACAATGCGGGCGTTCACGGCATCTACGGAGCGGCTGTGATATGCCAGGCGCTGGGGTAGGAGCTGGAGACACAACACTGGCGGGACCAGACATTGTCCTGCCCTCATGGTGCTTCTGGCACTGGCAGTGGAGCTGGACTGGAGCAGGAGGCCCTCGTGGAAGGGAACACACGTGGGGCAGCAGGGCAGGGGCTTGGGGCCCACCACATCTCACCGGCTTTATATGCCCCCTCTCCCCTGTATTTTGAAGATCTTGAGAACCAGGGCGGGGGCTAATCACATCACCTTGCTTACGTATTCAGACCAGAGCCTGAAGGAAAGCGGAGACGAGATGAAAGGCAGGGGGTTGGAAGAATGAAAGTCCTCGTATAAAGCCTCCAACCTACTCCTTGACCGAAGGGACAGCTCACGTCCGCGGAGCGCTCACATCCACGGAGCACTCACCGCGGGCCAGCGCTGTGTTGAGACCCTCACGTGCTTTCCTCGGCCCTCGAAACAACTCGGCTTGACGGCAGAAACGCGGAGGCTTAGGGAGGTCACCTGCCCAAGGTCAAACTGCTAGTAAGTGGCAGATCTGGGATTCGGACCCCGGGGGGTCTGATCGCAGAGACCAGGCGGCCAGTGTGCGCTCAGCTGCCCTGAAGAATCCATTCCTTGGGCTGGAAAAGCTCCCCGCGATCTGATTTCGCGCAGCGTGCGAGCGCGGGGAAAGTGGGGGGGCGGGCAGGGGAAGGTTCCCAGGCTGGTAGCTAGGCCCCACCAGCAAGGCTGCCTGAGCGAGCGAGTGAGCGAGCGTGGCCCCAGCCTCGAGGCAGCAAGAAGGAAGGGGAGCTCCGGAAACAGACGTGCTTGGAAACTCACCGGGGCTCCGAGGTGACGAGAAGCTTGAACAACCTCTCTGAAGATTCCTGGCAGTGTCCCTGGGGGAGCGAGTTCATGTATTTTAAGGCAAAAAAAAAAAAAAAAAAAAATCATTAAAGAACTTAGGACGACGGAGAGGCCATAAACGTAAAATATCGGTGGTTCGACAGCGTATCCCTAGCAGCCCAGGAAGAGTTCATCTTGACAAGGCAGAACGCGGTCCAAGAAATAAATCATTTTGTTTTCCCCAGATGGCTCCCCCCCGCTTCTTCCCAGGATGTCTGCACCAGATCTTAATTTGCCCACCTCTCTGGGACCCGTGAAGACCGTGGCTACATCTGGACAAGGAAAGGACAAAGCGTTGGCAGAATTAGAGAAGGCTGGGCCCCCGGTGGTAGCCACGGCCTCTTCTGGAAGGGGTGCCCAAGAGAACCACACCTCCACACACCCCCAAGCCCCCCTACTGTGGTTGTCAGCAACCATAACCACGATGCCGGAGGCACTTCACTTACTGGCCATAGAGAGACTCAGGAGTGAGCAGACTTGAAGGTGTTGAGGACCCCCTTGGTCCTGCCAGCTCAGATCGGATTAAAGTCCGTTGCAGCCCAAGCCCGGACCCGGCCAGCTGAGACAGAGTGTCTGAGGCTGGAGGGAGAATTTCCAAGGTCCCACCCTGGCCCCCAGCCCCCACAGTCCAGGGTGACTTCCAACAAACCACCTGACCCCCACCCCCCTCTTCTCAGCTGGGAGACAGGGAGGGTGACATTGAGCGCCGGCTCTGGGGCGTCCTAAGGGTTAACTAATTAATGGTTGGAAAGTGCTTTGAAAAAATAAAGTGCTGGATAATGGGAAGGGCAATTATGTTGGGAGAAACTCCTAATTTGGCTGGAATTGATGTTAATGATAAAGTATCTGAAACATGTAGCAAGCAAGCGTGATTGTATTTTATATGACAGAGAGAGACACTCACACGCAGGGGACATGGAGAGCAGTTAATTTGGTTAAATAAAGTGAAAGATAAAAGGAACGCGGACGCCACGGAACTCGCTGTTTATCTGGACTTGGTGTAACACTTTGGAATTGGAGCGGGCCCTTTGGCTCTTATTTATTTGTTTGTGATTGACACGAATGGGGAAGTGCCAGGTTTATGGCTCAAAAGGAGGCCTTGGAGAGCAGGCTCTGATCAGGAGGCCTCTGAACAGGTGCCCGCTGCGTCCCCAGGAAGGAGCCAAGGTCTCCGAGAGAGAGTCAGGGTGGGTGAGGATGTCCCCGCTGCACCCCAGCCTGGAGGCAGAAGCTTTGCCCACCTGAGCTGGGGGTACTGGGAGGACCACCAGTACAGCTCTCTCACCTTCCAGAGAGAGAGGATCTGAGCCCCCCAAAGGAACCAACGTTTAGGAGCACTTGTCTGCCAGGCCCTGTGCTAAGATGCTATGGTTCCATCTAATCCTCAAAGCAATCCTGGGGTGGGTACCACTTTCCTCCCCAGCTTACTAACAGGGGACGAAACGAAAGCTCAGAGGTAAAGCAATGTGTTCAAGGTCACACAGCCAGGAAGGGGTAGAGCAGGGAGTAGGGCTCAGGCAGCCTGACTCTGGGAGTAAAGCCCCATGATGGTGACTTTTGGACCATCAATATCGAGCGCTCTTGACATTCACAGCTCTGCTCTCCTTGACTAGTTCTGCTTAAGCAGGGAACCAGGACTAGGAAGTGGGGAGAGTTTTACACCTGTCCAGTGAGGACTGAGTGCCGGGCCTGCCGGCCTGGGATCCTCTTGGGAGGGTTTAAGCCATAGCTTTGTGCCTGAGGGGAGAGCATGAGATTGCCCCGGGGAAGAGCGGGAGCCTTGGTTTCTGGAAGGTCTGTGAGGTCCCCGCAGGTCCAGATTAGTATTCAGTATTTATAATATTTCCATAATGGTAAAACAAAAGAAAACAAGCAGAGAGAATGCATTTTTAATCACCAATCATTTCTCTTTGTTTGTTGTGAATGAACAGCGAGGTGAAATAGTATTTCATAATCACCCCATTCGAATTTTCCTCCCCTCAAAGCACCGAGAAATCTCTAAATAAAATAAATAAACAGCCAAGACCTTAAAATAAATTCCAGAGGGCAGAGTGCTACGTGTGGGTTATCACAGCTGTGAGGAGGCAGGGGCTGGGAGGTGGGGAAGGGAGGACAAAGGGACAGGGGCCTTGTCAGTTACCTGGAATCAGACACCCAGCTCTAGGGGACCCACA
Source organism: Felis catus (assembly GCF_018350175.1). NCBI lineage: Eukaryota > Metazoa > Chordata > Mammalia > Carnivora > Felidae > Felis > Felis catus. The sequence continues at coordinate 7,794,142 of NC_058375.1, read as the reverse complement.
GCAGGGTAAGAGAAACAGCAATGGTTTGAAGACCCCGGGTGGAGCTGAGGCAGACTCTCCACCCTTCATTTCCTCTTCTTTATTCTTCCGGAATTTTCTGCTCTTCATCCTCTCACTGTACACCGAGGGAACTCCTGTCCCTTGCTCCCTTGGAGCTTCACAAGCTCCCTCTCAAAAAGCTACCCATCCAGAGAATCTTCTCGGTAGAGCGCCTGCCTGTCCTCTGGACTAGTCTAACCCTCTCAAGTGATAGAGGAAGAAACCATAGCAAAAAGAGAATGGAAGGTACATACTCAAGGCCCCGACCCCCCAGCAAGCTAGTGACAGAGTTGGACCTGGAACTCTGGGGGGCTTGACTCTGCCAGGTCACCCCTCATCTATCTGCACTTATCTCCAGGTATCTTTGAGAAACCTCCTACGCCACTGAGTTTTCTCCATGGGCTGTTCCTGGTATTTCGTTTTGTACATCTCAGCTTCCCCAGACACTCAGGTTCTAGCAAGGGTCTTGGTACATGGGGCACTCACCAGATGTTTGTTAGTTATATGGATGGATGGTGAGTGGATGGATGGAAGGATGGATGGAAGGATGGACGGAAGGGTGGCTGGCTGGCTGGATGGATAGACGGATGATGGAATGGATGAATGGATAGCTGGATGGATAGATACATTATAGGATGGATGGATGAATGGATGGGTGGATAGATGGATGGATGGATGGATGGATGGATGGATAGATGGATGGATGAATAGAGGCTAAAGCTGATTTGATTCCTTCATTGGTCATTAGCTATCACCAGATAGATAAATAAGCCATTCAGCGAAGTTTAGTTAACATCTGAGGTCCTAATGCCTTGAAATTATGTCTCCAACAATCTCCTGAAGGACCCCAGAAAAAAAAATCACCTTATAGCAAATCAAACCCCTTCCAGGTAGAAATTTGAGGCAGAGCTCTGGGGCCAAGTGTGCCCTATTTTCAAGTGAGTCATGTGGTGGTAAACAGCACTGGTCTGGGGTCAGGGGACCTGAGCTCTGCTCCCACTCTGCCACTAACTAGTGCATGGTCATAGGTGATAAAGTGGCTTCCTCTCTCTGGGCCTCAGTTGCCTACTCTGAAATGTTCTCTATTAAATATTCTAGGCTCAGAGTCAGGCCCCTTCACTGCAGAGAATTCAGCCAGAACGCGGAAGAACTCTACCTCCGGAGCTCCTATTTTGAGGTCTGGGCAGCCCCTCTCCCTCTGTTTTTGGCCCCCCACATGTTTAGGAACACCATTTAGCCCTCCCCAGCCTTTTCCCTGTTTGGGCAGTTGGAATGGGGATAGCTCAAAGCATCAGGATATTCTCAAAGCCAGGCTGTTCTGGCCACAGCCAAGGCCCACACTCCCTCTGAATCCTATTGAAAAAATAATAAAAAGGTAATTACTTTGTCATTACTGAACACTGGTTTGTCTTTTTTTTTTTTCTTAAGCCATGACCATAAATAACCAGCCCATTACCCTTCAGAGTGGACACACATATCCATACAGGCCCTGCCTCCTTCTAAATGCTGGTTCTCCCCTCCAGGCCACCACGCCCTGGTATATACCACACATTCGCACACATGTGTGCATCAGACACGGGGACGCTGCTCCTTCGGCTGACATTTTCTGAGCATTTTGCCAGATTCTGGGAATAATAATAATCATTATTATGTGTGAATCCAGGCTAAGTGTTTTGTATGAATTATCTTGATGAATCCTTCTGACAGTGCTGTGGGGCAGATACTGACTTTGTTGCCATTTTACAGATGGGTAGTGTAAGCTGAGGGAGGTCGGGAAACCTGCCCAAGGTCAAACTGCTAGTATGTAGTAAGCTGGTAAGTAGCAGAGGTAGGATGGGAACCCATGTTACCCGGTTGGGAAATCCACGCTCCAATACACCCATTATTTAAACATAGACTTAAAAATCACGCACACACATACACACACACACGCAGTCTGCTGGGAGAAGATAATTGTAATACGGGGTGATAAATACGGTGACAGAGGAAACAAGGGGGCTGTGGGATGCCCAGCTAGAGGCATCCAAGCCAATTTGGGGCAGGGGGACATCAAGGAAGGCTCCTCGGAAGAGGTGATACCTGCTTTGGTCTTTTTTTTTTTTTAATGGTTATTTATTTTTGAGACCGAGAGACACAGAGAATGAGCAGGGGAAGGGCAGAGAGAGAGGGAGACACAGCATCCGAAGCAGGCTCCAGGCTCTGAGCTGTCAGCCCAGAGCCCCATGGGGGCTTGAACTCAAAAACCGCGAGATCATGACCTGAGCTGACGACAGACACTCAACCGACTGAGCCACCCAGGTCCCCCCTGCTTCGGTCTTAATGGGCGAGTGGGAGGAGGACAAGTGAAGAAAGGGAAGAGAGGCCTGGGCAAAGGCCTGGCGGATCTCTAGGCAGCTCCGTGCGGCTGGAGGAGAGGGTGTGCAGGCGCACGACAGAGAGAATGTTGACAGGTGAGGCTGGAGAGGCGGGCGGGCCATCGCTCACATCCGGGCCAGGCTGGCACAGCGGGGCAGCCCTCCCCCACCCACATTCAGCTACCTGGCACTCCTGTCCGTGTGACACAAGTGCACCTCATCAGCAAAACAGCTCTTTCCTGCCTCCCCGGCCAGCCCCACCCTCCGTGAGACACCGTGCCATGGGCGGCGGCTGGCAGGTGCCAGTCGGGAGAAGGCATGGCTACTTCCGGAGTCTTAGGACAGGTTCCTTTTGCGGTGGCCCGGCCGTGCCGACCTCAGGCAGGACTGCATCCCGGGGCCGAGGCAGCCCTACCATGACCAGTCCATTTCGCGTCTACCCTCAGAGGTCTGTGCTGACTTGAGATCTGGGCCAGGTGGGCAGAACCGGGGGGGGGAGGGTTGGGCACACTGTGATAAGGTTGTACTCGCTGTGTGGCAGGAGCCACAAGGCCTCGGGAACGTGGCTTTTGCTCTGAGGACAGGTGGTCCCTTCCAGTTCTCCATCACTCAGTTTCCCTTGCTCACCAGAGCCCCAGTGCCAGGCCTGCCCCTCCCTGGCAGGCAGGGGAGGGGTCAGGTGTTGCCCGTGGATCTTTGGGTAAGAGGTGACGTCAGCAGTCAGCCCTGCCCTTCACCTGGCTTTACTTTTCTGCATTCAGGTGTCTGTTGAGCACAGTCTTCCCGTGTGCAAACAGAGCACAGCCGTACCTCCGTGACCAAACCCTCCTTTAAAGGGACGTGTAGCCCCACACAGGTGGGCACACTCAGGTGCACACTCTCCCGTCGCAGAGAAAATCAACCATACCCCTCAGTGCCAGGCACGAAAGACACTCCTATCCACGCACACATCCTCAACTCGCCCAGGCAGCCCGCTGGGGCGGGCCCCCAAAGAGGTACCCAGTGGGTTTCCTTTCAATTCATTCTTCTAATGGTTTAATCCAATGCACACCCAAATACACGACTCTCTGCTCGTGGGTGTTTTTAAAAAAAAAATCTTCTGCATTATATTTATATTTGTATTTCTCTGGGTTTCCTGAACTGTTAACATGGAGTGTGAATTACCCTTTTTTTTTTCCCCCAGACATTTAAAGCTATTTTTTTTTTTTAAGTTAGATGGTTCAGAGGATTTTAAAACTGGAAGGGGTCATAGAGATGAGAGTCCCTGGAACTGGAGAATATTTCCTAAAAGGGAAAAAATTAGTCACCTGCAACTCTTCTCGTTACCAGGCAGGGGTCAACACAAATCCTCAAAAAAAGTGAGTTAATTAGAACACGCTAGAAAGGAGAAGCCTGAATGGGAGCTGCGTGAGAGAGCCCGGGCGGGGAAAGAAAAGCAGGTACGATGTGTGGATCTCGAGCTCGGAAAACAGATCGTATTTATGGCACAGAAATCCCTAAGGCTCCTCTGTCAAGAGAGGTTTCTGGAAGGTGTGGGCGCAGAGAGGTAGGAGGAAGACAGAGCTCATCTCTGCGGAGGCTGCAAGACTGAGATAGACCCCACCCCTCCACCCCCAACAGTTGAGCAGATGCCCGAGAAGCCTGGGCTCAGGTAGACGGTCTGCAAAAGGACTACGCTTCAGGAGGCTGCCCTCTGCTCATCTCTGCCCGAGGCTATGGGTCTGAACAAGGCCGCGCAAACCTTGAAACAGCCCCTGCTTGTGGCCAGCGTGGTTCTAATAAGGATTCATTACTAGAATCACAGACTCTTTCACCCATTAAATGAACAGGGGTTAAAAAAAAGAGAGAGAGAGAGACAGAGAATACCAGAGGTTGGACATCTCAGGCAGACAACGCTGCCAGTGGGAGAGCAAACCCACCCAGCCTCCCCCGGGGCCGAGGGGCATTTGGCAACAGGAACAAAAAGCTTTGAAATGTGCGTACTTTGTTTATTCAACAATGCCACTTTAAGGACGGCGCGCGATTATTTCTGGACCAGGATATTCATTGGAGTGATTTATACTAATGGAAAAGTGTTGGAAACGAGTCTGATGTCCAAAATTTCCAAGAGTCAGGGAATGGGTAAGCAGATGGTGAGTAGCTCTACAATACAGCCATCAAAAATCCTGTTGGGGAAGAATAGTCAGTGACATTAGAAAATGTTTGTGCTGCGTGTATGTGGCGGGCTAAAAGACCAACCACCACCGGTGTGTGTTCAGTGTGATTCTGATGGTCTAAAAGAAGACAGAGTGAAAAAAAGCATAACAGACAAAGCAACAAGAAAACCTAGACTGGCAAGAAGTACACAGGAACATCAAGGGCGATCATTCATGGACGGTGGGGTTACCGATGATGTACATTTTCTTCCTCCTGTTTGTCGGTATTTTCTGAATTTTCTACGATAAACATGTATTGTGTGCAAAGTCGGAAACAAATAATCGGGTACTTTGCAAAACGAACGAGGAAAATGGGGCGTGGAAGGATTTGTCAAGTTCATCAAACTTGGATGGGATTCAGGAACCAAGCTTAGCTTTGGGGAAAAAGCCCCTCTCCCACTCTCCCTTCCCAGGACTCCCAGGAGAGACACTCGTAAATAAAAGAAATGCACTCAGCTTTTTTTTTTTTTTTATTTTTAATTACAACTTGCCCAGTAATCACCCTAATCACTTATCTCGGGCATTTGTTTAATTATTCAGTTACTAAGCATCTATTGAGCACCCACTGTGCTGGTAGCACCAGGCTAGGCCCAGTGACCCAGAGAAACAGACCTTGCCCAGGGAAAATCTCAAAACCAGGAGCAGCTTAGGAAAACGGGAGACAAAGCACCTAGTCTGTAATTCTTTCATTTAGAAATAGTCCTTCTTTGTCAACATTTATTGAGTGTCTACCGTGTACAAAGTCTGGTGCTCGGCCCTGCGACCTCTTTGGTCCCTTTTTTGTCTTTTCCTAGATTGGGGTAAGACTTCCAGGTGAAGGACGCATCTGTTCTACTTCCTCAATCCTCTCCCAGCGCACTCGCGTTCGAGTTTCATCTCGTTATGAGCTCAGAGTAAAGGTAAAAAAGGCTTGTTGTTCTGGACTAAGTCGGGGACTGAGGCTCTTGTCACCTCCCGGCCCAAGCAGCTCGTCCTGACGGAGAAAAGCATGGGCTCTGGAGTCAGACAGCCCAGTTCAGCTTTGGGAAAGTTATTCTCTGTGCATTGCTGTCCTCATCTGTATAATGGGTATGTTAGGTATACCCCCCCCTCGTTACCGTTGTGGTGAGGATCTAATAAGACGATACGAGTGCTTAGCATGGTGCCTGGCGCATAACAGCCACTCAGCAAATAATAGCGATTGACGTATGATTAGGTGTCGCTTTCCGTCACCGCGGAGCACCCGAAACCAAAAAACTGTGACCGGGAAGCTGAGCTGTGATTCCTTTCAAGTCTTTCCCAACTACACAAACTGAGACAGACGCATTTATTTGTTCAACAATCAGTCATCGGGAGCCTCCTGGGTGCCAGGCCCCGTGTTTGGCACCTCGGCCTTCTGCAACCAAGATGCAGAGCCCCCACTCAGGAAGCCCACGGTCCAGTGGGGAAGGTGGTGAGGACAGGGGGAGGGGGCTCATCTCTGGAGATTCAGAAGTAGAAGAGGCTCTCAGTGGAGGCAGGGGGCCAGATGGATGACCTCAACAGGAGCCTTAGCCGACCGTCCTTCCCCTCCTGCCTACGAAGGGCCATAGTTGGGGCATAGTTTGCCAGAACTCTCTATTTCCCCACTGCCGACCCCTGGCCTAATGCCAGGGAGTGGGAAATTCTGCGAAGCCCCTGTGTCAAGCAGGCAACTCCTGGCAGCTCCTGGGTTGTACCAGCCCCTCCTCTTTCCCCCATACTTTGTCCTGGGAACTTTGTAGTTATCTTCCTAAAGCACAGGCCCCTCAAGGACAGGGACCATGTGGGCTTCTCTTGATTCAGTGCCTGCCTCACAGAGAGTGAAGGCCTGCTATGTGCCAGGCACTGTTCGAGGGACGCAGAACAAAGTCCCTGTCTCCAAAGAGCTCCCATTCTAGCAGGGGCAACTGGACAGGAAATACGAAAACAAATGAATAAGCAAAATCAGTGTAAACACTCCAACAGGGTAAAAGTGAGAGAGAAAGCTGGAGAACTACTTTAGGGAGAAAGCCTCCCTGAGGAGGTGACATATGAGCAGAGATCTGAGTGATGCCAAGGAAGCAAGCGCAACAAAGGGCCATCCAGGCAGAGGGAACCAGTGCAAAGGCCCTGAGGTAGGGACAAGCTTAGCATTTTCCAGAAGCTGGTGTGTCAGGGTAATGTGACTGACAGGGGTCGGGGCATTTTATTTTAGGGAAAGCTCAGAAAATGCTAAAAGAAGCAGATGAGGAAAAAAGCATGTGATCTGTCTCTGCAAAGGGCTTGAGGGGTGGGGAATGAAGCACCCAGAGACAGCTTGAGAGATCAGGGGCTACTTTTCGGGTGTGGCGTTCTCTCTCTGCCCCTTGCTTTGTTTTAAAAAAGAAAAATCGCTTTTTCTGAGTTGGAGGAGGGGTCCTCCTCCCTCCCTTGCCAGTTTCCAGCTCCTCCCTCCCCAGATGAGGTTCCTTCAGAGGAGGTAGAAAGACTCCCTGGAGGATGGGAGAATTGCAAAGTATCTGAGAAAAAAAAACACGGAGGGAAGAATAAATGTCTTAATAAAAGTTTGTGGCTTGAGAGGTGGCTGTTGGGAGGGGTGAACCTTCTAGTGAGAAAGCGAGAAGGAGAAAACCAGTGAGTTTCTCGGCAGCTCCTCAGAGGCAGGGCCTGGCTGGTTCACCTGTCTTCCCTGGGAAGGACCTGCTTACTTTTCGCTGGGGCTCCACCGAAGCCTGCCGAATGAACGCGAGCGAGCGAGCAGGACTCCTCCAGCGCATTCTGGAGGAAGAAAGGACAGAGGCAAAGAAGGGAGAGAGGGCAGGAAGAAATGAGAAGTAGAAGGAGCACTGGATGTCCCAAGGAGCAATGACAATTACTGGCATTTATCGATCACCAGCTTGGCTCAGGCACTTTTCCTGCATTAACTCATTTTCGCCTCTCAACAAGCCCAGGCAGTAGTACGTTTTTATTATGCCCATTTTACTGTTGAGGAAACTGAGGCGCAGAGGGGTCAAAATGCCTTACCAAGATCACCTTGCTGGGGAGTGACTGGGGTCTGACCACCAGACACAAGCCGTCACCCACTTCTTTATACGGCCCCAGGAGTGGAATTAGCCTCGAATCAGTAGCGAGAAAACCTGCCTCGCCACTTCTCAGGTCAGTACCCTCACTGTGCCTCAGTTTCTCCTTCTGCGCAGTGGCAGGATAGGGCTTGAGCTCTTTGGGGCTGTGTGCTCTGCTGAGTCACCAGGCACAGGGTCTTAGGCGAGGCAGGCCAGCAGCCAGTTCCTGGAACTGAGGACTGATTTGATGGTGTGGGGTGGCAATGGGTCAGTGGTCCATGGGAACTGTCAAGGTGTTGCTGCTTCCTATTAATTACGGGGGTAAAGAGGGGAGAAGACGAAATGAACCTGAGAAGTGTGTCTCACTCCTAAATCTGGCCTTCTGGTCTGGACTAATCCCAAACATGGGATTCTCAGACCCATTCCAGGTGGTAAGGAGACAAGGTCTATTTTTGAGGGTTTTGTGTGTGTGTGTGTGTGTGTGTGTGTGTGTGTGTGTGTGTGTGTTTTCTCAGCCAATTTAAAAGAAGTAGAGATCACTCAGCAACTAAGGGATATGGGGATGGTTGGGCCTCCTGTCCCAAATCTGGAGGCTTTATTAGGGGACAGGGCCAATCCTGGCCACTCAGGGCCAGAGGACCATGGAGTCCCTAGTCTCTATCCATTAACCAATTAATTTCAAGCTTAAAGCAGGGCATGGAACGCATCCCAGCAGATATCTGTCTTGGGTAATTACCATCCAGGGCTTCTGGTTACTTCCAGTCCTGAGAAGCTTTGCCGAAACCTTGCAGATTAGGCCCCAAAGTCTACCTACCAGCCTGCAATAACATTTACCAGCCTGCGGTATTTCCTCTTAGTTTAATGCATTCTGTTGAGCACGTCTCCAAACTGTGGGTCATACTTTGAATTTGTATTCATTTATTCGACAAATCATTTAGCTATTTCGTTTACTATTGTGGTCAATTTTTCACTTCTCTCTCAGTCTGAGTGTTTATCCATTTCTTTCACGTCTGACGTTATTTCCATCATGCTGTTGTTAAGAAGAAAAAACAGGTACAATGACTCACTGCCTCATAGGACAGGGGTGGCCTGATGGAGAAAGGCAGGACCATGGGGCCAGGACTGTAGCTGACCTCCAAGCTCAGCCCAGTATGGCCACCTCAGACCAACTGGGAGGTGGGCAGCAGGGGCAAAGGGAGAAAAGGGGGTGGCTTCTCTGGTGGAATAGGAAGGTCTCCTCCCCTCAAAGAGGCCCTCCTGTCACCTGAGAGAGGTGAATTAGCTCTCCCCAAACACGTTATCCTATTTCCTTGCTTTATTTTCTTCATGGGTCCTTTCACTCTCTGAAATATTATTCATTTGTTTTCATGTTCATTACCTTCACCGCACCCCCCCCCCCACTCCCAGTCAAGTTCATTCTTCATGGTCTATCTTGCTCACTTAAGGATTTATTTCCTGCACAATGGGCTGAATGAAGAACTCCCTTGCAAAGAGTAAGTGCAAAGCAGATATCAAACAGTGAGAACATCACGTTCCTTTGGGTTCGGCAATTCTAACATTCCAACTTGTAGAAAAGAGCTAGTTCTTCAGTGGGAAAGTGAGAAGCAAGACTGGCTCTCGGGGGATCGGAACAGGTGAAAGCAACCCACTCCTGTCCCTCCTCTCTTGTCCCCCAGCCTCAGCTCCACTCAACTGGGTTGGGGGTGGGGGGGGGGGCGGTGCGGGTAGAAAGCTTCTCCAGCCGCAAAAGAGAGCCGTGCGCTCAGATGCTCCTCCGCAGGCCGCGTCTAGCTGCGCTCACAAGCCGAGCTCAGCCCGGGCGGTGGGTGGGAAGAAACAGGGAGGGGAAGGTCTGGGGGTGTGAGGGTGGAGCGGAGCCCGGCCCTGCGATCCGGCCCGGGTTTTGCATGCCACCCACTCGCCCGCTCGGCCGCGGAGAATTCCATAATCACAGCGGGCGAGAGCGGAGACTGGGAGCGAAAAATCCGGGATCCGGCAACTTTGGGCAGCGCATGCGCGCCCGCGGCGCTCCATCCCAAACACACACACATTTTTCCCCCGGACTTGGAAAGTCACCCAAAGCCGCCCCAAGTGCAGGTAAGAGACTCGGCGCTCCCTCCGCCGCGGCTCCCCCACGCCCCTCAGCTCCGGGGGCCTCCCGGGGTGCTTCCCCGCCTCGCCCCCTGTCCCGGTGCAGCCCCCCACCCCCGAGGCTGCCGCTTGCAGCAGGGAGCGGGCGAGCGAGCGAGCGAGCCAGCCAGCCAGCCAGCCTGCCTGCGCGCGGCGGCTGCCACCCAACTCCGGCAGTGCGGGAGGCAGGGGGCACGGAGGGCTGGCATCCGGGCGCGGGGCGGCGCGTCGCCCGCCGCGGCCAGGGGAATGCCCAGCGCGCGGCTCCGGGGGAGGGGAGGGCTGCTGCTCCGGGGGGTCACCTACTCCAGCTGAGGGGGCGGCGGGGTAGGGGAGAAGAGGGGGAGGTGCCAGGCGTGAGTGCAGGACTTTACAAATAGGGTGGGGGCGTCCCCCGCGCTGCAGGCTCGGGGCGGGGGGGCAGGTGCTCGCCAGTACCGGGTAATCACTCCTTCCCCTTGCGTCCCCCCCCCCACCCCGGCTGCAGGGGTTCGTGCGCTCGCCAGGGCAGAGAAGGAGGCAGGGGTGAGGGGTGCCTGGGGTGACTTTGCAAGACTTTGCCCAGGGGAAGGGGTGGGTGGGGAACCCCTCCAGCCGACTCTTGTGCCCCAATACCAGGGTGTAGGTGTTACCGGCAGAGGTAGGCAGTGTTCACTTAGGCGCGGGGTGCCAAGGGGTGCCTCCGGGTGGGAAAACGAAGGCAGTGGGTTGCTTGGCTGGGGGGAGCGGCGCCCCCTTTTTCATTTGTGCCTGGGAAGTTTGTCTCAAGTGCGCTGCTTCGGGCGCGGCAAGTGGCGCTCCTCACTCCCCCCACCCCCACCCCAGCGTCCCCGGGCGCAGGACTGGCAGTGCTGGGCACAGGGAGCCGGGGCACCGGCTTAGGGCCGTGCGGCTGTCCGCCGGCGGCCGCCTGGGTCCGGGGAAAAGTTCCGGGGACTTGCCGCGGTTGTTGTGTGCGCCGGGAGAGAAGTTGCGCCCGGGGATGTGGGACGTTGGGCTGGCGGGCCGGCAGGCGGGTGGAGCGGTGCGCTCCCAGGGGGCTTGGCCGCGGTGGGCGAGGGTCTGGCGGGGTCTGTGCCCCCAGGGTGGGCTGAGGGTGACCTCGGGGCTTAGCAGTTGGGGAAAAGAAAACCCTAAATCTAGGGACGCACGGCTGAAAGAGGCACGAGTTGGAGGACAGAGAAGAGTAGCTCGTTAGGGGAGCAGGAGGGCACCAAAGGGGAGAGGGCCGGACCACCCGGTCACTTGGGGTCGACCTTCAGGGCAAAGGAGCGCGTGGTGGCTGGCAGAGGAGTGTCGCGAAGCGGGGCTCCAGGGGGCGCGCGGGAATGGGGTATATCGGGTCGGACAGACTGTCAGGGAGCTCCCGGGGCAGGGGGCCGAGTCGTGCGCCCGGGGTGAGCCGGCCGGGCGGAGCGGCGGCCGGTTTATTTTTACTCGGTGGCATTTGCAGAATGTGCAGCTGATGGCCGTCGGCCGCCAGGAAGTTTTGCTTTCTGTTCTTTCTCTCTTTCCGAAGCCAGCGCGGCCGGGAGCGGGCGGGCCGGGGAGCCGGGCCTGGGAGGGGAGGGGGCGGCCGCTCGGGTGGCAAGGTGCGGGCAAGGGGCGCGCTGGGGCGGCGGGCGGGGGCTGGCGGGCAAGGGTGGCGAGCGGCGCTGGGTCTCTGCGGAGCATTTGGGCGAATGTCTGTCCCCAGCGTTGGGAGCTTCTCGGCGAGGGGAACAGGTGTATGCGCCGTCAATCACAGCGGGAGGGACACTTTGGGGGCGTAGATTAAGATAATAATAATAGATTTTTCTCTAGGGGGTGGGCGCAGATTCTTCTTCCAAGTCGTTCCCGACCCAGGTCCGAAGTTGGGGGCGGAGAAGAGTGCCGAGGGAGGCAGGGGGCTGCTTCTCCCTCTCCACAAGTTCTTCCGGACCCAGACTCAGCTTGAGAAGCGGGCCCTGGGTGCGGCGAGGACCTCCTTCCAGTCACGCTGGGGAGGGTGCGGGTGCGTGTGCGGGTGCGTATGATTTGTCCACCAGGGAAGCAGCGAAAACAAGCCTGGAGCTCCCCCAAACCCAGCTGGATCGAGGGGGGTTGTTCGTCGCTGCCCCGGCGGAGTCTGGGGGCACGACCTCCAGACTGTGTGGTTGTCCCGCCAACACCCGGTAGACTCAAAGAGATGGGGGCGGCGAGGGGAGAAAGGCCAGGGTAGTCGCGGAGCAAAGTTGGGAAATTTAGGACGTCTCTAAGCTGGTACAAGCGCGCGGTAAGAGCGCGCGAGGGTACTGGAAAACAGATCGCCGGGTAAATTGGTGCCCCCCCCCCTCCCCGCGGCGCGCGCGCGCGCGCACACACACACACACACACACACACACACACACACACACGAACACCACACACACGTCGCCGTCCTAAAGGGAGCTGTCCGGGCTGAGCAGGAGCAGCTGCGCCGGGCGTGGTGAGGGGGGTAGTTGGTCCCCGGGGGCTGCGCCCGGGCTGCGCTCCACGTGCCCAGAGGGGGCGCTGGGCCGTTCGGCGCCCGAGCGCAAAGCTCCGGGTTTGCGCCTCGGAGGCGGCCAGGAGGTGCGTCCCGGGCCATCTCCGGCGACTCGCGCTGCCTCCCCCGACGCCAGTGGCTTTCCCACTTCCTAAACTTCGGCTTTGTGGTTTGCTCTTCACTGGAGCTCTCAGACCCTCTGCAGGGCAGGGTGGGGAACTTTTCCCTTCCCGGCGGCCGCCACCGTCTCTCTCTCCGGAATCCCGCGAGCTAGAGAGATTGCCCCCCGCCCCCATCTTGTTAGCCACCTTAGAGGCGGTTAACGAGAGTTTATGGGGAATATTGTTGAACTTCAGTAATCAGGTTTCCAGCGATCTTATGCCTCCTGTTTAATTTATTAGACTAGTTATTTATTCTGTTGATGATAATCTGTTGCTGGTTTCTATGGAGATGTTAAACTGATCTCTTTCAGAAATCAAACTCCATATGCACTAAAACGTTTAAAGGGGCAGTGCCTCTCTCTCTCTCTCTCTCTCTCTCTCTCTCTCTCTCTCTCTCTCTCTCTCCCCCTCTCTTTTTGATTTTTGTTTTTAGACTTTGCACCTTGCAGACACTTCGAGTCTTTCCCTGAGTCTCAGTGCTTTTTATTTCCTTCTTACGAAGGAGAGGAGCCGGGAGACTCGCGCTTTGTGGCAAGTACAGTTTATTATGGCTAGAAGAGAGCGAAGGCTTTGATGCCTAAGTTGCATCATCATTTAAAACAGATCATTTCACCGCCCCCCCTTCCCCATCTTATAAGAGCAAAATTCTTTCAAGATCAAAGAGTCCAATCTAAAAACACACACACACACACACACAAAAACAACTATTGTTAAAAAAAATAGAAAGTCAAATGTAAACCTCTCCTTTATATCTGTTCCCCTGTGTTTAAAGAATTTTTTTAGTGAGAAAAACAAAACTTGTAGCTCAGCTAATTTTTCATACTTATTAATAGTTTATCTGCCCCCCCCCCTTTTAATTTAAAAAGAAGTTCAAAGTTAGATTTCTCTGCCTGTGGGGGTTGAGGTATATTTGCTTCTCTTTTAGATCCTGACCATCTGTTTTTGGAAAATTAGCCTCTGGGAAGAGGGGGAAAGTTTTTACTCAAACTTAATGGAGTACTTAAAAAAAATTTTTTTTAATACCCAAATATTTTGCAGTCCTAATTTCTCCACTTTTGGGGGGAATATCAGTAACCTCTGTCTTGTGTATGAGAGCATATCAACTTTTTCTCTTTTTCTCCTCCTCTCCTCAGGTATTTTTCTGTAGACTTTGGGGGGTGGGGAGGAGGGTACAGTGAATTAAGAAAGTAAGGCAGAAAAAAATTATCTTGGTTTGTGACACTCTGAAAAATTGCAAACCTACTCTGAACTCAGATATTTATCACGCTGACAGATATGATACAAAGCGATTGCATTTCCTAATGATCCTCTGGGACGAAGTTGTAGGTAAAACCATTTAATGCATTTTTAATTTTAAAGTAAGGCCTGGGTTCCATTTTCTTGGAGGTGGGGGGAGTGGATGTCCCTCTCTAGAGCTGATGCTTTCTGAGTATACTGTTTGGCTTTTGCAAGTAGAATCCCCCACCTCCACCCCTTCCCATCTCCATTTACTTTGGGGAGGGGTGAGCCACACACAGGGCATTTGGCTTTCATAAATAAATTTATATCTGGCCAGAAGGTCCAAAACTAAATAAGAGCACACTTAAAAAAAAAAGAGAGAGAGAGAGAGAGAAGAAAAAACAAACCTCAGACTCCACCCCTGCTATAGGAAATAAAACAGAGGCTATACTTGACTTTTTCCCCCCTCTCATGCCATCCTGGTTCTCTTTTACATTATTTTCTTTTGGAAGGGAGTGGAGTGGTTGTTGCTTCTCAGCTCAGAGGAGAGAGGAGCCATTCTTGCTATTTCCCCCTTTGCTATATTTTAAAAATTTGTTTGATTTGGATTGCAAACAGAACAGGCTTACGGGAGAAAAGAGCACACTGTGGCTTTAAACTCAGGAGTTTGCATATTCTCCTTGTATCTTTCCCCTTTGCTAATTATTGTGTTGTTTTCAGAGCAAATATGTCATATCCATGGCGACCGGGCAGGTTTATTGTCTTTCTGAAGCAATAGCTCACATAAGTAATTAATGACTTTCTTTTTTTTCCTCTGGCTTAGGTTAAACAGATCATTCAAGGAAAGTCATATCTCTCTCTTCTCTCTTCTCTCTCTCTCTCTCTCTCTTTTTTTTTTTTTAGCCCAGTGACATAAGAACATGAGTTAGAACAAGAAAATACTTTAACCAAGAAGTCAACAGCTTATTTTCCCCCATTTCTTTTAAAAGCTGAAGTGTCAGCTTCCAGACATATGAGGCTGTCAGTCTGGCAGCCGTGAGCAGTGCAGTTGGAAATCCATTTGAAGGTTGTGCGGAAGGCGAAGTGTTGGCGTGGGGGGGAGTAACCTGAAGGAATTTGCTTTGGAGGTAAGGGGGAAGCACTCCAAAATGAGTATTTCTCCTGTATTTAGCAGAATTTAATTAAATTGTTTACAGGAAAGAATTAATGAGTTGGTAGTAATGTGTGTTCCCCCCCCCTTCTTTTTCCCAGTCTAGTTAATTGGAAAGACAAAGTTTTTCTTTTTTGATTCACCTTGAGCTTCAGCTTTCTCCAGCCTTTGTCTCAAGTGTTTTTTTCCTGGAAAAGTACCTTTTGGAATCCCCTCTGGTTTAGTATTTCCAGAATTATAGCAAAGGGGTTGTTTTTTTCCCTTAGCCGTACAACCTAAAGCTGATTTCTGCTTCTCAGGAATCCACTGTGATGATTGACGATGACCTGGATTTTTTTTTTCACTTATTTTTGAAGGGGATGGCTCTGTGAGGATGTAAAATTATACAGCCAGCGTATCTCCCTTCTGTATTAAGTGACAGTGTTGGGGAAGGTGTAAGAAATGTTTTCCTTTTTTTTTTTTTTAAATCACCATTTATGTTCCTCCCTTTTCAAGTGGACTTTTTGCTAATAAGAAGTCTTAGGATGTCATTCCTTAACTTTAGAAAGATACTAGATGTCCAACTGATACTCTCTTTTGCTCCCCACCCCCCCACCCCCCCCCACCCCCCGCCAACAGGCAGGCATTAATTAAGCACACTTATACTCTGTTCTCCATCTTTTTGAAATTCCACGTATTCCTAAGGTTTTGTGTGTGTCCTTAAAAAAGGGGAATGAGATAAAGAGAAAAGCATTTCTATTATATTTATACTCGGACACAATGAAGAAGGATATTCTCCCCCACCCCCCCACCCCTCCATTTGAAGTAAGTTAAAAAAGGCTGTGAGTCAACTGAATGAATCTTTAGGCTTTTGGCATTAAAAATAAAAATATAAAGCAGAAGAGAGATTTCTTTGGTATCTGATTTCTGAAGAGGAGAAGAGAAGGCCAGGCGAGTCTGGTGCTGAGACTCCAGCGGAGTGGTAATTGAGCCCGTAACCTCTTGATGTCTATATCAGAAAAACAGACATGAGCAGAGCGAACCGAGGAGAGGCAAACAAGCCTTGTAAAGGAGGGAGCTCAAGGGGAGATTCAGAGAGAGAGAGAGATTTAATTTATAGACATTTTAAAAACTGTAATTTCATTAGGATCTGTTCTTCCCCTTCTCTGAAGGGCAGCCCGGCAGACCGATCAGGCGGTCCCTTTGCTGGGATGCACGGAGGGGTTTGGTGGGCGCGAACTTGGGCATTCGTGGAGGCTGGCGGGCTCGTTTGCTTGTTGCCTATTTTCCAATGGCTTCCTTATTTGGGAATTAAAAAGTCCCGAATAGCGAAAAGTTAACCATGGCTTCTGGCCGCCTGGTGATCTCCCCTGTGGGTGTCGACGCCGTGCCTCAAGCGGGTCTGTCTCCTGCCCGGCCTTTGGCACCTGTGTGTCTTCAATCTGTCGCTGGGCTGCCCGTGGTTCCAGATGCAGGAAGCCACTGGGGATGGAGGGGGGGGGGTGCCCCATCTCTGCCCCCCGACTCAAGTTCACCAAGTTAAGTTGCTGTGGTGCTGAGGCCACCGTGTGGGTTGGGGGTGGGGGGGGGAGCTAACGCCTGTCATAAATTCTGCAAAAATTAATCAACCGTTTAAGAGCCTGCACGTTAACGAGGTTGTGTGGGCAAGCCGGGCCCCTTCTACAGTTCTCCCTGCTCAAAGTCCAGCAGAGTGAGGGGTGGTCTGGAGGGTGGGGAAGAGAAGGGGGAGTTTTTTTTTTTTAAATCTGAATAATTGAGAACAACTAGGGAGAGGGAAGAAGAGAGAGGGGTTTATTGAATATAAATCCTCAAGTGCCCTTGTTCCATATTGTTGGAATTTTTTTTTTTTCCTTTTGGTCTGGATTTGTCCTGTGTGTCTTTGGTGGAAAAGACACGTAGAGAAAGAGAGCCAAGGAGGGGGGTGGGGAGAGAGAGGGAAGGATAGAGAAGAGAGAGAGAGAGAGAGAGACGTGTGGCTCCTTCGGAACTCATTATCATTCTTAATAAGCCTTAAGGAATAAAGAAGAGAGAGCATTGAGTGTAAATGCTGGGTAATCCTAACACTTCTCAAGGTGAGAGGAGTCTTGAGGACACAGAGAAAAGAGAGAGCAGAGAAGGGGGGGCATGCAGTCCTGGGGGAGTGGCAGGCCCAGGGTTTGGGAGGCTCTGCAGGAGACCTGGAGGCTGGGGTGGCGGGGGTGGGGGGGTGCCCATAGAAGCCCAGACCAGACGGTTGTCTGAGATGACACTGGGATCTCCAGGAGAGGGTGACTAGCTAGGATAAGGGAAGCATCTGCCTTGGGTCGGCCCTGCCTTGGGTTGCGACGGGGAGCAGGTGCCACAGGGCCTTTGCTCCCTCCTGGGCACCGTCTCCCCGGCAGGCTCAGCTCCTGTCCGCCCCCCAACCCCCCTCCACCCTGGCCTCAGGTTCCTAGAGAAGGTCTGGGGGGTGGATGGCTTGTCCCGCTCCCTTGGGCTCCCCTGCATTGTCCGCTCTGGTAAGCCGGAGGGACAGAGCGGCGGCCAGAGCTCAGCTCCGGACACTAGGTGGCTTAGAGGATCTTCGAGGTTTTTCAAGACGAGCAGCCGCTGGCTTCCTCTCTCCTCCCCGCTGGTGGCCTCTGCCGGGCCTGTCCTCTGCCGGGCCTGCGGGCAGCCCTGGCAGGCCGGCAGGAGGGTGAGTGGGCCTTGGCACAGGAGCATGGCACAGCTCCCGGGGCCAGCGCTCCCAGTGACCAGCTTCCAGGCCAGGCAAAGGGGAGGCCCAGGAGGGGGGGGCCAGGGAGGCAGCTGGGCAGGGCCACTTGAGAGGGACAGTTGGGCAGGAGATACTGCTGAGCCCATGGTGGGGGGGGGGGTCTCTGCTCCTTCCTCTTTTGAGTTCGTGTGCCCCCTTTGAGAATCCTCTTAATAAAAAAAGGTCTCATAAGCATAAATACTACTTATTCTTTGAGGGGTTTCAGCAGATCTTATAAACCCAGCTAAGGACCCTCTAGGGTCCCTTGCTCTGGTGGGCTTCTTTCCAATTCTCCAGGACCGTTGTGGGGGGAAGGCAAGTGAGGAGGCAAAATCTGTTCTGTCCGTTCCCATCCCTGCCTACCTCAGTACTGGGGGAGCAGAGCCAGGTCAGACTGTGACACAGCTCCCCGCCCCGTGCAGGTGGACTGGGGCCCAGACTCAGATTCCCCTCTAAAGAGCCATAGCTGCTCAGGTACATGTCCCTCTACAGGACAAAGGCAGCCTTCTCCTGATCCGGAGGGGCATTCTGGAGGATTCCTAGGGTATTTGAGGAATGGTCTTAGCCAAGGTCGTGTCCAAACCATGGGTGATTTTCTCTGGAGACAGAGGAGGGGCAGGAGATACAATTCAGGTTTGACTTACCATAGTCAGGTGTGTGTGTGTGTGTGTGTGTGTGTGTGTGTGTGTTTTAACTCGATGTTTCTTTTGGAAAGCAACTTCTGGGGAGCATGCAAAAAGGGGTGCGTGGGAGTTGGAGATGAAGGCTGGTGACTGAGCCGGTGTGAAACCCGGAGGGAGAGCAGGACGGGTTAATGGCGTGTGGATGCTGCTTTTCTGTTGTTTAAAAGCAGTAATGACCAGATCGCCTGCCCTGTGTGCCTTGCTGATGAGATTTACCGAAAGGAAGCCGCGCTGCCTCTCTGCTGGTCTTGGGGTGGGTAAGCGTGTGTGCGTGTGTGCGTGTGCGTGTGTGTGTGCGTGTGTGTGTGTGTGTGTGATGAGAAGAAGGGGTGGGGGAATCGGCTCTGCCAGGCTGGCACTCTTCCCCAGCACTAATTGCTGGCAGAGTACCCACGGGGGCTGTGCCAGCGTCTCCCGCTCCGCCCGCCCCCCTCGCCCCTGGGGAGCTCAGCTGTGCAGCTCGCTATGTGAGGGCCATTTCCGGGCCCACTAGGCCCGGGGGCTCCTTTGGGAATTTCAGGGAAATCTGATTCCTGAGTGGGGGGGGGCGACCATGGGCCAAGCCCAGCATCTTTGGTCTGGCAGGAGGGGACAGGGTGAGACTTGGGTGGTCCAGAGCTCCGCTGAGGTCTGGTTATAGGGGTCAGGAGAACGGCGTTCCCGTTCCGGCTCTGCACTAAACCGCTGTGTGGTCTTGGGCAAGTCATTGGACCTCTCTGGGCCTCAGTTTCCTCTCTTATCAAATGGCCTCTGACCCTACTTCCCTCACGGGGTCGCCCTGCTGGTCGGCTGGCCTAGCAGCTCTGAAAGTTCTTTGAAATCATGAAATGTCATGGAGAATTGATCTTGGTCACAGAGTCACGTACAGCGTGCCCTCTGTGTCAGATGAGCCAGTTTCATATAATATGGTATCAGTCATTCCCGAGAGCCGTGGGCCTGAACATCGCGCGTGTGTAAGTGTGGTGCTGGGGTTGCGTTTTTACATCACGTTGTGCTTTGGTTCTCATTATTGGGAGCTGGGGACTGAGTTAGTTGGGGGGGCAGTTGCTTTTCAGACGGTATGGGGGACCCCTTTCAGGGTGTGGGGTGTACTTAACTGTTTTGAGCCATGGATTCACTGAGGCGCTGCATAGATTGTAGATTATGCATTCTGGAATTAGTTAGCTGGGGATCAAAGTCACGTCCTTACGTTAGTTACTTAACTAGCCTGTGCCTCGGTTTTCTTATCTGTAAAATGGGGATATAACATTGGCTGCCTCGTGGGGTTGATGTGAGGATTAGACGAGCTGAGGCTTGTGCTTAGAACCAGCCTGGCACCTGTGTGTGTTTCAGACTCACACGGGAGTGAGTGTGGACACACCTGCTGCCCACCAGGGCGTGCTGTGGACGAGACAGAAGGGAGAACCCGCTCTCTGTATCTGGGGGCTGGGACTCCCGAAGGTGTGGGGTGCTGTGGTGTTAGAAACTGATTTTGTGTTTTATCTTTCTGGGCCACCTTGAGGTCTCCTGGTATTTAAGTCAGAAGGCCCACATTTGGAGTCAGACCCCAGAGGGGACACTGATGAGGGGTTGGTGGGGGCAGCCCCTGGGAACTGCCCCAAGGTGCTGGTGGACCCTGCCTGTGTTCACACAGCCTGTGGGCTTAATGCGGAGTGTCGGCGGGCCCCAGAGGCCCAGGGATCAGTTTCACTACCCCTCTGTTTGCACATCTGTAAAATGGGATTGGAAGCCCACCTGTGAGCCCCGAGTGAGAGCACAGTGGTCTTTTTCTTTTACTGAGTTTTTACTTTGAACGTTATTTCTGGCATTCACTTAGCCAGGTGAACAAACAGCACACAGTAGGGACCGCGGGGTGAAAATCCGAGGAACAACAGGCCAGCCTTGGGCCGAGGCTGAGCTGAGCCCGGGACGACCCAGCGCTAAGCGCTAAGCTCGGTGCTCAGCAAGAGAGTCGAGCTGGGGAAAGCGGGGCATGGTGGGGATGCAGCCCAGGCTTCCCCCTGCCCTTGGGTGATCCTGCCCTGGGGCGGGGGGCATGCCTCCAGGCCTGGGTGGAGGTGGGGAGGGAAGGGCCAGGAGAAGAAGCAGAGGTGGCTTGGAGGCAGTGACCTAAGGAGGCAAGGACATGGGGGCTTTGCAAAGCAGGGGGCACTTGAGGGGCGAGGGGCACTTATGGAGGATGAGGTGTATGAATCGCCACCAGCCTCTCCCATTTCACTGTGCTATGCCAAAACACCCCAGTTCTTGTTTCACTATCTGAGATCTGGGAGCAGGTTAATTTCCATGACGAACTCCAGGCCACGTGCTCAGAGGATTTATCTAATTAAACTGATGCTTTTTTTTTTTTTTTTCGAAGAAAGAAAGGAAGGGAGGGAGGGAGAAAAAGAAAGGGAGGAAGGGAGGAAAGATGGAAGGAAGAAAAGAAGGAAGACGAAATGGAGGGAGAAGGAAGGATGGAATGAGAAGGAGGGAGGGAAGGGAGGAGAGGAGAAGAAGGAAGGAAAGGGAAGGAAGGAGAGAAGGAAGGAATGGAAAGAAGGAAGGAAGAAAAAGAGAAAGAAGAGAAAAGAAAAGAAGAGAAAAGAAAAAAGAAAAAGATGGGAGGGAGGGAGGGAGACAGATAAACTGGAGGCAGACCAGTGATTTTTAAATCCATGCCGGAAGGGAGGAGAGGCTTGGTGGCAGAGATGGGGGTCTTCTGAGTGGGTTTCTGTCTTATGATGCTCTTAAGTTTCTTTCCAACCTGACTCTCGGGCTGGGAGGGAAAGGGGCAGCTGGAAGGATTCTGGATCCGGACTCTCCAGTACAGTAACCCTCCCGCGTGGCAGTTGAAATGAACTGAAATGAAAAATTCAGGGGTGCCTGGGTGGCTCAGTCGGTCAAGCATCCGACTCTTGGTTTTGGCTCAGGTCATGATCTCACAGTTCGTGGGTTTGAGCCCCGCGTTGGGCTCCGTGCTGGTGGTGCAGAGCCAGCTTGGGATTCTCTCGCTCTCCCTCTCTCTCTGCCCCTCCCTCACTCGTGTGCTCTCCTTCTCTCAAAATAAATAATAATAAAATTAAAACTTAAAAAAAAAAGGAAAATTCATTTCTCCAATGAACCAGCCGCATCTCAAGTACTCCATAGCCGCTAGTGGCTACTGTGTTGGACAGCACAGATAAAGAGCCTTTCCATCATGACATCAGGTTCTATTGGACAAGAAGGGCCTAAGAGGGAAGGGCGTTTCGCTCGGAGCCTGGGCTAAAGGGATGAGTCCCCAGGGGACAGTGATGGAGGCAGGAGATGGGCTCTCTGCCCGGTGCCAAGGCCCGCGTGGTGCTGGGCCCTTCTTCCCTTTCGAATTGAGTGCACCTTTCCTCCCTTTTGGGCCAGAGCAAGCTGGCGTGTCTACACTTAGCAGAACAGGGTTTATGTATTTATTTTTTAAAACTTTTTTTTTAATCTTTATTTTTGAGAGAGAGACAGAGACAGAGTGAGAGCAGGGGAAGAACAGAGAGGGAGACGCAGAATCCGAAGCAGGCTCCAGGCTCCAAGTTGTCAGCACAGAGCCCAGCGCAGGGCTCAAACCCACAAACCGTGAGATCATGACCTGAGCCGAAGTCGGATGCTTATCCGACTGAGCCACCCAGGCGCCCCCCAGAACAGGGTTTAAATAAAGCCTTTTCTCACTTTCTGTCTTTTTGACTTTGGGCAGGGTCGTAACTGAGCATGTGGACGTGCTGATTTGTAGGCAGTACCTGCCCCACCGGGTCTTTGCAGTCCTCACCTGAGCGATGTGTGTAAGCACTTAGTACAGTGCTGGGCACAGAGTGACCATTTGACAAATGGAGACCACGGTTATTATAATAACTATATTATCGTTGTTGATATTGTTTTTATGTGATTATCAAAGAGGTTTTGTGGCTGCCACATTCTTAGGGACACTCCTGGACCAAATGCTAATTTCCCTATAATCAACACTTTGCAGAATTAGTTTAAATGAGCTCCCCCAACCCCCCCCCCCCATCCCTGCCTTCTGGAAGCCTATTTTGGATCCCTTACCACCTCTCCCCATCCCTTTTTTCTTTGGGCCAGAAGAAGCGTTGGAACCACCCTAGAATTAACTCTTGTAGGCCCCTTCCACTTGTGGGAGCCCCGCCTCCCAGCACACGTAAAATTGTGCCCATGTGTGCACGCACACACGCACACACACTGCTGGCCAAACTACGTTAAAAAACAAACAAACCAACAACAACAAAAAAACCAACGAAACACCAAAGTATTAAAATAGGGGAGAGCAGATGTGGCCCAGGCGGGGCTGGCTGGATTGTTTGGGGCTGGGGGTGGGGGTGGTGGCCTCTGGGAGGGACGTGTGTGTTTATTCCTGGACATTGCCCAGTGCCCTGTGTCCTAATGTGGAGCTGAAAAGTCCCCTGTATTGTGCCGGCTCCTTTCCCCGTGAAAAGGCAATTGAGTCAGTGAGTTCCGAATGGATTGGAGCT
This sequence comes from Felis catus, assembly GCF_018350175.1. Taxonomy (NCBI): domain Eukaryota; kingdom Metazoa; phylum Chordata; class Mammalia; order Carnivora; family Felidae; genus Felis; species Felis catus. Next base: position 7,771,468 of record NC_058375.1, on the reverse strand, counting down.
GACAGTAAATGAGAATTTGGCAGTGGGTAGAAAACAAGTTCCCCCACCCCTGCCCCCCACCTCACACACACTCACTTATCCTTCCCTAAACTCCCAACGCTCGCTCGTTGGGGTTTTAGAGGGGTTTTGAAAAAAAAAATTCCGGTTTCTTTTTGTATGTATCAACATTATCAGTGGGGGTTCTGCCCCAGCCTGCCCCCTCCCCCAGGGACGGCCGAACCCGCTCCCCATCGCCTCCATGGCTCCGCCAGTGATCCCGAATGAGTTAAAGGCTGAATCAACTCTAGACCCAGCTGTACATTTTTACTCTGGGTTCCTGAATGGAGCGATGTGCTATGCTCAGCACGATTGGAGACTGTCTGCCCCGGGTGGCCCACCCGGCCCCCACCCTTGCTGGGCTCCACCAGCTTCCATGGGACCTGCTCCTGGCAACTGGGGAGGTGGTGGCCCAGGCTGTGGGGACCTCGTCTGGTGGTCCCCACTTCCAGCCTCCCGTTAGAGACCTGTTTTATCTTGAATGGAAAGCGTGCATCGTCTTGAGCTGGTATCATGCCTGGTCTGCAAAGGAGGCTTACAATTTTGAGGTTTGTATATGCCGTGGGCCCTGCCCCTGCCTCCCCAGCCCCCAGTATTTCCGCCACCCGTGGTGCCCACACCAGTAAATTGGTCAGCAGCCAACTACTTGAGCCTGGCCCTTGTAATGGTCACTGTGGCACTGTGACTTTAGACACATCCCTAACCATCGGGAGCCTCAGTTTCCTCATTTGCAAAAGAAGAGCGGTCACGGTGCCTCTAGCATAGGGCTGCTGTAAGGATTAAATGGAATAATGCTGGGAAGGTACTTGACATGGGGCCTGGCACATGGTAACAACGTAGCTGTTATTGCTACCTATTATTCCTTGCACGCCAGCTGTTACCAGGAAGGCAGGAAGGCGGAGGGGCTCAGGCCTGTTGCCGTGTTCAGGCCCCAGGATGCCCCAGCCCAGGCTGGAGCCTTAGCACCCCAGCCCAGAGGCTGTGGTCACCAGAATTCTGCCGAAGCATACTTGCCAAACCAGCAGGGTGAAAGTCAAGAACAAGCCAGAGGAGTACAGAGCACTGGAGGGAGCAGGGAGAAGGCTTCCCGCACCCAGGGCCGGGTTCACGGACCCCCAAGGTGGCAGCCGCTGGGCTGGGCTGGCCTCCCTGAGCCAGGGGAGCGTTGGCTCCCAGGCGCTGGCGCCATCTTGGTTCTCCTTGGCTTCCCCTCAGCGGTCGGGAGCGTGGCCCTTGCCCTCCCACAGGAGCAGGTGGCCTTTGCAGCCTGGCACCTGTTCCTGGAGGGCGGCTGCCAGGAAGGCGCAAACCTGGGGATCGCCCAGTGTGTCTGCCGAGTCCTTGCACGAGGCCTGTTTACTCCCTGGAGGGGCTCGCCTGGGCCTGACCTGGTGTTAGAGGTCAGAGCAGGGCTTGTGCTGTCGTCCAGAGCCCCCCCTCCAAGCCCTGCAGGTGAGTCACAGAAGAGTCACAGGAGAGCCGGGACCCGGCAGCCTGAGGTCTGTGTGCTGGGAGCTTGCTCAGGGAGCGAGGGGAGCCAGGAAAAGGGACGAAAGATGTAGAGGAAATTGGCGAGGATACAGGTGAAGCGTCTTGCTTTTGTCCCCAAGGGGCAGCAAGCAAGCCGTGGTGATTTTACATTTGCAGCTTATTAAAAGAGGAAGGAAATAGACATTTTTACTGAGCACCAACTATGTGTCAGACGCCGTGCCGTGACTTTCCGTGGGATTGAAGGACACAGGGCAGGTCGTGGTTTGACTCCTGTTGTACCACCGGTCGGGAAATAAGGCTCAGAGAGGTTAAGAAATTGACCCGAGTTTACCCAGCTGGCTAAAGGAGAGCTGGAGTTGCAGTGCAGGCTGGCGTGACTCTGGAACATGTGCCTGCAAAATATAACCGCATTTTAAATAGGTTTTGAAAATAAATAAAGGAAAAAATTCACGCGTAGTTTAACTCTCACCTCTTCTAGTATTTAGTGTATTTCCTTCTGGTGTTTCTTTTTTTTTTTTTTTCCTTTGGTGACCGTATATATTTGTATAATCTGCAATTTACGTAATTATAACCATAAGAGAGGATGGGCTTTAGCTGAGAAGTAAGAGGGAGAGAAGGTCCCCCGAGCTGGGGCCACAGATTGATTCTCAGCAAAATGGAAACCTGGCTTTGGCCCTGAGCCATCTTTTTCCGTAACGAGGTTCCCGAAGTGGCGTTGGAAAAAGCCAACTGGGGGGAATGGACGGGCAGAGAAGACCCTTGCGTTCCCTCCTGGGTTGGTTTTGCACAGTTAAGTGGTAGAATTTTCCTTTTAACTCACTTCCTTCTTGCTTTTGACAAATGGGAATATTTGTACCATTTTCCCGAATGACCTCCTCTCCTCGGGGTAATGAGAAAATGAAAGTCTTTGCTAAGTGCTTTGAGATATTCAGATATAAAAATGGAGAGCAGAGTGTTGTCATGGGCCTTTTGCTGCCAGGGCGCTTCATAAAGAGGAAGTACAGCTTGTGGGGGTGAAGGTCAGCGTGGGGATGAAGGCCATGGCTGGAACCAACGTCTCTCTGGGCACGAGGGCAGGGGCGTGCGTGGCCGGGTTCACACTCCAAGGCCAGGGTGACCCAGCTCTTTCAGGCAAAGCCCCCACCTCGCCTAGAAGCGTGTGTGTAAATGATTCGATTCACGGAAAGGTCTCCCTCGGCCCCCTTCTCCCCCTCTGGCTTCATCGCGTCAGCCCAAGAATAACAGGGCGGAAGAAATACTGTGTCACCTGTACAAGTAATAATGTCGAAGATGATTTCGAAACATGGAAAAATGTTTATTACGTGAGCGAAAAAAAACAAACAAAACACCGAAGGCCAAGTGAACGCCATGATAGAAACTATATAAAAAAATCACAAATGCGGATGGACAAAGCTTGGAAGCTAATCCTCCAAAATGAAAATTATAGCATGGGCGGTGAGACCACGGTGATTTGTTTTTTATTTCACAACATTTTCTTTAAATTCCCCCTGTGATTAAAACCCGACAAAGCCAACATGGCGGCCCAGTAGGGAGCCTGGGGAGGGGGAGGGGGCGGGGCAGCGCCAGGCGTGAGGGCGCCTGTACCCACGGCCCCCGCAGGGTGCTGAGCTCACCGGCTGTGCCAGCCACAGAAACCTATGAGATCTCCAGAAGCCGAGGCGTATCGGTGACTCAGACCTTCGTGTTATGCTGTTCAACAATAGCTTTTGTCCTTTGCCCAAAACCCTAGGCCAGTGTGTTAAAAAAAATTATAAAATTATGAGATAGTTTGTACTTAACTTACCAGCCTGTGCCAGCTTCGGGTGCTTTATTTATTCAAGGTGGGGAGGCAGGGAAGGCGGGGTGGGGGCGGGGGGCAGACAGAAAGGAAAAGAAAAACAAGGTAGAACTCGGACAAGGCCCAAGAAACGTTTGAGCCTCACCAACAAACTTTCTTTTGTTTCCCCGGTGGGGAGAAAAAAAGAAGGAGAAAAAAATGAAGTGGGCCAGGTTGAACCAAATAAAACTCCTCACGTTTTGTACATGGGGTTGCTTCTTGCAGTGGGTTTTGCCTTTTGTTTGTTGCATAAGAAAGCTACTTTGGGAAGCTCATCTCTGGGCCAGAGCCTGATGAAGGTAGGACTGGAGGGGCCTGGGTGGAAAGGGCTGGAGCAAAGACAGCCAGGTTGGGCTCTGGTGACCGTGGGTGTTTCGCTTGGCTGTTGTGGCCGATAATGCCCAACTGCCAACAGCCATTGCCCCCACTTCTAGTTGGGTTTAAATACAATTCCTACATCCTGGTGTCCCGGAAGCAGCTCTTTGCCCGTGGGACTTGGAATTCCTTATGAATCAGGAGCAAGGTGCAGTGCCAGGTTGGGCTAGAATGTCCACTGGAAGACATTTTGAGGATGAGATTCAGGAAGAAAGACCTTGGGCGGGTAGAGTGGGGAACGGGGGCGTGTGGGTGATTGTGTATGTGTGATTGTGCGTGGTTGTGTGGTCGTGTATGACCGTGAGTGCGTCCGTGTGTGTCCCCTTAATCACTTTTTTCCCCAGTTGTAATAGCTGGGCTGAACAAAACTTATGGCGGCCTTATATATATATATTTTTCCCGTATCACCTTGTCTTGTCTCCCTGGCCCAAACGACGCCTCCTAGTGAATGAACCTGTCAGGTAGCCTGGACCCTGGGCGGATTGGTGAGTCTTTCTTCAAGATTAGTTGAAAGGATTTTGTGGGAATAATCCAGGGTCTTTGGCCGCTGTTTGACCAGTAAGAGAAGGCAGTCATCTATCTATCTATCTGTCTGTCTTTAAGTTTATTTACTTATTTTGGGAGAGACAGACAGAGCACAAGTGGGAGAGGGGCAGAGAGAGAAGGGAGAGAGAGAATCCCAAGCAGGCTCCATGCTGGCAGCTTGAACCCACCAAGCCGTGAGATCACGATCGGAGCCGAAATGAAGGGTCGGACGCTTGTCCGGCTGAGCCACCCCAGGTGCCCCAAAGAGCAGTCTCTTAGGTTAGAGGCAAAGACACAGGTGGCCTGTGGTGGCCTGGCCTGGAACTCAGCTGTCCGCGTCTGAGGCCCTGACGAGGCTTCCAGCCCTGCCTCCCCGTCTCACCTTGTCCAGGCCATGTTGGGAACAGATTTGCGGTGGAGCTTCTGAGGCTCTGTGGGCTGTCACGTGCCTTCTTGATCTTTCCGTCCTCGTGATCGTTACTGCGAGGAAGGCAGTACAGGGGTTCTTGTGCCAGATGAAGAAACTGAGTCCCAGAGAGGAGAGCCACCTTGTCCACGGTCGCACGGCTAGTCCGTGACAGATGTGGAACCGGGACAGAGTTTGGGGCCATTTGGAAAAATGGTCGTCTCCGCCAGTGGCTTGGGGCAAGGCTGATGGGTCCCAGACGAGGACTTCTGCTTTCCGGGACCAGAGGGAAACAGAGGGACCCTTTTGGAGCACCGGACGCTTTGCGGCTGTGGTTGGAGTGACTGGTCTGGTTTTAGGGACTCTGTTGAGAGGAAAGAGCCCTGGATGGTGAGCCAGGACAAGGGGCCTTCTAGCCCCACCTCTGTCCCCCGGGAGCAGCCACAAGACCTCAGCTTTGCCGTCCGTGTACAGAATGAGAGGCTGGCCCCAGTGGTTCCTCGTCTCGTCCCCCGTCAGGACAGCTGAACTTCCTGCCCCGGCCCAGCGTCCCCAGCTGTGCCGTGCAGCAAACCCTCTCCGACAACCTGTCAAACCAGAGGCGCCAGTTTCCTCAGGGCTCCCACGAGCTCCCTGCCCCTTTCTTATGCCAGGGAGAGCCTTTGCAGGCTTGTGGAGCAGTGCCCCCGGCCCATGCCCCATGCACCTGCTCATTGATAGCTGCGTGTCTGAATGTACCTTGTGTCGGAGCCCTTTGGTTTGAACTTGCTGAGTACTGAGAGGCCGAGACGTGAGGAAATTACGAGCAGGGGAGAGACGTGGTACCCTCTGACAAGAGGCAGCTGTGGTGACAGGGGTAGGCGCCATGCCCAGGGTGAGCGCCATCTGGGCAGGAGGCCTGGCTTCCAGCTGTGGGGGCTCCGGAAGGGCAGAGACTGGGAGGAATGATTTTGAAGACACTACTATGGAGATTAAGGGGATGAGAATGTAAATCTCAAGTAAAAAGGTAATTGAATGTAATAGCAAACACTGCTCGCTCTATGTTAATTTTAGCTCTTCCCCTGGATACAAGGCGCTGTATTAGTGTTTTATTACCATTTTGTTTGCACTAATAAAATAGTAAAATTTATTTCAAGGAAGTTGAAGGATGGTTTTACAATGCAAATTTGAAGAAATTGGACTTTTCATTTATGCCTCTGCTATTTTAAACCCTGACGGGTGTAAATTAGCTACCGGGACCGAGCAGACCCCACTGATGGGGACTTGGGAGGCGGGAGCCCTGGCAGAGGTTCCGGACTAGCTCAGAGCAGAAAGTAGACAGTGTTCTACAGAGAGGCTGGAGGGGCACAGGGGTCTGATTGGGTAGGACGGGGAGGTGGGCGAGAGAGTGCCAGGCCCAGAGGACTCTGGGTAGTAGACGAGCATGTACGCACTGAGCCTGCGGGAAGACCCACGTGGCCACAGACCTCAGGGCTGTGTCTTTATCCTCTCTGCCCTTTGGCCTCCTTCCTGTCTTGACATTGAGCCTCGATTAACCAGGTGACTCCTCAAGGGGAACTCAGCAACCTCTTCCCTCTGAGCCTAGAAAGGAGGGGTAGACCAGATGTCACACACACACACACACACACACACACACACACACACACACACCCTTTCTAAAGGGGCTGAAAATTGAGGGGAGCAGTAGGAGTGTGGAAGAAAAGACCCTGAGCCTAAAAGGAGCCAAGAAAAAGCATCCCCAGGCAGGAAACCAGCCCAGCAGAGGTTCCGACATGTGTTCCCCTTGTCTCTTCTTCCTTCTGACCTGTGCATTCTTTTTTTTTTTTAATTTTTTTAATCTTTATTTTTGAGAGAGAGAGAGAGAGAGACAGACAGACAGAGTGTGAGTGGGGGAGGAACAGAGAGAGAAGGAGACACAGAATTCGAAGCAGGCTCCAGGCTCTGAGCTGTCCACACAGAGCCCGACGCGGGGCTCAAACCCATGAACCGCGAGATCGTGACCTGAGCCGAAGTCGGATGCTTAGCCGACTGAGCCACCCAGGCGCCCCTGACCTGTGCATTCTTAAGAAACAGGAAGCAAAACGTTTTTTCGGGAAGCCAGCATCCCTTCAGAAGGGTTGGGCCCAGTGGTCCCAGGTGCGGTAGTAACGAAAAGCCTGGAGAACCGAGCCAAAAAAAATAAAAATCCAGTTTGTCCGAGTTTGAGGGAAGCAGATGAGGGCACAGGAAGGTGGAGACGGGAAGGAAATAGGTGATCGGAGAGTTTCATTTTGAGTTTTGGGTGAAGAATTCAGGTTGACGCTTGTTTCATCCAAACCGGTTTGTTTATCTCTGAGAAATTATCAGCAGCAGTGGCCCGAAGTGATGCACTGGGGGACCAGCTTCCAAAGGGTAGGGACCCGAACAAGTGTACTGATGTCTGGCGAGGCCTGCAGCGTGTATTGCCCAGGGTTCTCTGGCCGCCTGCCTGATGTGGGGGAAACGGTGAGCTGGTGACACGGGTTTCCAGCCCCAACCCTCGGTTTTGTGGGTTTTTTGTCAGTGTGTTCTCTCTGCCTTGGTTGGGAGTGTCGTGTGTGTGTGTGTGTGCGTGCGTGCGTGTGTTTGACGCAAAGATTCAAAGTGTGGATACTGGCAAGACTGGAGCTGAGAAACTGAAGCAGATCAGAGATGGCAGAGGCAACTGAAGATTTCCTTGACTGCAGACGGCGTGAGCTCTGGGTGTTAGCGCGCTGTGGGTCGCAGGGAAGTTGGCACTGGAGCAGAGGAGGGTGGGCACTCTGCTGGTGGCTTTTCCAGTGCCTGTGGGGTGACGTTTGGAGCAGACTTGGGTGCTGGGACATCTCCAAGGCTCAGGCCTCCGGCCGCAGAGCCGGCACCCCACGTGCTTCTTGCCAGGGCTGGAAAGTTCTGCGTCTGGGCCTCGTGGCTTCCTTTTGGATGAGGGGTCTGCAGGTGGCATTTCTGGGGATCTGGGGCTCGTGCAGGAGACAAGGGACTCTAGGCCCAGCCCCATAACAGGCCAGGAACCTCTTGTCCCACTGCGGGGTAAACAGGAGGGCCTGGTGGCTGAGGGGACGGAGCGGGAGGACCTAAGCTGGCCGAGGTGGCCCCGGCGAGGACAGCTTCGAGAGGGCTGCTGAAACAAACCAGAGATGAGGACATTGAGAAGTGGTGCGACTTTTAGCGTCTGAAATGGTTTCCGATTCCCTGAGAGCGGGGAGATGCATGGCTGTGTACCCAAGGATTTAGAGAGTGCATCAGGCAGAGGGGGGTTACGCTCCGGGGGGATTTCAATCCAAAACTGTAATTACATCAAGGAGCAGACGGAAATGGGAAAAGAGGATTAGTGGTGTGGCCTAGTGATGGAGGTGGCTCCAGGGGCACCTTACTTAGGCCCCGCCTCTGTGCCAGCATCACAGCCAAGGTGGCTCCCCCCGGACCACCCCAGGGCACAGCCGGGACCCTGGGCACCTCTTCTCTACTTGTCTACTTGTCTACTTGTCTTCTCTACTTGTCTACTCTTGACTGTCCCCAGGCCACCGCTGGAGAGCGGAGGCTCTTCTGTGAAACTCCAGGACTGCCGCCCGCCCTCTCTGCTTCCTCCCGGGGCTGGCTTTCACACATCAGCTCCAGCCTGGATAGAAGGAAGCTCTATGTGGATTGATTTGGCTTTCTTTTCGGCATATGCCTGTGTGTTCGGAAGAGGGTGACCCTAGAGGACACCGTGGATTGCTCTCCTAGGTGGCCGTGGTAGTTCCCTATCTACGGTCTTGTCCCATTTGGTTTGGCTGGGCCAGTGCCTGCGGCCTGGTCCGTAGCCCCTCTCCAGTGGCCCTTTTAACCGGAAGAAGAGGCGGCCAGAACTTCTAGGTCTTTGGCCCACAAGCCTGTGACCCTTCCTGTCATCCTACTCAGCCCCCTGGGGTGTGACGGTGGCATCCCCAAGTATTCCAAACCCCCGGCTCACCTTTCTCTTCTCCCTGCCCCCCTTCCCTGCACCTGTCAGCTGTTTCATTGACTGTCTGGCTTGGCTGCCACCCATCCTACCTCCCAGGCCAGCTCCTCCCCCGCCCCCCTCCCCCCAGGCCCACACTCCCTCCCTTCCTGTCTCTGCCCACGTCTGTCTCTACCTGCCCGTCGCCGGCACACCTGAGGATCCGAGGCTGCCTAACGGAGCGCGGGGATGGTTCAGGGTGTTTACCAGACAGCAGGGATAAGGTATTAAATCCTGTTGCTGTCTTCCCAGGGCCAGGTTCCTCAGATGGTTTTCCAAATTCCTAATCTCGGTGCCCACATCCCTGCCCAGCCCATGTTTGATGGGAGCTTTCCTTTCCGACTGAAGCTGAACCGAGCAGGATCTGTCGTGAGGCTAGGTCTGGCTTCCCACCGGTGCAATGATAACATGGAGGTCCAGCCCCTTCCTCTCTGGCTCTTCCTTCCTCCCCTCTTTCCTTTCTTTGGGCATCTTAGAGAGCGGGGGGCCAGGATTCTGCCGCCAGGTGTTCTAGAGCCTTCTTGAGTGCCCCTCTCCCCGCCAGTTTTGTCTGGAGGCCACCTGTTGTAATGAAGGGGAGGGGGCCTGGTGTCCGAGGCAAGGGGGATCCCAGCTTGAGGACGGTCCGAGATGGGAATGAGCAGGTGGAAGACAGCCCTTCCGAAGGACGTCGTTAGGGTTCTTCCCACTCAACGTAAAAATGGCCAGTGTGGAGTTTCGCCCACGATGCTGAATGCCCTGGCTTGCCCCAGGAGAGGGTCGGTAAGGCAGACCTGTTCCTCCACGGTGTCTCTGCCTTGGTTTTGGAGATGCAGCGCTAGGGAGGAGGTGTGCTCCTGTCTGGTGCTTGGGGCGGACACGTGCCCTTGGTAAGCTGGCCTAGCCTCCGGGGTGACAGGAGGGCTCAGACACTTTCCGGTGATATTTCTGATGCGGGGCAGAGGCGGCTTCCAGGGGGTCTGCCCTTCTCTAGGACATCTGGGGCTTGTCTACCTTTCCTGGGAACTCTGCCCCCATCTTCAGCCTTCTCTCTCAGAAACTAGGCTAAAAGAGGCAGATGAGTTTACCCTCTCCCTCTGCCCCCCCTCCCACCACCAAGGCTGGGAACTTTCTATGAGAGGAGGAGCGAGATTCTACACCAGCCGTCTGATGTTTCACCAAGGGTGGCAGCCTGGGTCTACCCTTCCAGGGGTTGGGGGTACCTGGGGCTGATGGATGTGTCCTTTCTCTGAGCTGCCATGTGACCTAGACAGACTTTTAATTTCAGCTTCTCTTTCCCTGACTACACATTCCCTCCTGTGCCCCTTCTCCCTCTTCCCAGTAGTGGGCTTTTGGATTTCACAGAAGCAGGGGCTTCCTTCTCTCTCCAGGTTGCCTCACCTCATTCCTGCCACAGGTGCTCCATGCCTACCCACCCCCCCAACAAGTTGCCTGGGCAGTCACCACTGTGCTGGGCTTTCCTCCTCTCTCCCTTCCTGAGCTCAGGGCACGGGCAGGAGCAGAGGGATCTCTGGGACCCAGTAGAGAGGAGTTTGCAGGGCTGGGGACACAGCAAGGGGTGCGGTGACAGATGGCACGCTGGGTCCTCAGCCATGATGCTCACCATCAAGGCTTCTGCGATCACACAGGCCAGGGCTCCTATTTTTATTTGGGGGCTTCCTTTTCCCGCAATGTATCGGGCAAGGATTAAGAAGTGAAATAGACAGAAAGAAGGCCAAGAAGTTCGGAAGATGACAGTTGGGCTGGTGGGGAGGAGGAGGGGGAGGAGAGGGAGGAAGGAGGAGGGGGAGGAGGAGGAGGAGGAAAGAGGTGAAATTAATTCATTAGAAAAACTTGTTTACTGGCTTTGCTTAGGCGCCTCCATTTTAAAAGTCTACGTTTACAATAAGTCGCTAATTAAAATACAAAATGAAGCAACAGCTATGTTTTTTTTTCCCTTACACTTTAATTGCATGATTTTTTGTGATGTAATTTCTGGAAACACCCAGTGTACCTCACAAGGCTGATTGTTTGATAAACTAGAAGCACCTGAAACCAACCCAAAAAATAAATATATAAATCCAAGGGAACTTAAGGTAGATTGGCAATGACAGAGAATTGCAGACAGCAGGGAACCAAAAATCCATAATAATAATAAGAAAAAAAAAAAAAACCCTTCTAAGGTAAGGACATTTATCCTCCTTGCCCCGAAAGGAGAACCGTCTATGCCTCTCAGGAGGGGGAAAAAGCTGAGATGGAAACCCGACCATGGAGGGTAATCGCTCCCTATTCCCCACCCCCTGGTTGGTGCTATGGGAAAAAAAGCAAAAACGACTCGGAATCTTCCCTGGTTCCATTTCTACCCAGGCTCAGTACTTGCTGGGGCTTCTTCTTCCATCACAGACCTTTCAAGGGGATTCTGTGCGTCCCCTTGTTCTGAGCCTCGATGCAGTCCCAAGAGGGAGGCAATGACTGTCCGCCCCCCTGGGAAAAACAAGCCTCTCCATGCCCACAGAGGGAAGACAGCATGTCCCAGCCTTGGGCTGCTAGCCCAGAGTTCCTGGCTCTTCTAGAAGGTAGAGGGAAAGGGTGGTCCACGGTAAGAATGGTGTGCGTTGTCTTTTGCAGACAGCCCCATGGCCTGCCGCCTTCTTTAAGATGCAGACCCGGGTGGTGATTGCAAAACTGCTGAGAAACCTGTCAGGAACTGACTCCAGGGTGGGGCTGGGAGGAAACTGGATCCCGCTGCTGGCAGACTGGCTGCTGGAGAATCCGAGGCCCAGCATCGTCTGTGGGCCCCGGGCCTCCTGAGCGTGGGCATCTGGGCAGTGGGAGCGTGAGACAGAGGGGGCCCGTAACCACACTGCCTTCTCTTTCTCCATCCAAAAGCTAGAAGCCCAGTTGGCCAGGCGTCCCAGAGATCTCTCTTTACACTCCCCACCGAGGGAGGAGGATTTGCCTCTTTTTAGGTCTTTTTAAAAAACCACATTTTCTCCCTGATTATCACTCATGCTCATGGCTCATTGGAAAAGACCAAAAAAAAAAAAAAAAAAAGTGTGAAGAAAACAATTTAAAAATATGTAGCGTGGTCATTAAAAGCATGGGTTAGGAGAACAGAGGGACCTGGGTTCGAAACCCAGTTTTGCCCCCCGGCAGTGTGACTTTGGGTGAGTTCCTTAAGCTTGCTGAATCTCAGTCTCCCCATCTGTAAAGTGGGGATGATGATCGTGTGCGTCTTGGATTCACTGTGAGGATCCATATAAAATATCGAGCACCGAGCCTGGCACACGGCACGCGTGAACGTTAACTATTTTCGTTATTATAGTTAATAATGATTATTCCACTGCTTTGAGATATAATAGGCTTTTAAATTTTTTATTAAGAATTTTTTGTTTTTTTACATCGAGGAAATTCTCTGTCTAACCCTGCCCCATCCAATACCGTAGCCTCTAGCCACACGTGGCTTTTTAAACTTAAATTAACTGAAATCAAGTCAAATAAAAAATTCAGTGCCACAGTCAACAGCCGCTGTGCACTTCAAGGACTCCGGAGCCACATGTGGCCAGCGGCTGCCGTACTGGACAGCATTCTAAACAATAGAGTCATCTGGGGTTTCCTGCTTTGGGCCAATGTGTGTTAACGGCTGCATAATAGTTCATGATGGGGCTGAATCACCCTTCTTATTGGTGTGAGGCTTTGTCCCTGGGTGTTTGGAACATCTCCTGGGCTCTGATTGGGCCTGCTGGGGTCGCCTGGCCCCGCACTGATGCTGTGGCGTGCTCTGATTGGTGCCAGGCAGCAAGGGGTTCTGGGAGGAACAGAACCTTGCCCGCTGATTGGCTCCCAGTGGTGGTGCCAGAGTAAGGGGCGGGGCTCTGCTTGCCCCCCAGTTGGCCCTGGCAGAGCAGGAGGAGGCTGCCTCCCCCGAGCCCCCAGTGTGTCCCCTCAAGCTGGCTCTTGCACACGGTCACCTCACAGGGCACAGACCAGGGAGAGGAGGGACGTGTTGGAGGTAGTAAAAATGAGCACTAATGACCCACCCTCCAGTGACCTGAGAGTCCCAGGTGTCCCTGAGAGCCCCCAAGGACCACCCCCTAGCAGGAGCCCCCCCAGGGAGCAGCGGGCAGCCTTCCTTGGTGGGGACTGAATGCCTTGGTTGGGGGGCCAGCCTGCCCAGGCCTCCAGATCCTAGTGAGGGTCTTCAGGCTTCTGGAAGGGCCCGAGTAAAGATGGCTGCGAGGTTGCAGGGCAGGGGGGCTGGGGATCCCAGGTCCAGGGGCAGCTCCAGGAAGACCTCGCGACGGCAGGTGACCATCCTGTCACGGGTTGGTGGAGTGAGTGCATTGGGGTGCTGGGGTGATGCCGAGGTTGTGGCTCGAGCCTCTTCTCCAGAGGGGCCGTCCGCGCCTTCCTCACGTGGCTGAGGGCAGGGCTCTGGGTGGGGGGCTGTGGGCAGGACCGCCTGGGGAAGTGATCCCCGGAGCAGTGGGCAAGACAGAGAGGGAGAGCCAAAACCGGACCTGCTGATGTGGCCCTTTCTGCTTGCAGCGGATCATAAAATATGGCTCAGATTTTCATTACGGGCTCTATCGATTATCTTCTGGGACGGATGAATTATAGAGAACATTAAATTTTTTTTAAAAAGCAAGTGAGAGAGGAAATATCTGAATGAGTTTGGGTGGTCGATGGCAGAAAGGGCTGAGCCACCAAGCTTGCTGTGGCCTCCGTCTCCGAGCAGGGTGAGGACCAGACCACTCAGGGCAGGCAGCCTCTGACTCCAGCTTTCGGCCTCCCTGGAGCTCCGCCGGCCTGGCCTTGGCCACAGGGGAGACCCGTGCTCCCCTTCGCGCCCCTCGCCTGTTCCCCGTCCCCTCCAGGGATCTGGCTAGCTTCTGGGAAGGCAGACAGTTGGGCTGTTCGCAGGGTTCTGACCCAGAAGTAGGACCTTTCCCAGGCCTTTGGGCCTCTCTTGCTGGGAGGTGCTGCTGTTGGCTGGAGGTGGCCGCCCGGGCGGGAGGGAAGGCTCACAGGGCCTTCTCTAGTCAGGGCTGGGATGGGGACTCCTGAAGAATGTGAGCACCTGGGCCTGTGGGCCACCTCCACTTTTCCCTGCTCCTTGTTCCTCCCATCAGCAGTCACTGGCTTTGGAGGATTTCTGTTTTCCCTTTGGAAGCTTGAGAAAAACATGTCTGGGTCCCACTGCTGTGCATTTCGGTCCAGTCTGGAAAGGGAGCCTCCTGAGAGCCCATCTCTGCCTTGTTCCCTCCCCAGCCCCTCCCCTTCCCCTTCCCTTGCCACGTGGTATCGTTTGAAAGTGCCACCCAGGCCTGGGTTCAAACCGCTTCTGAGTGGGTGACCTTGGGTGGGTTATACCCCTCTCTGAATCTTACGCCCTCGTCTATCCGGTTGAGACGATAGCCCCCCTCGTTGGGTTCTTGCGATGATTATACATATTGATGTATTAAAATCCTTAGCACCTACTGCTTAACAAACATCGGCCGTTATTTTCCTGGACTGTGGCGGAGCCTGGAAACCCTACCCCCGCCTTCCTTCAGCCTTTTTGATTTAGTATTCCATTTTATAGACAGGGAAACTGAGGCACGGGGAGGTTAAAGTCGCGGGCCCAAGATTACCTAAATTGCAAACGGCAGAGCCTGGATTCCTACCGGGCAGTCCGGCTCCAAAGCTTGTACGCTGAACACCGTGTGGCACTGCCCCCGTGATCTGGCAGGGTGACGTACGTGCACGAGCCCTGCCCTCCTGGTGGTCTCCGGCCAATCCCTCCTCCCGACCCTCCCACTTGAGGTGGTTCCCTCGGGTCACTGGCGACCCCGGCATTTTCTGGGGCCCTGTTCTGAGTGGAGTCTATCTCCCTACCCCCACGCTGTCCTCCCCGTCCCGGCTTCACCTAGGCCGCCGTGAAAAGGTGGTGGTTTCCATGGATATCCGTCTCCCTCTGGCGACACGCCCTTTTTTGTATAACTCTGTTCCCTAGAGTTGATTGTTTTTGGCACACAGCTCTGTAAACTCATCCAACAATTAAAAGGGGGGAGGGGCGGAACAAAAAGGAGACAGTGACTGGGGTGAGCGATACGCAGGAGGGGCTCCTGGGGCGTGGGTCCCCTCTCTGTCCCCGGTCGGCAGCAGGACGGCACCCGAAGCGCAGAACGGCCGCATAACCCGCTGGCCGGGAGTTCTGCTTGCTGAGTTCTGAGAATTCACAGAACTCCACGTTTCCTTCCATTTGAGCTGTGTTCTTGCCCCATTTATTTCTCCCTCAGCGGTCAGGGGGCCCTTGCGCAGAGCCAACAGCAGCCATCTCCGGAGGCCACCTGAAGCCCTGAGATGCCAGCTTGGACCAATTTGAATATCTGCTGCCCTTGTGTTGGTTAATTGTGTATGTGTTTGCTCTGTTTGTGTACCATCAAATACCTACTGCGTTGGGCGGACCCGTCGTAGGCCGTGTGAGATCACAGATGAAAAATGCAGTGAAAAACATTTTCGTGCCACAACACATCATGTAGGATTTTTGTATTAAGATGTGGATTTTTTTATTGTTGTTTTTTTTTTTTTCTTTCCCCTTTTCCATACAGCCCGAAGTTGGGCAACGTACCCGTCTGTGTTTTTGTTTTCACTCCGGGTGGTTTCTGAAATCTGCTCATTAGGGCTTTGTCCTCTCCGCGTCCTAGCCTGACCTTCCATCTACCCCTTTATCGTCTCTGGTGTAGATCTTTCTACAGGGGAGGTCACCTCCTGTTGTCTTCTCTCCCCTGGGGACGATGGGCGCCCTGGCCACACCCATTCACCCAGGTGCAAACTGGGCTTTCTGAGTCCCACATCGCCGAGGCAGACGTGCATTGCAAGTGGTCTCAGTGAGGGGGAGCCAGCAGAAATCCATCCTCGTGGTAAAGCCCTTTAGCTTGCCCCTTGTCTGGAGAGAAGAAATGGAAGCCGTCCCATTCCCACAGAACCTCATGACTCAGAGCGGCCCTCTTCTGGTGGCCTTCTTGTCCCTGTCTCGCCAGATGACAGCAATGGGCTGCTCAGACCCCTTCCCCCTCCCGGAGGCCATGCCCGCAACTGGGACCCCATTTACCAAGTAGGTTCAGGGGTTTCTCCTGCCGACCAGGCACCTCACCATAGGCCTCACCTGCCCCCGTTCACAGCCCAGCCAGAAGGAAACACCTAAGCATTACCTTCGTCCTCCTTTGTGATCTCTGAGTGCTTTCTGCTGGCTCTCGGGGGGTTGATGGAGACCTGTGTGGGGGCAGGAGGACTGAGATACTGGAGGGGAAAGAGACCAGGGGTGGGGACAGAGAAGAACTGTGAAGTGATTTGGGCCCTGAGCCCGGGCCTGAGCTGTGTGACCTTTGGCGAGTCACTTCATATCTCTCTGTGCCTCCCCTCCCTAATCTAAACACGGGCCCTAATGCTTCCTACCTCACGTTGTAAAGATTTGGCGAGATCACACGCGTACGATACTTAGCGTGGTGCTCGACGAATCGAAGGCATCACGTAGGCCTGCCGGCAGATGAGGGTGAAAACCTCTCAGCTGCTGTGCCCTCCACTCCCGACGTGCCCTCTGTCACATAGTAGGAGCTCCGTCGATACTTACCGGCATCCGTTGGAGGAGGATCGGGTAACCGAGCGGTCCCCGTGAACCTGAAAGTTGCTCATTCATGGCGCTAATGTTGGACTGGGAAAACCAAGGTGCAGGCTGTGCTTAGGGGAACCAGAAGGAAGAAAGCCTGCAAACAGCCGGTGAAGTGTTCTGTCGCTGGAGAGGGATGACGCTGTGCCGGGCCCGTCTGATCCTGACACGAGATCAGGGACTAGTCCAGTTCCACAAACACTTACGCTGCCCACTGTGGGCCAGCTGTTGTGCTAAATGCTGAGGACGCAGAGATAATTAGGACCTGGTCTCTGCCCTTGAGGAGTTAAAAACCCAACGGCGGAGACAGACTCGTGAACAAATTACTTTAGTCCAGTATGGATTTAAATGCCACAATGAAAGATGTGTGAGGAGCAGAGCAGAGAGGCATATGGCCTGTTTGGAGTGGATTCTGGAAGGTTACCTTGAAGAGGTGTGGAAGAAGAAGGTGGTGGTAGTCGAGGACATTGCCGGAGCACCGGTAACACCTTGCTCATCTCTTGGGGATGACCCTCCGGCCCTGCTGGGTAGGAGGGAGAAAGGTGTCCTCTCCATCTGTGAGGAAAGGGGGGCCCTAGGGAGATCATGTGGCCTGTCCCATGGTCCACGGCAAGTTAGGTGGCCGGACTGGGGCTCAGACTCACATCTTCTGATTCTCGGCCCAGTATTATTTCTGTACCTACACATGGCTTCTCACCCCTTCACCCTGGAGCTGCTGGCCAGAGAGCTGTGTCTTCTGGGCTCTCCACCTACTGACCGAGATTCCTGCTGTTGCCATGGCCCCCGGGGCCTGTGCCGTGGGAGGGCCCCGACCATGGCAGGCCCCAGGGCCTGTGCCCTGGATTGGTAAATAGGTCAGGCTGCTTGCTTGGGGACAGTCCCTGAGCAAGGCCACACCTTGGCAGGGCTGGAGGATGGCAGGAATGGGGAAGACTGAGGAGGAGGGGGAGGAGGAGGCTAGGCCACACCCTTTATTCAGCTGCTCTTGCTTTGCCAAGGTGAGAAGCTCCCTCTGCCCAGGGCAGGCCCCTCCCTCAGCTGGAGGAGGCTGGACAAGGGCCCCACCAGGGCCTGGGACACCCTGGTCCCCTGTGACTGGAATCCCCTTCTGAGCCAGGGCAGAAGAACCTGGTATGGTTCACATGCCCATTTGCGTGTGGTCAGATCCTGGTCTTTCTCGCTCTTTGCCAGAAGTCAGGGAGGTGGGAATGTTCCCCTTGACCTTTTCCCTGGGAAAGGTGTGTGGCTGGAAGGGGAGAGTGTGAGCCACCCGTAGAAGATGCTGGCTTTTCAGGTGGGGCAGGGGTCGTTCTGATGGGATATTGGAATAGAGTCGTCCCTTCCCCCCCCCAACACAGAGCAGAAGAATGTTCTGGGGGCGGGGAGCTGTAGGTGGTCTGAGGCACCCCTTCCTCTGGCTTGGGGATACTTGGCTGGCGGGTGGGTTGCCCAGGGCTTTGGGGGATCCTGGACCAACAGGCAGGGGAATGGCAGAGCCCAGAGAGTAAGTCTCCCTGTGGCCCTGAAGTTCCCATTAAAGTGTTTTTTCCTCTTTTTTAAAGAAAAAAATATTCCCAAACTGGAAAACAAAGGAAATCCACTTCCCCAAATCACACGAAACTCACATTAGGGGCCTGGCGGGAATCCATGGAAACCAGGAAACCCGCTGTTAACCCTGTATGGCGCTGACGGATGGGGTGGGAGCGGGGCGATCCAAGCCCAGGGCCACTATCACTGGCCCATCCCCATGGCCCGTGGCCGTGCCCCGGAGCAGAGGTGGGGGCAGCGGCTGCTGGAATCTGTCACCTTCACTGCCCAACAGCCCCTTCCACTGGCCCGACCTTGGGAGGCAGGAGAGGAGGGGTTCGTGCCCTCGAGGGAGGCTCGGGATCAGAGGGCTGGGCCATGTTGCAGAACCTGCCGGGTAACTGCCCACACCATGCCACGCTGTCGAGTCAGGCCGAGCCCACTCACACGCTTTGGGAGCGAGCACACAGGTGGTGTGGATGGCCCGGTCGGTTGAGGGAGAAGGAAAGGACTGGAATTTCAGCCACCCCACTCCCTGATGCCAGCCCCGTAGGCACGGTGGGTGTGGGAGCAGATGGAGAGCCCCCTTGAGTTTCCGTACCCCACTCTCACGCCCATCGGGCTGGACCTCCAGGCCTGGGAGCGTGTGCACGGAGGTCCGGTGCCGGGTTTGTGCTTGCACGCGCACAGGCTAATTTTTCTAAAAAGGCCAAAAATATTTACAGATTTGAAGTTGAAACGCAAACAGGAAAAGCCCTTTAAAAAGTGAGTGTAGTGGATATTCAAAACAGGAATCACCATGGAAACACCACAATATTTGCCTAAATTGACACAAAGGTTGCTGGTCGCAGGGCACCAACTTTCTTTGGCCACATTTTTTTTTTTTTTTTTTTTTTTTTGGCCCAACACCTATCATGAAGGAATCTCAGCGGCCCCCTTCTGGGCGCGTGCACTCACTCTCTTTTCTTTTTTATGGGGTGCAACGGCGCAGTCGCACCCCGGCGCAGTAGCAACATGGACGGTGCCGGGGGGTGGGCAAGAGGAAAAGAGAAGAAACCAAACTGACCCATCCTGGGTAGCTGCAGAGACACCTGTTGATTCTGTTTTTAGAGACTCCCACAGGGCCACTGGGGGGTCATGGGAGCAGCTGGGAGCCGGCCCAGGGAAAGTCTAGAGGGAGTGGAGGTTGGGGAGCCCGAAGCTTGGTTCGGTTGCGTGGGTCTGATCTGGCTTCCAGCGTCAGCTTGATCCACCGTCAGGCTGACCTCTCACCTGGGGTGCCGAGCCTTGGGTGTGATCACTCTGTTATTACCTGGGGGTGGCATCTGATTGGCCTCTTATTGTTTCTACCTGTCTGCTTCTTTTGTTAGCTGTGACAACTGCTTTGCAGTTGGCTAATAATGGTGCAAAGGGTGCACTGGTTGTAGGGTCAGACCTGGCCCTCACTGCAGCCGAGCCGTCCGCCGATTGGCAGGCAGGGTCCGAGAATCTCTTGGCAGCGACTGCCGGATGGCTCCCTACCGCGCCGAGTGTCGGAACCGTGCCGTCTTGTCGTCCGTCCTGTCTTGAGGGGCCACGTGGGTCTCAACGGGAGTCTAATAATCTGTTTTCCCTTCTCGTTCCGGTAGCAAACAGACCTCGCTGACTGAAGGCCAAGACCCCTTCCATCCCATCTGCCCTTCCAGCCACCACGGTTGTCAGCCCTCCCGTAGAAGGGGACCCTGCAGCTCCAGTGGTGCACAGTGGAATGGACTTTGGACCCCGGTCTCTTGGGACACAAAGGTAGCTGCTCCTGATTCCCAGATGTGTCTGGGAGATGTGGGTCGGGGCTGTAGTTGGCCGGTGTGGGGGTTCCTTGTTGGGAGAGATCCCCAGTAGGCCTTTCTCAGGAGGGTTCTGACCTGGATGGGGGTAGCTCAGGCACCCTAGGTGAAAGTAAGAAGACACAGGATTGAGGATGGAGCCCGGGCCTAGGAACAGGACACTGTATATTGGCCCTGGCTTTGACATTGACTCACTGCTTTCTCGGTTTCTCCACCTGTGATATAAACAGATTGGAATAATGGCCTCTAAGAATCCTGCCACTGAATGGTGCCAGCAGCACGCGGGTACTCCAGGGGAGGCCTAGAGTCCTTTCCGAACGTCACCTCTGGGAGCGGTGGGTCCGGTCCCTCTGGACTGCCACGCTGTCCGCAGGCTGCCACACTGCTCTGAGTTCACATGTGACTTGCTGGGGGCTCTCTCCAGCCCAGGCAGGACCCTCCTTAGAGGAGAAGCCACAGGTGTCTTTTGATCCAGGCTCAAAAATCACCCCTCGCTTAAGGCAGGTCACTCATGCCAGGGATGGGCAGTCTATGAGGCTGTACTGTCAGATATTTGCCTGCAGGTATATCAGACGTGGTGGTTTTTGCTGGGGGCGGTGGGGAGGGTGGCGGGTGGGGTTGACACACAGCAGGTGCCTCGCTACCTATTGGTCATTATTCAGTGTTCTCTTAGGATCCCAAGGGAACCAGCCCAGAGAGGTTGGTAGGACAGGGGCAGAGGTTGAGGGTCTGGAGAATGGTTGGGAGGGTAGAGGCCGCGAGCCACGCCTCCCGTGTGAGCCACACAGGATTCAGCGGCCCCGGCTTACCACCCTGTGCCGTCCCTCCCCAAGGGCGCCACAATCAGGCGTGTCTTGCCCCTCCCTCCGTGGCCAGGCTCTGCAACTCTGGACTTTGAACTTACAGGGAGGAAGCGCTTGGCAGCGATGGGTGCCTTGGCGCCCACTGGGGTTTGAGAGGTCCCCAGAGCTGTAGGCCTGCTTCGCGCCAGACCGCGTCACCTCAGGGACTAGCAGAAGCCTTGGATGCAGCCAGGGATTTGCAAATCAGATGTAAATGTGGCCCTGGGTTACTGTGGAGGAACAACTGTGTGGCCGAGACTCTTCTTCCCGGTGTCCAGAATGTGATCACGCTCCAGGAGTTGGTGTGGCCACGTTGGAGGCGTGCCGCTGTTGTCCGCCGATGGCCGTGTCGAGACTGTCGGCAGGACCATCTTGCTGGGGTGTTGGTGCCAGCGCCTGCGTGTGTCTCCACTTCTGAGCTCTTCTTGCCTGACTCTGCTTCTCTGATGATCACGGGTCCTGGGAAGGCAGGCCCACGTGTCTTGGAGCCTCTGGCTGCTGGCCTCCCTAGCCACAGTGCACGAGCAGGTTGCCAAAGCGCCCGTGGAGCCCCCTTTGAAGGGGGAATGTTGCCCGTTCTGTTCTCAGTGGCAGGCTTTTTGTTTTCTTTGTTCCCTCGGCAAAACATGCCCATTAGTTTTTCCCTTTCCGAAGTTTCCACTCACTGTTGACTCCCAGGGGCCATGCCGGCATAGGGTACGGGCTCCACGCGTCCCGCGGGGCTCCCGCATCCTGGCATCGGCCGTCTGGGGCTTGACAGTGAAGCTTGGGGACTCCGAGGGCTCCGAAAGGGAACGGCGCGGCCAAGCCCCGCTGCACTCACTCACTCCTTTCCAGGTACTGGGTTTGGCCGTGGGCCCATGTCGTCTGTGGCAGGGCCGATCTGTGGTCTCAGAGGTGCCCTACCTCAACTCACCAGAGTGTGGGAGAGGGGCGAGTCCACGCTGGCTCCTGGTCCGCAGCCCTGTTCCCGCCTAGCTCAGATTCTACCTGTTTCTGGCTGTGCCACGTAAGAACTGGTAATGTTTATTCAACAGATCCTGAGGGCCTGGTGTCTGCCAATCGTTGGGGGTAGAGTTGGACAAGACAGCCCTGGCTCTCCTGGAATTCTGGCTGGGCAGGCAGACAAGAAACCCACAGAAAAGAACGAGGCCACCATTAGTGCAGAATGGACACAGGACGGAGTAGTGTGAGGTGTGTGGGCAGTCAGAGGAGGCCACTTTGAGGAGGTGAGAGTTAGCTGAGATGGGAGGATAGGAAGTCGACGACCATCTGAACCATCTGAAGGCAGAAGAATATTCCACAAAGAGAGCACTAGTCTTAAGGTCTTGAGGTGGGATGAGCTCAGTACCTCTGGTAACAGAAAGAAGGTCCTGGTGGCCGGGAGGTGGATGGGCTATGTAGGGGTTAGTGATCTGGGAGAAGGTGGGATTTTATTTTTTGGGTGACAGGAAGCCACAGGAGGGTTTCAAGCGTGGAGGTAAAGTGATCTTGTTTTCGTTTTAAAGAGACGGAAGTGTGGGCGCCCGGGCAGCTCAGTCGGTTAAGTGACCAACTTCGGCTCAGGTCACCATCTCCCGTTTCGTGAGTTTGAGCCCCGCGTCGGGCTCCGTGCTGACAGCCCGGAGCCTGGAGCCTGCTCCGGACTCTGTGTCTCCCTCTCTCTCTGCCCCTCCCCTGCTCGTGCGCGCGTGCTCTCTCTCTCTCTCAAAAAGAAATAAACATTGAAAACAAAATGAAAAAGATGGCTGGGGCTGCGGCGGGGAGAGTGGGTGGCACGGTGGCAAGGGCAGAGACCAAGAGGCCAGAGAGGAGGCAGCTGTGGCCGCTGAGACGAGAAAGGTGGAAATGGACAGAAGGGTACGGAGTCCGTGTGTTGAGAGGGCAGGTCCATAGGGTTTGCTGATGGAGTGAGCGGCGAAGAAAGGAGCCAGTGTCCTGGCTCCAGCTTTACAGACGCCCCCTGTGGCCCTGCATCTTCTCCCCTCTCACGCACCCACCCTGATGGTGCTAAGAACCACCCGTGGCTTTCAGGGGCACTGTGTCTTGTCTTGTGGATTAGGGAGAAGCACCATCCAGGGCACTATGCTGGCTGCTGAGAAAGCCTGGCAGAGAGGATTAGGCATCTCTCGGTCGGCCGCATGTGGAGGGAGGGCCAGAGGCCTGCTTGTCTCTGGCACCGTTTTCGGTAGGGATTTCCAAGCTGGCTATCCTTCTGGCCCCGAGACTGCACCGAAGCCTGTTTTGTGCCTCTGCTCCACGAGTTCAGTGCCGGGTCTGAGGTTGGACCCAGTCCGTACAGTTCCTCTCACTGTGGCTTTAAATGCGATCCGTGTTCTCGAGGGCTGAGCGTCTATGGACCCTCTCGCCCGTGCATCCGGTCACGTAGAACCCAAAAACAGGGTTTGTCTAAGGCCTCCTCCTCATTTCCATTCGGGCCAGCTTAACCTCCAGCCCAGTTTATGGGCAGGGATCCTAGCAATCTTTCCACGTGGAAAGTCTTTTCACAATTTACAGTGTGAGTTCCCATAGGCGGCCTGTCAGATTTGACGTGGGCCACTGTCCCTTTTTCCTGGGCCTTTAATACAAGGCTCTACTTTCCCGGGTCCTGGTGTCACCTGCTCGGGTCAGGACGAGGCAGGCCACCCCAAACAGTGATGCTGTAACAGTGAAGCAATCCTCGACGCTCCGGGGTGAGTGCTACACAGCCCTACCCCTGGAGCGAGCACGGGGCCGTCACAGCCGGCTGCGGGGGCCCCAGTGAGTTCTTGCCCATGTTGGCAACATATTCCCAGCCATATGGGCCAGCTCAGCCCTCCAGGAAAGCTCTGGAGGCTTGACCTCCAGGGGGAGTGACAGGAGAGAGCAGAAGGGCAGGCTGGGGACGGCTTGCAGGGGTGACAGGGATGTCCCAGGCGTGCAGCTGGTGCCTCTGCCTGGCTCTGAGGGGGTGTCAGCCAGCATCAAAATGCCAGGCTAAGGCGGGGGGGGGGGGCATGTCTGGGTGGGCAGGCGTGTGTGTCTGTGCATGCGTGGGAGGCTCTTCTGCTTTCTGCCTCCCCGGCCTGCACTAGATCCGTGGCCTTCCCTCCTAACTGGACTGGACGCTTCCAACTCCATCCTCCCGGGCTTTGATCTGATGTGGGGCTGGCCGCTCAGGCAAGCAGGGCTGGGGTCAGGAGAGGTGCAGGCGGAGGGGCCTGGGGGCCCAAGCCCTTTGCCACCCCTGGGTAACTTCATGCTCAGGAGGATGGCTGAACCGAAAGGCTTGGGAAGTTTCTGGTTTCTATTCTGTGTGAGAATTGGGCCTGATCTTGCCAGCGCCCCAGCCCTGGGCCTCGTTCCTCGGTTCTCCCTTGTTCCCTGGCAGAGTCAGGAAGCCCCCGGGCCCCAGCAGGTGCAGACCCAAGAGGAGAGGGTTGGGGCCGGGCTGGGAGTTCCCGCCCGGCCAGAGCTACCCAGGGGCCCCTCTTCATTCGATGATGCGGTCGCTCCAAAGGAACAGCGGCCCATGGCTTTGGGAGGGTTAACGTCTTGTGGATGTGGACGAGGGCAGAAGCACTTCTGCCCTGCCTCTGTCCTCGTGACCTTGGAGCCTCCACACGGAGGCCTGAGGCAGCGGGTGTAGGGACCCTTGCGTGGCTGCCGACACCATTAGCTGCTGGTTTTCCATTGAATCCGCTCTGGGCAGGTTCCTCACCTCCCGCTCCCCACCCAAGTCTTCTCTCTGGTTTGGTTTCTTGGCCACCCCCCCCCCCCCGCCCCAGAACAGGCACCTTTTCTGCCCCTGAGCCTCCATGTGGTAGCCTGGGGTTGGGACCCCCGTGGCCAGGGTGAGTGGAAGTGGGAAGGTGTAATTAATCACTAGTTTCTTCTCCAGAAATGCTAATCGGGAGAAGCAATTAAAAGCAACTTTTTTCCCTTAGTAATCTGCGTTAAAAGCTGGTAATGAAGTTTAGGGCCGTCGTGACTCAATATTTCAGCTTCACCGACTCAAGTCAAAACAATCCAAGCCCAGGAGTTTGCCGGCAGCTGAGCTGGGCCCGGGCAGCAGCTGGGAGTCCCCGTTCCCTCTCCTCACCCCTCATCGCTACCCCCTGCCCTAACCCCGGCTGCTTCTGGGTAGCAGGCCCAGCCAGGAGAGGAGGGTCTGGGTGGCAGGGGGATGGATCCCCCAGGCCATCCCTCAGGAGACCCAGAACCGGAAATACATCTTTAGGGCAAATGATAGGACCTGTAAGAGGACCACTGTGTGGGGGCAGAGCTGGGGAAGCAGGGGATGGGCCTGGGAGGAGCCGGGTACCTGGGAAGCCCCCAGGGCGGCCCAGGGCCCAGCCACAATGGGCTCTGAGTCTGAAGAGGTGGTGGTCCAAATCTTGACCTTTAACCTCTGGTCTTTCATGTGTCTTTTTCATTCATTCATCAAGCCGTACCGAGAGAGGCTGCGAACCAGACCGCAGCAGTGAACAAACCGGCCAAACTTTCCTGTGCTGCGGAATTTGCATTTTAGTGGAGAAAGGCAAATGACAAACGAGATAAAGAAATAAAGTATTTGTTGGATGGCCACGTGTGTCCAGGAGAAAACCAGCAGGTTTCTAGAATAGAATGGGGAGAGTGCATGGCAGGGGAGGGGCGGGGGCGGAATGGTTTATAATTCCGGGTGTGGCATCCGGGGAAGGCAGCGCTGAGAGGGTGACTTTCGGTAGGGACGGAGAAGGTGAGGGAAAGAGCCCTCCTACTCAGTACTT
Source organism: Felis catus (assembly GCF_018350175.1). Lineage (NCBI taxonomy): Eukaryota > Metazoa > Chordata > Mammalia > Carnivora > Felidae > Felis > Felis catus. The sequence continues at coordinate 7,746,231 of NC_058375.1, read as the reverse complement.
GGGACAAGAGTGTTCCTCCCGGGGTGAACGGCAAGCGTGAGCTCCCAGACACAAGAACAGCCTGGCTTGTTGGAGGACAGCTCGCTGGGGAGAGATGCCGTGGGAGGTCACGGGGGTCGCGCTGGGGGGCCCCAGATCCTGCAGGCCTGGTAGCCGTCACCCCAAGTGTAATAAGAAGCTTTTGGAAGAGTTCTGGGTGACTTGATCTGATTAGGCACAAGCTCTTTTTATTAAAAAGCAAGACCCAACTGTCACCAACTCATCCTCTCATGGGGACCCTCGGTGCCCCATCTAGGTGCATCTGTACTCACTGCCTCCCCGGGGTGGGGGGGTGCTCTCTTGAGCAGGTGAGGGGAGTGCTGAGGGCGCCGTTGGACACCCCCCGCCCTAGCCTCCGCCTGCCCGTCCCCCAGTCCTCCTTGGGGAGCGGTTCAGAAACAGGCTCTTGTCACTTTAAGCAGCCCCCCGCCCAGCTTCCCTGGCCTGCTTTATCTGAAGTCCAAGCGCATGTTGTTCCAGGACCGATCCGATTTAGCTAATTAATAATCTGACAGGAGCCACCCAGGGGATTAGCCGCTGAGCTGAGCTCCACCAAGCCCCAGCAAATGAGCCCTGTACTCCTTGGGGACGTGGAGGTGACTTTGAGGGGTGCAGGGAGAGGGGACCCCGGCAGGCGAGCCGTGGCACTGGGCTGTGCGGCAGTGACCACGGAGGGGAGAGGGCAGGCAGGGGGGCAGTGACGAACGAACGGAGCCTCTGGAAAGGAGGCTGCTGTCCTGAGATGGGCGGGAATGTCCATTCTCCCTCGCTGCCCCGTACGGTCCTGCTCACCTACCTGCCAGGTGTTAACCTGCTGGGAAGCGGGCTAGAGTTGCCAGAGTTAGCAAATGAAAATACAGGATGCCTGTCATACACCTGAAACCAACAGAACACTGTATTTTATGGCAACTAACTGGAATTAAAATAAAAACTTAAAAAAAAAAAAATACAGGATGCTCCGTGACCTTTGAATTTCAGATAAACCACAAATAAAGTTTTAGTGTAAGTGCATTCCGGGTGATATCAGGGGCATACACTAAAAAAGTACGGAAGATTTCTCTGAAATTCAGATTTCGCCAGTCATCGTGCATTTTCTCAGACAATCCTGAGCGGGGAGGGCCGCAGGCTGCTGGGCTCCCTCCCAAGAACAGCCCAGAGCTCCCTCTGGAAGAGGTAGCACCCTTGGGGAGCAAGGCGGGGCCAGTGCCGAGTGACCTCCGGTGCCAAGTGCCCCAGGTGGAGGAGGCTGGAGCAAAGGTCAGCTGCTTGCCCGGGTCTCTCACTTCTACTTGGGCCCAGGTGGCCCTTGGGTGAGTAGAGTCCAAGTCTCCTTCGAAGGAGCTGTGGCTCCAGGCCGGGAAGCAAGTCCCAGGGCCGTCTTCCCCAGGCGAGACTGGTGTCCGGGAATAGCCTGGGGTCTCTCCAGAGGGAAAGGCCCGAAGTTCCTGGGGTAATCTGGGCTAGGTGGTCATCTGCCGAGGGCATCGATCTGCTCTGAGCCTCCGGAGAGGTCAGCAGGGATGGCCCACCGTGTGGGAAGGGCCAGGCCAGGTCAGGCAGGAGGTAAGGGACCTAGCCTGCCGTGCAGGGTCGCCTCCAGGTTCCAAGGCCTCTGGGCACCGAACAGAAATGCCCATCTGCTGACCTCTCCGCCCGCACCCCCAAGGCGGCCGACTAGCCTGAATAGCCCGGGCCAGGTTTTCCGGGACGTGGTGCCACCCAGTGGGGCCTGGGATGTCATTCTCGGCGCAGGGAGGGGTGGTCTTTGTTGGAAGCCTTACTTACTATGGGATCCTTACTGCTCCCTCTCGTGACCCTTCTTACCCCGGCTCCGTTCCCAGTGGTCAGGGTGCTCAGGGCGGTGAGAGGGGCCTGCTGCCAGCTGGTGGTTGTCCAGCCTCCTGCAGCCAAGGGGCCCGATGCCAGGCAGGCGGTGCCCCCGAGGTGGGAGCTCTCTCACTCCTGCTGTGTCCTCTAGGAGTTAACAGCATCCTGTGCCCTCGGGGCCTCCTCTCCCCCAACCCCTGGGCCACCCTCCTCCTGGCCTTTCCCGGCACAACCAGCAGTGCAGCCTCGTGGTGGGAGCAGAGGGGGCTGGGGGTGCCAGGCCGGTGGGAGCTGGCCGCCCGAGCTCTCAGCCTCTTCCCCAGCGTGCCCGGCGGTTTGGCCCTGTTTCGCGAGCCGTCTGCTGCCCGTGCTGCCTCTGACCGACATCGTTAGCGTGGGTATTTATATTTCATTAACGACATTAAGCCCAAATGGCATTAAAAGCAAAGCTGGTGATAAATAGCTTATTAATAAACAGGGAGTGCTCCGTGCTGCCTGGCCTCTCCCAGCCCCGGCGTTAACCCTTGCTGCCCTAGATAATCATGTTTCATCCCCAAGATCATCCCCCTAAGGTGGGCCGGGAAGCGCCAGTCACATGTCCGAGTTCGGGCTCCTCAGAGGTCAGTGCCTTGTAGATCCCGTGTGGGCCAGTTTGGGATCACTCGGGCCTGTGAAACGTGGCCAGACCCCTCACGGCCTCTGCTCGAATCTCCATTACCCTCTCTCTCCTTCACTAGTTTTGATTCTGGGCTGAAAATTTCAGGAAATGTGGCTCTTCTAGACTGTAAGCTCAGACTTTCCCCATTACCCTGTTGCTCTGACTGAAAGGAGGCTCACGGAACATTTGGAATCAAAAACGAGGCAGGGTGCCTGGGTGGCTCAGTTGGTTAAATGTCCAGCTTCGGGTCAGGTCATGATCTCACGGCTTGTGAGTTCGAGCCCCGCGTAGGGCTTTCTGCTGTCAGCGCAGAGCCCAGCCCACCTCGGATCCTCTGTCCCCATGTCTCTCTGCCCCTCCCCCAGGAGCGCTCTCTTTCTCTTTCAAAAGCAAATAAAACATTATAAAATAAAAACAAATAAAAAGTAAAGAGCAGTGCTCATGAAAATGATAGTAATAATAATATTGACAGCAACAATCTCAGCTGGCGTCTCGAGCGCTGTGAGCAGGCCTTCTACCGGTCGCTCCCATGCAGCAGCTCTGGAATGTTCCCTGAGACCCCACGGTCATCCGGCTCAGGTTCATTTTTATAAGTGGGAAGCCAGTGCCCAGCAAAGGGAATGCGGTTTACCAGCCGGAGCCCACATCTCACAGGTGCTGCCACCGGGGCATCGGGTGGCTTCCCCAAACAGGGCCTGATGCCCTCACTACTCCTAGGCCTCCCGGACCCACCACGGCTTCTCAGCTGTGGCCCCAGCCTTGCTTGACCCTGGCTCCTTGCCCTTGGGATTGTGCTATTCCGTTCCTCGATGCCTGGGGGAGCGTGCCTACACAGGCTGACCACCTGGAGGGCACAGTCATGCACCTTGCAGGCCACTCCCCCTGCCCCCAGGACCCAGAGGTGTCAACAGAGAGCCAACCGGCAGGGCAGGGTGGGGGGAGGTCTGTGGTACTACAGAGGCCCCAGCGAGTTGGAGCAGCTTCTATGTGGTGCCCTCCTGGGGCAGGGTAGGGGGGACCAGCCAGCCTTGACTGTTTGGGGTTCTAAGTTAGTGTTTTTTAGATACAGAGTCATCTCTTCACACTTGCAGGAAATAGGGGCAGACTCAGCCCTGGGTCCCCCACCCCGTCTGCCCTAGCTGAATTGCTTGAAGGCCAAAAGAGAAAGTGGAGTCTTGTCTAAACTTTGGCTCCATTTAGAACTCTCCCCGCTGCAAACCTGAACCTGGGTTTTCATTGTCGCCCCTGTCCCTCTGGGGCTCTCTGGGCCCGGGGCCTGGCTGAGGGGGAGAAGGAGCTCTCGGGGTTTTGCAGTATAGAAGGGAAAGGTGGAGGTGGGATGTAAGGTGAAGACGTCGTGTCGTTTTAAGGGAGGACAGGAGCGGACGGCGTGTCGCCGGAACCATCTGGTTGTGTCTGGTGAGCACTCGGGGAAGACAGGGAACCAATTAATCAGCAGGACTCCTGCTGCCTCTGCCAGGAGCTTGGACTGCTTCTCCCATCCCGTTCCCAAGCTAGGAAGGAAGTTTGGAAGCAGTGGCCATAGGGCTCATCCAGGAGGAATTCTACTCCTCATCCTGATGGATGGAAGCCTGTCCACCCCCACAGAGCAAAGCAAGCAGGAAGGGGCCAGCAGGGAGGCCAACCTGACCGGCGTGATGATGCTGGGACTGCCTTGACAGGTCAGATTCACACCCGCTTCTACTGGAAGGACCTTCCAGCTTGCTCTGGCCATACAGGCCTTGACCTTCACCGCAGGCCACGGTGGGTAGCTCGGCACGGAGTCGTACTTGTCGCCTGCTTTATGCTCTGAGCGCACAAGGCACGTGCGTTAAGCCAGTAATCAGAGGGGCCGCCTGGGTGGCTCAGTTGGTTAAGTGTCCGACTTCGGCTTGTGTCATGATCTTACGGTTCGTGGGTTTGAGCCCCGTGTCGGGCTCTGGGCTGACGGCTCAGAACCTGGAGCCTGCTTCGGATTCTGTGTCTCCCTCTCTGTCCCTCCCCTGCCCATGCTCTCTGTCTCTCTGTCTCTCTCTCTCTCTCAAAAATGGATAGAATAAACATTTTTAAAAAATTAAAAAAACAAACAGTAATCAGAGAATCCAGCAGCTGGCGGGGAGGGGTCAGCCAGGCCTAGAACTAGTGGTCAGATGAGAGAACTGGGTGGGGGAAGGAGAGGGTGATGAGGGACAGGCTTTGGAACGCGGCCCAGCTGGGTTACAGTCAGGCCTACCCTTTGCAGGTGTGCGGCCGTCTCTTCACCATGCGTAGCCTCGGTGTCCTCCTCTGTAAAATGGGCACACTAGTACCTTCTCTGCAGGGATGTGGTCTCTACAGTGCTCACGACAGGGTCGGGGCCCCTTAGGTGCTGAATGAAGGGCAGCTACTGCCCTTTTTGCCGTTTGGCCTGCTGCTAATCTGTAGTCACTAATGTTCTGTTTGACAACCGGGAAAGGAAATGGGTAAAGAATACAGCCTATCTGGCAGGGCATGGCCCAGCATTCCTGCAGGGGGATAGTGGCAGCGGCAGGTAAGGGCGGGCCCATCCATTTGGTGGGGTTTTTGGAGCACGTCCTCCTCGGCTAAGCTTAGAAGGGGCAGGGGCAGGGGCGCCTGGGTGGCTCGGTCGGTTCAGCATCCGACTTCAGCTCAGGTCATGATCTCACGGTCCGTGAGTTCGAGCCCCGTGTCGGGCTCTGGGCTGACAGCTCAGAGCCTGGAGCCTGCTTCGGATTCTGTGCTCGTGCTCTGTCTCTCTCTGTCTCTCAAAAATAAATAAACGTTTACAAAATTAAAAAAAAAGGGGGGCAGGGGGCAGAGGAAAGCCTTTCGAGAGGAGCACCGTGCACCCCACTCACAGCAGGGGCCCGAACCGGTGGGGGCGCCGGGTGTGGGTGTGACGGCCACTGGTTGCAGGCAGCTGTGGTGACATGTGAGGAAGCAGAAGGACAGGGGTCTTCAATATGGTTGTCCCGCTGCCTGTGACGGCACTCCCTTGGATGCGCCCGCTTTGGTTGTAAAGCCGCCGCAGCACCCTGCCGCACTGCACGGGTGGGGGACCAGGCCGCCCTCTTCGGCTCTCTTGATTGATGCAGGCTGGGACGCGTTCATCTCCTGGCTTCTTCCCTGGGTGTCTGGGTGGACCTTCTGTCTTCTGCCACCGGGACCAGCTGTTACAACGTCAGCGGAGGCCATAGCTTCTGCCGCCGTGTGGCATGGTGGTGCTGATCTTGGCGCTTTGCAGGATCCCCTGCACCGTGGGATTTGGTTAGTCTACTGGGTTGCATGTGTTTGTATGAAAGGTGACAGTCTGGACAGTCTTCTGCACACCCCCGCCTTCCCTTTCCTTTCCAGCCCCGCCCTCTGTCCAGGGTCTGCTGCGTTCGCCAAGGGCCAGGGCTGAGCAGGGGCTCAGGAACGGGTGACCGGGTGGCCAGTTCCGCCTGGAGCACAGGGGCTGTGCCTCTTCCCTTGCCTGGGTGGGACAGCACGTTGTCACCCCGAGGGTTCTGGAGAACACGCCTCCTCGCATGTGGAAGGACTATGTGAGGAGAGGCCTTGGGGGCATCTGCTGTACCTCCTTGACCTCAGGGCCATCCGACCCCCCACGGGCCCAGGACGAGGGTCTGGGGTCACAGCCTGGAGGAGAGCTCCACGTAGTGGGAGCGGTGTCATGTGGGTAGATTGGTCAGTGGCCAAGGCGCCGGGCCTCGTGGCTTGATGGGCAGATCTTTCAGTGAGTCAAAGGCCGCTCCAGACCCAAAGCGTTCTCCTTCCCTTGCTCCCTCGCCTCCAGAACTGGTAGAAATTGCTCATCTTCCCCTCGGCCCCGTGGCACCCCAACGCTGGGCCAGCCTCCTCAGAAGGGGTGTAGGAAGGTCCCGGGAGAAGGACCCAGGACCAAGGCTAGCCCTCTCTTGGCTTCATGCCTGCCCTCACCATGGGCAGTGCCCGCTCTGATGCCCACCGTGGGAAGGCTGGCCTTCATCCGAAGCCCCTGGACTTGGGTAGGGGGAGGGTCCACATGCGTCCTCCCCCCTCAGGGAGCCTTGTCCTGTGTTCATTTTCTTTTTGCCACTATTTTTTCTTGGGGTCTAATTAAAGACTTGGAGCCGTTTACAGCCTGTGGTTGGCTTTTTATTTGGGTCTTTGGCAATTACCTCCTGCCCTAAAATAAGTTTCGATGGAACAGGGGTAGGATTTTTCTTTTTGGCCAAGTTCTCGGCTTTAATTTTGCTGTGTGTATGCGCGCACACGCAAGCACAAGTTGCACGTGCGTGCGTGCGTGTGTGTGTGTGTGTGTGTGTGTGTGATGGAGTGTAATGAAGGCTTTCTGTCCTCTCTGTTCCAAATCCTGCCTCCGTCTTCTCACTGTCCCTGTCTCAAGTGGCCTGTGGCCAAGGCAGAGCCTGGACAGCAGGAACAGTATGCCCTCAGCCTTGCCCTGCCCGGAGGCGGCTCTGTGACAACAGGCAGGTTATCTGTTGACTCTGTCCCAGTTTCTTCAACTGAGAATGGGGCCAGTGGGCTGGGCATGCCAGAGGCTTCCCTACGACACTGCTTTGAAAGCAGCCCTCTCGCCACAACCTAGTAGGTCATCCTTGGGGCGGGAGGAAGTCACCACCGACACAAACCAGCCTCACTTTCCCCTCTTGGTCAGCACACCCTGTATTTGGATAGGAGCGTGCGGTCGTGTGGCGAAAGCCCTTCCCCGCTTTGCCTGCCTCGGTTCCCCCGGCCACCTCGAGAGCAGGCGTGATCACCCCACTTGACAGGCGAGGCTCTCCCTGCAGCCAGAGATAATAAGTGACCTTTCTGATGTCGCTCAGCTTACAGGGGGCAGAGCCTTGGGATTCAAACCCAGATCCTCTGATCTCCCAAAACCCACACCCCGGACCGGCTACAAAATTTGCAGGGCCCAGCGCAAAATGAAAACACGGGGACTCTTGTTGTAAATTATGAAGAATTTCACGACAGTGGTAGCGTGTGCCCTTTTGAGTGTGGGGCCCTGGGTAGCTGTGTGGGTCGCCCACCCAGGCAGCACCCCCCTGTCTCCACCCCCTTGAATTCCCTTCTCCTGTTTGCCGACATTCCCACCTGTGTGCTGAAGGGCAGGGAAGTTCAGTAGGGGGTCACCTGTGCTCCAGGTCCTTGGCTACTGTGGCTTTTTCCTGCAGGTAGAGAGGACTCTGGGTTCTCTCGATTCTCGGCCTGTCCCGCCAGACCCCTAACCTATGAAGAAACACTGCCTTAGCATGGTGCAGGCTTTCTGGGGTTCCCTGAGTCTCTTAGCATCCTCCAGGCCTACCTAAGGCCTCCTGAGACTTTAAGTAAGTGAGAGGGGGGGACATATAAAAAAAAGGATAAAGAGGATTTGGTACAAACCCCCGTTTCAAGGGTGGAGGGTGAAGGTTTGGGGGATTGATTCCCCGCCCCAGGCCCATCCCGTTCTGCGGATCTCTCTCATCAAGATGAAGGAGGCGGTGACCTGCCGAAAAGTCCAGGTCACCGTGCTTGTGGCAGAAGGTCAGGTGGCCATTCCTGGGGCCGATCTGGAAACTTCCTGGCTGGTTGTCGGGGGCTTGCAGTAGCCACAGCATGTTGTGGGGTCACAGAAGTTTCCCAATAACGGATGGGTCAACAAGAGCACCCGGTGGGGCGTATGTCCACGCGTACGGTGGGGTGGGTGCATGTGCATACGCGCGTTCTGGTGAGGACACCACTCTCTGTGTGCCAGGCAGCTATTTAAATAAGAGCTGTCGGGATGAACGGCTTTCACTGGCTTCCCCGGACCCAGCAGCCTTTGCCTGCCCGTCTGGGACCACGTTCCTGCCCCTTACATTCTTTCTCTCTCCTCCTAATGCGCACACGCCCCCCCCCCCCCCGCCCCACCACCAAGAAGTCTGGGAACCAAAGTCCCGTCCCCAGGACCCCACCCCTGGCTCTGTCCGTGGCACCACTGCTTCCTAGAAAACCTTCTAGTTTCTGGACCTTGGACGAACTTCAGGATAAAACGTGTGGGAAGTCAGAGCAGCTAGTTTTATGGAGGGGGGACAACTTTGTCTAAAATCGGGGGAACAGGGTAGGGGTGGGAACCCCATCGGCGTAAGGTCTAAGGCAGTTTGACTATAGGAGGGAGAGAGTGCCCGAGTTTCCAAGGACTGATTAGATGGCATGCCAAGTGTATTAAATTTTGCAGACATTTTAACAGCAATATGCTAGATAGTTGGGTGTCCCCTGAGGCGGCTGGATTTTTTATATCCTTCACAGAAGGTCGGAACCCTCTTCTGCCTGCCTCCCCCCTCCACCCCATGCTCCGTGCTCCTCTCTCTCCCTCCCTCCCTCCCTCCCTTCCTTCAACCATTTTCCTTGCCTCTTGCTCTCTGCTCACAGGGAACCTGAATGACACCTCTGATCTCCGCCCGGCAGGGCATTCTGCCCCTCCTGCCCACCTCTCCAGGGCAGGGGATGGGCACAGATGAGGGGCTTGACTTCTCTGTTCTCTCCCCTTCCCCTTCCTCCCCGCGTTTTGGAGACTGTTGTGAGACCTACTCCCCCCCCCCTCCTTATTTTTATAGAAAAAAAAAAAAGGCAGGAAAAGAATCCATCTGGCATATGAATAATTGAAATGGCTCAACTCTGTTCCTGTTGCTGCTGTTTGTTCTTGGCTCCCCGGCCCCCAGCCCAGCCCCCTGAGTACAGGTCTCTAGGCGGAGGGTGTGCGGGCATTCTCAGAAGGTTCTCGGTAGAGGCCTAAGCTCTCCTGAATCTTGAGCCCTTTCTCCCCGTGAATCCGTCTGAGATGCAGGCATTTGGAGATGGGGTTGGTTTCCTCCTCGCCACCCATGCGGCCAGCCAGCTTCTGGCTAGAGTCTCCCCAGGTATCACTCAATCGGGAATGGTTCCTTCGGCCCTTGGGCCTCAAGGGACAGTGTCCTGTGACCATGATTTCCCCCAGGGGCCCCCTGGAATCCTGTGGTCCATGCCCAGACTTCTCCTTGCCCCAGCCCCTGCTCCTCTGTCCTCAGCTTCAGGGGCCGGGGGGACTCCTGTCCCAGGGAAGAGTCCTCACCCCACGCTCTCTTGGCACGGCCGCCCCCAGGCGCTGACCCAGGCGCCTTGCTCACGGCCCCCTTGTCAGCTGTACTCCCGTCCCCTGCCCTCAGCTTGTCCAGCTGCGGACTCACATGATTCTCCGCTTCTGTGGGACACAGCCTGTTTGCCGGGAGCCGGGAAAGCCAGAGATATTTAACTTTCTCTCTGCAAGTTGGGAGAGAACACAGAGGCAGGAGGGTGGGGCAGGGGTAGAAAGATAATGGACTCAGGCCTGGCTGGAATCGGCCGCCTGTTCGAGCCTGGACCAGCTGCACACCAAGCCCCCGAGTCCGGATGGAGAATTCACTGTCTCTTTAAAACCATTTAGAGGAAAAACAAAAGAACTTTAGTGCATTAATTCTGGTTGGAGATGGGTCTCCAGATGACAGGCTGATCCACATTATTCCCCACAAGACAACTCCCCCGCTCTCCCCCTCCCTCTCCCCCCCTCCGGCCCCTCTGCCCCGTTCTTTGTTGCCCTCCCGCGGTTTGTGCAGAGCTGACCCGGGGCTCTCCGTGCGTGAGGCGCGATCGTGCGCTCTGGGTTTGAAAAGTCGGTACTTTTGTTGGTCTGTCTGGGACATCACGGTTGTGTCATGTGTGAGGTATTGACTTGCAGCCGTGGGTCCTGTGGTTGTAAGCAAGTGTGCGTTTCAGAGATGCCAAGTGGCCGTGGGAGGGGCGGGCACGTGTGTCACCACAGAGGGGTGCGGTGTCCCTTTCCCCTGAGCTTTCTGGCTCAGGCCCATTAGGCCTCAGAAAATGCCCCCATAGAAAGAGGGTCTGAACAGCCCCCAAATGCTCTAGCTCTTTTCCGGGTCCGTAACAAAACTGCTCAGTAAGCAAGAAATTCAGGTGAAATTCAAATCAGGTTCGTTAACGTACAACCACGTATATATGTAACTATACATAACCACACATGCAACGATATATACGTGGGTAGTTATATATGTGTCGTTTGTAAAGACTCCCACACATGTTATAAAAGCTGCAAAATGTCTGGCATTCCAGGGCCTGGTACAAATAATTAGATATTTATATCCAATAAAACTGGTTTGATGGGGAAATCGTTTCTCTCTGTGTGGAATCTCAGTGGAGGACGAGTTTCGGTGGTTGGGTTTGTTTTCTCCCGGACAATAAAACCAGGGCTTTGGCACCAACCGACGTACTTCCGGTAAATATCTAAATCTTTTCCCACCGTGGCTTCTGCTAGATGGCCCGTCACGCCAGCCCAGCGCTGCTGTTCCCTCCCGCCTTTCCACGCGCGCTCCAGAAATGCCTGTGTGTGAAGCCCCCTCCCTGCACCCCATGCCCTAGCTCCCGACCCTGGGCTCGAGTGTGCCTCATGTCCCCATCCTCGGTCCTCGCCCAGCCCAGGGCCACCACCCATGGGTCTTCTCTCTGTACTTTGCTCTTTTTTTTTTTTTTTTTTTTCCTTTGAACAGTTCTCCGGAATGGGGCTTCTGCCTCAGTATCCCTTAAAGCTCAGTCTAAGTATTTCTCTGATTTCATGAAGCACCTCTTTTCCCCAGTTTTCAGTTTCTCTTCCTCTGTCTCCTGCTTCTAGACCTTTCTCTCCCCACTTTTCCCGAACTCTGCTTGACCTCCCGGCCCGTTGCCCTCAAGGCCTCTGCCGCAGTATGGAGCGGCCCCGGGGAGCCCGTCTGCCTCACTGCCCCAGCTCGGGGGGCCCACCCGCCCCCCATTCTCTTCCATCTGTTATACAGTTGTGAACAGACAGAGCCAAAAGAGCCATAGATGAGGGCAGCCTCCCTCTCCCATTATACAGATGGAGAGCTGAAGCCCCGCGTGGGGCAGGCGGGGTTCCTAACTGGGACCGTGCAGAGCCGGGGCAGAGAGTGTGACCCTCTTGCCTTCCAGCTGGTTCTGGGAGTGTGAGAGACCCCCAGACCTCACTGCCAGGTGGCAGTAGTGTCTGTGAGACTTCGGGCAAGTGACCTCACTCACCTCTCTGGGCCTTGCTTTTCTGGACTTGTAACTCGGAATTGGTAGTTCTTATGCCGTAGGGTCACAGAGAAGAGTAAAGGCACCCACGCATGACAGGGCCCTCGCTGGGTGCTCGGCCTGTGGGGCGCCCTTCCATGAAAGGTGCTGGTAGTCAGCGTTCGCCCTGACTGTGAGACAAGGACCCGTTGCGACATGGGGCTGAGATCTTGCCCACCAAGGGTGCTACCCACGCAGCAGGATGGCCTTGGCCCCTTTCTCTCTCCCTGAACGGCTGAGTATCACCCCTTCAGAAGGACCCCGGCTGGGATCACAGCACCGTGTGGCTTCCCAGAGGTCAGGCCCTGACTAACCTCAGCCAGGAAAGAAAAGCCAGGAACAATGGAGGCGTTGGCCGACTGCGCGTGCCAGAGTCATGGCGGTCTAGCCAGGAGCCAGAACCCCAGAGAGAGGGCCCAGGGACACGGGAGAGGTGACCCACAGCGGCTGCTCTGGGGCAGGGGTCCCGTGGTTTTGACCAAGGCCTTTCAGATCAAGGATTTGAAGTCTCCTGAAGGGTGTATGGGAAGACGAAGGGGCCAGCAAGGCTGGAGAAGGGGGGAATGGGCCCGGGGTAGGGGGGTGGGGGTGCTCTGGAAAAGGTCTGTTAGCCCAAGTGGGAGCAGCCAAGTTTAATTACAGAGCAGCGAGTGGAGGGGAAATAGGCAGCCCTTGATGTACAGCTGGGGCTGCGGAGCGCCCGGCACGTGCCCCACCCCCCACGCCCTCCCCCGCCCCCCTGCCCTGGTGCCCTCCTCTGTCCTCTGCAAGGGCACTGGCCTCCCAAGGTGTTCGTGGCAGGTGGTTCCGGGCCCCGGGGAGCACGTTCCCGCCACGGGCACACACAGCGGCACCCGAGAGCTTCGTCTGCACCGGTACCCGAGAACGGGAGTGACCCAAGCCCATGCAGCCAGATTGCCCGTGCGCAGCCTGGGTGGCCGTGGTTTAATAACACATTTCGTGCAGAGGGGATTGGACCCTGGCCTGGAAATAGAAACTGCCCTTCAGAAGACTCCTGGGTGTCTTGTTTTCTGTTGTCCCTTTCTTTCTTTTTTTTCCTGCCACCTCCCCCCACCCAAATTAAGAAAAAAGAGAAACTCAGCAAGAAGCAGAACCCAAGCTTCCTATGACTGGCTCTCGGAGAAGCCAGTCAAATCTCCCCTCGTTGAGAACATTTTGACAGCATAAAATTGCTGCCGGAATGTGACTTTAGCGAAAAGTAAAAAAAAAAAAAAAAAAAAAAAAAAGAAAAAAAAAAAAAGAAAAAGAAAAAAAAAATCCTTCCTTCATGCATATGGAGTTTTTTGGAAAAAAAAATGGTATTTTAATGCTTTCTATTAAATTGGGACTAAAAGTGGTGTCTTAATTTGCATGCATTAGCATATTTGCATATAGATCACTGAAATGGTGGAAGAGAGAAGAGCCTTTAAATGAAAATTCTTTTAAAGGCACAGGCCTGCCTCCCTCTCCAGCTCCGTCTGGAATTTATGTGTAGTCTTTGCCTCTCACCTCCCACCCCACCCTTTGTGTCCTCCTTGCAAGGGGATGGAGGGTCAAGGCCGTCTGTCTGGAGCTGGCCCAGGGGGGAGTTAAGGGGCAGGAGCCAACCCTGGCCCTTGGTCACCCCGTGGCCTTGCAGCCTTCCAGTGCGGGCAGGACCCCACATGGGCCATGCTGCCTGGGCTCCCTTCTGTCCTGGCAGCGGCTCTGGAGGATGGGCCTGTGTTCACAGCTACCGAGCAAGTGGCCTCATGCACCTGGTCCTCTGCCAGCGGTTGTCCTTCCCCCCCTCCATCCTACCCCTCCTGCCCTTCCCTAGGCCATGTTGATGCTCTACAAGCTTGCCTCAGGGTGCCTGTCCTGCCAGCCGTGGCCTTGAGCCTTTAGGCACCTGGCACCAAAGGAGGGATGGGTGGGGTGCTCCTACTGGCATTTTCTGCTAGATCAGCTCCTTGGGACTGAGACCTTTCCCACCTTCCTCCACCAGAAGGCCCAGGCTGCCATGTTCCCTTTTATCTTTCTGGTCTCTGGTTGAAATGTCACCTCCTCAAAGGTAGCTAAATAGCCCCACTTCTCTCCTCCATCACTATCACAGTCCTTGTTTTATCGTCTTCTAGAACCCCTTAGTTTTTTGTTTACTCGATGGTTTGTTCCCACACCCCCCCAAGGTGAAGCCCCATGGAGGCAAGAGTTTGGGTCTGTCCTGTTCCCAGCTGTACCCCCAGGACCATGTCTGGCACATCATGGTGTTGGGGAACTATCTGTTGAATGAAGGAGTGGGTGCCGGGACCCCGGTCGGGGCTGAGCCTGCCCCTGGAGTCACTTCCCAGTGGAACACAGTGTCCCCCCGCCGCCGGGTGCTGAGCCTCAGTCTGATATGAGGCCCTCGGAAAGAGCGTGGTAACCCACTCTGACTCTTTCGGACAGTAGGTTGGAGCCGGGGCTGACTCTGAAGGCCAGGAGGCCAGGGTGGCCCACGGGCGACTTCCAGCTCAGGAGAATAGTAGAGGCTGAGGGAGCCGGGGGTCCCCTTGTGGCAGTCCAACCCCACGGCCACCAGATTTGCTCTCAGGCGCCCTCACTCCAGATGCGGAAGAGGGAAGACCCCCCAAAATTTCAGGGCCAGCCAACAAGAATCTCAGCTTTGCGTAACTGGACTGCACTTGCCGGCTGGCCCTGCCGTGGGTGGCGGAGTCCCGGGGAAACCCCCCCACCCTCTGTGTTGCACAGGGGCCGGCCAGGGAAGTGAGGTCGGGCCGCTGAGCTCTGCACCCCCCTGCTTCACCACTCTGGTGGGTGGGCTCTCTGAAAGGCCCCTCCAGGCTGACGGCAGGCTGACGGCAGGCAGCCTCGGGCTCCATGCCCAGCCTGAGGGGGGAGGGCCCAGAGGGGTGAGGGGGACGCCCAGGCTTGGAGCGGGGCTGTGCCTCCACCGCTAATGAAAATCGGAAACCAATTGAGCAGGACAAGGTGCCCAGCCAGCAGGTTGTGGGAACGAGGGGCCTAATGGATGTGGCCAGGGGGGAGCGGATGCCTCATTGATCGCCCAGTGGCTATATTTATCCACCTTGGGTCTGTGGCCCCAGCAGCTGGATGGTGCAGGGATAAATAAATGGCCACTGAAATATTCATGAGCTGCACATGCACATCCGTGGTCAGGGGGACCGCCAAGGGCCTTCTCTTCCTTCCTCCGCCCCATCTCTCTGCAGAGGCCTTTCAGGAAATTCCTCCCACCTGGGCCAGGTGAAGCGTGGGCCCACCGTGTGCTCAGCCCAGCCCGGTACCCCAGGGGAGCGCCTCCAGCCCTGGGCTGGCCGAATCACTGCATGTCTGTCCCTGCCTTCCCTTTGTCTCCACCATCGCTCCCTCGCTCCCATGTCCCCGTCCCTTAGTGATGGATTGGACACGTTGGGCCATGTCTGTCTGCTTGACCCTCTGTGTCCCCACTAGACGGTGTACTCCTCAAGGACAGGCTTGCGGTTCCATTGGTCCGTGTGTTTCCCACGTGGCCTGGCATGGTGCCTGACGCAGCCTTGAGAGAGAGAGGGGCATTGCGTGTGATGGGTGACAGCTCAGAGGTGGCTTTGAATCTCAGCTCTGCCTCGGCTTCAAAAGTGACTTAACCCGGCGGGGCCTCCATTTCCTCCTCTGCAAACCGAGGGTACAAAACCATGTTGCCCGTGCTTCTGAAGTGTGGGCCTGGGACTGCCTGCATCAGACTCTCTGGTGGAACAGGTTAAAAATAACGATTCTGGTCCCTCCACATCCAGAATCAGAAACTCTGAAGCTGGGGTCTGATGACTCTTCAGCTTCAAGGAGGTTCCCCGGCAATTCGCCGCTCACTAAAGTTTGGAACTCCTGGTTTATTGCCTCATGATACCTTTGTCCAGGTGGCAAATGGGGCCTTCCTCTGTGAGCCTTCCTCCGGAAGCCAAGAAACAAGGCCAGGAGCAGGAGGCGGGAGGCACGATCGTAAAGCATCTATCAACCGGGCGTTCTGATGAACACCTGGCCTGGGGGTTCCCAGAGACGGAGCTGAACTTGGTCCAGTAGTGGTTAGTGGCAGGGCTGGCCCTCAGCGACAGGTGGGTGGCACGGGGGCATGGGCATCTGGGCTGCCTATTGCTAGCCGAGCCCCCGGAGGGCACGGGCCCCGTCCTCTTCTGCTTTTGGCTGTCTGCAGTTCTTTCCCCATTCAAGGAAGGCAGGGTCGAACCGCCCTGCCCGAGGGTGGGAGAGAGCATCATCAGTAGTGTGGCTGGCTGACCGGAGCTGGCTGGAAAAGCACATTCTTCAGCCAGATGTCTTTGCTGCCACCCGCGGTCTGTCTCTGGATACCTTGGACATCTACGGTGAACGCTGCCCGCTTGGTGCAGCGCTGGCCGTGCACTGTTTGCCTGTCGGGTGGCACGGGGCCCGTCCCCTGGTAGGCAGATGCCTGTGACTCAGAAACCATTTGACCCCATTTAACTGAAGAGGGCAAGGTTAAGCCGGCCATCTGTGGAGGGTTCTCTGAAGGCTCAGGGCACAGAAAGCGGGAAAGTCACTTGGGACGGTTGAAGGTATAACTTCTGTGTCTGGCACTCAGCTAAGTGGCACCTGCCGTCCCTCCTTCTTGCCCGCCCACCCCCTCCCCGAGCCAAAGTTTGATCCAAACAGAAGCAAACTTTGGGGACAGCCCTGGCGCCGTGTGGAGCCCGCTGAGCCTGCGAGCGGCAGCGGGAGCAGAGGGAGGCAGCCCCGGCAGCCCTGGCGCCTGACTCCGCCGGTCCCCTGTCCCCTCCAAGAGCTCCCCATCCGCGCCCGCATTTGCAGGCGCCTCTCTCGGCAGCTCAGAATGCAGCTTGGGGCCCGTGGCGGCTCAACCTTTCCCTCTCCCAGAGCCCCGGTCTAATCAACCCCTATAATTTATGCAGAAAATATGATTTATATTTAATTTCACCACACTTGCATTGTTAATTTGAGATGTAATTAACCCGTCGCCATGACAACTAATTTTGTGATGCCGTAAATTACCGCCGTCTTTTCATCAAAATTCAGTTACTTTGGCTCCTGTGTGCAATGTACTGATGCAATTAGGTTGCTAAGGGCAACTCAAAAGTGTTCAATTTCTTTTGTGCAACTGCAATGGGGTAGAAGCTCCCTTGCGTCCTCCCAGGGTCCCGTTGGCCATGGGGCGGGGAGTTGGGGGTATGTGGCCCGCCCTAGAGGAATGTCGTTGGAAAGCCGGACTTGGGTGGGCGCCTGCTGCCCCCACTCCTCTCCCTCCCACCCTCCTTTCTTCAGTAATTATTTTTAAACAGTGACCCCTGGACACATGCTCCCCGTGCCCCTCACAGGACCCCAGAGCAGGGCAGAGGGACTCCTGTCCAGGCCCTTACACTTCCCTGTCCCAAGCATCCTGGTGCTCTAGTTAGAAAAAGAGGGAAGAAAACCACCTCGTCTTTCTTTTCTCCTGGTGTCTAACTTGTTTATATAGATCTTCCCTTCTCTCTCTCTCTCTCTCTCTCTCTCTCTCTCTTTTTTCTTTATTTAAAACAAAAACCCTCTGTGTTGCTTTTGTCACGTTAATTCCCATTTTGCCAACACCAGGGGCCCAGGCAGACGAGTTACCAAGGAACACAAAATTTTAATTAGTGTATTTTAATCATTCAGGCTTTCCGAGCTAATCCACATGCCCTAGAGAATTCCCGAGATGCAGCTCTGCCCTGCTTTACCATTTATTGTTGAGTCTATTATAATTACTGTTAGCAGGTGGGGACTGGGAGATGTTTATTATGAGTTTTTCATCTTTAGTATAATTACCGAAAAAAACAAAATAAAAAGATGTCGTTGTATTTTGTTTCCTAGAATTTTTTTTTTTTTTTTCCAAGGGAGGGCATGGCCGTGGGATTTTTTTCCCCTGCTTCTTCCCAGGCAGGTGACTTGGAGTTTCCATGCTGGAAGAGAACACTCATCAAGATCAGCGCTGAGTCGTGCTCAACGCTCCGCAGACCCGGGAGAGGTGGGCAACGGCCACCTCTGCTCGTCATCTGCTGGGCCGAGCCCTGGGGTTGTCCCCTCCCAACCCATGTGTGCCTGGCATGTGGAGAGGGTCAGGGCTCGGGCTGATAGGGCCAGGGGGTGGGGGTGGGGAGTCTATCAGTGCTCCTACTCTGTGCTGGCAGGCTCTGCCTGGTGTGGGCCAGTCTGGGGGTCTGACCCAGGCGGACCTGTCAGGGGTGAGAATAGGACCTGGCAAAGTTATGAATATAATACTTAACATTTATGTGCCAATCCCCATCTCGTGCTCTCCACCTGTATTATTTCACTTAATTCCTCAGTAACCCTATGATGCGGATACTCGTGTCACCTCTGATTTATAGAGGAGGCACCAAGGCCTGGGGTCACAGAGCTAAGAAGTAGGATTCAAACCCAAGGCTCCTACCACCTACACTGTACTGTCTCTTCTGAGCAGGCCCTCGGATACCACCTCCTCCAAAAAGCGTTCCTGGATTGCCCAAGGCCGAGTTGGAGTGCTCTGCCTGTGTTCCCAACAGCTTTGCAGTCAAGGCGCCCGTCCCGGTTGCCTGGTTACTTCTCTGAGAGCAAGACTGGTGAGGGTGGGGAGCTTTCTCCCACTGTCCCTGATGGACTCGTGGCATGTGATACGGTTCCTGGTAGGAAGCCAGCTCTCGGTGCTGTCTGTGGGATGGGTGGGCCTGCAGGTGTGTCTGGTAGAGTGCTGCACCTTAGCCTCCACTTGGGGGTATCCGGTGGTGTTAGGGACTCTGGACCTAGATGTTTGGCTGGTTGAACACCTAGGGACTCCCTCTACGATGCTGCTCTGAACAGAAGCTGTAGGGCCTGTGGGTCCCTGAGCTTCAACTTCCAGGAGGAGGTGACAATGACCTGGGGCCCCAGGTCAAGTTTGGGTGCTGTCCCGGGGACTTTGTGCGTGAGATGACAACATGCCCGGCACTCTGTGTTCTAGGCATACCTGGGGAACGTGGCCTGCCTTTTCGTTCTCCTCTTCAAGATCAGTTTTCAAATGTCTTCCCCTCTCCGTGATGATTTTGAAGTTTTCTTGGAAAATTCCACATCCCTGCACCAGAGCCAAGCTTGGGGCTGAGGACCGTTGGTTTTCCCAGGCAGAACAGAGCAAAGTAAGCCGGAGCCTGCCTTTGCTCATTTCCAGCCTGGTTACCCATGGGGACCAGTGGGGGAAGGTAATTAACACGTCCCTGGGAAGGGGCCCGGGGCATCCTGTGAATTGCACACCAGTGGCAGGAATCCCTGCTCAGCTCTAAATTCTTGGGTACCCCCTCCTCTCGCTCCTCTTTACTTTCCGACGGGGCAGTGGGGCCCAGGGTGTGTTACCTCGCCTGCAGCTTGCATTTTCAGTTGCCACCAACCCCCCACCCCCTGCCCCAGCCCTCACCATTCCAGGGGTCAACTCGGAAGTGGCCGCCTCCTCTCCC
Source organism: Felis catus (assembly GCF_018350175.1). NCBI lineage: Eukaryota > Metazoa > Chordata > Mammalia > Carnivora > Felidae > Felis > Felis catus. The sequence continues at coordinate 7,727,148 of NC_058375.1, read as the reverse complement.
TCTCCCTCTGCTCACTCAGGGTCTCTGGGTGGTTCTTCTAATACTTGTACTATCTCACCCGGCTCACCATCCTGCCCAAGGTTGTATCTCTCGCCACAGGATGTGTTGTGTAATTCCCTTCAAAGGCCCTTACTGAGAATTATCCCTGCCAGAGCCCTGTTCCATGAAGCCCGACAACATTTGTTCCCTGCTCCCTGAGCCAGTGGTTCTAGAACTGTCAGTCTCAGCACCCCTTTACGCTCTCAAAAAGTACTGAGGACCCCAAAGAGCTTTGGCTTAATGTGGGTTATAGCTATGGATGGGCTTCTGGGTGGCTCAGCCGGTTAAGTGCCTGACTTCGGCTCAGGTCATAATCTCACGGTTCGTGAGTTCGAGCCCCGCGTTGGGCTGTGTGCTGACAGCTCAGGGACTGGAGCCTGCTTCCGATTCTGTGTCTCCCTCTCTCTGCTCCTCCCATGCTCATGCTCTGTCTCTCAATAATAAATAAAGGTTAAAAAAAATTTTTTAATGGAGGGAAAATATTTAAAACTTGCTTATTAATTTCTGTAAAGATAACAGTGGTAAATCCATAGCCTGTTAACCATGAGAACATATTTTCAGGAGAATTACTATTTTCCAGAGCAAAATTTTGGTGAGAAGAGTGGCATCGCCTTACATTTTCACAAGTTTTTTTTTTAATGTCCGATGTAAGAGAGAACAGCTGGACTCTCTTATGTGCTTCTGTCTTCAATCCTGGCTGATCTATTGTTTTGGTTAGTCTATGAAGAGAATCCAGCTTCCCACGGTTTGTGTATTTGGAAAAGGGAGGAATATTTAAGTAGACTTTACAGATAATGGCGGGCATTCTTCTTTGCTATTACACTAAAACTCGGCGAGTGATGTTTTCTCAAAGGTCAGTGGCAGTGTGGAATCTGAAGCCACAGCTATGAACTTTGCACACTCTTACATTACGACCCACGGGTCCGCCTTGCGCTCTGAATGAATCATTTCCCGACACGCGGTTTTGTAACCTGACGCGTGGGTCATTCAGAAAATATTGGTTCACCAAGGAATGCAGATCTTCCAAATGTCGACATATTTCGTGACCTGACACTTTAGAAAGTGACGCTGGTTGGTATCATCGCCAATCTCATCAGAAAAGCCGTGAAGTTTTGGGACGCCGTCCAAGTCGCGATGGCAGAGATTTTTTCCAGAAGTCTTATTTTCACTCGAAAGCTCAGATTTTATCATTGGCAACAAACACGGTCAGTTTTGTTTCCCCCGCTTGAAGCGACAGCCTCACTTTGTTCACTTTTGAGAAAACACCGAATACCCGAGTCTGAAAAATCATGGGTTGTCTGTCAGTCGCTCTTTCAAGTTAAAATGGCGTTCGGTGACACAAATGGCTTCCAGCTCGGTCACACGAGTACCCGTCCTCGAGGACGCACAGCAGAAGAGTTTTCTGCATACTTCCCTTTCTGCCCCTCAGAATATTAAGAAGACGCGTGCTCAAGGATTAAGATTTCATAAAAAGTAACAATTTTTGTAGCTTCGTCAAGGACATTCTTAGGCGAATATGACTCTTTCACCGAAAGTGCGTGGTGTGGCAATGAACAGGGCACCTGCCAGTGCGCTGTTTCGTGCGAGGGTGCCAGTGGCTTCACCTGCCGTTGCTTTTCACCATCAGTGCCCGTGTCGCCACAGTGAAAAAGGCAGTTGTGTCTTAGCATTATTATGAACGGGTCTTGGGAACCCCCAGAGGCCCACAGGCCACACTTTGAGAACCGCCGCCCTAAGCCACCCCAGTCTCTCTCGCTCTCCGTGTCTTGTCTCACTCTCTCTCTCTCTCTCTCTGGTCAGGACTGAAGAAAAGTGTTTCGCTCTGACACTTGGTTTCTGCCCTCAGAAAAGGCTAAGGTCTTGGCCTGATTCGGCCCCTCCCGCTGCTCCCACCCCGCCTCTGTCTGGGGACAGGGCCCCTGGAGAGCTGCCATGGGGGAAGACAGTTGGGGAAAGACAGTGAGGAGGTCCTCACAGGCGGCCTGGGGAGAAAGACAGGAACCACCCTGCAGTCTGTGCCTGTGTCTGTGGCGTCCTCCCCCCCCAGAAACCCCCCCCCCCCGTGGCCCTCTGCTTCACATTAGGGCGCAGCCTGTGTTGATCTTGGGCTCCCCCTGCCCCCGCCCCACAGCGGCCCAGTTTCCCATCGGCCACCTGCCTTCACGCGGGGGAGGGCTGGGGGACACACAGGAGCCAGAGGCAGGCCTGCCCCCCACCCCCGCCCCCGTCTCCTCCCTCTGCTTCCCCACTCGGCTTCCCCCAGCTGCCTCCCAGCCACCTCCCCCAGCACGGCAGCCTGTCCAAGACACTGGGTTTTGTCCCCTCCATCCCGGCACCCTGACAGTGAGAGAAAATAGCTGTCCTGTGAGCGGTGGGGGAAGGCCTCTTGTTTTCACCTCTCAGCGGCTGGTTTTCCCAACTTTCCCATCCCAGCTCCCGAGGAACAAAGGGCCTCCGGCTCCCGTGTGCTGGGCCCGGCCCAGTGAGGGGACTCACCAGCAACTCTTTATTGAGTCTTCAAGCGCTGGCCAGGCACTCCATTAAAAAGCCATTCCCCTTTGTGCTGCCCGGCCCCCAGCTGTCCCCCCTCTCATGTGACGGTCGGTCACAGTTGTAAAACAACAACACACAGAGTTGGCAACTAACGAGGCTTTTTTTCAAGCCAGGGTCTCCATGGCAACCCCCGTCAATCACCCCTCAGGAGCGCTTTAACCTGACCAAGAGGGGGAAATAAAAAATAAAATAATAAAAAAAAAAAAAAAAAAAAAAAAACAAGAAAGAAAGACTTGGAAAGAGGGCGAGAGGCCAGTAGACAACTCGGGGCGGGGGGACAATTCAGAAAGTTTCTGGGGTTTGCTCCCTCAATCGGAACACAAATGAAAATTTAATCGGTTGGACAGGATTGTCCCGGTGACTGGAGGGGAGGACGTTCATTTTAATTTGTACATATAGCGCATATGTTGCAACTGGTTTCACAAAGGCTCCTGGCGTCTTTCCGCGGTCCATAAAATGACCAAACGTGGTCGTGTCTGGACGGAGTGGGAGGTAGGGTGGTCCTGTGGGCCCTCGTCGCAAATAGATGGTACCATGGGCCCAAACCCAGAGATGCCCGGTTTATGGCCTCAAGCCAGCAGGGAGAACCATTCGGAGCCTGGCTGGGGTCCAGCGGACTGTCTCAGCTCTTCCATGTGAGGCCGGGTGCCAATGGGGATGGCCCATGGTATGTGGTGGGCATGACGCCAGAAGGACATTTGGGGGCCTCGGACTCAGCGCCATGCGGGGAGGGAGCAGACCTACCCCTGTGACGTGTCAGGGGAAGCCCCAAGTGACAGGAGGCGGTAGGACCCCTAGTTCTTCCTACGATGCCATGCCAGCAGATGCCCACTCCTTGGGCACGTGGCATCCCGCCAGGGGTGAGTTCAACCTTCCACGTGTTGGCATGGTGCCGGGGGCACGGAGAGCCTGAATTCTCCCCCACCCCCCACCTCACCCCCTGATACTCATACATGCCGTCTGGCCGCTGGCCAGGGGCTCCACAGGTTCCAAGGTCTGCACAGTCTGGGCACGGGCACGGTCTGGGCACGGGCAGCAGGCAGCCTGGCAGCTGCTGCCTGGCCTTTCGGAAAACTCTGATCGGGAAGTCGGCAAAAGCCAGCTTCTTGGCCCGGCCCGTATCTCTCGGGGCTACCGGCCACCCTGAAATTGGGGGCCCGGGCCGCCTTTCTCCCTGCAAGTGGTGAAAGGTCAGAAGTTCATGCTTCCCAGTACCTCAGGGGGAGTCTTCCTCATTCCTGGACTCCAGGCATCGAACTTGGGGTGTGAGGGGAGCAAGGAGGGGACCCTAGAGGGCAGAGCCCGTCAGAGAGTCGGCATCAGGTCTGCATTCGCTTGGCACCGTTAGGCCATGCTGGGTCCCCAGGTCCCTGAGGATAAAAGGGCTGAGGTTCTTGAGTCTGCTTCTGAGAGTCTAGGTTTTTTCTGGACTTACAAGGCCTTGTGCAAACCTGGCACCCAGAATAGCAAATAGCAGATGGTTGTGCATGGAGGGAGGGAGGGATGGAGGGAGGGAGGGAGGGAGGGAGGGATGGCCTGGCCAGAGCAGGAGTTCTAGGGCCACTTCCTGTACTGAGGGCTGTGGGCCGGGCTTCAAAGGCATAGGTATGCCTCGTGGCTCTCTAGCCACTGCTCTGCATGACACCCTGGTCGCCCAGCTTCCCCTGGAAGACCTGGAACTGCCGTGGGCAGAACCTACTCTGCCAGGTTCTGCCATGGCCCTCTCGCTCCGCCTCTGCCTTCACTTGAGGCTGGCTCCCACTGCTCCCCTCTGTGCCTTCACTTCCGTCCCGGGTCCTTCTCACTGGTGCACTCTGGGGGCTCTGTTCACTCGCAGAGCCAGTAAAGTGAAAACCTTTCCATCCCACCCCCCTCCCCGTTGTCAGCTCTGTCCTTTCTCCCAGCTTTGATGATGGGGAGGCTCCCAGAGGCAGCGCTATCTACATGACATCTCAGTGGGCTTGGCAGGGACTGATGCCCCCCTCCCCCCAGCCATCTTCCCTCAAGATGAGGGGAAGGCCAAGAAAGACACCCTGGTCTCAGGGCAACCCCTGTTCTTTGGCCTCCCTTCAGAGCTCTGGATCACTGCTGGAGTGAGGACCCTCCAGGGACTGGAACAGCCTTGGCCGGGGCTCTGTCTCTGCATCTCTTTTCCTGGGTGCCCTGGGAAGCTCCTGCAGGGAAGGAATGCTAACAATCTGCTGGTGTAGTAAGCTGGCACCGTACCCAGGCAGGGGCCGCTCAGTGCCAGAGCCTAGTAAAGACGTTGGCGAGGGCTCCGCTCCCCATGCCCGGAGTTTCCTCTGTCCGGATTGGCGTGCGGCCTTCAGCCAAGCCCGAGGCAGCACGGGGAAGAGGTGGCACCCGGCGGGCCCTAGCCTGGCCTGCCCGGAGGACCACACGTCCTCGCCAGCTCCCTCTGGCCCCAGACAGAAGGACCACGATGAGTGCTGTTCTGTAGCATTTCGGGGAAAGGACAAACAAAGTGTGGAGCTGGCCCGAGAAAGATGGGGTCCCAGAGCTCGACTGTTGGTCAGTGGCGCGCAAACAGTGAAGACCTGACTTCACCTCTCAGAGCCTCATTTCCTCCGCAGTAAAAAGTGGATATGAATAGTCTATCTCCCTTCTCAGGTTTCTGTTACCCTTTAATGAGGTAGTGGGTGTAAAGGCCTTTGCCCTGCCTAGGATATAGGAAGCCCTCCAGAAACATTCACAATTCACGTTAGCATTTGTAGCCGTGGTGGAAGTGAAGTAGCTACCCCATAGGTGGTCTCGAGGAGTCCATGAGATCGTGCCTGTGAAGCACTTAATAGACTGCCTGACGTACAGTGAGCTCAGCAAATGTTAGCTGTCACCATTATTATTACTATTATCCTTATTATTTCCTGGTGCACTGAGGTGGAGTCTCTCTCACACCACATACCGGGAGCCCTGCTCTTCCTGCTGAAGGATTCTGGGGATGCTGCCCCCTGCTGAGTCTAGCGGGTCCTTCTAGAATGTTCAGTAGGTCCCCTCACCCCCACATTTACTCTCCAGCACCTGCCCTGCTGTCTTATAGGCCCCCTGCCATCCCCTCTGTGCCCGTTGTCACTCTCACCCACTGGTCTAGGATTCCCCAGGCACCACGCCTGGGGTTTCCTGGCGGAAAGGGCTCCCCAGAACCCTGCTTCTGCCTCCTACCCCAGCCTGGCCTCCCCCAGGCCTGGAATCTGACTGGGTATTGTAACATAGTAGCTGAATGAACTCCAGTTTCAAAGGTTAATATCAAAATCTGGAGTGGATTACCTAAAAATTACTTACAACACCATTAAAATTCTGAACTCTTTTTGTTGTGGCTGTAAATTAATTTAAAATGTCAGGTTTTTTGAGAAATCCAATAAGAAATTGAGCCAACAGAGCAATCTGCAAACTGTCTGGCAAAGAGGAAAGTGTGTCTCTTCAATCGACAAGGAAAAATATGGAGCTTAACTGGAACCATATGGCTTAGTACTTGAGAGAAATCTGCTGTAGAGGGAGGGCGGGAGGGGGAGGGCGGTGGGAGCTCAGCTGACAGCCACACACAGGCAGCGGGAGGCCAGAGGGGAGCGGGGCCAGCGCAGCGGCTTTGGCGAAGCCGAGGGGCCTGGCGGGCACCTGGCACACGGCCTACTTGGCTGCCCCCCATCCACGGTCACCAGGCTGCCCCGGGCGGCGACTCGGTCAGTCCGCGGTCTTAACACGTTCTCTCTGTGTCCATCCCGAGCTCCCTGGCCACTTGGGAATGCCACCCCGCCCCTAGGGGAGCCCAAGCCCCCTCCTCCCAGGGGGCCACGGACATCCAGCGTCCCTGCCTGGGACAGCCACCTGTGTATCTGCGAGGGCCGCCTGCCCTTGGCCCTCCGTGGGCTTCCTCCTGGCTGACATGTGGTCCCCATTACCCCTGAATTCCCCCAGATTTACAACACATTAAGTAATTTGTAGGTTATTTCAACTTCAATCTGCCCAAGTTGAGAAAATCAAAATTAAATTCAAACCACAAGGGAACTTCAAAGAAGGAGGAAGAGGAGGAAGACAAGAGCACTTGAGTGCATTCTCTTCCTCAGGTTCTCTTGTGTCCCCCCTTATGTCATCCTCTGGGCGCCCCACTGCCTCCCTTCCTCGGCTTCCCCTCTCCTTACCTGGGTAACCCCTCGAGATAGGGCAGTGACCCCTGTTGCCCCTCAGAGTACAGGTACACAAGTCCAGAAGCAAATCAGGGGCTTGTGCTAGCTGGTGTTTTGAGCCAAGGAGAAGCCCCCCGCCAAACATATAACCCCACCCCACCCCACCCCACCCTCCTGTGCTGGTTGGGTTATTCCAGAACTCTCAAGCCTGTCTGTTTGCTTTTCTGGCCCATTTTGGGGGAATCCGCACCCGTGCCGTCCCAGTTCCCGGTGTGCCCGGGACAGCTGACAGCTGGTAGGTACCACCTGGCCCCTCCATTTAATAGCTCAGGTTACCTTATTTTGCTTTCTACCCTTTAAAACAGCCTTGTAAATAAGCAAACACTCGGTGCCAAGCACCTTCGGCACTTCGCCAGGCTGGTAAATATTTTAGTAGTGACTTGGTAACAGTTGTGTTCACTTTGATTTCCTCAGAAAGGTTCTTGGTGCTGGGGAGGGGGCCGTGGCTCTGGGAAATGATTTGCTGGTTATTTATAGTCAGGCTCTGACCATGTGGCCTTTGCTCTAACCCTGTGGATTGTGTGCCGGGGTATTTTTAAAGCCGGTATGGCATTAACCTTATACCCCTTTCGGCAAGGCTGGGGGGATGCTTCTACGAAGTCTCTGAAAGTGAGGCATGGTGAAAGAGCTCTGAGGTCTCAGGGTTGGGAAACAGATTCTAGACTCATCCCCACCAAGAGCCTGAATGATCTGGGAGGACCCTAGGAGACCCTAGGGTTGGGTGTGAGTTTGGGGTTGACTCATCCTGATGTGGTTTGGACTTGGTGAGAACCCTGAGGTCCTAGGGAAGGAGGGCTTTGGGGAAGGAGGTGCGTGACGCCATGGCCGTGCTGAGCTGGGCGGCCACCTGAGACGGCCGACGTAAAGCAGACAGTGGAAATAGCCAGGCTGCGGGAGGAATTTGGGGGAAACGCAACGGTTAGACATGTTTTCTAGGCGTCTGTTTCTAGACTCATTCCACAGGAGGATCACGCTGGACGTGGGGTCAAGGAAGACTGGCAGAGGGAGAGAGATTCCGGTTTGGTGCCCTAGGGTCTTGACCCTCCCAGACAAGGGCACCTTCCAAGGGCAGAGCCTCTCTGCCCGGTGCCAGGAAGCTGGTCTGGCTCGACCCAGACTCGGTCATCACGCCTTCCATAGCCCGGTGCTGCTCCTGAGCTGGGCACGAGAGGAGGGGTGAGGCGGTGGGATGGGGGGCAGGCGTCTGGCTTTAACAGACTGCTCAAAGCCACGGCCACCTCCTGTGTTTTATGGGAAGGTTTACTGTACAGACGGGTTGGTTTTAAAGGGGCCCTATCTAACCGATGGCACCGTGAGACCATATCGATGTTCCCAGAGCCCCGCAGGCTGTGCCCGTGAGCACCCGCGGGGCAGACCCAGGCCGAACAGGAAAGGGGCCTGTCCCCCGTCACTCAGCCCGTGGAGGAGACCAGGCCGGGGGCAAAGTGGGCACTTCCGGCCAGGGGAGAGCCAGGCTCGGTGTTCTGGGAGGACCCTTCGTCCCCTTCGGCCCTGGCAGGTGGGGCCTTCACACCTGGGGCTTACAGTTGGAGCGCGGTTCCTGTTCAGCTGACCGGCCCACCTGCTGCCGCTCCCCCGCCGCCCGCCCTTCCCCCTTTGGCTCCTGGCGCCGTGATGTGCGCCTCCCGTCTGCACCCACGCACACCCCATTGGTGCTCAGCCGCCGTGGGCGCGAGTCAGGTGAGCGGCAGACAGAGTGGCAGACCCAGCTCACCTCCTTCCCCGCGGGACTGGTGCCAGGGCTGCGCTCTTCCCGGAAGGCTTCCAAGCTCCCCCGCACGGCATCCTGTTGAGCCTGTTCCTGGGGTGCGGGGGCAGGCCTTTTGGGGGGAGAGTGTCTGCCCCGCGCTGCCCTGGCGCCAGCTCTTCCTGGAGGCCCATGTTCGAGTTGCCAGAGGGAGGCAGCTGGGCCCGGGGCAGGAGAGGGGGACGTCTGAGATGGGCGTCGACCGGGATGGAGCCACTTCCCCGCCAACACCGCAGCCCCGCTGGGGACGGCCTCGGAGCCCTGGGCGGATCTGTGCTGGCGCCCAGAGGTGGCTGTTGGCGGGACGGGCCCTGCAGGATGCAGAGCCCCTCACTGTGCCGCCAGCTGTGCCCAGCACCCACGGAGGTGCTCGGGGACCCTCGTGGCTCTTTGACCTTAACCACACTGGCTCCCCAAGCCCCGTTTTCAGCGTCCTTGGAAACTCAAGGGAGTTCTAGGGAGGAGGCGGGAGGGGTCTAGCAGAGGCCTTCTGAGTGTTCAGAACATTTGAGTTCAGCTGGTAAGAGACCAGCCTTCCAAGCTCCCGGGCCCCAAGTCTGTGGCCTCCGGCCTCCTCTGGTCTGCCGGCCCCTGTGAGGGAAAGAAGGGTGCTCTAGTGAATCTTCTCCCTCTTGGCCTTGAATTTGGAACTGCGTGACACCTGGAACCCTCTGGTCCTTCACCTGGTATCTTGAGCGAAACATTGTTTCCCAGTTTTCCCCTTGGCCTTTGGGAGTGAGGATGCCCGTCAATATTCCTTTCCCCACTCCTCCTAAAGGAAAAGGTAGCCCCGTGGTCCTGCTGAGGGGTGTAAGCGGCTCAAGGCAGCTGACCCACCCACTTCAGTGTGCAGTAGTGGGGTGGGGGCCAACTGCCTAGCTGCCGTGCGTGCCCAGCCATCTTCAGACGTTTCCATAGACTCCCTGTGTCATCTGAGCGGAGGACGCCATGCCGTGCCTCAGTTTCCCCAGGTGGCTTCCCTCGACAAGTGCTGTGTGAAAGATACTTCTGGAGGAGCCAGGGAAGAGAGCGGGAGGTGGGCACCGGGAGGACCCAGAGAGGTCCCCTCTCCTTCCTCTGAACACTTCCTGGCAGGTAGGAGCAGACGGCAAAAAAGCACCTGGCCTGGAGTTGGGCAGGAAGGTGTGCTGCCTGGGCCTCCCCCCGGCCTGTTAGACCCAGTAGACACTGAGCCTCCCTCTCCCTGGTTTGCAGGCCAGCTCCTGGGTGAAGTGCAACATAGGAAGGGAGAGCGACCGGCAAAGTCCCGTAGAAGGTCCCCGACAGACCCGTGGGACCGGAACCAGGCGGAACATCCACCCTCGTGGGCCCCCGACGTAGGTCTGCTGGGGAGGGGCCACACCGACAGGTAGCCAGCCAGCCGTTCTGCCCTGTTTCTCCTTGATGCCTCCGTGGACGAGTCCTGGTTTCGAGCTCCCTGAGAGCTAGGAATGGAGGAGACCCTATGAAAATGATGATATGTGACAATCAGTCACAGCAATTAGTGTTTTGGTTAACAGGCCTTTTTTGTTTTCTCTCACCCAGACAGAATGTCACAAATAAATCCTCTCCTGCATTTGCATATTAATTGGATCGGAGACGTCAAGCATCTTTCATTAAAGAAAATGATCTGCATATTTGGAGACATAAAATAGTTATTTTGATGGGTTTTTTTTCCTAAGATCAGGGGGTGGGGAGGTAGGTGATGGGTGCAGTAGAAATTGAGGTAGAATGAAGGCAAAGGCGGCCCTCTGTCTGAGTTAACCCTGTGCGGTCTGGAGTTGATGGGCCAAGGTTGGCCAGATCATTGATACGTAAATAAATCCAGGAGCCGAGGGGCCCCAAGGCATCGAGGGGCTGCCCGGGAGCCCAGCTTGGCCCCTGTGCCAAAGGGATCCCTACCGGAGCTGTGGGCGAGGAGGCAGGGTGCAGGCCCGACTGCTGTCCTGGGCGCGTTTCCCCAGGGCAGGGAGTAGTGGGCAAGGGGAGTGGTTCCGTGCCCACCTGTGTCCTGGGGCTCTGGGCTTGCTTTGCCCGGCTCTCTGTCCGTGTCCCTCCCCTTGACCTCTGGGACCGTGGACTCCTCTAGCCTCCTGCTCTCCCCTTCCCCTTGGCTTACCCATCTGTGCCCCCTTTCTGCACGCTCTCTGACCTCGGCCTTCCGTGCGCCCGCCGCCCTCCCTGTCCCCACGCGGAAAGTTTCCTGGGGGCAGCAGAAGCAAAGCCTGGAGTCATTATCACAAGCACTGGAAATAACCCAGAAAGCTGCGGGGCCCATATTAGGGCATGAGTTCCCAGGAGCGCTGAGTGAATGCAGAGTTTTTGATAGGCAAATGTGATTGCAGAAAGTCACCCTGGTTTCCCCCTCCTGCCTTAAACTCCAGGACTTTGTCAGCTGGCAGGAGCCAGTCTGCTGGGCAGGTACCAGGGACCGGCTCCTCGAGACATTTCGGAGCCCCCCCCCCTCCTCCCCCCACCAGGAGCACAGCAGTGAGGCCGCTCACAACACCTAACTTATTACTCTGCGGCCTCTCTGCCCTCGCTGGGCCTAGAGCCACAGTCCCTTGTGCCTGATCCTGGTTAGGTGCTTAGGTGACGACGGTGTGGTGATGGTGACAACAAGGGTGACTGCCACCACTTTTGCAAGTAGGAAATGCGTAGACACCTTGCTAAGCTTGGTACTCACCGTCTCCCTGAACCCTCACCACCGCCCTCGGAGACAGGTGCTATCAGTGCGCGCATCTGATAGATAAGGAAACTTGACCTCAGAGAGGCCAGATAAGGGGCCCGGCGGTGCCCAGCGGGGTTCAGAAGTTGCAGCCACAGCCGCGCTCTCCACCCCAGGCCGCGGGGCCTCTGGGCAGTGGGGACCAGCGGGGGTCTGGCCCCTGGTGTGATGGTAACCGACTATAATTTCCGAGTATGAAATCAGAGGCCATGCGTTGAGACTCCCTCTCTGCACTGCTGCCTCCTCTCACCCCACTGAAAAGCTCTGCCCGTGTCCGCAAGATTTGCCTTCCCTGAGGGGCAGAGAGCGGTCTCCAGCGGGTTCTGTGGGCCCTTGAGCCAGAGGGGCCCGTTCCAGACCCACCCATGCTCTCCGCGTGCGGTTTTGCTTAGAATCGGGAAGTGTCCCCTTCCTCTGGTCTCGCACCCTGCTGGTCCTTGCACACAGTGCAGTGGGCTCCTGGACTCCTAGCGCCTGGGCGTCCCGTGGGAACCTGTTTGGTTAGTGTTGCTGCCCCACAGTGCTGCTTCTTGCGCACCCCTTCTCTCAAGCACCCAGATCCTGAATGTTCGATGTGTGCAGCCTGAGGCCATCACCTTGAACTTCAGGGTTCTTTCACTTCTGCCCCCTTCATCCACTGGCCGCGTGCTTGGGCAGGAACACTGCTCCTGGGTCTAAAGGGAAGGCGGGAAGGTATGGTAGAAAGAACCAAGGCTTTTCATTCAAAATGTATCACTTTGGACTCTGGCCTGGCTGGGGTTTTTGTTTATTTTATTTTATTTTATTTTATTTTATTTTATTTTATTTTATTTTATTTTATTTTATTTATTTTATTTTATTTTATTTTATTTTATTTTATTTTATTTTATTTTATTATTTTTGAAGTTAATTTATTTTGAGGGAGAGAGTGCATGTGAGCAAGCAGAGGAGGGGCAGAGAGAGAGAGGAAAAGAATCCCAAGCAGGCTGTGTACTATCAGTGGAAAGCCCAGTATGGGGCTTGAACTCATGAACTGTGAAATCACAACCTGAGCAGAAACCAAAAATCGGACGCTCAACTGACTGAGCCACCCAGGTGCTCCTGTTTTGTTTTTGTTTTGTTTTTGTTTTTTTTCTTTAGAGACAGAGAGTAAGTGTGCAAATAGGGGAGAGGGGCGGGTGGGGGGGCAGGGAATCCCAAGCAGGCTCCACGCTCAGCACAGAGCCCAACAGGGGTCTCAATCCCACAAGACACAGGATCATGACCTGAGCTGAAATCAAGAGTCAGATCCTCTGGGGCGCCTGGGTGGCTCAGTCGGTTAAACATCCGACTTAGGCTCAGGTCACGATCGCACAGTGTGTGAGTTTGAGCCCCATGTCGGGCTCTGTGCTGACAGCTCGGAGCCTGGAGCCTGCTTCGGATTCTGTGTCTCCCGCTCTCTCTGTCTGTGCCCTGTGCTTGCTCTGTCTCTCTCTGTCTCTCAATAGTAAATAAATGTTAAAAAATTAAAAAAAAAAAAAAAGAAGAGTCAGGTGCTCAACTGACTCGGCCACCCAGGCGCCCCTGGCCTGGCTGTTTTTATGCATCTAGGGCATGGTTTCTTCCTTGCAAAAAGGGATCAGTAATCCCATGCATGGGCAGGATCTGAGGGGTAATTCGGCTCACCTGTGTTGAGTGCCCAGTGACAGGCCTGGGATAGGGTAGGCCCCCACAAGTGCTCAGTCCGCAGTGGGTCGGGACTCTGGGAGGGCCTCCCCAGGCGAGGGGATGGAGGTGATCATTTCCCAAAGGACCTCGCAGCCTTGCCCAGCCGTTCCTTTCCCTCTCTGGCCCTCAGCACCTTTGACAGCATGTGCTTCCGGCAGGGCACAGGGCGTTCTTGGAGAAGGGGCCTTGGGGGCCCTCCTTGGGGAGCCTGTGGACAGGCTGGGTGTTTTATGGAGTCCGGGGGAGTCCTGCATTAGCTGTATCTGTTAAATGCCAAGAAGCCAAGTTGGTTTAATATGATTGTAGCTGCTGCTTTGATAAATCAAAATAATTAAAAATAATAAATTTGATTCCTCAACCAACAGGCCGTGTGTGGGCACAGGCCCGGGCTGCCGAGCTAGGGCCGGGGAGGTGGGAGGGGGCCCTGGGACACGGGAAGGCCTGTCTTTGTGGGATCATAAATGAGGAGGTGGACAGCAGCTCAGCAGATCGACGGGGGGAAGAGGGTCTTTCACTCTGCAGAGCTGTTGGCCAGCCCGGGTGGGAGCCCCAGCTGGGCCTGCCGTGGGCTCTGAGGCCTGGGGCTGCCCTCGGTTTCCTCATCCGTCCACCTGCCTCACAGGGCCGTGTGAGGAGTCCGGCCTGCCCGTGAATGCCGGTCAGCCCCGTGTTGCGTAGGCCCCGGTGGCCCCTCTCGGGCATCCCTGCGCCCCGCTTTGGCACTGCCGTGGCCGAGGTGACCCCACACGGTCACAGCAACCGAGTAGCTCGCCAGGAGCTCTTCCTCCAGCTGCCGGCTGTTGTCCTAACACAGGATTGTTCTGTTTATGAGGACATCCCCGGTCGTAGACGTTTCTATTGATAGCTTCCTTCTGCTTCCAGAGTTGTGGCAGGAAGTATATGCCACTCCCCGTGGACCCTGGTCCCTGGTCTGGGCGCTGGCAGCTCTGACATGGGTGGGTGGGTGGGTGGGTGGGAGGGGGTAGGGCGGCTGGCCCCTTGGTTTCCACTCCGTCCCCTTCCCCCCCCCCCCACCCCCCCTCCACAGCCTCAGGAGCCGTATTTGGTGTCTGATCCAGAAGAGCCTGAGCAGCTGGAAATCTGAACTGAGTGGAGGGGGCAGGGGCTGGTGGGGAGGGAGGGACAGGGTGTCTGTCTCTTTAAATGCACTTTGTGTCAGTGTGATAAGGAATTTGATGGCTTTATCAGAAATACCAAAGCTTTATTTAGCAGGGCGAGGCTCACACCACTCAGCTCCACACAATCTGCTGATAAATTGCAAAAAAGAAAAAACCCAACATCTCACCAACACCCAGCACAGCAAGGGAGAATAGGCAAGGCGGACGGAAGGGCAGGGGAAGCAAACTTGGAAGTTTGGGGGGCTATGGAGGTGCAGGGGGTGGGAGCGGCCATGGGTGCAGGGCTTTCTGGAAAAGTGCTCACGGGCAGGCACTCCTCCATTCCCCACTGGTAGCCTTTGTTGATTTTTCTGTCATTCGGCCAGAAATACAATAATTATCTTCATTCTTCCAGGGAGAGGGCCGGTGAAAGAGACCTTTCGTCTTCCTTGGCTGCTTTTATCTCCCGCTCCTGTCCCCCCGCCAGCCCAGCCCACCCCAGTCTCTAAGTGAATCCTCCTGGCCACCCGACTGGCAGAGCTGGTGAAGGCAGGGCCAGCCTCGCGAGGGGGATGTGTTTGGCAGAATGCGGGAGACGCTGTCAGGGGTGGGGAGTTGCAACTCCAAAAAAGGGGGTCCCTGCTCCCTACGGCATGGCCAAGGCAACTGGGGAGGGACAAAGTCTCTGCCCAGCTCCCAGGAGGAAGCTGGAGGCGCAGTGGCAGGGCCCCCCCCCCTTTCGCCTACTGTGACATTCCGGGGCTTTTCCATGCTATCTGCCGGTTGGGTGGCTCTTGGGGAGCCCCCTATCCTGGCCACTCTAGATTTCTGCACCTTCTGGAGGGTCAGCAAAAGGGCAGAATGACATTTCCATCTCTGTCTCTTCCTCCTCAAGCCTTCTCTCCACATCCCGTGTGTTTCTTCTTGGCCCTTTCTCTTGGGGAGCCCCTCCCCTGACCTGGCTCTCCGGGCCTGTGCCCCACAGGTGCAATCAAGGCAGCACCCGGTCTTCCTCCTGACTGTCCGTGCCCCTCCCTCTCCCCTCTGCACCCCATGAGCCTTTTGATACGAGCAAACCGAATTGAAGCCCCCACGGTCCCCACGACACCTCTTTGGGTGTGCTTTGAAGGTTTTCTGCCTTCCAGAAACTGAGGCAGGTACCCCCTCTCAGGGCCCATAGGAGAGCCACACGGAACGGAAGTGTGTTGGGTGCTGTGTGTAGGTGGCAGCGGAGGCACCTGTTTCTCCAGCTTCCTGGGGGCTGTCCTCTGCCCGGCTGCACAGGGACACTTCCTATAGCCCAGCTGCCTGGCTCCCGGGCCCCTCACGCCCTTCTAACGGCGCCACAGTCTGTCCGGGCCAAGGGCTTGGTGTGGTCACCACGGGCCCTGCCTATCCCAAGTCCAGGGCTGCGGCTGCTACTTTCCCCTACCCGGTGTTCCTCTTGGTGCCTCATGGTGTTGGTTGAGGAGGGGACATCTCTGCCCACATGGCCGTCCCGAAACATGGCGAAAGGGCCAAGGCTGGGCTCAGGGCTCGGGGCTCGGGGCTCAGGGCTCATGGCCCATGAGCTGACCCCTCAAACAGGATAGAGGCTGGGTGAGGCCAGAGGATGCTTCCGGGGCAGGTATGGGGAGCCCCAAGTCAGGCGGCCCCGAGGCAAGGGTGAGCAGAGTCTATGAACAACTCTGCACTAAGCACCCTCTCTGGAGCCGACGAGGAGCCGCGCGCAGGAGCTGAGCCCGTGTGCTCTCTAGAGGCAGGGAACCGGAGGGAGCCCTGGCCAAGGTGAGGCTGGCGGTCCCGGTGCCCTGGCAAATCAGCCTCATAGGAATTCCTGCGCTTTAGAGAGTGGCGCAGCGGGATTAGCCCAACTGCCTGGAAAGGGGAAATGCTGGGCGGAGAAACAGGGGAGCTTGGAGGAGAGGGCGGGGGCCGGGCCGGCCAGGGAAGGGCAGAGGGTGGAGGAAACTGTGGCAAGGCCGCGGCCGGGAGACAGACAGGAGGAGTAAGTGGAAGTGACAGGGTCAGGCCAGACCTTTGTCCTCCAGCCTGATTAGAGAGTCTGCCCTGGATTTCTGAAACTTTGGGATGTTGTCGGACAAACTGGAGCTTAATTCTGTCAGAGCGCCGGGGAGATTAGAATTGACATCCTGGGAGCACATTCCTGGCTGGGCAGAAATCCAGCCCCCGCTGGGAAAAACCTGTGAAAGCATGGTCAGCCCAGGGGTGGCGGCGGGGGATGCCCGTCGGGCCCAGGGGCCACTTCAGCGTTGTGGGTTGGAGCCAGGAGCCTTCAGAAGGCTGGGCCGTGTTGCGGGAAGGCCCCGGCCCAGCGGAAAGAATGGAGGCAGAGCCGCTTCCGAGTCTAACTGCTGGTTCTGCGCCTTTGCGTAGCGGTGCTGCCTTGGGAAGCGAGCTTAAATCGGTGGAGTCTCAGTTTTCGCACCTGTAGGAAGGGACAAGTCCGCCTTCTGGACCCACTGAACGTTCCTTTGAGGTTGAAGGTGTAACCTTAGAAAGCTGGGAGGAAGGGGTCAGACTCTTCTTCGTGCTCAGCCGCAGCAGAGACAGGGCCCGCTGGAGGCCTACGAGGGCTTTGTGCCATCCCTGTGGGATGCTACAGCTGAGGCATGAGACGGTGCCTGTCCCTGCACCGACGAGGGCCTTTCCAGCAGCCAGCCCCGTCAGCTGTGAGAAGCCTGCGGTAAACCTGTGCCCTGTTGTGTCTGAGAGCTCCGGGGATCCCCTGCTGAAACCAAGCGAGCCCCAGGAAGGGACGTGGGCCCTCCGGGAGCCTCCGGTCCAGAATGGCTCCTCGCAGACCAAGAGGTGGGGTCAGAGGACTGGAGTGAGGACCGAGCACCTTAGCCCCAAACCAGGCCGTTTCTAGAAGAACAGAGTACCCCTCCCCGCTTCCCTCCTGATTCTAATGGCTTCTAAATATTGGTAAATATTTTGGCTAATGCACGCTCTCATGGCAGAGAGCAAAGCTGTCTGCAGTTCAGGACCTACAAATTATTTATTAAAGATCTGAGATGCGGTGCAATTATGTGGAAAGAACCCCCCCAAAATTAAATAAATAACTAACAAAATAAATAAATAACAGCCACACTGGCCTCCTGAAGGCTTGGGGAGCTGCATACATGATTGCCGTCTTGATGAAATCCCCCCGGATGTAATGAACTGATTTTCTGCTGTTAGATGAAGGGTTCGTTAGGATAATGGAACGAAGCTAAAATATAAATGACTCCCTGTCAAGAAGCAGCTTTTGTTTGTTGATCTCCTGACAGTTCCCGGGCCAAGGCAGGGGTTTATGTGTGCACACGCATTCAGGAGCGGGCAGGAGGGCGGGAGAGGGCTTAGGGAGCTGCCCCGGGGGCCTGGCTCTCCGGTTATCCTAGGCTTTCCCTGCAAGGTGGCCCTCCGTACTTTGGGGAGCCCCAGAGCCCTGGCGGGGTGTGTGTGTGTGGGGGGGGGGGGGGGAAAGTCCTTGATTCAGACCCTCCTTCCCCACCCAGAGGACAGACAGCCTGTTGCACGAAGCGGCTGGGGAGCGGCAAAAGTTATCTGGGGAGCCTGGCAGAGACGGATGGGCTGGGCTGTGCATGTGGGGAACCACACACGAGACGAGATGCGCCGAGCGTGCTTGCGCAGGGGAATGGTAGCATCGAGGATACGGAATCCTAGGCTCTTGAGTGACGTATGCTGAGGGGAGGCCCAGCCCTGGAGCCACCCTAGCCTCTCTCCGTATTATCTTTTCCCTCAGCGGTCCCAAGGCGCAGCCTACAGAGAACCTAGGAATACTGGGCAGTTAGTGCACACCGGTCTCCAGGAAGAAGGGGCCCCTCTGAAATTGTGATGATTCACCCTCCCGCCCCCTTGCTTGGCTTTTCTAAGACCTATGCAGAGCTGCCGCATGGGGAATAGCTTTCTCCTTTCTCAAGCTGTTGCTGCTGCTGCTTCGGCTGTATTATTTTACTTTACTGTGGTAAGATGCAACTTCACGTAAAATTTGCCACCGTAACCATTTATTTCATTTATTTTTTTTTAATTTTTGTCAACGTCTGTTTATTTTTATTTTTTTATTTTTTTGAGAGAGAGAGAGAGACAGAACTCAAGCGGGGTGGGGGGGGGGGCGGTGCAGAGAGAGAGAGGGAGACACAGAATCCGAAGCAGGCTCCGGGCTCTAGGCCGTCAGCACAGAGCCCGATGCGGGGCTCGAACTCGTGAACCGCGAGATCCTGACCTGAGCTGAAGTCAGACGCTCAGCCGACAGAGCCACCCGGGCGCCCCTATCGTGACCATTTTAAGCTGCACACTTCAGTGGCACTAAGTACATTCGCAGGGTTGTACACCCGTCACCAACATCCAGTTCCAGAAATCTTTCATCACCCCAGACAGACACTCTATCCCTATGAGCAGCCACTCCCCAGTCCCCCTTCCCCCTGCCCCTGACAACCACCAATCTGCTTTCTCTCCCTATGGATTTGCCTGTTCTGGACCTTCCATGTGAATGGAATCCTACGACACGTGACCTCTGTGTCTGCCTCCTCTTACTTCGCATGTTTTCAGGGTGCACCCGTGTTGTGCTGTGTGAGACTCTCGTTCCTTTTCAGGGCTGAGTCATATTCCACCGCGCGGTGTTTATCCAGCCATCCTGCCGCTGGGCATTCGGGCTGGGTTCGTTTACCTTTCGGCTGTTGTGAATAGAGCGTCTATGAACATTCTCGTCCAAGTTTTTATTTGGGTCCGTTTTCCATTCTTTTGGGTGTATACGAGGAGCGGAGTTGCTCCAGCCTCTTCAAGTTAGTAACAAACTATATATTGAGCGCTTACTGTGTGTCGGACCATAGTGCTATGCGTTATCTCAGTGAACCTTCACAACGGCCGGGAGAACCTGAAACTCCGGGAGGACTCTCTTGGGTTTTCGGCGGTTCTCCGGGCCTAGGACAGCATCCAGCATATAGGAGGTCTTCAAGATATATTTGATTTACTGAACCAACCGCCTTTGAGGTGGGGACTTGCACCCCTGCTTTCCCGACGAAGAGGCTGAGGCCTGGAAAGGCTAAGCGGCCTGCCCCACCAGATCCCGCGGTGGTAAGTGACAGAGGCGAGATTCAAGCCCCATCTCCCTGACTCTGCTCTTTTTTTGTTGTTGTTGGTTTTTTTTTTACATTTTTTAACGTTTATTTATTTTTTGAGAGACAGAGTGTGAGCTGGGGAGGAGTAGAGAGAGAGGGAGTCACAGAATCTGAAGCAGGCTCCAGGCTCCCAGCTGTCAGCACAGAGCCCTACGTGGGGCTTGATCTCATGAACTGCAAGATCATGACCTGAGCCCAAGTCGGACCCTTCACCGACCGACTGAGCCACCCAGGCGCCCCTCCCTGACTCTGCTCTTGATCCCTATGTTGTAGGTTTTATCTTCCTCATGCCTATGCCATGCCATGCCATGCACACAGTATGTGCTCCATGAATACCTAAGACCACTGCAGAGCAGGGGACAGAGAGAGATCTAGGGTCGATTTACCTGGTAGAGGGGCTGGGTGAAGCGTGGAGCCGGTGGTGTCTTTCTGTGCATCTGTGTGGCAGAACGTGCCCATCTGTCCAAGGAGGCACTGCCACCCCCTCATTGAGCCCTAAGCCGGCAAAGACTGCACTGGGCACTGCGGAAACCTTGTGGGCAATCTGGCCAGAATTACTCCTCACCTTGACCTTTGAGGCTCCCCGATGGGGGACAGCAAACCCGGCCACCGACCCGGATCCCTCTTATTAGGGAGAGGATGGGTCCCACCAGGAAGGTCTCAGGCACCTCTGCCTTGAGTGGTCAGGCAGGGGCCCTGGGAAATTGGAAGAGTTTCTTCCCCCCATGGGGTCTCAGGAGGGGTGGGGAGGCCGGCTCCTCTCCTGGAACTCCGAGAGAGTAAGGCAGGAATGGGGACCCTGCAGGACAGCATCCAAGGCCAAGGCCTGGGCAGGGAAAGACTGAGACACAGAGGGTGAGCCAGAGGGCCTGGGGCTGGTGGGGGTCAGCTGCGTACTTCCCTGCTTTTTAATTTATGTTATTTATTAAAAACATTTCCTGGGGCGCCTGGTGGCTCAGCCGGTTGAGCGTCCGACTTTGGCTCAGGTCATGATCTCATGCCTCGTGAGTTCGAGCCCCGCGTCGGGCTCTGTGCTGACAGCTCGGAGCCCGGAGCCTGCTTCGGATTCTGCGTCTCCCTCTCTTCTCTGCCCCTCCCCGGCTCGCACTCTGTCTCTCTTTCTCTCAAAAATAAATAAACATTAAAAACAAAACAAAACATTTCCTGAGCCAGGACTTTGACAGAACAGGGTGGGAAAACCCCTTTCCTGCCCCCAAACAACTAGACTCTCTCTCCCTGTTGACCTGTACAGATTTTTCAGGATTCTGGCCAAATTCCAACCCAGCTTGTGTTTGGAACCACCCCCACCCCCACCCCTACCCCAATCGAGAGTCCTGATCTGATGGCTGGTGCTGGGCCTGGGCGGCCAGCCCCACCTGCCCCCTGCTTGCCTTGGGTTCCTTTCCCTAGGAGGGGACAGGCACCTGCTGGATTGTGCAGAGCCCTTGGCCCCCTCTTTGTCCCGCTAACCACTGTGTAAAAGTTTCGGGCTTCCTTTGACCTTTCTGTTTTGCCTGGTTATGCCGAGGCTGTCCCACTGACACGCATCTCCTGGCGTGTTTGCTGGGGTAGCTGCTCAGCCCCTGCCTGCGGCCTCTGTCCCTGGCCCTTCTCCCCTGGCAGAACTTTCTATTCTTTCTTTTTTTCCCCCGGTATTCCTCTCTCTCTCTCTCTCTCTCTCTCTCTCTCTCTCTCTCTCCTTCTGTCTCTCCCTCTCCATCTCTCTCTCTCTCTGTCTCCCTCACTCTTTCACTCTTTTAACATGGTTTTCCTAAAAAGTTTTTTAATCAATCAAATTTGAGGCAGAAAATAGGTTTTGTCACGCCTGGTCCCGGGGTGGTGTGGCTCTCACTCAGGCTCCTGACAGCTCCTCAATGCAGGAAGGAGGCCAAACAGAATATTTCTCGGGGAAAGTGCCCGTTTCCATGACACTGTCCCTTGTTGTCTGTGCTGCCCCCCTCCTCAAGCTGCCGGCTGACATGGCCTCAGCTCCTGTGAAAGGGCCGCGGAGAGGGTGTGTGTGAGGGTGGGGGAGGGGGCAGGGGACAGCACTGGGGGGTAGATGGGCGGCCGACAGCTGCCCCGAGCCTCCACGGCCTGAGAGGGCTGGGGAGCAGGTAGGGGCGGCAGGGACGAGGAGCCTGGCCTGGTGCTGCATAATCAGCTGAGCCTCATAAATATGGGGCCGGGGAGCCGTGGGTGAGACGCTCGGAAGCCAAGTCCAGGATAGTCGGTGGCTACAGCCAGAGGGGACTACAGCTGGATGAGGCCTCTTCAGGTCCCGGTATGCTGGACACAGCAGCTTCCTCTCCCTTCCCGCTGCCCTCTCCCTCCTCTCCGGGGCTCTGGCCCCACCCAGCCCTCCTTCCACCCCAGCACTCCTTGTGCCCGGAGGAGCCTCCAGCGAGCGTCCCAGCTCCCCGGCCCACGGTGCCCCCACCCAGAGCTCCCCGCGGGCCCCCCCGGGTCTCCCCTCTCCTTCCCGCTTCCCTCTGTCTCCTTCCCGTTTGGGTCTTTTTCTCCTTCCCCTCTCTCTTCTACTCTTCTCACTCTCTTTTATAATTAATGATTAGTTTTAATTGGTTTGCTTAGGCAGCCTGACAGCAAATTAACAGAAGCCAGCCCAGGGCTGCCAGGCTCGGGGAGAGCCCACTGCGCTCCGGCACCGGCCGGGCGAAGGCAGGCCAGGCTGAGCCCGGGCCCGTGGGCGGGCTGGGCGCGCTCCAGAAGGAGAGCTGTCACAGCAAGGGTCGGGCCACACCTGGCGGGTGCAGTGGCCAATGGGAAGAAGGCAAGAGGATCTTGGCACACAAGGCACGCAATCGGCAACTTTCTCTGTGCGCTTCTGTTCTTATCCTCCTCCTCACCGCCCTCCCCCCCCCCCCCCCCCCCCCCCCCCGCTCCCCGCCCGTTCTCATTCATATAAGACATTGTCCATGTCTTTGGAGACGAGGGCCAGGTATAAAAGGAGGGCGGGGGCCCTGCCTGCAGACTGGGGCAGGGCTTGCTTGCAACCCCACCCGTCCGCAATCAGGCCGTGGGCCAGCGGGGCTAGCAGCTTGACACCTCTGGGGCCAAGCTCTTGTTCTTTCACACGGACAGGAGGGACAGCAGGTGACCAGGCTGTCGGCCTGGTTAGCTCAGCTGCCTGCCTACCGTCCCGAAGCTCGAGGACCTGGTTCTGTTTGTGACTTGCCGTGCCCTTCTGCACAGAACTCAACCTTTTGGCCCTCGGTTTTCTGGTCAGGGTACTTATCCTAAGTACCCGGAGGGTGGATGGGCTGGGGCGGGGGGGGGGGGGGGCGGTGCATAGACAGCTGGCAGAGAATAGACGTGTTGGCCACGATCCCTGAGCACGTCACGTCTCGTTCTTAGCCAAACGTAGGGTCTCCTGCTCTGCTCTGTGTTCTCCCGCTCTGTACCTGTCCCCACCCCCGAATCCTTTCTTAACTGCAGCATCTTCTCTGGTCTTCTGCTGGGTCCTGGGTATGCCCGGCCACTGGCTCACACAGGTCAGACCAGACATCAGGGACAGTGAGAGGCAGAGAGAGAGAGAGAGAGAGAGAGAGAGAGAGAGAGAGAGAGATGCCCAGGGAAGAAGAAAGAGGTGAGGCTGAACTTCTGAGGCTCCCGCTGAGGTTCCAGAATGCACCCAACCGACCTCCCTGCTCCTGTCTGCCAGGCCACCCGCCCCAGGGGCCGCTGAGGGACACCACCCCGGTCCTGGTCCCCGTGGTCAGCAATCCTGCCCCGCCCCCCCCCCCCCCCGACCAACTCCCGCAAAGTTTCCTCCGAGTGTTGTGTGCGATCAGATCTGCAAGTTGCTCTCTAAGCTTCTTGTCACATTTTGACTTAATGAAGTGCAACTGCTGAGGGATTTGGGTTCAGCGCTCCGGCCTCCCTCGCTCCCTTGTTGTCAGAAAACAGGGGCGGTTGGGGACGGCAACACCGCGCTGCAAGTCGTTATCATTCCGGTCAGTCTGTTTAACACAAAATTAAACAAAGAACTAATTAGTGCCTCATGAATTAATAAATGCACAGTTGCAGGGGAGGATGGGAGGGGAGAAAAAGGTGGTGGAAGGGAGATACTGGAGTTACGGGGTTGGGGGGCTTTTGGGGGTTCAAGGGAGGCTGGCCAGGGTGCCTGGAGAGATCTCAGGCAGAGCGTGTGGGACGGACGTACAGCCAGGCCCCGGGCCGGCTGGCTGGGATGCGAGTCTGACAGCCAGGCCTGCCCAGCGCAGTGCCTCTCAGCGGAGGGGAGAGGCCGGGCTCTCCAGCCCCTGCCCTGCGGCCCCGCCCTGGGCTCGGCCTCCAGGAGCCCAGCTCCCCTCTCTGGCCTCCTCCTCTTTCCACTCTCCCACCTCACCAGCCTCCCCCTTCCTCTCTACTGCCCCCTATCTCAGGCCCCCCAGTTGCCTGCGGACCCCCAGCCTCTCACCATCTGGGCCAGGTGGGCATAGGAGGCCCGTGGGGCAAGCCTCCCCCACTGCCAGATGCCCACAGAGCCCTGTGTCTGGCAGGGTGAGCTCTGCCCGGGTGGGCACCTCTGCCCAGG
This sequence comes from Felis catus, assembly GCF_018350175.1. Taxonomy (NCBI): domain Eukaryota; kingdom Metazoa; phylum Chordata; class Mammalia; order Carnivora; family Felidae; genus Felis; species Felis catus. The sequence continues at coordinate 7,703,352 of NC_058375.1, read as the reverse complement.
CAGCCCGGCAAAGGCAGCAAAAGCTGGCAGGAGACCCAGCCCTCCTTAGGAAGACCTGTCAAGTACAATTAGCATTATCTGTCCAAATATGTCCTGGGAAAGAGAGGGAGGGCTGCAGGACTGGGTGGCATTCCGGGAGCCCTGTGCAAGGTCACCTCACCTCTTGCAATCCCCCCAATCTGATTTGGGGATTACACAGCCTAAGGAAATTGGTGTTATTCCTCTTGCATCATTGATAAGCCACAAATGAGGGAGTGGGGAGGAATAAACATAATCAACAGGAAACTCTTCCCAAGTATGGGTAGGGTTCTGAGGCCCCAGGGCTGGGGGGAAAGGGCGAGGGGGGAGAGAGGGGAGGGGGGGAGGGGACAGAGGGCTCCTTAGGTTTTCTATCCACATCAGGAGTTCGTCTCATTGGAACCTGGCTCCCCAAACTCCAGTACCAGGCAGGAGAGTCTGAGCCTGGCCAGCTGGGCTGAGTTATATGTTGGCTAAAGACCCTCTACGTTGTTGGACCGTGTCCCTTGCCCTGCGTGGGCCCCCAGCGTGGGTTGTTGCGTCTCATCGGTAGGACCTCAGGCTAGAAGGTGCTACCGTAGCACCCTCCTGGGTGATGACACCTGTTGGTGCCATGGCCCCTGGTCCACCTCTCTGTCACCCACTTGCTGTAGCAAACAGCTTGGCATATAGCATTTGTCTTTTCAGGGGCTGGGGAGGAGAGTGAAGGAACGGGTGCTGCTGTATTCTGTGGTCCCCGGGCCCCTAGGCTTAGCCACTGCATCCCCCACCCACAGACTCCTATCTCTGCCTCCACAAGAGATGCATGCAGTACGTTCTGACTGTTCCCTCTTTGGTTAAGGGTGTCCCGAGGACTGCATTTCTGCTCTCAGCTCTTACTGCTTTCTGAACTTTTTCAAATTTTGGTTGGCATATATTTGAATGAGCCCAAATCCATTTTTAACCCCCTTCGCCGGTCCTGGAGCATCAGCCCCTTGGCGCATAGGTGGCAAGGACCCCTTGGGCACACAGCAGGATGGAGGGCGAACACTGGGGAGTTGTGGGCATCCCGCCTTGAAAGGCTAACGGGCCTCTTCTCTCTCCCTCCCCAGGATGAAGTGACGCCCCTACTTTGAGAGAGGAGCCTCTAGGACCCGCTGCGAGGTAAGGCCTGAACCCCCTCCCTGATCCTTGTGTCCTCTCCCCTACCGGTGACCACTTACCTAGTACTGGCGTCCCTCGGGGTTAGGAGGATTGGGAAGATGGAGACAGGGAATTGGAGCCACACTGCCCACTTGAACCTGGCAAGAAAAGATGGCCCCGGTAGGAAAATCTCCGATTGGCTCTTGGGCCGGAAATGGGCAGGGGACATGTGGATTGCAGACTTTGGGCATGGAATGCGTTCGAGGTGGTGTGGGGCAAGGAGGCATTTCTGGAGCCAGGGTCTGGCCACCCTTCGGTACCATCCCCAAGTCTCCGCTGTGGCAGCCACTGCTGGCTGTCCCCAGAAGCTCTGCTTGTAGCTCTTGGGGAGCCCTGCGGACTTGAAAGCCTCGGAACTCCAGCCCTGCCTCTCTCTTTGGAGCTGCCGGTCCCTGGTGGCCTCCTCCTCCCTCCACGAGAGGCTGGCAGGGAGGAGGCCTCAGGCCCTGAGCCCAGATCAGGCTGCTGACCCGCCCTTCCCAGGCCCAGGGCTTCCCGGGTCTGGCCGGGCCTTCACAGCCTGTCTCAGTCCCCGGGTGTCTCCAGGAACCTCGGGGGCCACCGGGCCTCGGCCCCAGGCAGCGCGGTGTCAGAGGTGACCGGTGGAACGCCAGTGTTATGTAAATAGCGGGACCTGCCCGGCGGGCGAGCTGGCTGGCTGCAGCCATCCATCATCCCCGCTCGGCGGGGCGGGGGACAGACACGGCACCGTGCGCCTGGCTCCAAACCTGTTTGTTTTCCCTTTGTCTCACGCGTTTCGGGCCTGGCTGTGACCGGCTCCGGGTTTTGTCCCGCTGGCCCCCTCCCCCGGGAGGACGGGGGGAAGGGAGGAGATTCGTGCTGCTCCCACCGCGGCATCCCTTTCGGACTTCAAAGGCTCCCCCAGCATTGTCTGTGCCTGCGGGCAGTGGCCCTGAAAACGTGATCAGAGGCGGCCGGTGTAGGGCAGGCCCGGCCCGCGCCCTGCGCTCTCACTGGGGCCCGTAGATTCCTCCCTTTGCAGCCAGCTCCACCCTGGTTACAGCCCTCCCCGGGCCTCTCTCCTCGCCTTCCTCTCCCCTGGCGTCCCTTCTGGCCAGCCCGGCCCACTGCTGCCCACTCCCGTCCCCTCTTGGCCGCAGGGTAACACCTCTCTTGGGGCATCGAGACTCCTAGAATGTCGAGAACTCCCATGTCACTCCCTGCCCCTTCATATCATCCACGAGGATCTGAAGCAAAGTGAAGGGCCTCTTGGCGTGCTGGGCGCTGGAGCCAGTTCCTGGACATCTGTTTCCCAGACCAGCGCTTGTTCCTTCCCCTTCTTTTTATCTACCCTCTGCTGGTAATGAGGGCCTGACGTCCACCTGAGGCCTCTGCCCAGCCCTTCCCTTCACTTCTTGGCAAGGTCCAGGTTGGATACTTCTGTCCCCAGGTGGTGGGACCCCATCTTGGGTCTTGAAAGTCCAGCCCTAGGTGCTTTCCATTCTCTGGAGCAAGGCGTGGCCCACTGCCCTTTTTTGTAAATAAAGTTTTATTGGAACATAGCCACACCCGTTCATTTGCATATTGGTTCTGGCTGCTTTGACTCCAGCTGCAACAGAGAATGTTTGGCGCCACAAGCCGAACGTATTCACTCTCTAACCCTTTTCGGGACAGGTTTGCTGTCTCCTGACCTCTGCTCTTTTCTTTAAGTGGCAAAATATACATAACATGAAAATTACCGTTGTAACCATTTTTAAGTGTGTAATTTCCTGGTGTTCAGTATGTCCACCGTGTTGACTGTCACGCTGCCCTGTGCCCTTGTCTTCCGTGGGGTTGCCCTGAGGGCCGCGGGCAGTTGTCCGGGGAGCCTGTCCCAGGGTTGTGGGCTGCCTGCGGGCCTAGTCTGTTTGGGGCCACCCCCTCTCTGTCTCTCTGTCCTCCTCAGGGCCTCATTCTCTGCTCAGTCCCACCCATCTAGAAGTCCTGGCTTGTCTTCCCTCTGACAGCCACCGTTTCCTCAGAGCCCGGCATCCCTTCCCATGAGCCCTGCGTAGCCTTTAACCTTCACCGAGCTCTCAGATCAGTTCCCTCTTCCGTAAGGTGAGCAGAATAGCTACTTTGCAGACAAAGTTATTGGGACAAATGAGTTAATGCGGTCAAAGGTGTCTGGCCTGGGGCCTGACAGGTCGGAAGAACTCACATTCCCTCCTCCTCTCCTACCTTTTCACCTCCCAGAGCACCAGCCGTCCCTGGGCAGGTTCCAAGGGGTTCCCCACCCCTGCCCAGGGACTTCTGAGTCTGACTTCTTGGGGGACGTGAGTCTCCTCCTCACTCCAGTGGGCGCAACGGGAGGAAACGTCCCCCACCCCGGGTCGTGGGCTGAGGGGGGTTGGGGTTCTCGTGTCTGTGCCCTGTGCTCCCCATCTGCTGCAGGGCTCTGGGAAATCGCATACCTTCTCTGGGCCCCAGTCTGTCTGTCTGTAAAAGGGCGTCCTGACCACCCTGCTCTCTGCTTCAAGAGGCTGTTGCAAGTAGGAGCCAGGTGCTTGGGGGAGAGCTGGGAAGGCTGTGTTCGTGGGTGCTGCTGGGGGCGAAGGAGGACAAAGGTAGAGTCTGGGTTTGAACCTGGGCCCGTTCTGGGGGAGGTGGGAACTAGGCCATAGTTCCTACCGAGAAGTCCCGGAGGTTACAAGGTGGGCACTTGCTCTGTACGGGCACAGGGACCAAGCTGCCGTGACACGTTGCCCGTGCCGTGAGCTAACCGGCGGGGAGGGAGGCCAGGGGAAGGGGAGGGAAGGTGGAGCTGGGCAGCAGTCGGAGGTCTGAGGCCAGAGCCGTGTCCACTGGCCGCCCACTCCTGCTGCTGCTGCTGCCGGCTCTCTTACTGCGTCTTTTCACGGGCTCCTGGCCTTGCGCGTGTGTGTTTTCCCTCCCAGCATCCCACCGGTCTCTCTTCCTGCTTGCCTTCCCGCCACCCGTACTGCCACCCCCAGCTCCACGGCTCGCTCTCTCTCTCCCTCTCTCCCTCTCTCTCCTTTTCATCTACTCCGAAGGCTTTACTTTACTTCCTTGTCACCCTAATTGATTGCATTAACCTTTCAGCGTATTGGATTTCCTCGGCATCGTGCAGAGAGCCCTGCGCAATATGCTTATAATCTGAGCCATAATGGACAGTTTGCAGTCAACAAGCCCCTTCTCCCTTCTCTGCCATCGGCCCCGTGACATCTCTCTTGCCCAGGCCACCATGGCCATTTCCCACCCCCCACCCCCCACCCCCCCACCGGCAGGGGTGGGGCAGTGGGTGAGGCTGGGTGGAAGCAGACATACCCTGGACCCACTGATGGATCTCCCTGCATCTCCCCTCCTCCCGGCTCTGCCCCCCCCCCCCGCCCCCGCTCTGCCTCTGCTTCTCCAGGCCTCCCGGCCCAGGTCCTTTGCCAGGCCTCTGGTCTTCGAGAATCCTCTCGGCTCCGCTGTCTGCTTCTGGGACTCTGACTAATGAAGGGCTCACGGGGCCAGCTTGGATTTGGGGAATAAGACAGTCCCCTGGTTCCACCGGATGGTTCTCAGAGCAAACCATCACTCCTTTGCTTGCCTAGGAGGCTTTGGGGAAAGATGATGGTGAGCACTTCAGGAGATGGAGAGACGTGATACAGGCCGCGGGGCAGTAAGCCGGAGAGAAGCCTCCGTGAGGCAAGATGGCTTAGCCTCACAGGAGACTCGCATGGGGGAGGCAGGAGAAAATGCGAGCTGGCTGCTCAGGTTAGTAGGAAAGGGCTCCCTCGGGTGCGTTCCAGATGGGCACCTCCTCATCCAGCATCAGGCAAAGGAGCCAGTCCGTGCCAGCTGCCCCGTCCCGGGCGCTCGGCGAGTCCCGGCCCCGTAGGTCCTGGCTGGGGCTGCCAGCCTGCAGACCCAAAGCCCGGTCAGCTGAATCTTTATTCACAACAGGATGGATGTCGGGTTGAATACATTAGTGTCAGGCCGGAGGAGCGGGACGGAAGCTCCCCTTAGCGCTGGTGGTACTTCCTCTCTCCCGCGCTGTTCCCCCCTCCCCGCCCCCACTCTCTGTCCATCATCTTCTCCTTCTGAGCATCCCCTCCTGCCATCCCTCCATCACTCCGAAGGGCAGGCTTTGGCAACAGGGGGGCCGGACTAGGTCCTTCCCACCCTCTCCCAGGGATTTTGGGGGTGGGCAGAGGGCACAGCAGGGAGAAGCCACGCAGCGAATTAAAGTTTGGTGATTGTCAGTGTCAGGAGAAGCTAAATAACCCTGTAACTAGTATGAAGGTGAAGTCACGGCCTGCTGCACATGGAAAATATGAGTGCTCTGGGAGACAGGGAGAGTGAGCGGCAGAGTCTGCCCGCCGTGGTGGGCAGCCTCCTCTCCAGGGACCCAGCCAGAGAGGCGGGAGGAGGGCCATGCCCTCTCCCATCGCTGCCAGGGAACAGCCGCCCAGGACCCCCTCCACGTATGAGGGGCAGCTCAGCTGCTTAACAACCTGCTGGCCCAGCACTGGGGACCCGGGCAGATGTCCGTAGGCACCCAGCAATATATACTCGTGGACGCCAACCCATCCGCCTGGGGCCATGTCAGTCCTTCCTCGCTCGTCCCTACTAGTGCTTACTCTGTGCCAGGCTGTGTGCTCTGCCCTGTACGACAACTCTGTGCAGTAAGTGCTATTGTTCTCCCCCCCCCCTTTTTGTCCCCACTTTTTTATAACCCACTTTACTGAGCTATAGTTTACACGCAGTGTACAATTCATCGGCTTTTTAGTATATTCCCAACATCGTATGGTCGTCACCACTATCTAATTTTAAAATGTTTTCATCACCCCAGAAAGAAACCCCGTACTCATTAGCAGTCACTCCACCTTCCATCCCCGGCCCTGGGCAATCACAAATTATTCTCTTTGATGCTGAGAAAATGGAGGCTCAGAGAGGGTCAACAACCTGATCAAGGCGGCACAGCCAGTGAGTGATAGAGCCGGGGTTCAAACCCAGGTAGCGGGACTCCAGAGTCAGTGCTCCTCGAAGGACCGCCCGATGTCTTGGCTGCGCCCCCCTCCCCCCAACATGCCCTGCTACACGTTGCTAACAGCCCGGGCTCAGGCGTGTGTGAGCACCATCCAGACACGTAGGCCCAGGCGGCAACACGCGTCTCTCTCCCGAGGTAGACTTGCGAGTCCATACAGAAAAATCTCACACCCCTCGGAAGGACAGCCAACGTCCCCTCCTCTTGAACCTTCTCTTTCAAGCCCTGCTCCTGGAAGGGAGGGTTGGCTGGCACAGGAACCAGCAGCAACAGGGGAGCTAAAGTGGCCAGCGAGACCTAGGTGGTTTGAGAGTTTTAAAAGGAGAAATCCCCGTATCGCCTGTAGCTGATCACTGTAACTAAAATCCAATGCCAACACAACATTCCAGAACAGGTCCCGCCCGGGTTGGGGCCACCGGTTGGGGCCACCGGCTAGGCCTTGCCGTGCCCACAGGAGGACTCAAGGAACTCAGCTCCCACATCACACTTACCCTCTTTCCTTCTGACTCTCACTCTGTCCTTTGCTTCTTCTGTCCCCCCCCCCCCCAACCCCCGCCGCCTCTTTCTTCCTTACACTCCTGCTTTCACTCCCCAAAACTTCTAACAAACAGACAGACAGACGAACGTTTGTGGCCATCCTCTTGACTCGCAAAATTGGGGAATTAACGTGAAACTCTTGCTGCCTCTGATAAGGGATGAGTACAGGGAGAGACAAAGGGAAAGGTAGGCCAGGGAAGGAGTCTGTTGGATTTGGTTTGGGGTTTTTTCCTCCTTCTTCTCGCTCCCTCCAAAGCGGAGGATCCGGCCGGGCCAGTTTGGATATTTATTAAGAAAAAGCCAAAGATAATTAACTTTTTTGTTTTTGTTTTGTTTGCGGGTGCCTCCCCTGCTGGCACTGCTGACTGCCTGGCAAATTAAACCTGCTCCCTGCCCCGGCGGCAGCTCTGCTGTCGGCTGTCCCGACACCGCCGGGGCCCATCAGCTGCCCACCCGGCCACCCACCTTGGGTTTCAGACCTAGGGTCGCTTTATGCCACCACCGATGCCACGTCCCCAGGCTCTTGTGACTTCTAGAGCAGCCTTTAGAGCTGGGTAAGTGGCCTGCGGGGAGACAGAGAGGAGGGCTACTGTTGGGGTTGTGGCCAGCATTTCCCTCGGAGGAGAAGGGGTGAAAGAGTAAGGGCTGCCAGGGGGGCCAAGGCACACCCTCCGGCCAGTTCAGGGTTGTCAGCTTTCCAGAAGAGGGTGAGGAGAACAGAGAATGAGCTTCGAGGGCAGGAGAGGCCAGATTTGGGCCGTGCCCACCACCAGCCTTCTCCTGGGAGGCCGCTACACTGCGAGGACCCGCGGCCCCTGGGAACGCTCTGGAGGAGACTTGGGGCCACAGCACCATCCCCTGGTATCTGTCCGCCCTCAACACTGCCCCCCCGTCCCCCTCCCACCTCTGGTGCAGCCTAGGCCCCGCGGGGGCCCCGCGGAGTGGTCGGGGAGCCGGCACTGCCTCGGGTCTGCTGCCTTAGAATCGCGCAGAGCCCTGAGGCCGAGCTCCGACCTGAGCCCGAGCCCTGTCCTGTCCGTGGGCCAAGGGACAGACCTCTCGATGGGCAGACAGAGTTGGGAGCCAGGACGGCCAGTGAGGAAGGCAGGTCCTCTTGAGGGGCCAGCCAACCCCGAGCTTGGAGTTGGAGGTGTGGTTTGCCCCTCTGCTAAATTAATATGCCTCAGCCCCTCCCCTGGCAGAGACCTCTCCTCTGTCCCCCCGGCTTCATCCGCAGCTGGGCAAGGAGGTAGCGATGTGAGGTCCTTCCAGGAGGGGAACCTGCTTGGGAGCTGGGCACAGAAAGGAGGGCATTTTTTTCAAGGATTTTGCTGGCCCTTTTTTTTTTTTTCTCTGAAATATAAGGATGTGCAATTTTTTTGGTTTCAATTTAGCATTGGAGAATTTTATAATTTAGTAATTAAAATCTCTGATAGGCTTTAGAAATTGCGGCTAATTGAATTTAATGGGAAGATGATTTTCAATTTTATTTGATTACCGGGACCCCTGGCATCGGTATTTATGGGAAAAAAATGGGAAATGTGCTGTGTGGGCTAAGATGGCATAATTGAATTAGGGATAATCGGATTTCTCCGTCATGAATTTCACTATAATTTTCCTATAATTTTCCATTAGATATCTAGTTTACAAATATTCACAAAGAAATGAAGCTCTTTCGGAATGGAGATTGCTGGCTAACAGGATTACGGGCCCGGGCGTGTGGTTGTGCCAGCCTCTATACCGCCATAATGCGATCCCTGTATCTGCCTTCTACTTAGCTTAAGCCTGGCCTCAGCCGTGCGCTCCCCCACCCACCCCACTGCTCCTCTCTGTCCCGGTCTGCCCCCTGCCCCGACACCCGCCCGTCCACGGCCCCGCGACTCCTTGTGCCCTGGCAGACGGTCCCGTCCCCGTGCCCCGGCGCTTCCTGTCCGCACTGTGCGCACTCGACGTTCACCCGGACAGCCCTCCCTCCGTCAGCCTGAGGAGCACACTCACACGCAAACACACGGACTCCCTCGCAGGTGCGAACATGCTTATTCACATGCACACACACTCCTTTGGCCAAGGCTTCTGTGCCCTGGCCCAGTCGCCTCAGAGGGAACCAGTTTATTGGGATCCTGGGGTGGGGTGCAGGAACAAAAGGAGCTTTGTTCAAGTTTATGTGAAAGTTACAAATTCAGAATGAGAGCAGATAAAGCCTGAGATATCTGGTGTGTAAACAGGCTGGTGAGTGAGAAGGCCCCGGGCTCGGGAGGGGGAGAGAATGAGTGGGCCCTCTGGGGGTGTGAGCAGACCGGGAGCCAACCATGGAAGCCCATGGAAGCCGGCCTGGGGAGCGCCGCCGGTTTCCCCTGGACTCGTGTGAGGGGCCTGGTGGGTGGGCTCGCTGTGCACAGCTCCCCATTTGCTCTGGGGGTGGGGCGTACAAGGACGAGCCAGCGTCTCTGGGCCCAGGGCCTCAAGACTGGGAGGGAGGGTGGCATTGGGCTTTCCGTCCCCCGAATCCCAGGCACAAATGTCCTCCCTGTGGCCTGGCCTCAGGGTCTAAGAGGTGTCACCACATCGGGGTCCTCAAGGCAAAAATGGGCCACAGCCTCAGAGATGCCAGAGATGTGGGCCTCTCCCCTTCGTACGAGCACACACCCAAAGAGAAAGAAAGAGAACTCTGGGGACCCCTCCATTGTGCAGCCTCTGACTCACGTGATCTTGATGCATGCATGATCTTGATGCCTCAGCCTTCTTTCTCCTCAGACCTTCTCGAATCGTAACATGCCAAGATGGCCTCACTCTCTGTGCCTCCCTGGCCTCTTCTCCACTCTTGGACAAGGCCTCTTAAGCCTGCAATGGCTGATCGCGGCCATCGCCTTGGCAGCCCACGCATCCCTCCACCACTTTGCTTGATGGGTCCCTCTAGCTGGCCCTGTGTGTTCTGTGTCCTTCCAGCTCTCCAGCCTTTGTCAGAGGCCCCAAAGTCACCGTGCAGCCAGTCCAGTCGGCCTTGTCTGGGGAACTGAAAGGCATGCCCTCCCATGCCCTGACCACCATCGGCAGAAGCCACAAGGACATTCAGAGACAGCCAGTGGGCCGTGTGGGTCACATACGCAGGGGACTCCTGATAACGCACATCATCCAATAAACCCTGAACTCGCACTCTTACGTCTTCAGGCTTCCTTCCACACCCTGGTTGCCCAGGTGGAGAAGCAGGCACTCAGGATTGGGGCTTGGGATTAACTGCCTGTTGTGACAACCCAAAGCTGTAGGCCTCACTTTGGAGAGCCACAGGTGAGAGCACCCAGAGGCATGTGGAGACTCCAGAGTGGTTCTGGACGCAGAGGTCCCCTCTCCAAGATCCCACGTGGGGAACAGAGCCCAGGGTCTTCTGTGCATGATTGCCCTGTACCAGCACATGTCCTAGCCTCCAGGTAGCACGTGGCTTGGCCTCTGCTCCTGTATTCAGGGCGTTGGGGTCACGGGATGCTCAGTAAAGCTTCTGGGCCTCTCCAGCTACTCTTCCTCCAAAGGGACAGGGCAGGCCTGAAGGGTGGAGGGTTGCGTGTGACAACCAGCAAAGGGGGTTGCCAAGAGTCAGCAGGGGAGGGCGGTCAAATAGGGGAGAGATGCAAACCTCCTCCTTGTGAGGCCATTTGGAGCTAAAAAGAAGACGAAGAAGAACAATAAGGGGAAAGTGGGAGAAAGAGTAGATTGGTTTTTTTCTCTGACTTCTTTGCCCCAAGGTTTCCCTGGGCACCTCCCTTGGCAAAGTAGAAATACTGCAGAAATAGGCCAGTGCCATTTTGCTGAATGCTGCCCAAAGACCAGAGAAAACCCAGGGTCTATTCCGTTCCCCTCACTGAAGGCAGTGTGGCCTTCCCTGAAGCAGGAGGAGAGGAAGGCAGCAGAATGGTTACACAAGGAGCAGAGGGGGAGCTAGAGACAGTAAGATCCAGGTACTGTACCAGCTAAGCTGCCCACGTTCCTGTTCCAGCTCGCCTGGCTGTCTCCTTCCTTGAACACCCCCCCCCCCAAATCCAACGGGTAACTTGGATCACTAAAATTTAAGGAATTCCACATACCTGTCTGCAGCAGGGACGTTTGGGGGACAGGAGACCCACCAAAGTGCTTTCTGGGGGGGGGTGGGGGAGTGCCTTCCAGGGACAAGGAGAGCACAAGGAGTCCTGGTCCAGAGAGGAATGGGCAGGCAGGAAATGCCGCGGCTGTGGGGCAGGTGGCTTGACCCTGGCTCCTTGGTTCAGGAATACCTCTGCCCTCTGTGCCCGGATCCTTACTGGGGCATGGCAGAGGAAACAGGGTGGGAGGGAAGCCCACGTGATGGCATGGATCTGTGTCGGGGTGCTCTGAGTAAAGGCTGCCCAGGGGGGTGAGGGAAAAAAGAGGTGCTGGACTCCCCTCACGGCCCAACTGAGGGGCTGGGGGCTGAACTTTGGAGGAGGTGGAGGAGGAGGAGGAGGAAGAGGAGGAGGAGGAGGAGGAGAAAGGCCGGGAGAGCAGAGATGTGTAGGCAGCCAGGGTTGGCCTGGGTCGGGAGGGCACCAGGGCCCAGTCAGGGCAAAACCAAGAGGAAGTGGCTGAAGCCTAGGGTCCTGGCTCTCCTGGAGCCTGCAGCGGCGGCTGGCTTGCAGAGCAGCGCGAGCGGACTCACGTGTCCCGGGCCACCACCGTCCCCCCCCCCCCACGGGCCCCCCCAGGCCGACCGCTCGGCAGTCTTTCCTCCTTGGAACTAAAAAGCTCCGCCACTACCCCCCCCCCCCCCCCCCACCATGAGAGTCGGGTTTGAGGGGACGTGGACGCTCTGCTCCTCCGGCACCCGCAGCACTCTGGGCGCCCGCCGGCCGCGCGAGGGGGAGCATGAGGGCGCGGCCCGGCGGGCGCGACCCCGTGGCGCTCACACCTGCGCCCGCCCGGGCGGAAAAGTTTGCGCGGCCGCGCGCGCCGTGAGCCCTCGGCCGGCGGACGCCGTCGAGCGGCGCCCGCGGGGCTCCAGGCGCAGAAGGGAGCGTGCGAGCGCGCGCCCGCCGGCGTCCGGCCAGAGTTGCTCGGGGACGCGAGCGTCGCCAGCCTCGCCCCTCCCGCCCCTGTCCGCGCGCCGAGTCCCCGCCTCCCTCTTCCCGAAGTCTAAGGTTTGGGGACTCGCAGAGCCAATGAGGCCGGCCGCCAGAGCGGGTGCGCTGGGGCCGCGCGCGCGCGTGCGCGCGCGTGGGGGAGAGGCGGGGGCGCGCGTGCGGGATTGGGGCGGGCGCGTGCGTGCGGCGCGGCGCGGAGGGCGAGCGCGCGCCCATTCACTCCGGCACCGCGGCGGGCGGGCGGGCGCGCGCGGGCGGGCAGAGCTCTGCTCTTTCACCTGCCGGGGCGGCGCGGCCCGGCCCGGAGGAGGCGGCGCCGCGGCCGCCCTGCCAATCACCTTGGCGCCTGGCAGCGCCCCCGGCCGCTCCCGCCCGCCCGCTCCCTCCTGCCAAACTGTTACCCTGAGTGTTACCGTCAGGAGCAATGACATCAGGGCTTTAAAACAACTTGTTATTCGGGGAGTAATCAGTTGCAATTAGGCATTAATTAAGTATTATGAAAGTTGATTATTTAAGTGAATTCGGCTTTCGACTCTCCGACTATGGTGAGTACGGGAGTGGGGCGGGGGAGGGCAGGGGGCGCCGCCGCGGGGCTCGACCCCGGCGCGGGCGGGGGGCGCGGGCGCGGGCGCGGGCGGGGCCGAGCGCGGGCGGGATCGCCCCTCGGCCTCGAGGGCCGCCCGGGCCCCCCGACCCGGGCCGCGTCTATAAATAGTTTCTCTTTTAGTTTAATAAACTCGAGAGCAGAGCGGAGCCGCTCCGAGTGTGCAATGCCGGAGCGTGAGAGCGAGCGGGGAGGGAGGGAGAAACTTTCGCTCTCCCTCCCGGGCCCCCCTGTCAGTGCTCGCCGGGTCCCCGGGACTGGTCCGGCCCTCGCTGGGGGGTGCGGCGAGCGGAGGGGGGCGGGAGGGGGGCGGCGGGGGGCACCGCGAGAGACTAAACAGATGTTTTTTCTTTCCTCTTGTGTTTTTGGCGTTCCTCGAAGAGTTTGGGACCAAGGAGAGGAGAATGGATCTCGGTACAGGTACCGGCGGTGGGAACCAGGGGAGGCTCTTTCGCTTTTCTTTCGGTTCTTTTACGGAAGTTATTATTTTTAGCCCAATGAGGTAGCAGCTGAGCAGGGGGTGGGGGCTGGCCTGGAGAGGGTCCGGCGCCCGCTGCGCTTCTCGCCCTGGTTTCTGGATTGCGAGGCTTCTGATGATATTATTGTTATTATTTGTTACTTGCTTAGCGACTGTGACTAATTTGATGCTTGTCATTATGAAAGAACCGAGGGGAGAGGGAGCTGGGGGGCACCCAGAGAGAGGATTTAGGGGTTTTCTGTGGGGGTTTTTGTTCTCCGTGTTTTTTGAGTGGCTCCGTGGTGTGTGTGTGTGTGTGTGTGTGTGTGTGTGTGTGTGTGTGTGTGTGTGTTTGTGGGTGTTTCTTTTTCACTGCAAAGATCTCTGTGTGTCAGGCTGTGGGGTGTGTGTTTTTATTTTTTTAGTGGGGGGGGGGGTGGTTTAGTTTTTGAAAGCAGCGTCCTGTTGGGAAAGGTGGTTAGTCTGGTTTCGGGGCGACTGTCTCAAGGTAAAGGAATTTAATTTATTTGGGACAAGGCTGTGTCGGATGATCAAGCTGCTTATTATGGCTAATGAGTATTTTTCACCTGAGAATCCGTGGGATGCGGCGGCTGTTATCAGTTCAAAGTGAGGGGCCCAGGACGCTCTCTCATCCCCCCTTTTCGCTCCCCTCCCCCAGGGGGACACCAGACAAACTACTAAATTTGGATTCTGGGTTTTAGAGGGCCTAGTATGGCGCCTTAGGCTCGGGTTCCAGATAGCATGATGCTGGCCTGGGGCAGTTTATCCTGATATTTTGGAGCTTTTATCGGTTTTAATCCAAGTTTTCAATATTTTGCTTCTCTTTTCATCTGGGGTTCCAACCCGAGCCCAGAGTGAGGTTTACCATAAGCTCCTCAGGCTTTCAGTTAGCCAGGTCTGTTGAAACCACATTTTGACCAGGACCCTCAGATCCCAGCCTGACAAAAGCCACTGTCTTCTTTCTAAATGTTTTTGGAAGAACTCAGTAGTAAACAGGTTGAAAATTCATTGAGGCCGATCTCTGAACCCTTGTGTTTGATTTATAGAAGAATAGGGGGCTGTTGGGTTTGTTATTTGTAATGGGCCCAAGTTCATGGCATTGCCCCTTGGGACCCATGAGCTGACATTTGACCTCCTGAGGTCAAAGGGGAGTGGGCAGAGAGGGCAGGAGGCAGCAGGGGGGTGGGCAGGGCCGGTGACATGGTGACCGACTTCGGGAAGTGGGTGTGTGTTTGTGGGGAGAGGGTGGCTCAGAGCTTGTGATTGCATCCAGCCAGGTGTGATCTCTGGTAATCAGATGTGGAGGTCCTTGGGACCTCCGGTGCCCAGGAAGGGGGTGACACCCCCTGCTGGGCAAAGTGGTGAAGGTGTCTAAGGCCACTTCTGTCACCCTGCCCCTCCCTGGCCTCCACCCCCACCTTAATCAGTGCCTCCTTCTCCCAGGCCCCACCCCCTTTCTTCAGAAAGAGGGCCCCCACCCAACCCAGCCCAGAAGCAGACCTTACAGATGGGCCTCGGTTGGCACCACCCCCTACCTGGGGCATAGGAGCCTCTGCTTGTGGGCGGGCACAGTGGACCCAGGCATTACTCAGCTGGAAGGCGGGCCTTCCTCGTCTTCCTCCTCCTAACCTGGGTGCCAGCTGGAGCTGGCGTCCATCCTCCTGCCCTACACCGACCAGTCCCTTCCAGTCTGCTAGGGGCACAGGGCTCCAAAGTGCCTCTGGAGGGTGTCCCCGACTGGAGAGAGAGCCTCCTGGGCCTGTGGGTGGCAGAACCTCTTGTAGCACCTCTCCTGGGCTTTAGGGAGACTCACTTCTCCCCGCATTCCAGGGACAGCCTCTGGAAACTTGTCCTAGAAGCTAGAAGAGCCACTTAGGTGGACTGGTCCCTCCTGCAGCTGGAGCGAGGCTCTTCGAGCAGGACCCGGGCCTGCCCTCTAGCCACTCAGTGAGGGGAGGTCAGGGTGTCAGAGTTCTGACTGTTTCCTGGAGGAGCAATCTGGTGATACCCCTCGGCCTTTTCTTTGAACTTGGAAGTTTCACTTAATTTCAGAACTTCAGAAGAAAAGCGCTTTTTTCCCTGTTCACAAAAAAAGGGAAGCAGGTGGGAACTCTGAGATCCCCTCTGAGACCATCTCTGGGCTGGCTCCATGCTGGTCTTCCACCGACATCTGGAATGTTCTCCGGGCCACAGCCGTAGCCAGAGGCCTCGTCGCTGGCCAGGGCTCATTGCTGGTGCTGTGAGGGGCTCCTTCTTGGGGAGAGTGGAGGGCGGACCACGGACAGCTTCCACCAAGGGCTTCTCTGGCACAGTACAAGGCACAGGCCCCAAAGAGTCGCTGGCACCAGGGATCCTATAAGCGTTGGGTCACGGGTTAGCATCATCTCCAGCCTGGGACAGGTCCAGGTCCTGAAGCACTCTGGCCATAAGTCATTCAGTGATGGGAGAGCCAAGGCTTCTCAGGAGGGGACAGCAGGACCTCAAGATCCTCGGGGACCATGTGGACCCCTATTCCCCCACCATAGTTCAGCCAAGGGCTGGATCAATCTGGACGTCTTTAGCAATAAAAAATGCCGATGTCGTCCTAATTCACCAGGCCCCGAGATGACAGCAAATTTACATTTTTTAATTAAACTAGCAGCCAGTTTTTATGAGAGGGGGTTGGGTTATGCAAATCAAATGGTTGTGTACGGAAGATTAGGAGAGTTTGGGAATAAATTCCACAAATGCTAATAAAAAAAAAAGGAAAGGGAAAGAGAGGAGGGAGGGAGGAGAGAGAGGAAGAGAGGAGGACATAGTTCCATTAGGCCCTTTTAGAGTGATTTCCCTGGGGGAGGGAGCCGGGCAGGGGAGGGGCGGGGGAGGGAGCTTTCAGACACAGGTAAATCCATCCTGCAGTTGGGAAACTCCCCAGGATTAGGCCCCACTAGGCCGATTGCTAGGCCCCAACAAGACTGGAGGCAGAGGCGAAATGGCTGTGAAGCAGCAGCCGAGCTTTGAGAAGGACCTTGCCCTTGGCCCCCCCCCCCCCCCCCCGGATCTGGTTGTCACTGCCCCGCTTTCCTCAGGGGGAGCATGAGAAGAAGAGGAGGGGCCGTCCAGGGCTAGAGCTGTCCGTCAAGATCCAGGCTGGGCTCTCCCAGGTGGAGGGCCAGATAGGCAAGAGAGCGAGTTCAAGGGGATGGCCACGGACTGCACAGAGGGCCGGAGAGGGCTGGCACTGTCCACTTGGCACCGTGGCTGCAGCCAGGTTGTCGACGGGGGTCAGTGGGAGGAATCGGGGTTGCTCGCTGAGCCAGACCTGCTTCTTTTTCCCTGGGATAAGGTCTGCCGGAACTCCAGGCCGGGGCGCCCTGGTATTGTGTACCGACCCCCCCCCCCACACACACACACACACACGTGCGACCCACCCACCACCGTTGCATCCTGGCCCTGGCCTCAGCTGTGGAGGAAGCCCAAGCAGGTTGCCCTCGATTTTCCTTCCTCAAGCCTTTACTTGGCCAGATACACCCACTCGACCAGTCTAAGCTGGGGCCAGTCCCTGCAGTCAGGTTGGGCACCGGTTTTGCCAGTCTGCTGCAGGGGGTGGGTACTCCGGTGCCATCTTGGCAGGAAGGAGCCGTCAGAGCCAAGGACAGAATGGGCTGTCTGGGAAGTAGCGAGTTTCCTGGTACCATTCAAACAGAAGCTGGCTGTGACGTTTGCAGGGACTTGAGCATCAGATGACCTTTAAGTCTCTGGCTTTCCAACTCCCAACTTGATTTTACCGGGGAGGTTCGGTCTTGGGGGGCAGGGTTGAATGGACGAGGTGAGAAGCACATCATTTGGGCCTTGTCTTTGGAGGCAGGCGTTTGAGACGGGCGCCTCTGGACCGTGAAGTGGCCCTTGACCCAGCCCTGGCCCGAGCTATCAGACATCAGATCTCAGGATGAAAGTCCTGGCGTAGCCGTTCTCCTGTAACAGGAGGCAGAGGCAGCAAGGGCCAGTCTGGAAGGATCCCCGGAGGGGACTCACCCCAGGCCCTTTTTTCCTGTAGGGACCGGCCAGGAGAACCCATTAACTCTTCTCCCCAAGAAGGGCACCGGGGTCAGTTAGTCAGACCTCCGTGCGGCCTCCCCATTGCCCTGACGTTCCCCCATCCCCCACGGCCAGGGAATCTGGCTGAGTCGCAGCTTGGGTTTTTATGATGGAAAAATAAAATAAACGGAGGCACCTTTGGAGGGCTGAGCCACGCAGCAGCATCCCCTCATTAAAGCTGCTGCCCCTGGCTCAAGTCCCTGGGCTGGGGATTGGGTGCGGCCCGGGGAGCCTCTGGGCGCCCACTCCTCTGCCTGGACCCCGCCGGGTCAGTGGTGCGCCTGCCTGGCCCGCTGCCATCAGCCTCCTCTGGCCGGCCCACCGTTCTCAGAGGGACCAGGTCGTTTCTCCACCCCCGGGCCCCAAGGCGTGTCCTTTACCGCTGCCCTTTCTGAGCTGGTTTTTAAACCGTGACCACCCTGGCTGCTGCCACATCTCCTTGTCTCTCTCCTCCTCCTTTTCCTTCTCTTCCTCTTCATCTTTGGGGGCTGGGGAGTGGAAGTTGCTCTGTAGTCATTCCAGCCTGTGGGTCCCCAAGGCAAGCAGTAGCTGTTCCAGGGTCGCTGGGCCAGGATAAGGCAGGGGGAAGAAGGAGCAGGGGAGCAGAAGAAGGGCTGGTGGTCCCAGGGTGCAGAGGAAGGCCTCCTTCACTTGGACTCATGGTGACAGGTGGCAGCTTGGTGGTCCAGCACTCACCTCTCTGGCTGCCTGACCGTAGCATAGCATCCTCACACCCCACATTCATCAGGACGTCGTGTTCCCTGTCTGGAAAGAGACCCCACGTGGGTGATGAGGTCGGAGATTCGGTAAGCGTTTGGGAGAGCGCCCGCTATCGTTGCTGCACAATTGGAGGCCGCCTGGTCCTTCCCTGGTTTCCAGGACCTGCCTGGTGGAGGGGGACAGGTGTGTTCATCTGTCACACGGGGCAAAGGAGCACAGAGTGGAGAGCGCAGGGAGCTCTGTGAAAGGGTGGCCTTCGGACGTGATAAAGGATGGGAGGTACTGGGACAGATGCAGACGGGTGTTCCCTGCGCCCCCCACACCTTCTAGGCTTCCACACGGCCTTTCTCTGTCTTGCCTTGGACTCCTCACCACCGCCCCCAACAGAACTCCTGCTTCCATTGTGCAGCCACAGCCTTCTGCCCTTTCCGTCCAGGCCACCCAGCTCCCTAAAGCAGGCCCTCCTGCCTCCCTTGCCCCCTCCTCCTTGCAGGCCTCATACCCACTGGGTCCTGGAAAGAGATAAGAACCAAGAGGCTGGCGGGAGGCCTGCGTGTCCGTCGTGGATCTGGTCACGCGATTGGCAGTAGTGTGTCCAGGTGGCACTCAGACTTCCGTACCCTGGTCCCCAGGAGGTCAAGGCCAGGAACCCACTTTCTTCTGCTACTCCTGCTCCTAATGGCAACCATTAGAGTTAGCTCCGTGTTGACGTCTCCCAGCGCTTGGTACAGGGCTGGTCTCGCGCCTTCCCCCTTTTAGGGCCGGTGGAATTGATTGATTGATGTGCCTCTTCGCCAAGTGCCTCCCGGCTTAGTGGGGGCAGCAGGAGGCAGGCAGGAAACGTTGGCCGATTCCCTTGGGAACCTGCGTTTTAGTTCCTTGAGAGCTTTCTACAGCCTGGTTTACAGGAAGGAGTGGGGCTGGGATTAGGAGGTGACATAAAGGGGGCACAGGATAAAGATGGGCACTGCGTGGCTAGATGGGGGCCTGCGTTAGCTACTAGCTGACCTTGGCTTGGGCCCGGGAGGATCTCGGCACACGCAGCCTGCTACCCTGTGGGAGATAAGAGGGCAGTAGCCAGTGGGTGGTCTGGGACTCTCCTGTGCTTCCTCCCCTGCCCGTCTCCATCTGCCCCCAAGCAGACATCATGGCAGCATGTCTGTCCTCTCTGAGTCCTGTTCCCAGTCCCGGGACCCCTGCCACGAGGTGGACCCAGTGCCAGAAAGAGACCTGGGACTTCTGCCCCCCGTCATGGCGTTTGGACTCCTCCTGAGCCGGCTGTGGTTCTTAGAGCTTCCCACAGACTGCCTCTGGGTTCCCCCTGG
This sequence comes from Felis catus, assembly GCF_018350175.1. Classification (NCBI taxonomy): domain Eukaryota; kingdom Metazoa; phylum Chordata; class Mammalia; order Carnivora; family Felidae; genus Felis; species Felis catus. The sequence continues at coordinate 7,684,331 of NC_058375.1, read as the reverse complement.
CTTCTGGCCTCACAGTCTCTGCCGGTGCTGGTGCCGTAGGCTCTGGGCCGCTGAGACTCTTCTGAAAGCCAAGAGGACCCTCCCTGTCGCCTTCTGGCCTAAGGCCAGGGCACTGCCTGCAGGAGCAGGGTGGAGGAGGGGGGTGGACACATTTTTTGTCTCCAAAGACCAGGGGTTCCCAAAGGAAACCTTCTGGACTTGAGCTTTGGCCTGCATTGGCCTTTTCTTCTAGGGCTTTCTCCATGAACTCGGGACCCCTGGGAGGGAACATGCTGAGGAGATGCAGTACGTGGGGGCTCCACCACGTCACCGTCAGCCAGAAGTACATCTTCTCCCTGGCTCAGATCGTCCCCTCGCTGTAGACCAGGGCCTGCCTCCAGGCCACCCCCTTAGGCCAGGAGCCCCAGGCCGCAGCAAGCCAGGTGGGCTGCCTTGGGGAGGGACTGGCCAGGTGCCACACCACCCAGCAGGGGGCGCCCCGGCGTATCTGCCCCAGTTCTAGGGATGGAGCTTCCCCATCCTCGTCCAAGGGTCTGGTCCAAGCCTTCTGGCCGGGGAGGGGCGGGGGGAGGGCTTCCCCTCCCCCCACCCCCAGAGGTTCCTCGGCGGAGTTTGTTTTGCCAGGGTGACCTGTTTAATCATCTCATTTTCTGGTGGCCGTTTATTCCTCGTTTCCACGGTTACGGCCCCATTAAGGGGAGAAGCAATAAGGCAGCGAGTCAAACAGGTAATAAAAACATTAAAGCCCATGTGCACTGAGGGAGGGCGGGTGGGTGGGAAGGGGGCTCAGTGAGGTGAGACGGCCGGGGAGAAGCAGAGGTAAGAGGCCGCCGGCCTTGTCCTCCAGAGGCCACCCAGCGGGCTCCTGGCCGGAGGGAGCAGAGCACCGCTCCGCGTGCCCCTGCTCCTGGGCCGCACCCTTTGGGGGCCAAGACCCAGTACTAGCTTCGAACCATCCCCAGCCCTCGGTGCCCTGGCAACCGGCTGTATGTTGGGAAGTAAAACAGGGAGGAGAGCCGTGAGAGTTGACAAAAGCCTCCCCCAGGACTCTTCCCGGCTGGTCGTGCCGTCTGGTCTGGTCGCAGTCCTCACCTCACTCACCCTCATGGGGTGGGGGCGGGGGATGATTTCTGACATTGTTTTGAGCTCTAGAACTTTTTTTCTGCCAACTTTATCAGAAAGCATATTTGTGGTGAGTGCCGCTAACAGGGCCGGTCTGGTGAGTAAATACTCCTGGCGTGGACGGCCCTGTGACCTTGAGAAGGAAGCACACAGCAGGGGGGCCAAGGGCGCGTAGGGAAAGGAGACCAGGTAGCCCCTGGGCTGTTGGGGGGACCTCCTAGGAAGGGCCGAGGGGGCCGGAGGGTTTGGGTCTGTGCCTGGCGGGCTCTTCCCGGCAGCGTGGTCTGTCTTCAAGCTAGAGTGACACTTGGCTCGGGCTGGGGCGTGCGGCTTTCCTGCTGGGGTCTGGGCCACGAGCCCTCGGTGTTGCACTCACAGAGGAGTTTCTGCCAGGTTCTCCCGTGGGCTCCGTAGAGACGCTGCCCTCCCTTCCCTTCGGAGATGGAAGCTGAAAGGAAAGTCAGCCTCTTGCCAACCCCGTCTGAGCCCAGGGGCACGTGCCTCCTTCCCTAGGGGCCTCCTGAGTGTCCGCAGCCCCTCGGCGTGGCCCTCGAGACGGGCAAGCGAGCGACGGTCAGTGGGGCTGACCGAGAGGGGAGAGGGAGAGACTGAGTCCTCCTCGGCCGGGCAGAGCAGGGCTCTGGCAGGAGTTGGCGGGACTAAGCAAGCGTGAGCCAGCCTCTGCTGCCCAGGAGCCTCGGGTCAGCGGCTCAGAGAGAAGAGCAGAGGTCCGTTTTGGGGCACCTCTGGGTGAGGAGCCCCTACTTCCTCCCCCCCCCCCCCCCCCCCCCCCGCTGCCAGTGCTCTGATCCTTTGCAAACCCACCAAGGTCTGTGTCTCCAATTATTAAATTTCAAAGTTGATTTCTGACTAGAGAGGGGGAGAGAGAGGAAGGTCTGGGAAATGGGGGAAACCCTCTGGCTGGGAAGCGTGTCTTGGGAACGGACCTAGATGAGTTAATATTCCGATCAAACAATTAAAAATAGAAAATGCTCCCGCGGCACCAGCTGCTGGGGCTTTTCAGCAACTGTCACCAGTAGGTTCACGGGGCAGGTGGTGCTGGAAAGGCGTTTTTCCACCAGCGGCAAAATACCCGAGATTACAGCGTGCCCCCCGCTTCCCTCCCAGGACCCAGGACAGGTGTCTAGGGGCTCCCGGCTCCCCCTGAACTCCCCGCGGGGGCCTGGAGCCAGGGGTCTGTGCAGCTTCAGGGCGGCCCTTCTCCGCTCCAGGGCCCGGCCACAGCGGTGAAGTCATCGCCAGATGCCTTGTTAATTGCTTTAAGAATCTAACTTAAAATAAGATGAAAACTTATATTCCTGGGTGAGGAGTAATTTCCCATCGAATAGTAAATTAATGGAAGGGTTATACCAGGGGGCCTGGCGGGGAGGCCATGCTCATCTGATAAATCCAGGTGGCTTGGGCAAAACAGGTCTAGACCAGTGGCTCCCCTAAGCCTCAGGCCAGGCCCCGCTCCCTGGCTCCTCGGGGGCTCCACTGTGGCCTGCTGAGTTGAGGGACCTTGAGCACACAAGGTCCCTGTCAGAGACGGGGACCAGCTTTTCAAGACCCCCAGGTAGGAGAGGCCCAAGCATGAGATGCCCCCAGGCATGAGAAGGTCCCAGGGGGTGGCCTGGCCGCCCAGGAGGTAGAGCACGTCTCTTGACGCCCAAGGAAACAGTTTCAGAAGCACTTTCCATCGGTCACACCGTGTAGTCACCAGCATGGTGACCAGCTGCCCCAGTCCGCCCAGGACTGGAGAGATCCACGTCCCGTGAACGCCTCAGTTCTGGAGGCAGGTGGATGGACTGATTGACATGGCCCCTCCCTTGGGGTCCGGGAGAGCCCACACACCTCGTGAACTAGAATAGTCTCTGTCCAGGGTGGGTGACTGACAGCTGGCTTCACCTCAAACGCCCAGCTCCATGGGCTGCTGCTTTCAGCTGGGTGCGCGGAACCCGGCTGGGCGTGACGCACCCCTCCCCAGGCACAGCGGGGAAACCACTGCTGGACAGAGGAAAGGACTTGAACCTGCGCACCCCCCTCCACGCCCCACCCCTTCAGCACTGAGCCCTTGCTCCCGTGGTGAGGATGCGGCTCAACGGGCAGCATGATCAGAGCACCCGTGAGTTTATCGAGTACCTTCCTTCTGAGACATTCAGAGCACGCCACGTTTAGGGTCCCGTTTCTCCTGTCGGTTCCCTGGGAGGAACACAGGGAGTTGCCCTGTTTAACAGGTGGGGAGACAGGAGGCCCAGAGACGCTGACGGGTGTGCGCCCATACGCAAGGAGCAGGACTGCCTCCCACGGAGAAGAGGGACTCTCTGGAGAACCATTCCAGTGGCAGCCCAGTCCTGGATGTTTACTGTGCTGCCTGACCCACAGCCCCAGACGTCTCTGGGCCCCACCTGTATCCCACCTGTAACACGTGGACACATCCCGGGGCCTTCCCTGCAAAATAAAATGCGCTCATTATTACAGTTGTATTTTGAGCTTTTTGGAGGAAGCCTCCCCAGGAGGCATTCATTCTTGCCCATCTCCTAAGAAAGGGGTCTTCCCATCTGTTTGCAGCGATGGGTTGAAGGGCACTTGGAAAACATTCTGACTCGTCTCTTTGGTGAAATGGAAATGGGCAGACTGGACACAGGGCCCTTCAGGAAGAGAGTCGAAACGAATGGGCATTCTCCTAGGAGACAGGTTGGCAGATGTGCGACTGTCGGACGTGTTTCTGTGTAAGCATAGACTTTGCTGGAGGGGAAGATCGGGACGTGGCCCCTGGTTCACCGGGAGACCCTTGCAGCTCGGCCTGGGGATGTATGTCGCCACTGGCCCTCATTGCTTCGAGAAGTAATGGGGCCTCCTTGGAAACTATACAAGATAAACTTGCTGCTTTACAGACAGCTGTGCCTGCGTGGGGTTTGAGCCTGGGGACCGTACTGAGTGCGGCAGGTGTAGTCCTAGAGAGGACCCAGCCAGCTCCTTTCTTGGCGTTGACCACGCTGCTTTGAGAGGTAGGGAGCCGTCAGGTGTTCTTGGGAGGACTGGGGCCACTCGAGTGGCCTCCTTCCACCCTCCCACCACACACCTACCCCCACCCCAGAGGAAGGAATTATGGGGCAGTAGGACTGAGAATTCCTAGTCTAAACAACTCGGGAAAGCATGCTCCGAGAGTGAGCCAAGCCGGAACCGCAGATGGTGTGATCCTGGGTTGTAACTACAAGGACAGTGGCTGTGGATGTTCCATGTTATGTGGCAGTTGCTGTTCAAGCAGACAGACTGGTAAACTCTAGACTGCAGGGATCTGAGCAGGCTCGCCTCTGTTCATCTTCTCTCACCCCCAGGGTAGGGGAGCGAGGGTGGTTTAGAGCAGACAGACAGACAGACAGCCCTAGAAAGGCAGGTGGAAGGAGCAGGAGATAAGTAGGCAGCTGGGAGCGCCCCGCCCTGGCCCCGGCCGGAGGGCGTGGCCCCTTGCTTGGACCCCATGAGCCCCTTTCCCTGGCCTGCCTGATAGGAAGGGTCATTTGGGGGCTCCTGGGAGGCGAATGGGGCTCTTCCCTGGAGACCCCAAGGCAGGGCCAAGAGCCCGGAGAAGGAGACGGGGATGTTTTCTGTTTCTGGGTCCCTTGGGGGCCCAGGGGCAGATTGAGACAGGCTCCTTGCAGGGAAGGTGTTAACAAACAGCAGGTGATTAAACATGACAAGCGGTGACATTTCTGTGCAGGGTTCTCAGAGTCCCGGCAATGCCAAGAATGAAGCTATAAACCCTGACATTTTGTGTTATGCACTGAGAGGTTTTTAATAGACCTCTCTCCCTCTTCCCCAGTCAACTTCTCCTTCCCTCTTCCCACCCCCCCCCCCCCCGCCCCCGTTGCAGCCACTGCCCCCACGGACACCTCCTGCCTGCCCGGTGCAGCCTGGCCCTGGGAGCCTTGCTGGGCCCTCGGGTTCCTGCATCTCTGCAGGCCTCTGACCTCTCCCTCCCTCGAGGACCTTAGCAGGGCCAGGTCTCCCAGATCCCCCGCTGCCCTCCACAGCCTCTCCCTTCGCTTTGATCTCTCCCCCCCCTCAGCCTTCACTCCCTTCTCCTTTTTTTGGGCCCTGATCTCACAGCCTCACCCTTTGCTGCGGCTGTCCCAGTTGTTTGCAATGGCAGGTGGCTGTCCCTGTGCCCTCTTTGTGTTAATAACGTTTTCAGACAGACTTGATAGGGGGTGTAGGGAGGTGGTAGGGCTTGGGATGGGATTTTTTCCCCCCCATCTTTTTTCAATTTCCTTTTCTCCTTTTTGGGACAGAGACAGGAGGTGGAGGGAGAGAAGTGCACCACAATACAAACAGTTGCTGGGTTTATTCTGAAAGGGCCTGGCCAGCAACAGTTGTTCCTCTCCCAGAGAAATGTTGGGACAACTGGGGCCTCTTTTGTTCTCGAGGCAGAGCCCTGCGAAGGGCATTTGGAGGTGAGCCTGAGGCTCAAGAGGGTCAGAGACCCAAGAGCTCCTGCCTCAGTCCCACCCAAGGGAGGAGAGGTTCCTAGAGCTCCACAGGGCTGGCTTGGTACAAAAGTCAGGCCACCCCCCCCCCACCCCTTGCCCCGATCCCAGCTCTTCCCCTGATGAACTTGAGAAGCACTTAGTTTTCTGTATCCATTCAGTAAATATTTATTTGGGTCAGGCGCTCTGCTAAAACAGTAGTCCCATCCTACGGGTCCTGCAGTCTAGGGAGACAGAAGGGTAATTAAACAAGTTATTACAGAAGTGCTACCGCATGGAGCAGGGCGTCGTGAGAGGACGAGGAAGGGACCCTACAGAGCGTGGTGATCTCGGAGGGCTTCCAGGAGGAATGAAATTTCTCCTGGGACCTCCGAAGGATGCGTGGGGTCAGGGTGGGGCAGCCGGGCCCTGGGTCGAAGGAGGTGGGTGCTTCCCTGTCGCACAGGCGCTGGCTGGCAGGTTGGTGGGGAGCTGTGCCGGCCCCAGGGCTGTGCTCCTTCGAGCCCTGGGTAACTGGCCCAGAACTCACTCTTCCAGCCTCCCTTCTACCAGTTCCACCCGTCTGTGCCAGGCCTGGTGCTTGGGGGCAGAGCAGGAACCCAGCTCAGCCCTGTCCCTGTGGGAGGGAGAGCAGCCAGGAAGTCAGCAGGTGCCACTGAGGACAGACCTCTCTGATCATTCCTGCCTCCTAGGCACCTCTGCTGATGACTCACTGAGGAGGGGGCAGGAGGGAAGAGGCAGACCTGTGTGGCAGGCAGCCCTGCAGTCGGAGTCGGAGCCCCGGGGAGCCCAGCTGGGACGGTGGCATGTCTGTGTGTCTGCTTACTACCCCTCTTTACCTCCTGCACCTGCTGGCCTCCTAGGCACAGCCGGGGCCTGGGCTCCAGGAAGCCCTCCTGGAGCTCACAGCTGGCCTCCCTCCTGTGCCTCCAGGGGTGTGTGGAAGGCCCCAGTGCTGCTGTGCCTTCCCCATCAGACTCGGAGTCCTCTGACACCCGAAACCATCCTCCCTGAGTCCCTGACCCTGGGAAATACACGCCTATAGGTGCCTGGGATATATTTGAGAAACTCACCTGGACCCCGGAAGAAGAGGACGTGGGCTGACCCTTAGCGCAAGACCAGTGAGGAGCCTGTAGACAGACCAGTGGGCCCCTGGCGACCCAGAGGCCAGGCTCTGGAGGTCCAGGTTCGGCTGCCCCACCTGACCACAGTGGCCTGACACCCTGGAGTCGTGCAGCCACAGCAGCGGGACAGCCCTAAGGCCTGTTGCCTAAGAGAGCCTCAGCAAGCCTTCAGAGCTCTCCCTTCCCCATCTGGCTCTGCCTTTGCCCAGAAGTCAGACCCGGGACATCCCGCCTCCATACCCGTTCCCTGAGGAAGACCAGCTTAGCTGCCTGCCCCATTAAAGGGTCCAGGGCAGATTTCAGCCATAACTCCCCTTCCCCACCCGTCCTGATCCTGTCTTTCTGCCAGATTCGCCCTGGGTCCCTTAATGGTACCCTATATCATCCACTCGTCAGAGTCCAGCCAAGACCCCAGGAAGGACCCGGAGGCTCAGCCATCCTGGGCCCTTGGCAGCTGAGAGGGAGGAAGCAGGCAGAAATAAAGGGGAGGGGAGGGGAGTCCCAGAGTCAGGACTTGGCCCCCTGCCCCTGTAGATCCGGAGCCAGGTTTTACCGTAATCCCTACATCCTGTTGCAGATCCTTAATCAGCTGGAGCCCAGGTCGGGCTGGACCCCGTGGTGACACTCGGGGCTGTAGCTCGGAAAACCTGAAGTGGAGCTTCCGGAGTTGGGGCTGGGGGCCGTGAGGAGGAGGCAGGTGGAAGGGAGGAGGAGAGCGCCGGTGCAGGCACAGGATGTGGACAGAGCCCAGACCCGCCACCCACCCTCGCCCTGCTGGGGGTGGAGGAGCAGCTGTTGCGGGCTGGGGACCGGGGACGAGAGAGGGCCAGGCAGGAGGGGCCCGTGCGGAGGCCCCCTGGAGAACACCAGAGTCTGTGGGGGCTGCTGCACTGCCTTTTAGCACCACTGAGACAGCTGGCCCTCGAGTGGCTCAGACAGGGAGCAAGGACCCCGGCCCGGAAACCGCGGACAGGGGACGCTGGGTGATGTCGGTTCCAGAGGTCTACACTGACCAGGCCCTGCGTGCGAGCCTGGAAGGGCTCCTGCCCTGCCAGGAGCTCTGCTTTCTGAGGAGGCCTGAGGCCGAGGACCCAGAACCGGCTGCTCTGGGCTTGGGCGGCCAGGAGACTAGGCTCCCCAGGGGAGCAGCGGGGGTCCCTTAGCAGGAAAGCAGGGTCCCAGGATCTGCCATTCCTTCAGCCGGGAGCAAGCCCGCCCTGGTTGTCCAGCCCAGCTCCACAGGCCCTGGCCGAGTTGGGGGGAAAAGTTGGAAGGTGGGGGGGGCGTGTACCCTCCTGGACCTCAACTCCATCCCCCCTCCAGGAGCAGCGGTGGAACAGAGTGGGGGTGGGGAGGCACAGGCCAGAGACAGCCACGGAGCGGAGCGCAGGCCAGGAGTGGGCTGGCTGGCAGCGGGCGGGCAGACGGGCGTCTGTCCTGCCAGGGGCCCAGGCTGGCTACGCAGACAGCCTCTTTTCTGTATGGAAATGAAGAATTTAGGCTAATGGAGCTCAACCATCTCTAATTTTGCGATGGCAGGAGGATTTTGATTGAAAGTAATTAAGCAAGCTAGCTGTAAAATTAATTAAAGCAAAAGGGGGGGATTTTTTATTGGATTGGATAGCGATATAGCGTCTGTCAGGCGGGGGACGGATGGGGGTGACCTGAATCCTCTGCCCTCCCCCCTCCCACTCGGGACGTTTATGTCACTTTAATCTCCTTACAGCGGCTGCTGTGCATTTGTTTGAAATAATCAAGGAAATATGGTCAGAAATTGTCAGCTTTCAGATCTAATTTACCTGACGGCCCCTGCGCGAGCCGGCGCGGCCCAGGGAGCGAGCGTGCGTGAGCGGGCGGGGGAGCCTGAGTGGGCACAGAGGACACCAGGCTCTCCAGCCCCCTCTCCAGCCCCCAACCCCCTCCCGGGGCAAGGGGAGGCGGTTCCCAGGCCTGTGGGCACCTCCCAGGGACAGGCCCCCACCCCACCCACCTGCTGCCTCCCCCTCGAGCTGTAACCAGCTTTGGGTTTAGGGCTATAGGATCAGGGAGGTGACGGTAATTCCTTACTCCAGATGGCTGACAACTGCTAAACCCCTCCACCAGGGCCACAGTTTTAAAAATACTCCTAAATTAGTCCCCTCGTGTCGTTGGCGGCCTTAGCAAGGGGATTGTGGAGATGGGCCGGCTATGGGGTGGGGGTAGGGGTGGCAGTGTCAGCCGTGGCACCTCTCTGCCACCTGCTGCCGTCCCCACCCTCTCTCCTGGAGGTTCCTCTCTCCCAGGCCCGTCCTCTAATCCCTCTGCTTCCCCTTCACAGCACAACTCCTAAGTTCTCTGCAAGAGGAAGGCCCCTCCCTCCAATACACCTGCTCTCTCCCCCCCCCCCCCACCCCCACGCACCCAGGCATGCTCTCCCTCACCTGGTCACCCACCCACATGTTCTGCCCCTTTCCAGTGGGTGAGCCAGGCCACAGAGAGCCAGACTCTACTTTTGCTTCCCTTAGAGAGCGGAGAGCCTGGATTCCAGGCCCTGCACCCTGGAGGTGCTGGTTCAGAGCCACTTGGGGTCCTTGCCCAGGGGGGCCGGTGTGGGGTTGAAGCTTTTCCAGCAGGGAACCCTTGTGGTGTTTGGGGCCACTGGACCCTGGAGCATCCCCCTGGCATGTAGAAAGTTCCCCCCTTTAAAGCACAGATGTGTAGCAGTTTGATCTGCTGGCCATGAGAGGGCCGGGATGGGGAGTTGGGGCTCTGGATTTGTCTGGTCCTGACAAGTTAGTGACCGGGGCTTCTGACCAGCCTCTCAACCTCTTGGGCCCCACTTCCCTTCCAGTTCTAAAGTTCTGTGCAAATCCAGGACAGCCTGTGCTCTGATGGCTCCCACCCTCCCGAGCTCCTTATGCAGCCAGAGCTCCTCACCATGCCCCTGGGACAGGGGGGAAGGTGGAGGGTTCTAGAAACAGGGCAGATTAGGATGAACAGACTGCTCCTGGTTTGCCCATGTTAGAATGCACCTGTTAAAAGCCCTCTACCTGCCCTCCTTCCGCCAGTCCTTATCCTAACCCAGAGCGTGTCTCCCTTCTCCCGCCCCAGCTTTGGCGCTGGGTGCCTCAGGGGGCCTCCTCTAGCAGCAAGGGGGGTTAAGCCCCTGGCTTCCTTCCAGGCTGGCTCCCGAGCAGAGCAGCTGGGGGGGGGGGTGGGAAGGGTCACCTGCCCCCCCCTTCTTGAGCTCCCTCTGCCTGACCCTCCACTCTCCTGTAGCCATGAGTCACTCATCTTGGGGCAAGGAGGTGGAGCCCCAAAGAACTCTGCCCAGGAAAGAGGGGGAGGAGAGCTGCTGGCTCTTCTCCACGTCTTCAGGGCAAAGTTCTCCGCGCCCAGAGCCCAGGCGGCACTGAGGTCACTTGGGCCCAGCACTCTCCTGGCTGTGCCTGCAGGAACTTGGTGAGAGGCAGGGGCATGGCTAGGCACCACGGGGGCCAGCCAGAGCCAGACTCCCTGCCCTTCATGCCTGCCAGCTGCCCAGGAACCAGATCCCAGGAGACACAGGGCTAGAGGGAGTGTCTGGCCCCGGCCCAGCACCTCACCTCCACGTGTGGCTCGCAGCTGCTCACGTCAGCCCCTGCAGCTGTGATGTGGAGGAACCAGCCTGGGAGCCCGTGCCAGGGACCCAGCGGGGCTGCTCTCCCTGGGCGGGGGGCTGCTTTCTGGGCTTGATGCTGGTCCAGGCTGCGGGGGCAGGCACCCAGGTGGATCCCCAGGCAGGCCTGGGCAGGTTGGTGCACCGCGCGAGGCACAGGGAGGTGGAGAAGGCCGAGAGCAGGCTGAAGGGTGCTCTTACGGTCCTCGTGGTGTCCCCACGTCGGCCCTTTGCTCTGACCTAGTGGGAAGAACATGCGCTGGGGATGCTGTATCCAAAACCACTTTTGGGAGTGAATCCTATGTAGTGGCTTCTCCTTGAGGGACAGGCACAGGCAATGGGCAGGCGGGGGCAGCAAGACTGGCCAAGGGCTTGAGATTGTAAGGTCAGAGAGAGAGAGGGAGCCTCTCTGGAGGGAGCCTGGGACAGCCCAGCCAGGGCCCAGGACAGCCCAGCCAGGGAGTCTGGGAGAGGGAAGAGGCAAGGGCATTTGGGGGCTGGTAAGTCCAAGGCCAGCCCAGCAGTACCTGGTGACCATCACCCGGCTGGTATGCGATAACACATGTGCATTGTGGCTTCCAAGGGTTCCCACCAGCGCTTCCTCGTCTGGCCCCCAAGGCTTTAGGAGAAAGCAGGGCATGCTGGCCGCATCCGGGTGGAGCCTCCCCTCTTCCCGGGGCTTCTCCCCTGCTGTCTGCCATCCCCTACAGCTGGGTGTCTGAGCCTCTAGGCGGAGCTTGTACGAAGAGAACCAGAGAGGGTGAAAGATGCCTGGCCTGGCCTTGGACCAGCCCTCCAGGCCCAGATGCCTGAGGCCCTTTGTGAGGGAGGACTCCAACCAGTGGGGGCCCACGCTGACCTAGGTAGCCCCACGCTTCCTCCCTTCAGGTGGGGCCCAGCATGAGTTGGGCCAGCTCATCTCCCCTTCCCAGAGGGCAGAGAGGAAGTTCTTTTCCCGGAGGCCTTACTCCTGCTTAGTAGTGGCCAGTAGCTTCAGGAGAGTTCTCAGGGGTGTGTGGTTCCCCCGGCCACGGGAGCAGGGAGAGGTACCTGCCCAACTGGGAGAGAAGCCCGAGTGGCTGGGGTCCAGCCCCAGGAATCATTAACGGCAGGGTCTGGCGATGCCCACGCCCCTCCCCCAGCCAGGTCCATGCTGGAGTTGGCTGAATGTGACCGAGGCACTGGGCTCCCGGAAGTGCCTGGGGCAAGCTGGGCTCTGGCCTGGCGAAGCCTCAGCAGCCCGGCTGGGCGGTTTCCTGCCAGCATCAGGCCTTCTCTCCTGCTCATAGGGAACCCCCCCCCCCGCCCCGCCTCTCCAGATCCTGGTGGGGCTGGTGGCCCCGCACAGACCCGAATAAGCCCCCTGGGCCCCTCTTCCCCTCTCTCCGGTCTGCCTTTGCTTCCTTACCCGTTAGGCCCGAAGCCTCCCTGGCCCCGTCCCGGCCCCGTCCTCCGTCCCCCCTGGCTCCACAGTCACATTTTGCTGCCAGCACAGGGCACTGAAAATCTGCTGGCACTGCCGAAAACCCTGTGTGCGCTATGACTCCCCAAACATCCCTTTATTTTTATTGTTCTGTTAATTACTGTTTAAACTTTAATAAGTCACTTCGTCAGGAGGGGGGACCTGCCGTGAGCTTTTCTGTGCAAACACGGGCCCGGGAGTGACTCGGGTGTAATATAACCCTTTATGCGATGTGGGAATGTTTAGATTGTAACAGAAACTTGTTATTTTAATGACAGTTCCGGGTGGGGGGATCTGAACACAGAAGAGGAAGAGGGTGGGCTCCCTTTGGGTCCCCACTGAGGGCTGGGGCGGCCTGGCCGTGGCGGGCGTGCTCCCTGGCTGCTGCCACCAAGGATGCGGAGGAGCCCTTCCTGGGCTGCCGGGGGGTCAGGCTCACCCAGAGGGAGGGAAGTCTCCCAAGAGATGCTCTGAGACTTGAGGGCAGGAGGGTATTGGGCCCTCAGCAGCCTAGACGGCCGAGGGCCCAAGGAGAGAGCTGGGCTCTTTGTGGGGGCGGGGAGGGAAGCAGGACGACCCAGAGTTCCCAGGTCTCGGGGAGGCTGGGCTTTCTGCCCTGCCCACGCCAGCGCCGGGCCAGGGAGGAAGCAGCCTTTCCACCTCCTAAGGCAGGACCCTGCCGCGGTCACCATCCAGTAGAAGGGCAGGCTCCGCATGCCAGACATGTCACTCGATGCCATCCTGGAAGCCCTGTTTCAGATGAGGACACTGAGGCCCAGGGCAGAGACCTAACTTTCTTAAAATTGGGGGGCCAAGTTTCTGATGTCGACTTGTCTGATTTGGAAGCTGCCAAAGTCCTGGTTGCCCGAGCATGGTATGGAGGGCCAGGCGCGGCCCCGCAGGGTGTCCCTTGGGCAGGGCTCACCCCTCGGTCCCTACCCTCCCCCCCCCCCGCATCAGGATGAGAGGGGCTGCAAGGTGAAGAGAACTTAGAAGTACAGTTGTCCCCAAGTCTGGGCATAGGCCACTTGGCCTCTTCTTCACAAGGCCTGGCTCCGTCTTGGGGAGTTGGGGCTTGGGCCCAGGGTAGGGGTGATGGTAGCCAGGCCGCCCCCTCTCACTCCAGTGCCCCCCATCCCCTATACCCAGAGGCACTCCTGCCCCAGACCGGCTTCCGGAGCAGGTGACACCTGGTCAGGGGGCCTTTCTCCAGCACCTGGGCCTGAGGGTATCTGGGCCAGGTTTCCTACACTGTCTTCACTCCATCCCTCCGTCTGTCCATCAGAGCTGAGCTTCTGCTCTGTGCCCGCACTGGGTGGCAGAAAGGCACGAGCCCTGTGCTTGCCCTCCGGGGCCCATGCCTAGTGGGGCTAGAGAAGCAGTGTGGGGAGAGAGCACGACAAGGGGGACTGTCCCCTGGCCTGCCCGGGTGCTCCCAGCTAGCCAAGGCGGAGACCCTTGGCTCCCTCTGCTCTCTCCCCTCCCTTGGAGGGCTGCCCGCCCCCCACAAGGGCCCCTCCCCCTGACCTCCTGCGGGCAGGGCCAGAGGTTCAGGGCCCGGGCTCCCCTGAGCGCTGGAGGCGAGAGCCCCCCAGATGGCGGCGGCGTGGGTCACGAATCGCTGAGGTTTTCCTTTTCCGAGCAGCGCGTTTCCCTAAATTGTCTTTGACTGCGTGCATGGGTAATGAAAGTTTATGCCCTTGTTAGAAGGACAGGCGGCCAGTTCCAGTTAGAACTGGGGCTGTCTCCCTGCCAGCCCCCCGCAGCCCCCCTCCCCAGCAGGAGAGGGAGCAGTAGGAAGGAGCACAAGTGTGTGTGTGTGCGTGCGCGCGCGTGCCCGCACACCCTTCCCTGGTGGATGAGAAGGCTGTTAGGGGAAGGGAGAGGGGACAGGGGAAAAAAGAAAAAAAAAATTTCCATATTTGTGTAAGTTGCTTTAAAAGCATTTTATCATGTCATAAAAAAGGGAAAGTACTCTCAGAAATTGATCCTCTCCGCCAGCCCATTGGACAGAAGGACGTTGGGATGTTAATGGCCATCCTGCTCCAGGGTGGCTTATTAAAAAATTTATACATAAATGCTTAAAATTGCATAAATTATTTAAAAAAAACCAACAAAGTAAGCAATTTGAATTCCCTCTTTTCCTCCTCTTCGCTTGGTCCCCCTTCTGCGACCCCCCTTTTCCAGCCCCTCATCGCGGTCCTCCTGGTCCCAGGGTCCCCCCCTCCCGGGCCCCCATCCTCGGGGCTCTCCCCCCCCCCCGCACCTGCTTCTTCCACTTCCCACCGCACCCCTAGCACCCTCCGCCCTGCCCTCCTCTGGGGTTTCCCAGCCTCACCCACAAATTAACGGAACAGCCGGCCCACCACCAAACACTCACATGCACACGCACTAATAAAAACACCACTAATAATGCCCCAAATCGCGAAATTAAATATTAAGGCCAGAGGAGGCGGACGTGGAGCGGTGCCGCTGCCTCCGTAGCCGAACTTGGAGCTGATGAGTGTGTTTCTCACAGGCGTGGAATGTCACCCACACATCCCGGAGACTGGAGTGGGGAGTTTTATGATGGTTTTTCATTGATTTGTTTCCCCAGCGCAGCTGCCGACCTCTATTGAGGGACAAACATAATCAGCACTGACGCAAATTAGATGGTTATTCGTTTTGAAAATTGACAGAAAAACAATAAAAAAGATGAAATGCTCCCAAATCAATAGATATAATGAAATTCAAATAATCCGAGAGATGAGGTCTCCATGGCAACTGATAATGTGGAAAAGAAAACAATTTAATAAAGGACAGACACACTTTGAAAACAGATTGGGCCCAGGGAGGGGGGCGGGCTGGCGGGCGGAGGGCTGGAGCGGGCTGGCGAGTGAAGGATCACTGTCCGTCCCAAGGACACCCGCCATAATTAAGCGAGGCTTTCGGCCCCAGAAAGTGCAGATTCAGGTTTTAATACACAAAATTATTTCAGGAGCAGTGAATCGGAAAGTCGTTTGTAATGACCTTCCTGAGAGGCCCGGGCGCGGGGCATGTTGGAGGCTGGGCGGCCGGGCCGGCTGAGTTATGGCATATTTGTGTTTTTATAGTGCGGAGGGGAGGGGGTGGGGGGGAGGGGGGGAGAAGGTTAAACAGTATTTACAGCTCAGTTGTTTTCAGAGAGGAAAGAGAAATAGAGTTCACGGGAGATGCGGCGGGCAGGCGGGCGGGTGAGCCAGGAGGCCTCCGGGGCGAGGTGGGAGAGGTGGGCCCCGGGCAGGCCTTCCACCCTGGGGCTGCCTTGCCTTGTCTTGGGGATCCACAGAGGGTGCCAGGAGAGGCCTGTCCCACTCGGGTGCCTGGTGTGGCCCAGCTGGTGGGTCCTTCCAGGCCTGGGGCCCTCTCTGGGGATGGGGCGGGAGCCTGTGTCCGAGCTCTGTGCGCCCGGCCGCACGTACTCCGGTCAAAAGGTGGGGTGTTCCTGCGGAAGAGCGGCTCTGGACGCCCAGCTAGCCTCAGCACCCTCCGGGGCAGCCGGCCGCTCCTTTGGACGGGGCTACCCTTCTTGAGCCGCGTGCTGCGTCTGGGGTGTGCCCGGCCTCGGGCACGGCTGGTGAATACCTAGGGACCGCAGCCTGCCCCGCTGCGGGGGCCTGCAGCCCACAGCCTCCCTGCCTCTCTCCTCTGGCTCCACCTCCCTGCCGAGGGCTCACCTTGGGCACACAAAAGGGGAAAGCTCGGCCCTTTGGGTTTGCAGTGGCAGGGGCCACAGAGAGGGGAGGGGACCAAGCAGAGACGCTCCACAGCCCTCGAGAGCCACTTGGCTGGCCAGGGCAGCTCAGGCACGAGAGCCCGGCCCTGGGGGCCCTTTGGAGGCTCCCCTCCCTCAGGCTCCGACTCCCTTTCGGCCGCGGGAACCCTGCTGGTGCTGTGTTACCGTGACCACACTCGGCGTTGCCAGTTTCCGGGCCGTTCTGCATGTGCACGTGTGAATTATAATATGATTGTACAAACACGGAGACGCCCGAGTGTGCGCGCGCGTGCACGGTCTGTGTGTGTGCCGTATGTGTGTGTTTTAAATCTCCCCTGGGTGGTAACTCTTTTTTTCTCCCCTTCCTGTTTGGCTGTGACCTGGGGGAGATTGATAGCCAGCCTGTGCGGTGGATGTTAACAGTTCCCCTGATTTATAGAGTTACTTACGCTAAGTGAGGCCACTTAGACGCGTCTGGATAGTAAACCTTTTAACTGGACTAAAAAATCATAATAAATAAATAAACAAAGGGGGGCAAGTAGGGCCCAGCAGCCTGGCCCCCCCACTTCCCGTCTTAGAGCTGTTGGGGACCAGGGGGCCTGGCTGAGAGTCCCGGGGAGCAGTGACCACTCTCCTACCTGCACGAGCTGGGCGGCCCTTCTGTTCTGAGCTGGGAGGGGAGGGCTCAGGCCCAAGAGAGAAGGACACCTTTTCCTATGGGACAGGTCTTGGCTGGGGTAGGGGGTCACAGCTGGAGGAGATAGGGGAGTTAACACAGAAATTGGCTGGTGGGGGAGGTGAGGAGAGAGGTGGGAAGGATGGTCGGGGAGCTTGGGGGGAGCACGTGTCTCTAGGGACCCTTCCTTGCTTCCCAGACTCGCTGTTCCTGTGGCACCTGGACTTTTCACCACAGTGATTGCGCTTACGGTGGCTTGAACATCTGTCCCCTTGTCTAAATTGAGCTGCCCGTGGTGGCAGGAACCAGGACAGTCTGTCTTGCTCTCATGCTGTCCTCAGGATTGAGCCCAGGGCCTGGCCTGTAGAAGGAGCTCAGAGGGTGTCTTGAATGAACATAGATGCATCACTTGAAAACTGGGGCCTGTCAAGTTCAAGTTCTTAGGGATGGCAGCGTGGAAGCTCCGACATTGCCACCACCCCAATTGGGAGGCTGAGGAGCGGGGAGGGGGGCATGTGGGGTGTTAGACCGTGGCCTTGGGTGTCCGAGCCCCATGGGAGTCCGATTCCAGCACTGACACTGAGTGACCGTGGGCAGTTACCAATCTCACCAGGCTCTCTCTGCTTCCTCATCTGGAAATGGGGACAGGTCAACAGCCTCATGGAAATGTTGGGGGGGGTCACTGAAGTTGACATCAGGAAGTGTTCAGCACAGTCTCTGGTACAGGGGAGGTGTTCAGAGGGTGCCAGCCGCCCTGTCACTCTGGGCCATGCCACAGGGCGGCCACCAGTGGCCTGGCAGTGTCTGTGGCCCCTGAGCTGCCTGGCAGCAGGCAGGGGGGCCCCGGAGCATCCCTACCCCAGGGGACCGGTGCCTGGCCCCTGCCTCCCCACCTCCTGATATACAGCGGGCATTAGGCTGCCCAAAGGGGACACTGCATCCTTAGGAAGAAATATGTCCTCATTTTTCTTAAACACCGTTTCCACTGAGTGAAATGTTTAGAAGGGACGCACAGGGAGAACTTTATTTCCTACCAGGGAGTTCAGAGCCACCAGGCAGAGCCCATAAAGCACCCGGAGCCTGGTAGCTGACAGGCCGCCCGGCCCCGAAACACATTACTCACAAGTGGGGGGGGGGGGCTGCTGCCAGGCCTGCCCAGCCCCCAGGGACTGCCCCCCCACCCAGGGCAGAACAAGCAACTTCGAGCCCCAGGCAGTGGGCACTGGGCACTGGAGCCTCTCGACCCCTTGACACAGGCTGCCCGGGGCAGGGGAGGGTCTGGCCTCAACCTGGCAAGGAGGTGGAGCCATTCCAGCCACCCCCAACCCCTTCATCCCCAGAGATCAGGGACAGGGGGCCCAGGTGCAGTGGTAGGAGCCCCCCTGTCTCCCCCGTAACTGGCAGGAGCCCTGGCCTTCCCCAGCCTTTGGAGGGAGTGATGAGGTTCCTGCCATGACGGGCCCTTCTCCCGAGGCCCTCCCTTCATTTGATTTCTGAAGCTGGCTGATTTGAATATTTATAAATATCAGTAAATTATTTATTGTAGCAATCTGCTGCACCATTTTACCCATCGCAGTTAACACTTTAGGGGGCTCCGTGTTATGGGAACCAGGAGAGGGAGTGAGGAGGAGATGGGAAGAGAGGGCTGGGACTTCCTAGGGCCCACCCAGAAGCCTCAACTGGGGACACGGTGGCTGCCCAGCTCCTGGCAGAGCCCGGGCCCCTTGTGAGCCTGGGCTCTGGGTGTCTTCACGGCTCCAGGATCAGTTGCCTCTTCTATCAAATGGGATGATGACAGTGCCTGCTTCACGGGGTCATCACGAGGCATCAGGAGACCGTACCTGGAGATGTGCATGGTCTGGTTTTGCCCCTCCTTTCCTCCACCCTGAGCAGGATCTGTTCAGCTTACACAGGAGAACTGCTTGCAGGGGGCTGGTTGAGTTTGGAGCCCTGGGAGAGGAGGTCGGAAGACCTGGGAAGGGGTCGTTTGTTGCTGAGTGGACAGCCTGCCCCCAGCCCAGCCCAGCCCCCCAGCCTCTCTGGTGTCCCCTCTTTCTTCTGGCCCCGGTGAAGTTTCCTGGTCTTGGGATCTTGTGCCTAGAGGTGCACCACACCTGCTTGCTTGTCCCTCTCAGGGCTCAGCTGCCTTCTTCCAGGTCCTTGCTTGCCAGAACCCTCTCACCTCACAGTCCTGTGGCCCTTTCCCAGGGCGGGAGCCTGCCTGGGGCCCTTTCACCAACAAGCGGGAGAGCCAGGCTATGCCCTCGTGCTGTGCCACCTCCTGGGGCTCACCCCACTGATGCGGAGGCACCGGGGCCAGAGACTAGAAGCTAGGAGAGCCCTTGGGCCGGCTGCGCACGTGCGGGTACCCGTCGCTCCTTTCCCCAGTTTCTCCTGTTTCCCCCAGCCTGACTGGGGCTCACCTCCGCTGCCCCGCCCCTTGCCTCCTTTCTGGAGCCCGGCCCTGGGTAAGCAGTGCAGGACTCCCCTCGCCTTCCCACCCCCTGGCCCAAGCCTGCCTCCTGGGCAGTATTGTTCCCAGAGGAAGTGTCCAGTGTAAATAGAGCAGCGGGCAGGCTGGTGGCGGGAAGGAGATGAAAGGGGCAGTGACAGGGCCGGGGACGGATGGCTTCCTCCCATTGAGGCCCGGCCACGGCGTTTATATTTTAGGGAAGAAAGTCGGGGGAATGTTTACATGGACAGGAGCCTGGGGTCAGACCACGAGGGGGGTAGTCTGTATGTCCCAGCGCCCTGATGGAGGGGGAGGGGAGGAGGACCCCACGGAGTGGGCCGGAAGGCGGATGGGCGAGCAGCTCGGACCTTGGCTCCTTCATACTCCCCACCCACTGCCCTAGCCTCTGCCTCCTGCCCTGCACCCCAGGCCCACACGCCTTCTCCACCTCTACCCCTGGGACCGGCAGTAGAGTCAGAGGGAGGGCAACATCTGGAAGGCAGGTGGGCTGGGGCAGAGCGGCAGCTGGAGGGCAGGTGTGGGGGGTGTAGGCGGAGCAGAGGGGCCTGTGGGCGGGGGGTGGGCCCTGGGTGCACAGCTGCATCACAGCTGGTGGGGGCCCAGGAGGGAGCGAGCCGGGCACACGCCGGAGAGCAGGAGGGGGTGGGCTGGCCTGGGTGGGCCCAAGTGCCTCGAGGCTCCAGGATGGGTGGGAGCCCAGGGAGGGGGTGTCACCAGCAGCAAGTGCAGCCCTGGGAGTTTCTGCTTCCCTCTTCCTTGGGATAAATATTTATAGATCCATTTGCTGTCTCCCTTACACACTTGGCTGCTTACCTCCTGGTAAAAATAGAGCAGGCTCCCCCACTCTCCCCTTCCCGTCCCCACCAGGGCAGGGGACCAAGGGGGCCAGGTGAGGCCTGCTCCCTGTAGGTCTGCTGGAGCAAGCCTGGTGTCGCAGCCTGGCAGCCGGCCCAGAGGTTGGGTGGGATGCTGTGACTAGGGGAACCATCATTGAACTTTGGAGAACCCACGTCAGCACTTGGAGACCTGGGTGTGGGCGGCACAGACTTGGGGATGCGGATGAACTTGGGCAGAGTAGGCCCATGGCCTGGGCAGGGGTGGGGCCCGGCAGAGCCAGGGCCCCAAGACTGGGCCGACTGGTGTGAGCCAAGCAGACCCTTCTGGGGCAGTCGACTGGCTGGACTGGGCTGGGGCCGGTGGGTCCCTGGGCCAGGTGAGGCCATACACACTGGCAGGTGGTTTCGAGGCAGGTCTGGGGCCGCTGGGCATTGTACAACCACCCGTCTGTACGAGCCAAGTCTCCTTGCGGGACAGGGTCCCCAGGCAGGCAGGGGTGGCCGTCCTGTGTGAGCATGCCTGTTGGTGGGCTTTCGTGTGGGGGGGTCCGCAGGGTGTTGATCTATTCTAGGGAAGCCCCTTCTGCCCACGGCCCTGGAAGCCGAGCCCCTGCCCTCGCTCGGCTTTTTGACCAATGTGGGTGGAGACTCAGACACACCCATTCCTCTGCTGGGGGACACACGAGGGAGCCCTGCCACTGAGAGGCTCCAGCGGGGCCCCCTGTGCTCAAATCGGCTGAGGCCGTCTGCCATGCACACCGCAGGGTCTGGCACACGATAGGAGCCAACTAAACGGACAGATGGAAAGGTGGAGGACAGGCAGACATATACACAAAATGTGTATGTGTGTCCACCCTTGGCCTTGGTGGCAGGTCCCAGGCTGTGTGGTGAGCGGACCCGCCGTGTGCTCCCGACCCTGGACCCCTGGGCGCCCCCGCTCAGCAGCCGTGAGGGAGGTGGCGAGACCCCGGCAGCCGCATTAAAGAGTTTCTGTCGGGCTGCCGTGTCGTTCAGGAACAGCATCTGCAGCTTCTGGGCCTTCCGTTGGGGGTCTGAGAAAGCCCAGCCTGTTCCAGCTGTGGCTTCTCGGGGCTGGGAAGTGGGCTTTCTGGAGTCAGCCAGGCCTCCGAGGGAAGGAGCTGTGGCTGTGGCAGAGAGGGCAGAGTGGGATCCTCGGACAAGGATGAGCGGTTCTTGGAAACACTGTGAGCAGTTCTGCCCTTGAGTGGCCCTGATTGAGGCTTGAGGAAAGGAAATGGCCAGAGAAGACAAAAGAGGGTCTGTGAAAGCAAGGAGAGTGAGGAAACGCGGAGGCCTTCAGAGGGCCCTCGGCGGCCGGGAGAACAGGAAGAGATGCCACGGCTCTCCAGTGAGCAGAAGTAGGAGTCCGGTGGGGTCCAGGGACCAAGTCTGGCAGGGGAGTTGCCAGGGACGAGACACTCAGAGGGGGAAGGGTCCCAGCCACCAGTGGCCGGGACAGTAGGGCAAGAGGTTGGCTCGGGCCGGTCCCTGGCTCTGGGTGGTCTCCTCCCCATGGGGCAGACCACGGCGGGCCTCAGTGTGTGCCCGCCTTGAGCGCCCGCCTTGAGTGCCCGCCTCTCAGAAGAGGAATTTAGGGCCAAGCAAGTGTAGGGAACGCTTCCGGGAACCAGGTGCTGAGAAGCCTGCCCCTCGTGTTTGAGGAGTCGTTCGTTCATTCGTTCGTTCATATGTTCATTTCCAAACCGTCCGGAACCACCCAGTGCACGCCGGCCTCGGTGCCAGGCTCTAGGGATGGGGCGCTGGGCGAGCTGGGCCGCTGGAGCTCACAGTCTGGTGAGGGGCGCAGACATCCTCCCCCCTCCCCCACCGCTGCCCCCAGCCAGGGGCAGCGTGAGGAAGGTGGGATCCGAAAACCTAGGGCCTCGTGGGGGCGGGGGGTTGGGCCGCCAAGGTGGTGGCCGCACCCTCTGACCTCTCCCTCCACCCCCGCAGCTGAAGGCACCCGGTGCACCGACCCGCCCGCAGGCAAGCCCGCGATGGCGGCCAAGCGCAAAGGCGGCCTGAAGCTCAACGCCATCTGCGCCAAGCTGAGCCGCCAGGTGGTGGTGGAGAAGGGGGCAGAGGCGGGCCCCCAGCCCGAGGGCAGCCCGCTGCGGCCGCCGTGCCGAGAGGCCGGCGTGGCCCGGGGCGTCCGCAGCGAGGAAGACAAGAGGCGGGCGGTGATCGAGAAGTGGGTCAACGGCGAGTACAGCGAGGAGCCCGCGCCCGCGCCCAGCCTGGGGCGGATCGGCCGCGAGGGCCTGGAGCTGCCGCCCGAGGGCGTCTACATGGTGCAGCCCCAGGGCTGCAGCGACGAGGAGGACCACGGCGAAGAGCCCCCCAGGGATGGCGGCGGCGTCGCGGAGGAGAAGGAGTCTGACGGGGCGGCCTCCAAGGACGACAGCGGCCCCAGTACCAAGCAGGCTTCGGGTAGGTGCCTGAAGCCCCGGACAGACAGCGCACGGACAGATGGCATAGCCCGTGGGGCGGGGGGGGGGGGGGGGGGCGGGCAGCAGGGAAGGAGTAGGGGGTCCGCAGAGCCTGCCCGCTTCCCCCACTCGTGCTCCGTGTCCCGGCACCTCATCCAGCCCCGCGAGGCCTGGGGCCGAGGTACTGGCGCGAACAGGGAAGACTTGCTCAGGGTGGGAGGGAAGTGCTCCAGGTGTGAGCCGGGCTGGGGGCGGCTGTGAGCATGGGGGGCCTGAGGAGGTGAGGGATGGCTGTGCGGACGTGGGACCCACGACAGACCATGGGACTGTGTCTCCACCCCTGCATCACAGGAGCCTGCAGGGTCAGCCCTGGAGCCATAGGAGCAGAGCTCTGGGATAGACCTGTTCTGGCAGCCTCCTCCCCTGCCCCTTCCCGGAATCCTTCTCCTTCCCAGGGACACCGGCTCTGCTAGGCAGGACCTCTCAGGGGCGAGGCACAGGGCCTCAGGATGGCTCAGCCCGGCCCGCAGATCCCGTTACAGCCACCTGCCCCGGACGCGCTCCTCTGGCTGACCTCTTTCCCACGAGGTGGCTGAGGCCTGGCTTTTCTGCTGTCTCCTTGTCCTTATGACTCACAGCAGCCCCGAGCTTCTCACACTCCAGGGAGGGAGGGCCTGCGGTTTTGGGTGGAAGGGGGTCACCGTGGCTAGGATGGAACCCTGGGTGCGGGGCCTCTTCTGCAGCTCCTAGCCTCCTTCTCAGGCCTGTGCCCGGTGCCCCGAGCCTCCCCTGCCTGCTCCCCTATCCCCTTCCCCCTGCAGCGAGGGGCGCATCTCCTCCCTGCGCGGGGAGCCCTGCGCAGCCACATAATTATGCATATAAGATATAAACAGAGCTGTTTAATTATCCTTCGCCACATCAGTGACAGAGTAATTAACAAACATTGCAAGATCAATGAGGAAAAGTGTGACCTTCAGTTTCCTCTGATAGGAAAAGCCCTTGCCGTTCCCAGACACAAGGTGATTGTGCTGAGCCAGAGGAGAGGGAGGGACGGGGACAAGGGCCGCTGTCCCATCAGGGGCCCGCCCCACCCCCCAGGCCCAGCCCTGCCCTGACCCCTGCCTTCTCTCACCCCAAATGGAGAGCTGGGACAGTAGGAGGCAGGACCGGGACTGCCAGTGGCCTCGTGACCTGGGCATCGCCCCGTCTGACACCTGGGGCAGCCTGCTCAGCCCTGGGCACCAGAGGAAACCAGCTGGAGCCCTAGCCACCGCCAGGCTCAGACCACCTTCTCTGGGCCTGGGGGCTCAGGAATGCAGGCCTCTGGGCTGCCTCAGACCCCCACCCAGCCCCCTCCCTCCTCTAAGCTGCCTGCCCTTCAAAGCCTTCTGTCTCTCTGCCATATATAGTGAGGGCTCAGCTGCCTCCTGCTATTTTTAGCCCCTTTCCCTGGTCCCTGAGCCACTGAATCTAGCAGCCAGAGCCCCCTCCTCCCAGGCCGGGCCCCCAACCCCATGTAGCTTGAGGTCAGGACAGTGGCCCACCGGCCACCCCGTCCCAGGGAACAGCCATCTGTTGCCTCCCGGGGTCACTCTGCCCACCTGGGGTTCCAGGTGCCGCCTGTGACTGTCCTCTTCCTACACAGGCCCGATAGGTTGCAATGAGGGTTGGGAGGCGACCCTCATCTGCCACCCTGCTGGGGTCCTGGGCCTCCCACCCCTTCTTCAGCCATGCCTTCCCCCTGGCTGTGCTGTTAGGACTCCCAGCCTGGGGCCCTGCTGCTCTGAGTGAACGTGCCCGACTTTGCTGGCTCAGACAGGAATGGAGAAAACATGTGTGTCCCTGGGGCCCATGTGAGTCTCACCCTCCTATGTGCGCCCACCCCTGATCCAGGCCGGAGCCCATAGTAGGTGTTTCGTGAGTGTTCTGCACGAGAATGAGTAAGCCTGTGTGTGCTGGGGGGGGGGGGGGGGCCACACATCTGCTGTGGCGAAGGTCATGTGTGCAAGGACGTGGGGCTCCAGAGAAGAACCCCAGGCAGAATGGGATCATCTTGCCTCCGCCGTCCTGAGGCTCATCCTGGGGAGATGGGTGTAGGGTTTGGGTGGTTCGTGTCCACGTGTGTGTGTTTGTGGGGTTGGGAAGGTAGCTAGGGGATGTGCGTGTATGTGTGTGTGTACGTGTTTGCTCACGTCCCTGTGGGGAGGCCGCTCCGGAATCTCAGAGTGGACACAGGTAGAGCCTGTACACAGGCTGTCCTCGGTCCCCTGCCTGGGGCCAGTAGGGCCAGCCTCCCAGGCAGACTCTCCTCAGGGTGGCCACCTTTATGAGCGGGCACGAGGATGACGGGGAGGTTCGTAGGACTCCTCACGTCATAATTCTTGGCTGGGGCAAGGGGCCTCGAGTGAGTCTGAACAAATGCTTTGGCAAGGCCCTGCCTACCTCAGCCTTGTGGTCTGGGACCCTCAGTATGCGGGGGGCCGGTGGAGCCGGGGGGGCCAGCTCCTGGTGAGGCCTGGGGTAAGCCCTCTACCTCCCAGGGATGAGGGCCTGTGTGTCTGCTTGTGGGGGTCAGGGAGAGTCCTCCAGACAGGCTCAGCCAGGCCCACCCCCAACCCTCAGCCCCCGGGGTCCCTCCTGACTGCCCAGCTGCCGGCCCACATCCTTACCTGTCCCCAGCCCCCGTGTCACCCCACCCTTGGGAGGCAGGTTGGGATCTGGCCTTACTTCCAGTAAAGTGACTTCTCTTTCATATTAGGCCAAGGCGAGAGAGAGGAGACATTTATGAAACTTTGTTTAATGTACTGAAAAGCCATCGGCCAGAACATTTAGGAAATTGATTTTCCTGGCATTGATGAACTCGTTTTATTTTACCCCGGTATTAATTACTTTTTTTTTAAACAAATTAATTTAAGAGTCGTAAAACCTAACAAGTGAGCCAAATGTCCATAGATCATGTCGTGCTCCGCCCCCTCCCCATGCCAGCCTCCTCCCTCTGTGGGTGGGGGCTCACGGGGAGGGGGTGCCCCCTGTCCCTTGGCTACCCTGCTCCCTCCCAGAGGTGACCGGCCTCTCCCCACTGCTGCAGGAGAGGCCTCCTCACTCCGGGACTACGCGGCTTCCACTATGACCGAGTTCCTCGGCATGTTTGGCTACGATGACCAGAACACGAGGGACGAGCTGGCCAGGAAGATCAGCTTCGAGAAGCTGCACGCAGGCTCCACCCCCGAGGTGGCCACCTCCTCCATGCTGCCCGCCTCCGAGGATGCCCTCAGCAAGCGGGCGCGCTTCTCCAAATACGAGGAGTACATCCGCAAGCTCAAGGCCGGCGAGCAGCTCTCCTGGCCGGCCCACAGCACCAAGGCCGAGGAGCGGGCGGGCAAGGACGTGGTGGGGCCCCTGCCCGGCCTGCGGCTGCCCAGCAGCACGGCGCACCTGGAGACCAAGGCCACCATCCTGCCCCTGCCCTCACACAGCAGCGTTCCCATGCAGGGCCTGGTGGCCCGCACCTCCAAGTACGACTTCTTCATCCAGAAACTGAAGACGGGTGAGAACCTGCGGCCCCAGAACGGGAGCACCTACAAGAAGCCATCCAAGTACGACCTGGAGAACGTCAAGTACCTGCACCTCTTCAAACCCGGGGAGGGCAGCCCCGACATGGGCGGGGCCATTGCCTTCAAGACGGGCAAGGTGGGGCGCCCCTCCAAGTACGACGTCCGGGCCATCCAGAAGCCGGGCCCCGCCAAGGTTCCGCCCACCCCCAGCCTGGCTCCTGCACCCCTCCCCAGCGTGCCCAGTGCTCCCAGCGCCCCTGGGCCAGGGCCGGAGCCATCTGCCTCCCTGCCCTTCAACACTCCCGAGTACCTGAAGTCGACCTTCTCCAAAACAGACTCCATCACCACGGGGACCGTCTCCACTGTCAAGTAAGGACGCCCATCCTGAACTCGGGACTAGAGTAGCCACTTCTCTGCCCCTGAAGCCCATGCTCGTGGACGCGTCCACTCGTACTTGTACACGTCCACCATGCGGCCAGCTTAATACACGCACTGGCTCTCACATGCTTCCGCCCATGCGCATGCCTGCGTGTGCACACACGTACACACACACACACACACGCACACACACGGCCTGCGTAACCACCCACGCCCAGCACGTGACACATCTTGCAGTGTGCACACGCGCGTCACACGTCAGGTATTCCCGTGCATGTACTCATCTGCTAACACGCGTACCAGGGACTCCTGTAACCCCCGTTTGCCAGTGACAGGCTTTCTGTGCCTCAAATGCAGCCTTGGGGTTGGCTGGGAAAGCCCTAGTCTGGGGTTAGGGCTCTGGGCTCCAAGCCGGTCACCGTGGCTCCCAGGTTCAGGGCCTGGGCCGTGGGGAAGGCAGCAAGAGAAGGCAGGAGTCTGGGGGCACACTCATCGCTAACCCCCAGGCAACGGTCAAATTATCTGTGGATCAGTTATGTGGGGTTCCCACACTCCCTTCCCCCTTGAGGCAGAGCCAAAAACCTGGAGCAGATCTAGGGAGCTGCCCACTGGCCTGGGAGGGGGACCCCACCTTCTCTTGCCCCTTCCCCAGCGGTCTTCCCCGCATCCTGCTGACTCCCGGTATGCAACGGGGGCCAGGCCCCAGCTTCCAAGGCTTCCTAGCTAGGCCCGTGCCAGCTTGGGATGGCCCGGCCCTTGCCGGAGTTGGGCTAATTGAACCTGTGCCAAGGTTCCGCCAAAGGGCTTTCCAGTCCCACCTTGAGGGCCTCAGAGCACAACAGAGCAAGAGAGGGAAGGGCCAGGGCCCCAGGACAGGGAGCTGCCCCCTAGACACTTCTGGGGTGTGAAGTTACCCCTGTCGGCTAATCGGCTGTGCCCTGTGTGTCTCTCGCCAGGAACGGATTGCCCACAGATAAACCAGCTGTCACCGAAGATGTAAACATTTACCAGAAATACATTGCCAGGTAGGCCCCTGGGGAGGAGACTGCCCTGGAGAGGTGGTGGGATGGGGCCAGGAACGCCTGGGGACCCTGGGACCACAGGCCCATCTGACCGCTAGTGCCCGAGTGCCTACTGCTTCCCTACCTCTATGCGCCCATGCCCTCAAATTCCCCGGAGGGGCTGCGTCCCATCTCAGCCCCTGCCCCTCGATGTGACCTGGGCCACACGCCCTGAAGCAGCTTGTTCCCTAGGCAGGGCCAGGGCGCCCAAAGGGGCCTGATGGCGGGGCCTGGCCGCAGGTGAGCACCGAGCTCCTGCCACGTCTCACACAGAGTCTGGGGTGGGATTCAGGCCAACGTGGAGCCGCTGGGGATGAGAGGAGGTGCGCGCAATTATCCTCCCTGACGTGGCCTCAGTGTGCTCCCTGGGCCGGGCCTTGACCCTCACCTCCTGACCGCAGACCTGCCCTCTTACACTTTTAAGGCCACACGATGGGTGGGTAAAGAACCTTCGCCTCGATGGAGGCCCCCAAATCCGGCCCCTTGCTGCCAACACCCGATGGGGCAGCCCAAGGAGGGAGCTGTGCCCCAGCCTGTGTCTTTCTGCTGATCTTCTAGGTTCTTCCTGTCCCTCTCTGTCTTTTCAGCTTTGTTCCAATCTCTTTATTATTATTATTATCATTATTATTAGTGCCTCAGCAGATGGCCTTTTTGGCAGCTTCAGCTTAAATATTTATTTGCAAGTGGTTCTCCCTTTACAAAGGGGTCTCTCCCTCTGTCTCTGTCTCTGTGTGTGTGTGTGTGTGTGTGTGTGTGTGTGTGTGTATGCGCGCATGTCCCATAGTCTGAGGCCAGCCTCCTCCCCAGTTGTCCTAGCAGGCTCTCCCCAGAGCCGCCCCCCCCAGGGTGGCCATCGCCGAGCCTGAGAACCACAGCCCAGTGGCACTGGGGCCTGGAGAAGGTCGGGGTTTCTGGGAGGCGGGCAGTGGCCGGGCAGCATGGGGCTCCCGACTGCGGACTTGGCTGGAGAGCTCACTCCCTGCCGCAGGAAGCCGAACAGATGCTGTGCTTTAAAAATTCATAACCCTGGGCTGTTTCAAGTGTCAGGAAAGCCCAGGACAGAGAGAGGCTTTAACACCTCTCAGCAGCGGGGCCCTGGGCTGGCCCAGCCAGTGTCTCCAGCACCTGGCTTCACTCTGGGTGCGGGGCCGGCGGGCGGCACCTGCAGGAAAGGCAGTCACCCTGGGGGCTCCTGCCCTCACCGCCTCATCCCATCCCATCCCAGGCCTCCTCCCTGTCTCTGCTCTGCCGTGTGTCCCGCCCCAGCTTCTTCCTCCCCACGTTGGTGCCAGGCCCGTGTGCCTCACTGCGTCCTCATTCCCGAGGCAGGCAGGACAGGTCTGCAGTTCAGTGGTCCTGGGATTCCCAACAGGCCTCATCACTCACCCTGGCCTCTGCCACTTCACCCCCACAGACCACCTCTGCCCCCCATGCCCCTACAAAGGGCTCAGGGCCCCTGAACCCCAGCAGCGCTTCCCCAGGGTATGGGCACATATTTTCTCTGCTGCTCTGGCAGCAGAGTCCTCCCTGGGAAGGGAGGGAAGAGTCCTCCCTGGGGCTGCTGCCCAGAGAGGGCTGAGCCCACCCTTCCTCTCTGCAGGTTCTCCGGCAGTCAGCACTGTGGCCATATCCACTGCGCCTACCAGTACCGTGAGCACTACCACTGCCTTGACCCGGAGTGCAACTACCAGGTAGGGCCTCGTGGGCACCAGCCCCGCCCCTGCGGGCTGGCCCATCGGTGGGGGAGCCTCTCGGAAGTGGGACGGGGCTGTTCAGTTCTGCCGAGGCCGCCTGAGCTTAACTCACGCAGACGGAGAACCCAGAAAACTATTAGCCTAACAGGCATTTGATAGGGTCTGGAGCCACCTGCTTCCCTGGGATGATCATTCAAGCTCCCTTCCCTGGGAGCCCCACCCCCCACCCCCCACCCCCCGCCCCCGCCCCAGGGCCTCAGCACCTTGTCTGACTCTTCTCGGTGTCCTCCTGCCCCGGCTCGTAGATGATAACGCTGAGGGGCAGAGAGATCGTCACTTATGGTCAAAGCCACCTGTGATGAATGCAGAGCAGGTGAACAAGAGGGAAACGCAGCCAGTGTGCCCAGGGCTGTCCCCTCTTGCTCATCAGGGAGCCCAAGCTGGGGGCACAGCCCATAGGTGACACCGGGCAAAACGAGCTGTCCCCTGTCAGAGCCGCTGCCTTAAGGGCCTGGCCAGATTCATCTCCTCTGCTCCTGGGCGTGAGCGCTGGGAGCCCGGCGGGAGGTCACAGAAGGCCCTGTGGCTCTGGGACTTGGAATCGCTCTGTCTGTGGTCCCCTGTGCTGGCCTGGGCGCCACCCGGCTGCCTCGACCCCAGGCAGGATTATTTCCAGGGAGAGCCAAGTGGGCGGGGGGGGGGGGGGGCAGTGCTCTGGGCGAGGGGCTGGCCCAGGCCCCCGCCAACTCGTGCTCTCCTGCAGAGGTTCACGAGCAAGCAGGATGTGATCCGGCACTACAACATGCACAAGAAACGCGACAACTCCCTGCAGCACGGCTTCATGCGCTTCAGCCCGCTGGACGACTGCAGCGTCTATTACCACGGCTGCCACCTCAACGGGAAGAGCACCCACTACCACTGCATGCAGGTGCCAGGGGCAGGGCCACCCAGGGGCCGGGGCCTGGCTCGGGGGCAGCGGGGGGGGGGCTGCGGGGGGCAGCAGGCGAGCGCAGGGAGTCCTGGGGGCGCGGGCCCGGGCGGTGTCTGGCAGGGCCAGGGCGGGGCCGTCCCCATGGCCATACTTGGTGCGGGTGAAATTCAGGGAGCTGTTTATACAGACCGGCATTTCTCAGGCTTTAACACCAAGGGGAGCGTTGCAAATGGTTCCTGAGGAGGTTTTTGTTTAATTCTCTGTTTTAATGCCACGCCGAGTCTGGGCTTTTTCAAGGTGTCAGGTCCAGGGGGAGCGACTCGGGGTTGCAAATAGCAGCCGCTGCGCCTCCCCCGGCATTTGTCAGGGGGTTGTTATGGGCTCCGTGGAACAACCTGGGCCAGGAGGAGAGGGGGGCTCTCTCTCCGGGCCCTGAGATGGTGCAGACACTGGCACGGCCCGGCCTTCAAGAGTGCTCAGATTCCACGGGTTTTTACTCAATATGGCAACGCTGCCTGCCTTGGCCCAGCTAGGGTGGGGTGGGGAGGGCCCTGTGCCAGGAAGTGTCCACTGAACGAGTCCCGGGGCCGAAGGTGACTGCCGGGCCCCCAGGCCCAGCCCTGCCCACTGCCAGGGGCTTTCGAGACAGAGCCACGGATTAGGACCCCAAACGCCCCTCGGCGGAACGGGACTCCCACACCTGGCTGTGCCGGGAGGTGCCCGGAGTCCGTGCAGACAACCCAGCCCTCAGCACAGCCCAGGCCTGCAGGGCCCGGGGGGATCTTCACAGGCTCTCCACAGCCCAGCTGGATGTTTACAGGGGCCGAAGCTCCCCTGAGCAGGGGGGTCTGTGGCCAGCAGAACCGCGGCTCTGACCTTGGCCCGGGGGTGCCTGGCCTCGGTCCCCCTGACGGCCATTCTGCCCCTGCAGGTGGGCTGTAACAAGGTGTATACGAGCACGTCAGATGTGATGACCCACGAGAACTTCCACAAGAAGAACACCCAGCTCATCAACGACGGCTTCCAGCGCTTCCGAGCCACCGAGGACTGCGGCACGGCCGACTGCCAGTTCTACGGGCAGAAGACCACGCATTTCCACTGCAGGTGAACGGGGAGCCCACCAGGGAGGCTGCTTGGCCTGGGGGAGGGAGGGGAGGCGGGGAAGTGGGCCCGTGCGGGGCTCGGGGTCCCGCCTCCCGGAGGCCACAGGCACAAGGGTAGGGGGGGCCGCCCTGGGGTTCTCCGGGTCTCCCCCCGGGGCCGAGGCGGGAGCCGGGCAGGACCACCTCCGGGCGCCCCCTCCTCCCCGAGGCCCTGCGACAGCCCCTGCCGTGTCCCGTCCAGGCGCCCCGGCTGCACATTCACCTTCAAGAACAAGTGTGACATCGAGAAGCACAAGAGCTACCACATCAAGGACGACGCGTATGCCAAGGACGGCTTCAAGAAGTTCTACAAGTACGAGGAGTGCAGGTACGAGGGCTGCGTGTACAGCAAGGCCACCAACCACTTCCACTGCATCCGCGCCGGCTGCGGCTTCACCTTCACGTCCACCAGCCAGATGACCTCGCACAAGCGCAAGCACGAGCGCAGGCACGTCCGCTCCTCGGGCGCGCTGGGGCTGCCGTCCTCGCTGCTGGGCGCCAAGGACACGGAGCACGAGGAGTCGAGCAACGACGACCTGGTCGACTTCTCGGCCTTGAGCAGCAAGAACTCCAGCCTGAGCGCCTCCCCGACCAGCCAGCAGTCCTCCGCCTCCCTGGCCGCCGCCGCCGCCGCCGCCGCCGCCGAGGCCACGCCCGGTGCCGCCAAGCCGCCCAACAGCAAGATCTCCGGGCTGCTGTCCCAGGGCCTGCCCGCTTCCATCCCGCTGGCGCTGGCCCTCTCCAACTCAGGCCTGCCCACCGCCGCCCCCTACTTCCCTATCCTTCCGAGCCGGGGCAGCGCCTCCTTGCCCGTGGGTGCCCCCGGCCTCCTGGGTGCCATGTCGTCCGGGGCAGTGGCCTCGGCGGCAGCCGACACACCCGCCCTGGCCGCCTCGGGAGCCGGTGACTCTGCCCCGGCCGCCGCCACCTCTGTCCCGGTGCCCCCCGCCTCCATCATGGAGAGGATCTCGGCGAGCAAGGGCCTCATCTCACCCATGATGGCCAGGCTGGCCGCGGCTGCCCTCAAGCCCTCTGCCACCTTTGACCCAGGTGAGCAGGCCGGGCACTGCCCAGGAAACGAGTGGCTTACGGACCCCGGGAGCCCGCCGCCTCAGATTGCAGAGCAGAGTCGGGGGGTGTTGGAGAGGAGTCTTTCTACTCCTGCACCCACGTCCCCCACGCCCCCAGCCCCCATCTTTGCCTGGTCTCTGCCTCCATCCTGTTTGTTTGCTACTGGGGCCCCCTTGTTCCGGCCTGCCCACCCCACCCGAGGCAGCTCTGTTCTCTCATCTGTGAAGTGGGGGCCGTAGGCCTGGCCTCACTGGGAGCCTGTGTGTCCCGGGGCAGCTGGTCCTTACCACTCCGCACCCCCCCAGTTGTCACCCTCCCTCATCGCAAGTCCAGCCGCTGATGAGAGGAGTCCCAGATCCCTGCGCCTCCCTGGGGCCCCCCGTGTCACCTGGAGGGGCATGGGTCCAGCCAAGCAGCAGGTGGCCGCACTTCAGGGATGCTTGGGATTTACACCCGGCCGGCCCCTCGAGGCCGAGGATAACCTTCCAGTGTCTCCCTCTCCGTCAGTGCCGTCTGGTAGAACTTTCTGCCGGAACGGAAATGTTCTGTCCTGTGCTGTCTGGTATGGCGGCCACTAGTCACCAGTGACTGTTGAGTGCCTGAACTTGGCTCTGTGACCAAGGAACCGGATTTTGGTTGGAATCCCTTTAACTTAGTCACACCTGGCCAGCGGCTGCCATGTTGGACAAGGCAGCCAGACCTCCCGAGTCCCACCTCTGGCCTCCCTCTGGCTTACCACAGGGAGCGGTTCTCTCCTTCTCAAGTTTTCTACTCTTTTTAAATGTTTTCTCTGATCTCTGGAATTCTTTGGCTTTCTGTTTACCTGGCTCCCCTCCCTGTTCTCCCCCTTCTCGGTACTTAGCCGAGAACAGTCAGCTGTCACTTCAGCCACTCATTCAGCAACCGCTGTGCTTGCTGAGGGCCAGGCGCCTCACCGGTGCTGGGGACACGGCAGGGAAGCAGAGTCCTGCCTGGTGGTACTGATGGGGCAGTGGGGGTAGCCTGATCCCGGGCACGCGGCCAGGAGGCGGCGAAGTCCAGACTTGGACCTCAGCGGTCCGGCTCCTGAGCCCGCGTGCCCTACTCTGCTGTGAGACCGTCTCAAGACCAGGCAGGACGGAAGGTCCCTGCGGCCTAGCCCTGGGATCTGCCCAGGTCTCCTAGAGGGCCTGCCAGTGCTTGGCAAGGGGGCCGGGCCATTTCCCAGGGGACCTTGGGCAAGTGACTTCGGGGAGCTACTATCCTGTCCCGAGTGGGACGTTCCCATCAGCTGGAAGCGTGGAGTGACCCACCTTCCATTCCCAGGTGTGAGAGGGACGGCAGGATGCCCACGGGCCTTGTGCCTCTGGCCAGACGCCTGTGGGCCGGGGTGGGCCCCACTTTAGGACCACACTGAGCTCAGGGGCCAGACTGTCAAATTCTTTTTCATTAGAAAAATCTCCTTCCCCCAAAAGAAAGGTCAAGGGAAGGGGGGGGGGCGTTTTCCTTTATTTTTTAATCAAATGCCACTTGCTGTCTGTGAAGCAGCTTTCTGTCAGCTGCAGCGCCTTGGGGCAGATTAATATTTCAGCCACTTGGGGATTGTGGAGAAGGGCTCGGTGGACACGTTCCCGTCAGCAACTTCTTTTGCCCCTGCTCTGCTTGGCCTCCCAAATCATCTGCCTACCGAGCTCCAGACTTTCCCCCAATGGCTACACCCCGCCAGCTCCCACCCAGACCCTGGTCCAGCCCAGCCCGGCCACAGTGGGCCTCACATCCCTGCCCTGGACAGCTTGACGGGCGAGGTCACATAGTTTGAACTGCTCTGATTGGCTGTCAGCTCCCATCGCCCTGACACAGCAGATGCCCCTCCTAGGCATGCTCAGTGGAAGGCAGGGCCGTCGCCCCGGCAACAGCGGGCCGGGGACCTGCGGAGGGGCGCAGCTCCCAGTCTAGATCTGCCACTTTCCCTCAGCATTAACAGAGTCTTTAATAAAAGCCTAAGCGGCAGCCCCACAAATTGACTGTGACAGTCGGTGGAGAAAATGAAGGGCCCCCACCCCCGTGCCAGCCCCCTCCCCAGCCTCCCGCCCTTCTCCTCCAGGAGGCCCTGAGCTGGGACAACTTTGACATAATTTTGCAATAATTATCACTTGAAGAATTGCCACACAGGGGTAAGCGTCACAAGCGATCATGTCAGTGGGGAGAATCGCTGACCAGCAGCCAGGGTTCCCCTGGGGCCCCCGGCCCACCCAGCCCACTGCCCTCCCTTCCGGCGGTGGGGGGTTCCGGTCTGTGTCCATAGGAAGCCCTCAGCCCCTCTAACACCATCTTCCCTCCCCTCCCCTGTAGGAAACGGGCAGCAGGCCACCCCCGCCAGGTTCCCCCCGGCCCCGGTGAAGCAGGAGCCCGGTGAGAGCGCTGGCGCCCCGGTTCCCCACGAGGTCTCCCAGGACCGCAGTTTAGACCTGACTGTGAAGGAGCCCAGGTGAGGCGAGGCCAGGCCCCCACCCCACCAGCTCTGCCCCACTGCAGGAGGCTCTTGGGGACAGCGCCCTTGGAGCGAGACCCCACCGAGGCCAGGGGCCAAGCCCTCCCGGCGGGGGTCCTCCTCCAGCCCAGGCAGATGTAGCAGGCGGGGCCGGGGCCTTCGGGATGGGCAGGGAAGGGTGAGTGTCTGGGCTCAGTCCCACGTACGTCTGAGCTAAGGCCCCTTGGTTTGTGTGTTCCAGTAATGAATCAAATGGCCATGCAGTCCCGGCAAACTCGTCTCTTTTATCCTCGCTTATGAATAAGGTAAGGACCATCCATCACACGCCTCCCGCTCCCCCACCCAGAGAAATTAAAGCTATGCTGGGGGGTGGGGGGGAGGTGTTTGTTTTTTAATGTTTTGCCTCTAATAAGATGAGTTTGTACCATTTAAATTTTGAGGCCATTTTTCATCGGATATAATTTCAGAGCCACTGCTTACAAATTAATTTAATGAACTGGCTGAAGAAATATATTCCAGCCTCTGACACCCTTTTCTTCCCTTCAGATGGAGGGCTCCAAAAGCTTTTCCAGAGCCCTCTAACTTCTTTCCCTCTCAGTTATTAATTTTATTTATTTATTTTATATATTTTTTTGTTTGTTTAAAAGGGGGTGGGGGAGGGGCACTAAAGTGGGAGCAAAGCATCAATTTCCACTTTTCGGGTTGAGTAATGGTCTCGGACGCCTTCCACAGAGGTCGCTCCAGAATATTTATTTTAAATAATGCAGGGTCTTTGTAAATTATACATCATCTCAAATATATTTCCCCCCTTCACATGATAAATTTGACTACAGCAAGATTAATTTGGTTACCATACACAAGTGACTGCTGGGGGAGCTGGGCCTGGGCCGGACCTCACAGGTGGGGGTCCCGCAGGGCCCTTGGCAGGGAAGGAGGCTCCCGCCACCCTCTGCCGAGGGCCCCGCGCCCTCTACCTTTCCTCCCTCCTTCCTTGCTCTCCTGCTCTACTTTTCCCTTCTTGGCGGTGGGGGAGGGTGTCACTGGCCCCTGTACCCCCTCGTTCCTTCGTGTTGGGGCCCCACACCCCATGTGGGTCAAGCTTTCACACAGGCTCCCCCTCGCCACTCCCCCTCCTGGCCCGGTAGCCCTGAGCCATCTTGATCTCACCCCCTGAGCCTCCCTCCCTCCCTCTCTGCTCCTCTTTTGTGTGCCTTCTCTTGTTCTCAAGGAATTCATAGGGGTTACCCCCCCCCCTGCACTTCTTTTGAAAATCTGGCAGGAAAATAACCAGGGAGCCACAAAGTCTGGGGAAAGCTGGTCTGGTGTGTGCCCAGAGTCCCGGCCTTAGCTTGAGTGATGGATCTTAGCACCACGGGGTTTGTGTGGAGGAGCCGTGGCATCTCCACGTTGCCTTGGGCAGCACCATTCAGAGCGGACTCGGCTGTGGCCAGAGCTGTGCAGGGCCAGGCGCCCTCTCCTCTCCACTGCTCTAGTGCATTGCGAGAGGCCCAGGCGGCCCAGAGCCGCTGCTGCTCCCACGGCGGCCAGCCAGTCCCAAGCACCGGCCCTGTTCTCTTTGCAGATGTCTCAGGGCAACCCCAACCTTGGCAGCCTGTTGAACATCAAGACAGAAGCGGAGGGCAGCCCCGCCGTGGAGTCCTCGCCCTTCCTGGGCAAGGCCGTGAAGGCGTTGGTTCAGGAGAAGCTGTCCGAGCCCTGGAAGGTGTACCTTCGAAGGTGAGGGGCTCCCTGGCAGAGCAAAGGAGCAGGAAGGGCCACGCCCACCCGTCGTGGTGGCCAGTGCCCCAGGGTCTCCTCTGACCGCTGCTTCCTCTGGCCAGGTTTGGCACCAAGGACTTCTGTGACGCCCAGTGTGACTTCCTTCACAAGGCACACTTCCACTGCGTGGTGGAGGAGTGCGGCGCGCTTTTCAGCACCCTGGACGGGGCCATCAAGCATGCCAAGTGAGTGGGGGTCCCCAGGGCACGTGGAAACCCAGCCCCTTTCATTCCAGCCTGGCTCCAGGCTGCGTGGGGTCGGGGGCTGCCTGGGTCTCTAGCTGCCTTCCAGGCAGGCACCGTGTGCTGCTCGCACCGAAACTCAGAAGCTGAGCTAGTTTCTTAGAAGGTACTGCCTGAAAAAGGCAGGCTTCCCCATCCTTCCACCTGCTCAGCCGCCTGGCGGGGTCCTCTGAGCCTGTCCAGGCTCCACCTAGAGACCCTGAGCAGCTGTTTCTGCCCACCCCCCACGCCCCTCCCCGACCAGTGTGGCCAGCAGCTCTACCACAGATGTTCCCTACAGAGCCAGCTGGAGAGACCCCACTCTGACCCAGGCAGAGACCTTAGATGAAGGCCTTTTCCAAGCCACAGTATTGCATTTGTAGATTTTCTTTGACCTAAAAATAATGAAATTAATTTGTAAACCCACTGAGCTGAAAAGCAGCAGGCCAGCCGCCTCTTGTAATTGAACCCAGAACTTGCAGACATTTAACACAGACCTTGGCTACTGCCGGGCCCCAGCTCAGGCTCCGCTCACTGCTCAGGCAGCCGTTAGTCTGCAGAAGAGCCATCTTTGAGGGCCGAGCGAGACCCACCTTTAATTCTCAGAGCAGATTCTGGAAGCACAGATTCATGCCCCCTGCTGTCCCTGTCCCCTGCTCTGAGTAGGAAGGAGCTAGGGACAGACACAGCAGGAAGATCACAGGAAGACATAGCTAGGGCTGAGCCAGGAGCCCAAGTTCAGAACCAGAGGACACAGCAGTTCTCAGTCCTTCCCTCCTGGTGGCATCACACCTGCTGCTGGGGACTATGTAGGGACACTGGGCCCCTAGGCTCGTGATGGGGTAACATCCAGGGAAGGGCTACCTGCGCAGGGCCCTCTTCCTCCCCACTGAGCCACTGTTTCTGCCTGTTGCAGCTTCCACTTCCGGACGGAGGGAGGAGCAGTGAAGGGAAACGCAGAGGCTCCCTTCCCCACCTCGGCTGCGGAGACCAAACCTGCCTTGGCCCCCTCGTCCCCTCCAGCGCCTCCTGTCACCACAGCCTCTCTGGAGGGTCCCACTCCCAGCCCGGCTGCCGTGCCCTCCACCCCCACGCTGCTCGCCTGGAAGCAGCTGGCTTCCACCATACCCCAGATGCCTCAGATTCCAGCGTCAGTGCCTCACCTGCCCACTTCGCCCTTGGCAACGACTTCTCTAGAAAACGCCAAGCCCCAGGTCAAACCCGGATTCCTCCAGTTCCAGGAGAAGTGAGTCCCTCGATGAGCCGGGAGTCCCGTGTCCCCCGCGTGTCTCGGGAGTAGGTGCTAGCAAGGGCAGCCGAGGAGGTGCTGCTCCTAACCCTGCAGTGAGCCCGGGCTGTCCCCAGCCTCTCTGGGACACGGTCATCGGACGCTGTCCTTCTAGCCAAAGAAGCTGCTGCTCTGGCCTCACTGCCTGCTCCCCAAGCAGGCAGCCGGGGTGGGAGAAGGTGGTGGTGGTAGGGGCCGCTGTTCCAGAGGGGCAGCGTTGGCGCTGTGAGGACCAGCTTAGGTGGGCCGGAAGTGCTGGGCCTCGCCCGGCAAGGCAGGCTGCATCTCACTCTGGGCCTGGCACCCATGGCTAAGTCTCTGCAGAGCAGGCGAAGTCATGGGTGGGGGGCGAGGGGGCTAGGCCCCCACTCCAGGCCCACACCCGTCCGCACAGTGGTCTGAGCTCTCAGGGGTGGAAGGGACCTTCCTCACTGGATGGTGGTGGCGCCTTGCGGCGAGAACGGTGACTCTGTATCGTTATGTGTGCGGCTTCCTGTTCTCAATAAAAGTAATAAATTGGATGTGAACGTGTACCGCCTGAGTGGCAGCTGTCCCCCCTCTCTGGGCACCTGGGGCTGGGCCTCTGGCCTGGAAGGGGACCTGCGTTCCTCTCCGTCCCTCCCCGAGCTTCCCTTGTTCTGTTCCGCCTCCCCACAGCGGCAGCGCTCTTAGTCTCCCCAGCGCGGTCGGATTCCCACCCCGGGGCCACCGTGGCGGCAGCTGTGGCACCAGCCAGGGCAGAAGGCCGGGGCATGGCGTCCTCCACACCTGTCTGCAGCCCAGGAGGCAGGCCGTGGGGCGGGGCTGCCGCTCACGGGGCAGGCTGGCATGGGGGCTCAGCCCAGCACCCCCCACCCCCCACCCCCGAGCCCCACCACTCAGCCGGCTGGTGAGGTTCTCTGAGTGGGCGGGAGCCCCGAGCCCCGAGCTGACCCTGGGGGCCCCCGGCAGCTGTGCGCCTCAGCGGGACCTGACACCAGGCGCACACTCCCCCTGGCCAGGGCCCCGAGGGAGCAGAGCTTCCGGGTAGGGCTGCCCACCCATCTGCACCCTGTCAGTCAGCCACACCCAGGGCAGTGCCTGTGCCACGCCAGCCAGGCCCTCACTGGCGCCCCGCCAGGGCTGGCAACGCCATCTCTCATTTTCACATCCAAGAGGTTATTGCAGCCGCCTTATCTATAATCCTGAGGTGTGGCCGTGGAAACTACGTGTCCCAGCATGCAATGCTCTGGGCAGGCTGCACACCGCAACCCTTTCTGCACCAGCCGAGCTCCAAAAAGAAGGCAGGAAAGCATGCTGGGATCTGTAGTCTCCTCTGGCCGAGGCCACTTGTTGAGCAGGAAGGCAGCCCCGGGGGCCATTCCTCTGGGCCACACCGCAGGGGATTAGGGAGCAGAACCCCAACTCGACCAATGTCAGGATGCCGGCGGGGAGGGCTCTGGGAACGCCAATGACCTTCTGGGCTGTGGTTTCCTTCCAGCGATCCTTGCCTCGCCACGGACTGCAAGTACGCCAACAAGTTCCACTTCCACTGTCTCTTCGGGAACTGCAAGTACGTCTGCAAAACCTCCGGCAAGGCTGAGTCCCACTGCCTGGACCACATCAACCCCAACAACAACCTGGTGAACGTGCGAGACCAGTTTGCGTACTACTCACTTCAGTGTCTCTGTCCCAACCAGGTCAGCCCCGGGGACAGGTGCGGGCGGGGGCCTGGGGCCCGGGGTGGGGGGCAGGGAGGCACGGGGCCCGGGGTTGGCTCCTCCTCCCGGCAGGGATTCATTATGTCTCTCAGGCCCGTTTTGAATGGGCCTAGTCCAGACTCTGGAAAGGGCACTGTCTTGCCCCTGGGCCCCTGGAGGCCCCTGGGCAGGGGTCCAGATTGGTGCTCAGTTGGTGACGTCTGTCATTTCATCCCAACTCTCCGTGCACTTGGCATCATTCTGCCCATCCTGGAACTATGCTCCCTTTCCCCAGAGGCCTAGAATTTTAAAATAGGCCCATTGGACAGCTAGAGATTGAACTGTCCGTGCCCCAGAAAGGAAGGGCAGATCAAGTTCAC
Source organism: Felis catus (assembly GCF_018350175.1). Taxonomy (NCBI): domain Eukaryota; kingdom Metazoa; phylum Chordata; class Mammalia; order Carnivora; family Felidae; genus Felis; species Felis catus. The sequence continues at coordinate 7,644,680 of NC_058375.1, read as the reverse complement.
CTTAAAGGCCTACCCCAAGACCGGTAGGGGCTGTTTGGCAGAGTGTCTTGAGAAGGAGTCTGATCCTAGAGCTGGGCATTCCAGAGAAGAGTGCTAGGCCAGATTAGTGATGTCTGCCTAAGGCCAAGCCTCCAGAGAGGAGTGCTAGGATAGATTAGTGATGTCTGCTCTGGGTGTGGAATTAGAAATGGGTGGCACGATTACCAGGTAGGATGTTTTGGTCAGATTCCAAAAGGGACATACCGCTTTTTAACACGCGAAAGGCCTACACCCAGTTGTGTTTTCTGATTTGAGCACGGAAGAACAAAGGGCCTGCCACGCCCAGAGCCGTGGGGCCGGTGGGAGCTCAGAGAAGTGGTCAGCCTGGCCCTGACCCTCCCGTCCCTCCCTGCAGCACTGCGAGTTCCGGATGCGTGGACACTACCACTGCCTCCGGACCGGCTGCTACTTTGTGACCAACATCACCACCAAGTTGCCGTGGCACATAAAGAAGCACGAGAAAGCCGAGCGGCGGGCAGCCAACGGATTCAAGTACTTTACCAAGCGCGAGGAGTGTGGCAGGCTAGGTACTGAGGGCCGCGGTTGGGGGGAGAGACTTGCAGCAGGTGGCAGGGTTGTGGCTCTGGTGGCCCCGGCCACCTCTCCTGGTACCCACCTCTTGTCCCTGCACGTCAGACTCTGTGTTGTGTTAAAAATGCCACTGATGTCGCAGGCCAGGCATCATCAAACAGGGGAAACTGTCAAAACACGGAGAGCCCGGGAACAGGGGTGTGAGTGACTCAGAGCGCTCCGCCTACATCCGGGGAAAATGCCTGGGGCCTCGTCATCAGAGTCAGGCCTTGGACTCGGTGCCCTTTCCCGTTCTCTCAAGAGGGAGTGCGGATAACATAGGAGCCCCTGATGTTCCTCACTCCGGGATCTCTTTCCATGGCTCTAACTGCAAGGGCTTTTCCAGAACGGCCCCCGGTTTGTTTGCGCATTCAGCAGATACCTATCGAGGAAGAGCGGCGTGCAGGGCTCTGTGCTGTTATGGGAGGTGGTGGGGGCGGTGGCAGCTCAGGGTTTTGAGCGTCTTCTCTGGCCAGCACCGTGCTTGGCGGTGGGGGTCTGGTAGGGCAAGCATGTACACTGTGGATCGGCCCAGAGCATCTGTGACCTGGGGTGACCCAGAAGGAGGTGGCCATGGGGCTGGGAAGGAGGCCACAGATGGCCCCGAACTTCGAAGCAGATGCCAGGGAGCTGAGTCTGCTGTTGAGAGCTGGGCCCTCGTCAGGGAAGCCGCCCGGAGCCCTGGACCCGACCGGGGCCTCCCGAGGAGCTCCCTGGCCCCAGCTTGCCCTGAGGATGCCTTTGGGGGGGGGGGCAGACCCCACCCACCTGCCCCAGGATGGAGCCACACGTTCACAGGCCTGCAGATGTGGGGTAGGAATCTGCCAGGAAAAAACTGGAAACTGGAAGGCAGGTGGCAGCTAGGCAGGCCGGGCACAGACAGCTGGGCCGCAGGCCAGGCCTGTTGTGACTCAGGTGGTCATAGCAGCAGGGCCTTGGGGGAGCAGAGGTGGGGCCGTTGGCTGCCGCAGACTGGCCCTTCCACAGGGGCAGGGTGAGATACTCAGCGACTGCCAGAAAAGACAGGAAACAAACCTTTCTTTCAAGTATTAATTCAAAAAGAATTCGTGGCCTGGGAGAGGGTTGGTAACCGTGGCAACAGATGTCAACATTTGGTGGCCTGTGCCGTCCTTGGGCTCAGTTTACGGGGGTCAGGGTATTCCGTAGTTGTCGGTATTTACTCAGCTTCGGGTGTTTTTGGTGGTAGTTGGGGCCAAACAAAGCTGGGGGATGATATAAGACACCTGGCCAGCCCCGGCGCCATGGCAACGGGCAGGCCTTCACCTGCCCTTTGCTGACACTGTTGCAGTCTTGCCCGCTGTTTGTTCTCAGCCCAGAGCGAAGCCGAGGTGGGTGGGGGCGGGGCAGAGGTCCACACAGGTCTGGGGGCAGGCACCCGGGCTCCCCAGAGATGTGGAGACAGGTGGCTTGCCGGGAGGGGGCCGACCTGGTGGACGGGTCATTAGGGTCTCTCGCCCAGAAACCCCGGGACCTCTCAGCGAGAGGGGGCAGGGGATGGGGCCCAGCCTCGCCACTGTCACCTGCCTCCACGCCAGGCCGGAGGAGAGGGTGGGCCCAGGCCCTGGCCAGCCGGAGAGCCTAGGACCTCCTCCCCCCGGGGTGGGGTGGATACAAGCCCTCCTCAGAGGAATGCCACCACGGGGCACGTGTCCCCTCCCCAGACACCATCTGCCCGTTGGCCACACTCCCCTGAGCCCGGGAGGCACGGTGGGTGCTGTGCGCACCGGCCGGCCGGGGGAAGCTCACGGCCGGCGGGGCTGTGTCCGCAGGCTGCAAGTACAACCAGGTGAACAGCCACTTCCACTGCATCCGGGAGGGCTGCCAGTTCTCCTTCCTCCTCAAGCACCAGATGACCTCCCACGCCCGGAAGCACATGCGGAGGATGCTGGGCAAGAACTTCGATCGCGTGCCCCCCTCCCAGGTGAGCGCCCGGGGTGCCCAGCAGGCGTCGGTGCGTCCCGCCCGGAGGGACAGCCTGCCTGCCCCCCTGTGGGCGGCGTGGCCCCCGCCCAGCTTCCTCAGGGTGCCCCTGCTTCTTTCAGGGCCCCCCGAGCCTGATGGACACGGAGACAGATGAGTACATGGATTACACGGGCTGCAGCCCGGGCGCCGTGTCCTCCGAGTCGCCCACCATGGACCGGAGCTGCTCCAGCACCCCCGTGGGCAACGAGAGCACGGCGGCAGGTGAGCACACGGCCGGGCGGCGCGGCGACAGCGCGAGCAGCGGGCCAGGAGGAGACACCGGGGGCCGGGAGCTTCCGGCCCAAGGCACCGCAGGGTCCATCTTAGGGTTCGTGGTCACGTGGCCTCACAGGAGGACAGAGCCAGCCTTAGTGTGCGGTAGGGCCGGCTGGTCTGGGGGACACAGGTCACTGAGGCCCCCTCCTGCCCGCACTCAGCCCTTGGCTTCGGCTTCCAGGAGAGGAGCTGGGCCCGTCCTCCAGGGCAGGGGGGCCGGGGACCTGCCAGGGCCCAGGTCCCGGGCACGCGGCCCTCCTTCTGGCCCTTCTGCCGTCGTCCCGAAGCTCAGTCCCCGGACCCCAAACTGGGGTCGCACCAGGGCCGGGCTCTGCCGCAGGCCCTCTCTGAGCCCACCACGGCCTCTCCGTGCGCAGCCTCCCCTCCCGTTCTCTCCTCCTCCTGCCGCCTCCTTCCCCACTCTTCTCTCGTGGCGCTTCTCTGCTCGTCATCTGTCCACGTGTTTTCATATCATACTTGCTTCTGCCATCGGGTTTCTCATTTTGGTTCTTTTTTGTTTGTTTTGTCTTTGTTTTGGTTTTCTTTTTTTTTTTTTTTTTTTTTTTTTTTTCTGCTTTTCTCCACCCTCTCCAGGCTGCCCGGCTCCTCCTCCTCCTCCTCTTCCTCCTCCTGCTGCCGCTGGCGACGAGGCTGCCCGTGTGGCTCCGCAGCCGCCACTGACCCCATCCTTCTCAGCGGCCGTGCTCCGGGCGCCCCTCCCCTCCCTCCCATGCCTCTTTTCTCCGCCCTGTCTCTCATACTCTCTGCTCAGTGCCACTCTCGGAGCCACCCGGGGCCTGGGCCACCCGGTCGGCGGCCCGCCCCGCCTCCCGCCCGCCACAGCCACCGCAACTCCAGTAAAAAGTGACGTCCCCCTAGTTCAGGATGCTGCAGGTAACTCGCACATGCCTTCTTGCCAGTGTGTGTCACCTCCGCTGACCCTCAAGGCCGTGGTCCGGGACCTGACCTTTTCCTGTGACCTGCTGGGGCGAGGACAGGGCCACCCTGCGTCCCTCACAGCCCAGCACCCCCCAAAACCAGAGAGCCCTGTCTCTGTCCCGAGGACAGCTCCTCTGGACTCCTGCTCAGCATTGGGTCCAGGCAGGGCCCTGACACCAGCCTGACCCCCTCCCGGCCCTGGAGCCAAGCAGGAAGAGGGAGTCCCTGGGGCTCAGGCCCCAGGCAGTGCTCAATGGCAGGGGTGCCTCCAGTTCCCACCCCACCTCCCACCCCTGCATATCCGATGCCCCGCAGGGCTGGGACCCGCCAGCCCCTCGCCTCTGCTGTGGCCATCACCGCAGCCCTGCACCTTCCTTCACTCATTTTTGCCTCATGTTCTGCTGAGTGCCAGGCCAGTGCTGTGCCAGAGAGGCAGAAGGTCTCCCTTCTGGAATTCTACCTGTGGAAGGCTGTCCCTGCCATAACCACACTGAGCCCTGTGCCCTCAGACCCAAAGCAGCCACTTCTCACTCACCTGGATCTCCAGGCCCCACACCCTCCCTTGTCCTGCGCCTCGCACCCCCACACCGTCGCCGCCCTTGGTTTCTCTTCGCCTGCCAAGGTGGGGGGTGACTGGGTCCGTTCCCTAAATGGACGACGCGGCACAGTGGTGCCGTGGAGGCCGGATATTCTAGGCAGGTTCGGGGCAGGCTGAGCAGGTCAGCCACGTGGGAGAAGCCTGGAGAATACCCACCCTTGACCCTGGGTAGGGCCAGCCCCTGAAGGTTTCTCTCTCATTCCTAGGGTGTGAGGCCGGGAATGCCAGGGTTGTTGTCCCTCCCCCAGCTGCCTGCGCAGTGCCAGGGGCTGCTGTCCCCTCACGCCACAGCAGCGGGGCCACTCTCAACCAGGCAGCCCTGGCCATGAGCCATCCGAAGTCCAGGGCGCTGTTGGGTCCAGTTGGGAGGGCACAGATGGGAACCCGTCTGCCCGCTGAGCCCCTGCTCCAGCCCCGGTCCCTCAGAAGAGCTGCCCTCTTCTGGCTTACTGGGGGCAGAAGACCCCCACAAGACTTGAAAGAATCTCTGGCACCAAAGGGAAGGTGTCCCTCAGGGCAGGGCGTTACGGCTCCAAACAGCCCCAGGGCGCTGGGCATCCCTGCGGGAAGTAGGTAGGTCCCCTGTGCAGACAGGTGGGCAGCCGGGGAGACTGGTTAGCCGGCCGGGAGAAGGAGCCCGCCTGTCCCTCATTAGAGGCGGGTTCGTGATGGCATCCTGGCGTCCGTCCAACCTGGGTAATTACACTCTGCCGACCTAGATTCCCCCTTCAGCTTCAATTAGCGCCAGGATGCGTCCTCACTTCCCACCCAAACTGGCCAGGAAGCGGCCACCACATCCCCCGGGTTGCTTGCTCTGCCGCACGAGGGGCGGATGCCTGTGTGGTCGTCCTGCAGACGGGGGATGACGCAAGGGGAAGCCTGGGGGCTCCCTGGTTCTTCGGGGGAGGGGGAGAGGCCCCCAAAGTCTGGGGAAGCCGACCCCCAGCGCTGCCCTCCGGCCACCATGCGGAACCGGGGACCCTGCGTGGGTGTGAAAGGCTCCCCTGCACGCGCTGACCTCCCCCGGCCCCTCCGCAGGGAACACCATCTCCATGCCCACAGCCTCCGGGGCCAAAAAGCGCTTCTGGATCATCGAGGACATGTCCCCGTTCGGCAAGCGGCGCAAGACGGCCTCCTCGCGGAAAATGCTGGACGAGGGCATGATGCTGGAGGGCTTCCGGCGCTTCGACCTCTACGAGGACTGCAGGGACCCGACCTGCCAGTTCTCGCTCAAGGTCACGCACTACCACTGCACGCGGGAGAACTGTGGCTACAAGTTCTGCGGACGCACGCACATGTACAAGCACGCGCAGCACCATGACCGCGTGGACAACCTCGTGCTGGACGACTTCAAGCGCTTCAAGGCCTCGCTCAGCTGCCACTTCGCCGACTGCCCCTTCTCGGGCTCCAGCACGCACTTCCACTGCCTGCGCTGCCGCTTCCGCTGCACCGACAGCACCAAGGTGACGGCGCACCGCAAGCACCACGGCAAGCAGGACGTGATCAGCGCGGCGGGCTTCTGCCAGTTCAGCTCGAGCGCCGACTGCGCCGTGCCCGACTGCAAGTACAAGCTCAAGTGCTCGCACTTCCACTGCACCTACCCGGGCTGCCGCCACACGGTCGTGGGCATGTCGCAGATGGACTCGCACAAGCGCAAGCACGACAAGCAGGAGCGCGGCGAGCCACCCGCCGCGTCCCCGGGCCCCGCCGTCGGCCTGGACGGCGCGCTGTCTCTGGGCACCGAGCCCGGGGCCCCCCTGCTCTTCCTCCCGCCCGCCGCCGCCGCCGCCGCCGCCGCTTCCGCGGGCCTGGGGCTGGGGCCGGGCGATGCGGGCGACCCCGGGGACCCCGGCCCGCCCGACGGCCCCGGGCCCCGCGACGGCCCCGCTGCACCCGCGCCCGGCCCGGTGGCGGCTGGGGAGTCGTCGCAGGAGGACGAGGAGGAGGAGCTGGAGCTGCCCGAGGAGGAGGCGGACGACGACGAGGACGACGACGAAGACGACGACGACGACGAGGAGGACGACGACGACGACGAGGACGACGACGAGGACCTGCGCACCGACTCGGAGGAGTCGCTGCCCGAGGCGGCGGCGGCGGCGGCGGCGGCGGCGGCGGGGCCGGGGGCGCGGAGCCCAGAGCTGGCGGCCCCGGCGCCCGCCACAGCGTCGCCCTAGCCCGCCCGTCGGGGACGCCTCGCCCGCCCCCCTCCCGTGGTGGCCATTGTGATTCCTTTTGTAAGAGATGCTATTTATCTGTAACGCTGCCCCCCCCCCCCGCCCCCGCCAGAGCTACGCGATCGCACCCGGTGCCGGCGTGGGGAGGCGCTCCGGGCTCGGGGCGGCCCCGCCGGTGCTTCCGGACCCCGAGTCCGTCTCAGGACAGAGGCGGGGGCCTCCCTCTGGTGCTCCGGGGCCGCCCCCGCCCCGCCCGCGGCGCGCGGCCAGCGGCTGGAAGGACAGGCTGCGAGCGACCCTCCTCTGGCTGCACTTCGGGGATCTTCTTCAGGGAAACAGAAGGTGCTCTTGTCCGGGGTGGGACCGAGGAGCGGGGGCCCTGAGGGCGAGGCGGGCGCGCAGACACCCGGGCAACCGCCCCCGCGCCCCTCCCCGCGGCCGGGCCCCGGGCCCCGCGACCACGCCGGTGGGATTCCTCATTGCTCAGGACTGGGAAGGGCGCCGGGGGTCACCGCGACCCCCAGCCCTCACCCCCAGAGGCGGGCCCCACTAGCATCTGGCAGGGCCTCCCATTCACGCAGCTAAGACCCTCCCTCCTGGCCCCGGGGGGGCGGGGGAGGGAGGGGCAGAGGCGCCAGCGCCGGCGACACTGCAGGGACCGCGGAGGAAACCTCACGGAATTGGCAGAGCCGGGGCGCTGGGCCCCGCCGCTGGGCCCTGCCCCGGTGTCTGCTCCCGAGGGCTGGGGCCTGGAAGAGGCGCGTCTCGGCCGCCCCGGGACTCCCAGGCCCCAGCCTCTGCCCACGGAGGGCTGAGGCTGTGTCCGCTTCCATACCTAAGAGCGGCAGGTGCTGGCGTGCTGGGCCCGGCAGGGGTCTCAGCCACCCACGTGGTGGGAACAGGAAGGATACCACTGTTTGGGGCTTTAATATTCAAAATGGGGAAAAAAAATGCGAGAAAGTTGTACAGTATTTTTCCTGTAAAGGTTATTATTCTACATAGAACAAAAAGAAAAAAAAAGGCAGGTGGGCCGTGAGAGCACAGGCCCGCCTCGGACCAGCCCTGAGGTTGGAGACCGAGTGCAATCGCTCACGTGGGATTTCGTTTCGCATTTATTTTAGAGGCCTTACCAGTTTGAGGCTGTCTGTCTTTACACTAGCACTGACGGGAGCTGCGTGATTCCAACTTTTAACTTGAATTTTGTAGAAACAAGAAAAAGGACTATTACTGTTGATACAAGTTTGTAGTTAACATTTGAGTTTTTCTCTATTGGTTATGCGTGTGGCTTTATAGGGCTTTTTTTTTTTTCCCTCAGTTTTTATTATTTTGTTTGGGATGCTTCTTTGCCAGTGCAACCCACCCAGACTTGGGTCCCTTTTCAAAACACCCCCACTTCCTGGAGAGGATGAGGCCACCAAGCCCAGTTTGGGGGGGTGGGCGCCTGGCTGGTGCACACCAGGCCACGGGCTCTGAGGGCGACAGGGACCCAGCACAGGCGACCCAAGCTTCCCGTGTCTCCAGTCCCGGCCACCAGCCTGGCTCAGGTTGGACCCTGAGACTCTGTCGCAGGGAGAGAGCCAAGCCCAGCCTAGAGGAGGCCTGTCTCCCAGAACCTCCTCCCCACAGATCTCCAAGGGGAGCCCCACCTGATGGTGGGGAGGTGGGCACTGGTTTTCTTTTTTTTTTCTTTTTGTCCTTGTGTGTGTGTGTGTGTGTGTGTGTGTGTGAGTGTGTGTGTGTGTGTGTGTGTGTCCTCTTGGCTGCCCACAGCCAGAGAGCCGGGATCATCTGCACTGGACAGAGGGAGCAGGGAGGGAGGAGTGGTCAGACGGAGCGTACCTGATTCAACAGGGAGCAAATCGTTTCCTAAAACGTGTCCCCTACCAGAGCCTCCTGAATTCTGTGGGCGCCTCGCGCTGCTGCTGACATTCGCCCAGGCTCTGTGCCCTACCACAGAGCTGCTGGGTGTGTGGAGGGAGTTTTGTAAAGGAAAAAAAAACAAAAGCAAAAAACAAAACACAAAAACATTTTTCAATGTAGCAAAATTAAACAAAACAAGACAAAAAAAAAAAGACAAAAAAAAAAAGAAAAAAGAAGATGCCGACAGTGGGAAGTCTAGCCTTTTGTAAACTCCATATTGCACACTAGGACTATAAGCCATTGCTAGCTCATTTTGAATTTTAATGTGTAATTTTTGTTTTATTTTCTTTCTGTGGGGAAAACAATGCTTGATCCACCAATGCTCTTTTTAATGTTTTATAACTATGTATGTGTATATATATAAATATAAAATAATATGTATGCACATATGTGTGTGTATATATCTATATGTATATACATATATAGATATATAGAGATATATAGAGAGGTTTTGAGACGAAAAATGCAGAACGTGAAAACCGAACTGAACAGCGTGTGCTCTGATTACTTGAATCTGGTCTCCTCGGCACCTGGTTATTAAGAACTGAATATTTTTCCACTTGAATTTAGTGCTATTAGAAATTTAATATATGTGTTTTATTTATTTGATTTTTTTTTTGCATGACTGATGCAAGGTTTGACATTTTCACTCAATAAAAACTGGAAAAAAAAATCTATCAAGGTATCTTTTATTTTTAAAATCAGCCTCAAGTGGCTGGCAGTGATCGGGCCACGCAGGACAGCACAACCGTGGCCCGGCTTCATGTGCCAGGGCAGGGACGAGGGGAGGGAGTCGGTCACTCCCCAACCCTGGCAGGAAAGGGGCAGACCAGTTTGGCCCTGGGATGGGGCCGAGTTCCCCCAGGTTGCCGGGGACAGGCGGTGGGGAGCTCGGGTCCTGAGCTCCGGAAGGGTGGCTTCCTTCCCCGGCGCTGCCTGAAGCCCCCCGAGTGAGGCTCAGGGGCTGCCGGAGGGCAGAACTGACTGGCCTGGTGGCCCCAGGCCTCGGGCAAAGGCTCCCCACCCCCCCGGCCCCAGACCCCGGCCAGCCCCAGCCTCCCGCAGCCGGGGCTACCGGGCAGGCGCTTGGCAGGGTCATCCTTTGCCGCCTCCTTCGGCTCCTTCCTTCTTCCTGCAGGGACCTGCCTGGGCTGGGAACGGCGCGTACCCGGATCCGATCCGGATGCTGGCTCGGCTCCTGCCTGGAGCACGTGGGGGCAGAGCCAGAGGGGGCCGATTCCTAGGTCTGCAGCCACCAGCCCCAGGCCTGAGCTGCCGGCCCTGTGGCCCATCAGTGGGGGGGGGGGGGCCTCCCCCAGAAGCGTGGATGGCGCAAATACAGCCACCGGGCCTCGCCCAGAGCACAGGCCTCATGCCTCGTTCACCCTGACATTTCTAAATGGTGACCTGCTTTCCCATCAAACCTCATCACCTACACCACCTTGCCGGTCTTGCCCTGAGCTGACCTCCTCCCAGGTGGCCAAAGCATCCCAGGGCCCCGGGGCGGGGATGTGTGTGGGATCCAAGTTCTTCCACTTTGAGCAGCTCGCCGGGTGTCAGGCTGCTGTGATGAGCACACCCACCTCCCAGAGGAGGGAACCAGCAGGGTGGGAAGGTGAAGCCCTAAAGAGCCCCTCTCCCCTGGCTGGGCACCAGTGGGAGGAGGGGGGCGGGGGCGGGGGGGGGGTTTGCCCCCCCCCCCACCTGGGTCCACACCCTCCCAGCACCCTGCTCACTGTCGTTTCCACCACAAAAGCCTCATTCCCAACCCAGCCCCAGCACAGAAGGCCCTTTTCTTCTTTCTTCCTGGAACTCAGCCCACAGGCTATTTACATAAATATGTTTGTAACAGACGCGAAAATATATACTTTTTTCTGTCTTATTAAAATGTTCAAGTTGGAACTCGCCTATTGTTTGTGGCTATCTCGATTCTGTTAAATAAAACAGTGACTAATTTATGGGATAAAACACAAGTTCAACAAATTAAAACCATTATTGGAGCTTCACAGGCCCTGGTGGGCCAAGCGGCCCTCCCGTGGGGCCGGGGTGGGGGAGGCGCAGAGCCAAGCCCAGACCTCAGCTGGGTGAGTGGATGGCGTGACCCCAGGGCCGCCTCTGGGTGCTGGGGCAGGGGCAGGGGCCCACCGAGGCTCTCAGGGACTCCCATCTTCAGCTGCCTCTCAGGGGCCTCCTGGGGCCCAGGGGAGGGAGGAGAGACTCAAGGCAGACCCCCCAAAAGGCCCCCTCCCTGGCTACCCCCAGGCCTTCGGGGCCCAGATGGATCTCAGCAGAGTCACACACGATGGACAGGAGGGAGGCCCAGCCTGGCCGAGGGCAGGGCCGGCTTCCAAACTGGACTCACGGACAAGGCAGGCCCCAGGGCCTCGAGAGACGAATCAGGAGGGCCTTGCGCCCGACCCAGGGACGGGGGACCCCTCCAAAGAGCCTCAGGGGGACAAGGACCTGTGACCCATCGGGACGCTGCACCAGGCCAGCTCACTGCCCTGAGTCCCGGGCACCGCCCCACAGGAGGGCAGAGAGGAGTGGCCACATCGCCCGCGATGAGACCGTGTCCCCGCCCCCGAGTGGGCGGTGAGGCTTGCAGCTGCAGGGGCACGCACCCCAGGGGCACCGAGTGGGCCTGGGCCCCACCGCACTCCCTGTGGCTTGTTGGACTCGGTAGGAAATGCAGTAAAACGTGTTTTCCTTCTTGGATTTAATTGGCTGTGGTGCTGTGATGCTCCTACACCCAAACCGGGGCAAATTCAAGAGTTTTGTAACCTCTTGGAAAGAGCCAGAGCCAGCTGCACAGGCTCACGCCGAGCTCAGTGGCCTGCCCACCTCCCACAGACCTGGCCCGGCTTGGGTGCTACCAGCCGCTGAGTCATACATGGGAGTCGGGCCTCGGCACTCATGAGCGGCCGTGCCCCCTCCCGCCTGGACCCATGGCGACAGGCCAGCCCCCTCCCTAGGCCACGTGGCCAGCCCGCCCTGTCAACTTGGGCGATGGCAGCTCGCGCACCAGCCTTCGTGAGGCGGCCCCGGCCCCACAGGCTGGCTTGGCCCGCGGCCAGGGCACAGCAGGTGGCAGGCGAAGAGGCGTCCGGGGAGCAAGGTGGACAGTCGGGCCCTTCAGACGGGCCGGAACCCTGGGGGCCTTGTGGGACCCGGCCTGTGCCACCCTCGCAGGGAGGAGCCGCCCCACCCTCTCCGGCAGGCCAGACAGGAAGCAGCTCCCAGGAGGCCCGCAGCCAGCACGGGAGGCAGATGGTGATAAGCAGCCTGACCCAGCTGCTCCTGCGAGCCCCGTACCCTGTGCCCCTCAGAGGGCGACATATGGCTTCAGAAAGACCAAAGCTTTTTCCCCACCAAAGGATCCCCTCGGCCCCTCCTCAGACCTGGGTGCTGCACCCTGGACCTAGAAGGCATCTGGGAAACTGCTAGTGCCTGGAAACGATTCTCCCAGGACTGCCAGGCTGGGGGTGCAGAGGGCTGGGCACCAGAGTTTCCAGGGTGTATTTAAAAACGTGGCCCTGTCACCATAAAGCAGATCCTTCCAAGACTTGTCAGGAACAAGGAAAGGCTTCAGGCATTCTCCTTACGAAATAGTAAAATCTTATCTCTTCTTCTAGAAGAGCATGAACTTGAATGTGCTCAGTAACTACTAAGGCTTGTTCGTCATTCAGGGGAAAGGCCCCTACAATGCTGGGGTGGGAGTGGGGGATGGAAGCTGGGGGGGCACAAGGGGGCCGCAGAGAGCACCCCCCAGCTAGGCCTTGCATGTCAACCTATGCCGGCTCTCCCCAGGAGGGGGCGGCTGTCCCAGGTCGGCACCACACCCTGAAGGGGTCTACACTGTGGCTGCTCCCCCCACCCGCCCCAGCGGGAGTGGCTGATCCCAGGGTGCGAAACACCTGTGCAGGGCAAAGGAGCAGGGGCAAGACTGGGGTCTACTCCCCGGTGGGCATCTCCCCTAAGGCTGGAGCCACACCTGCAGGGTCTCACATGCACTTTCACACCTGCTGCCTGGACCCTCTTTTCTGGGTGGCTTGGCAGAAACCATCTTAAACAAACAGGCGAGGAAGCACTAAGAATTAAGTAAACTCCTGAGGTTCAGATCGTCAGTAAATGTCTCCTGCCTGCCCTTCCTCCTCTTTGGGTTCCAGGGCAGGGGTAGGGGCAGGGCTGGGGCAGGGCCAGGGCCAGGGCCAGGCAGTCACCAGAGGAGAGGGAGGTTCCAGACCCAGACCCAAGAACCAACCTCAGTGCTCCTGGCCAGGCAAAGGGCAAGGGTGGGAGGAGAGCCTTCTAAGGAACCCTCTGCTCCCATTTGGTGTGAGCTCCCAAAGACACAGGATTCACTTGCAGTGAGACAAGCAAGTCACGGGACAGGGTGAAAGGAACTTCCCATCTTTATTAAAATAGAGGCGGGGTTGGGGGGGCTGTAAGTGCACCCACAAAACCAGACAGTAGAGGGGAGATCGTGTGCTCTCTGCTCCTCTCTATACTGACCGGAGTTTTAAAACATCTGAGATGTGCTTCCGCAATATGAAAAAGAAAAGAACGCTTAAAACTCAGCAGCCCCTTCCCTCCCCCAGGAAGCTCCCCTTCCCAGACCGGGGAGCGGGGTGGGGGTGGGGGGGGCACATCAGGGACATGGAGTGCAGGAGGCTGGGCGGGCAGCTCGGGGAGCAGCCTCCCCAGCCTCTGCTCTGGGCTCTGCTCGGGGGACAGTACTGACACCAGGCCCCGCAGAGCCAGGGAGTCACAGGGGGCGGCGGGGGGGACCCCGGGGCCAGGAGGGCCGTCCCGCAGCCTCCCAGCACTGGGGCCTGTTCTTTCCTAAATGACGCTTTACAAAACTACATTGTAATTGAGTTTAATAATCTTCCCCCTTCCAGAAAGGCCTGACGGGCGCTGCCTGCTGCTCACTTCTGCCCCATTCCAAATATTTTTACCTTATTTGGATGAAATGCATTATTTTTCTAATGAAAGGCTTTTTTTTTTCAAAGGGCTGTTTTCCCTCCGTCCAGCAGCTGCCTTTATTAGGCAGCACTCACGCCGTTTTGGGGAGGGGTTTTTTCCTCCCTGAAATCTCGCCAGACTCTCTGTCCTCAAAAGCCGACACTGGAGCTCAGGACCCGCAGGGCAAAAGGCCTCCGGGCCCGGGTCTCCTTCCCCATCTCCTGCCCGTGGGCCCCAGGGACCCGCCACGGGCACCCCTCTGCCTCTGGCTGGGGATGGTGAAGCCTCAGGTAGTCCTGTCTGGATGAGGAGGTGGGGGGGCACTGCCCGGACTCCCCTCCAGGGCACCCACCCTGATGGCTCCGGCCAGTGCCACCCCAGGCCACCTGCCTTCTGCTCTCCCCGTCCGGTGCCTTTGCAGGAGGGACCAAGTTAGAGACGATGCCAAATGGTCACCAAGCTGAATGGGGAGAACCCCGAAGCACCCACTGAGGCCCTGGGGTTCCCATCCACTGTCAGAGTGCACGGAGCCCGGTCTCCGGCCACATCCCACGGATCCCACATCTGAGCCAAAGGCTCAGACCAGGCCCCCAACCCTCTGCTCATCTGTCTCCGGCCCATCGGCCTGGCTCCCTGACACCGGGAGCCCTGGCCCAGGGCGGGCTCGTCGCCCCCCAGCACGGAGTCCCTGAGGGTTCCGCTTGGCCCTAGGGAGCATGTAGTGGGAAAAGGGACCGCAGGGACGTCCTGGGAGGTTATGAACATCAAAGGTGACGCCCGAGTGGGCCGGAGGCCTGGGCGCTCAGGAAGTCGAGTCACTGTCACTTGACACCCGCACGGCGCCCTGGGCCACAGGGCCAGGTCTGCGGCAGCGGGAAGGGGATTGGGCTTCCGGCCCCAAAGAGAGGCCTAGGCAGGAGAAGAACTGTTTCCTGAGACAAAACAGCACCTCGTTCCTTGGGGAGCCGGGCAGTGGCGCATGGCGGCCCGCGGGGAGCGAGGCGCTCGCCCACAGGGCACACGCCGGGCTGCAGGGCTCCGCCTCCGCGGCCACTGTCCCTGCACTTGGTCCCTGCCTTGGATCTACTCAAGGCCCCCGGATGTGGCGGTGCCCTCTGTCCGCACCCAGCACCGGTGGCTTGGGGGAGCAGAGGCTCCTCGGAAGGAGCGCCGCGTGTTTTTCTGGGTGCAGCTGAACGCCGTGTGAAGGTTAAAGGGAGACGGGGAGGGAGAGCGGGAGACGGGGGAGGAAGACGGAGCGAGACACACGCTCTCCTGGGAGCACATTCATCCATTTAAGGAAGGAGAGCTCATCACGCTCAACACCAGGTCTATATACAGTAACATGAGGTCCCTTCCCACATCAGGATGTCGCCCTTCCACACTCCGAGCCGAGGACCAAACCCTCCAGCCGTCAGGGAGTGGCTAACGAAACCTGCCTCAGGAAAGGGCCTGTCACCCATCGGGCCCACGGGAAGGGCTGCCCAGGCAACCCACCCGGCCCCCCTCCGGGCTCAGCGGCACAGCCCTGGGTGAGACCCACTCCCGGGCAGCGGATGCCGCGAGCAGACAGGGAGCCACAGGCAGGAATTAAATAGTGACAACTCGTATTTATTACAATTATATACAGTAGTATCTTATATTCTGAAACCTATACCTGATCACACAAATGAACATGTGTTTCGGGGGCGGGGGGCAGACAGGGGGGCCCTGACGCCTGGCTCCTACGTGGGAGTGAGAACCACGTCTCGCCATGGGGTTAGCTGAGTCACAATGCAGCGAGCGAGCGAGGACGGGAGAAGTGCAGAATGATTTCATTTGTCTGGAAGGACGACGGGCGCGGTGGGGCTGGGACGGCGCGTGGGGGCGCAGCCTCTGGACAAGAGCCGGCTGTGGGGCCCCGGGAGGCCCTTGCCGAGAGAGAGAAGAGCACAGGGCCGTGGCTTCTGGACACATGACGAGACGGCCCCCGGCCCCTCGTGAGGCTAGTGAAGGAGCCGCGGCAGGACGGGAGGGCGGCAGGTCAGCAGATACCACATCAACGCGGCTCTTCCTCCGCGGAGGACCGGGAGCCAGGTAATTAAACTACCTCTTGTCATGCACGGTGTTAGGTTAGCTAAGATGCTCAGCAGACACGCCCTGGACAAGACCTCCGTCTGGGAGACAGGGCTGAGGTGGGCCCGGGCCCGGAAAATTTGCGCCCTCAGCCGGACGTGAGAACAAGGTCGAGGCCCAGCTGGCTGGGGCCGAGCGGAGGAAGCGGCAGGCTGGGGCTGGCGTTCAGGACAGAGAGGCCGGCTGCACGGAGACTCGTCCCCGCGCACAGAGCTCGGGCCCCACGGAGGCGGGAGGCTGCGACAGCTCGGCCCCGCCTGCACAAGGCGGCCCTCCCGGAGCTGGAGGAGGAGGAACCCGGCCAGGCGGCCCAGCGGAGGCCGGCTGCCCTCGGGGCCTAGTCCCGCTCGTTCTCATTGCTGGCACCCTCGGGCCTTCGCAGCTTTTCCACCTGCTCGTTGATCTGGCCGTCCCCACCCCGGCGGTCCTCCCTCTGCACCCCCAGGCAGTCTTCCTCGTCCACGTGGCTCACGTCCTCATCCTCCTCCTCCTCGTCCTCCCTCTTCTCCTCCTCGCCCTGCACCTCCATTCTCACCTGGCCCTTGACGTCCACCACCCCCTGGCCCTCCTCCTGGGGGCCCAGCAGGTGGTAGGTGGCCGTGGAGCCCTCGGGGCTGTGGCCCTCCTTCACGGGCGAGGATGACGTGGACTCGTTGCTGACGGGCGAGATGTCACTGCTGCTGTGATGGGTGGCAGCAGCGGGGCTGGAGGGGGACGGGGACTTGACCGGGATCTGCCAGGACGGGATCTTCGGGGCCGAGGGGGACGGTGGGAACTGCCTCCTGACACAGGGAGAGAAGAAGCAGGGTTGGTGCCAGCACCCTGGGGCCCTCGCTCGGCAGAGCCACACACGTCCCCCGGCCAACGCACTCCCCCAGGGCCGCTGAGCAGGGGGCAGGACGCACTGGGCCGCCCACCTCCCACCCTGCCACCCAGAAAAAAGGCCTCTGGGCTGGTTGGAGGTTGGAGCAGAAGTGGAAGCCAGAAGTGCCCTCAGAGCACCCTGCCTCACTCAGGGTGCCTCCTGGGCCCTCCCTGCCTGGGCCAGGCCTGCCTTTCTTGGCAGGTACTGGACAGCTGGCCCCAGGGGCTGCCACCAACTGAAGCCCGCTCCCTCCCAGTCCTTAGCCCCTAGGAGAGGGGGCTGGGGGTGGAGGGGCCAGCAGGGAACTGAGGCTGAGCCAGGGAACTGGGGACCCAAGCCACGTGGCCTCGACTCCGTCTACCTTATCTCCGACCTGGGTAGAAGTGGGAAGGCCTGGCCACTGGCTATGGGCTCAGAGACCTCACAACCAGAAGGGTAACGCCAGTGCCCTGGGCCAGCCCGGACCTAAGCCGATTGCACGAGGGACCCGGGAGGTCAGGTCCGCTTGGCAATGGCTCGAGGGCGGGCAGGCCCATCTCTGCCTGAGCCGAGAGGACAAAGGCTTAGGACAATGGCCGCTCCCTCCTGGGCTGTCCATGGTCCACCAGCGCTGGTCTCAGGACAGCTCCCCCCGCTGCCCCGACCCCACAGCATGGCGTGCGTACAGCAAAGGCAGCGTGGATGCTAACAGAAATGCAGTTGGCGGTTTCCTTGCCTCCAAAGTTTCCAAACTCCCTGCTCTCTGTCCCCCTGACCTCAAAGGCTCTTGTCTCCTAGGTTCAGAAACACAAAAGATTTCTCCTAATGACAACCCTCTAGTCGCCAAGCTCGGTCACACCTCTCTTAGGGCCATGTTCTTTTCTCCCAAGAGGGCCTACGAGAAGGTGGCTTAGAGAAATGGGTCCCCTGGTTGGGGCCACAAGACCCCTGCAGCCCCCAATCCTTGACCCCGAGTGATTGAACCTTTGGACCACCTCACAGAGCCCCTACTAAACCCCAGAGAAGTGAGAAGCCAGGCAAGGCCGACCCAAAGTGCCCTGCGGGCCAGGTGGCCAACCATCCCAGTATCCACCTCGGGACTGAGTGGCTCCTGGGGCACAGGGCTTGCGGATTTAAAGCCAGCACAGGTTGGTCACCCCTCCACTCAGGGCTGCACTGGTGACACGGCCTCCACTGTCGGGGCTCAAGGCAGGTGCTGTCACTGAAGGACAGGAGGAGACCAAAGAAGCTAGGGGCGGGATGGCAGGCACTGCTTCTGTCCCCTGCCCTGAATCGGAGAATCCTTCCAACTGAGGGCTCCTTGGCCTTCTGCGAGGAACTTCTCTGGGACTACACTGTCCACTGAGAGGTCCTGTCAGGGCTCAGGAGGGAGGAGGAGGCGATGGCCCCACCTGGAGGCCCTGTTTCAGGATAGGGATGTTCTCTTCAGCTCCAGGTCCCGTGTTTTGGCTGCAGCTGTCCCTGACCGGGTCTTGACAAGGCACCCCAGGCTGTCCCCCTTGGAGTGGGGGGGGGGGCGCCTCTGGGGGAGGGAAAACAGAAGCTCCCAAGGTTCCCAAACTCAATCCCTGAGTCTCCCGGCTCAGTCAGGGGCTGGACAGACAGGGGCCCCTCAGGGGGACTCGTCTCATCCCTTCCCGTGACAGCTGGACAGGCCCCAGGGGCTCCCACTTGGCGGCCCCAGGCTGGGGCAGAACCACAGCCCAACCCCCTCTCTCCTCCTACCGATTTAAAAGCAGCCCTTTCAAGGAGTTAATTTCCGACTTGAGTTCATTGATATTCTGGGACTCCAACATCCAATTGGTAGATGTAGTGGCCTGAAAGTCAAAACATGGGAGAACAAGGATCAGAGCGGCACCCCCCTCCCTCCCCATGGGGCTCCGCCAGCCAGGGTGGCGGGAGGGGCCGCAGCATCAGCAGGATGCAGGGCGTGCTGTGTCCTGCGTGCCAGCTTGGAGACCGCTTGGGAAGGTTCTGCCACTGCCCATCCAGGGGTCTACCCTCCTGGGTCTTTCTGTTTAAATGACGGCACCCTAAAAACAAATACTGCCGCCACTCTGTTCGGGTATCTGATGATATTAAGCAATTGTGACATGCATTTAGCCGTAGAGTAACGGTATTCTGGCTGTGCAAAATACCAGCAGCAAAAGAGCCCCTATCCTTCAAGAGATGCAAACAGGAAGTGTCTGCGATACGTGATGACCCACTGTCTGGCAGGGGCCGCAAAGCAAGCTGGGGGCACGAGCAGAGCCCGGCTGAGACACGCGCCCAGCTGTGTGACAGAAGCACACTGTCCGGGCTGCAGCCCTGTTTCCGTCACGGGTTTGAAACGTCCCATTAAAACCAACTAACAGAACAGGTGACTCCCATCTCCACAGCAACTACACCAGCGGAGCCACCCTCCCTGCTGAGATCACCACACACAGGACTGGACTCGGGGGTGAGACCGGCAGCCACCACAACCCCACGGTACGGGCCTACCTCGTTTTACTGCGCTTCGCAGACCTGCGTTCTTACAGAGGGAAGGTCCGTGGCGACCCTGCATGGAGCAAGTCTGTTGGCGCCGGGTGCCCCGGAACCGTTTGCTTTGTGTCTCTGTGTCACGTTTTGGCAATTCTCACAGTGTTTCAGACTTTTTCATTATTATTATATTCGTTGTGGGGATCTGTGATCAGCGAATAGGACTCTTGCTGAAAGTTCACATGACGATCAGCATTTTTTAGCAATAAGGTATTTTTAAATTTAAGGTAGGTACGTTTTCCTCGGCATAATGCTACTACATCCTTAATAAAGTATAGCGTAAACAGAACTTTCACGTGCACCGAGGAACCAAAAAAGTAACGTGACTCGCTTTCTTGCAATAATTGCTTCACTATGGTGGTCTGGAACCAGACCCGCAGTATCTCTGAGGCGTGCCTGTCCTGGGGGGTCAGGGAGACCGCTGGGCACCCGCCCGGCCCGGCCCGCAGCTCCAATCTCAAGCAGGCCCGGAAAACAAGCTTCGCCTCGGAGCACCTTCCCGTGCTGCTGGGAGGTCTGCGTCTCCCTCCTCAGGGGGGTCGGGCCCCCAGGCCGCACCCCACTAAGTGCAAAGCTACCACAGCATGCAGGCCACACAGTCCATCCACAGTCAGTGTTTGGGGATGGCTCTGAAGGCTCAGCAGAGGGAAAGAAGCTGTTCTAGGACTTAACTCCGATTCTCTCCCCGAAGAGGGTCCACGGGAGAAAGGGACAAATGCCGTCTTTCCATGCATACCTTTCCCCTTTGATTTGACCATTTTCCAAATAAACTTCCGACAACCACAGCTTTCTTGGCAAATCTTGTTGAGACAGACAGAGAAGAGGGAAGTCCAAACGGTGGCCCCCCAGATGGCAGTTGCCGGTGGCCAAGCGGCCTGTGAAGTGTTTATGGGCCAATTCCAGGCATGATGGGCCCAGGTGCGCGGGCCTGCATCCACCAGGCTGGACGCCACCTCCAGGTGGCTTCCAGGGCACTGGTTAGTCATGCAAGGCCCCGGCTTCCCTGACACCTCTACCCGGGCTGGCAGCGGGGAGGGGCCCTGGATGGTCCCACCAGCCTTCTGCGGGCCTCTAGCCTGGGGTGGGGGCCGCTCTGGGCCTGCTCAGGCGAGCGCTCCTTTACAGGGAGAAGCCCCTCGGAGGGGCCGAGGTCTCGGCGGGAGCGCACGCAACCACTGCAAACACCAGTCGCCCGCACACACATCCCCTCGGGGTCCTCGGTCCAGACCACCAGACAGCGCAGATCCAGGAGCCACTGTTCTGGCTTCTCTGAGACCTTGAAAGCCATAGCAGCCCATTAACAAGGGAGCAATTTCCACTCACCGGCCTACAAAGGACTCAAATTTCCAAACGCATATGGTGCCAGATGCCAGGATTTAGAAATAAAATCTGACATCTGGGGCTTTTTAGCCAGTCTCTTTAAAAAACAGTTGTAGAAAACTCCCAGCCTTCAGTTTTATGTAGGTTTTTTAATTACTTAACGCTCTTCTTTTTAATTTTTTACAGTGCTGCAGTAGGAGTTTGGAAGCCAGATATAAAAACTTACGTTACAGCTGAGAAAACACAGCTCTGAGTCTCTGGTTTATGGGGTAACCAAAGTCTTCCCTCTTTTGGGTTTCAACACAGCACCAGTGAGCCCCTCGTCAGGACAGGAGAGGATGAAGGCAGCTGGGGGCGGGGGGGGGGGGGGGGGCGGGACCAGCAGGGAGGCAAGCACAAGAAACTCAGAGGCAGCGCTCAACCACCAAGCACAATCCTGGGCCCCCTCCCCTCTTAAAATGCAACATGTGGTCTTAATCTTAATGCTTCAGGTCTGCAAACAGTTTTCCAATTTCCGGAATGGCTTCTGGCCATTGGCAGGCCACCGCTTCCAAAGATAATAGAGGAGAGTGGGGCGGGGGCCATAATACAGGCTTCCCGCTTGCTTTAAGGGCCGCTACCCACGGGGAGTGCGCACAGCAGCTAGAGGCGGCCGAGGGCGACCGCAGCATCTGCGGGGGAAGTGCAGGCAGGCAGCACCTCGTGTGTGGGGTACCAAGAAGGGGAAAGGGGATTCTTGGGGACCCCTCTTCACAGGAGGTACCCCCAGATTCCATCAGAAATAGAAAGATTCCGGTTTCACTTCGTTTTGCAAACGCAAAAGCTTTGAGTGCTGGCTCACATCTGGTTGTGCGCCGGCTGGGGCTTCTCCTGGAAGAGCCACTCAGAGTAGGTTCCTCTACAGCACGGGCTGCGTGGAAGCGACCAGAAAGCAGCACAGGAACGGGGATGGACTGGGGAGGACAGTGGACATCCTGGAGCCACTGGACCACTGTCCCCTGGGCTCAGTCTAAGTGCCTCAGGAATGACCCTGTCGTGCACCTACAGGCCTGGGCCAGAAGCCTGCAATCCCGGGAGCTGACAGCAGCTGGGCACTGTTCTAAGCATGTGCAGACAGTGAAGGGGTGCCATTACAGGTCCCTCTTACAGATGAGGAAAGTAAGTCAGGGAGGTTAAGTAACTTGCCTGTGCTCACGCAGCTGGCACACGGCAGAAGCAGATTTCGACCCAAGAGGTCTCATCCCAGGACCTGATATTGCCAAGACTACTCCAGATTTGGGAAGTAAGGCATGGAAACAGCCCCGGGCAATCCCAGCTGGCGCTCTGTTAGGGGCTCCCTGACTCCCCGAGACCTGGGTGTAGAGAATCTGCCCGCGGATGCAGGGTGTCGCCCAGGGCCCTGGCATACTCCCCCACTTCCCTGCTCCCTGGACTCGCTCTTGAAACGCTGTGACCTGTGGCCTAAAGTGCCAGCGGAGACCACCCTGTGTCTACACCGGCCACCTCCAGAGCGTGGGCGTGAGCTGCCACAGGAGGGGCCGCAGGCAGAGAGCTGCCTCTCCTCCGTCCTGCGAGGAGGGGACACGGAGCAGGAGAGACGGGACGGTGGCCGCCTCCTTTCTCTGCGAGGACTGTGTGGGCCCCTGCTTGTGTATCCGGCATGAGAAAAACAAAGTCAGACCCCGTGGAACGTTGTAAATGAGCAGAGCACCGAGCAGAGCAGACCTGGACCCGAGCGGGTCAGGGACAAGTACCTTGGCTGCGGCCAGTTCGTGGGCGAGCTCCTGGACTTTCTGCTGCTGCTGAATCAGCAGCTCCTGGACGGAGGCTAAAGTCATCTGTAACTGAGTCACTGGGAGGAAAAAGCAGTCACATCGCTGTTAAATGATACACACAGATTCTTCCCTTCTCTGTCCACACACCTATAGCTGCCACATCTAATTTATCTGCAGTCATCCCCCACCCCACAATCCATATAATTTATCTGCACTCCGGGCAATCTACCTGCACTGTATCTAACCTCTAGGATTTCCACTCCATCTTTCTATTGTGCACTTGTCCGTGGTCAACAGTATATCCGTCCAAAACCTCTCCCCTCCAATTACATGTGCTTATGATTTGCTTGGCTCTTCCGACTTCGGTTGCGTCCGCGTCCCTCATCTCACGCCCCTCACCATGCAGTTCTCGGATTCTCCGAAGCTGGGAGAAACGCATCTCAGACCCGTATGATCCCGGGCGCGGTTGAAGACCGCAAATCCCGCTTTCCTGACACTCCTTCCTGCCCTCCGTACCCAACCCGGAGGCTGCCGTAGCTCCCGGGGCCACGGTGGTACCAGACCGTGTCCCAGCCGTGGGCCCTGGGGTCAGCCTCCCAGGGCCAGATGCACCAGAGCGTTTCTGGGGTCTCTGCAAGTGCACCCCAGTGGGACAGACTCCTGCCTGGGACAGTGGCTCTCTCGCTTGCCTGAGTTTTTAGATTCAGAGCCTCCGTCTAGTAAACAAGTTTATAAAGAGGAAAAGCCGTCCCTGGTGCGACAGGTCCCAGCTAATCTGGGCCATCACTGGGGCACCGGGTAATGAACGCCAGCCCTGTGGAGTCGATGACAGAGGAGGTGGCTGGGGTCCCCGGAGCCGCAGTAATTACAGCCTCTCTTGACCCTGTGCTGGATTCTTAGAGGGAAGGGGGAAAAAAATCGCTGAAAACCCCCCTGAAAACCTCACAGAAGCAGAAATTAAAAATGAACTTTACAGCCCTTAGAAAGGCTGTCATTTTATTCCCCTTATTAATATTCTGAGGTTGGGAGCCTTTCCGTAAAAACATAATTAATTGAGGCCGCGCCGACAGTAAACAAGCAATTTCAAATTAAACCGAAATGACGGCGGCTTCATTTGCAAATGTGAACAGATTCTCAGAGCAGATAAATGAAGTCACCACATAAAGTGGAGGCGAGGGGGAGGGGCGGGGCGAGAAGGGGCTGCTCGGGAAGGCTTGGAGGGGCGACTTGATGGAGTCATTAATCTTTACCTGTCTGTGCCACGCTGCCACTCAGCTCCGAGAGACTTGCCCCCATCCTCTCCAGGTGCTTCCTGTCCTCTCGGCCACCCACGATGAGGGGGAGCAGGTATTTCTACAAGGAGCAGGGTGGGTGTGAGCAGTGGGTGCCAACTTGGGGTTATTCTCCAGCGGGCTCGCCAGTTCTGCCCACCAACTTTCTCTCTGTCACCTCTGGGTTTTGGAAACCCGACACCGACACAAACACCGTAAATGAGATGTTTGAAAGTTACGAAGCTGATTAAGATTCTTTCTGAATGAGGACAAGGACCCAGAAGTAGGGGCGAGGAAGGTCCATGTGGTCTCTTTTTGGTTCTTTCACTTAATTACCTCCGGGATGCTACATATATTTCAGTAACAAAAACTATTTAAAATTCTGCTTTAAAAGCTGTAAGATAAAGGGGCACCTGGGTGGCTCCATCAGGTAAGCCCTCGGTTTCGGCTCAGGTCACGATCTCACAGTTTGTGGGATCGAGCCCTGCATCCAGCTCCATGCTGACCAGGTGGAGACTGCTTGGGATTCTCTGTCTCCCTCTCTCTCTGCCCCTCCCCTGCTCGTGCACATGCTCTCTCTCAAATAAACTTAAAAAAAAAAAAGTTTTAAGATAAAAATGTAGAAGGTGATAGAAGAAAGAGATCCCACTGATGGCCTCCAGGCAGTGGAAGGGAAGCTTTCTTCTCCGAACCTCTAAACACTTGGAACCTTGCGAATGAATTATCCATTCAGAGGAAAATGAGTCAAATAAACAAAAAATAATTTGAGAAACTAGATGAAAATCCACAACAGACTTCTGGGCCTTTGGTCCTTTTACTAGAGAATAATAGATGGTATTCCAAGGCCATCGAACGAGGTCCCACCTCAAGTTTGTTGTTGTTTTTTAAACTAAGCCTTGAATCCTCAGAACAGGTTTCCTTCAGGTGGGAGTCAAATGCAGTCAAATTCCCCCCAGACACAAGGGCAGCAGGAGAGGAAGGGGTGGAAGCTGAAGACACGGGCTCTGGGGAAAAGGAAGTGGATGCAACAGGTCAACTGAATGACAGGGTCCAAAATTCAGGAAGCCTAGGGGAGCACGGGGGTCTTGGAACATTCAGGAAGAAGGCAAGGTGGGGCACAGCTGGTAACTGGCTGCCTACTTTGAGGTGTGAAGGGGCGGAAGGCAGGCAGCAGGGTGGCCGCTGGGAGAGCTGGAGGAA
This sequence comes from Felis catus, assembly GCF_018350175.1. NCBI lineage: Eukaryota > Metazoa > Chordata > Mammalia > Carnivora > Felidae > Felis > Felis catus. Next base: position 7,620,150 of record NC_058375.1, on the reverse strand, counting down.
AGAACGTGGCTCAGGGCTTGGCGCCTCTTGTTTTTGGAGCGTGAGCCCAGTCGTCACCATTAATGGGGTGGGACTAGAGGTAGCAGAGCACAGGCTGGCAGGTGTGACCAAGGAACTTTGCTTCCTACCCCATTTGGTGCCCCGATGGAAAAAAAGAGAGCAACTTCTCCATTAAGACTCTACTGGAGAAGGAGAAGGAGGTCTCTCACGAGGGGTTTGCGGGAGAACTCACTTCAAGAGCGACTTCTCAGCGAAGATCATTATTTAGCACACATATAGAAGCATTTTCTATTTTGCAAAGTGCTTTTCAACCGCTGTGTGAATTATTACCCACAACTGAGCCGAAACTCATCACATGTAGCCTTACGTTCTGGGCTGAAAGTTTCCCGAGTGTACAAGTCAAGAGATTCTTACGCATGTAACTAACGAAAAATTCGATTTCTGAGATCAAAAAAGCCACGGGAAGGAGCGCATACACTACCCGAGCCCAAACTGTCACGTATCTATAAAACAAGATGACAGCTCTTACCTTTTTTTTTTTTTTAATTTAAAGAAACTAAAGAAATTCTCATCACCATTGTGACTTATCTTTCAACATCTCTTTCTTTTTTAAGGCGTAAAGATCAGGGCTTCATGGAAAGAACTGATGATACCTCTGCTTTGCTCCTCTAGCTGCAGGCCATCCGAGGGCGGCCATGTGACCATTAGATACTGCTTAGGAGAGCCGGGAGTGGTTTCGAGAATTCTTAGTGTTTTATTCTTCTTGATGACTGTAGGCAGTCAGTGACTGGAACCAGGCTTTCAGCACACAGGGTCGGGGACGGGGCGGGGGGGGGGGGGGGGGGGGGAGGGTGGGCATCGGGTCAGAGGGAGAAGTCCCAGGACCTAGAACATTTTGCTTCTGGATTTGACATGGAAATTTCCAATTCCAAGAATAGATGTTACCCTGAACAAATTACACTCTGCTACAACTCTGTCACTAGATTTTGCACTAAGTCAAAAATTAAGAATCCCAGAGCACGGTGTTTAAACATGTTTCATGTGCTAAAAGTTACAATATTGAGTCTGGGAATTCATTCAGACTTTTTTTTTTTTTTTTTTTAAATCTGCAAATGAGGGGTGGAACCGCAGGGGCTCAGGAGCGGAGGCCTTCTCCCCAGGACCAGTAGAGAGTTGTCTCTGGGGCTTACCCCCGGCTCTGTGTCCTCAAAAAGACGCGCTTTGCTTCAAATCAAAGTTAGTGTCTGCTGGTCAGTATCTGGTTTGTATTTGGTATCAAGGAAGTACGTGTTCATTTCACGCCTGCACTTCTGTTGGGAACAATGAAGTCTGGGATCCAGCGGGTTGACCATGAAGTTTGCGGGAAAAAAATCCCAGATTTACGTGGATGCCAAGATAATATGCAGGAAACAGAAAACACAGCCCATAAATGGCATCACAGTGAGATTCTCAAAGCTGGTTCCCAATACTAAAGTAGAACAATAGCATACAGAATGCTTCGTGGGTGCCAGGCACACAGCACTTTCAAAGGAGCAGGGACTCCTTTGGGCTTCACAACAGCCTCGTGAGGTAGGTACCGCTGTCCCCGTCTTACAGGTGAGACCACTGAGCTACTACTAGGTGGCAGAAGCAGGATGCCACACAGCAGCCGGGCCCCAGTGTCCATGCTCTCAAGCGCCGTGTTATTCTGTCTCTCAGAAATGCCCCGGCCACTCAGCATGGGCCGGGCACACAGCCTGTAGACGGAGGGGCCCCACGGTCACCCTGTGCGGTGGGGACGCGGAGGAGCAGTGCTGGGTGCAGCAGACGAGGCGGGGTCTGGAGTTGCCACGCAGGCGGGGGCAGCACGGACCCCGAACCAGACGCCCCGCGCAGAGAGCGTGTTCCTCCGTATACTCCGCCTCCGTACGCGGCCCCTCTCCTGCCATCGCGCTCCAGGGCTGGGTGCCTCGACACAGGTAAACCCTGGGACGGGGGAGCGTGGGGCTGAATGCCAGGGGAGCCACAGGGAAGGCGGACTTACCTTGTAGAGCTGGTGAAAGCCAAACGCGATGCCTGCCGTGATGACAGCCAAGGCGCCGTAGTCCCTCCATCGGGACCCCACAGGGCCTGAGGTGGGGAGAAAAGGGCGTCAGGAGAAGCACACGCGTCCTTCCTGGGTGGGGGAGAGCACGTGTACTGTCTCAATCTCAGAGGATCGGCATCTGTGACACACAACTACACGGGATGGCGTGCGACGGTCGGGAACAGCGGCTTGGCGTCGCCTCCCCGCTCTTTCCGGGCTCTCGGGACCACCTGCCTCAACCTCACACCTCCTGTGCAGAGGTGTGTGGCAGCGAGCAAGCCTCGGGTGGCCCTCAAGTGACAGAGGCGATCTAGGGCACGGTCTCCGCTCTCAGGGAACAAAGGGTCCTGCGAGGCTGACACAAACACACTTAGGTGTGCGTCAATACACGTCCCCGCGCCTGCCACCCACAGGGATGAGCTAAGAGCCACTTGAGAGGCAGAGGACGGGGGAGGGGAGCCTGCACCATCTGTGTATTCAAGACTTCACGAAGCATCCTCTGCGTGCCCGACCGTGTTGCAGGCACGGGGGCACAATGGCGACGAGACCCCCGTGTCCTGGTCTGCTCTCACACTCAACAAGTGCAGGAGACAGCTTCCAAACAACTGAGCAAGGCAACTCCGGAGAGTGATCAAGAAGGCCCAACAGGGCAGGCACGTGGCTGGCTCAGTCGGTGGAGCAGGAGACTCTTGATCTCGGGGTTGTCAGTTCGATCCCCCACGTTGGGTGTAGAGATTACTTAAATAAATAAAATCTTAAAAAGGGGGGGGGGTGAGCCCCAACAAGGTGATGCCGGGGAGTCGGGGGAGAGAAGCAGGGGTCGGCAGGGCCTTGGAAGAGGCAGATGCTGAGGCCTGTGGGGTCCCAAGGACAGAGCTCCAGGCAAGGGACGAGCAAGTACAAAGGTAGGGGTTGACTTTTGTTCAAAGGAGAGAAGGTGGCCAGTGTGACCCAAGTGAGCAACTGGGCCTATCCAAGGGGGGAGGCCAGCAAGAGCAGAGAGGGGTCACCCAAGCGGGAGTGGTAGAGGGCAGAGCGGGGAGAAGAGGGATCACAGCACTGGGGTCACCGAAGGCTCTGAATCAGGAGTGACCCAGGCAGCTCTGTATTTTGGGAGATAACACGGGGTGTCCTCGAGGGCGAGATACAAGTGGGAGGTAGAGAGGTGAGGAGGCAGGGAAGAGGCTACCAAAGGGGCCACAAAAGGTAAGAGGGACGGGGCCAGGATGACAACGTGCTGCTGCTGTGAAGGGACCGGAAATGGGCAGCCAGTCCTTGCACAGGTGCAGGTCCCAGGCCCAGTGCTCTAGAATAGCCTCCAGGAGACCCCCCCCCCCAACTCCTGAATCGAGGAGAGCGGGGTTCTCTACCTCACAATCTTTCCCATGCACTGTTTACAAAGTGCTTTCGTGTCCATAATCTTCCCTGACGCTCGGCCTCCTCTCAAGGGACCTGCCAGGGAAGGCAGGGCACTAATGCAGGACACTAATCCATCCGTGGCAGCAGACCACAGCGCCCGCAGCAGGCTGCCCAGAAGGCACCCACCGGGGCTGCTATGACAAGGAAGCTGGGGTGCGCACGCGCATTTAGGAGAGGAAAGGGTAAGAGGAGGAAGAGCAACCGCATTCCCGAACTTCTTGAAAAGAGCACGAGGTCAGGGGGCAAAGCCGAAGCACGGGCAGGGGCAGACACCAGGCGCGGGCGCCGGGGATCTCTGCCTTCACCTGTCCCTGGGCGTGCAAGCTCTCCAGGTGCTCGTCACATCCTGGCATCTCGTGACCAGAGGGGAGCAGGCGAGGGAACTTCTCAAAGCTCAGTGGCAGGACGTGGGCACTCAGGGAGGAGGGGCTGCTGACACACAGGCCGCGGGGGGGGGGGGGGGGGGGGTTGGTCCAAGTGGCAAAGACCCTCAAGGTGGCAAGGGCGCCGCTCCCGCCTCCCTGAGCCGAATGGGGTTTCAGGAGGCGGACGCGACAGTGACGCAGGGGCCTGGAAGAGTCTCTCATCAGCCACCTCCCTGCTCACTACCTGTGTGGCCTACAGACTCCCAACCAGTTTCCCAAGGTGGCCCAGCCCTGGAGTCTCCTGCACTTACTCCCAAGATGCCCACCCCCCCTCAGCCCTCAACTCCCTTTTCTGTTTTACAGTTTTTGAGGAGCTACGAGACGCACACGGTCTAAAAAGCACACAGGTCATCTTGTCATTCTACTGCCAACAGCCTCCCTCCAGCATCAGCAGCCACTGAGAACAGCTTCCTGTCTGTCCTGCCTGAGACTTTTTATGCACGTCTAAGGCAACACTGCTCCGTATTATTTGCCCGTTCCCCCTCGTCCTCATTCTGCTGTCTTTCCAGAGCTGCCTAATATTCCATTTAAGCAACTCCCCATTGATTTCCGGCCTCTTACTGTTTCACACAATGCTGCCCCCAAGGACTGTGACCGCATGTCATCTCACGTATACGTCCGAGTACAGCCGTGCACGTCAATCCCTAGGCGCCTAGGTCGGAAGCGCAGGCAATTTGCAATTTGGAAAGATACTGTCAAATAGTCCTCCGCGGGGGCTGAACCAGTGGGCTCCCACCAGCCGTGTCCAAGAGTGCCTACTTCCTCACAGCAGCACCGCGGGCTCAACACACTCAGATTTCTGCCCGTACTAAGCAGAAAAGAGTCCCCCACTCCAGTTTTCATTTGCCTTTATCTTCCAGCGAGGACTGAACATCTCCTCCCTGTGTGTCCTTTCTGGGGTACTGTATGTATGTGATCCTGCTCTCCCACTCGATTTCCTCATCAATTTATAAAACTTCTTATACTGCTGAAGGGGGCTTTCAGGAGGCAAAGGTGACAGTGATGGAGGAGCCTGGAAGATTAGTCCTTTGTCTGTGACAGAAGCTGCAAAAGTCCCCCCCAGGATATGTCTTTTGACTCTGCTTATGGTGCATCTTGGCGTGTCGCATGGGCCCTGGGGTGTGGGTTATGGCAAGCCAGGGCGTCCCCACTCCCTCCTGGGGCTGGGTAGTGATTCTCTGGGTCACAGAAACTGTCTCCAGAAAGGAGCTCTGCTGCTCTGCTGTAGTGAGCGTGCCCACCCAACAAGCATCTATGCGGATAAGCAACTGCGGCTCATTAAATCAAAAGCTCTGAGACCCCCGACGTAGACGGATATTTCCACCCTGACCCAGAGGAGCCAGGAGGCTCTGAGTCCCAGGCAACCTTCTCATTGGTCGCATCCCGAGCCCACTCCGCTCTGAGTGCCTCGATGAAGCGTCCAACATCCAGTACGAGTCCATTTTTAGGAGGAAAAAGTGGAGACAGTAACCTTGTCACTCTTCAAGAGTCACTGTTCAGGAGGGCTTCCGTCCACACCTGGCACCTCCATCTGTGCTGCCCAAATCCTCAGAGAGAACAGCTTCAAAATGGGCATGTTTCTAGAATATTCTATTCACCACTGACTTCTCAAATACTCACTCAATCTCCTGCAAGAGAACAGCTGCAACGCGCTAGAAACTGGACCAGAACCAAAGCCTGCCCGCTTCCTTCTTTCCTGCAAACGTCGTGCCTGGAGAAGCGCAGTCTCTCATTCTGGGTACTGGAGCTGGAAGGCTGAACAGATGCTGGCAGCTCAGGGGTCCACGAACCAGAACCCCTCCTCCAGCGGCCGCCACCGTTCCAGAGCTCTGACCTCCTCAAGCACCAAGCAACACCTGTGGCTCCCTGCCGGCCGCACCCTTCACCCCCACACCGCGACTCATTCCTGACATGCTCGCGTTAAGAACATTTTATTGCCCCTTGGTTTTCATTATTAATGAAAAGGGACCAGAATGATCTTTCCTAAAGTTCAGAGAGTCTATAAAGACAAGAAGCTGAAATGCCATTTTACTCGTTTTGGAGATGTGTGATACAATTCTGTCTTGTGGCAAAATGAAAAAAGAGAGAAAGTAAGAGGAGGTAACTCTGACCTGCCGCGTGGATTTCAAAGGTAACAGAGCAAAGCACTCGATGTGATCCCAAACTGGCTCAAACCCCCAACCGTGACCACTCCGAGTCTCCCTGCTGCCCACCCTGGGGCCCATTTTTTCCAAGGCCAGTGCAGACCCCCACGAAGGAACAGAGCACCTGGGAAATACACCTCTCTGGTCCCCACCCTCCCCGAATGTCCAGAATTTTAGAGTCAAGGGCAGAAAATGGGGCCAGTCAGTCTTCTGCTCTAGCTTGGAAATAAGGGAAGCAGAACAAATGAGCCTTTTAAAAGCTTCCAAGCCTCCAGTCTGGAAGCAGACGCCTGCCTGTGTACAAGGCAGGCAAGAAGCCGGAGACCAGAGATCCCGGTTCCACACCACCGACCCAGTGGCTCCCAAGGACGTTCTTCTCTTCTTGTCAAGCACAGACCACTTGACTGAAGGTGGCAGAGCTCTGTGCCGTTGGAAGAGTGGAGGAACAACGATATGTTTGTTTACTGTCACTCAGATTCAAATTGTCCACAGCACCTCCCCAACAGGTACAGCCAGCTAATGAGCTGAATGGCCGGGTGCTTTACCAACAACACCTCGTCGCTGGCATCTCATGAAGAATAAAGAGGCAGTCAGCCGTGGAAGCAGTGTTCAGCCTGCACAACTGAGCACTGCTGGGCCTGCGCTGATGCCTTAGGCTGCCGCAAGGTCAGAGGCCAAATCACCGCAGGGAGAAGAGCTAAGGGCTCTTTGAAACTCAATGCCTTCTTTAACCTTCCAAGGACTTTGTCAACTAGCTTGAGCTCGGCCAGTCTGCCTGCCCAAAGCATAGGGTTTCAGATGAACCCACCGCGTGTGGTGGCCCTGTCGGGGGCAGGAGAGATGCATCCCTGTGGCTCCTGAACCATTCCGTGAACACAACTAAACCAACATTACTCCAGTCCTTTAGTCTAACTTCCATCGACCAAGAAATTCTCACCTAGTAGGTGAGAACAAACAGCAAATGACGCATGTGGGGCTGGGAATCCCACACAGCAACACAGCAATGTTGAACTCGAAGCCACCAAGTCACAAGCCCGGACTCACTGATATCACGGCAACGCCACAATCCAGTAAGCGTCACAAGATCATGCTGCTGACGACACGGAGAAACTATCAAGGCCTCGGGGAGGCTGGCAGCCTCAGTGCAGGGCGAGGCGGTGCCAGCAACCAGGCAAGCCTAGCTGGGGTCCCCTCCACGCTCACCAAGGCTGGGGCTGTGACTCCACATCGCGCCCTACCCAGCTGCTCAAATCATCCCAACAGCTTCACTCACAAGCCACCCTGGAAATTAAATAAGACAGGCTCTTCCACAGTGAGGGCCTGGAATAAAGCCAGTCTGCCAAACCGGGGCTTGTTACGGCACAGAGTGGCGGGGCTAAATGCACAGAGACTGGCGACCGGCTGTACTACAGGCCGAGCTGCGGGGGGCCGGCCACTGTATGGGGGCACGCTGGGGCACCCGGCGGAGCATGGTGGCAGCAGCCAGAAGGACAAACCAACCAGAGCATGGCACCGAGAAACACAACAGCTCTGCTCTGAACAGAAGCACTGGGCAGCAAGGGCAAAGGCACCACGGTAGCCCCACCACGGCCACACCTGAAAATTCAAGGCCCTTCATGTGAACATCACACGAAAGGCCATCTTTTCCACTTCTGACAGGCTGCAACGCTATCAGCAGTGTCATCTTTAGGCAGGAAGGACTCTGACAGTCCTATCTATATCCTCATTCACAGATCAAAATATATAAGCTCTAATTAAACTCTAAGAACTCAGAAGCATCCAGGAATAGGCCCAGGCTTATACAGTCAAGGGATTTTTTTTTTTTTTTTTTTTTTTTTTTTTTTTGCCAAAGAGGCCCAGGGAAAGGATAATCCCTGCAACAACTGTGCTGGGACAACTAGAGAGCCACAGAGGGAAGAGAGTGAATCTCAACTCTCACCTTGTTTCATACACACACATTAACTCGAAGTGGATCGCACACCAAAGCCAGAAAGCAAAAACTCTAAAGCTGCTGTAAGAAAACAGAAAACAGAGAAGGAAATCCTTGGGGCAAGCAAAGACATCTTCAAATACAAAAAGAATGAGTCACAAAAGAGGAGGAAAAAAAGAACAAAACGGACACGATCAAAAATTTAAACTTGGGGGGCGCCTGGGTGGCGCAGTCGGTTGAGCGTCCGATTTCAGCCAGGTCACGATCTCGCGGTCCGTGAGTTCGAGCCCCGCGTCGGACTCTGGGCTGATGGCTCAGAGCCTGGAGACTGTTTCCGATTCTGTGTCTCCCTCTCTCTCTGCCCTGCCCCCGTTCATGCTCTGTCTCTCTCTGTCCCAAAAATAAATAAACGTTGAAAAAAAAAATTAAAAAAAAAAAAATTTAAACTTGGGGGGTGCCTGGGTGGCGCAGTTGGTTAAGCGTCCGACTTCGGCTCAGGTCATGATCTCGCGGTCCGTGAGTTCGAGCCCCGCATCAGGCTCTGTGCTGGCAGCTCGGAGCCTGGAGCCTGTTTCAGATTCTGTGTCTCCCTCTCTCTCTGACCCTCCCCCGTTCATGCTCTGTCTCTCCCTCTCTCAAAAATAAATAAATGTTAAAAAAAAAAAAAATTTCAACTTGGGCTTTTCAAAAGGCACCACCAAGAAAATGAAAAAGTAAGTCATAGGTTGGGGGAAAATATCTGCAAATCATGTATTTGATAAAGAGTTGTACCTATACAACTCAACAATGAAAAGACACTTTTTTTAGAAAAAAGTGTGAGCAGAAGACTAGAAGAGATACTCCATGAAAGATGTAAGAACGGCCAATAAGCACGTGAAAATATCATCAGTCATCAGGGAGATACAAATGACAAGTACAATGAAATCCTATCACATACACGTTCATATATGGCTAAACCTAAAAACTGAGACTATCAAGTGCAGACCAGGATGTGGAGAAACTGAAACCCCCCCCCCCCCCCGCTCTGCTGATGGGAATGACAAATGGCGCAACCACTTGGTGAAAGAGTTTTATAGTTTCTTACAAAGTCAAACACACACACCACGTGTGGCTAAGGCAATCCACTCCCAGGTATAAGACGAAGAGAGAAGGAAGCACACAGGCACACAAAGGCTTCTACTAGCACACGAATGTTCGTGGTGGCATTATTCGTAATAGCTCCAAACTGGAAACCCAAACAACTATCGACGGTCGACAGATAAACAAATTGTGGGAGATCCAGAGCACAGAGTAACAGGAGTTAGCAAACTATGCCCACTTGGCTAAGCCCCACTCAGCCTGCTTTTATTCAGCTGTGAGTTCAGAATGGGTTTTATATTTTTAAAGGAATATGGGGGGGGGGGTGGGGATGTGTCACAGAAACGTGTATTTGTGTGTGTGTGTGTGTGTGTGTGTGTGTGTATAACTTGACAGGTAGATGTATCTCTACATGGATCAGTCTCAAAGCATCAAGTTAGGGTAAAGAAACCAGACACAAAAGATTACATGCTATATGATACCATCTACATGAAAATTTCTGAAAGGTAAGAACTTTAGTAACCCAGAATAGATTGCTGGTTGAAAGGAAACTGAAGTTGGGGAGGGGACAGATGCAAAGAGCACAAAGAAACTTTCTGGGGTCATGGACATTTTCTATATTGTGGCTGTAGTGTTGGTTACAGGAGTTAAATGAATTACAATTTGTACAATTCATTAAACTGTACACCTAAAATTGATTAATCTTACTGTGTATAAGTTATACTTCAAAAAAAGCTGCCCAGGGGCGCCTAGGTGGCTCAGGTTAAACATCTAACTTGGGCTCAGGTCATGGTCTTGGGTTCGTGCGTTCGAGCCCCCCATCAGGCTGTCTGCTGTCAGCACAAAGCCCACTTCAGATCCTCTGGTCTCCCTCTTTCTCTGCCCCTCCCCCACTCTTGGGTGCCTTCTCTCTGTCACTCAAAAGTAATAAATAAGCATTTCTTAAAAAGCTGTCTAAGAGAAAAATTAATAGAAATCCAGAAATATAAAACCGCCATATGACCTAGTGATTCAACTCCTGGAGGTCGACCCAAGAGGAATGGAAACATACGTCCACATCAGACTTGCACACAAATGCTCTTAGCAGTACGATTCACTTTAGGCCAAACTGGAGACAGTCATCCATCAACTGGTGAACCCACAGACATAAGATGGTACGTCCATACAACGGGTGCACTCTTCAGCAATAAAAAGGAAGTCCTGCTACCTGCTGCCCCATAGAAGAGCTCCAAAAATACTGTGCTGAGCGAAAGGCAGGCACAAGGGACCGTATATTGCAAGATTCCATTTACCTGAAACATCCAGGAAAGGGACAGAAAGCAGATTAGTGCTTGCCTGGGGGCAAGAGGGGAGGTTATCAGTAAAGGGGCACAAAGAATCTGATGGGGAAGAATGAAAGTGCTCCAACACAGACTATGAGTGCATCACTCAGTAAGTTACCAGAAGTCAGGAACTGTACATTTGAAATGGGTGAGTGTTATAATATGTAGAATATACTCCAGTAGCTTGTTTTAAAAAAAAAATTTTTTTTTAGAATGCCTGGGTGGCTCAGTCAGGTAAGTGTCCAACTTCAGCTCAGGTTATGATCTCACGGTTTATGAGTTCAATCAAGCCCCGCATCGGGCTCTGCGATGACAGCACAGAGCCTGCTTCAGATCCTCTGTCTCCCTCTCTCTATGCCCCTTGCCTGCTCTCTCTCTCTCAAAACATAAATAAACTTAATTTTTTTTAAAAAAAAGAGTATAGAAACAGACCCGTGCATATATAAACAATTGATTTCTTTTAACATTAATTCACATTTTGAGAGACAGAGACAGAGCATGAGCAGGGGAGGGACAGAGAGAGAGGGAGACACAGAATCCCAAGCAGGCTTCAGGCTCTGAGCTGTTAGCACAGAGCCCAACATGGGGCTTGAACCCACAAACCGTGAGATCGTGACCTGAGCTGAACTCGGAGGCTTAACCAACTGAGCCACCCAGGTGCCCCTAAACAATTGATTTTTGATAGAAGGACAAATAATGGGAATAGGATAATTTTTTGGCCATATGGTGCTGGCACAACTGGATATCCATGCAGGCAAAAATGAACCTTGACTTTCACATTATACCATACATAAAAATTAACTAAAAATGAATCACAGATCTTGACGTTAAAGCATACACTATAAACCTCTAGGAGAAAACCTCTCCAACCTTGGGGGAAAAGTAAAGTCTTCACAGACAGGACATCAAAACCATAAACTGTAAAGAAAAAAAAAAAAATAGATGGCCCGAAATTTAAAATCTTTTTTAAAAGACAACCTAAAGGAAAAGAAAAGGCTGGCCACTTCGGGAGGAAATACAAACACCACACACATCTGACAAAGCACGTGAATCTGGAAGACATAAAGAACTCTTCCAACTCAAGAAGACAATTAAAGAGGCAAAGATGGCAAGGGCCACTTCACAAAGGAAGGCACGCAAGTGGCCGATATGCACGTAAAAAGATGCTCAGCAGGATTAGCCATCCCAGAAGGGTAAACTCAAACCACTGTGGGATACCACTGTGTACACGTTAAAATGGCAGACTTTAAAAAGACCTAGAAGACCAACTGCTAGCACCCATACTCAGCCACTGCATCTCTCACTGCTGATGGGGGCGTGAAATAGTACGACCACTTTGAAAACCAGTTTGGCGGTTTCGTATGGAGACAGACATCCACTTACCATATAACCCAGCAACTCTACTCCTAGGCATTTACCCAAGAGCTACAGAAACATACAGACTCGCACCCAAACATTCATAAGAGCTTTAAGGGTAATAGCTCAGAACTGGAAACAGCCCGGAGCCCATCCACTGGTGGATGGACAAACTGAGATGCCCCTACACCATGGAATACCACTCAGTAATAAGAAGGAAATAAGCCCTGATATGCACAGTGACTTGGATAGAGCTCAAAAACATTATGCTGAGGGGAAGACCAGACAAGAGAGTGTGTACTGAAGGATTCCATTTTATTTATATAAAACCCTAGGGAAAAAAAAAAAAATCTCATCAGAAGCAATGGAAGGCAGACCAAGGGATGCCCCAGAGTCGGACTGGCTGGGAACAGGGCACACGGGAACCTTCTGGGGCAATGCAAATGTTCTACAATGTGGTGATGCCCACAGTGTATGCCTGCCAAAAGTCGCATTGTACAAGTAAGTGCATTTTATTTTAGGTAAATGATACCTCAATAAAGCTGATTTAGAAAAAGAAGTTGTTAGAATTTTTAAAACGAGGAGTGGAGCTGGAGGGAGCCAACAGTGATTGAGAACAAGACCCAGCAGCGGGGGCTCTACGTTCTCTCTCTGCTCAGTTAGCAGCTGAGACCAAAGGGAAAAGCAAGACCTGAGAATTCAAATTCAAAAAAATTTAATTAAAAAAAAAATTTTTTTTTTAATTCAAATTCTAGTTCGTTAACATACAGTGCGATATCGGTTTAAGGAGCAGAATTCAGTGATTTGTCACTTACATACAACACCCAGCGCTCATCACAAGTGCCCCTTTCTTTTTTTAAGTTTATTTATTTTTTGAGAGTGCAAGCACTAGTGGGGGAGAAGCAGAGAGAGGGGGGTGGGGTGGGGGGGGGGTGCGCGGAGAATCCCAAGCAGGCTATGAGCCACCAGCACAGAGCCAGATGCAGGGCTCGATCTCACAAACTCGTGAGATCATGACCTGAGCCAAAACCAAGAGTCAGACACTTAACCGACTAAACCACCCAAGTGCCCCATCAAGTGCCCTCCTTAATATCCATCACTCACTTCGCCCATCTCCCACCTACCTCCTTCCATCAGTTTTCAGTTTGTTCTCTATCATTAAGAGTCTCTTGTGGTTTGTTTCCCTCTCTTCTCTTCCCCCCCTTTCCATATGTTCATCCGTTTTGTTTCTTCAATTCCACATGTGAGTGAAATCATATGCTATTTGTCTTTCCCTGACGGACTTATTTCGCTTAGCATAATACACTCTAGCTCCAACCACGTCATTGCAAGTGGCGATGTTTCATTCTTTTTGATGGCCGAGTAATATTCCGTTATGTGTATGTATATACTACATCTTTATCCACTCATCAGTCGATGGACATTTGGGCTCTCTCCATTGTTTGACTATTGTTGATAGCGCTGCTATAAACATTGGGGTGCATGTCTGCATGCATTGTATCCTTTGGGTAAATACCCAGTAGTACAATCACTAGATCATAGGGTGGTTCGATTTGTAGTTCAAATTCAACTTTTAAAAATGCCCTCTGGTAAGTTATGATGCATACAAAACAATATAACATTTATAAGTTATGAAGCGTAATAATAAAATCAGCAATCCTAAACCCACCGACTTTACCAGCTAAAGCTTTCCAAATACCACTGCAACCAGCCGTGTGCTCCTCTGCACCCAGAGGTAACCATCATCCTGAAGTCAGTGTTCATTCTAACTCAGACTTTCTGTGAGATACGAAAAGCTGGGAGCGTGGCCCACCAGGACAAGGACTGCATTTCTCAGCCTCCTGTGCAGGCAGGTGTGGCCATGTGACCGAGTTCCCGCCAGTGGGCAGGAAGTGAAAATGATGGGGGCAATTTCCAAGAGGTGGGTCCTTTACTCTCCTTCTCCTCACTCTTGCCGGCTGGACAGCAGATGGGAGGGTGGGAGTTGGGGAAGTCACGCTGGAACACAAGACAGATGCCAGCCAGGTGTCAGAGATGCAGAGCAGAGAGTCTCGGCTACCTACGTGACCATAACCGAGAAATACTCTTCTGTTTCGTTTGGGTCACTCTTATTTGGGGTTTTCTGTTATTTGTTGAGGAATCTTATAAAATGAACACAGTGCACCGTGAGCAAAGATATAATCCTACCTACCACCAACACCAAAGACACCTTCACTGGCCGAAAAAACCTAGGGAATGGATCTCTTCACTTGGTTCCTGCCTGGGACACTGGCCTTCCTCGGTATCTACAAATGGCATTTATGTGGCACCCACACGGCTCCACTATGGGTGTGGCACAAAGCAAACAGAACGGACGGGGTGCTCACTCCTGAAAAGCTGCCATTCTAAACCAGTCACTTGGACAAAAGAAGAAAAATGTAATTTCCTAAAAGTTAGAGAAATGTTTTCTTCAACACACAAACCAGTAACTTCTATATAAGCAAAAAGTGAGATGTGTCTTCAGAAATTCCAAAAGCTCTCACCATTCACCCCAAGCAAGATGGCATGGGTTAGTCTTTACTGTCCTTCCCCAAGCACTGGTATTCCCTCTAAGTGGTCACATGACCTCCTGAAGGCAAGGCCCGTCCTCTGCTCCCACGGCCTGCACGGCCTGCACGGCCGAGCACACAGAAGGTCCCATTCGCTGGTTCCCCGGGAAGCTCCTCCCAGCTGATGGTAACACAAGACAGCCTTTTAATTCTCGGGCACATTTCCACCACCATCTATCCACTCAACAAGCACTTCTAGAGCACCTGCTAAGTCACAGCCTTGGGTAATAGATTAAAAAAACAAAACACAGCACAACAAAAACAAACAACCTGCTCTAATCCAAGGAACTCATGATTTAATAGAAAAGACAGTGAATAAACATTAAAGTGAGCAGGGCTGAGCAGGCCAAGGGGAACCTCCATCCCACTGGAATGGAGGCATCTGAAAGAGTCCCTAGAGGGGCTGGCAGCCGACCCCAATCCCAAAGAACAGCAACGAGCTGGCCAGGCAAAGAAGAGGGGAAGAGCTACAGGCAGAGCATGTGGACCACCGCCGCATCCAGCACACTCCCAGAATGTCTCCCCTAGCTCCCCACGCAGCATCTTCTCAGATGATACAAATGGTTTTAATATTAGTCTAAGAACAGTATCGTCAAACAGGTAATACAGCCTCAAAAATAATCCGATGATGCATCTTGAAGAGAAATACTCCGTGTGCTCTTGACTGTTCCTCCGTGAGGGTGATGACCTGGCTGCCACCTCCCACGCCAGGCCTCTCTTCTGGCACTGCCATCCCAGGCTCCGGCCACTGAACATCACACGGCTTCATGGCCACACGCCTTTGCCTTAGCCTGGATGCTCTCGTCCATCTTGGTTGGTCAATGAACCGACCACCCCTCCCCCAGGCCCTTCACACCCAGCGAAGCATCCCCCCCTGTTCTATGCAGTGCCCCTTTGCCTCGTCTGTGCCACTGGCCTCACCTGGATCTACCTCAGAGGCACTGCTCTTTGCTTAACTGCCTCTCCGGCTGGACAGGAAACACAGGAGACAGCAGTTAGGCCTTATTAATCTTTTCATCCCTGGGGTCTAGCACAGGGCCTGGCCCATAGCAGGAATATAGTAAAAAGTGCTTGCTCACTGAATGAAGATAATCGAGGGTAAGTATACGCTACTAAACAGGTCTATGAAGAAGCAAACTAAGACCATGCACTCTCGGGATTTCTAATCGAGGTGTCAAAGCCTTTCATCACTCACACATTTACACCCTAACTGAAGCTATAGGTCCGTCTGTGAAAGACCTAAATTGGTTACCAAAGACAGTGAGGAAAAGTATTTAAGCCTAGGAAAAACATATGACCCTACAAAATTTACGCTGGCCCTGCCTAACTCTCAAAGCTACCTTGCTTCTTGTTTCTTTGGGAGGAAAGAAGAAAAATCAGCCCGGAACAAACCAATCAGTCGAGCATTCAGCAGAACTTTGTGTGTGGGCCTGGGCAGGCACCACAGATGTCCACACATACTGATCCCCGATTCAACGTCGAACAAAAAGAAAGTGAAACGAGAAGCAGAGAACGTCAGCTTTCCTCTCGAATCCCGGCCCGGCTTTTCCTGAGCTCTGCCCGACCTTCCTTCCAGCCCTGACAACACGGGCTTATTCTCACACCAGGTGACACCGAGTTTCCCTCGGTGTCAGCCTCCTACTGCTTTCACAAAGCCTTCTCTGACTTCTCTAGCCCACGTTAATTTTTCTCTTTTCTGTATTCTTACAAAATTTCTTGTCTGTGTAATTAATTTTGGCATTAAATCACAATGTCTTATACTATTATCTTTCCTTAAGAGTTTATCTTCTCTCTCCCAGAGAACCTACAGGATCTTGAAGGATCACATTTTGTATCTCTGACGATAGTGTACTGAGTATACGATAGGTGCTTAATAAATGCGGATGGATTGAGCCGGTACCATGCCGGCAGGTGTCCAAGTTCTCTTTGCTGACACACAGGCCATTGACTACCATCTCAAGGTCAACCACATTCACCAAAGAGCGGAGACACCCAAAGAGGCACCGAGTGGGACATCTGCCATGAAGCAGAAGGGCCGGCAAGACCAGAGGTGATCATCCAAGAGCAGTGGGCTCCCGGAGGTGGTCTTGAAAAAGCTATCCTTCCCCGAGGCGTGAGCATCTGGGGCTGTGCCCAGAGAATCCCATTTTCCAGGCCTGGGTTCAGAGATGGAATGCCTGTCCTTAAAGAGCCAAGACATGGGAGGGCAAGGGCTCTGGATGTAAAATGGGCAGGAACACACATGAGTGGAGGCCATAAATCCCTCCCGGGACGCAGACAATGTCTCAGTGATAAGCATGCAGATTGCACACCTAGTTCAGAAACTCCCCTGAGTTTGCTTGTAATTAAGGGGGTTAGAAAGGTAAAAAAAATATATAAACCCAATTAATCATTTAAATATTTAAAGTCAGATTTTTTCCTCACTCCAGGATTAGTATATTTCATAACGCCAGCAGCAGACAGCCCTGGTTTTTACTGGGGTTCATTTTAGAGCATGTTTAAACTAGTCAGATTGAGTGATGCTTCCAGCAACTAATCGCATGTCAAATAAAAGATATTTTATGTAATAAATTACCGCTACAAGTAATTCAAATGTCATTTATCAGTTTTATTATCAGTCAGGCAAAGTCTTGTTTCTCTATATTAATCAAAATCAAGCTTTTTTTTTTTTTTTTTTTTTTTTTTTTGAGCAGTTTTGACACCTCTTGGCAAAAGTACAGAAGTGTAGAGGTAGAGTCACCCCCGGAGCTGAAAGGAGCGGGTGCGGCAGTACCAGAGGGATGAAGCTCAGCAGTGACAAGTAGAAACTTCAGGGATTTAAAAATTGCCATTGTTTTTACACTAGCGTCAAAGCAGGAAGGAGTCTGTCTCTAAGAAGATGTATTTTATTTTTAGGGCTGGGAGTCTCTTAAAAATACTCCTACCTAAATACCTAAACATGTAATGCTTTTTCTCAGAGAGACCTGGACAGAAGAATAACTTAAATGACAGTCCTGCCCCTCCCCAGCTCTTTCTTTCGCCTCTTTCAGAAAGACCAACAGTGTAAATGACCCTCTGTGTCTACCAAAAGTAGGCACAGGTATGATGTTTCAGGCCCAACTCTGTGACCAACCGGAAGAATCTGTTCTGAGCAAGAAGTTTCCAAGTAGCTGAGAGACCTGCTTGGTTTTAAGCATGGAGAAAACAGCTGGAATAGAACAGATGTGCGTCTTAGAAAATTCTACACCCCAGCTGCCACTGCCTGTCCTCAACAAATGCCATTAAATGGCTGGGCCCAGGGACACAACCAAAGAAAAAGTGTGGAGAGCTGGCCTTTGGTTAAAAGGAAACACGGAGAGCATGTTTAGTGACCCAAGACAAACACGAGAGATCGGAAAGAATACTGGCCAGGAAGGAGAAGTGAGTCCCAGGCTGACAAGTAGCTGCTACTGACTCAGAAGCTCCAATACAAGGCTCACCGCTGAGCACCATTTCTCCGGCCCCAGAGGTCACGTGACACCGGTGTTCCGCTGGACAAGGTGGCCACGGATGAGGTGAAACTGACAGCGTGCTACTTGGCCTCACCCATTCAGCCTCACCCAGAAAGCAAAAGAAAGGGCAGATCTAAGTGAGGTCTGTGACACCCCGGCCCCTGTGATGCCGGGGCCAGTGAGGAGGACAGCAAAGCAAGAGCCAGAAGGTAGCTCCAGACCACGTGGTAAGGGTCCAATCAAGCCTGGCATTTAAAGCTAGGCCTTTCAAACTCTGATAGGCACTGTTTTAAATTAACATGTTTTGAAAAACTAAAACTTCTGAGATAGACAATCAAAATGAAGACAATTATAGAAAAGGCATCTTGAAAGACAACAGATCCAAGGCTGAGTTACGCTGAAGACACGAAACTGGAGCTATTTTCCATCACTCTGAAGTCAATTTTAACCATTTTTAGACTTTTTATAAGTGATTTAAAGAAGGGGTTCTGGCTGTATTTTTGAAGGTTTGGACACTCATTACTAGTTTGAGGAACCTTTATTCCTAAAACAGCTTCACTTAAAAACAACATGGGTCATGTTCTCATGTAACAATTAAAAGCTACATTCAAAAAGGACCTTTACATTTAATCTGAAATTCTCTAACAGACTGTCAACGCATAAATATACATGGTGTAGCCAGGACGAGGAAGGGAGGGAGGGAGGGAGGTAAGGAGGGAGGGAGGGAGGGAGGGTGGGAGGGAGGGAGGAAGGAAGGAAGGAAGGAAGGAAGGAAGGAAGAAAGGAAGGGGAGAAGGGAGGTGGGTGGGAGACACCGCCTTGAATCTACTAATATTAACTTTAAAAAACAAAATTAGGAGAGAAGTTATTTCAGTGAGCAAACGAGAAGGCAGTCATGAATCAGACGTTCATGCTCTTATTCATGGAAGAGTGACGGGCAAACGCATGATGTAAGAAACTGGAAACAGAACCAAGAAATACTTCTACAGATTCTTGCTTGTAACCCAAATATATGAAACAACACGATAAACTCATTTATTCTGGTCCCTTGTCTCTGCTTACACCCTTGTCACATATTTAAAAGTTTGTCTAGGAGGGGATCTGGGTGTGTCACGTTCTTTTGGAAAAACCCAAGAGCCATCTCCTCATCCCGGGCTCGACGCTTGCGGAGTCTGGGAGGTGGGAGCCCTGCTCTGTGGCCGGAATCCTCAACCCCAATCAAGGTTACAGCAGGCGTCTGAGTGGGTGACTTACTGTACGGCTGAGAAATGAGGTGAGGGGGCTGGACAGGAACCACCTGTGTGCCCGGCCCCAAGGACGGAGGCTCTTCGGCAGCCGTGCCCGACTGCTGGAAAGCCAAATCGATCTCTTCATCTGTCAGCCCTGGGGGAGAAGAGGACATAATTGCAGGTGAATACCTTTTGCCACTGTCCATGGCCGCAACGAAATCTTCATTGAGAAACGACCCCTAGAGCCACAGACTGCCTAGCATCGTGGTAAGTTTCCTCCCCGATTTCGGATTCTCCGGAACCTCTCCCGGTTGCAATTTAACCTTAAGCGACAGAATATTAGCCTCAACACTGCTTCCAAATGTGGCTCATTCAATTTCCTTAATTTATCCTTGAGTTTATTGCTGCTTCTGAAGTCGCTCCGTACTGCAATTCTCCATTCTTCCCCCGAAAACAGATACCATCAACTGCAAATGTGGCTCATTTTAATCTGTAATGGTGTTAAAAAAAGAGGGGAAAAAACTAACAATAATGCATGAAAACAGACAGGGAAACAAAAAACTAATTATTGGGTGAGACGACTAATTAGTCTCGATCGTTTCCGAAGACGGGAATAATTTGCTTTATTTTATGACAAATGCAGAAATAAAAAGAAAAATCAGGACTGACTGTGATTAGTATGAATGGGATATAGAATGTAAAGAAGAAAATAAAACAAGAAAACAGATCAAAACAAGGCCAGGCCCAAACTTTCAGATGGTTATTGCCCCAGCCTAGCAGAGGCTGCCTGTACCGCCTTTGGCTAGCTTTTCTGCTTCCCTTTGTTTTAATCCTCCTCACACTGAAGCACACTGCGCTCGGGACGGACGGCAGGGAATAGCAGGGCGCCATCTGCAGTGGCTACAGCGTGGGGAGAGGATCTGCCCGTGGAAGAACACAAGGCCGGGGCGGGGGGCACCGCGGGGACCCCATTTCCCGCGGGCGCACACGGCCGAGGCTGACAGGGGCCGCCGGCTCTGGGGGAAGAGGACGAGGGTGCCAACCAACCCGGAGCAGAGGAACGGAGTGTGGCGCACAGGCGTGAGAGAAACTTCCCCGCGGGCCGGGCCCGAGAAGTGGCTACAAGGGGTACGAAAGCGCTGGGGCCGCCAAGAGCGGGAGCAGCGGCGGGGAGGTCACGGCCAGCCCACGAAGACCACTCTGGCCGGCCGGTGCTGCTCCAGGAATCCCAGGATCCAGTGCGGCCGCCACATAAGGCTCTGAAACGAGAGCCGAGAGCTTTTCCCCATCTGGTCGGCAGCTCTCCATTAGAGGCCACATCATGGTGTATCTGCCCCTGGGGGTGCATCAAGTACACGGAGCTTCAGAGGATCAGCATCTTCCAGAGCCTGGTGCCGCATGCTCTGTGCCGAGGGGCTAATAGATGGGACACATTAATGCTCCGAAGCACAGCGCTGCCCCACACCTCACGGGCCTGTAGTTGGCCGAGCGCCTCTCCAACTTTCCAGGCCCTACGCAAGTGGTCAGGGAGAAGGCCTGAACTACTCTGAACGGCCCCGGACCCTTTGTTCCCCTCCCTATGCTGGGTGGTTGAGGGCTGTCCCCATTTAAAACTGCAGCTCTGCCCCTTCCCCCTCCGCACACAGAGGAGCCAGCCAGTGGTGGGCAAGGCTACCGTGCTGTGAAGCCTGAACGCTGCTGGGGTGGCCCCCGGCGCACCCCGCTCTCAACAGACTGACGTGGCAGATGAAAAGGTTGGCGCTGAGCGCTTTCAGATACAAAAGCTACCTCTGAGTATGTGGGGGGCTATACGGGACGTTCCTCCTCCCAAATGGCCCAGCTTGCTCCCAAGGCCTCCCGAGAGAAAAGGGCAGGACAGAAGGAAAACCCCTGAACCCTGAGCGTGTGCTTCTCGGGCTCCATCCAGCCTGAGAGTGCCTGCCAGTCAACCTCCAGAGAGGGAGGGGAACCCCTTCCAGGGTTCCAGCAGGAAAGGCCCACTCTAACCAGCTCATCACCAGCCGCTTGCTTGGAGAAGTGCGTGCACGTGCGGCGTCAGCACGGGCTGATGGTCACTGGGACACTACGGAATTTCATAAACCTGGTGGTTCGTGTGCCTTGTCAGCCGCTGGCTGCAAATGAGGATAATTTTCCCAAAAGGAGCATTGAGTTGCATTCTCATTTTCCCTTCTGGCTCTTTCAAATATAAACAAGTACGATAATGTTTAGCGCTGGGGAAATCTACAGTAAGTCACGGGCTGTGCTGCGGCCCCGAGAGCTGCAGCTGGTTAAAGGGACAGCACTCCCTGCCCACTGTCCTGCCCTCTGGCCCCGGGCTTTTACGGAGCCTGTTTTCCTAATAAAACATGTTCCTTGCATTATTGCAGCCGAGCCCACCAGTGAGGCTGCGGTTAAAGGGCATCAGCACTTCCTTCCGAGCTCTTGTTTTTCAGAGACCTTATCATTTGACGCTCTAAATTTACATTGGCTGGAATTCTGATATCCCTAATCCTCCGGAGGGCCGGGACTTTGATTTAGTTACATAAAATGAATCACTTTTCTTCTTGTAAAAAAAAAAAAAAATCAGCATTTTCATGATCTCACTGAATAATATAATTTCAGAGCCGGACCATTATCCCAGCCATTGCATTCATTTAACAGATAAGAAACAACAACTAAGACCCAAGCAAGGTGAAAACATGCCTCTGATCATACCAGTTAGGGCGTGGTGCTGCCTGCTGACAGACCAAGGCTTTGGCCACCTCTCGCCCACCGCGCACCCCCCCCCGCCCCGCCCCCAGCACAGAAACAACACAGGGTAGGCTCCGAAATTCCAAATTCCGTCCTAAGTCTTCAAGCTTGTGAGAGGTTGAGAGAAGCACTAAATGGTCTTTCTCACCCTCATGCTGGCAGCCCAGCCTCAGGTAAGAGCCGACGAATGGTGTTTTGGGGCTATGCCACAACAACACGGGAAGCCGACGCCTGGATCCTATCTGCAAATGACACCTACACAACTTTTTGAACGACCCCAGAGGGACAAGGGTCGAGGGTCCCTGCCTCGTTCTAATAGTCTAACTCCCAATAAATCCTAAGCCCTCACACAGACTGGTGCCTGTGCCTCTCTTGGTGTCCTCTCCCTCCGAGTGCCCCAGCCCCAGTGGGAAGGACAGACCAGGTTCAGGACTCTGTACACTCAGGTAATTCATTCGGGACTCTCAGAGCCTCGGCAGGAAGGGGGGGGGGGTCATCTCTTTCAGGACACAACACTTACCTACCCAGTCATGGGCTCCTGGTGCTGAAACAACCCTGACCTCAGGGAAGAGGGACTGGGGCACAGGACAGGACATCCAGGTTCCCACCCACCCCCACGAGACAAACAGCAGAGAGCTTAGATGGAGACCTTGCAGAATCCAAAAGGTTAAAAGGAATAATAAAGGAAACCGCCAATTGGAAGTGAATTATATTTGCCTGTGAACGCTGAGGCACTGGCTATATTATAAAAGGCATCTCTTTGCGTTGTTTACCATCACCCTGACTAATGCAGACCTTTTTTTTTGTTGTTGTTTTAAATAATCTCATGCAAATTAGACACACACACTTCCTTCCAGTTGATTGCTATCTGCAAGGAATAATCTAACCGCAGAGGGACCCGAGCAAGGGCTGAGCAGAGCAGACACGGGGGGTGAAGGGTGTCACCGTCCTGTGGCAGGCAAACTCCTCCCCTCCCCTAGCTGCTGCCTTTGGGAGAATTAGCCAATTTCAATAAAGCCGAAAATCTTCCTTAGTTGGGGTGTCAATTTGCATCATCTGATATCACCAGCCCTTTGCATTTAGATGCTTTCAGTAACTTCACCCCCGCCACTTGCCAATTCCAAGAGCTATCAGCCCTGGTCTGTGACAATTAAAATGTATTGCTGATAGAGAGTAAAACTAAGAAAGTCCCGCTCAGTGATTCCATCCCCTGAGCTCGCTTTAGCCAAGAGGAAGAGAACGGGGTGAGGGCACCTGTCCCAAGTGAGCGGGAGGCCAGGCGCCTCCCTCTGACAGGCAGTGCCATTTCACCCGTAAGACCACCGCTGCCTGACGGGCCAAACCAAGAGCTCTCAGTTCTGATCGTGCAGGTGAAGGTCGTGCGCACCGGGCATCGGAATCGGGGTGGACTTGCTGTTCTTTCTCTTCTCTGGAATCTACTTTCAGAACCAGTGCCCTTCCTGAGGAGGCGGCTGCTGCTCTGGTGCAGAAGGCGGGTCAAAGATTTCTTTTCCAACACTTTCTCCAGGGTGGGATTCTTTTAAAAGAACTCAGCGAGCAAGCTACAAGCTACTGATTGATAAAGCCCCATGTTACTGCTGCAGCAGCTGAAGTGAACGGCCTCGGGGCGGCCACACCTGCTTATTTGTATCCCCTAGAAGACAGACCCGATTTGTTTTCTTTTTCTAAAGGTTTCGGTTAAAATGCAAACAAAACCAAACCGTTGACTCTGGGAGCCGCGGCCTACTGGCTGGGAGCCGCTGCTGCGGGTCCTTTTGCAGGGACTCAGACAAAACTGGGCACTGGGAAGAGCTGCCTTTTTCCTGCGGGACTGGCTGTGCAAGGGCTTCTCAGAATAAGTCACCTCGATGTTGTCCTCAGTGACCGCTGAGCACTGCCACGGGGCCTGGCCCTGTGCAGGTGAAGCAGAAAGACAGATGACAGCAGACAGCAGCACTGTCTGCGTCTTTTAGGTCAAACAACAACCGGGACAGCAGGGCTAGGAATAGTTTGGAAATGAGCAAGGTAATGAACACCCAACGGCACCTTCCAGCCTGGCCCGAGTTTTATAATAAAAATGTCAAGTCTGACTGGGATCAGGGAACAGGGCCAGAGGGCCGGCGACGCAGGGTGGCGGTCGCGGGCTGGCCACCTGCCTCCCCCATCACAGTCCCTCCGTGTGTAGGACTCGGGTGATTCATCTGGGACGCGCGGAGACCGTGCGGGGGTCACCTCTCTGAGAACACAACTAGTTATCTCCCCATGCACACACACACTCTGAGAGGAGATGAGGCAGAGAAGACAGCTGGCTAAAAATACTCCCCAAATTAAAAGAAAAATCAACTCTCTCAGAAAAGGCTAGGGGAGGGGAAAGGGGGGAAAAAAGTATTTTTATTTTATTTTATTAACATTTTGTTGGAACAGTAGAGTACAATAAGGACTCTCAGAGCCTCTAAAAGTCGTTGGATGACCTGTAGACCCCTATTTCCCAGTGCCTTGTATAAAATTGAATTTTTTAAACATAAATTACACGTAATGACGACACTGTAAAAACTAACAGTAATGGAAAGCTGTGCTGTATTTCATTAGCCTGTATTATTCCGTGCCACCTGATCCAGCCGGGCCTTGTTTATGAGTTAGTGTGTTAGCAGATGCCGATGGAAGCATTTGCTTCGACCTTGCTCTTCTCATTGGGGCATGAAATTACGACGGCAGCACCTTGATATTACAGCCATAAATACAGTAAACTGCAAATTTAAGCCAACGGCTCCTATTGTCTCTGAACATAAAGCTGATCGGTATTTATTTAAAAGGAGAACAAAAAAAATATTATATATCACCTTGTTTATGGGGCTTCCCCCACCCACTTTCTTATCCCCTCCCCCAGCCCCCCAACCTGTCTAATTCACTTGGTTAAAATATTAAGCAAATAAGCCAAGTGCTTTCTCCTCTACTGATTAACTATTCCCACGCAGTGGAAACAGTTTTTGAGAAAACTAGTTGCAAACATCATCAGCCCCGAATGAAACAGTTTTTATAAAAATTGATCTGACGGTAGGGCTGGTTCCCACCATCCTGATACTGATACGGAAATTCAGGAACAAGACATGAGACTTCCCTGTCTCCTTAAATGAGGAAAGTTCAGACAACAGGAGAAAAGTTGCTGATGATGTCCTGAAATTGAACGCCCTCTCAGTACCCTTCTAAAAATCGTTAGGTAGAAATGCTATTTCAAAAAGCAGCAAAACACTGCCTCCTGCCACCTAAGGGAAGAAAGAAAGATATCTCATCGAGAATATAATTCTCATCTCAACACAGGGAGCCGGGGACCTCTCATTAAAACTTGCACCCACCCCCTCCTTATCCCAGTGAACCATAAAGACAATATATCCTTTAAATACATTAAATGTGCAAGAAAAATAAACACAAAGACAAAAGGACACTGGATATCACCCAGCCACGTCTCCGAGTATAAATCACTGAGTAAAAAGCCAGTGCAAAACGTATTGCACGGTTAGCTTCAAGACTGAGGAACCGGGCAGCCCGGCTCCACTGGAAGTCTGAAGAGAGACGGCAGTGGGAGAGGATCTCTGCGTCTCAGAGAGGCAGACGAGAGACGTAAAAACTCAGCCAAGTCCAAGTTTGGAGGTTTCAGACGGTTAGTGGTGAGAACGCCAGCACACAGCAGTGGCGAGCTCTGCTGTCACTACCAATAGAGCACGCAGAAGGACCGTCTGGGCGGTGAATGAAATGCAAGTTGGGGGGAGCAGTTCCCTCCCAAATCAGACAGGCCGGGGCCACGGGATCCAGAGCTCTGTAGTATCAAAGACCGAGATGACCGGGTTTTGTACGTTTGCTTCGGATACGGTGTTCCACAAGCCAGACGTACTGTACTCCCTTGGAGCCCTAAATTACTTCAGCCACACCAGTCACTGAGCTTAGCTCCTTCCGCATAAGGAGGAAACTTCCCTATAAAATTTATTGGGCTTCTCTGGGGAGTAGTATAACTGGTGAACAAGACAGAAGTGAGCTGCCCCTCTGTGTAACACAAATTGAGATCTCTCATATGAAAGACTGGGAGGGTTTCCAATCAGCATCCGTGACGTCTATTTTTAGATCTATAGTCTAAAGGGTGTTTTTTTTTTCTCCCCTTTTAATCCCTCTCCGCTAAATTAAAAACAAAAACAAAGAGGAGTTGATTTTGTTATTTGATCATCAATTCCGAAGGATTAACAGCATTGCAAATATTGTTGCCGGCTGTCATGGACAGCAGTGTCTGAGCCAGTAGGTCCTTGGCAACAGGCTGAGAAGTCGGCCCTCCCACGGTGCACTGAACAAGTCCTGGGGAACGAGCAGTATCTTTAAGGACCAAAGGGTGTGATAATCAGGAATCACAGCTACCTGAATGCCAAGGGCCAGGTAAGCCAAAGGTGTGTTTGTGCATACGCAGAAAAGCCAAATTAATAAACGTTTTCAACGATACTTGCTGGAATCCTGCTCCTGTTTTAGAAGAAGCAGTGAAGTGTGTTTAAAAAAAAAAAAAAAATCACCTTTGACAGCCAAACCAAGAAATTCAGATCTGAGAGAAAAGTTAGAGCTCATCTGGTCTATCTCCTATTCTTATTCTTTCCCTTTCCTTCTGTTTTAAAAATCAAGAGAAAAGGACTTGGAGACGGACAGTGACTTACTTACCCACAGCCCATGGTGAGCCCCAGAGGCAGAACCAGATTCTCAGCGCCATGTTCGGGGGTGGGGGGGGGGCAGGGTCAAGCACGAGCAGGGAACGAGCCTGCTCCTCTCTACTATCGGACACAGCTAGCACATTTTTACTAAGCAAACTCTTAGAATCAATCAATCGCCTCAAAAAAAGAAGAAAAACAAAAAGAATATATATGGAGCCCAGGGTGAAAACGTGAAGGATATACAGAGCCTCTATGTGCAAACAAAACAAAACACACACACACACACACACACACAACGTACACACACACACAAACACTTCTACTTAGTGGTGTGTACATGCATAAAATAGAGAGGACACAGGAAATACTGGTTACAAACAGGGAGGGGACTGGTAGCTGGGGACGGAGACTGAAGGCACTTTGTTCACTGTCTATCCTTATGAAATGTATTCCATGTGAATATATTTCTGATTCAAAAGGGATGATTACTTTTTAAGAACAAAGAGAATATTTGGAGGGGGGAAACCCTGAATCCTGAGCAAAATCACTTACAATGGCTATCCTCATTTTCTCGAAGAGAAAAACCAAGACACAAAAAGGTACAGAGATGTGCCCAGAAACTGGGATTAGAATGATATCCACATTTTCTAATTTCTTGTTTAACCCATTGTGGCTATAACCACAGCAGCCAAGTACAAGGTGGCTTTCTTTCTTTCTTTCTTTCTTTTTTTTTTTAAATGTGTGTTTTTAAAAGGCAGGCATCTGTTCTATTTTGACACATCCTGGCCGCCCAAATGTTTCTTTCAGCTCTAAATATTTGCTTCACCAATGGAAATGTTTCCATCACTGCAACAAAACAAACATTTGCTTTGGGATGGCAGGGACAGCCATACGCTGTTTCATATGTTACTGATTTGGGAAACAACTCTACTGTGGGACCCAAATCAAGGGGGAGATTTTTGTTCCTTAAGGAAAATGCTGGCACAAAAGCTCAATATATCGAGACGCACTCCTCAGTCACCCAGCTAGACTGTGATGCCGTTCATTTGGGGTTTTCTTTAACATCCTGAATCTTAAGTACAAGATCAGAAGGCTTATTGTTTGGCATTCAGCTTCCTAAAGCTTTCAATGACCATGCAGCTATCAGATGGTTTTTAAGTCCTCATATTAACCTGATATTAATACATGAAAACATGCCATGTCCTAATAGGTCAATACGGTACATAAATCATTTTGTCCCCACCTATTTGGGTAGCTCAAATGAATCTGCTATTGGTTGCTATAGTCAACATTACTAGCGTAGAGATAAATATTTAGAACTCAACCAAATCCATAAATATTTGAGTGCTTCTTTTGCCAGGCAATGTGAGAGCCAAGACCTCACCTTCCTTACCTGGTTAAATGGCAGCCTCCCTAAGGAAGACCTCCTCCCCACCAATTGCTTATGTTGAAAGGATATTTTGTCTGTCTTCTACCTATAATATAATACATGTAATACTGTCTAATATACGAACATAAGATCTGTAATGTATAGGCATATCTATCTACTGACAGTAAAAATAGCACTTCAACTGCTGAAAATATGGAAAACAAAGCACAGAGAGAATTTAAAAATCATTCACATTTTCACTCTCCACCTAGACATAACGGCCAAAATGTTTTAAACCCAACTGTCAAAGAGTAATTTTTGGAGCTTTGTATATATTTAACTCTTTGAACCCCAATACTAGTCCTGAGCAGGGCCGCCGAGGCGCGTGACTCTGGGACTCCACATCACCGTGTCCGTGGACCTTGTGGGCCCGTGTGGTGTGTAACCCATGCGGCCAGAGGTGGCAGGGGAGCCCCCTTTGGCTCCCAATTTACAGGGAAGGAAGCTGAGCTACAGACACAGTAAAGCAGTCTATCTCAGGTCCCGGTGCCTGTGGGTGGGGACAGGCAGGATTCCAGACAGCACGGGGGAAGCATTCCAAATCTCTGTTCATGTTCAAAGGACATACTGATATCCCGCCCTGACTTCTGGCATATCATTCAGATGTGTTGGTAAAGTTGTTAAGATTGAATTCTTTCAAAATAAAAACCACGTTTTTTGCATTAGAATACCCAAAGCTGGAAGTGCAAACTGAGAAGCTTCTAGAAGACAATTCAGCACTCTGTCTCAAGAGTATTTAAAAATGTTCACAGCCTCTTGACTCAACAATTTAACTTCTCAGAAATAATGAAATAATGTGGTATGAGACTAACGTACAAAAACGGTTCTTCACCATATTTTTAAGAAGAACAAATATTTGGGGCGCCTGGGTGGCTCAGTCGGTTGAGCATCCGACTTTGACTCAGGTCATGCATGATCTCATGGCTTGTGGGTTTGAGCCCCGCGTCAAGCTCGGTGCTGATAGCTCAGAGCCTGGAACCTGCTTTGGATTCTGTGTTTCCCTCTCTCTCTCTGCCCCTCACTCGTGCTCTGTCCGTCTCTCAAAAATAAGTAAACGTTAAAAAAATTAAAAAAAAAAAAGAAGAGCAAAACATTTGAACAACATAAATGTGTGAAGAGGGCTGAGCGGACAAATTAGGACACATTTCAGTTACGTGCTGTTATTCGACTGTGTACATTTTCACGAACAATTTCTGATGGCATGGGAAAATGCTTCTGATACATTAAGACATAAAAAGCAGATGTTATATTCATAGCTTGATCTTAATTACATTTTAAAAAAAAGAACAAAAGGAAGCAGGAGAGTTGCATCATTTTTAACTTAATCTGAATTCAACTTATACATGTTCAGAAGAAAAGAGAGAAGGAAAATTACACTAGAAGCCGCAGGGAGGGGCCTACCATTCCATTCAAGGAGTGTTGTGTTTACAAGCGGGCATGACACAGGAGGCTTGAATTTGCTGTCTGCTCATCAGTGCATTCCCACACACCCTGCAGTCTGCGCACCCTGACACGGGAACTTCCCCCCCCCCCCATACATCTTGGCACCCTTCTGCAAAGCCAACCATGTCATCTGGTGTTAAACCAAAGATCTGTTTCAATGTGAAGAAAAATGTGGCTGTACCAGACTTACTGAGGAGCAACACAACGGTATCCTGCAAAACACCTTTCTAAGGGAAAGGTAGTCAATTGTTTTAAAAATTAACACTTGACAGGTATATTCCCATAGTTAAATTCTGTATTCCCAAGATACCAAAGGGTATGCAGTGAAAGGCTGTCCCCCTCCCACTCCTGCCACCTGGCCATCCAGTTAGATCTTCCAGAGACAACCACTGATACTAGGTTCTTAGATGCCTCCTAGACACAGTCTATGAACATATGAAAGTGCTTTTCTATACCCATATAATACACTTTTTATATGTTAGTGTATGTGTGTGTGTGTGTGTGCATGTGTATATATATACACATACATACATATATATCCATATTGTACAAATAATAGCATGGAATAGTATTTACTATTCTACAAGTTGCTATTTCTAACTAAGACATCTTAGAGAGTATTCCTTATTAGTATCTGTAGTGCTTCCTCATTCTATTTAGTGGCTATAAGGCATTCTATTTCATGGACGTACCGTAACTTATTTAACTTGTCCCCTATTGAACATACATTACAAGCCCCAAAACAAGTCCTTGCATGTGCCATTCAAACATGTGCAAGTTGTCCCTGCAGGTAGTTTTGATTTTGATCAACATTGCCTAACTCTCCTTTAGAGGTGGTTTCCACTTACTTCCCACCAGTCTACATGTGTTTCCCACAACTCTGCCTGCATGATGCTATCAAGCTTTTTCTTTGTCATCCTGAAAGGTAGAAGAATGGCCTCATTGTAGTCTTAAGTAAACTTTGTTGGCATTCGATATACGTACAGAAAAGCAAGCACATTTTAAGCTTACAGCTTGATGTATTTTCACACAGTGAAAAACTCCATGTAGCTACCATCCAGGTTAAAAAAAAAAAAAAAAAAAAGGTAATACAACAGCCTCCAGGAGCAGCCCTCACGCATCCTTCCCAGTCACCACTTAACTTCTCGCACCACGGATGAAATTTGCTTATTTTTGAACTTTACATGAATGGAATAATAGAGAAAGCATTCTTTCACAATGGGCTTCTTTTGCTCAACATTACGCTTCTGCAAGGTGCCTCTGCTGGTGCTCGTAGCCACGGTTCATTCACTTTGACTGCTGTATAGTACTCTCACGCGGGACAAGAATGAAGCACGATTTATCCGTCCGTTCCAGAGTGGTGCTAATCACATTTTTACACATATACTTTGGCGGCAAACTGCTGGATTATATGGGGTGTGCATATTTCAGGTGAACAGACACCGTCAAGTTTCCAAAGTAGTCAGGCCAATTCACACTCACAGCAGGAGTGCAGAATTCTAGTTGTTCTGCATCCAACACCAGATTCAGTTTTTTTCCATTTTAGCCATTCTGGTGGGTGGGAAGTGATTACGTCATTTGGACTTTAATTTGCATTTCCCTGATGACTAGTGAGGCTGAAATTTTTGCATATTTCGTGTCTTTATTGGGTACAGTGTCATATACACATATGTGCAGATACACAGTGTGTGTGTGGTAAGTTTGTTCATTGTGTTGTTAGAAACTTGATTGTTGTCTGTTCTATAAGTTCCTAAGAAAGACGTTTTGGAACTTTCCATGGTAAGAGCAGATTTGTCCAGTTCTCCCTTCAGGTCTGCCCATTCTGTTTCCTGTACAGTGAAGCTATGTTATTTGGTTATACATACTTAGAAATGTGACTGATCATTCTGAAATTTCCTTATTTCTCACTCCACTTTTAAGTCTATCTTGTCTGGTATTAGTACTTGGTTTCTTTTGGTTAGTGTTTGCACAGTCCCTTTTTCCATCATTTTACTCTTAATCCTGTGTGCCTTTTTATTAGAGGTATGTTTGATGTAAGCAGCCCTGGATGGGGTTTAGGTTTTGTTTTGTTTTGTTTTTTTAATCTAACCTTGACAAACTTTGCTTTTAATGGAGTAGTCTATTTACATTTAACATGAACACTGAAATTTGGGGGTTTATCTCTTTCATCTCACAATTTGTTTTCCTTTTGATCTGTTTAATGCCCTCTTTTCTCTTCTTGCCAACTTTTTAATTCAGCTTTCCCCTCCACTGGCTTGTAGTCAAGGTGGTTTTTGATAGATTTCTTCACTGTAGTGTTACTAACTTTCCTTTTGTAGTTACTAAATAGCTTGGAGGAGAGACTCTCAAACTTTCACCTCTAATTTCAGCATCCATCAGTGGACTGTGTGTCCGCAACGATGATCACTGTAATGTTTGCCTAATGGGGGGGTCCTCCATTCTTAAGCGTGAAAGGGGTGCTAGGCCCGAAATGTCTTGAGAACCGATGCGCTAGGTACCGCAACACACTCTTGACTTACTATTGTTTCATATCATTGAGAAATGTTACCATTTTGCCAACAATTCCAACACGTTCATCCACCCTTCTGCCTGTGTTACTGTCATACATCTCAATCATACATGCGTTTTAAATCCCACAAGAAAGACACTTATTTTATGCAGCCAATATCTATTTCTATTTGTCCCCTCCCTTGCCTGCCTGCATTTCTGTGTCCTCTGCGTCTTCAGTTAAGGATCATTTTCTTTCTGCCTGAAAACTCCATTAGTGTTCCATTCAGCACAGGTGTGCCGGCAATGAATTGCCTCAGTTTTGTTTATCTGGAATGTCTGTATTTTCCTTCGCTTTTAAAAAAGTGTTCCATTGTGAAATGATTTCAGACTTACAGAAGAAGTGCAAGAATGGTACAAAGAATTCTCACATATCTTTCGCCCGGATTCTTCAAATGCTAAATTTGCTTTATTATTCTCTACCAGTCTATCTATATAATTATTTTTTCTCTGAACTGTTTGAGACTGAGTTACAGACAGGTTGCCCCTTCTCCCTAAGTATTTCAGTATTCATTTCCTGATTCTGGGGCGGGGAGTCCACGCTCAGACATAACGACAGTACAATTATCAAAATCAAGAAGTTAACATCGTTCAACTGATCTCTGTAGCTCAGACCGCCCCTCTGAGCTCGATTCACATTAACCCATCTGCCCACCTGGTGTTTCCACCTGTATGCCTAACAGAGCCCTCAAACCTACCGTGTCTAACACCGGGCTCCTAATCTGGCCCCATCAAGATTAATGGTGATTCTATCCTTTTAGTCACAAGGTCAAAACCCCTGGAGTCATCCTTAACTTCTGCTTCTCTTTCAGACTTCAGATCCAACAAGTCAGGATATTCTGATTTGTCACATAATAGCCAGGGATGTGACTGGGGACTTATCACCTGACTGCTCTCCCAGTTCCCATTATTGCTTTTCAACAGTCTTTTTTTTAAGTTTTATGTATGTCGAGAGAGAGAAAGCATGAGAAGGGGAGGGGCAGAGAGAGAAGGGGGAGAGAGAGAGGAGGAGGAGAGAGAGTGACAGAGACAGAGACAGAGAGAAAGAGAGAGAGAGAGAGAGAGAGAGAGAGAGAGAGAGAGAGAGAGAGAGAGAATCCCAAGCAGGCTCCACACTGCCAGCGCAGAGCCTGATGCAGGGCTCGAACTCACGAACCATGAGAACATGACCTGAGCCGAAATTAAGAGTAGGACGCTCAGCTGACCGAGCCACCCAGGTGCCCCCAATAGTCTATTCTTAATTCGGCACCCAGGGTGATCCTGTAAAAGCTTAAGGGAGATTATGTAAATCCTCTACTTAAACCCCATGATGGTCTCCCATTTTATTAAAAGTAAAACCAAAGTCTTCATGTGGATCAACACTGCTCTATACAACCTCGCCTCCTGTCAAGGCTGTGACCTCTATGGGTTCTCTCTCCCACCACCAGAACTTTCTCTAGCCACCCAGCCGGACACCGGTCTATAGCAACTGCCATCTGGACAATATTCCTCTGGTAGCCGAACATAGATCGCTTTGTAACCTTCCTTTTGTCTTGTATTATTGAACTTTTACTGTCTATCTTATTCACATTGTATCCCCAAGGCCTAACATATGGATCAACTCATAGTGGGCATTCACCGAATATCTGTTCAAGATAGCAAGCTCTATGGCCCACCTTGCCTGCACTCTGGCCTCCTTTCTGTTCCTAGAATTTGCTAGACATGCTCCCTTTTCAGGCTTTGGTACAGATGGTTCCCTTTTCCTGGAACTCTTTGTCTCCAGAAACTTGCATGGCTTGCTTCCTCATTTTTTTCAAGGTTTTGCTTAAATGTCACCTTAGTGGAGCCTTTTCCGGACCATTCCATTTAAAATCATGACCTTCCAAGAACTCTCTATTGCTCTCACTCCGCTTACATTACGGTTATACATTTATTCCCCTAATGGTCTCCTTTCCTCCCCGCCATTGGAATGTAAGCTCCACGAAGGCAGAGCCTGGGGGCTATTTTATTCACTGCTATATTCCCAGTTCCTAGAACAGCAGGAAGGTTCTACTGGCACTGCTAGGTGTCTAACAAAACTGTGTAGAAGGAATAAATAAACGGAAACTCAGTATGCAAAACAGGTCAAAGTAATGCTGCTCAGGTTTGGGGAGAGCCAGTTGGGGCATGGAGCAAACCCAGAGTCCCACCTTTTGATTCCTCTTTGTCCCTGAAACATCTCTCTAGAGCCTCCAAGGAGCCCCACAGGTGAATGTAAAACTTCACTGTATATTCACCTTGCACTAAGGCAAACTGGTTTGCTCCCCAGCCCCTGACAGGACCAGTGCTCTTCAGTCTTCTGCCCCAATGGCCCACCCACTGTGGACTTCTCCCAGTCCTACTCTGATACTGTCTGTTGTTCTGGGTTCTCTCTGCCACCACCAGAGCTTTCTCTAGCCACCCAGCTGGACACCGGTCTATAGCAACTGCCATCTGGACAATATTCCTCTGGTAGCCGAACATAGATCGCTTTGTAACCTTCCTTTTGTCTTGTATTATTGAACTTTTACTGTCTATCTTATTCACACTGTATCCCCAAGGCCTAACATATGGATCAACTCATAGTGGGCATTCACTGAATATCTGTTCAATGTGTGAATAAAAGTGAATACAGCATACTGGTATTTAGTGGACTGCAGATTATTAATAACTGAAGGATACATCTGTAACACTTGGGGACAACCTCTTTTTTCTCTCTTTAAAATAAAGTTGTTTACCATAACGCTCATTACCGTTATGAGCTCATTCATTATTTTCGAAATTCCATCCCATGCAATAAGGCAGGACATAATATTAAAATGTTTAAGAACTGGAAAGAAAGTCACAAAATAATCAATTGTAGATAATATGATTATATATCTAGAAAAATCAATTCAATAAAAAAGTTTAATGAGATGGCTAGATTTATGTTTTTTTTTTTTAATGTTTATTTATTACTGAGAGACAGAGAGACACAGAGCATGAGCAGGGGAGGGGCTGAGAGATGGAGAGACACAGAATCCGAAGCAGGCTCCAGGTTCTGAGCTGTCAGCACAGAGCCTGACGCGGGGCTCAAACTCACAAACCACGAGATCATGACCTGAGCCGAAGTCGGATGCTTAACCGACTGAGCCACCCAGGCGCCCCTATAATATGTATTTTTTAAAAACTCAATAGCATTCTTATGCACCAGCAATAAGTAATTTAAAAATAAATTCCTTTCTCAGTAGCCACAAGATATATAAAATCACAATAAGTAATCTTAAAATATGTTAGACCTGTATAAAGAAAACCTTGCAAAAGCAACAAAAATATTGAAGTAAATGGAATGGACTTTTCAAATTAATTTGAAAGATTTGATCTAATAAAAATCCCAATTATTTTAAATTTTCTCAGAAGTTCTACAAGGTTAGCTTACTAAGCACATAAGAATGCACAAGTGAGAATAATAAGAAATGTTTGGGAGTTCATTCTGTCTCCTCTGCTAGGTATTTTAAGTATACTTTTTCTTTAATTTTTTTTTTAAACTGGCTCCTCTAGGGATTTCAGTATGCATTCTTAACTCATCAGAGTCTACTCTAAATTAATGTCCTACCACTTTACATATTAAGAACTTTAATATGATACATATTATGTATGTATGTATATGTATACATATGATACATACATATTATATGTACCCTATTGTATGTATTAACACATTTTATTAAGAATCAATTTCAGGGGCACCTGAGTGGCTCAGTCAGTAAAGCGTCCGACTTTGGCTCAGGTCATGATCTTGCAGTTCATGAGTCCGAATCCCACACCAGGCTCCGTGCTGACAGCTCAGAGACTGGAGCCTGCTTCATTCAGATTCTGTGTCTCCCTCGCTCTCTGCCCCTCCCCCACTTACACTCTGTTTCTCTCTCTCTCTCAAAAATAAACATTTAAATTTTTTTTTTAAAAATCAGTTTCATTTACACCACCTTGCACATTTTGTGCTGTTGGTCTAATGCTCATCATAGATATACATGTATGTTATACCCAAATATATCTTATTATTGCTTTAGACAACTTTTACAAATTTTAAGAATAAAAGTAAAAATAGCATTTTATATTCGCCCACATATTTCACCTTCCCCATGCTCTTTATCCCTTCTGAGGATACAAATTTCCACCTGGCATTATTTTCTCTTCAGTATGAAGATCTTCTTTTGCTATTTTATTACGACGCATGTCTGCTGGCAACAATTTCTCTCAGCTTTTACCTAGAAATATCATTATTTCTCCTTTCACATTTGATGGATATTTTTACTGTGTATAGAATTCTAGGTTGACAGTCTTTTCCTTCAGTGTTCTGAAGATGTTATTCCACTGCCTACTGGGCTACATGGCTTCTGACTATAACTCAGCCATCACTCTGAGCACTGTTCCCTTTTCTTTATCTTTAGTATTCAGCAGCTTCGCTCTGATATAATAGATGGAATTTTCTCTGTATTTATCCTGCTTGAAGTTGGCCGTGCTTCCTGGTTGCTCCATATGTGCGTGTTTTAATCAAAATTGGAAGTTTTTCAGCCAACATTTCTTCAAATATTTTTTCTATCTCATTCTTCTCAGATTTGGGGACTGTAATTACTCGTGTATTAGGCAACTTGATCAGTGAAGCCCTGATCCTATTTTTTCAACCTTTTTTTTCCTCTTTGTAATTTAGTTTGGATGATTTCTACCGACCTGTCTTCAAGATCACTGACCCTTTCTTCTCTTGTGTTCAATTGGCTGTTAATTTCAAACAGTGAAATTTCAGTGACAGGTTTTATCCTTTTCAGTTCTAAGATTTCCACTTGGTTCTTTTTTTTTACAGCTTCTGTATCTATATTATAACTTCCACTTCATCCTTTCACCATATTTTTCATATATATTTTTAAACATTTTTATGGCTACAGGTTTTTTTTGTCTGTGAGTCTATTTCTCTGATTTTCATTTCAAGTAAGGGTCACAGGTTCCTGTTTGCTCATCTTCACATGTCTAGAAAGTTTTTATTTTATACTGGACATTTTGGATGATAGGCTATAGAGGCTCTGGATCCTGCGGTCTCCTTCTGAAGAACTCAGTTTGGTCCCAGTAGGCAGTCAAATTATTGATAGATCACCTTAATTTGGGGCAGGCCATTTTATGTTTTATGTATTTTTTGTGTGTGCTTAAACCTTCATCCTAAGGAAAATGTCACAGTTGTAGACATTTCCTGTTTCCTCCTAAGGGGTGTTGCTTCTGGGGCTTTCAAAGGAAAGCCTACGGTGTTTATACCAAGACTTTCTAGTCTGATAAGACTCAAACTCTAAATCCTGCCTTTCCTACAGTAGGAGCTGCTGAAATCAGCTGGAACCTGTGACACCTGCCCAGTGCATGGGCAGTTCACAAGCTAGCCCAGAATTTCAGGGGTGTATATATTCAGGCTGGGGCTACGCCCTCCAAAGTTCTTTTCTTCCTGTAAGTTCCATTTCAAGTTCTGGCCACTCTGGCCTCTTTGAAATCTATCCCCTAATTCCTCCAACCAACATGGTGGTTTCTGCCAATTTCTGCTTCACTTATGTCTGCTAGAACCTGGTGTCCTGGGAGTCCCTCAAGGGAAAAGTCATACATAGCCTGTTCTCATCCACAGTTGTTCCTTCTCTCAAGAATCAAATCCACTCCAATTTCTGGTTGCATCTGGTTGCTCTCTTGTCCCTTTAAACAACATTTTCAAAATATTTTATCCAGAATTTGTATTTGTTACTGGTGGGAATGTTATTCTGATACAAGCTACTTGGTTATGACTGAAAGCCAGAACTCTAACTCAGAATGTTTTGGAAAGAGAAAAACAATGGAGTGAATTTTGTTCATGGACATGTGAATATTGATGATGAAGATACAGAAATCAGAACACTGTGGCACTTGTGTAAGAGTATATAGGTCAGTAAATACAACAGATATCTCTGAAAGAGACCTTCTTAATACTGAAATTTAATATATAATAAAAGAAGAAAAACAAACAAATGAGGAAAAACTATTTGAAGAACAGTTTTGGGAAAAGTGATGTTTGAAGAGCATCATCTCACCTCACTTCATTAATTTCAGGATTAAAGAGTTAAATATAAACACATAAACCACATATACTAAAATAAAATGAGTGTGAATATTTAACTCATTGCTGGTTCGGTGTTTGTAGATAAACTTTTAAATTATGGAGGTTTTTTTTTTTTAATTTTTTTTAACGTTTATTTATTTTTGAGACAGAGAGAGACAGAGCATGAACAGGGGAGGGGCAGAGAGAGAGGGAGACACAGAATCCAAAACAGGCTCCAGGCTCTGAGCTGTCAGCACAGAGCCCGACGTGGGGCTCGAACTCACGGACCGTGAGATCATGACCTGAGCCGAAGTCGGACGCTTAACCGACCGAGCCACCCAGGCGCCCCTGATTATGGGTTTTTTAATGTTTATTTTTGAGAGAGAGAGAGAGTGCGAGAGTGAGCATGGGGGGAAGGGCAGAGAGAATGGGAGACAGAAGATCTGAAGCGGGTTCTGCGCTAACAGCCGAGAGCCCAATGTGGGGCCTGAACTCACAAACCATGAGATCATGACCTGAGTTGAAGTTGGATGCTTAACCAACTGAGCCACCCAGGTGCCCCTGTGGATAAACTTTTGAAGCTCTCATTAGTTTCTTTCTCAAATAAAAGAAAATAATTTTAAAAAATACCCACCTCACAGGGTTCCTGTGATTAAATAAAGGCACTGTGCCAACTGACACATAATCACCCCTCAATAAATGTTAGCTGTTGCTGTTGTTGTTACTATAGTTATTATTATTTAATACTTATGGGGAAGGCATCTCTTTCATAAAATAATGGAGAAATTATTAGAAGATTGATAAATTTTATTATGTGAAAATAATCACTTTTATATATTAAAAAACAAAAAAGGCAAGGAACAATGGGGAAAATGTTTGCAAACATGACAAAGAATTAATATTCTTAATATATAAAGGGCATTTAAAAATCAATAAGTAAAGCACTAATATCCCAGCAGAAAATAAAGGATTGAATAAACATTTCTGAGAAGAAATAAACACATTTTAAAAGTTCAACTATGTTATTAATCAAATAAATACAAATAAAAATAATCTGAGAAAGTGGTCTTGTTCCTGTTTTGTCGTTGTTTTAGAGACCAGACACGTTTAGTATATTAAGATAGTTATTCTCAGACCCTGGTGAGGGGATTGGTGAGATTATTTAGAAAACTACTGCTATGTACCCAGAGTCTTAAAAAAAAAATCTGGGGCACCTGGGTGGCTCTTGGTTTCGGCTCAGGTCATGACCTCATGGTTTCGTGGGTTTGAGCCCCTCATCAGGCTCTGCGCTGACAGTGCAGAGCCTGCTTGGGATTCTCTCTCCCCCTCTCTCTCTGCTCCTCCCCCACTCACCCTATCTCTGTCTCCCTCAAAAATAAATAAATAAAACTTAAAAAAAAATCCTACTCTGTGTTTCAATACTTCCTCATTTCAGGAATCTATTTTGAAGCAGTTTCTGCCATCTCTGGGGTTTTTTTCTAATTCCAAAATATAAAAATTAAGAAAGAAAATAAATCCAGTACTCATCTCAAGAAGCTAAAAGAAGAACACCAGGAAAATCCAAACACAATAGACGAAAGCAATTCTGTAGAAGAATGTTTTAAATTTTCCAAGTGGCCAAATTTCCTTGTAGGTTTTCTCATCGTAAATTTTACCTTTATTTTCTTCTGCTCAGAGAAGGGGGTGCTATACGATTTCCATCTCTTGGACTCTGAGATTTTTCTTTGAGCTGATTTCACATAACTTTTTATAAATGCACCATAGGTACTGAAAAATTGAA
The DNA here is from genome assembly GCF_018350175.1 of Felis catus. NCBI lineage: Eukaryota > Metazoa > Chordata > Mammalia > Carnivora > Felidae > Felis > Felis catus. The sequence goes on along the minus strand of NC_058375.1, from coordinate 7,580,414 downwards.
TCTCCCCTGTTTGATGAGTACAAAATCCTCCATATTTACATTTTACGTAAGTTTATTCATTGCTATCCCATTATTTCACGTTCTTATTTATTTTGCGGCTGCCGGTATGTTAAATTCTGAAGTGTGTTAATATCTTCAACTACGTCATTTTAAATTCTTCTTGTTATTTCTAATAGCTTTTGCTTTATATAGTTTTATAAAATATTTTCAAGCACATACACTTTCACGACTATCATGCCTTCTGGGTGGAGTGAACTTTGTAATGTTATAAACTGACCATTCTTTTTAATATCTTCTAACCTGGAATTTCTAATCTGGCAGAATGTGAATACTGCCAATCCTTCTGGTCTGCGTTTGTTTGCCGTATCTGGCCTGCCCCTTGTTTTCAACTTTCCTATGTTGTTTCATTTCAGGTGTGTCTCCTATAAACAGCATAAAACTGACCTTGGTTTTTTCCTCAGGTTGTAGTGATTCTGGGATCTGTTAATAGGGGACTGTTTTAATCCCACGAATATTTATTGTTTTCACTGCCTCTAGTTTATTTATAGCTTTTGTTTCTCCTTTCCTGACCTTTGCTGACCTGATCATCTTTTCTTCCCTCTGAATGTGGCTTAAAAGTTCTAAATCTTATTTTTCCCTAGCCTAATAAGAATGAGCCATTTTTTTTTAAATTGAGAGATAATATACCAGTTAATCTTATGTGCACAGCTTGAAGAATTTGTACATATGTACATACTGGGTAACGACCACTCAGAATGAGATCCAGAACATTTACCAGTACATTGTAAGGCAGCCCTTCCCACCTACACACTCCCCAGATCCTTAGTATTAGTCTTACCTGTCCTGAAACATCCTATGAATGTTATGTATTTTTTGTAAAAAAGGTATGGAGTTCACCAAAACTTCTTTTTTAAGTTTATTTTTGAGAGAGAGAGAGAGAGAGAGAGAGAGAGAGAGAGAGAGCAAGTGGGGGAGGGACAGAGAGAGAGAGAATCCCAAGCAGGCTCCGTACTTTCAGCATGGAGCCCAATGCGGGGCTTGAACTCATGAACCGTGGGATCATGACCTGAGCTGAAATCAAGAGTGGGGCACTTAACCGACTGAGCCACCCAGGCGCCCCTGTTATGTATTCTTTTACATCTGACTTCTTTGACAAAATACTTGAAGATTCATCTGTAGAGCTCCACAAAGTAGTAATTTATCCTTTTTCCTTTCTGTGTAATATTCTATTACATGTCTATACCACAAATAACCCATCATTCTGCTGATGGCCATTTCCCCCCAGGTTTTGGCCATTTTAAATAGAAATAGGGGTGCCTGGGTGGCTCAGTCGGTTGAGTGTCCAACTTCAGCTCAGGTCATGATCTCGAGCCCCACGTCTGGCTCGCTTCTGTCAGCATCGGCGCAAGGCCCACTTCAAATCCCCTGTCCCTCCTCTCCCTACCCCTCCCCCACTTGCTCGTGCATACACATGCTCTGTGTCTCTCAAAAATAAGCATTTAATAGATAAATAAATAAATAAATAAACAAACATAAATAAAACTGCTACATACATTCATGTGTATGTCTTTTCATGGATATATACACTCATTTCCTTTGGATCTATAGCGAGGAACAGAATTGCTAGATCATAGAACAAGCATACATTTAACTTCAGTACAAAGTGACAGTTTTTTCAAAGTGACTGTACTCCCACCAGCAATGTATGAGGGTTACAGTTGCTTCACATTCGTGTTGACACTTAGTATTTTCACTTTTCTTAATTTTAGCCATTCTGGTGGGTGTATAATAGTGACTTGCTATGGTTTTGAATTCTATTACCCCAATAAGTAATGATGTCAGGAACCTTTTTATATATGCTCGTCAACCGTTTGGAAATGCTCTTTAATAAAATGCCTGCTCCAATCTTCTGAACACTTTTTAAAGTTAGGTTATTTGATTTTTTTCTTGTTGATATGTAGGAGTCTTTTTTTTTTTTTTTTGAGAGAAAGAATGTGACGAAGAGAGGGGGAGAGAATCTTTTTTTTTTGTTTAAACATTTATTTATTTTTGAGAGACAGAGAGACAGAGCATGAGTGGGAGAGGGGCAGAGAGGGAGCAAGACACAGCATCCAAAGCAGGCTCCAGGCTCTGAGCTGTCAGCACAGAGTTGACGCAGGGCTTGAACTCACGAACTGTGAGATCATGACCTGGGCCAAAGTTGGACGCTCAACAGACAGCCACTGAGGCGCCCCCAGAGAGAGAATCTTAAGCAGGCTCTATGGCCAGCACAGAGCCCGGCTCTGCGGCTCAGTCTCACAACCATGAGATTGACATGAGCCAAAATCAAGAGTTGGTTGCTTAACCAACTGAACCACCTAGGCGCCCCAATTTGTACGAGTTCTTTACACATATTTTAGATAGAAGACCTCTGTCAGATACATATATCACGAATACCTTCTTCCTGTATATTCTTTGTCCTTTTGCTGCTCTCTTACTGTTATGATTTCATGAGCAGAAGCTTTAAATTTTGATGTAGGTTTTTTTTTTCTTTTTATGGTAGTAGGTATTGTGGCCTGATTAACAAATCTTTGCTTACCCAAAGATTGTGAAGACATTCTGCTGTGTTTTCCTAGAAACTTCACAGATTTATCTTTACTATTTATGTATGTTGTGAAGTAAGAGTCAAAGCTGATTTTTTTTCCACAGGAGTATCTGATTATTCCAAAACCATGTTTTGGTGCACTGGCGTTCTATGAATTTATTTATTCATCAACATATATTACAGAGAGCCCAGAAAATCAGACTTTGTGCTGGAGCTGAAGACAAATCAGTGAACAAGAAAGATATTCTTGTCCTCATGGAATCCAGTGAGCAGTTTAACAACTTGGGTCTTTCAGCCCTTAATTTCAGAAAATTCTTGATCTAAGGAAACAGCTGAGTAAAATCTCTAACTTGTGTCCAGCATCTAGCCACCCGATTGCACTCAGTTAATTAAACTCACATGTTCTGCTTCAATTTTTTTCAAATAACCTACAGACTGACGGTGGTTAAGGGAAGGAGCATGAAGAAAACTCACTCCTTTTGATATTTTTCTGATTGTCAAAGTAATATTCCAAAACTGAGAACAACTGTTTTAACGGAGAAAAGCTGAAAGGAGCCAGACGAGAAAAATCACTTATATGCCTACCATCCAGAAGCAATTACTGTTAATATGTTGAACATAAAATGAAATCACAACTTGGCCAGAGACTTTAGCTATGTATACAGTCAAAATTCTGTAGGGTCAAAATTGCTCTTGAAATCCCTTGTAAAGGAAGACTTCCAACTGGAATGGCAGCTTGAACACATAGCTCTGATTGTGATTTTAACTCATTATACGTTACATGATAAAAAGGATTCATGCCCAGGGAAGCTTCCAACTAGTTTTTTTTCAGCCTCTGTCGTAAATAATAGACAGCAAAGGATCATCAGACATTTAAAGAAAATCTCAAAAATGAAAATCAGAGCCCTGAAAACAGAATAAAAAAACAACGTAGAGGAAACAAATTATTTAGGCAGCAGGAGAAAATAATAATAATATTCTCAGGGAAAATAAAGAGATGATGCATCTAAGAAACAAGAACAGAATGCCAGAAAAAAGAACACTCAGAGAAAAAGAAAACTCACCATTTATTATAAATTAAATATCTGAGCAAGAAAAAAAATTTTCTAGAGAAATACTGGAAGATAAGATTATGAGAAGATAAAACATTGGGAAGGAACTGCCCATAAAGTGGGCAGGAAAACCAAAAAAACACAACGGGAGGGGAGGGGGACAGGAAAGAAAAAGTTTTTAAAAATATTTGAGAGTCAACCCAAGACTTCTAACATCCAACAGGAGTTCTTGGAAAACAAAACACAGAACACAAATATGTATTCACTGATGCCACTGGACAAGAAAAGAAGAGACAGAAACACTGTAAAAAACAGGTAAAAATATTATTTCCCAATAGTACCTGGAAAACTGATATACCAGGAAAACCAATATGAATTAACTAAGAGAAGAAAAAACAATCCTTTTATAAACAATATAAACAGTTACATGTTTACAGCCAAAATCAGTACAGCTGACTCTGAACAAGGGTCTGAACTGCGTGGGTCCACTGACACACAGTTTTCGATCCAGCACTGTAAATGTATTTCTCTTCCTTATGATTGTCTTGATGACATTTTTTCTCTACTTTAAGAATACAGTATATAATACATATAACATACAAAATATGTATTAATCAATTATTTATGTCATCAGTAAGGATTCTAATCAACAGTAGGCTATTAGTAAAGTTCTCGGAGAGTCAAAAGTTATACACAGATTTTCAATTGCAGGGACGGTGGGGGGGGGTGGGTGGTACCCCTAACCCCCACATTGTTCAAGGGTCAAGGGTCAAAGGTGGAAATCACCTTTAAATTTAAAAACATAAAGGAAGGTATAATGAAGAACAGATACCACTCTCAGCAGCAACAAAAGACAAAACATTAGAACACAAATTTAGAAGTAAATGGGCAAGATCTATATAAAGATACTGAGGGACACTAAAGAAAACTTGAATACTTGGAAAGGATTACCTTATTCTTATACAGGAAGTATCAGTATTATAAAGATTTAATCTGTCCTAAATTAATTTATAAATTTAATGTGATTCCAATATTTAAAACATCAACAGTCTTAGAATGCCTGGGTGGCTCAGTCTGTTAAGCATCTGACTTCAGCTCAGGTCATGATCTCATGGTCTGGTCCATGAGTCCAAGCCCTGTGTTGGGCTCTGTGCTGATAGCTCAGAGCCTGGAGCCTCCTTCAGATTCTGTGTCTCCCTCTCTCTCTGCCCCTCCCCACTCACGCTCTGTCCCCTCTGTTTCTTAAAAATAAATAAATGTTTAAAAAATTTTGGAAAAGGGGTGCCTGGGTGGCTCAGTTGGTTAAGCATCCGACTTCAGCTCAGGTCATGATCTCACAGTTCGTGAGTTCGAGCCCTGCGTCAGGCTCTGTGCTGATTGGTCAGAGCCTGAAGCCTGCTTCAGATTCTGTGTCTCCCTCTCTCTCTGCCCCTCCCCCACTCGTGCTCTGTCTTTCTTTCAGAAGTGAATAACATTAAAAAAAATTTTTTTTTAATTTTTTTGAAAAAAAATCAACAGTCTTTTCTAACCAGGCAAGCTAATTTTGAAAATTATACACAGGAGTGCCTGGGTGGCTCAGTTGGTTAAACATCCAACTCTTTATTTCAGCTCAGGTCATGATCTCTCAGTTTGTGGGATCAAGCCCCGCATTGGGCTCTATGCTGATGGTGCAGAATCTGCTTGGGATTCTCTCTATCCCTCTCTCTCTGCCCGTCCCCTACTCACATGCATGTTTCTCTCTCTCTCTCTCTCTCTCTCTCTCTCTCTCTCTCTCTCAATAAAGATTAAAAGAAAGAAAATTATACAGAAAGTAGTAAGAACAGCCAAGAAAATTCTGAATAACTGAAAAGACGATGAGGGAAGATTAACCCTGATAGATAATAAGACATATTCTAAGATAATGTGACACTGGTACACAAAGAGACCAATCAGAGTAGGTCCAGAAGAATCAAATGGAAACTGTAACTGGAAAACACACTAATGGAAATTAAGAACCCAACAGATAGTTTAACAGCAAATTGGACATAGCAGAAGAGAGGATTAGTTAACTAGAAGATAGGTCAGTAAAAAGAAAGAAGAGGAAATGCTAAAAGACAAGGGGAACAATGAAAACAATGCTCTAACAAAATTATAATTGGAGTCCAAGAAAAAGAACTGAACAAGAACAAAGCAGAAAAACGTAGTCAAAGATAGAATGGTCAATAATTTCATAAAGCTAACAAAAGGCAATCGAGCCACATATTCAAAGGCTCTATAAAACTCCAGCAGGATGACTCTAAAGAAAACCACCTGAGGCAAATCACAGTAAAACAGCTTTCGAAACAAAAAGAGAAAAATCTTAAAAGCAACCAGAGAAGAAAAAGACGTCTTACCTTCAAAGCAGCAATAAGAAGACGTAAGTGGAAGCCAGAAAAGAATGAACATCTTCAGAGTGCTGAAAGCAAATAACTGCCAATCTAGAATTCGGGACCGGCAAGAACATATTTCAAAAGAAAGGATTAGAAAATCATCATTCAGCAATCCTCATAATTGATCAGAGCACCTGATAGGAGGATTCAACAATCCCCACAATAACCGATTAAGAATTGTTCATGGATGGTAAAAAGAGTGGATGAAAGTTAATGAAAACTAGGATATTTATACAATCTCAAAGCGTCTCCTCAAAAGATACTAATTACAAAGGAGAAAAAAATATTAACTTTACAGTGGAGAAACCTGGGAGGTACCGCCTCAACCAAGAGACCAAAGTGAAACCACCAACAGTGGAGCAAACCAGTGTCATATGCCTCCTCTGATGACGCACTGAGAGTGACACGGTATCTCTTCCATGCGATTCTTACTCAAAGTGCAGGAACGAAATCCAGTTATAAGGAAACATCAGAAAATCCAAACTGAGGTACAGGGCGCAAAACTGTCCTATATCCTACAAAAATGTCAAGGTCACAAAAGGCAAAGCCTGAGGAACCCTGTTCCAAGTCAGAGGAGGCTAGCGAGGTAACAGCAATCGTAAGCAAGTCATGATCACGGATTAGATGGTGGACCAGGAAAAAAACTTCTTTTTTGCTCCAAGGGACATTATTAGGACAACTGACTATATTTGAATGAGGTGCACTGATCACATAATAGTATTTTATCAAATTATTTTCCTGATTTGGGGGTGTGTGTGTGTGTGTGTGTGTGCGTGTGTGTGTGTGTGCGTGTGTGTGTGTGTGAAGGGAGAGAGAGGTTGAGAGAGGGAGAAAGAGAGGGAGGGAGGGCAAGAGGAAGTGGGGAGAAAGAGTGTACATGGTGAAGTAAATGTCAACATTTGAGGAATCCGGGTGAAAGGTAGACGGGAATTCTTTGTACTACTACTGCAATTTATTTAAAAGCATTATTAAGTATTAAAAGAGTCATTCCAAAATTTTAAAAAGCCTTTTAAAAAATGAAGAGAAATGGAGTCATTTTTGGAGAGACGAAATCAGAGGACTCACCACCAGACCTACACTAAATGAAAACCTCAAGGAATTCTTCAGACAGAAGGAATATGGTCCTAGACAGAAGTGCAGAACTGCAGGAAAGAATGAGGAGCCAAAGAAAGAACAAACATAAATATTTACTGTATAAACAATAATGTCTCGTATGGTTTGAAATCTGCGTAGTACTAAACTGCAAAAAATCCCACAATATTACAAAAGGCAGGAAGAGGGTAAACGGAAGTGAAGTGTTCTGAGGAGCTAGCACATTGGGAAGCAGCAAAGATCCTCACTGATGTAAGACTATGGTAAGTTAAGGATGCAGACTGCAAATTCACGGGCGGTGGTTCTCAAACATTTTGGTCTCTAGACCTCTTCACACTCTTAGAAACTGTTGAGGATTTCAAACAACTTTAGTAAAGATCACATGTATTGACACTTTTCATATTAGAAATCAAAATTAAAGTCCCTAAATACATAAAACAAATATTAACAGATGCAAAGGGAGAAATTGACAGTAACACAGTAATAGTATGGGGTTAACGCCCCACTTATGTCAGTGGCTAGATCATCCAGACAGAAAATTAATAAGGAAATCCTTATTAATTTTAAACTATACATTAGACCAGGGAGGGTGCCTGGGTGGCTCAGTCAGTTAAGCGTCCACCGTCGGCTCAGATCATGATCTCGCAGTTCGTGAGTTTGAGCCCGCGTCAGGCTCTGTGATGACGGCTCAGAGCCTGGAGCTTGCCTCAGATTCTGTGTCTCCCCCTCTCTGTCTGCCCCTCCCCAGCTCATACTCTGTCTCTCTCTGAAAAATAAACATTAAAAAAAAAAAAAAATACACGCCCCGGGGTGATTCAGTTGGTTAAGCAACTGACTTTGGCTCAGGTCATGCTCTCATGGTTCATGAGTTCAAGCCCCATGTCAGGCTCTGCACTGACAGCTCAGAGCCTACAGCCTGGAGCGTGGAGTCTGGAGCCTGCTTTGGGTCCTCTATCTCCCTCTCTCTGCCCCTCCCCTGCTTGCGTGTTCTCTCTCTCAAAAATAAATAAATAAACATTAAAAAAATACATCGGACCAGATGGGATTTAAGAGAAATATATACAGAACATTCTGTCCAAAACTGCAGGACACACATTCTTCTCAAGTGCACATGCAACACTCTCCAGGACAGATCCCATGTTAGGCCACAGAATAAGGCTCAATAAATTTAAGAAGACTGAAATCATGGCAAGCGTCTTTTCTGGCCACAATGCTATGAAACTAGAAATCAATTACAAGAAGAAAAATGGAAAAAAAAAAATACAAACATGTACAGGCTAAACCAGATGCTATTAAACAACGAATGGGTCAATGAAGACATCAAAGAAGAAATGATAAACTACCTTGAGACAAAATGAAAATGAAATCACGATGTTCCAAAATCTCTGGGATGCAGCAAAAGCAGTTCTAATAGGGGAGTTTATAGCAAAACAGGTCTACCTTAAGAAACAAGACAAATCTCAAATAAATAATCTAACCTTAAGCCTAGAGGAACTTCAAAAAAGAACAAATGAAACCCAAAGTTAGTCAATGGAAGAAAAAAATAAAGAGCAGAGCAGAAATGAATGCAACAGGAACTTAAGAAAAGAAAAAGATTAATGAAACTAAGAGCTGGTTCTTTGAAAAGATCAAAGTAGGGGCGCCTGTGTGGCTCAGTCGGTTGAGCCTCTGATTTCAGCTCAGGTTATGATCTCGTGGTTTATGGGTTTGAACCCTGCTTCGGGCTCTGTGCTGACAGCTCAGAGCCTGGAGCCTGCTTCAGATTCTGTCTCCCTCTCTCTCTGCCCCTCCTCCCTCACGCTCTGTCTCTCTCTCCTTCAAAAATAAACATCAAATAAAATTTAGGGGAAAAAAAAGATCAAAGTGATAAACCTTTAGCAAGACTTATCAAGAAAAAAAGAGAGAGAGCCCAAATAAATAAAATCAGAAATGAAAGAGAAGTTACCGCTACCACAGAAATAAGAAAGATAAAAAAGACTACTACAAATAATTACACATCAACAAACTGGACAACCTAGAAGAAACATTTCCTAGAAATATACAATCTTCCAAGACTGAATTAGGAAGAAATAGAAATTAAAACAGCTGATTACTAGCAATAAAAGTGAATCAATAATCAAAAAACTCCCAACAAACAAAAGTCCACGACCAGATGCCTTCACAGGTAAATTCTACTGAGCATTTTAAGAGTTCATACTTAATCATTCTCAAACTGGTCCAAAAAACTTAAGCGGAAGAGATTCTTCCATGTTCATCTATGAGACCACCATTACCCTGATACCTAAGCCAAACAAAGACACTACAAAAACAAAACAAAAACAAACAAACAAAAACAAAAAACCCCACACAAGCCAATATCCCTGAAGAACACAGCTATAAAAATCTGCAAAACTGAATTCAACAATATGTTAAAAGGACCATACACCATGATCATGTGGAGTTTAATCCAGGGATGCAGGGATGGTTCAATATCCACAAATCCATCAACATAACACACCACATTAAGAAAACGGATAAAAATCAGATTGCCAACTCAAGAAATGCAAAAAAAAAAAAAAAAATTTGACAAATTCAACATACATTTATGATAAAAACTTTCAACCAAGTAGGTATAGAAGAAGTGTATCACAACATAATAAAAGCCATACATTACAAACACCCACAACTAATGTCATACCAGATAATGAAAAGTTACAAGTGTTTTCTCTAAGATCAAGAACAAGACCAGGATGACCACTCTTGCCGCTTTTATTCAATACAGAATTAGAAGTCCTAGCCATAGCAATTAGGCGAGGAAAAGAAATAGGCAATATCTAAATTGGTAAGAAAGAACTGTCACTATTTGCAGATGACATGCTACTATATATAGAACACCCTAAAGCCTCTGCCCAGAAACTATCAGAATAAATTAAACCAAGAAGATGAAAGACCTATATTCTGAAAACTATGTCACTGATGAAAGAAACTGAAGACAAGCAAATAAATAGAAAGATCTATCATGTTCATGGAATGGAAGAATATTGGTTAAAATGTCCATACTATCCAAGGCAACCTACAGATTCAGTGCAATCCCTATCAAAATATCAATGGTATTTTTTATAAAACTAGAACAAATAATCCTAAGATTTGTATGGAACCACAAAAGATCTCTGAATAGCTAAAGTGATCCTGAGAAAGAATAAAGCTGGAGGATATATCATGCTCCCAGATTTCAAACCATACTACAAAGTTACGGTAATCAAAACAGTATGGTCCTGGCACAAAAACAGACACATAGATCAATGGAACAGAAATAAGAGCCCAGACATAAACCCACCACATATGGCCAATTACTCTATGACAAAGGAGGCGAGAATACACAATCAAGAAAAGATAGGGGCGCCTGGGTGGCGCAGTTGGTTAAGCGTCCGACTTCAGCCAGGTCACGATCTCGCGGTCCGTGAGTTCGAGCCCCGCGTCGGGCTCTGGGCTGATGGCTCGGAGCCTGGAGCCTGTTTCCGATTCTGTGTCTCCCTCTCTCTCTGCCCCTCCCCCGTTCATGCTCTGTCTCTCTCTGTCCCCCAAAAAATAAATAAACGTTGAAAAAAAAAATTAAAAAAAAAAAAAAAGAAAAGATAGTGTCTTCAATAAACGGTAATGAGAAAACTGCACAGCTACATGCAAAAAGATGAAACTGGACCACTTTCTTATACAATATACAAAAAAAAAAAATTCAAAATAGATTATAAAGACTTAAATCAAGACCTGAAACCTTAAAGCTCCCAGAAGAAAACAGGCAGTTTGACATCAGTCTTAGTGATATTTTTCTGGATCTGTCTCCTCAGAGAAGGACAACAAAAACAAAAATAAACAAATGGCACTTATATCAAACTAGAAAGATTTTACATAGTGAGGGAAACCATCAAGGAAATGAAAATACAACCTCCTGAATGGCAGAATATATTTACCGATATATGCCAATGATACACCTAAAAAGAGGTTAACATCTAAAACATATAAAGAACTGGGGCACCTGGGTGGCTCAGCCAGTTAAGCGTCTGACTTTGGCTCAGGCCATGATCTCTCGCAGTTAATGAGTTCAAGCTCCGCATCAGGCTCTGGACTGAGAGCTCAGAGCCTGGAGCCCTCTCTCTCTGCCCTTCTCCTGGTTGTACTCTGTCTCTGTCTCTCTCTTTCTGTCTCTCTCTCAAAAACAAATAAACATTAAAAAAATTTTTTTAATCATCTGAGGTTTTAAAAAAAAATAAATAAGTAAAACATATAAAGAACTCATACAACTCAATACCAAAAAAAACCCAAACAATCCAATGAAAAAGTGGACAAAGGACCTAAACAGACATCTTTCCAAATAAGACATATAGTTGGCCCACAGGCACATGAAAAGATGCTCCATATCACTCATCATCAGGGAAATGCAAGTCAAAACCACAATGAAGTATCATCTCACAGCTGTCAGAAGGGCTCTTATCAAAAAGACAAGAAATAACAAGTGTTGGCAAAGATATAGAGAAAATGGAACCCTCCTGCACTGTCATTGGGAATGTAAATCGGTACAACCACTATGGAGAATAGTATGGAGGCTCCTCAAAAAATTAAAAATAAAACTATCATACAACCTAACAATTCCACTTCTAGATGTTTATCCAAATAAAATGAAAATACTAATTCAAAAAGACATAAACACTCCTATGTTCATCACAGTATTATTTATAATAGCCAAGATCTGAAGCAAGCTAAATGTCTACTAATAGATGAATGGATAAAGAAGATCCATTTGGATCTTCATGGATAAATGAAATCTTGCCATTTACAACAACATGGATCGAGCTAAAGGGCGTTATGGTAAGTGAAAGTAAGTCAAAGACAAATACCATATGATTTCACTTATATGTGGAATCTAACAAATAAAGCAGAAGCAGACTCATAGAGAAGAGAACTATTGGTTGCCAGAGGAGAGGTGTATGGGAAGGTGAACAAAACATGTGAAGGGGATTATGATGTCCAATCCTCTAGGGGCACCTGGGTGAGTCAGTCAGTTAAGCATCCGACTCTTGATTTCAGCACAGGTCATGAACTCATGGTTGATGAGTTGGAGCCCCGCGTCAGGCTCTGTGCTGAGGGTGCAGAGCCTTCTTGGGATTCTCTCTCTCCCTCTCCCTCCTTCTGCCCCTTCAGTGCTCTCTTTCTCTCTCTCTCAAAATAAATAAACTTAAAAAAAAATAAGATGTACAGGGGCGCCTGGGTGGCTCAGTCAGTTGGGCGTCCAACTTCAGCTCAGGTCATGATCTCACAGTCTGAGTTTGAGTCCCGTGTCGGGCTCTGTGCTGACAGCTCCGAGCCTGGAGCCTGCTGCAGATTCTGTGTCTCCGTCTCTCTCTCTGCCCCTCCCCTGCTCATGCTCTGTCTGTCTCTGTCTCAAAAATAAATAAAAACAGGGGCGCCTGGGTGGCTCAGTCGGTTGAGCGTCCGACTTCGGCTCAGGTCACGATCTCGCGGTCCGCGAGTTCGAGCCCCATGTCGGGCTCTGGGCTGATGGCTCAGAGCCTGGAGCTTGCTTCCGATTCTGTGTCTCCCTCTCTCTCTGCCCCTCCCCCGTTCATGCTCTGTCTCTCTCTGTCTCAAAAATAAATAAACATAAAAAAAAAATTAAAAATAAATAAATAAATAAATACATTAAAAAAAATTTTTTTTAAATAAGATATACAACCTTCTAGTTATAAGACACAGGAATATAATGTACAGCATAGGGAAAATGGTCAATAATACTGTCACAACTTTGTATGGTGACAAACGATAACTGGATTTATGGTGACCATTTCATAATGTACACAAATATCAAGTCACTGTGTCATACACCTGAAACTAATACAATATTGTATGTTGTATGTCAATTTTTCTTCAATTAAAAAATCAAAACTGAGAATTTTAAAATAATAATTGATTTAAAATAATAGTAATAAACTTATTACAAGTTAATACGAATAATATTTTAATTAAAAATATACCTAGTTTTGGGGCACCTGGGTGGCTCAGTCGGTTAAGTGTCCGACTTTGGCTCAGGTCATGATCTCATGCTCATGAGTTCGAGCCCCACATCGGGCTCTGTGCTGACAGCTCAGATCCTGGAGCCCACTTCAGATTCCTGTCTCCCTCTCCCTCTGCCCCTCCCCTGCCCATGCTCTTTCTCCTTCAGAGTAAATAAACATTTTTTAAAATTTAATAAAAAAAATTAAAAATACAAAAATATGTAACTAGTTTCCAAAAGAAAAAATAATTAGTGAGAAAAGCAGCACCATTTAACCAAGATTTCACTGAACACAATTTAAGTTTTTCTGCAAATCTCTTTTATGGCTGGCTCAACAGAAGACAACTGGATTCTCCTATCTGCTTCTGCATTCCATCTGGTGTGATATGTTGGTTTGGCTAGGGCAAATTAAGAAAATACAGCCTAGCACAAATATATAATGCAAAAAAGAGAGGAGTCTTTTAACAGCTTTAATTGTGGATATTCTTCTGTGATACTACACCAAAACTCAACAAGTGACAGTTTCTTTTTTTTATTTTTATTTTATTTTTTTTTAATTTTTTTTTTCAATGTTTATTTATTTTGGGGACAGAGAGAGACAGAGAATGAACGGGGGAGGGGCAGAGAGAGAGGGAGACACAGAATCGGAAACAGGCTCCAGGCTCTGAGCCATCAGCCTAGAGCCTGACGCGGGGCTCGAACTCACGGACCGCAAGATTGTGACCTGGCTGAAGTCGGACGCTTAACCGACTGCACCACCCAGGCGCCCCAACAAGTGACAGTTTTTTAAGGATTAGTTGCAATGTGGTATCTGAAATCCTATCAATAAACTTTCATATCCTCTTCCATTAAAATCCATGGGTCTATCTTGCACTTTGAATGGACATTTTACTCGTGTAATTTTACAAAATCAGGCATTGATCATTTAGGAAATACTGGTTCACTAAGATATACAGAGCTTCCAAATGTTGACATACTTTTTATACACTATCAAAGAAGCACACTCACTAACATCACCACGATCGCCTCAAAATTCTACGAGAAAACTGCCTAGCTCATGGCAGTGGATACATGTTTTTCCAAAATTTTAATTTCATTTGAAAGTTCAAATTTTATTGTTGACAGCAAATACTATTGGTATGTTTTCCGTGAAACGACAAGTTTGCTTTGTTTCTGAGAAAATGTCTTCCAAATACACTAAAGTCTAACTTTAGTCACAGTTTCTCTGTCATTCCCTCAAGTAAAAATGATACCCAAGAAAAAAGCAGCTAGTTCAGCTCATAACTCCAACGATCACACAAGAACTTCTCCAGCAACTGTTCTGCTTCAGAATGCAGCAGAAGTACTTTACGTCTATTTCCTATTTCGTCACGCAGACTATTACAAAGATGCATACTCAGGGGGTGCCTGCATGGCTCAGTTGGTTAAGCACCTGACTTTGGCTCAGGTCATGATCTCACAGTTCATGAGTTCAAGCCCCACGTCGGGCTCTGTGCTGACAACTGGGAGCCTAGAGCCTGCTTCAGATTCTGTGTCTCCCTCTCTCTCTGCCCCTCCCCCACTCATACTCTGTCTCTCGCTCATAAATAAACAGTAAAAAATAGACATAGTTTTAAAAATAATAAAAACAAAGACGCATACTCAAGTGGCAAAATTTAGTAAGATTAATCATTTTTACTCTTTCATCAAGGACAATCTTCAATGAAACAGCCTGTTTTTAAAAAAAACAAGTGCACAGCAGTGAAAAGTACAGTGAGAGGCCAGCAGGTTTACCTGCCATTGCTTCCACACTGTTGCTGCAGGTGCCAACACAGCGGAAGAGGGAAAAAACATCTTACTACCAGCCATGAAAATCATTTTGATCTGAGCTCTGGAAAGAATTCTGGGAAGCCCTCAGAGCTCTACAGACCTAAAACTTTAAGAACTGCTAAACGAATCTAAGAACAAAAAACCTGCAAAGACAGCTCAAACTTTCTTAAACTCTTCAGTAACAGAAATGCTGCTGATGATACTAGTCTGTAACTTAGAAACCATTTTTATGTTATGAGATACAATAAATGATAATCCTGTCAAACTTCCTAAGAATCTAGTTTTTCACTGGAAGAAAAAAGAGAAATAAATGCAAAATAAGAGATGTCAGGAAAATCCTGTTCATGTTCAGTTTGAATTGTGTATATATGTATATGTATCATGTGAATAAATATAAGTAAAAACCTGTGTGTGTGTGTGTGTGTGTGTGTGCGCGCGCGTGTGTAAACAGTGTTCAGATCCTGTCTTCTAAGTAACATTCCTACTAAAAGAAACTTTAGGGGAGACCTGGCTGGCTCAGTCGGTAGAGCATGCTACTCTTGATCTCAGGGTCGTGAGTTCAAGCCCCACATTGGATGTGGAGGTTACTCAAAAAAAAAAAAAAAATCTTTAAAGAAAAAGAAACTTCAGGGAAATGTCTTGGGGCACAGACAGTAAAAAGTGCACCTGAGACATTTATTCCAAAAAGGGACCCAGGAGCTAACCATTCACTGACCTAACTTGGAACACATACATGAACATTAAAATGAAATATGGTAATAATGGACTACAATACTCAGAACTAAAGAGTGTAAAGTGATACTCAATAGAAAGTGAGAGCAAGAGAGAGACTGAAGAGGGAAGGTGAGAAAGTTCTTCCTTACAGAAAAAAACTAGCAATAAATGTATATAAGGTAATAAAACCAGAAAATCATATTTTTTAAATGTTTATTTTGAAGAGAGAAAGAGACAGAGTGTGAGCAGGGGAGGGGCAGAGAGAGGGAGACACAGAATCCAAAGCAGGCTCCAGGCTGTCAGGACACAGCCTGATGTGGGACTCAAACTCCAGAACCATGAGATCGTGAGCTGAGCCGAAGTCAGATGCTTAACCAACTGAGCCACCCAGGCGGCCCATAAAATCACTATTTCTTAAATCCCAAAGAAACAGTTGATTCGAGCAAGAATCTCCAATGGATGCTAAAACCACTGAATAAAAGATTGTTGAGTAAGAAGATGGCATGCTCTCACAGAAGTACTTCTCAGACGACTTATTCATTACAAACGAGAAGATGTGCCTTTACAGAGCAGAAATCAGTTGGTTACTTCATTAACCAAGCAATCGACTTAACATCACAATAAGGAGGAATCTGACATTTCTCACCTTCTGATGTGATATAATAACAAGGACATGATATTGCTTATCAAGTATTCTTGCCAAAAATGTTTAATTTCAATCTTACCAAGGGGAAACAATCAGACAGACAAATCCAGTATGTATGATATTCTATAAAACTGACCTGACTGACCTCCTCAAAACAGTCAATGACAAGTAAAACAAGAAAAGGCAAGAGGACAGTTCTTGACAAAGAGACACAGCATGAGAAATGCCCTGTGTGAGCCCTGATTATGAGACATAGAAGTTTGGGGACTGGGAAAATTTAAGCATGGACTACACGTGAAACAATTTTATGGAATTAGCATCAATTCATTAGATGTGACAATGTGGCGTGGTTATACGACAGAACGCTCTATTTTAGGACATATGTGTCGATGCAACTGGGGTTGAAGTGTCATGGTATCTGCGACTTACTTTTAAAATGGTCAGAAAAAAGAGTTGTGTGCATAGAAAGAGAGGGAGAGACAGAGAAAGAGAGAGACAAAGCAAATGTGGCAAAAATTGAGAGACTTGGATAAAAGGTACCTGGGTGTTCAGTGCACCATTTGATTGTTCTGTAGTTCTGAAATTGCTCAAAATAAAAAGATAGCAAGGCAAAAAAAAAAAAAAAAAAAAAAGCCGCTTGGAGAGTATACGCAGACAGGATCTGATCCTACAAGAAATGAAAACTACCCAGTTTCTGTGCAGGGAAGAGACAGCTGAAAGCAGAGTTAGAATCTTATCATCTGGTGCCAATGGCAACCCAAGTGCCCCACCCTGCAGCCACCCAGCCCCACGTTAATGAAACGACCCTGTGTTCCATCCACTGCCATCCTCCCCTCCCTGAAACAGAGGGAGGGGAGCAGCAGCCCGATGACAGAGAAGCTGCCATCAGCGCACACATCCTTGAGACAGGGGAGATCTCGGCTTCCATAGAATAAACAGTCACCTTTGGCGTCCTACAGTATTCATGTCTTACATACTCTTTAAGTCAAAAACTTGCCCTTTTCTCCCCAGACTTTACACTGTAGGAAGGGCTGTGGAGGTGCTGGCAAGTGGCAGCAGCTCCGATTATTAACCACCAGCCCCTCTGCATCCCTCTCAAGGCGGTGGCTCTGTTCCACACGGGGAACGACAATTCTGGGGTCTAGTCATTGATCTACTGGCCAAATGACTTTGGAAATCATGTCCAGTGTCTTTCGGCTTTTCTTCCTGAAGAAAATGGAAATAACGTTGACTTTCTCCCCTAATACAAGGTTGTTATGAGCATGTCAACCAATTTAGGCCAAAGAATCCATATCGGCTGACATAGGTGAAAAGTCTAGGGACCATTATTATCTCTTTCATATTCCTACGCCCTTCATTTCTAAATTAACACTTTGAAGAGAAGCATTTTACCTCCTTGAGCACATGTATTTAATTAGCCCTGTTCTGGGAGGCCCAGCCAAAATAATCACAGTCATATAAGACTGGGGAGGGAAAAATGTGATTTTCACACAAAATGCTACTGAGAAAACCTAAGAAGACGAGTAAGGACCATTAGGACTATTAAAAAGCAGACAGTAAAATAATTTTTAAAACATAAAAATCCATAGCTATCCTAAATATCAGCAAAGATCAATTAGAAAATATAATGAAAATAAAGGCCCTCTAAGGGTAAATGCAAGAACTATGTAAAACTTCATCAGGAAGGAATGGATTTTACTTGAAAGATATGCCACACTCGTGAGTGGGAAAACTGTGTATTGCAAAGATGCCAATTCTCTCCAAAGCAATTTCTACGCTGAATGTAATTATAATCAAAATTCCAAAAGGATTTTATTTTTGATTGGCCATGGGGAAGGCAGGGGTGGGATCAAGGAGGAGAGAAAGAAATGTGATACAGTGATTCTGACATGAGCTTAGAAGTACACAGGGCCAGAAGAGCCAGGAATACTCTTCAAAAGAACAAAAGAAGAGCACAACTTACACTAAACAGATTTCTTTAAATGTAACAAATCTACAACAAAGACACAAGAGCCCATATGGATATCAGAGAACAAGAACAGAACGTCCTTGACACACATCAGTGTATTTCAGAATTTCATAAGATGAGGGCGACGTGTGACGTGAGCGGGAAAAGAAATACACTGAGAAACGGTGCTGGAATGATCGAGCTGGTCACTAGGAAAAAACAAAGTTATATCCCCTGCTGCTCTACTAACAGCAAATCAAGTGCCATACAAGAAAACGAAACTCATAAAAGAGAAGCAGGTGAATATTGCTACGCTGTTGAGGTGTGTGTGTGTCTGGACAGCAGGTTCTGTGAAGACACGGTGGGACGACGCACCTGCCACGTGGAGCCCACACTCAGGCTCGAGAGCACCGACGCGGGAGCCGGCACCGGCCGTCAAAGCGCGGGCTGGCGAGGCACACGAACACGACAACAAGCCCACTTCCTTGACGCAGAGGTCCGACTCCAAGGTTTTTACCCCAAAAAGGTAATCACAAAAGTAAGAAAATACCTATTTCTCAAGGACATTAAAGAAGGGTTGCTATAATGGTGAAAAACAGAAATAATCTAGATGTCCATCAAGGGGACCGGTTAAAATAAATTATGGTACAGAGACTCTCAGCACAATACCAGGCAGAAATTACACCTGATGACAGAGATCTGTATTTATGAACACGAACTCAGGTCTAAGACATAGCGTCAGGTGGGGAGCAGGGGGAAGGGTGGGAGAAGCCAGAACCAGGTGATTTTCTAAACACCTCCCGAGTGGGACCCAACAGTTCCAACAGAAGCCAAAAGGCAGAGAGCTCTAATCTCAGCTCTCAGATCTGTAGCCTCTCTGCCCTCCCCCCACCCCCGACTCTGACCCAAGTCAGACTCTTCCAGGTGCCTCAGTCTCTCAGCCTATAAAATGGAAATAAACGAAACACCCCTGCCCCATCACCCCCTCCACTGACCCCTGGGAGCTCTGAGGATGAACTAGCTGGTATTTGTGAAGGGCGCTGCTGTACTAAGTTATTATTACAGAAAATTTTCCAGTAGCTTCATCGGCTCTTCAGAGTTCTTAAGCAAAAGTGAAGAAGTTCTGATGAAATGCCCCAAAGCCAAGCAAAGCTGATAATAATGAAGCGGGAGAAGAAGCACACGGCAGCCTTGTCCCCCTGCCTCCCACATCAGGCGGTGGGGCGGCGGGGGTTTCATCAGTACTCCTCCAGGATGAGGTCAGCGCACACAGACTGCCTCGGGCCCTCCGAGGGGACCATTATCACACTGCAACCAGCGTCCCCAGGGCTCCTCATTAGTCTAATAGAAACCCTTCATGCCCTCATAGAGACCGACGGGACTGTGAGCCAGCACCCCCACCCCAGGTCACTAAAGAGCTCATCCCCTACCGAGGGGCACAGGGACAGATGCACACGGCGCCCCTTTGCCACGTGTCGGCCTCTCCTGCGGAATTCAGATAGCAGCTGCCAAGCTCTGGGAATGTCTAGGGAGAAAGGGAGTGGCTTCCAGAGGCCCGGGAGCATTAACAGTATCACCAACTCCAGCCAGGGGTGCAGAGAGACAAAGGTCAGGCCTCTGATGGGGCAGACGGGACACACGGCTAATCCCCACCGTTCGCGTGGTCAAGCGCAACACCGCATCATGGCACAGGAGGAACCCGGCCAGCAGCAGTGGACGCTGCTGTGTGGACAAGGCTGGCCCTCTCCCTTCCACCCGGCCCTCTGTGCCCAGCCTGGTTTGGGAGCGCCGGCCCCGTGAGTCGGAATGCTTTGTCCGGGGAGTCTGTGCCCCGCACATTCTTCAAAATCATTCCGCGTGCTTCCTTCTCTAATTCCTGTGTCTCTCTTTCTCTGTCTGTCTCATCCTGTCTCCTCTCAAATCCACTCCGGTGTGTCCCAGGGGGCCAGGATGAAGCAAGTCCTAGTGTTCTGATGCAACGCCCGGCCACAGGTGAGGCCCGGACTCTTCTGGAAACCTAACGAACAGGCAACAGCAGCTTGTGTTCTTCTTGACAGCACACAGGTGCTGATAAATACCGACCTCCAGGGTATTCTTGGTAAACACGGGCATGGCGGCCCCTCGCCCTCACGGGGGCACACACATGCACGCACGCGCATGCGGGCGCACGCGCACAGAAACACACACACACACACACACACACACACACACACACACACACAACCTCCCCAGCTCCGCTCTGGCACCTCAAAAACAAATTATTTAACTATTCTCTTCCCTGAGGATTAGAGCTATAATTTCAAACCCACAGCTCCTCGGCTTGTCTCGCACACATGCAGAACATTCTGATAGGTTAAATGCTGCCGTTTAATTACTATAATGAGAGGTGCTTTTTTTGGGTTTCCTTAAACATTGATTTTTCCCTCTCGTTTTACACTGGAAGTCATTTTTAACATGTTTTTCTCCATAATTTCCCCCATCCGCCCCCCTCTCCCCACCATGTACATAGGGAAGGAGGAAGGAGAAAGGCTGCTTAGGCCAATGTCTTAAAAAGTTACCACAGGTGGATGGGTGGCAATACCAAACGCCCAAATCATTGATTAACAATTTTTTAGGGGCGCCTGGGTGTCTCAGTCAGTTAAGCGTCCAACTTGGGCTCAGGTCATGATCTCACGGTTCGTGGGTTCAAGCTCCTCGTCGGGCTCTGTGCTGACAGCTTGGAGCCTGGAGCCTGCTTCGGATTCTGTGTCTCCCTCTCTCTCAGTCCCTCCCCCACTCACCCCTGTCTGTGTGTGTGTCTCTCTCTCTTAAAAAAATAAACATTAAAAAAATGTTAAAAAACAAAAAAACAAAACAATTTTTAATACAATGTTTAAAAAGCTTAATTTAAAAAAAAAAAAGGCAGAAGGAAGAGGCAAAAGCCACCAAAGTGGACTACAAAGTGACCAGACAGAAATGGTCAGTGAGAGACCAGACGGGATGACAGGGGAAAGTGGGGGCAGAGAACAATCCTGTGGGTGATTTTAATGAGGGGACCGGAGGGGTAAATTCCAGAGATGTCCTGCTTTTTTTTTTTTAACATTTATTTATTTTTGAAAGACAGAGACAGAGCATGAACGGGGGAGGGGCACAGAGAGAGGCAGACACAATCCGAAGCAGGCTCCGGGCTCTGAGCTGGCAGCACAGAGCCCAACACAGGGCTCGAACTCATAAACCGTGAGATCATGACCTGAGCCGAAGTCAGACGCTCAACCGACTGAGCCATCCAGGTGCCCCACATCAATTTAATTTTTAAGTTAAAGGATAAATATGAGCAAATTTAGTTAAGGAAGAAAACTCAGGTTCACTCTACGTTGTTGTTGTTGTTTTTAACGTTTATTCATTATTGAGAGACAGAGAGACACAGAGCATGAGCAGGGGAGGGGCAGAGAGAGGGGGAGACACAGAATCCGAAGCAGGCTCCAGGCTCCAAGCTGTCAGCACGGAGCCTGATGCGGGACTCGAACTCACAAACCATGAGATCATGACCTGAGCTGAAGTCGGACGCTTAACCGACTGAGCCACCCGGGTGCCCCCAGAGATGTCCAGCTTTAAAGCAGCCTCAAATCGAACAAGGAGGCTGTTTTCCATAGAAAGGCTGGACAAAAGCCAACTGAGCAAGATGCCTACAGGGAAGAAACTTACTTTCACGTATACTTTTTTCTCAGAGGTGTGCAACCTGTATGTTTTTTAAAACTGCAGATCATAACCCACCACCAAAACAAGGATATCTGTCCCAGGCACGGGCCAGGCAGAGCTACGGGGCGGGCGGTCTGAAGCTGTGCGTCCAGTCCCTGGGGTGGAGCTGGACCAGCAGCAGAGGAGGAGCCCGAGGAAGTGAAAGGCTCTTCCCCCTCCATCCCTCCTCCAGGAGACCGGGGGTCACTGAGCTCTGGGACCTCCCAGGGAGTCTTGGTCATGCTACCAAGCACAACGGGGTCTCTTTCACCTCACTCCTGCTGGAGCTGCTGCCTCAGGCTTCCTGCCTTAGCTCCACACACTTTTTATTCCTCTGACTCATCGATTCGTAAGGGGTAAGGTACCAAGAAGGCCATCAGCCACCAGAAAACCAAGGTACACGCAGGGTCAGGTCGCTGTAACCATCAGGCCATACACGGAGGCCACATCAGCAGAGCCTGCTGGCCGTCACGAGAACATCAGTGGAAATACATTCACACACAGATGGACAAACTCAGGGAAGAGCGAGTAAGGATGGTGGGGGAGAGAGGAGCTTTCTGGAAGGTGAGTTTTCAAGTGGCAGCCTTTCACTATCATGGTCCGATTCAGTGCAATCCCCCTTTTGGCAGGAGAGGCAGCCTTCACCAGGAGCAGGAACAGGCTTCTGGCGGAGAAGCCGTTTCCAGATAAAATACCACTTGCTTCACAAATGCCATCTCCTCTTTCTTCAGAGAGCTTCAAATTTCAGCGAAACCACTTACCAACGTCTCCCCACACAGACGGCAAGCCTGACAGTCACCCCGCGGAAGCGACACGAAAGCCGGGACACCCACCCCGCACAGCTGGTGCCTGACGGTGACACACCGCGGTGCAGCCGAGGGTGTGGGCACTAACCACACCACAGGGGTCTCTGGGACTTCCTTTAGGCCTCCTCTTGCCTCCCGGCCCCTGTCGTCTGACTCCCGGCCTGGAACTCTCTCCACGCTCTCCGTTCTCCTCCATCATCCGGCTCCGCAGACCAAACTCCCGGACAGTGAGCACAGATGCCTCCCTCCGCTTCACTCCTGGCATCATTCAGCCACCAACCCCACGGATTCCACCCCCGCACCCTCCCTAATCCATCCTCCCCTGCCCCACAATAAGTGCCCCTGCCCATCCACCATTTCTCACCTGAATTACTGCAGCGAACTCCCAACTGCCCACCCTACCCAGAGAGAGCTTTCTGAAACACAAACAGGATATATTATTCTCCATAAAATTCTTCATAGCTTCCCCACTCAAACCCTTGAGTTAACACAAATAAGGTCTGACCCCTACCTCTCCAACTTCCCAGCCTGTTTCCTGAATTTCCAGGTCACTCCTGGTCTCAGAGACAACGTTCCCATCCCATCCCATCCCTGCATGGATTAAAGTCAGCACTGCTCCCCAAACTCTAGAGACCACTAATTCTCTTGGGGACTCCTGTAAGGGTGATCTCCCCTATACTGAGGCCTTTTCTAACCCTCCACTCCAATCTTCCTCCCACTACAAAACTCATCACCCCCTCCTCTGGGCCCCTACACATACAGCTGTTATAGCACCCGTAATGGGTTATCACCCATACGACACCTGTTTGCAGATCATGGAACCTCACTGGACCACTAATATTAAATCTTATCTTCATACTTTTGGTGCTTAGCACAAATGTTGGCCATAAAGGAAACGGACACTTAATAAATCAGCGAATGATTGGACGAGTTTTTCCACTGTATCATACTGCCTCTGTGTACAAAACCGGGGACTAGCAATTCATACAAACACACATATAGACACATACATAACAGATACATAAGGGAGGAACTCAGAGCAATGATTCTAAGAAGCAGATAATTTAAAAATGTTTGTTTCACTTAAATATGCATTACAACTTCCTGGTTGTGCTTTTGTTAGACTGACATGAAAACAAGTTTGCATCCCTGACCCATCACTAGCTGGAAAGGGAGCAGAGCTCCAGAGAATTAAAGAAGAACTGGTCTAAGATTAAACCTTTGTGGGCGCCTGGGTGGCTCAGTCAGTTTAGCATCCGACTCTAGGTTTGGGCTCAGGTCGTGATCTCACGGTTCATGGGGTTGGGCCCCGCATCAGGCAGCAGATTCCCACCCCCCCCCCCCGCCTCCCTGCCCCTCCCCACTCGCTCTCTCAAAAATAATAAATATTTTTTTAAAAGATTAATCTTTTGCGATAAATATTCATCACAAATAAGCTGAGAACTGACTGTCCTTGTGTACTCTTGGTTCACCATGAAATGCTTTTAAACAAATGCCTACCACTTCCTCAAGACAAACAGAGTAATTATGGTAAGGCCTCGTTAGCGTTCACTTGTATACGCAATATACGTTAACGGCCCCAGAACCACCTTGAAATAATCTCAAAGCCAGATCTGTGCCGCTGGGGCAAGGCTTCCATTCCTAGTGCACTAGACCCCAGTGTTCTGTGGAGTTAATGACATCCAAGCTGATGGAAGTGAGCTCTGCTCCGTGGGAGTTCAACTCCTGAGAGTGGATCTTAAAGGTGAGGCACAGCAGCTCGGGAGAAAGTCGATTTAATTTGTTTAACATCATAAAAAGGGACATTTCCACATGGACAGCAAGGACATGAATATCATGGGTGTATGGCAGAATTATAAACGCATTTTTGGCGAAATTCAATAAAGCTGATTCCACTGCATAAGGTCAGCAATTTACTATAAAAAATGATATGATTGCAATTTTTAATATAACCCATGTATTTGCTGCAAGATGCTCTAGAAGATTGTGTAATGTAACCATTCGACCTCTCCACTGGAGCAGAGATCACCCTATTTACCCTTTGTTGTCCTGACAAAAGCCTCCACACAGAACAACAAAGCCAACAGCATTTACTAACACAGCCATCCTCTCAAGCCCGAACCTTCCCCTCCTCCGGCACAAGAACCAGCTCTCTCGGCAAGAGCCCTCGTGGAACACAGCAAGTACATCTCCGCGACTACGTAAAACTAACATTACGTTCACCTTGTATTCCTGGTCAGAGCGATGCATGTGAAAAGACGTGCATGAAAGAAATAACCTCTGTGGTCACTCCGGATTTCATTTCTAAGAACGGGACTCTTCGAGAAGAGCGCCCTCGTCTGCAGGAGTGGACGGGTGCACTGACAACACTGAAATTCAACCACTCACTGATGACACAGACCGGTTCCTCAGATTCAGGGGGCTGCCCTAAGTCTCCGTGCTCAAGCGCACTTTTTTTGAGGAACCAATTCGAGCTGCCACGAGGACTGAGTGAGTACACGTATGTGAGAGTGCTTTTAAATGTAAAGCAAACTACAGAGGCCAGTGGCGATCATACAGTCTGTATCCAATCACTTCAGGCTCACTTATGAATGACGCATCTGCGTCACCAGTAGTTTCTACTGCCTCACCACCAAGTTCTCCAATGGCATGGGCCATCCGTGTCCCCGCTGCGTGCACTCAGCAGGCCGCAGACCAGGAATGCCTGGTGAACAGGGATGAACCTGGTCACTGACGATATGAAAAGTTTACAGACTGAAACTCTGTACGAAACTCCAACAGTACTTCCATTTTCAATGGCCTCTCTTGGCGGAAGTTGGTGAGCTGTCACTCTCCCTTCCACCCCACTATGGGTTCTTGAGTCACATCAGGCTCCTTGTCTGCGCTGGAGTCTCGGGGCTGGCTGTGGCTCGGCCGACACTCTCATTCTTTGTGCTATGCTTTCAGCGGCCCTCCCGATGCAAACCTCCCACCCTCCCAACATCATCTCCTCACAGCACCTGGCTTAATTGCAACAATTCTGGGCATTTCACATTTCCGGACGATTCTGTCTCCACCCGGAATGCTGCATTTTATTAACCCTGATATTCTCAGTTGTAGGGCCAGCACCGTGCCTTCTAAAAAATACGCTCAACGCTTGTTGGCTGGATGAATGAATGAATGAACGATAAAAACGGTAAAAATCTTTCAAAATCAGGTATTCAGGCCTTGCAAACAACGGCACTATTTTCTGTTCTATTTTAGTACTTAGTCTGCTCTTTCCAGGACTGCTTCATGGAGAGGCTTTGACTGAAAAAAATGTAAGTAAATATCAGAAATGGACTCAAAAGAGGTCATCATGAATCTCCATATTTATTCTCTTTCAATTACATTCTGTACAAATTAGCTCCGTTTGTAAGTTAAACCGATTTTTCTAACAGCCTCTTCTTCAAACTCAACCTGTGTTCTTTCGGCCAAGACCCCAAATTTTGCAATTAGAATAATTTAATTGACAATTCTGTTTGTGACTCGCAAAGCAGGAGAGGGTATGGCTTTGTTCTTTAGCTTGAGAGGTTTACCCCCGTCAGTGGTAAAATATTTTTCTTGTTGGCTGAGAGTATAGCTCCAGCTTGAAGCTAAAAACGGAGTGGACGGGAGTCCTGTTCCTCTGCACTTTTAGGTTTCATTGAAAAGATGACATTTGTGTGGTTGTGATATTTAATTTATCACAGAGGGTCATGATTTCTTCCCCTGAAATGCCATGATAAGGTAAACTTCAACTTTATGAATGAAAGCCTTTGCAATCATTTAACAAACTGGAAATCTACACAAAATTTAAAGACCACCCTGTTACTACAACCTACTCGACAATCTAATTACAGAAAGATTGCTCAAAAGGGCTTTAAAACTAAAAAGAATAATTAACAGTAAGAGACTGGAGCATTCACAAGTCTTCTTATGACACGGGTGACATCTGAGAAGACTGGCTCCTACCAGAATGGTTTAGAAACCAAACGCAGGCCTGGGGAAAACTGGAAGGGAAAAAGGAGTCAACATGTTTGGTTTCAATAGCAGGCCTGTGTGGCCCACCATGCCACTGCCTCAGGACCGCTAGCAGCGACCTCCACTTACTGTCACAAATGGAAAGAAGATAAAGCTGTCCACTGACCGACCCAGCAAGCCTACAATGGAAAGTAAATGTAAAATAAAAGCACACTAAGTCATGCTTCACAAATGCAGATACTCTAACACACACACACACACACACACACACACACACACAGAGGACAGGCTCAAAGACAGGCTCAAAAATGTCAATTTAACAATGGATTGGTAAATGAACGAATACTATCCAAAGTTACTTTAGAATCTTTCTCATTAGAGCCCCATCAACATAACATATTGTGAAGTGGAGATTGCCTAATGGCATACTTTAAGTTTCACAAGTCCCTACTTCCAACATTTTCCAAACAAACCCACATATCACATAGTTCCTTTGGTGAAAACTCTCTTGCCCACCCTTAGGAGATAAATCTCATTACAACTCCCATCCCGAAGTGAGCCAGAAAGAAGTGACAAGTACTCTTACAACCCTCTCAGAAAGCCAGTGGCGATACAGAACACGTCAATATTTACCTCTTGGACAAACTACAGATACATCACCACTGCTTTTGTTAGCAATTACAGGCCCAGCTCTTCTCAAAAACAACAAAAACGGTTGAATAAAACAGTATCCTTCCCTCGCATATACATACAATTAGCTCTTTGTTGAATGAAACACTTTAGGTTTACAGCTGAGCCACTGCCACCTGCTTCTAGACTGAAAACACAACCTCTCTTCGGACTGTTTTTATTAGTGTGCTGCGGGGCCAAATGAATGCTTCCCTCGTTTTGTGGGCTGTTTACCTAAAAGGTTTGGAAAATGCCGAGTTAAGCCTTCGGTAAGAAAGGGGCTTATGATAAAGAGGTGCTTACACCCCTGTTTGGGGGGCAAGTGTGTTTTATGTGTGAATCTTTATTCTTCTACGGGCTCCTCTGAAGGCACTGGGCGTTCATTCTCACCTTTTCCTAGCGTGCCTTCCTGTATCAGAGAAGCGAGATGCTAAAAGCTACCCTTCCCAGACTCCTTGGCAGCTAGAGTCCTGGACTGGGAGTTAGGTGTGCTGACAGGCGGCGTGACAAGCAGAGAGGAGGTAAAAGACCCATAGTCCGTAGCCACTGCTTTTGATTTGCAAACGTGGGCTAATCAACACGCAAGATACTGGAAATCCGGAGCTTCCCTGTCACAGTGTCCAATCTCTAGCCCTCGCTTCACAGGGGTCAAGGGGCAATTTTACAGAGGTAGAAGCCAAGTTCATATCCTAACGTCCTGTCACTGTTCTTAAGGACGTAGAACACATGGCAGCGGTGGGCACAGCAACTTCCTGATCCCTGAGTCATGGCTTCGAGGGTGTGCTCTTGAACTCAAACGTTCCGTTCTGGTGGCAGCCTCCTGATCCCCCACTTTCCTCACTGGAACAGAGGGCGGAGCAGCTCCCCTGGCAAGCCAGTCATTTCTGGAGGCCTGGCCTTGGGTCCACTCTTCCGGCCCTTTCTATCGCGAGCCAGTTCCTAACTGCCTGAATTAAATCCCTCTCTGCTCAAAATTCCTGGAGGCTCCTGTTCCGTGAATTTTTATGATCCCAACAAGTCTGTCTTTTTAACATAACGTTACAGCAAACTGACCACAGCCCCTTAAGAATGTACGTTCTAAGAGGATATACTCTGCTATATCTTTGTCATCATCCATGAAGCTCTTATTTCAGTGTCAGGCACTCTGCTGAGCACTTTTCACGTCATTTTCATTTAATTCTTACCCGAGTCTTTTGTAGTAAATGCTACCATTAACCCCGTTTTACAGATAAAGAAACCACGGCACAGTGAGGTTAAGTATTTTATCCGGGGCCACACAGCTAGGAAGTAGTGAAACTAGCATCTCGACCCAGGCCGTCCATGCACTATCACCTCCCACGCTGAAGTATTCCAAACATGACCTGTTACCTAGTCTCTCTTAAGAATGCTTCCAAAGCGGTCACCTGGGTGGCTCGTCCGTTAAGCGTCTGACTTCAGCTTAGGTCATGATCTCACAGTTTGTGAGTTCGAGCCCCGCGTCGGGCTCTGGGCTGACAGCTCGGAGCCTGGAGCCCGCTTCGGATTCTGTGTCTTCCTCCCTCTCTCTTCCCCTCCCCTGCTCACACTCTGTCTCTCTCTCTGAAAAATAAATAAATGTTTAAAAATTTTTTTTTAAAAAAAGGAATGTTTCCAAAGCCATGTGGTTTTACTATTGGAAAGGAAGTACAAATACAGCACCTTCATCTTCCTATTTTCCGTGCTCCAAACCCTGCACACTCATACACGACTGGGGAGAACACAAAATGGCACAACCACTGTCAATGACACTTTGGAAACGTGTTAACCAGTTAAACATATACCCACCACACTATTCAGACATTCCACCTACCAGTACCACCCAAGAGAAAGAGAGTCATATGTCCCTACAAAGACTGATACACAAATATTCATAGCAGCTTTATTTTTTTTTAAGTTTATTTATTTGTTTTGAGAGAGAGCATGAGCATACATGAGTTGGGGGAGGAGCAGAGAGAGAGGAGTGAAAGAATCCCAAGCAGGCTCTGGGCTGTCAGCACGGAGCCCAACGCGAGGCTCAATCTCACAAACTGTTTGATCATGACCTGAGCCAAAATCAAGAGGCAGCTTAATCAACTGGGCCACCCAGGGCGCCCCCACAGCAGGTTTATTTTTAATAGCAAAAAACAAGAAACTCAAATATTCATCAACAAGTGAACCGGTGAACAAGTTGTATTCTATCCAAACAATGGAATTACTATTCAGCAATAAAAAGGAATGAACCACTAATACACGTAACAGTGTAGACAAACCTCAAAATCTCAAATGCTCTGTGAAAAAAGCCAGATCAAAAGAAGTACACACATTGTATAATCCCATTCATATGAAATCCTAGAAAAGGCAAACTAATCTTTACAAGAGAAAACAGATCGGTGCTTGTGTGGGTACTGGGGGGCTGGAGGCAGGAAGCTGAAGGTAGGAGGAAACATTTGGGGGTGATCAGTATGTTCACTGTCGTGACTGCAGTGGTGGTTTCACGGGTACGTATGTGTGTCAAAATTTTAAAAATTGCACAATTTAAATATGTATGGTTTACTGTATGTCAGTGATACCTCTACAAAGCGGCTTAACACTCTGACGCCACCGTGAGTAACCTGCAGTCCTGCCTCCCTCACCCCACACGGCCAATCCACTACTGAGCATGGCTTACTCTTTTCCCTACAATTCGGTGGCTCGGTCCTTCCTTTCCAGAAAGGATGTGGCAGAGTCCAAAGACCTCTAGTCAGAAGACTGGGTCCTACTTCGACTTCTGCCAGATTCTTGCACTGCTTCATCTAAGCCTCAGTTCCCTCATCTGTAAAATGGAGGATTCGTTAAATCACGTATTCATTCATTCGCTCATTCATTCATCCAACAAATATTAACTCGCCTACTACAAAGATAATACTGGAGAAGAACCTAATGTGTGCTTTGTAAACCATAAAATTGTCTATATAAATACGCTGGCATTTTCATTTCCATCTCGACTGCCACCTTCCTAGTCCAGATCCTCCACATTTGAGAAAAGACCTGGCAGTGCCTCCTTTATGGCTGGCTTTATTATTGCCAGGCCTCTCGGGTTCAGACGCAGAGCCCAGAGGAAACTTTCTTGGTAGAGCTCTGACAGAGTTTCAATGGGTTCAAGTAATGCTATCCGCCATTATTTATAAAACTGAGTCCTGACGCTGGCTCCTTCCTCACTGCCCATCTCACCAACCCCAATTCTCTTTCCTGCAGAGGCTACGGGCCAATCCAGCTAACAGCACACAAGCCTCAGTGTGAGCCTCCCTAACAACGTCCTTCCCACTCTTTGACCACCTATGCCTACTGCCTCCCTCAATGTCTAGGTTAAGACGGAGCTCTGCTGACCTAAGGAACTTTGGAAAAGAGCATTTTCAGTGGATACTACAAGGCTAAAGACAAAAAGAACCGCATCCAAACCCTGTACTCTAGCTGGTGATGGCATACAGCAATTCCAAAACTACCTTACATGTATGCCGGAGATGACCACGCATTGTAGACTCAAGAAAAGCCGAGCTCCATGGGGCGCCTTGGTGGCTCAGTTGGTTAAGCATCTGACTCTCGGTTTCGGCTCGGGTCACGGTCTCGTGGTTTCAGGGGTTCGAGCCCTGTACCAGGCTCCGAACCTGTTTGGGATTCTCTCTCTCCCTCTCTGCGCCTTCCCCACTCGTGCTGTCTCTGTGTCTCTCAAAATAAATAAATAAACTTAAAAAAATAAAAGCCGAGCTCCTTCTGCAAACTTTCCCTGGTGAGCGCCTTCCATTTCTGGCCAGCGTTCGTTCATTCAGCCCCTCCTTCATTAGCCTCTGACTGGTGCTGGCTCTGCTGGGTGTGGAGGAAGCTGGGAAGAGTGAGACACCGCCTCTGCCCTTGAGGGACTCACAGTCCGGTGAGCTTTATACCGCAGTCTCGCTGGGTCGGACAGTGTCGACTTCTGAGACACGGCCACCTCTCATGGATACGCGCAGACACAGCTGATGCGCACTCTGCCCCCATCCCCACCTCCTTCCAGCGAGCCCCTCGCACCGGAAAAGAGAGGTGCCCCACCATTCTTTCACGAAGCGCCTGGTGTAATTATACTCTACACATGACAGGTACCGAATAAAGGCCGACCACCTAACCAATAGCCGAGGACCCATAAAACATCCAGTAACAACAAAAGAAAACTAAGCCGTATATTTCATTTGGAAAGATTGTAACCACGTTTCTGAAGCTTGCCATTTATTTGAATGTTTCTTGTGTGTCAAAAATTAAATTTAGGAGCCCACATCCTCTCCAAAAACGGGCTGAAAAAGGATTCTTTTAGAAAGAAAGCATTTTTTCCTGTAACCAATGACCAGAATGTCCCCTCAGAATCCAAATCTGTGCTAAGTGTTAATGATAATGTGTTACGCGGCCTTTTTTCTTTTATTAATTTCTTTCCACCTACAGTCATGTTTACATTAGAAAACAGTTTTCTATTCTTTCTGGGGGGAACACAGTCTCATGAAATTTTAAGCAAGAAAATACACCCTAGCCTACTCACATATGCAAAGCAGTTCTACTTCAGCAGCGTGCCAAACACAGGCCCAACAATGTCTACACAAGGATATCCACTGGGGCACTGTTTGAAACGGCGGAAGACAGGAACCAACCTAAATGCCCACTAAATTGGGACTGGTCAAAACAAATTCTGGACCACGGTCATCCTGGAGTACCATGCAGCCACTGAGAGCAAGGAACCCAATCTATAGGTGCTGATGTGGAATGAATGCCCAAATGTAACGTCAAGTGCAAAGGTGAAGTGTAAAATACGCTACCACTGCATTAAAAAAGTGTTTGTGGTTCTCTGGGAGGAGTAATAAATATTAACATGCTTTTATATGGGTAGATTATCTTTGGAATGATACAGAAGAAACTCAATAAAGAGCGGCATCCTCTGGAAAAGAGAATTAAGAGGGACGGGAACAAGAGAAAGGAGGAAGACGAATTTTTCACCGTACATCCTTCCTTACGGTTTGCATTTTTGAAGCCACATACGTATCTTACCTTTCCACAAAGTAAAAGAGAAAAACAAAATTCTCAAAGACTACTACCATACATGACAATGTCACTTTGCTTTTCTTTGTCGCACTGTTGAAGGCACAAAGGCTCGAGAAGAGAGGAACCATTCTTCATTTCCAGGGCAAACTTCAAAGCAACTAGGTAAACCCGAAAGAGCTGTGTCCCCTCCACCCCGAGCTCCTCCGTGCCACCATCCCCCCCCAAGCCAGGTCCCCCTCATGGCAGGAACCTACTCGCCTCAGCCTTCTTGGGGGAACAAGTCCCATCCGTTCCCCTCTGAACGGGGAAGCCATAGTATCCCCATTTCCAGGGCATTCGGCCAGTCTAGCTGCTGTAGCTCTCATCCTGGATGCTGAAAAAGAATCTCTGGAGTTCGAGACAAGTTTGGATAGCAAGGGGAGCAGGAAAATTGATGGGGGAACACCAGTCAGTGTGATGAATAGGCCGGTCCGGAACAGCAGGTGACGGATATGCAGATGCAAGGCTGGCAGGGAAGGAAGATGGTCCGTTCACAACAGATGGATGGAGGTGCTCAATCATCCTCAGGAACGAGCCGGAGGCTGCCGCGCACAGCCCTGTCTGCTCGGCCACCGGCAGCTCCTCACTCACCTGCGGGGCACGGCCCCAGCCCCAGAGGCTCTCTGCACGGGACCCATCGTAGGGCAGGGCCTGGGGGAGCGACAGCAGGCAGCGTTTGAGGAAATGCCACTAGAATGCAGGCTGGACTCGCGAGGAACTGACCGCTGGTGAACTTTTTCCTCCGGCTTGCAAAAAACACACCCATTTTGTCTCTCCTGATAGCTCTCACTCCGGGGGCGGGGAGGCTTGCCCTGCCAGGGTGACCCGCTTGCCCAGGCCTAGGGGACACAGGAATTCCACTGTTGAAACCAGGACAGTCTCGGGCAGAC
Organism: Felis catus; assembly: GCF_018350175.1. Lineage (NCBI taxonomy): Eukaryota > Metazoa > Chordata > Mammalia > Carnivora > Felidae > Felis > Felis catus. Next base: position 7,546,997 of record NC_058375.1, on the reverse strand, counting down.
TGGAGCCTGCGGTCACCCTTCTTACCAGCCACTGTCCTGTCCTTTTCTTTCCCTCGTCACCAGTGAGAGAGAACCGAGATCACGTATTCAGTTCAAGCTCATGACCGAACAGAACTCCTCAGGTAGGTTATTTTGTTTCTTCCAGTCATCTGAGACTAACAGAGAGGTAAGGCAATACGAAAAATCACCCAACCCTGGTCTTTGCCCAGAAGGGGAGCATCTTTTTAAAATGTCCACATCAGGGGTGCCTGGCCAGCTCAGTTGGTGGAATGTGTGACCCTTAATCTCAGGGTTGTAGGTTCGAGCCCCACACTGGGGGTAGAGATTACTTTAAAAAAATTAAATAAAATAAAACATTCTTTAAAAAGATAAATAAAATGAAACATTCAGGATAGAGAAGGCACAATTACTCCAGTAAATACAGGAATGAATCTAAATCTCGATGCCACGATCCACGTGTCATTAACAAAGAATCAGGAGGGCCAGACAGCCCCTCACAGAGCCAATACCATTCCTGCCAGCTCAGCCACAGGAGTCTCTGAGGGTGAAGGAACGGGCCACCACCGTCAAGCATGGGTTGGGAGCTGGCGAGATCTTCGTCTCCCTTCCCCGCCCCCCTCTAAGGTCTCTGATGGACCCAAGCTCTAGAAAGAGCAGCGTTATAAAAATACTTCTGGCCTCACTAAGACACGTTAAAGAATTAATTATAAAGTAAAGCTGAAGGAGAAAATTAATTTTAGAAACACATGAGGTTACAATTTTTTTTTTTCCTGGAGATGGGGGAGGAAACATAGTTATTTTCGTTTTCATCCTGGGGGCACAAGCTGGGAGCTGTCCAGTCGATAACCTGGCCATCAGAACAAGGTTTGTAATTAAAAGGTCAGTGACCTGGAAAGCCAGGGCCCCACTCCCAGAGCTTCTCAGTAATGACGGAGCTATTAAATTAAGACTGTTATGAAATCAATGCTAAAAAAGCTTTCATGGTAACGAGATTCCATTCAAGGACATGCAAACTACCTCATGAAATGGACGTAAATGATAAAAAAGAAAAGTAATAAAAGAGAGTTAAATTGAAGTCTGTGTAAGAATTTACTCCCCCTTAAAATACTCCAGCGAGAGCAGCCCTTCACCTCTACCCCGCCACCAAGGTTGAGACCATCAGGTTTCTTCCTCAAGTTCATTTCCAGCAAGGAGGCAGCTCTGCTACCAGGGGTTCCGCTTCCAGGAACAGGAGAGAGATAAGATCTTGTTTCACCTTTTAGAATGAGAAAGGATGGTGGTGTCTCTTGTCTGCTCAGTTCTCCTCACCCCTGGACTATTTACTAGATGAACGAGAGCACAGCCCGTTCCTGACACACTTGAGAAAGGCACCATGAGCACAAGTCTCAGCCAACACAGCCCAGGCCCCGTCAGGCGGGATTACACAGAAACGTGTATGACGTTTGTCGTTCTTCCAGAAGCCTGCTTTGCAACATGGATATGAGAGTAAGCTAACAGACAACGCTGTCTTCCCCCCATGTCACCTGCCCCGCACCCCCGACAGACAGGCATCACTTATACCCACCTTCCACTCAGCCTGCCAACGTGTTTGGAAGCAGCCTGCCTCCTACATTTTGTGGTTGGATAGGGTGTCAAATCAACATAAGCCTATTGACAACGCTGTCCAAGCCTCTAACTTTCTGGACCGATTCTATTGCTGTTTTTAAGCTACTCTAACCTCCTGGACCGCAGCCCACTTAAAGCCCAGACATGACGCCTGCCCGGTGAGAACGGCTTCTGTAGGCGGTTCCAGTGCTAGGAGGGCTTAAACCCCCACACACAGCCCAGTGATCCCCATGTTCAGCTGACTACGCGGTCGATGTGCCATCTGCAGAATCAAGTGGTTGGAAGGAAAACAAAAACATTTATTCTAATACTCTGAAGGTGAACAGCTGCTTTTCTCTTTCATCCAAAAAATTCCCGATAAAAGAAAGAAATGTTGTAAATTACACAAAATGGCAGTACAAACTTCAAAGAAAATGATAAATGATTCCAATAACTTCATGTTTCTCATTAATGACTCCACATTCAGACTTTAAAGCATCCAGAAGAGACCTCACGATACAAAAACAAAAAAGCCACAAACACAGAAGACGTTCGCAAACCAACTCTCTTGCATGCCTATCCCATTCCCTCCCCGCCTAGCCCGCCCCTGCCCCTCCCTGGCCCCCCAAATCAGAGAGCACAACATTTAACCTGTCAGTATCAGAGGCAGGCTTCAGCCCTGCTTCGGGCTGTGGTTTCCCATTAAAACAAACTCAGCTGATGTGCCTAAAGTAACCCTCATTTTCCACTGAACTGACATGCACTATAGGGACCTCAATTTCTATATTAAATATTAAATAATATTAAAAGAAAAACAAAATTGGATTTGCCTTTTCAGGAAAGAGATGTTTATTAAAAAAAAGAAAGTCAAGATTATAATTCAAGGCAGAGCTCCACTGCAATTCCCCGAAGTGACATTTGCTAGGAAAAGCCAAGACTACAGTAGCTGCGAGCTCGCCCAAAGCCAGCGCTCCAAACCCCACCCCCACCCCCACCCCCAGCGAGAGGACGAGTCCTACAGGGGGTAGCTGCGGGGAGGATGCCAGAACCTCGATCCCTCCCCTCAGGACACCCTCCCCACCCCCACAGACCACCCAGTCAACTCTCTTTCCTTCCCAAGTACAGTTAGGGACAGGGGAGCCGCTCGCTCCTTTGCAGAAGGCCCTCCCTCCCTCTCCCCAGCAGAGACGGCGCCAAGCTCTGCTGACCGTGTACACCTGACCCAAGGAACAGCCGGAAATTTAAAAAGTGAAGTGTAAATCCACGAAGGGGCTCTTCTTCCCCAGGCGCCAATCAAACCTTGGAATCCTCTGCCCAGAAAAGGTCCTGCCAGAGCTTACCCTATTGGGATTCAACTCGGAAACAGATAATTCCTGACCGAAGCAGCATTTTAGGGGATGATGGAGACGGGTGATTGCGTCCAGTGATTCTGGACTGAGGCTCAGGGTAAATTCCCGTGGTTCTCTTTGGAGGAATAAGGGTAGGAGGCCCCTCTGCCGGTTCCTGCTACCCTAATGTTCTAAAATCTCTCACCGACCCAGGGGTCGAGGAGGAACGGTGCCGGTTCCACAGTGACGAACACTCACCTCCCTCAGGCCTCCGCTCACGCCACCCTCTCAGAGAGGCGTGCTCTGGTCGCCCTGTCTAAAGGCGCAGCCCGTTCCCACCCCAGCACCGGGGCTCCTGACCCCACGCCCCCGGCCTTCTTTTTCTCTGTGGCACTTGCCACCCGATATACTACGTGTCTCCTTTTTCCGTCTGTTGTCCGCCTTTGGCCGTTAGAATGTAAGCTAGGCGAGGGCAGGGATGCCATCCTGCCCCTTCTCTGCTGAGTCCCCGGGGCCCAGAACAGGGCACGGCACAGGGTAAAACACTCTTGGATGGATTAATCAACTGGGTTTGTTTCGCGTTTTTTAAAGGAGCAACAAATAATAATTGCACAAAACACTTTCCTCTCTACAGTAATTATTAGCCAACCAACTCAAAAGAAGTATTATTTGGTCCAGAGTTTCTCCCTCTCTCTTTTTTTCTCTCCCTCTCCCAGTCAGGGATTTATTAAAATTAAACAGATTAGATGGAGCTCCTGATACTAAAACTGCTCAGCAAAGCCTGCGGTGGGGAAGTGCCGAGCAAACACCAGAGACATTTGTCTCTAAATTGCTCTAAATACCTTCTGCAAATGAAATTCTAACCCAGCTGCGTTTGAGAGAAAATGAGGAATAACTGGTCATTGTCAGTGGAAGAGAAGATCAGGCAGTTATAATATTGCACAATATACTGGGGCAAAGGATCTCTCGGCAACCATAGATTTTGTCTCAGGTTACCCCGGGTAATCAGCACAGCTTTTAGGCTCAGCTTTCCCGAGCTTCCATGCTTTGATGAGGGAGCTGAAATCCCCAAGCTTTTATGATTAATTACTCCCCATAGGTACACATATTTCAAGGAAAAACTCTTTTATGGCATGATGGCTGCGGAGTGGAGAGGCCAGCCAACGCACTCCAAATTTTAATAACCGCCTGCTGATGGGGGGCGAGCACAGTGCCGCCAGCACATGCACAGCGCCCCTCACCAACTCAGTCAAGGGGCCGCCCCCGAGGCTGCTGCTGAACAGATGCCTGTCAATGGAGAGCTTCAGGCTCCTTCTGCCCAAACCCCAAGGGCACAGGTCCGGGACGCGATCCTGCAAGCATCTCTTTGGTGGGATACAGACCAAGGAAACACCACCAAGCCACTCCGTCTCTATTCCAGCCACAGATGACTTAAAGCCCACAACCTACAATTTTGAGGCTAACATTCCAGCTCCTAAAGGAAAAAGAGTTTGGTTGGGGGATGGGGTCGGGGTCGGGGTCAGGGTGGGGAGACACCTCACCTCTCCCCCTGCTCATGGTATATAAGGGCATTTATACAACTTTCCAGCTTTCTAGAAAATTAAATGTTCAAAGAATGAAAAGTCAGATTTCTTTTTTGTTGTTTTTCATTTTGGGGTTTGTTTTGTATTTTACAAAAACAGAAAATTATCCTAAATTGCAACAGAGCCAGAAGAGATTCTTTCTGCTTTGGACAATATTGAATTTGTCAAGACCCATTTAATCCCCGCTTACAGAAATACCATAAAACCAGTAATTTACCACTTCAATCTGTAAATCAGACTGACCCCAGGCTCGACCTTAACCTGACCTTGTTTAGCCATCTCATTTCCCTCGCCCTTCAATTTCTTTCTCCCTGGTTCTTTACTGAGGCAGCTGACCTCCTAACCTGAGGCCAGGCATTGTGTAGCCAGGGTCGTATCATCAGAAGAACAGACCAGAAAACAGAAGTCCTCCACAGTCCTATCCAGTGGGCCTCTCCTTGTTGCCTGTGCCAGGCTGTCCTGGGCTACGTTGATGGCCTTCCTTACATGTGGTGCTCGATCATCCAGGTGGCATCACCTCTCTGCTCCACCGTGGGGAAAGAAGCCTGCATTCCCTCTGGGGGGCTCCCCTTCACCCCCACACCAGTGGGAGGGCTACAGGAGGTCCTCTCGGCAACACCGTGGATTCCACCTGCCCCGTCCCCAGCCCCTTTCTGCAGGCCATACGACATGGCCATGGGAAGCTGTACCTTTCTTCTTGAGGAATGCTCTCCTGGTCGCAAGCGGGCTCTGACGGACTCGGGAATTCTGTAGAAACTTCACTGCTGTGGCAATCTGGTTGGGGAGATAAAACAGAGAAGAAAAGTAAACTTCCATGGTCTGAATTTCAAGATTCAAAATCCTACCAGTTTATCCCCACGCCCACAGAAATAAACACACCGCTGTGGTCAAATTTATAACCAGTTATTTCTCACATTGAGAATCTACCTAAATAGGGGCGCCTGACTGGCTCAGTCGGTGGAAAATCCAACTCTTGATCTCAGGGTTATGAGTTCGAGCCCCACGTTGGGAGGTGGAGACTACTGAAAAATAAAATCTTTAGAAAAATAAAATAAAATAAATATAAATAAAATATACCTAAATAAAAGACTACGTTGGTTCCCACTGGCTTCCTGTATCTGATTCTCTCAACCTAACCGTTAAGACCTGCAGGAATCCTTTCTTTTTCTCCTTGTTCAAGCTGATTCTTCACACTCCTGGGCAGGGCAGGTAGCCTTCTCCTGGCCACACGCATCCATGTCCCTATGCTTGTGCTCGTGCTATGCCCTTTTTCTAGAAGGCGGCCCTTTCCCATCTCTACCTGTCTAAACATTGCATGCATACACACACACACACACACACACACACACACCAGCACAGCCCTTTTATAGCCTGTGCTAACTCCTCGAAGCCTTCCCTAAATAAGCAAGCCATCTCTGATCTCCCCATTCTCTTAAATTCTTTAATGCTTGTAGTGTGTACCGTATAATTGAAGACATAATTATACTGTCTTCTAATGTTCAGGCTGCCTCCCCAACTACACTGCAAGCATCTGAAGAGAAGAGACCATGCTGTCTCCACAGAGCCTGGCAAAGTGCTGAGCGCAGACCGGCTGGGAAGGATTATATAAGAGACACCGCGCACAGCCATCCACGCTGGTCCCGCTTATGCGACGGAGCTCAATTCTGAAGAGACTTCAAAGGACAAAGTTTGGGGTTTCATGGCTAAAAGCTGACAGATTGACAGATTATCTCCCTACGTCTGGTGATGATATTATTTAATGAAATCTTCATATCTTCAAATAAGCCAAGGAGGGGGTGGAAGGCAGCGTGCTGAAGGCATTAACCTTCACATCACTCAGCACACACAAAGTGTGTATTTCCACGCCGCTTGTGTGCTCTCTGTCCCGGGCACTAGTGCAACGGGTGGGAAATGCCAACCTGCCCCAGAGAGAGAAGGGGCTGTTTTCAATGACTGGCATTACTCATCTCATCAAAACCAAATGGGTAACAACATCTCATGTTACAGGTAAAGTCATCAGACCCTAGAGTTCCCTCCTAAGTTGCCGAAGGAAAAAATTTCTAAGGGACCAAACATAAGGAACTTTTCTAAGATCCTGCAGACTAAGGACGGCAGCTATGCAGCGACTGTGGCTACAAATGGAATACAACTTACAAACAGTCTCCTCATGTTTTATATGAATTTAAATCTTGCGACCAGACACACTTCTCTGATAACAAAAGATGACGATAAATTAGAAAGAAAAACAGAAAGCCAGGCAACTCCCTTATATATTTTCCCTTGTAGTCCCTCTACTGGAGGCCTGCCGGAGACAGTCTCCCTAAAGGATGAACTCAAGTGTCCCAGGCCTTCGGATCCGGGCCCATCAGCGGTTAAGACACAACAGCATTCCCGGAGCGTGGCTGTCATCCATCCAGCCCTGCAAACCTATTAAACCCCGTCATGAGCTGCAGTGGTAACCAAGTCTGCAGCTCCGGACTGGACGCAAATCATGCTCCAGACTCTAGAGCCCAAAACTCCATACGCGCCCCCTCGGTCCCTCAACCACATCTCCTCGGTTCGCACCAAACTTTAAGAAAAAAAAAAAAACATGACCAACATCTACAAAATGATAGAGTTTAATGAAGACACGGGAGAAGGGAGAGAGAGAAGAGGAAGACAGAAGAGGGACTGGGGAGAAGAAAGGAGTGGCCACGGGACAAGAGGAGAAAGCAGAGGAGCTGACCCACCAGGGTGGGCAGAAGAAAGGGGAAGGGGAGAAGCTGGAGGGGGGATGGGGAGGGAGGAAGGAGAGAGAAGAGAGCCCCATGTCCAGGAAGGGGTGGACAGCTACACAGTCACAGGCCCCCCAGGGTCGATGCCCATCGGCACAGCTCTGATGGCTCGGGGGTGACCGCCCTTCACCTGGAAAAAAAATACACCTGCCACACACACGACAATTACGACACTGGTATCACGCGGCGGTCTCCGCACGCGGTGGTGTGTGCACCAGGTGTCAGAGGGAACGTGGATGAGCAGGTCTTGAGCAGCAGATATTAACAACACAGCTCCTCTCATTTACCCACAGAAGCGCCGACCTTTCCTTCATCCTTCCAAAATTTTCCATGATGGAGAAAGAAAACAGAATCCCACCACTAAAATGCACAGGTTTCACCTTGCTTTTTTAATATAGTCCTTGGTATATGCATTTCTGGTCAGAGAGCAAAGTTCTGATGGGTTTAATGGTGCACTCAATGCAGTGCTTGGCGCATTCCATCAATTTTTTTTTAAAAATTGCATCTCTTATTTCTTTAAATACATTAATCAGCCTAGTGTAGGCAAAACGGATCCATCGGACAATGCAATAAACATGAATTATCATCTATCCAACACGCATAATGGCTTAAAAATACATAATAGCAGGTGTAGTTTAAATGATTAGTTATTACACCTGTGGTGGGTCTGATTCAATTGGGAAAAATCATCTTTAATAGGTTAAAAGGTTTAGATCACCATGCTTTCCTTAAAGTGGCTGTAGAGAGGGAATGATGGAGTGCTCTGTCATTAGTAATTCATTTAAGAAAAACGTGGGGGATATAGCAAAGAACAGCATAAACGAGCGAATCCAATTTAAACATCAGGTAAAGTAGAAAACACCTTTTAAAAAAGCAAGATAAATGAATTCGGGAGGGACATGAAATTGACGTATTTATTTTAACGGGAATTTGACAAAGTCCCGGCACACTTCAAACTTGCAAAAATATGAACAATTTCTTTTAAAGTTTCCATTCACTAATTTCAAGCCATATAAAATCATGCTGCCAAACACCTACATAAAGTATGTTTGGGACTTGTTTATGTTCCTCTTGATCTCTGTCTGAAAATGCAGGCGACAGGCAAATCACATATTTAACAGCATCGATATCACTACACCAGATGCAAAAATATAAAGCATCCAAACTAATAGCCTCAACATAATGTGCTGAATAAGAAAGATACCCAGATAGGCAGCTCCAGGTAAGTGTGAACATATGAAAACCTCTCTCCTCCTTCCACTAATTATTTCCTCAGCTACTCTCTACTCTCCCCTGCACCCAGGAACTGGAGCTACAATACGGGGGAAAGGCCTGTCCAACCCAGAATTTTACATGCCCGAGAGCCATCCACAGATGGTAAAAGGTTTCCCCAAATCTGCACCCATAATGCAAAGATTTTAGCACACTAAATAACTGCTGGGCACACTGGGTTTTGCGGCTTTCATTCACCTATTGTTGGACACTTTGCATTAACTTCATGAAGCAATTCAACTGGCTCTTCCTCTACAGAGGGTCGACACACACAGCATGCTTTTGTTGGTCGAAATGATGGGGTGCCTGCAGCCTGTCCTGTATTATCGTTTGATTTTCTAATTAGGAGATGAATGTGACTATTCATGGGTTATATTTGTGCCCAACTAAATTACATAAATTCAGGCCAAATCTTCCGCCTCAATGTCAAAGATGTAAAACGGAGACAGGAACTTTATTGCACATGTTGTGGGAGTGCAGCAAGCCAGGGAAAATTCTGGCGCACAGCACCTGATGCCGTTGTTGGAAGCCACTTGCCGTTGAGTCCATGAGAAACATGGAATCGTTTTTCCTTTCTCCTCCTCTTGCGCTGAGAGTTCTTAATGAGCGCACCTCGAATTGCCACTAGCTGGTATCATAAAAATACGGGTGACGAACTCAGAGGAAAACAGAAGGGAAGTTTCTCGCCACCCCTATTCCTGTGACCTCACCTTCCACCTCCCTCCCCCAAAAAGCAAAATAAAACCACCCTGTCACCGTCAACTCCCGAGCGTTAGGGAAATTTGATCATTTTCACGGGCCTGTCACTGAAAGCCAGAGGTAAAGCCACGATGCAAGCAAGGGGAGTAACCTCCCCTCTGCAATGGCTGCCCCCCAGGGCCTGCTGCAACCCAGGGGGAAGAGGGGCCTTTGGACCCCGGATGACTGGCCAATTGCGAGAGACCCTTGTTTGAGAGCCCAGGATTTGTACTTGTATAAATCAATGGACTACAGCATACTCAGGGGTGATCTACGATGAACTATGTGCTGTTAAATGCATTGTGCGAGATAAGTAATCCCTGGTGAGCAGACTCGAGGTTCCGACAGTCTCCGCTGAAGAGATGCGTCCTGTGTGCTTCCCGCTCTCCTACAAAAGACCCGCACGCTGTAATCTTCAGAAGGCACACTTTCTTTTCCGCGCGAGGGGGACGGGAGAACAGAGCTTGCCTGCTAGCGACCCCGGGGTGTGAGGAAGCCTTAGCACTTTGCACCTGACACGTAAACCTGATGCATTGTCTCCAGTGACACTTATTTGGAATGCCACCAATTCCAGCACTCCTGTGTGCTCCGTACACATCTATCTCCTAAAACGTGAGCGTTCATTAGCCATTTTAAAATATTAAAAATAGTCAAAAATTAATGACGCTGACAACCAAAGCCAAGTCCTTTTTAACCCAGAGAGATCACAGCCAGAGGGCAAAAGGAATGACCGAGGTGCGGGCCCGAAGGCCCACCCCAACGCTGCAGTGTGGCACGTGCGTGCCTCAGAAGATTCCATCGCCTGTGAGAGGTTCCTACGCTGGTACTCTAAAGCAGATAGATACCCAGAATCCTGTTAACAAGCGTCAGACCAAAGCCAACTCGAGTTTTAACAAGGACCGACTTTAAAAGCCGGGCAGTGCGGAGAACGAGAGCACCCTCTTCAAACAGAAATGCTGCATTTTAGTAAGAAATCAGTACTCTGTCAGGAGTTCCTTGACAAATATGGTCATCGGTGGCACAAGGAAATAGTTGCAAAGCAGCTGTTAATCAGGGAAACACATCGTAGAACGCTGATGCTAGCACTCGTGAAAAAATGCAACGGGCTAATTATGAAGCTATATATCTCACTAAAGAGGCCGTGTTCCTTGAGATTCCAGGCAAAGCACTCTCAGATCCAGGGTCCTAGGACAACATAATTCTGGCTCTCTGCGTCCAGAATCCCCTCTAGTCTGCCAGTTCCCAATCCCGGGGCTCTCCGTTCTTTTTCAATCCTCCACACTCTCCCTCTTAGCTAGGGAAGGGGCTGAGAAGGGTGACCACCCTGGAAGCGGGGGTATCACGGGCCACATTCCAAGACGCCGTGCGTGCGAACACACCCACAAGGTGTCAGATCCTGAACCAGAACGAAAGAGAATCTACGAGCACGCACAAGAAGTGTCAGAACCCTCATTCTAAGCGTGGCAGGAGGGCAAACGTGTGTGAGCTGCAAGCGAGGGGAGCCGCGCCCCCCCACCCACCCCCACGCGCACCCCCACCCCCAGTCGCCAAAATGAAAAAGGAGGAATAAAAAGGAGAAGGGGGCAACAAAAAAGAGAGACTGTTGTGTCCGAAATCCCAAAGGGAGGAAGGAGGGGGACCGGCAGAAAGGAAGCTGCTCTGAAGAGCGTTGAGGTGCCACGCAGGGAAGCGGAGGGGGCTCGCAGGCAGGTGAGGGGAAAGTTAATATGCACAGGAAGGCTCGGTCAGCCAAAATTCAATACGATCCCCGTGCAAGGACAAGGAGGGATCCGGCTCCCCGAAACCAGCCGGGTGGGGGTGGGGGGAGGGGCGCCACCGACCGCTCTCCGCTCTCCGAGCAAAACCACTGGAATGGCAAGAGGGGAATAACCTTGAGGTGGACACGCCGCTCAGGCAGCCCAAGCGCGGAGCCAAAGTGCCCCCTAGCCGGAGCCGGCGGCCGCGCAGGCCAAGGGCGGCCGCTCCGCTGACTCGCACAGCCCCGGTGAAGTGTTTTCACTCAGGGAAAATGAAATGTTTTGCAAGATGAAACAGAATGAAAATTGAGGTTTTAGGTAATTACTAGTTGGCATTTACATATCACGGGCTGGTTCAACACCTATTCATTTTCCTCTTTTATTTTCAATTTTTTAAAATTGCTCATTAAAAATGAACAGATGACAGTGACAGGAATTTTTTTTTCACTCTTTCTCCTTCTCTGAGGGTTACAAAATCAAGAGGCACATTTAGCCCCGTTTATCTACAGTTAACACACACACACACACACACACACACACACACACACACACAGGTACGTTTCATTTGCATCAAGGGGGGAACGGAGGGGGGAAAGTCAACAAAAGCCAGGAAGTTCAAAAATACAGACGGCGAGTTGTATTGTACTTGAGCCAGCCTCCTGCACCTGGGTCAGGAGCGTGCTAGCAAGTGCCCTAGCACTCAAGGAGTTAAAGGAAAGAGCCTCTCTTCCAACTTGGAATTTCCTGGTTTTTGTCACTGTGTCCTTCCCATTGTTGATTTGGGTTACAACTCTATACTAATTAAGCCTGTGGGCCCTTATTTCCTTTGTTTTACTTTCCTCTGTCCTTTTGTTTTTCACATTAAAGAAATCAAATATCTCTGGTAGAAGTGCACAGGAGTTGACATGATAGAATGTAGTATTTTTAAGGTCTACTGTGTAAATCTGCATTTAGGGAATTCCAAAGCACGCATTATTGACCCCAGCCTCTCTTAAAACACATTGATATATGTAGTAAAAGCCTTTATGAAAAGTGGCAACGCCGTGTGCACAAAAACTACCTTTCAAAGTGAAATACCTCTATGTTTAAATTGTTTTCTTCTTGGCCCGAGTTAAAAATATTGCATGAACTGCTTGTCAGAATGTCATTGTTTTCTTATTTGATTAAACTAGTTCTTCCAGAAATGTGTGTGGAAATCAAAGAGCATCTTCAGCCAACATGCACTATTTCATGTCAAGTGACGGTGGCTTTAGGGGCGCAAAGGGTGACTCTGGAGAGCGCATGGGCGCCAGCCTCCAGCCGCCGGGAGCTGGTGCAGTTGGGCAGCAAAGCCTGAAAAGCAGAGGAGCTGCTGTCGCTGAGCCTCACCGTCACCGCGTCGCAGAAAGGGCTGCGGTGCACACACACTTGCCGGAGAGGAAATGAAAACCCTTGCTTCGGGGTTGAGAAGATCAAAGTTCCTTTTTAGGAAAGGTTGAGAAGGAAAAGGATTTTCTCCTTCAGGGAGAAAGAAAAGCAAATTTAAATGCCTTGTCCCCATGCATCCCCACCTGAATTTAGAGAGCAGCCCCTCTAATTTCTGATGCAACCAACAAAGCAGTTACCCAAAGAGGGGAGGAAAAAAGGATGACATTTGCCTTTTCCTTGGCTTTGAAATCCAACTGGCAGCAAATTGTTTGAAGTCCTGCTTAGAGAAGAAACTGTAATAGCCTCCATACTGAAAAGAAGAGGAAAATGCCATTATACACGGATCACGGTAGCAGTGACCTCAGCAGAGAAGGCGAACGAGCCGGCTGCGAGTCAGAGGTCCGGCCTGCGTGCCAGGAACAGATTTAAAAAGGTTTACGTGCCAGAGATGTGTGGCAAGAGTTGGGTGCTCAGTCTCAAGAGATACCAAGAAAAGGCAAGGAGTTCAATTTCTTAACACGATGTCTTTCAACAGCTCCCTGACTGCTCCTTCTGCCAGTTTCCCTTGGTTTTTATATTTTCGATATTCCTCTAATTTCCCTGTGCTGTTAAAGAGGAAGCAGAGAGCACCCGGGCTTCGTGTTGTAAAATTAATGAAGGTGTCAAGCTGTTGAGTTGAATCACTCCAAAGGAATGTAATGACTCAGTGTCCAAGATGCTCCCTAGGAGAACTCTGAGCTCACTCAGTGACGGTGGCTGGTGACTCCAGCACTAAAAATATGTAGCATTCAGTCTCCAGGACCTTCTTGATGATACCATGGCTTCTACCTCCCGGTTCCTTTCTCTCTGGCATAGGCTGAATGTTACGCTTTCTGAAGGTTACTTCTCTTAAACTCCAGTACTTTTCGGATGCTCGGCAGATGAAACGGTGCTTTGGTTCCCACCTCTTCTGAAGTCGGGGCCAGATGAAGGAGATCAGGAAAGCCCTCTCTGGTCATGCACCACTGAGATGTGCGATGATTAGGAAGGGGACGGAGGTTATGTCACAGACAGACAGTTTCAAGCATTAAGTCATCATTGGGGGGGTTAGACACTGAACAGATGACCACCAAGTGGCATAGGACAGGATCCCTTCAGGATGGTTTAGCTTGCTCAGAGGGCAAGGAGATGGGCTCTTGGATTCTATGGAAGATAAGCTCTGGACCAAGAAATTCTGCCTACAATCACCCCCCATACAGAACAAAACTAAAACCTGTGAATGAATGAGTGAATGAATAAATAAATTAAAATAAAACCTGTGAGGTGACACTAAATGACATTCCTAACATACATCCTACAAAAAAACGAGAGAGAGACTGAATGGTAAAAAACAGATTTGGAGCACCTGGGTGGGTCAATTAGGTAAGCATCCAAGTCTTGATTTTGGCTCAGGTCATGAACTCACGGTTCATGGGATCAAGCCCCACATTGGGCTCTGCACTGACAGCACAGAGCCTACCTGGGATTCTCTCTCTCTCTCTCTCTCTCTCTCTCTCTCTCTCTCTCTCTGCCCTCCCCACATTGTGCATGCATGCCTTTCTCTCAAAATAAATAAAAAATAAACTTAAAAAAATAGATGTGAATACAAAAGAAATAGTCATAGCCTAGAAATAGTTTGAATGATAAGATAGCAAGGAAGAAATTTAAAATGACAAATGTCATTACTTACAATAGCCAAGATATGGGAACAATCTAAGTGCCCAATGGATAAATGGATAAAGAAATTATTATGTATTCTCTCTCCCCCGCCTCACACAGAGGAGTATTATTCAGCCATTAAAAAAAGAATGAACTCTTGCCGTTTGTGACAACATGGATGAACATCAGGGGTATTCTAGGTGAAGGAAGTCAGACAGAGAAAGACAAACACCATATGATTTCTCTTATATGTGGAATTAAAAAAACAAAACAAAACAAAACTCATAGATACAGAGAACAGATTGGTGGTTGCCAGAGACAGGAGTGGAGGGGTGGGAGAAATGGGTGAAGGGGGTAAATTTTCATTTTAAGAAAAGAATCTGTATTACAGAGGTAGGACAGAACTTCATTGAAGGGCGTGGGGGCAAAATGACATGAGTAAGTTAGGAAGCAAGAGGAGACTGTAGACAGAGGACTAAAGGAACCACACATAAGCTCTGGCCTGTAGATGATAAAGTTGTTTCCCTGGGGGGCACAGGTCAATGACCCTGATACCGCTCTCCACACGTACTAGGATTGAGCAAATAAGCAGAAGATGGACGTGGCGGAAAAGAAGAGATAAAATTGTTTCCATAAATGGAAGCCCCTGTGTGGTGCTGTGCCACAGACAAAAGGGAAAACAAGGTCTAGGTCTCTCCATATTGTGACATTCTGCTTTAGTCTTCGCTTTTGTACTTGATCTTGCCTCTCTGCACGTAGTATTTCCTCCTTAATCTACTGAATTAATTTGTACTCCTCCAAAAAAAGGAAAGGAAAGGAAAGGAAAGGAAAGGAAAGGAAAGGAAAGGAAAGGAAAGGAAAGGAAAGGAAAGGAAAAAGAAAGGAAAGGAAAGGAAAGGAAAGGAAAGAAAAAGGAAAGGAAAGGAAAGAAAAAAGAAAGGAAAGGAAAGGAAAGGAAAAGAGAAAAGAAAAGAAAAGAAAAGAAAAGAAAAGAAAAGAAAAGAAAAGAAAAGAAAAGAAAAGAAAAGAAAAAAGAAATTTTCAGCTAGGAGGCCCGCCTTGACCCCATTCTAGCTAACATGCAATTGCCTTGGCCTTGAGGCTGGATGTTGCTTAACCGGATGGTATGTTCTTTAAAATATTTTGCATACAAAAAGTAAATAAGTAAATATAAAATGACAAATGTGCATGGCCTTTAAATCACCCATTTAGATCCAGTGAAGAGCAGAAAAAAGTAAACAGTTAATATCCGCACTAACAGAAGACCACCGAGTCCTAGTTTCTGCTATTATTTAAATTCATCCATGGCCTAAGGGGAAAAAAATAAAAGTATGAGATCCAAAAGTATGATTCATAATACTGGCAGACTCAAAAATCTTCAAATTTACAGTAAGATGATAGGGATTAGAAACAGTTTCTACTCAAATAGTGAAATGAAGTCCGCTCCTCCCAGAGGAAAATCACCCTCCTCACCAAACACACAAGCCCAAGAACGTGGACAGGGACAGACTGTCTACAAAGACAGCATCCACGGAAACAACTCTGGCAATAAGTGGGGTGGCAGGCGCCAGAGGTACCTGACATCCCTATGTAATAATAACCCTGGTGGCCAGGTTCTGTTTTCTAAGAAAGGAGTATCTGACATAGGCCACGCCTCTGTCACTGACTTTAGAAGGAACTTCGCCACCCCGAGAGCAGGGAACAGAGCACCCCAAGTCCAGGGATGCCTCTCACATAGATGGGGATCTTCTAGGGGCACCGAAATAACAGCTGTGGAACACACCCCGTCTGTACCCCCAGCACCAAGGCGGAAAGTCAGGAGAGAGAGTGACTCAGTCGCTACCACTGCACTTGCCTTCTCTGATGGGCCCCGACTTAGAAACTTTTAGCTTAGAAACATTTAGGAAATGTCCACAGGACGCAGGAAGGATCAAATGGTAAGCACCATGGCTTTGAACCATTCTGTGATCTTTCACTAAACACCGTGAGCATTCCTATTATTTTTTTTTTAATATTTTTTTTCCACGTTTTTATTTTATTTTTGGGACAGAGAGAGACACAGCATGAACGGGAGAGGGGCAGAGAGAGAGGGAGACACAGAATCGGAAACAGGCTCCAGGCTCGGAGCCATCAGCCCAGAGCCTGACGCGGGGCTCGAACTCACGGACCGCGAGATCGTGACCTGGCTGAAGTCAGACGCTTAACCGACTGCGCCACCCAGGCGCCCCTGAGCATTCCTATTATTAACAACCACAGCTCCCAATGAAAAACCACACTTCTAAAAAAAAAAAAAAAAAAAAAAGATTCGAGAGAGGCCTACCAGACACCAGAGCCACCCCTGGCCACGAGGCCCTCATTTCAGATCTCCCACCTCTGATGGGCAGATCAAAAGGAGGGTCTTCATGTCCCGCATGGGACGTTCTCACCAACATTGGTCATCGAAAATGGACACATAATTTACTTACAATTAACACGAGATTTCACCAATTTTCACCATCAAGCAAATCACTTCTATTGAGCACCCTCCTCCTCCTCTAAATCAATAGTAACTCGTTTCTAATTTCTCCCAGCTCTGTCTGGGAAACGGAGAGAAGTTTGCTTTCTGTTCTCTGAAGGATCAGGAACTACCGCCTTGCTTTGCAACCCTCTGGATTCCCCGCACCCCCGCTCAGAGGGCAAAATATTCTGAAATCACAAAACTGCCTACATTTCCTCAGTCTGGCAAAAGCTTCCGGAGACCTTGCTCGTCGGTTTCTGCTCATTGTCCTTTCTCTCTCTCTTCCTGCCTGTTTAAACACACGGACACAGAGTTATTAACTTTTACAGGAAAACCAAATAAAATAACGTCGAAGCAAAACTGCGGTGATGTCAGGGCTGAAGCGAGCGCCATTCATCTGTGGGAATCTGATTAGCGCTCGAGTGGCAGAGCTACCTGGAAAAGTGCTCACAATCAAATAAAAAAATGATACCCAAACATTAACCTGATGGCTAAAAACTCCACATTTAAGCAGTTAAAGTAATAAAGGAGCTTTTATTGAGTATTTTTTATATTTCATTATGCCCCAAATTGACGAGGACTCCCGGATACATTTTCTAGACTTTTGGTTCCTCAAATCAAATGCTCTCTTGGACTTTTTTTTTTTTTTAACTAAAAGGAAACAGCATTTCTTGTAAATTTGAATGAAAGGATTGAAGCTTCTCTTGCAATATCGATATCAGCCTTGAGTGCAAACATAGCCAAACAGTGCAACAAACAGAAGCCTTTTTGGTTTATGTACTTTAATTCTGAACCTGCCCAGAGCCAGCGGAGAATTTTTCTCCAGAACTTTACCTTACACAAACCCTGTATTTTCTCTTTCACCCACATTTTGCTCAAAATTGGTAGGGAACGGGGATGGGGCGCTTTGGTGGCTCAGTCGGTTAAGCGTCTGACTCTTGATCTCAGGGTGGTGAGCTCAAGCCCGGTGCTGGGCTCCACACGCATGGAGCCTACTTAAAAAAACAAACAAACAAACAAAAAATTGGTCAGGAATGAAACTTGGTGGAATGATGGGACAGAGAGCAGTGTGGGTCTCAAGACAGTTGCACACTGAGTCCAACCCTCACACTGGTGTGTCCCGAGACCCAGCCTCTCACGCCCCTGCTCCGTGCCACAGATTCATTCATTTCTGTAAAACAACAGCTTACCCAGATGACCTTCAGGACCCTCTAGTTATGCCACCCCATGATTTCTAAGTTGACTCCCGGAGGCAGCCTGTGATACCTCGACCAGGGATATGGGCTCGGAGGATAAGACCCAACCTTTCCAGAGCTCAGCTCTCCAATCTCACCCAATTCAAAAAAAAAAAAAAAAAAAAAAAAGGAGAAAACCAACAGAGGAGAGGAAGGAGAGAAAGAAAGGGAGAAAAAAAAAAAACCACTGCTGCCAAAAAAGAAATGACAGATTTAACGTATCTTGCACATAGCAAAGCTTTACTCTCACTACTTACTTGCGACTTATTTTGTATACGAGCTTAGTTATCGGATATCCAAATTACAGAAGATTAAAACTGCAAATGAGAAAGGAAAAACAAGCCAACTAACAGATACTTACGGAACAAAGACCAGATAGCAAAAGTAAGCCAAGCGACAAATGTCAAGAGAGAAACATCTATGAAAAGGCAAACAAAAAACTCAAAAAGCTTGTTCGTTTGGGGTTGTTTGGCATAGGTGGAGTCATTTAGAATAAGGGCAAATATACAACATATCTATATTTCAACAGTTTTTGAAAAAAGAACTCCACTTACAACACAATATAAACATTTATGTCTACAATGACGGTACTGAGTCATGAGGACTAATACTCTGCCTAATAAAGTAAGAAACTATATAACCCATTTCATGCAATTCCCAGCCCGAAGCTTCAAAGTGTTTTGTTTTGTTTTGTTTTCATACAGGCCTCGATGGCCATCTAACTGTGCCTATCCAAAATGACTCATTTGAGGAGGGTCCCAGAGACAGTGATGCTCCTGAACTGAACACGAATAGTTTTTATTCAAGTTAGATTAAGAAGCAGGAAGCCGAAGATTAAATAATGAATAGTTACTGAGCATTCACCGGGTGCGCACAGCACACCAGGCACTTAGAAAACCAAGTAAAGCAAAGATGCTGCTTTTGCTGTTCCAGTCCAGGACAAGGAAAGAAGTCAAAAGGGACCTTAGGCCATCCGGTCCCGCACATCACCTAAGACTCCCCCCCCCTCTTCAACAACCTCGACAAATGATGGGTGGGCTTCCACCTGAATGCTTACGAGGAACAAGAGAACTCATTCTCAAGAGCCCGTCTATTCCTTTTCAGGAGTCCTTCTTTAAACGGAGTTGAAATCTGCTTTCCTGAACCTCCTGTGCACTGGCCCCAGTTCTCTGCAGGAGAACGATATTAACTGATCCAGTTTTCGACACAATGCTGGGTGAGGAATTAGGATAGGCCTCTGTCACTTGGCTATCTTTTCTATAAAAGCATTTCCCTTACTCTGCTTATTAACTAAATGTGAACACCGGTTTCACTGTGTAACAGCTTCATGAATTCTGCTCTTAAGCTTGGTAAGAGCAGCTTTGCCCTTTGTGGGAGGGCCAAGGCTACACCTGTAATGTCAGAATGCATTAGCAATAATAAAGGCCACAGTAATGCAAGAGACGACTTCATACACACGTCATTCCCGAATGGCTAAATTCAATCAAATATGGCAGCGCTTCCTACAATGCTCTGATCACTGGGGCCAGCGCGTGTGACGTGGGCCCACTTACTGGAAGCTGCTGGAAGCAGAAAGTGAGCGCTCTGCTTTGAGGCTGTAACGGATGGGTTTTTACCAGCCCTAAGTGGTTTGGCCTCCTTCTTTCCCAGGAATTACCTAGAAATTCATTCGACGTCTAAAGACTACAAATGTGAAAAACCTCAGAAGGCTAAAAGGACATGAAGAGAAGAGCGAAAAAGCGTAGTGTTCTGTCACCCTCGCCCTACAGACAGAGGATTCTTACGGGGAGGAAAGTAATCTCCGAAGAGGGGGATCACCACAGAAGCACGGCCAACGTTCACCTGGTCTTAATTCTAACTCTGTCACCAACTTCTTTAGTAGCTTCCCAAGAGGTGCTCACCTTTCCTGTTTCCACTTCCTCATCTGTAAAATGGAACTAAGACTGCTGAGAGACGCGCCAAAGGGTCACGTGGAAGAATTAGTTAGCATTTATGCCACACTTTTGATCTTCAAAGTAAGGTTATTAGACTATAAAGTAGAGTAGATGTGGTTTGAAAAATCTTTTAAAAACCGAAAATAAAGCAGGCAAGCAAATTCAGAGAAGCAAAACAGGCTGACATCACCTCCCAGCAGCCAGATGCCTCTACCTCCACAGGCACCCACTTTCTGCCCTAATCTGCATCTGCATGTGGAGACAAAGGTACAAGAACGTTTTATTAGGAAAAAATGGGAGGGGGTGGAAGGAAGGGAGAAAGGAGAAAGAGAAGGTTTGAGGAGGAGAGGCACTGAAGAGAACGTCGAAGGGAGGACACAAGGAGACAAGGAAGGGGGGGAGGGGGAGAAGAAAGAGGGAACAGCGAGAAATAAAGAGCAGGCAGATCCCGTCCCCTAAAAGAACAGCGAGAACGGGAAGGGAGGAAAAAAGAGAAAAACAGAGACACGGAAGAGCAAACATCAAGGGAACAAATGTAAAAAGCGTGTCCTGTGTTCAAAGAAAGCAAGAAGGCCGAAAGTAAAAGTTAAAAGTTTTACAACAAAAAAACAAACAAACGAAAACAAAAATAAAAAAAGAGGAGGACAAAGAGCAGAGGACAGAGAAGGAGAACACAGAGCTTTCGGGAGTCTGTCTGGAAACCAGAAAGCCGGAGGAGAGATCATTAGCAAGTCCACAGTGCGTCTACAGCAATACCGCGCGGGTCAATTCATTTAACGCTGCCCTGTACATTTACAGAAAAGTACCTCTGATATAATAAAGGCTCATAAACACGCAGAAATTGGGTTAGACCCGTTTCGAATTCCTGCCAAACAATGGTTCAGAAAAATGAAGCTCTATTTTAATTAGCTGGATTCGCGAGTGATTTGATAACAGCAGATGCTGTCTGGATGCTTTCAGCTTGATGGGCTCCACATATATGAACTTAAGAGGGGTTCTGATGCAATTAGGTGTTTCTTTCTGCTCCAGCATGCCAGGCCCAAGGACCCGAGCCTACGTGTGGCCCCTGCATGTTTCTGTATTAATCTACATGGCAATATTTTAAACCGAAGATGAGAAAAGTGACCCCGTAAGAGAAGTAGAAAAGTCGTCTTTAAAAGTCACTGGCAGGTAGAAGAGGACACTCTCACAACGAATTTGTCTCTCCACCGGGGAAAGAAAAGTTGGGAAGCTGAGAAAAAGCCACACAGGGCAGCAGCACCTGTAACAGAAACATTTACTGCCAAAGCTGGAACACAACAGACCTTTTCCTTCCAATTTTGCGATTCCAGTCCAGCGTTACGGCAAAGGATTAGCTGCCTAATGCACAGCCCGACCTGGGACTAAGTGGCCTTCAAAATGTTCTTTGTAACCAGGCAGGCATCCTGTTATTACCCAGAGCACCGCTGCGGAGACAGGCAGTGGTGTTCAGGACCGCAGCCCTGCAAGTCCAAGTATTTTCACCAGGTGCTTTCAAGCTGGGCACCTTACTGCCCCCTCTCTCCCTTTTAAGCACTCTCTCTCTCTCTCCCAAAGAGCCTTCTACTCGCTTTTCCCAAAGCACCCACTGCCCTCTGCTAGGGCCACTTAGAGCACCACCGCCCACAGGCACAGAGCTGCTAAAGGACCCGCACAAAGCAAGAGCAGCTTCCAGCATCGGGACTCGCCTAATAGGAGGACCCGATCTGCTCATTACCCGCCAGTTTGTCACGGCTGGGCTGAGGAGGGGACGATTATGAAAAGGGGGGTGTTGGGAGGAAGCTCTCCCATACTAGGTCGTGTGCTACTCGTCCTGAAATTCTGAATCAGGCTTTCAAAATCGTTCAACGTCCCCCACCCCCACCCCCACCCCCTCTGGCTCCCATCGGATGACGTGAAGTAGAGAGGGTGGAAAAGAGACACAAGAGTTCTGGCTGACTCGTCTGGACAGAGCGGGCGATGCCTGAACCCCGCCACTACCACCACGAGCACACAGGGAGAAACACACACCCCTCACTCTCCCTCTCCAAGAGGACAAAACGGACATAATGACCTTCACACCATCTCCCCTTCGCCGGCGCTAACAAGCCGAGCACTGTAAATCAAGGATGAAATCCCTGTGCCAGGAAAGCAAAGGAGGAGCATTTCTTCCGTAAGAGCCCAAAGATGCCGCCTGCTTCTGAATCAGCACTTCAGGGCAAGTGTTCGGAAGGCAGGAAGCTTAATGCCAGCGAGTGAAGGAAAAATAGGTATTTATTATATGTAGTAGGGCCTTCTTCAAAAGTTATTTATTTCACAAAACCACTCTGCTAAATAGAGGTTTCAATCTAATTGGAATTGCAATCTGCATATTGTAAATGCAGCAAATGACAGCCTCCGAGACTTTTGTTCTATGCCAGTTTATGGGTTCACTAGTACAAGACTTCCCAGTGTACACGCATAAGTGAATGGAAGAAGGGAGTTCAGAGGGTTATCCTTTAACATATGTGTTTATTTGTGTGTATTTATTTATTTATAATATGTTTTTCAGCCCCTTGCAAACCCCAAAGGAGAGGGAGAGGGTCTGCACTGTGATATGGGCTAATGTTTGCAAGACCCCTAAGAAGACAGAGCCAGGAAGGAGGAAGGAGGCTCACAGGGACATCCGTGTGTGTGGCCACACAGGTCTCTGGTGAGACCCCAATCGCCATCAGCTTCTCTTCCCTTCTTGGGGGGGGGGGAGGTGAGGAAGGGACCCCTACTCATCTTAATTTCCCCCTCCTATCCACATCCCAAATTAGCCATGTTAATTAACAGAGATGCAAATAGTCACGGCCCAAAATAAAGGTTTTTAACAAGAAGTAAAAAGAGACCTTACAAATCCAACAGAAAAATAAAAAAGAAGAGGGAGAGAAAGAAACGACCGACCCAAAGCTAAAGGTCAACCTACAAATAATTAAGGAAATGAGAAAGCAAAAGGACAGGTCAGGACTTCCCACAGGGGTCTGAAATTTTCTGTTTGTATCTCTGGCTTCACATCAAAAGTGAGTTATGGCAGAGAGGACAATGTTCTGGGGAAGAGAAGAAGGCACAAAGATTCTAGAGTCCCACACAGGCCCGGGACTTCTCTCCCTACATCGCATTCAAGATAACTTTCTGTTCCCTTTCCCCCTCACTCATTTCAAGAAATAGATTATTTAATTGTTTTCAAACACGGCATTCCTAGAGCCCAAAGATACCCCCTTGCTTCCTTAAAAACTAAGCATCTTCTAGTTGACAGTTTTTGCCCTCCATACTCTGACAATACCAGCCTGTCAGAGGGTGTAAACTTCTGTCAAAAAAATAATAACAGTAATAAATAAAAATCAGACCTTCAGCTTCCCATAAAAAAAAAAGAGAGAGAGAATAAATATGAATTTGAAGGGGAATTCTGCCAAAACCTGAACCTCCCAAATCTGGTTCAGCCACATTCTTGCCCACAGCCTGTACTTCTCGGTGCCTCCCTACATTTTTCAAAATGCAGCTGCACAGACCTCTTAAAATTCAGATTTCTAGCACCTATAATTACAGGGCGCTCGAGCCAGGCTCCTTTAATTAATGAACCTGACGCCTCTCTCTTCAAAGGAAATCTGCATAAGGGATATATCACAGGGGTGAACTGACCCCCAATCGGCACTATCTGCTCACTGTGCCCGATGGCAACCAGCACTCTGCACCTCCAACAGGAGAGTGAGGTTGTCCCCACCCCCCCAACCGAACCCTCCCCCCCTACACACCCCAATCTGGCACAAGCCTATTATGCGGTTAAGGCCATAAAACATTTCTTGGAACTTAAGGGAAGAGAAGCGAGCTTTCCTGGGTGTGACCAGCAAAACCCAAAGAGAATTAGATTCCCCCTGGTCCGAGCGCTCCCCGATTTCACTTTCTTCCCTCTGCCAGGATAAAGTGGGGAGTGGAGGCAGGAAAGACAGCCACTGTTCAAGGGTCAACAAAGCCAACAGAGGGAGCAGGCCGGGCTCTGACAAACTCTGGAAAAGAAATAAACACAACAGACCTGGGATTGACATTTCATCCCAAACCCGAAACGGAACTGGCAAGGAAGGCCGTGCCTCTTTAAAGCAAAACAGGTGGAGAAGGGGTCATGACGCGAAGATACTGTTCACAAGGTCTGGAGAAGGATCTGGGCACGTCCCAAAGATGACAAACTGACTTCAAGATCTGTTACCCGGGGGGTCCTCACCCATTCCTGATCCTACTCGCTTCTAAACTAAGACTTGATTGGGGCGCCTGGGTGGCTCAGTCGGTTGGGCGGCCGACTTCGGCTCAGGTCACGATCTCGCGGTCCGTGAGTTCGAGCCCCGCGCTGGGCTCTGTGCTGACAGCTCAGAGCCTGGAGCCTGTTTTAGATTCTGTGTCTCCCTCTCTCTGACCCTCCCCCGTTCATGCTCTGTCTCTCTCTGTCTCAAAAATAAATAAACGTTAAAAAAAAAAAATTAAAAAAAATAAATAAATAAACTAATACTTGATTGCCAGTTTTGAAAGAACTGGTTTTCCTTCTGGCTGTCTGGGCAGCACAGCCTAATACTGTTTGTATCTGCTGCCCATGCCAGGACAGCCTATAGCCGCTCCTGCAAGTGCTCATAAGCTGGCTTGTAACCGTGTTCTCCGGGGAGCAGGCTGCCTTTGGCTGCGACAGAAACTGGAAATGGCTGCAAACAAAGCCACAGCTGCCAGACCAGACAAGGCCTAGGTCAAATCAAGACGACCCGAGGTGAAGTTTCAGGTAGGAGATCTGAGATCCAGTAAGAGACTCCAATGGGTCTTGGCAATGATGAAAACAGGTTTTGCCCAGTTACTCCTATCTGA
This sequence comes from Felis catus, assembly GCF_018350175.1. Taxonomy (NCBI): domain Eukaryota; kingdom Metazoa; phylum Chordata; class Mammalia; order Carnivora; family Felidae; genus Felis; species Felis catus. The sequence goes on along the minus strand of NC_058375.1, from coordinate 7,522,348 downwards.
TAACCATTTCACAAGGGTCCCTCAGGCCCACAGCAAACCCTGTAGACCAAATTTGCGTCACTGACCAAGTAAACACACCTCTTCTACAGGTAGGAGAAAAGTTCTCAGACTATGTACCCAGTAACACATTTCTGCAGTTTCTCGTGTGATTCAGGCCAGAAAGCGAGACTGGGGAACTACCAGAGAATAGCACTGGGCTAACGAATGAACACTTGAGGCGCATTCTCCCGGCTTCTTAGTTCTTCCTAGGGCACTCGACAGCACAGATGCCAAAAACTGAATTCAGTCATTCCGTATTCTGCCGGGAAAGGGGGCTTTAACTATCCAGTGAGTTTCTGCTGTTGTGAATATGATTTTAGAAGACGGGGGAACAAGGAGTAACATCAGTCTCTCCAAGAGTTAAACCCTCAAAGCAAAGTGAGGCATGATCAATGACCAACCACTGAGTCAAACGCCACCGTACCTGTCTTGTTTCTGACCTGTCGCCTCTACGCCCAATGGCCAGAGACCAACACCCTATACCATCTCTGCTCTCCCATTAGATCTGTCTCCAAATCCATCAGTACACTGCGACCTGGACCCAATGACCAGGGGGCTACGGGGGAGTTCCAGGCTGAGGGTGTCACCGATGATGATAAGGAACAACCACTTCCATATTCCCAGACACAGGCAGCCAGAGCTGGGTGAAGGATTTTTTTCTAATTTGGCTTGGTTTTCCAACCAAGACATTCTCAGAGTTCGTTGGTTTTTGAAGCGGAAGCATTTGATTTTCTAACAAACAAACAATTAGAAGCACGGGACCAGCGAGAACACGGAATTGAGGAGGAAGGGCGGGACAGGCGAAAACGCAGGGCTGGGAGGCAGCTGAGATCAGGAATGTCCAGGGCTTCTGGGCATGGGAGCTCACACCGGCCAGCCAGGCACTCTCTTCCCAGGATGTCTCTGGGGGAAATCACCCATCGATCCTAGGACACACGCGTTCGAGGACCAATCCTTTACCTCAGAGCAGCCTCTGCCTCAAATTCCTGCTTGCGCTTTAATGTTTAAATTATTAAATGCATTAATGTATTTACATTATTCAAGTCTTATGTGCATTTTTCTGAGATAATTTATGTATAAGAGTTTGAATGTCCATGACTGTTAATGTCTACAACCCTTCCTGTTCATTATTGATTCTGGAAGAAAAAAAAAAAAGTCAGAGTTTTAATGCCTTATTTTTAATGTATTAAGAGTCTGAATAAGTGCATTCTCTTTTTTCTTTTGTAATTTCATAATTTAAGTAGTGCATTTATTAAACTGACACAGTATGAATTGTGGTGAAGCCTGGCACGGCTCCACGCCGCCGGAACAGCCAGCTGGAGGAGCGCGCCCGCTCCTCGGAGACCAGGCGGCAGCTCAGCGCGCTTCCCACCTCCGCCAGGCCAGGACCGGGCAGAGGAACGGCGGCAGGCACTCGCCGAATCTGGGCTCTGCCAGGAGAGTTCTCTTCCTCCGTTTTAGAGTTCCTGCCCAAAGCCTCTCTCCTTGTTAAATAAGGGTTTCCCGAGTGCTGCGGAGCTGCCTCTTTTTATTAAGGTGGAAGTTTTCTGCTCGTCACAAGTCCGCACCTGCCAGACTCCGGCTGATATCCAAACAGAGCTGGCCATCAGCACACAGTTTTCAAGAAGAATAAAGAGGCTGGGGCTTGGCGGAGCAAAAACAAGCAAACGCAACTGCTTTTAAAAGGGGGTCTTCTCAAAATGCAGACAAACGTCTCAAAGACAAGACCTCCAACTTGGGCAGAACTTCTTTCTTTTGAGATCCAGTTTCCCCAGCAGAAAAGCCCTCTTTCAACTATAGCCAACAGAGCGACAGTGACACCCAATGGCCTCTTGGTTCAATCCCAACTGAGCATTCCTCGTGGCTTTCCCGGAGGCAGGTCTCAGGCCCAGAGCTCCCGTGTGAACACGGAAGCACGAGAGAAAATCAGGTATCAGCTACTCATCAAGAAACCGAACTGCTCATGGATAAATTTCCTGCCACTCCACGGAAGACATATACACACTGTATGTGATAATGCACGTGTGCGCAAACTGCAGAGCAGAGCACGCATCAGTACAGCCTCTTTCTGGGGGGGAGGGGGAATGGAGGGGTGTGAGCACATGTGCACACACAGGCGCACAGACGCACAATACGTGGACTCCACAACACCGTACAAATCAACTTGAAGTGGGAGAAGGGATGCCAGAAGTTGTTCGCTGCGGTTTTAGAACCTGACTCTGCCGTTTCTGTCACACGTGTACAGATACACGCTTACAATACATACACATGATACGCCTTTTCAGTGTATCTTCCCCCTTTCTTTTTTTTTTTTTTCTATTTTTCCCTGTTTCCTTCTTTTCTTTTTTCTTCTTTTCTTTTTTGGCTACTCATTACCATTCTTTAACTGTTACAATTTATATCAGCATATAATGTTAAATAATTACAGGGAGCAGAGCTCACTCTAGTGAGGATATAAACGCGCTGTGGGAATCTACAGATTTAAACAAATAACACTCACAGCAGGGGGTGAGCGGATGAATTAGCATTAATATCCTGCCTGGGAGATCCCAGTGCACTGGTACTGCTTAAATACAGATCTTTTCTGTAACAGTCAATATGACAGCTCCCGGCAATACGGCCCCTTTCCCTTTCCCAGTCAATATAGCAGCCAGTGAAAATAGAAACGTCCCTGTAGCAATCAATATAGCAGCCAGCTAAAATAAACCCTTCCCTTTTAAGGGCTATATAATAGTCAGCTAAATGGAAGAATTGGCACCCCTGCTGGATAGCTCAGCAGAGAAGCCAAGGAATGAACAGGCCACGAGCACTAAAATGATCCCTCTGCTTCTCAGATCGGCCCTGCCCAGGAAGGGAGAAAACATCCACAGGTAGGGAATCCAGAGGGAGCCTGCAAGGGACACTTGGCAGGCTGCTCCTGGTCCCAAAGAGCAGATGTTCAGGTCACACCGCAGGCTTCCAGGCACCTCTCATGGAGGTTTAATTTAAATGGCCAGAAATTCTAGAATCCTTGCTCAAATGGTCAGCTGGAACGGGAACGTCGGTCTCCAGTGGGACAGGGGGTGGGGGGGTGGTGAGAGTATCTTGATGTGAACCCTGAGCCCCCCACCCCCACCCCGCCCACCCGCTCCTGCGCTGTTCCCACCCTGCTCCCACCCTAGCCCCAGAAGGGAAGAGTATTAAGTTAACAGCCTGTGGTTTTCTGTTTTCCAGCAGCAAGGATGGCGACTGTGTCAAAATCAGACATCCAGCCAAGTGGGTGAAAAACAGAGCATTCTGTGTTGAAAGCCACCCGGCAGATACCCACACTCATTTTTAAAACTCACCGCCATCCATCTATTAAGTATTGTAACACAGATATCATATCCCTCACCCCCACCCTGCTTCACAACGTGGAAAACGCTCTCCTTCCTTGGAGACATATAGGAAAGAAGTTTAATTTTAACAGAATTCAGAGGATGCCTTGCTCTGAAGGCCCAAATAGCCCAAAAGCCTTTAAAAAGAAGAAAAAGAAAAACAGCAAGGAGTGTTTGATTCAGAGAGGTTCCCAGGCATTTGAAGTTATCACTCTTTCATTCTAACTAGCTCCTTCTATAATTAGTTCTGGTGGATTTATGGATTCGACAAACGTGGACTATAACCACTGGCACGAGTGCAGGTTTCCAGCCGACACTCCTGAAGTTAATGCTGGGATTCTGTTATGCTCCAAAGCAGATGAACGTGAGGGACCCGCCCCGCCTTCATTAAAATTCCACAATCTGTCTGCCATCCTTTGGGGAAATCCGCCGAGGGTCCCTGTTTCCCTGGCCAGGTGTTGAACACCCAGTGATGCTCATGTCATCAATCAGGTGACTCAGTCAAGTGCCGCAGTGTCAGAAACCGCCGGAAAAAAAAGATCCTGCAAGTCCTGGTTTGAGAGCTCAAGTCCTTAAAAATTTAGATCCCCACATCCCACCTAAGCCGTTAAGACTCAGCAGGTGCTCTCTACTTCAGGAATTCCAGTTAAAGGCATCTCAGGAGCGGCGAAAAGGTTAGCATGCTTGACGGAGGCCCTCTCAGGGTAATCAGCACTTTGTTGAGGGAGCCTGGCACTCGGTTCTCCGGTCCATCTTGGGAAATCCTAGTGCTGTCAGTCCCCCTGTGATCGTGGCAGCCACAAGGGCAGAGATGGATACGTGGGGAGACCTGGGATGTACCCACAAGTGTGCAAAACGCAGATTCACAAAAGGTGAGTAGCTGTTACGATATGACATGGCGCTTAGCTTCCAGAGCGGACACCAATGAGTGCTTTATAAACTCTGGTGTGCACGGACGTTTGTTTCCAAGTCTAAGGTCCACACAAAAACTCAGTCAGGTGGCTGGAGAGCGCGCGGCACGATGTGAGCCAAGGTCGCTTCAACTGCCATGACGGTTCTCAGAAGGCGGAGGGGAGGCAGGAAGGGAGGGAAAGAGAGAGAAAGAGAGAGTAATGAAAGAGAAACGAATTACGGAAGGAAAGGAGAAAGGAGAGGCAAGAGAGAAAAGATGACAGAGGACACGGAGGGAACAAAATGAGAAAGAAAGATGCAAAGAGCTTTCAGGGCATTTTACGAAACGACAGTTGCAATAAAACAAATAGAACGGTGAGTCATCTGGTTTCCAACTTCTGAGTCAAAAGGGGCTGTTTCTAGACAAACTGCAAAGTGGCTCTGAGGCCTGCACACTCACGATGCCTCTCACAGCGACCGAACAGGATGTGGGGAGCGGACGGGGAGGTGGGAGTGAGCACGGTCTTCGCCGGTCCCAGTGTCACTGCGAATAAAGACTGTCAAGATTTAAACCATAATAATGGAAAGGCTATAAAGGTCTCAGCTGTAATGTTTCCTCTGATGTTCCCTGTCATAAAATGCCCACTTGATGTTGCTTACGTGGCAATGATACGCTACACACCCGCGTACGTATGCACCAGTGGGAACCTTGCACCCTGAATCCCCAGGCAGGAGCCGGGCAGCAACTGTGCGCTCCAGTTCCCCAGCTCATCATCACCATCTACCAAAGTGAGCACACGCACACACACACACTCCACAAATATGTACTGAGTGCCTACTTCCTGCCCACAGCGGCGCTGTAAGGATATCTGCCCATCCCAGAGAGGGATTAGCAAGGTGCCTGGGTGCCAAATGCCCAGGAAACAAACAAACAGACCATGCACTCTGCTTGGAATTCCGGCCGTACAACACGGGGTCTCCTGTGCTACGTTTGCCCCTAACAGCCTGACACCAGAGCTCGGCAGCCTAACGGTGAGATGCAACCTCCCCACACTCCCACCCCCGGTGCCTCCTGTAACATAAATCAGACAAACACTCGAAAAGGGGGCTAAACTGGGCACCCACAAAGACTCGCCTTTACTTGGACTCAGCAGACAAAACTACAGAAAACCGCTCATTGCAAGTGCATCTTTTATCTGCCGCCTGCCACCTAACCATCGTAGGCCCAGAGGGAACTGCAGAGAAAAACAGAAACAAGACCTATGTTGATACTTCACAGACATGACCGAGAAGCAGGAACTCAGGAAGAACAAGATGGACACGAGAACCGCACACAGAGATAGATAAAAGGAAGTTTGTATCTGTAAAGCAGGGAGGCTGGGCAAAGCAATGGGGAAAGCCAAGGTACAAAATTAGGAAAGGACTGATCTAGTCGAGCCCAGCTCGGTGGCAGATACAGAGTGATAACTCACATTTGCTGGGCGGGCAGCCAGTGCCAACCACAAGCCATCGCTGGGCCGTCTTCCCTGTTGATCTGTAATTGGTGAGTCTGTGATGGAGCTACCAATTATCTTTAGGCCCCCTGTATTTAGTTCACAGACAAAGGGAAGCAGGAGAGACCAGTTAGTAATGAGTAAGTAATGGCCACTAAAATACATTGTATTTTACGGAGCTGCTTCGGCAGGAAAAGCCATTCGGAAAATAAAAGGAGAAAGAATAAAGTAAGCTAGAGAAACTCAATTTTCTTCTCCCTTCCTCCCAAAGCCACACTTAGGATAAAATGAGGTTTGTGCAGGTTAATCCTTATGAGGTAAGAAAAAAATGATTAAATACATTAAAAAAATCAATTGTACATTAAACCAAATCCAGGAACTGCAAAAACAAACACCACAGCGTCCCTCCAGCCGGCATTAGCTCTGCCAGTCTGGTCAGTGGGGGATACCCCCACCTGATGGAGCCCGCTGACGTAACGGAAGAGAAGCAGAAGGGGGAAGAGAGTGGAGCTGGGAGGGCTGGGGCCAGGGGGAGGACTACAGATCTGGATTTCACCGGAATAAAGTCATTTCTAGGCACTACAAAGAAAAGACAGAAAATGCCATGTAAGTGGGGCTCTGGAGACCAGGATGGATTCTTCAAAGATCCGATAGAAGTAACAATAGTTGTAATCACTTGATAAACAGAAGTTATAAGCCACTTCACTGTCAAATGACTTGCCACTAGTTTTCTTCTGTTCATTAGCTGATTCTATTAACTGCCATTTTTCAGACCGACAACGGAGAGCGAGCTGGAGAGGTGGGGCGAAGAGGCATGCCTTTGTCTCTGAGGAAAGCCACTCTCAGGGATGGAATGGAAACTCCCACCCTTCCCCAGGTCCCCTCTGGGGTCCTCGGGGACGAAAGCCCGCAAGCTCGCAGAGCCCCAAGAGCGGCCATCAGTCAGCGGCTCCTCCCACCGTGGAGTCAGGGCTGAGAATTCTTAGCTAATCCTAAATAAACCTCCCAGGGCTGAAATGTCGTGGCCAATTTGCTTCTCGGTGTGTACTGCAACCATCCGGTTCTGCCTGCAACCAACCCTTCTCCTTTTCGTCACTTGGCCTCAGCCACACAACTGGAAGAAGATCTGAGAGCCAGGGCCATGGTGAAATATGGGCTTGTGGGAGGCTGGGTGCTAGTTACTCACTTCAACAAGGCACGAGTTGGCCATATGTCAGGCCTGGGCCCCAAAGTCTCAAAGAACTGGCAAATCCAAAGTTTCCCCTTCAATGTGCTGGGGCGGTGAGTCATTTAGAACCGTAAAGAAACCTGTGCGAGACGGGCTTGCGGGGGGAGGGGAGCAGAGGGAAGCATCGAGAGGAAGAACAGGTAATCAACCATAGGACAGTCATGTTCCCAGCAGAGTAAAGACACATGCCCACAGGGGAACATTTCAAAACATCTACACGTGATTAGAGAGGGTTATCAATGGCAACAAGCAAGATCTGACAAAAAGATTTCACTCTCTTAAAGACATCTCTGTGACTCTTATCTTCAAAGCCAGCGAACTCTGCTGTTAACTCTGACAGTGAGGGATTTGTGGGTGCCGATGGGGACGCAGATACAGGATCTACCTGAGGGGGCAGAGAAAGCAGGGATGGAATTTCCTGGATCCTGCAGTCTCCTCACTTACGCGGATTCAGGTGACTCCCTGAAGACCTGCTCAGCCCGAGTCAGAAGCAAACTGCTCAATTGTGGAACCTTTCCTCCTCCAGCAGGAGGGAGAACAGCAAGCAGCTGCTGCCCCCTAGAAGCTACCAGGGACACCGCACTCTGCTCTAGCGACACAGATGAAAAGATCCTATTATCTCGCCTCGATCCTGCAACCTGTCATTAGTGAGGTACATGGGTGCAGACGCCTCCTCCAGCACGAGGAGGCCCACATCACCTGTGATAAATTAATAGGTGCCTTTTCAACAGCTCAGAAGCGTACAAAAGACTCCAACCAGGGAGCGCACGAAAGCAGCTTCAGAGACAGCACAGACTCACCAGGCAGCCCCTGAACCGGGCCCAGGCCCCTCCTGAGCGCCCCGGCTGGAGGCGGAGGCGAGGTCAGCGGGCTGTCCCCCGGGCTGTCCCCGCCTGCCCTCCGGACCTGCTCCCCCTGCTCCCATGTGTGTGTGCCCCAGAGCTCAACATCGCAAACTTAAATCCCAGTCCCGCCCCTTGCAACACCGATGGCCCTGGGCTTGTTTCCTCGCTGTAAACCGAGGAGAAGAGTAGTTCTCACTAACAAAAATAAAGAAACCGGCGCCAAGGCCAGCAGATGACACAGGAGAAGCCCTCCTGACCTCGGTCATCAGCGCTGGTAATTGGTCAGTTAATCGAAAAATCAGTTAAGGCCGGGAATCATTCAAAGTGGAGCCTACCCTATATACCTTAAACATTTTACATTAACTTAAAACCTATAAACGTACAGTCATTTGCTAATCTTTTGATGTGGAGCCAAGACCTTTTCTTTGAGTGTGGGCCCACAGACTGATGTTCCCAGACGCCTTTCTTGCATAAACCCCACCCACGACACACCCTTCACAATTTCTAAAGCAAAGCGAGAACTTAAAGGCACTAGCAACGCAAATCAAAGCACTGAATACTTCGAGATTTTTATGGTCTTCCCCAGTTTAACTGTCATCTCGCTCTCACCTGAAAAGACATTCTATCTGCAATTCACATTTACCAAAGCATTCAGCCCGGCTTTTACCGAACCCTCTTCTCTCATTTATGTTTATAAACCTCTCTGTATTTGTAGCTCCCTCTGTTCACTTCTGCATTTCACCTGCTTACGGCATATTTAACAAAACTGCCTCATTCACTACCAAGTACAACCGGGCACGCACAGGTTCGGGGCGAGCCAACGTGGGTCTGCAGAATGGGCGTGGGTGTGGGTGTGACCGGCCGGGGAGCCCGTCGGTTCAGAGCACCCAGGGCCTCCTCCGGGAGCTTCCACGGTGCCACAGCAGCGAGCCAGTCCCTTCGGGGAGTGTGTCTAATGCGGGCTCTTGACACTTAAAAAAAAAAAATTATGTATTTATTGATGCCGCCGCCCCTTCATGCAACGAGAGATTTGAAATGACTCGCAAAAGTACACACGAGCCCCAAGGATGCGGCAAAAGGAAAGCAGAAGGAAGGGGGAGAAACGACGTTTAACAGACGTTGTCTACTTTTTCCTCTTCTCCATCAAACTCCATCGGCAGGGAACTGTGGAAAAACGAAACCATTCATACAAATAATCAACTTGCGTGCCTGATCCTGTTGGCAGCTCCTCCCCACCAGGCTGGAGAAAGCTGCCCTGCCCCAGAGACCCTCTCGCTGTGGCCCAATCGGCCAGAGAGAGAGAGAGAGAGAGAGAGAGAGAGAGAGAGAGAGAGAAAGGCCTCTTGATGGACACTTCTGGGTGAGGGGTGTGACTGCTGGCCCAGAGCGCCACCCCACAGACTTTATAAGCACACACAGGCCCCTGTGCCACCAGGGATGCTGCTAAGGCAGGAGGTCACAAGGGTGGCAGCACGTCTTTTTCTCGACAGGGGCAATTTATCCGATCCACTGGGGGCTATGAGTTAGCTCCTCTGTGACTCCAAGCGTCAGAGAGCGCCCCCGGGTAGATTTACCTCAAGAATCACTCAGTGTCGGCCCTATCTCTAGACTGTTCAGACAAACTCATAATGGCAGGGAGAAGATTTGTGGAGCAACAAGCATAAATCTTGGTTATAACTACAAACCATAAAAGAAAGCAGGGCTGGGAGGGAAGAAGGAAGGGCGGCGAACACGTCCTTCTGCAAAGCACCACTTCATCTTCCTGCGGCTTCTCCGAGCACCGAAGTGGGATTAACTACAAGGTCGTATTTTTCAAACCCAAATTGGTCTGCATGGTTTGAGAATGTGCTAAAATATTTTAAACTGAAATTATCCTGGAAAACGACGGGCACGTGGCTGTCCTCAGCGCGACGTGACATGCAGAGGTTCTCAAACCAGGGACTCGTGGGAGATTTCCTGAGTTTGCCACACAGAATACCCACCTTTTAAGTCGCACTTAAAACAAACACACAAAACCAACAACAACAAAAAAACACTTTTAGGTGAAAAGTCTTTCAAATAAGATAATGATTGATTTTAAGTAAAAGAAAACCCTCCGAACGTCCCTCCGCCCAAACAAGAGCTTCCTTTAACCCTGCTCAGCAATTACTAAGGGCACCTGAAGAATGTGGAGACTATCCCCAGGAGACAGGGAGCAAACTCGGCCTTTCCTTCTGGAAGAACCACCTGGGTGACAAGATTACAGCCCAAACTCGCCCCACTGCTGTGCGGCTCTGCGAAAGGCACATGGGTGCTGGGCTCCTCGGTTCCCAGGTCTCTAAAGTAAGGACACTTGCCTGGTTGGTCATCCAACAGCCAGGGCCTCTGACTGCAGGAACTCTAACAAATAGCAAGTATTACCCTGCAAGCTGGGAACCCAAAGTATAAACAAAGATGAATAACCATTTCAAATTCCATTTCCTTAATTATTACTCCTCAGAGTTTCGATTCATCTAATAATTATTTGTAAAAGAATACCTTAAAACTGGAAAGAAAAAAAAAAAGAAAACAAACCCACCTCTTCATTTACCTGGAAGAGGAAAGAACTTCGAGGGCCCCACCTAGTCTATTCAATAAACCCCATCTAGAACAGGAAGGACGAAGTAGGAAGAGACAGTAATTTCAAAATCAGTAAGTGGCCTAGAGATTACAGACAAGCCACCCAGAGCTGGAAAGAGGCTGTTCTCAAGTTCATCCACCTCTGCGGATTCTCATCAGCTTCCTCCCCACCAGGACCTGCAGGACTCTCTGGCACCCTCCCAACAAGGGGCAGGGGTCAGTGTTTAAAAACAAAAGTAGCGTTTGCTTCGTATATGCATCTCTACTGCTGATGGGAGGGGAGTGGGGAAGGAGGAGAGCCCAGCACCTGCCCTATCTGAGCAGCGCCAGGCCTCAGGTGGGCTCACAGGATGAAGGCAGCATCAGAGACGCGTCCCACCAGCCCCGCCCTTCGGTAGACAACTGATTTCAGTCCCAAGTTTCTCAGCAGTAGTTGTGAGGCGTCCTCCCCTCCCTGGCATGAGTTGCTATTGATGGTTTAAGTACCAAAATCTGCAGAAGATTCACTTTTTTTTCTCTTTTTTCAGTTTACTTATTTTTGCAGAGAGACGCTTCATTCTGAAGGATGACATTTGCATTAAAGATTTTATTTTTAAGTAATTTCTACACCCGATGTGGGGCTCGAACTTACAACCCTAAGAGCGAGAGTCACATGCTCTACTAACTAAGCCAGCCAAGCGCTCCAAACTTGATTTTAATATTGTATTCATGAAGGTGTTTCACAAGCACATGGGTAATAAAACTAGCCCATTAAGAGATTTCAGGAAATTGTCTTTTTTTTTTTTTTCAGGAAAAATAAATAAATATGGCAGATCTAAAGTATTAAGCATTATTATTTTAAGAATCTCTAGTGGTTGATTTCTATGCTGAGCTAGGTTTACTCAAGTGAGCTGTGATTTCCATTCAGGGACATCTGTCTGGATACAGGTGAGTGCGGTGACATTATAGGGATCTGAAATCTGCTCTACTTACTTAGCTTTAAAAGTGAATCCTGGGGCGCCTGGGTGGCTCAGTCGGTTGAGCATCTGACTACAGCTCAGGTCATGATCTTGCAGGTCAGTTCGAGCCCCGCGTCAGGCTCTGTGCTGACAGCTCAGGGCCTGGAGCCTGCTTCGGATTCTGTGTCTCCCTCTCTCTCTGCTCCTTCCCCCACTCACGCTCTGTCTCTCTCTCTCTCTCTCAAAATAAATACATAAACATTAAAAATAATAATGTTAGGGCGCCTGGGTGGCGCAGTCGGTTGGGCGTCCGACTTCAGCCAGGTCACGATCTCGCGGTCCGTGAGTTCGAGCCCCGCGTCGGGCTCTGGGCTGATGGCTCGGAGCCTGGAGCCTGTTTCCGATTCTGTGTCTCCCTCTCTCTCTGCCACTCCCCCGTTCATGCTCTGTCTCTCTCTGTCCCAAAAATAAATAAATGTTGGAAAAAAAAAATTTTTTTTTTAAAATAATAATGTTAAATAATAATAATAATAAATAATAATAAAAACGGGGGTGGAGGGATGCGGGGAAAGGATATAAACCAAAAAAACAAATCAGAAAAAAACTATACCTACAAGTCAGAGGAAGAAAGGAGGGCAGGAGACTCATCCATTAGGAAGAACGCAGTGTCAAAGAACAAAGAGCCAAAATGCTAGCTCAACCCAAATGCGTAAGCATTGCATAAAGCAGGTGAGCTGTAGGGTTGCTAGATATTGAAGACGTGGTGTTGAAACCAGCGAGCAACAGGCAAACAAAACCTCATTTATTGCTCACTTGAAACAACCACAGCTCATATGACTAAAAAGGCTCTCAGACAATTACTTAACCCTAGTTTCTGTACCCCGGCAAGGCAGGAACCAAGTTAGTCCATGCAAACAAACGTCCACACATTTAGAGACCCATCGGCCAGGTGGGGCTTGATCCTGCGAGAGCGGTACAGGGACCTGACTCTGGGCCCGAGCACATGCCCACACAGGTGTTGAGAAAATTCAGGCCTTAACAGAAGGTTTTCAACAGGTCGGGGGCAGGGGCTGGGGAGCTGGAGGTCAATATTCTGGAGGACTGTCAAAACTCCTTGCCCTAGGAGGCAAAGCTCAGGGAAGAAAGTGTAAAGAAGAAAAAGCCATCAGCCATTTTGACTTTGGCATAGTTTTATCATCAATAATACGGACATTTCAACTGGGAGTTTACAAAATTTATCAAGACCGGTCTGTTCACCAGTCTCCAGCCCTGAAAACATTACGACATCATAGAGCAACTCTCTTGCTAATACGGCCGGGATTGGCAGGGTGAGTTCTTTAATGGGGGACGAGGAGTACTGAGGAGCAAGAGAAGGTAACACAGTCACTACCTGGGTGGAATCCAGACAAGGGGATGGCTAAAAGCACAAATGTGTCATTTAAGCGATGACAAGACAATATTCCTCACCACCAAAATCACAAGACAGTTTTTATGGTCCAGAGAGGGCAAACCTGAAGATCGGGTCCTCCTTCTCTAGCAGATAAAAGCAAAATAATAATGCAGACGCCCGAATGTCACCTGTCAATGTCATTTGCGCTGTACTGATCACTCCACGGAGCCTCGTGTGTCATTAACTCACTTTTCTAATAAAGGGAAAAATTATTCCAAAGTGATCATCTACTTCTGAAGACAAAGAATAAGATCATATGCCTTCAGCATCCCATGCTTAGTTAGCCCTTTTAGTGTAGAGAAGAACCGGCAGCTTCCACGAAAGAATTCCGTGGAAAATGTGCTCTCAGTTAAAAACAAAAACCACTTAGCAGGGTGTTCCCCCAACACTGGAAAATCCTATTCCTCAAGACCTGGCTTCAAGTTTCACAGAAACCATCCCTAAGTATACCCCAGCCAGAACTCTTCCTTCTCTGAATAATGAGGGCTCTTAGACTCCCAGCCAGGCAATTCTGCACCAAATTACATGCGATTTTGTACTGTTTGCTAAAATTATATATGGTCTTGTACTGTCTGCTAATTGTTTCATGTGTACAAATGCCTTTTCTTCCCCAATAAAATGCATCAATTACGGAAGAAGGCTCAGTTTTATCCTTCAGCTGTCTGTTCCTCCCGAGCATCCAAGAGACGACGGCTAACGCACACCCCTGAGAAGCCTGCCCTGTGGAAGCGGGGCTCGGGCAGTGCTGGGAGTCTTCTGTGGGTGGGGGAGACCACCTCATCCCTTCGCCAGTGCCCTGTGACTCTCACCCAGCCTGCTGCCAGCTCAAAGTCCTGTACCCCGACCCGCCACATGAGTCCTTGCTGGCCCTTGGCAGGCCCCTCTGCCTGGCACCCTCCCACCTCCACTCTCAAGAGGCAGAAGCAGCTCACACAAGACCATACAACTCGGCTGGTGCCCTCATTTAATCAGGCTGCTGCAAATGGTTGGCCAAAAGCAATAAGGGCATGACTGAGAGACTGTGGGAGTTTAATATAAAAAAATTAATAAAAAAAAAAAGAAGGGAAGCAGAAAGGGTCTACCTTTTAATAGGGCCCTAATTACCCAACTCATAGGATCAGCCCAAATGAGATGGGAGTTTATTTCGGGGTGTTTTTTTTAATTATTGTTTTTTTTTATATATACATAAATTGCTGCTATGTGTTTTCTTTCCTCTGAGCAATTATGCAGCAAGTACGTAAAGAAGGGAAAAAAATATTAATTAAATATAAGGTAATTGTAGAGTTGGCCTGGAGAGAATGAGTCTGAACTCTGGACGATCACAGGCTACTAGGGTTTGAAGACTGCTCAGGGCCTCCCCGAAAAGAAAGAAATAAAAATACAACCAACCACCAAGCAGATGCAGCAGACAGCAGGAAAAGAGCAGTGCACAGAAACGTCAGCGGGGCCACGGGGCTGCAGGGCTCCAAATACCCAGAAATTAGCGAGGCTGCCCGCGGCTTAGGGCTCGCTGCTAGAAAGAACCCCCGAGGGTTTACCCCATTGCGCTTCAAGAGAAGGACCAGTCCCTCCACCGGTGATCGCCAGTTAAGTCAGTAGAGAAAAACGTAAAAGGAGCCTGAGAAGTAAAGGACTGTCGAGGACAAGCGTTCAGTTTGGACATGAGTCCAAAACCAGCCACAACTCTAGACTGCGGGGCACTGACAGGCCCCGGGGGACACTCAAGCTCCTGATCTACGGGCCTGGCAAGGAGAAGCCTGAAGCCTCTGGCCTTCACACCACCCTGACCTCCAGACAAACCCAGGCAAGACCAGAAGAGTGAAAGGAAGCCATCGCGGGGTGCAGTGGGAAGGGAGCTGACGCGATAACAGTAGGTAACAGGACGGTGGCAGTGCTTCCCTGAATCAGCCCCAGCAGGGCTTGCGTCACCCTGGTCTTTCTACAGCTCAGCCAAATCCAACTCCCCTTCTGCCTCGGGAACCTAGGAACGGGCTACAATTCAGGCCTGTTCACGCCAGCTAAGACCTCACATCACTTCCTCCCACTACTGCTGGAGGAGAGGGAAGAAAAGCAGGCCTGTGACACGGAGGCTGGGTGTACATCCCGCAGCTTGCTATCACCAAACAAAGGCCAAGCTCTCAAAGCCGGCCCTCCATGAAACTTATCAGGCTGCTACAGAACAGGTCTTACGACCCAACGACCCAACGAACAGGATTTGCGGCAGGCCCTGCAATGCAAACTATAGAATGAAAATGGGGTGCGCTGGCAGGGACTGGGGCTCAGACAACCAGAGCAAAAGCACTTTGTGAAGAAAGCTACCTTCGGAACCTAGTCCCAACTCCGCCTCCAAAGGTTTCAGGCATCCCGCTAGTTACTACTGGTCAGCAACAAACAAAGTGGTGCACCACCCCATGGGGTGGATGCTTTCCCTTCCAGAAAAGACCAGGTTTTAGTAAGGAGACAGCTCACTAAATCCTGCAAACCAGAGAAGAAGTCAGAAGTCAAAGGCCATTAAGTGAGTCTCCATATAATACCTACTTTTGAAGGGACACTGAAGGATGCAAAACTCCAGGATCATAGGTTTCTCCATACTCACACAGCATTTTAATTATTAGGAAATGATACTGTATATCTTGGGTACTTACCAGAGGCTCTCGAGGCACCACATTTTCACCTCCTGGAGTAGAGCTTGGCTGCAAAGAAAAATAGAAACAAAAATAAGATCACAGTGCCACCCAATGGACATCAAAAAGCCACAGATGCTTCGTTCTCCAGCAACACACGCCAACACCTGTTCCTCCTATTTCCCACCAGCTTCTCAGACTGTACAGTGTTCTGCAGTGCCCTACCTGGAAAGAAGTAGCCCATGGAGTCTGAGTTAGCCAGTAAACGAGAACAGACTGCTTCTGGGTTCAGTGCCACAGCATCTCAAAAAGAAGGCTAGGTTTGGCTTAAGAGGGCCCAAGATCAACAGCTGAGCAGCAAGGGCCGGGGACTATCATGAGATCCACAGAAATAGCAAATCCAGAGGAAAGGCTTTACGAGAGAGCAAAACTTCCCTTTTGCCATCTTCCCGCCTTACGGGGAAGAGCAGAGCGAAAGTGGAGAACCAGATCCAGCCACAAGGGGGCCCCAGTGGCCCACACTCAGGATTTTCTCCCGGCATCTACTTGGAACCAGGAAGCGAAGAAACTCTGGACACGGTTCTTATTTATCACCTGTCACTGAGGACACCAATCCACAGGAGTAAAGAAAGCCAAGCTTGAATCAGTTTTGTAACGAAGCCAGTGCCAGGCAGTGCCAGGCTGACAGACCAAGCGGCAGGCAGGCAGCATGGGGTCTCAGCCTGGCTCTAGTCTGGGACCCTCTCCCCTCTCTGGATCTCACATTTGCCTCATGCTCACATTTACCTTCAACGCGGGGCCGATGGTCTAGCCAAATTTACAGAAAGGGAGAGACAGAGACAGACTCAGAGGAAACTCACAAATCTCCCAAAGAATAAAACAAGCAGTTTGAGAGTTATGATTAGTTTACTGTTACTGATGTTCAAGCCAATTTCCAATTGTCTACAGATAATATCCAGACAAGTGCAACGAATCAGTGGGTCTCGGGAGCCAGCCTCCAGCCTCCATACTTCTCCCAGCTCGTTCAGATGGCAAGTGCCAGGCCTCCTCGGGGGGAAAAAAAAACCACAGAAGGTGGGAGAGGAAAGAGTCCAGTCCACAGAGGGTCTCCAAAGATTTCCTCACAACCAGCTGCCACTGTGCAGCTGGCACACAGCACAGTGGCAAGGACTCTGGCTGGGAGAAGGACTCTAGCTCCTCATCCAAAGTCCCAGGGCAAGGTCAGCCTGCATGAAACCAAGTAGAAAGTCTCCGGGAACCTGAGCACGCTTTCCCTTCCTCCTTCCCCCCTCCCTGCTCGCAGCAGCGATAACCTGCATTTGGATCTACGTCCACCTGCCTCCCAGCCTCCTCTG
This sequence comes from Felis catus, assembly GCF_018350175.1. NCBI lineage: Eukaryota > Metazoa > Chordata > Mammalia > Carnivora > Felidae > Felis > Felis catus. The sequence goes on along the minus strand of NC_058375.1, from coordinate 7,505,531 downwards.
GACTCAACAAGTCCCTTAACAGGATTCATAATCCTCTCCCTCTGCCACACGTGTCCTCTTCCAGTATTCCCTGCCTGAGCCAAGGGCACAACCTTCCACCAAAATATACAAACTGGAGTCCAAAAGGCCATTCTTGATAGCTTTCTCCACCACTCACCAGAGCTAACGCATTATCAAGTCCTGCCCATATTCCTTCCTAAATATCCATGCAATCAGTCCATCCGCCTCTCTCTACTTCTACTGTCATCACTTGGGCCAAAGCTTCCAAAATCCCCTGCCTGGACCACTCCAATACCCTTCGCATCAGTGCACCCACATCCATGCTGGCTCTCTTCTAATTCGTTTCCCACGCTGCAGACAGACTATCGTTTCAAAACAGTAAGAATCAGATCTCACCGCCCCCTCCCCAACCACCCCAGGAAACAGCTACCAACAGCAGCCCTAATACAGAAAACCTTCTCTGTGTGACTGCCAAGGCCTCATATCCACTGACTGCAACTCAGGTCTGTGTGACACACACTGCCCAGCTCTGCCCAACAGACACACGGGCCTTTGCACATGCTATCCCTGCCCGAGCCTCTGACAGTTCCACTTGGCTAAGTCACTTCCTTGGGGAAGCATTCTCTGACATCCACGACAGGGTCAAATCTCCCTATTCTATCCTAACACCATCCACCTCTCTTTCAAGGACTGAGAAGAAGTGCAATTTCACTTGTGTGATTATCTGACTGATGTCTGTGTCCCACACTAGATTATAAACTCCACAGGGGCAAAAACTGTCTGTGTGTGCTGCTCACTGTATCCCCGGGGCCCAGGGCAGTATGAGGCACAGATTAGGCCTTCCACAGATATTTGCTGAATGAACGAAAGGCAACAAAGAGTAGAATGGTTCTCACTCAACCGAATGGATTACAGAGTAAAGTTCATTATCTTCCTGAGGGCTTTCCTTCACTCCATTTGGCAAATATTAAGTGCTAACATTTATTTACCTCTTTCTTCATGTAATTCTACAATAAATGTATGAAATTATTGCTGATGAGGAAACAGAGGCAAAGGAGATAGATAAATAGCATGCCTGTGATGACCCAGCTAGCAACTGGTACTAAAGGGATTTGAACCATTCTACTTAAAATAATTGAGTTTTGGAGCAGCTGGGGGGCTCAGTCGGTTGAGCGTGCGACTTCGGCTCAGGACATGATCTCGCGGTTCGTGAGTTCGACCCCCATGTCGGGCTCTGTGCGGACAGCTCAGAGCCGGGAGCCTGCTTCAGATTCTGTGTCTCTCTCTCTCTCTGCCCCTCCCCTGCTCATGTTTTTCTTCTCTCTCTCTCTCTCTCTGCTCCTCCCCTGATCACATCCTCTCTCTCTCTCAAGAATAAATAAAGAAAAAAAATATTTTTTAAATAATAATTGAGTTTTGGGGGCACCTGGGTGGCTCAGTTAAGTGTCTGGCTCTTTCTTGATTTCGATGCAGGCCACGATCTCACAATTTTGTGAATTTGAGCCCCGCATTGGGCTCTGCACTGGAGCCTACTTTAAAAAAAAACGGGGGGGGGGGGCAGGGGGGCGCGCCTGGGTGACTCAGTTGGTTCAGTGTCCTGACTCAATTTTGACTTTGGCTCAGGTCGTAATTTCACAGTTAGCAGTTTTGAGCCCCACACGGGTCTCTGCACTGACGGTGCAGAGAGAACCTGCTTGGGATTCTCTCTCTCTCTCTGCCCCTCCCTAGCATGCTAGCATGCACACACACTCCCTTTCTTTCTCTCAAAATAAATACACTTAGAAATTTTTTTAATTTAAATTAAAGAAAATAAAATGATCGAGTTTTGTTTGGATCACATTTCGTTAAGCAACACTCTTAATGCTACCCCCACAAATAATAACGTGGGTTATTTGACTCGACAAAACTAACTCAAACAGCTTTAATATTTAGGAAGCCTCATTCTGACTTAATCCACAGCTTTCTTCCTCCTAAAATACAAGGAATCACTATGAATCATGATCACTACGGAACTTCCCTTAAAATGAGTTCGCCTCTTGACTAGCTAGCATTTGCCAGAGGGAAAACGGTATACGGTGCTAAGTCTCTTTCATCATAGACCCTTTTGTACGTTTTTACACTGTGAGCCAAGGAAGCATATTCCACTTAAAAAATACATGAATGTTAAAATTTTTAAAAAGAAAGCTTCTCTCTCATTCTAACTCTCCAACACTCCCCTCTTCCTTGGGGGAACCACCACTGACGCTGGTTCCTTATAGATTCTTCCAGGCATTCAAAGCATTTAAGAACCCGTGTGTGTGTGTGTGTGTGTGTGTGTGTGTGTGTGTGTGTGTGTGTCTGTGCATACCCCTATCAAGGAGGCTGAATAGCAGCACTCTCCAAATTCCTCAAGTCTTGACTTCCAGAGCCTTCTGGGGTCTCAGCACACCAAAGCCAGGGCTCCAGGCTTAGTCTCAGAGCTGCAAGGAGGAGCAAGATTTCCCCACACCCTATTCCAACTCACAGTGGTACTGAGGTCTGTCAGACCTTATCAGTGAACTCACAGGGGGCTCCTCACCCGTCTAGGAATGGCCCAATACTGATTATATTCGAGATGATACTCCAGTTTGTGTTGAGGCATCTGCAGTCTACAACGGATCACCCCCCACTGCTCATTCTCAACAGGTTCCTAAAGAACACTGTTTCTTGATGACCAAAACAGCCTTCATCCTTACCACTCTCCGTATGATTTCCTTGATAATACCACCCGAAATCCTTCACTGGGTTACTAGTTTCCTATCTATCTATTCCCACTAGATTTTTAACTCCTTAAAGGCAGGCACTTTACCATCTTACGGAAGGCTGATCTTCGGCACTTAAAATATCACCTGCACCCAATAAATACCTCAGGTTTTTTTCTTTTAATTTAAGACATGAAAACAAAGGAACCACTTCATATACATGCGCACAGAAGAAGCAAGCAGAGGACCACAGCAGGACACGTGGCCACTCCTGAAACATTTCACCTGCAACTTAACACAAACCTGGCCTACTCCCAGGATGCAATGCTGTGGTCCAGGGATTCTCAACCCCAGGGCAGAAACACCCCCCACACACCCCAGAGGGGAATTTGAAAATGTGTGGAGGTGGGGCACCTGGGTGGCTCGGTCGGTTGAGTGTCCAACTCTTGGTTTCGGGTCAGGTCATGATCCCAGCGTCGTGGGGTCGAACCCCATGCCGTGCTCTGTGCTGAGCATGAAGCCTGCTTGGGATTCATTCTCTCCCTCTCTCTCTCTCTCCCCCCCCCCCCCCCCCCAGTTTGTGGGCATGCTCTCTCTCTTAAACACACACACACACACACACACACACACACACACACCCTGTAGAGGTGGTTCCGGTTGTCTCAGTGACCAGGGAATCTCACTGGCATTTAGAAGGCAGGGGCCTGGGAGGCTTTGGGTCCAGCAGTGCATGAAGAACTGTCCCATTCAAGCACCAACAGGACCCCCGGAGAATCCAGACCATTGTGCTTCCTCTTGCTGACGGGGAGCACAGACACTCACCTTTAACGTGCGGCTCTAGGTGTCCCTTCAAAGAAGAGCAAAGGTCTGAGCGGCCGTCTGCCTGTCAGAAGCTCAGTCCCCCGGCACATGCAGGTCCGTCAGTCTCACGAGCCCAGCTCTTAGGAGAGCCCAGCACTCCTCAAACACCTACCCCCACACCGACCCCCTTTCAATGGTCAAATCTATTTTCTGGCTTGAGACAAATCCCTACAAATTAAATTCCACCTTGATCCTGGAAATCTTGACAGGGTGGTCTTGACTTTAAAAATAATAATAACATGGGGCACCTGGGTGGCTCAGTCGGTTAGGCGACCGACTTCGGCTCAGGTCACGATCTCACAGTTTGTGAGTTCGAGCCCCGCGTCGGGCTCTGTGCTGACGGCTCGGAGCCTGGAGCCTGCTTCGGATTCTGTGTCTCCCCCTCTCTCTACCCCTCCCCTGCTCACGCTCTGTGTCTCTCTGTCTCTCAATAATAAATAAATGTTAAAATAATAATAATAATAAATAATAATAATAACAGGCTGAGAAATCACCAGCTGAGTCCCCCTGCAAAGGTACAAAAAGCAGGCTCTAAGGCAATGAATGCACAGGCAGGATGCTTAGGGGCCAGAATGCAGACGGCAGGAAGGGAAGATGAGCAAAAGGCTAAGACTGTTTTAAAAAACCAACGGACAAAAAAAGACCACAGTGGCAGACAGAAGTGCTCCCGGTTTGAAAGGCACAAAGGTGCTCTCACTCCTGCTGCCCAGGCACTGACCTCCCCCAGCCAGAAGGTGTGCCAAGTGCTGACCTTGAGGCACAGCAAAGACCAACTGCACACGCAGCTCAGGTCTGAGCAACTGGCAGAACATCCAGGTCTAGGTGTGCCCATGCCACACCTGCCAAGTGGCTGAGTAACTCTAGATACGTCCTAGGCCAGCCTGGCCTACAGTTCTTTGCAGAGAAGAATAAGTAAGGTTCACTTCAAGAAATATTTTGTGGGGCGCCTGGGTGGCGCAGTCGGTTAAGCGTCCGACTTCAGCCAGGTCACGATCTCGCGGTCCGTGAGTTCGAGCCCCGCGTCGGGCTCTGGGCTGACAGCTCAGAGCCTGGAGCCTGTTTCCGATTCTGTGTCTCCCTCTCTCTCTGCCCCTCCCCCATTCATGCTCTGTCTCTCTCTGTCCCAAAAATGAATAAACGTTGAAAAAAAAATTTTTTTAATAAAAAATAAAAAAAGAAATATTTTGTGAGCGGCACTGGCACAGAGGCAAGTGCGTGAACTACAGCACTAAAGACCGCGTGACTGCGGGTATACTGCTCAGCCTCTGAACCCCAGTTTCCTCATCCGTGGAAATGATGGGAATGATACCACCACCTCACATTCAGGATCAGATGAGATAAAAGAAGTTATATCCTATTACTCCTCTGCTCAAAATCAACCAATAGACTTCTGCTCTGTCTGTGATGGGGTAATTGAGACCAGACTTAACCTCCCACTGGTTAAAAAAACTAAACAAAATAAATGACACCACCGTTTGTAGACATTAGACTGCAGTGATTCCTGATAGATCAGAAATGAATGATATGAGCCCCTAAGAACACCCTGGCTTTCTTCCGGGAGGCATGTTTCAGACCAAGAAGCCGGGGGGGGGGGGGGGGGGGCGGTGCATGGAGTGGTCCCCACCAGAACATGGCAGTCTCTTGCTGAGTTGAGGAAACAGAGATAGGGTTCAGGGAGGCTAAGGCAGCTGAAAGTTAGAGGGCAGAGTTCCAGAGAGGAGAGGCGCATGCAGAAAGAGAGATCCAGAAATCTGCAAAGAGATTCCCTTACGACTTCGCTGAATATTAAAATGTGTGCATGCGCAGAGTGAACCTCCACAAGGCTCAGGAAGAGCAATGAAGAAGCAGTGGGCTGAACGGCTCCCAGAGCCCCCGTAGACCTCACAGGTCATGGGCACCGGACTGGCGTGCCCTCACTGCTCCGTCAGGGCACTCAGGACAGACCTGGAAGGGCCATATCCTGGTGGGGAGAGGGCAGATTATCCCTAGGGTAAAGGCCACCCTAGATCCACCCTTACAAAGCCTAAAAACAGGACTTGATGGGGGCACCTGGCTGCAGGTAGAGCACGTGACTCTTGGCCTTAGGGTTGTGAGTCCGAGCCCCATGGTGGATGTAGAGATTACTTAAAATCTTTAAAAAAAAAAAACAGGACTTGAATCAAAATGAACAAAAGTAACTTAACCATCCACCAGAATAAATCTCAACATGCTTTAAAGTATGACCACAAAATCCAGACCCTCAACAATGTAATATTCGCAGCACCCAGCACCTGATCAATAGTCTCACCAGATGTCCAGAAGCAGGAAAGTGTGATGCACAATAATAAGAAAGAGCAGAAGAAGGGGCACCTGGGTGGCTCAGTCGGTTAAGCATCCGACTTCGGCTCAGGTCATGATCTCGCAGTTCATGAGTTCAAGCCTCTCTGAGCTGTCAGCACAGAGCTGGAAGCCTGCTTCCAATTTTGTGTCTCCCTCTAACTCTGCCCTTCCCCTCTCACACTGTCTCTCTCTCTTTCTCTAAATTAAATAAACATTTTTTAAAAAGTAAAAAATAAATAAATAAAAGGAATAATTTGCAGAAATGAAAACATTAAGACAGGTGTTATAACTTTATTCAAGAATTTAATGCAATTTTTTTATTTTATCTTATTTATTTCAGAGAGAGAAAGAGGGAGCGTGAGTGGGGGAGAGGGGGAGAGAGAGAAAGAGGGAATCTTAAGGAGGATCCACACTCAACATAGAGTGTATCACAGGGTTTGACCCCATGACCCTGGGATCATAACCTGAGCCAAAATCAAGACTGGGACATTCAACCAACTGAGTCACCCAGACATCCCTAATGCAATTTTTAAAATACATATACTGAGTCATTATGTTGTATGCCTGAAACTAATCTAATGTATGTCAATCATACCTCAATAAAAAGAAAACTGAAAGGAAAACAGGATCACAGTAGGGAGAGAAATATATCACATAAAAAGAAAACAGGACTTCTAGAGATGTAACTATAATATCAGAAATAAAAATTCCACTGAATGGGAGTGACAGCAGATTAGATACTACAGAAGAAAAGGTAAGTGCACTTGAAAACACAGCGACAAAACCTGACCAAAATGAAGGACAAAGGTAAAAAAAAGAAAAATATTTGAAGAAATAATGGCTGAAATTTTTCAAAGTCTGATGAAACTCCCAAATCCAAGAAGCTCAACAAACCCTAAGCAAAAAAACACACACGCATGCTAAGGTTCTATACAATGAAATTGCTAAAAACCCTCGGGGCGCCTGGATTAAGCATCCTACTTCAGCTCAGGTCATGATCTCATGGTTCATGGGTTCAAACCCCTCGTCAGGCTGTGTGCTGACAGCTCAGAGCCTGGAGCCTGCTTCCGATGTTGTGTCTCCCTCTCTGCCCCTCACCCATTTGTGTGCGCGCTCTCTCTCTCTCTTTCTCTCTCTCTCTCTCTCTCTCTCTCTCTCAAAAATAAATAAACACTAAAAAACTTTTTTAATAAAATAAAAACCCATGAAAAGGGGGAAATCTTATAAGCAGCCAGAAAAAAAGAGATCACCTACAGATATTAACCAAGATTAAGAATGACCTCAGGTTTCTGATCAGAAGCTACACAAGCCAAATAAAAACTACAATGATGGGGTGCCTGGGTGGCTCCGTCAGTTGAGCATCTGACTCTTGATTTTGGCTCAGGTCATGATCCCAGGGTTGTGGGATCAAGCCCTGTGTCAGGGGTTCTGCACTGAGCATGAAGCCTGCTTAAGATTCTCTCTCTCCCTCTGCCCCTCTGTCCCACTTGTATTCCCTCTCTAAAATAAAAAATAAAGAAATAATTTTTAAAATTAATAATACAAAAAAAAAAAGAAAAACTACAATGGCCTCATATCTTTAAATTGCCCACAGGTGGGGATGCCTAGGTGGCTCAGCCGGTTAAGAATCCGACTTCAGGGGCGCCTGGGTGGCTCAGTCGGTTGGGCGTCCGACTTCGGCTCAGGTCATGATCTCGCGGTCCATGAGTTCAAGCCCCGCATTGGGCTCTGTGCTGACCGCTCAGAGCCTGGAGCCTGTTTCAGATTCAGTGTCTCCCTCTCTCTCTGCCCCTTCCCTGTTCATGCTCTGTCTCTCTCTGTCTCAAAAATAAATAAATGTTAAATGTTTAAAAAAAAAAAAAAGAATCCGACTTCAGCTCAGGTCATGATCTCATGGTTTGTGGGATCAAGCCCCACGTTGAGCTCTGCACTGACAGCTTGGAGCCTGCTTGGGATTCTCTCCCTCCCCCTCTCTCTCTGCCCCTCCCTCCCTCCTTCCCTCCCTCTCTCTCTCTCTCTCTCAAAAACAAATAAACAATTTTTTAAAAAAGAATTTAAAATGCCTACGGGGGGAAAACTGTCAACCTAGAATTCCATATCCAGTGAAATTATCTTTTTTTTTTTTTAAGTTTAAAACTTAATCTGCAGGGGAGCGGGAGAGGCAGAGAGAGGGAGAGAGAGAGAGAACCCCAAGCAGGCTCTGTGCTGTCAGCATGGAGCCCAAATGGGGGACTCAAACTCACGAACCATGAGATATGACCTGAGCTGAAATCAACAATCAGACGCTTAATGCTTAACTGAGGCACCCAGGTGCCCCATCCAGTAAAAATATCTTTCAAAAATAAATACAAAATAAAATGTGCTCAGTTCAGCAGTGCATACACTAAAATTGAAACAATACAGAGATTAGCTAGCACAGCCCCTGCCCAGAGATGACATGAAAATTTGGGAAGTGTTCCATGTTTTTTGTAATGTGTAGAATTGTTGAATCACCAAACTGTGCACCTGAAACACTATACTGCATGTTACCTATACTTGAATTAAAATTTAAAACAATAAAATTTTAAAAATACAAAATAAAAGCTTTTTAAGAGGGGGAAAAAAAAGCCAGAAGAAATTGTATACCCATACCACAAGAATGCTAAAAGAAATCCCGTAAGCATAAGAAAACCAATACCAGATGAAAACTGGATACACAAAAGAATGACAGAAATGGAAAAAAGCTGGTAAATAGCAAAGATATCTTAAATATGTTTATTTTATATTATTCATTTCTACTATTTTTTTTAAATTTTAAAAAGATAACTTAAAATGCCCTGCAGGGTAGGGGCACCTGGGTGGCTCAGTTGGTTAAGCGTCCGACTTCGGCTCAGGTCATGCTCTCACAGTTCTTAAGTTCCAACCCTGAGTCAGGCTCTGTGCTGACAGCTCGGAGCGTGGACTCTGCTTCAGAGTCTGTGTCTCCCTCTCTCCCTGCCCCTCCCCCACTTACGCTCTCTCTCTCTCTCTGTCTCTCCAAAGTGCACCACAGGGTTGATGACACAAGTACAAGTAAAATCTAGGACACTAATAGTATTAACAGACTAACAGACGACAGAAGCATACTGTTGGTACAGTTCTTACGTTCCTTGTGAATTGGTAAATCATTTGAAAGCAAGCTCTGGCAACCTTAAGTAACATATGGTAAACCTCACGCCAATTACTGACCAAAAAAAAAAAAAATAGAGATACAGCTAAGGTAATAGTAGAGATCAAATGAAATCCTTAAAAAAATAATTCAATCTGGGATGCCTAGCTGTCTCAGTAGGTAAAAGCATGCAACTCTTGATCTCTGGGTTGTGGGTTCGAGCCCCATACCGGGTGTAGAGATTACTCAAAAATAAAATCTTCTTCGGCTCAGGTCATGATTTCACAGTCTGTGGGTTCAAGCCCCGCATTAGGCTCTGAGCTGTCAGCATTCTGTTCTGCTTCGGATTCTGTGTCTCCCTCTCTCTGACCCTCCCCCGTTCATGCTCTGTCTCTCTCTGTCTCAAAAATAAATAAACATTTAAAAAAAATTTTTTTAATGTTTTTTAATTCAATCCAAGACAAGATAACAGGGATCAAAGAACAGATAAGGGGCGCCTGGGTGGCTCAGTCAGTTAAGCATCTGACTTCAGCCTAGGTCATGATCTCAAGATTCGTGAGTTCGAGCCCTGTGTTGGGTTCTGTGCTGACAGCACGGAGCTTGGAGCCTGCTTCAGATTCTGTGTCTCCCTCTCTCTGCCCCTCCCCCGCTCGCTCTCACTCTTTCTCTCAAAAAATAAAAAACACTTAAAAACTTTTAAAAAAAGAACAGATGGAAAAAATTGTGAGACGGTAGAGTTAAACCCAACCATATTTATATTTACCTCAAGTATAAATGGAACACTCCAAATAGAAGGCAGAGATGGTCAGACTTTGTGGGGAAAAAGCAAGACCCAGCTGTATGCTGTCTAGGAGAAAACCACTTTTAGCAAAAAGAAACATAGGTGAAAGGCCAAAGGATAGAAGGCACCTCATGCAAACACTAGTCACAAGGAAGCTGCAGAAGCAATAAATCTCAGACAACTTCAAAATAGCAGATATTACCAAACAGAAACAGGGACAGTTCAAAAATAAAAGAGTCACTCAAGAAGACATCATAATCCTGAGTAAGTATGCATACAGCAACGAAGTTTCAAATACACGAAGTAAATCAGACAGAATTAAAAAGCTATAAATAGACAAATCCACAATTAACAGTTGGAGACTTTAATAATCCGCTCTCCTTAATCAAAAAGTCTGTAAGGGTACAGGAGGCCTAAAAACACTATCAACCAACTTGGCCTAATTAACATTAGTAGAATGCTCCATCCAACAACTGCAGAATATTCATTATTTTCAAGTCCACAAGGAAAATTCGCCAAGACAGACCATAAAACAAATCTCAAATTTAAAAGAGTTGAAATCATATAGAGTATGCTCTCTGACCATGAGATTAAACTAGAAATCAATAACAGAAAAAAAAAATCTGGAAAAAATCCCAAATGTTTGGAAATTAAACAGGCTTCTAAATAATCTATGGGAGAAAGAAGAAATCACAGGGGAAGTAAGAAAATATTCTGAATATTCTGAACTGTACAAAAATGAAACCACAACATAATCTAAATTTGTGGAATGCAACTAAAGCAGTGTTGGGAAGGAAATCTAATGTTTTTAGTAGTGTACTAACTTTAGAAAATGTGCTAGAAAAATAAGAGCAAATGAAACCCAAAATAGAAGGAAAGAAATAGGGGCACCTGGGTGGCTCAGTTGGTTAAGCATGGGACTCGTGATTTCAGCTCAGGTCATGATCCCAGGGTCATGGGAATGAGCCCCACTTGGGCTCCATGCTGGGCGTGGAGACTGCTTAGGATTCTCTCTCCCCCTCTCTCTGCCTCTCACCCCTGTGCGCAAGCTCTCTCTCTCAAAAATAAACGTAAAAAAAAAAAAGATTCTCTCTCTCTGCTCCTCCCCTACTCTCATGCGTGCATGCGCTCTCTCTAAAATAAATATATGGGGGCGCCTGGGTGGCGCAGTTGGTTAAGCGTCCGACTTCAGCCAGGTCACGATCTCGCGGTCCGGGAGTTCGAGCCCCGCGTCAGGCTCTGGGCTGATGGCTCAGAGCCTGGAGCCTGTTTCCGATTCTGTGTCTCCCTCTCTCTCTGCCCCTCCCCCGTTCATGCTCTGTCTCCTCTGTCCCAAGGGTGAATGAACGTTGAAAAAAAAAATTAAAAAAAAAAAAAAAGAAAAAAAGAAAAAAAATAAAATAAATATATGAATAAATAAATAAATAAATAGATAAAATTACAGTCAATGAAATATAAGCTGGGTTCTTTGGAAGAATATTAAGATTGATAGCCTTTATCTAAACCAATCAATAAAAAATACAGAAGACACTAATTTACAGTATTATAAATGAAATCAGGAAAAGCACTGCATATCTATAGATACTTAAAAGATAATAAGGGAGGGGTGCCTGGGTGGCTCAGTCAGTTGAGCCCCAACCCTTGATTTTTGGCTCAGGTCATGATCTCACAGTCTTTGAGATCAAGCCCCACGTGGGGCTCTGTGCCGACAGTGTAAAGCCTGCTTGGGATTCTCTCTCGTGCTCTCTCTGCTCCTGCCTCTGTTCACATGTGCACTCACGCTCGCTCTCTCAAAATAAACTTTAAAAAAGAATAAATTTATAACATAATTTAAAATATTTAATTAAAAAGAAATTACATATGTAATGAAAATTAAAAAAGAAAATTGTACGCCCAGGTGGCTTCACCGGTGAATTCTCTTAAACATTTAAGGAAAAATAATGCCAATCTTATATGAACTATTTCAGAAAATAGAAAAAAAGGTAAAATTCTCCAACTCATTCTAGGAAGCCAATATGACCTTGATACCAAAACTAGACAAAGATTTCACAGACACACACAAAAGAAAACCATAAATCAATATCTCTCTTAAATATAAATGAAGAAACCCTTAAGAAAATACTGACAAACCTGGGAATGCAAGCTGGTGCAGCCACTCTGGGAAACAGTATGGAGGTTCCTCAAAAAATTAAAAATAGAACTACCCTACGACCCAGCCATTGCACTACTAGGTGTTTATCCATGGGATACAGGTGTGCTCTTTCAAAGGGGCACGCATCGCACCCCCATGTTTATAGCAGTGCTGTCAACAATAGCCAAAGGATGGAAAGAGCCCAAATGTCCATCGATGGATGAATGGGTAAAGAAGATGTGGTACAGATACACAATGGAGTATTACTCGGCAATCAAAAAGAATGAAATCTTGCATTTGCAACTACGTGGATGGAACTGGAGGGTATTATGCTAAGTGAAATTAGTCAGTCAGAGAAAGACAAATATCATATGGCCTCACTCACATGAGGAGTTTAAGAGACAAAACAGATGAACATAAGGGAAGGGAAACAAAAATAATATAGAAACAGGGAGGGGGCAAAGCATAAGAGATTCATAAATATGGCAAACAAACAGAGGGTTGCTGGAGGGGGTGTGGGCTAAATGGGTAAGGGGCACTAAGGAATCTACTCCTGAAATCATTGTTGCACTATATCCTAACTAATTTGGATGTAAAGTTTTAAAAAGAAAATTAAAAAAAGAAAGAAAACACTGACAAACCAAATCCAGTAATATATAGAAAGGATAATACATCATAACCAAGTGGAATTTATCCAATAAATAGAAAATTAATTTAACATTTGGAAAATCAATCAACATGAATTACCATATTAATAAAAAAAACAATAGGATCAACAGATAGCAAAAAGAATACTTGGTAACAGTCAAAACACATAATTTTTTCAAAAATACTCAACAAATTAAATATAAAAGTTGAATCTCCTCCACTTGAAAAAGAGCACCTTCAAATAAAACTTACAGCTTGGGGCGCCTGGCTGGTTCAGTTGGTTAAGTGTCTGACTCTTGATTTCCGCTCAAGTCATGAGTGGGATGGAGCCCTGAATGGGGGCTCTGCACTGACAGAGGAGAATCTGCTTGGGATTCTCTTTCTCCCTCTCTCTGCCCCTCCCCTGCTTGAGCTTTCTCTCTCAAAATAAATAAATAAACTTTAAAAAAGAAAAGAAGTTAAAAAAAAAACCTTATACTTCATATCACATTTAAATGTGAAGACTGAATATATTTTCCCCTAAGATCAAGAATAAAGCAAGAATGTCTATTCCCAATATTCCTCTCAACATTGTATAAGAACTCCAAGAGAGCATATAAATTGAAAAGCAATATGTAAAGCTGTCTTCATTTGCAGATGACAGGATCGCCTACAGATATGAGAAATCACACAGAATCTACCAAAAAGCTACTGGAATTATGAGTGTAACAAGTTGCAGATAGGAGACCAACATACAAACTCAATTTTACATTTAATTTCTTTTTTATTATTTATTATATTTATTTATTATTAATTATTAATTATTTTATTAATTATTTATTTTTTAATCCCCATCACCTATTTCACCCATCCTGCCACCCACCTCCATTCTGGTAACCTCCAGTTTGTTCTCTACAGTTAAGAGTCTGTTTCTTGGTTTGTCTTTTTTCCTTTCCTTATTTCTTAAATTCCACACATGAGTAAAATCATATGGTATTTGTCTTTCTCTGATTTATTTCACTTGGCATTAGACCCTCTAGCTCTATCTATGCTGTTGCAAATGGCAAGATTTCATTTCTTTTTATGGCTAAATAATATTCCGTTGTGTGTGTGTGCACGTGTGTGTGTGTATACATATCTCACGTCTTCTTTATCCATTAATCTCTTGATGGACACTTGGGCTGCTTCCATATCTTGGCTACTATAAATAATACTGCAATTTTATTCTATTTCTATATACTAGTATTCAACAATTAAAAGTGAAAAAATTTTTTAATGTTTTTATTTTTTTTGAGAGAGAGAAAGAGAGCATGAGAGGGGCAGAGAGAGAAAAAGGGAGAATATCAAGCAGACACCATGCTGTCAGTGCAGAGCCCGATGCAGGAGTCAATCTCACAAACCATAAGATCACGACCTGAACCAAAATCAAGAGTCGGATGCTTAACCAACTGAGCCACCCAGAAATTGGCATGAAGCCACCCATGACTTCAGCTCAGGTCATGATCTCACAGCTCATGGGTTCAAGCCCCACGTCAGGCTCTGTGCTAACGGCTCAGAGCCTGCAGCCTGCTTCAGATTCTGTCTCCCGTTTGCGCTCTGTCTCTCTTTCCCAAATATAACGTTGAAAAGTGAAAGTTTTTAATGAAATCCATACATAGCATGCCAAAATATGAAATATTCAGAGAATTTTTTTTAAATGTGTATATGACCTACAGACTGAAAACTACAAAACACTGACAGCAAATAAGACGACCTAAATGGAGATACATACCATGTTAATGAATTAGAAGATCAATGTTGCCAAGATATCAACTCTCCCCCAAATTGATCTATAGATTCCACACAATCTCAATAAAAATCCCAAGAACCTTTTTTATAAGAACTGATAAACTGATTCTAAAATTTATATGGAAACGCAATGGACCAAAGCTAAAACAATTCTGAAAAACAATAAAGTCAAAAGCTTTACACTACCTGATTTTAAGATTTAGTATAAAGCTACAGCAATCAAGACAGTATTTCATTTACATTAGGCTAGACACAGAGATAAATGAAACAAAACAGAGCCCAGAAACTGACCTACGTATCTACAGTCCTTTAATTTTTACAAAGGTGGCAAGGTAATTCAATGGAGAGTAATTCAGTGGAGAAAGGGTAATCTGTTCAACAAATGATACCAGAACAATGAACCCCAGCCTCTACCAATAAGCACAAGAAAAGATGCTTAATGTTGTTAGTCATCGCAGAAATGCAAGCTAAAACCACAAGGAAACACCACTACAAACTCACTAGAGTGGCTAAAATTAAAGACAGACAATACCAAGTGTTGGTATGGATATAGGACAACTGGAATGCTCACATACTGCTGGTGACAACAAAAAATAGTACAACTTGCAAAAACCCTTAGGCAGTTTATTATAAGGCTAAACATATACTTACCATGTGACCCAGCAATTCCACTCATAAGTATTTATGAAAGAAAGAAAGAAAGAAAGAAAGAAAGAAAGAAAGAAAGAAGAAAAGAAAACCTATCTCTCCACAATACATGAGTATTTACAGTAGCCCCAAACTAGAACCAATCAGTGGGGAAACAGACTCTAAGATGACTCCCATGATCCCCACCTCCTTGTACTCATGCCCTTGTGTGGTCCCCTGGAATATGGGCAGGACCTGTGACTTGCTTCTGGCGAAGAGGGTAGGGCAATAGTGACAGGATGCATGTAATTACATGTATGTGGTTACATTATGTAAGACTGTAGTGTCCATTTTCCTAAGACACTCTCTTCCTTACTGGCTTTGAGGAAGCCAAGTGACCATGTTAGGAAGACCCCTGAGGCAAAAAACAGAGGGTGCCATTTTGTTATTGGCATTCAACCAGGGACCTGCAGGCCATAAGGAACTAAATGCTGCCAACAGCCACATGGGCTAGGAAGCAGATCCTTCCCCAGTCAAGACCCAGATGAGGTCACAGCCCCAGCAGACATCTTGATTTTTCGCCTTGTAAAACTCAGCTAAACTGTGTCCTGATTCACAGAAACTGAAACAATACATGAGTGATCTTTTTGATAATTTGTGTAAATTTGCTGTAATACTGTTATGCAGCAATAGGTCATTAACAGAATCCAAATATCCATAAACTGGTGAACAGATCAACAAATTGTAGTATATCTATACAATAGTACACACTACTAAAAATTAACGAATTACTGATACAATAGAAGTCCCACAAACATCACTCTGAGCAAAAGAAGTGAGACACAAAAGAATACATACATTTTGAATTCATTCACAGGTAATTCTAGAAAAGACAAATATAATCGATGGTGATAGAAAGGAGTTCCGAATCCCTGAAGCCAAAAGCTAGGATTTACTGGGAAGCAGCATAAGGAACATTTAGGAATACCAGAATTGTTTTGATCTTGATTGCAGTGGTAGTTACATAGGTATAATATTTGTCAAAACTCATTAAACTGACCACAACACACCTATTAGAATTCCACAATAAAGTTTTTGGCCATAAGGACTTTGTCACTCAATAAGCTATTAAGCGAATCTACAGATTTTGAATCAGGATAGAGGCAACCTCTGAGGGTGGGACAGTGACAGGAGGGTTACCGGGGGGACAGCTTCTGAGGTCCTGGTAATGTTTGATTTCTTAATGCAAGTACTGGTTACACAAGTGTGTTCACTCTGAAAATTCTCTAAGTTAGACACATAATTTGTGTGCTTTCTGGGTCTATGCTCAACTTCAGTTAAAAAATAAAAGAAAGAAAAGATGGGGTGCCTTGGTGGCTCAGTGGGTTGAGCGTCCAACTTTGGCTCAGGTCATGATCTCGCAGTTCTGAGTTCGAGCCCTGCATCGGGCTCTGTGCTGACAGCTCAGAGCCTGGAGGCTGCTTCAGATTCTGTGTCTCCCTCTCTCTCTGCCCCTTCCCCACTCATGCTCTATCTGTCTCTGTCTCTCAAAAATAAATAAACATTAAAAAAAAGAGAGAGAGAGAGAGAGAGAAAGAAAGAAAGAAAGAAAGAAAGAAAGAAAGAAAGAAAGAAAGAAAGAAAGAAAGAAAGAAAGAAAGAAAGAAAAGAGGGGCACCTGAGTAGTTGGTTAAGCATCCAACTCTTGATTTCAGCTCAAGTCATGATCTCACAGTCATGAAATTGAGGCCTGCATGCTGAGCATAGAGCCTGCTTGGGATTCTCTCTCTCCTTCTCTCTCTGCCCCCCCCCACTTTCTTTCTTGTCTCTCTCTCTCTCAAGATAAATATTTAAAAAATAAAGAAAAGAAAAAGAAAAAATTTAAAGACTAGGGAGTTATTATAGACTAAAGCATACTAAAGAGACAATGCAATCCCTATTTCTTGATTGGATCTGGATTTTTCTTAATTGGGGGAATTTGAACGTGGACTATATTATTAAATAATGATTTTTTAAACATTTATTTTTGAGAGAGAGAACATGAGTGGGGGGTGTACAGAAAGGGGAGGCGACAAAGGATCCGTGCTGACAGCAGAGAGCCCGATACAGAACTTGAACCTACGAACCATGAGATACTGACCTGAGCCAAAGTTACACACTTAACCAACTGAACCATCAAGGCACCTCAATAATGATTTTTTTTTTTAACATGGGCTCTATGCTAGGCATAGGGCTTGAATTCACAACCCTGAGATCAAGACCTGAGATGAGATCAAGAGTGAGATGTTCAACTGACTGAGCCACCCAGGCACCCCTTAAATAATGATATTTTATCAATACTAAATTTCTTATGTGATAATGGTATTATGTTACATGTGATATGGTATAACGAGAATAACCTTACTCTTAAGACAAGGTGAAGTATTCTAGGATGGAATACTGTAATTCTGTAACTCATTCTCAAATCCTTAAATATATATTTATATATATAAAGAGACAGAGATGAAGCAAATTCAGCAAAATGTAAACAGTATATCTTGAAGTTTTTATGGGAGTTTTACAGGAGTTCTCTGTATTATTCTTTCAACATTTCTACAGGTTGGAAATTTTTCAAAATACCAAAAACTTGAGGGGAAAAATATCTCATTTGAACTACTGTTATCCAAGAGTTCAGCAGACTTCCAGAGCGCCTGGGTGGCTCAGTCAGTTGAGCAGCTGGCTTCAGCTTGGGTCACGATCTCATAGTTTGTAAGTTCAAGCCTCACATCAGGCTCTGTGCTGTCAGCGCGGAGCCTGCTTTGGATCCTCTGTCTCCCTCTCTGCCCCTCTCCCACTCACACTCTCTCAAAAATAAATAAACAAACAAAAA
The DNA here is from genome assembly GCF_018350175.1 of Felis catus. Lineage (NCBI taxonomy): Eukaryota > Metazoa > Chordata > Mammalia > Carnivora > Felidae > Felis > Felis catus. The sequence continues at coordinate 7,487,681 of NC_058375.1, read as the reverse complement.
AAAGAGTTCAGCACACTGCCAAACTGCACCTAGAGACTCGGGAGAAGGAAACTAACACTCACTGAGCACTTACTATGCACCAAATACTTTTTTTATATCTGTGATTCCAGTCAACCCTCAGAGCAACCCTTTAGGGTAATTACTACTTTACAGAGGAGAAAACAGGCTCAGGGAGGTGGAGTGGTGAGTCCAATAGCGAGTCAGGGCTGAAGTTCAAAGACTGTCAGGATACAAGGCCATGCTCTCGCACTCCTTAACGTCTTTGCTGTGTTCTTCTCCCTCCCCTGCTTCTGTGTTTTCTCAATCTCAAATGTACTGTATCCGGGGAATTTCAACAGATGTGAAATCCATGTTCTGCAATATATTCAATATTCAATAACCACTAAACACCCAGAACGAACCATGCTTCTGCACTTCACTGAAGACAGCTGATGGAGAAACAGAAATAAGGATAACAGCTCCCATTTCTATGGGCCATACCAGGTACAGACTAGAAGGGCCTCTCACAAGAGATCAACCATGCAACCCAGGGTAACATGGGGGAAATACGAGGATTTGAAGCAATAAATGTAATTTCTTTTTTTTTTTTTTAACGTTTATTTAGTTTTGAGACAGACACAGACAGAGTATGAGCAGGGGAGGGTCAGAGAGAGAGGGAGACACAGAATCCGAAGCAGGCTCCACGCTCTGAGCTGTCAGCACAGAGCCCCTTGTGGGGCTCGAACTTAAGGACCGTGAGATCATGACCTGAGCCAAAGTCGGCCGCTTAACCGACTGAGCCACCCAGGCGCCCCAGCAATAAATGTAATTTCTAACTCAGACTGAAGAAAGACTAAGAAGACTGCCATTATGAAAAAAATCAAGCATGTCACTAGCATCTAAAAGTCACAAGGACAGCTAGGATAAACACCAGCATTCAGGGTATTCAAATATGAAAGAAGTTACTCCAGAACAAATAAAAGAACAACTTGAGTGGACTGGTAGACAACATGTGAAAGATCATACCCCCAAAAAAGATGATAATAGGACTGGAAAAAAGATTTCTCGTTTGTGAGTGAAAATCCAGAGTTTATGAACGCAGTAATAATAACAACACTATGTCAGGCACTCTAGAATAAGTCATTTTAGGCGCACCTGGGTGGCCCAACTGGTTGAGCATCAACTTCGGCTCAGGTAATGATCTCACGGTTCGTGAGCTCGAGCCCCGTGTAGGGCTCTGTGCTGACAGCTCAGAGCCTGAAGCCTGCTTCAGATTCTGTGGTCTCTCTCTGTCTCTCTCTCTCTCTCTCAAAAATAAAATAAAACATTAAAAAAAAATTAAAGTAAGTTATTTTATTGGGGTGCCTGGTGGCTTAGTCAGTTAAGCATCCAATTTCATTCAGCTCAGTCAGGATCTCATGGTTCGTGAGTTCAAGCCCCACATTGGGCTCTGCACTGTCTGGGATTCTCTTGTCCCAGTCCACGTCTCAGTCACTTGTCCAAGATCACACAGCTATGAGTAGTGGGGCTAGGCTTCTAAGCCAATAAGGATGGCTTTGGAGCCCATGCCACTGCTCGACACCGCCTCTCAAAGAAGGGGGTTGGCTACCACCCTGTATCTTCCAAAACGAGACGCTGAAGCCACAAAGCCAACCAACAAACTTTCTATGAAACAAATACTGATTCGGCCCCACAGACATGTGTTCTTTCTTACAGACCAGGTTTGGAGGAACTATCCACATTGTTCTTTAAATTCCACTCTGCTTTGACAGCAGCAATGGGAAACTAAGTTGATCAGGACTTGAAAATGAAATGACAAGCAACCGCTAGAAATTGGTCCACTTAAAAAGTGTGCATTTGTGGCTTCTTGTTAGACAACGACAGAATCTGGCATGGAGTTAAAATTTTCCCCTGACTGCCAGCGTGTTCTGATGCAATCCCGTCTCTACCAGCTTTGGAAAGGAGGGCAAAGGATACGCAGAGCTGAAAACCCAACAAGTATGGCCAAACCCCCTCAGAGGACCTTAGATCCCTTCCACATGTACAGAAAGGGCAATTTCCAGAACCAAAGGAATCCTTGGGCACTACAGTGGCTCCAAGTGGCAAGCTTTTTAGTAACTTTAACAGCACTGGCAAATTAAAAGTCCTAGAAGAATCAGGGAATGAAGACAGACACACACACACACACGCACACAGACACACACACACACACACACACACACACACACACACACACACATGCCCCAGGCTGCGGGCATCCCTAACATGTAACCGTTCAGAAAAGCCCAGATTTTGAAGAGCTTCAGCATTTCAGGAAGCTAAGCGAGATAAGTCAAGAAAGAAGGGCCCCTCCTCCCAGACACTCCCACACTCCAGAATTTCTGACGGTGAGAAAGGCCAGAATCAGCCCGAGTTATTTCCCATATTTTACAATCCAGACTTCATCTTTCTGAGTCATTCGCTCTGCTCACAGAAGCTGATCTGGGGAACACACAACTCCTCTAAGTGCAATTCCTGTAACAGACCTATCCTGAAGAATAAAACAGTAAGAAACGTTAAGTAGTGTTCTTGTGCCTAGGAAGGAAGTGAAATGCCGCTAGGCTATGAAAAGTCTACAGGTGTTTCAAGGAGGTGAGAGATGAAGTCCACATTGAAACCATTTTCTTCTTCCTTGGTCTAATCCTAAGTAAATGTAAGCATGTGTGGCTAACCGGTGGAGTCACACACATCTGGGTTTAAATGCAGCCCCCATCAGGCACGTGATCTGGGGTATGTTACAGACCTCTAGAATCCACTTCTGTTGAAATGGCGGTTAATAGCCTGTATTTCATAAAGGTCGTAATGAGCATTACACAAGATAATAAACGTTAATTTGTCCCCAGCATGATAGCACGCCCTCAGTAAATGCAAGGTACCGCTGACCCCTGTCCTCCCCACCCCAGCCCACCCACCTTTGGATTTCAAACCCATTCATAGGCCTTATCATCCACTGCTTCCTGACAGCACGAACACTGGTCCCCAAGGTCCCCTTAATGGAGTGTGATCTGGCTGAAACTGCGGCTGAAAAGCTAAAAGGGGGCCCTTTGGCCGAGAAAACCAAACTCTGGGAAGCAAAAACGGATCCTCAGCAAAAGCTTGGTGGCGTCTGTTGTTTACAGTGAGTGCCCTTCCTACCAACGTACTGAGAGAGTCCCAGTACATTTCTGATCCTCCACTGGCAGGGAACGCGCAAAGGTGACGAAGAGGCTGGCAGCGGGGCCACCTCGCGAGGCTGAGGCTGTGGGAGTGGGAATCCTGATGGAGTCAGGGCCCTCCTGGGAGGGGACAACCGAGAACGATGGAGCCTCTCACCCCTCTCTCTCCTCAAGCAGGGGCCCTCGCAGCTCAAGGCTGGAGGCTTCTCAAGGGTCCCGCCACCGTCCCGGCCAAGCGCAAGTGGGACCCGAGGGGTCAGCAGGAGGGAAGCGGGGGCCCGCGGGCGCCCCCGAGCCTCGGCTTGGGAATGTGGTCTGAGAGGGGTCACCGGGGGAGGGGCCGGGCGGCGAGGACCTGGGGAGGGGCGGGGCCCGGGAGGGGGCAAGAGGTCGGGGCCCCCGGCTGGGGAGGCTCAAGGCCCCCGCCCGACGCCCAGCCGCACGCCGAGCGCCCCCTCCAGCCGCGGTCCCCGCCACTACGGCGGGGCAGTCCCACTCCCCTTACCTGGCTCGGCTGCTCTGCCTGCTCCGAGGACGCCATCTTTCTGAGGCCTGACTAATCTATCGCCGCTGGGCGAGGCGTCTCCCAAGCGCCCTCGCTCTCGCTCACCCGCCCAGACCAAAGTAGCCGGAACGGAACCTGTCGATGGGGGCCGGGGGCGGGGGGCACGCGAGGAGGAAGGGGAACTCCTACGTCCGTGTCACCTCACACAATTGCCATTAGGTCTCTGCTGCCCAGGAAGTTCTTAAGTCCGTCTTTTTTGCATTTTTATTATTCTCATTGAATTAAATCTCTGACCATCCCCACAGTGCCTTGGGCACAGGCAGGGACTCGCTAAATCTTTAATAAATGAATGAATGGGAAGAACCTTGGAAATTAATTAATTAATGTTCAATACCATTTGTTGAGTGCCTACTATTTGCCAGGCACTTTGGTAGCTGCTAGTAATAAGAAGATCCAAGACTCAATTCCTGCTCCTAATTCAGGCCACACACACACACACACACACACACACACACACAATTACAGCATCTTACGGATAGGAGTCTGATAACAGTTTGCAGATTAGGAAGACACAGAACGGAGCTTTTTGGAGAGAAGAGACTTCTACATTCTTACTTGATAGTAGTTGAGTAGTTAGATTTTAAGCTAAATGTAAAATTATATTTAAAAATTGCTGGGGCGCCTGGGTGGCTCAGTCGGTTAAGCGGCCGACTTCGGCTCAGGTCATGACTTCACGGTCCGTGAGTTCGAGCCCCACGTCAGGCTCTGTGCTGACAGCTCAGAGCCTGGAGCCTGTTTCAGATTCTGTGTCTCCCTCTCTCTGACCCTCCACTGTTCATGCTCTGTCTCTCCCTGTCTCAAAAATAAATATAATGTTAAAAAAATTTTTTTAAATAAATAAAAATTGCATATATTAGAACTATCGGTCAGTTCATATTGCAGTTGTGTTTTGACTGATTATGAGTACTTAAAAGGGTTGCCTCAACAATTTCTCTTACCAAACAGTTTTAAATGCCTACCCTTTTCTAGTGAGATAATATCTTATTTTCTTATAAACAAAATATGAAAGAGACTCTGGATGAATGTGAGCTATTTCTTATGTACGTAAAATGCCTCCCCCCTGCCCCCACTTCAAGCGAAGAACCTTTTAAAAATTTTTATTATTTTACTGGTAAACGTTTTTTAGAGGGAAGAAAGTAGCAGTGTTAGAACAAGGATGAATTTATTGCCAAGCAGCATCTGGACAATCTCAAACAGTGATGTGGTTCGCATTTTCCCTTTCCTGTCTGATTTGAGATCTTAATGTTTAATCTAGTTATGTAAGCATTTCGTTCCGAGATCCCAATTTGCACAGCTGAAGCCGGGAATCAAACCGGTGGAAATGTGCGAGTATCTTATTCTTTCAGCAGGACTGAAAACTACACTCATCAATGTTTTAAATTGCCTGAGGGTTGGGACATCTTACAGATCTTTTCAGTTTGGAAAGGAAAACAAATGAACACAGTAGAATGTCACTGTTTCATTTGAGTGTTAACGTTATGCATCTATATATGTAATTAAGAGTGCTCTAACAATCCAAGGAATATATATGCGTGTCTTTCATAACGCAAAATAAATCCATATTGACCTCATTTTGATCCCGCCACTGAACTCCTAAATATAAGCTAGAAAAACACTCCTCTAGGCCGAATTGAGTGACGTAACGAAGTTAGCTTCGATCCCAGAGACTACAGCTCCCGGCATGCCCCCGGAGCCACACGGGATTAGCGGCAACTAAGACTACACTTCCCGGCGTACCTTGGTCCCATGCGTGATTTGCCGCAGAAAGAACTACATCTCCCGGCAAGCCGCGGGCGGGGGGGTGGCGCCGCGCGGAGCCTCCCCGACTTCCCCGAGTCAGTCGAGTCCCACCCTGAGGAATATGGAGGTGGCCGGAGGCGCCGAGACTGAGATTCGGCCTCTGAAGCCGTGTCTGCTGCGCCGCAACCACAGCCGCGAGCAGCATGGCGTGGCGGCCTCCTGCCTGGAGGAGCTGAGGAACAAGGGTTGGCGCGGGACCCGGGCGGAGGCTGTGGGGGCCGGGGCGGGGGCTGCGGAGAGCCGGGTCCGGTGAGGAGGTCGGGCAGGGGCAAAGGGGGTTCAGCAGGAGCGACTTGGGACGGAAATAACTCATGTGGGCATAGCGATGGACAAGTTTCAAGGCGATTATCTCATGTGAGACTCATTTGGTGGGAAGGTAGACGGGAAGAAATATGCAAATTAAAACCGACTTGACTTAGGTGTCTTGCCTAGAATCGGCTCAGACCTTGGAGGAGACCAGCCTGGTGCATGCCTGCCTCCGGGCTTCCTACCGTGACGCTGGTGCCCCCAGCAGGGTGCCAGCGCCTTTCTGTCGTCAGCTCTGGCAGGCACTTGTGCAGCGTAGAGAGAGCTGCTTCCGACCTTCCTGGAGTACCAGACAAGGAACTGGTGCTCTGAGTGACCGAAGTTCCGAGTCCCGGCCCCATACGTACTAGCTGCTTGACCTTGTACTTAAACCAGCTCTCGACCCTCAGTTTTCTCATCGGCAAAATGGGTATAATATTTCCAGCCGTGCTTTACAGGACTGTTGTGTTTCCACGACTTGAAAGTATTATGAGCCAGTAATAATAAATTGTTTATCCACGGTGAAGTTGTACACGTTAAACGTGTGAGCCATCCCCAGTCATAGTGTGTGTCACTGTTCAGTGCTCCTCTGTGAGTCACCAAGCCCCAAAAGATACCAGACAGAAATCTTTCGGAGACCCAGGAGCAGCCAAAGCATCATAAATGCTTTCGTGACATGGCTTTTGCCACCTCACTGTTCACATATTTGTTCTTGGCATTAGGGTACTTAAGTGTTAGTTCCTCTTGAATGCATCGGCTGGATACACTTGGCCCAGAGACCAGTGTAAGCGCTTGTGTTTGGAGCTCAGCCTCTCCAAGGCTTGCTGTTCTATTTGGGTGCTGGACGACATTGCCCAACCATATTTGTAGTCCACTGGCTACTTTGCTGCTTCCCCTCACCCTGTTTGTGCTGTAGGCATTGCCATCACCGAATGCGATGGGACAGATCTGCCCCAGACAAGCCTGTTGCCCCTTGACAGTAAAGAGGAGAAGCTACTGATGCAAACTCCTGCTTCTCCTGTGTCTTCCTGTAGGTTAGAAACACGGCAGAGTACAATGCTGCATGGAACAAAACGCATTTCCTTTTTTACTATTCTTTCCTTTTTTTTTCTTTCTTTTGTTTTGTTCTGTTTTGTTTTTTGACATTTGACACAGGAGAATTTAAGATGACCACTGAATAAATGAGTGAAAGACGGCTCGCTCACAAGGAATCATATCGGACTTTGGCTTGGTTTTCATCCAAGTCAAGATGCGAGTGCTCCTAACGTGGGTGTAAAGCAGCTGGAGGAAACATTGTCAGGAGTCAGAGTGGGTGTCTGCCACTTACTGTGTGACCTCAGACAAGTGACGTAGCCTCCGTGAGCCTTGGGTTTGACATCTGTAAAACGGAAATAAGAATAGTCCCTACCTTACAGGATTGTTAGGAGATAAAATACTGTGCACAGGAGACACTTAGAACAGTACCAGGCGTGTGGGAAGTGTTGTCTTAGTGCTGGCGGTTGTGGTTGTTACTGTAGGTAACCTACCAGCAGTTCTGCTGCGCTTTGAGAGAATATATGTTGAGAGTACAGAGACAGGTGTAGTTTCCTTATGGATACTTGTCAATTGCCAAATATTTTATTCCTCTCAGCCTGTGACATTCTGGCCATTGATAAGTCCCTGGCACCAATCACCCTGGTCCTGGCAGAGGATGGCACCATAGTGGATGATGATGATTACTTCCTGTGTCTGCCTTCCAATACTAAGTTTGTTGCCTTGGCCAGTAACGAAAAGTGGATGTACAACAATTCAGGTAAGAAACTCTGGCCGTAGACAAAATGATCTATGCGATACAACATCCATCACGATTCATTTTGCTGCCCAGGCACCTGGTTGCTGTTTGTCTGGTTAAGCATTTGTGCGGCCAGCATTTACTGAGACACAAAAACTCACCTCAAGGGGAGTGTGGTAGGATCCTGGGTATGCATGACCGGGGCATCAGGTTTAAGTGGCTTCTTTTCATAAAAAAGATACAGAGCAGATTCACACAGAAATAATCGAAGGTGGAAGAGAAGGGAAAATGCAGGTCCTAGATGGGGATTGGCTTTCCCATGAATCCTTGAGAGAGGCGCTTCCCTCACCCCTGAACTTTTTCTAAATGGTCAGTGGGAAGGATGTACAGACCTCCTCAAGGTCTGTGTGTTGGAGGAGGAGGTGAAAATAGCACTTCAGGTTAACCAGACTGTGACTGGCTTTTTCTCCCCTTTATCAGATGGAGGTACAGCTTGGATTTCCCAAGAGTCCCTTGATGTAGATGAAACGGACACTGGGGCAGGGCTGAGGTGGAGGAACGTGGCCAGGCAGCTGAAAGAAGACGTGTCCAGCATCATCCTCCTGTCCGAGGCAGACCTCCAGGTAAGCCTTCCTCCTCCACAGCCCCACTCATCGGGCTCTGCTGCCCCCAGCCCCTTAGTTTCCATGTGTCTTACCATAATAATTCCATTATTTCTTAATTTTTATTAACATCTTTTTTTAAAATGTTTATTTATTTTTGAGAGAGAGAGACAGAGCATGAGCTGGGGAGGGGCAGAGAGAGGGGGACACAGAATCCGAAGCAGGGTCCAGGCTCTGAGCTGTCAGCACAGAGCCCGATGCGGGGCTCGAACCCACGAACCGTGAGATCACGACCTAAGCCGAAGTCAAATGCTTAACCAACTGAGCCACCCAGGCGCCCCTATTTCTTAATTTTTAAACAATGCTTTGACAACAGCCCAGACTCTTCATTTTCCAATTCTTGCACCTAGAGTAGAAAATCGAGATGCCTAGACCCACTTAGTCTCACTGGAGGGTTAAGGAGGTATTGTCAAAGAATGTGGAAGTGGAGAAGCCGAATTAAATCCCAGCTCCATCACCATGGCTTTGAGCCAGTAATTTAGCCTCTTTGCCTACATTTCCCGTCCAGTAAAATTGGGATAAAAATAGTACTGTCAATTAAAAAAAAAATATTTACTAAGCACCTACCCTGTCCCTGGCATGTTTCTGTCCAAGGGGTACAGTGGTGAACAAGCCAGACACAGAATTCTGATGGAAGGAGCTCAAATTCTGATGACGGGAGGCAGATAAAACAGGAAGCATGTTCGGTGCGTAGCAGGTGGGGCAGTGTGCCAAGAACAACGGGGCTAGTCTGGATTGGGAGATCAGGGGAGGCCCCTCCAAGGAGGTGGCATTTTTCGTAATTTTTTTAAACTTACAAACTTACGTATTTGAATAAAAACAACTACATTCAGGGGCACCTGGGTGGCTCAGTCGGTTGAGTGGCTACTTCAGCTCAGGTCATGATCTCACAGCCGTGAGTTCAAGCCCCATGTCGGACTCTGTGCTGACAGCTCAGAGCCTGGAGCCTGCTTCAGATTCTGTGTCTCCCTCTCTCTCTGCCCTTCCCCTGCTCATGCTCTGTCTCTGTCTGTCTCAGAAATAAATATTTAAAAAATAATTTTTTTAAATAAATAAATAAATACATTTGTATGGCTCAAAATCCAAGAGGTATAAAAGGATATACGGGTAGCCAAAAAGTGAAAACAACCCAGATGTCCATGAACTGAAGAATGGATAAATAAAATGTGGTTTATCCATACGACGTAAGAGGAATGAAGTATTCATACATGTATAACGTGGATAAAGCCTTCAAAATGTTACGCGAAGTGAAGAAGCCAGACATGAAAGGCCACGGATTTTGTAGTTGCCTCTATATGGAACGGCCAGAATATGCAAGTCCGCAGAGATAGAAGATAGAGTGGCTGACTAGGGCTGGGGTTGGGGAAGCTTTGAGCGGAAACAAGAGTGATAGCTAATGGGTGCTGTGCTTTCAAGGGTGCTGACTGCACAAGTCTGTGAATGTACTAGAACCCACCTAGTTATACACTAAATTTATATGGGTGAATCATATGGTATGTGGGTTATATCTCAATAAAGCTGTTTGGAAAAAAAATAAAAAGGACATACAGGAAAAATCTGACTCCTGCCCCTTAACCACCAGGTTTCCCTTCCCAGAGATAATCACCTCTCAATTTCCCATTCTAGAAATGTTGTATATGCCAACAAATACATACATATTTTCTCCTGTCCCTGTACTCCACAATGGAAGTATATCTACCCTTTTTTAAAGAAACATTTGGAGGGGCGCCTGGGTGGCTCAGTCGGTTAAGCGGCCGAATTCGGCTCAGGTCATGATCTCGCGGTCCGTGAGTTCAAGCCCCTCGTCGGGCTCTGTGCTGACCGCTCGGAGCCTGGAGCCTGTTTCGGATTCTGTGTCTCCCTCTCTCTGACCCTCCCCCATTCATGCTCTGTCTCTCTCTGTCTCAAAAATAAATAAATGCTAAAAAAAAAAAAAATTAAAAAAAAAAAAAGAAACATTTGGAGAATATTCCAGATCAGTACGTAAAAGACATTGCCGTTCTTTTTTGTACCACTGCATCGTATTCTGTTTTGCTCATGTGCCATGACTTAATCAGGAGTCTCCCCCACTGGTGGACATCTGGGTTGTCATCAGTCTTGCTGTTCCAGACGGTGCTACAGGAAGCTCCGTGTCATTCTGCACACATGCTTGTCTGTAGAATAAAGTCCCAGAAGTGCAGTTGATGGACACTGGCAGGTTCCCAAGAGGTGGCGATTACACCGAGAGCTGAAGGAAGGAGGGAGCTTGCCATGGACAGGTCGGGGCCACAGTGTCTTAGAAGTGTTTTTAGGTTTGTTAAAGTCTGTGTTTGTGTGTTAGGTGCTCATTGATGCTCCGTGTTCAGACCTGGCTCAGGAACTCCGCCAGAGCTGCGTCACCGTCCAGGGGCTCCAGAACACCCTCCAGCAGGTCCTGGACCAGAGGGAGGAAGCCCGTCAGTCCAAGCAGCTCTTGGAGCTTTACCTCCAGGCTTTAGAGAAGGAGGGCGGCATCTTGTCAAAGCAGCAAGGTACGACTCAACTGGCCAGGGGAGTCGCCCTGAGAACTGAGGGCCTGGGGAGAGAACCCGTGTTTATAATGTGGCCAAAAAGGGTGACACTACAGCTGCTGGCATCTTGAAATGACGTGCTTCTGTCTTTCTTTTTTTATTTTTAACGTTTATCTTGAAAGAGAGGGCGCATGCAAGCAGGGGAGGGGCAGAGAGAGAGGAGATGGGGGAGAGAGAATCCCAAGCAGGCTCCATGTTGTCAGCGCGGAGCCTGATGCAGGACTCGATCCCACGAACCGCGAGATCGTGACCTGAGCCAAAATCAAGAGTGGGTCGCTTAACCGACTGAGCCCCCCCAGGCGCCCCCCCGTGCCTCTCCCTTGCCCGACTGATGGCTCCCCGGTCATTTGTGCGGCTGTATGTTTGCCCAGTGCACCATCTCCTCATGTCTGCTTTGCAGAGTCCCAAACTGTTGGTGACCAGACGGATGCAGTCGACACGGGTGGTAACAGAGAGAGCTCCTCCACAATCGCACTCACAAGCCAGATCCTTACTGTGCTGAAGGAGAAGCCTGCTCCAGAGCTGAGTCTGTCCAGTCAGGATTTGGAGGTGGGCAAGAACGGGGGACCCTGAGCTGCAGGGAGCCACTCCCCCTGGGGGTGCAGTGCCCTGCAGAGGTGCATACGGGATTGCTTCTGGCCTCTGCAGACCCTGGCTCCTCGCTGCCCCGTTTGCCTCTTCTATGCACAATATCTCATTTCATCTATGTCAGAATGGCTTGAACAAACGTCTCATTTCATCTATATCAGAATGGCTTGAACAAACAGGTGCACTCCCGCAGATCGTCAAACCGCATTCTCGGGTCCTTTGTGGGAAACGGAATGTCCGAACTGGTCGGGGAGGAGTGGCTACAGGGAGGAGTGGCGGGGCTCAAGCTTCGGAGGGCGGTTTCTGGTTCTGTTGGCCCCTGAGGGAGATCATCGTCAGTCGAGGCACATAAAGTTATCCTAGTGAAAGGTGCACCTGGGGGGGTGGGGGTCATCTTGTGCTGACTCCACAGCCAGGGAACTAGAAGCCTGACACAGGATCCGTCAGAGTGGGCGCCACTTCCTCTTCATCCTTGTCCCTGTCCCAGGCACCTCCCCGTGTAGCTAAAAGGCAGGAGACCTCTCGACTTGCGCCTGGCCTAAATTTCCCGTAAGTGGAGGACTTGACAAGTTGCTCCCACGAAACTTCCAGAGGGACTTTCGTGTCGGTGTTGGAGGGTAAGGAAAGGCCGTGGCCATGGAGCGTGAAAGGATTCTGGCGTTTCAGCATCAAGGCCTCACGTACGCCGGCGCTGCCCGAGCTCAGTCCCCTAAAGAAAACCCCGGGAGCGAGAGAGCAGCAGGCGAGGGGAGCCGGGAGCGCTTCTCAGTGGTTCTCATTCTTGCCACAGCTGGTCGCCAAGGAAGACCCCGGAGCTTTGGCTGCCGCTTTGAGCTGGGACGCGGAGAAGACGGTGACGGTGCAGCAGGCCTGTAATCAGGAGCTCAGCCTGCGCCTCCAGCAGGTGCAGAGCCTGCGTTCTCTCCGGAACCTGTCGGCCAGGAAGAGTTCGCTGCCTGGAGAACGGCAGGAGCCTAAGCGAGCCAGACAAGACCCCACGTAGCTGCAGCCGGAGACCCCGTGGCCTTGTTCTCATTCTCAGTAAATACCTTCAGCCCGATTACTGTAGCTGCTGCCTTAATACTGTACCCCCTGCCTGATAGCACCTTCTGGAACAGCCTGGAAGACCAGCCTCCTGTGGTCCCTTCCAGAAAAGTGCTGCCACATCTCAGCTCCCGCCCTTGCATTTTTTGAATGACAAAGCTGCACCCACAATACCCCACCTCTTACTAATGAGCTGTTCTCATGGTCTCTGTGTGAAAGTAACGGTCAAGGGCAGTGAAAAGAAGCTGTTGTATTTCAGACTCACTATCCTTTTTCAGAAGCTAGAACTGCAGAATTTTCAACACAGATAATGGTCAGGAAGGTGACGTACCAGAGTTGATTTATGGCCACAAACTCGTTTCTCAAGTGAATGAATTTTTTGGTTTGTGTAAGGGCGCATATTAAGTCTGCAGACCATAGGGACATATGGAGAGTCTGATTCGCCATTTCTAATTGTGAAATTATATTTGTTACCACTGTGAAACTGTTTCCAGTTTTCTAATATGTTTTATCAGCAGGGGGTATGAAAGGTCATTAAACCGATCTCCATGTGATATGGTGTGAGTCTCTCTGGGTGCAAGGCAGAGGCTTCTGGTTTATATACATCCTGTTTCTGCACAAACTCTTTCTTTGGGCTTTGTAATCTAATTTGGAACAGATTTTCATCCCTGTGAATGTCCAGCATGACATTCAGAAGCCACGCAGCCTACGGGCCGATTCTTCAACTTGGGGAATCGTCCTGGACAGGGCACAGAGACCGGGCATCCCACGGCCTACCCCCACCCACTCGATGCCAGTGGCCGTCTGTGGGCATGGAGACAACGGAAAACATCCCCACATGTCTTCGGAATGCCCCTGGAGGGGCACTTATGCCGGCTGGGGATTTTTCTAGCAGTCTGCTCTGGGTTAGCACTTACATACGGGAGCCTCACAAAACTGAGTGAGCCGGTTAGGGTGTGACTTATCCTCATACATAGCAAAGCTGTACTTGGCGAGGTTCAGAGATTTGCCCCGTGTCACAAGGCTAATTGGAGGCCCGGGATCCTGGTTCCAATTCCAGTACTTTTCCCACATTTGTGTGTTTTCTGTTATGTCCACATGCTCTTTTTTTTTTTCTTTAATGTTTATTTTTGAGGGAGAGAGAGAGACAGCATGAGTCGGGGGTGGGGGGGAGGACACAGAATTGGAAGCAGGCCCCAGGCTTTGAGTTGTCAGCACGGAGCCTGACGTGGGGCTCAAACCCACAAACCACAAGATCATATCCTGAGCTGAAGTCGGACACTTAACTGACTGAGCCACCCAGGCGCCCCATACTGTCTTTCCTATTCTACGTCCAGGTCACTGGTCGTGTTACACCAGTGTAACAAGTTGGAATCCACTCGAACCGGAAAAGACCTCATGTGTCTATAGCATAATTGCCAGATTTCTGACCACAGGCACAGTGCCGGTGGTATAAGAGAATAGCCCCGTGAACCCTGTACAGATAGCCCAGGGGTAAAGGAAGCCTGGATTCCAGGAACAGAATGGACCCTCCACTCACCAGTTACAGCAACATCTCCGTCTTTGCCCTCCGGAATTAAAAATGTTTTCTCGAACTACGTCTCAAAGACACAGTAGGGCTGCTGTTGGCTGGCCTGGGTGTTGGGACGCCCTACTTGAGACCAATCCACCAAGCATCTCGGCTGCACAGGATAACGGGGAAAGTGCTGTGGGGCTCGGAGTGAGCCACGCCGCTGGGTGAAAGGGGTAAATGAAGCGTGAGGAGGAGCGTGGGACCTAGCACATAGTAGGACTGCAGAGAGCAGGTTCCCTTCATCTCCCCAGGGGCAGAGGGAGGGGGCGCAGGAGCAAAGACAGAGCTGTGTGAGGGGGCTCCTGTCTACGGGTCTACGGGGCGAAGACCTTAGTCTGCAAACTCGGACCCAGATGCACGGTGTGCACGGCTGCAAACACATTACATTGCCCCTGGTGCCACTTACCTTCCAGAATAGAAATGTAGCGGCACAGCAATATGTCTAAAAATAGGAGCGAGAGGGCAGGGCAGCCCGTTCTTACGGGAGGAGAAAAGAATGTCAGAGGAAGCAGCTGGGACTAATGAACTCCGCATTAGCCATATCCCATTCTTTCAACTCAAGTCAAATGTCGGTCCCCATTAGGCAATTGGCTTTGACGGGAGCTATGCTAATTACCACTTACCAAACCTTTAATTCCTGGGGAAAAGCAAAAGGAAAAAAACGAATGGGTTTTTCATTTTCAAGAGAGAAAGGGATAAAATAATAGTAGTCGGGGAAGGGAAAACCTGCATTAACTGCAAAATGATTAACGTGCCTTTACTAACCAAATTGCTTAGTGGTTTCATTTCCTCATCATCTGCTCAATTCTTTCTTTTTTTTTTTTTTTCTTTTTTGCCTTCAGGGTTTTTCTCCATCTTATTTCGTTTGTACGGTTTCGCCTTAAATTGTCTTGGCTGTGTCTTGTATTCCTTGAAGTTTTTTAAGGACCTCGTAAACGACCTAGTCTGAACACCCAGCCACTATTGCCTGAGTCCTCTGACCCCGGGGTCTTCTGTCCTACTCGAAGGCCTCCAGTGAGGGGGACAGACTCACTCTTGGGAAGTGCACCGAACTTTCAGATTGCAGAACATTCAAGTTCACTATTTGCTCAAACTAAATCAGAACACACTTTGTAATTACAAGGAAGCGAGCCAACAGGTTAATGCATGGATACTGGATTTTCCTCAGCACTTCCCAATACCACGTTCTAAGAACTATCAGCAAGCAAACACACACACACACACACACACACACACACCAAATCTAGCTTTTCCTCCAGTTTATAATTATTTTAATAAGACAAGCACATGTGTTTTTTGATCACTTAACTAATTGTAAGTGGAAAAGATAAATTAGCGTTAATTTTATCAGGGTTATAACAAGCTAGAAGTGGTAGGTAGCCCAGATGTCCTTTGCCTCTACCTCTCTAGTCTAGAAACCGAAAATTTTCTTCTTTTATAAAAAATTTTTTTAAAAGTTTATTTTTGAGAGAGAGAGAGTGTGTGTGTGTAAGCAGAGGTGGGGCAGAGAGGGCGACAGAATCCAAAGCAGGCTCCAGGCTCTGAGCCGTCAGCGCACAGCCCAACGTGGGGCTCAAACCCATGGACTGAGATCATGACCTGAGCTGAAGTCAGGCACTTAACTGACTGAGCCACCCAGGTGCCCCCAAAATTTTCTTTTTAATACCTACATGACTTTTCCTCTGGTTTGTTCAAAATGGAATGCGGGGGTGCCTGGCTGGCTCAGTCAGAAGAGCATGTGACTCTTGATCTCAGGGTCATGAGTTCGGGCCCCACGTTGGGCATAAAGAGTACCTAATAAATAATTTTTTAAAACCTGGAATCCACATCTACTGAAGAAGCTGCTATGAAGATGTGGGTGATCCCTTCCGCGGGTGCTGTTAAATCAAGTTGTTTAAGTGTCTCCCATGAGCTTACTGGTCTGAGTTTCCTAAAGCTGGGAATGGTTTGCCATCAGCCCTAAATACGAACACTATAAAGGATTTGTTTCAGATGCTATGTCACACTCAAGTCTTCCTCAACAGTTGAGGATCCGTTCTAGTGCCAAATATTAAAAAAATAAATGCAAGAGAATGAATTACAACTTGTCCCGGTGCTGGTGACCCCATCTAGACACTGAACTTGTCTATAGTGAACTACAAGAACGTATACTTTGAGAAAAGTCTACCCAAAACCTGATGGTAGAAAATTATCCTAATTTACCCATTTTACTCTAATGTATCCATCAAGAGCATATTAATCTAGTCTAACATGCAGTGGATGCCAGTTAACATTCAATCCCCTGCACTAAGGTAAGCTTCGACTTGACAGATTCCCTGCCAGTCTCATTTGTATGGCCTCATCATCCTTCGGATATTACTTAGTGCAAAGTTATAAGTCCCCGGTCTTAAGGACTGTGTAGGTATGACCCCGATCGAAACTGAAAAACAATGAGCACGCTTTCCTTCTAGAAAAATCTTAAAAGACAACGTTCTGAAGGTTAGCTGGCCTTTCAGGCTGGCATCTTGCACCGGTGTGCTGACCCAATTACTGGTCTCTTGAAGCTGCTGTGTTCGGAAATGTGGATGCTATTACAGCTCCTCTGTCACATTGTACTTTACTCAGCTAGTAATTATGAATATGAGCTCAGCTCTGCAGAAAACAGAACGGAATGGTCAGCAGTCATGCTCCGTGTCTGCTCCCCTGGTGTCCAGAGAAGATTACAATGCTTCTCCAGCCAGCTTTTGCCGATTTTCCTCATATTAGGCCTGACTCTCAGAAACTTCCTGTGACTCAAGGTATGAATCTCGAAGCTTTAAAGTTTAGCATCTAAAAACCTCCACCCCGGGGCACCTGGGTGGCTCAGTTGGGTGTGATTCTTGGTTTCAGCTCAGGTCATGATCTCACGGTCTGTGGGTTCAAGCCCATGTCAGGCTCTGTGCTGACAGCTCAGAGCCCGGAGCCTGCTTCCGATTCTGTGTGTGTGTGCGTGTGTGCGTGTGTGCATGTGTGTGTCTCTCAAAAATAAATACACGTTTGAAAAATCTATTTAAGGGGCGCCGGGGTGGCTCAGTTAAGTGTCTGACTTTGGCTCAGGTCATGATCTCATGGTTTGTGAGTTCGAGCCCCACGTCGGGCTCCATGCTGACAAAGTGGAACCTGCTTGGGAGTCTCTCTCTCCCTCACTCCGTGCCTCCCACACACATGCTCACTCTCTCAAAATAAATAAGCTATAAAAAATATTAAAAATATACATATTAAAAAAATTTTTTTTAACCTTTACCCTGGAAGTTTTCCTTAGAGTCTGTCATCCAAGAGCCATAAACAATATGCGTAATCAAGGATTTTGGTGCTATGGGAGAGAATTCACATTTGATTAGGGTTTTGAAATTGAGTGATTTGTTCACTCCTAATCTCATTTGAGCAGCCCGGAATCCTGGTCCACATGGGGCCTTGAGAGCCGTTCTGCACTGTATCACAGGAACACAAGTCCCTCTCCTGTTTAGCCGTCACTCATTGTCACTTCTGTGGAAATTCTTGAATGGGAAAAGGTCGCAGTTATACACATATGTATCAACGTATAGGCATCTGTCACAGAACAAAGTCTGGATCCTGCAATCCTGAAGTTCCTTGAATTAGGAGTTAAGGCAAGCAGGCTCCAGGCTCCTCAGCAGCACCACTCTGTATTAGGTTGAAATAACACCTTCAATAAGTCTGTTGAAACAGACTTCATAGGCACCTCAGTGGCTCGGTGGGTTGAGCATCCAACTCTTTTTTTTTTTTTTTTTAAATGTATATTTCTGAGAGACAGCACGAGTGGAGGAGGGGCAGAGAGAGGGGGACAGAGGATTCGAAGCGCTCCCAGGCGCTCCAAGCATCCGGCCGGCTTTTGATTTCGGTTCGGGTCACAATCCCAGGGTGGGGGCACTGAGCCCCATGTCGGGTTCTGCGCTGAGAATGGAGCCTGCTTAAGATTCTCTCTGGGACACCTGGGTGGCTCAGTCGGTTGAGCGTCCGACTTCGGCTCAGGTAATGATCTCACAGCTTGTGAGTTCGAGCCCCGCATCGGGCTCTGTGCTGACAGCTTGGAGCCTGGAGCCTGCTTCAGATTCGGTGTCTCCCTCTCTCTCTCTGCCCCTCCCCTGCTCACACTCTGTCTCTCTCTCTCTCAAAAAATAAACATTTAAAAAAATTTAAAAGATTCTCTCTCCCTCTGCCCCTGTCACCCAGTCAGGTGCACTCTCTCTCTAACATAAAAAAATTTAAAGATCTTTTAAAAAATAGACAGATTTCGTTCTTCACAAAGCAAACCTAAAGCTCATCCATGAAAGAACTGTAACAAATCAAAATTGACTTACTAATGGAAACTAATATGGGTATTTTATAGCAGCAGTTCTGAATGGCACTCTTCTTATGAGTAAATGAACATATCATCTGTTTAATAGCATATTTGTTTTTAAATTCATTTTCTCTAAAGCACAAAAAATAATTGTTTTGCTCTTTGAGCACAATGTTAAAAATTTGCTTTGAATATGAGGGAAATATTTTTTAAATTAGACGGTTTCTGTGAAGATAAACTGAAACAGAATGTTATTCTGGACTCTTAAATATGTCGCCTTTGGCTATTTTAAATCAAAGGAAGACAAGAACAGAACTTCCAAGCACATAACGAAGATGAAAGGAAAAGCCAGTGGGTCCACAGTATGATACAGCAAGAAACAAAAACCTTCATCAAAAATGCTCACCTTGGCATCTGGCTGGCTGTCAGTCGAGCACGTGACTCTTGATCTCAGCGTCGTGGGTTCGAGCCCCCCACTGGGGGTAGAGATTACTTAAAACCTTGAGGCACCTGGGTGACTCAGTCGGTTGAGTGTCCGACTCTGGGTTTCGGCTCAGGTCATGACCTCACGGTTTGTGGGTTCGAGCCCTGTCAGGCTCCACGCTGATAGCGCAGAGCCTGCTTAGGATTCTTTCTCTCCCTCTCTCTCTGCCCCTCCCCTGCTCTCTCTCTCTCTCTCAAAATAAATGAATAAACTTGGAAAAATATATATATATATTGTATGAAGACAGATGGTAACCCCACTCATCATGGTGAGCACTTCATAAAGTATATCATTGTTGAATCAGTATGTTGTACACCTGAAACTAATACAATGTTGTATGTCAATTACAGTTTTAAACATCCTATAATGTTTACTTTGGGTTCCAAATTACTTAAGACACTCAGTATTGGACTTTATTAGAGTTTAAATAAAAAAGACTTTTCAGGCACCTGGATGGCTCACTCAGTCAGTCGAGCATGCAATTCTTGATCTCGGGGTCATGAGTTTGGGCCCCATGTGGGGTGTAGAAATTACTGAAAAATAAAATCTTTTAAAAATAAAGTAAGTACGTAAACTTCTGAATTACATGGGAATGAGAAGACCACAACTGTTAATACATGTTATTCAGATCCATCGTTATAATTCCTTTGCATGAGTAATCAGGGGTGGAGTCTTATTTGCAGGAGAAGGTCTTCCGGAAGAAATCCTTGCAAGGTGTCTTCTCCTGCAGGGACTGTTGAGGGGGCGGGACTTCCTGCCTTTTGGCTGCCTCTCTGGCTTCCCGTCCTGTGTCCCTGTGTCCCCTGTAAGGCACCAGCCTGGATGACCCCAGGCCAGGAAAGTCAAGAGGCTGCTTTTTTTCCCTCATTTCTATTGCTTCTTGCAAATGTTTTTAAAAAGAAGCAGAGGACAAAGGAAAGAAAAATCAACCATCTGGCTCAGCCAGCAGTAAAAGGTACATAACTGCGTCCTTTAAAAAAAAAGAACAAAAAACAAAACAAAACAAAAGATGCTTCAGAAGAATAAATCACCTTTCCGTTTAAAGGATAAAAAATGAAGAGAACACCCTCACAAAATTGCCCTCACTAGAGAAGGAAAAGTTAAGGATTTTCAGTCTAGGGGGGGAAAAAATGGCTTGTTTTGCCCATAATCTTCTAATCTTCATTAGAAGAGTTGGGGAGATCTCTCATTTTCCCTGCCGACCAGTCACTGGTCTGACTCCTGGATGTCCACAAATTACTGAGACAGATCAGATGGAGACATTGATGGAGACAGAGCAGATGGAGACATTCTGCTCTTTCAGATTCTTTAGGAAGCTTCTAGGAATAACCCGATGATAAATGACTTGTCTGAAACTCATCCGGCAATTTTAGAGAAAAATCCATTTTTAATGGCCAACTTTATGTACTCTTTCTTGGAACTTTTTCAAAACGGAAAAAAAAAAGAAAAATAAATCACCTCACAAAGTTATAAATTCTCACAGCGGAAAACGTAACGATGTCAATTAATCGGAGCCAGGAAGAAGAGTCCCGTGCATATATAAATTAAGATTCCAGAAGCTAGTGTGACTAATGCGGGTAGCGATGGCTCCAGGATTGCGCTGTAATAGACTGGGACACTCACTTAACGTTCCAAAGTTTGGCGGACAGAGATCGCCGGCATGGAGAGGTTCCCCTGGAGTTGGGAGAGCTTTCATCCCGGTGCCGGGACGTCACGTCACAAAGGGCAGTCCTGCCGTCTGTCCCGTGCACACTCGGCCGAGGAGTACACTCGGCCGTGCTGGGGGTCCACAGGCACGGGCAAAGATGCCAACGAAACGGCCAGAAGGCCGGCTAGCGCGCGGCCTGCTCGGAGACCACTCACCCTGCTGTCATGTCCTGTCGTGTCTGGCGAGGCGACCCTCCGGGGGCAGGACGGAGGTGGCCGTGCCTCCCCCCACCCCCCCAGGAGGAACAGCAGGAGCAGGCAGAGGGGCGGCGGCATCCTGCAGCCTGACTGGCACTCCTCTCCAGCTCTGTGGCTGCGCATCCTCGGCAGTCCCGAAATCAGTGTTTTGTGCACTTGGGTCTCTTCTTTGGGGGAGCGGAGGGGGGGCTATTTTAAGCTCAACCTGCAGCTGTTCTTTTGTGTACCTACCTGTCAAAAGCCTGCACCAGGCCCCCCTCTTCCCCCACACCCAGGCAGTGATGCACAGGCCTAAGCCATCAGAGCTCACAAAAGGGCCTTGGGATCAAAGTTAACCCCTTCCAGGTTCCGAGTAGAGTCGCTTACTTTGGAGGACACGTGCACTCGCTTCCGAAGAAGCTCTACTTCCCCAGAATCCTGCCAAAAGCAAGCAGGAGGCCATGAGAACAAAGCCAAGTGATTCAACACCATGTAAAATTGGCCGTGCTCTGGGCTGACAGCTCAGAGCCTAGAGCCTGCTTCGGATTCTGTGTCTCCCTCTCTCTCTGTCTGCCCCTCCCCGGCTCATGCTCTCTCTCTGCCTCTCAAAAATAAAGAAATGTAACAAAATTGGCCGTGGGTGAGGAGCTTAAAATCTGAAATTCAGTCCATGTAAGGCGGGTCGGAATCTGTTCCAGGCTGAAGAGACAAGCGGGTGCGGAGGGCGCAGGGAGGCACTCAGATGGCAGGCAAGGAGGCCCCCAGCCCCGTAGTCCAGAGAGGGGTCCTCCTGCCAAGGACTCCTCAAACTGCCCCGCACCTGAATCGCCTGGTGACGGACACAAAAGCGCAAATTCTTTTTTTTTTTTTTTTTTTAGAATTTTTAAAAATTTAAATCTTAGTTGACATATAATGTGGTAATGGTTTCAGGAGTAGAATTCAGTGATTCATCACTTACGTACGACACCCAGTGCTCATCCCAGCAAGTGCCCTCCTGAATGCCCATCGCCCCACCCACCTCCCCTCCAGCAACCCTCAGTTCGGTCTCTGTAGTTAAGAGTCTCTTATGGTTTGCCTCCCTCTCTGTTTTCATCTTATTTTTGCTTCCCTTCCCCAAAGTGCAGATTCTGATGCAACAGGTTCCTGGAGGGGCCAAGATCCCACGGAGCGCCTGGGGGGATGCTGCAGGGGCCCAGCCCAGGCCCGCCGGGGCTCAGACCGCTGGCGTCCCCCCACTCGTGGTCCCAAACTCGCACTTTTCTCTGAAGGACATAGAAATCGGGGCACCACGTGGAGCCAGAGCTACTTGGCAGGTGTGTCGGGTGTAAAACGCACTTCCTACTGCGCTTGACCCGCTTTCCTTCGACTGCACCACTGCGGGGAATCCTCCTCCGTGCCCCACTTCGCCCCCCCCCCCCACCAACCGCCTCCCTTCACTGGTCCCAGTTTCAGACTCACACGAGCAAAGAAAGGCACAGACCCTCTTTACCCACCGGAGACGACCGGTAAACTGAGACCCGGGCCGCAAAGCTGCTAAACGCGGCCAGCAGCCATGGCAAGGTCCCGAGGAGAAGTAATGCAGTGGGACCCCGGACTCCACTGCTCTCTCCACTAGGAGAGAGGTTTTCTGTGTCCTCCACTGAGGTTTTCTGTGTCCACAGTCCTAGTTCCCACCCCCTCACGGGGGAAGTCTCCATGTGAAATTCCCTTTCATCACAGGATTTGAAAGGGTCTGGGTAAAACCGCCATGACCCGAGGAGTCCTGGCTCGTATTTTTTCCATACTAATTTCTTTGCCTAATTCCCACAAATGGATTAAAAAATTGAGTCTCACAGATGAGAAATTCACAGCAGCTCGGCCAATTTCTTATACCCTGAGTATATTTTGCAGATTTTTTTTTTAATGTTTATTCAGTTTTGAGAGAGAGAGAGAAAGCACGAGCAGGGGAGAGGCAGAGAGACAGGGAGAGAGAAAGAATCCCGAGCAGGTTCTGCACTGACAGCAGAGAACCCAGTGCAGGGCTCGAACTCACAGACCGCGAGATCATGACCCGAGCCGAAGTGAGGCACTGAACAGACGGAGCCACCCAGGCGCCCCTATTTTGCAGCCTTTACTCGATGGGCTCATGAAACACTCCGAGCACTAGCATGTACGCAGAACGACAAAGGACCCAGCCCACACCCACCCCAGCAGCGCTGTTAGAGCCCAGCCGGGTGGCAGGACACACAGCCGACAAATGAAAGCACATTCGGGGCAACGGCAAGTGCACCGGGGAGGGCCGCGTGGGGCGGCTGGAGGAAGGCCACGTGTCATCTCAGTTGGCTGTTTCCAAGGAGGTGGCAGCGTGTCTTCAAGGTGACAGCTGAAGACTAAAATCCTGGCTTTGCTATTCAATTAGCCCCTCTGTGGCCCCAGTTTCCTCATCTGTGACATGGGGATGAAAAATAGCGCCTACCGCCCGCATCACAGCGTCGTGGCGAGCAAATAACCCACCGAGCACAAGTGGAAGGCACAGCAGACACTGGTGTTCAGAACCGCTACTGAGATCTCCTCAGTCCTACTCCACTGGCACCCCTTACGCTCCAGAGTCCAGATATCTCAGGGTGCCTACCGTGTGATCACCCTTCTCCAGCCCAAAGCCTGTCCGCAGGGAGCTGATAATCTAAGGTCTTCTGCAAGTATGTGTCTCGGAAAAGATGTAGAATGGGAACTTTGAGTAAGAGGAACTCAGGACTGGGGCTCCTGGCTGGCTCAGTCGGTAAAGCATGGGACTCTTGATCTCAGGGTCCTGAGTTCAAGCCCCACGTTGGGCATGGAGCCTACTTAAACATAAACAAACAAGAAAAGTTAAAAAAAAAAAAAAAAGGAACTCAGTACTGAATTATTTTGAAAAACTTGAAAAACAAAGACAGCTCATTCTAAACGGCAGAACAGGACCCAGATAGAAGTTAGAATAGGGGCACCTGGGTGGCTCAGTCGGTTTAGCGTCCATCTTCGGCTCAGGTCACGATCTCAGTTCATGAGTTCAAGCCCCACGTCGAGCTCTGTGCTGACAGCTCAGAGCCTGGAGCCTGCTTTGGATTCTGTCGCCCTCTCTCTCTCTGCCCCATCCCCGCTCACACTCTGTCTCTGTCTCTCAAAAATGAATAAAAACATTAAAAAAATTTTTAAAGAAGTCAGAAAAGACTTTTCTCTGTACACAGAAGAACCTTGTAATAGTGAGTGTCCCATAACCAGAAGGGCTGTCTCTGGAGTTCCTGTGTAGTTCCTTGTTGGTGAGGAGATTGGACTAAATGACCCCTAGCGCCTCTTTATAAATTCCACAATCAGTAACGGGAAAGAAGCGTGTCCCGATGTAACCCTCCCGGGACACCCAGGCTTTAAGGTCTCAGCTGTGTACCAGCCAGGGCCGACCCTTGGCGCATTCCAGGGGCTGCTGTGTGCAGAAAGGGACGCTTTCCAAGTTCGCTGGCTCCAGTTAATTTCAGCAATAACAAATCAACACAAGACCTTTCATTTCGAGCTCTTCGAGGAACTGGTGTTGACAAGGAAGACAACAGATACTATAAATGTTAAGTTGCCCGTGTTTCCAGGACGCGTTCCTTCCAAAGACACGAGCCTCTTTACACGGTTCATCATCTGGTAAATGGCTCATAGGTTAAAGTTCAGATGAGGTTCCAGGACACTTGAGGAAGCCAGCTCACAAAAACAGGGCCCTCTGCAACTCCTTTCCGCCACGTGTCCCCAAAGACGGACTCACACAGGATGACTGGCATCACTTTGGACATTCCAGAGTCAACAAGACCCCATCTGACATGCAGTGGAGAAGAGACAGCTCAAGAGAACACAGGAAATGGAGTCAGCTCTTCTTTACAAAGTCTGTCGGCTCCTGTGTTGCGAGCCCTGAAAAATGTACTCACCTGCAGTATAAGCAGGTCACACGTGAAAGATGCGAAATAAACCAAAAGATTCCGTGAACATCAAGTCAATTTTACAACCAGGCTAGAAAATTTCCCATCAAAACACCCATGCCAGCCCCCAGGTGCCCTCTCCAAGCCGGTAACCAGAGACAGGACGCCCGTGGCGCACAGAGTTCACCACTTCCAATCGTGAGCGTCCCGGGTTTCGAGAGCTACAGAAATCCAGAAACACGAGACCCATAGTAACAGTGCTGCCCCCTTCCTCTTCCTGTCACCTACAACCTCGCTGCAAAGTACAGGGGACCCTACTGCACTTGAACACAAAGCCACAGAATGTCACACGGCCACTAGAGTTGCAAACCCAGGATGCAAATCCAAGTCTGTGGACTTCTGGAAAGTCCATGGCGTCCGGTGTCCGGCCTCTCCTGACGCACAGTTCCAGAGAGCTTCTCCGGAAATGAAGCTGCTCACATACGGATCTGGGAGGGAATGCGACCTAACGATGGAACGCCTTAGGATTCCCTTTTCTCCGACGTGACACACAGTCGTTTCCAGAAATGAAATAATTCGTCCTTTGCAGAGCCTGATGCCGAGAAGCTTGATTTCAGTGCTTTGCTGTGACCACAGCCTGTCACCACCCCTTGAGAGCCAAACTTTGGGGTGTCTTTTGCTCATATTTAGTACGGGTGGTATAAATTCTATCCAGAACGCGTGTCCGGATCTCTCTTGCCCCCTCTTTAGTCAGCACCCCCAGTGTGAACACTGCCTCTGATCCATAGAGCAGGGCAGCTGGCTGACCTCTTCGAGCCTCGGTCTGCGTGTCAGTAAAATGGGGATAATGAGATCCACCCTGTAAGGCCGCGAAAATGCGGTGACGTCCTATGGGAAGCCTCCAGGACAGCCTGGCACACAGAACGGCCTCTGCCAACGCTGCCCCTCCTCTTCCCCCTCTTGCCCCATGGGGGGGAAATGCGCACCCTGGGCCTCCCAGACACCCCGGAGAGAAGACAGCGGAACTGGGCCCCTGGGAGGACCAGCCCTCACAGACTGACCCAGAGCACGACACACGGAAGTGTTTGGGAAGAGCCCAGGTTTTCCTCTCCAGCAAAACTTCCGGCCCACAGAACCATAGTTAAATTACAAAATAACCCAGAGAAAAGTTGCATCAAGTGTGTTCTGGAGAAAATCATCCATAAAAAGTAACACAGACAATTTCCAAATATCACATTTGCCTTGTGGTCACAAGTGACCCAGGTTTGAAAGCTATATTGGTGGTCAAAAGGACTAAATAAATAGAGCTGTATTCATCTTTCAGGGACTGTCAGTCTGAAAAATTACACAGAAGAATAACATTTTTGCTTGAAAAAACTGACTACATTTAAGCTGCTGACACAATTTTATTAGCAATAGATACAACTTCCAATCTTTGCCACTCAAACCCTCCCGTGTTAGTGGAGGGTGAGAGACGGGAGTATCTTGCCGGAGAGTTTCCGGTCTCTCTGACACCAGCTTTGGCAGCCAATGACTCTGAGAAAGCAGCCCAGCAAGCCTCTTAGCCTTTTTATTTTAATCTCTACTGATCCCTTGGAAAACCCCTTTGTGGCAACGCAAGCTCTTGGCAACCCTCCCTGCTGAAGGCTGCCTTTGCCAGTGACAGCTACAGACTTGAATTGTCCTTTTTTGCTGCTGCAGCCTCTGCTGGCTCCACTGGTTTTTGGTTTTCTTCCTCTAATTTCTTCTTCTTTTTTGCTCTTTGTTCTGAGTTAAACTGTGCCAGCTCTTCGCTTTTCTCTGTGATGTATTTTAGCTGGAAGGAAGGAAGGAAGGAAGGAAGGAAGGAAGGAAGGAAGGAAGGAAGGAAGGAAGGAAGGGGAAGGGGGGAAGGGGGAGGAAAGAAGGAGGAAGGGGGGAGGGAGGAAGAAATACATTATCTGGTTGTGCCATTTTATAAGTCTGGGGGAGGCAGTGGGAATCTACATCCCTCCCAACCACTCCCACCCTAAGAATCTGGGTGGAAAAGCCCGGGTTACATTCCTTAGAGTGAAAGCCTGGGTTACATTCCTAGAGTGAAACAAGCCTAGGTTACCTTCCTTCCATTTTTTCTGGAAGAAGTAATCAACTACGAAAATCAACCGACTGCTGCCCACACTCCCACCAAACAGGTAGGAAGGAGCTCCTTGAATAATCGGAAGAGTTAAAATGTGGAACTTGGGGCGCCCGAGTAGCTCAGTCAGTTGAGTGTCCAACTCTTGATTTCGGCTCAGGTCATGATCTCACGGTTGTGGGATTGAGCCCCTCCACTCAGCCCAGAGCCTGCTTCGGATTCTCTTTCTCTCTGCCCTTCTGCCCCTCCCCACCCCAAAATAAACAAACAAACATTAAAAAAAAAAAAGTGGAACTTGCAGAAGGCACGCCAGTCCTAAATATACTCTACACCAACCCCAGTACAGCCAACACCCCCCTAAATGTAGCCAACTGACATTACTGAGTGCTACTATGCACCAGATAGTAGGGGCAGAAGGTACAGAACACGGGGTCCCTGCCCTCCGGGAGCATTTCGTCAAATGCCTAAATTTAGCTGCAACCCTGTCAGATGAAATAAAAAATTAAGAGTCCAAAATAAAAATAATATTTGCAGGTAAACAAATGTGCAATAAACAGATAACGTCCCAATTAATATTCTAAGGTCACTGGCACTGACCAGTCCTTTGCAAAAGGTAGAAACTGCCCACTGAAACAGACCACGAACAGCTCTGACCCGCACCGAATTTACGGACAGAGAGGAGCGTCTTTCCCACTGACACACAGCACTGCCAGTCACCTTAGCTATTTTCCTTAGGGATCGCATCATCTTTAACCTTGACTTAAACTTTAAAGAGAGAATATTAGAAGAGCAGAGGGGGAAAAGAGAGCCGGGTAGAAACAGCGCTAGATCCTGGGCCAGAAGGTTAGGGCTCAGCTATCAACCAGAGAGCTTCGTTTTCAGCTCTGGGAAGTTACTGAACTCCAGCTGCCTCCCCTGTAAAACCGGGCTAATAAATCCTGTTCTTAAAGACCCTCAGAGGGTGGTTGTGAGGTGTAAATAATACATGTAAAATAACATCTATAAAAGTCCCCTGTAAACTGTCAACTGCTATACAAACTCATTCAACAACTACTTGCTGAGCACCTGCTGTGCGCCAGGCTCTATTCTAGGCACGGCAGATGGAGCAGAGATAAAAACCCCCGCCCTGGTGGAGCTCACAGTAAAGTATTTTTACTGCGGGAATTAAACTAGGTCATAAAACCTCACAGATGCCCTGGATCTGCCCTGGGCCACCGGCCTGGGATGATCACAGCATCACCCGTGAAAGGAGGGCCTGGTCGAGATGACTTCTGGATTTCTTTGAAAAGACAGACAACGTGCTCAGTTTTCTGCCCGTCCCAGCCGTACGGACACTCCTTCCACACCTGGCCCATCAGACTTGCGGGCACCGTAATGGAACTGTCTCCATACACTCTAGCCTGGGGTCTGTCTCTGACATCATGCTGTAAATGAAAGGCAGGGCCAAAGTTTTGAGATGTTACGAAAAAGGCAAATTATGAAACCCAGAGAGTGCTGATTAGAAAATTCCAAATTGGCTTAGCGAGATCCATCACGATGAAAGAGAGACTATAAATTACGGGCAGGCCTGAATGGTTCAACCATCTCTCGTTTTTAATGCAAGGTGCCCTGGGGAATCGCTTCATGGCTGCAAGTGATTAATTGGGAATAATGTATTCTGATGGGAAAGGGGAGTGAGGAAAGAAATCCATCTCTCACCAGTGAATTACTCCTCCTGGCTAAGAGCTTCACATCTTCCGTGTTAATTGTGCTTCTTTTCGCGTGTCTGTAGAAAGGGCAGGAACAATTCACCAAAATGTTTAGTATCATTTCAAGTTTTGATGAAACCCAAAAGCTCATGGTCAGAGTCCAAACCGGCAAGGATCTCTAAGTAGCCCATCTTTTTAAATTAAATGCATTAAGCAACCATGACATAAAAACGAGTGAAGTGACTTAGCCAAGATACCAATTAAATAAAGAGACTAAGGAAAACAGAAGCCCATCTGTCCACCTCCGCCTGAGGCCCCGGGTGCCTGAGCAGGGACTTGCTTGAGCACCACGGTCACAGTGAACACCACAGAAAGAGGAAGCAGCACATATGTGCACACTCTCAGTGGAAAGAGAAAACGGCACAGTCTCACAACACAAAGACTGCCTACGCCTAAACAGACACTAAGGAGAACAAAGAAAAGATACAAGTTCCCGAGGCTCTTCTCCAAGGGTGAAATCACAGGGAAAGCTCACACGGATGTCCCCTAATACCCCACCCCCACCAGGGAGGTACCGCGCTCCCCCCACAATAGCCTGGCTAGAACAAAGAACATCCTGTCAACTGGGGTCTGTGTCTTGCTCACGACTTGGACTCCAGTTCTCATTCCAGTCCTCGTATCTTGGCTCCAATAGGTAAACTGATAGGTCTGATAAGCTCTGGTCAATAACCTACTGCTCTGGTTACACCCCTTCTTGCCGTTTCTAACTTCCTCCAAAAATAAGGAGAAAGTGTGTACACAGGAACAAGTAGGCGCGTGTCCCAAACAACCAGCACACACGGCGTCCTCGCTGGGTACCCGCGCCGCTACCGATAAACTCACACGGAAATTCTACTCTGTATTTGGCCGAACCCCCCCATCCTGCTAAATGTGCAGACATCAAGCGTCATCTCATCACGGCCGCCTCTGCCGACGGTGTCACTCCAGGAGACGACCTCTAGTTAGCGGGCCGCAAGCACCAGGACGCCGCCCCCCGCCCCCCCCCCCCCACTACTCCACCAGTTAGCTGGCACCACCTGAAAGTTACCACTTCCCTAAATGGGTTGGGGGGTGGGGGCAGGTATATCCGATGGCGGCCGCTGCACATCAGAGACTCTCCTAAATCAAACCTCTGACTCCAGAAAATTACTCCAGAGAAGATTACACAGCGACGTTTCATATGACACTTTTAGCGACACAGGTTGTAAAGACTATTCCCAAAGTCTTCCTAGAATTTATTCACTGTCCAGTATCTATCTTCTTCGAGATGTTACATCTTTAACACATCGACAATATGAGGTGACTAGAGATTGCAAAGCTAAATAAAGGAAACTCATAACTTCAATTGTGAGATAACTTGCCAAGGTTTACAGGCAAACTATTTCATATGTAGGCACTATTTTCTCAGAGAAACAATGTTACAAATACGGCTTAAGTTCCCAACCAGCCTATTTAGACTAGGTAGGCTGGCCTGAAACAGACCCTTTGACTCTTGGTGGTGCTCACAGTTCTAGAAGACAGTGGCCACAGGGAAAATACAAAGCCACAGGATAAACGAAGCTAACCTTCTGGGAATATCAATTTCACCCCATGATAAACTTTAAAACGGGATTTTTTTTTTATATGACGGCCAACTGAAATATTATGAAGATCAGCGTGAAATTAAGACAAAGGCCGAGTCTTCAAAGAAAATCTGTACTTGCGTCGGCTCAGGGTTCAGAGGGTGGCGGGAGCGTGCAGGGCGCTGTGGGACACTCTCAGACACGTGGAAGGTGAGGCATCTCCTGGTCAGGACGTCTCTGCCGTGCTCACTTAAACAAGAACAGCGTGAGAGCCTTTACCCAGACCCCTCGATTTACATGATGTCCTTCCCTGGGGAACTCACGGTCTAAGTGACAGACACAACACTCTCCCCCCCTTCACCAAGTACCCAGCAAAAGAAAATCAACTTTTTTTTTTTTTAAAGCATGGTTAGAGTTAGGGAGTCCTTCCCCTGACACTTTCTTATTAAGAGCTTATTTTTAAGCTTATTATTAAGAGCCCCCAGCATGGGGCTTCGAGCTTACAACCCCGAGATCAAGAGTCACCCTCTCCACCAGGGAGCCAGCCAGGCGCCCCAAAAATCAACCCCTTGATGTAGTGATAAAAACACAGAGTGCCTGAAAGCTCAATGTACTCCAATGCTAAATATTTCCAATTTCGTTTTTATGTCTAGTATTTTATAGAAGCATCTAAAAACGTTTGTGGTCTTTTCCCACAGCAAACACAGAAATGGCAAGAAAAGTCACAACGGGGGGCCGCGCTACGGGCATCTACCAGGGAGAGGTCAGAGGAGTCAATAAACACCCTACTATGCACAGGACAGTCCCCACCACAACCCAGAATGATCTGGTGCAAATTGTCAACGGTGCTGAGGCAGAGAAACCCTACTCTCTATCGATAATCTTCATGTTCAAATTAAATACTCATTTGCTTACTTATTTACATTTTTGTGCCATGCTTTGTAATAAAAAGAAGTTGTATTTCAAAAAAAAAGGAAAGAAATGGCAAGGAAAGGTGATAAATGGGTGTCACAGGAGACGAGAGGGCTGCGGGCGGGGGACAGGAGATAATGGGCGCCATGAAAGGGGCCACCACCCGTATTAACAAAGAATAAACCACATGAGCTATGACTATTCCATAATATGATCTTAGCCCTGTTGGCCAAGCCGAAGATGCTAAGCGGTTTTTAGGGACTCCTACACGTAGGGATGGGAAAGATTTAGAGTCTGCCCTCCAAGAACCTACTGCTTTAATTCATTCAAAATATTCACCCGAGCAACACAGAGCTAACGGGAGCAAGGTGAAAAGCGCCGGGTACGGGAGAGGCTGGCACCAACTCAGAAGTGCTAGCAAATTAGAAAGCTCTAGCCCTTTCCGGCCTCAGTCATTCAAACTGCTTCATAAAAGCAATTCCTTGCCAATTGTTTTCAATTACCTGAGGTCCTAATTGAAGAGATGAGCGTAAATCACCTGTAAAAGCTAAAGCTTACCAGC
Organism: Felis catus; assembly: GCF_018350175.1. NCBI lineage: Eukaryota > Metazoa > Chordata > Mammalia > Carnivora > Felidae > Felis > Felis catus. The sequence continues at coordinate 7,456,198 of NC_058375.1, read as the reverse complement.
TGAGAGCAAATCACCCACTTTTCAGGGAGCGTATGTCTCGCTGGTGACAAAGGCGGTGAATGCCAGGCGGACGGGGTGGGTGTCGGGCGCCGTGGCTCCCCCGCGCACCGTCCCGCGGAAACGTTCTGCAAAGCACACACACCCTGCACATTCGCCGTCCGGGGCTGCCCTGCACATCTTTGTAGCCGCCACGTGAACGGCTCTGGTTCTTGCACAAAAAGTGCTTGGAAGACGTAACAAAAAAATGGCCAAATCAAGTCTGAATGGACGTGATTAAAGCGGATGCGATATTCTTGCAGAATCACGATTAGAGATGAGCCTCCGGAAAATCCACACGCACACACAGACTGCATACAGCTCGCCTGAAACACAGCAGCAGGTGGAGAGTACAAATGGGATGTGAATGCATACAGCATCAGAGAACCAGCCTCTTTACCCACCTTGCGAACATTTCGAGGTCTTTGGCGAAATTTTCTGAAAGAGAAAAAGATGTGCTTTAGCTACCCTCATCTCAATCTTATTTCAGAAGGAGGGAAAGTGGAACTTCGGAACGTTTAGCACAGTGACTAATGCAACAAGCCCTTTAAAAGGGCGCCTGGGTGACTCAGTCGGTTAAGCGTCCGACTTTGGCTCAGGTCACGATCTCGCGGTCTGTGGGTTCGAGCTCCGCGTTGGGCTCTGGGCCGACGGCTCAGAGCCTGGAGCCTGCTTCCGATTCTGTGTCTCCCTCTCTCTCTGACCCTCCCCCGTTCATGCTCTGTCTCTCTCTGTCTCAAAAATAAATAAACTTAAAAAAAAATTAAAAAAAAAAAAAAAGGTGAGAGGAGGCATTTCCGGAGCCTTTAGCAGTTTTATTCGTTATGGCCTCCTTGTCATAATTGGGGTATTGTGGCTACACCCTTCCTTTCATGAAACTGGCCTTTAATCTTAAATTTGGCTACAAGTTAGGGCTTGAGAGGACATTAATTTTCTCTAACGTCAAGCAGATACCAATGTCATAAGCCCAGCTGTCAAATAAACCATGGCACGGTGGACATAAAAATGTTATAAAGCAATGAGGTAAAAAATTGAATGTCTAATGTTCCAGGCAGCTTAAAAACTAAAACAAAGGTGTTAATACCCAGTGTTAGGTAACAGGAAAAAAAAAAAAGTTCTTTTCATAAAATATCTGAATTTTACGGCAAAGAACTGTCTCACGAATAATGCCTGATGATCACGTTCTCCATCTGTTGGGATGACAAGCCAGGGCACGCACCCACCCACACGTTTCTCCCAGGCAAAAGCAACTTCTGGGATGCCTATACACCTACAGGAAGGCCATGGCTTCCTACCGCACTGCCGGAAAGTCAGCTCCGAGATGGCCGCAATGGTTTGTTTGCTGAACCGAATCTCTCTGTCCGATGCAACTTCCTCGCAAAGACACCCAACAGTGTAGTGAACGGCTGCTTTTAGCCTCTGAAGCGAAAATCAAAATACTTCATGGGTAAGGTTGCAAAGAAGAGCTCTGCACATCTTGGAAAATCAAGACCAAGGAGAGGGTCTGCTGCGCTTCCTTCCTTCAGCACTTGCCATAATGGCTGAGTGACTTTTCAAGTGTACTAATAAATTAATGAGGCCCTCTGGAGTGTGGCTTGTAGAAACATTACTTCCTAGTTAATGGTTATGATTTAGGTCAAGTAAAGATAAGGAATTACAATGGCAGGTCAGTGGGGAGAAAAGTCGGACTCGCACTTGCAAAGTATCTGCATGACTTTACTCGGGTAGTCCACGAACAGGGACCACGTTCCTACTGAGTAAAGGCCCATGCCAGGCGTTTGAGGAACAACGAAAAACCAGACAGGGGTTAATCAAGCGAAAAAGGAGGCGATGCCATCCCCCTGCGGCCAGTCTCTGCCAGCCCCGGGCCTGCGTGTGACAAAAGACAAACGCTCAGGACTGGCTGGGAAAGGCCTGTGCGGGCGCGGCTGAGCCTCCCTTGATTTGTTGGCTTGCTAGCCCACCTCGCCAGGACCCTCACTGCTCCTTAGCAACCCTTTTAGATACTGAGTAACATATCTTTCCCAGGCAGAGGAGCAAAGAAGCAAAACAAAGTTAAGCCAAGATCTCAGTCTCATGTCAGCAAACTTCTTGAGCCCCTAGGTGTGCTCCTCTATGGTGGAGACAGAACTGAACTGGACATGGGGACAGCTGAAGCCAAGACAGCATCAACCCTACCAGCAAGTGTTCACAGCTGAGACAAGATGAGGAGGAACCGCAGAAACACGGGTCGAGGACCGAGGACCCGGGACCCGGGTAGAGGCCAGGCAGATAAGCAAGGGCAACTACCTTCCTTAGTTTCAGAGGTCACAAGACTAGGAAGTTGAGGCCTCTGGCAGGAGACAAAGGGACCATCACCCGGGGAGGGATAAAGACCTTCCCAGGTCATCTTTTTTAGGTATGCGTGGGGCAGGGGGAGGTTCAGGGAACAGGACAGGAAGCCTTCCGAACATTCCAGGAAGTTTTTTAATGTCTCTTCTCCTTCTGTACGCCTCTTGGATGGGGCCAACTGCCTTCTGCAATGCTGCACACGCTAACCCACTAGACCCTAAATTCCTCAAGGGCACGACCCTGTCTTGTTCACTACCGTCCACCTACCTAGTGCCAAGAACAGCTGGTTCAATGAATGGTGGGATCTTCAACCTGCTCACCAGTTTCTCAGCCCAGCTCTGCGGCCTTACTCATCTCGTCAGCACGCAGAACCAGCCTCTGGTTCTTTATTGGGCACTGAGAACCAGCCTCTGTACTCGGGGCTGAGAATACAAAAATGGAAAGGCCAGCTCCCTTCTCAAAGACTTTATCTCCTGCTACACCTTTGCCATCAATGGACTCTTCAAAACCATCAATGTCAGGAAAAAGAGGATGGAGAACCAACCGGTCCAGGGAAGATCAGAGCCAGGATTACTAAATGCACTTTATGTTCCTTGACTGGATCCTGGGTGAAATAAAAAAAGACCACTAGGAAAAAAAAAAAACAAAAAAAAAAAACTGCTTTGGAACACCGGGAACATAAAGGTGGACCGAACATTACATAATAGGATTTTATCCGTATTAAATTTGCTGAGTGTGATCATTGAGATTATGCAGAATACCCCTGTGGTCGGGAGAGCATACTATAAAGTATGAAAACTTACAGGGAAAGGGTCAAGGTATCTGTGATTATATCTCAAATGAGTCAGAAAAAAAGAGAGCAAAGGAGCAGACACAGCCAAGTGCTAACAACTGGTGAATCCAGGTGGGGAGCATACGGCTGCAGAGTGGACTGTTCTCGCCAACTTTTCCTGAAATCTTACACTTCTCAAAATAAAGGCAGGCGGTGGGTAAAACAGCTCAAGTGTAACACTGGCAGGAGGGAACTCCCGCGCCCTGAGCTCCTTCGCGTCTCTTGAGTGCCCCCTCTTTGAGGATACCGCCCTGGTTCTGGCTTTTTATCTCTTTGGGGCTTTCCGGTTGGTTCCCGCGACCCTGCCCCATTGTACTAACTCCCGGGGCGATTAGAGGAAGGGCCGCCCCTGGGAGGGGGTTACTGTTACTCCGTTATTCTGCAAACAGGAAAGCTGGGCTCGCGCAGCGCCGAAGCGACCCTCGGGCTGCGGAGGCGGGACCGGAACCCACCCGGGAAGGATGGGCTCCGGGACCGCACGGCCCGCGTCGCACCCAGGTTCGCAGGCCGTCTCTGCGTCTGCAGGACGGAGCGCGCAAGTCACGGCGGCCACGTGCCGGGCATCAGGCTACGTGCTTGGCCTGAATCCCCTCCAAATGCTCACACCCCATCTTCACAACACCCCTGAGAAGGGAGACTGCGGCTGTCCTGGGCAAGAAGGCTGCCGCGCGACTCGGACCCGCGTTACCGAGGATACCGCCTCCCAGCACCCCCCGCGGCAGCCCAGCTGGCGCAGGCGCACGCGGCCCGAGCGCGCCCTCCGCCCCGGGGGACGCGCCCCGAGAAGCGCCAGGCCTCGGGGCCGTTCCCTCTCCAGCAGCTCGACGCCGTCCTCCCGCAGCCTGGCCGGGACCCGGCTTTCCTGTACCTGTTGGTAGGAGAATCGCTGCTGCTCCTCGGCCGCCTCGTCCTCCTCCATCTCAGCGGGCCGATCCAGGCAGGCGCGCCAGGGCAGTAGGAGGCGGCGGCCGGGAGGAGCCCGTCGGATTTCCCGCCGCGGCGCCCGGAGACGGACCGCGCGAGGGGACAAAGCGCGAAGTTCCACGCCGCCGTGTGCGCGCGCCCCCTGACGGCCGCTCTGGGGACGGTCCGCAGCGGTCCGAGCTCCCACCTCGAGGCGCGGGGGGACCTGGCGGTCCAGGTCCCCTGGCTCCGCTCGGCTCTGCGCCTGGCTCGCGGCTCACACGAGCCCTTGGAAAGAACGCTTGTGTGTAGGGACAGCGTTGTCGGGCGGCACTCTTTACTGTGAGTTACGTGGGGCCGTAAGCTCCGTAGACCTTGCAGAATCCACCAACGTTCTGTAATTGTGTCACCAACAGTAGTGTCACCGAGTCAGACGCAGGCAAATGCTGGATTGCTGTCCATTCAGCATCGCAGTGAGTAGGTGACACAACCGAGGCTAAGGCACTCATCAGCAGTGCAAGTGTCCCCAGTTAAAAAAAAAATTGTTGTTTTTTTTTTCCTTAAGTAATGTCTATACCCAGCATGGGGCTCTAACTCAGGATGCCGCAAGGGTCAAGAGTTGCGTGCTCCACGACTGAGCCAGCCAGGTGCCCCAGGGCCCCCAATTTTTCTGTATGTATGTATGTATTTACTTCTTTATGAGAGAGAGAGGGAGAGAGACGGGCAAAGAGAAAGAGCGAGAATCCCAAGCAGGCTCTGCACTATCAGGGCGGAGTCCAGTGCAGGGCTTGAACCGTGAACTCATGACCTGAACCAAAATCAAGAGTTGGACGCTTAACCAACTGAGCCACCCAGTCGCCCCAGGGCCCCTAATTTTTTTAAAGGAAATTAATTTGGTTATATATTTTCTAATGTCTTGGTGCAATCATCAGGGAGAAAAGCGTCTTCTTGGACCTCCTCACACTTTTTGTAAGGGTTAAGGTTGTGTTTATTTTTTTTTTTAAGATTCATTTATTTTTATTTTTTTTTATTTTTTTTAATGTTTATTTATTTTTGAGACAGAGACAGAGCATGAACGGGGGAGGGTCAGAGAGAGAGGGAGACACAGAATCTGAAGCAGGCTCCAGGCTCTGAGCTGTCGGCACAGAGCCTGACGCAGGGCCTGAACTCACCGTGAGATCATGACCTGAGCCGAAGTCGGACGCTCAACCAGCTGAGCCACCCAGGCGCCCCTGTTTATTTTTTTAAAGATTTATTTATTTAGAGAGAGAGAAAACGAGTGGGGATGGTGCAGAGAGAGAGAGAGAGAGAGAATCCCAAGCAAGTTCCGTGCTGTCAACACAGAGCCCGACTCGGGCCCGATCCCACAAACCGTGAGATCATGACCTGAGCCGAAATCAAGAGTCCGACGCTTAACTGACCGACCCACCCAGGTGCCCCTAGTCAATTTCTACTGCATCTGAGATGACAGGTGCCTCTGGCCTCTTCTCCCCATTGCTCCCGGAGAGAATTCCAGTTTCCAGTCCCCTGGGATGGTCCCCAATGTCATGCAGGGCAGGCCTCTCACGGGATGTCCCTGATCTGCAGCTGTGCCTTAGCAGGCCGAGCTCTGCCCATCGGTTGTCGCCCTGCTCCCCGCTGCTGCAACTCTCTGGTCTCCAGCAGGAAAGAAAAGGGTTGGGGGTGTGGAGTGGGCTGGGAGCAGGTGGGGAGCTCCAGCCTAGACCCAGACCTTGGGTTTGGGGCCCGGCCCCTTTCACAAGCTTTGTGACCCTGGGTGAGTCACAGAACCTCTCCAAGCCCCAGTTCCTGCATTTATAAAGTGAGAAGCATGGGACTAACTTCAGAGAGTGGTCTCAAGGCCTAAGTTGCCTCACCAAAGGGCACAAGAAATAGTAACAGTTTTCTCCTGGGCAGTTTCTGTGCTTTGTACCTTGCATGATATCTCATTTTAAAGCAGTTGCTTCCCAGGGCCAAAAATACATTATTCTAGCAGCTTCTGGAATACCTGGGCACTTTAGAGTCTGAAGAGGAAGGCCTGGAGCTGAGGCATTACGTCACAGAAAATGGCTATGTTCCTTTGGAAAATTTTGCCCGGGAAAGAGCCAGCCACGTCAACTGGCCACTAGATGTCAGCATTGTGCCACGTTGTGGAACAAGGCGGGTCTTACTGCTGGTGATTTCCCCCCCCTCACCTTAACCCTGGGGTTACTAGCCTCTGGGTTCTAGGCACCCCGCTTGGGTTAGGTCTCAGATGCGCTCAGAGGTAGGTGCGGTTCCGCCATCTCCTATGTGAGGGAACAAGGTCGCAGAGGGGAGAGAACTTTGAGGTTAGCCTGCCAGGAAGTGGTAAGAGTCCAGTGTCCGCAGGCTGGCATCGGAGTCTGCGCCCTCACCAGAAATAAGACAGGGACATTTGTCCCTGGATCCTTTTCAGCTGCATCAAATAGGGTACAAGGAATACTTAGCTCAATAACAGTCCTCATTTATTCCCCCTATAAATGCACTACAAATTGCTGGTTCAAAAATCAGTCTCCGGGGCGCCTGGGTGGCTCAGTCGGTTGAGCATCCGACTCTTGACTTAAGCTCAGGTTATGATCCCAGGGTCGTGGGATTGAGCCACGCGTCAGGCTCTGCACCGAGCGTGGAGCCTGCTTAAAATTCTCTCCCCTGGGACGTCTGGGTGGTTAAGCATCCGATTTCAATTCAGGTCATGACCTCACGGCTCGTGAGTTCGAGCCCCGCGTCGGGCTCTGTCCTGACAGCTCAGAGCCTGGAGCCCGCTTTGGATTCTGTCTCCCTCTCTCTCTCTGCCCTTCCCTCACTAACACTCTCTCTCAAAAGTAAATAAACATTAAAAAAATTGTCTTTCCCTCTTCCCCTCCCCCCCCCCCCGGGAGGAAAAAAAATCAATTTCCATTAGCTGTAGTATAGGTTCTATAAGCTCATGAGGTCAGGACTTTTCATCTTCTCTCACCACTGACACACGGTCCCGTCACAGTGCTTGGCACATAGTGGGTATACTGTAAGTATGCCAGTGGCCGAGTGAATAAGTGAATGGTACGCTTCGAGCCTTAAGAGCTTAATGGTTAATTGCCCGGATTCCGGCAGCAGCTTGCCATTGTTCCAGTTCCAGTGCTTCAGGAGTTACGCGACCTTGGACAAGTTACTTAACCATCCAGGAACTTCATTTGTGAATTGGGGCTGACGGTAGTCCCTGCTTCGGGGGGTGTTGTATTATAAAACTGCCTGGCACACACTCAGTTATTACTTTCCAGTATGTGCCATGTATACGGCGTGAGAACTCAGGAACACTAGCAAGTAGGGCCAGAGTTCCTAACTTCGTATAACCAACTGTCTTTTTCAAAAGAAGCGTATGTGGCAGATTATATTCGCTCAAAACATAGAGCCAGTATCTCCTGACCCTTGTGTTCCTCCAGAACACTGCCGCTCCACCATTAAGAGGTGGACTCTAGGGGCACCTGCGTGGCTCAGTCATTCAAGTGTCCAACTCTTGGTTTCGGTGTCAGGTCACAAGCTAAGGGTTCGTGGGTTCGAGCCCCATGTTGGGTTCCATGCTGTCAGCACGGAACCTGCTTGGGATTCTCTGCCTCCCTCTCTCTCTGCTCCTCCCCTGCTCATGTGCACTCTCTTTCTCTCTCAAAGTAAACATAAAAAAAAAAAAAAAAAGGTAGTCTAGCCCTTCACCCATTGAATTTGGGGTGTTTATGACTTGCTTGTAACTGATACAATGGGGCTGAAATAACACCCTGTGGCATCCATGGCTAGGTCTTACAAGGCAATCCAGCATCTGCTTTGTTAGTGGGAACATTCCTCACCTTTGGAGGGAACATTCCTCACCTCTGGAGCCCTGCGCTCCCACGTGAGAAGTTAGCCCAGCCCGAGGCTGCCGTGAAGCGGGGCAGCCGACGGCCATGCGGTGAGGCCACAAGTAGCTTTTTCAGCCCTAGCTGAGGTCCCAGCCAGCAGCCAGCATCGGCCACCGGATGCGTGAAGAGGACGGTCACCTCCAAGTGATCCCAGCCGTGGCCACCAGCTGTCTTTTTGCTGAGGTCCAGATGTTGTGGAGGAGAGATGAGCTATACCCCCTGTGCCCTTCCAGTTCCTAACCTAGCCCGCAGGATTAGGGTAGTAATGATGGTTATATTACTCCCACTGAGTTTAGGGTAGTTCCAGTAGTAACTGGAACAACATATAGGATTCCTAGACAGTGAATACATATGTGCCAACATCCATACTAAACACGGTACACACATCTACACCCACCCTGGAGACTTCTCTACGCCTCCTAAAGGGATGGGCTCCACATCTACCTCAAAGAATGCGCGACACTTGTCAATCGCCTGCCTAAAGTCTCTTTGCTGAGAAACCCTGTCCCCTCCCTTATCTGATCCATACACCTTTCTAGCCACCCAACCCCTTTGTGTCCCAAGTAAAGCAGAAGTTGTGGCTGAAGTCATTAATAGGCCTACAATCTCTGCCCAGGGAGGCCCTTTGCTAGAATAGCCACCAGACTGTCCCTGCGTGGTCCGGGGACAGAACCCCTGTGCGACCAGCTCCATCACTTTTGGAATTGTGGACTGCCTCACCTTCCACGGGAGCTGGGTAATAGTGAACCCACAAACAGTGTTTCCCTATGCGGCGGGCACTGATTTCATCCTCAGAAGAGCTCGGTGAGGTAGGTATTGTCATCACCTCTTTTGTGTGAATGGAAAACTGCGTGGGTACAGAGGTTGAGACACGTGTGGGGCAACAGCGAGTTCGTGGTGGGGCTGGGATTTGGGCCCGGGCTCCCACCCAGTAAGCTGGGCTGCCCTTACTAGAGCTAAGAGTTTTTACTGATACGTTTTTCAAGTAGGTCATGGGATGTAGAATTCAAAAAGCATGAAAGCATATATAGTAAAAAGTCTCGCCCCCCCCCCCGCCCCCGAGGACCTAGGCAAAGGACTGTTGTATTCTTTGACAGTAAAAACTTCCTTTTGTTATGCCTTGTGTGCCAGGTACCGTGCCAAGGACTTTGTATAATCTCATTTATCATTCCACTAGGGAAGTAGTTGCGTCTTTTATTATTATTTTTTTGTTTGTTTTAGCGTGCAAGTGAGGGAGAGGGGTAGAGGGAGGGAGAGAGAGAATCTTACGCAGCTGAGCATCGAGCACGACACAGGGCTCGATCCCACGACCCTGGGATCATGACCTGAGCCTAAATCAAGAGTTGGACGCGCAACCGAGTTACCCAGGCACCCCGGGAAGTAGTTTTTAACTATGAAGAAATGTGAAGTCAGAGAGTTTAAAGAACTTACCTGCGGGGACAGCGCCAGTGAGTAGAGCGAGGGCGTATGTGCTCAGGTATCCTGGCTGCACTGACGCCCCTCCTGCCGCGCTCCAGCACGACTCCGTGGTCGAGTGGCCAGGGTGGCCTCACCTGGGAGGTAGTGAGAAACGCACTGCATGGAGGGGCGCCTGGGTGGCTCAGTCGGTTAAGCATCTGACTCTTGATTTCAGCTTAGGTGATGATCTCATGGTTCATGAGTTCAAGCCCCACATCGGGCTCTGTGCTGGCAGTGCAGAGCCTGCTTGGGATTCTCTCTCTCTCTGCTCCCTCTCTGCTTGTGCTTGCTTTCTCTCTCTCTCAAAACTAGACATTAAAAAATAAAGGAAATGCACAGCATGGGGCCGCCCCCCAGCACCCCTCTCCTGCTGAATCAGAAGCTGCCCTTTTTTCAAGATCCACCCCCGGGGGTGGGGGCTCACAGTTTGAGAAGCTCCACTGGTCTGGAAGATGTTTGTCGTGACCTACACACCCCCTCCCCCCCTGCCATGCAGCACACAGAGAAGCCCCACCAGGAACCTTCTGAGGACTAGTTTGCAGAGTGAACTCACCGCTGGGTGCTGAGAAATAAATCTGGTTTCTAACGCTCAGAAATCCCTCTGCTTCGGGGACAGACACACCCGGAAGTGGTAATAATGCCACATATAGGTGATTATGTGCCAAGCATATAATCTTGGTCTGTTCTTGCTCTGCAAATGCTCAAAATAGCCTTAAGGAGACAGGTACTACCATCCTGTTTTACAGATGAGAAAACTGAGGGCAGAGACAGAAAATAGTTGGCCTAGACTTCCACAGCTAGCCGGTGAAGGGGCCTGGAGCTGAGGCTTCCGCTTCCAGACGGTGAGCAGGGGCTTGTGTTCTGTCAGACGGCGTCACTAGTATTTCAAGCGCTCTTCTGGACAGTCCAGCTTTCCTTTCCTTTCCTTCTGGCCCTAAACCTCCCACGCCTCGCTAGTGCTTCTCTCTGAAGGCACTCGCTCTCCATTCTAGAAGCACAAATGGCCATAGTTCACCTGTGACAAAAGCTGCACTGAGTGATTCACGTCCCTTAAAAAAGAACCCTGTCATGGGCAATGACTCAGCACCTCTTATATCTAAAGGTGTGATCAGGGAGGGGGGACAGTCTCGCTGCGTACTCCCATCCAGGCTGAGTCTCAAAAGTGGAACATTTCATGAAAAGGACCGCCTCCCGTGTCAGCCCCTGCCTGTCCCCGCGCTTTTCTGGAAGAGGTCAGAGCTGAGATTATAGACACCAGCTGTCAAAACAGGGAAACTCTGGCTCTATTCTAGGATCCTCTCAGGACTTTCTGAAGCATTCCACAGAATTCTTTCTGGAGTTAAGCTGCTGGAATAAAACAATTACACTGGCCCCAGGCCACAGAACTATCAGTAAGAATTTGCTGGCAGGGTTTTTTTTCTTGAGTAAAGAAGATAAAGTAAAAAGGTCTGATTCAGGGGGCAGGCTTAGGTCGCCAGAAGTCCCACCCCAAACCCAGGGCCTGCTTAGGGACAAACAGAAAGAGGTGGGACACACTGAGCCCACCCTGTCATTTAAGTGGAGTTTCCTAAAACATCTGGGATGAAGTGACAAAAGCCATGAAGACTGTACCCGTGAGCGGCCAGGGCCCAGCGCCCAACCCGAGGAAACGTTCGCACCCCCTGCACCCTCAGCCCCCGATCGCCTCCTGGTCCTTCCCCGAGTTAATCATTACCCTAACTTTGGTCTGTTTCTTGTATTACAGTCTTTCTTTAAAGGAAACGGAGAGGAAACGGTAAACGAGGCTGGAAGGAAACAAACGGAGTCAATTGTGAGGAAACCGACTGCAGATCTTTCTGTCAAGGGGGATGATGGCTCCGTGTGGCAGGTGAGGCTACTGGAGAGTCTGGAGATGAAGCACAGATAGAATGTATCTTTTATTAAGTAGAGAAAGCTGGGAATTCTACTACGTGATACAAAGGTTCCAGTTTGAGCGGACTCCACAGAAACCCTTCCCATCTACGTGCGCTGCCTCCCCGACCACAGGTGCCACGTGGAGTGATTCACGCTACCGCGCACATGGTCCCCTCCGGGTCGCCCCAAGGGGCGGGGGCCGAGGGCACGGCGGGTCTCAAAGAGCTACGTTACAAGTAGACTCCTGCCGACTTTTTCAGGAGTCCCTTGTGAGACTTTATTTTGAAAGGTCTGCGCAGGGGGCTGTGGGGCAGAGGGCTGCGTAAGCGGTGTCGTGTGGCCAAGTGGAACGTCCCAATCTGTGGAATCGTGGCGGGTGACCAGTCCGGTCAGGCATTGTAGGAAGAGGACGACACGCTGCCACCGTGGCCTGTCCAATTGGTGTGGACAAACCGTCCGGGGTTGGCTAAGAGTTCGTAAGTGTGAGCCCCGAAGTAATCCCGCTGAGCCTGGAAAACAAGGAATTGGACGGGTTGGGATGACACGGGGACACGGAGCCTCGGGCCGTGTCAGTGTTTACCACCTGCTCCGAAAGCTTACCTGGATAAGGTTGGCGGGCAGCGTCTCGTGTCTGTAGCCGTCGTAGAAGGAGAGGGCGGTGGTGAAGCAGGGCATGGGGATGCCCGCCCGGACACCGGTGCTCACCGTCCGCCGCCAGGAGTCCTGAGCCAGAAAGAGCCAAAGACTCGGGGTCAGCCCCCAGAGAGGAGAGCGGGCTGCATTTGAAATGACAACGCTCACGGGCATCGATGCCGGTGAGGGAAACACAAAGCCCGGTGAGGCAGAATTCCCACACCGCCCAGCTCTGGGCTACCTACCTGGCAGTTTTCAACAGCAGACTTAAAAAAGTCATCCAGTAGTAGATTCTGAAGGTGTGGGTTCCGATCGAATGCGTCTTTTATCTTTCCTAGGAACACGCTGAAACAAGCAAGAGGAAAGAAACCGATGAAACTTCGCCTCCGCGCGCTCAATGCCAGAAGGCAGGGAAGGAAGCCGGAAGCTGGTACATCCGCCCGCAAGGTACAGAGTTACCCTCCTTATCCCTTCAAGCCGGCTGTTTGCTCAGTGAAAACAGAGCCCACATCCCACGAGGCAAGGCCAGAGGGCATGACCGTCCTCCCAGAACCAGTTTAAAGGGAGTAGGGTAGACAGTCTAGTTAGAACAGCCGACCCCGTCCTGTCGCCGGCGAGGGGACTGGCCGCGCACATCCTAGGGAAACCGTCCCCAGGTGCAGAGGCCGCAAGTCCCAGCACGGTGCCGTGGCGCGTCCCCGCACTGACCTCCTGATGATGCAGCCCCCCCTCCACATCAGGGCGATGCCACCGTAGTTGAGGGTCCAGCCGAATTCCGTGGCGGCTTGTCTCAGCAGCATAAAGCCTTGCGCGTACGAGATGATCTTGGAAGCATACAGGGCCTACGGAACGACGGACCCGTCAGAGCTACGGTTAGCCACGTCCACCCCGCGGGCAGGGCCGGGCCTGGCGAGGACAGCGGTGTCAGGACGGGGCTGGACTCTGCCGCCCCCACCCGGGGCCTCCCACGTCTCCACGGGCCGCTCCCACCCCCACTGCCGCCCAAGGCGCCAACCACGACCACTGCCAGGGAGCGGGCCCCACCTTCTGAATGTCCTCCAGGAATGATTTCTTATCACCTTCGAACTGGATCTTTTGGGGACCCTTCAGCTTTTGGCTGGCTTGAACCCTCTCGTCCTTCAGAGACGATAAGCACCGAGCAAAAACTGCCTCTCCTACGTGGGAGAGAGGATAACGTTACCGAAGTTCACACGTGAAACTGGACAGAAAAGAGTACACGTAAGCCCGAGAAGTTGAGGAAAAAATAGAAATGGAGCCGGATCTCCAATTGTACAAAGAGCCGGAAGTCTCAGTCTTGGGCCACAAAATCTAACATGGCTCAGAAAGAACTTTTTTTTTAAGTTTATTTATTTACTGAGAGAGAGAGAGAGAGGGAGCGTGCACAGAGGAGGGGCAGAGAGAGAGAGAGAGAGAGAGAGAGAGAGAGAATCCCAAGCAGGCTCTGCCCTGTCAGCAAAGAGCCCAACTCAGGGCTTGATTCCAGGAACCGTGAGATCATGACCTGAGCCAAAACCAAGACTCGGATGCTTGACCAACTGAGCTACCCAGATGCCCCAGGAAGAAGGTTTATACAAAACTCTAGACAGCTGACTTGGAAACTAAAACTCCACAAACAAGTCAATCTTCCAACATAATGAGGCATCAACCACAAAAATCAACATGCAACTCAATGCGGGGCTTTGCAGAAAAAGCGAGGAGGTAAAGCCACCATGATTCACATGTTGGGGACTTGTTGGTCCCCAAGTCAAATTTCAATTTCAATTGAGAGGACTTTAATTTTTAAATGCTCATCAAAGACTCTACTTTAAAAGCACTCGCTACCCCTCAAAAACTAGTGAATAACAGGCAGCCTCAGCATTTGGTGGGAGGCTCAACTATGGCGGCATTGCCTGCACACGGGGGGTGGTGTGAAACCACTAGAACACTGAGAGGTAACCTGGACTCACCCCTCAAAACACTCCATTTCTATTTGTGAAAATGTAGTTTCCAGTACATCTATAATCACCACAACTTTGTTTCACTGGACTAAAAACCATTTTAGGAAGGTGTTTTCATATCAAGACATTTAGTATCTTCAAGAACTAACCCTTATAAAAGACTACTTGCTCAACTGACAAGGTCTTTTTTTTTTTTTTAAATGTTTATTCATTTTTGAGAGGGGGGGAAGGGGCAGAGAGAGAAAGAGAGAGAGAGAGAGAGAGAGAGATACAGAATCAGAAGCAGCTCCAAGCTCTGAGTGGTCAGCACAGAGCCCGACACGGGGCTCGAACCCATAAACTGCGAGATCCTGACCTGGGCGGAAGTCAGACGTTTCACCGACTGAGCCAACCGGGTGCGCCTCAACTGACAAGTTCTCTAATTAGAAGAATTCCTCTAGCCATTCCTTTCCCCGCAGACAAAAATGAAGTAAACTCTCTGGGGACCAACAAAGGGCTTTGTTTTTGAGGAAAGGGTGCCAGCCACACACACTCGAGAACGGTGGGTAGTCCTTCTGTCCCCGGGCAGCCCCCTGGCCCGCACACACCCAATGACTCGGCACAAGCAGGAGGAAGTATCTGTGCAAGGCCGCTGGCACCAGGAGGCCGGTGTGGCGCAAGCCGTCGGCGTTACTCAGGGCTCGGCCCGAAGACTTACTTCCCCGATAGTTCGGCGAACACACACGGTGCCCATCCGGGGATTAAGCCTGGCCTGCCTCTGCCGGGTGGAAGGGGTATACCGTCTCTCAAACAAGAGAGTGGGATCCTTTTTGAGCCCGCAATACTCTCCCATTTGGGTCAGTGATGACTCCTATTGTCCCCTCGGTCCCCAGCCCAGGCAACACTCAGATTTGCTAAACCTCGGCCACTTCCTCCTGCTTGGCCTGCTTCTCCTTACGGTGTCTCACGGCCCCAGCTCACTGTCACCAAGGAGCCACAATTAGTCAGGAAATCAGAAGGAGGGAGGAGGCCAGGGAGGGAAAGACAACCTTTAACCGGAAGGGTGAGGAGGAAACTGTGTTTTATTGGAAAGGGAGCCGTTCTGCCATCAGCAAAGATCAGCCTTTCATTACACACACTAGACCCCTTGTTTTATTCTTTTCTTTTTTTAAATTAATTTGTTGGGCTTTTAAAAGGACACCTTTTAAAAGGTGCTGTCTGGGCACCCCGTTCTCCTTTTTCACTCTTGCCAAAAATGTAGCTATTTTATTCTGAAAGGACCAACTTGTGGTTTTATTAATCCTCATTATTTGTTCTCTATTTCTGCTTTCTATGATTTCCTTCGCCCTGCATCTTTTTGAGTCTGAGGCTTAGCTCACGGCTATAAGACAAACAACATGCACGAAAAGGATACACACCAAGGGTCAGGACGGTGGCTTTCTTCTACAAGAAGGGCAAGGAACTTAGGACAAGAATGTTAAAGGACTTGAAATGTGTAGGCAGTATTTTATTTTTAAAATATCGGGGGGGGGGGAACCTCAGCAAAATATTAATAAATGCTGAGTACATAAGCTTATGTTATTCTGTGAACTTTTGTATGAAAAACTTCATTACAGTGATCTGACCCATTAGAAAGTCATGGAGGTCACCGACTACAGTTCAATCACTAAGACAAAAACTATCCCAGGGGCACCTGGGTGGCTCAGTCGGTTAAGCCTCTGGCTCTTGATTTCGGCTCAGGTCATGATCTCATGTTCATGGGTACGAGCCTCACGTCAGGCTCTGCGCTGAGAGTGCGAGCCTGCTTCGGATTCTCTCTGTCCCTCCCCTACTCATGCTCTCTTTCTCTCTCTCTCAAAATAAAAAAATAAACTTAAAAAAAAAAAAAAAAAAGCTATCCCAAAGGTCAAACTGGAGAAGAAAGCCAAGAATTTCCAAATGTATCTCAAAGTCCGTATGACTGAGAGGAGGTTACCGGGAAGGGACTGAACAATGTCAGCCTCGCACACCAGAAGAGCAGAAAGCACTCTGGAGGCTGACGAGGGCTGCACACATTCTCCAAAGACCCGCTCCTTAGCTGCCAGTCTACACCAACTCTCCAGGAGGACGTCAAGAGCAAAACAATGAGATAGAAGGCTCCAGGTGGAAGCGGCACCTTACCGATGAGGGTGACAGGAACGCCGTACTCCAGGGCTGAGATGGCAGTCCACTTCCCCGTGCCCTTCTGCCCCGCGCTGTCCCTGATCTTCGGCAGCAGGTGTTTGCCGTCGCTGTCTTGGAACTTGAGGATGTTGGCCGTGATTTCAATCAGGAACGAGTCGAGCTCGGTCTTATTCCATTCCTCAAATGCCTAGCGCAGGACGTGAGAGGAAACACTGTGAGAGAAACCAGGGCCGCACGGGAGAAGCCCCCTTCACCGGCTCACCGCTTTCCTCCGCGAATGCTCACCGACGCTCACGATTTGCGCAGCACGTGAGGCCAACAGGCTCCCAGTATGTGCCTGAACGCTGCTCCCCGAGCTAGCTCTCTGCTCCCCAGGAGGCAGTTGTATCTGTTTCCGCCCGGTTACGCTGACTTCCGACTGCCAGCACGGCTCTTTCCCCCGAGGCAAGCGCCCCCCGCCCCACACCATCGCCTCCTCAGAGGCCTTCCCCGCTCCCCTGATCTGTATCTACCCCTTACAACAGTTTCCTCCTCTTTGTAACAGGTACCACCAGCGGGCTTCATCTATTTATTTATTTTCATGTTTTTGAGAGAGTGAGAGAGAGAGGGAGGGAGAGAGGGAAAGAGAGAGCACACATGCGTGAGCAGGGAAGGGGCAGAGAAAGAGACAGAGAATCCCAAGCAGGCCCCGTGTTGCCAGCACAGAGCCTGATGTGGGGCTCGATCCCGTGAACCGTGAGATCATGACCTGAGTCAAAGTGGGCCACTTAACTGACTGAGCACCCAGGTGCCACACCCCTGAGTTCTCTATTGTCTATGCAATTATTATTGTGTCTTCCCAGCTCCATGCAGGATAGCGCCTTTGTGGGTTTTTTTCACTGTCACATCCCCGGTGTTGAGAACAGTTCCTAGCGCGGACAGAAGCACTTCTATGTATTCGTTGAACACACGTATTAAGTTTGAAGTAAACCAATTAAATATGAACACAACAAAAAAAGCACCATTTCTTTGAAAACTAAGATTGTTTTGGGGGTGCCTGGGTGGCTCAGTCGGTAAAGCAAAGTGGGGATGACACCGTTAAACATCAGGAGGAAAAACCGGACAAAATCTGGAAGGACTCTGCAGTGTGTACCTCACAAGTGTCTCTAAATCACGCTCCACTCGAAGTGACTGGAACTAGAAATTCTGGATGAGAAAGGACTACGATGCGAGCCGGGAGAGCCACGTTTAGAGAAAAGGGCGGAAATGGCGATGAGTGTGCTCTCCTGTATTTTCAGTTAAAAGAAGTGTTTGCCTCGTCAACGATGCTGAAGAGAACAGAGTACTGAGGCTTACCTTGAAACGTATTTGTAAAAGATCAAACTGACGGAGGGCTGGCCAGATAATCGACACGGCAAGCGTAGTGTAACGCTAAGCAAAGAATCAGGGTGGTGTGCCCACAAGTGCTCACCACCGAATTCTTTCAGCTTTGCTGTATGTTTGCACATCTTCATAATAAAATATCGGGGTGGGGGCGGGGGGTGTTATGTTTCCCCACTCTGGCTAACTTTTTTGACTAACTGCCAAACAGCCAGTCCCAACCTGACCAGAAAAGCAAGCTTCTCGGGGTGCCCGGCTGGCTTCGTCAGTGGAGTGTGCGACTCTTGATCTTGCGGTTTTGCGTTTAAGCCCCACCTTGGGTGTAGAGATTACTTTAAAAATAAAATGTTTAAAAAAAAAAAAAAAAAAAGAGGGGCACCTGGGTGACTCAGTCGGTTAAGCATCCGACTCGATATCAGCTCAGGTTATGATCTCATGGTTCGCGAGATCGAGCCCTGAATCTGGCCCCATGCACTTGCTCTCTTGCTCTCTCTCTCTAAAAATAAGCTTAAAAAAAAAAAAAGGGTCAGTAAACGGTGGGAATGGTTACCACCAAGATCCCCTGGGGACGTTCGGCTCAGTGACGAGCTCTCCCATCTTATAGCTTCCCTCCGACCGGGCTGAGTCCATCCTGCCAGCGGCACGACCGCGGGAAGGAGGAGGAAGGCTTTACTGGAGCCAGCAAGTCCCCTTCTCTGAGCAGGCCCGCCTGTCGCACCCGCAGCAGGGCCCGGGACTCACCTTCGCCATCTCGTCGTGCCCCATGTCCAGCACGTCTTTCATCAGGTGGTAGGCCTCACAGATGAGCTGCATGTCCCCGTACTCTATCCCGTTGTGCACCATCTTCACGAAGTGTCCCGCTCCTTCATCCCCCACCTGTTAGAGGGACGGGCACCAGGAGGCCTCAGAGACGGCCCCGGAGGAATGGGCCAGAAAAGCCCACATCAAATTCTTTCGCCAGGCTCCCTCCCCAGACAAGGAACGACAGCGATGAAGCAAATATCTGTAGTATTTTTAAAATTAAGAATCACTATGGAGCAACTCAATATAAGCTTCAATCCAGCCCCGTGTTACTTCAAACTCACTCTAAATTCATTCTAGATTCTTCCACACCTTTCAACTCACTGCCGGCACCCCCAGCCCTTTACCTGCATTTCCCACCTTCCCTTGTTACTCAGGGCCCCTCGCCCCCAGCCCTGGCCACGAGTCAAAGACCTCCTCCTCCTCCTCCTCCTGAGGTCACCATGCTCCTGGTGACCGGGGGTTACAGTAAGTCAGCTAATTAAATCCCTTGTACTTTTAAAAATACTAAGTGTGTTGTAGGTGTTTCCAGTGGCTACCAAGGGGTAAAGTGACCTTAGATCCCAGGTCTGGCCCTCCACCTCGTAAGCCCAGAAATGTGTCCTCACCAGGGTCTCACGGTTGACAAAAAACACTGATTTCTAACAAAGCTGGCAAGATGTATATAGTCAGAGTCTCAGTTTATGAATTGAGGGTGAGAAACTTAACTATGGATCTTAGTAGCTACAAGTGTGAGTCTGGCCGGCACACTCTGTCCCTGCAGACAAGCTACGGGGGAAGCCAAATAATCTGCAAATGGTGTAGTGGGCGGGGACTCAGAACAAAGGGAGTGTCGGGGTCAGTACTCAGGGGCATCGGGCTCTGAGGTCAGGTGCATCCGTCTCCACGACAGGCACCTACCTGCGGCTGGACCCAGTGTTTGCTGGACCTGAGCACGCTCTATCCTGGCTGTCACCGCCGGGATCCGTACTGCTGACGTTTAGAGAGACCTCCACGGTCTGAGTCTCCACTGGTGACCTGCCTCCTGCTGACTGTGACACTTTCTGTGGCTGCTAAGGAGCGTGATGAGTAACATCTTACTTCACCCCATCCTGGCTGTGACTTCACAAGTGAACTAAGGAGTGCCTGCTTTTAGGATCTAACCCAGTTCTTTCAGTATCCCGAGACAAAGCCTTGAGGCTACAGAAAGACTCAATCAAGACACCTCAGGGCCAGTATCTGTATCTGTAGATATGCTTAGGACAGAATTCTTGACGCTTCTATCCTAAGTGTATCTACAAAGAAGTGACTGTCGCTGCACTTTTACTGTAGTAATTGACTGTCAAGGCGTTAAGAGGTCCCTTCCCAGTCCTTCATACTAAGGAGAAAATCATCAGCCCTCCAAATCCAGCCCAGCCTCTCTCTACCCTAAGCAGACAGTGACCACTGGTGAAAATGTACAGACCAGTGTGGGTGCTACAGTTGAAGTCACCGGGCGTGGTCAGCCCCCCCCCCCCCCCCATTCTTCATATGCCTCAGTCCTCGGTTCATCTCCACCCTTTACCTCCCTGGGATGAAATAAAACTAACAAAGGGGATTAGGAGCTAAAGAGACCTTAGCGACCATCCAGCCCACCCCCCACGTTTTACAGACAAGAACACTGAAGCCCACGGAATTTTCTGACTCGCTCATGATCACCCAGTTAATGGAGAGCCAGAATTACAGCTCAGGTCTCCCAGCCTCGCGGTATGGACTGAGGCTGCGGTAGGGATAAAACTTATTCCAGTAGCAACACAAAATGCCGGAAGAGAGGTCTGTATGAACGAGCCTGGGCCTCCCTCCCATTTCGTGAAGGCAAGAGGCCATAGTGTGCTCTGTTCAAGCACAGGGCACCAGCATCCCAAGCTACAGGTACGAGATTTTCCACGGCCGGGGCCAGGATATCTGACAGCACCAGCCAGTCAGTCCTCTTCTGCGTGGGCAGACAAGGGCCCCTTTGGATTCTGACATCTTCGTCATTTTCCTGAAGCCACACAGCTAAAACAAACCTCGCTTCCCCTCATCCTTGCTGTGCGTTCTTAAAGAACCCGGCTCTCAGATGAATCAAGGAGGGCTGTTTGTAACATCAGCCTCAAGGCCCTGAATGTTCAGTTAAGATGCAAGGACACGTAACACAGGCAAGCATCTTAGGCCTCAGCTGTGCTAGCGACTTCGTGACCTCACATCTGAGCCGCTTGTTGCCACCACGGGCGTCCTGGCTCCGTGCGCTTTGCGACACCTGTGCCCATGTTACCCGCAGGCTTGAAAGAGTAGCCAGAACTTGCCCAGTCACAGCACGGTTCCCCAGTTCCCACTTTTGCAGCGATGCCTTGGAAGATTGTCTTGATGTGGGGCCTGTGGAAAGGAACCGTGTAGTTTAGCTACTGAAAAGAGAGGGGTTGAGATCTCAAGATACTCAAGGACTATCGCCCCACCCCCAATTTTGCTCAAATGGGGAGGCTGAATGGGAGGTGGAAAAAAGTAACGAATGTGCCAGAAGTGCCGAGGGAAACCTGTCAGAGGCTGCGGGCTCTGTGGTTAGAGCAGACAGACGGACAGACAGAAAGGCCAGAGGAAGCATCAAAGCATCAGGAGAAATTTCTTCTGCACAACCAAAAGAAGCTGTGCTGTGGTTCCAAACGGCAGGCCACAGGGATGTTCCTGTAGAGAGCCCTTCTCCCAGCCCGGGTGCGTGTGGTCAGATACAGCCCGGCTCTGCCTGGTGGAACTGCGCAGGACCTCCCGGGGCTGCGCCCACTACTATTCAGAGAAAAACCGGGTGTTCTTCATTCCTTCTGCTGCTCCTGTACGAGGATAGGTTACCGCACGGGGCTTCTCACCTATGTTCTCCTCACTATTGACCACTAAAGGCTCCTTCACAAGAAGTGTTTGGCAAAGACACAGAACTGACGGGGTCACAAAGCTAACGCTTAGGATTAGGGCTAAGACAGTGACATGCGGAGCTTGAGAACTCTCCTGATCTCATGGGGAGCACGTCAGGTCACAGCGTCACCTGCACCTCTGTCAGACCGGTGCGAGGAAATGCACGGCACCTGTGCACATCAAATACTTTCCTGCGTCATGTCTGCGTGTCTAGCCTGCCGGGCTGTTACCCCCACGTAAATGTTCATAAGCTTCTCAGAAGCAGGAAGACTTCTATCTACTTCCAGATGTAGCTTACTTAAAAGAATCCCCGAACTTGGGGCGCCTGAGTGGCTCAGTCACTTAAGTGACCAACTCCAGCTCAGGTCATGATCTCATGGTTCGTGGGTTCAAGCCCCGAAATGGGCTCTGTGCTGACGGCTCGGAGCCTGGAGCCTGGAGCCTGCTTCAGATTCTGTGTCTCCCTCTCTCTCTGCCCCTCCCCAACTTGCACTCTGTCTCTCTCTCAAAAAAATAAAGAAAACATTGCCAAAAAAAAATTTTGTTTTAATTAAAAAAAGAATCTCCAAACTTACTCCTCAGAGAGGTAACAGAAAGAGTAACTTTCCCCAGGAAAACCCTTCACCTCTGAGAATTAGGTTTGAACATGTTTTCTTTAACACCTGACATAACTGTAGCATATTTGGAAGTCAAATTCATTCAGAAAAGAATGGTACCTTGTCAGGCCTCCCTGAAAAGGATCCTCCTTTTCTGTTTGCTTCTGTTCTGCTCAGCTATCTCCCTCTGTCTGGCTCTCTCTGCGGTCTGAACAGCAGGGGGAGTTGCCCTCAGTCAACGGCAGGTGGGATTATCCCTTCCATCTGTTGGTTCTCTCTCCGCTCACCCCCCACCCTCATGCCTCATGCACCCCTTCTTTCACATCTCCAACACACCTCCCCTTCTATGGCCAACACCTCCTCTTATATGCAGCACAGCAAACAGTGTAAAATGTGTTTTTGCCCCAAATCAAATAAAAAACGTCTACCTCGCTTTCCCAGGGACGAAATAGGCTCTGTCAGATTTTTCCATTACCCACAATTATTAAATACACAGCTATCTTAGAACTGTACATCACTTACAGAGGCAGACCTTACTTCTAAGTCCAGACAGTGCACAGGACACTATGCGAACAGCTTCCTTAAAGCCTCTGAACTCTGTAAGCCTATTTAGAATTTCTGTATCAGTCTTGGAGGGAGTAACAGAAGTAAACAGGCAAAAGAGAATATGCACGTGTATGATGTCAAAGCAGCAGAGTGGATAAAAGAAACCTTTCCAGCATCTCTGACACTCAGGCACCTCGGAGGTCAGGGTGCCCGAAGTGTCCCCAGCTCACCCTTCTCCCAGCTCAGGCCTCCCTTGTGCCGAAGTGGGGCACCTTCGATACTCACCAGGCTTCTTTGTCACCTCCTGGCATAAGTGAGGGGCCATAGCGGGCCCCTTCCTCTCCGCCACTGACTCCGCTCCCCACAAACAGGATTCCCTTGGCCTTGAGGGTTCGACATCGTCTCTACAGGAGAGAAAATTAATTTCATTATGCTTCCATTAAGTTCTCTCCCAATGAATGAGAGGAGGTATCAGACATGTATGGAGAGCCCACACTGGACATGAAATGACCCAAGGATCCAAGAATAACCTGATCATTCAAGAAATTTAATCCCCTCAGTTTGGGAGTTAGAAAAAAAAATATCCAGTGTGCCTGGCTGGCTCAGTAAAGCATGTGACTCTTGATCTCAGGATCGTGAGTTTGATCCCTATGTCGTGTGCAGAGATTACTTTAAAAAAAAAAAAAAAATCCACAGAAGTCTAATGTTTATTTATTTTTAAGAGAGAGAGAGAGAGCGAGAGAGCGTGCGTGCATGCAAGTGGGGGAAGGGCAGAGAGAGGGAGACACAGAATCTGAAGCAGCTTCCAGGCTCTGAGCTGTCAGCACAGCTGACCCACAAACAGTGAGACCATAATCTGAGCGGAAGTCAGTCATCCAACCAACTGAGCCACCCAGACGCCCCTCCACAGAAGTTTAAAATAGCTATCTGGGTGCCTGGGTAGCTCAGTCAGTTAAGTGTCCCAACTCTTGATTTTCAGCTCAGGTCATGATTTCACAGTCTGTGGGATCGAGCCCCACATCCGGCTCTGTGCTGACAGCAAGGAGCCTGCTTGGGATTCTCTCCCTCTCTCTCTGTCCCCCCCTCAAAATAAATAATAAACATTAAAAAAATAATAATAAAATAATAAAACAATAAAACAAAACAAAATAAAATAAATAGCTATCCTTCCCCCAAATGGAAATAATAAAGCCAAACATACATTCTCATTTTACTAGAAGATCCAGTTACCGTAAGACTCAATCAGGAGTTTAATACAGGGCGTCTGGGTGGCTCAATCGGTTAAGCATCTGACTGCGGCTCAGGTCATGATCTCAAAGTTTGTGAGTTCAAGCCCGGCATCAAGCTCTCTGCTGTCAGCTTGGGATTCTCTGTCCCCCTCTCTCTGCCCCTCCCCCACTCACTCTCACTCTCTCTCTCTCTCTCTCTCTCTCTCTCTCTCTCTCAAATAAAACACTTTAAAAAATGATAAATAAACATTGAAAAAAAAATCTTTAAAAAAAAAAAAAAAGGGGCGCCTGGGTGGCGCAGTCGGTTAAGCGTCTGACTTCAGCCAGGTCACGATCTCACGGTCCGGGAGTTCGAGCCCCACGTCAGGCTCTGGGCTGATGGCTCGGAGCCTGGAGCCTGTTTCCGATTCTGTGTCTCCCTCTCTCTCTGCCCCTCCCCCGTTCATGCTCTGTCTCTCTCTGTCCCAAAAATAAATAAACATTGAAAAAAAAAAAATCTTTAAAAAAAAAAAAAAATGATACAAAAGAGTTTAATGCAAATACACTTCCCTGACTCAGCACTTCAGATCCTCCAGAGACTCCTTCTAGCATATGAGGCCAGTAAAGACGTGGTTCTCGGGGCACCTGGGTGACTCGGTTGGTAGAGCATCCAACTTCCACTCAGGTGATGATCTCGCGGTTCATGGGTTCAAGTCCCGAATCGGGCTCACCGCTCTCAGTGCAAAGCCGGCTTCAGATCCTCTTGTCCCCCTCTCTCCCTGCCCCTTCCCTGCGATCTCTCTCAAATAAAACATTAAAAAAAAAAAGGACGTGGTTCTCAACCACATTGCACACCGACTGACATACCATGGGCTGGTGGCACAGTAGGAAAGAGCTAAGCACGAACTCTCAGCCTGCTGTATCCAAGCAAAAGTCATCCTTTTGAGTTATACGTATGACGGAGGAGGCCTCATTTCATCAGGTATGTCTTAGCAGAAACAAAGGCCGAGAACTGCAACGTCAGCACCAAGCCCCAGAGGCAGCACTACAGAAGGACAGTCCATGCTTTTATCACATGTACAGTGCTGATACTTTTTTCTAGAATGTTCCCAGAACCAGGAAGAATTTAGACTGGAGAATACTTACTGTGGTATCCCTGTATTCAGAATTTCCTCCATCAATGATGATGTCACCAGTGTCCAACAATGGTACCTGTAACCAGACACTAGCATTAAGGTGAGCCAAAGAAATGAAAGACAAAAACAGAATGTACCTCGAGCAATTAATACAAACAAGAATTTATCCCAAATAAATCCAGTCTAAAAGCGTATGTTGTTTCATTTTCAAAAATCCTCTCCGTGGCTACGGCGGGAGCCTACATGAAAGGTTAGGGCTAGCAACCCAGTCAGACCTCCCCACAACTAAGATGGTTCTCTTTAAAATTTGACAACAACCAGGAGCGCCTGGGTGGCGCAGTCGGTTAAGCGTCCGACTTCAGCTCAGGTCACACTGTCACGGTCCGGGAGTTCGAGCCCCGCGTCGGGCTCTGGGCCGATGGCTCAGAACCTGGGGCCTGCTGCGGATTCTGTGTGTGTCTCTCTTTCTGCCCCTCCCCTGCTCATGCTCTGTCTCTCTCTGTGTCAAAAAGAAATAAAAACATTTAAAAAAAAGAGAAATAGGGGCACCTGGGTGGCTCAGTCGGTTAAGCGTCCGACTTCGGCTCAGGTCATGATCTCACAGTCTGTGAATTCGAGCCACGCGTCGGGCTCTGTGCTGACTGCTCAGAGCCTGGAGCCTGCTTCTGTTTCTGTGTCTCCCTCTCTCTCTCTGCCCCTCCCCCATTCATGCTCTGTCTCTGTCTCAAAAATAAATAAACGTTAAAAAACTTTTTTTTTAAATTTGACAACCAAAACCTACTTGAAAGATTTTGTATTTCCAGTGCATGCCCCTGGCTCGTTTACATTCCCAAACACTGGGAACAGGACTCGTTCTAAAGGATTACATCACGTCCTATAAAATCTCTGCACAGGGCAGAGTGGGGGTCCAGTGAACGGACATCAGGTGCTTTGGTGCCTGAGTGAGATGATCAGCCCCTTCTGGAGACGGCGGGAGGAGACCGGGCCTCGAGCTAGCACATCTTCCTACAGAACACAACTGGGCTGGCTGGGTCATTTATCATTCGGTCCACACCCCCCCCCACACCCACAGGGCTTCAGTGGACCTCACTTCGTATTTTCTTACGTTGAAGAATAAGCTACCACTTTCCAATCCGTTCTGTCGCTAATCGTGACCAGCCTAGCATCTTGCTACACAAAAAGCTTGCTATGTCCTTCCCTTATCGCAGTGTTCTTCCTCTCTAGGTCATTTTTGTCTTTCGTGGTAGCACGCTGGTTACAAACCCCTCTCCCCGTGGAGACGCCCCCACTGTTAACACTGCTCCCGGAGAAAAGGAATGTTCACCCCTTGCCTTTGTTTCCTGGCACTACATTTCTCACCGAGAAACGTTTCTTCCAGACAGCTAACGCCTCGGGTTTTTTTCAGAACCCGAGAACCTGTTACCGTAGAATTGTTTAGGAGTAGCTTCATAAGTTATTTCCACGGGTGCCCCTTCATCCATATGTTGCGTGTGGTTTTGCGTTTCGTTGTTGGAGGAAATAGCACCCCGAGGCTGCAGGGCACTGGCCGTGAGCTTGTCTCCATGGGTTGTCGGTGAGGTATATTGAGGGAAGGGGCCCCGAGGTGCCCCAGAAACAGCCCACAGCTACAGTGCCTCAACCAAATGCTGCCGGGCACACTCCCAGGGGAAAAGGCTGTTGTCCCCATCAGCTCCTCCCCTCCCACAGTCATCCCAGTGGGTGGGTGGCCATCAGCCCTTCTGTGAGGGGACAGACCCACCATCCCCTGATGACGCACAGCAGGGGAAAGTCTAGAGGGATCAGACTATAATGTGTTACAGAACAAGGGTTAGCACCTACACAAAACACTCCCTCCTTGGCTGATAATCAGGGCCAGAATTGTAACAGAGGCCTGCCTCCCAGAGGCCCTCTCTGGGACACTTGGCATCGGGTCACCCATCTGCCCCAGCACGGCCATTCCAGCCCTAACACATTTTTTTTTTCTTGCAAAAAAGATACACTTGCTAGAGCCAACAAATCATTGAGAAATAAGTACCCAGTATGTAGTTCCCAGAATTCCCTAAGGGACCTCATCGTTTATATGAAGCGATACAACACTTTAAGTGTCGAGAAAAATGGGAAACCGACTTCTAAGTTTCAGACACTAAGGTTTATTAGCGAATAGCACTAAACACGCATAACACCACGACCAAAACTGTGTTTCTGAATACCAAAGACAGAGACCAAGACTACGGTTTCTGTCCCCATTGTTAATGAATTCTTATGGCAACGTCTCTCGTCTCTCGGTGGCCTCAGAATCTCATGCCTAAGGAATCATTACCACCTGAGGATGTGCTGTTACTTAATTAGTGCCAAGTTGACGAACGCTGAGACATTTAAGCAGTTTTGTTTGAACTGAGCAGTTCATATCCAGAAATTGAAAAAGGAAAAAAAAATCTCTTAAGTAGAAAAGCGAGATCTAGCTACGGGAAGAGAAAAGTTGCCCCGCTAGTAGCAGCTGGGGGGCAGGGCTGGCCTCACCAGTTTTTCAATGAAATCATCAACGGCTTGGCCAGCCTTCACCAGCAGTATGATCCGCCGAGGTTTCTTCAGCTTGGAGACCATCTCCTCCAAGGAGCGTGCACCGACCACCTTGGTTCCCTTTGCCTCATTGGCCAAGAAATCATCCACTTTGGAGACCGTCCTATTGAAAGCACAAACCTAGAAGGCCGAAAAGGTCTGATTAGAAGATTCAGGACACAGAAGACCTTCAGACCCTGGATTAAGTGAACCCCAAGGCACGGAACTGAATATAAGCAAAGGGTGACTGCCCGAGGCAAATCAGGCTAGAGTCTGTCACTAGCTGATAGAGACTCAATCAAGTCTAGGAACCGGCTGCTGCAAACTGCTATCTTTTGTACCGAAACCACTTTAGTGTTTATAACTATTTAAACTTTTCTCTCTCCCCCGGTTCTCATTAGGCAATAAAGGTAGAGTTCTATACACCCAGCCGGATTTCTCCTGCTTAACATCCGGTAAGTTTATCCAGGCTTACAGAACTGACATCTATTTTGCAAGACTGTCCTTCAGAGGATTGCAGAGCTGGCCCTCCCACACCGCATGTGACCTGGTGCTTCTCTTTCCCTTTGCAATAAACGTCCTAAGCAGCAACAGGGCATATACGAAGAGACCTAAGTTCCAGATTGTACAGGATTTTTGAAATCAGCCTCCGTGCACCAAGAACCCACAAGAGTGTGCCCTCCTGACTTACCACAAAGCCATGGTCATTCATGTTCAAAATTAAGTTCTGGCCCATGACAGCCAGTCCAATCAGTGCAATATCAGCTCTAAAAGACCGGGAAAAGGAACAAAGAAAAATGTGTCGGTTCCACTTTAATCCCTTCCAATTCAGGGGCCCAGAGTGTCCTAGCTTTTGCTATGAATACCTTGCCTTACCATTTCCTCTGTCCCCCTCCTCTCTTCTACCCCTGAGAACTCAGGCATGCGCCTCCAGGCCACCCTGCCCTCTGCCACTTCAAAGGACCTCAAGTTCTCTTGAGATCAACTAGACCTGCACGCAGGAGGGCATGCAATCTTTGCCGTGCTCACTGCGGGTGTCCCCGCTCCCACACGGGGGAGAAGCCCCTGCAGGCACAGCCGCCCACTGTCCAGCCTCTTCCCCTCCTGGCTCGGGCCCTGGCTGCCCTCGGCCATGCGGGTTCCCTCCCGCCCGGCCCTTTCTAGAAAGGGGGATCCGCCCGGCGCCGCCGCGAGGGGTAGAGGGCCCGGGCCCGAGGGGGCTGAGACCCTGAAGGTCCGAGGCTCCGGGCGCCACGAGGCCGTGCTCCGGCGACCCCCGGGGCCAAAGCGACTTCAGGCAGGTTCCGCCCTCCTCGCCGGCCCCCGTAAAGTTCCCCGGCGGTCCGCGAGCCGTCACTCACTGGGCCATGGCGGCGGCGACGGACCGGGCAGGAGCGGACAGAACCGGAGAGCTGAGAGCGCGCGGAGCGGCGACCGAGGAGGAGTCCCGCTCCTGCTTCGGCTCCCAGGCTCTGGCCGCGGCCTTCCGGCGCCGACCAATCGGGAGGAAGGGGCGGAGCTGTGCCACCACGCTATTGGCCCTTCCCGGCGCCTGTTAGACCACCTGAGGCAAACAGGCCCGCCCACTTCTGGGGCCGGCTCAGGAGAGCGCAGAGCACATCGATGGCGACGCCAAAGCAGAAGGGGCGGGGTCGCTGGGGACTGGTAGGAGCGCGCTGGGCGAGAGGCTCTGGGGGCCGGGACAGCAGGCTGGGCGCGGCGCGGGCATAAGTGGAGGGGGGGGGGGGACTCCTGGGACAGGCACAGGGGGCGCCCGGGACTAGCACAAGGGGCCGGGAGGGGCGCAGGCACGAGTGGAGGGGTGCGGGGCACCTGAGACAGGCACTGGGGGCAGGGGGCGGGGGCACAAGTGAAGGCGGCGGGGGGCGCGAGCTGGCGGGCGCAAGGGACAGCGGAGCTGGCAGGGCGGGGGACGCCTGGGACTGGTACAGGGGGTGGGGCGAGGCGGGGGGCTCCGGGACAGGGACTAGCGACTGGGGGGAGGGGGCGTAAGCTAGGAGGCCCCGGGACCGAGGAGGGTGTCGGGCGCGCGGCGGGGTCGCCGGGGCTGGCGGAGGGGCGGCGGCGGGCGGCCCCACCCGGACCCCAGAGCAGAGGACGCTCGGGGCCGGGGCTCCGCTCGGTGGGAAGGGTGGCGGCTCACGTCGGGCCGTGCATTCCAGGGTCCCAGGCACTCGGACGCCTGTTGTCCGAGTGCCCCTCGCCCCTCCCATCGCGGCCTGCGACCCCGTCGGGGACCGAGGCTCGTTGCGGCCTGTGGGAGTAACGGGTGCCAGGAAATGTGGGACCCCACCCACGACCCTGCGCGGGGAGCGCGCAGCCCCAGTTGCAGGAAAAGCAGCGGGCGCAGAGCAGGCTGGGAACGAACTTGTTGCGGGGGTGATGGAAGTCGCGTCGTTGAACTTCCCGAACCCGCTGAGGAGCTGGAGGTGCCCCGCAGGCCTTCTCAGAAGTGCCCGGGTGCTCCAGGCATCTTCCTCTCCCAGCACTGAACCCTCCCGCCTCCTACAGCAGATGCTGCTGAACCAGGCTTGGCGCCTCCAGCACATTTAAGATTTTTTGTGTTTCCATGAATCCTTCATTTCATCTCACGTGTACCTTGCACATAGTAAGTGCTCACCCGATAGAAAAGTCACACAGCTGGTTAGTGGGTAGTTGGTGACCCAGTTGTGACTGATTCAAGGCCAAGGCTAGTTCCATCACACCAAGCGCACAGGTTACTTCGTAATACAGATTTCGACAGGTACGATAATTTCCATGCGAGCTTGTGTCCCACCCACTATGGTAGTTTTTTTCCTGTTGGAAGTTGGGTATGAATAAATCACAGTAGCAGTATTTTTGAATGCAATGGAATCTCTGAAAATTTTAAAACTCACGATCTACTTTATCTTCTATGTAAATATTTATCTGTACGGTTTTCTTCACTAAAGGCATTCTTTCTATGAATTTGTTCTTTTTCTTGAGTCGCTTCCATATTTGCCTGTTTTGTACCAGTCAGGGCTTACACGCCCGAAAAGTCCAATTTTCTTTTGTATACTCTCCCTTGAGCAAGGTGTTCATGGATTCTGAGGTTGACTCACTGTACAATGTCCAGGTGGGGCCAAGGTTAGAACAGCACTTCCTCCTGAGGAAGAGAAGTCCCTGTCCCGTGAGGCCTTTTCCTTCTTTCCTTCTTGCTTTTCCTGGGTACAGAAATAGACAACTGTAGGCAAGCCCAGAGTTTATCTTATTTTTTGGTTCAACATTAGTAATTAAAAAAAAAAAAAAAAACCTCCAGTACAGTTAACATACTTTGTTGTTAATAGTTTCAGGTATACAATGTAGTGATTCAACAATTTTGTACATTACTCAGTGCTCATCACAATAAATGTACCCTTAAAAAAAAAAATAATTGGTTAAGCGTCCAACTTCGACTCAGGTCATGATCTCACAGTTCATGGGTTCGAGTCCTGTGTCAGGCTCTGTGCTGACAGCTGGGAGCCTGGAGCCTGCTTCAGATTCTGTGCCTCCTTCTCTCTCTTTCCCTTCCCTGCTCACGCTCTCTCTCTCTCTCTCTCTCTCTCTCTCTCTCTCTCTCTCTCAAAAATAAACATTAAAATAAAATCTCTACCTGCAAAATGACGCTCAAATTCATGACCCCAAGATCAAGAGTCGCATGTTCTACCGACTGAGCCAGCCAGGTGCCCCACAGTAAGCGTACTACTCTCCTAGTCTTCTATTTCACCCATCCCCACCCCCACTTCCCCTCTGCTAACCATCAGTTTGTTCTCTGTGGTTAAGTCTCTGTTTTTCTTTGTTTGTTGAATTCCACGTACGAGTAAAATCCTGTGGTATTTGTCTTTCTCGGACTTAACTTCTTTCACTTAGCATAATACACTCTAGTTCCATCCATGTTGCAAATGGGAAGATTTCATTCTTGTTTATGGCTCAATAGTATTCCAGTGTATATATACCACTCCTTTATCCATTCATCAGTCGACGGACATTAGGGAGGCTTCTGTAATTTGGCCATTGTAGATCACGCCGCAATAAACACAGGGGTGCCTCTATCTTTTCGAATTAGCGTTTTCTTATTCTTGGGGTAAATACCCAGAAGTGGAATTACTGGATCATAGGGTAGTTCTATTTTTAATTTTTCGAGGAACCTCCATACTGTTTTCCACTGCGGCCGCACCAGTTAGCATTCCCGCCACAGGGCACCAGGATTCCCCTTTCTCCACTTCCTCACCAACACCTGTTGTTTCTTGTGTTTTTAATTTCAGCCAAGAAAGCCCAGAATTTATCTTACAGCTACAAGCAAGGGGCCTGGCTGCCCTCAACACTTCCCTAAAGGGAGAAGGAAGTGACTATGGAAATGGCGGAGCCAAGCAAAACCAGGGAGGGCAGACCTTCCGTCACTGGTCACCGTTGAGGCAAAAGCCCTGCGCGGCCTGAGCCCCGGCCCTGCCCAAACAGGTGACAGTAGTTTTGGAGGAACCAGGCTGGTAGGAATCGTGGGGCTCCCCCAACCGAGTGTCTCCACCCTCCAGTGTTCGAGGCGGCTTGTTAAATGTGAATTCGGATATCACAGACCTGGGGGACGCCGGCCAGTGTGCATTTTATCCCTCCAGTGGGTTCTGACTGCAGGTGGCGCACGGGCCACCTTTTGAAACGGTTCTCAAAGGGTGGTCTAGGACCCCTGGAGGTCCCTCATACCCTTTCAGGGAGAAGTGGGGACAAAACCTTTCTCCATAGCACCAGTAGGATCAGATTTGTCTTTTTCATCTTCATTCTCTTACGAGTGTCTAGTGGCGTTTTCCAGAGGCTCTGTGACATGTGCTCTGGAAGAGGTTACATGTAGAAGCAAATGAGAGAATCCGGCGGTCTTAAACTGTAGCGAGCTTGACATTAGAGAGATTTGCAGAACTGCCAGGCAATAACACAGATCACTGAGTTTCCTTTTGTTTTGGGAACCTGTTATTAAAAACTGGTATTCATTTTTAAAATGGTAAATATTGGGCTGCCTACGTGGCTCAGTCGGTTAGGCGTCTGACTCTTGATTTCGGCTCAGGTCATGGTCTGATGGCTGTGAGCCCCGTGTCGGGCTCTGTGCTGACAGTGTGGAGCCTACGTGGGATTCTCTCTCTCTCCCTCTCTCACTGCCCCTCCCTTGTCTTCTCTCAAAATAAGCTTCAAAGTCAATGAATTGGTAAATATTGATAAAACTCACATAAACAGAAGCTCTTTGTATCATCGGTCATTTTTAGGAATGTAAAGGGGTCTGAGACCGGTGGTTTGTGAACCACTCATCTAAACCAACCCCTGTTTTAGAGATGAGGAAATTGGGGCTCAGGGAAGTGGAACTTGCTTAATCAGAGACATACACTAGAACTGCCCCTCTGGGCACAGATCAGATGCTCTCCAGGGTCCCTCTCAATAGAACCTGGGGTCCAGAGACAGACCCAGTGGTAGGACAGCACGTTATCACAGAAGTCAGATCAGATGGCTCCTCAAATGACGTGGAACATCTGTCTTTCTCGGCAGCTGCTTGACAGAGACAGGGAGGAATGGGTTTGGGGGTCACGCTGCCCTTAGCTTGCTCCCATTCCACTTCTTTCTAGCTGTGCAGTATGGAGCAAGTTGTCAAGTCTCAGGAGTTTCCTCGTGTGTATATAAGGAGCGACAAAACCACAGAGGGTAGCTCTAGGGTGAAATGACTCAAACCAGGGCTTGTGTCTGGACTGAGTGCCCGTATGCCAGCTTCTGTCTTTTTTTACAGAAAGGACACAGAGAGGAGAGATACAAACTGTAGTGGAGAATAGGACTGAAAGAGAACATATCAGGGGTGCCTGGGTGACTCAGGTGAACATCTAGACTCTTGACTTCAGCTCAGGTCATGATCTCATGGTTCGTGAGTTCCAGCCCTGCGTGGGGCTCTGCACTGACAGCACAGAGCCTGTTTGGGATTCTGTCTCTCTCTCTTAATAAGTAAATAAGTAAGGAAGTAAATAAATAAACAAACAAACATTAAAAAAAAAACCCCACGGGGTGTTTGGGTGGCTCAGTCGGTTGGGCGTCTGACTTCAGCTCGGGTCATGATCTCACCATTCCCGAGTTTGGGCCCCGTGTCGGGCTCTGTGCTGACAGCTCAGAGCCTGGAGCCTTCCGATTCTGTGCCTCCCTCTCTCTCTGGCCCTCCCCTGCTCGTGCTCGGTCTCTCTTGCTCTCAAAAATAAACATAAACCAACAAAAAACAAAACACCCACATTTCTTCAGGCTTCCTGGTGCAGTCTTCTGGGAATAGAGGCAGAAAAGCAACTTTGCAGCTTGCTGCACAACTTCTGAGTGGTTCCTGGAGTTCTAACTCAGCTGGCGATAAAATGCCCCACTATTTGAATTGCTTGCTATGAAACTTCCCATTTGACAATGACATACCCATGACTCTCACAATCTCCGTCTTCCTGATCCAAATGCTTGTCACCCCAAGCATCCTGTCTTCCTCCCCACGGTCACCACCTCTGTCCTACATCCCTTCTGGGCGCCCTAAGCAAGGTCCACGAGCATAGATGCCACATCAGTCTTGCTCCCAAGTGTGTCTATCACCTTCCTGTGCCTTATAGTTAATAGATGGCCACCAACTGTTGCTGTCAAATGTCTGGTTTACAGTTGTGTTTTTAAATTTTAATTTATTTCTTATTTTTTAAATGTTTTTTTAAAATTTTTTATACGTTTATTTTTGATAGAGACAGAGCACAAGTGGGGGAGGGGCAGAGAGAGAGAGGGAGACACAGAACCTGCAGCAGGCTCCAGGCTCCAAGCTGTCAGCACAGAGCCCGACGCGGGGCTCGAGCTCACAAACCACAAGATCATGACCTGAGCTGAAGTCGGACGCTGAAGTGGCGCCGACTGAGCCACCCAGGCTCCCCTAAACGTTTATTTTTGAGAGAACACAAGGTGGGGAGGGGCAGAGTAAGTGGGGACAGAGGATTCGAAGCAGGCTCTATGCTGACAGCAGCAAGCCCGTTGTGGGGCTTGAACTCCCGAACCGTGAGATCGTGACCTGGGCCGACACTGGACGCTCAACTGACTGAGCCACCCAGGCACCCCACTTAGCATGTTTTTGAGGCTTGTCCATGTTGCGGCATGTATGAATGGCGTGCTCCTTTTTACTGCTGAGTGGTATTCCTCTGTGTGTAATTTGTTTATCCACATAATTTGTTTATCTGGTGATGGACATTTGGATTCTTTTTTAAAAAAAAAATTTTTTTTAACGTTTATTTATTTTTGAGACAGAGAGAGACAGAGCATGAACGGGGGAGGGTCAGAGAGAGAGGAAGACACAGAATCTGAAACAGGCTCCAGGCTCTGAGCGGTCAGCACAGAGCCCGACGCGGAGCTCAAACTCACGGACCAGGAGATCATGACCTGAGCCGAAGTCGGCCGCTTAACCGACTGAGCCACCCAGGCGCCCCATTTAGATTATTTCTAAGTTGGACCATACATAAAGAACAAATCTTGTTTTGAACATTCACGTACCAAGTGTGGGAGCATGGTTTCATTTTTCTTGGGTAGACACGTTGGAGAAAAAGTGCTGGCTCATATGGTGCATGTTTAACTTCTGAAGAGCTGCTAAGTTACTTCCAAAGTGGCCGCACCATTGTGCATTCCCACAAGCACTGTGTGAGGGTTCCCGTTCTCCCACATCCTCACCAACATTTGATTCTGTCTTTGTGATGACGGCCATCCTAGTGGGTGTGAAATGGTATCATCTCATTGTGGTTTTAATGTGCATCTCCCTAATGGCTAATAATGATGAGCATATTTTCAAGGGCTTATTAGCTATTCATATATATTTTATCTGGTGAGATATCCATTCAGATCTTTTCTTTGTACATTTTTAATAAGTTCTAGAATAGATTTATTTAAAAAGTTGCAGATAGTTCAGAGAGTAAGCTTAGTTTCCCCCTACGGCTAACATCTTAACATTACCGTGGCATATTTGTCACAACTGAGAAACCAACACTGGCATTAATACTGTGACCTGAACTCCAGACTTCATTAGAGTTGCATTTTCCGGGGCGCCTGGGTGGCTCAGTCCATTAAGTGTCAGACTTCAGCTCTGGTCATGATCTCACGGTTGGTGAGTTTGAGTCCCGTGTCGGGCTCTGTGCTGACATCTTGGAGCCTGGAGCCTGCTTTGGATTCTGTGCCTCCCTCTCTTTCTGCCCCTCCTCTGCTTGCACTCTGTCTCTCTTTCTCTCAAAAATAAACATTAAAATAAAATTTTTAAAAAGAGAGAATTACATTTTCCACAAATATGCTTTTCCTGTTTGGGGGCCTATCCAGAATACATTGCATTTTGTCATTACATCTTCTTAGTTTCCTCTGGTCTGTGGCAATTTCTTGGTCTTATTTTTAATAACCTTTGATTTTTTTTTTAAGGATTATATTCTTAAGCAATCTCTATACCCATCGTGAGGCTTGAACTCGCAACCCCGAGATCAAGAGTCACATGTTCCACTGATTTAGCCAGCCAGGCACCTCTCACGACCTTCAATTTTGAGGAATGCTGGTTGGGGATCTTATAGAATGTCCTTCAATTTGGATTGAAAAATTTTTTTCTCTTGGTTATACAGGGGTTGTGGATTTTGTGGAAGAATACCATGGAAGTAAAGTGCCATTCTCTTGACATCATACCAGAGGGACACGCTATCGACAGGGATGATATTAGTCCCAATCACTAGACAAGGCAGTGTTTATCGAGCCTCACCACCATAAAGTTCTTTCTTTACTCCTTTCCATATTCTATTCTTTGGAACCCATTCACTAAGTACAGCCTACTTTTGCCTGTTTGTTTTTTAAATAGCATTGTTTGTCTTACTGAGTTTTAAAAGTTTTTGTGTATCCTAAGTAAAAGTTATTTATTAGATATACAACCAACAGATATTTTCTCCCAGTTTGGGGCTTGTCTTTTCATTTTCTCAATGGTGTCTCCTGAAGAGGAAACTTTTAATTTTTTTTTTTAATATTTATTTTTGAAAGACAGAGAGACAGAGTACAAGCAGGGGAGAGGCATCATGAGAGGGGGAGACACTGAATCCAAAGCAGGCTCCAGGCTGTCAGCACAGAGCCCGACGCGGGGCTCGAACTCACAGACCATGAGATCATGACCTGAGCCAAAGTCAGATGCTTAACCGACTGAGCCACTCAGGCGCCCCAGCTGGTGACATATCTAAAAAACCTTTGCCAAACCCAAAATTGCAAAGACTTTCTCCTATGTTTTCTTCCAGAATTCTTAGGGTTTTAGCTCTTACATGTAGATCCATGATCCATTTTGAGTTAATTTTTGTATAACATGTAAGGTAGGGGTCTAAGTCCATATTTTTGCGTATGGATATCCAATTGTTCAAGCAACATTTGTTGGAAAGACCCCACTGAATTGCCTTGGCATCCTGGTAAAAAATCAGTCGACCTCAAATATGAACTATGTATCTGGATTTTCCATTTTGTTCCATTGATTTTATGCTAGTACCACACTGTCTTCTTGATTACTGTAGCTTTATAGTAAGTTTTAAAATCAGGTAAATTCTTCAACTCAGTTTTTCTTTTCAAAAATTGTCTTTTTTGGCTATTGTAGGTCCTTTGCCATTTCCATACAAATCTTAGGATAAGCTTGTCAATTTCTACAGAAAAGCACCCTGGGATTTTATTGGGAGTGCACTGAGTCTATAGATTAATTTGGGGAGAATGGCCATCTTCTTTTTTTTTTTTTTTAATTTACATCCAAATTAGCATATAGTGCAACAGTGATTTCAGTAGATTCCTTAATGCCCCTTACCTATTTAGCCCATCCCCCCTTCCACAACCCCTCCAGTAACCCTCAGTTTGTTCTCCATATTTAAGAGTCTCTTATGTTTTGTCCCCCTCCCTGTTTCTGTATTGTTTTTGTTTCCCTTCCCTTATGTTCATCTGTTTTGTCTCTTAAAGTCCTCATATGAGTGAAGTCATATGATATTTGTCGTTCTCTAATTTCGCTTAGCATAATACCCTCCAGTTCCATCCACATGGTTATAAATGGCAAGGTTTCATTCTTTTTCATTGCTGAGTAGTATTCCATTGTATATATATATATATATATATATATATATATATATATATATATATATACCACATCTTCTTTATCCATTCATCCATCGATGGACATTTGGGCTCTTTCCATACTTTGGCTATTGTTGATAGTGCTGCTATAAACATGCATGTATCCCTTCGAAACAGCATACCTGTATCCCATGGATAAATGCCTAGTAGTGCAATGGCTGGGTCGTAGGGTAGTTCTGTTTTTAATTTTTTGAGGAACCTCCATACTGTTTTCCAGAGTGGCTGCACCAGCTTGCATTCCCAGAGAATGGCCACCTTAATAATATTGAGTCTTCCAACCCATGAACATGTTATAGTGTTTCCATCTATTTAGATCTTCAGCAATGTTCAGTGGTTTGAGTGTACAGGCTTTGCATTTTTGTTAACTAAATTCCAAATACTCCTTTGGGTATTGTTCTGAATGGAATTTTCCTATTTTCAGTTTCAGATTGTTCATTGTTGGTGCATAGAAACCCAGCTAATTTTTTTTGTTGATCTTCATCCTGACAACTTACCATCTGTGATCATGTTATCTGCGAATAAACACAATTTTACTTCTTCCTTTCCAATCTGAACACCTTCTATTTTTGTTGCCATTTGCACTGAAGACCACCTAGAGTGTGATGTTGAAGTGGTAAGAGGAGATCTATTTGCCTTGTTCCCAACCTTAGGGGGAAAGCATCAGTTTTTCACTACTGAGTATGACGCTCGTTTTAGGGTTTTCATAGATGCCTTTCGTTATGTTGAGAAATTTCACTTCACTTTGTTGAGAATTTTTATCATGAATTTTCAATTGCCTATTTCTCCTTTCATGCCTTTGACTCATGTCATTACAACCCTGATGCTAGATGCATATACATTTATAATGGTTATATCTTCCTGATGTATTGATCTCTTGCCATCACGAAATGTTCCTCTTTGGATCTGTTAAATAACAAAAATTCAATCAAGTAATTCTATTTCTTTATTTAGATTTTATTTGTTTGTGTAACTACTTATTTATTTATTTAAAAAGTAATCTCTGTGCCTAACGTGGGGCTCGAACTCACAATCCTGAGATCAAGAGTCTCATGTTCCACCAACTGAGCCGGCCAGGGCACCCCCAACTAAGGACATTTTAAAGACTTTATTTTATTTTATTTTATTGTATTGTATTTATTTTACTTTATTTATGCATGAATCAGTCAACATCCTGTCTAGCAAGTAGAAAGGAGCTCCAAAGGGCCTACAGAAAAGGAAAGCCTTTTTATTTTATTAAAAAAAAATTTTTTTTAATGTTTATTTATTTTTGAAGGAGAGAGAGAGCATGAGCGAGGGAGGGGCAGGGAGAGAGGGCGACACAGAATCTGAAGCAGGCCCCAGGCTCTGAGCTGTCAGCGCAGAGTCCGACACAAAGCTTGCTTGAACCCACTAACTGTGAGATCATGACCTGAGCCGAAGTCGGACGCTCAACCGACTGAGCCACCCAGGCGAGAAAAGAAAAGGTTTTTAAAATTAGGGAGTGGGGAAAAGAGGGCATTTTGTTAGCAAAGAAGCCATTGTTTCAGGCAAGGCTGCCCTCCTAAGAGGAACAGAAGGGTGTATCAGTAAACTTCCTGATACTGACTAGGAAATTCCCATGTTAAATGTGACACATCTGGTGGGTTGAAACTGCAGTGAGATTAGGTATTAAGCGTTGGTTTTACAGACTTGGGGCCTTAACCCAAGTGGCACCACTTTGGCCCCATGGTTTCTCCCTAACAATTCCCTCTTTTGATCAGACTCTCAGCTCAGCTGAGAGATGGGATCCTTAGCTACAGCTCTGTATTTCTCGAAGCTTCTGTTGCTCCTTTGCATGGTATTCCCAGGTCATGACGGTTTTCCTTAATCTCTGTGATCGCCACCGGTTATAGCTTCGGGTTCACAATTTTTTTTTTAAATAAAAAAAAGATTTTTTTTATTTTTTAAATATGAGATTTATTGTCAAATTGGTTCACAGTTTTTAAATTGGTTGTCTCTATTCCTTTCGTGATGCTCCAAGTCTCAGGGAAAACATTTGCTGTGGGTTAGCAGCTGCAAAAATGCATTTAAAGCTTTTGAGAGCATTTAACATACCAGGGAGATTCTTATGATTACTACAAATAGGGTAATTCCCAATGTTTGGAGTACACCTCGAAGTCATGGTCCCCGAGACCCAAACCAAAAACCAAGTAAGTCAAAGAAAGACCCTGCTGAAGGAGCCACTCTTTCAGTCAAGTGGCTTGCTCGGTGATTATGTAATCGGGGTTCAACTTCCCCAGAAGTGTTCATCCAGGTGCAGAAGATGGTGTTGGCCAGATACCTCCTTGCTCAGCTAGAAGAGAGTCAAGGGCTATCTTATTATCAAGAACTACTTTGGCCAAAGATAAAAACAGAGAGAGAGGCAAACCATAAGAGACTCTTTAATACAGAGAATAAACGGAGGGTTTGGGGGGGGGGTGTTGGGTGGTGGGGATTGGCTAAATGGGTGATGGGCATTAAGGAGGTCACTTGTTAGGATGAGCACTGGGTATTGTATGTAAGTCACGAATCACTGGGTTCTACTCCTGAAACCAATACTACACTATATGTTAACTAACTTGAATTTAAGTAAAATAAATAAATATGGTATTTAAAAAAAAAAATTACTTTGACCAGAAAGTCCTAGAGGATTTCTGTTGGGTAGCTGTTGAACTTCAGCAGCAGATTTTGCAATAATTTTAAGAGTTGAGGGGCGCCTGGGTGGCTCGGTCGGTTGAGCGTCCGACTTCGGCTCAGGTCATGATCTCACAGTTAGTGGGTTCAAGCAAGCTTTGTGTCGGACTCTGTGCTGACAGCTCAGAGCCTGGAGCCTGTTTCGGATTCTGTGTCTCCCTCTCTCTCTGCCCCTCCCCTGTTCGTGCTCTGCCTCTCTCTGTCTCAAAAATAAATAAACGTTAAAAAAAAAAAAAAGAGTTGAGGAGTTCCTGTAGCCTGTTACCTGTATCCCTAACTAGGGAAGCAGGGTCAGGCCAAAAGGAGTGAATCCTGAATCACAGGGGCCTCCTGGTAGGTCCTTTTTGACACACGATGTAAATTTAGGGGAGTTGACCAATGAGACGTCTTATTGTGCTTGTGATAAGTTAGGAGCATGGTTTGATTTTCTCTGAGCCTGAAATAAAAGCTTGCTCTGAACTTCCGGGTTACCCCAGACATAGAGATGAGGGCATTCTCTTTCCAGGACGATGTCAGAGTAAAAGAAAGGAAAAGAAGGAGAACGTTCTCACGTTTAAAGTGAGAAGCCTTGACCCGCTGTCTTGGGCAGAACGAGTCTACTGTGGCATCAGCCACTTGTCTTCTTTGCCCTTTGACTCGAGGTCTCCAGAGTCTGTGCAGGACCAGGTATCAGGGGATGCCTTTTTCAGCCGTGGGAGGTGTACCCGAGGCTTAATACCTTCTGGTTTTGCAGCAGCGTCCATGGTCGGGGCACTTGGTGAGGTCTCTTCCAATGGGGCTCGAGAGCTGTCTTCCACGGCTCACGTTTCCAGAATACCCACTCATCAGGCTCTAGACTGCGACGCACAGGATCCTCTGAATTGGGATCTGGGAAGGCTTTGGTGATAGGCTTGAGTATAAGACAGTAGAGACTGATACTAGTATGCAGAAGGTTGTACAGTGATAGGATTTCAAGACGTTTACAAGGTTTTCCTTACGGTTCATATGATCTGCCCAGTGAACTGGGTGCCTTGATCACTGGAGATTATAGAAGATCTACCCCAAGTGAAAAACGCATTTTTGAACACATTTTGAGCACATTTTCTTTGCCATTGTGAGGGCATCGGCAATGCGGCAGGGAAAGGCTTTAACCCATCTGGGAAACCAGAGCAGATTGGTAACTCGTAGTAGGTGGAAACTGAATGAAGGTCAGGTGCAGGTGTTCAAAGTGTCCAGAGGGTGTTCAAAGTGTCCAGAGGGAGAAGACCTGAGGCCTCTGGGAACACAGACTGTTTTTGTCTTTCCACCAATGTCTATCTATAATTTGAGTCATTTTATTTTATTTTTAAGTTTATTTTGAGAGAGAGAGAGAGAGAGCGAGAGCGAGAGCGAGCGAGTGCACACGAGCAGGGGAGGAGCAGAGAAAGAGAATCCCAGCTGACTTCTGACCGTCAGCACAGAGCCCGACACAGTGCTCTAACTTTATGAGACATCAAAAAGTCCTTCATTCTCCCAAGCTATTTAAAAAAATAAGACACATTTTGTGTTAAGACGTCACATCAACCTATTTGACTTTAAGTAAACCCAGGCAGAATAAAAGTTTTAATTTTAATGCTGATAACTAGAGACGGGTCTGTTTTAATTAAACCAACAACTGAGTATTTTCCCAGATTACATGAACTCGAAAAAACATTTGGATTGACTTCCATCTGAGAGTTTTAGAATGCCGAATCCTTGCAGGCACTCGTCCAACTAGAGCTCTTTGACAAATTCATTTTAGCAATACTATCGGAGGTAGAAAAATCTCACATTTGTAATATGAATAGGCATGGACACACACACGCACACACACGCAGATGCAAGGACCCTATAGTTACTAATATTTGTGGAGAAGATTTTTAAGATTTGTATTTGTTCCTGGAATTGATTTTAAGGAAGAGGTGCTAAAGTTTGGGTACAAGAGCCCTTTTAGCCTCCTCCACCCTCTTTTTTTTTTTTTTTTTTTTTTTTTTCAGTCTCAGGTGATTGTGGGCTGTGTTTACATTTCAAAGTCCTGATGAGATGTGTCGCTTTAAGGGACAGAGAAAGAATGCAAGTTCCTCCAGAAGGACTTTGGTTTCCTAAAGCCAATAGTTTTACAACCTGTTTAAGATAATGAGGGGAAGTTTGGGGACTGGGAAAGGAATCGGTGAACTTTGAATTGCCTCTAGTTTTGTAAAGATTTGTAAGATAAGGACAGTTGCTTTCGTTCCTCAAATAACTGGGTCATAACTTAAATGATATCACCGGTTGATCCACCAACCCAAGTACACTATTCTCAATTTGTTTTTTTTCCCTCTGGGTACATAGTTCTAATTTTAAATATTTCTGGCAATACCAAATAATCCCCCTTTTGGTGCAAGACGGTCCACAAAGAGGGTGCAAAGGATATTAATGGCCCAAGATGCAGAGTTACTCCCAGTGAGAGCCAAAACACAGAAACACAACCCCAAAGTCTCAGGCAGGCAGAAAGCCAAGCCCAGCTCTGGGGAGAGGAGAGGAGCAGGAAGGCAGCTGGGACACGAAGGATCAATAACCAGTGGGTCTGGATTTGGCAAGGAAGGGACAACGTGACAACCAGGCACTATAGACAGAGATTCAGAAGAGGTGATTCCGGTAAGAATTTCCACCCTCTGTTGGCTTCTGCCAGTTCTTCCAGGGTCCCCTCTGCGGGCTCTGCTATCACCATAGCTTCCCCTTGGCTGTTTACCAGAAAATCTTTCAGTTTCATCAACTCTGGGAGGGGCCCATATGGCAGCCCATCTTGGAAGGCAGATGTGGGGGTGTCTGTAAGGCCATTAACTTGGACGACTTTTGTTTACAGTTCTGTAGTCCTTTCCAAGTGGAGAAACAATTCAGACAGAGGGTTACTACACTGGGCCCTGAGCAGGAAGTTATGTCAGTCTTCAGGCTTTTGTTTTAGGTGCCTCTTACATTTATAATTTTTCATTAGCTGTTAATGAAACTAATTTGGAATCTTGAAACCTTTTGGAGGCTTTGTTTGCCAGTTAAAACAGGTATCCTATTTGGTTTAATTTGGGAATTTCTGCTTTTGAGGGTACTCCTTTCTTTTTTCTTTTTCTTTTCTTTCTTCCTTCCTTCCTTTCTCTTTCTTCTTTTTTTTTGTTAAGTAGGCTTCACCTCCAGCACAGGGCCCAATGCGGGACTTGAACTCATGACCCTGAGATCAAGACCTGAGCTGAGATCAAGAGTTGGATGCTTAACTGACTGAGCTACTCAATAGTGGCCCTCAATAGTGGCTCAGTAGGACCCTGGCTGCAAATGGAGTTAACTCTCCCATTTTTGTACAGCCATATCCGGCCACAAATTGGGGGCAACCCCACTTTTCTCTGGCCTTATTTTGGGGCCTCCAGCCTGAAGGTTACCAAGCCAAATTCCTCAGGACACAAAACAAGCACAGTAAGATCCTGCTGTTTTTGCTAGATATCTACCACTTCTGGGACTATCGTTTTTAGACATAAAATAATCAGGTGTGCTGAAAGGTTGAACGCTTGTCTTTAGACTTGAAGAATCCCATTAGCTAAGACTTTGGGTTTCTCAGAGCCAAACTGGTCCCCAAAAAGGACATGCTGTGATGTTGAGGACTGTGTGTGTTTTACGGTTTACCTTGTCGCATGAAGTTCTCTTGAGGTTGGTGGGTGACCTGACCTGTTCTGTGACCAACTTATCCTATCACAGGAGTCTTCTGGAGATGCCAAGTGTTCTAACAGTCTTTAAATGCTCAACCTGTGCCCACAGATTTTTGTGGCTTTTTGGCCTGAGATCCCCACTAACAAGCCTTTATCTATATTAAACAAGACAAACAAACATGTGCATCTTAATGCATTGGCAGCAACCAGTAGATGTTACAAGTATCCTGGCCACAAGACGGCCCTGTACGTACTACCACCAATTCCCTTGGAAACTTGCTGAGGTTTTCCATTAGGGGACTTACGATCTGAAAGGCTAGGGGCTTGCTCTGGGCAGACCCTCTGCCAGCTCAGTTGGGCTCTGGGCAAATATGGCAGGCAACTTGGGCTGCCAGCCCACGCTGATCTGCCCTGTAAAGGAAAGCTGATTATATCAGGAGCCCCAACACAAAAAGAGCAGAGCTCAGAACCAGGAGGAACTCAACCAACAGGCAGTGAGAAAGGCAGTGAACCCAAACGGTTCACGGATACCACATCTGTGTTTCTCATGGCTTCCGAATGCTGCTGGAAGTTCATCTTGGATCCCACTACTGCCACCAAATCTGTTAAATAGCAAAAATTCAACAAAATACATTTTAAAGATCTAATTGGCTTTCTTAATCGATTCATGAATAGGGCAGTACCTGGCTAGCAAGTACAGAAGAGCTCCAAAGGTTACAGAAAAGGAAAGGCTTGTGAAGGTAGAGAGGAAGTGGGGAAAAAAGGAAATTGTTAGCAAAGAATCTGTTGTTTTAGGCAAGGTTGCCTTTCTCAAGGGAATAGAAGGGTCCATCAGTAAATTTCCTAATGCTGACCAGGAAATTCCCATGTTGATTGGTTAAGTTACATTCCTGGGGGGTTGAAAATGCAGTTAGGTTAGGGATTGAGTGTTGGTTTTCTGACTTGGGGCCTTAATCTAAATGCCACCATTTTGGGCCTGTAGTTTTCTTTTTAACATTTCCAGTAATAGTTCTTGTCTTAAAAAGTTGTTTTTTTCTGGTGTTGCTATAGCCATTCCAGTCCTCTTGTGGATTACTATTTGCATGGCAAATATTTCCAACGTTT
The DNA here is from genome assembly GCF_018350175.1 of Felis catus. NCBI lineage: Eukaryota > Metazoa > Chordata > Mammalia > Carnivora > Felidae > Felis > Felis catus. The sequence continues at coordinate 7,411,395 of NC_058375.1, read as the reverse complement.
TACTTTCAACCTGTTTGTGTCTTTGAAACTAAAGCAACTCTAGTAGATAGCATGTTGTTGGATCCTGCTTTTTGAAAAAATTTTTAACATTTATTTATTTTTGAGAGACAGAGACAGAGCATGAGTGGGGGAGGGATGGGGGGTACAGAATCCAAAGCAGGCTCCAGGCTCTGAGCCGTCAGCCCAGAGCCCGACGCGGGGCTCGAACTCATGGACCGCGAGATCGTGACCTGGCTGAAGTCAGACGCTTAACCAACTGAGCCACCCAGGTGCCCTAGATCCTACTTTTAAAAATCCAGTTTGGGGCACCTGGGTGGCGCAGTCAGTTAAGCGTCCGACTTCAGCCAGGTCACGATCTCGCGGTCCGTGAGTTCGAGCCCCGCGTCGGGCTCTGGGCTGACGGCTCAGAGCCTGGAGCCTGTTTCTGATTCTGTGTCTCCCTCTCTCTCTGCCCCTGCCCCATTCATGCTCTGTCTCTCTCTGTCCCAATAAATAAATGTTGAAAAAAAATTTTAAATAAAAAAATCCAGTTTGACAATCTCTGCATTTTGATTGGAATTAATTTATTCATATGTAATTATTAACATAGGTGGATATATGAATGCCACTTAGCTATTTGTTTTCTATGTCTCATGTCTTTGTTCCTCTGGTCAGCTTTTACTGCTTCTTGTGTGTGTGTGTGTGTGTGTGTGTGTGTGTGTGTGTGTGTGTGTGTGTGTACACGTGTGTATACCACTATAATCCCTAAGTTGATTTTTAACTGTGTCTTTTTTTGAGTTATTTTCTTAGTGGTTGTCTAGAGATTACAATGTGTATCTCTAATTTATTATAGTGTACTTCAGCTTAGTACTGAAAATTCTGGTAAAATATAGCAACTTTACTATATATAGCTCCATTTCCTTATTCATCCCTTTTGCTATTACTGTCATATACATCAGTATGTCATAGCCCCAATAATACATGTTATAATTGCTAGTTTAAACACTGTTTTTTAAAAAATTAAGAAAAGAGGAAAATATAAAGTGTTTTCTTTTTTGTTATGTGTTTATCATTCCAGGGATCATTACTCCTTTTGGTGAACTTCAGTTACTGTCTGTCGTTGTCTTCCATTAGCCTAAGGCCTTCCTTTAGTATTTGCATATTTCTTCTTGTAGTATTTCCTGTAGGACAACTCTGCCAGCCCTAATTCTTTTTTTTTTTTCCTTTAAATCTGGGAATGTCTCTAACTTGCCCCTGTTTTTTTGAAAGATAGTTTTGCTGGGTATAAAATCCTGGCTTGCTGAGAATTCTTTGAGCACTTCAAGGACCTCGTTTCAGTGGCTAGGACTTTTAGTTTCTGCTGAGTAGTTGGTTACTGTCATTCCCCTATATATGGTGAGCTGGTTTGCTCTTGCTGTTTTTAGAACTATCCCTTTGAACTGGTTTTCAATAGGTTAACTATGATGTATCTAAGCGCAGATCCCTCTGTGGTTATCCTAGAGGCCCACAGGGTTAGAACTGTAAATGAATGTCTTTCAACACATTCAGGCAGTTTTCAGCCCTTAATTTTTCACATATTTTTTCTGCCTTTTCTTTCCTCTCTTCCTAGAACCCTCATTTCACATATGCTGGTACACTCTGTCCAGATTTTTTTACTTTTACATTTTTAGTTTGGCTTCCTGATGGTTACCCTGTGTCTACCTAATTTAGCTGCCTGCTGAGGATTTGGAAGTCATGCCAGACCCACTGGAGGCCCTCGGGCCCCCACCCTCGGTGTTTCTGTACGCATCAGGAGCTGTGTTCACACCTCTCCCAGGCCTCAACTTTGCTGTGGCTTTTGCTTGCGGCTGGGCTTCCAGAATTTCCCCTGCACATGTGCAGGTTTCTGGTAGCCAGGGACGTGCTGAGCACTTACCTCATCCTCCCCTCCCATGGCACTCTCACTTTCAGAGTCTCCCCATTAAGTTTCTGGCTAGTCTGCTTCCTGCCCAACTGAGACCTCAGGCTAGCAAGCCTCGGGTTTTTCCCATTCCTCACCAGGTTTGCCACTTTTAGCTGACAAAAAACCCTACAGCTCTCCCCCTCCACCCCAAACCAAAGATGGTCAAGTATGCCCCATTCAGAGCGGAGCCCTGATCTGGTAAAACGGCTTCCCTTACCAACAGACAGACAGTGGGGATGGGGGACAGCCCCAGGGGAGAGGGCTGCGGGCCTCCACTGGTCTTACTTGAAGAAGTTATAGTAGTTTTTCCCAAGAGTAATTGCTTTTTAATTCATCTGCCTTTGGTCAATTTCCAGAGTCTTGAAACGTTTTTAATACTTTTTCCAAGTTTTAGGCTTTTTTATGTTTTGCAGACTGCCTGTCCTCTTCACACTGGAGGAGGCCGGAGCTCCCCTCAAAGCACTGCCCTTTTGTCTGCACTGAGGGCCTTCACCTGGAGTCCACCAGGGGGCACTCAGGGGCCTGAAGGTTTCCAGACACTGATCTGGGGGCAAAGCGAAACAGACCCTGTGCCGAGGCTGCCTCCACTGGCATTCCTCTTCCGCAGGCTGCGTTCAGCACCTCAGCCTCAGAGCACAGGGGAGAGACACCAAGAAGCACAACATTGCAGGGAGAAGCTTCAAAAAGGACGAAGGGATCAGGAACCTCCCCCAAGTCCTGTTCTTCTCCAGGGGCTAACTAGAATTTGCAGGGTCCTTTGGGGGCCTGACTGGCTCAGTCAGTAGAGCACGTGACTACTGATCTTCGGGTTGTGAGTTTGAGCCCCATGTTGGGCAGAGTTTATTTTAAAAAGTTTTCAGGGTTCTTGACTGCAGGGGTACTGCCTCCTGTCTGTCTTGTCTCCTTCTCAGGGTGGGCAGAGCAAAGTGAGTGAGCTCATGCCTAGGAAAGTTCCTTGCAAACTTCAAATCGCTACACAGTTTTAAGATGTCATTATATGTAACGTGACAAGGAGACTCAGTGCAGGGAAAGTGGCTTTCTCAGCTAGTCAGTGGCAGAACGGAACTTAAACCCAAGTCTACTAAGAGCCCAGTACTCTGTCCTCATTGGAATAGCAGGCCATAATCAGGCAGACTCACAGAGACATGTTTCCCCAGCAAAATTGGGTTTAGCTGCATATTAGAGACCTTTAGTTGACCTTAAAAGGAAAGTTAAATAGAAATTAACTTTCGGGGTCCCTGGGTGGCTCAGTCGGAAGACGTCTGACTCTTGATTTCGGCTCAGGTCATGATCCCAGGGTCATGGGATTGAGCCCCGCGTCAGGCTCCGCACTTAAGGTTTTCTCTCTCTCTCCCTCTGCCCTTCTCCCCTGTGCACTCTGTCTCTCTCTCTCGAAAGAAAAGAAAAAACAAAAGAAAAGAAAAGGGAGGAAGGAAGGAAGCAAGGAAGGAAGGAAGAATGGAAGGAAGGAAGGATGGAAGAAGAAAAAAATACATATTAACTTTCTATGACTAGTTTTGGAGAACAAATGACACTTCTGGAAATTGTACAGGTTGAACTTTCCACAATGGCTCCGTTCAAGAGAGCCTCAGCGCCTCTACACCTTTCAGCTTTGTTGCAAGGATTTCCTCTTTTGTGGGGCTTGGTCGCAAGGAAAGCCTACCATCAGGTTTTGTTGCAGGAACAAATTGATTGCTCTAGTCTGAGATTTGGCAAGCGAGAGAAATGCTGAGTCAATGTGACTAAACATCTGGACACACCCAAGTCACCACCGAATAGACATCACTTTAGGCAAACATGTTTAAACACCTAATGGAACAGCCCCCCGTTCTTTTTCTTCTGTTACTAATGTTACGTGCTATGCGGCCTTCCCATTTCTTTGCTAAGGTGTGAACAACCAGCAAAAAATGCTGGTTCCCAGGACTGTTGGAAAACTACCACAAACTAGTTTAGAAGACACAGGTGTCTTGTCAGTCGGGTTTTCTCTTTTTTGTAAGTGCCTGACACTTACGCTTTGATGGCTGGGGCATCCGCTTCATAGATGGCTCTCTCAAATAAACATTTTGCCGGCCACCACTAGAGAAAGCGCCAGCCCCTCTCTCCCCTCCTGGCTCCCCAGGCTCCTCGGTTTTAGAGATCTTGGTTGGGTTAGATAACCGATCATTTGGGCTACTTGTTTTTTCTCTTCCGACTTTAAATTCCTGTTTTTGTTTTAAATTCATCAATAAAGAGTGAGCCCAGGGGCGCCTGGGTGGCGCAGTCGGTTAAGCGTCCGACTTCAGCCAGGTCACGATCTCGCGGTCCGTGAGTTCGAGCCCCGCGTCGGGCTCTGGGCTGATGGCTCGGAGCCTGGAGCCTGTTTCCGATGCTGTGTCTCCCTCTCTCTCTGCCCCTCCCCCGTTCATGCTCTGTCTCTCTCTGTCCCAAAAATAAATAAAAAAACATTGAAAAAAGAAAAAAAAAAGAGTGAGCCCAGCCTAACCCTGGGTCCCCTCCCGCCCTAATAAAAAGCAGAACCCCAGACCTGGTTCTCTCTCTCTCTCTAACTGTAATCTTGCCGGGTGGCCCCAGGTGTACCATGCAATTTCCAGGTCCTATAAAAATAATAAACCCTGTGTTTGGTTCTCCAGTTTCCTGACTTATTGCTGAAGGGACTCTTGCAATCTTAATAACCGTGGGACTGAGACGAAGGCAAGTGTCTCCCAGAGATGAACAGAGTAAGGCCAGAGAATGCTGACCTTTAGTTTGCAGAAAATCCTCAAATGCTTGGCTTATAAGGCTTAAGAAAGTCAACTCACAATATCATTCACCTTAACTTTTAGCCTTGCCCTAAATCCCCAAATCCCCAATCAAACCAGAGGCATGAATTCTACAAAAACAGCCCTTCTGCACAAATCTCCCAGGGAAGAAAAACAGACTTACGTACGGGGGTGTGTAAGTTAACAAACACACTAGTTGGGGCAGATTTGAAAATCCCCCTGCACTCACTTGCTCTAATTCCTGCGAATGAACTCAAAGGACTGGTTCACCTGCTAGGTAGAAAGAGCAATTTTAGGAAAACCCAGGACACCACGTATTCAAAAGCCAGAGGAGCAAGCAGGTGACATACTCAGGAAAACTAAATTAAAACAGACTATGTGGAGGCAAGGAGTTCCCGAGGGAAACAGAAAATCTCCACAACCGACCAAAAGTGGAGGGACCAGGAACATCAGGTAGAAAAGTAATGCATTCAACGCGCACAGTTCCATGGGGCCTCCTAAGAGACACGGTGACCCTCAAGAGAGCCTACACGACCCTGGATGAGGTCTAGTTGTGGGGGACAACCAACTCTGTAAAACAAATTCCGTTTCGCTGTAAAGTCCAGTGGAGTTCAGGAAGGCAGGGCCCGACATAACCCTGAAAGCTGACCTAACTTCTCTGACGGATGAGTCCCACGGAGACAGACCGTTGCCATCAGAAGAGGCCCCCGGCAGTGGCTGTTGCTGTCTGCTGTCCCTGGCGGCCTCCGGGAACTGTGGTGACGTGGTGGCACTGCCAGAGGACTCGAGACCCAGCTCTCTGACGTGTGCCAGGCTACGAGGCTATCGCTCTAGCAAAACTCTCCACGCTGGCCTCTTCCTGTTGCCAGGTTTCCCTTCCTGTTCACTCATTCCAGTCTGCGCGCGCGCGCACACACACACACACACACACACACACACACACACACACACACACACACATCTGTAAAGCTTTCTCCTTTCTTTGGGGCATCCGGGTGGCTCAGTCGGTTAAGCAGCCAACTTTGGCTCAGGTCACATCTTGTGGCTCGTGGGTTCGAGCCCTGCATCAGGCTCTGTGCTGACAGCTTGGAGCCTGGAGCCTGCTTTAGATTCTGTCTCCCTCGCTCTCTGCCCCCCCCCCCCACTCGTGCATACTCTCTCTCAAAAATAAATAAACTTTAAAAAAAAGCTCTCTCCTTTCTTCAAAACACAAACCTCTCCTGGACTCCATATTCTTGTCCCTTCTCCCCTCTACAGTACAAATCTCCACAGGAATTTTCTGTACTATTTCAACGTCTTCTCCCCCACCTTTCCCCTGAACCCACCCCAGGTAGGCTTACTTGGCACCACTCAAGACGACGTCCCTCTCCTCGCCAACGACCTTTGTAGGGCGGAGGCACTTGTAACGTCTTCTCCCATGTGAAATGGGCGCCGTTACTGGAACATTCCTGCTTCTGCCAGCCCCTCACAGACCCCCAGGAGAGAAATGATAATTGTTGAGTTTGGGAAGCATGGACAGCCTGGCCGCTGCCTCCCCCCTGAGAAGACTCACCTGCCCTCAGAGCACACAGTCTGTTGTTCCTCATACTTCCGTGACTTGCAGTGGGCCCACAACAGTGGCACTGCTGTCCCTTGGAAGCTGACCGGGAATGCAGAACGTCAGGGGCGCTTGGGTGACACAAGTGTCTGACTCTGGATCTCGGCTCAGGTCATGATCTCACAGTTCCTGAGTTCGAGCCCCAGATCGAGCTGTGTTGATAGCGTGGAGCCTGCTTGGGATTCTGTCTCTCCTTCTCTCTGCCCCTCTCCTGCTTGTGCATACATGCATGCACTCTCTCTCAAAATAAGTAAATAAATTTAAACCAAAAAAAAAAAAAGTAAAGAAAAGAAATGCAGAATTTCAGGCTGCACCCCAGGCCCACTCAGCCAGGATCCATGTTTTAGTGCGATCGCAGGCGAGTCTGGTGCACGCTAAGTCCAAGCTCGCCGACCCTCTAACCCTCACATTCTCTAATCGCACCTCTGATCGTCAACAAGACTGACCTGCCACGTGCCTTATTCGTTTCTTGGTTGGCTCTGAAATTGGGAAACAGCGGCGGTATTCTCTGGCTCCCTCAAACTGCCTAGACCTCCCTGTTGCCGAAACCTGTGGTCGCTGCTCTGTCTGCCCTTAACTTGGCAGCTGCACCGGACACGGTTCTGCAAACACATCCTTAACCTGGTCACCACGTGCCGCTCTCTCCCCGCGGCCGCTTCCCTCGTCTTGGCCGAATCGTCCTCTTCCCCGCCCCGGACTCCTCGTCGCGGTGCTCCAGGACCCAACCCTTGGTTCATAGGCCCCGCCACTCAGTCCCCGGTCTCTTGGCCTCTCGCCTTTCTCTGTCATCCTCACGCTGACAACCCCCAAGCGTACGTCTGCGGCCCCTCCTCTGCCCTGGACCCAACGGCCTCAGAGACTGGACAGTCAGGTGGGAACGTGGGCACCTCCAAGTGAACATGACCGAAGCCAGATCCTTAATTCGGCCCTGCCCCCCCCACCGTTCTCGCAATCTTCTTCAGCTCAGGCAGTCGCATGCCGGCTGGGCTCAGGCGCACGTCCCGAGTCACCTCAGCAAACCGTTAGGGTCTGACCACATCTCCCGCCTTCGCCGCTCCTACCTGGGTCCAGGCCGCCACCTCCCCCGGGAGCACCGGGGTGACAATTTCCTATTCGGTCTCCCTTCCTCCACCGGCCCCCTAGTCGCACGCCACCCTGGCTGCTCCCCACTCAGCAGTTAGAATGGTTTTCTGGAAACAAAAAGGATCACGTGACTCCTCTCCCCGAGCCCTTCACTGGCTTCCTAGTTCACTCGCTGGGCCCTGGCTGCTTGCCGGTGCCGTGGGTTCAGGGTGCTCCCCCCCTTAGCCCACACCAGCCTCCCTGCCGTCTTTGGAACCTACGGGACACACTGCTGCCCCCAGGGCTCACACGCGTGTGTGTCCCCTCATTCAGGCGTCCGCTCCGGCGGCCTGTCAGCACAGGCCATCTCTGACCACGTGGTCTGAAAGGAAGCCTCCCTCTCACCCCTCCTCACCCTCCCTCAGCTGCCATTTGCTCTGTCACTGGGCGCTCGACGTTACGCATTCCACACTCGTCACAAAGGTCCTTCCTCAAGGGTGCGGGAGTGCCAGGGCACATTCTGTTAGCTGCTGAGTCATCACCTCCCACCACGGCATCACTGCCTTCCGCCTGGACGCTGCTTCTCCCCACCCTGTCTGTCTGTCCGCGAACAACCAGCACAGGGGTCCCTGCTCATGCTCTGCTCCCAACGGGAATTTGTTAAATTAAGCACACGGGGTGAACAATTCACTTTCTCCCTCTAGAAAAACCACACCGCCACCGCAGAATCATTGGTAGGTATACAAACAGGGGCTTCGGGAGAACCCAGACAACACTCGGGAGGAAGGCACTTTCAGGGAAACGGCCCAAAAAAACAGCCCCGGGCTCTCTAATAACCCTACTTTGAACGATCAGAAAAGAACGTGTTGGTCACACCATGGTAACTTTTGGCCTAGAAAGGTCAGATCTCTGCAAGTCCAGAAGAGAAATCTTAAGTAAATACCTTTCAAAGGATGCAAGAATGAATGCATGTCAGGAGCCTTCCGATGCACTGGTTGTACCTTTATTATTTTTACCTCGTTCACTAATAGTTCCGTGATGCAAGGTTACCATACACAGTTAGATAATGTCTGCATTGCACATCTAAGGCTATACAGCAAAAGAACGAGAATTAGTACAAATACAAGAACTATATTTACATTCTGTATACTCAAGCTCCAAACATCAGATCATATTTACATAATAAAACATGAAAATGAAAATCTGAAATTAATAATGTACATTGTTGCTAATGTGCTCAACTCCTTACTGGGGAGAGATCAGTTTGCAAAGTCTTGGTTCAAAAAGGCCACGTATGCTCCATGGGTTCTGTTGCAGCGCACGAGGATGGCGAGGAGAGACCCCGGGAGGTGGCGCCTTGCACGCGAGCCGGCCGATGGACTCCTCGGGTGAACAGATGCCAGAATGTGCAGCCTGAAAAAAGGGAACTCGGACACACGGAGACGACACACAACAGCCAGGGTTTGGGAGGAGACCAACCTCAGCTCGGACCTTCTGAGCACAGCTTTTAACGTGAAATTTGGATCAATTCTCATTCTTTCCATTAAACGATCACAAGCTTTCCTAAGGTTTCATGGGGTTCAAATACGACTTTCATAAATGGCCTTTTGAACAACAGCAGCAGATCATCTCTCGGCTGACATTTCAATTTGCTAAGGAAGCACAAATCAATACGTTCCTGCTACATACAGTAAAGGTCTGGCCGCACACGTGGGTGTATCATCGTTGGCCACAGTGGACAGCTGCAGTGTGTACGGGCCAGAGTCCTGTTTAAAATACATTCAGCAAACCTTCCACGAGCAGCAGCAGAATTAGTGTTTTCCTTTTAAGGAGCAGGTTAACAATCACATTTTAATAAGGGAACCCAAAGGAAAAACGAAGGACCCGAGTCCAATAGACAAACGAGCGAGCCCTGATCCCGTCCCGGAGACCCGTGTGGAACACAGCACGAGGAAACGGGGAGTACCGATAGCTGCCACACCCTGGGTCATCCGCTCTTTTCCAGTCCAATGTGCAATTAATTACAGCACTATAAATATACATACACGTTACAAAATTAAATATCCCTGTAAATTAGAACAAGCAGCAGGCAACAAAGTCTTTGCTTTGGAATATGTGCCAGGAGAAGTCGTTTTAATTTTAGAGCCTTAAAGACCTTGCACAATGATCTTACCTTATCCCTTCATCATAAAAGAGCTGAAAAAAGAAATCCATCAAAAACATGAGTAGTTGTTTAAGTTCTATGCAGCTGAAGGGAAAAGAAAAGTAAAACAATAGTGGTCGTTTAGTGGGGGGGGGGGGGGGTGGGAATCGCTTCCCTTCCCCTCACAGTGAGCGCTCGAGCACTGTAACGACGCTGGGATCGGGGCGCCCACCACCCAAGCTGCCAGCAGTGGCCCTTCCCCACGCCCCTGGCTGTGTGCACGGCTGGCCGGCCCTGCACGGCCTGGCCCGAGAGCTGGCTGACCCCCAGGCAGGCACAGAGGGGAGGAGGCTGTGGGTCCCAGCTTGGTGTGGGCTGTGAGGCCGAATTTTGCTTTGGCAGGAGAAAGGAGGGTGGGGAAGGAGGGGAAGAGAGGATTACTTCTAACTGGAACTCATTTCTCCTTAATTTGCATAAGAGCTTTTTCTTTCTGGTTTTTTTTTTTTTTTGGCTTGTTTAAAAGAATGCTTTAGGAAAAAAAAAAACCACAAAAGAAACCCCTTACTTAAAAGGTAGTTTCCTTAAATACTAATATTAATATCATCTTAAGTATCAACTTTCCTGCCACCGTGGCTTCAGCTAAAGCCTCGTAAGTAGTTCCTGCCATAAATGCCCTCTCAGCTTCACAGTAGGGATGGACCTACCCAGAAAGAGAACATTAATCCCGAAACTGTTGCAACTCCAGTCTGAAAATGGGCCGCTGGAAGAAAAGGGGCCACCACTAAGGGCTGTCCTCAGATGGAGGGAAGCACACCTGCCTGAGACCCTGCGGGCCTCACGCGTCCTGCTCCTCGGGAGGCCCTCTTACCCGGGGGGTGTTATGAACGGTCCGGTCCTACCTGTCTTGATACCCGACACCTCCAAAGCAAAGACTTTCCAAGCCAGTTTTGTTTGAGTTAGAAGAAAAACCAAACGTCATTTCAGTTTGTCACATGATTTGACTCTCCCTCAGCCCTCCCCACCTCCCTCTGTCACAGATCCAGGGCCCTCTGTCAGACTCTGTGACAAACAGCAGTGGCACCTGTGACTTCACTAAAAGCCATCTTCCAATTTCATCTTCATTTCCCTGCAACTGGATTTCATTCCGGTCCAGAAGCTGTCTCTAAGCACCGACAGGTCCTGGATTTGCGTATACACCAGAAGGGCATACCGTGCCCATTAGACGATGAAGGAACCTCTAACTACATTAAAAATCTCACACACCGCTTAGAAAACAAGTAACGTCACAGTTAATGACCTATGTTTAAGGAGAGGAAAAAAGTTAAAAATCTACTGTAGAGTTTTTATTGATCACTTTTCAGCTAAGGTCACACCGCCTGTGATTTCTATCCTTTCTTTTAAGCTCACCACGATTCACTTTTCCTCCCCTTGGCCAGGCAATTGTACCGAAGCCGGGAGACCTGTTCTCAGAGACGAGCCCAACCGGGAAGTCAGAAGCAAGGGTCTGTGGCCGGCGTGCTGCCCGGCTCTCGTCCACGGCCCCAACCGTGCGCCAGCCCCTGCCCCCGTCCCGCCTGACGCAGACAGTCGGCCGGACCCCACAGAGTCGGCAACTTCACGGCTGGGGGCCCTCAGTCCCCACAAGGTGGGAGAGGGCAGCTACTTTCCTGAGCGCCCGAGGGGTGGTCAGAGCTTTGTGTGAGGAAGGTAAAAAGGATAGTACAGAACACCCCAGGTCAACTGGCAAAGCAGCTGGAGTAACCTGGAGGCCGTCTCTTCCCCAGCTCGTTCCCAGAAAACGTGACTTCAACTGACAGCTGAAAGAGAAAGAGTATCTATCTTCTTCCGTGATGGCTTCTGGATGCAGACGACCCTGATCCGTCAGGGAAGGAGATGGGCAGCAGCGAGCTTCCTCCTTCCTCCTCCGGCAATACTTCCACATCCGACAAAGATGACCAAGGAGGAGAGGCCAGGCGGATGCAGCAGCCAACCACTGGGGCCGTGGCTCAGGCGCACCTCCTCTCTGCCCCCGGATGTCCTCTTGTTTTGTTTTAGTGGTGGGAAGGGAGTGGTTTTAATCCTGGGATCCAGAAGGCAAAGCCTGCCATGTCTGCGTATTTATGATTATAGGGGGCAGAAGCATTACTGAAAGTATTTTCCACTTGACAAGGATCATTGAAAATGCCCAGGAGTCAGAGGGAGGCTTCGCGTCTACACTTGAAGTTACGCTTGTTCGATCAAAGGGAGCTACAAGGATCACAAGGTCACTGCTCGGCGTCACCATACTTATGGTGGTAACAGTGACCCCCAGAAGGTGAGTCGCTCCCCCCTTGTGGATCACTGGTGTAGGACGCTGCACTAATTCCAAACTGTACCACCAGCACTAATGCCAAGAAGAGAAATGAGAAATTCTGGGAGAAAAACAGTTCACAGGAATTCTGCTCTGAGGAACTGCTCTCACCCTACCGTCCGTCCGCCGTCACGAGCTGTTGCCAGATCCCGCGGTCCTCTCAACCGTGCTGGCAATAACCTTGGCTTTTCCCTTCCCGCTGTTCCAGGCCTGCTACAAAGTCCTCCCTTCTCTCTTCCACTAAAAGAAAACCGCACAGCTACATTCTAACGAAGCTCCAATTTCAGAGAACACACCTGTGCCATTTCCAAGCTCACTACAACCTTTTCCCTGAATGGAAAATGCAGGGATTAGCAACGGCAAAAGGAGAGGGAAGGGGAAAAGGTAAGTTTTTCCTTTTAGGTTGAAAAAAATGCCAGATGTTTCCTCCCTTAGTCTCCGAAGCCACCCCCCAAAATTAAAGTGATTATCACAAATAGAGAAAAGAAAAAAAGGTATTAATGTTGTCTTAAAAAACAGACCAAGATATCCAAAGACAGCAGTACAGACATCACAGGTGGTCATATGGGGACCCATCATACAAAAGGAAGCCAAAAGTCACGAAAAAATAATTCGGAGATTCACCGGAGCCCCTCTGGGTCGTTTGTGTTTGTTCGTTTGCTTTTCTCCCTTTTGTTAGGCCACGTGCTATTACCACGATTCTCAGCACAGGAACAAAGAAGGATACAGAGCAACGGAGACGGGGACCAGAAGAGCGAGAAAGAGTGTTGACAGGAGGGAAAGCAGTTACGCCACAGGCTTACACACGAGAGGGGCCGTCAAGAATCAGAGAGAGAAGTGAGGGGCAACACTGACTTTATCTCTCGAAGGCGAGTGAGGGCGCTCGGCAGAGTCACTTAGTACTTCGGTTCGCTCGGGCACCTGCGGGACAGTTTCGACCTACGGGTGACAGAGGGAAAGGAGGTTAGAAAGCTGGATGCAGACGACCTTCTGCTCACAGGTCTCTTTCCTCTGCGGTTCCCTCCTTGAGCTTCTGCCCTCCCCTCCGGCAGCCAAGACCCAGGTCTCCAGACTCCCCGAATAAGCAGGCTAAGCTGTGGTCTTCCCCATTCTGGGGGCCCCGGACACACGCCCCTCACAAGCTCAGAGGCTTGATCACAGGGCGGAATTCTGGGACACCTTGAAGGTTCTCACCACCTTCCCTTGACTCAGTCCCACGGACCCCAGCTGCAGACCCCTTAAGAACGAAAAGTCAAGGGGCGCCTGGCTGGCTCAGTGGGTGGAGCATGGGACTCCTGACCTCGGGGCTGTGAGTTCAAGCCCCACGCTAGGTGCAGAGATTATTTTAAAAAAATAAATCTTAAAAAAAAAAGTCAAAGCAGGGCATTAACTGGGTACAGATGTGACCAGGTCCTCTTAGCCATTCAGGACACCAGGAGGCACCACCATCTTACAACTACACTCAACGTTGCCCTCCTTCCTCTATTTTCAACCTACTTTTGGGGAACAAGACTTCCTTCTCAGTTTACATTGATGTCACTGGGGCCAAAAGCCAGGAGAAGAAGGAAACATGAGGACTTCTTACCGTATCGTGCCAGCAAGCAGTGGGTTAAAGGCATACAACCAGTCGTTCATGTCTTTGTCATTGAGAGCCTGTAGAAGGACCCCACGATGCTTCGTGCATACAGCAAAGATGTTAGGTGTCTGAAAGAGACATGGGTAAGTGGAAAAGTTACGATGGCTGCTGACAATGGGGACCACCCTGCCATATTCACAGGTGCCCAGCACTTCGTATTGAGGGTTCAGAGAGACCGGACGCATAGGAGAGATGCCACAGCACACAACAGAGAGTTCGGAACTCAGCAGGGAAGGGCAGACGGTGGCAATAAAAAGCCAAGAGAGCAGGACTGACCTTCACCATGGCCTGCTGGTCCTCACTGTATTCCACCTGTGCTGTGGACAGGTTAATGATGCCACGCTCCACTGGGTCTTTGTCGCTGTTATAGATGAAGACATAAGGGCGACGGACCACGACGAAATGTTTAGCCCAGTTGCTATAAAGCGGTTCCTTGAAATGCAGGTATCCTTTCTTAGAGACCACTGAGCTAAAAAGGACAGTACAGGAGAGGTTAGTTTCTCACAAAAAGAAAGGAATCATGGCCTGAGGACCATGAAAATATGTCTCACCTGGACCTAGTCCCTATAATGAACAAAATAGGCAAAAGATCGCTTTGGCCTAGAATCTTCTCCGCTGAAGTAATACTGCAGAACAGCATAAAGCAGCACCATAGCAGATGCCTTGCAAGACACAGGTGAGCGGGATCCCAGCCCAGCTCTCTCCTCCCAGATTCCATCGGCATTAGACGGTAACATTCACCTCACGTACAAGAGCAGACAGTAAGTTACTGCTGATTTCTTTCTTATACCTGGCATCCCTGGGCAATACAGTACTCACCCTGGTCTAATTTCTTCAATATCTGGAACAAGATTGAGAAATTCATTTTTTCCTGCACGGGCCAAATAGGGTGTTTCCACAGTTGGGACAATCTGAAACTGTTCAAATTCTGGGCAGGGACTGGAGGCCCGGGAATTGGCTTCTGGGGTCCTTTAAAAGAGAGAGGGGTTAGGGGTAACAAGGAGCTTCAGCAAGGTCAATCCGTAATGTGCACAACCCCCTCACCAGGAGGAACAAGACCTCCCTCAACAGCAGGGGCCTTGCAAACATCGGTTCCAGAGAGCTCGGCTGAGAAGACAAGCTGCCGTTAGGAAGTTAGTTCCAAATTCAACTGGGGTCAGCCTTCAGAAGCTACGAAAGCCACCAGCAAATCACACAGTCCCTCTTCCTACTCTGAAGCGCTCCGAACAGAAGCGTCTTGGGCATGAACTCCATTCCCTTACATGTTTCTATTCAGTCCCAAGGTCACAACTAGGGCAGTGGTCCTCAAAGTGCAGTCCCCGACAGGCGGCATCAACCTCACCTGGGAACTTGGTAGAAATTCTGTCTCGGGGTTCCGAGCCAGATGTACAGAATCAGAAATGCTGGGTCGGAGTTCAGCCACCTGCACTTTAACAAGCCTCCCCAGTGACGCTGACGTGCACTAACATCTGCGAACCGCTGCTCTAAGGGGCTGGCAGAGAGCACGCAAGCGGGAAGAAAGACCCGGCAGAGCAGAGCCGCGGCGCCGAGCTGGCCCGGTCCAGGACAGTTACGGGAGGACTTCCTGTGCTCTGCACTGTGACTTGTCATCGCAGAGCAGCCTAGCCTAATGATGTGAATTCCACCAATTCTAAAATTTCTGAACACTTCACCACTTCTCGAGTCGGGATGCACCTTACAGCTGACGACGGGTCACATTTTAGGTAGCAGTGCTTTTTCTCTCTCAGTGGCACGTAAAACAATGTGTTATAGTTGATGACATCCTCAATTTAATTAAATTGCCTGGTTGTGTTACTTTCTCTGCCACGGTCAACTGTGGCAGTGCTGGTGTGACAGGGCAGGCAGCTGGACGGTACCAGGAGGGCTCTCTGACAGGTGAGCACAGTGAACGGAGACGGGCATAGGAGTTTGATGGTGAGTTGCAAACAAGTGATTACAGTGACGATTCACAGAATCTAGACTACATTTGTCTCTATTGTTGTTACCAACACGTTCCACTGTGTCATCAAAATACTTTTTCCAAAGTAGTTTCAAACTGCTTTTCCCCACGATGAGGCTTCCTCTGTCTGATAAGATTCAGGAGCCTGGCAAGGGTGGGCACGGAAGGCCAAAATGAGCAGAGAGGGATTCAGAAGAGGAACCAAAGGTTTTTGTGCAGAAAGCTGCCGGGGCCTGATGTGAGAAGGAGCAGGAGCGTCTCCCCAGGACTGGGATATCCAGAAAAGGCTCCCACATCCTTCTGAGTACTGCCGAGAGGGATGGTCCTGCCCTCAGCTGAGCACCACTGAGCTCTAGGAAGGCTGGAACTTCCCCTGGTTCTTAAATTAGCTTCTCTCAGTGAAGTCTGGATACTTGCTTTTTATTTATTTATTTTTTAGGTTTATATTTATTTATTTTTAGTAGTCTCTACTACCAATGTGGGGCTCAAACTCACGACCCCGAGATCAAGAGTTATATCCTCCACCAACTGAGCCAGCCAGGCACCCCTTTCATTTTTTTTATCAAAAAAAATTTTTTTAAACGTTTATATACTTATTTTCTAAATGTTTAATTATTCTCTCTGCAGGGGCAGAGAGAGGAGGAGACACAGAATCTGAAACAGGCTCCAGGCTCTGAGTTGTCAGCACAGAGCCTGATGTGGGCCTCGAACCCATGAACTGCGAGATCATGACCTGAGCCGAGGTCGGATATGCAACTGACTGAGCCACCCAGGCGCCCCTAAAAAAATTTTTTTTTAATGTTTATTTATTTTTGAGAGAGGAGACAGTGGGAGAGAGAGAGAGACAGAGTGTGAATGGGGTAGGGCCAGAGAGAGAGGGAGACACAGAATCTGAAGCAGGCTCTAGGCTCTGAGCTATCAGCACAGAGCCCCATGCGGGGCTCGAACTCGTGAGCTGTGAGATCACGACCTGAGCCCAAGTCAGATACTTAATCAACCGAGCCACCCAGGAACCCCTTATTTATTTTTTTAAAAGCAAACGAGGGTACTTACTTCTGCTCCTGAGAGTTGCTCCGAGCTTCTACCAGAGAAGGGCAGGTGGAGGAGGGAGTGAGGGTGGCGCTGCTGAAGCTGGACACGGATGGATCCCGTCCGATAGGAGAGATATCAGACAGCTGGAGGCAAACACAAGACAGCGAGTGAGATTCTGCTGGGAAAACAGAACGCCCCTGCAGCGAGGAGCTGTGATATAGATGTATATATATGTACGTATTTTTTTTAAGACTTACAAATACGGTATGGCCTGAGTGTCATAACAGGAATCATTTACAAAAGAGGCAAGGCTGGCTTTTTATTTTGTGACTGTCCTCCTGCATTCAGTAAATGACCCTGTCTCTAGGAGCCCAGCACTTAGAACAACAGGCACTATTCTAAGAATATGGCGGAGGCCCCGCCCTGCTGGCGCTTCCATTCTAAGTGGAGAAGGCAGACAACAAACAAATCCACGAACACTCTGAGAAGTGTCAGGTAGTCCTAGGATCCAGTGGTTCTACTACTGACTATTTACCCAAGGAAAATGAAAACACTAATTCAAAAAGATATATGCACGCCTCTGCTCACTGTAGCATTATCTACACTAGCCAAGATATGGAAGCAACTCAAGTGTCTGTCAGTAGATGAACGGGTAAAGAAGACATTGTACGTATACACAATGCAGTATATACACAATGCACTCCATAAAAATGAACGACATCTTGCCATTTGTGACAAGATGGATGGACCTGGAGGGTACTATGCTAAGGGAAATACGACAGAGAAAGACAAATACCATGCAATTTGACTTATACGTGGACCTAAAAAACAAAAAACAAAACAAACGGACTCTTAAATACAGAGAACAAAATGGGGGGAGGTGGGTGAGGGGACGGGTGAAACAGATGACGGGGATTAAGAGGTACAGGCTTCCAGTTATACAATAAATAAGGGCGCCTGGGTGGCTCAGTCGGTTGAGCATCCAACTTCGGCTCAGGTCATGATCCTGCGGTTCACAGGTTGGGACCCCCACATCGGGCTCTGTGCTGACAGCTCAGAGCCTGGAACCTGCTTCGGATTTTTTGTCTCCCTCTCTCTCTGCCCCTCCCCAGGGCGCACACTCTCTGTCTCTCTCTCAAAAATAAACAAACATTAAAAAAAATAAATAAACGGGCGCCTGGGTGGCTTAGTTGGTTAAGCATGCAACTTCAGCTCAGGTCATGATGTCAGGGTTCATGGATTCGAACCCTGCGTCGGGCTCTGTGCTGATGGCTCAGAGCCTGGAGGCTGCTTTGGATTCTGTGTTTCCCTCTCTGTGTCCCCTCCCCTGCTTGCACTCTGCCTCTCTCTTAAAAAATAGAGATTAAAAAATTTTTTTTAATTTTTATTTTTTAATGTTTTTACTTATTTTTGAGACAGAGAGAGACAGAGCATGAGCAGGGGAGGGGCAGAGAGAGGGAGACACAGAATCTGAAGCAGGCTCTAGGCTCTGAGCTGTCAGCACAGAGCCCGACATGGGGCTCGAACTCACGGCCTGTGAGATCATGACCTGAGCTGAAGTGGGACGCTTAACCGACTGAGCCACCCAGGCGCCCCCCCCCAAATTTTTTTTTAATAAGTAAAATAAATAAGTCACAGAGATGACAAGTACAGCACAGAGAATACAGTCAATGATGCCGTAATGATATCCTATAGTGACAGATGGGGCCTGTACTTATTATAATCATGGTGAGCACTGAGTGATGTACAGAATTATTCAATCACTAAGTTGTACACCTGAAGCTAATATAACACTGTATGTCAATTGTACTTCAATAAAGAAAATGTCAGATAGCGGTAAGTGCTACAGCAAAAAATAAACCAAGGAAAGAGGTCAGAAAGTTTCGGGAGCTGTTGGCTTTACATAGGGTGGCTAAGGAGTCGATATCTGAGCAGAAAGATGAAAAAGATAAGGGAGCCTATCATGGGAACATCTGGAAGAAGACTATTCCAAGGGAAGGGACAGCGAGGGTGTAAAGATCTGCTATAGGCAGGAATGAAGCTGGCATGTCTAAGGAACAGCAAAAAAGGTCAAAGTAACTAGAACAGAGTGGATGCTGGAGAGGCTCTTTAAAGTGTTCACCTCACTCTTTGTCAAAAGCAACAACATTATGCCACCAAGAACCTCAGGACCTCTAGTGTCCTGTCTTGCAGTGACGTACCAGCCCCTATAGGATCTTCCCTGAGGGATTTGGGGAAAAGCCAAAACGTTTCCCATCTGATTAGCACCCTAAGAGACACCGGGGAGTACTCGTATCTTCAAAAGTCAGTGTTCTGACTCTAAAAAATGAAGATATGTCCTACATCCTCAAACACGATGCTACCCCCATCTGAAGGCACCTAAAAGCAGGGAGACCTGGAGAGGAGATCTGAGCTCACCTTACAGTCACTGATGCTGCCATGCAGCTGGCTGAATTCCCGGTTGAAAGTGTGCGTGAGAAGTTGCAGGCACTGGGGACAGAAAGGCACGTGTAAGTTTCAGTGGTTAAATGAAGCCCTGGATGCAAGGCAGGAAGAGAAAGTAACAGGCCTAAGACACACAGTGGGGCTCAGGTGCTGACCGAACAGCTCCAGAAATTAAATACGAATACAGCAAGGGAAGCCTGGCATACGTCTAACAAAGATAAACTCAGTGGATTAAAAAAGCCATTCTCAGGACCACAAAAATGAATGGCTGCCACCACCACAGTTTAGAGCAACAGCTCCCCTTCCGACTTGTCCCCGTACTAGAAGGCGTGGAGACTTCTGGATGGAAGTATTTTCTTAAGCCAACTAGAAGGCCATTCGGTTATTGACACCCCCCACCCCGGCCCCCACCATTTCTCCATTCCACTGTTGGCCAGTTGCCCAGGCTCCATATGCCTGGGAGTCATCCTCGACGACCCCTCTGCCCTCTCCCACCCCACCCAGGCGACAAGGGGGGCTGATTCCACCTCCCCGGTGTCTCTTCCGTGACTGCTCTTCCTCCTCACCCTGCGGCCTCTGGCCTCAGCTGAGACCCGCACCGTCTCTATCTGGATCACCTGGATCACCATGCTAACGAGCTCTTTGTGCCTCTAGTCTCTTGTCACCACAAACCCACCTTCTTTATTGCTGCCACGGAGTCTTCCTAAAACATGAATACCTGCTTAAAATATTTCCGCATCACCCCAGGACCCTCTAAACTCTATTCCAGTCCACAGACCCTGCCAGGTCTGGTCCTGTCCCATGTCTCCGACTCCATCTCCTGCCTCTGCCCACATCGCCCGCATGATTCCCCAGCGCTGACGGTACAGCACACTTGGCTCCCTCTGGCGCAGACTTTCAAGGTCAGCTCACCGGTGCCAGCCCGCGGAGGCCCCTCCTCTGGCTGCCCCAGGTTCCAGACACACACCTCTATCACATACTTGTCATCCGGTTCCCTGGGAGCTCAGTACGCGTAGAAACTGAGTCTTATTCTACCTTCCCAGCTAGCACAGGCCTCGAAACAGAGGCCCTCAAAGGTGGTGGAAAATGAAAACTCCAGCTGGCCCACGGGGTCTCACGGGGGAAAATGCTCAGCAAAGAGAAAGGGAGTCACACCTTGGTAGCCAGCTCCTTCTCTCGATCCACCAGGCTTTCGATGTCCGTGGAGTCGTAGCCGCTGCTCTCGCTGGGGGTGATGGCACTTTCAAAGGTGGTGGTAGAGATCTGAGAGGAGATGCTGGTGGAGGTGCTGAGGGTCCCACTGCTGAGGCTGGGGGACAGTGAGTCACTCAGGGATTTGGGGATGCTGTCACCAAGTCTCTCACGCAGCAGCAGGAAGTGGCGAGTTTTCTCCACCTAAGAAGATCAACACAATGGCCTCAGCGAACGCAAAGCTCATTAAGATCTTCATAAGCGAAATATTGTGCCTCTACCACGATCGAAAGCTGAAAAGCCAGGATCACGTAGAGAAGGTGAGCATGTGACCCACACTTTGGGAGTTGTGCCCAAAAGTTCATCTGAGCAGCTCCTGCCCTCGGATACCTCGTGAAGGAGCTCCAGCTTCTCCAACTCCCACTGGTGCTCAAGGATGAGGCTGTCCCCGCGGGGCCGCCAGCCTGCTAAGTTCTCTTCTCCCCGCACATAGGCCACTGACGTATCCAAGATTTTTCTTCTCCTTCTCTGCATGCCTGGGGCAAGAGGACAAAGTCTTTTATTCAGAGAAAAATCTGATTCCATTTTTAGCTCAAAACACACTAATAACTCACATACATGGCAAACTAAGACACTTAGTCAAGATACCTGGGATTTTATTAATAATAATTCACCCCTTTTCCCCAAAGCAATTCTCTGAACCTCTTTTAAAACTGAGTTTTGTATTCTTCAATAATTAGGGCGACTGTAACACAACCTGAGAAAATGCCCAAGTTGTTATGTTACATGAAAATACAGAAAGATCAAATTGTACCCTATGGTTCCAAATACATGCATACGAAGAAAGTAGGAAAGGACCATCCCCGTACTCCCCCCACACACCCCACATTCAGGAGCTCAGTTAGGATGGCAGATGGCAGATGGCTTGAGGCCCATCATTTCCCATTAATTTCTAAAAATATACTGTTCTTACATATCGAAGATACAAACTTACGTTACTTAAAAAAAAAATTTCTCAAGGAAATATCTGGACACCGTCAATAGCTACTATTGGGACTTGGATTCACGCTCAAAGTCTTTTTTTAATCTACATCTTAACTGTGGGCCCTGACCTTTTCCCGTATATGTTCTCTAAAATGATTCAAGCTCACCTTAATCAAATGTTATTTATTTGTTCATTTTTAAGTTTACTTATTTATTTTGAGACAGAGACAGTGTGAGTGCGGGAGGGGCAGACAGACAGGGAGGGAGAGAGAAAGAGAATCCCAAGCAGGCTCCGTGCTGCCGACGCAGAGCCCGATGTGGGACTCGAACTCACGAGACTGAGAGATCATGACCTGAGCCGAAATCAAGAGTCAGATGCTTAACCGACTGAGCCATCAGGCGCCCTCAAATGTTTTTTAAAACCACTGATTTTTGTCCATGTACCGGTTTATAAATCTAGAAATGCAAAGGGCTGCTTAAGGCCACCAAGCCAGAGAGAGAAGTAATGGCAGCCCAGAGAGACATCCGAAAGGGCACCGAACAAGTTCAACTTAATAATTTGTCTTCCTAGGGCACAGGAAGTTCAAATTCTAGCTTGACAACACCTGTAAGGTCACACTGCCAAGTTACCTTTGGGGCTAACGTGGAGAGGGAAACGGTTATGAGGTCTGGAAAGCTAAATTCATTCTCACACACTCAAAGTTTTTATAATATGCAACAACCTCCTAACATTTTGTTCAGTACAGTTTTTGTAACTGTTCTGCAGGTCATAAACCAAACAGTGTTGTTACTCAGAAAAAGGTAACTCCCACCACCACCAAAAAACTGGCTTATAAAATATACGTGGTTTCTACAAAATTTTCCTACTCGTGTAGGTTAGATGTTTGACATAAAATACTCCAAACACAGGCAAAGATAACCATCACCTCCCTGACCCACAAGGGCTTACCTGGACTGCCCGTGTCTGCCATTTTGCATAGACTGAGTTCATAAATTCCAGTGACACGATTGCTATTTGAATTAAAACAAACACTTAACTTCTCATGGCACAAAAACAGGAAAATCTCAATTCTCTCTACTTAAAACACTGTCTCCTCTGGAGGGACTGCAGCCCACCCTTAAATATAATTACAGACATTTCTCACTTCTTTTTTTATTCTGAACTTAAGAAGTATACTTTTTCCTAGGAGGAGTTTGTTTTCATGCAATCTTTTGAATTACTTAAAAGGATGAGTAAAATTGAATGATGAACCCAAAAGTTTATAATACAAAGATAAAAGTTAAAAATCTGTGTTTTCTTTTTTTAAAATTTTGTTTAATGTTTATTTATTTTTGAGACAGAGACAGAGCGTGAGTAGGGGAGGAGCAGAGAGAGAGGGAGACAGAATCCAAAACAGGTTCCAGGCTCTGAACTGTCAGCGCAGAGCCCGATGCGGGGCTCGAACTCACAAACTGCGAGATCGTGACCTGAGCCGAAGTCGGACGCTTAACCGACTGAGCCACCCAGGCGTCCCAAAAATCTGTGTTTCCTTACCACGAGAGACAAGACAGGGGCAGAGGAAGGTCTGACCAGAATGAAATGATAAACATCGACTTTGGGGGCATGTCCTGAGGAAGGTTACTGAACCCTCCACTGTGTCAGTAACGCATATTTATTTTGAGAGAGAACGTGTGTGCACACATGCGTGGAGGAGGAGCAGAGAGAAGAATCCCACGCAGGCTCCACACGCTGTCAGCAGAGCCTGACGCAGGGCTTGATCTCTCAAACCGCGAAATCACGACCTGAGCCGAAATCAAGAGTCAGATGCTTAACCGATTGAACCACCCAGGCGCCCCTGTAACACGTATTTTTTAAGCTGAGTGGTGACACACAAGCATTCCCTGTATTAGTCTTGGTGGATTTCTACAGATCTTAAATATGAATAAGTCTTTAGAAGAAGAATGTCCCAATGGTAATCAGTTAGAAATAATGACATCTGAAAGAACATTTAGTCCCTGAAAAACTGCTGAGTGTTCACAACGTAATACTCTTCCTTCCTTCATACGCTCGTCTACCCATCAGTATTCCCTTAAATGCCAACATTTAAAAGTTACTGCCCTTCAGGCATCCGGTTGTAAGCTAAGCCCGCAGCAGCAAGCCAGGCACACTGCGGGCTCTGCTGACCCTGCAGTGGGCAGACCAAATGGAAACTAAACTTGTCTCAGAAACTTACGAGTCCGGTGACTTCGAGTAGCCGCTGCCAAAGAGGCTGCGCAGAGAGCGTGGCGGCGAGATCTTGGCGTCCCGGGAGTAGAAGACCATGCACACATCTTTGGTGATGACCGCCGGCTGGATGCAATGATCCAGCTGAAAGCAGAGAGGGATGGGCCCCGATGAAACCCAGGCGGAGCACTGTGGCAGGAGTCTGTGCGCCGCCACAGTTGGAGAGCTGGTCCCAGATGGGGGGGTGGGGAGATTTCAGCTCTGCCAGTCGCTTCAACGGCAACTCGGCAGACGATACGTGCAAGAGGAGGCAGTGGTCCTTGCAGCTGCTTTACTTTTCTGAACTATTTTTAAAAGTTTTTTCTGTAATAACAGTTACTATTTATTGTTTCTTATGTGCCAATCACTGTCCTAAATGCTTATGTGTGATCTCTCAACACCTTTCTGGGTAAATGCCATTATGTTTACCCTTGTTTAAGAAACGAGGGAACTGAGGCAGAGAGAGACGAAGTCCCTGTGTAAGGACATGCTGGCAGTAAGCGGCAGCACAGGGACCTGCGCTCAGTTGGGCTGGTTCCAGGGTCTGTGCTGTTAACCACGACCGGGCTCTGCCCACAGCTGCAAAACCACGAGGCAAAGTTTTCTTAAACTCATACCTTCTTTGAAGAATGGTGATTAAGCCACTAAAACTGAAGCTATAGTAGAAATCATAGGGCTTTTTTATTTTAAAGTTTATTACTATTTTTTTGAGTCATCTCTAACACCCAAAATGGGGCTCGAACTCACGACCGACCCCAAGATCGGGAGTCGCAACCTCTTCTGAGCCAGCCGAACACCCCGTCATATAACTTTTCGATTAAACAGAGACTAGGAACAGAATCTCCTACAACCAGAACGGCAGCAAACGGTTGACAAAAATCTGTCAAATCATTCCTCTTCATCTCCCACGGTCATCTGCCCACTGCTCAGGGCTGGCCATTTGTGGCCATTCAAGTTCAGAGTCTCCTCACCTCTAGGTATGCTGACAAGGTCATGTAGATCTTTTCCCCATAGGGTGTCACTCGGTTCAGAAGGAGAGAGTTATGGAGGGAGCTGTCCCACACGGCCTCGAAACGGTAGAAGGTCCTAAGGTCAGAAAGGCGAGAGGCAATTACCCAAAGAAGTGAAGTCACCTTAGTCGAGGTACTGTCACTGTCAGTAACACTACTGACACCCACAAACACCTGCAATATATCGAAATCTAACAACACAGTGGAGGCTTTATCCCCTCGGAGGAAGAGGTAGGCCCCCCATCTCTCACCCCACCCACTACCCAGGAGCACTCAGCTATGTCTCCCCCCCCCCCCACACAAGCCTGCTTTTCTGCCTATAAACATAAAAATAGAGCAATCAAAGAGATTAGGATGAAAAGGGTAAGTGGGTACAGACAGAAACTAAAGGAAGAAAGCCAAAAGGAGCTCCTCCATCAGTCAACAAAGAGAGCAGGAAACAAATCCTCAGTAGCTTGTAAACCTGTCTTCACATCACAGTCTGGTCTGGAGCCTCAGAAATGTCACAAACATACCTGAGAAGATTGATGGAGGAAAGAGGCAGGATAATTTAAGTACTGGGAGTCTTATTTTAAATTAAAAAACAAGTGGTTATCCTTAGCTGATGTTTCAGAAAAAGAATAATTTTAAAGTAGAGCTGGCTAACTATTTGTTACTTTTCAAAAAAAAAAATCCACATGAAAACCAATCTTACATTTAAATAACAACTAAAAGCTTGATTTAATGAGTACCTATAAACTTTTTAAAGTTGTTCTCGTATCTTCTTTGTAAAACCCCACAGGGCTGACCTGGCCTGACATCAGTTCTGCCCATTCTGCAGTCTCATCTGAAGCACTGTGCTGAGTTACAGACCAGCCCCCGACTGCCTGCAGTCCCCCCGCAGGGCCCCCGCAGGCTCCGTAACAGGTGTCTACCTCCGACAGCGCATGTTCCATCACTACTGGCTCTCGCCCGACTCAGCTGGCAAGCGTTTGTGCACACTGTGCTTCCTGCCCAATACACTCCTCCTAACTCCTTCCCAAATGGTAACCTTGCTATTGCTTGCTGTCTTTTCTACATTTCCTGTGACAAATAACTGGCGTATTTTCTCTCTAAACACATGCCCGTGCTTCCTTCTCCTGAAACTGTCGAGAGAAAACAATTCACCTCTAAAAGAACTCCCTAGCCACACCTCATCCTCCACGTTTCAGACTAGGGAGCTCTTCTAGAAGCCTGACCAGTTCATCTTGTAGCTGCTTCCACATCGAAGTCTTCCGCAAGTACCTGCCACTCTCTCAAACGCCTAGCTTTTGATGCAGTGTGGATGGGTCAAGAAAATACAAAGACACCAAAGGAACAAAGAAACATTTAACAAGACAGAGACAGGTAAAGCAACCAAGGGTCTCAAAAAGCAACCACAAAGGATGGCGGAAGTCTTCCTGGGCTCCTGGGCTCAGCAGAGAACACTTCATGCATCCACAGCGCCCTGTTTCAATCAAATAGTTCATTTTGGTTTAAAACACATTCTAATCCTGGGTGGTGATAAGCACTACTTGGGCAGAAGCTCCCTGAGAGCTCTGTCACCTGAGACTCTGCTTTTATTGTGTCCCTGTGTGTGTCGAGGTACCTGGAATGGGGCCTACCTGTCACACCACAAGATCTGGACACACCTGTGCTGAAGTGGAATGAACCCCCTTCTTAGAGCGAGGGCATCTATTACTCTGGAGAAGCCGGACAGAAGTCCCTGTCCCTCCTGCCTATAATCTCTGACCCGTTAAATTTTCACACCGTGACTTAGCACCTCCCAGTGCCAATATTTAGGGTTCACGGCTCTCTTTCAACAGAGGCAAATGTTTTGAATTTGTCAAAGAAAAGTTTCTTCATTTCTGTTTTCAGGTTGGGTTTTCACTTAACCTAAGGAGGAAATTTCAGTGGTAGAACCTTGGCTAACAAAAAGGAATTTTTGACTCCAGTAAAATCTTCCTGCATTTGCAGGGGAGGGGATTTTTTTGTTTCATTTGGCACTTGGGGGTGCTGCAGCACATTCTTTTGGAATACCCACTGAAGATGGCAATCCTTCAGAGATGGTTGTTAAGAAACAAGACTGGTGAGAAATGTCAACTGAATCAAGCCAGCAAGAGAATTTAGAATTAGAAACAGGGCTGAGTCCTGAGACATGCTTCCCTGTAAGGCTCCTATGGTGGTTAAGAAATAATCCCAAATGGATTTCTCGAGAAGTTCTGAACAATGGCAGTGTGTGTGTGTGTGTGTGTGTGTGTGTGTGTGTGTGTGTGTGTGTGTGTGTGTGTGTATCTTTAAAAACCAAACAGACATTTTAGGCTATGTTGTCATGTATCACTTCCTTCATTTTTCTTCCCTAAATCAGATGAAGAGAGATGGGCAAAGACTTCCTTCACTATTGAACCAGGACTTTTTTCTACTGCAAAAGAAGAAAATAGGTAAGACAAGCAGTCCTGACAGAGAAAGAGAAATGTTTAAAAATAAACAGCCTATTTTTCACAGACTCAGCTGCCCAAATAGCTAAACTGGTCTCTTCTACGGCACAGGACAAAACAAAGAAAACAGTGAGTAATTATGCAAAGCTACAGAGCAACAAACCTTTCAAGCTGCTGACAGAGACAGGACAGACAAAGAACAGAAAACCCAGCCTGAGATTCCACGAAAGGAGGGGGTAACGCTCTAATCGGTAATGCAGCAGAGGAAAACCCGAAGGCGCACAAGAATTAAATGGACAGGTCTAGTAAATGGAATGAGAGAATACGAACTCTGCCAATCATTTAAGAAGCTGTGTGTGAAACTATACACATCAGGAAAACCCGGGGAACAAAGGGTGCCGGAGAAGGTGTTGCTCTATCCTAGGTCTGCACGGGGAAAAACTACTAAATTAAAATAGTAGTCCAAGCAACGTAAGACATAAAGCATTCTGATAGACTAGAATCTTTATGTGCAAAAAAGCAAACAGAAAATACCTAGGAATGTCCTTATCAAGAAAGAGCCTGCAAAAACACAGAAAAGGCTTTTGTTAGTGCAGCAGTGGAACAAAAAAGGAAAGAGGAGAGGAAAGCAAAAGCGAAAAAAAATACATAAGACACATTTGCTGTTAAGCAAAGTAAATTCAAGTGGACAATTGACACAGAACTCCATGGGGCACAATTTGATAGACAGCTTACAGTGACATGGGTCCCTCTCTCCTGAAACATTTAATTAAGGAAAATGCTGGGCACAGAAGGGAATGTGGAGACCACCTCTATTAACACCCCTCTCTGCAGATGACTCAGTACTCGAAGGGGTAGGAAGTTGCTGCAGAGTTAAGGGAAAACCAAAGCGATTCGGTAACACAGATGCGGGACCGGAAAGAAAAGCTGCAGTGGCCCCTGTTGGTCACACGCTGCCATCAATACCCAGAGGTGCTCTCTCCTAGACACACGTGCACAACACACTCACACTGGAGTTCAAGTTCACCTTTATTTAAAAAAAAAAAATTTTTTTTCCCAACGTTTATTTATTTTTGGGACAGAGAGAGACAGAGCATGAACGGGGGAGGGGCAGAGAGAGAGGGAGACACAGAATCGGAAACAGGCTCCAGGCTCTGAGCCATCAGCCCAGAGCCCGACGCGGGGCTCGAACTCACGGACCGTGAGATCGTGACCTGGCTGAAGTCGGACGCTTAACCGACTGCACCACCCAGGCGCCCCCAAGTTCACCTTTAAACATTAAACCTTAGGCGAAAAGAACAAAAGCTCTTAACCAAATTCCATTTAGCAACTTGCCAAATTAGCTTAGGCTCTCCGTATTCCTAAAATGGAAAGACGGATGTCCATCACGCGCTGAACATCCTAAACTAGATGGGTATCTCATCCACCCAGACAGTCTGCTCCCCAGAACTGAGTGGTGTGCTTATCAAGTGTCAATAGTACCTGGTCTTGACTCTGTTTATGCAGTTGTACTTACCATGATTATCTAAATTAATCCAGTATTAGGCAAAACAATGTAACGTGAGGGCAAAAATAATCTTTGTTCAGTGTGAAACAAAACTAAGTTGGACATTTTTAAACAATTTGATAATGCTGAGTTGTCAAACAACTCAGCTGTCAAAAAACAGCTGTCAAACTAAGTTTGGGTGCGATCAATATAAAAAAGGGAAATATTAAAATTGTAATGACAGATGATAGAAAGCTGACAGGATTTTGCCATTTGATTTTCTTCAGAGGTTTCTACTTCTTGCTCCACAAAATTAAAAATCACAGATGATGAATTATGGGTGTGCTTTTGCAAGAAAGAGCATCCCAAGTCCAATAAATAAGGCTACAATTAAAGACAAGGCCTTGGCCCTACAGCAAGAGCTTGACAAGATAATGTGCATTTATGGAGCTTAAATTAAAACGTTCAAAGTGCATATCTTTCTATTTTCCTTGACTTTGGCCGACTTTTTTGATTAATTAACTCTACACCTCTATTGTGGAAGATAAGCTGCTTTTGACAAAAGCCAAATTCATTTCCTGCTGCATCTGACCTGCGGCCAGGTATGAATCCCGGGACTTCCGAAGGTCACTCTAACACAGGCCATTTAGCGCAACCAGCGTTTCAACCAAACACCATCCTTCCCTGTGAGTTTTGCTAAGTAGCCTAGGAATATTTAGGATCTATTTCTCATAGCTGCAAAGAAAACATGGTGCATGCCGGCTGCCTCGGCAGGCGAGGATACCATGCAGGGTTAGTGAGGACTTCAGAGAAACGGTACTGCTCACGATTCTGCCCAGGAACGGACCAGGGAGGACCAGAGCACGCTTCTGTCCCTCTGTCCGCCCCGGCCCCCATACAGGTACACCCTCATACTCAGTCCCTCTCCCTCACAGCGCCTGCAGCTCCTCCTACAGGCAAAAAGCGAACAGGTATTTGCTTTTTTTCCTCTTTCCTATGCAAAACTGTAACACAAGGAAACGGTGGAAAAAAATTAACTCTGGCCCAAACTTTTAATCCCATTTCTGCCTTTTGTCTCATTTTTCCTCTCCCTCTTCCCAGCATAGATGTGAGCAAGTTTTTCAGGAATACACAGAAGTATCCAGAAGTCCTCCTGTAATGCAAAGGCAGTGTTCTGAGCCCACATCTGCACACACAGCCACCCGTTTCCCAGCTATTGCTACATACAGGAATGGAGTCTCTGTGCACAGTGACAGAACTCCTTTCCTGGGGATGTTAGGGGCCCAAAAGATTTATCTCCAGTCTGACATGGGAAAGCAGACTGGCTATGTACTTTATGCATTGTCTGTCATCACTTGATTATAAAATGGAATTTTAAGGGAAGCCAGTTTAAAATTAAAAATAAAATAAAATTCATTATGTACAGCAGATAACCTTGGTCAGAAGAGTTTATACGTATGAATTTATCTCCTTTATGAGTGAACGAAAATGAAAAGCAAATACTAAGAATCCTGGAGCCTATGCTGGCAGCAGCAAAGGATAAACACAGGAGGGTTTGCTGAGCCCAGGAGGGCACGTTTCCATGACACTTAGGACAGACAGACCTTTCCCACAGCAACCACTTCATAGGAGAGCACCTAGTCTCAGCAATAATTAATTTGTACTTTTAAACCCTTGGGAAGAATGCTGAATTTTCTTTTTCTGTTCTCGTCTCTAAGACTGTGTTTCATCTACTCAAACTCTATCCCGGAGAGAGTATTTTCACTCAGTATTGGTAACGGATCCACATACATGCAGCTCCACAATTATTTACTTTTGGAGAGCAGAGTGGCAGGGAGGAAAGGGATGTCTGAAGTGAAAGAGGAATTCGTTTCTGCCCCTGGACAGGAGTCACCGGTGAATGGGGAATCTAAAACGGTGTGGCGTCAACCTGCACGGGGCTGACTCATCACGCTGCTCAGGGGCCCTACCTGCTGGAGTTGTGGGAGGACTTCAGGTACTTGGCAGAGATAATATTTAGGGAGAGGATAGCATCGACCGCAGCCTCATCCACTTCAGCCTTGTTCCTGATCCGGCCTACGAGGAAGAATAAAGAAACTAGGATAGGGGTACACTTAACAACACAACAGAAACTCATTAAGCCAAAGAGAAACTTTTAAACCTGTGTACCTTGGGGTGCCGGAAGGGTCACTTAGCCAACCACCAAATGGTCCTCCACTCTTCCCCCTGTTGTCTTCCCTTTCCTCCCCACATTTGGTCAATTGTGAAACCTTACTGACTCTTTGTTTGGAGTTTCTCATACTCATCTCAACTTCTAGTTCTCATACCACCTCCTGCTCACAAAGGTCACCCCCTTCCCGTCTGGAACACTGCGATGGCCATTTCACTGATCTCCTGGCTGCTCACCTCATCCCCCTCTCCAATCCACCCTACACTCACCTTACAGAGACTTCTGAAGCCACTGCCTTCATTATACCACTTAAAAAATTTTTTTTAATGTTTATTTATTTTTGAGAGAGACAGACAGAGCGTGAGTGGGGGAGAGAGGGAGACACAGAATCCAAAGCAGGTGCCAGGCTCTGAGCCATCAACATAGATGCCCGACACGGGGCTCGAACTTACAGAAGATCCTGACCTGAGCTGAAATCGAATGCTTAACCGACTGAGCCACGGAGGCGCCCCACCACTTTCCTGTTCAAAATCCTACAACTCTGTTTTCCAGTGAACACTAGGGGACGTACTGCAGAGGGGCTAAGAGCACAGCCTCTGGAGCTAGGCTGTCTGGATTCAAATCTCAGCTTTAACACTTTCTGGCTGTGAAGCTTAGGCATATTGAGTCTTTGTTTCCTCTTCTATGAAGTGTGATTAGCAATTCTTCCCTTACATGATTGTTAAAACCATGTTATATATTTGTTATGTTAAATAATATTTTTAGAGCATTCAGAAAAGTACCTGGTATAGAGTAAGGACTACACAAGAGTTTGTTAAAATAAAAAAACAATAATAAAAAAAAAAGCTTGAAAAACCACTGCCCTAGACAGAAGAGAGTACAATCTCCCTTCTAGGGGTTCTTAATGTGGTCCACAGATACTCAACGGGTCTATGTATAAAATTCAGGAGGTCCATGAGCTTGAATGAGAAAAAAAATTACAACTTTATTTTCATGAGCCTCTGACTAAAACTTGGCATTTCCTTCAATTACGAAGGGAGGAGACAATCCACAGGAAAACCAGGAGAAGCTGTGACTCTATCCCTGTAGAAATCAGATGTTTCCACGTCATACTAAGGTAGAATATCTCAACATTCATCACTGCTCTGAGTGACAGAAATTAGACCTGCTGCTTCTTTAATGCATTTAATGCATTAATATGAAGAAAAGCTTATACTATGAATTTACTTAGTATTTGAGCAATCTCAGTATCACTAGTTCCCTTTGTAACCCTATGTACAGCTGACCCTTGAACAACACGGGTTTGAACTGCATGGGTCCACTTACACACAGTTGTTTTTTCAGTAAATACAGGATAGTATTGTAAATATATTTTCTCTTATGATTTTCTTCCCCCATGGTTTTTTTTTTTTTTTTTTTTTTAAAGTAGGCTTCATGCCCAGTGTGAAGCCCAAAGCAAGGCTTAAACTCATGACACTGAGATCAAGACCGGAGCTGAGATCAAGAGTCGGACGCTTGACTAACTGAGCCACTCAGGCGCACCCTCCCACCCTTATAATTTTCTTAACGTTTTTTTCTCTAGCTTAATTTAAGAATATAGTATAGGGGTGCCTGGGTGGCGCAGTCGGTTAAGCGTCCGACTTCAGCCAGGTCACGATCTCGCGGTCCGGGAGTTCGAACCCCGTGTCAGGCTCTGGGCTGATGGCTCAGAGCCTGGAGCCTGTTTCCGATTCTGTGTCTCCCTCTCTCTGCCCCTCCCCCGTTCATGCTCTGTCTCTCTCTGTCCCAAAAATAAATAAAGACGTTGAAGAAGAAAAAATATATATATATAGTATATAATACTAAAACATACAAAATACATGTTAATCAACTGTTTACGTTATCAGGAAGGCTCTGGTCAACAAGAGGCTGTTAGCAGTTAAATTGTGGGGAATCAAAATTATATGCAAATATTCAACTGCACTTCAAAACAATTTTTTTTAATGTTTATTTTTGAGAGACAGAAAGAGAGAGAGAGGGAGAGAGGGAGGGAGGGGCAGAGAGAGAGGAAGACACAGAATCCGAAGCAGGCTCCAGGCTCTGAGCTGTCAGCACAGAGCCCAACAAGGGGCTCAAACCCACGAACCGTGAGATCATGACCTGAGCCGAAGTCGGATGCCTCACCAACTGAGCCACCCAGATGCCCCTATCCAAGTGCACTTCTAACCCTTACTCTGTTCAGGGGTCAACCGTACTTTATTTTCTACATTTAAAAACATTAATTCTGAGGCTATCCCACTGCCAAAGGGGTCCACGGCAACACAGGATCCAGAACCCTGCCTTGGCCTCTAAAGCTTATACGGTTTATCCAGTTTTTTCTTCTCATCAGGAGACCCCGGCCATGGGTTTCTAGCCATCTGCATGTTAGACATGTTCCTGACTCTCTTTTCAAGATGTTTCTGTACGTGGAAAACAAGACAAACGAGAACCTTCTCATTTTCCCCACATCTGTTAAGATCCTCCTGGATCCTTTCTATTGTTGACTCTCAGCCCGGGGTCTTTCTCTCTTGCCCTCATGTTGGCACTTACTCGTCAAACTGCTCTGTTTATTTATTATTTTTTAAGTTTACTTATCAATTTAAGTAATCTCTACGCTCCACATGGGGCTTGAACTCATGACTCTGAGATCAAGAGTCGAATGCTCTACTGACTAAGCCAGCCCGGCGCCCCCCCCACTGCTTTGCACATACATATGTTATCTCCTCCACAAAACCGCAGGCTTCCAATGAGCACACACTTCTCTGAGGCCCTCTCAGAAGCTTTAAAACAGAGCCACTCCCATGGCAGCTGAGTAAAATAACGGTTGGTTGCGGGGCACCTGGGTGGCTCAGTTGGTTAAGCATCCGACTCTTGGTTTCAGCTCAGGTCATGATCTCACGGTTCATGGCATGGAGCCCTGTGTCGGGCTCTGCGCTGACAGCACAGAGCCAGCTTGGGATTCTCCCTCTCTCCCTCTTTCCCTCTCCCTCTCTCTCCCCCTCCCGCTCTGCCCCTCCCCCAATCTCGCTCTCTCTTGTTCTCCCTCTCTCAAAAATAAATACATAAGCATTAAAAAACTAATGGCTGCTTGAATAACATATCCCTAATGATGGGAGTTGAGAAACAGAGTAGTTTCAAACTCTAGGCCACATATTCTCCAGTACTCTTTCTGCACATTCCCTGTGTTCCTCTAAAAAGCCTGGCTCTGTCCTCAGCTGAGGGAATGTACTCACCTACCACCAGCTCACGAACATCCTTCCAGTGGAGCTCACTCCCCTTCTCATGGATAATGGTCACCGTGATCCTTCGCTGGATGCCCTAGGTAACGGAGCAGGGTTGTAATTTAGCTGGGACAATCGAGGATTTCCTCTTGTGTGCTGTTTTCTGGACTGCATGGTGTGGGGGTGGGCAAGACGAGAGGAACGGAGAGGGGGAAATGCTGTCCCCACTCTCTTTTTTTTTTTTTTAAAGTAGGCTCCACACCCAATGTGGGGCTTGAACTCACAACACCCTGAGATCAGTCACATGTTCTACTGACTGAGCCGCCTTGGCGCCCCTCCACGGTTACTCTAAACAAAGGGCTATAGGTCAGGGACTGAGGAAGAGCCAGGTTCTGGTACGGCTTTAAGAACAAGTGACTAGATGGTAGACCCAGAATATGAGACCCTCAGCTCCTATGCCCACCTGGGTGATAAGCATTTTTCTTAAAGATTTTACTTTTAAGTAATCTCTACACCCAATGTGGGGCTTAAACTCACAACCCCGAGATCAAGAGTCACTGGCTCCGCTGACGGAGCCAGCCAGGCGCCCCGGGCATAAGCATGTTGGAGCACTGACCGAATCCACTTTTGATTTACCAAAGGAGGACACCTGTATTTCATGGCCAGATTTTAGTCCATTGCAACTTTCATCCTCTATCCCCATTAAGAACTTTTAACTATAAACATACGGTCTGCAAACATGGAAACAATATACAAGAAAATAAAATTGCATAAAATGACATGCGAGCTGCACAAATTATAGTAGTTGAATAAAAGTCTTTTTCAAAATAGGTCTCTCAAAATATATTTCTACGTATGAGCAAGCGTACATAGCCAAGGTCTGAGGAAGAAACATTAAAAAATGTACAAAAAAAGAAAAAAAAGCACAATGTCTCCTGATCCCCAAATCTGCTTAAAGTGGAGAGGGAAAACAGAGACACAGAAAGAGCTCTGTTTTGGTTCTCCCTTGGCCCTCTCTGGCTCCCTCATTAGTACCTGGTGAAGCAAAAATGTCCCCTGGCAGGGCAAGCCTGCTGTGTGGTCAACCACGGCTGGGATGTACCTAGAAGAACAGAAACGCAGAGAAAGCAGTCAGACGGGACGCCTGCGCGGAGGGCTCCGCCCGCAAGGTCTTCTCTGCGGCGACATCCCCCAGTGGTCTCGGTTTCCCTGGTCTTCCTCACCATTTGGGCATTCAGTGAGTCACACGGTCACTTGCATTTAACAAATCTTCTCACGTATCCGTGCCACATCCCCCTTACTAGACCCAAGTGCTCAAAGCACAGTAACATTTTTGGCTCCCTCCCAGCCTCCTGCATAACAGATATCCCATAAATAATGTACACTGCAACAGCAAGTGTCAGGAGGTAGGAAAGGGGTCATTTCAGATTTCGGGTAGTTTTTAAGGATCAGAAAGCAATCAACTCAGTAGAAACTACTACTACGACTATGTCTCCCTCATGACGCAAGTTATAATCACATTACAGATCTGTGTACGGAAAGTACAGCTTCTTAAAGCCGTGTCACTACTGACAACGAAATATGGGACTGATACAGCCAGACTCTCCTATCAGTAGGAACACAAAAAATGTTTCATGGAGATGATCGTGAGGGTGGTACTCAGCATTATAAACAGAGGATCATTAGGATAACATTTTTTCCTTACCCTTTACATTAACCAACAAAGCCCCTTGCCTCTGTTTCAGGAATGGGATCTTTATTTGTGTTTTTCCAAACGCAATTAGAGACAACTGTGAACAAGAATTATATTCACCACTCGCTCTAACACAGCTCACAGAGAGTAAGCTGATGTTGATTCTTTTCATCTAGGACAACAGACCTCAACCGGGGGTGATTTGTAACGTCTGAGGACATTTTTGGTTGTCACACTGAAGGCAGGTGCTACTGGCCCCTTGTGAGAAGAAGCCAGGGATGCAACTACATATCCTACGATACACAGGACCGCCCCCCATGATGGAGACTTATCTGGCCCAAAACAGTGCTAAGGCTGAGAAACCCTGGTCTAAAGAAACATTCTGCCCCCAAATCCTCTCACTGAGATTATTAAGATAAGTTGTGACTATATTATGCACAAAACGCTTCTGATTCCCTTTGCTCTGCTGCTATTAAAACCCACTGTGTAAGTTTTCTTCCCTCATACAAGGTGCCAGTCTCCACGTTCTTGCTGTTGCTAACAAGAAGGCAAATTAGTATTCTGGACAGTCCCTTCTTTGACAAACATCTAATTCAAAAGAATAACACCACCAAAAATTCACTTCAAAACTGGAAGTCAACAGTGACGATGACTCATTAACCTGAATATGAGCAGAGAGGCTCAAAATTGCGTTTTTTAATTTTGAAAAACTTTGCCCTTGTTTAAAAATTTAGAAAGTTGGACTTACTCTCCTGTAGGCTCCAGTTCACTGATCTCAAACCAAACCAGAAGATCGTACTTGCTCATGCTCTGGCCAAGGCTGGTTTTGCTCATGGTGTTTAACTTGGTAGCTGGAACTTTCAAAAGTTTTTAGAAAATGTCAAAACCTGGTCCAAGTCTACTTAGTAAAAGTATAAACTTCTCTTCAAGGACACACTTGGGAAAAAGGCAACGAAAGTCAGGGCTCCATTTCAATGCAGAGGACTCGGAAAAATGTCACCATCTACAGCATTAGTCCCTCTAAATTCAGAGAACTGGGAAAATGGAGAGTCGGCTTCTTTCTGCCTCTCAACAAACGGTATCCACTGACATGAAAATGGGTTTCGTGCAGAGTGAACGTGCTCACAAAACTATTCAAAAACCTTCCTTAGACTGTCATATGTTCTGGCATGTGTAGCATGGTAACACTGTGGGAGAGACAGTGTGGACAGAGCCTCGTATGTCACAGGCTCTCTTCAAAGCTGGAGTGCGTGAAGGAGAACCCGTGCTCCCACCCAGTGGTGCCCAAACCTCCCTGCGCATTGGAGTCACCCAGGGATCTTAAAGCAAAGCCCAGGCAAGTAAATCATAATCTCCAGGGGTGGGACCCAGTCCGCCAAGAAGACTGAACCCCGTCTAGGGACTCTAATGTGTGGGTAAGTTTAGGCACCACTGGTCCAAGATGCAAATACAGGATTCTATAAATGATCTTATGTTACACATTTTCTTCACATTTAAATTCCATATTATTAACTGTACTGGTACAATAAGTTAGCCAAAAACACAGTATTTCCAAGAATTCCAAATTCTACATGGTGGGTATTTTGAAACACTACACAGAAATTCTAAAATCTGGCAATACAAAGAGCGCTCTCTGCTCAGAACCTGGGAGCACTGGAGTGAGAGTCCGGTGGCTTGGGATCTAATACCGTTCAATCACTAACTATCTATGTGACTCGGGTTGAGTTGCTTAATCTCTGGGAGTCTGTCTCCTCATCTACAAAACGTAGATCATTAATATTTAGCCTGCTATCTTGAAAAGGTATCGTGAGGACCCACTCACAGATACCTGGGTATTTAGATACCCAGGAAGTATCTAAAGGGGCCCAATACATACAGCACCAGTCAAATGTTAGCCTGTCTGCACTATTCACTCCAGCTGAATTCCACACTAGTTGGTGATGTTAGTTAAGAAAAAAATAGCGTCACTGATTCTGGTGATCACCTGATGGTCAGAAAGTGAAATCAGAAGCATTAAAAAAACAAAAACAAAACCCACTCGCTAATAAAAATCTTGAAAATTAAAGATACCGTTACAAAGAATCCAAACGAGCAAACACAATGAGGCCCTCACCTTATGTGGCGATGTGAAAGAGGCACAAGGAGAGAAGGGGTGTCCTCACACCTCTCCAAAGGAAACGTGGTCCTGACAACATGCTAGACTCTACGTTCGGGTCAAACAGCGAGAAACCCCAGTGTTTCGTACGCAGAGAGCCAGGCTTTAGGATGAGCCCGGAGGACGGTTCTACATCTAAGGCAGAGCTAAGTCGGCTACTAACCATCTCGTTTAGGTGCCCTCTCACTCTGGCAGCTGGGAACTGGCAGAGGGAGGAAAGGGGGCGATGTGTCTGCCCCGTCCCGGAAGGTGGCAACAGCGGAGGAAGCAAGCGCGTTGGCGTGCTCAGAAACCGCGTCCAACACATGCACATTCACATAGTCAGCTACGAGAAACCGAATCAGTTCAATCTTTCTCTCATGGTCTGAAGGCAGGATGGAGAGCAGCAGTACGGAGGTGGAGAGCAAGTGTGGGCGGGGTGGGAAGGTGGCAAGTGGGCAACAAGGAGAGAGGATGAGAATGAAGAGAAAGCAAAACAGATGAATGAACATGCAGAATACACTTGATACGCAAAGAAACGCGCGGTCGCCAATCAGTTATGAGGAGTTACATACAAAAAAGCAGAGAGATTTAGGGACAGGGAGCTTATCAAAATCTGTAATAAGAAGACCAGAAAGTTGGCAGGGAGAGAGAGCCCTATCGTTTCTGACTTCCCATTTAAATCAGGAACCAAGAATCCTAGCTCCTGCTAGACACAGGAATATGTAAGCACACACCAAGTGGAGCGGGAATGTGCAAATGGTTTCTATCTGAAAAACCATCAGAATCAGAGCCGTGTCACCCCAAGGAGGGCTCACCTGGCT
The DNA here is from genome assembly GCF_018350175.1 of Felis catus. NCBI lineage: Eukaryota > Metazoa > Chordata > Mammalia > Carnivora > Felidae > Felis > Felis catus. Next base: position 7,373,082 of record NC_058375.1, on the reverse strand, counting down.
TGGAGAGCGGCATGGGCGGAGGGAAGAAGCGTCGAGATGGCTGAGGCGGGCTGCAAAGGAAGGGGACAAAGTTCAAGACTGAGAAAGGGTCCCATCAATGGCGTGTTTAAATCCCCTCTAGAAACGGATCCCTGGCACTTGCAAATGAGGCCTAATATCAGATACCAGATATAACCCCACACAGTGAAACTGAGGCTAAGACATCTTAACAACAGTGCCCTTGGGTGTCCCAGTTAATAAACAGGAGAAGTTTTCTGTTAACACGGACACTCTGCCATCTCCCAAAAGGCCCCATTGCTGCTCTCCTCATCACTTTCAACGTCTCTACTTACAGCTCATGCTTCATATAGTTCTGGGTTAGTTAGGAACAATTACACAGAATTCTCATGTCGCATCACCTCAACTCTCTATCCTATTCAAAGTCTCTTCCTACAAAACAGATAGCACCCCAGGTCAGCTGGGCAAAATTCAATGCGCTCTACCTACTATTAGTGGTTCGGTGGCTTAGAAAAAAGGTGGTGACGTTTCTAAAGAGGAAATTATCAGGGACCACAGAAAACTGTTCTCCAGTTCTCTTAGTCCCGCAAAAGATTTCTTCCTTCCCGTCAAGTGGCAATGACAGTAAGAACAAGCCAACGATAATATCAGCAACAAGAATCTTTGCTTCTCTGGTCCAAACCTGTTAAGGTCCTGTCCTTGAAGATGAAGCGGGTGCTGCTGATAATGCCCAAAGACTTCAAATACTATCGGCTTGGTTTTGATATAGTCCACGAATGATTCAGTGACCTCCACTGCAATCTAATGAGGAATAAAGCCAAGCTAGATTAGGGAATGATTTACTCTAAGAAACCCACATTTTTGCTGCAGTCAGAATTTTAGCACTTCTGAGTAGCCAGGGTGTGCTGGGGATTTGACTCCGTGGGTCTCCCACACCAAGACAGGGGCTCCGCACTGGTTTTCATTCTAAAGCTACTTTAGTAATAAACTTTAGGCCTTCAAGACCCTCCGTCATCTGCACCTGCTGCCCTTTACACACTTACTGTTTTGGCATAAGCTCACGTGCCGCTCCTCTCTCCCCTGTTGTGCCTGAGGACCCGCGCAGGCTATCGCCCTGCCTGTAAGGCCTGCTCCTGTCTCTGTGCCTGTAAGTCATTTGCAGACTTCCAGGCCTGGCTTGAATAGTAACGACAGTGAGAAAACCATGCCTGTTGACAAGGCACCAGGTACATAACCAAGTCTGACCCACCTTTTCTTATCACGTTACATCCTTCAGAAAGTTCCCACCTCCTTTCCCCACCCAACTACCAACCCCGCCCCCTGCCCCCACAGAAAAAGTAACCTAAAGTATCTTTCTGTTAATGGAAATAACTTTCCCTTCTTTCTACTTCCTTTGCATTTAACAAATACCTTGCTAATAAGTAAGGTCTCTAGGCCATGTGATACTACTGTTTCAATATGCGTTTTATTTCTCTATCATCCTAAGCTCTTCGGGGACACAACCCTCTGTGATTCATCACTCTTCCCTGGTGGCGTCAGCACAGTCCTTGTGCACACTATCCTCATGAGTATTTCTCAGATACACGCATGCTCATACTCATGCAATTAAACATAAAGAAAGTGGGTTTTGTGTTTGCTGTTCCGTCTTCAGAGCTGTCCTTTCCGCTCGGACTTTAGAGAGTGAATATGGTTAACAAGAGAAGGAGAGCGGTTCAGGTCGTAGGGAATATCCTAGACACCACAGCCACATTGCTCTGGGCTTAAACCCCATCTCTGCCTCTTGTGAACTCTGTAACCTTGGTGAGTGACTTTAACTGTTCTGCGCCTCAGTTATCTCAGCTGTCATTTGGGGGTCATGAGGGTCTGCGGTAGAAAGGTGAGGATTAAACGAATTAAGACACACAAGTGTCTCAGAACAGTGACTGACACAAAATAAGCTCTCAAAGAATGTTAGCTATTGTGAGGATGATGACTTCTGAACAGAGTTTGGGTGACCCTTCCTGGAAGAGACAGAAGCTCTGTTGTCTTACTCCACGTCTGAGAGAGCTGTAAGGGGCACTAACGGATTAATCATAGTATCAGCTGCAAGGAAAACAGACTGAATCTTAATTTAGCTACAAAAGATAACGTAGTTGTTTTTTTTTTTTTTAATCTTATTTGGAACTGAGCAACGTAAATATCTTCTAGTTTAAAGAATAATACGTTAACTTTAACAAAACTCTTACTAAACGTGCTTATTTTTCTAGGAAGGAAACGCTAAAAACAACTCACTACATTCAAACTGATGGAAGATTTTATTGGCAGACCAACCCCCACATTGTTACACAGGGAAGGCTGGCTGCACGGTCCGCTGAGGATGACCTCACCGCTCTAGCCACTCCCTCCATTGTCTATTCTCACTAGGAAGCTCCCCCCCCGCCCCAGCCCCAACCCCAGGCACAGCAGTTTGGACGATCCTTCCTCCCGGGCTGAGAAAGCCAGAGGCTGCCCACACAGGACGAAGGCCTAACACCAGCCGCTATGGGGGCCCCCAAACCTGCAAGGCCTCTGGCAAAAACCACTTACATTCTGCACGTGATAAAAGCCCAGAGGACTTCCTCTGCCGTTGTTTTTCAGAGGTTCGGTGGAGAACGCTTCATCATGGCGATGCAAAAAGCTTAATAAAAAAATAAGACACATGAATTTCACATTAAACAGCTTCATCAACATCGATGTCGTAGGAACCTGACTTGGATCGTATGGAAAGGAGCAGCCTACTTCAGCAGAGGCTTTCACTGAGCCAAGTAATTTGTAGTTCCTTGTAATGCACGTTTTCCATGATCACTCAGATAGCATTTTAGATTTTATTTCAAAAATGACCGAAAGATTAACTGACCCTGACCACTTAGCCACCTGAACGCATATGCAAGACCTCAGCAGAGCAAGAGTGAATTCAGGGAATTACTGTTTCTTTGTAGGAACATATTTTGCTGAGAAAAAAAAATTGTAAAATCATTTTGTGTAGAAAAGATGTGGCGTATTCAGGCTTCTATAAGGTAGTGCTAAAGCCTGTGTTTGGCATTCTTGCCTAGGAGTCTCCCTAAAGACCTGCAAAGATTAGATTTAAACGTCAGCTCCTCCAGGAAGTCTTCCCCAGCTCACCCAAACAGTTCTGTCTTCCCACAGCACTAGGGACCCATTTTCTCCTCGACAGCAATTTCACTCTTTAAAATAATGTATTTACATGCCTGTCTCCCCGAGAGACAGCGAGTATCTCCTACAGTGCTCCAGATACAGAAGATACTCCTGAAATATTTGTGAAGCGATAGACTATGCTTATTCTCACAGACCGTGAGTTTTTATTGTTCTCTCTTCCTCCCTATTAGCCTGAAATGAAAAGAGGTAGAGAATTAAAGCAAACTCAATACAAAGACTTACTCCCAGACAGAAATATCCATCGGAAGGACATCCCACAAGAAAACAAGGCGGGGAAAGGAATGGATACTTTGAATAGGGTGCCGAAACCAGGATTATGAACTCCCTGTCTTCCAAATCAGCTCACGGAGTCGGAGGGCAGCAGTGTACTTTTGCCCCACATTCCTCATCCCAGATGCCACCTGCTGCCGGCACTGAAGCGTTCTGCACTACATGCACCTTACTGGTTTTCTTCTCACTCTTCTCCTTAGCCCTCTCTTTCTCTCCTACTTGGACATCTTACTCTTTTTTTTCCTTCCAATTTCTTCCTATCCAGACCATACACCATACGTGCCAGAGGCGCCAGGGGCATTACTTGATTTGCAATCTACACTCCTCCATGTTCTGCTTATTACAGCAGGTACAAATATCCTGGGGTTCCACACTGGTGATGCATGAAACCGTCCATACTGCTTGACAGCTGTGTCTTCTCTACACAAGCCAGATACGAGTCTGTAATAGCTCAAGAAGAATCTGAATCTTCTTTCAACATGAGTCAACATGCCATCTTCTCCAGAGCTGACCCCGGGTAGAGATGCTGCTCTCTCTTTGGAGATGTTAGGACAAAAGATCAACCTAACATTACTGACATTTCAGGTGCCAGTTAACCAAGGAGGTCTGTTTCCTAAAATATTCCAGTTGCCCCACAAGAATAACGATGAAAGCTCAAAGCAACTGGTTCATCTAGCAAACTCCATTGCACCACCACCCCCCCACCCATGTTAACTTAGGGTTGCCAGTGAAAACACACTGAATGGGCAAAATCAATACTTCAACAACAGCTAGGAGTTAGAGCAAATGACATTAGTGGTCTACTATGCAGTAATCACATTTGCTTCAGGACTTGGCTAAAATCTCTAGAAAGGCAGTGCTTTGTCAACTGCATTAGGATGCCTGGGAAGGCCGAGGCACATTCAGAGGGAGAGGGACAGCAGAACTTTCTAGAGCAGCCTTGTGGTGGCACCAGGGGCCAACTGATGGAACAGGGCGGGTCAGATGTCACTCTCTGTGGCCCTTCACAAGTACTGAAAAGATATACTGATGTCTGGAGGCATTAAAACTGAAGACTGACAAGAAAGTGTTTTCCGAGGGAGGTCTTAAAAAGAATTCCAGGGCAAGGGGCGCCTGGGTGGCGCAGTCGGTGAAGCGTCCGACTTCAGCCAGGTCACGATCTCGCGGTCCAGGAGTTCGAGCCCCGCGTCAGGCTCTGAGCTGATGGCTCAGAGCCTGGAGCCTGTTTCCGATTCTGTGTCTCCCTCTCTCTCTGCCCCTCCCCCGTTCATGCTCTGTCTCTCTCTGTCTCAAAAATAAATAAACGTTGAAAAAAAAAAATTAAAAAAAAAAAAAAAAAAGAATTCCAGGGCTCAAGAGGGTTATAGGCTGGAGAGAGCTTGTAGCAGAGGAGGAGCCAAACCCGTCACATCTTCTCCACATACTAGCTATTTTTCAGTTGATGTGGAATTTTACTCTCCTTTATATTCTTTAAGTCAGTATTGAACAGGCATAATTGGTGGATGGACAATTCGCTGCCTTCAGGCTTGTTTATTGGTAAGATACTGCTCCATGAAGAGCATTAGAATGACTAATAACCAGGCTTATCTAGATCAGATCCTGTACTGCCTGCCAGCAGAGGGGACAGGCCACAGCGGAACCCTGTGGCAGATGCACGGTCACACTCCTCCCCACGGCCAACTCTCTCTCATACCATTTTTCGTGCCTGGTAGCAGTCCCATCTGGGGTGAAGAAAGCCTTTATTTCAGAAACTGCTGGTTGTGTACCTGATGAGAGCGGTACTACGCCACATATGTGGTACATCCTGTGGTTCACAGAGGACTGGGTCAACAGCCAGGATGGCGGAACCCGGGGCGGCTTACTTGAACTGGCAGAAGATGTCTGCGTACTCCGGAAGGATCCCACTGGCCTGTAGCACTGTCACGCGGAAAGTGAAGGCGCTGCCCAGTTTCAGGTGGTTGCCAATCTCTTCAGAAAACCCTTCCATGACCATCTTACCATCCAGCAAAGTGCTTGACTTCAAATCTAAAGAGGGTCAAATTAGCACACAGGTGATCCAAATAATGCACACCGCCTTTCAAAGAGGAGAGAGCAGAGCATTTCCGCTCCCAGTGGATGAAAGCAACTGTCCCCCTTGACAGTGCTCAATATTTTCCCCTCTTTGAAAATGTCCCCAGTCATAGTAAACTCTGTCTACGTACCCAAGTCATTCATTCGATTGATTTCTTCTGGAGGAGTGATGACCTCAGAACTCTGACCCTGCCCTTCCACAATCCTCAGTTCCTCCAGAGACAGACCAGAACGAGTCATTGCCACGGAAGAAAAGTCATTCTGAAAACAGGCAGGAGCAGGCGGATGATCAAGCTGCACAGCAGCGTGTTTTCCCCAATCTCCTTACTTCTGTCTATTTGCCCAACAAGTAACGGTGACTGGAAAGCTATGTGCACTGAGAGCTGCCTGAGAAAAGGCGATGCAATAAAATATAAATACCCCTTTACCTCTGTAAGCGTTAGATGTGTCCCAGGATCTACGAACAACCCCGGGGTTACCCATCTTTTGTGATTCTAGTCAGAAGAACGGTTCTCCAGTGAACACCCTCCTTATAAACCTGTCTTCCACTTTCTCCTTTTATGAGGTTTTTCTCCTTCCAGAAGGCTTCTCACCTGATTAAAGTACTCGTTATCAAAAGATATTTTAGCTGTTCCTGATTGTCGAATTCCGGAGCCATAATCAGGAGCTTCCTCATCCGCTAAGTAGGGGGAAAAAAAAGGATCAAGTGAGACTACATATGGGGCAGGGGGGAATGGCTCCTGGTGGATCATAAATAGGAAAGCAGTGGGGCCCTCGGTTCGAGAACTTTAATAAGAGATATTAAAGAATAAGGCTTATGCATAAGAAGGGAAGAAAAGCTGGAAGCAGGAAAGTCACAAAGGGCTGCTTCCAGCTCTACTCAGGTAAATTTACCAACCTGCTTAGCTCAAATGAGGCTAGTTAATAAAGAACCAGTTTTATCCTTGATATTGTTCAAATGTCATACCTAGAAATACCGATCCTTCGCTTGGCAAGATGATGTTCAATACCACCCAACAAATATTTGAAGAAGGAATATTTGCAGAGATTTTCATAAACTCCACCCTGGCGACTATGCCACAGATTTCCATGGGGAGAAGCTGAAAGGTCGCTCAACACAACATGGCACTTGGAAATTAAAAGACAAAAACTACAGGAAATGGCCACATTCTTTCCTCAGAATGTAGGCTGGATCATGGAAAAGTATAAAATATTGGAATCTTGATCCACGCCCAACAAAAGAGAGGCAAAGGACAGAGCTGTCTACCTGAAGTACCCTGCAAGAAAATTAAGCAAGACAGAGTCGTGGAAATCCTGTTACTTCTGAAGTAGTTTTACCAATGTCTTTTATAAAGTCAATCCGAGAGTTGTTCTTCATGTTAAAGGAGATCCCTTCATCCCGTTACTCCAAAACAGCTGTAGCCCAGACTAAATAGAATCCGTTTATGATACTCGGGAATAATAACTAAAAGGAAGCAGTAAAGGCTTTCTCCAAGGCAGCCCGTCAATCACGTAACCGAAGCGTGGCCCCCACATAATGGGACTGCTCTGTCTCTCGGCAAAGACTCCCCAGCTCCCAGTCCGGGAGAGGGTCACCTACCTGCAATGGCCTGCACAGCCACACGCAGAAATCCCCGCACTTCACCCTTCTCACTGACAATGGCCACCCTGTGAATCAGGGGCACAGGATACAGCAGGTTGCTCAGGTAAACAAATGCCCTGGAGACAGAAACCGGCAGACAAACATCTGAGCATCCCACAGACAGAGAGGCTGGCTTTCAGAGTTACCGAGAATATCTTCAAGAAACTGTGAGCTGGCTTCTGGGCCCTGTCTTAAGGTCACCTTTCTGCTCTGTACTCCCAGACTGCCCCCTCCCGCCCCCACCCCCATTGCATTTTCAGCACAGATGATACAGAAAGAAATGCAAATGCTTGGTAAAGCAGTTGACAAAGACCAACTTATACCAAATTACTTCCTATAAAAATGATGAGTTAAAAAAAAAAAAAAGACTGGTTGGAGGTCGAAGAGTAACAATTGGAAGCAGACTTTCGAGGTACTGCCCTATGGATGCTGCTAAGGGTGGAGAAAAGGGAGCCCACCAAAGAGCCTCACCTTTCAACATAAGCAATTATAAAGGTGTTTTGTTTTGTTTCTCCCAACAGGTAAAACAGAAATCAGGAGACAAAAAAAGGCAGGGAAATGTGATGAAACACAGTTAATTTCTCTAAAACAGATTCCAAGCCACAGCATTATGGGTCTTTATTTTTCCCCTAGGAAACGACTGTTCTCTTCAGGCAGTGACTGACACACATGAACAGAGAGGCTCTGTAGCTAGAAGTTTCTGCGTAGCAAGCATACAGGAGACCCTGCAAGGGCACTGAGACAAATGTTGAGGGAGAAGACAGCTGATCTCTAAAGGGCTGCTTTTGCTCCTGGATCCAAAACTTAACTCAGAAATGCAAACACAGAAGGGAGGTTACCGACCTCACATGGTCGATTTCAAACAAACTAGCAGTCTTATAGCACATCTGCACTCTTTTACTTCTTCCGTTATTTTGTAGCTACTGAGGGTTTTTTTTAAATGATAAAAATGCGATCACAAAGCTTAGGAGTGTTCATGTCAATCAGTGGATGGGATATAGAATCTAGTTCCCACTGTTACTCCTGTCTTCCGACTTGGTATATGCTGATCTTTGAACACAAGGCAAAACAAAGAGCAAACATTTGCACCAAGGAATCAAACATAACTGAACGTGACACATGTGGCTTTCTGCTTCTTTTCCTGCTCTGTATCTATTTTAAAACAAAGAGAAAAGAAGATGGAGGGGATCTGTGGGGTTTCAACTCAATGTAATGACAAAAAAAAAAAAAAACCACACACAGAAAATAGACAAAATACACCACAGAAAAACAAATGTTAATAAAACTCTAAGAGCATAAATGAAATGTGAATGAAAAGTATAACAAAAATAACTAACTGTAAATAAAACACTGAATCAGATCAAATGAAGTCTATTTCCCTTTCAGTCTGCTCCAAAGGCGGGGAGGGAAATGCTAAGAAACAGAGGATTAAGACTTTGTTGTATCAAAATTAAAAAATGAAAAGTCTTCTAAAAAGGGTTACAAACGAGACTCTCAAACATCAAAGTGCTGTGACAGAGTTTAAAGACTGAGAATCTGGCTTAAGGTACCAAATGGATCGTTTCACTTCCAAGGCGGCACCACACAGACCACCTCTGTCTCTCCATGGCATTCTGGCCACACCTGCTGGCATTCGACGCCTGGCCATCACCGAGCCACTGCACATTCTTGTCCCCTGCCTGGAGTCCTCCCTGAACGCTGCGACCCACCTCACACCACTGATTTCACTCCTTCAGGTCTTAGTCTGAACACCGCTCTCACGACAGCCCCCGCTTCCCGCCCCCCCCCCCCCCCCCCCGCCCCACCGCCTCTGGTGTTAAATGATCTCGGGAACACGATTCCATCATTGCTATGATTGCCGTTTATTTATGTGATTATCTGTCTGTCTCGCCCACCAGACTGTGAACCTGTGAGAGCAGAAATCATGTCTGGTTTGGCTTGCCCCTGCCTACAGCGGGTCTGGCATATCTGAGTAAACATACTCAATAAATATCTGGTGTACGACTTAACGTCTAGGTACGTAAGTGAAGAAAAAATGATGTGCTCTCTATCTTTAAGTAGAAATGGAACATTTCCCAGAAAAATGGGTTACACCAGAGGTAGAGAAGCAAAGCCATCCAACCTTACATACTAGGTTGATTTTTCTAAGCTATACTCAACATGGACATTAACTACATAGAACAAGTTTAGGTTCCTCGCTTGTCTTGATTTGCATAGCTGGTTTTATACTTAGAACAGGAACCCCTGTTTCTAATTTTCAAAAAGCTTACCACTTGAAGGCACCACATATCATGTTCACACACACATTACAACAAAGCACTGTCTGAGCACACATTAAAGACAAGAATCTCCTTTCTGCCCATGGCAATGGCTATTGCAAAGGTGAACAAACAGAAAGTATTCTTGTAGATTTCCCTTTTTAGAAGAGAATTCTGTAATCCTATAGCAGTGGCAGGGGCACTGTGGCCACACAAGGGCACAGTCGCCAGACAGCTCCCTGTCCTATTACCAGAACAGAGTCCTCAGCCCAAAGTCAATGCTGTATTAAGTTCTCCTCTGAAGTTTTTTAAACTGGAATTTTAATAAATACTCTGCATTCTTGAGAGTCCTTCTACTTTGAGCTAGCAGACTGAAGGAGAACAGGGATGAGACAGGGTAAGATGTAAAGGATATATTAGCATAAATTTTGTGAAGTTACATCAAGAAGGGAAACAAATTTTGTCAACATAAAGATAAGACAAATCAGTATAATTATGGTTCTAGTTACAGAAAAAAAAAAAACGTCAGTTCAGACTTAGGTATCAGAATAACCATCTTTACTCCCTTTTAACCCAGAGACTAGCTTAAATATTTTACATTTCATCCCAAATTATGATGGATGGTTCATAACATCCCAGCATGCCATAAGAGAACAGCTAAAGGGACAAGCTCTTTTAACATTCACATAAAAATTCACCAGAGGCAGCCAAGGCCAAGAAACAAAACCTACAAATGGAATTTCACAAGAAACTGGAAAATTTTACGAGGGAATTGTATTTGCAATTAACGTGCCAATAGGGGAAATCCAATCTTGTGAATCACAAAAACAGGAAAGAGGTCACTTCTCTTACCCAGATGTTGACCACTACATAACTGGGTGATGTTGGACAGGTATCAGTTTTGGTTGTGGATGCGAAATGTAGATGAGGGCAAAAGTGAAGAGCTATCTTTCACTCTTCTGATCGCCATGATCTCACCTCCTCCCCCAACCTCTTCCTTGCAAGGTAGTTAGTCTTAGAACCCGGGGAGACCAAACACATGGAAAAATCAATTCCTGAAAGACTCTTTAGTGTGTCTTTAAAGTGTCAAACAGACACTTTAACTGAAAATCAGAGCAGAGTTGATTGCTTTTACCTAACTTGTATCAGATATGATCACAATGAATAAAACCGTAGAGAAAATAACGCACATATTTTAGAAAAAGCCAGTGAATGTCCACATTAAGTGGGATTCTGACTTCAGTTCTCCATACAAGTGACTCAAAATACAAATGCCTTGGAGTAGAACTCTTCACCAAGATACTCGTTTCGCTAGCGTGGATGACAGAATCTCAAAGATATAAAGGATCTTTAAGGCTCTTCGTTTTCCCACCTAACTCATCATTGTGCACTCGAGAACCCAAGAGGCCTCGTTTTAAGTTAAGCCTAAGCGAGGACTCAGACTTCAGACAGGTGGGGCCAGTGCTCTTCCCAAAGTGCCACGTGATGCGAAGCTCCACACTCCTCACTGTGTTGACAGAGTACGACACAAACAGGTGGCGTTAGAAGCTGCGCAACTGGCACGGGGACCACGCCGTTTTTGAACAGAGACTTGGTTCTAACTTCCGACCTTTTTAGAACGCACACAGCCATAAAATACAAAGAGCGCGTGGTCCCATTATTTGTACGTAGGACTACTTTTCTCAGATATAATATAAGTCATCTTCTCCAAAATACTAAGCATCTATTCCTGGCAATACACTAATAAAACACAACAGTCATGGCTGCATAATCCCTTCACGTTTATTCAAGGGAACACGGAATAAGTGCCCCTCCCCTGTCCTAAGACCCCAAGACTGTCTAATATTAAATTACGACCCACGGTCATATTTGAGACTTTCATGTCTACAAGAAACCTCTTCTTTGCCCTCTTTCCCTAAACAGCGATCATTTGCTTCAGTAGTTATGTAGCCCCTGCCAGGTAAGGACATGCCGACACCACACGAGGAGCTCAGTTTCAGAACCTAAAATCCCCACTGGGTCAGGACACTCACTGCCCTTCAATTTTTAGATAACCGGCGCTTACCCATTTGACACTGACATAATTCCCTATTTTCAAAATGTGTGGCTCTAATGAAGCGTTAAAATTAAATTTCATACTTTAAAACCTAGGCAGACTTTTGTATTAATCCAGTGAGTGCTGCACTGTGGAATTAGTAATGAAACTTACTTGAGCATGAAGATTGGGTTCAGACAAAGACTCCAGTATTAGGAGGGTGTGCGTGAGAGCTCTGCATCACTGACAGATGGAGTCAGAGACAAGGCCTCAGTTTGGAAAATCAAACTAAACACAAAGCAGTTTCATGCAGTGCTGAACAAATATCCATTGTCGATGGTGTCAACAGATCACTTCATGAGATTCATCGTAAAGCCTGTAGGTGAAATTTTAGCAGAAGCCAAACACCTAAGAGGCTCGGTGAAACTGGCCAAAGAAAGGCATCCATCTCAGACAAAAGCCAACTTCGTGTTCCTGATTCTTGTTTGCGCTCAGAGAAACTGACACTCCTCCCGATTCCACTCTCGTCCTCCTGATTCCGGCTGGTGTGCCTAACCACGGACTTGCTCTGCTCTCAAGTCCCCCCCGCATGCTTCCTCACTCCCCTTCCTACAAAACGGAAGCATCAGAACACAGCAACACTCTTCGACCCTGTAACCTGTGACTCTTAGCTTTCATTCCTTTCTCCTCCGGGGTTTCGTCCTTCGGAAGGAAATTACTGGGCACTCGAAGACCAGGGGTCCTCCACTTAGAGCCCTCACACACCGCCGTGTGCTTGGCCAAGCAGGCTGCGCACCTCACAAACACTGCCTGAGGGCCCGTCTCTCGCCAGACTGGCTTGTCACGGGCTGACCTGCTGAGGAGAGACCATCCAAAATTGCACAAGGAGCCTCGTTAACGCAAGAGCTGGTCCCTTTTCGCCCTTCTGACGATAACCTCACCAACCTTCCCACTAAAATGAACCATGGGGATCGGTCGTAAAACGGGTCATGCCCGTCACTGAAGAGCTCTGATCCCTCCTCCGTCCCCGCGTCAGAGCCGGTGTCGTCCACGAGCGCCTCGTCCTCAAAATCCTCCATGTCGTCTTGCTGCTCGTCAGCCAGCTCAGTGACGTCGGAGTCGGCCGTGGAAAAAGTGGGGGAGGGTGTGCGGTCCGCAAGGCGCTCGTTCACACAGCCGTGGAAAATGGGGGAGCTAGGCACCGGGGAAGACGCCGACGGACACAGCCAAGGAGAGAGGAACAGCTGGTTAAACAGGAAGCTACAGGTGCCGAAAGGACAGAACCCACTGGGGAGCCAACACGGTACAAGCGAGTGGAAAAGCAAAGGGTAAAATCAGCATAAATCCTCTGGTTCAGGTGAAAGGCAACAGGGGCTGATCCTTAGAATAAGAAAAGCAAAGGAAACGCACGGGTAGAAGATCTCAAGTGAATAGTGTGCTGTAAAAATGTTTCTACTTTCCGGGTCACACAAAAGATCGGCGGCCAGGCCTCAAAGGAGCCACTCGACATTTGGTGCAAAAATATGGTTTAGATCTTTACCCCGATTCCCACATCATCTCCGAGCAGAAAACAAGATGGATGGAATGGCGTACAGCAAAGCAAGTTTCGTGCCTTGCTTGGGTGAGAGGTGTTTGGCCAACTCAACTCTTGAAAAACGCTCCACTATTGGAGGAGTAGAACGGAAAGGATTTAAACTTCATTTCTACAAAATACTATGACTTTGCTCCTCCTTTATACCCAGTTCCTTTAAAACTGTCAGAAAATTTTTGCCATTAAAAAACAACTGAGATTCTGAAATCATTAAGCTAAAACTTAACATCTCTCTGCTTTTAAAATTCTAAACATCTAAGAACTTGGACTCAGTATGGATTCACAGAGGCATTATTTGTTTTCACTACATGTTGAAATTTATGTACACACAAAAGAGGCTCAAGACGATGACCAAGGTATGTGGTTGGCTCACCCTCATGAAGACTATCGTGAGATAAACTGCTTTAAAAAAAAAAAAAAGCGAGGACACATCGGATCATGGAGAAATCGCAAGCTGGTAAGCTGTAAATCATACTGATTTTAAACTGGGCAGGATACAGACACAGGTTTTCTTTTAAATCTGTCTCGTTCAGGGGTGCCTGAATGGTTCACTGGGAGTCCGACACTTGACTTTGTCTCGGGTCATGGTCTCACGGTTGGTGCATGGGTTCAAGCCCCATGTCGGGCTCTGGGCTGGCAGTGTGGAGCCTGCTTGGGATTCTCTCTCTCCCTCTACCCTTGCCTCTCCCCCACTCATGTTCTCTCTCTCTCTCTCTCTGCCCCCCCCACTCACGTTTTCTCTCTCTCTCTCTCTCTCCCTTCCTCCCTCCCTCTCAAAAATATATAAACTTTAAAAAATAAATCTATCTTGTTCAACTGTAAGAGGCAAGGAAGATCGTGAATTACTCTAGCCGAAAGTTGAGACTTAAATCCGCATGCTGAATAAAATGAAGGGGAATATACCAAATAATACAGTGGTTGTGTATGAATGGATAAGATTATACGTGGAACATTTTTAAATTTTTTTTACACGGAGCATTTCTATACACTTTCTTTTAACTTTCTGTAATATCTGCTGAGGTTGAAACAAAACCATTCACTATTTAAAAAGAAGACACCAATGAAATCATCACGTACCTTCCTACCAATTTGAACCAATGGAATCGATCATAAAATGGATCGCTGCCAGTCACGGTGGCTTCGCTTTCATCCTGGGCACCAGAGGCCACCTCACCTGCTCTGTCATACATCTCTCGCATCAAATCCAGCCTCTGCCTGCATACACACAAACATAAAGTGCACCGGGTTAATATCATGAGATTGTGTTACAATTTCACTTTGGAAGCATCTTCCATACAAGATTTAAAAACAAAACAAAACAAAAGCTGCTTCCACCATTTAATGATGTTAAAAAAGAATGAAGGCCAGAAGTACAGAAACTCAAACACTCAGTATCCAAAGTGTCTGAGTCTAGACACAAGCCACCAAAAGCAAAAAAATGGCTACCTAACCTCTGCTGAATTATAGGAGAAATATAGTTCAATGGTAGATGACACCTCCAATATACCCAACAGCAGAAAATATGTCATCAACTTAAATGCAAAGGAAAACTACATTATAACTTTCCTGTTTTTTACTCATCATCCTCCAGAACAGAAAAGATGACTAGTTATTACATCCAAGATAGAAATAGGTATGAGACTGGAGCATTGAAAACGTAAGAGGGGCACCTGGGTGGCTCAGTCGGCTGAGCTCAGGTCATGACTTCGGCTCAGGTCATGATCTCACGGCTTGTGAGTTGGAGCCCCACGTCAGACTCTTGTGCTGACAGCTCAAAGCCTGGAGCCTGCTTCGGATTCTGTGCTCCTCTCTAGCTCTGCCCCTCTCCTACTCATGCTCTGTCTCTGTCTCTCAAGAATAAACAAACATTAAAAAATAATAAAAAAAAAAAGAAAAGATGTAAAAGGGTCTACGGAGGGACAATTTAGGTCATATCTACAAATGACAAAGGTGTCAGAGTGGGATCCACTCACTTAGAAGAAAATGGATGGACAGTAAATGTCACAATGACATTTTAAATCTTGCGTGGAAGATACTTCCAAACCATCCAGAACCACAGAAAAGGATGCAACAGTGACCTCCTCACAGAACGGAGAGTCTGAGGGAGCCCATCTGAGCAAGTCACTATTATTCCCTAAATAAAACAACACTTCCTTCACGAGGAATGTTTCCATACTTGAGTTTCTCCAAAGACCAATAATGTGTCGCTCCATTCTTCAGATCCTGCACTTCTACCGCCACCACCGTCCGCGGGAAAGGCCTGTCGTCGTGAGTTTTTTCCACCTCAGTGGGAAGTAACTCCGGAGGCAGAGGGGAGTACAAGGTGTCGGTCAGCAGAACGAACTGGAACTGCACCTACGTGAACGGAATAAACCATGCAAATGGCCTCCGTGTTTTCAGCAAATCAGCTTCAGAAACAAGGCGACAGAATCACGCCCCACAGGAAAGAGGTCAAACGAGTAGTAGGTGCTCAACAAACAGCCTGCGATTAATGGGGGAAAATATGGCCGCTTGTACATTAGTCGTAGAGAACCATCCTAATGTCAAATGAAGCTATTTCCAGGCTCTGTTTTCCTGCCCTGGCCCAGTGTGTTCACACAAACTAAAACCTCAGTGCACGTACCTTTGTTGACTGAGTGAAGACTCTTGAGAACGTACGCAAGAGAACAAAGGGGGGGACCTGCGAGTCTGTCTCGAGCGCCTCACAGAGAGGGGGTGGAAGCGTCACAGCTGGCTTTCCGTTTGAAATTCCAGGGTCACAAGCGCTACTCTTAAAAGTGTTCACTGTATGGTAAGTGCTTTTCAAGCACCATGTCATTTATTTCTCGCTACTGCCCCACGTTTTCGCCTACAAATATCAATGACATCTAAGACACAGTCTGTGCCTTCATTTTGTCTACTTGAAGAGAGGAGATAAATAATTACAAAATGAAATGGGTTGCTGAGATTGTGAATGAAGAAGACATCTTATCCGTATTTTACAGAACTAGACGATAGCCCTCGGGGAAGAGACTGAATCTCCCCAAAGCCGGGCAGTCTGTGCTCTCTCCTGCCATGTGACACTGCCCACCCCCCATCACCTTGCGGCCCCCAGGCCGTTCGGCGGTGGCACGTACAGTGGGATTCAGCACGTGAATCGGAGATGCGGTGTGACGGTTCGGTAATGAGGAAGATCGGGAACATTTATCGTCTTTTACCACGTCCAAGAGCTATTCCAGCTCTTTACGTGTCCTTACTGTTTCATCCCTCACAAAAACCTAGACGGCAGGGGCTGCTGCCAAGCCCATTTTATGGATGAGGAAATGGAGGCACAGGGCCGTCAGAGTCAACGCAACCAGGAGAGCTGGAATTGGAATCCAGCCGGCTGAGGGCAGAGCGCCTGTCCGCTGCACAAAGCTGCCTCTCGCACCCTAGAGGAGGAGGGGCACTTAGGACTTGCAGCTGTAAATGTAACGGCAGAGAACTAAAAGCAAATTGAGAATTTCAGAAGCGCAAGAGTAGCTTTCTCCTACTAACATGTTTCCCTAGCTCTTGTCGGAATATAGTCTCCTCTGTAAACAAGCTAGAAAACATGTTCTTTTAAAAATGTCATGTAGGGGCGCCTGGGTGGCGCAGTCGGTTGGGCGTCCGACTTCAGCCAGGTCATGGTCTCACGGTCCGTGAGTTCGAGCCCCGCGTCGGGCTCTGGGCTGATGGCTCGGAGCCTGGAGCCTGTTTCCGATTCTGTGTCTCCCTCTCTCTCTGCCCCTCGCCCGTTCATGCTCTGTCTCTCTCTGTCCCAAAGATAAAATAAACGTTGAAAAAAAAAAAATTAAAAAAAATAAAAAATAAAAAAAAATAAAAAAATAAAAAAATAAAAATGTCATGTAATAAATATTTAATTAGTATCTACTACGTTCCAGGCACATATGTAAAAGAAAGGCGCATATAAACCTGTTTCATAGCAAAAAGCAGCTGAGTTCACCCAAGGGAAAGGTCAGCTCAAGACTGGGAGCCACGAACCCCCTCGGACTCAGCTGTGTCTCCGGACGACCCACGTTCTCCCGCCCTCCGTACCTTCTTCTTCAGTTCCACACTGATGGCGTTGGCCTCCTTCAGGTAAACAGCATTGCCCCAGAGTAAGTCCCTTAATGAAGTAAACTGGTGAGACTTCCATTTCCGGAAGGCCCACTGGGCCAGCTCAAATTCATGTTGTGTCCAAGGGACTGGAAGGGCAAACGAAGCGTGATTAATGGTGATCTCCTAACTATGTAGCAATTACATCTCTCCTCTACCTCATCTCTCGTATCAAGTTAAAGTATTGTCCAGTTTTTCTCCATTCACTTGCTTTTGTCTTCTTGTCGGTAACGCTTACTAAATTCTGCTGATATTGTGAAGGTAGCATATACACTTCAGAAAACTTAAAAAAATCCTGCTATTTGAAACAGTACGGGGGCGCCTGGGTGGCCCAGTCAGCTAAGCGTCTACTCTTTCGATTTCGGCTCAGGTCATGATCTCACAATCCGTGAGATCGAGCCCCGCGTCGGGCTCTGTGCTGAGCGTGGAGCCTGCTTGGGATTCTCTCTCTCTGCCCCTCCCCTGCTCAGGCCCGCACTCTTTTAAAATAAATAAACAAACATCAAAAAAGTAAATAAAGCAATGCATTAAAGAAGTATACTTCAAAAAAATAAAAAACAAAAAATAAAAAAAATTTAAAAAAAGAAAAGAAATACACTTCCTTTAAAAAAATACACGTATCTATTATAGGGCTTATAATAAAGAAAAGTCCTCCAGTATATCGTGCAACTTCAGGTGTATCTATTTTTCTTGCTAGTACAGGAAGCAAAAAGGTCAAAATTTTACTTCACTATTAAAAAATGAATTTAGTACATAGAGTTCCTTCAAAGTTAATTTATCTGCAACATATACATGAACTTCATATATACAGTAATATGAAACATACATGTAAACCGCCCAAGAGATTTTTGTGAAGACCACGCTAAGAAATCTTGTGCCCCGGGAACACTGCCAGCCCCGCTCCCACGTCAGAGAGCACAGTCTGTAGAATGGAGAGTCTCCTGAATCACCTTTAAACCGGCTCGGCAAAATATCAATAAATGGTAGGGTCACCTATGATCAAATCCAGCTTTGACCCCGAAAAAGGGTTAATCTGATAGTACAGATCCAAAAGATCTACAGTAGGAAGTTTCCATCTCTAGATTTCACCTTCTTCCTCCTCTTCCTCCTCTTCTGTTGTCTCGGCAGCGAGGGAGCGGGTCTCAACTTGCTTCTGCAAGGCCTGCAACTTACTCTCATAGTCCTGGATGAAAACAGAGGAGAGGACATGTAGGAGAGGGGGGAAGTGGAGGGAGGGCAGGAGAGATGAGCGCAGTATTGGTGAGAGCAGAGAGAGCAGAAGATAAGAGAAGACAGAGGCAGGAAGCGACAATAAAAAGACAGACACAGAAACACATGGGAAAAACCCATGAAGCACACAAGATGGTGTGTAAAGGCTAAGTGCTGAGCAAAGCTAATGGCGGTCTCTCTCCATCCCTCAGACACAAGAGTTCTTTATGCGGGGCTCAGGTCCAGATGGGGGGGATTTCGAGGGGGAGAAACGCAGGTGCCCCTTAAATCTATCCAACAGTAGTACTCAAGTAGTACCTTCACACATCAAGGAATCCCAGGGAAAAACAATACTGGAAAATTCACCAGTATCACCAACAATTCTGATTATCTAGCTGTTTGGATGGGAACTATGGACTCTGAAGCTCTCTGTGGATGAAATATTATTGTCTTTGCAGCTGTACGATGTGGCCTTCAGGTAACCAAAGGATCACAGTGCTATTAGAACCAAAATAATCTATAGATTGTATTTATTCAAGAAAGATATTCTAAAATATACTATTATGATACAAAACGTATTATTGTAATACACATCAGATTTATCCTTCACTTCTCCATCTACTCCATGCGTTCTCGGTGAGGGCGGTATCACCCTGAAGAGGGCAAAGAATGGCTTCTGAAGGATACAAAAAAAAATCTTACTTTTTATATATAAAGCACAAATGTATACACGGCATGTAAACAGATGTACTTAGGTATCTGAGATTAAAATTTCATGGTGGGGAGAGATTAAGGAAAAAGTGTCTAAAAAGGTTCCCTGGAGCGTTAACTTTAAAAAGTTTGTGTTGCAGGGGCACCTGGGTGGCTCAGGCGGTTAAGTGTCCAATTCTTGATTTCGGCTCAGGTCATGGTCTCGTGGTTCGTGGGTTCAGGCCCCACTGGGCTCTGTGCTGACAGTGTGGAGCTTGCTTGGGATTCTCTCTCACTCTCTCTCTCTCTCTGCCCCTCCCCTGTTCTCTCTCTCTCAAAAAATAAACTAAAAAAAAAAAAAAAAACCAAAAACAACAACCAAAAAACAAATTTAAAAAGCTTGTGTTGTTTGAAAAAGCAGAGACCTTCACATAATAAAATACCATATCATAGCATAAGCATAGCATTTTAAGATCTACTACTTGGATTTCCTGCTTTCTTGGAGTGACCCAATTACAGGCTGTCATGAGACAAGAGGGTTTAGGTATGACCATGTACTGTTGTCAAACAGAGCTCTCCAAGTCACAAGTCAAATATTCTATTCAGTATGAAGGACCACTGAAAGCCTCCTAGCAAAGTCTATTACAAAAGGAGCTTCAATGGCGATGCTAAGGAGGATGTAAATATTCTCAAGGCTCATCATTTATCACTTAGAGTCACAAAGGAAGCGTTGTCTCTTTAGCGGAGCTGGCAGTGAGCAGGAGCCAGCAACACAGCGTCACAGATATCAAAGCACACTTTTTAGCAGACTATATACTGTGGCAAAAAAAAAAATTAAGCTTGCAGGTAAAAGTGTGGCTCCTGGCACCTGCTCTTACCAGTCTTAAAATTCTGGGCAAGCTAAATCCTCTCTACACCTCATTTTGTCATTTTTAAAATGATCTGCCTCCCACACAGGACTGAAGGGAGGACCAAATGATGAACCATTTAAAACCAAATGTGAAAGTCCTCTTAATTGATAACACACACAATCAAAATGACAGGTAATGCTTTAAAAAATTTATTTTCTAAGTATATCCAGTACGCAGATCTTGGTTCTAAATACCAGTCCCCACTAAAAGGAACCAGGGCTCCTTGGGAAAACAACAGATTCCAGGTTTGAAGGAAAGTGCAGGTGAGCCCAGAGTGTCTTGTGCGAGAAAGGATGGAAGTACTCAAAGACTGATGGGGCCATTTCTAAAGGACACAGAATCCCACTGGCAAGTAAATAATAGTAACAGAAACACAATATAGCACACTGAATATAAAAGAAATCCATGAGTCCACAGTGATACTGAAAGGGGGAGGGGGGAAAGGAGCTCCCTTTTTGGGGGAAAAAAGCCAGTTAATAAATAAATGCAAAGGGATCGACAGTTAGAAAATCACTACATCGCAACCTCAGATGTAGTAACTGAGTCAAGGCAAGAATCATTAAGAAATGCTAACACACTGGAGTGAAAGGTGGATGGAGAACAGAATCGTCACAGAATCCCAAGGACCACCCTAGATACATATGTGTTAATAAGGAAGAGAAAGAGCTGGGAAACGTCACATTAAATTGATTAAACTTTAACATTACTGATAATAGAACAATTTGACCTTTTGTCTACCGATACGATGTGAGGGAAGTACACAGTGTCACCTTGACAGCATTCTTATCAAAAATGCTTAACTTTAATCTTGAGGAAAGAATCAGACAACGCCACACGTAGCCGAGACTACTGAAAAATACCAATGTAAAGAAAGAGAAGAGAAATATCATAACCAAAGGTAATATACAAGCTTTGCTTGGATCTGGGATTAAAACACACACATACTTCCAACACTTATATTTTTTTAGACAATTAGGAAAACCTGAAACCGGGCAGTCTACTACACAGTAGTGAATCAGTATTAAATTTCTTGGCTAGGTTAATGGTGTTAAAAGAATGTCCTTGATTTTAGGAGATACACGTGGCAGTATCTGGGGGATAAACTCCATGGTGCCTGCAACTTACTTTCAAATGATTCAGAAAAGAGAATACACAAATACGGGTATACGAAGATTCATTGCACTAGCTTTCCTTTTGGTATGTTTGAAATATTTCAGAATAAAAGGCTACTTTCTTCCCCCTTAGAAAACCTCTCTGTTCTGTGAAGACCCTTTCAGTGAAAAGAGGAAGATGGCCCGTTTACCTAAAAATCCTCAGGTGGAAAACATGTTACTATTTTATCTTGTGGACTTTTTTTCTTGTTTTTCATTCCCCCCTGCAACTTTTTATCATAGTAAAATGCACAGAACATAAAATTTGCCGTCTGAACCATTTTTAAGCAAACAGTTCAGTGTTGTGGAGGGAGTACATTCACACTGTTGTGTTACCACCACCATCCGTCTCCAGAACTCCTTCCACCTCGCACAATGAAACTCCACACCCACTAAACACTAACTCCCCACTCTCCCTGTCCCCCTCCCCTGGCAGCGACCATTCCACTTTCTATGATTTTAACTACTTCAAGTATCCCATGTAGATAGTTCCTTCTTGTGGAATCACACAATTCTGGCTGTTAGTGACTGGCTTGTTTTTGAGATTTCCTTCAAAAATCAGTTTACAAGCCGGCCAAACTGCCGATAAAAACGAAATCCTTAGAGTCTGACAGTTAAGGTATGAGGGAGACCTTCCCTGAAGGCTCTAGTGGCAGTAAAGCGGACATAAAAAGGTCTCCTGTAACACTATGGGCCTAGAACTCTGATTGTATTTTGACTCGGGAAAATCTCTATCAGCAGCAGATAGGCCAAGTATCAACACTATTTCCTGAACTGGCCCTCCTCTTCCCCAAACCAGGCTGTATATGAGCTTCCAACAAGGACGCTTTGCAAGTCATCAGAAAAACTCTACGTATTGGATTTTCCTCCAACAAATGGAGAGAGAGATTGGGATGCTATTGTTCTGTTGACCTCAGGGTGAAAACTAGGATAATTATGGAAAGCCCACCAAACAATATCTTTTAGCAGTAGCGTTTTGTGTTTGTAAGAATTCCTAACTGGTTAAATATACCCAGTATATGTAAATGTATCCAAGGCACTACACACTGGCTATTCCCTCTACGAGAATGTTCTCTCTCTCCTGCCCGTCCTTCTTTTTAAGCTTACTTTGTGCCAGCAACTGTTCTTAATGTTTTTGTATAAATTATCTGAATCTTCCTAATAACCCTGAGAATGGTACTACTGCCACCCTCATGTTAAAGAAGAAAAAGGCATAAAAAAGTTAAGTAATTTTATAAAGATCGGAGTCGGCAAGCACGGATATGGGATTTGAACTCAAGCAACGGGACTCCAGGGCACGGTCCTTTCGCCACTACCCTCTCCTACTACATGCAGGTGCTAGGAATATAGTGGTCAATGAGACAAAAGTCTCCCTGGGGAGGGAGAGACAGACAATCAATAGTAAACAGACACAAGATACACCCTGGTTTTGGTGGAGAGAAGTACTATGAAGGAAAACAAAGGCTGGCAGATAGGTAATAGGGAGGAGAGAAGGGCAGGAGGAAGACTTTTAGATTAGGTGGTCAGGGGACGTCTCTCTGTAGGGACCACCTTTAGGCAGAGATCTAAGCAGGCAGGCTGAGATCTCTGAGGGGAGTGGTGGGGGGGGGGGGGATCCCAATCAAAGTAGAACTAACAGCAAGTACGATGGTCCTAGATGGAAAGGAGGACCTTCCCTTGTTTTAAGGAGAAACAAGGAAACCTGGGTGGGTGGAGTGGAGGAGTGAGACAGCAGTTGTGAAGGAGGCAGACAGGGACTGGGTGATGGACGGCCTTACAGGACATGGTAAGGACTGTGGATTTCATTCTGAGGGAAGCCACTGGGCAGTTTGGAAGCTGGGAAGTAACAGGGGTCTAGCGTATGTTTTAACGTCACTCTCTGTGGAGAACAGCCTGGGACGGCAGTCATGACGCTGCCCCGGCAATGTTGAGGGAGATGGTGGTAGGAGGTCCAGGGGGTCAGCAGTAAAGGTGGTTATCAGAGAACGGGGCTGCTTCACGGGTAGAGGAGGTATGACCTACTGATGATGTGGTCATGGGGTGTGAGAACAAAAGGAGAAACTGAGGACGGCACTTGGGATTTGGCCTGAGCTGATCGCTCCAGTTTAGATAGGTTAACCGTCAGATGCCAGTCAGCTATGAGGTCGTCAGGTCATAGCTGTGTGTGGCATCTTCAGGTCAGGGCAGAGGACTGAGAGAACACCACTGGATTTATCACCACCACTGTGGAGATCTTTGGTGGCCCTGAGACGAGTGGCTTCAGTGGGGTGACATGGGACAAGAGTCTGACTACAGAGCGAGTTCAAGCAAGAATGGGGAGAAGAAACAATAAAAGGAAATAACGGGGGGGGTGGACGAGTGGGACATTACAGAGAACTCTTTGCAGGCACATTTCTACAACAGGCAGCAGAGAAATGGAGTGGAGGCTCTCGGGCAACATGGAGTGTTTTGCAAGTGGTGAAATGAAGCCATGCTCGAATGAAGATGTACAAGAGAAGGGCTGAACGTAGAGGGAGTTCTTGAGAAGGTGACGGAAGATGGAGTGCAGGGAAAATGGGCGGGGCTCGGGGAGGAGCCAGGCCAGTTCATCCACCAACAGGAAGGAAGGATGCACGAAGGATGCATGCAGAACTAGAAGTGGGTAGAAAAGCAGGTTTTCTTAAGATCGATTCTTTTTCTCAGGGTAGCAACACAGAGGTCATCAGATGAGAGCAAAGGAAAGGCTGCCTCCCCTTCCCAGAGTCTCCTGGTGGTAAACTTCCAGAACATCTTACATTTTTCCCTCTTAGCATTTGTCACGAGCGTGCCGTATAACTACTGGTGTGACTGTTCGTCTAACGGCTGTCTCATCCACAACTGTGAACTTCCTGAGAGCGGGGAATCTGTCATTGACCGTGGCATCACCAGCATCTGGCACATACCTGTCTTCTAGATCAGTTACGGACTCACGCACTAAGCTTCCAGTGGAAGTTCCCCCAAGACGACCATCTTCTAGATCAGGGTTGGCAAACTACAGCCTAGGGGACAAATCCGGTCCACTGCCTATGTTTTGTACATAGAGTTTTACTGGAACATAGCCACGTCCATTCCTTTGCTGCTATTCACCTACAACAGTAGAGATGAGTGGGTGCAACAGAGACCGTTGGGCCCACAAAGCCTAAAATATTCACTATCTGGTCCTTTACACAGTAGTCTGCCAACCCCTGTTCTAGATCAGTGGTTCTCAGACGTGGGTGCTGGTCCAGCCTCGTCAGCATCACCACCGCCTGGGAACTTATCAGAAATGCAGATTATCAGGTCCCACCCCAGACCTCCTGAATCGGAAACTCTGGAGGTGGGGCCCAGGAATCCGTGCTCTTCCAAGCCCCCAGGGAGTTCTGATGCACACTCTCATTTCTGAACGGCTCTTCTGGACGAGGTGTACAGATGAAAGGCGGAGCCCACAAGACAGATAAGGAACTTATTCCAGGTGAGTTTATACTCCCACGCGAGAACCAAACAGGCACAAAGGACTATAGGTCATCATTATCAAAACTGTGAGAGCCGGCCTGGGGTGGGGAGGAGGGTCTGGGGCAGGGAAAGGACATGTGAGCGCAGATCTGGAAGAGGACCTAAACATGTTGAGGAAGGATTTCAGTCTTGAAGAAGTGCAAGAGCCCAAGGGGGGAACAAACTCGGCACGTTCAGGGGACAAACAGTCCAAAGTGCTTGCGGTGTGGGAATGTTACAAGATGAAGTCAGAGAGGCAGGCAAGTGGCCAGAACATGGAAAGCTTTGTGGGCTATGGTAAGAAGTTCAGATTTGAAAGCACAAGGGGAAGCCACCAGAGACTACTGACACGATCTGATGTTTGTTTCTACAAGATGATGCTGGTTGCCGTGTGGACGGTGGCTTAGGGAGTCCAGGACGGAAGCAAAGAGACAAGTTAGGAGGCCGCTGCAGCACTCCCAGGAAGAGAGGACGGTGCCACACTGGAGCATCTCTGAGGAAGTAGCATTTAGGGTGCAAACAAGGTCACCATTCCGGGGGTTCTGGTTAGGTCTGTCTTTGACACTACAGACTCGGCTCCTTTTGCTAATATTACCTTCCTCTTCTGATAGCAGATTATAATTAGCAAGCAGTAGCCGGAAGGGAGAGATCCACATCCCGTGTCAACCCCTAAATTTGCTCACCACCTGCAGCACCATGAGGACGCAGCCCCAGACCTCCCCCTCCAGGGATCCCACGACACCTACTCTTAGACCTGAGTGGCTCCTATTTTCTCCCAGTCCCCCAGTATCCTCTTGGTCTCGTTTACTTTCCAACCACGATCCAAGTGAGAGCACTCATCACCTTTCAGGTTGTATACGCAGGTTTATCCCATCCACAGACTGATCTGTTTGCTGATTCTACCTCCAGTAGTCTATCAGAGTCTTTCCCTCTCTCCACCGTCCCTGCCTTTGTTTGGAAAGCTTTGTTTTTCATTTAGTCCGTGCAGCAACTTCCGACCTGGAGCGCTGGGCTCTGAATTTGCCTCCTTCCGACACAAACTTGAATCATTTCTAAAAGGTGGACCTAATCACGCAGTCTCCCTGTATAAAATCATTTGGTAGCTTTCTATCACACTCAAGATAAAATGCCCACCTCTGAGCATGCCACGACCTGGCCCTTCCCCTCCCCAACCCCCTTCCTCTCTTACCCCCCCTGACACACAGCTGCTCTTCTGACCGCCTCAAGCTGCTCGCAGTTCCCCCGGACCTGACAGGCTTCCTCGCTCACCTGCCATTGTTCACTCGGGAGAAATTCCCAGTTGTACTTTGGGACGCTGCTCTGGACTCAGGGCCGCCTCCTTCAAACACCTTTCCCCACTCTACCCTTGCGCACACGACTATCACTAAGCACATTATACTGCACTGGGATCGGGTGTGTCGCCCTAGAAATGATCAGGTCTTGGCCACTTTTCCACCAGTTTGTCCAAGAGCAGGGAAATACAAAGTACTTTAAGGGGCAGAGTATGAGGCCAGAAGCAGACCAATCCAAGTATAGTATTTTTCTCAAGTTCCAAACTTCATATTAAAAACTTACGGGGGAGAAAGAGCCTCATGTGGGTTTTGTATTCTACTCCATAATAATACACGATTGTGCTGTTCTTCAATATAAAAAAACAGTATCACGTCCACAGGATCATTAAGACTGACGGCCCACTCCAGAAAACTGTTCCGCTTCGTCCCGTGTCCCTTCTAGCACACCACTAAATACTCTGGGTGGAGAAGAGCAGCGATTAAGGGGAAAAAGAAAAGCCAAACAGAGCTATTGAAAGCTTTTCAGAAATTTAGTGTCTACCCATGTGAAAGGAACTATACTATTTCATTTTTAAAACTTTCAGCTTATATGACAAAAAGATTGAAACCACTGTTACAGTTAAACTCGACTTACACTACACAAGTTTTTATTTAAATAAAATATGGCATAGAATAGGGGTTAAAGATCCCATGTAAGATAGAACTCAGATAAACAGGAAAGGGCCACAGAAGCAAAAGCTTTAGATGAATCAAGCTTGTACAGAAATATATTTTAAAAAGATGTGGTTTGCCACCATCTTCGTATGAAATTGGAATAAATAAAAGTCAAGACCAGACTTAATTAGCACCACCCTGTTTCACTTTTCTTTCTTCCCACATCAGAGAGGAATCACACTCTTAAAAGATGGTTTCAGCTTTTATTGAACGAGGACTTTATTTTTTTAACATTACAAACTAAACTCTCCCTTTCTGAAAAGGTAGGTCTTAGACTCACAGACAACCTTCAAGCATTTTATTTTAGAAATTGGGGGAGAAATCCATAGTTCATTAACAAGAAGATTCACAACTTCTTTTTACAGTAACGATGGCAGGAAACCAATACATTTCACAACCTAGAGTGGTTCAAACTAAGTATCCTAGAGCAGATTTTGAAACCTTGGAAAGATGACATAAACTGGACAAGTATGAAAACTGCTCGTAACGCAGACTCTGGCTCTACCAGTACAGGACAGATGCTGGCTCTGCGCTGCACCTAAGAAGGCATCTTCACTACGGCACACAAGGACGCAGCGTCCTCCCCTCCTCCCAGTCCTGTGCGCAAATCATTAAGGCAAGCCTATTAAGGACCAGTCAGGCACGGGGTTACAGCAGCTGACCACAGGAAATCTATGTAACTTCCTGCAGTCTGAGAGCCTTTAAGGCAGACATCAGTGTGGCAGACTCCGCTGTGTTGTGTTTCTTTTCAGCATCAACCTGCACCTAAAGCACGAGAGGTCACTTCAAGTCACTTCGATGGAAAAAACGATCCCCAATCACTGCGTCTCCAGTGAGTGGAGAAACAATTTGAAGTGCTAGAAAGAATGAAGAGGCAAAAATAGAGGAAAAGCCCTTTGGTTTAGACTTATTAGATGAACAGACTGTCTTTAACTCTCCAGGGAATATCATTGTGGTGTGTAAAATTATACTAATTAATTAGCACTCTTTTTTTACATTCCCATAATTGTCAGACCATTATGTAATTTCAGTAGCACAGTTCCGCCCATTTTTCTATGAAAATAGCTATGAATACTTCAGTAATACAATAATGGTTTAATGATGACCATTTCTCTTTGCTCACGTACTATTTAAGCTTAGGCAGAGATACTGTCAAATTTAAAAACAAAACAATACGGGCTATGCCAATTGCTCACAAAAGCATGACACCAATAGCTTATTTAGTTAAAAAGTCAAGGAAATAGCTTTATTCACCCAAAGTTGTTTTCTAAGACAAACATCTGCTCTGAAATGCAGGAGGGGACATGTGTGGCAATCAGTCAAACCTCGGTTCATTTCTTTCTGGTCATCTGAAATCAAGGGCTCCTTTAGGTATCTAAACATTTTAGCAAAGCACAAACACAAACCTAATTCTTTGGAATATTGGTGTGGGTACAGTGCTTATCACAACCCACATTTGTAAATGAAAATGCCGTATTACTTCTCATTCTATAGTGTCACCTGATCACCAGTAGAAAGTCACCCCCGTTACTTAGTGGGAAAGGGAGGCAACTGCTCATAACGAGATTAAAAGGCCACCATAAAAGTGAAAAAATATATGGGCCTATCCTATCCTATTTCGAGTTGGGGAAACGAGAGCCCACTTTTGCTACAGGGATGAAAGCTCGGTCAGTTATTACTGGTATTAACACAGGTTTCCCCCGCATTTCGAAAGTCTGTGTTATGCCACTTGCTTTCATGAAGACCTATGTTAATACCTGTTTTTGCTAACTGAAAGAAA
The DNA here is from genome assembly GCF_018350175.1 of Felis catus. Classification (NCBI taxonomy): domain Eukaryota; kingdom Metazoa; phylum Chordata; class Mammalia; order Carnivora; family Felidae; genus Felis; species Felis catus. The sequence goes on along the minus strand of NC_058375.1, from coordinate 7,344,672 downwards.
TCCAAAGAGGATTTTCGCTTTTATGAAAACCCGCGTTCAGTGCGTTTGTTTTGCAGCCAGCCATCAGAGGTGGCGCCCACATCCCAAGCAGCTAGCGGCCCCGCCGAGCTCCTGCCCGGGGAAACACACACAGAAGCTTGGTGTCAAGCTGCCAGACTCTGAACGGTGTCTGTGAGCACCTGTGCTGTATCTTGATCTATCCCGTGCATCCGTTAGCAAGATGTGTCGTACGTATCAGAAAAGCCTGAGAGAGGTTGTTTTTTTGAGCCTGGGAACCCTCAGAATTTTTCCCATATAAATCAATGGTAATGGCTTCTTCACTTTACACCGTTTCAGCTTAAGAAAAGTTTCACAGAAACACTCTACTTTCGGATAGCGGGAGAAACCTGTAGTAGAAAATGAATTTTTTGCAAGAAGGGAAAGGAATAATTAATATATCTAAGAATGTATCTAAGAATAATAAAGAAGAACAGGCAGGGCTTACACAAGATGCGCTGAAGTGACTGATCTGAAGTAGCCTACTGAGTTCATTCAAGCCACGTGGTACAGGACATTGGCATCTCAAAGGAGTCCACCCGTTACAAACATCATTCACCCGAATCTGTCTAATATGCCATCAAACCTCAGTTGAAGACTAGAACTGTTCTAGCTACGAAAGCAAAAATGTCCCCAACGTTAATCAGAAGCAACTTTCTGTGCATTAAGAAAGCATTTTCTTAGAAGCAAAAAAATAAAATAAAATAAAATACTACGGTTAAAAATAATGTGTTCTAATAAGGCATTGTGCCCACACGCAAAGGAAAAGAAAACCATCTAATCACAATCTCAAAGGCTTCCATGAATGCTAATCGCTATGTTGGCTGCAATTCCACACCATCTGGAAGACGAGTGTTGGGCAGGTGACCCCCGTGACTTAGGAGTCATCAGCGCGAAGTCAGGCAGTTATCACAGACATCTCTGGCTCTTTGCACCGCCTTTAAAAAAGTTGCCGATAAGTTCAAGAGATGAGGAAGGATGTAGAAAACTATTCTTTTCTTCCCATTAAAATCCATCGTTTTTAGTGGATTCTCCAGTGAGGCAAACTGAGACCACAACACAGTAAAATGAGGTATTGATACAATAAATGTTCATGAGGACTTCTCTTCCCTTGCTTGAGCATCTGTGAGCATTACTACTGTTAAGCAAAGAATAGTTTATTACACATCATCTCCTTTATTCTCAATCCAACCAAAGTTAACTTATTTCATGACATCATCATCTACTGAAAATAAGTGGCACAGAGTCACATGTTGTGTGGCCTTCTCCCCATGTCCAACTTCTTCCCTCTCTCCACCAAATAACCTCCCTGTGAACTTACACGTACTGCTCAAAGCGCATACAAGTATTTTGTTGGCCTGATTTTGGTGAACGGTTCAGAGTGTGAATGTGTGTGTGTGTGTGTGTGTGTGTGTGTGTGTAAGAAATGATGTGTTAAACTTCAAAAAGCAAACTACAAACAAATCCAGAAACGGTGCCAATTTAAAGATTTCAGTATTACGATAAATTTCATACACATACTGAGATACTTCAAAAAAAAAAAAAAGAAAAGAAAAGAAAAGAAAAAACAACCAAAGCGAAACAAACCTACTGAAGCAATTCTGTGTAAAATACGGTAGAAGAAGAAGATGGGGGAAGTTCTGCAGAAGGATGCAAAGCTGTGTACTATGAAACATGTCCGAAGACATTTAGTTTTGGCTTATGAAATTCCAATTGTATTTAAAGACAGGAACAGACGTGGATGGGAAACCCAAAGCTGTGTCCAGCATGTTATTAAACTAACAACTAACATCTACGGGGAAATAAAAGACATTGAATTCTGTATGTTAAGTTCCCCTTTAGAATGTCTGCATTAACCCAGAGAGGCAGGTCTTTCTGGATATCAGATCAGTTTGTAGGCATTATAAAAACATAACAAACTTACACCAAAACCAGACCAGCCTGGGTAAGTAAGTGTATTATCTAGGCACCAAGAAAGGAGGAAAGTCTCGGAAAAATAAGGGAGGTCTCAGTGTTTTGTCCAAAATTCCAGAAACTGCCCATTTATGTGGCATGCAAACAAAAGGGAGGTGCCGAAACGTTTACCAGTGTTTTAAGTTTTAACAATATTAAAATCAGTTAAGATTTGTAGGGACGCAACATTAAAACCATCATGTAAATAGCAGGAACTCAAGGCCAAGGCTAGAACCAACTCAAATCGTGAGCTAACAACATTGCCTGTTTCCTCCACCAAGATTTCAAGTTTGTCCAGTAATTTACACTGTGGTTTCTCGACCAGCTTTGAGATTGGGTGCCGAAAACTGGCGCCTCATCCTCGGAGGTGTCACAAACTGGTTACAGTGGTTGGGTTTGTCAGTCTGCTTCTGAACGGAACTGGCTGCACTGCCCTCTAACTGACCTCCAGTGTTATAATTACAGTAAGACTGACGGTGCTGATGAATATGGCGCTTTGCCTGGAAAGTCTGCAGATCGGCAGTGGGGTGACCACTGTGGGAATTCAACGATTCTGAGGAGGCAGATGCCTGGCAGCGTGTACTTTTCGGTTGGCCGTTATTGAGAGAGTTGCTTCTCCAGCGTAACTGAGGTGGCTGTTGTTGGGCATTAATATGCTGCTTGCTGACTTGGATGTGATCTTGACTTCGCGTGCCCTGAGAGCCCCATGGTAACTGGGGATCCTTAGGAGCTGCTCTACTCCCCTTTTCTTGGCTCTCCTCTTTAGTTCCTCTCCTTCCGTCTTCATCTTTTGGGATTCTCAGCTCTATTACCTCATCTTCTGTTATGATGATATGGGTCCCAGGGCTCCAAGAGTTTCTGTGCTTAGGGTTGCTCTTAAAGGGGAACCGGGGCTTCCGGTTCTCGGGAGGGATGAACCTATGAGGTACGTTCTGCCTACGGAGCTGCTTTGCTATCTCCTGCTGTTGCAGATTCTTAAAGCGGATTTGTTCTTGCCTCATCCAGCGCAGACGTCCACGTCTAAAAGCCGGATCCCCGTTCATCAGCTGGGAGACGCGCTCCTCTTTCTCAAGTTCTCCACTGTCCCCTCTGCTTCCGTCATTCTCAGACTTGCTACTGACACCAGCGCCGACGGGTTCCTTTGCTCTGTGGTTTCCTTGGCTCTTCTGTTCCTGAGATCCAATCAGTGGCAAGACTTTCTCCATTTTGAGCATTTTGTTTCTTAAGACTTTTATTTCCTCATCTTTCATGTTGTTTTGCTTTTTCACTTCCTGCAAAATATCTTCCAGTTTGTCAATATGAACCTTGAGGTCATCTACATCAGTTCCACCTTTACCACTGGCCATCATGTCTTCGATCTTCTCATCCCCTACACCAACAGTGTCCCAGACATCCCTGGCCACTGCCCTCCAGGAGTCCCGCTCGTTGGGATCCTTCTTCCCGTACATGGCACAAAGCTCTTTCATCTTCACAATGGCCAAGGCTTCAATCTCCTGCCGACTGTGCCTAAAATCGTTGAGCGCAACCTCATAGCATATCTCTTTTACGGCCTGAATCTTAAGATCTGAGATGGTGACCCACTTGGAATCTTTACTCAGGCGCCTTCTCTGGGGGATCTGATACATTTTAATTGGCTCTCGCTTCTTCCCACTGCTAGGGAGGCCACATTTTTTAACAATGGTTTGCAGCTTGCTGGGAGGTAGCTTTTCTCTCAGAGAAGTAATCAGTTTCCAGCTCTCTTCGCAGGACCTCTTGTCAGAATCGTCCCCGCTATCAGAATCCGCGTCCTTTGGAAAAACAAAATCAAAAAATGGCCCCAAAATAACCAAAATTAAAATGTAAAAAAGGAAAATCAAATTGAAGAAAAAACAAGCCAAAAAGCCTTAACCAAATTTAAAACCAAAACCAAAAATAAATAAGTAAAACTAAAAAAACAAAAACAAAAAAACACAAAAAAACCCCTAAATGGTGTGTACGTTTATTAAGACATATGTATATAAAGATCATTAATATAAAGATTTGCTTGTTTAGTAACACTAATGCAAATTCCCACTTTCTAGCTTAAGTGATGAAATCTGCAATCCAATTTCTTAGGAGGACTGACACAGTGACCTTTCCCTCTAAGGTCATGTGAAATTTTTATTTAACAAAATGCCGTGAAATGACATCTCCACCATCTTGAGAAAATGAAGTAAAACCTATGCCCCATACATGCTAACGCCCATGCAGCCACTTCCCCACATTTGCCTTGGTTATTGCTGTTGCTTCTTCCAGAAACTCTCTCCCCCACGAGTGAGCACAGATGCCATACAAGATGTGACGAGCAGGCGGATTAACAAAGGTTAGTAAGGCTGTAGGATGCCACGTTTTGTTTAGCTTTACTAAAAAGAGCAGCCCTAGAAAAAAGTTAGAAGATGAGAAGGTAGAAAAAGAAGCAGTCAAACAGGGATGATGTTAAAAATGAATCCCTACTGGCAGACCATGTGAGGTTCTTATCAACCAAACTGTTTTTCTAGAAGACAAGAGGGTTCTGATAGGAGTCCTTCCACAAGTACGTCCTGGAGCCGCTATTTTCTTGTCATGCCAAACTGATGCACTACGTCTGTGCAATTGACACTCGTTACCCAGAGAACAGGAAGCAGAAGAAAAGGATCCTTATGGTGGGTCTGCTTTTTTTGTTTTCACACACTTAAACCAACAAACACTTCACCTCCAAATTTTTAAGAAATAAATTTCCAGAATATACATTAAGCTAGGCAAATATACTTTTCATTACATATCATTTAAAATTCCCCAAGTAATATTTTACTACAACCTAAAGATGTTTTCTCCTTAGGAAAACCCATGGCATTTCTAGCTATTTGAGGAATATCACTTTAAATGACAACTCTTCCTATCAAGACATGAAACAGAAAGATTATATTCTGCTCATGTAAAAATGGATCCACTTTAAAATGCTGTCTCTAACTCTTTCATACTTAGCTTGCACTTTACCTCTTCAAAAACTTTAGTTGGGTAGTCGGGCTGCTGTTTGGACTTGGGCCTAAAACAACTAACTAGTCTTCAAGGGCTATCTGGATACTAACCAACTGTTCTTAACTAACAAGAGCACATCCTGATAACACGGATCCAAGTGAAAGCAATGTTGGATTTAGAATTCCCTACGATGGATAGGATTATGGAAGACTTTCTATTCGGGAATTGTTTCTATTCCTTGGAAAAGAAACTTTTCACTTAGAACAGTAGTTCAGGATGGTCCAGTTAAAAAAAAAAGAATCTCAGCATTCTCTTTTACTTGGCTGTGATTACCACAATTATCTCTAGCAAATAGTATCTTGCTTTCTAGGCCAAAGACTTCTATGCAGTTACTTTACATGCACAGTTATTTCTAAAAAATAACTTTTAACAATAATGATAATAATTTGGCCCCTGAATTTGGAGCTGTTGATCTATTATTTCTGTTGGTCAATAAATGGGTACTAAACCCATCTCTAAATCCTACCTGGTTGAAAATTTAACAAGAGAAAACACAGGGGCGCCCGGGTGGCTCAGTCGGTTAAGCGTCCGACTTCGGCTCAGGTCATGATCTCCCAGTTCGTGAGCCCATGTCGGGCTCTGTGTTGACAGCTCAGAGCCTAGAGCCTGCTTCGGATTCTGTGTCTCCCTCTCTCCCTCTCTCTCTGCACCTCCCCCCATGTGCTCTCTCTGTCTCTCAAAAATGAATAAACATTGAAAACATTAAAAAAGGAAAAAAAAGCAGATAGAGCTAAATTTGTAGACTCTATGCTATTTTTTTCATTTTTAGTGTAAACCTCAGAATGGCTAATCTTAAGTGATAAAAGAGGACATTAACAAACATTAGAGAATAAAGTATGTCTGACTCTTAAAAAGGTTTTCTTATCAATATGTATAAACTATATTTTACAGAACATCAACTCTGATTGTTCCCACATAATTGACAACTATCACTCCACCCCCACCCTGGCTTCTTCTCTTTTCCTTTTAAGATTGCTTAAGGATAAAATGAATACTACCTATCTATGAAATAACAAATATTCTAATCTGCGTTCATATCATGCTTGAGAGACAACGATTAGGTCTGTTAACTCTAATAAAAATAAAATACATTCATATTATAAAAAATCATAAATAAAACAAATAAACAAGAAAGTCTACATAAATCCAAAACAACTCAAATTAAACTAAGTGGCCATAATTTTCCTTCTTCTTAAAATACTGTCGTATTGACTTTGTAGGATATGTTCTTAAAGCCCCCCTATCATGTACTGACCATGACACTAAATATTCTGTATGCAAAGTTTATGTGCCAAGGTATAAACCCTATCTCATGTCAAAAAAGATTTAAAGATATTGAGATTGACTTATTGCAGGGTTGGAAAAACTACTCGGGTCTGGCAGATTCACGTCACTAAATGCTGCTTCTGCCTTCATTAAATCCCAAATGCAAAGGCCTCCGTAAGAGACTCTGCAAGAAGCCTATGCAAATTGAAGAGAGAAGATACCCAAAGCACATGTGTAAAAAAGCAAGCACAAAAAGGACCAGGTATGTAACAGAGCACTAACTATAAGAGAATGTTCAGCAATGTGACAATGTGACGCATTTGGGGAACTATAGTAATACGATACTTATGAGCCTGAACTCCATTTTTTAAGGCTGTCATTATTCAAAATGATTACATTACAATATTAAATACAATTTTACTGCATAAGAATTCCTTTATATCCTCTCAATGTTTATTCATAGGGTGCATTCAAAATATATCTGTTTGTTGACCAATATGGGGTCATAAAAATACACTTTCCATTCAGTATTGTTACTGCTAGATATTCTTTAGGCTAAGGCATTAGAAATCAGTTCCTCTTGAGGACAAGAAACATGAGTGGAACAGACAGCTGGACTTAAGGGAGGAAAGCAGCCTCCCTGCTCTGAGTAGCTGCTCTTGAGATCCTAACCTGCTCTGAGATACACAGAACAGATGACAACCAGGACCTGACTACTTGCAGACTAAGTATGTCCCCTGGAAACGAAAAGGTCTTAGACACATTTACTTTCTCTTTACTTAGTGGTCAGCATCTTTATTTCAGAGCAAAGAAGGACTATCAGCTCTTGGTTATGGAGAACGCCAGCCATCATCATCTCTCTCACCTGCTTTACTTAAAGGCTGGTCTCCGGCCCAGCAGCACTGGCATCACCTGGGAGCTTGTTAGAAATGAAGAACCTCAGGTCCCACCCCAGACCTATTGAATCAGCATCTGCATTTCAACAAGACTCCCAGCTGGGGAAGAGGCACTGCTCTTTCTAAACAGAACAGAACACGGAAGCAATTCAGAAGACCCAAGGTGAAGCGTCAGACCCGTGACTTAACAGGTGTTTAAGAATGGGCAAGACAGACTTTTTTTAGCCTTGGTTTACTCAACTATAAATGGGAAGTAATATTACTCACTTTATTTACACACACGCCTACCAGGGAGGGCTATTCCAGAAATCAAAAAAACAAACAAACAAACAAAAAAAACCTGATGGATGTTAAAACTCTCTGTAAATTACAAAGCACTATAGAAATACAAGGCACTACTGTTAATAACACACACAGCTTAATGATACCTGTCCTCATGTGATCTGCAACAGACCATCAGAGGCATGTTACTAAATCATACATTATGAAGATAAAAGGCTCTTCATGTGTCACAAACCTTTCAAACCCCTAATCATACGGTAGCCAAATTCCTTCTGTTTTCATTAAAAACTAAATGTTGACTAGGCTTCGTGAAGGGACTCAAACACTGCTATTATCTTGCCCCAAACATGTGATTTCTTCCTACAATCCATTCTTTCTTGGACTTCACTACAGTTTCCAAGATAACAAACTAACTGATTTAACCCACTGCCAGGCCTAAGAAATGAGTTGCCCTGGGAAAGGCCGCTTTAGCTCAAGCCCTTGCCTTTTCTGGCCCAGTTAGCAACAACGACCAGCCTCTCTTCTCCAAAGCAGAGCATCACCATAAGGCTGCAGTTTACACACAGCATTTTAGATGCTGTGTTTTACGCTAAGGGAAGAAACCGGTATCTCAGCTTTCTCCCTAATCTCCCCTTATTTTAAAAGAAGTCCACGAATCTTAAAAATTCTACACTGTATCCACTGTACCCAAAGGTTTATTATACCTTTTCCTTACATATCAAATGAATGCCAAGAAGCTTCTTATGACCACGGCTTTGTTAAGCAAAGCTGGATGACCTTAAAAACAAAAATCTAACTACTAGATCAACTTATTTATCCATGCGATTCAGTTTCTATCAAACTTGGAGAATCAATTCACATCATAAAATGCTAAAGCCATTATTAGCAGTATAAGCTGCAACCTTAAACCAACTTTTCGACTGCTCACCCGAACCCTTTCTCAACCTGGAGGAACCAGGCTTCCTTCTACTATTTGAGTTGGTTGTGAGCCCCTGCTTCCACTGTCATCCCACATGCCACGGAGACCCTTATTGAGAATTCAGACTCCATGCAGGGGAACAGAAAAGGATTAACACATGCAACTGTGCAGCAACACTTTTAGACACAGTTTAACTAAAAAAAGAAAAAGAAAAAAAGAAAAAAAAAAAAAGTCTGCCCAGCATAAGAACAATCCCCAAGTCAGCCCAAGAGCAGAGAATTAGTACTATCAGGTGATCAGAAACAAAACCAAGGCAAACACCCACCATATTCAATATAATTATTATTAAAAAGATCCACCACTGATGCATACTCAAAAACCACTATCAGGAGGCAAAGGCTACCAGAAAAGCTCCCATAGTTCTTCAAAAAGCACTTGGTTTTGATAGAACTAACGATTTGACTTTAAGACATAAAAGGCACAACATCGTACCTTTATAGACACTTTCTCAGGCTAAGGCTACGAGGAGATGTAAGTTCATTCTCCATTAAGGAAATGAGAGAATAGCAGATGGTGTCAGTGAGAGCTGGACAAGCCATTTGGGCGAGTGCTCATCTGTGGAACGGGAGGGACCAGAGCAAGCCGCCCATTTCCTAACAGAGGATTGAGGATGGCCTCCTACCAGTCTCTGCTGCTCCAAAAGAAGATCTGCTTCTTCCTTCTCCTTTTTGTACAGGATCTCCATCTCCTGTAGCCTACAAGGAAAAGAAAAGCAAGAGAGGAAAAAATAAATTGTGAAATCACTGGACTGTTTCATGCGTGCTACATACTGTAGGTTTAAAAGAAGTGATGGTCACGTGGGCCACGTCATATTTGTGCATCACCTTTTCTCCATCTCCTGCTTCATATCAATCCCTTGTTTTTCCAGAAGTTCTCTCTGGGCAAACGTCCAGTCCACAGGCTCAGAGGGGGTCTCCGCAGAAGGAGTCTTCTCTCGCTCTGCCCGTGCTTGCTCCGGGTGGTTGAAACGAAACACATGATTTTTACCCATGATGATACGGTTTCCTAGAACAAAACAGAAACAGAGTTAAGAAGCCATTTTTTAAAAGGGTACTTACCTAGGTTAGTAACCTCACTCTCCCTCCCTTTCCCTAGTGCAAAAAGACAGCTTTTGGAGTTTTACAAGAACAGAAATCCTAATGCTATCACTTCTTCAACCAAAGAGTGACACATTAAAGAGTTGCTCACACAAGCCACATGTTGTTTACTGAAGACTTCAAACCTTTCCTGGTCTCACCTGAGCGCAGCTGAACGGGCTGGGCCACCCTCTTGCCATTTACATAGGTCTCTGAGCGTTCACAGGGCTCTAGGGTCACGATAACTAAGAAGAACACAAACTAGTATTAGCATCACAAACCACTGGAGTAAGACAATGGAAAGCAGATGACTTCCAGGGTAACCAGAATCGATTCCTGCAACCAACCAAGTGGCTGAGAATCTACACAGGAGCTCTCGCGGGGGACCCAAACCAGGGATACGGCTAAGAGAAACATTTAAATGAATTTGACAAGCTTCAGAAGAAGACAGGAAATGTTCGTTTTGGTAATACCTGATAGTTCAGTCCATAAAACTGAAAACTATCAGAAATCTTAAGATACAGGTACTATCCAGAAACTTAAGATCAAAAGCTGATATTCTGATTAAAGGAATGAATCACATAGCACAAAAATACCATTAGAATATTGTTTTGCTAATAACCTGGGCAAAAATCAAGACGGACTTTTTCTTCCCTTTTAGATAAAGTAAGTTCCACTGGGTTAAAATCAGAGGTCCTTCAAATCTCCCACTACCCAGGATATTTGTTCCTTTCTTACTTGTCTATTAACTAATTAACATTCAAGACCAAGCCTAATTGCCTCTGTCCTGCTCAGTTCTTGGCAGTCCCAAAAGGGCTCCTTTTGTCCAGTCTATTTTCATGTAAAATAGCTATGTCCGTCCCAGCATTTGTAAGCAGCACAGGTTTCTCCATTTTCCAAATATTAGATCGTACGAGAAAATATCACTGAAAGAGACAGGGAATGCCAAGCCTTGGGGATTTCTAATAACCTAGAAAGAAAAGACTGCTGGAAAAGCTAAGCCAGGAACTCTCACCGTCCCCACTGTTGTTTCTCTCGCTCCGGAAGATACAATGTTCTTCTTTAATGTGAGCCCCACTCAGCACGATGTCCTGGCGCCGCTCAGCATCTGCTTGGCCAACCCTGAACACAAGGGAAAGTGTTTCCCAGGGAAATTCAGACACAAAAAGCACTGGAAACAATGAACCTCTTTCTCCCAGAGAATAGTCTTTGGTATGTACAAAAAAGGTATCGCTTCTTTTTATCGGAGTCTTTCAACTGCAAATTTTATTTTCACATATGATCAAGCTCCCTACGTGAGAATAAGAAACCAAGGAGCAAGGATACATCAACGTAACTCACGCAGCTTTATAAAAAGACACGAGTGAACTAACCTCCCTAATGAATTCATACAAGAAGTTAGAAGAAAATGTTACTTAGGGTATTTAGGGAAAACTACATGTTAACTGGTTCAGATGACTAAAGTACGTATATAATTTGGGAAGACAAGATAGTTTGTAACTATTTCAGACAGGAAAAAGCAAATCATTACAACAAATTTTTCAAAACACAACTTCCTTTTAGTTATTCAATCATTGAAAAGGACAGAAAACATTAAGTAGCTGTAAGAAACAAATATACCTGGTAATTCCATCTTTGATGTAATAAAGCAGGCACTCGGACATGAGTGGGTCTTCATTGAGGTTAACAAGATGTGGGGTCTGAAAGAGGGTACAGATGATCAATCCGGAGCAAGTACCGCTGCATGGGCTGTGACAAGAACAATGACCTACAGGAAGCTGATGGCTTCCTGGATTATCTACAGTCCCTAGGTGAGGGACATCTTTTATTCCTAGTTGCAATTCCATTATAAACACAAAACATTCTCTTTAAGCCTTCTCAAATTACACCAATACATTCTATTCAAAAATCATGAGTTCTGGGATAAAGAACAAGATCCAATTCTTGAGAAGGTCAAAGCATAAAGAATACAAAAGAAAAATAAAGACAGGTTGATTCTCTGGATGGGCTAACCACAATTTTTGTAACTATCTGGATGAAATTCTTGAAGGGAACAAAACAGGCCACTTTGACATATTGATTACTTTGAGCTAAAGGCACTTCAAAAACAGCAACCGCAGGGAGAGGCTTCCTTTGAACGAACCCCCTTCCCACCCCCCACCCCCCCCTACCCCGGCCTCCACCCCAAGACAGGTCCTCCTAAAGGACCTCAGCTGTTGTGTCCCCTCCGGGAGTCCATCAACCAGGGAGGATAGACTCTTGTCCCAAGAGAGGAGACCAGAAATCGACACCAGACAGACTTTGTCACGCACGATCACACACCCCATCTATTCTCCCGAGGGCCCCTTCATCTTTCCTGAAAAATCATTCATTCCCTCCTGAGAGGCCTATGTCCCTGCTCCCCTCTCCCTACTAACATGGCATTTAAGTCTGAACTCTAAGCCCTCTTGGGGAATCACTCACTTTCCCCCTGGGCAGCTCCCACACACATATGAAGCAGACATGTTAATAAACTTATTTTTGTTTTCTTCTTATTAATCTCTTATTACAGGGCTCTCAGCTAAGAATTCAGAAGGGTGGAGGGAAAACAATTTTCCCTTTCTACAATCTCAAGACATACTTAATTTTTTCATTTGCTTTATAAACATGTCCCCACACCCCCTGTCACTTCCCTCTATAATTTTTATCACTTCTTCCATGGTCCCCATTACTCTGTTTAGTTCATTAGTCTCTACTTTAAAGAAAAAATTAAAATTGTCAGCATTCAACAATATACACATCTTGTAAAAGTCCTCTTCATCTAACTCTAATATTTCTAAAATCTTTGAAAAACCAACCTTCTTTGGTGAAAATACCCCATTGGAATCCAAAAATAAGTCACATGGTCTTGGGGTCAAAATCTACTCAAGACAGTGCCAGCAAATGTGGAAAAATGAAAGAAGAGTCAGATGAGTGAGTTAAGAACAGGAAATGAGAAAGATGATTAAAAAGAAATCAGGAAAAGCTCTACATTAGCATCTGCCTCTGGAGTTAAGAGCTCTGCTGGTTTGAGAGAGTCAAAGTCCTCTGTGGGCACTGTTCTTTAAAGTCTATCGTGACACTGGCCTCAGAAAAAGGGCATCCTAGAAATAGGTTTCATCTTCCCTTGCCTTAAAAGTATTCTCCCACCCCATCCCCCGTTGGACTGAGGACTGACTGACAAAATCGTATATGCTTAGGTCGGACAACGTGTTTTTTAAAGGTGTCCTATGTGTCAATTTAATACACATACACATTGTGCAATGATTACCACAATCAAGTTAACATATCAGAAACAGGTTCTAAAACCGCATCTGGATGTGGCCAGTGGTGTATCCCTTCCTCTCCTGAGGAAGTCTAGAAAGTTAAAACAAGATGCATAAAATTAAAGCAAGAAAAACCTTTGGAAACAGATATCTCAGTTGGAATTCTGGGCTGTTTATATCACAACACTAATTCAAGTTATTTATAACTTGTGTTAAATGCCATTTTTTTTACAAGTTGTTACCTAATTTTTCCATATAGTTCTTTACACTGAAAGATGTTGTAAAATCTTTCAAGATACACAGAGGCACAAATTCTATCAAACGTAGAACTGATAACACCTCTACAATCATAAGTCATATCTTGATAAATAATGTCTTACCGAAGCAAACACTACTAAACTGTGAAAACCAGGGATCTCTGGCAATACAGACAGACAAAATACTGTTATTATTGTTCCAGTTCTAAAAAATTATGTGACCTTGACAGAAAAACCAAACCAAAAGAATCCCAGCAAAAACAAGGAATATTTCATATCATATTAAAAACAAAAATGGAAAAGTCCCCACTCACTCTAATGCCAACCTAAAGAGATCACCATCGGAGCCTTGCAGAACATGTTTGAATCTCTCATAGCCAATTTGGGGTTATTTGAAATGAAGGACCACTTATTACTGGCATGAATATATTTACTTTATAAATCAATTTATGTTTAATTACTACAGTCAAATGAGAAGCACACAAAAATAATCATTTGATAATAGTTTCCCAATACCTAACAATAACTAGGAAGCAACTCAGTAAAAGAACAAAACAACAACAACAAAACCCAAAACAAAACCTACCTCACGCTATTCTAATTAGCTACAAGGTATCTACTGCCTAACAACTATGATAACATACGTAGGATGGTAACTACTGGAGTTTTATTTATTTTTTTAAACTAAGAAGAAAGCAGAGGAGGCTACAAGGGTGAGGACAGGAATTGCTTTACTCAGTACAATGACCGTCTGTAACACAAACTAAAGAGGCAAACTTGAGTGGTATTTTTCTAAACAAACCTGAATGGCTGAAATTGCTTCCATAGAGTTATAAATCAGGGCTGCGGGCATCTGTGGGAAAATCTACATAGAAAGAGTAGCCAAACTGAAGCAAGGTATGCTAGATGAGAGGCTGGGAATTGAAAAGAAAGCAACAACGCACATGAGTAAACGCATGGAATCGTGACCGAAAGTTAGATTTACGGCCTTGCGTTTTGTTTTTTAAACAGCAAACATGACAGGCATTTTAGAAACAGGCTGCCTTTGTACTGTAAGATGAAATTAGAAATTCTGAAATTAGGCCGAATCCCAAGACGAAATGAAGGGAGGAGGGGCCAGCCCTAAAAGGCTGCAAGTGCCTCAGTGACCCAGACAAACAGGAAGTTTGTCTTTTGTTGGGTGGAGTTTCACAACACTGTGTCCTACCTTCTTCGGTGAGAAAACTCCCAGGGTTCCTCCGTCTTCTCGAATGGCAACTCCCATCTCAGCCAACAAGGCCTCTCTAGAAGAACAACAAGCACCAAACGTCAATTAAATCAGTCTCATATGAACTAGAAAAGAAAGCATGCAAAGCAAAAACTACTGTCCCTGTTAGTAACACAAATGTGAAAAACCTGTCTATCCTGTCATTAATGAGAAATTATTTTTAAGAAAAACAGCACATTCAAAATAAATTCTGTTCCCATGTTAGGTAAAGTTATATTCACCCAAGTAAGGACTTTGTCTCATCTGACTTTAGAGGCAGACAGTAATTCATAAATAATATGTCTACTAATATTTAAAAAAGGAAGAAAGGGATAGTCCTTAAGGCCAGACATCTAACTCAAAGAACCGTTTCTTCAAAATCTAAGAAAGCGAGACACCTGGGTGGCTCAGTCGGTTAAGCATCCGACTTCGGCTGACCTCGTAGTTCGTGGGTTCGAGCCCCGCGTCTGGCTCTGTGCTGCCAGCTCGGAGCCTAGAGCCTGCTTCAGATTCTGGGCATCCCTCTCTCTTTGCTCCTCCCCCACTCTCTCTCCCTCTCAAAAATTAATAAGAAACATTAAAAAAAAAAACCACCCTGACAGAGCCCTTTTAACAAAAAATCTAAGAAAGCGATCAGAAAGGAACTTTGATATGTTAAGATTGTCTATAAGTGTGATTTTCTCAAATGTTATGCTCCCATGCCCACCATCATATGGACTCAACAATTCTAGCTTAAAATCCTTGTAAGAAGAAACTTCTAAGTGTTTGATACACCCACTGCATCCATACAACAGCACTCACTTCTTCCTCATCTTCCGTGGAGGAGGAAGACAGGTGTGAACTTTTTTAAATGTATATTCATCCCAAAAGGAAAAGTATTATTTCAGGTTACATTCACCTTCAGGGTAGAGAACTGATAGGTTAAGGTAGAAAAGGGATTTTAAAAGTCTGCAAATCAAACTACTTCACCACTTAACCTAAGAGGTTCTAGAAAACATAACTCAAAGACAATCATCCGAAGGGCTTTATTATTAGGGCCTTTATCAAAGGCAGTTGTTTTGCAAAGTAAAAACTCTATCCCTCAATATCTTCCATTTTATATGGGCCCTGAGCACCACTCGGTCTGGTAAGGAACACAGGACTCCTGCAGAGAACGGGGGACTATGTAAGCCTCACTGGCGGAAGGCCCAGAGCAGGCTGGGCTCTGTTCTGTTCTGTGGTCGGTGAAGTGGACGCCGGGGGCGGGGGGGGGGGGGGGGTGGGGGGGGAAGGGAGGGGGGGCTTCGCTTTTACTTCCAGCTCATCTTCTCCTTCTATAAAAGGAATCCCAGTTCCCCTGAGAATGTGCAGACACTCCCCGAGCTTCGTAATATCCTGACCTCTCCATTCTGATGGCCTCTGTTTTACGCAGCTTCTCTTCCCAGGTTTCATTCAGCTCAGCAATGATCTTCTCCGATTCCTAAGGGAGGAAGTCCACAGTTCAAGTGAAGACACTTATGTGACAGGCTAGGTCTGGGAAGGACAGCAAGATGCCCTTTGTGGGTATGAGGCAGAATCTAGTACAGTGAGATTTCTTTCCTTTCTTAATATTACGTACAATAAAAATCATGAAGACTAGATCTAGCATTAAATCAGCCCTAGATATATAATCCTCCTAAGTCCTAATAAAAATGCCCTAATAGTGAGTGTGTATGTGTGTGTTTACAGAAGGAAGAGTAACATGAACATCCAAAAATGCAAGACATTATTCCCAACAGCCACTTCTACAAAAGAATAAAGCCACCAAAGGTATTCATTGCTTTTGTTCCATACTGTAATTTCACCATAACACTGATGGGGCTCAAAACACATTTGCCTACAATATGGCATCTTGGCATACTGACTATTTTCAGCTGAAGCAATCGGAGAAATGGTATCTGCAGGAAGGACTCTGATCTCCTCAAGCAAGCTTTAAGATCCCCACCCCCAACTGGAGAAAAGGCACATCCTCACCCCCAAAGATGGAGGAACACCAGGAGGAATCTGAACAAATAGGCCTTAATAGGTACCCACCCGCCCCCCCCCCTCCCCCGCCCCATCCTATCACAATTTCCCATGACTCTTCCCTCGTCATCAAACCTAGCACAAAAATGCTCAGGTTTAACACCTCTTTGGGTCTTTTATTTTCTTATGAAGGCTCCCATGTCACATAAAACTTACATGAAATCAATTCGTGTGCTTTTCTCTTGTTAATCTTTTGTTGTAGAAGCCCCAGCCAAGAACCCGAAGGGTAAATGAATGATATTTTAACTCCCCTGTAACACAATACCCTCCTGAACACAACCCAATACCTGCCATACAAAGGTTTAGTATTAATCTCATCTGAAGGTACGTAGCCACTGAAGTGACAGTTTCCTCGTCTCCCACTCAGTGTTTATCAATGCCAGAAATACAAGATTTCTTGATCTCAAGGAATTTACCATATACTAGGGAGAGAGAAATAACCGATGACTCGTTCACTCAGTAATTCTACATCACCTCCTTACATGCCAAGCCCTGTTTCAGGCAACCAGAGATGTGGCAAGGAACAAAATCTCTGTCTTCGTAAGACTTCCATTCTGGTAAAGAGCCTGAAGTAATCGATTTTAATCAATAATTCAAATATACGGTATGTCAGAGAGCAGTAAGCACCTTGGAAAAAAAGCAAGGAAGGGAAAGGGGTAAGTGCGGGAGAAGTTTGGGGTGGGGCTGTCAGGACAGGGCTCACTGCCAAGGTTCTGCGTGAGCAGAGACAAGGAGCAGGGGCCACCACACAAACACGTGAGGGAAGAGGGAAGAAATGGCTGGCATTTGCCAGGAACAACAGCGTGGCCAGGGCAGCGTGCTTGCGGACTGTGCGCGGGTAGGGCAGGAGAAGACCACGGAGCGGTTGGCCAAGTGCTAGAAGCGAAGCATTCACAGGTGGCAGGAGAATGGGTGAGCACGAGAAGGATGCTCACACTGATGAATGAAGGACAAGTGGGAACCAACTCGGTGGAAAATGGAGGGAGGAGGAGGAAAACCTGAAAGGGAGACGAGCACATGCAGAAAGCAGGAGAAATCTAGTCACGGAGACGAAATCCGCAAGTCAAAGGGTGAGGACGAGGAGACTAGCGATGATGGGATGACAGCTCTGAGGACAGCAGTGGTTATGACTAGGGACGAAAACCCTGCACAGTTTGCAAAATATTTCACTGTCTGATTCACTTAACAGGCTATCGTAAGAAGCCGCTGGGATCTGAAAACTTAATTCTCTACACAGAAAGAAACAGTGAACATGTAATACGATCAACCCTAAGACACCTGCGATTTCGTTTTCCGGAATGACACACGAGAGCACGTAAAAAAAGCCACGAGTTGGGGCGCCTGGGTGGCGCAGTCGGTTAAGCGTCCGACTTCAGCCAGGTCACGATCTCGCGGTCCGTGAGTTCGAGCCCCGCGTCGCGCTCTGGGCTGATGCCTCAGAGCCTGGAGCCTGCTTCCGATTCTGTGTCTCCCTCTCTCTCTGCCCCTCCCCCGTTCATGCTCTGTCTCTCTCTGTCCCAAAAATAAATAAACGTTGAAAAAAAAAAATTAAAAAAAAAAAAAAGCCACTAGCGAAAACTCCAGGCGGCAGGGGCGGGGCCAAAAGCAGAGGAGTACAAGCGTCAGGAGAAACAAACGGGACAGCATGGCAACGATGATGACGGTGAAGGACAGCAACAGCTAGTGAAGAGGGACAAAGAGCAAAACCGGTAACCGAGTTAGAAAAGTCAGAAACCACATGGGCACCAGTACGGTCCACACAAAGGGGGCCACTGACAAGGTACTCGTTTGGGAAGGGTCACTCACAACCTGGGGGATGTGAGAACAAGTCTGCAGCGGGAGCGGGGAGGGTGGAGCCAAAGAGACAACACCACTCAAGCTGGCCACATTAGCCCTGTGAACAGACCCCACGGCTACCTGAACGGCATCGCTGCACACGCCTCCCAGGACTGACTTCGCATGCAGTGCACCTGCCACTCCCAAGTTCAGGGAGGAGCCCATATGCCGTGCCAGAGGGCCAGCAACCAAAACACCCATACAATTTTGGCAAGGAGTGAGATGGCCAGGACAGGAAGCGTACCAGGAACCAAGTGGCCAGCAAGCACCACAGAAGTTCTTCAAACAACAGTTCTAGCAGAGTAGCATTAAGTGCTTTTGCATATACTGTGAAAGGGCAAATACAAGACAAGCGGGCACCATATCCTCTGTGACAGCAAGGCTGATTAAAGACGGCTGGGGAGAAACCTTGACAGTCTCGAAATGGTAACTCTGAAAACAAAGGATAGGCACAAGAGGTTGCCCAAACCGGAGCATCTAGGCTGGTGCTCATTATGCAGAGTGTGGCCCACAAGCCACTGATGTTGGATACGGAATACAAACTGACCCAGGAGCTACTTAAAAAAATTTTTTTTTCCCGGGTTGGTTATTTTCAGGAGCAGACTGTGTCTGATAAGAGGTTTATCTGGCTATATGAAAGCTATTCCATTTGGGGGCAACTGTAAACTCAGCCCATCTAGCAAAATCGCTGTGGAGGGACCCTCTTGTCTTTTGCTGCCAATTCTAATGCGAACTCTCTAATTCTACTTTCCAAATGGAGGGTAAATCAGGACACAATCTCTTTATAAAGAGAAGATTTAATGAGTTAGCTGAGGATGATACTAGTTTTATTTTTCATTACAGCTTCAAGTTGCAATTTTTATGTTGTCTCCAAAGCTATTTTTTAAAAATCTGAAGAAAGCTCAGAGAAAATGGTATTGAGCAAAACTTCAGTGCTAGAAAAAGCCATTTATTCCAGAACCACTCTATAAAGAAAGAGACTGGGGGCCAGAGAACCTACAGACTAACCTGAGGCCACACTACTTCCTGAGCCACTAAACCCTAGGGCTGAGTTTCCTGACTCTTGACATTCTTCCTTCAATTAAGGCAGAATCAACAGGATTTCAAGAAAATATTTGACAAAACAGCTCGCCATCAACTAAGAAAGAGTGAAGGACATTCTTTCTTGAAGCCTGAATAGCAAACTGAGCATAAATAAAACTGAGCTGCCAACAGGAGACAACTGCGGTCTCTGAGTTGTCGACCTGCTCTGCAGGCAGGACTGGCACACCGGTGCCCAGTGCTGCCCATAACCCTAGGAGCCCAACTCCAGATTATGCTGAAACTGGGATTCATGCTTCAGAAATAAGGAGTCGAGACAATCTTTAAGGGTCCTTCCTTCGTGCACGTAGTACCCAAACACAAAAAATTCCAAAGAGCGATGACATCAGCAACCTTTTTTTTTAAGCTCCAAGGAACATTGGGCTCAGGCGCCATTCAACTTTGGCCTCACATTCTGTAGGTCTAACTATCTGTATAACGCTGGTTAGTAATTGTGTTCACACAGCTAAACACGATTTAATTTCTTTGTCATGATTCGGTTCAAGTGGCAGAAAAATCCACAGAACAAGTCAGAAATATTTCCATGAAAAAAAACGACAGTTAAATTGTGATATTTAAAAGGTTAAATGCTTACTACATGGAACATTCCTTGAAGCCATCGGATAGCCAAGGTTTTACTGTACTGAACACAGCATATGCTCCATAAAGTAAGTTCCAAGTGTGGGGCCCTCGGGCCGCCTACCCCAGCATCTGCCCTTGCATGCTTCTGTAATGGATATTTGTGGATATTTATAATCCAAGCCTCGGCAATGGCACTCCTAGTACTGACTTTGACGCCAGACTAATAAACACCAGAGCCACCACATGGTAGCTATGGTTACATATTTAAAACCTTACTGAATAAGAATCCAAATCAGGGGTATGTTCATTCCAAGTCAGTTTGAGTTGTGATTAAAAACTGAGAGCAATTACATTTCACTCTCTTTTGCCAAAGACGTTTGTGGAGGGATCAAGATCTTTATTGATGGGGTTAACACAGGTCTCTTCCGTACGGAAAGAAGCTATTCAAAAAAAAAAGAAACAGTAGCAACACATTGCGCACAAGTCTTCTACCAACTGATCACATTTTTCAAGTCAAAAATACAGAGAAGCAAAGGAAAAGAAAGTGTTAGGAAAATGAATCAACCTCCTCTCCTTTATTACTGTTTTCCATTACAGTATTTTTGTTCTGCAGTATCATGTCTAAGGAACACAGTTCCTAAACATTCAATAACGAAATGGTCCCAAAATGAGAACTTCTCAAGCATCTCTATTGTATAACCACTGCTTTGCACTGTGCACGCAAGATGTTCTCCGCCTGAGTCATTAACATGCAGGTCTGCTGGGACGGAATTCTCACCATTCACAAAACAGGAGCAGAGCTAAGGCGCTGAGGCCCCAATAGACTGCAGGGCTGCATTAAACACTCAAGATCCAACGCAAAACCATTAAGAAGCAATTTTCTAAAGCTAGGAAAAATGGAAGATCGCACTTATTTTGGCTTAAAGGAAAATTAAAACGGAAAAATTTCTTTTCTGATGAAAGTAACAACAGTTTTGCTTTGGTTTTGGTGGGAAGTAGAAAGATTGGGGGGAGGGTTCCCTGAATAATGGCAGTGTTATTCCCAAGAAACTATTTGGAAGACATGGAGTGACCTAATTCTTAAAGAGTCTGGTTAATGCCTTGACTCCTAACATCCAATGATATTTTTCAGTTGGTCCCACCTGGCAGTTAGGACAATTTTTTTCTTTTAAGCCAAGATGCAAGTTAACAGAAAGTATAATCTCATTTGTACACCAAGGCTTTAACAGGCATACGGTGAGATTCAAAATCCCCAAAGACAAAGAACATTTCATATTAAATAGTAAGTGGGAGATCTCACCTCCCTCCCATGGAACCCCTGCACCACTCCCCCACCCCTGGCCTGAACAGAAAGAACCCCACACAGCAACTCTGTCACTGATGTCTATTCATGAAAAAAACACACACAGGAAGCATTCTTGCACAGACTCCGCTGATGTCTCTATTCAAAAATTTCAAAGGCAATTTTAAAATAGCAGAAATTACCCTTCAAGTTACAGCAATTGATGAAAAGATCTCTCACCCTTTTCCCTTTGCTAGGTATTTCAGGACTTCATCCACTTTCTGCTAACATGCTCTGAAGAAAGAGACAAGATCAACACTCTGGTTTCCGAAGCACCTAAGCTTGGAAGTGAGTAAAATGCCAAGGGAAAAGGCAGACTAAGAAACAGTAGCCTATTCTTCGTATAAAATCTTTTTCTGAGGGCGCCTGGGTGGCTCAGTCAATTAAGCATCTGACTCTTGATTTTGGCTCAAGTCATGATTTCCTCGTTTGTGAGATCAAGCCCTATGTTGGGCTCTGTGCTGAGGGCATGAAGCCTACTTGGGATTCTCTCTTTCCCCGCCCTCTCTCTCTCAATAAACAAATAAACATTAAAAAAAAATAATAAGATCTTTCTCGGCCTCACCTGAAAATGAAAATGAAAACATCTGCCATCTTCAACTTATCAAGCTTCCTCCCCTTTTAGCGGTGAAAAGGCTCAGCAAACCTTTCCCATCATTAATTTATCAAAGTGTGTCACTGTCCCCAACAGTCCTTGAAGCAGCAGTTGTGGAGAATACTGAGTGCAAAGAGCCTGTTGGCTGCAAACATAACTGCAACTTCCCAGCTCCCTGAAAAACTTTCTCTGCCCTCCTTGTTCCTCCCCCCACACCTCCATCCCCGCCCCCCGCCCCATACTTGGGAATACAAAGTCCCAAAGGCATGGTGGATCAAACAATCACCCTGGAGGTAATGGGCAGGGAAAGAAAAAGCATTTGTGATGCTGTCACAGTGACCTGATAGATGGCACGGTCTGTTCTCACTGCAGTCACTGAGGGGCAGGAAGGACCCGGGAGCCAGGAGTCAGCAGGCACCACTACTGCTCACTTTTATACTCATGGAGAAAGACAAGAAAGTACCCAACAGAGCCAACCACAGCCTGGGGAAGCAAAGCTGGGCGCCATTGCAGGTGGACCTGTGAGCACACAATGCAGGTGCACAGCATGGCGCTGAGGCCCATGACCCCACGAGCACCGGCCCAGGAGGCGGGCAGCCCTTCCACAGCCGTGTGAATAGGGCCCAAGACTTCCTATGAACTTCCAGAAGTTATCATTTCACATGTTCTGAATAAACCTGGTACAGTTACTCACATGTCCAAACCTTTGACTGCGTACTTTACTAACATACACACGGCTCTATACAGAATTCAATCTTCAAATGAAACCAAGTGCTTCTAACAAATTAGTTTCCCACTAAATTTCTAACTAAACAATTTCCCTATGGCTTATAAACTACCTCAGAATTAAAGGACATATCTACTTATCAGTTACTTGCATGGCCAACCTCTGATCTCCCCATGCATCTCTCTAATGTCAGACTCAAGCATTCTGGTGAAAAGCAACTGATGATATCATGAAGCAGCAAATTCCATTTTCAGGACACCTCTAGGGGTTAGAAAGTTCTTCCATATCCTCAACAAAAATCTCAGTGGTTTTTAAGTCCTAACTCTGCCTTATGGAACTATACAGAACACCTTTCATTCAGTCTGAGGTATTACTTACCTTTAGGCGTTCAATGGCTTCCTCTCCTCCAGGTGTAGACATGATCCTCTCCTGAATACTGGTCACAGATGTTAAGCCCACCTGACTACTGAGTGAGCAGGAAGATGGAGATGAAGTAAGAGACCCCATGGACGCTGTGGAAAAATTGCCAGGGCGTTGATTCTCAGAGGCTAGCAAGTACCTATGCTTATTGTTCTGAAAATCTTTCAGATCTGGGAGACAGAAAGAAGGGAAGGCAGAAAAAGTGGAGAGGGGGGAAAGGAGCAGAGGGAGAAAAAAGACAGGAAGGAACACCAGCGTAAGAAAGGAGAGCATTAAAGCGCCAAGACAGACACGTTATGATACAAAGACAAGTTATAATTGTTCTAGATGGCAGTTCTAAAACATGTCTGTCTTTAATACTGGTATCGTAGAGGTGAAGAACCACTTCTGAATTTAGAAACTAAGAAACTCCAGTGTGGGTTAACATTGTATTTGGTAGAGGGTAACCAGAGCCTCAAAGGATAATGTTCAGGCACCCTCTGTAAATAAAACATGCTACATTCCTTCTATTCCTTCTACGGCTCCGAATCTACAATGTTTTAAATTTACACTACTCTTAAATCTCAGTAATTTATCATGGTAAAGGAAAAAAAGATGATCACATATTTATCAATAATATTAACCTGGCCCAGTATTTTATGGCATTCAGCAAAAATTCCCAAGAAGATGCTACAGTTAAAACAAAAATCTGAGCATTCAGTAGTATCCTTCGTATAGCAGCATTTCAACATGCTAAAAAGGACCTTTAAAATATGCTTTTAAAAAGGAGAGGTAACTGCAGAAATCACAAGAATTTTGTGTAAGTTCTGATTAAGAACTCAGGGCCAATTGCCTCAACAGGGAAGAACAATCAGCAAATTGATGAAGTTGGTATGCTTTTCATTCATCTATTAGATCAAGCAAATCAAGGAGGATTATTTGCTAACTATTGCAAAGTACAGCTCTTACTTTGCCTAACAGGACTACCACGAGTCACTGGTAGGCCGAGTTGCCAGTATGAAATGCAAGTTTCAGGGACATACTTTCACTTACTAAAAAGTCTTTAACAGAACTCTAAGTTGTTTTTAAATTTAGTTTTGATAAAAAGAGCCACAAACAACAAAATTAATTTGCTCTACGTACTTTCATTCATTTGTCATCCTTGTCGCAGACACCAGAGAAAACCCATGGGTACTGAGGGATTTCTATTTTAAAATTAGCTCATATTTAAATTTGAGAAAGTCGGCATTACTTAAAACTTGTATCAAAACTAAGTTAAGTTTTCCTTAAATGATATGAGTCAAAGAGTCAGAAAGCAGTATTATTTGCTCTCTCTGGGTCTACTCATCTCTATTTAATCAAAGCCAGTTCTTGAAACCCCTTAAAACCAGTGGTTGCTTCGAGACAGTTTGAAAACCACCATCTGCAAATAGAGAACATAGGAAAACAAGCACGTTTTAAAAGGGGGATGGGAACTGGAGCAAAAAATCAGCCATCAGGTGACGGCAGCAAGGTCGGAAAGAATAGGATGGATGGAGTTTAGAAGGTCCAATGGACACATGCAAGCCCTAAAAGACATTAAGAGTAGTAGACCGAAATGGAAATTCGTAAGTAGTCAGGGCTGCTTTCCTGCAGGGATACAAAATTAAAACTTAGTCATGCATAGCTTTTTGGGAGATGCCACACTGCTCAGAAAAGAGCGACGCAACAAGCTGATAGCAGCACCACCTGGGGCACAAAAGCAGGAGCGAGATGGCGTCTTTCTCACATCAGTATCGGTCAGCTTCGGAAATCTCAGACAGAGCTGTTCTGGTCCAAGAGCCACTGGGTATTGGAGTCTTACTGTGTCCGCAAGGCCTAGCCTCATCACAGCAGCCAGGGCTGCGTTTGCTTTCTCCTGTGTGTGTCCTCCTAGTCAAGCCCTATTACATGCCTCATTAAATGAACAAGCAAATCAATTAAAATCTGAACTTAACCAAGAAGTCAAGATTCTTCATTTCTTCTAAGATAAAGATCCCCTCATGGAAAGGGTAAGAAACCACGTCCTCACCAACTTAATGATATACATGGAGAGGACAATGAGGTGTCTAGGTATTTATGGTCCTTCATAAAATATCCTCATTTCAAGCACACATTTTAAATTTAATTTGTAATTCCAGAAAAGGAAAACAAAAAAGTTTTCCTAATCACCATGTAAGCTGAGGCCCAAGATATGGAGGAAACTAACTTAGCATAAGCACAGGTGAGTGCTAACCCAACATTCACAGAGCTACTCAGTCATGGATCGTTTGGCCAACCGCAAGCGGTTTTTAATTATACATACACTACGTTTCAGAGTTATATAGCTAATTTAAAAGGATCTTTCTATTAATCAGACCCTGAAGGAGCTCAAGAGGCCAAAAAGGCGTAGTAATGATTAAAAGCTGGAGCTGAGTTGCACTAGCCAATCCAACCACACAGAAACCATGAGATCTCAGTAGCAAATTAACCACCCCAGGTAAGCGGTGTCCTCATGGGTAAAAGTGGGCATAACGGAACTTTTTCCAGAATCAGTGACAGGATTAAATGAGATAATACATTCAAGGTCCCTAGAATGGGGCCCAGCACTTTATAAACACTCAGGATATGTGAGTTGCTGTTGTCACCACCATCATCCGCTATGACTTTGGATTCAGTTTAATCACAGAAGTGGAAAAACTGAAGAGTAGAAGTAGGAAGAGATTCTCAAGCCTATTAACTATTTAATCCACAAACTGAAATTCAGCAGTGTGTTTGCCAAATGGAGAAGGGCTAAACCAGGATCATTTCTGAACCTATAATATGCTCTGTCTGGGATTTCCCTGTTAGGATTGCTGGCATGCAAAGCTCATTTTAAGGCTGATCCAGCAGAGGCAGATTAGCAAATCAGAGTACTGGAAATAACCAATACATGAAATACACACATTTGCCTCCACTTCCAGAGTAATCATCGATCAATGGATCAACTGAAGGTAAGCAGGAGGGAAAATACAAGAAGGGTCAAAGTTCAGGTTCAGCAGTGACACAGAGAGGGAACAGAGCAGCATTTGGCATTTGGGAAGGTGAAAAAATTAACACTCGGAATATATGATCACTTTGCACACCGTATTCACTCAAACTCAGGTGCTAATCAGTAAGAAGAACTAAACTCAGAGGCTTTTAACACCTTACTAGAATTCCAAACAATAGAATATTAATTTTTTACTTAAAAACTAAAAACATGCTTTATCAAATAAACCCATATAATATTCTACCCAAATCATCCAGTTAACTCAACTTCTGATTAGACATTAGTCAGGCAGAATACTGAGGTTAAAAAATATATATATTTTTCTTAAGTTTATTTATTTTGGGAGAGCAAGTGAGTGTGAGTGGGGAGGGGCAGAGAGAGAAGGAGAATCCCAAGCAGGCTCCGCACTGTCAGCGTGGAGCCCAACGTGGGGCCTGATCTCACAAACCACGAGATCATGACCTGAGCCTAAATCGAGTCGGATACTTAACCGATGGAGTCACCCAGGTGCCCCCCAAAAAGATTTATTTTAAGACAATACTGTGAAATAATATTCTCTGGAAGTCTCATTCTTAAACTTGATAGGAAATGGATAATTTCCCCTTTGTGTGTTCATAGGGAGCAAGGTGGGGAGTGTTCCTCAGTCATTTTGCAGGAAGGGAAAGATACCACTCAAAGGTAAATCTTATCTGAAAGGGGACTGAAATAGTGTGTTTGTTACACATATATTATTGCTACTACATTAACCCAGAGAAACACATAATACAAAAACAAAAATTTCAAGTAACATTTTTATGAAGTGATTAATTTCTCAGTAAGAATAAGCTCATTCCAAATAAACTTCACTGCTGATCTAAAATGAAAACCTAATAAAAATACAAGCAATGAGGGGCGCCTGGATGTCTTAGTCAGTTAAGTATCCGACTCTTGATTTCAGCTCAGGTCATGATCTCACAGTTCATGAGATCGAGCCCTGCGTTGGGCTCTGTGCTGACAGCGTAGAACCTGCTTGGGATTCTCTCTCTCCCTCTCTCTGCCCCTCCCCGTCTCGTGCACGTGCACACTTTCTCTCTCTCTCTTAAGATAAATAAACTTAAAAGTATATATTTAAAAAAATATAAGCAGTGACATATTTACATTTTAAAACCTAATTTAAGGACTTCAATAAAAACTTTAAAAACTTTCACGACTGGATAGCCTGGTACATACTACATAAAGAAATTCTGAGATCGTTTTCATTGGATTTTTTTAAAACTTAAGAAAAAGCAAAAACAAAAAAAAAAAACCACTTTTTTTTCCTACTATCTAACTTCATAAGCTCTTTTAATCTAAGTTTAAATCTAAGAACCCTGAAGAGGGAAAGATTAGAGTTTGCGTTGACCTTAATTCACTTACTATCGATAATATCTCCCAGTCCCTGAGCACGGAGAAGGTCCTTCAGCCGCGTCACCTCCTCCTTCAATTCACGAACCAGTTTGGCATTGGGGTCCTCGTTGATAACAGCATTGCATTTAATTTGCTTTGCACGATCTGCATATCTATATCAAAAAAAGGAACATTCATTTTTGCCATTCCTCAGATACTCTACTTCTCATAAATAACGTATCATTATTTCTATCTCTAAATCAAACAGCTTGAGTGTTTACACATTTTATAAGCCTTAATAATAACACATGCATAGGATGTTTTACAGTATCTTATAAAGATGAAGAAAAAGGCTCAGATGAATTTAATGATTTACCCAAAATCATAAAAGAAATAAATACCAGAAGAAGACTCAAAACGAATCTGTCAGACTATATAGTGTTCTTTCCATTATATTAAAAGTGTCTTCAACGGAAGAAGAGTAGAAAGCTCCAGATTAAAGTAATAAAATCTACTGCACATACAGATATACAGCTGATGCTTGGACAACATGGGTTAGAACTGTGCAGGTCGACTTATAATCTGATTTTTTCTTTTCTTTTTTTTTTTTAAGAGAAATTTAAAAAAAAAATTTTTTTTAACGCTTATTTATTTTTGAGACAGAGAGAGACAGAGCATGAACAGGGGAGGGTCAGAGAGAGAGGGAGACACAGAATCTGAAACAGGCTCCAGGCTCTGAGCAGTCAACACAGAGCCCGACGCAGGGCTCGAACTCACGGACCGCAAGATCGTGACCTGAGCCGAAGTCGGACGCTTAACCGACTGAGCCACCCAGGCGCCCCTGATTTTTTCTGATAAATACAGTCCAGTACTGTAAATGTATTTTCTCTCATGATTTTCTTAATAACATTTTCTTTCCTACAACTAACTTTATTGTAAGAATACAGTATAAAATACATGTAACATAAAAATATGAGTTAATCAACTATTTGTGTTAAGGCTTCTGGTCAAGAGTAGGCTATTAGTAGTCGAGTTTTGGGGGAGTCAAGTTATATGCAGATTTTTGACTGTGCAGAGGGAAGGCACCCATGACCACTGAGCTGTTCAAGGGCCACCTGTGTCCTATTAGTGAACATTCTGTAATTTTTTTTAACATGACACATACTCATAATTGCATTACTTGTTAAGACTTGAGCATCTCTATAATGACAAACACCACAAGAAGGGGACACTTCTTTTTACAGGGATGAAAATGGTAAGAAACTTTCACTATTATCTAAAAGTTATCCAAACATCTCATTTGAGCAATTTTAGTATCTTTCCTGTGAAAAAGTTCCTGTCTTTGCCATTAACAAGTAAATTCTATTACAGTAGAAGTCTCCCCCAACACATGTTTTCCCTGTTATGAGAGGGCTGGATCATTACTTACACAAAAAATTACCCATATATCATAAGAAAATCCATGGCATAACAAAATGATTTATGGTGGCACAGTGTTCTATTTTGCTACCGAGATCATATTGGAGTACCTCAAAGTGCTCAAAGTTTCATCATAGTTGATATCTGCTGGGCTCAGAGCAGCAACCATTGCAGTCCGAGAATTACCACCTAAGAAGATGAATCATGGTTATCTCAAATCATATTCACTTTAGAAAGAAGAACTTTATTAAATGTGTCAACTTAGCACAATCTCAGATCCTAAGATTTAACCAAGAGTCGACAAATGTCTCAAGTTCCTATGCCAGGCACTGTTATACTCTTAATCTTGGTGTTTGAATCTACTGTGACCAGTTTCCCTCTCCCACTCCAGCTAAGACCTCAGCCACTCCACCAAAGTGCTGTTAGTGAGTGAAAAGTCACAGTGACGTGGACAGTCCAACAGGCTATTCTCAGCCTCTTCCATCCGTCACCAACATTTGACACAACTGATCATTCCCTTCTTTCCATCAGGAAGGAGGGAAGGAGGCTAACAGAACAGAGAATAAAGAGCAATGACCTGAAGGTCCAAAAACATCAGCAAAAAGGTAATATGGAGTTTTCAAAGAGGTCTGAAGAAGGAGCAAAAGTTTGAAGTAGGTGTGGTTAGGAAGACAACCACACCACAGTTCATGTTCCAAGGTCAACAAGATAGGGGAGAAAACTCTGATTTAAAGGTGAGCAAATCCAACCAGCTTAATTCGAGAGCAAAAAGGAAAAGAAGGAGGGAGGAGTCAGGTTAGTAACATGGGTATCTAGAGATTATTCTTTTCCAAAACAAATATACAAGACAATTAACCACAAAAGATAATGAGTAAATAGCTTTAAAAAGATAACCACACACTAGTGTTCAACGTACCTAGATTTTCCCGAAGGAGCCAAGTAAGTACAGAATCCCTGTAGGGAATAAAATCAGTTTTCTTTTTCTTCTTACTCTATTAAACAGAAAGAAATGGTCTTAGCATTGCTAGGGAGGAAAAATTCACATGGAAGGCAAACCAGTCTAAAATTCCCAAGCAAAGTACCATAGAACCCCATCACTGCTGAAATTTAACACTCGTGGCTTCAATTTTTCACCACACCCAAAGTTCATGCAATGAAGTAATTTTTTCTTTAATATTTTATTTTGAAAAATTTACAACACACACAAGTTTAGAGAGTAGTATAATGAGCTACCATGTATCGATCATCCACCTTATCAGTATTTCGCCAATCCCTCAAACACTTAACGCTTTTTCTTCCTGAACCATTTTGGAATGAACTGCAGACACCATGCCCTTTCATCCCTAAATACTTAAGCAGATAAGGCCATTCTCTTACACAGTCACAGTCCAATGACCAAATTTAGGAAATTTAACATCCATACAATACCATTATCTAATATACTGTCCATATCATATCTTTCATAGCTGCTAGTGTTTTAAAGCAAATCCAACATTTCACCTATAAATATTTCAGGTATGTATCTCCAACAGAGAAGTACTTTTTTTAAGAAAAGGTAACTAGAGGGGCGCCTGGGTGGCTCAGTCGGTTGAGCATCCAACTGGCTCAAGTCATGATCTCACGCTTTGTGAGTTCAAGCCCCACGTCAGTCTCTGTGCTGACAGCTCAGAGCCTGGAGCCTGCTTCGGGTTCTGTATCTCCCTCTCTCTCTGCTCCTCCCCTACTCACACACTGTCTCTCTCTCAAAAATAAAAAAAGATTAAAAAAATGTTTTAAAAATAAAAAAGGTGAGGTGCCTGGGTGGCTCAGTCGGTTAAGCGTCCGACTTTGGCTCAGGTCATGATCTCACGGTTTGTGAGTTCGAGCCCCGCGTCAGGCTCTGTGCTGACAGCTCAGAGCCTGAAGCCTGCTTCAGACTGAGTGTCTCCCTCTCTCTCTGTCCCTCCCTTGCTCATGCTCTGTCTCTCTCTGTCTCAAAAATAAATAAAACATTAAAAAAAATTTTTTTTAATCAAAATCAAAAAGGTAACTATAAAAACCATTATCACACATTAACAAAATTAATAGTAACTCCTTAACATCACCTGATATCTAATCCTCAAGCAATTATTTTTTACTTTTGCAGAAGGGCAAATATGAATCCTAGGCATTCCAGGTTGGATGTGTAGGAGCAAGTCATTTAGTTAATGAATTTATTTGGCCAAACACCAATTCAACAAGTGGACTGTTCCATCTCTAATAACTTTTATAAAGTAATGGACATTTGGTTTCTTTGGAAGGAAATTATGCCCCCCAAAAATCCAACTGACAGAGTTAGGACTCAAAGTGAAAAGGTCTAAGACAGTGATGTGATCTTGACTCTGAAGACTTACAAAGACTGCAAGATGAATGTTCTGTATATACGTATCAAGCATTTACTTATACTGCTGTGACCTTTCTCACTATCACAGGATAGAGCAAAAGCCACCAACACAAAGCCAGTGCTAAAATGAGAAAATTATATCCTTGAAAGTAAAAATTAACGTGAACGCTTGGCAGACAGACAATAGTTACTGCAGCATCCACCTAGCTGATGACTATGTAAGGACAATTTAAGAAGCCACTAAGGGGAAGCCAGTGTTCACTGAAAAACACCTCCCCCTATTCCTGGTACAATCTGAGGTTAAACTAAGGATGATCTAGTTTTTAAAGTTTATCTATTCATTTTTGAGAGAGAGAGAGAGAGAGAGAGAGAGAGACAGACAAACACACAGAGTGGGAATGGGGGAGGGGCAGAGAGGGAGGCACAGAATCCGAAGCAGGTTCCAGGCTCCAAGCTGTCAGCACAGAGCCCGTCGCAGGGCTAGAACTCACAAGCCGCGAGATCATGACGGGAGCCGAAGTCAGACACTTCACCGACTGAGCCACCCAGGTGCCCCAAGGATGCTCTAGTTCTTGCAAAAGCACGGGCATTCAGAAAAGGAGTACTAAGTAGCTGACCTCTAGTCTGTTGAGGAGGAAAGGGAATTGGCAAGTAGCACTTTAATTCCATCTCTTATAGCACAGACCTCTAGGGAGAATTAACCCGTCAGGCATTCATAGTTTAGTGGGACTGTCATCCCACTACAAAATTCTGGAGGCCTGCGACCTCAGTCTATTTTCGCTAGCCCCACACCACACCTGACCACTCCGCTTTGCCTGACGTTGGTTCGTACTGAAAATGCTGCAAGATTTAAAGTATGTCACTTATAAGGACTCCAAACAGTACTATAAAAATAAGCAGTATCTCTTTGCCAAAAATGTTCTATTTTCATTTCGGTCAATTAGACTAAATTAAGAAGGAGTAGCTAAATAAAGAAGCATAAGGAGAACTTCCATCTCTTCCGTTTGAAAATACCTCAGAATTCTAGCCACTTCTTTTCTATTTGCTGTCTTACAAATTCATCTCATCTGTTCTCACAAAGAAGTTCCTCAGTAATTACCTAAAAGGGTTTATGTTTATTTATATCAGTAACCTTTCTAAAAAGAAAAACTATCAAGTATGGGTGATAATAATCCCGTTTCTCTCCCCAGTGGAAGTAACAGTACATTTTAATTCACCCTAAATGATGCTTGTTACAGACAAACTAAAACTTACTTCTGATCTGTTAGTAATGGCATACATGCCAAGTACTAAACTGGGTTTTGACAAAATCATTCTAAAAAATTCATTTGCAAATTAATTGTGGCACAGAGCAGCGAGAGAAATATGCAGATAAATACTTTGTAAACTTTTCCTTTGGTTGATATGAATGTTAACAATGAGCAAACGGACAGGCCAAGTTGGAAAAGCCACTAAATTCTAACAGCTTTCATGGTTCTGGGACCCAGACTAGATATCTGAAGAGTATCTACACATGCATCATATCAAAGAACAGATTTTTAAATTTAAGGCAGCTTTTTCCAACAAGCAGAAAGAAACAGAAAAAAAAAAAGCATTACTTGTTACGAAGTAATTTTTGTGTAAGTAGAAAATAAACAAACCCATATGCTTAAAACACAGAATGAAATATTTCATGGCAGATACTGCCTGCTATCTCCAATGTTACTCATGTGATTCAGAACAAACTGTTAAGTGCTCCATTATTTATACAAAATAGTACTGAGAAATTTTAGAGTATTTGTACAGGGATATAAGGAAAAGTCTATTGTATTTCGATAAAAAGGATGCAAAGAGTATGTTTTCTAGATACAATTATAGTGTTTAACTTGATTCTACAGCCTTCACTTTATATATAACCAAAGAGTAGAAAAACATTTTTCTAACAATTTAAATAATCCATGACTTCTCATGATAGGAAATAAGATTACACAAAGAAATCTAAGGAACATGTCCTAATAGCTTCACAAAGGTAGCTATGTTTCAGAATGGTACCTGTAAAAAATATTTTTATTGCCCTTTCAAGAGGTTTATAGGTGACTTCTTCAAATGACAGTCCTACAGATCACTAGGAAAAGCATCATAAGACAACACAATGTAGACACTTCCTCAATTCCTTTCTTGTTCCTTTATTCTGCATTCCTTGTCCAAAGCACAGCATGTTCCCCAAATGAATTGTGGTGTGAAGTCTTATGATTCATGGTCACTCTAAACAGCAACTCTGAATTCCAGAGTCAGAAAGTGAGTAACAAAAAGGTTTTTTTCAAGGTTCCATTCCGTCTTATGTCTCCATACATCCTGCTGAGGATTTAAAATCACAATTGATTCTACAGCTAGTTCATTTCTAGCAAATCCCACCATACCTTGCTGGTGCAGTTATCCTACAGACGAAGCATTTAAAAGAAAGAATGAAAACACAGGATAAGCCTTCAAACAGAAAGTACTTTAAAGTCATAAATTGAGTATGACTTTTCAGAAACAAGCAAGAAAGCAGCGGATTCTTTTTACGGATTCAAATGACGTACTAAACTAGAGTACACAGTGACTAACTGGTACTTCCTCAGCTTTTCACCTAAAACATGAAGCCCCTTATACAAACTGTTTCAGATTTAGTGTCCTACTGTTAAAGAATAGGAAAGAGTAACACAACTTTTAAAAATGTATTATTGGCCCCCAAATCAATAGCATTCACCAAGGCAAATGCTCAAAATACTCCAAGAGGTACTACATCCTACTTAGAAAAGACTGTATAGGAAAAGGGTATGCAAAAAAAAAAAAAAAAACCACAAACAAACCCACAAAACAAACAAACAAACAAACAAAAACCTTAGTTTCGATGAGAGACTGAAGTAAGGCTCAAAAAAAGTAGTCAGACCTTAGGTCTTTGTAAAGAACCAGTTTCAGCCTAGCCTTTACAGATGTATTTACTTTCATTCTCGTTAATCTCTTTTATTCTCAGTAGAAAGTTAAAATGTACTATGCCTAGTATCTTATCTGAAAAGTTCTAAAAGGAGAAAGGCAAGATTACGTAAAAGGGCCAAAAAAGGTCAGTCTTTATAAACACATAAAATATCATCAAGTTCCTTTGCTGAACAGACAAATTTTCCCATACAATCGGGTATGTAATACTCACCACCTCTGCCAAGGCTGAAATGACTTTGCCCAGAGTTGTAAGAGACTTATTAATATTTGCTCCTTCCTGAAATCAATACCAAACATGAAGAATTATGATGCAGAATTTCTACGACTGCCACATCATATATAATACATAAGACACAATTAGGTCTTAATGCTAGCATTGTGTATTTATGACCACAAGTTCTAAAAACCTCTTGTAATCCTCTCCACTTAATGCCATGTCAGGACCACATGCCTAACTCACAGGCCTACGTAGCTGCGGGATACCCTGCCCCAAAAGCTTACAGATGCAGCCTTCTTCCCTCAACTCACCAACATGCAATTTCTGCTCTTGCTAATGAAGCATCTCTCTGGAGAGGCCCATGTTTGTTCTCACACTTGGATCTTCTGTGTCCCTGTCCTATTAGTGTCACTTACATCTAGTTTGTTCCTCAAAACACACTCCAGCTCTCACCTTGACCATCAAGCCCTCCTTAACTATTACATTATGTAACTTATCTTTCATTGGATTACAGATCAGACATCAGAAAAAGGTTTTGAGGGCCATGCGGTCTCTTTCACAACTTTTCAACCTTACCGTTGTAGACAACACATAAACAAAGAGACACAGCTGTGCCCCCATAAAATTTCATTTACAAAAACAGACAGTGGGCCAAATGTGACCTACTGGTCATAGTTTGCTGACCTATGTTATAGAACATTTATTGACTGGTACAATTGTTTGGTAAAATAAATACCTTTAATCGAGTCCCTTTGGCACCAGTGGAATCAGCTCGTTCACTTCCTGCTAGATC
Organism: Felis catus; assembly: GCF_018350175.1. Classification (NCBI taxonomy): domain Eukaryota; kingdom Metazoa; phylum Chordata; class Mammalia; order Carnivora; family Felidae; genus Felis; species Felis catus. Next base: position 7,309,615 of record NC_058375.1, on the reverse strand, counting down.
CACCAAGCTGATTTTACTGACCTGGTAAAGAACAAGACATTGGGGCAATTCAGAAGAAATAAGCAAGGTAGAACCAGAAAACATTAAGAGGCAGGAAATTAAAAATGAGGCATGAAGACTACAAATATTAGGGCTTTTTTACAGATGGCCCAAGACACAGAGCATGCACAAAAGTTCGTAGCAATTATCTTGGTTCCAAACAGGTAATTTTAGGATACACATATTTTATAATGGCATGGCATAAAAATATATAAAACCCATTAATCCATTAAACGGCGTATTAAATACGAAGCCTCCGGCAACTAGAACTCTCACACACTGCTGGTGGGATGTAAAATGATATAATCACTTTGGAAGACAGTTTAGCAGAGACATATACCTACCATAAGACTCAACCATTCCACTCCTAGGTATTTACCAAGAGAAACAAAAGCAAATATCTACACGAAGGCTTGTACGCACATGGTTACAGCATCTTCATTCAAACAATCAAAAACTAGAAACAATTTCGATGCCCACCAACAGATGAGTTAATGCACAAACTGTGATAGATCTTTATAACAGAATACTAGCCAGCAATGAAAAGGAGTGAACTACTGATGTAACAACAACACGAATGAATTTCAAAATTATGCTGAGTGAAAGAAGCGAGGCCAGAGAACAGTATATACTCTAAAACTCCACTTATATAAAATTCTGGAAAATGTCAGTTAATCTGTCATGACAAAAGGCAGATCAGAATTGCCCGAGTATCAGGGTGGAAGGAGTGGTACAGTAAGATTATAAAGCAGCATGAGGCAACTTTCCAGGGTAAAAGAAGTGGTTACTTGGATTATGACACTGGTTTTACAGGTGCATATACAGCAATCCAATTTTACTCTTTAAATAGGTGTGGTTCATTGTACTTCAACAATACCTCAGTAAAGTTGTAAAAAAAAACCAAACAAACAAAACATTCAGGAAAGTTAGACAAAAGTATCCAAAATGGATGATCAAAGAAGCTTTGGTTATGTTAACATCATTATTTTTGTAGATGTGACATCATGGAAAAACTACTTTCACACTGGATGTACTAAATCGCATTAATACTGTAACTAGCTAAGCCGTGTCAAGTTATTTGACCACCTATGTGAAGACCATGTTTTCTAAAATAATTTTCAGCTAAAAACAGACAAGTCACCAAGTAAAATGTGATTCTAGTTTTTAGTGATACCAATTAGCATAAAGTACTCAGTTAATAAGGCAAAGGATCTTTTTTTGTTGCCAGTATAATAAAATCTAACTTCAGCGGCACCTGGCTGGCTCAGTCAATTAAGTGTCTGACTTCAGTTTAGGTCATTATCCCTTGATTCGTGGGTTCGAGCGCCGTACTGGGCTCTGTGCTGACAGCTCAGAGCCTGGAGCCTGCTTCGGATTCTGTGTCTCCCTCTCTTTCTGCTTCTCCCCACTAGTGCATGCACATGCTCGCTCGCTCTCTCTCTCAAAAATAAACATTACGGGGCGCCTGAGTGGCTCAGTCGGTTAAGTGTCCGATGTCAGCTCAGGTCATGATCTTGCAGTCCTGTGAGTTCGAGCCCCGTGTCGGGCTCTGTGCTGACAGCTCAGAGCCTGGAGTCTGCTTCAGATTCTGTGTCTCCCTCTCTCTCTCTCTCTGCCCCTCCCCAGCTTGCACTCTGTCTCTCCCCCAAAAATAAACACTAGAAAACATATATTAAAAAAATGTCTTTTTAAATCTAACTTCAGGTTTAAAAAGCCAGCCACATGCTACTTAGGTATGTAGGCAGAGAAGAATTTAACATAAATCTACTACTAACAATAATAACAATAAAACCCACATTTATTGAGTGAATACACCGGGCTCTGAGCCAGGCTCTACGTGCACTAACCTGTACCAATATGTAATCATCTTAACAAACCTATGAGGTTCGGGAAACTAAGGTACAAAGAGGTTAAGTAACTTGCCCAAGGTAACAGTGCTGCAAAGTAGTAGAGGCAGGATCTAAGGCAAGCCATTTAATTCCAGAGTCTACTCTATTGAACGGTGTAGAAAACGAGACATTAACAAGCAAGGTATTTGAAAAACCTCAGGAATGCTGTGCAGTTATTTATTTTCCAAGGAAAAACACACCTTGTCTGCTTAACTGTTTGCTTAAATATTTAATCCCACACCACATTATCAGAGCTCAAGAAGAAAAAAAAATACACATACCAAACAAGCTAATAAAGTAATAAAGAGGTTCTAGTCAAGAAAAAAGGGAAGGATTTTCTCCCCACAGAACTGCTGAACTCTCTTGCACAAAGTAGTTTTTGAGACCCAAAGTCTTGAATTGTTTTTTCTTAACCCTACTTTCTATCTTGTGATTTCACTCAAAACCCATGCTCAAAATTGGTTCAGAGTAGGAACAGAAATGACAAGTAGAAGATATAAAATATTCTCCGTTGAGTAAAACAGCAACTTTCTGCCCTCCATAAGATGCAGAGGGTAGCAAGGACTCCTGAAGTTTCCCGTCCTACACAACTCAAGCCTAGACACTGAAGTTGTCCTACCTTCTCAGTGGAAAGGTTGGTCTCAGTATCATGTTTCTTCTGGGTGAAAACAATGGTAAACACAGCATGGGAACGGCTACTTGTTTCATTCATGTTGGTAGCTGCCACTGTCCTAAATAAACATAATGGTGACATATGACAGTAGAATTCTTAGATGAAAGTTAAAACGGACAGCAGGCTCCACATCATAAGCACAAACAGCAACAGCTTTAAACCTCTTCACAGATCGTGAGATTGTCACTTACACAAACTGTTCTCAATGCACCTTATTTGTGAGCCTATCAACCCACCCCCAACTCCAAAGGTACCACATCAGAATCATTTCTCATACTTCAGTTGTCCCTTTAGGAACCACCAAGGCATTTGTTTTTATTCTTTATTCCATACTCGATCACTACCATAAGCACATGATATCCAACATTTTACCACGACTTCATCAAAATCGAGGTACTAAAATTTAATCAAAGTTCTGATGCACTCCAGCACCTCACTGTTTTGGTGAGAAGAAAGATGCCCAATACGCTGAAGCCCTCACTTCTTTCTCCAGCACGGCCAAAGGATCAGAGGATCCACAATTAAAGCAACTTTCATGGCTATGTGATCTCAAGCCCTTAACTGGGAGCAAAGGACCCGAAAACGTACCAAACCCTCAGTCATGAGTCTATTTCTACCATACCTGGCTTTGTTCCCAGCATCCATGAGGTCAGCAATGTCTGTGTAGGAAGTGACTGCCAGCTTGGACAGATCCTCCACATATGGGCCAAGAAGCGGATGTTCACGCACACGCAAATGACCCTTGTTTTTTGGATTCAGCAGGTCTCGTACTCTTTCACAGTAAATTTCCATGTAGCTCACCTAGAAACAAACTATTAATTTGAACTGGAGGACTTGGAAAAAGAAATTCTATACATTAAAAAAACGTTTTATAGGGGCGCCTGGGTGTCTCAGTCAGTTGACCATCTGACTCTTGGTTTTGGCTCAGGTCATGATCTCACGGTTCGTGGTTTCTAGCCCCACGTCAGGCTCCGTGCTGGCAGCATGGAGCCTGCTTGGGATTCTCTCTCTCCCTCTTTCTCTGCCCCTCCCCTGACTTAAAATGTTTTTACTTTTATTTAAAAAAAATTTTTTTTGAATGTTTATCTATTTTTGAGAGAGACAGAGACAGAGCATGAGCAGCAGAGGGGCAGAGAGAGAGGGAGACATAGAATCCGAAGCAGGCTCAAGGCTCTGAGCTGTCAGCACAGAGCCCGACGTGGAGCTCCAACTCACAGGCCATGAGATCATGACCTGAGCCAAAGTCAGATGCTCAACCGACTGAGCCACCCAGGCTCCCCTAAAATGTTTTTTTAATGCTGTATAACATTGATTAAAAGGTCTACAATTAGGGGCACCTGGCTGACTCAGTTAGTAGAGTGCGTGACTCTTGATCTCGCGTCATGAGTTCAAGTCCCATGTTGGGTGTAGAGATTACTTAAAAAAAAACTCGTACGATGAGAGATCAGCAATCTTTACAAAGAAAAATACTGTAGGTCCAGTCCCTTTGATTCTACTAATGGCATGCACAGACATCACTAACTTAGAACCAGCCTTCCCACAGTCTCAGGAAAGAAAAGGAGGTAAACATTATCTCAGCAGTCAGTAGCTGCTACTTGTCTAAAGCAGAAAAAAAATACTATTTTTAGTAACAACTTACCAGTTACTAATACACTTTTTAAAATGTATCTTGTTGTCAATAATTGAGGATTACAGTGAGGTTATTCTAAAAGCTTGGAAATAAAAACTCTATTAGTGTTAAAACCAAGAAACAATATTCCAGAGGAGGGAAGACTAAAAGAGACCAGCAACTCTACTACTGTAAGACTGACCACACGGTGACTGATTACGGACAAGCAATCCACCTACCACAAGGAGCGAGGACGGGTCAGCATAGAGCCTGGCTGCAGGCAGGACCTGCCCAAGACTCACGAGGGAAGAGGAAGCGTCAGCTAACACACTGCTGGAACTCTTGTCGTACCAGCAGGACCGTTCTCATCCTGGAGGTGGACATGGCAGACTAGCCTTTCTCCACCTGAGGCAACTCAATGTAGGAGTCGTCTAGTCAACTCCTCCCTCTCGAATTCCACGGTCACTAAAGAACGTAAAGGGTTCCAACAGAAGCGTGTCCACAAGAAGATAATACGCCAGTCTTGCTAATGTGGGTGTTCCGGTCTAAGTAAGAGTTTTTCCTCACGGGAAAGTAACAAACAAAAATGGTGGTTTTGTAACATAAGCTAAATGAGCTTCATTCAAGAGTCTGGCTTTAAAGGATGCTTCTGCTCCTGATCTCTATATAAGACCAGACTTGAAAACAAATAATGTAGGCTCTGGACTGGGGTAAATTCACCACAGTAAGCCTCATTACAATCTTCCCGAGGAATGAGAAGCTTGTGCAGCACTAAGCTACTCAAGCATACCATCAAACTTCAACATTTTTCAACTTTAAATATTCTATAGGCACATTTTCAGAGAATCTGAAATAGAAGCTTATCTCCATTTCTATTGCTTTTCTCTTTCATTCCATCTCAGAGCTGACTGTATATTTTTACGATAATCTAAAATCAACTTTTTAAATATTGAGAACCCTCGAAGTAACTGATCCACTCTGACAGTAAAACAACAGGACGACAAATACTCCTTCTTAAAAGCATCTCGTCTTAGAAAGTGAAATGGTAATCATTCTCGTGTGCTTAAACTTGTCCATACACTCCAGAATCCCAGGTAGCTATTATATCTTCTTAGAAAACTTGTCTCTTTCCCCACAGGTATGGGACTAAGAGGACCCAAGTAACCGAAGTGAAAGCTGTCATGCTCCGTTACCTACTCTCTAATATGCAAGTCCACCTAAAGTCATCACTATTTCTTCTCTCTTTGAGCTACTAACCATTACAGACCCCACTTGGCAAATTCAATTCACTGCATTATCTTCCAGGCACTTTCTAAGGCACTTGGCAAATATCAGTAAATGAAACACACAAGAATTCCTGTCCCGGTGAGCTTACGACTCTAAATGAAAATAAACAAAAGGCAGATAAATAGAGAGACAGGATTACAAGTAGGTTAGAATATGATGAGTATTATGGGGGGAAGAAACAACCAGGGCAAGAGGGATCAGGAGTGCAGGGGTGGAGGGCAAGCCGCAGGGCTAAACAAGGCGGTCAAAGTAAGCTTTGTTGAGAGGGTAAGATTTGAAAAAAGACCCGAAGGAGTTACAACGCTTAGACAAAAAGATATCCAAGAGAAGAAAATTTCAGGCTAAAAAAAAGAGAAAAGAAAGTAAAAAGCCCTGAGGTAGGAAAGTTCCTGTGTATTCCAGAAACAGCAAAAAAAAAAAAAAAAAAAGCCAGTGTGGCCAGAGCAGAGCAAATACAAGAGAGAAAGGAGAAGAGGCAGAGGTCCCACAAACATAAGGAACCAGAGCATCAACCAGGGATCTACACCACACCCCAAGTAAGCCTGTGAACTCCAATACGAAAGGAAATGGCATCTTCTTTTATGATCTATCTATAAGCTCAAAAAAGTCTGTCACATTCTGTCACCCCCTCTATCCTTTGAATAATGTAAACTATGTGATTATTTTAGTAAGAATAAAAATCTACTGAATTTTCATTTGTCATACATTTAGTATTCAAAAAAATAACAGTTATAGGATGAGACAAGCTATTTAGAGAATTCATTTTTACAAAAAATTTTTTCAGAGCAGCACATTCCCCTTTTGGCATAGGATATTCACAAAGCAGAATTCTTTAAAACTTATAAATTAATGCCACGCTGTAAAGAAGAAACCCAAGCCAGCTAAGTGGGTCAGCTAGGAATTGTGTAAGTCCTATAGAAAATCACAACACACAGATAAAAAAAAGTAGTTTGCTTAAAAACGGCTTCATGTCTCACAACAGGCTCATGTTAATGGAAGCCTTTAATCATTTGTTTCTATGAAACTGACTACCAAAAATGGGGGTAATGAGAGCTTCATAAAGCACATATAAATGAGTGGAAATGTTCATCAAATAAATTAATGTATAGAATGCAATTCTATAGACCTGTTCTTCAAAGAGCTGGAGTATTCACTGGATGGAGAGTAACTTTCTAAGCTTATAAGCAATTATGAAGAAGGGAGGGGCGAAGAGATCTGATTATAAATATTTTAAAAACCAATGCCTATCAGAAATCATTATTGATAATATTAAAGGGGGAAAGAATTCACACAAATGAATATCAAGATAAACACTGCAATCCAAAATGTAAACAGGCATGTGCATAATTTACCAGGATGTTCAACTACACTAATAATCAAAAGAATTCTACTTTAAGCAAGAAATTGTGCCTTTTTCAAATTGGCAGAGTAAAAAACGAAAACACTAAATGTTGGCAAGGACACAATGGGTGCTTACACCCTCCTGATAGGACTGGAAATTGATACAGCATTTCCTTCTAAAAAGCCACTTGGCAGTTCAAACGTATTGTCTGACAAGCAGCTACATAAAGGAAATAGCTAAAAATAAAGCTTATGAACAAGCTTACGATGTATGAACAAGGATTTAATTGTGACACTATTCGTTATGACCCAAACTTAGAAATAGCCTACGAGTACATAACTGGGGGAATCGTTAAGTGATCTAGCTCAGTCATAATATGGGGCCTTTGCAAAGTAACACTGGAGGGAATGGAGTCCGGCGGCCTCTTGCTTTAACCCACAGTTGTACTCACCTCTACAGAGTAAGACATTTCTTCATTACAGTTGTCGTTGATTTTCTCGAACAGTTCTTCACACAACTACAGAAGCAGGAGAGGCGGGAACAACATAGATGAGAGAGGTACAAAGTTACTCATGAGTGCTAAACGAATTAGCAAGATCCCTTTTCTCTTAAAGTATGAATAGCAACAATATCAAAGGTGAATGCTTTGAATGGAATAAAAGGAGAGTTCGGAGTATGGTCTCCTCCAATCTCATCTCTGTTCTCCCTCAATGACAGCATCTCAAAAATGTTTCCTTAGAAAGAAAGCCACATTTAGGGAAGAGGAGGAGCTCTCCAGCGTTAGGTCCCTGGCACATTTAGTTCATGTGAATTCAATTCTTCACACTATCCTCGAGTACCTGTGACTCTGCTATTAGCATTATTAATAGCAGTCACTGCTATTAAACTACACTTTGCACGCATTTTATTTATCATGCTGTATACATTACACATTGTCAGTTACCATATACGTTATAAATTCATACAAATATATGTATAAGAAGAGAATGTATGCTATTTAGACGGAGTCAATGAAGGTATTTAAGAATAATTTTGACTGTATAGGGGTGCCTGGCTGGCTCAGTTGGTGGAGTATGTGACTCCTAATCTCAGGGTTGTTAAGTTCGAGCCCCACACTCAATGCAGAGTACTTAAAAATAAAATCTTTTTAAAAAAAGAATAATTTTAACTGTATAAACATTTCCCCTTTACCTCTGTCTTAAGATTCCAAACCCTTTATGAGAAGATACTCCACTACATGGTGACATTTCTAATAGAAAACATTAATTTTTCTAGATCAGGAAAATCATAAAATTTCACTCTCCCCATCCTTTGAATTTACTCAAAATATGTGATACTTTAATAGGAGTACTTAATAAAATTTTATTGAATTTTCATTTGCTATACATTTTTTTTGGGGGGGGGACAGAGAGAAACAGAGCATGAACTGGGGAGGGGCAGAGAGAGAGGGAGACACAGAATCGGAAACAGGCTCCAGGCTCCGAGCCATCAGCCCAGAGCCTGACGCGGGGCTTGAACTCACGGACCGCGAGATCGTGACCTGGCTGAAGTCGGACGCTTAACCGACTGCGCCACCCAGGCGCCCCACTATACATTTTTTTAAATGATTACTATTTTTGAGAGAGAGAGGGCACACATATGGGGTAGTAAGGGTGGGGTAGACAGGGAGGGAGGAAGGGAGGGAGGGAGGGAGAGAGAGAGAGAGAGAGAGAAGGAGAATCTTAAAGAGGCTCCACACTTAGCAAGGAGCCCCATGCGGGGCTCAATCTCAGGACCCTGAGATCATGACCCAAGATGAAATCGAGAGTCAGAGACTCAACCAACTGAGCCACCCAGGCGCCCATTTGCTATACATTTAATGTCAAGGCAATCAATATACATTTGGAAAATGAACTATATGTTTGTGATTCTCTAGAAGTCAAAATACAACTTAAAATTTACTGTGGGGAGCACCTGTGTGGCTCAGTTGGTTAAGCATCTGACTACGGCTCAGATCATAATCTCACGGGAAAAAAAAAAAAAAAATCTCATGGTGTGTGAGTTCGGGCCCCAAATAGGGCTCTGCACTGTCAGCCGGGAGACTGCTTTGGATCCTCTGTCTCCCTGTCTTCCTGCCCCTCCCCGCCCCACACACATGTTCTCTCTCTCAAAACTAAACATTGGGGCGCCTGGGTGGCGCAGTCGGTTAAGCGTCCGACTTCAGCCAGGTCATGATCTCGCGGTCTGTGAGTTTGAGCCCCGCGTCAGGCTCTGGGCTGATGGCTCGGAGCCTGGAGCCTGTTTCCGATTCTGTGTCTCCCTCTCTCTCTGCCGCTCCCCCGTTCATGCTCTGTCTCTCTCTGTCCCAAAAATAAATAAAAAAACGTTGGAAAAAAAAATTAAAAAAAAAAAAACTAAACATTAAAATTTTTTTTAAAGAATTACATTTATTACAGGGGTGTCTGGGTGGCTCAGTTAAGCACCTGACTCTTGATTTCAGCTAGGGTCACAATCTCATGGTTGTAAGACTAAGCCCCACATCCAGCTCTGTGCTAAGTGTGGAGCCTGCTTGGGATTCTCTTTCCCTCTCTGCCCCTCCCCCGTAAGTGTGAATGCACACGAGTGAGAGCACACTTTCTCTGTCAAAATGAATATTAAAAAAAATAAAAAATAATAAAATGTATTAAAAATGGCAGTTTCTAAATGATAATCCTGTTTTAAAAAATTAATGCTTTTAGGGGCGCCTGGGTGGCGCAGTCGGTTAAGTGTCCGACTTCAGCCAGGTCATGATCTCGCGGTCTGGGAGTTTGAGCCCCGCGTCGGGCTCTGGGCTGATGGCTCAGAGCCTGGAGCCTGTTTCCGATTCTGTGTCTCCCTCTCTCTCTGCCCCTCCCCTGTTCATGCTCTGTCTCTCTCTGTCCCAAAAAATAAAAATAAACGTTGAAAAAAAAAATTAATGCTTTTGCATTAAAATAAAATATTCCAAAATTCTGCCAAAAAAGGGATATATATGTAATTATACAAAAATTCCAATAGCAAACAAATTAAGGTTAAAGGAGAGGGAAGGAGAAACTAAGTGTGATGATGGGATAAACAGGACTGTCTACTGTAACTTGCTATAATCTACAAAAAGATATTTTATTGCTAAGGAAGTATCACATTGTAGAAAAAGCAAAGCCCGCCTTTGAATTCTGGCTCTGCCACTTCCCTGGGCAAGTGATGTGACCTCCCTATGCCTCAGTTTCCTCGTCTTTAAAATGAGGAAAAAAACTCAGAGGAAGACAAAAATCATATGACTTCACTCACATGAGGACTTTAAGAGACAAAACAGATGAACATAAGGGAAGGGAAACAAAAATAATATAGAAACAGGGAGGGGGACAAAACAAAAGAGACTCATAAATATGGAGAACAAACGGAGGGTTGCCGGAGGGGTTGTGGGAGGGGAGATGGGCTAAATGGGTCAGGGGCATTAAGGAATCTACTGAAATCATCGCTTCACTATATACTAACTAATTTGGATGTAAATTTTAAAAAATAAAAAATAAAGTTAAATCACAAAAAAATAAAATAAAATGAGGAAAATAAAATAAAGTAAGGGCGCCTGGGTGGTTCAGTTGGTTAAGCATCTGACTTCCGCTCAGGTCGTGATCTCACAGTTTGTGAGTTCGAGCCCAGCATCGTCGTGTTCCAGCCCCGCTTCGGGTGAGCACAAGCCCTACTTCAGGTGTGCTTGAGCCCCACATTGGGTGAACATGAGCTCGTCCCCTCCCCTCTCTTTCTCTCCCCCCCCCACCCACCCTTCGTTGGATTTTCTCTCTCTCTCTCTCTCTCAGTCTCTCGCTCACTCGCATCCCCTCTCTCTCTCAAAAAAAAAAAAAAAGAAAGAAAAATGCAATTAGGAAAATGAAATTAAATGAAAGAAGAGGAGAAGAGGAAAGGAAAGGAAAGGAAAGGAAAGGAAAGGAAAGGAAAGGAAAGGAAAGGAAAGGAAAGGAAAGGAAAGGAAAGGAAAGGAGGAAAGAGAAGAGAAGAGAAAAATGAAAAAAGAAACAACAACATCTACCTCTTAGGGTCAAGTGAGGAGGATTAGATAAGCTAATGTCTGTGAAACACTTGGACCAGTACTTGGCACATGGTGAGTGCTACCTAATGTCTTCTCCAATTAGTACTGTAATTGCTATTCCTGTATATAAAGAAGGACAATTCCCAAGTATGTCTTCATATTGACATGTATTTTTCACAGAAAAAAATATGCTAGTATGTTCAATTTTTTCTGAAAAATTCTTGACGTTTACTGATAGTGAAGCATTTCAATTATACAGCTGAATTTAAAATTATGCTCCAAGAATCCATTAGAAAAAGTAGCTACTGCTCTCTTATATTTTGTTCTCAGAATACAGAGATGAGTCACACTAGGCCTGTATTTTAAAAAACACTTTAAAATTAATTCCAAATGTCACCAATAAATGCAAACCAACCATATTTTTCTTATTACCAAAAGAAGTTCCTTCTAAATACCTGGGTTACAACTCTTCTCCATTCCGAACAATACAAGGCCAAAGACACTGCTCTTAAGAATTCCCAGACCATTCAAGCTTAAAGTGTTAGCATTAAATTCATAAGATAAAAGGAAAATATCTCTGAGAAGGCAATCAAAAAACAAAAATAATCTCATGCTTACGAGGTGATCTATATATGGGACTTGGGGGCGGGGGAATCAGACCAGCAACAACACTGGTGTCCCCAGGACTCAGAACAGAGCATGGCACATACTACCACTTTTTTTTTAAGAAGCTGGTAACACGGGTCAGGAGATACAATAACCAGACGTGGGGGTACAGCAAAATCTTTACAGAACGTCAACTTCCCCGCCTTTAAAGACGGACATGTATACACATCAGTCTTTTTCCACCAGACTGTTAGTTACTTTGAGAGAAGGGACCAGTGATTTATTTTTGTGCCTCACATACAATAGTCCCTGAATAAGTGTCTGCTAAGTAAAAATAACTATTATAGCAACTGAAGACTAAGAGTAATAATAAACAGAGGTCTTTTGTCATTTTTTGCTTCTTTACCTGTGGAATGATGCCAGCCTGGCTTTCTTCTTGTTTACCCATCATTGTATAAGATTTCCCAGCACCAGTCTGCCCGTAGGCAAAAATACAGACGTTATAGCCCTCAAAGGCATGTAAGAGCATTTCCTTTCCAATGTCATTGTACACGCGGTTTTGAGATGCAAAACAGGGATCTTCAGGCTGAAAGATTAAAAGGAGAAATCAATGGCATTTTATTTGTATACTTTCCTATGTTTATTTGATTACTTCTATAATAAATCAAAAGTGTCTGGAATCTCAACAGTCACCTAAAATGTATTATAAAATTTCTTAGTTCCTCCAACACACAGTTTATTTTTCTCTTATTAAGCACACACACAACCACAGTCATCCAGGTCACAGCCACACGTAAAAATATCTACATGAAATTACCTCACTTGATTACATTTCACTTTCCATAATCTTAAAAGTATTACTCTTCCATTCATAGAAGCTGCAAGAACATTTTCTTAAATGGAAAATGGGACTGAAAGATCAAAGGTCAAGTCCATATATAGAAATACTCCTCTGCACTCACTCCAGGTGGTGTGGCTATTTCTCAATAAACCCAGCTCCCAGTGACAAGCATCGACCCCCCTTCACAGGCCCCCTCCCTTGGCCAGCAGGCTTTGTCAGGAGTTTGAAACCTTTCCTACTCCAACACAAAACAGAAGAGGAAAACCAAAAAAAAAAAAACCAGGAAAAACATGTAATGAAGAGTTGCAGAAGCAAGCTCTAGTTGAGGAACAATCCCCAGGAGCCTGCAAGACTGGGGGTCCTTTACCACGTAAGGGCACTGCAAAGGGCCCCGCTCTCTCCGTTTCCTGGGTGTCGGGCATCTTTGCTTTCCCTGTGGACCTTCGAGCGCTTTCACAACTGCTCCCGGCCTGCCCCGCTCTATTGCGCCGCACCCCGAGTATACGCACCGAGGTGTGCGACCAGTAGGAGTAGTCGAAACTGAAGGACTTTGGAGCTTCCTTTGGGTTCTTTGGGTTAATAATACCTAGAGAATGAAAATGATTTGATTTGATAAGTCACTCAGTTACATTTTCTTTAGTTCAACATGATGTTATGTTGTAAATTCAAAACACCCAAATCAGGAAATTCATACTACTGAATCCGAACACTGAAATGTAAAAATTTTTTAACAAATCACATCTTTAATAGGTAGGATCTGTCCACAGAACTTAAAAGAATCAGACCAACAACATTCACCGGGTGCCACCAGGATTTAGAACACAGCCTGGCATACAGTAGGTGCTCAGGAAATATTCAAAATTTGGAAATGGGCCACATTACTATTTCAAGGTACTTCATAAAGCTTAAAATATTTCAATACATCAGAAATAAAAATTAGAAAATTATTGAATTGATCCAACTACTACCTGAAATAAACTCTTTTTAAAGATCTTATTATTACTTTAGAAAAGCATTTGATAATGAAAGACAGTCTTTTTGCTGAAATCCACAGTTGATAATCAAGTATACGTGTACATGTGTGTATTATGTATGTATACAGTAGAACCACACACCACAAATCTTCTGTAGAATGTTACAGAAAGCAAAATTACTTCTTGACTGCAAAGCACGAAGCCTTACTGCCGACAGTGAAAATATTTCTCGAGTGATTAATCCAGTCACACTCTACTTTGGGGACTGACTGAATGCTGAAGTTTCGCCTCTCTTCCTTTCTCTTACATACAAAGCTTCAGCGTCTCATATTTCACATGGAATAGAATCTTTATAACATGTGGTCACGAAATCTCCTCAAAGACCAGACATCTTAACCAATCTGCTTCTCTGGAAGGTATGGCCACATCCCAGGCTATCAGTGAGATCAGGATTAAAAATAAATCTGTCCAGGGCAGCTGCTGCTCAGGACATAAATAGCAACAGTTGCTACGGTGCTTAGTTCTCTCTCGCGCTGGATTCCACTGGGTATGGCCACACAACTTATGTTCAAACCTCAAATGCTGACGGAGTATTAATAAGGCTCACACTGCACATAATCATGTGACAAGCAGACATAGTTCTAGAAAGAACATCTCCCCACACACAAATGGCAACCTAAGCAAAGAAGTGTGCTTCTAACCAAAAGGCACTAGGGACAAGATTTAAATAATAGCCAACACTCATGGAGCACTTACTCTAAGCTCTAAGACCTTTCTGTGTACTAACCTATTTCATCCTCCCAGCCACCAAAGCACATAGAGGTTTCATTACTGCCACCGTATAGATAGAGACACTATCACAAAGAGGTTAAATAACTTACCCAAGGCTATATATAGAGCTAGCTAGTGGCAATCCAGGATGTGGACTTGGAGAGTTTAACTCCAGAGCCCACACTCTTAGCCAAGCACCGGTCATCTAAAGGCTATTCCCTACATGTATCAACTGTCAAGGTAGACACAGGCATTTTTATGCGTACGCATACTTCATGTGCGCGTGTATGCGTATGCACATAATCACCCCCCCAAATTACATCACAGACATTGCTCAAAACTCTCCTTACCCGTTTAAAACCAGGAATTATGAGGATTACAGTTCCTAAAAGATGAAAGACTACACACAAACGCTACCAAGAAAACGGAAATCAGTGTCATGTGAACCAGATTCAGGTTTCAGGGGCTCAGCAATAAAGACAATGACGAGACACAGGATATGACCTCTGAAGCAGTCTTCACCACTCAAAAACATGGTTAAAATAAACACTTTGTAACCTATAGGAAATGTGCTGTCATAAAACTTCATTAAAAAAATTTTTTTTTAAATGTTTATTTGAGAGAGAGAGAGACCAAAAGCAAGTGGCGGAGGGGCAGAGAGAGAGAGAGAGAGAGAGAGAGAGAGAGAGAGGGCAACACAAAATCCGAAGCAGGTTCCAGGCTCTGAACTGTCAGCACAGAGCCAGAAACGGGGCTCGAACCCACAAACCGTGAGATCATGACCTGAGCCGAAGCCTGACGCTTAACTGACTGAGCCACCCAGGCACCCCCGTCATAAAACCTTTTAAGCCATACTTCAGTCTTTTAGCTACTCATTGGTGGTACTGATTCTGCCAAGAACACTTAAGGGCTGGTTTTCAATCCTACCTCTTTGTTCTCTTTTTCCTAGTAAAGAAAAAGAAATAGTACACCAGTGAGTAACTTCCTTGATTCACTTGAAATCCTTTTCCTCAAGATTCCCTTCTTCCGGATCTTTGAAACTCCTGAAACTAATAGTTTCCTAACTTACAGATTTGAAACCATGCTGCCTTTTAAGTAACTGCTTGTATGCAGACAAAACCCTTTTTAATAAGGGTTTTTAATAAGTAAATCAAAATATAATTTTAAAGGGCTATTTGCATTACAGTTATGTTAAGCAAGATGAAATTATCCACAATATTTTTTAAAATATTTAATTCCTAAATGAAAGATATTTACAGAAGACACTTCAGAACAACGTAAAACTCAATGCTGTTGTTACCTGTTTGAGAGGGCGGTGTAAGCAGAGAGCCCCAGAAGGCATGGATAATTTCTATGTTAACTGGGTAGTAGTTAAAGGATAGTTTGTTTTATATTATTCTTTTTTTTTTTTAGAAAATACATTTTTATTTTTATTTTATTTTATTTTTCAATATATGAAATTTATTGTCAAATTGGTTTCCATACAACACCCAGTGCTCATCCCAAAAGGTGCCCTCCTCAATACCCATCACCCACCCTCCCCTCCATCAACCCTCAGTTTGTTTCCAGTTTTTAAGAGTCTCTTATGCTTTGGCTCTCTCCCACTCTAACCTCTTTTTTTTTTTCCTTCCCCTCCTCCATTGGTTTCTGTTAAGTTTCTCAGGATCCACATAAGAGTGAAAACATATGGTATCTGTCTTTCTCTGTATGGCTTATTTCACTTAGCATCACACTCTCCAGTTCCATCCACGTTGCTACAAAGGGCCATATTTTGTTCTTTCTCATTGCCATGTAGTACTCCATTGTGTATATAAACCACAATTTCTTTCCCATTCATCAGTTGATGGACATTTAGGCTCTTTCCATAATTTGGCTATTGTTGAGAGTGCTGCTACAAACAATGGGTGTTTTATATTATTCTTATATTTATATATGCTTTGTACCGTCTTGAATATAGGAAGTGTTCCTAATAAAAAATTTTGGAACTCCCAACTCTACAAATGAAAAGAAAAAACTGTTATAAAGATAAAATATCAGAGGGCACCTGGGTGGCTCAGTCAGTTAAGCATCCGACTTCAGCTCAGGTCATGATCTTGCAGTTGGTGAGTTCAAGCTCCACGTCAGGCTCTGTGCTGACAGCTCAGAGCCTGGAGCCTGCTTCCGATTCTGTGTCTCCCTCTCTTTCTGGTGTGTCCCCCACCCCCGCCACTCATGCTCTGTCTTTCTCAAAAATAAACATTAAAAAAAAAGATAAAATATCGGGGGGCATGTGGGTGGCTCAGTCAGTTAAACATCCAACTTCAGCTCAGGTCATGATCTCACAGTTCGTGAGTTTGAGCCCAACGTCAGGCTCTCTTCTCTGCTGTCAGCGCAGAGCCCGCTTCAGACCCTCTGCCCCCCACCTCTGTCCCTCCCTTCCTCTCAAAAATAAATAAACATTAAAAAAAAAAAACAGACTTCAAAAATTATTTAAAAAAAGAAACTACTTGGGTACCTGGGTGGCTCAGTCACTTAAGCACTGGACTCTTGATTTCCATTCAGGTCATGATCTCACAGCTCATAAGAAGACTGAGCCCCGAGCTGAACTCTGTGCTGACAGCAGGGAGCCTACTTGGGATTCTCTCTCCCTCTCTCTCCACACCTCCCCCACTCACGCTCTCTCATGCTCTCTATCTCTCAGAATAAACTTAAAAAACATTTTTTTAAGTTTTTTTTTAAAAAAGATAAAGTATCAATGACAGCACTTGACCTCATCAGAGGTCCATGAACTCCACCATTACTTTCACAATGAACTAATAATATGTTCTCAATGTGCCAAAGGTTTTTTTCTTTCTGAATTAGTAACAGTTGAGATCTAACTTACTTCCTTTAACCCAATTAAGAAACAGGATGTTTCAACATTAATAAAAGCGGGGGAGGGATAACACAGTACATATAATGGAAAGGGAATGGGATTTGGATCAAAAGACGGTTTAGAATATGTTAATATTCTAAATACATGACAGACCCTTAATATTTAGAATTTTTTGTCACCTTGGGTATTGCTGCACTTTTGAGTCCTCACTAAAACTGAGATCATACCTAGTTCATAGGATTAAATGAGTAAAGCAATATACAAATGCTAATTTTGAAAAACAGGTATTTTATCTTGTTTTTCACTTGGTGTTTTAGTGGATACAGTCCATAGTCCTTACACCAAAGTTAGGAAAGTTCATTCACTAATTGATAAAATAAGCTAAAGCAGAACATAAGAATTCTATTTCTCGCCAAGAATCAAAACTACGTTGGGGTTCTTTACCTGTGCCACCAAATCTCAGGTGTTCCTACCACATTATAAATCCCCTTCAATATATGGACTGCGTCTTGTGGATCCTCTGCACCAAACACACATTCAGATGCATGTCCCTCCATTTGTCATGTATAATTTTAATTTCATTAAAGCCCATACCATTTTTAGAAGCATAAAAAGAAAAAGAAGAATAGTACACACCTGTGCAGATTACACATAAAGTATCAGTTCATTTTATCAACTTTCACAGAAAAAACACAGAATTGTATTACCAAAAGATTAGGCACTATTTAACACAGTGTAAGAATGGAATAAGAATAATTAATAATTAATTAATGCTATCAATAGTAATTCATAATATCTTCAACATATAAATTATTTTCACTGCTGACCCGAGTCATGGGTCAGCCAAAGATGGCTGCGTTCAGGCTAGTTGAGCAAAGGTTGGAGTGAACCCCAGCATGCAGAGGAGGGTTGTGAGCAGAGCATAAGGCCCAAGATGAAAAATCGTGAACCAGATGATAACTGTCAAGGAAGATTTAATTTTCAATATCATAACCAGAAAAATTAACCACCTCCCAGAAGCAGAAAGGAATCTATTTGAACATGGATCAGTTTTTATCGGACTTAATGCTGCTCTCTGTGGTCTAATAGCAAATAGTCTTTCTCGACGCATCTTAAACGTGACACAGGCTCGTATAGCTGCTGGCTTACCAATGGCGGTGATCCCATTTTTGACTGCGCATGCATCTTACAAAGGTTTTGCAAATCTACCTTTGAATACAGGTGATTTGAATTGTGAAACCTGTACCATAACACGGGGTGGACTGGTTGGTCTTGTTTTTGGTGGTCTGCACCCTGTTTTCTTGGCTATACCTGTGAATGGTGGCCTAGCAGCCAGGTATGAGTCAGCCCTGCTACCAGAAAAAGGAAACAACTTACTGGACTAGAATTTCTAAGCTCGTCTTTAGAAAGATATTATTTCCCATTTTGTTCCAGACCATGTTTGCAGCATACCTTGGATCTAGACAATATAAGTTAGTTATAAAGGCTCTTCAGTTACCTGAACCTGGCCTAGAAATTCAGTGATTGTTAAACAACTTTGTACACAAAAATAAAACTGTAATGTATGAATAAATGTCTAGTGTATAAATAAAATAAATAAGTAAATAAAAATAAACTATTTTCACCAATGTAAACACTGCTACAAACACAGCATGCCTGCCAGGGTCACAGGTCAACAGTGTGCAGGCTTCGTTTAGGATAAATCATCTTTTTTTTTTTTTTTTTTTTTACAAGAAATATCCCAGGAATATTTTGAGGGCTAGAGTCAGAACGTAACTCTTTTAAATGCTGTACACCTCATATTGTTTTATTTTCTATAAAATCACCTTTCATGCCACTTTTCAAGGCCCCTTTTAAGCAACTTCCACACCTCAGGCCTCCCCTCCTATGAAGACTTCTCCGGACACACAGTATACTCCAGACCTGGACCTACCTCCACAAGCAACTTTTCACAAATGACCTCAAGAAGCATCTC
Organism: Felis catus; assembly: GCF_018350175.1. Classification (NCBI taxonomy): domain Eukaryota; kingdom Metazoa; phylum Chordata; class Mammalia; order Carnivora; family Felidae; genus Felis; species Felis catus. Next base: position 7,290,710 of record NC_058375.1, on the reverse strand, counting down.
CGGGCGCCTGAGTGGCTCAGTCGGTTGAGCATCCAACTTCAGCTCAGGTCATGATCTCGCTAATCATGGGTTCCAGCCCTGCATCAGGCTCTGTGCTGACAGCTCAGAACCTGGAGCCTGCTTTGGATTCTGTGTCTCCCTCTCTCTGCTCCTCCCCCACTCAGGCTCTGTCTCTGTCTCTCTCTCAAAAATAAAGAAACATTAAAAAAAAAAAAAAAAAAAGAATCATCTCCAACTTTCTTCTCTTAACACCCTACATCTGATCTATCCTGTCAGCTCTACTTTCAAAATGAATCCAGAATCCCATGGCTTCTCCAGCACCACCGTTACCACCCTGGTCCAAACTACTGCCTCCTTCACCAGAAGACAGCAGTAATTCCTAACAAGGCTCCCGGCTTCCCCTCCCCCCTCCCCGCGAGCCCCTGGAGAGTCTTATCCCCACACTGCAAATGGTGGTCCTTTTCTCAGACTAACCCAGATCACATCCACGACACGCCCCTGGTGAGCATTCCGGTGGGGTCGCAGCATACACTGAACAAAACTCGACTCTCCCTCTGAGCTCCTGTCCAGCTACTGGAGTGATTCACCCCCTACTCCAGCCCCACTGCCCTTCTTACTGAAGATATACCCTCACTTCAGGGCCTCTGAACTTTGGCTCTACCAGGAGTGCCACTCGCCCAGGTGTGTGAACAGCCCACCCCCTAACTTCGTACAGGTCTCTGCTCACATGGCATATCAGATGGCCCTTTTCTGGGCGTGCCTTCACTCTCCATCTGCTTTCCCTGCCTTACTTGTCTTCACTGCACTCCTGACTACCTGACTTATTACGAGTCACCGGCATGCAGGTTCCATGACACCAGAACTTCTGTTTCATCCACCGCTATATTCCAGTTCCGAGGAGAGCACCTGCCACACAGTAGATTCTCAATATATACCCAAAGACCCAATGACTATGTTAGTTTTATCTTTCCTTACAGATTGTCACTCCTTTGTAGCTGGAAACCATGACTCCTCTTTCTGTATCACTCACTGTGCTGACTTCCTAAGTAGCTGATGCTTGTATGTGGACTGGTACATAGCTCTCTCTACACAACTTGCTTCCTGAGTCTTTTCTTCCTGAGCAGCCAACTTACTCACCTTCTGGCAAGAAACATTAATCTCTGGGAGAGGAGGAATCTAAATTCCAATCTCAGGAGCAGAAATACAACTTTCAGGAAACAGCAGTAATAGGTAAACAGGGGACAGGAGAAAAGATGACCAGGTTTTAAACAGGAAGATATGTTGATGGAGGTCACCAGGAAGGTCAAGGATAAAGGAAAATATAATGGAGGCAGGAAGAGTGGGGTAGGTGTTGGAAATCCCTCTCCTTCTCCAGGTCTTGAGAACTGTGTCTTACAGTATACATGTCACAGGAAATATGGACTTTCGTATCAGACAGAGGGTACCTTACCATTCAAATTTATTGCTGTAAAATTTTCTCCAGTGTCCTACATATAAAAGGCTTGCCCAGCCTAAGGATTCTTATGTGGGTGTGAAATAGATTCTTGACCTCACACACAAGACACACACCCAAGAGGCAGTGCCATATGATAAACACCAACAGACATAAATAAATGCTAATATTCTCAGTACTCATCTTCCCAAGCACTTCCTCTGAAACATACATTCCATCAGAAGGGTGAGGTACACTGGCTGAGTCACTGGTGAATAGATCATAACTACATCTAGGTGCATCAAAGATCTTCAACAAAACACTGTTAGATGGCATCCACCTGAACAAGTTCATTTTCCTGATCTTTCTGCCTGTCTTTGAACAGTCCCTGCCCCTTTGCCTTCTACACTTTTACTCATTGTGCTCAGCTTTCCAAATCTCCCAGGTTGGCTAGAAATGACGCTAGTTTCCATGCTAACGTTAATCTTTCCCCAAAGAAGCATTATTGCAAAAGATCCCAAGACCCTAGCTTAAGAAAAGAAAACTTAAACAGCACTTTCATTCATTGGGCATATTTACTGAGCACAAAACATTTATTAAGCACAAACTATGTGCCAGGCACTGTGCTGGGGATAAAATGGCAAACAAACAAGTTATTTCTGCCCTTCTAGGGCTAATAGCCAATGGAGAAGAAAGACATACAATCACATAAAATAAATGCTCTCAAATTATAGTAAGAGCCACACTAGACAAGCATGGGGTCCTATAAGAACACATAAACAGGTAAACTCTGATGTGATAAAACAGAGAAGGCTGGGCTGAAGGATAAAGGAGATGACTAAGGAAAGTGCAGAGATAACAACAGCTAACACTTACTAAATGCTTACTATGTTCAAACACTGGGCTAAAAAAAGCATTACATGTATTCACTCATTTAATCCTCATGATAACCTTACGAAGTAGATACTATTACCATCTCCATTTTATATTTGGAGCACCAGAGAAGAAGGCGCTTGTCCCAGGTCAGGGCCTAGACTAAAGTTTGGAACATCTGGCTCCAAGGCTCCAAACCACTGGGCAATATGCATCCCAAGTCAGAGAGAACTACATTAGGAAACCCTGGGGCAAAAAGAAACATGTGGCATCCAGATTCCAGTTTGGCTGGTATGGCTCAAGTGTAGTGAACAACAAAGGGTTAGAAGCACTGAAATCTCAGAATCAAAGCACAGATGGACTTCAAGGAGCTGGTGAACCCCTGAGCAATCAGAAGCCACTGGACTGACTTGACTACAGCATGGAGAGTGGACTGGAGGAAGGCATGAGTGGAAGTATGGAGACCAATTACAAAGAACACAACCACCACTGCAGGATGTTTGGGAAATTTTGCCATTTCATAACAACTCCCATGAAAACTGCATTTGGCATCAGAAATCCCTAAGTTCCACGATGTAGCATTTGTGGGGGCAGGGAGACAGAAGGGTCCATTCTGAGATCAAAAACATTACGTCTCTTGATCCAAAACTGAATTTTATCTTACAATATAACCCAATGTTTGGGGTGCCTGGGTGGCTCAGTTGGTTAAGGGTCTGACTTTTGGTTTCAGCTCAGGTCATACTCTCACAGTTCATGAGACTGAGCCCCACATCAGGCTCTGTGCTGACAGCGAGCAGCCTACTTGGGATTCTCTCTCTCTCTTTCTCTCTGCCCTCACTCACACTCCCTCATTCTCTCAAAATGAATAAACTTAAATATATGTGCATATATATATATACACACAAATATATACATATATATACATATAACCCAACAGTCAATGATCAAAACACAAGCTGACCTAGAAAATATTTTTAGAAGACGTTTTCAAGGATTTTAGCAATGAAGGAAATGGAATAGTATAGAGGCTTTAACATACCCCTCCATGTATCCATTATTATCCATCTATAACTTGGGCATATAACAAATTATTTATGCCTCAATTTTCTTACCCGTAAATGGGTACAATATTTCCTATTTTATAGAACTGTTGTGAAGATTAATGACGAGTCCATGTTGAAAATTCTAACACAAAGCAAATGTTCAAAATATTCCTTCATTTAACAAATACTTGAGTACCTACTATGCCCAGACGTGAAGCATCTAGTGAAAACCAGTCCCTTATCTTCAAGGAGCTTACATTTTAATTCAGAAGTCAGATAATAAACTAAAAGAGACAGTATGACCTGGGTAAAACAAAAGAGAGGAGATATAAGGTGACGGTGGAGGTGGCAGGAGTGGCTCTTTCAGTAAAAGTGGGCAGATTGCCACCTCTGAGAAGGTAATATTTGAGCAGGGACTGTAGTGACATTTAAGGAAAAGCAAGACCACCAGAGTAGCCAGAAAAAAGGAAGTAATAATGAGACGCCAAATCAGATAGCTAGCCAGAGGCCAAATGCTGTGGCCCTGTGGCCAAGGCGAAGATGTTTAGTTACATTCCAGAAGTGACAGGAAGCCAATGAAGGATCTGAAGCACAGAGGTGACGTGCTCTGATTTACATTTCCAAACAGGACTCTGGCTACTGTATGGAACAAAGAAGCTACTGCAGTACTGGCTCTCACTACAGAAGAACAGGGTTCAGGACACAATGTGAAGGCAGAAGAGACAGGCCTTACTGATGGACCGCAGGTGGTCTGTAAGAGAGAGGGGCCCAGAGCGACGCCGACATTTGGTCTGACAAACTGAAAAGAATAGGTGAGAAAGAGCCACTTGAGGTGCACAGGGAAGAGAAAACACCAGTTCTGCTGAGGACATGGTAAGTTTACGACTTCTTAGGCTTTCAAGTAGGGTTAGGTTGGCAGCTGAGTGGACAAGTCCAGAGATCTACACGGAGGTCGGTCCAGACTGCAGAAATGAATTGGGGAGTCATCATCACCTCATAAAACTTAAAGCCTTGACCCTGAATGAATGAAATCACTTAGGGGTCCGTCTTCTCTGAAGACAGAGGAGAGATCAAAGAAAAGAGACAGAATCCTGGTGCGCTTTGAACACAGGAAGTGAGGAAGAAGGCAGAATGGCCTGTGAGGGAGGAAGGCAATAGAGAGAACCTGGGGACCAAGAGACAAGACAGAAATGATCCAAGGAGGAAGTCAAGCTACGCCACCATTCATTGTTACCATGCTTTTATTACCACAACCATTTCTGGCCCCACAGGAGGAATGAGTCCCCGTTCGGGTGATCTCCTGACTTCCCGAATAACTCGTTCTGCTCACCCTCACCTCTGTGCCTGAGCCCCCTTCATCCAGATCTCAGCTGGTTTCAAGGCTGTCTTCTGTAAGTCCCCTTCACAGGTTAGAAAGGCAGCTTCAGCACTGAAGTCTGAGTGGATCCCGCCCCCAGGATCTTGCATTTCTCTCTCCCTAGGCCTTGCACGCCTTTCCCCTTTGTCCTCACACTTTTTATTCCTCATGCTGTAACCCAGCTACCTTCGGAGAGCCGGAGAAGAGTGAGAAACAGGACAGCCTCTTTCATGGGAAGGCTTACCTGATGACCCTTATCCAAGATATATGGAAATGCCTTTAAAATGATTACCACAAAATGTCCTGTGTGTGTGTGTGTGTGTGTGTGTGTGTGTGTGTGTGTGTGTGTATATATATATATATATATATATATATATATATATATATATTAGTTTGTTGATGGACCATAAGACCATCTTCTCTTTCTTAGAGACCCTTCCAGTTGAAATTGGCCTCACAAAGTCTTCTGTTAAGTCCTCCAACTTGACCCCTTTTTTCCTTTGCTTTCTTCCCAACTTTGTTACTGCAGCATTAAGAAACAGGAACAATGTTTTAATTACTAAGCCATAGAAAACAAGGCAGTCAAAACAAGATTGGTACTTAAAAGCCTTTATATTCTCCAGAATAAATTTGTTTATCTAATATTTCAAAGTCTCTATGTAGCAATTATACTGTTGTTGGCAAACTATTAAAGATCTTGCCTGCAACTACAATTAACTTATCATTGTGGCAACACTGTAACTTTATATTAACTTTTCGAATACAGCAATGTTTCGGGCTTGTTAAAAATCCCAGTGACGGGGCGCCTGGGTGGCTCAGTCGGTTAAGCGTCTGACTTTGGTCATGATCTCACGGTCCGTGAGTTCGAGCCCCGCGTTGGGCTCTGTGCTGACCGCTCAGAGCCTGGAGCCTGTTTCAGATTCTGTGTCTCCCTCTCTCTCTGCCCCTCCCCTGTTCATGCTCTGTCTCTCTCTGTCTCAAAAATAAATAAACGTTAAAAAAAAAAAATCCCAGTGACATCTTCAGTACAAACTTCCTCTTCCAAAATATACCCAAAATATGAGGAATACTGCACAAAATAAAGCCATTTGGTACAACATTTATATTCCCAAACCATAAAACCACAACCCATAAGCAGCTTCCTCCCCTACTCAGAATAACATATTTCCAAAATATATTAAAATGGTATAAAAGCATATTGCCAGAAAGTAGAATTGAGAAGACCTATAATCACAAAGTTCCTTAATCATTTAAAATAACAAACTTAGATTCCAAATCCTATAAACAATATAAACATACTTACTATATGTGTTCACTATTCAATCCCAGAGTAGTAAAAATAAATATAAAACGGGAAAAAACAAAACTCTACCAACTCTGTAATGTCACAGTGCCATCCTCAACTGGATATAAAATAAATATGCTAGCTATAATAAACATTTTTTAAGATTTTATGTTTTTTAAAGTAATTTCTCTATACCCAAAGTGGGGCTCGAACTCACAAACCCGAGATCAAGACGTGCATGCTCCCAAGACTGAGCCAGCCAGGCACCCAAGTCGTAATAAACATTAAACAAGTCCCCGACTGACATCTCTTCTGCCCTTCTAAGCAAATGCTCAATGACTGGGAAAGGAGATGCTCTGGAAGGCCTAGATCTCGCTCAGTCCAAACGGCACAAAGACGGCGGAAGTAATTATAATGCCCTGTTATTCACAACCACCTTGCAGCAAGAACGGCATCAAAATAAACTTTCATGTAACAGTTAAGGTCAAATTACACATAAACCGAACTCCTACACAGAATAATAAAACTGAGGATTTTGAGAGGCAGTATGTGCTGCAGAGAGGTTAAGAATGAGGTTCTGGAATCAAACAACTCAATTTCATTCCCTAGTTCTCCCAAGTTCTGGATGTGCGACCCCAGATAAGTCATCTGTGAAACGGGGAAAACAGGAATCTCTGCCCTAGGATTATTATGAGGACTGCGCGAGGTAAAATCTGTAAGTGCCTGATTGTGGCTGGCACAGCTGAAGTGTTTATTACTGCTTTTGTTGTTGTTAATTACTAATCATGGTTTGGTTTTTTTCCCCAATAAAAAGCATTTAAAAAGCTGCTTTTGTTCTTCCCTTCACCCATTTTGCCTCCTCAAGTTTATCCACAGTTATGAAATGAACTCTTGGTATCAGACCAGGAGAACGTCACAAGGAAACAGCAAATGGAGCTCAACCACTCACATAGCTTCTGCTAACTCTGGCCATATAGTTTTCTGTTCTGCCCAAACAAAAAGGCTTCCCAGACATTCCCTACCTGTCCAGGCCCTACTCCTCAATTATTCACATGTCTCTCGATGCTTTCATAAGAGTCGTCAGAGTACTGTGATATTTATCTCTAAGGCTCTGAGAGCCTGGTGGCCTGGTGGCCTCCCAGCCTATGCCTGCTGAATAACAAAAACTTAATTTCCTATAGTTGCTCTCAAAAACCTAATTTCGTGTTTCTTACTCCTACCACCAGGATGTCCAGAGCATTCATCCCTAAGCAATACAACTAAGAACTGTTCTTGGCCTACTGGAAATGATTTTGATAAGATAAGCAACTGTTAATATACTACCAAAAATTAAATCTAAATACCTACCTTGCCTACCATACAAGCAGACGGAGTGGCAGGCCCTTCCCCGGTCTCACTAACAGCTCTCCAGACTTTGCTAGCTCCCATCACAGCACTTCACGCTTCACTGGGCAACCACCAAAAGCAATCAGCACCATGTTATCAGCATGGACTTTTAAAAATGAACTCCAAAACATCTCTGGAGAATTGCAAAGAAGGCATTTAAAAAGGAAATAAAGGAAGATAAAAGAAGAGAAAAGCCCGGGCATGGTTGCTCTCCCTTTTGGAAAAAACATCAAATGCATCTATAAGGGCCACATGAAATAGTTTAGATTTAATTAAGGCAACCTCAAAAGTCCAGAACAATCAGAGGCAAAGCAGCCGAGAATGAGGACTAAATTTCCTGCAAGACTTCAGCTGGTCTTCTCTGCCCTGTTTGGAATCCAGATGGTAGATTTTTTAGGTAATTGAAGATGTTTAAATCATAAAGCGTAATAAAAAGCAGTCGCAAATACACAATACCAAAGGCCTCCTCCAACCTGGAGATAGGTGCAATTGTTTCCGCCTTTAAATTTATATTCCCATTGAAAATAACAATTTAGGTGCCAAAACTAATTACAAAAAAAATTTTTTTAAGAAATAACTTTTCAAACACTATCCTATGCAGCATACCAGATTCCACTGGATCCTCACCAACAACCGTGGGATATTAGGGTGAGTAGGCACTTGCAACATTTCCACTGACTAAATGAAAAACTTTAGGCTCAAGTGTCTGATCACAGAGAAGGAGCTAAATAACGTACAATTTACAAACACAATCAAATCCGTGTAGCCACTAAGATCACATTCTTGCAGAATACGTGGGGAAATGTACCCAATATGCTACTAAGTAAAAGACCAGATGCTTGACAAAGGGAGAAGGGAGGTCAATGAACAGACTTTAGCTTTTATTCTGAATGAAATGGGAAATACCTTACAGTTTTGACGGAAAAAAAAATCCAACTTCGATTCTAAAAGGACTGCACTTGCTGCTCTATTGAGAAAAGAGGGCTAGAAGACAGAGGTTAAAGCCTCAAGACTTGCGAAGAGGTTACCGCGGCAGCGGCTCTAGAGGTAAGAGTGGTCTGGGTACCTTCTGAGACAGAGCCCACAGGCCTTTCTGATGGAGACAGTGCAGGAGAGAAATCAAGGATGGTTGCGTGATTTTTGCCCCGAGCAAACCACAAAGACAATTTCCACTGAGTGGAAGGAGGAGAGTGCAGGGAAGCAGGACTGAAGAGAACACACTCGGAGTTCAGTTTTGGACGCGTCAAGTTTGAAATGCTCATCAGGCAGGAGAGATGCCAGGTAAACGGCTGCGTACGCTGCCTTCAGGAACAATTCCTTCCCCACCTGTGTGGGGCTTACACTTTTCTTACAGCAGGCCTAAGAAGCAGTTTTAAAGCTCAGGTGTGTGATAACAGGGGATTAGCTAAAGAAATTACGGTGTATTAATATACCAGAATACTGAACAGCCATTACAATCATGTTCTTGCAGAATACTTAAAAGAATGTGCTCAATAAATTAATGATAGATTCACTCATCTCATCTAAAAGAGGGCACATTCCAGGGATACATTCCAGAATGTCAGTTTAGTAAGTTGCCACATGGGAAGTCACTGTGTCAGATGTAGAAGAAAAGACAAAGTACGTTTTGGGCCTGAGGGAAAGGAAAGCAAAAGCTGCCTTCAAAACTACGAGGGGGCAGAAGAGGGGTCAGGTGCACAGCAAAGTCAGGGGCCAGCAGACAGGGCTAGATTTAGAAGGCTAGCCTCAAAATTCATCTAAAAGTCGTTCTAAAGGACACACTCAGTTTCCACCAACTCCAGCTGAGTAAATATAGTATTACTTCCGGACACTCCTACTCCCCCAGCCCCAACACACACACACACACACACACACACACACACACACACACACACACACACCCCACACCCCCCTCCAGCTGTAGCTCCAACTCCCAACTAGAGGAAAAGTGTTTCATTTCAAAACTTTAAAAAAGTTTCCATGCCACTGGCACCCAAGTTGATTTCAATATATTTTACTGAACTCTGCTTCCAGCACCACATAAGTCTCGTCTTCTTGCTGACCTTCTAGCAGTCCAGTAACTAAACGAGCTATGGACATGTAACTTAAAAAGGAAACATTCCTCTCCTTGGAAGAACAGAGTGACAAATGTCTAGAGGACTTCAGAAAGAGGGGGCGGGAGACAAATTTCATGGGCTTGTGCCCATCATACGATACACCCTGGTCACTGATATTGAGAGGCATGGGTATACAGTAGCTCTATGTGCAAGGTGAAGACTTTGTTTTTTCCCTTTGTTTGTATGCTCTTCCAATTACTTAGTATACATATAGTAGAGAGAGTCATTAAATATATAAATGTATCAAAGGTACAAACTGCAACAACAGAACAAAACCCCAGGTAGCCACCAGACAGCTCTAGAACATGATTCTCACCCCTGCAGTGCCACTGTGTCCTCCCAGATCTCTCTGCCCACCACCTCATCTCTGAGGCATGCTGAATTTTGTCATCATTGCCTTACTTTTCTTCACAGTTTTACCCATGTGTTTGTAGGGCATAAAGAATACAGAGAACAGCTTTGTATGTTTTTGAGATTTACATAAATACACCCATTTCTTTCGCGACTTGCTTGTATAGCTACCATTTGCTTATAATTTGTGTGTGTGTGCACAGTAATTCTCTGTTGTGTTCTATTTTATGTAAGTGTACCATGATTTATTTACCCATCCCCCTGTTGATGGATACTGGGTTGTTTCCAGTTTTTTTCTCTAAGAAAAACTAGTGCCGTTAAGAGTTTAAATGCCCCAATCTTCAGCAGTTTCAGTGACTCGATGAAATGCACTACACTGGCAGCAGGCCACAGAGATACAGGACTGGGCATGAGTGAGCCACAGAGTTGACAGAATGCATGCTGACAAAGGGTGTGTTTAAAAATATCGAGCATTCCCTCTCTAAGGTTAGAGCACATGGTGTGGAGAAGTGCTGCTGAAGAGCTGGCCTCATCCTACATCTCCAGCCACACTATGAAGCACTCCGGATGCTGTGTTACAGAGCTTATGGCTTATCCCAGAAAAGACTTCAGGAGAATTCACTCTGATTGTAGGTTACAAAATGCATTCAGATTTAAAAGAATTCCTTTCAAAAGTCTTCCTTTCTAAACCTCCGCTTTGTCCCCTGCACCATCCCAAATTTCCATTAATGGACATGAAGTCATTCTTCGTACCAGTTGTGATGTACAGTATTCCATTTTGAAATGTACATGTGTGAATGAAAAAGCCTTTAAAAATGTACCATGTAAGGGGCGCCTGGGTGGCGCAGTCGGTTAAGCGTCCGACTTCAGCCAGGTCACGATCTCGCGGTCCGTGAGTTCGAGCCCCGTGTCGGGCTCTGGGCTGATGGCTCAGAGCCTGGAGCCTGTTTCCGATTCTGTGTCTCCCTCTCTCTCTCTGCCCCTTCCCCGTTCATGCTCTGTCTCTCTCTGTCCCCCAAAAAATAAATAAACGTTGAAAAAAAATTAAAAAAAAATGTACCATGTTAGTAATTAATCGCGGGGGGGCAGGGCGGGGGGAGACAGGGTCCCTTCTACCCCACTAAGATTTGGGTACTGAAAAACAAAGAAGACCCCAAGCAACGAAGACTGATAAATACATAAAGGAGACTGACCAAAGGGCTAGCTACAGATTCCTGTGGTTAAAGGCAAAGCAAAAGTATTATAATTTAATACCTAAAGGACCATGTGAGAACCAGCTTTACCTACCCTCCTGTTTTTCAGCAGGGAATTAATGCAGTTTCAAAGTCTTCAGATTTACCATAAATGTGAGCGGTTCAACTATTAATTTTCCCCCACTTTTCTTTTTAGGAGCAATTAGACAGACAGACATACACACACACACACACACACACACACACACACACACACACACACACACAGCTTCCAAAGTGGGAAAACTTGGAATTTAACAGGATATTATTAAACAAAGCCATTTGTATGCACTTAGTCTCCAAAATGTCAAGGCAGTAACATTTATCTGTGCCATGGAAAATATTCCCTCTGAGACCAGAAAGTGCTTAAATAAAACTGCTACTACTCAGCTTTCAGATCTGGCCCATTCCCTAAAGTACTCTTCACCCTCTTCTACTTTTTCATAAGAGACCTTATGGCAGGAACATTCCACTGCATTCCGTGTGCAATCAGCTATAATCCCTGTGAGCAACAGTCCAGGCCAGCTTGCCAGCACAGCAGTCTTTTAATGCAGCTAACACATGTGGCTATAGCAAATTCATTTCATTTTTTTCAACAAAATGCAAGCTTTCTCCCATTCTTAAGCCCAACTTTTTTTTTTTTTTAAATAAGCCACTAATGCTTTCTAATGGAGCAAGTAGTTTGCTTAAAATCTCTCACATAAAAATTACGTGGATCACATTTTAGCCAAACTACTAAGAAACTGCCATAGAAAACGGAAAACAGAAATAGCAAAGAGTAGCAGAAAACTGAAACCACCAAAAATCCTGGAGGAAAAGTCTCACTCAATTAATTAGTTTTCCAAGAACAAACACCTTTCAAAGGAACCAAAATTACCCCAAAACTGCTAAGCCACAGCAAAGTAAGTATTTAGCTAGAAAACCAACTCTACTTCTTCCAAGGCTGATTCATCAAATGAGGATTTCTGCCTCAGTAGACTAATGTTAACTTCAAAGTCACAAACTTCTCCTGCTGTGTGCAGAGAGCACGTGTCATCGCCAGAAGAGGGTCAGGAATACCATACGTGGTTATAACACTATTAAATTCTGATACCCTGCAAATTTGAAATTTTCCCTGAACATGCTGGGTGTTTAGTTTAAATCTCACTTACTCCACAAGGTCCAGTTGAAATGCCCCATCATCTACGTACCTTACATGTGCCCTTTGCCAAACTCACATCTGCACGTTTTAAAACCCCTCCTATGGCAATTATCACTTTGATCACTTTGACTTTGTACTGAGCTTCTTTCGGTATGTCTGTGTCTTCCACCACAAACTTTTGAAGACTCTTTAGGGACAAGATCCTACGTATGGTACATACAACTCTGCTTCCTGCAGACTCACCTTATAGCAAACTCTCAAAAGAGAAAGGAAAAGAAAGGGTAAGGCAGAGCAGAGCCACTCAGTTTGCTGTGTACAACGGTTTTGAACCAAGTATGATGGAAAACCCTTTGGTAGTTCAGCACTGTGCTTAACATGGTCCATAGGCTGGTTGTCATGTGACCGGTACAAGGTACCCAGGCCTATCATAACCAAATTATTACTTTTAATAAAAACCATTTCTTCATTACTATTTTGTCAAAAGATACCTCAATATATTCAATAATTCTGGAGAGATTTTTGTGGGAGATAAGCAAGAATGAGTGAATAGAACTTAGATCCTCACAAACTATAAAATTTACGGTCCTATCCTCAAAAGGTGCACCACCAGAGATCTTATTTTCTCCTCAGTTTGCTACCTACTACAAGTGAAAACATGGTACATTCTCCAGCCAGAGTGAATAGCATATTCGGACAATTTTATTTTTCCCCCTAAACTGACAGTATTTTCTATACAATCAAAATAAAAAGGTCAAAAAGAGAGTTATATATCTTAGAAACAATGAGCTCGAACACTCATATTTTATTACCCGTTAATAATTTCTTAGTGAGCTTTTAATCCTTATGATCAAAAAAATAGCAAAGTCTGAAAAATCTAGCAGACCCAGATCTACTTCTCAAACCATCCAGAACTACAGAAAATCCTTTTCATTTTACAACATACTCTTAATAGTTTTATTCTCCTAGATAGTCAATTGAGCACTTTTTTTGATATTCTATTTAGTACTCAGCATACCCATTATACATATAGTAGATACCTACTAATACATAAAACTTTATTAACTTATACAGATATTTTTTCATGTTTAAATCTCAAAGGAAACAACTCTTACAAATGAGCTATATTATTCAGGTATTTAAAACATACACTGCTGGGGGAAGGGGTGAGAAAATAAACAAAACACTAATCAGTGAAGACTGAAATATAAGCTACTATTATACCTTATCACTAATTAAAAGGGTAAAAAGCTATCTTAGAAAAAGATGCTGTTTGCACTCTCTCCGGAAGGAAAGGAAACACAAGTTGCTTCTAGGGAGGGGAACTGGTTGACTACATGATGCGTCAGAGGAAGTGTTTACACTTGTATATTCTTTGTACCTTGTGAATTTTATACCATGTGAATGAATGTTTTATGGAGTCACAAAAAGAAAAAACTCAGGAGAAATTAATACAATGCTATTTGACTTTGACAATGAATATAAACTTACAACCAATCTATAAAATGAGTTGTCATCAAGAAAAAAAGAAAAAACACAAGTATCATTCTTTATACTAATAAAACGTTTTCATTTATTTTTGTTATATAATTAATTGGTTTTTGTATTTCATGAATATGGCCTTCTAATACTCATGTTCTTTCTTTTTTTTTTTAAGTTTATTATTTATTTATTTGGGGAGGGAGAGAGACTGAGCATGTGCACAAGAGGGGGAGGGGCAGAGAGACTCCCAAGCAGGCTCCGAGCTATCACCACAGAGCCCAAGGAGGACCTTTATCTCTTGAACCATGAGAGCAGGACCTGAGCCGAAATCAAGAATTGGATGCTTAATTGACTGAGCCACCTAGCTGTCCCCAATACTAATTTTCTACTTAAAAGTTTGTAGTAAGATTTTTAGGGTGCCTGGGTGGCTCAGTCAGTTAAGCATCCAACTCTTGATTTCAGCTCAGGACGTGATCTCATAGTTGGTGGGATGGGCCCCACCTTGGGCTCTGCACTAACAGTGCAAAGCCTGCTTGGGATTCTCTCTCTCCCTCTCTCTCTCTGCCATTCCTTTGCTCATGCACTTTCTCTCAAAATAAATAAATGGTTAATAATAAAAAATGGTTAATAATAAAAAAATTTAACACTCTTTAAAAAAAAAAAAAAAGAAAGAAAGTAGCAACAGACACTGGGGACACTGGGGATTTCTCCTGGATAGTTCAGTATGTAAAACATATCACAGAGAAAAGTAGTTCTTTTTAGGATCAATTCTGGCTCCTGACCCAGGACTTCCTAAAGCCTACCTTCTAAAAGAACTAAATGATTATACCAGCATTTTCAGAGGCAACACCAACAGCCAAAAATGCCTCCAAACTAAGTTACAATTAAATACATTTTTCAGAGAGAAACAAGAGCTCAATAATCAGGATTCAGTATGTTCACTTCAGCAGCACATATACTAAAACTAAACTGATACAAATTAGTATGGCCTCTGTGCAAAGATTTATATATTGTGTAGAACTTAATTCTTTTTTTTTAATTTTTTTTTCAATGTTTATTTATTTTTGAGAGCCAGAGAGACCCAGAGCATGAGCAGGGGAGGGGCAGACAGAGAGGGAGACACAGAATTCGAAGCAGGCTCCAGGCTCTGAGCTGTCAGCACAGAGCCTGACGCGGGGCTCAAACTCACAAACTGCAAGATCATGACCTGAGCTGAAGTCAGACGCTTAACCGACTGAGCCACCCAGGTGCCCTATATATTGTGTAGAACTTAATTCTTAAAATGAAGCATGAATAATACTATAGCTTAAATGAGTGGCATTTAGAACATAAACACTTGTTCTCTAGTTCAGTTATAAATCTAGCTCAAATTTTAAGAAAGGAGCAAATCATCAATATTGACCTTTTTTAAAAAACTTGAAATATAATTTACATACCCTACAAAGTTCACCCATTTCAAGTGTACAATTCAGTAGTAAATTTTGCATCTTTTTCTTTTACAATTACTCATAGGATATAATTCATACTCTAGCATCTTTTAAAAATATCTAATAAAGAGGCAAACTCATAGTAACAGAGAACAGAGGCTAGGGATGGGGTCAAAGGTGAGATATTCATTAAAAAATACACACTTTTAGTCATGAAATGAATAAGTTCTAGAGACTTAATGTGCAGCATAGTGACTATAGTTCATAATAATGTACCGTATACTTAAAATTTGCTGAGAAATAGATCTCAAGTGTTTTCACCACACACACACACACACACACACACACACACACACACACACACACAAAGGTAATTATGAGAGGTGATAGATACGTTAATTACTTTGGACTGTGGTAATCATTTTGCAATGTATGCATATATCAAAACATCACGTTGTACACCTTAAATATATAATTTTATTCCCCACTGGTAGAATTCTCTACAGAGAACACTGGCAAATGGCCCACACATAGAGGAGATCAGAATGGTTTCCCCAACAACTAGGCATTAACTTGTGTGTCCGGAAGACCTATGATTCTGCTTTATCACAAAGCTATAGGTTTCAAGACAGTAGAACCTACCAGTATTTTGAATAATAATTTGCCTACAGATCCATATCAATTAGTTATTAATCCAAGTACAAAATAAACCAGCTTAAGTCATTTTTCACCTAAGCAATTATAAAGAAGTTCAAAAGTAACGACTTCAATTTCAATAATAGATAATTTTATTTGTAAAAAAATTATAAACAAATGATTACTGATAATTTTAGTAATAAATTTGTGAGTTTATTACCAACTGTAGCTATATCTGTTGTTCAACTCAAAGAATTACTGTAAGGAAGGAGAGTAAGTTTTAAGACCATCTTGGCAAGGTCAAGTGCCATTTAAAATGAAGAAAGAAAAATAATCTTAGAGCCTCAATAGATACATTTCACATCATGGTTAAGTATAAATCACTGCAAACACCTTTATTATCATTAAGATTTCAACTTAAGGGGCGCCTGAGTGGCTCAGTTGGTTGAGCGATTGACTTCAGCTCAGGTCACGATCTCATGGTTCATGGGTTCGAGCCCCATGTGAGACTCTGTGCTGACAGCTTGGAGCCTGGAGCCTGCTTCCAATTCTGTGTCTTCCTCTCTCTCTGTCCCTCCCCTGCTTGTGCTCTCACTCGCTCTCTCTCTCTCTCTCTCTCTCTCTCAAAAATAAGATTAAAAAAATATTTTAACTTAATAACTCTAGCTAAATTAGTTGCATTTTCCAGGGATTTCTCAATTGTAAAGAACAAAAGAAATAGTCCATATTTAAATATACAAAAGCAAAAATCACAGGGCGAAGCACTTAGTGGATCATTCAGAATAGCAAAGTCCAAAGTGTTAATACCCAAATGTTCATTTATTCTGTTCACATTAAGAAGGGAAAAGAGAAAGGATAGGAAGGTGAGATATAATTGATAGAACACAACATGTACTCACTGGTCGAGTTGCCTTGCATCTGAATGATGCACTTGGACTCTTTGCTGGTCTCTCGAGAATTGAAGGGCCGAACCCGCACAGCCACCTTCACTGAGGCTCCCGACATTCTGATGGTCTTGTTATATATATGCAGTCCAGAAATAAAGTATCAAATCTTCTTTTGAAGTTATGTGCAAGTTTCCTTCAAAAAGAAAACAATTCCACACAGGTAGTCAGAATCAAAGGAAGCAAGGGCTAACGTGAGCCTAAGGGCTACTCTTGTACATCTTTGTACTATTTTTTTTTTTAATTTATGTTTATTTACATTTGAGGGGGGGAGCGGCAGAGAGAGAGGGAGTCACAGAACCCAAAGCAGGCTCCAGGCTCTGAGCTGTCCGCACAGGGCCTGACGTGGGGCTCAAACTCATGGACCGTGAGATCATGGCCTGAGCCAAAGTCGGAAGCTCAACTGACTGAGTCACCCAGGCGCCCCAATCTTTGTACTATTTCTATTTCCCTTTCTAAAAACCTCATCCCTTTTCATCCTGTAGATCTTATATGCTCAAAATTTTCCAAAATAGAAAATTAAACACCTAAGTTTATTTTCCTATTCAACTATCTCTTTCTCATACCTAAAAAGTCCCTAAACTTAATAATAAAAAATACATAACTACAAAATAACAGGCCTCTTTCTTGCTCTCTGTTTTTCTGGATCTTCAGTAATGTATGAAAAACACAAATGTTTATCTGTTAAAGAGAGTTCCTTACACGAGTAACTTCCCATCTGCAAAACCACTTATTATCTTCCTTTAAAGAAACGCTCTGAACTTCCTATACACTAATTACACTGTGAAACATTCAGTTACATGATATATAATTAAACAGCAAAGGATAACGATAAGCTCTGGCCAGCTCTTTCAACTTCTAAGTATCCCGGGATTCCTTTAATTTTCACGTGTATCTCATCTGACCCTTGCAACCATCCTGTACAATAAGCAGAGAAGTTTCCAAGAGACCCAGGTTCTACCCCCTAATATGCTAGTGACTCACGGTAAAATCAAATCACTACATTTCACTACTGAATGAAGCCATAGGAAAAAATGTGGACATTTTTCAGAGGCATAGTTTCCCTCCCAACAGAACAAAACAAACATTATTCTGTGAAAAGAACCCACGTAAGTAATTTCCACAAGAGACAACAGATCTCAATCTGTACTCTATCCATTATATAAATGTCCTTGAGAAGAACCAAAGAAAAAACTAAAATAAAGAAAAACACATTTAAGTCCAATTATCGGGGAACCCCAATAAACCTTCAATCTAATTTTTCCCACAGAATTAAGTAGAGATTAGGAATCCTAAACTACAGCTTTACAACTGCTAAGGCTTTCCAATAAGAAAGGGCAAAAATCAATTAATCAAAACAAAACAAAATAAAACCAAAAAGCCACTCTCTACCCTAGCATTACCCTATCTTCTCTTCTTAGCAGCACTATGTGAAATTCCTGTGCTTTGGAACATGCTTATTGTCCGTCTCTCTCAACTCTGTCCAAATGCTCAGAGATCTCATTTGCTACCACTTAGACCACTGCCTGATAAAAGAGCTAGGTAAATGTTTGTCGAAGGAGTGAATTAATGAATTGCAGTTGACCCTTGAACAAATGGGTTTGAAATGTGCAGGCCCACTTGCACATGAATTTTTTTCCATAAATACAGTAGAGCATTGTAAATATATTTTCTCATGGGGCACCTGGGTGGCTTAGTCAGTTAAGTGTCTGACTCTTGATTTTGGCTCAGGTCATGATCTCACGGTTTGTGAGCTTTTTTTTTTTTTTTTTTTTAAGTTTTTTAAAGTTTATTTATTTATTTTTGAGAGGGAGACAGAGTGAGCAGAGGGGAAGAGGGAGAGAGACAATCCCAAGCAGGCTCCATGCTCACGGTGCAAAGCCCAATGTGGGCCTCAAACTCATCTATGGTTTTTGAGTTTCAGTCCCGCATCGGGCTCAGCACTGACAGCAAAGAGCCTGCTTGGGATCCTCTCTCTCCCCCTCTCTGCCCTCCCCTGCTCGTGCTGCCTTGCTCTCTCTCTCTCTGTCTCTCTCTCAAAATAAATAAATAAACATTAAAAAATGTTTAATGTATTTTTTCTCATAATTTTCTTAACATTTTTTCTCTTTATTGTAAGAATGTAGTATATAACACATGTAACATACAATATACGTGTTAATCGACTTTATGTTATCAGTAAGGCTTCTGGTTGACAGTGGGCTGTTAGCAGTTAAATTTGGGGGAGTCAAAAGTTCTGTGTGGATTTTCCACTACGTGTGGGGGGAGGGCACTGCTAACCCCCACATTGTTCAAGTGAGAATTATCTGTTCAAGTCCTCTGCCTGGTTTTGTTTCACATAATTATAATATTTATTGATATTAATCTTTTTCATATTTGCTGGAATGTTTTTCCAGTCTGTTTCCTATTTTATTTAACATTCAACAGATGGTTCTTGTTTAATATATCAAACATTTATTGTAATCACATCAAATAAAAACTTAAAGTTATTTGCCCTCCCAGTCAATATAGCATCACCTATAGTCACTAGCTGAGGACTTTGCCAAAAGAGAGTTAATGAAGCATTCAGAAAAAGAAAGACATGGAACACACTTTAACCCCCACACAAGAGTTCACAGTGATATACAGCCATCGTCTGAACACTCAACATGCTCCATTATCTTCTCCCCCAAACTCGCAATCTCTGCCCATCTTCCCGTTTCTATCTGACCCCATATCATAAATCTTGGAGTCATCTTTGTTTCTTTCTCTTTGAATCCTTTTATTAGTATTAAAATTATTAATGATATGCTATATAAAAATTTTTAAGTTTATTTATTTATTTTGAGGGGGAAGAAGGGCAGAGAGAGAAGGAGGGAGAGAGACTCCCAAGCAGGCTCTGTGCTGGCAGTGTGAAGCCCAACGTGGGGCTTGAACTCACCAACCATGAGATCGTGACCTGAGCCGAGATCAAGAGTCAGATGCCTAACTGACTGCACCACCCAGGTGCCCCTATGAACTTTTAAAACATAAATTTGCAAGGTACCTGTGTGGCTCAGTTGGTTAAGTGTCCGACTTTGGTTCAGGTCATTATCTCGCAGTTCATGAGTTCAAGCCCCGCGTCGGGCTCTGTGCTGACAGCTCAGAGGCTGGAGCCTGCTTCTGATTCTGTGTCTCCCCCTCTCTCTGCCCCTCCTCTGCTCATGCTCTCTCTCTCTCTCTCAAAAATAAACATTAAAAAGAAAGACACATAAATTTTCTATCACTTCCTTCCTCTCGTTCTCACTGCCATCACCCCTAACCCACTGCCACTGCCTAACCCTAGTCCTTGCTACCTCATGCCTTCCATACCGGTAATAGTGGAACTAATCTTAGACCTTTTCATTTTAATCCAACAGTCCTTCCACAGCGTTGCACAAAACTGAATCACACAGGGGTCTTTTGAAAAACAAATGAGCCTGGTATTCAACAGTCTTGAAAAAGGCCTCAGGTAGGGAGTTTTTGTTTTCATTTTTCAAAGATTATGTTGCAAATCTCCAGCTGAGAACCCTGCAGTACGCAACTGCTTAACCTTGCTGCAATATTAACCTTTCTAAAGCATGACTGTCAATTTCACTTCCAAACTCAAGAATCTTCTCTTATTCCCAGTGCTTACAATATCAAGACCAAAGTCAAGGTACTCTGTGTTCTAGTCAAGCTCCGTTACTATCCCACACACATGCTCTTTCACACTTGTGAACAATTTCTCCCCTACAATTTTAATTTTTCTCCTATTTGATGCCCAGCTCCTGTCTTACTTCTTCCAAAATGACTATCCAAACATTGCAGGAATCACTGGTATTTCCAACAGCACTTACAGCCCCAAACACATTATGAGAACCCTGC
Organism: Felis catus; assembly: GCF_018350175.1. Classification (NCBI taxonomy): domain Eukaryota; kingdom Metazoa; phylum Chordata; class Mammalia; order Carnivora; family Felidae; genus Felis; species Felis catus. The sequence continues at coordinate 7,270,143 of NC_058375.1, read as the reverse complement.
TATCATTCTATGTGACTGCATTCTATCTTGTATCGTTCTTTAATAGATTCCCAAAGTGAAACTCCTATTGCTTCAAAAAAACTCTTTTAACTTGGGCTTCTTGAAAAAATGGCTAATTCCAAGTCTGGTCAAGAAATTTCAAGATGATCCTGGGACATTTTAGTGTGATCACAAGCAGGAAGCCTACCAAAGATGAACAGAGTCAAGGCAAAAGCACACCAGTGCCAACTCAAAGGCACTCCCCAAGATGGAATACTTAAAGCACTAAAATGCATTCATGAAAACCACAAGTGGACTGAAAAACATCAAATATATAAATTCACGAGTTGAGGGGCACTTGGGTGGCTCAGTCAGTCAGTTAAGCATCCAGCTTCGGCTCAGGTCATGATCTCACAGCCCAGAGCTGACCACCCAGCCTGGAGCCTGCTTCGGATTCTGGGTCTCCGTTCATGCTCTGTCTCTGTCTCTCTCTCAAAAATAAAATAAAACATTTAAAAATAAACAAATTCATGAATTCATAATGATACTTAAAAAAGAAAAAAAACCTCATTCTTAAAACTGGCAAATAAAATAATTGAGCATACACCTAGCCTGTATATCCTGTATAAACTATAGTCCACGACAGCCAAATGGTTGGTGAGGGCTAGCTCTTCTCACACACACACAAAAAAGTCCAGCTAATAAACGCAGAAGAGGTGACAGAATTGGAATGTCACCATGTTTCCAACCCTACTGATATAAAAGCTCTCTGCAACAACAGTCACTAGCCACACACACACACAAAAAAGCAAAAAGCCATAGATGAAAAAAGGTTGGTTGATGTGGGAACATTCTTCTTTTATTTATTTTAAAGGAGAGAGCATGAGTGTGCAGAGGGGAGAGGCAGACAGAGGGAGAGGGAGGGAGAGAGAGGGAAAGAAAGAGAGAGGGGGAGAGAGAGAGAGAGAGAGAGAGAGAGAGAAGGAAGAGAGAGAATCCCAAGCAGGCTCTGTGCCATCAGTGCAGAGCCCAACACGGGGTTCAATCTCACGAACCCTGAGATCATGACCTGAGCCAAAATCAAGAGTCAGATGCTTAACCAACTGAGCCCTGCAGGCGCTCCAATGTGGACACGCTGTATTGCTTGGATTAGGCTGACGATATCTGAACCAAATAATCAGTCCTAGTGTCACTAAAGGGGGGACACCTAGGTGGTCTATGCTTCCATGCATGCTTTACACAGCACCACCTAGTAAGTATTCTTATCCCACCCCCTTTAAAAAAAAACAAAAAAAAAAAAAAAAAAACAAAAAAAAAAAAACAAGAGATGAAGCCTCAGCTCTAACCACCTAGGAGAGCAAATAAAAAATGTAAATGACACCTAAAAGATACAATCAGCGAAAACCAGAACATAGAAAAATCTACACGTCAAGTCACCCAGTATCTTCAGATAAATAACATGCAGAGGTAATAAAAGGAACTTGTGTTAGTTATAAGATAAGTGCGGTGATTTTTTTAATCAAGAAAATCTGCAAAAACACATTTTTTAGACAACCATAATAGCCTGAACATAGACTCAGTATCTGATGATATTAAGAAATTTATTAGGGGAAGATACAAGAAACAGGTTTGCCAAAATGTCCACCATTACTGAATACTGTCGATGTTTCAATTAAAAAAACAAAACTTCCTTCTTTTGTATTCTACCCAAAGCCTACCAAGTACTGAATGCTGCCGACTGATTTACAGACAACAAAGAATGAATCTCCTTGTGCGGATTTAGATATAAAGAGCTATGGATTTGTCACTAGGAACCGAAATACTAACGTCCCTAATATCTGCTTATTTCTTCCATCCATCGAATCAACTGCCAAATCACATAGCTTTTACCTAGAAAATCTCTCCACGTCCACCACTACCATCCCTTTTAGATTTTCGATATTTCTCACCCAAGATGGTTAACTTCAACCACTTTCTCTCTTTCTTCCTTCCACCCCCATTCGACTACCCAAGTACTGCCACTTTCATCTACTCCATCCATAACCAGGCAACACCGCCAAACTGGCCTTCCTGAAGCACAGGTCTGTTCATATCAGTGTCCACTTAAAAATCCTCAAAGTGTCCCTACTGTCTACCAAACAATGGCTGAACTTCCCACACTGCATTCAATGTGTTCTGCGACATAAACCACCTACTTTTACAAACCCACAAAACACTGCCTTCCATCCACATTCCTTAACAACCACTCACCAGAGGGCTTCCTGAAAGTATCTCATGTTTTTCTGTGCCAGTGCCTTTGCTCCAACGTTCCTTCTACCCACTGTGACCTTCTTCCTCTACCAATCCAATTTATTCTTCTAGGATCTTCTTCTATGCCACCTATCTCTAAAGCCTTCATAGACTCTCCCTACCTCCCAAACCAAATGCTAATGCTTCTCCATTTAATACTACTCAAGTCACTGGCCTTACCTAGGGCAAGTAAGTTATTTACTTTTCTTATCTCTACTGTAAATTTTAAGCTCGTTGTGGACAAGAACAGAATTTTAGTCATGTTTCTAATCCCCTAGCTACAGGGGCTTGAATACGGTAATTAAAATATTTTAGTTGAATTCCTAGTTATTGTATCAATGGACTGATGCTTGAAGGGCATTAATAAAAACCATAAGTTGTTCCAAAATAGAAACAGGTATTTGATCAGAAGGAAAAAGGATAAAATTCATTTCAAATTCTTTCCTAATTAAAGTGTTAAGTCATTCTTTTTTGGAACTGATAAGTACATTTTAAAATTGCTTTTCCCTCTGGGTGCCTGGGTGGCTCAATCATTAAGCATCTGACTTTGGCTCAGGCCATGATCTCAGGGTTCATGAGTTTGAGTCTCCTGTTGGGTGAGCCCTGCTTCTCTCTCCCTCTGTCTCTCTGCCCCTCCTGGGATTCTCTCTCTCTCTCTGCCCCTCGCTCACTTGTGCCCTCTCTCTCTCAAAAAAAAAAATAAATAAACAAAAATAAAAACAAAAAAAACTTCCCCCTCAAATAAATAACAAAATTACTTTTCCCAAACAATTTGAACCTAAATATGTATTTTGTTTCTGATTTAATTGTCTTGAGGTAAAACTGCAACCATCTTCACAAGCGAGTCAGAATTTTACATAATAATAGGAAACTATAGTTAAATGGACTATAGAAAGTGTTACTTTGTTACTTCCCTACTACCATAAACAGTATCTCTTTTATAGTAGCATTACATCAAAGAATCACAGCTTCAAAATTCCCAGGCTGTTAAAGAAATATTACCAATTACATAAATCTGAAATCAGGTTTAAATTCCAATGAGAAACAATTATTACAGAATACTTTTAGGAAGTTACAAGAAAACAATACTTCTTAAATTTAGCATAAAAATACATTTTCCAAGCTTTGAACAGTCAAAGGAAGAAAGACAGGAAAGACCATCACATACTCTAAATCACTTACACAGCCTCAGCTCTAGACTGTGCCTCTGACCTGTTTTCCTTCCTATGACACACAATTAGAAGCATCAGGAAAGCGGAATGGAGCAAAAATTCCAGAAGCATTCACTAACAATAAAGGGAAAATAAAACAGTTAGGTCTAAGTTATTTGAATTTTTCTGAATTTTGCCCAATTGCTTAACTTTGATCTTGTGCAACTGAACTTGCCCTCAGAGGTTCCCTGGAGTATTAAGAGCCTAAGAAGACTAATTTTCAAATTAACCATTCAGCAAAGTGAGTAAACAGGAACAAAATACAACTAGCGTTTGGTTGGTCTGTTTTTGTAGTATCCCTTTTCTATAGAAGACAGCGAAGATCATATCCCCAACATATAAGTCAGTTCATGTCATTTCCTCTCTTTAAAAACCTTCCACTGGTTTCCGTGGCCTCAGAACACACCCTAAAAATCCAAGGGCCTCCGCAATCCAACCTGCTTCCCCAGTCACCATTTTCACTGCCCAGCTTCAAGCCTTCTTCCCCACCAAGCACCCTCTTACTACACCAAACACGCAATTCCTGGAAGCCCAATCCCCCTTCTCAACCTGTTACATCCACGTCTTTCCAGGAGAAGGTCAAATGTCACCATAAAGCGAAAAGCATTAAGTCATATATTCCTTAACGTGCCCCTTTCTGAGCCAAAAGTGATACCTTCTTTCTCTTTTCTCCTTAGAAATGTTGTGTTGATTCTTCCATTTTTCTACTTATTCCATTCTGCCCGATGTTGCAATCAGTATTTCACTTAACTCTCCTACACAGACACATTATTCAATACATATATGTCACAACTGAAAATAGAATTTAAATAAGAAATTTAGTTTTTCAAATTCAATATTCACACAATTTGCTATATAGCAGCAGATTTACAACAGCAATAAGCACTCTATTTCATAGATCATCTTTTCCACTGAATTACGGTTTCAAGAACGAATTACAACTTGAAGAATGAGTGGGTACCCAAAAGTAAGCAACAGCAGCTAATGAGACCATTTTGCGACTCTATGAAAACTTCATTATTGTAAGTTTCACATCTCTCAATCCAATACTTTCCATGAGAACCAAACAGATTTTAGGATCCAATACTCTGTGTCCCTGATCATGGCTATACTGATAAAATGGCCCACCAAAAGGTAAGAATTTTTGTATGTGTATGAGTTACCTGTCTATTCTTGGTCTTTGACTCTATAAACAAACAGCAGCATGAGCCGAGCTGTGAAAACTCAAAACGAATCACATGTTGGAGAAGCTTCTTTCTGCACTCTAACCCAGTGCCAAGAATCAGACTGCACAGAAAGTCTCCTGACAGATCAGATTTTCAATCTCAAATGGGGTTAAACCAGCTCACCCAGGCTCCCCAACTGTTTTCTTTTAACCGCTATCTAAAGTAAGTTTTAAAATACAGTTTTAAAACTGCCACTGCAGTTTTAAATAAAAGGAAAAGATGTTTTTCAAGGACATTTTTTAAAAAAGTAATCCAACCCGCTTTTCAAACTGAGAATACAACATTAAAATATAACCAGTCTTTTTTTATGAAGGATATGACTAATATGGTTCAGATATATCACTTTATATGAAGATAAATCTGAGCAGAAAACTCATTATTTGTCACTGCAATTAAGAAATCTAGGATCCTCCTTTCCACTCGTAACATGATTTTTTTTTAAATGTTTTCATTTATTTTTGAGGGACAGAGAGAGACAGAGCATGAGCAGGGGAGGGACAGAGAGAGACAGGAGACAGAGAATCCGAAGCAGGCTCCAGGCTCTGAGCTGTCAGCACAGAGCCCGATGCGGGGCTTGAACCCATAAACCGTGAGATCGTGACCTAAGCCAAAGTCAGACATCTAACCAACTGAGCCACCCAGGTGCCCTTCACTCGTAACATGATTTTATTCATAAACCAAGAGGTGCATCAAGAGACAACAGTTCCTAGGCGCTGGCTCAGTTGGTAGAGCATGTGACTCTTGATCTTGGGGTCAGGAGTTTGAGCCCCATGTTGGGCATAGAGCTTACTTAAAAATAAAAATAAATACGAGTGGCTGGGTGGCTCAGTTGGCTAAGTGTCTGACTGATGATTTTGGCTCAGGTCATGAGCTCACAGTAGTGAGATAGAGCCCCCTTTAGGCTCTGTATTGAGCGTAGAGCCTGCTTAAGATTCTCTCTCTCCCTCTGCCCCTCCCCCACTCTGCACATACATGTGCACTCTCATAAATAAATAAAAAATAAATAAGAGACAACAGCTCTTGTGGCTTAAAATAAAGTATTCCAAATGACAGTGATGTTTTTTCTCTTTTCTTTAAAAGGACAGTTAATATTAAACTCTAGTAAGTCAGTTCGTTCTAATACCTGAAGCTACATCTCATAATTGTATTTTGGCAGATCTGCTGGGAATTCTGCCACTTAAATTTCAACATTCCACTGAAGCTCTTCTAGTGTCAAAGTGAATGACAGACAACACCTCCTCCTGGCAATGTCCAGGCTAAAGTCAACTCAGCTCGGTCATAGTATAGAAATGGTAAGTTTCAATCAGAGGTTAATTCAAATTTGGTATGAGTCAAGGTTCCCTCCTTCTGAAATCTGCCCTGACCACACCTCTGCAGCTACCTGCCCGGGAGGTAGCTTACTACCTGGGCAAGAATGCAGGTCAGACTTTTCCGTGTGTTGATAATATGCCAATCTTGATAAACCAGCACTGAAAGTTTAATAGATATGTTTTCATTTAGATGACAACACAGAATACAAGTATTCCAAACTCTCACAAGGGTTAAATAATGAGTTTTCTGCTCTGATTTATCTTTATATAAAGTGATATATCTGAACCATATTAGTCATAGCCTTCATAAAAAAAGACTGGTTATATTTTGATGTATTCACAGTTTGAAATGCAAGTTGGATTACTTTTTTTAAAAAGGTCCTTGAAAAACGTCTTTTCCTTTTATTTAAAGACCTGTTAAAAACACCGAGTGTGGGGGTGTCTGGGTGGCTCAGTTAGTTAAGCGTCTGACTCCCGGTTTCAGCTCAGGTCATGATCTCACAGTTTCGTGGGTTTGAGCCGCGTGTCAGGCTCTGTGCTGACCGTGCAGAGCCTACTTGGGATCCTCTCTCTCCCTCTCTCTCTCTGCCCTTCCCCTGCTCACACTGTCTTTGTCTCTCTCAAAATAAAAACATAAACTTTAAAAAATTATAAAAAATGGGGTGCCTGGGTGGCTCAGTCAGTTGAGCGTCCGACTTTGGCTCAGGTCATGATCTCGTGGTTTCTGGGTTCGAGCCCCCACATCAGGCTCTGTGCTGACAGCTCAGAGCCTGGAGCCTGCTTCAGATTCTGTGTCTCCCTCTCTCTCTGCACCCCCACCCCCCCACTCACACTCTGTCGCTCTCTCCTTCAAAAATAAACATTAAAAAATTAAAAAAAAAAAAAAACTCTTAGTGTATGTATGTAACATATGTATGTATCAGTATGTCTATAACACATTTCTCTTACAATAATATTCAAATTTATTGAAAAAAAAGTTTCTCTTTATGAACCATTATATATAGCCATTATATGTGTGTATAATTTACCTTTCCCTTTTTACCTTGACTTCTAAAAGTTTCAAAACTAAACTATAATAACCACATTACATAAATTGCTGTAATGTGTTTATTTAGTTTTTCCTCCTGTTACACAAAGTTTTGTTTTTTATCTATACTTTAAAAACCCCTCTGTATTTATGGTACTTGTGGTAGGCTGCTCAAATCCTTTTTAGAAGCGGTAAGTGGTACAAACTGTAAACAAATAAAACATTCCGGCAATAAACCTATTCTGCTATTTAACATCAGAAATATGTTATGTCAAAATTCTAGTTCCTAAAAACAGAAGCCTTTAAAAATTATACAAAAATTTGTGTTGAATGAATTTGAAAACAGTGTTGAGTGGCCAGAAAAGCAGGCCAAGATCTGAAACCAGATCCACCAAATAGAAGCAGACAAAAGCTACACTAAGGAGGGAGTGTGAACTTCCAGTACTGTGAAGGCATGAAGTGTGTCCCCTGGTTTTGGCAGTAAAAGGCTGGAAGCCAGAGCAAGAGCAGGTGTCAGCAAAGTGAGGGCCACTGAAGCCAGTCTGTGGTGGGCTGGGGAGTAATTAGGAGGCTAGAAAGTGGATACAAGTATCCTCCTTGCTTCCAGAACTCGACAGGAGAGTAACAGCTAGGAGGAAACACGAATGAAGGAAGGATTTTTCTCCCCTGCTTCCTGTTTTTATTAGGAGAGATCTGCATGCTTCTATACTTTATTCAACAGCTATTTACTAGGTGCCTAGGTGCCTGTGACAGGCATTTCCAGGAGTCTGGGATAAATCAATGAATGAAACAGATAAACATCCTTGCCATGGAGGAGCTTACATCCAGGGGGGGGAAGCGGGGACACTAAAATAATAATTTATACAGAATGCTACATGATCATAAGCATTACCAGGGAGGGAAGAGTACAGCAGAGGCAGGTGTGTGGTGGGGAGGAACGCTGTGCAGGTGCATAAATGAGGTCAGGTTGGGCCTGTTGAGGTGATGAGGTGTAAGCAAAGACTTGAAGGAGGTGAAGGAGTTAGCCGAGCAGCGCTCAGGGAAGAGCATTCTAGGTCAGAGCAAAGGCCCTAAGGTGGGACTGTGGAGAAACTGCAAAAGGGGAAAGGAGTAACCAATACGGGAAGTCCCTAAGATTACAAGGCAGTGCTAATATCCAGAACACAGGCTGAGGGATTAGCTAAGTCAGGGAGAGTAACTCCTCACTACACTTGAGGAAAGAAGGTAAGAAAGAAGGCAGAGAATTCTGTAAGTAGAGGAAAGGGAAGAAGGGGTGGGGGAGTTCATGCCTTCTTTTCCCTATGAGGTGGTAGGTAAGGTTTTATGCCAAACACGGGGCAGTGGGGAGGCTTGAATAAAGCAGTCAAAATGTTAGAAAAGTCACTGTGGAAGACAGGGGAGGGAACTGACCGGAATTACTTCGACACCAGAGACGGGTTCGGAGGAGACCTAAGATTACACGTTAATTGTGGCACTACCCCCTAGCACTGTGAGATTCCTCCCTGGCAGACTAAAACCAGAAGGTATGGATGGTAAGAATGATGCAAGGCTGGCGTGTGCACAATGGGTCTTGCAGAAAAATGAATTAAAAACTGCAAGTGCCAGTCAGAAAACAGCTAGAGCAATGCACCCCACAAGTCACACGGGAGGAAAAGCTGGAAGAGGCTGCTGCACCAGGAGACTTGAGGTACAAGAGCACACAGAAAAGGACGATAGAAGTGAGAGCTATAAGTGATCAGAACTTCGTTCAGAGCTGCAGGCCAATCTGAGATCTGAAGACAAACCTGAAGGCTACGGTAAGTGAAGACGATGTGGCCACAACAGTGAGTTACGGGAACATGGGAGCATGAAGCCAACGTTTGCTTGAGCTGAAGTCAAGGAATTTTACAGTTAAAGGTAGGTAGTTACAGAAGTTCAGTATAGCAGTCAGGTATTTCTAATGACTCGGGGTGGGAGAGTCACTTAGCCTGTTTCTTCATCTGTAAAATGGGAGTCATAGTATCTATTTCGTATGGTTGTTACAAGGATTAAAATAGAGGGGCGCCTGCGCGGCTCAGTCGGTTAAGCTCATGATCTCATGGTTTTGTGAGTTTCAGCCCCAAATCGGGCTCTGTGCTGACAACGTGGAGCTACTGGGGATTCTCTCTCTCTCTGCCCCTCCCCACTCACGCTGTCTCTGTCTCTTTCAAAATAAATAAACTTAATTTTTTTTTTTTAAAACAAGGATTAGTGAATAATGCAAAGTGCTTGGAAAAGAGCCTGGCGCATTAGAAAGAGCTCAATGAGAGTGAGCTATTTTGTCAATATTGTTGTTGTTACTGTTTATACAGTCATTGACATCTGCCAGGATGATGTCAGAAATTCGGACGGAAGGCAGAACTAATCCAAGTATCAATGACATCAAACAGAGCAATGGTAGAGGGTGGTACAGTTGAATGATATGCTTTGGCATAGACAATGTGGTATTAAATATCAAAAAAAATTTTTAATCCATCGTTTACGATCTTTTGACTTCAAACACATATACAAACACAAAGCAATCCTAAAAGTACCAATTGAGTACTAGAGAAGTATTATATGACAATACAAAAGGGAAAAGGCTCTGACTATAAAAACCACGGAAGCCATCATGGTATGAGCAGTGGTACATTAAATTGTACTAAAACGTAAAAGAGTTGGGAGTTAACTTTATCCTACCATGCCTGTATACAAACAGAAGTTCCTTGAGGGTAAAGAACTAAATCTCTACATGCACTGTCAATAAACTGGTAATGAATGTCATAAAAGTGAGCATAAATGAATCAATGGGCCATTAACCAAAAAGTCCACCTCAAAGAGAAGCCCAAGGACTCTTTTGCAAGGTTTTCCTTGCCCCTGTCACATCTGCTTCGTTCATCTTCTATTCCAAGGAGCTGCACAAAGAAAAGTTCTGGAAGTATGTATTTATCCATACTTTTATGAACTCCAGAGATTCACCAGTTTCTGTTTCAACAAGGCCATCTTTCAAAGAAAAAACTACATGAAATAGACAGGCTACAGTTTCACTTCAGAGCCTTGTAAAATTATATCATATCAGTTTACAAGATCAAAAGGATATGCTTAACTCCTGGAAAAGACCTGCTGTGATTAGCAGCCTGGGAAGGAGTTTACAAACTAGGAAGCAGGGGCCTATTGTCATCCTTTACTTTGTACCCAGAACAAGCCCTTAGCAGGGAACTGGGCTAGAAAGCCTTGGTCTTGGAGAGACTCTGTTGGCACTCTTCTTGAGAGTTTATTCCCTGCACAAATTCAAAGTGGGAAAGAGCAAAGAGAAAAAAGGAAAACTGCATTCATATCTGGTCTTGAAAAGAAAAGTGGTCTGTTTAAAGCCTTCGAAGCTGTACTTAATTGGATAAATTTTGGAAAAACATTCATCAGAGCAGAGCTGCACGGATTCATAAAATTCTGCCTCCAAATCAGATTCACAATCAGGTCTGATTTTATTAAATGCTGAAATTATATTGAACCACAATTCTTCAGATCTTTTTTACTAATAGAGTAACTGTAAAAATTTTTTAACTTAGAAACAGTTCTTAATTGGGGCATGGAATTTTAAAACAAACATTCTGTACTTCTCTCAAGTTAAAGTAATACAAAAAAGCACTCGCTTCTATTGATGCCATTTTTGATTCAACTAAGTTCTAAAAGAGTAAAAGCAGAAAAATAAAGTATTAAGACTTTTTTTAGAGAGTTCAACTTAAGAAGTTTACAGGAATTTGTTCCACAAGAAATAGAGTTTGAAAGCTAAGGGCACAAAGAAGACAGGCATGGCACTCTCCAGGTCCTGTCCACACTGAGCATGTAGGAGGAGACAGATTGACAGTCTCACACTAAGTTCCATCACTGATCATTTCCGGATCTGTTTCACAATCCCAAGGTGTGTACAATCCTTATACTCTATCCTCACACAGCAAGTTAACTCCGCTTGCCTCACAATCCAACAGCCACACCAAGTTAATTAGAAAGCACCGCCTCACTTAAGAGAACACAAGCTCAGATTTTATTATGACTAAGCTAAGCCGACAAAACGCCAGCCTTTAAATAAAATATCCACCATGATATCACTTAAGAGCTATTCAAATCCAATCACCATACTTCCCTAGGCCTCAGACAGACCCATCTAGGACACAAAGCAACATATTCAGTGTCGCACAACAGCTGCCTAGAACAGTAAGAGATATGCGAGCAAGGGATCTGTTGACAATCTAATTTCAGCTACCTCCAGATTCCACAAAGGTGACAACGTGCATCGTCAGAAATACTGCTGCACGCCTCTCTCACTATGAGAATATTCCGGCTTACTAAACCTCTGCGTTGATGAGCTACTCTGAGAAATCCATCCCTGCAATGCAATTAACACCAACTGGAAGCCTCCAGACGGGAAAACTGGCCTCAGCGATCCTCAGATGTGCCCGTGTGCGTGTAAGGGATCATCATCAGGCCTCCATGGCCACAGCACGGGCCATACAAGATGAATACACAGACACGGTATTTCATCCCAACAGGAAGGGCATCTTGAAGGCACTTTACCATAGAAGCTCATGTAGCAATTCGCCAAGGAGAAAAAGTGATCTGGGGAGTTCAGGTCCGGTTTTAGGGCCGGAACGCGCTGTGTTGCACGAACAATGACTAGCTTGCTCGAGCAGGCTCCCAACCCCCCAGGCTCGGCTTCTGGTGCGGCCAGTCACCCTGAGAGCTGCCAGCGCTGTCACTCGGTGCCTTCCAGCAACCGGACTTGGCTACTGAAGGATTTGTCAGATCATCCTCCCAATATGGCTGCCGGAGTAATCCCGAGCTGCCGCTCGACGCCGAGACCACACCAGCCTTCGTCGCGGCTGGCCAGCATCCCGCACGCCCCCTCCCTTCCACCGCGCTCCTCTCCAGTCCTCGCGCCCTCGGCGCCCCCCCTCCCCCCACACACACACCCTCCGCCTCGCCGAGCCCCTTCCTACCTCCATCTGGCAAAGGGGCACAACCACAGTCCCAGTGTCAGCCCCGATGCCAACCCCAACGGGGGCGAGGGGAGAGGGGATGGGGGAAACGAGACCGGAGGGGCTTCCAGGCCGAGCAGCGCCCGCTCCGCGGAGCTGCAGTGTGCGCAGAGAGCGCAGGCAAAACAGACCCACGGCGGCGGGCAGGCTGACCGCTGGGCACAGCCGGGGCCCGGCAGCTCAGGGGAAGCGGAGGGAAGGTGCGGGTCACTGCGGGGGACCCAGCAGGCCGCTGCACCCGAGCCCGGGGGCTCGCCGGCCCAGGGAGGGTCCCCCGCCCCACCCCACCCCACCCCAGTCCGCGCCCCGCTGGGGCGGCGCGGCTCCCGCCCCGCCCGGCCCTTCCTCCGCTCAGACCCCGCCCGGTCCCGGCCCGGCCTGCCCCTCCCCCCCGGGCGGCCCCCTCCCCAGCCCGGCGGCGGCGAGCCGGCCGCTGCCCGCCCCCGCCTTACCTCAGCCGCGCTACGGACCGACGGGCGGACGGGCGGGCCGGGTCAGCAGGCGACACGGCGCGCGGGGGCGCGGGGGGCCCGGCACCGAAGCGCCTCAGCGCGAGCAGCGGCCGCCGCGAGCCGCAGGGCACCGCTCCGCAGCCCCATCACGCAGCGGCCCGGCGCCGCATCGAGGGCCGCGGCGCGGGGAGGGCGAGGACACGGGACGCCGGGGCGCGGCGGCGACGGAGCCGGCGGTGGCGGCTGCAGCGGACGGGGAGCGGCTCGGACTCGCGCTGGCGCCTCCCAGGGCTGCCGCCGTCTGACTGACCCGCGTCGGTCCTCGCGAAGCTCCGCCCGCGGCCGCCCGCGCCGGACACCGCCCCGAGCCCGGCCACCGCTCGTCACCTCGGCCCGCCCCGACGTCCGCGATTGACGCGGGGGACAGCCAATCGGAGCTTAGAGCTCGAGGCTGCCGGCCAATCGCAGGGTGAGCCGGAGAGCGATTGGGGCGAGGAGCTGCGGAGATGCCGGGGCGCCTCCTGGTGGCCCAGGAGCCGACGGGGGTGCGGGGCTACTGGGCTTGCGGGGTTGGGGAGGCCGGCGCCCAGAGTCCCCTCCCGGTTGACCCGCGAAGGACGTGAGTCGGCAGCAGTGGCGCCCGGCCCACCTGATGATCCACCTTGAACAAAGCTTGGCCAAGTGGGGCGGGGCGGGACTGTGGGGACCTGACGCCTTCGGAGGGGCTGAGATGCATATGGGAGGCAGCCGAGCGTGCAGGCATTGTCCGTTTGGAAAGCTTCTCACACGTTGAAGCCGCCGAGCACGGCGCAGTCGGAATTGAAACACGCAAAGGGATGAGTGTATTATCCCGCAGCAAGCTTTCCGGCCTATTCTTATCGAGCCCGATCACAACACCTCCCACACGCCACCTTGGGAGAAAAGGCGGAATGAGTAATGGAAAAGCATGACTTAGTGGGCATTCCACTCGTCTCCTTGGGAGACCGCGTAAGGGCCGTGAGTAAAGGAACAAAATGCTTTGTATCGTCTCTGAGCTAATGACCCGAACTCCCCTCTGGGAGATGCCCTTGAAGAGGGGGGGGTTGTTGGAATTCAGCAACCCGGACAACACAAACAGTCTAGTCGCGATTTTTTAAAAAAAATCAGATTTAGATTCAGCTCAAAAGGCAAAGCCCACAACTGTTCGTGAGCGGTCCAATTCAGTACTTAATGAAATACAATAGTCAACAGCATATATGTGCAGTTATCATGCCAAGCACTATTATTTTATTAGGTTGTGAAATGCTTTCCTATTTACTAACAGACAATGAAAGTAAAATACGATTTTCACCCTGAATTCAATACAGTTTTGGATGTACAAAGCCTTACTTATAAGCAGACGCTAAAACACCGAAATTAATTTCCTACACTAATGATTTTGGAAAATCCCCATCCCCACTAAAGTCCTCATACTCTCTATCTATCCAGTCAACATTTATTGAACGTTTCTCATTTTATTTAGAATTTCAGCTCCACCTACCTGCAAAAGGATTTGACATAACTTCCCTGGAAGTATAAAAGCAATAAATCTTTATAACATTAACATAGGAGTAAAGTTAATAATTAAAAAAACAACAACAATAAAAGCCTGTATGAATAAGCCGGGTGCATAGAAAGAAAAGTAATATTAAAAAGCAGAGTCAGGGAATGTGCCACCGCTGAGCACAAAACTCAGCTCTTAGCTTCCTGAAAGCCAGAAGAAAAATGAAATTCCAATGGGCTAATGAACAGAAGTTCATCAGTTCATCAGCAGACATCAACTTTTTCCTTGTTTGGAGCTCTTTGTGTAAGTACTATGATAAGTACCATGGAGAGTTACAAATACCTGGACGGTAGTTAATCTTGTCTGAGCTCTCAATGGAGCTCAATCTAAAAAGAATCTAAAACCTGGTGAAGGGAATGTGGTGGCCATCAGCACTGAAATTAAGCAAAACACACTGAGAAGGGTCAATAGAGGCAGGTAAGGCTGTTCTAGGTTTCAAGGCCAAAACAGCCGGCGCTGCATCAGCCTTTTTCTCCTTTGATAGATGAAGTCACTCTGCAGAGCCATTCAATTTCTCAGATTACAGATTTTGTACAAAAGTACCTTTTATAAACTGTCAAGTTCTAGAAAATTGAATTTAGCCATGGCCCCATTGGGCTATCCCTAGAATGTAAAAAGAACAACATCAAAAGATCTATTAAAGGGGCGCCTGGGTGGCTCAGTCAGTAGAGTATGCAACTCTTGATTTTGGGGTTGTGAGTTCAAGCCCTGTGTTAGGGCTAGAGTTTGCCTTAAAAAAAGAAAAGAAAAGAGAAGGAAAATGAAGGAAGGAAGAAAGAAAAGAAAGAAGAAAAGAATGAATGAAAGAAAGAAAGAGAAAAAGGAAGGAAGGAAGCCTGAGTCCTGGATGACTCAGTTGGTTCAGCATCTGATTCTTGATTTCTACTCCAGCCATGATCTCACGTTTCACAGGTTCAGGCCCCACATCGGTCTCCAGGCTGACAGTGTGGAGGCTGCTTGGGATTCTCTCTCTCTCTCTCTCTCTCTCTCTCTCTGTCTCTCTCTCTCTCTCTCTGCCCTTCCCCTGCTCATGCTCTCTCTCACTCAAAAAATTTATTTAATTAATTATTTAATTATTTAATTACTTAAACTTAAAAAATATTAATGTGATGCATATACCCCACTACTACAACTATAAATAAGGTTTCTGGATACAAGATCAACATACAGGGGCGCCTGGGTGGCTCAGTCGGTTAGGCGTCCGACTTCGGCTCAGGTCATGATCTCACAGTTCATGGGTTCAAGCCCCGCGTCGGGCTCTGTGCTGACAGCTCAGAGCCTGGAGCCTGTTTCAGACTCTGTGTCTCCCTCTCTCTGACCCTCCCCCGTTCATGCTCTGTCTCTCTCTGTCTCAGAAATAAACATTAAAAAAATAAAAAAAATTAAAAAGATCAACATACAAAAAGACAAAGTGTTCTGTTTCATTAGGAATAGCCAATTAGAAAATGTGATTTCAAAAGATCCCATTAAATATAACAGTACAACTATTAAATATGTAAGGTTAAGTTGACAAAAGATAAGCAAGACTCATATGGAAAAAAATTATACAGATGTATTGGTGAAACACATTAAAGGATACCTAAGTATCATGGCAACATTTTTCTGGAACTGTCTTATAAGGCAAGGGAAACAAAAGTAAAAATAAACTATTAGAACTACATCAAAATAAAAAACTTCTGCACAGCAAAGCAAACAATCAACAAAACTAAAAGACAGCCTATTGAATGGGAAAGATATTTGCAAATGGCATGTCTGATAAAGGGTCAGTATCCAAAATATATAAAGATTTTATACAACTCAATACCAAAGAGCCAAATAATCCAATTAAAAAGTGGGCAAAACAAATGAACAGACATTTCTCCAAAGGACATACAGGAGCACCAGCTGGCTCAGTTGATGGAACTTGCAACTCTTGATCTGGGGTTTGTGAGTTCAAGCCCCACCTTGGGTGTAGAGATTGCTTAAAAATAAAATCTCTTGGGGGGCACCTGGGTGGCTTAGTTGGTTAAGTGTCTGACTTCGGCTTAGGCCATGATCTTGCAGTTGGCAGGTTCAAGCCCTATGTCGGGCTTTGTGCTGATAGTTCAGAGCCTAGAGCCTGCTTTGGCTTCTGTGTCTCCCTCTCTCTCTCTGCCCCTCCCCCATTCATGCTCTGTCTGTCTCTCTCAAAAATAAACATAAAAAATTTTTTTAATAAAAAAGTAAAATCTTTTTAAAAACAGACATAAAGATAGCCAACAGACACATGAAAAGATGCTCAACATCATTCATCATCAGGGAAATGCAAATCAACACCACAATTAGATATTACCTCACACCTGTCAGAATGGCTAAAATCAAAAACACAAGAAGCAAAAAGTGTTGGCGAGGATGTAGAGAAAAAGGAATCCCCATGCACTGTTGGTAGGAATGCAAACTGGTGCAGCCACCATGGAAGACAGTATGGAGTTTCCCCAAAAATTAAAAATAGAATTACCATATGATCCAGTAAATCCACTGCTGGGTGTTTACTCAAAGAATACAAAAACACTAATTCAAAAGGATACATATACCCCTTTGTTTATTACAGTGCTATTTATAACAGCCAAATCTAAAACAGCAGCCCAAGTGTTCATCAGCTGATGAATGAATAAATAAAATGTATGTACATACATACACACACACACACACACACACACACACACACACACGATGGAATATTACTCAGCCGTAAAAAAGAATGAAATCTAGCCATTTACAACAATATGGATGCAGCTAGAGAGTATAATGCTAAGTGAAATAAGTCAGTCAGAGAAAGATAAATACCATACAATTTTACTCATATGTAGAATTTAAGAAACAAAACAAACAGGGGCACCTAGATGGCTCAGGTGGTATACTATGCAACTCTTGATCTCAGAGTCATGAGTTCAAGCCCTATGTTAGGGGTAGAATTTACTTTTTTTAAAAAAAGAAAGAGGGCAGGGTTGGCTCAGCATCTGACTCTTGATTTCGGCTCAGGTCATGATCTCATGGTTCGTAGGTTCGAGCCCCAAGTCAGGCTCCATACAGACAGTGCAGAGCCTGCTTGGGATTCTTTCTCTCTCCCTCTCTCTCTGACCCTTGTTCTCTCTCTCTCTCTCTCTCTCTCTCTCTCTCTCTCTCTCTCAAATAAGAAGGAAGGAAGAAGGAAGGAAGGAAGGAAGGGAGGAACTCTTAACTACAGAGAACAAACTGATGACCAGCAGAGGTGAGGTGAGTGGGGAGATGGGTGAAATGGGTGAATGGGATTAAGAGTACACTTCTTGTGATGAGAACTGAGCGATATATAGGATCGCTGAATCCCTACACCATATAGCTGAAGTGAAATGTAACAGGGTACGTTTATTATACTGGAATTAAAATAAAATTAAATACATCAAAATAAAAAAATAAAAATTCATCCAGTCACTAAAAATAGAGGGAGATAGTCCTACATTTGGACAGAAAAAAATATTATCAGATTGTCAATCGTCTCCAAGTTTAATCTGTAAACTTAATTAATGTAATTTCAGTGAATGCTCCAACAGGATTTTTCATGGAATTTGACAAGGTGATGATAAAATTCAAATAATAAATCTATTTCGTGCCCATTTAAAAAATTCATATGCTAGAACGAAGACAAGATTATCCACGGCAATTTTTAAGAACGAGATGTGGGGACTTGCCCATAAGTTAGCAAGATTTTCTGTAGCATCATCCTAATTAGAATTCTGTTGCACTGGCACAAGAATATACAAGTCCAGAAATGGAACAGAATAAAGTCCAGACCACATGCATATGGCAATACAACATGTGACAGCATTGACATTACAAATCAGTGGGAGAATGGTAAACTATACATGATAATAAATGATGCTGGAATAATCATTTACCTATACAGTGAAAAATGTGATGCTTATATCACACCATATAAAAAATAAATTTCAGGTGGAATGCAAGCCTGAATCAGCAAAACAAAGCTTTAAATATTTCAGTAGGAAATATAAAATATTTTATGATGATGAATGAAGAAAAAAAATTTTTTTAATGTTTATTTATTTTTGAGAGAGCTAGAGAGACAGAGTGAGGGAGGGGAGGGGCAGACAGAGAGAGAGAGACACAGAATCCGAAGCAGGCTCCGGGCTCTAAGCTGTGAGCGCAGAGCCCAATGCGGGGCTCGAATCATGAACTGTGAGATCATGACCTGAACCAAAATCAAGAGTCCATGCTAGTCGGTTAAGCGTAGGACTCTTAATTTCAGCTCAGGTCCTGATCTCATGGTTTGTGAGACCAAGCCCTGCATCCAACTCCATGCTATCAGCATGAAGCCTGCTTGGGATTCTCTCTCTCCTTCTTTCTCTCTTTGCCCCACCCCTGTTCATGTGTACTCTCTCGCACGCAAAATAAACAAATAAATAAACATTTAAAAAAAAGAATATTCCTTTTTTAAAAAATCTGTTTTATTTATAGGGCGCCTGGCTGGCTCAGTCTGTAAAGCATGCGACTTGTAATCTCAGGGTCATGAATTCAAGTCCCACGTTGGGTGTGGAGCCTACTTAAAAACAAAACAAAAAGAAAAACAAAAACTTTAGGGGTACCTGGGTGGCTCCGTTGGTTAAGCGTCCGACTTTGTCTCGGGTCATGATCTCATGGCTCATGAGTTTCAGGCCTGTGTCAGGCTCTGTGCTGACAGCTCAGAGCCTGGAGCCTGCTTCGGATTCTGTGTGTGTCTCTCTCTCCATGCCCCTCCCCTGCTTGTTCTCTCTCTATCTGTCAAAAGTAAATAAACACGGAAAAAAAATTTTTAACTAAAAAAGAATCTTTACTTATTTATTTGAAATAAACTCTACACCCAATGTGGGGCTCAAACTCATGACCCTGAGATCAAGAGTTACACGCGCCACCAGCTGAGCCACCCAGACGCCCCCAATAAGGAAAAATATTTTAAACACGAAACAAACACGAAACAAAAAAGACAGATTAATTTGGCTATAATTTTAAAAAACAAAACACTTATATACAACAAAAGATACCATAAAACAAAGGAAACAACAAACCATAGATTGGACAAATATGTTTGCATCAACTATAACCTGCAAAGCGGTCAGAATATAAAAGAAATCCAATCGATTTACAATAATATAAACCAATATGAAAAATAGAAACAACCTAACAGAAAAACAACGTGCAAAGGGACATGAGTAGGCAATTCACAGAAGAATGGAAAGACGCTTAAATCATGGAAATGAGACACCACGCCAAATCCAGCAAATTGCCAGACATGGAAAATGTAACAATACCAAGTAATGGAAGGGAAGGCAACGGGACGGCTATTTTGGAAAATCTGTTAGCAGCCAGGCAAACAGTAGATGAGCACAGTCCCGTAACCCACCAATTCTTTTTCCAGTAGATACTTTAGGGAAAGTCTTGCACAGGTAGGTAAGGAAACAGGTCCAAGGATGCGGACTTTGCAATGTTGTTTGCCATAGGGAAAAATCGAAACGCCCATCAACAAGAGGATGGATGAATAAATTGTGATATAGTCATACGATGGAATGCTATGCGGCAACTAAAGTCAATGGTCCGGACCTACATTGAACCACGCATCTGCAGCAGTCACGGTCCAGTTAGAAAATATAAACCACGGTAGCCGTGACAAACACGGGAGGTTTTTTTTTTTTTTTAGTTTATTTATTTATTTTGAGAGAGAGGGGAGGAGAGAGAGAACGAGAGGGGCAGAAGGAGAGGGAGAGAGAATCCCAAGCAGGTTCTACACCGACAGCAGGGCTTGAACCCACGAACTGCAAGATCATGACCTGAGCTGAAGCCAACAGTCACATGCCCAACCGTCTGAGCCACCCAGGCGCCCCAAACGCAGGAGGTTTAATAGAGGAATTGGTGGGGCGCCTGGGTGGCTCAGTCGGTTAAGCGTCTGACTCGGGCTCAGGTCATGATCTCACAGTCTGTGAGTTCGGGCCCCACATCAGGCTCTGTGCTGACAGCTCAGAGCCTGAGGCCTGCTTCGGATTCTGTGTCTCCCTCTCTCTCTGCCCCTCCCCTGCTCATACCCTGTCTCTGTCTCTCTCAAAAATAGGTAAACATTAAAAAAAATTGTTTTTAAAAGAAGATATTTCATCATTGGGGTACCTGGGTGGCTCAGTCGGTTAAACATCTGACTTCGGCTCAGGTCATGATCTCATGGTTCGTGAGTTCAAGCCCTGCATCCGGCTCCATGCTGACAGTGCGGAGCCTGCTTGGGATTCTCTGTCTCTCTCCTTCTCTCACTGCCCCTCCCCCCGTCAATATAAATAAATAAACTTAAAAAAAGAAAAGAAACTATTTCAGCGTTTAAAAATGGCGTTTGTCCAAAGGCATCCCAACTGCGACCCCACCAGTAATCCTCTGCGGGCTGGGTCAGCAGCTGGATCCGAGGGGCCAGGACTCCCCCGCGGCAGCTGGGCGAGCAAGAGGGGCCGAGTGGGCGGGAGGCCATAAGCCATAATCCTCTCTCTGACCTGGTTTTAAGATGTGCTGGTCGAACAGCCTGTACTGTGAAAGGTCACTGCGTCTTGGCCAGACAGTTGGCCTTCCTGACTCAGAGTCCATATTTGTTCAAAACTGCCACATGCAGCCACTTGCACTGATGAAAATGCAGGAAGAGCCCGCTTTTACCTCTGGGAGAATTAAGACCGCAGTCCTCTGTAGGACGATCCAAGCCCATGAAGAGAATTATCTCCCGTTTATTTTAACCAAGGTCAGGTAACACATGTACTTAAGTCTTGGATCATGTTGCACATTTAAAAATAGAACTGCTTATATGTTTAGACTTAGGAGGCTACTGTGTTGAAGCTAGAAAATATCTGTGTTTTTAATACAAAGCCCTTGTAAATATTAATTAACATCTATTTGGCATAAGTATGGGTGTACAGATGTATTAAACCCTGTATTAAATAACAACAATACAGGGGCGCCTGGGTGGCTCAGTCGGTTAAGTGTCTGACTTTGGCTCAGGTCATGATCTCGCAGTTTACGAGTTCGAGCCCCGCATCGGGCTCTGTGCTAACAGCTCAGAGCCTGGAGCCTGTTTCAGATTCTGCGTCTCCCTCTCTCTCTGCCCCTCCCCAGCTCATGCTCTGTCACTCTCTCAAAAATAAATAAAGATTAAAAAAAATTTTTGTTTAAATGTAAAAGTCATGTGTAAGATCTCAGAAAACATAGCTACCTGACAACATTTGGATCCAAAGGATTTTGCCTATCTCTAAAAGCCAAGTGAATGCAAAAAGTGAATTCTGATACTGTCTGGAATAGTCAAAATCATGCTGCAGGATACAAACACAATTCTAGAAAAGTAATTTCAAAAATACATTGAGTAGGACAAAGCTTACACCTTTGAAAATAAGTTTCTAGTCTTCTAGACAAGAAGAAAGAGGGGAAAAAAAAGTCTTTGCCTGGGGAGCACATTTGCTGAAGTTCCTAAAGGCAAGAGAAAAATCCATTGGGGTCATTTTTTTTTCCTTTCCTCCAATGTTCAATTATAATGAAATGAGTCCGTTTACAAGGAATGTATACATCATAGTGTAAGTTAGCACAATTGCCAAGATCACCCTGGCCCTGAGGACCCCATAGTAAATACCAAACAATCCATGCGGAAGTAATGAATCAAGAACCAAACACTGATATTTTTGCAAAGACTAAGAGAATGGGAAATTTTAATTTGGTGTGTTCCCTTACTTCCCCACGATTAGTGCAAGGTTTTGTTTTAATCAGCTGCTGGCTCTTTGCGAACACAGTCAGCTGTAATCAGCATGTCTGGCTGTTTGCCCCGGTCATGACTGGGCAATCTATCATTTCAGCCAGATAAGAATACTCTGCATAGATTCCCCTCCTCTGAATTGCAGCTTATGTACGCATCGTGCTTCTGTAACAGGCATTTTTTACTAATTAGGGACAACCTTGTATCAATTAACTTTGGTCTTAAAGCCATGATTAAAGAAACCAAATCGTCGTTTCTGGGCATTGCTGTGCCAGTGACAGATGGCCCCGGCACATGGGCAGAAGACGGTGCTTGAAATGGGCTTCCTGCGGCTCCAGGGAGTCCAGCCCACAGGAGGGATGCCTGGGACACGACAATAGGGACGGTCTGGGCAAAATGGAGAGCTGGGAGCACAATGCCCACAGCTCAACAGTGCTCAGCAGAGGTAGGATATCTCAAATGACCCCACCGTCTCCACCTTTCCTGAATCCCCAGTCTAAGGAGACTCCCCTCAAGACATAGCCCTCTCCAAGGCTCCAGCTCTCGGACAGTGTCTCTAGGAAATTGCATTTTCTTACCCTCGCATATAGCATAACCACCTAAGATGAATATCTAATTCATGCTGAAAACGCATCTCCTGGGAAGACGGAGTAGAGAGGGGTTGAGGGCACGTGGTCTTTTCAGTCCGGCTGTTTGGATTCTAATTCTGTCACTTGCCATGTGCCCTTGAGCACATAACCCTTGGTTTTCTCATCTCTAAAATGGGAATGAAGATAATGCCTTATTCGCTTTTCACGTTGTGAGAACCAGAGGAGATGTAAGTGTAAAACACGATGCCTGGGGCGCCATCATGTTACTTATATACTGACTTTAGGGGGGTGTGGCTGGCTCAGTCACCTAAGCATCTGACTTCAGCTCAGGTCATGATCTCATGGTTCCTGAGTTTGAGCCCCCCATGGGGCTCTGCAATGACAATGAGGAGCCTGCCTGGGATTCTCGCTCTCTCCCTCTCTCTCTGCCCCTCCCCAACTTGCTTGCTCTCTCTCTCGTTCTCTCTCTCAAAATAAATGAATAAACTTAAAAAAAATTTTTTTTAAATAACTTGATTAACAACAACAATGATAATGAAGCCATGGTCTCATCAAGTCAAGAAATGACCTCATTGAATCTTTATTCTCTCTCTCCTTCTCTCTCCCTGAATGATCCCCCATCATGCCTTTGCTTTGGTTCCTGTCTACACATTAGAGTCACAGCAGCTAAAACGCTACAGTGAAATAAATCTGCTTCATTCTGGCTGTGGGGTCATGGGCAAGTCAATGCCTCTAGACTTTGGTTTTTGATCGATTAGAGCAGATGAATTCTAAAGTAAGTCTAGGTTCAACTATCTTAGCATGGATTTTTTTTTTCATCCTCTCCAAGAAAGAGGAAGAATTTAAACAGATGATGGTGCTGATGTTGGTAGGGATAGTGATGACAGCAGCCGATATTTATTGAGCATGGTCTCTAACCAAGGACTACATGAAACATTCCATATTCATCGTCTCACCTAATCTTCGAAACAGCGCTATGAAATAAACCACTCCTGTCGTTCACATACTGTTCATATTGTTCACCCAACAATGCTGGGTCCTAATCCCTGGAACCTGTCAACGTTACCTTATAAGGAAACAGGGTCTTTGTAGATGTGTTAAGGATTTTAAGATGCAGAGATTATCCTGAATTATCAAGCGGGACCCTAAAGGCAATCATATGTATCCTTATAAGAGGAAGGCAGAGAGAGATACGACTGCACACACAGACGTGCTGACAGCAGTGTGATCGTGGAGGCAGAGCCTGGAGGGGATACACCCACAAGCCCAGCGAGGGACACCAGCAGCCTCCAGAAGCTAGAAGAAGCAAGGAACAAATTTTCCCTTAGAGCCTCTGGAAGGAGCACAGCCTGGTCAACCCTTAGATTTTTCAGCCCATGATACTGATTCTGGACCTCTGGCCTCTAGAAATGTGAGAGAATAAAACTCTGTCGCTGTAAATCACCTGATTGTTACTGAAGCCACAGGAAACTCACACCAACTCATTTATTCAAGGTGGTGGAGTCAGGATGCAAATCCGTCAACGTCTGGCTCCACACCCCATGCCGTTCAGCACAGCACGCCCCTTTGACACACACACGCACACGCACGCACGCACACGCACACACAAACAGAAATGGACTAAGTATTAACTAAGAAAGCGGAAGACAAAAGATCTGGAATTCTATCCGTAGCAAGGTAGTCATCTAAGTGTTGGATCCAACCAAGTTCAGTTCTCCATGCTGCAAACATCTCTGCTTTAGAAGCACTGCTGTGAAAGTTTACTCTCCCACACGCTTGACATCGAAATTAGGTCATACCTGCACCACAGCCAAGAATGTGTGCACTTCAGCGGGAAGATACACTCTGTGAAAAGAGAAAAGAGGATAGATACATTTAGTTTACGGCTGAAGAGGTTACTTGGCAGTAACTTCAGGCTCAGTCCACGCTGGACAATCAGAGGAACAGAAGCCACTTATCTTTTTAAAAGGTTTGTTTCCTTCTCTTCCCCTTCAACTGGGAGTCGGTCTTCAATTTTCTCAAAAGGAAAGTGAGTAAGAACTAAGACCTTGATTTTTATTCCCCTCACTTGCTACCTTCCTGACTCTTTGAGTTCCCAAGCAAGTCAACAAATGGGAGACTTGGGATTTGGGGGTTGAATTGAATCCTAATCTACAAATGAGCCCGCATTTTTTCCTCTGTAGGAACAGGACCTTCAGTTCAGACTCTTAGTACTCACTAAACCTTCTAGTTTATACTCTGAGCCTGTAATACTCATTAATCAGTGCATGACTGATAGTCCCTCAGTCCACCAACTTTATTCATTTAATCCACCCCCGCCGCACCTTTGGACATTTAAATGAATATGCACAAAGTTTTAAGATGCATGGTCATCATAGGATGGTCTGCAATGCTCTAAATTCAATGTTCTCCTCTATGGGCACCAAGTAGGAGCATGGACAGAACTGAGCTTGGGGCCCCCTTGGCTGCCAGAGTATTTTTCAATCATCCTGAAGAAATCAACTGGAAAAGAAAACTGTTTTCACATCACTGATGGCCCCAGTACGTTGTGGTTTGAAAGGACAATAAAGCACAGCCTTCTAGGACTAGGAGCCTCCGCGGAAGCTAAGCATTTAGATCTATAATATTTATATAAACAGCTGACTCTGTGGGTTTGGGTAGAAATTAAATTTATTTATAAATGTGCTTTTCTTTATAAGAGTTCAATTTTTTTTTTCTCTTTGGAAAAAAAAATTCATTACATCAGCAATTTCCTTCCAACAATGTCATGTTGACAGGTTAACACACTCATTTCACAAAGAAACTCAAAGGTATAGAAATAAATCTCCAAAGGCTACAAACCCAGTTATGACAATCAACTGTGTCTCTCCTCTCTCGCTCTCACTTTCCCTCTCTCAAACACACACACACACACACACACACACACACACACACACACGCACGCACACACACACACAGAGCCTGCACCAAGAGAACTTCAAGGCATCAAGGCACCAGGGTGGGAGACACCTTGTTTTGCTCTGTTTTGAAATCCCCATCCAGTCTGGCTGCCCACTTTCTGCCTTCCAACGCGTGGCAATTCCTCCAACGTGCTTAGCTTTCAACAGAACAGTATATAAATAATTTAAACCTCCATAAAAAGTGATACATGAGACGAAAGGACGGGCGATTTAAAGGGGACGGTCTCCTGGAAATCGGCACCACCACCTCCGTTTGTTCCTTTATCCATCCCAGGATCCCACAGGGTTTGGAAACGGCTGAAGCAAAGCTCTTGCCCATATTTCTTCATCTTTGGGGACACACTACTCCAAAGAGTGTGTTATAGCCTTTGCGGGCACACAGAAACCGATGAGCCTCAGATGTCCACTTAGCAGTTACGTAGTTCCCAGCAAATAATGTAACCCATCTGAGTTTCCATTCCAATCTGGAGAAAGACATGAATAAGAGTATCCACCACAAGGGTTCTTCACAGGTACACCACTGAACCCCGCCATGGAGAGGCCGGAGTAGAGAGGGAGGCAGATGAGCCTGAGAAACTATATAAAAATGGAGAAATCCAAGAGGCGACAGAAGGTGATTGGGCTCTAGGAGGGGAGGTAATGGCAGCACGGAGCAGATCGGGGTGTCAGTCTGAGTAGAGGGGAATCTGGGAAGGGCTGTTGTAGTCCTCCCCCTCCCCATGTCGTCTCTGCTGGCTCTGCTTGGGGTGCAGGAGCAGTTTGGGGAGATATAAATGCCTAACTGTGGGGAGGAGCAGACAGCTCATGTTGGAGGACGGCCACATCCCAACTGTTCCCTGCTCCTCCTCCATTCCCTAAGGAATGGGCGATTGCATCCATGTGAAGAGGCCCCTAGAAAAGAACTGCTCACTGGGGCACCTGGCTGGCTCAGTTGGCAAAGCATGAGACTCTTAATCTCTCGGTCATGAGTTCAAGCCCCCTGCAGGGCTTGGAGCCTACCTAACAACAACAACAACAACAACAACAACAACAACAACAACAAACTGTTCAAAAGAGGTACAAGAAGGGGCGCCTGGGGGGCTCAGTCTGTTAAGCTTCTGACTCCTGATATCAGCTCAGGTCATGATCTCACGGTCATGGGATCGAGCCCCAAGTCTAGCTCTGTCCTGAGTGTGGAGCCTGCTTGGGATCGTCTCATCTTCTCTCTGCCCCTCCCCAACTCATGGGTGCATGCACACTCTCTCTCCTCTTCTCTCTCTCTCAAATAAAATAAATAAACATAAAAAAATGAGGTACCAGAAGGTTTCCTGAAAGGCACAGTGACATGTAGGGAAAGCCAATGGGGGCTTATGAGGCCTATAATTTAATGCCACCAACTCTAAACTCTGACAGCCTCCCCAACATGTGTGCGCGCGCACACACACACACACACACACACACACACACATATGCTTCACCAGGAGGGCTCAAACTGGGGCCCGACCTCTAGTCTTGCTCACTACACATTATGACCCCCAGGGGAATCTGAGCTCATGAGAAAATAACTACACATCCAAGGAGCAAAACAGCCATACTATAAATCAGAGACAATAAACTGAAAAGCTTATATCTGAGGAAGCAGAGTTAATGGAGTAGATCCAACAGAAACTTCTAATAAGCATAATAAATATCTTCAAAGAGATAGGCTATTGGTAACACGTACTGAAATAAGCAGTTATTATTATTATTATTATTATTATTAAGTAGGTTCCACACCCAATGGAAGGCTTGAACTCATGACGTTGAGATCAAGATTTGAGATCAAGGGTCAGATGCTCCACCGACTGAGCCACAAGGTGTTCTCACGGTTATCTTAAAAAAAACAACAACAACACCAAAACCGAATTGGAGATAGAGGGTTCAATAGGAAAATGCATACAAAGAAGGAATTAGAAAATCAGGTTGAGAAACTCCACCAGAAGACATCAAAAAGGGAAACGATACAGATGTAGAAACGGCATCCTAGGTTATAATGCTGAATCATTGCGTTATGCAATGTAGTGATTTGAAAATTGGCATCTCTGATGCAGAGAAAAAGTGGGCGGGGAAGCGACTGAAACCAGAAAAAGACACTACAAGAAAAGAAAACTATAAACCAATATCTCTTATGACACAAATGGTAGATATAGATAGATGCAAACATTCTTAACAAAATTTTAGCAAATTGAATCAAACAATATATAAAAAGAAAAAAACACATGATATCCTAGTGGGGTTTCTCCCAGGACGGCAAGGTTTGTTTAACTTTTAAAAATATATTGGTATCAGGGCTCTGTCAGTTAAGCGACCAACTCTTGGTGTTGGCTCAGATCATGATCTCCTGGTTCCGTGAGATTGAGCCCCGGGTCGGGCTCCAAGCTGGCAGTACGGAGGCTGCTTGGGATTTTGTCTCTCCCTCTCTCTCTGTCCCTCCCCTACTCGTGCTGTCTCTGTGTCTCTCAAAATAAATACACTTACTTAAAAAAATTTATTGGTATCAATTCACCATATTAGCCTAAAATTTTTTTATTTTATTTTTTTAATGTTTATGTATTTTGAGGTGGGGAGAGGGGCAGAGAAAGAGGGGGATCGAAAGCGGGCTCTGCACTGACTGCACAGAGCCTGATGTGGGGCTCAAACTCACAAACCACGAGATCATGACCTGAGCCAAAGTCAGATGCTCAAACAACCGAGCCACCAGGTGCCCTAGCCTAAAAATTTCTTTAACTGTATTATAACTTCAATAGATGCAGAAAATGCATTTGACAAAAATCCCATATCCAACATCAAATGGACTCTGAAACATATTCAAGAATGTTTACGGCCACATTATCTTTAATAGTCCCAAACTGGTAACAATCCAAGTGTCCCTCAGCAGTTAAAGGGATAAAAAAATCTTTTGGTATACTTAAACAATGAAATATAGGGGCGCCTGGGTGGCTCAGTCGGTTGGGCGGCCGACTTCGGCTCATGTCATGATCTTGCAGTCGGTGAGTTCGAGCCCTGCATCGGGCTCTGTGCTGACAGCTCAGAGCCTGAAGCCTGTTTCAGATTCTGTGTCTCCCTCTCTCTAACCCTCCCCCATTCATGCTCTGTCTCTCTCTGTCTCAAAAATAAATAAATGTTAAAACAATTTTTTTAAAACAATGAAATATATATAGCAATGAAAATAAATGAATCACAGGTAATACAGCAATTCTGACTATACTCACTTTTTTTTTTTTTTTTTTTTTAGTAGGCTCCACACCCAGCATGGAGCCGAATGTGGGGCTTGAACTTGGGACCCTGACATCAAGTCCTGACCTGAGATCAAGAATCGAAGACCTGGGGCTCCTGGGTCACTCAGTCCATCAAGCGTCTGACTTTGGCTCAGGTCATGATCTCACAGTTCATGGGTTCAAACCCCCAATCGGGCTCTGCACTGACAGTGTGGAGCCTGCTTGGGATTCTCTCTCTCTCCCTCTCTCTCTCTCTGCCCCTCCCCCCATTTGCACTCTGTCTCTCTCAAAAATAAATAAACGTCAAAAAAACTAAAATAAATAAAAAAATACACTTAAAAATTTTTAATTAAAAATAAAATAAAAATCAACCTAAAAAAACAAGAAACGTCAGATTTAAAAATATTACTTTTAAATACATATATATATATATTGTTTTTATTTATTTAAGTAATCTCTCCAACGTGGCGCTCAAACTCACGCCTCCAAGATCAAGAGTCATAGGCTCTTCCAACTGAGCCAGCCAGGTGCCCCACCTTTAGACATATTAATATAACATTTCAAAAAAGGCAAACTTAAACTGTGGTGTTTAGGAATATATACCTAAGTGACAAAACCTTACTTCTGGTAAGGAAATGATTACCATAAAAATCAGGATAACGCTTACCCGTGGATGGGGTTGGGACTGGGAACAGAAGTAGTTGAGCCTCTGGGATACCGGAAATGTTCTGTTTCTTTGCCTGAGCGGTCGTTACACCAGTATATAAGCTTTATAATAAGTCATTAAGTTGTATGTCTCTGTTTTTTGCATTTTTCCAAATAGGCATAATATTTCCTAACAAACAGGTCGGGGGGAAACCAGGAAATAGAAATATACGCTAGGGCAAATATCAACCAAAGCAACACCAGAGTAGCAATTTTAATACTAAATAAGATAGAAATTAACACGAAAGACTTCATAACAGAGAGATGGCAAAAAGAAAGATAATCAAGAAAATATAATTATGTGTATATCTCCCTTATAGCATAAGCTCAAAAGATATACAGCAATTACTGATAAAACCACAGAGAGAAAGAGATAAGTCAACAATTGGAATAGAGAATTTATCATGTAGTCTTGGAAATAAATAGATCAACCAGAAGCCAGACAAAAAAGTAAGCAAAAACGGGATTATAATGCAATCAAGAAGCTGGTCTTAAAACTTTGCACCTGATACACAGAGACTACACATTGAGATACAGGGAACGGTCACAAAACTTAATCATGTGCAAGGTCACAAGGAAACCTTAACGGGTTCCATTTTGATGGAACACATCAGAGCACAGCATAATAAAAGGACAAATAAATTTCAAGTTGACTTCAATATAAATGTGGATGTGTGTATAGAAGTTTACAAATACTAGTAAATAAAACCGTAAGGTGGATTACAAAAGGCACACAGGTGAATAACAGTAAGACCCCACATGTCAAATGGGTGGAACATAGTTAGAACAGTACTACAGGGAAAGTTACATTTACCAGAAAATAAGACAGAAAACACATGTGTTCAACTCAAGAGGCTAGGAAACGGAACAAAATAAACCCAGGGGCGCCTGGGTGCCTCAGTCTGACTCCCGATTTCGGCTCAGGTCATGATCTCAGGGTTAGTGAGCCTGCTTGGGATTCTCTCTCTCTCTCTGTCTCTCTCTGCTCCTTTCCTGATAGTGCTCTATCTCTCAAAATAAAGAAATAAGCTTAAAAAAAAAAAAAAAAAGAAATGCCCCTCCCTACTGCCCCTAGCTATCCCACAATAAAAAAAAAACCCAGGTTGAGGGGCGCCTGGGTAGTGCAGTCGGTTAAGCATCCGACTTCAGCCAGGTCACGATCTCGCGGTCCGTGAGTTCGAGCCCCACGTCAGGCTCTGGGCTGATGGCTCGGAGCCTGGAGCCTGTTTCCGATTCTGTGTCTCCCTCTCTCTCTGCCCCTCCCCCGTTCATGCTCTGTCTCTCTCTGTCCCCCCCCCCCCAAAAAAAAAACCCAGGTTGAGATTGTTTTATGAGCGTTGCATCAATCTTTCAAAATATACATGATCCCTATCATTTACGCCTTGTGCCAGAAAACCAAAAAAAGTGGAAAGACCAAACGTCTTCCCACTGGGTGTTGGCTGTCCACCCTAAACAAAGCTGAACCCTGCTCAGGTCCTTCTTCCCTGTTTTATGTTTCCCCTTAGCATTTACCACCACCCATCATACTGTATATTTTACTTATTTATCTTGTCTATTCTGTCTTCTCTCGCTAGGATATGGACCCCATGGCGACAGAACTTTTGTATTCCGGCACTTGGAACAGTAGCTGGCACGTAGTGGTTCTCCATTAATATCTTTTGAATACTTATTCAATGAATAAAATATCTTCAACTGATTTTATGAAGCTAGTAAAGTCTTTTTTGCTTTTAAGAATTTTAAAAATATTTTTAAAAAATACTCTTATTTATTTTTGAAAGAGAGAGAGAGACAGAGCGTGAGGCGGGGAGGGGCAGTCAGAGAGGGAGACTCAGGCACTCAGCACAGAGCCTGATGGGGGGCTCGAACTTACGAACTGCGAGATCATGAGCTGGGCTGAAGTTGCACGCTCAACCAGTTGAGCCACCCAGGTGTCCCTAAGATTTTTTTTTTAATGTTTATTTATTTTGAGAGAGACAGAGAGACAGAGTGCAAGTGGGTCGGGGCAGAGAGAGAGGGAGACACAGAATCCAAAGCAGGCTCCAGGCTCTGAGCTGTCAGCACAGAGCCCAACACGGGGCTCAAACTCACAAGCCGCGAGATCACAACCTGAGCCAAAGTCAGATGCTTAATCGACTGAGCCACCCAGGCACCCCTAAGATTTTATTTTTAAGTAATCTGTACACCCAATGTGGGGCTTGAACTCACAACGTTGAGACCAAGAGTTGCGTGCTGTACCCACTGAGCCAGCCAGGTGCCTCTAACATCTTTTTTTTTTTAGGGAGGAGTATCTTTTTCTTTCTTTCTTTATTTTCTTTTTCTAAATATACTTTATTGTCAAGTTAGCTAACATACAGTGTATACAGTGTGCTCTTGGTTTCGAGAGTAGATTCCCTTGATTCATTGCTTACGTGCAACTCACGGTGCTCATCCCAAGTGCCCTCCTCAATGCCCATTTACCCATTTCCCCCCACTTCTCCCCTCCCCCGTCAGCCCTCAGTTTGTTCTCTGTATTTAAGAGTTTCTTATGGGCCCCTGGGTGGCTCAGTTGGCTGAGCATCCAACTTCGGTTCAGGTTATGATCTCTCAGTTTGTGAGTTCGAGCCCCACATCAGGATCTGTGGTGTCAGTGCAGAGCCTGCTTCGGATCCTCTGTCCTCTTCTCTCTCTGTGTCTCCCCCTCTCATACTCTTTCAAAAATAAATAAACATTAAAAAAATTTTTTTAAGTCTCTTATGGTTTGCCTCCCTCTCTGTTTGAAACTATTTTTCCCCTTCCCTTCCTCCATGGTCTTCTGTTAAGTTTCTCAAATGCCACGTATGTGTGAAAACGTATGGTGTCTGTCTTTCTCTGACTGACTTACGGAGTATCTCTTCTTTTTAAGTTTCTTTATTTTTAAGTACTCTCTACTCCCAACGTGGGGCTTGAACTCACAACCTTGAGATCAAGAGTCATATGCTCCATGGGCTGAGCCAGCCAGGTGCCCCTGAAGCTAGGAAAACCTTAATTCCAAAACTGGATGAGAGTGAAATGCAGAAAAGGAAAGCGTGGGTTCATGTAACCTCTGCTCACGAGAGTACAACTCGAAATAAAATATTAGCTGAAACAAATGCAGGGACGCGAACGTGGTTTCAGATAAAAAAAAAAGTTTGGGTGTAATTCTCAGCAACAACAGTCTAAGGGTGAAATCACATGTGTCAAAGAAAAACCCTTGGTACTTATCAATATCTATTTAACATAGAAATGTTCTTGAAATCAAAAATAGAAGGGAATGGCATGACTTGATAAAGACTATCTCCCCCAAACCTACAAGTGGAACATGCCTTAGAAAACCTTTCTATGCACTCCCATTGAGTTCTGGAACCAGGCAAGGCTACCTACAATGACTTTTCTGTTCAGGAGAAAGACCCTTGCTAGTGTCATCAGAGAAGGAGGAGTGCTACAAAAATTGGAAAGGAGGGGCGCCTGGGTGGCGCAGTCGGTTAAGCGTCCGACTTCAGCCAGGTCACGATCTCGCGGTCCGGGAGTTCGAGCCCCGCGTCGGGCTCTGGGCTGATGGCTCGGAGCCTGGAGCCTGTTTCCGATTCTGTGTCTCCCTCTCTCTCTCTGCCCCTCCCCTGTTCATGCTCTGTCTTTCTCTGTCCCAAAAATAAATAAAAAATAAATAAATAAATAAATAAATAAATAAATAAATTGAAAAAAAATTGGAAAGGAAGTGGCAAAACTGTCTTTTTTTTTGCACAGGATCCATTTATCTACATAGAAACCCACCAGAATCCCACGGTTAACAGAAATAATAATATTTCTAGGGGGCACCTGGGTGGCTCAGTCAGTTGAGCATCTGACTTCAGCTCAGGTCATGATCTCGCGGTTCGTGAATTTGAGTCCCACGTCAGGATCTCTGCTGTCAGTGCAGGGCCCACTTTGGATCGTCTGTCCCCCTCTCGCTCTGCCCCTCCCCCTCTCAAAAATAAATCAACATTTAAAAAAATCTTTTAGAAAGATTTCTAAGATGACTGGGTACAAGATACACTTGAAAAAAAAAAAAACCTTCATGGCAACGCAAGCTGGTGTGGCCACTCTGGAAAACAGTATGGAGGTTCCTCAAAAAACTAAAAACAGAACTACCCTATGACCCAGCAATTGCACTACTGGGCATTTATCCACGGGATACAGCTGTGCTGTTTCGAAGGGACACATGCACCCCAATGTTTATAGCAACACTATCAACAATAGCCAAAGTATAGAAAGAGCCCAAATATCCATCGATGGATGAATGGATAAAGATGTGGCATATATATATATATATATATATATATATATATATATATATATATACATATACACACAATGGAGTATCACTCGGCAGTCAAAAAGAATGACATCTTGCCATTGGCAACTATGTGGATGGAACTGGAAGGTATTATGCTAAGTGAAATGAGTCAGTCAGAGAAAGACAAATATCTATGACTTCACTCATATGAGGACTTTAAGAGACAGAACAGATGAACATAAGGGAAGGGAAACAAAAATAACATAAAAACAGGGAGGGGGACAAAACAGAAGAGACTTAAATATGGAGAACAAACTGAGGGTTACGGGAGGGGTTGTGGGAGGCGGGATGGGATAATGGGTAAGGGATAATAATAAAAAAAAGAAAAAAAACCTTCAAATTTCTACACCAATAATATCCACATAGAATGTATAATAGAAAATATTATTAAATATTAAAAATAAAATACAAGTGGGGACGCCTGCTGCTACAGGTGGAAGAGGATATGACTCTTGATCTCGGGTCATGATTTCGAGCTCCACGTTGGGCATAGAGTTTACTTAAAAAATAAAAAAAGAGATTTATTTTGGGGGGAAAAAAAAGACACGGGGCGCCTGGGTGGCTCAGTCAGTTGAACATCTGATTCTCGATTTCAGCTCAGGTCATGATCTCCCAGTCCATGGGATCGAGCCCCAAGTCAGGGCTCTTCGATAACAGTGCAGAGCCTGCTTGAGATTCTCTCTCTCCCTCTCTCTCTGCCCCTCCCCTACTCGTGCCCAATCTCTCTCTCTCTCTTTCTCTCAACATAAATAAATAGACAATTTAGCACCCGTGAAGTACAGGGATAATCCCCAAGTTAATCTCTCTAATCTGGACCTCTGCCATAAACTCCAGACTCAAACATGCCATTGCCTATTTGACGTGGTCACTTGGACGATGAAAGTCACCTTCCGTACGGAATAAACTAAGCGAAGCACTGAACTCCCCTTCCCCTGAATCACTCTTCTCTCAGTCTTCCTCATGTCAGCTAAAGGCAATCCCACCCCCCAAGCTGTTCAAGGCAAAACTCTTCGAGCCAAACGTAGTCCCCTTCTTTCCCTCATCCTCCGTGTGCGGCCCATCGGCAAATCCTTCCGACTCTACGTCCACAGTACTTCCAGAATCTGTGCACTTCACCACGTCTGCCGTTCCCACCGCCCTGGTCTGAGCTCCCGTGGATCTTTCCTGAATTGTCATGCTAGCCCTCTGGGTTGTCTCCCCATTTCTGTGCTTCCACTCCCGCCCGCTCTCTCTCAATCTGTCCTCCGTGACAACTGGCGTGGTAACATTAGGTGACTGGGGCGGGTCGCGTCACTTCCTCTGCCCCTGCCTTCCCACAGCAATGGCTCTCACTCCAGGTAGATCCCGGTCTTTACGACGACCTGCCGCGTGCAGCCATCCTGTCTCTACCCCTGTCCCTTCCTTCCCGCACACTGGCCTTTTTGCTGTTCCTTTTTTTTTTTTTTAAGTTTTATTCATTTATTTTGAGAGAGAGAGAGAGAGAGAGAGCACGAGTAGGGGAGGGGCAGAGAGAGAGGGAGAGAGAAAGAGAATCCCAAGCAGGCGCCATGCTGTCCGCGCAGAGCCCGGTGCAGGGCTCGAACCCACAAAGTGTGAGATCGTGACCTGAGCCGAAATCAAGAGTTGAACATTCAACCAATGAGTCCCCAGGTGCCCCTCCTTGCTGTTCCTTAAACATACCGGGAGACGGCCTGCGGGAGCACCTGCATTTGCTGTTCCCCGTGTCTGTGGACCGCTCTTCCCACAGGCCTTTGCAGGCTCTCATCCTGACTTTCTCCCCGTTTAAAGGACACTTTTTCAGAGACACCATTCCCGCCTTCCTCCCAAGAGACCTTCTCGCACATTGCTGGTAAGAAAATAAATAGTACCACCCAGCAGAGGGCAATTTGGCAACATCGAGCAAAATGCAAACCGTATATACTCTTTGATCGTCCAACTCCACCGCTAGGAGTTTATCTTAACATGATGTTTGCACACGTACAAAATGACGTGTTTGCAAGGTTGCTCACTGCAGAGCGTTTGAGGGAGTCCAGACTGCAGTCAGCTAACGTGCTATCAATAGACGACTTGGTAATAATAGAACATTACGTGCTGCCGGAAGAATGGATTCCAAGGTATATTTTATGAGAACAAAGCAAGGTGCAGCGTGGCATAGGACCACCGTTTTCGCTGAAATAGAAAACCAGTAACGGTGCAAGGGTCGCCGGAGGCCGGAGGGCAAGGGGGAAGAGAGGAGGCGGTCTTTTTCCTCAATGTTCCTCGGGCTTTTTTTTTTTTTTTTTTGCGTTTTGGACTATGTGTACATATTTCCTATAAAAATATTAAATAAAAAAAAATTGAAGCCCTGACAGCACATCTATAGTTTTGAAACGAGCAAGAGCTGGTCACCAAGCAGCACCGTGAATACATCGGCTATTAGCACTGAATTGTACAAATGGAATTAAAATGGTTAATTATATGTTATATGAGTTTTACCTCAAGAAATGCATAAATCGAAATGTACATAGTACCAAAACTCAGAATTTCTATTCCCAAAAAAAAGGGGTCACAACAAAGCTATCAGAGAGATACCAGCTTTGGAGAGGATGTTCCCGACATCTAACACAGACGGGGGGGGGGGGGGCGGGTAGGTTCTAGAAAATACACAAGAATACCAGCCAAACAGCAAGGAAAGGGGCAGGAAAACACACAGGTAAGAAGTGACAATTTACAGAAAGGAGAAACTGTGCGGCTGGTGACATTTTCCAAGATTCACTGTGACAGGCTCTCTCATCCACAGGCTATTCTTGAAATGTGACTCTGACATTCCTCCCTCTGAGAGGCGGGGTCTGCGTTCCCTCCCCTTGAACCCGGGCAGGCCTGCGGCAGAAGAGGTGCTAGATGGCCCCCGAGGCTCTTAGGTCGGACAGAGCGGTTTCTGCCCGGCCCTCCTGGAGTGCTGGCTCTCAGAAGCTGGTCGCCACGCTCTGTGTGGAGGCCAAAAAGCCCCAGAGAGGCCACATGTAGGTGTCCCAGCCAACAGTCCCAGCGGAGGTCCCAGCCAGCAGCCAGATGGAAGGAAACCTTGAAGGTGACTTCATCCTCGGCTGACATACGATTGCAGCTGTACAGAGTCCTGGAGTGAGAACGGGCTTGCCTGGCTTGCTGAGCTCAGTTCACCCCAGGACCATGACAGATGATAATAAGGTAACAGCTGCTGGGCGCCTGGGGGGCTCAGTCGGTTAAGCGTCTGACTTCGGCCTAGGTCATGATCTCACGGTTCTTGGGTTCCAGCCCCGCGTCGGGCTCCGTGCCGACAGCTCGGAGCCCGGAGCCCGCTTCGGATTCTGGGTCTCCCTCTCTCCCCACGCCTCCCCTGCTTGTGCTCTATTTCTCTCTCAAAAATAAATAAGCATCAAAAAAAAATTTTTTTTTTTTTTTTTTTAAATAGCTGTTGTGGGGCGCCTGGGTGGCTCAGTCGGTTGAGCGTCCGACTTCGGCTCAGGTCTCGATCTCGTGGTCCGTGAGTTCGAGCCCTGCGTCGTGCTCTGTGCTGACAGCTCAGAGCCTGGAGCCTGTTTCAGATTCTGTGTCTCCCTCTCTCTCTGACCCTCCCCTGTTCATGCTCTGTCTCTCCCTGTCTCAAAAATAAATAAACATTAAAACAAAAATTTAAATAAATAAATAAATAAATAGCTGCTGTTTCAGCTGTTTCATTAAATTTGGGTGATCCTAGCAGCAAGGTTTAGGTCCCGGAAGTGGGCGTGGTTGTAACAAAACTTAAAACTCGTGGCATTGGCTTTCCCACTGAAACTTGGGCGGAACCCAGTGATGCCTTGAGGACACTGTTCGTGAGCCTAAAGGGCGCCGAAGAAGCTTTAAAGGAACGTGTGTAGAAGTGACTGGAAGCTGGAGGAAAGAGGACCCTTGTCATGGGGTGGGGGAAGTTTTGGCCATGCTGTCATCTGTGTTAGAGGAAGAATAAGTGTGGAGGACAGGAGACGCACCCAGTGAACTCCATGATCAAAGTCAAGAGATTCCAACGCAAACAGTGAAAGGGTCACTTGGCTTCTTCTTGCCGCCCACGGAAGCCATTTAGATCTTTAGAAAACTTTCTAAATGTGAGGCCAAGAATGTGACTACAGGGGTGCCTGGTGGCTCAGCTGGTGTAGCGTCCGACTCTTGATTTCGACTCAGGTCATGATCTCGTGGTTCATGGGATCGAGCCCCACGTTGGACTCTGTGCTGCTGGTAAGGAGCCTGCTTGGGCTTCTCTCTCTCCCTCTCTCTTTCTGCCCCTCTCCTGCTTGTGCTTTCTTTCTTTCTTTCTTTCTCTCTCTCTCTCAAAATAAAGAAAGAAAAAAAGAACATGACTACAAACCCCTTTAAGCTCTCAGAAAGACTTAAGGATTTCACAGGAAATTCAAAATAAATAGGAGTTTATCCCGAAGAGATTTGTGGCTGCAGTTTTTGTCTGATGGAGTAAAGCCCGAGACGATTCACAGACAACCCACAAAATGTTAAGGGAACTGTTCCGAAGAAAGTACCTCCAGCTTCGAGGAAAAGGGACCAAGAAAGTACAACATGAAAAGAGACTTCTGAAACCAACCTCTTTTTAGGAGCAGGAAGCAAACGGAGAAGCGTACTTCAGGGCAGTTCAGTCTGGTTACGGAAAAGGAAGGGGCGCGAGGGTGGCTCAGTCCGTTAAGCATCTGACTCTCGGTTTCGGCTCAGGTCGCGATCTCAGGGTTCGTGAGTTCCAGTCCCGCATCAGGCTCTGTGCTGGTGTGTGTGTGTGTGTGTGTGTGTGTGTGTGTGTGTGTGTGTGTGTGTAGATAACTCATGTCTTTAGTTCACAGATCTTTAAATCAAGAGGAATGGCACTCAAGGGACCGCACCTAAAAGAATCACGTCGGAGGAGGCCCACCTGGACCTAGACCTGATGTGGCTCATGGGACCTCAGACTTCAAGCTGAGGCCATAATGGGATGAAATTTGGGAGTCTTTGGGGGAAGAGACGGATGTAGTTTGCAGGTAGGGAGATTGTAAGGGGGAGCGTGGCAGGTCTTGTTCTGCAGGATCACCGGGACCTGCCATCTCAGATGCTGCTCTTATAGTGCGATGCTAACATCCTTCCCATCGTGAAAAGTGGCTTCTGCACTCCTTCCCCTTAAACCCGGGTGGGCTTATGACTAAGGCAGAAGTGACACCATGGGACTTCCAAGCCTAGATGGTAAAAAGGCGATACATCTTTTCTTTCTTTCTTCTTTTTTTTTTTTTTTTTACAGTATTTCTTTAAGTTTTGGCCCGACGCGGGGCTCAAACTCACGAATCTCGAGATCGTGACCTGAGCCGAAGTTGGACACCTAACTGACTGAGCCACCCAGGCGCCCCTAAAAGGTGATAGAGCTTCTGCCTGGTCCTCTTGGATGCTTGCTCTTGGAACCTCCAGAACCGTGGGGGATAAAGTAACTGTTATTGTATCAAGCCACTCAATTTTGGGGGTGGTCTGGTTATGCAGCAATGGATAAATGAGACAGCTGGAATGACAGACAAATATATGAAGAGATAATTCATCCCACCACTGTGCTGAGCATTTCCCCTGCACCAGGCACCCTTCCAGGTGCTAGGGGATACACAACAGACCAAAACCCCGCCCTCCTGGGGGACACATTCTAGGGGGGAAATAGACTTCTTAAATAAGTAATATAGTAAGTTAGATAATGATACGTGCTAAAGAGAAACACGCAAAGAAAGGGAATCACAAAGGACAGCAGATAGTGGGTGAATGAGTGTGATTTTAAATGGAGAGGACAAGGAAGGACTCACCAAGTTGGGCGCCCTGCGGATGTCCGTGGGAAGGGGATTCCTTGCCGACAGGGCAGCAGGAAAAGGCCCTAGCAGTGCGGGGAGCATGCCTGCAGGAGGAGGAGGCCAGGGTGGCCTGGTGGTTGGGGGAAGGGGAGCTGTAGGGTGTGAGTTCAGACAGATTGTGGAGAGGGAGTGCACTGCTTTCTAGGCTACTGTAAAATCTTTTTTACTCCCAGGGCATTGGGAAGCCGGGAAGCAATGGAAGCAATGTGATCTTAGCCAAGAAGGTTTTTCTGGTTTTGTTTTTAGTACTCTTCATGCCCGATGTGGGGCTCGAACTCGTGACCCTGAGATCAAGAGTCACACGCTTACCGACGAGCCAGCCGGGCGTCCTCTGAACTTAGGCAAGTTTTTTTTTTTTAATATATTTTTTTTAACGTTTATTTATTTTTGAGAGAGAGAGACAGAGCATGAACGGGGGAGGGGCAGAGAGAGAGGGAGACACAGAATCGGAAACAGGCTCCAGGCTCCGAGCCATCAGCCCAGAGCCCGACACGGGGCTCGAACTCCCGGACCGCGAGATCGTGACCTGGCTGAAGTTGGACGCTTAACCGACTGCGCCACCCAGGCGCCCCTGAACTTAGGCAAGTTTTAACAAGGCCGCTCCAGCTGCCGTTTCGAGAAAGAAAAGGGAGAAACAGGGAGAGCGGTCAGGCGGCTACTGCAATAAGCCAGCTCACTGCTGATGACTCAGGCCAGTAACACCAGTGGACCTGGGGAAAGCGGTTGGATGCTGGGTACATTTTACAGGTAGAGCTGAGAAATTTGTGGACAGACTGGCAAGCAGCCCACAAGAGAGAGATCGAGAATGACTCCCAAGTTCTTGGCCCGAGCGACCTGGAAGGATGTCGGCGCCATTTACTGTGATGGGGAGACCAAGAGGAACGGGTTGGGGGTGAAGCGGCAGCAACTTAATTTGGACACGTCAACTCTGAGTGCCTCTCGGACATCGGCGAGGACGAGCGTCTGCCGGGCAGGAGAGGGGCCCGGGCCGGAACACAAACCTGGGGCTTGACAGTGAGTGGCCAGCAAGCAAAGCCCTGAGGTTCAAGTTATTTCACCACCTCCCATGAGAGCTGGTTCTGGAGCTGACCCCGAGGCCAAAGCCCCTTCCAGAATGGTAGGCCGCCTCTCCATAGGTCTTTGGGCATTCTGGACTTGGCCCATTCTGGAATTCTGCCATACAACAGGAGTGCTGGAGGGATCAGACTCTGACGCCCATATGGCTTAGCTTCGTATGCCTGGTTCACCACACAATCTCCTTCAGACAGTTGTTGAGGATTAAGCGAATTATTGCATGAAAGAGCGGCTTACACATAGAATATGCTCGTAAAGTACAAGGTATCTTCAGGGTGGTTTCCTTCGGTGCAACACCGGGGAGGTTTCTTGCAATGAAAAACTTACCTAGTCAGGGGGACCTGTGTGGATCAGTCGGTTAAGCGTCGGACTCTTGATTTCGGCTCAGGTCATGATCTCACGGTTCGTGGGTTTGAGCCCCACATCCGGCTCTGTGCCAACAGTGTGGAGCCTGCTTGGGATTCTCTCTCTCATTCTCTCTAAGTAAATAAACTTAAAAAAAAAAACAAAAACACAAAACTTACCTAGTCAGAGCGGGTCTATTTACGTCTTCTTCCCACTCCAACCCAAACACCATAGAATCCACTATTTTTTTTGTATCAAATCCAAAGGTTGCAAGATGTGCACAAAATAATGTGCTCAAGCTCTCTTTTCGAAAGATATTTTACCAACTCCTTTAAAAAACCCACACAATAGTGAGTCACAAAACGAGCACGAAGTTATTTTCATCATCTCTCTGTCAAGGATTATTTCTCTTCTGTTCATCAGATACTCCGACCCTTCTTTTTGACCAGCTTTCTTGTGGCCAAGACCTACATTAAAAACATTTTGGAATTTATCTCAACATCCATAATTAACAGACTGAAGGCAAACACAAGTTTCTATAAAACAGTAACCCTGAAAACATGACCAGAAACACCAACTATCTGGCTCCTAGAGACAGTACAGATAGAAGACGTGTCCTACCAAACAGAAGATCCTTGAAACCTCTGAATTCTGAAGATTCAAAATGCTGAGAGCATACGGAGGGATAAGGCAGCATCCTACTACATTCGTGGGGTCAGACAATGACAGAATCTGTGCCTGCGAAGAATTTATAATCTGTTGGAGAGGAGATAATAATACATATTCATGAGCTGGATGAACAATTAGGCATAGAAGCCCCAAAACAATAATTTTATGGGCATATACATGTGTAAGCTTAGGAAAAAGTGAACTACATTAACAGAATTATCTGCATTGTGGGATTATGGGTGATTTTTTTCTTTAAAAATCTGTCTACATTGTGTGAAATCAAAGAAAAAAATTTCTTGACATTTATTCATTTTTCGAGAGACAGAGAGAGACAGAGCATCAGCAAGGCAGGGGCCGAGAGGGAGACACGGAGTCCGAAGCAGGTGCCGGGCTCTGAGCCGTCGGCACAGAGCCCGATGCGGGGCTCGAACTCATGAACTGCAAGATCATGACCTGAGCGGAAGTTGGACGCTTAACCGACTGAGCCGCCCAAGCGCCCCATGACATTTTTATTACAATGAATGCATTCTACTTTGGGGGAGGGAAGTGATTCAGTCCAGATTTGCTCAGGAGAAGCAGTAGGCATGGTGGTTAGGGGCATGGGCTTGGGAGACCTTGGGAGACAAGGTGACCTTGGGAGAGTTTCCTAGCCTCTCCTCACCCCACCCCCTGACCTGTTTAAAAAAGCCGAAGCCGTAGATATGAAAGTGCTTGCACGGCGCCGGGCACACAGCAAGTACCATGTTAGGTGTTCGCTTTGATCATTATACGCGCTGGCCGACGGGGTTATGTGAAACCTTGGCGCCAGAGAACAGCTCGGTGAAACGGGTTGGCCTTGAGTAAGGACCGTGAGAGTCAAGGGAAAGGCACTCGAGATGGGGAAAAACTTGAGGCTGGATGGCGGAGACTGAACATGACAAGTCTCAACCCCCACGCACACCTGCACAGTGAACCGAGCGAGGACCGGACGGAGCCTCGGGACGGACGCAGAACGCGCAAGATTTTGTTTTCAAAGTAGCAACTCCGAACGGGTGGCAGACGAGAGACTTCGCCACATGCAGACTCATTTGGCTCTCGTTCCTCACCCACCCCTTTGGTTTCCACAAAAAGAAGAGACTCCAAGAAGGTTCCTTCTGAATGTGTATCACCATTTATTGTAGTTTGCGTTAGGAATTGAACAGAGGACATGGTCTGTTGGGGGGGGGGGAGGGGGGAAAAAAGGAAAAGAAAAAGAAAGTATGTTTCCGTAGCTTAATTTCTTCAAAACACTTTATGGTTTCAGATCCTTTTTTTTACCCCAAAGGAAATTCAAGAATTCAAGTATGTTAAGTCGGGAGCAGTCATACAAAAAGTCTCGTGTTTCTGTGCGCGTGTAGGTGTGTTTGTCTGTGTGTTTTTACAAGCAGACACATCCACGTTTCCTGCACCCCCTTTTTGCTTTGGTAAGGCCAAGCCCCAAAGGACACGTCATACAAACGACCCCTGCCTCGAACCCGCAGACTCCAGGGTTGAGGAGTTGATTTTCCCCCCTAGGATACCTGTAATGGTTTTGAATCGTCCCCCACCCTCCTTACCTCCCCCCCCCAAAAAAATCCATAAGTCATGTAAATCCTGATACACTTGAACACTTCCTCGGCTGTACTGTTCCTCAGATCCCTAATAGAGGCCTTACTACAAGGACCAGAGTGACAGATTCTCATTTCGTTCAGAATAAAAAAAAAAAGACAAAAACAAAAAAACAAAAAAACTTTAAAGGGACATTTCAAAAGGAAAAAATAAAAATAAAAACTGAAATTCAAATTCTGAAAATAGCTTGCCTTTTTTATTAATCATGTCATCTAACACCAATTAAAAAAACAAATATGTGAATATGATATAAAAATACGATCCCAGGATGAACACTTTGTTGCAGGCACAATTCTCTCACAGAGTATATGTTTGGAGGGCCAGTGGGGGAAGGAGTTTATTTTTGTTTTTGCTTCTCTTAAAAAAATCCACAGCAGTGCAAGGAGGGTCAGGAGGGGGGCAGGGCAAGGATTCTTTAGCAGCAAAATGTCCAAGGTTCTCTAATCACAATCAAATCAACGGGTATCGGGTTTAGGGGGTAAATAAGGACGAAGGGGATGCTGTCCAGACCCATCTGTCATCAATCACTCAGAGACTTCCGTCGCAAAAGCCCCAAATGGGGACGTAAGAAGGACGAGTTTTATTACACAAGCCATCGTAAAGTGTGTCCCTCAAGCTTTTGACCATGTGTGTCACTTAAATATATGTACAGGACTCGGGCTCCTCTCCTCCTCCGTGACCTTGCAGATCTCCACCGTCTGGTCGCTCTGGGTGGGCTCTCGGGGTCTCCCGCCGCGCTGGGCCTCCAACATCTGAACAGCATATCCGCCACCGACGCTGCTTCTGCTTGCCTGGCTGGCCTTGGCCTCGAGCAGAGGGTGGGCACGGGGGGGGGGGGGCGGTTTAATGATCGCTGTTCTGTTTCTCTCTCATCCAGGCGTGAATCTGTTCTTTCAGTTCTGGCACTGGGAAAAGAAAAGGAGAGGATTAATGCCCCAGGCGGGAGGGCTCCTCCCGGGGGCCGCTGCGTGCAGGTCTGTGTACGCGGAAAGACAAGGCCCTTCACTCCCTCGCTGACACGAAGCCTGGGGAAGGCCCAGGCTCCGGCGGCGG
This sequence comes from Felis catus, assembly GCF_018350175.1. NCBI lineage: Eukaryota > Metazoa > Chordata > Mammalia > Carnivora > Felidae > Felis > Felis catus. The sequence continues at coordinate 7,225,844 of NC_058375.1, read as the reverse complement.
AAAAAGGGGCAAAGGATGTTTTGTGTCTTTTCCATCGAGCGTCAGACGCCGTGTGGCTTCTGGATTCGATAGATCTCCCCTTCCGATTAATCTCGGACACACGACTCGGGTGCCACAGCTGGGCCCGGCGGCCTCGGGCACTGTGACTCTCGCCGCGCCCTCCTCTACCTGGTTCCAGCATGCTCTCTGTCAGCATCTGGCGGTTGAAGGGGTCCGTAGGGGAGTTGAGCAGGTGCCGCAGGATGATGGAGCGGTCCATGATGGTGCCGGAGGGCAGCCGCACCGGGTCGGTCATCAGGGTGTCCATCAGAGGGTCTGCGGAGACAAAGCCAAGAGCAAACTCTACTCACAGAGCCGAAAACTGAAAATGAGAGCGAAACAAAGCCTGTCCTGCTTCGCATGGTCCTACTAGGCCCCCAAGTTTAGCTGGAAGTCAGCATAAGACAGAGGCACACCCGGCGCCCCTGGTGGAGGGGAGGGCACTCTCGTCAGCTACAGCTGGGGGGCGAGAACAGGGGAGAAGGACCAGGGCCATGCAGGAAGCTCCCGCATCTGGGGACTTGCAGCAAATCCCCTCCTGCCAAGGCAAGGCTGATCCTGGAATCATCCCGGCGGTCTCCTAGTTTGAAATCAAGACGAGGACTTTCTTTTCGCTTCTAATCGATAACAGAAACCAAAAGTAGGCAAATGTGATTTCAGAGAGCGTGCCTCAAGGAGCAACTCTAGCGCACCATAAAAAAAGGAAAAGCACCGAATGCGGTCTTTTTGTGTTACGTGTTTCGAGGTAACTCCAATCAAAGAATTCGGCAGGGAAAGAGCGGTCCGCTTGCCTCTGAACTCGTCTGGGGCGTCGCTGTAGTCGATTTCTGCGCGTGCGTTCTTGGCTACTATCTCCTCCACCTTCTCAGCTAGGAGTTTAAACTTCTCGATGGCTATTGTGGATTTGATCCCTGCCTTCCGCATCTTCGAGATCACTTCCTCAAACAGCTCTTTGCTGTAGGATCTCTGCAAGTGAGGAAAGACGACGGGAGACAAATACATTTTAAGCGGAAAAACACAAGCTGCAGAAAACGCCTAAAGTACGACCCATGTAGGAGCTTCTGGGGGGCTCAGTCGATGAAGCATCCGACTTCAGCTCGGGCCACGATCTCACGGCTCACGGGTTCGGGCCCCGTGTCAGGCTCTGGGCTGTCAGCTCAGAGCGGATCCTCTGACCCCCTCCCCTCTGGGCCCCTCCCCGCCTCTGAAAACTAAACGTGAAAAAATAAAACAGCCCTGAAATGATAACACTCTCACATGGCTATGAACGCAGGAAGACTGGAATATACGTATCAAACTGTACAAGGTCATTACCTCTGAGGAGGGCTTCAGGAGTGAGGCAAATGAGGGGAATTTTTAAATAGTGGAATTATCTTACAGTAAACATTCATTTCTTTTGAAATGTAAATGTTAAAAAGAAATTGAAAATCGAGTCTGTCTGAGGCCTCGAAAGGCACTGGGCCCTGGCAGCAAACGGCGGCTCTTTCCTCTAAAGGCAGACATGGTGAGAACAGCCCGGCCCGGTTCCCAGTCGACAGGAGCTTTCTCCCGTTCGAGGTCAATCTCTCAGCTCAACGCTGAAGTGTCGGGTGCTCTGCTGACAGGAGCACGGGGGACGGTCTAGAGGACAAGTGCCCACAGCTGCAGTGGGACTCGAATTCTGGCTCCACCGTCTCCTCGAGCGCTGGGTGGTCTTAGGCACACCCCTCTGAGCCCCAGTTTCCTTGGGTGTAAAATGGGGGTGGTGACACCCACCTCACAGGTACCTAATTCATATAAATCATTGCCATTTCAAAATATCAGAGTATATCCTAATTTGCATTTCTGGCAAAAACACTGGCCACTTGTCAGTTCAGTGACAGTGATCCAGACGGAGGAGGGGACCGATCAAGACTCCAAGGACAGCATCGTAACCCGCTGAGCGGTCCTTCCCATCCAAGGACTCAGACGAACGTCTGCAGGATGAATTCGTCTCAGGGTCTGTATTCTCTTAGAGTGCAGAACTGAAATTCCTCCATCTTTCTTCTTTCCTCTGTAAACCTCAGTCTCTAAGAAAGTGCACGTGTTCACTTCCTGTCTTCACAGGCACCCATGCCCCCTGTTACTTTCATGCGCCTGAGGGGGAGACAGAGGGAAGGGCGAACGCTGGCCTCGACCTAGCGGAAACCCTGAAAGCCATCTTGCACAATCCTGAAAAGTTCGGAGAGCCTCCAGTATAGTTTTCTGAAACCAAATTACTGTACTGACCCAGCAGTTACCTTATCTGACATCTACTTATCATGAACCGGAAGCCAGTCTCCGTCTCTTTGGGAAGGGGCGCAGAGGAGAAGTGGCCAAAAGGTCATAGAATAAGAGGTTGGAAGGGCAAAATGAAAATATTTTGCACAGGGGCTTGTGCTGGTTGGGCACTGCTACATCAGAGGCGGTTTCACCTTGAACTTCTCTTTGTAACAAGGAGCCACCTGGCCACCCTCGTGAAGCATCACCCGTTCTGTTTCTTAAAAGATGACGACTTTTTAACAACTTATGCTTGCTTATAAGTCAACTTCTAAGAGCAGCGTGGTGAGCATTGTTAGAAATCAAAGGGAGCCCGCACCGAGGGGACGTGGCATTCAGCCTCTAGGAGCAACGGTGTCAGTGCCTGGAGCAAATGCACGTTTCTAAGCTGTCGCTTCGAGTCTGATGTGGGTTGGGTGAGAGATGCAGTAAAGACGCTGCTCTTGACCTCAAAGATGTTCCAGAGTCATTCTAAACTCAGATGTGAAAATATTTACAAATATTTACAAATCGTGTAAATATCGTGTAAATATCGATTTACAAATCGATAAAGGTCTTGTATCGAGAATATATAAAAAAAACTCTTACTCTTACTCTTACTCTTCAACAACAGAAACATAATCCATTTAAAAAAAATGGAGAAGGACTTGGACAGACATTTCTCCAAAGAAGGTATACAAATGGCCAAGAAGCACATGGAAAGATGTTCAACACTATTTGTCAGTATGAAAATGTAAACCAGAACCACAGCGAAGTACCATTTCACTCCCACTAGAGTAACTATTTAAAAAAAAAAAAAAAAAAACCACGAAAAAATAACAAGCGTTGGTGAGAATGAAGAAATCGAAATTAGAACAGTTGTACATGATCCGTTCGTACACCGTAGAACACAATGCGGCATTTCCTCAAGAAGTTAAATGTAGTATCACCATATGACTCAGCAATTTTGCTGCTAAGTATATACACAAAAGAATTACAGACAGGTATTCTAGTGTTTCATCACAAACACTCCGAGCAGCCACATTTATAATAGCCAAAAGTTGGAAACAACTCAAATGTCCACCAATGGATGAATGGAGAAACAAATCGTGGAGTATTCACATAATGAGATCTCACTGGGCCACAAAAAGGAATGAGCCAGTAGGCCATGTACATGAATGAACCTCAAAAACATTATGCTAAATGAAAGAGGCCAGACACAAAAGGTAGTGTATTATCTTATTCCATTTACGTGAAATATCCAGAATAGGCAAACAGGTAAATCCAAAATTATGTAAAATGGAGACAGAAAGCAGATTAATGGTTGCCGAGGGCTGGGGCAAAGGGGCGGGGATGGACAGTGACCGCATAATGAATATGGCATTTCTTTTTGAGGGTATGTTTGGATAAAATGTCGGAACTAGAAAGAGGTGATGGCTTCATAACACTGTGAATGTACTACTTTAAAATGGTTAATCTTGGGGCACCGGGTGGCTCAGCTGGTTGAGGGTCTGACTCTTGATTTCGGCTCTGGTCACGATCTCATGGTTCATAGAGATCAAGCCGCACGTCAGGCTCTGTGCTGACGGCGCAGAGCCTTCTTGGGATTCTCCCTCTCCTCTCTTTGCCTCTCCCCTGCTTGAGCTCTCTCTCTCAAAATAAATACATAAACATTAAAAAATAATAAAATGGTTAGCCTTATGTTATGTGAATTTCACCTCAATTAAAAAAAAAAAGGAAAGACTGGATGGGAGAAATGTGACTTCAGATAGGCTCTTTATCTTTTTTTTTTTTTTTTTTTTTTTAGTGGTTATTTAGTTTTAGAGAGAAAAAGAGAAAGAGAGAGAGAGAGAGAGAAAGCGGGGGAGAGGCAGAGAGAGCAGGAGAGAGAGAATCCCAAGCAGGCTCTGCGCTGACAGGGACCAATCTCACAAACCCTAAAATCATGACCTGAGTTGAAATCAAGAGTCCGACGCTTAACTGACTGAACCACCCAGGCGCCCTGGACACGCGTGCTTAGCCCATTCTTGGTTGGCGGGGAGAGAAGCTCTTCCTTCCTCGCATGGCTGCCCTTTTCTTCATCCTTTGTCTTCCCGCACACACCAGACCAAACCAAGGCCGCTGCTCCCGAAGGAGAAAATTGCAATTCTTGCTCCTCTGGAGCTTTGTAGACTTCCACCCTTTCTTCCCCAGTCCTCAAACCCTCTTCCAAATGATCCTCAGGACTCTAATCAGCTTACAACCAATGTAAGAGGAAAATACCCAGCGATCAGAACAAATACCACACCGTAAAAGAAAGCCAAGAAATCCACTTAAAACACTATTCTCTACATTGGGACACTGGCACTCGTGTGCGTTTGCTTCCTGAGTCTGGAAGAACAGGGCTGTTTACACACTCAAGAGAACCCATGCACCACTGGGCAGAAACTGCCATCTGTGACGCAAGCCAGGTGCCACCACAGGCCACCACGACAATCCACAGGCCTTACCGGGTATCGTCCCCCACTTGGTTTTCACTGTCTCGCCGTGTTTATTCACACTGCAAAGTTTGTGATGTTAACCACTTGTGATGTGGCAGCCACAGCGAGACCACACTTAATGACTCTCCCGAGTCGCTTACAGTAAAAGCGCGAGAGTCTCTGGGGACTTTTAGCACCCTGACCTCTGGCGAGGCTAGAGAAGCCCAGCCGCAGCCGGCCTGCTCCCCAAGCAGACACCCCACTCTGGATGGGGGTACTTCCCCCTTTCCTCTCTCTCCCTCCAGACTACCACTTCCCTTCCATAGTTCTAGAAATGTGCGGTATCACAGGCTGTAGGCTAGAAACACATCTTAGCCCCTCCCCACAATAACGGCAAACTCTTTTTTTTAATTTTTTTTCAACGTTTATTTATTTTTGGGACAGAGAGAGACAGAGCATGAACGGGGAAGGGGCAGAGAGAGAGGGAGACACAGAATCGGAAACAGGCTCCAGGCTCTGAGCCATCAGCCCAGAGCCTGACGCGGGGCTCGAACTCACGGACCGCGAGATCGTGACCTGGCTGAAGTCGGACGCTTAACCGACTGCGCCACCCAGGCGCCCCAATAACGGCAAACTCTTAAGCCCCTCTGATACACTACTTTCTATGGAAAAACTGCTTCAGACGTGTTTTTTTTCCTTTGCAGGCACTTTGTCAAGACCACCTCTCTTGCTTACGTCCCAAAGTACCCACATACGTGAATTATATCTCAATAGAGCTGTTATTAAACAAACAAACAAACAATCAGTACCTAGGGGTGCCTGGGTGGCTCGGCTGGTTAAGCGTACGACTCGATTTCAGCTCAGGTTGTGGGATCGGGCCCTGTGCCGGGCTCTGCACTGACAGTGTGGGGCCTGCTTGGGATTCTCTCTCTCCCTCTCCCCTGCACATGGGCACACATGCTCTCTCTCAAAAGAAACATTAAAAAAATAATACCTGCTATTTCCTTATTTTTCTATGATTCCTTTGGATGAGATATGGGTAAAGAACCTTCTAGAATCCCTACTGCTGGTTAACCTGAAACGTGAGTAATATTTGGAGAGAGAGTGTGAACGAAGATGGAGACACAGGTGAGTGTGGAATTTTGGGGCATTTTAAGCAGAAAGCAGAGGGGCTGGGAATATAGGCTCAGGGCCAGACTGACTGGGTCTGAATCCTGCCTCTATCCCACGGCACGGGCGCCACCGGGAGCAAGCCACTTCAACTCTCTGTGCCTCAGTTTCCTCATGTAAAAATGAGGAATCTAATAGAACCTACACCACAGGATTTTGTGAGGACCACATCAACAAAAATACGCCAAGTGGTTAAAACTTGGTATTCGGTTGATAAACAATCAGCTCTTATGACGCTGGTATGACGTGGGCCAGAAGAACATGGAGGGAGAGAAGTCAGAAGGGGGTGGGGCTGGACCACATCGGCAGCTGCGGAAATGCCAAGCGCCAAACGGCGTCTTCACGGGGGACACGAGGAATAAAGGAGAGAGAAGACTACGAAGATCACCCCACGAGGTCTGGAACCTGGAATCACAACGGCGGCAGCACTAAAGCGAAGGCCTGGGAAGCAGCCTTGGAGCCCTGGGAAAGCCGGGCCTCTGTGGGAAGGTAATGGGCCTGCTGCTCGTAGCAGGACGGGCTAAGAACTCCACTGGAGACGTATCTGGGAGCCAAGTCAGCTCTTTTACACCCAATGAAAAAGAGCTGATCCATCTTCGTTTACGTCAGACAAGCTCCCCTGGCCGCGGTGGTGATTATTTCCATTTGCCGACTAAAAACTTCCCAAACCACAATTTAAAAAGTATCGCCTTTCTGATTTCAAGTGGGGAAAATCCAGGGACAGGTGGGTACGTCACTGCACAGGGTCTGCCCGGAAGTCCACAGAGACGCCACCTCTGGTCGCCCAGCTCAGCAGCCTGAACCCCGGCCTCCCCCCGAAATGGCCTGCCCCCCCCCCACCCCCCCCGGGCACCGACCTGGTCGTCAGCAATGGCTTTGGCGAACCGGGCACAGTCCAGCTGCAGGTAAATATCTGTCAGTTGGTCCAACAGCTTCTTTGGTTCAAAGCCGTATTTCTCAGGGTTTTCTACTTTCAGGTCCCGGCACTTGGGGCCACAGAGTTGCTGAAGATTAAAGTTGAGCATTGCAGCCAGTCGGGGTCCCAGCTCCTAGGAAATCACAGGGTAATAGGAGAATTCAAGCTGTTGAGACAAGCGAGAAGGACCAAAACTCCCATCTCAGCGGAGGAACAGGAATGGGCCGGATTAATCTGCAGAGAATCCCTTATATGTGCCGTGGATCGTAAGCTGAAGAACGTTCCGCTCAAAATTTTCTTTACTCCCCATCTCTAACCCGATAATTCTAACACTTAATAACGTTGCAGGTTGATGGAATATCTACAAATATCAACGGAAGGGCGACCTTTGCTTTAAATTCATGCTTTCGGTGACAAAAAACAAGGATTACTCCAAATTCATTGAGAAGTAGGTAAGAGGGAAAATCACTCAGAATCCCATCATCATAACATAAGTCAAAGAAATTTTTGGTATGTTCATTTAGCCGCCATTGTATGTGCATTCGTTTTCTTTCCTTTTAAGATTTTACTTTTAAGTAACCTCTACACTCAACATGGGGCTCGAACTCATGACCCCGAGGTCAAGAGTCGCATGCTCCACTGAACTGAGCCAGCCAGGCGCCCTGATGCATTATTTTTCTAAATTTCAAAAGCGCCTGACAGTTCCGACAGGGTGCACCGTTCTTATTATCAGAGGCCAAGAGAGGAGAAATGCAGAAGCAGCAGAAGATAAAGTTTATGCCTTAAATCATCTTAAATGTGGCGGGTGAGAGACAAAGCACACTTAAATGAAACCAGTAGCCAATATAAACAATATGCAAGAACCCACCCGATGTCCCAGTACTTAGTACAGTAGGGCACGTGTGCTTCAAGCAAACCTGCAGGAGGAATCCTGCCTCGGGTTAGACAGTATCAGGCCATTAAAAAAAAAAAAAAAAAAAAAAAAGTCACAGAACAAGGTTTTCATTACATTTAATGATTGGACTTATACACCTCCAACTGAAATTTGGCTTTTCGAGAACCTGCTTTGCACAAAGTAAAGCGCTCCTGTATTTGACTGTTAGGAAACTGTGGAATACAGGAGTGATAAGGACAGGATATCGTTGGCAGGGTTTTATTTTTCCCCAAGTGGGAGAGGTTTGAGTTAGCCAGTGAAGAAGGCGAAACTGTGTGGCAAAGGAAAAGGATGCATCGAAGCAGGCACAGGCAAAGAGTGCGTGTGGAAGGCTACGGCCAAGGCACGCAGATAGCTCAGGTCAAGGAACGGCCTTGAGGGGCACCTGGGTGGCTCAGTCGGTTGAGCGTCCGGCTCTCGATTTCGGCTCAGGTCATGATTTCGCAGTTTGTGAGTTCGAGCCCCCTGCTGGGCTCTGTGCTGACAATGTGGACCCTGTTTGGGATTCTTTCTCTCTCCCTCTCTCTCTGCTCCTCCTCCACTTGAGCTCTCGCTTATGCTATCTCTCTCTCAAAATAAATGGACAAAATTTTTTTAAAAAGTAGGCCTTGAAAACAATTAATTTTAGTTGACGTGAAAACATTAGACTTTGCTTTCAATAAATTCCTTTAAAAATGAAGAACTCAGAACCAAAAATAGGCTCTATGACAATTTAGTCTCAAATAATTTATTACAGTTCCCTAACAATCAAAGACTTGCTGATTTGGGGTCACTGAACGTAAAATAAAATGTGGTTTGGTGCCGGGATTGGCAAACTGCTACCTGCGGGCCAAATCTGACCTGATGCTTGTTTTCATAAAGTTTTACTGAAACACAGCCACGCTTACTGGTTTCTATATTGTCTGTGGCCGCTTACGTGCTGCAACAGCACAGCTGAGTAGCTGGGACAGGCTGTACGGCCCACGATGCCTAATAACTTACTCTCTGGCCTCCGTAGAAAAAGTTGAAAGGATTTCCATTTGCCAACCCCAGGGAAGCAAGGGTCTGAACTATCTTGTTTAAGTTAGTCGTGGTGTCCGCGTGCTTTCAATAGTGAGCTCAGTTTTGTTTCACCTTCCACGGCTCTTTTATAAATAGATGTGAAATGGAAAATGGGGGGGGGGGGGCTCCTTGCTGAGATGCACACAGGCCAGGGTGTGGCGATACTGTTGAATGAAGCGGCGAACGTGGAAATTGGAGGAAATGAGTAACCAAGTTACATTCCATTGTCAGCCTGTCCATATTGCCAGGTAATTAACCACCGGCTCCCGGCCCCTTCTTGGCCTTCCTCACGACCCTTATCCTGGCCACACCATAAAGCTTCTGTGCCGTGCGGCAGCTCCAACACCAAGCAGCGATCTTCGGTCATGTGGCTCAGTTTCCATTTCAAAAACAGGACTCCGATCTTATTAATAATATCAAGGCCAAATGTTTTGACTACCTTTGATCTGTCATAAACCGTAATTATGTCTCTCGTTACCCTTTGGCTTCTTGAGTGTAGCAAAGCTACAGCTAGGAGAACCGAAGATCTTACCCAGTATCAGTGATTTCTACTTGATAGACTCTAATTTCCAACTGGCGTTACTTTCTATGTCTCATAGAGATACAATACAGGAATCGATCATGATAAAAATATGTCACAGCCTCAACATTAGTGATCCCGTGTGCTCTGTAAGCAGAAAGCGAATTGAGTTATCTTGGAAAAGACTGTTTGTAGACTTCCGTCTATCCTCAGAGTGCTTTATCACCTCACATAACTGCGAACAAAACCAGTATCAAAATTTCACTTAGGGGCTGTGAGCTGCAACGTCCAGGATCTCCACAACCACCTTTAGTTACAGGTGCCGGAGCCTGACTATGGAATCCGACATGCAAAACAAACACCCCGAAGCTTCCACTCACCGGTCTGAGGAATGGCTTCTGGACCTGCTTGGTGAGGATATGGAACATGTCCACGGTTTCTGTCGCCAGGGCGAGATAGGAGCGTGAAACACGTTCGTCCTGAGCAAGCTGGGACTGACGGGCTTGCTGCTGATCCTATAGGAAACACGGAGCAGACGCCAAGCCAAGGTCAGTATTGGCCGTGAGCTCACTGGCATGCCGAGCGTGATGGAAAATACAGTCCGCTCCTAATGGGACAAGGGCGCAGCAAAGCCAACATGCCGAGGGAATGGGAACAACCCAAAGCAGAGAATTTTCCAGATAAGGTACAGTTCATTCCTTTCAGCATCAGAACTCTCTAGGCCTCTGAGTACGGTGGCCGTGGCCCATTATTTCACTTCCACGCGACTGGGCTTCCTCAATGATAAAAGAAGTCACGTTCATGTTCTGTGCGGGATGAAATAACTGATTCTTTCATCACACCCGATACACGTGGTTGCTAACGAAGGAGAGCTCGTTCCCCTTAATAACAACTGGCAGCCATCATTATTGTGAGAACATGGACGTGTTCTGCTCCGACACCGCGGCCAATAGGTTTTGCCCCTACATGGAGCGCCTACAGATCGCTAAAAGGTTCTGAGTTTCGTCAGGCTGTCAGCCCCGACAACGGTCAGCATTCTTGCCTCCGGCACCGTCCTTGTCCTTCAACTCTGCCATGGGCTGGGAACCAAGATGAGAAGGTCTCTGAGTCATGGGGAAAGCAAGTGGGGCCCTGAAGGCTCTGGGATGGAGAAAAGCCACAGAAACATCAGGGAAGACTGAAATCCTTACATCACGGCTCAGAGGCTGGTTTACTTTACGTAGAGGGGGAGGGGCAAGAGCCAGGACAGCTGAAGTCCCCCAACGAGTGCCCCTAGGGTAAGTGCCCTGAGTGGGTGCCTGGGGGAGGTTCTGCGATGATGCTGGGTGGCCTGCCCACTGCCCCTCAGTCAAGACTGCGCCTACGCAACATGCTGGAGCAGGAAGACACGAGAACAATGAAGTGAGAACGAGTGCAATGCGCGTCTGCGTGTCGCATGCACTCGTCCAGACCTGGCGTCCGGGCCCTCCTCCAGGCCAGGCCCACCTTTCGGCTCTGGTGATAAGAGTATAGAACGAGACCAAGAGGCCCGCAAGCCTCACGGAGCCCAGACTGCAGGGCAGGGAAGAGATAAGCAGTATGCAAACATGCTTCCAGATACACGGTAAGTCTGCGAGTGATGGAGACAAATAGAGCAGAATGAGAAGGAAAGCGGTCAGGGATGGCCTCTGAGAAGGGGGCATTTAAGTGGGTATCTGAAGGAAGCGAGCCAGCAGAAATCTGGGGCAAGAAGGCCCGTGTGGTTGGGGGAGGGGGAGGGAAGAGGAAAAGGGTGGGGCCAGGGGCCCACTCTAATTCGGGTCTGGACTCTGAGTGAGAAGGGAAACCGGGAAGAGTTCTGAGTCAAGCGGCGATAACGAGCAAACAGGTTTAACGGCATCCCTCTGGTATGGACACGACAAAGGTGGCGAGAGACCGGTGAGAGGGGCGACAGCAAGCCAGGCGAGATACGGTCTAGAGGTAGGGGAAAGAGAGGAGGTCAGACATGGGTATAGCTCAAGATAGAGCCTGGGGCTCCTGGGTGGCTCAGTCGGTTGAGCGTCCAACTCTTGATTTCAACTCAGGTCATGATCCCAGGATCATGGGATCAAACCCCATGTTGGGCACTGCACTGAGCAGTGGCGCCTGCTTAAGAGTCTCTCTCTCTTTCTCTACCTCTGACCCGCCCCCCTGCTTGTGCGCTCTCTCTCTCTCTCTCAAATTAAAAAAAAAAAAAAAAAAAAAAAAGATACAGCCTTGGGGCACTTGCTGAGAGAGAAGAATCAAGGAGGACTCCAAAGTGTTGGGTCAGAGCAATCAACAGAATGTAGTTGTCCCTTGCGCCTGGGTGGCTCAGTCGGTTAAGCATCCAACTTTGGCTCAGGTCATGATCTTAGAGTTTGTGAGTTCGAGCCCCGCGTCGGGCTCTGTGCTGACAGCTCAGAGCCTGGAGCCTGCTTCACATTCTGTGTCTCCCTCTCTCTCTGCCCGGGCCCCCCTCTCCCCACTCACACTCTGTATCTCTCTCTCTCAAAAATAAAGATTAAAAAAAAGTTAAAAAAAGAAAAAAAGAATGTAGCTGTCCCTCAATGAGGTTGGGCAGACCTGGAGAGGAGATGTGGCCCCCCCTCGTCAAGGGATACTATGAGACCACTGGGCAGAGGAGCAAGTCAACAGCTAGTGAAGCAGGTCTGGCGTCAGGAGAGATAGGAACTGAGGAGACATGTTCCAGAATCTTTAGAATAACGACCATCAAAGCCGCTGGGAATAGATGATAGTGATCACTCATCTAGCAGTGATTTCCAACTGGGGGCATCAGGCCACGTGCGGGAGTGTTTCCGGCTGCCTGATGACTCGGGGTAAGAGGGTACCTCACTGGCATTAAATGGGCGCGAGCCAGAGATGCCAAATGTCCTGCGACGTATGGTGCGGTCTTCCGTGATAAAGAATTATTACCACACCGAAATTCCACCGAGCACCTGAGAAACACCAGCCTCGGCAGCGAGAGCGGAGAGAGGAGGGGAGGAGCCTGAGGGCTGAGCAGCGGAGTCCCCCAGCATTCGGAGCAGCAGGCAGGGAGGTGGGTGGCAGGAAGGGACTTCAAAATCCAACAGACGTATTTCTGAAATAGCACTTGATTGGAACTATTTATGCCGCTTTCTCATCCACGGACACGGCAAAATCAATAGGAACTGTTGAGTTATCTCCTAAGCAAACGCTACTGAGCACCGACCGTGAATGGGACCACGTGCCACAGACCCGTATCCCAACATCTACGACAGAAGCTGGTCTAAGACAAGCATCACAAGCGACACCGAGAGGGTGCTACAGAAGCATAGAGCAAGGGGAGGGCTTGGGGCGGCTCTGGCTGGGGCAGTCCAACCATGAGGGAATACCTGCACAAGGCCTTGTGTAAAGAATGGGTAGGATCTTCATACATAAGAACGGCAAGCAGAGAATTCGGGACAGAAAGAATGACTTGAGCCAAATGAAACAAGGAGAGCTACACATCCCGAGCGCCAGTGCTGAGCTGGGTTCGCGACATCCACCATCCCTCCTCCTAGTTTTTCCGCAAAGCAGGGATCATCTCTGCTTCAGGGACAAGGAAACAGATTCGGGAACTCTGAATGCGTGGTGGCATCAGTCCTCAAACCTAGGTGCCCTCGGCTCCAAAGTTGCACCTCTTTCGGCTAGGCCTCATCTGTTTGCCCAGCGTGTTCTGCGAGGGCCCGGGGACCGGTCCAGATTGGAGCCAACAGACTGGAATGGGACAAAAGCTTGGAAGGACTCCCGAGAGCTACTGTGGGGAGGCGTGAAACATCAGGTCTGGGCCGACTCTTGCCCGGGGGAGATGGGGAGGTGCAGGAGGGAAGCTTCGGAGGCACCACAGGAAAAAGAGTTTAAAGAGTGTTTAGAAACGAATACGAGGGTAGACGGTAGGTGAGACTCCAGTGGATGCCAGGGCAGTGCCGAGGAAAAAGAAGACAACCACCACGTTATCTCAAGAATACAAAGAGAGGGGGTCCAGCAGTGTGGCGGCCTGGACTCGGGCATCCAGCATTCACGGGCCCTGCAAAGCCCCCGGAAGGCTTCAGTCTGTAGTGTAAGCACGCTGGCTAAGCTACAGCAAGTCGTAAAATTCTCACCACAGCTGCAGGAACGCTTGGAATAAAAACACCTCCTAAGTGTGCTTTCATAAGTGCTTATGTATCTTAAGATACTTTTTGACTGTGCGGCATTAAGCTCGACAGTATTTTCACGCTGAGAATGCTACTGCAAGTAAAGAAACAACAGTGCTCCCTCCTCTCCCAGGAGAACTCCTTTGGGGAAGCAGTTCTGATTCTGAGCCCGGGAACAGAAGGAACCAAGATACCAAGTCCCCTCTCCGAGGAGAACTCCTTTGGGGAAGCAGTTCTGATTCTGAGCCCGGGAACAGAAGGAACCAAGATACCAAGTCCCCAGTAGTTGTCAAGAGCGAAGTAACTGATCGGGGAACCGTCTAAATGGCTGCAGTGTCAGAAAAGCGTGCCAGTGTGCTGTCACGTCACCATGTCACCATGTCATGGAACCTGGCAAAACGACACTCTCTTCCACTAATAACCAAATATAAAACCAAGATCAACCAGAAGGAAAAAAAACCCCACCAGAATCCTGCATGATTCACATAGCTGTCTAAAGGAGATGCTGTGAGCAAATCAAATGCTTGTCTGGCACAGAATTCTAGAGATTTATTTCCTACTTTCATAAACTGACATCAACAACACAGTCAGACAATAAAAGCTCTTCTCCAAAAAAGCCCTTTAAAACTAAGAAGGCAGGAGAACGCATGTTGAAAGACTTCTCGACTCGCTTCTTAGCTTTAGATGGAGTGTTTAAGCTCACTCCTCCCCTGAACCCGGATCAACTTCACGGAAGCCCGCAGGTGCGAGGTGACAAGCAATGACAAGTACGTCACATCTAAGTCAGCAGGGCCCACGAACGAGGCCCCGGGCAGAGCCCTGCCCAGGGGCCGAGGCGGTTTTCCGGCTCCGCCGTCCGAGCGCCTGCGCCGTGTCCTCACCCGGGGCAGCTGGTCCCACTGGTCTTTGTTCTTCATCTCTTCTTGCACTTCATGGATCCGCTTCAGAGACTCCAGACTTTCATCGAGCAAAAACGTCGTGTCATTTATCAGCATGTTTATGTAGCGCACAAACTGCTTCCCCGAACTGGAAAAGCAATTACATTGCACACGGTCAGACCTCTTGCCGAAGCAAAGTGCCGCAGCAGATCCCAAAGAAAATGGGCCTCTGCCCTAAATGCCAACCATCTGGCCCTGTAAGACTGCCTCCCGGGCCAGCACTCAAGCACTGTGGAGGTCAAGGACTACGGAGTCTCTCCCTGGGTCTTGCTATTCCTTTTAATTAACTGTGATGAGCTCATTTCAGTGGTGTGCCGGAGGCACCTTGCACGGTTGATGAGAGCCAATTACTAGTATTTCAGAATTTTGTGAGCAGACTCCCTTGGCAGCTTAAATTTAGCCACGCTGGAAGTATTTACACCCGAGAAAACCAGCAAAGGCTGAATTTTCTCCACCTCTTCAGAGAGCAGGTTTACTAACACATCCCTGGCTCATTCTCTCAATGATCTGAAGTCGAGAAGACACTCTTCCAGACTAGAAAATATGCTTAAACTCACCAAGATACAAAGAAAGTATAAATAATTACCCACATATAAGGGACAAGAGAATTACTCATACAGTTATTCTTCATTATAAAGAAAGACGTTGAAGAAAAGTCGGCAGCTGTAACATTGATAAAGGAGGCTATTAATTCACTTTCTAGACCTTGAAGCTTCCAATCTGTAAAACTGTCCTGCATATCCCGTTATAACGGAGGGCTCGCTCGTGCATAGAGATTTGAGTGCACCGTTAGGCTTCATAACTGCAAGATTTGTAGAGAAAAAGAGTGCCACACACCCTTCGGGTTCTATCGCTGCGTAATCAGGAGGCAGGAAGCCTGGATTTCAGGAACAAGGCAAGTTCAGGAAGACCACTCCCAACTCAGCACCACGCAAATCAAGCCGTGGGCCTGTCTGGTCTAAACTTGTGCCGGGGTTTGCTGGAACACAATTCTGACCAGAAGAGCAGCTCACGAAAAGAATTGGCTTAAAGAGTTCACTCTGCAGAAAGTTACCTAGCAAACGGCTAACAAATATTGTCGACTAGTGACTTAGTTAACAAGCGACAACTGGATTTAATCAAAGCTCTAATACGGTTTGCAAAAGATCCAAGTAGATGGGATAAAATTTCTTAAGAATAATTTGAAAGTTCAACATTTTCATCCATTTTCTTTCTCAAGCACCTTTCTGTTTAAAGTAATTTAGACGAAGGGCGCCTGGGTGGCTCAGTCAGTTGAGTGTCTGACTTTGGCTCAGGTCACAACCTCACAGTTTGTGAGTTTGAACTCTGTGCTGACAGCTCAGAGCCTGGAGCCTGCTTCAGATTCTGTGTCTCCCTCTCTCTCTCTCTGCCCTTCCCCTGCTCACACTCTGTCTCTCCCTCTAAAAAATAAACATTAAGAAAAAAAATTTTTAAGTAATTTAAGCAAAATTACTAAAGTCCGGGTTAAAGTAGTCACTAAAATTCCAGGTAGGTAATGAAAGGTCCTTAGTCAAGGTTTAGGGCCTTGTTACAAAGAATGACATTGGAAATAATAACCCCAACCTGACCGCTTCCAAATCTAAAGTCTTCCTAACATTTCTCATCTAAAGCGTGACATCAGATTCCAGAACATTCGAAGATCTGGTTCCAGTCATTCTGACAACTTCGCTTCACACCGTAATCACAGAAACAGCAAAAGACACTTAACACATCATCTCCGAATATTTATAAATTCTTTCTTTAATGTATACATACCATCCCCGAAGTATGTCAACAAATCTAAAGTTCAGCAAAGTCTGGCCAGCACAGACATTTCAATAACCCTGCTCTCATGTACCAGAACCACCTAGAAAACTTAAAGGAGGCTGAGATCAAACAAACAGTCAATAAGAACCAGCTATGAAAGCTCTTAAGCAGCCACCCTACCTGTGGTTTGCAAGACAGCAAGCTGTGACTTGCTCTGTGAGTATCAGGGGCCAGATACTCACTTGAATTCCTCCATGAAGGTGCCATGGTGAGCTATGTTTTGCCAAAGGCTCTTGAAAATGGTGCTAATGTGATAGCGAATGGTAAACTTGTCGTAGAACTCGCTGGTGGCTCCGGTATGCTCCACATCTAAAGAAGAAAGACAAAGGCATTGAAGGACGGATACAGTCTTACCTTTCAGAAAGCAGTTACTGTGGCCACGATGTGAATACGAATCTGTATGCGCAGCTGTATCTCGTACGTAAGGGCAAGACAGAGCTTGTATGAGGTGATTCTAAGGACACAAGCTTCGCAGAGAAGCTCTGGCAGTGGCACGATACCAAAATGAATCGGGCTCGAAAATGCCACCAGCATAGCGTCAACTCGCCAAGGACGAGAAAAGAAATGGGTTAAGTTTTCTTAGGGGCCACATACCTATTAAATCTGACTACAGGCCTACCTCATTTTATCGTGGTTTTTTTTTGGTTTTTTTTTTTTACAAATTGAAGGTTTGTAGCAACCCTGTGTCACGCCAAGTCTATCGGCACCATTTTTCCGACAGCATTTGGTCACTTCCTGTCTCACGTTTGGTAATTCCTGCAATATCTCAAACTTTTTCATTATTATTATATTGGTTACGGTGACCTGTGATAGGTATCACGACTCACTGAAAGCTCAGATGATACCATTTTTAGCAATAAAATATTTTTATTTTTTAAAATAAGATTTTTATTTTTTTAACATTTTTTTAAATCACTTTTGAGAGACAGAGAGCGTGAGCAGGGGAGGGGCAGAGAGAGGGGGAGAGACAGAATCAGAAGCAGGCTCCAGGCCCCGAGCTGTCAGCACAGAGCCTGATGTGGAGCCTGAACCCACAAACCGTGAGATCATGACTTGAGCTGAAGTCCAGATGCTTAACCGACCGAGCCACCCAGGCGTCCCATCAATAAAATATTTTTAAATTAAGATATATACATTGGCTTTTTAGACACAGTGAAAATGTACACTTAACAGACGATAGTATAAATAACTTTCACATGCACTGGGAAACCAAAAAATTAACCTGCCTCTCTTTATGCTGAGATTTGCTTTATTGCAGTGGCCTGGATCCAAACCTGCAATATGTTTGTAATATGTTTGTATTATTTTAAATACTTTTGATAATTAACATTTTCAAACACATTACCAAAGTAGAGAAAAGCATAGTAAAACCCTATGTATTCACTGCTCATTTACCAACATCCATATATTGTTAAAATGGAACAAAGATCAAGCTTAGTTTTCCAAAGACAAATAGCTTAAGCATGAGAAGTTCCTGAATTTATGACAAGTTTTAAAAAAAGGGAAAGCTGTCAGGTAAACACAATAAGGCTCACGAAAAAGTTAAAAACGGGAATTAAAATAAGATGCCATTTTTCTTAACCTATCAACTTGGCAGATATTATAAAAAAGACCCTGTGAGCATGTGGGAGAAAGTTACCCTCTGACTGCTGGTGGGAATGAACAGCAATATGATCCCTTGAAGGCAATGTGACAACATTGTATCACAAGCTTGTGACAACAATGTATCACAAGCTATCGATAAGCCCATCTCTCTGACCCACCAACTCTATTCCAGAAAACATACGCTGGCATGTTCAAACATCTCCCAGGATACTCTTTAAAGTACTATTTGTATTAGGGAAAAGATATAAATGCAAATGCCCAACAGAGAACATGAAAAAGTATTTGTGATATTATAGGCGAAAACCACAGGCTACCGGGGCGCCTGGGTGGCTCAGCTGGTTGAACGTCCAACTTCAGCTCAGGTCATGATCTCACAGTCTGTGGGTTCGAGCCTCAAGTCAGGCTCTGTGCTGATAGCTCAGAGTCTGGAGGC
This sequence comes from Felis catus, assembly GCF_018350175.1. Lineage (NCBI taxonomy): Eukaryota > Metazoa > Chordata > Mammalia > Carnivora > Felidae > Felis > Felis catus. Next base: position 7,207,549 of record NC_058375.1, on the reverse strand, counting down.
TGCTTCTGATTCTGAATCTCCCTCTCGCTCTCTGCCCCTCCCCCGCTCATGCTCTATCTCTGTCTCTCAAAAATGAATAAACATTAAAAAAATTACAAAAGAAAGAAAGAAAGAAAACCACAGGCTACCAAATGGGGCCAGTCATATTTAAAGCCTGTGCCGTGTGCACACACACACACACACACACACACACGCATGCACGCACGCACACAATTTACATATACGTAAGTTGGCTGAAAAAATATAGAGCAAAATGTTAACAGAGATTCTGAATACAGAGATTATCAATAACTTTTATCTTCTTTTTGGCATTTTCTATATTTTGCAAAGAACACATTTTTGTGACAAGAATTTAAAAATGAAAGGCAAAAGGTAACACCTACCATACAAAGACCTAAAAGCACTTACACATCTTCATGAGGTCAAACTTTCTTTACAATGAACTAAGTGTCATTTTATTCACTGTATGAAAGTGTGAAATAAAGTGTGGAGAGCTGATTTAAACAGCGTCTATTTGGGAAAGACACTGGGGGCTGATACAGAGCGTCCCGTATCCTTGAAGTCGCCCATCATACCCGCACCACATCCTGAGCGCTGCAGAAGCCCGGTAATGACTGTTAACTTATGATCAATATACACCTCTCCCAACATTTTATAAATTTCACTCCTAATGCTCCCGCAAAACTGCAGCAGCCCAAGTTCTATTTCCCAAGTCCAAGTTCTAAGAGGTCTGTAATGAACCAGACACTGGCTGGCCTCACTCCCCCACTACTCACCATGCTCCCCCCTGCAGGTCTTCTTGTTCAGTTCATTAAACTGCCCAGCCCTCAGGGCCTTTACACGTGCTGGCTTGGTTGTCTGCCACACTGTGGCTGAGACCTTCGTGTGATTCACTCTTTTGTCTCATTAGACCTTCCCTGACTACGCTTCTTAAAGTAGCATCATGCCCTCCTCCCACACCCACTGTCTGAAAGGATCTTATTTATTGGTTCAACGTCCGTCTCCCAACTAGAACGCCTGACTCACAAAAGCGGCGATTGTGTGACATCTTCACCACTAGGCCTTACCATCAAAACCAGGGCTGACACACTATAGGAGCTTCACAAACATTTGTAGAATTAGTGAGTGAATCTACTAGGGCTAATGCTGGCTTTGCCAATGCAGCTCGGCCTGGGGAAGAGGACAGTCTTGAAATACGTCTTAGTTATCAGTGTTCTTCCAGGTTCTGAGCAGCCAGGTGGGGAACGCTGCTCCTTAAGGAACTGACTGCTGATACAAATAAAATACTCTGATTTTGAAGCTTAATTTTCTTTTTGAAATAAAAACTTGATCTTCAGCATCTCCTAAGCCAGGATAGTCTCTTGGGGCAGAAAAGAGGAGCTCGTTCCATACAGCGATCTCTAATTCACGCCTAAGAGTCAGGACCCAGGTCAGCAGGTCTTATTATGGGGCTTCAGACACGAGTGGAGGGCTGCCTCGGATGCCCCACCGCAGGGTTCTCTCGGCACCGGTCCCACGTGACCACAGCAGTCACGGCACGGCAGTCAGGAGCACCTGTGCCAAGGTCCCAACTGCAGAGGTTACTGCCACTCACTAGCTGCTGACCTTCAGCAAGCTGCTTGACCTTTCTAAGCTTCAGGTTCCTCATTTGTAACATGGAGATATTTATAGGACCCATCTTGAGGACGGCTGTGCAGATTAAGTGAAAGGATTAGAAAGTATTCAATAAACGGCAGCTATTATTAGTGCGGGTATCATCTATCTAGGACTGCAGGTGTGGTCCGGGGCCAGACGGTACACTGCCTGGTGGCAAAGGGAACGGGAGAACACCACTCATCCAGCCGATCCTGCGATCCTGCCAGTGGGGTTCCACCAAGACCAGCACTGGTCTCCCAGGAAGAAGCCCGGCCCTTGGCACAAGCTTATACTCCGCCCCCAGGCTTTATGCCAAAGTCCCAGTGACAGGCTCAGGGCACTGAGTATAAAACACATTTCACTAGGGGCGCCTGGATGGCTCAGTCAGTTAAGCGTCTGGCGTCGGCTCAGGTCGTGATCTTGCAGTTCATGAGTTTGAGCCCCGCATCAGGCTCTGCGCTGACAGCTTAGAGCCTGGAGCCTGCTTCGGATTCTGTGTCTCCCTCTCTTTCTTCCCCTCCCCCACTCCTCTCTCTCTCTCTCTCTCTCTCTCTCTCTCTCTCAAGAATAAACATTAAAAAAAAATTTTAAAAATACACTTAACTAAACAACTTTTGTTTTTAATACTAACAATACATGTTTACTGCAGAATAATTAAGTTCAGATTTTTTTTTTAAGTTTATTTATTTTGAAAGAGAGTCAGTGAGCAGGGGAGGGGCAGAGAGAGAGAATCCCAAACAGGCTCCACACTGCTAGCGTGGAGCCCGATGTGGGGCTCGAACCCACAAACCAGGAGATCATGACCTGAGCCAAAGTCAGATGCTCAACAAACTGAGGCACCCAGGTGCCCCAAGTTCAGACAATTTTTAAAAAAGAAAAAGAAAGAAAACCATTCGCAGGTCTACCACTCAAAAGTAACTGACTCCCTGTTAATATTTTGGTATCTGTTCTTCCACACTGTTTTCCATCACATACATGGGCACCAACACATGGTCATTGTGTACATACTGTTTCATTACTGGACGCTGTCTTTAATCGCTTCACCATTTACTGTAAATAACACATCATCTTTCATAGCTCAGAGAGACCCACTATCGGATACCTAATTTACTTTATCCACAGCTGGCAGACGTTTAGGCAGTTTTACGAATTTTCACTATACTGCACCGTAAACGATGCTGCAGTAATGATCACTATAAACACATACGTACATTTACAATTCTCCCCGTAGAACAGATGACTAGAAATTAAGTTCACATTCAAAAGGGTGAGCTGTTTACGTAGCTGCTGTCCCTCAGCCCCCAATCCACCCTTTATGGCTTTGTGACGCTGGGGCTGGGACTCTGCAGGCTTCCCCTGGCCAGCTGGCCCTCTGTTGGGTTCGCCAACAGGGGGCGCTGCAGAAGAACCGGAAACCTGAAGGAGAGAAGGGGCTTGGACCTGGGGGTAGGCTGGCTGCTCCGGTCAGCAAAGGTTCTCCTGCCCAGCAGCCGCTTCCGGTTTCCAGCTCTGTTCAGGGCTCGCGGCACTAGCCAGCCTGCACACCCTCAGAGAGGCCAGATGGCCGCTGTCGTTGCTGAGAGGCCTGGCCAAGCCCTCATCCGCGCCGCTAGATTTTACTACCTGCAGCCTCTTGCCTCAGTGCCCCCAGCTCTGCCACTTCTGCACCTACACTCTGCCTTTCACCCCAAAGTCCCTTATTTGCCTCTCTGTCTTCCGTTTGCCCAGGTCCTTGTACAGCTGATCCTTGAACAACATGGGTTTGAACTGCACGGGTCCACTTACGTGGTCTTTTCAATAAAAACACACACAGGACTGTAAACGTATTTTCCTTACAATTTTTCTGTAACACTCTTTTTCTCTAGCTTACTTTATGGTAACAATACAGCATTTAATACGTATACAGAAGATGTGTCAATTGACTGTTCTTGATAAGGCTTCTGGTCAACAGTAGGCTTTAATAATGAACTTTGGGGGAGTTAAATGTAGATTTTTGACCGTGTGGGGCGTGCTCCTAACTCCCACATTGTTCCAGGGCCTTCTGTACATACTCAATTCTGTGAAAATAACTGGCATGTTTCTGTCTTCCTTACTGGACCCTGACTGATATGCGGGATCTATAAATTTTTAGGGCTTCTGGTGTGGACTGCCAAATTGCCCTCCGGAAAGGTTTTACCAATTTACATTCTCAAAGAGTTTCATAGCTGCCCACTAGCTATGGGGGAAATGAAAGAGGTATTTGCAGGTTAATGTGTTTCTCGGCAACTACGTTATTAGCTACAACCAGGTAGTCTCTTCTTAAAAAATAAATTAAAAAACAAATAGGTGAAAAGAGGTCCCTTATGCTATTTTAAGAAATGCAGAACTATCTTCAGGGCGCCTGGGTGGCTCAGTTGGTTAAACATCTGACTCTTGACTTTGGCTTGGGTCACGATCTTACAGTTCGTGGGTTCAAATCCCTCACTGTGCTCTGCACTGATGGCATGGAGCCTGCTTGGGATTCTCTCCCTCTCCCTCTCTCTCTGCCCCTCCCAACTTGCACTTGAGCTTTCTCTCAAAATAAATAAACTTACAAAAAAAAAAAAAAAAAGAAATGCAGAATTATCTTCAACGAAGTCTGATGTGTGCAAGGCACTGAAGAAGGTCCTGTCCTGTACACGTGTAACTCATCATTTGCACTTGAATGGCCCTCTTTCCCAGGGAGGGAGGCCCTGCCCCACCAGGGCTAAAGAATGAAGGAGGAGGACTGGGGAGCCAGGAAGAGGCTTTTGACCCAGGAGTGCTCTCTGCTGTTGTCAAAGTGAGGATGTTAACAAAACTTCAAGATGCTCATCTACCTACTTTAGGTGTAAGATGATAACAGGTAGGCTGGGAAGGACAGAAACTGTTTTTTCTCTTTTTTTAAAAGTAATCTCTATACCCAAAGTGGGGCTTGAACTTGACCTATAGATCAAGAGTTTACCGATTCTTCTATCATAGATCATGCTCTACCGACGGGAGCCATCCAGGCGCCCCAGAGAGACTCTTATTAGATATTACAAAGCAATAGTGACAAAGGCGAAAGGAGGTAGAGAGACTGCTGGAACCCTCAGAAGTGAAAGGACAGGTGACAGCACCAGCCCCCAACGCGCAGGAGTAGATCTTGGTTGTCAGGGAGGGGATGGCTGTCACTGAACGCAGAGGAATCCTCAAACTTTGGTCGCTGCACCAAACAGCAAGCAGCTGTACTCTTGGATGACCCGTGTTTCTTCCAAGAGCATGGAAAGTACATTCTACTGTATGCTCAGGACACTTACGGAGTGCCCAGAATGGGCTAGCTTCAACAGAAGTTGAGACAGACAGAAGACAGAACACACTTCCTTTCCTACAAAATGTACAAACTGGAAGGAAAATGTGGCATTGGGACAATCTTACGCCTTTGCTGGCAGACAGGTGAATTGGTCCCAAGGTAATCAGCTTCATGCAAGCATATCTGCAGTTCAAAAGCCCAATTAAACATAAAAATTCAGAATCCACCCAATCCAGAAGTGGAGGACGGTGTCTGATGTGTCCTCGGGTCTTGTCCACCCGCATAAAACCCAGCACCCAGAACGGCGGCGCCTGGTGATTACCAGGCACTCAGCAAATATGTGTAGACAAGAGCGAATGAGAGAATGCTCCCCAGTATCCCGATTCCATTGATTCGAGTGGGGTTCAAGAAGAAACATTTGTAGTAAGCTCCCTGTCTGACCCGTGCTCTGAAAGCTCAAAGCTAGAATGAGCCAGAGGATTCCAGACAAAACAACTGATCCGTGCGGTCGACACCAGTCCGAGCTCAGTGTTAACCACGTGGCTTACCGTGGATCCTGCTGCACCATCAGGGACTTGTGCGTAGAACGGTCAATGTGGGATCTCCACTATTCGGGGAAAATTAAGCAACAGCACATGCTCTGTCAGCGGTGGGCTAGTAGGTCACACCTGTACGTGGCCACCGGGATATTAGCTACCAGCTTTAGAGTAACTCCGTCCACTAGCTTTAGACGACCTTGCCCACCTGAATACTTGAAACTTACCTGTATAAAACTTCATCAGTGAAGGGACCAACAATTTGGTGGAGAGAGGATGGTTTTCAATCATTTCAAAAAACTTCTGGGTTCGTGGCTGAACAGCAGGGTTGGTCATAAACATGACTTCTACTAGTTTGGCCACCAGATATGGATTTCGGATATAGTTCTGGTTACACAACATCACAACGAGGAACATCACAATGTCCTGAGTACAGGGCTCATAAAGCACCTGAGGAGAGTATCTGAAGAAGGCAAAAAGAGCAAGAAATAAAGCTTCGAAAAACTCCACCTGACTGGATGCTGGGATCATTAAGTAGGGAAGGGGCCAATAGTCAAGGAGTCAAGATACTGAAGTACCTTGAACTTGCGGAGTTTCAAGTGACTGTTTACTTTATAACAGATAGGTTTCAAATCTATTGGGTCTACCGGCTGAAGCAAGTCATATTAACTTATTACGTTTAAGGAAATAAGCCAAAGCCATGATTAAATTATGAGGTAGACTTTACAAAAGATCTTTGCTACCAAAAGGACTTAAAAAAATTTTTTTTAAAGACTGTATTTTTAAGTAGTCGCTACACCCAGTGAGGGACTTGAACTCATAACACTGAGATCAGGGGTTGCATGATCCACTGACTCAGCCAGCCAAGTGCCCCAACAAATTTTTTTGATAGCTGTTTTTTGTTTTTTTTTTGTTTTTTTTTTAAAAAAACCCTCAAATGTCAATTATAAACTCAAACCACTTCTTTGTAAGCTTTCTCCAATTTTATAATTGAGAAAAATTTTGGTACAAAAATACAGATACGGGTATTTCTGGCTTTTGAATGTTCACTTAGATATTTATAAACTGTTTGCTCCTTCTGTTTCTCAGAAACACATACTCAATTATTAGAAATTCAACTCAATTTTCACCGAGTACATTCTTAGCAGCATTGTTAATCCTGCTTCTGTCTTGAAGATATTATTGGAACTGGCTTCGTGCCACGGTCGGATTTATTTTTCCAGTCTCCAGGAAGCATTCGGTTACAGCCATCACACAGAATTTCAGGCATAAAATGGAGGTTGGCAATACAGTTCATAATACAATGTACACATTATGCATGAAAACACATTAGAGCGATGGAGTATGTCAAAGGCACTTACTGTACAATAAAAAATAAAAATTCAGCAACATCTTCTACATAAAACTCAGGCAATGCTGCAAAAACCTTGGGGACATCTGAATTTAAAGGCAGTGTTATGCTGTCAAAGAGAATAAAAGCACAAGTTATAAAAACAAAAACCTGGGACCGGAAACTATAAGGAACATCACGTGACCATTATGGATAAGTATTTTATTGGGGGGGGGGGGGACCTCCTTCTATATAATATAGCTATGGGAAAAGGATACAAGCTAAGAGACCAGAACCAGAAATGAGCAGGGAGGAATGAGGACAGCGGGCATACGAGGGCAGGCACGAGAAATGTCTCCTTCTGTTGACTTTCTGTTAAGGTTAATGTAATCAAATGCGAAAGAAATAAAAGGGTCATATTTGGCCATTTTATGCAACTCAAGCTGTGTTGAGACAAAAGAGATACAGATATACTTTAAATAATATTTTCCACTCCTACAGAGGGCCTTGGGTCAACCTCACCCACTTCGGTGACCCGGAGATTTCGTAGTAACAATAAAATAATAATGACTGGCTGAGTATCTTCTTGGACCCGGTGCTTAAAGGGCCTACCTAATAGCTGGTTATCTCCGGTGTTTAGTTTCTAACTTAGGGATTTCCTTTTCTGTCAATCTACAGCCAGTTGGTAAAAAAGTGCTAGGTCAAAATTTAAGTAATAGGTGCGGACATTCCCTTCTTACTGTAATTACGAGGAATCCAAACTATTACTAATCTTGTAGTCTGTATAGAGTACAATCTAGAAATTAAAGAACGGATTAAGTAAGGGCTTGGGTTTTAGCTATCGACTAAAGAACAGTGAAGACGACACGGCCCAGACGAGGGAAGAGGAGGTGACGGGGAGGGGGCACACTCACTCGGGATAGGCGGGGTCCAGGATACGGAGCAGCAGCTGGATGAGAAGGCCGTAAAAATTCAGACATCTTCTCAGAAAGCTCTCGTCAAGTAAACCAGCGTCAGCACAGGCCTTGCACCGTACCAGTTTCTGTGGAAGGAGGCATGCCCCCGCCCACACATTAGTCGGGAGCGAGTTGCCCGCAGCGTTGACCGGCCAGGGAACGGGCCAAGAGATGGGAAGTCGAAGTTCTAAGGCTTCGTGAGCTCCATCTCTAACTAGCTAGATAGTAAGCTGGTCATGTGTCAGGAGCTTTCTTTGTTCTGAGAAAAACAAAAGGTACGCCATGCAAACCACTGCGCCCGAAGCTGGGGCTCAAGAAGGTAGTTATTACTGTCATGTTTAAATAGCTTGACTGGGGGACAAGGTTGCCGGGGCAGGCGCTTCGGCGTCAGAGACGGTTCGTGGAAAGAAGCCGGTCAAATCTGCATCTGAATTCCAGGTCACCACTAATGAGCTGTCCCTGGGCAAAATGCTCGTCCACGGAGGGTCCCACACCTGCCTGGGAGGACGACTGCGAGAAGGAAATGCACGCACGCACGCGCACTGGCACATCGGTTTAAACAGTTTCCGGACTCCTAACAACACGTCTGTGGCATGAGCGCAGGGGTCTAGAGACGCCAGTTAAGGGCCCCTGGTCTATCCTGCATCTCGACTACGTCTATTGGCAAATGAAACAAATCTATCTTAACTTGCACCAGAAATCGAAGTTACCATGTCCACACATCCTCCTCCTAATCAACAGAAAGCAGAACCAGCTGGTACTGTTTTACAATGTGAACAAGAGCGTGAAAAAATGCGTAAGTCCGCTGTCTACGCTCCCTCGTACAGCCTCCGCCCGGCCTCCACCAGCAGAAATCTTCCTGTCTACAGTCAGGGTCTGTGCCGTGGATCGTCTTCGGTGGCAAATGGAGAATGAGGGACAAGGGAAGGGGGCCTTCCCACTACCACAAATCCGCTCGGTGAAACATCGTGAAGGCGCGTGGCCGGGCGCACTGGCGCCTGTGTGTTTTGGGTCGCGGGGCTGGGAGGCAGCAGAGGGGAGGACCCTGCAGACGGGTGAGGGAGGCCGGGGACGTGACACTGAGGGTGATAAAACCAGGAAGGATGCGAGTTGTCGCTGGCATGAGCGTGTGCAGATTCTGTGCTGAGATTTCAATATCGTATTAGACACGGGCGAGGTACCAGCAAGTGGGAAAGTGTAGCGTTCTCTCTTCAGGGAACAGAATCATGACGGGAAAGGGGACGCTGAAGGGCTCACTCAAGGCACACTTGCGGGCGGGAGGATTATCGTTACGAGGCTGACCTATAATTGCTCCAATTAACTGTACAAACCTTAAGCTGAGTCTTGCAGCGCTTCAGCATTTCGCGGTGTCTAGTGGCCAGCGGGGAGTCTTTCCATTGGCTTTCGTTATTTTTCAAATCTTCCACGGTTCTAAAACCAAAGACTAACAGTCAAATGCAAGAAGACACAGGGTCCATCTTATCTGTTCATTTTGACCATTTTGTTGACTCTCAGATTCACATTTCCCCCCTCATTTTAGCATCTTTAAAATCAGAGTGTCTCTTATCATGAACTGGCAGAAATTTTCTTTCTTACTGGCTCCTCAAATAACGAGGTCTTAAAATTGATGGTACTTTAGAGTTAGTGAAATACAGTAAGAAACACATTGTCCCCTTATTTTCCAGAGAGGGGAAAAAAGAAGTCCTTCGTGGAAATTCAAGGTTACTTCGTCTGGTCAATTTACCAAAACGAAAGGCGAGTTCAGTCATGGCAGTTCCTTTTCTTCTTTTGTAATCGTTCCCTCTGCTGGGAATGCTCCTAAGATAATCTCTGTGGCTTGTTCCTTCACTCCCTGTAGGTGCCTGCCCAAAGATCGCCTGCCAGTCACACTACAGGCTGCACGTTTTAAAGACTGGCCCACGGAATGCGATTTCAACCCCCCTCCATCAAGACATAGAAAACTAGAGGGTCATAAGTTTTTTTGAAACTACACTTTCCCAGACTGCCTCGCTGCCCGCAACTCTGCCCATGACCTAGCTTCCTTCAAGAGGTGAGCCCTCACCGAAGGCAGAAGCGGATACTGGGGAGTGGCAGCCATGCGGGTTTTCTGGACGCACAGTGGTGGTGGAGTTTTGCCTGAGCAGGGACAGAAGCCCTACTATCAGGGTGAACCCTGAAGCAGCTTCCTGCCAGGTTAGGATCAAGAGAGAACTCCTGGTACATACATACCTGGCTCTCAAAAAAACGGCGATGATTTGATAGCACACTGAAAGTGCCGGGTGGCACCTGTCTACGCTGCAGATGGCAGGACGAGAGGACACTGAAAGATGCTTAGAAGCACTATGGGAGGGCAGACAGGCCTGACAGCCTGCCTCTAGGGAGCCACACTGGACAGGCACATGGAACAATGAGGAAAAGTGCGAGGCAGCCTTGTCCACCTTCTAACTGGGTGGTCATGACAATGTGTGGTTGACATATTTGTTCCTTTTTAAGCAAACTGTTATAGCTTTCAATGCACTTGGAATTACTATTTCCCTTCCACATTCTTGGGACATCGTTATTCTATCTACCACAATAGTGACACAATATGGGAGTGTGTGTGCAATGGATCCTGGAGATGCTTGATCAGCAAGAGTGAAGCATGTTAACATCTTTCTATGCAGAACTAAGTTCATCAACACGTTACACTTATCAGAGATCCTGGATTCAAGATTGTCCTGAGTAGCTGGGATGGGTTTTAAATGTGTGCCCAGCTAATTGACTCAAAGTTGGAATTGACAGCGACCTACGCTGAGTGAAATTGAGCCATCTGACATCCCCTGTCATAATTCGGAGGAAGGAATCTAACGCTTAAGAAGCTGAGAATACTGGGGGCCCTGGGTGGCTCAGTCAGTTAAGTGCCCAACCTGGGCTCAGGTCATGATCTCGCAGTTCGTGAGTTCGAGCCCCGCGTCGGGCTCTGTGCTGACAGCTCAGAGCCTGGAGCCTGCTTCGGATTCTGTGTCTCCCTCTCTCTCTGCACCTCCCCACCCCCCCAATTCTGTGTATCTCTTCCTCTCTCAAAAATAAATAAAAAACATTAACAAAAAAAGCTGAGAATATTGGGGCGCCTGGATGGCTCAGTCAGTTGAGTGTCCAACTCTTGGTTTCAGCTCAAGTCATCATCTCACGGTTTGTGAGTTCAAGCCAGGCATCGGGCTCCGTGCTGATGGCTCAGAGCCTGCTTAGGATCCTCTCTCTCTGCCCCTCCCCTGCTCTCTCTGTCTCTGCCCCTCCCCTGCTCTCTCTTGTCTCTCTCTCAGAATAAATACACTTAAAAAAAAAAAAAAGCTGAGACCATTAATATAGATTAATATAAACATACCATGTGTGACCAGCTCAGACAACCCCTCTTCCCAATACATGCCCTCCCACCCCGCCATCCCCTAGAGGACATCTCTCCTATCACAGCACTGGAAAGTACACAGGTGAGGGGAACACTGACATCTCTGACCATCCACTGGGAGTTGGAGTGAAAGCGGTAGCTGGTACCATTGAAATGGATCATCCAAAGTCAGTGGGAGAGATGGGATCCCAGGATTCCAAGATGAAGAAGCAAATTCACAATCACAGTTTGAAATGCATATATGCCTCTCAGTAACTGACAGTGTAAGCTGATAAAATCAGCAAATATGAGAAAAATGTGAATGATAGATGAACAAACCTGACCTACTGAGACAAATGTGAAGCTGTGCAATATGCAACACAGAAAGCACATTCTTTCCACATCTATACAGAACGTTTACTTGCGAATGTGAGGCCAGAAAGCAAATGCCACAAAAAGTTCAAAGGACACAAACCAGAACATGTCCTTTTGACCATAATGAAATTTGGCTAGAGATAAAGAGACAAATCCACCGAGAATCCAGAATTTGAACAATACATATTTTCAATAACCCACAGTCAAAAATGAAACAGTAACAATTAGAAAATATTTTGAACTGAACAGTAAAAGGTGCCATGCCAAACATGAGGGATGCAGCCAAAACCATGCTTTGGGGAAACGAGACACCTTGAATGCACATAAGAAAGGGCTGAAAATGAGTGATTTCAGTACCAACCTCAAGGGGCAATAAAAATATCAACAAGAAAGCAAATTAAATTGAAAGAGAGTACAAGGAAATAATGAAGGTGCTGCAGACATTAAAATGATAGAAAGAAAATATTATGAGCAACTTTAGGCCTATAGATTTTGAAAATTTAGATGTTACAGAAATTTAACACAAGATGAAATAAAAACCTAAATAGTCCTGTATCTATCAACTGAATACAGCACATAATTAAAAACTTTCCCACAAAGAAAACTCTAATCCCAGACAGCTTCATCAATGAATGTTCCCAAACTTTCAAGAAAGAAATAACATAACTGTCATACAATAAACTCTTCCAAGGATATAAAAAGAGAGAGTATTTCCCAACTCATTCTATATGGCAAGCATAACACTTATACCAAAATCTGAGAAAGACTTAACAAGAAATTACAGGTCAATCTTTCTTTCGAACACAACCTCAAAAATCCCGAACAGAACATTGGCAAAATGAATATGAGACATAAAAGCAATATCAATGAGATATAAAAGCTGAGTTTACTCTAGGAAGGGAAGTCTGGTTTAATATCAGAAACCCAGTTGATGTAATTCAACTACATTAACGGAATACAGGAGGGAAAAAAATCTGATCTCTTCAACAACTATGGAAGAAGCATTTAATAAAACTCAACTTCTGTTAGGAATAGCAACTATTAAAATACTAAAAATAATGCGAAATTTTCTTAATCTGGTAATGAGGATATACAAAGAAGGTTGTCTCTATTCAAGATTGTACTAGAAATTGTAGCCAGTGTTACAAAAAGAGAAAAGGTGTAAGAAAGAAAACTGTCATCATTTACAAACGACACGAATATACATGTAGAAGGAAAATCTTCAGAGTAATCATCTATAATCATCAGCATTAACAAGAGATTAGCAAGACAGATAGATAGAGATACACAGTTGCAGATATAGACATGACATACTTTTTCTCACAGCCAGACGTGTACATAGGTCTTGGACCAAATGAAGCGGCCACACTGTTATCATTCCAGAGGACCCATTCAAAAATATTTTTGCTTCCTGTTCCTGTGATTTGTTTAGTTGGAGATGTTGGTACACAGGGAGAAATGCTTAGATTAAGAATCTCAACAAGGTCGCCTGGGTGGCTCAGTTGGTTAAGCATCCCAACTTCGGCTCAGGTCGTGATCTCGCGGTCCGTGAGTTCGAGCCCTGCGTTGGGCTCTGTGCTGACAGCTCAGAGCCTGGAGCCCGCTTTGGATTCTGTGTCTCCCTTTCTCTGCCCCTTCCCCAGCTCGCTCTCTCTCTCTCTCTCTCTCTCTCAAAAATAAATAAACATTAAAAAAAAAAAAGAAACTCAACAACGGTGCTGATGAATGTGAAATTGAGGCTACCATCTGGTCATTCTGAATTCTTTATGCCACAAGACAACATGTGAAAAAGAGAATTACATGTAGGCAGGAGTAAATGATCTGGTTTATCAAGGGGAACTAGACTTACTGCTTCAGAGTCCAGGGAGGAAGGAATATGTCTGGAATCCGGGAGATCCTTGAAAGTACCTCCCGGTCAATACCATGACCAATGGAAAGAGTTAATGGACGTCTAGTGACCACGCACCAAGGGTTGAAAACTCTCAGAAGCCAAAGTTTGGGTCACTTCACCACATAAAGAGCTCTGGCTGACCACGGAATGTGGTCATACAGTGTGTACTGTAACGTACATACTCCCCGCACTCAAATCTACTGGTCACCTGGGGCGCCTGGGTGGCTCAGTCGGTCAAGCGGCCGACTTCGGCTCAGGTCATGATCTCACAGTTCGTAAGTTCGAGCCCCGTGTCGGGCTCTGTGCTGACAGCTCAGGGCCTGAAGCCTGCTTCGGATTCTGTGTCTCCCTCTCTCTCTGCACTTCCCCCACTCATGCTCTGCCTCTCTCTCCTTCAAAAATAAATAAACATTAAAAAAAAAAATCAAAAAAAAAATCTACTGGTCACAATGGAACTGCTTGCTCTGCGAGAGCAGTGGTAACTCAGGCGATCCCAGGACATGGATTCAGGCACATACCTATTGAGCTCCCGGATGGCCCGGAGTCTGCGGATGTAGCGACGGCAACTTGGCAGAATAGAGAGGTGGTGGGCGTGCAGGGTAAGAAAAAAGCATTCCGTAGGGAATTTCGGCTCAGAAAATGGAGGCTGATCTCCATCTAGGAAAAATAACATAATTCCCTAAATAAAATCTACTACAAGACTAAATCAGAGAAAAGCACAGTTAAGACAAAATTACACTTGAATTGTCAAGAAGTTTAAGGATGCTTTTTAAAAAGTATAGACCAGGGGCGCCTGGGTGGCGCAGTCGGTTAAGCGTCCGACTTCAGCCAGGTCACGATCTCGCGGTCCGTGAGTTCGAGCCCCGCGTCAGGCTCTGGGCTGATGGCTCAGAGCCTGGAGCCTGTTTCTGATTCTGTGTCTCCCTCTCTCTCTGCCCCTCCCCCGTTCATGCTCCGTCTCTCTCTGTCCCAAAAATAAATAAACATTGAAAAAAAAAAATTAAAAAAAAAAAAAAGTATAGACCAGTTATAAGAGGAACAGAATGCCTGCGAGCTCTGTCCAATGAGTAGGGATTCTGCCCCCCTGCTTGAATGTTTACGTAGATGTACCTCGACAATCTTCTGTTCTGTGTCTTCCTGATGTATTTTATAGAACCATTTCTATTATTCAACACGGATCACACAACATCACCGTAAATCTCAAAATGCTATCAGACTATGTTAATAAGCTACAGATTCCACAGCCATTTCCCCACTGCGGGTACGTTTGTCATTTCTCATTTTTTCTCTAGTATAAATAGTACCTGGAAGATCGACGTACAAAAACTTACGACCTCACCCCACCCCCAGCATTGGGAGCATATTCTAAAATGTAGCATTACTGACAATGACAGTGTTCTAATTTTTGATATAAATCAGAATTCACTAAAGAAACTGATTAAATGCTGTCTATTTCTTCACAAAGTTCCATTCCATCTTATCACTTTGTTTTTGGATAATTTACAGATACACAACCATAACCTGAATTTCTTTCAATTTGTATCTAATTCCTGGAAGTATGTGTATCTTTTCCAAAAAGTGTATTTTATTCCTTAGGTTATATACTGCTTACATTTTTTTTCCCAAACTAAAAGAAAACTGTCTGTTGGTAGCATCTAGCTTGGGCCTTCTACATTTCTAACAATTTTACATTTTGTAAGGCATGATTTTATCAAACAACGACACATATTTTGACCCGTTTTTAAATTTTACATATTCATTTAGTCTCACTCCAGAAAAAGTATATTTACATATTAAGATGCTGTTTATATACATATTGTCTCTGATGATTTGCTTCATTTCTTAAACCATTATAAATTTGTTTTCTTCATGACTGGGTCAAATCCTGTTTGTTTTTTTCCATGTTTTATTTTATATATATATATATAATATATATAATATAGTAATATTAGTTACATTAATAATTAATATTAATATATAAATATTATATAATATATATTTTTTTAATGTTTAACCCTTTGATTCTTCTGGAACTTACTAGTCTATGATATGAGTCCAAGCCTATACCAGTAGCTACTTGTTCAAATCACACTACTCAAATTCTAACTTTATAGGGTGCTTGGGTGGCTCTGTTGGTTAAGTGTTGGACTTCAGCTCAGGTCACTGAACTCACGGTTCGTGGGTTCAAGCCCCGCGTCGGGCTCTGTGTTGACAGCTCAGAGCCTGGAGCCTGCTTCAGATTCTGTGTCTCCCTCTCTCTCTGCCCCGCCCCCAGTCACTCCCTGTCTCTCGCTCTCCAAGATAAATATTAAAAAAATGTTTTTAATAATTAAAAAATACTGTTATTGTTCATCATATACTTTTTTTTTTTAAGGTTTATTTATTCTTGTGAGAGAGAGACAGAACATGAGTGAGGGAGGGACAGAGAGAGGGTGACACAGAATCCAAAGCAGGCTCCAAGCTGTCAGCACAGAGCCTGATGCGGGGCTTAAACTCACGAACCGTGAGAACATGACCTGAGAGGAAGTCGGACCTTTAACCAACTGAGCCACCCAGGTGCCCCTGCTTAATTCTTATTGTAGCTTAAATGTTTTTCTGGAAGGGCACCTGGGTGGCTCAGTTGGTTAAACGTCTGATTTCGGCTTGGGTCATGATTTCATGGTGCGTGAGTTCTAGCCCTGCAACGGGCTCTGTACTGACAGTGCAGAGCCTGCTTGGGATTCTCTCTCTCCCTCTCGCTCTCCCTCAAAATTAAATAAATAAACTTAAAAAACAATGTTCTTCTGGAACATGTGCACACACCTGATCATGACGCTGCCGGGTAAGCATGAAATCTCTCTCCTATTCCATGAACGATTTTATACTATGTGAAAAAATAAATGCCAAAGGGTTTTGACATCTGTCATTGACATGTTTTCTAACAAAGAAATAAGATCAACAATCGTAGCACCTTGAAGATATTCCTATTTTAATACCATCAATTCGTCAAGATCTATGAATATTTCATGAGAACTTTAATTGGTATATGCAAACTCCATATAATAATTAGGTCTCCACTATCATTTTTATTGTATTACTTCTTTTTTGTTTTACTGTGAGTACATTTCCTTCCAGTTGCTCTGTGTTTCTATTCGGGTAAATCAAGAACTTTTTTACTGCATTAATTTTTACTGTGTATCTCTGATTCATAATTTCATCTTCTGGAGAAAAAATAACAATTTGTGAGGAATCACTAGCATCCAAATAAAATAAGTTAAAAACAATTTTTCAGGGGCACCTGGGTGGCTCAGTTGGTTAAGTGACTGACTTCCGCTCAGGTCATGATCTCTTGCTTCGTGAGTTCAAGCCCCGCATTGGGCTCTGTGCTGACAGCTCAGAGCCTGGAGCCTGCTTTGGATTCTGGTTTCCCTCTCTCTTTGCCCCTCTCCTGCTTGCTATCTCTCTCTCTCTCAAAAATAAATAAACATCAAAAAAAAATTTTTTTTTAACAGAAAACAATTTTTCAAATAAAAGGGTGGCGCTTTAACGGTCTAATAATGAACGCGTGCATCACTCACAAAGTTCAGCCAGCCAGTCGTTCACATCCTCCATAGTCGCGTTCACTCTTGTCTCGTCATTAGGAAGAGTAATCCGACACCTTGGGTGGAATATATACGTGGGATCCACCGTCTCTAACTTGATCTTTGTACTTAGCTGCTGCAGCACCCAAAGGAAATTCAGCATGAATCCATCTGTAGATACCAATCTATCATCTGTCTGTGAAATCCAAAAAAAAAAGGGGGGGGGGGATTTAAAACAATGATTTAGATGGAAATTTGGGCACAACTTTATAAGGAGACCAGACATTCACCCCAAAGTCGAAGAGAGGACAAGTATCGTCACCACTGTCATTCTACCAGCAGGAGCTCTTTGGAGTATTAATCATATGTGAAGCATTTTATACATCCTCTCACTGAATCTTCAGAACAGCCCTTGGAAGTCAGTGCCACTGGCATTCCCATTTCACAGACGGGGAAACTAAGGCTCAGAGAAGTTAAGTGACTTGCCCAAGATCCTCAAAATTAATTAAGTAGAAGCACAATATATGTTGCTTCCTTTCTCTTCTTTATTTCCCCCCCCCCCAAGAGCATCAAATCCCTAGTTTTGCTCACTACCATTTGGCTAATCGGTTCTCTGGTCAACATCATTAGCCAAGTCCTGTATCAGTAATAGAATAATTGTAATAATGGTAGTTAACATCCATTGAGTGTCCACGGTGCACCAGGCACTGTTCTAACAGCTTTACAGATACTAAATCCACAGTTAGGTACGATTATTACTCCCGCTTAGCACGTAGGAAACTGAAGCACAGAGAAACAACTATCTAAGGTCCCACCATCAGGTTAGTAAATGGTGGGGCTACGGCAGGAAGCCCAGGCAGTCTCACGCAGTTCTCTAAACTGGTTTCTTCTTCTGAGTAGGAAGGTCACACCTTTCGTTCATTACTTATAAAAAATATAGGAAGGATGCCCTTCTAACTTTTCTACCTTTGCAAAGTCGTCCAAGCCACCAGTCTCCTCACCAGATCTGGTACGCTTATAACCTTGTAACTGGTTGCCTCGGGTCTGCTTCTGTCCCTCCTCCCACAGCACATTTGGTGGCTTCCTTGCCGCAAAAGCCTCCAGTGTTTTCCCATTCCGGTTCTTACCACGTCAGCCCTGGTCTGAGGGAGCCTCTGCCCATCCCGCTAGCCCATGACCCGCCGTTCTCTTTCCTGTACACTCTCAGTCACTGACGTCTGCACGTGTAGCTTGTTCCGAAGCTAGTTCATTCCCACCTTTGGTGCTTCACCCGTGTCTAGAAAACTCTTTTTCCAGCCTTGTAATGGCTGACTTTCACACGAGCCAGGTCTCTGATCACACAGCACCTCCTTAGAAGGGTCTTCCCCACTACCTGATCAAAAATCACTCCCATACCTTCCTCCTGGTACGTCCAGTTACTCTCAATCCCCGACCTTGCTTTACTTGCTTCACAGATTCTAGGACGGCCTGAGATAATATGTTTAGGTGTCTACCATTTAGCTTGGAGAACGTAAGCTCCACAGAGGCAGGAAGCTCTTCTATCTTGCTCGACACTGCGTCTCCATTGGCCAGAACAGTGCCTGGTGCTGTTTCCGAGTAAACACAAGTTAGGTGAATGAATTCCACCAAGAAGTAAAAGTTCTTCGCGGTCCTACCTGCATCTGCGCTTTCTTCATATTGGCATTGACCACAGCTGCCATGTACCCGAGAGCCGCCTCGCGGGTTTCACCATTTAACAAAATACTATGCAGAATCTTGAAGAGCTCTTGCTGAAGTTATTTTTTTAAAGGAAGAAAAAAAATTAAAATTTTACTTTAATAAATTGTTCCTTTTGACCTCGAGAACAGCTAGGCTTCTTCCGCCTTTCTCTCGTCTCCTCCTTCCACTCACGTTAGGAGAAGCTGACTACACGAGGAACAGAAATGCCCAAATTCAACTGTGTCAAGACGATTCGCGTGGAAGCGGATTACGGAGTGGGGGGAAGGAGTTACAGTTGGAATAAAATGGCCTTCGCCGTTTCCTTGAGGGATAGGATCAAAATTACCTTAATGATGCTATCGTTAGCCTAGAATTTTGCTGCTAAAGTTTCAGAACTGAAGACAAGTTAATCTATACTTGGGACACACACTATACTTGGGTCATCAAGGAGTATATGCAAACTAACAGCGCTTGCTCAGTCTCGTATTTTAAAGTCCTGAGGACAAGCTGGAGAGACGGCATGGCCACTAACCTCAGAACCAGTACCCCGTGATGCCACATAGTATTGCAACAGTTCTCATTCAGGGCACAGGTTACTGACATGCAACTTCTCTTTCACTCATCCTTTGAATGCAATTTTCAAACACCTACCCTTCCCAGCTCCAAGTAGTGCTGCAGTGATTGGCTAACCACGCGAGTGTTTTCCAGGGTAATGGCAGGCCCTGAGAAATATTTCTCAACCACCTTAGCCTGGAAAGAGAAGGAAAAAATTCAACCCATACACAACATACATTTAGGCAGGGATCTCAACAGAAGAGCAGCCGACTGCAAATGGCCACCGTACTTACATCATCTTCTGCAAAGACTGAGAAACTGAAGAAAGCCCCCAAATAAGAGAGTCTCTGCAGCTCCCGCCCAGAGCCAGGGCTTAAGGATTTAGGCAACCACAACGGCAAAGAAGCAACCTACGTTTAAAAAAAAAAAAAAAAAAGGGAAGAAGCGAATCAAGCTGCTAAGTCGGCAAGTGAGGGGGAAAACGTAAGGAACAGAGTTCTCCCCAGCCAACCTGTTCAGCTGGCTCTCAGCCACCAGTACGACGGCTGACAGCTAACACACAAAAACCCAAAGCTCACAATGTGCTAGGAACCCCGTTGGTATTTTCTCGTCTCCGATGGAGGAGGAGAAGCCTCCAACCCCTCTACGTTTTTACAAGATAGTCTCTGAACTTTTATGTTTCAAGAAGCTCTTCGACAGAGTTCAGACGAGCTACTCTTCCACTCTCAAAGGCCAGGTCAAGTTTTCCATAGGACTTGCTTGCCTAGTTGCACCATACTTCTACAGAAACCACAAAAGAAGATAAATGACATGATCCCAGGCAGTAACGTGCAGGGTTAACTGACTGAACCGCTGCGAGCCGCCCCGGACGTGCTACCTACATCTCATCTAAATGTCCTCTCAGCGATGTCTTTCAGATAATGTTACTCAAGGGAGATCTTCTGAGTTAGACATCCCCCGAATATATGAAAGTCCGTTAGGAAGGCACTCACCAAATTGCACACAGGGTGTGTCTTCCCAAACTTGGTTTCAC
Organism: Felis catus; assembly: GCF_018350175.1. Taxonomy (NCBI): domain Eukaryota; kingdom Metazoa; phylum Chordata; class Mammalia; order Carnivora; family Felidae; genus Felis; species Felis catus. The sequence continues at coordinate 7,187,327 of NC_058375.1, read as the reverse complement.
AGAGCTCACCTAAAGCCTAGAAATAAGATCAGAAAGGGTCGCTTAAGCATATTTCACCTTAAACTGACTGCCACGTGTAATATCAAGGCACAGCTTTAATGCTGCTATAAATTTATATGCATTCCTTCCAAAACACTAACAGCTTCACTGCTTTTCTGATGAACCAGTTAATTCCCGCTCAATGTAAAAACTTCAGATAAAACAGAAATATAAAATGAAGCTAAGAATCATTCATAAACTTTACCCTCTATCGATATCTTAGTTAATAGCTTGCCAGAGATATTTCTGTGAATACACACGGAGATAAATGTGTATATTTTTATAAAAAAATGATGTTTTCACTTAACATCTCTCCATGTCAAAAAAGACATGCTTCGTAAACTTTAGATGACTACTCTTTCCACTGCTAATTGGCACTACAACTAATTACAATCTAATAAGCAACCAAATTCAGAACATATTTAAAACTATTACATGGAAAAAAAAAAATAAAAGTATTACATGGCTTCAAGATCTCTGATGTTTTTGAGAACTCCAATACTTTCCTTTGGAGCTCCAATCATTCTCACATTAGGGAAGCAGGAAAAATTGTTTTTAGGGGCATGAACACAGTTTAACATGGCCATAGGATTCCAATCAAATGCTACTTTAACAGTGAGCTTAATCTTCTGTGATTTGAAGAGAGCTACACAAGTTGCTAAACCAGTCAATGGAAGCTTCTGAGTCGACGCACTTAGGCGCCGATGTGCCTCGAGGTGCCACTGAGGCTCAGAGAGCTACCGCAAAGGAAAAGCTCTCAGTGCCTGGCGCAGGGGTTCCCACATGATGCTGCACAAGAGGATCACCTGGGAAGCCGGAAAAGCCCAATGCCAGGCCCCACCCTCACCACACCCATGATGGGGGGAACCACGGCTAGGAGCCGGGTGGCGGTATTTTTTGAAGATCCCCCATTGATTCCAGGGTACGGCAACGCAGGGATGCGCTGAGCCAGAGAATAATCACGATTGTTTCTGATTCTAGCTGCAGCGGTCTTCCTCTTCCTGCCCCCATTGTCCTTCCTTGCACCGCACTCTCATGGCCATCCGAGCAGCACTAATGGTATAAAAGCAAACTATTGTCTGTCATAATGGAGGCCTTTGTCTTTTGACCAAGAACGTTTTGTTGATATCTGACACTAAAAGCTCCTTACCGAAACATCAAGCCACATCAGTCCCCAACAGAAAAGCCCACAGTTCCATGAAGGAACATTTACATAATAGTGATAATTAATGTGCACTCATTTCATCACTGACCTCAAACAATCAGATGATCTCACTTCCCTTTATCTGGCACAGACAGGAAAGTGCATAAGGATGAACAGAATTTTATTAGAAACTTGAATAGCATGTGCAGTGGAAAGAGCCTTGACATGTAGCCATTCAAAGTTATTTTTAAAACTAAGAATTCCCATTTCACCTTCTGATTTCCCAGCACTTAAGACTTATAGCTCAGTTTTGATTAAGCACACATACTAAAATCGATGTATTAAAAGAGATAATTGCACCCCTCGTGTACCGCTCCGTGTTAGCATTTATCACGGTGTGATTATCTGATTGTGCTGTCGTGGACTTGAGTTTTGCAGTAGGTCAGGAGCAACTAGCAGAGGGGCACCTTGTCTAAGCAGCCCCGGTATCTGGCACAGAATAGGTCCTCGGTGGGTACCGAGTTAACGGGAAAATGGAATTAAGTCAGTAGGAAGAATGAGTAAAAGGAACAACTCCAGTAAAAATATCAGTGTAACCAGGGCCTTGGCTTACACAAGGTTGTATTTATTCATAGAGTTGGGTCGTTTCGTATTTTGATCCTTTTTCCTTCACATTTCTAGAGTGAAAAATAGACATCAGGGTAGTTTTCTCCAAAAATTTCCAAGAAGCAAATTCAGAGAAGAGCCTCCCCCGCCCCCGCCTTTTTTTTCTACCTGGTTCTAGCTGTTTTCACAACAATCAAGGCCCTCAATGGGAATCTGGAGGAAAGTTCTGTCCATGACTCAACGCTTGCTCTTAAGTACCTTACACAGACGAGCAGATCTGTCTCCCACATGAAGCTTGAAGGGAACGGGAAAGATAAACAAGCAAACTACTGAGGCTTTTCCGTAGAAGTCACTACACAAAGTTGGACTAGTTTTCCTAGTACAGCTCTACCTTCTTATTTGAATTTGTAATAGCTTTTTTAAATTTTTTCAGTAACAAAATTTCGTTGCAGTTATTATATGCCTGTTAGGAGAATCAGAAGGACACCGCCCAGAATTGTCATTTTCATAAGCTACGCTAGAAGGGGAAGTGCATTTTAAGGGTGCGTCCCCGACTCCTGTCTAGGGCTCGGATGGGCGCAACACGTCCCAGCGCTAAAACTCTCTTCACAGCAAACACCGCAAGGCCAACACAACGCTTTCATGTTTTAAATGTGAAAACAAGGTTAATCGCGGACCTGAAAGAAAAGTGTGCGTTAAAATAATCTGGAAGAAAAGCATCTAATGAATGGCTTAAAGAAAAAGAGCCAAGTTTTACCATGAGGGGGTATTTAAAGTAGTCACTATCGAGGGAGCACTCTTTGGCAGCGAGAGCCAGGCCTTGTAAAATGGGGATAAAGATCTGTAAGAAAAAAAATAAATCAGAACTGTAAGTTCAGGAAAACATAAGCACAGGACGCATGTTAAATAAAGTGCCAAATCTGAATGCCCAAGCATTTCCACCTTCCCCAGGGAAAACCTGTTTTGTTTATAAAGGGGTCTAGTATCTAGCCATGGCATGTGGTTCTGTCCTTCGACGAGGCTAACCATAAAGTAATATAGCTGAATTTTCCAGAAGTAACAGGATTCGGTGAGTCCTAATTCTCTGGCAGGACTCCGAGGGACTCAGCGGAAACTCACAATTTTCGAGCCTCTTCCAGGAGTCCCCAAGGGGTCCTCACCTTATCAACTCACTTCTGTCCATCTCAGCAATGAACAGGTTTCTGATTACCAAGCACCTATAATCTGTACAGAAGCTACACTAAATGTTCCAATATTTTCCCAGCTCTATCAGTATTTTGAAAAAGTCCTTGCTGCCGCTCTCCCACCTCCATCTGATTCTTCTCATCTCTCCCTATTTATTTTGAAGAGAACAAGAAAAATAAACCTGTAATGGATCTTATTATCGTGATATTAACTTTAATTATGCAGAGTAAAAAGACGGTTGATAAATGTTGAAAATATAAAAGAAAACTTTAGATTAGAATGACTTACCTCCATGTGTGGTATAATTAATACAATAACGTGAGATCAGAGCTTAAGGAGGGCACCTATGTTTATTTTTACACATTTATCACTAATGCCAGGGCACATTATCACCATGTAAGATCTGCTCAGTACAACTCATCTTCAAATGTCACAATGCGCCCACTGATTGACACGCTTAGGGAGTTGGCCGGGATTCCAGACTAATAACATTAAGTAGAAAATGGTATAAACAACAGCTGACAATCCAAATGCCAACAAGCTGAAATGGGAGTATTCTATCCAGCCACTAGAAAATCTGACAAATTCCCTCTCCTACTAATTTCGTCCCATTGTATCAAGCAGTTTCATTTAAGGAGCACAGGATTAAAAAAAAAAAAAAAAAAAGTACCCTGGATTACAAAGTGCCTGTGGAGTGTCTTGAGATAAAAAGACAGCTCTGGAAAAGATGGTTCTAGTTTCTGCAACTCAAACTATCAGGGTAGAAGTAACGTACTGTTGGAAGCTAGCTAAACACGGACAGGTAAAGCTTAGGTGTGGGGTCGGGGAAATGACAAAATTACAATCAAGAAAAAAACAAAACTGAAGTTCCCAAATCACCAAAAATAAATTTCACAACTGGTCACTAGAAAACTCTCAAACTTTTCCCCCAGAATGCTATCGTATTTATCCTTCTAGTAGAGTTATCTTTTTCTGCAGGTAGGATTTAATTTACGGTAGACAAGGTATTATTAGGTATAATATTTTTTAAATAGTCAAGCATTATGGTATTTGTGACTTATGTATTTTTATTTTTATTTTTTGATGGATTTTATGTATGGTATATGTGTGGTGTTTATGCGGTATATGTTTGTTGGTGATTCAAAGTCCACTCACTCATCACTTATTTCTCTCTAGAAAAAATACAAGGTAACTTGTAACAGAAGAAGTGTTCGAGATTGAGTGGCAGAAAAGGCATCAGAATGCTGTGATTAAAAAGCAATAGTGGTTGCACAACATTGTGAATGTTCTAAATGCCACTGAATTGGTTAATTTTATGTTATGGGAATTTCATCTCAATTAAAAAAAAAAGAGGTCACTGCGTTAACTCTGTGTAAGTTTCTTTAGAATAAAATAGGCACAGTACCCCTGTCAGCTGATCACTGGGCTGATGTTATACCTTTCTATTTTTATTGAATGTTTTTTAAAGTTTATTTATTTATTTTGAGAGAGAGGGTATGTGTGAGTGCAGAGGCGGGGCAGAGAGAGAGGGAGAGAGAGAATCCCAAGCAGGCTCTGCACGGTCAGCATAGAGCCCCTCACAGGGCTTGAACTCGTGAATCGTGAGACCATGACTTGAGCCGAAACCAAGAGTCGGACGTTTAACTGACTGAGCCCCCCCGCCACGCCCTTGATCACTGGGCTGGTTTCATATAGCTAAAGCTACTCTGGGTTCCTCAGATGAGGTCTCGTAGAAGAGGAAAAGGAATCTAATTAGTGCACACTGCACACACACCAGAGTGTGTGCTTGAACCTCGCGAGACAGCTATTTATTTTCAACAGAGTTTGCTTACCTTTCTAGAGAAGGAAAGCTCACTATGCTGCGTTAAGTATTCCTGCAAGTCAACAAGACCATCATCCAAGGAAAGTACTCGAGGAATTCTAGACACATCCAAGGAAAGTACTCGAGGAATTCCAGACATAGTCACAATACTAACTGGGAGCTTGGCTCCCGGATTCATCCTTTACTAATATTTGGGAAGCTGGTAAAACACAATTCCTGAGATTTCAAAGGCCTTAAAATTAATAGTGACAAATAATACTAGGTATTCAAATAGATGACAAGGAATCCTATCAATGACAGCTACTCTTTCAGGATCACACAGTCTACTGTAAGAAAATGTCTTAAAAATCCCTCCATCAAGGGATGTGGCTTGTGTGAAAGTTGCTGTGGCAAAGTGTTCACAACACAGGCCGGAAAACAACCACCAAAAGCGATGCCAAAGTTTCACCATGAAGAGACCTTTGAGGCTAAATAAATAGCTTTATTACAAAATATCCCCTATCTGCATTTCCACTTGACTTCACACAGCGAGATATAAAAACTGTATGACTACTTAATGAGAGAAGTCATTAGCAAGACATGAGATCTCATTCCCAGTTTAGTGGTGAGAAGACAGAAGATTCTATGGGTGCGCAGACTGCCACAGAGCTAATTTAGTCACTGACTTACTGCTCTTTTTCTGTAAACTCAGAGAACTAATTTCCAATATGACTCAACCGGCAAACGCACATTGTGTCTCATGCTACCTCTCGGTATTCTTGTGTTAAAAGAGCCTTGGAATCGGGGACTGGGCCTGCTAGTGCTTCCCTCCCATGGCACTAACACACTGTTTAAAACACTCAATGCTTGGCTGACTGAGGTGGACAAATGATTGGAACAATGAAGCTGTCAATCCAATCATCTCAAGAGAGAAAGCGTCCGACTTCGGCTCAGGTCACGATCCTGCGGTTCACAAGTTCGAGCCCCGCGTCAGGCTCTGTGCTGACAGCATGGAGTATGCTTCAGATTCTGTGTCTCCCTCTCTCTCTGCCCGGCTTCCCTGCTCATACTCCAAGTATCTCTCTCAAAAATAAATAAAACATTAAAAAAGAAAGAAAGAAAGAAAGAAAGAAAGAAAGAAAGCAAGCAAGCAAGCAAGCAAGCAAGCAAGCTCGAGTAGAGCTCTCTGAGCAAATAATGCATGCAGATCACAGTCAGAAATAGAAGTTTCCAATACATGGTGCCTTTAGAAATCAGCACAGGAGCTCCTCGGCTAAAAGCTTCGGTAACGAACTCACAAACCCTCACCTGCTTGAACACTTCTTCATCCTGGTGAGTGGTTCTCACCAGCTCCTGCATGAAGCCATACGGGAGATTCCGGCACAGCATATACGGCACCAGGAAGGACGGCTGGAGCACGGACCTGCCAACCCACAAAAAGACAAGGACTGTGATGGCTCAGCTCCTCACTGGGTGACAACACGGCACACGGGCTGTCACGTCAGCGGAAGGGTCCGGTCAAAAGTCAAACTTGGAATCTCCCAAATACTCTACGTAACGGTTTTAGGCAAAAGATCACCTTTCCTATTGTTAATAATCCCTTTTTGGTCTTTTTAACGAGAGACTATGGAAAGTTTCAAAGAATCCATGTTTTCCTACATTCAACCCTTTAAAAATAAAGCAGTACCCCCAAAAAGGAAGCCTTATATATCTCTTTTACTTGTTTATGGCTCATCCAGTTGAAAAGAAAAGATCAGCAGTAGCTGAGGACTTTTCAAAAACTCTTATTAATTTTAATAGAATTTTTTTTTTTTTATGTTTTGGTACATGTTTACATGTTTAACCACTTCCTCCTCCTTCTTCTCTTTTGTTTGTTTTTTTGTTTTTCAAGTTTATTTATTTATCTCTACACCCAACATGGGGCTGAAACCCACGAGTCTGAGATCCAGAGTGTATGCTCCACTGACTAAGCCAACCAGGCACCCCCTTCCTTTTCCTTCTTTGTGACAAGTTTCAAAAACATATGGTTATGGTACAGAAAATAACAGAACAACATCCACAACAAATAAATGTTGTAACTTTGCCACTCTTAACTTAGATATTTCTGCATCATGTTTCCTTCAGATATTTTTCAGAAAATACATGAAATCTGCAAATACTTTTTATTGAACTATATTGAACCTTTATGGGACCCTCAGAAACAACCAGTGAATAATGTAGTATACTTTGGTGATTCCCCAATTAACTATTCTACCATTTTTGTTTATTACTGAATAACAGAAAGCGATTGTATGATATACAGAAAGCGATGACCTACACACTTTTCCAAGTACCTCCCCTGATTTCAAGCAGCTGCTGTTAAACTAAATACTCATTTCCTGCCTTGACGTTGACATATTTCAACAATGGTCCATAAAGAAAGCAGACAGAGAGTGGCTTGTTTTCTTTTCACACTGTTTCAGAGAAGGGAAGGGACCTCAGCGGTCACCTAGTCAAAGTGACCTCAACAAAGTCACCACTTTTGTTTTACAGGTGAGAGGGCGCATTATCCAAGGTGGTGCAAGGTGGCTGGGCAGCCTGATGTCCGCTGATGCACAGGGTCCTCTCCCTGTTAACAGGAGCAAGTACGGTTCTGCCCACCTTGGCTGTGTGAGGGAACCTTGTAGAACTAGCGCGGTGTGGGATATGCACTGTGAGCGGATGTTGCTCAGAAGCTGGCTGACCGCTGGCTGGCTGCACATCTGAAATGAAAGGCGCAGGTTAGGGCTGCACAAACAAACAAAAGAATGCTGTACTGCTGAAAATTGACAAGAGTCAGAAGAGATCGATCTCCAGGAAACGGCATGTTTTTTTCTTGCTTTACTCACAATGAACCAACCAGAGTAACCCTATCCTCCAAGTGTGCTGCCTCCGCTGAAATCTATGGTCAGAGAAGAAAGAGCAGAAGTGCGGGGTGACCAATGGGGGACCGCACAGATGTGGGCATGCTCTCTGCTTTTGCTATGGTGACGAGCAACAAAGCCCGGGGAAGCCCTTCACAAGCATAACTAACAGGTGGACAAGAGGACTAGTTTGGAAAACTAGAAGCAGACAGTGAACTGGGAAGGAAATAATAATAGAGTCTGCACGAAACAGCAGAGAAAGTATAGCTTCCAGAATTTAAAGCCAATTTTGTAATTTTTATGTGATTATGGACAATTAATGTCCCTGAGGTTCGTGTGCTTACCGAGACAATAAAACAACACCCAACCTCACACAGTGTTGGCACTCCATAAATGCGGGTGACTATTACATTTGCAACAGGCTCTCGGAAATTATCAGGGAAATTGTAATTATCAGAATTATCGTAAGTCGCTGGTGGCAATGGCACTTGCCCCCATCACTTCTTCCTTCCACTAGAATGTGAGTTCCGTGAAGGTAGGGATCTCTGTCTGTTCTGTTCCCTAATATACCTCGAGCTCCTGGTCCGGTGCCTGGAGCATATTGCATGCTTGAGAACCATTTTCCTGACCGAATAAATGAATGTTCCTTGGAAGGGCGGGAGGGATGATTATTTATCAAAAAATAACCAGGTTTTTGTGGGTTTCTGAAATGCATCTATTTCATATTACCTTTGGTGCTTTTTTTTCCTCTATTCCAACTCGGTCAAAACACTCGATGAGGTAGTTCAGCATGTCTGTCTCCTTGCAGGTCTCGATGGTGAAATGGTCACTGTAGGAATCCCAAGTACCTGTCCCACCAGAGGCTCCCAAACTTTGGAGAAGAGAAAAGAAAATCGATGATTCTTATCTCTTCTCGGAATCGATTATTTTTGCTAGAGTCTGCATTTCTGTAGCAGAAAGCCTGTTAGGATCCCTGCACCCAGGACAAAACACAGACACCCATGCAGCCAAGCCTGGAGCTGACCTCTGATTTCACCTGCTCCAAGGCCAACAGCAGTAACTCTTAGTAAACATTTCACTGACCTAAGAAGACAGTTGGATCAGAAATCCGACTTCTTATCTTTTTGGGAACGGCAGCTTACGAAGCCAGGAGGGCTAAGAACTGCCACCGTGTGCCAGGCATCTGAAGGGATGTCACATGTACTAAAACCAAGCTGGCTGGCTCCACTCGGGCACACTGGTAAGTTGAAACCAGACTATGCTACTGCTGTGATCAAACGCTTCGGGAGTGAAGCGACAAAGACTAACAGAATACTCCCCGTGACTTCTGCCATAAATCTCAAAGGCCTTCACCCACCATTTGGCAATAGGACCAGAAAAGGAAATCTGTCCAGTGAGAGAAGCAAACATAAAAGTATTCGTTATGAACACAAAGACTTCCAAAACTTTCAGCGACAGAGGCAAGGGAGTACAGTAAAAAACAAACGAAACAAAAATCCTGCACTAGGAGTATCCAAACTTGGGTTGGATCCCAGCCGTACTGCTTGCTGATTGCCCGAGCCTAGAACCAACCCCATCCCATCAGCAGCGAGGCTTGAAGTGAGAGCAAGCGGAAGCGTTTTGTAAATCAGAAGCAGGATACAACACGAAGCACTTATGATTGGTCGTAACTATTCTCTGAGACCAACGCCAAACACTGTCTCAGGGGTTGGGTGCGAGGAAACTAAAGAACAGATCGTCCATCAGCAAGTCACATACCAAATCTGATGTTTGACTCACAGATTTATTTGATCCCCACACAAAAGGCACACGGAGAGTAATCACGGCACAGGGAGAGGGCAGAAATTTGGAGGTGAAAAGAAAATGAGAAAAGATAAACTTAGCCCCCAAAATTATATAGGAAAGATGATAGAGGATGGGAAAAAGATCGCAAACTGGAGACCCAGCCTCCTTCAACTGGGGCAGACAATTAAAGGCTAGAAACCCACAGGACCAACAGGGGTTGAGATATAAACAATACGCTATGCAGACAGGTGCATATATATACATAACTAATTTTGGAATATATATGTGATTGACCTTAGAATTTCAGAAAAATCCAGTTGATCCTTGAACAACACAGGGATTAGGGATGCCACTTCCATGCATTTAACTTTTGACACCCCCAAAACTTTGCTAACAGCCTACTATTGACCAGAAGTCTTACCAACAACAAAGCAGTCGATTAACATGTCATTTTGTATGTGTATTATATACTGTATCCTTACAGCATATTCTTAAGTATTACTCTTAAGCTAGAGAAAAGAAAATATTAAGAAAATCATAGGGAAAATACATTTGAGGTATACCATACTGTATTTACCAAAAAAATCCACACATACGTGGGTCAAACCCTGTTGCTGAAGGGTCAAGTGGATACATAACTGACCTTGGAATGAAAGTATGATATTAACGCTAAAAAGATGAAAACAATGCCAGTTTTAAATCCAAGGCTTTCAGCCCAGAGTCTACAAATCTGAATTCCTACAACCTACTCTACAAGTCTGACAGAAGGGAAGGAAATAGAAAGCAATGGGAGAAAAAAAAAGAAAAAAAAGCAACCATAAGAACAAAACAGAAAAACCCACCCACAAATATAATATAAATATAAGAGATGAATCCCCAGAAGGAGAAAGGAGAAAAAGAGCTATTTTCTTTTTTTATAGATATATTTTTAATGTTTATTTCTGAGAGCGAGAGAGACACAGAGTGTGAGCAGGGGAGGGACAGAGGGAGAAGGAAACACCGAATCTGAAGCAGGCTCCAGGCTCTGAGCTGTCGGCACAGAGCCCGATACGGGGCTTGAACTCACAAGCCGTGAGATCATGACCTGAGCCGAAGTCGGATGCTTAACCGACTGAGCCCCCCAGGCGCCCGAGAGCTATTTCCGTTACTGCACCATTTTAGTTTCAAACTAACTGCAATTCTTTCTTCTTCTGTCTGATGTTGGTGACTCAGTGACTAGGTTATTCCCTGTGCTTCCAAAGATGAACTTTACCAACACAGGCTTTACCTACACACAACTAAGGCTAATCTTCCTTTGAGTGGCTCTTGTGGAAGAGAATGAAAACAGACGATCCTCCTGTTTAAAATGAAAAAGTTCAACTATACAATTTCCTTGGTAACGAGACCCAAAATTTTCACGTTTTTACATTTCTGAAATGAAAAGCACCTCATATTTGATGTCGACAGGCTCTTGCCAGTTGCAAGGGGTCAGTGTGACCCAGTTCACATGGAGTCATGCACTGACACTGGGTGCTGTGGGTTCCATTCTTAGCCAACGCTTGCCATTTAATTTTAACTTAAATGTGAACACCTCAAAGCCAGCTGAGGTATCTCCACGACGATCTCGCTAAGATCATGAAAAGCAACAGTGTATGTAGAAGATCGCTGGTCTTACGCCAAGCAATGCGAACAAAGGCGCTCAGAATACATGAGAGAATGTTCAAAGCTAAAAGAGGCGGCTACGTTTTGGTGATCATCGGTCAGACCCCAAGTGACACTTCAGTTGACTTTTTAAGAAGAGAGGAAGACCAAAAAGTGAAACAAAATTTGACCAAACTGGAACTGTAGAGAAAACTCCAGTACTTGTCCATATATTACAAATTTTAGAATCAATCCTAAAGTAAACCATGACCCTAGCAGGAAAGGCAGCCAGTCCCAACAATGCTACACAGAGGTCTCAACGAGCAAAACTGACAAGGCTCCTCAGGTTCCAAGTGAAAGCGCTGTACTCACATTTTGAACGCGACACTGAGGGAGAAAGTGGTGTCGTGTTTATGTGCATACGTTCAGGCTACCAATAAGCATCTGTAAAGTTTTCAAGTAACATTTCACTTTTTTCCCTAAAAAAAAAAAATCATCCCAGAATTCGTGATGCTTTTACAACTGTGACACGTGGAATACCACACTGAAAATACGTCATATTTAAGTCCTACAAGTTATCTACAAAGTTACACTGCCCTCTGGGAGGATTTACGAGCCATTTTCTGATAACTACATCAACAGTCCAATTGAATGTAATTACTCTGCATAATAGAAATACAGCTGAATGCTTCTGAAAAGCCAATGAACATCTTCCTGGGGAGTCACGCATGCATTAGACCTGTGCAAATCGAATCCCAAATGAAAGGCACCAAGAAAAGTGTTCCTTAAAAGGATTCCACGGCAGTTTCATTTTTTCTATAACGCACCCTCCTATTTACTCATTTTTTGGAATGCAGACTTTAGTGTTTTGTGTTTTCGCACTGCAAGGCAAAGTCAGAGCTGTACAGGTTCGAGCAATGTCAATTCATCGAACGAACGTTCACGGTGTCCCTTCTGTATGGCAGGCACTGGGGGCAGCACACTAACTCGCACAGATCAAGACCCTGCTTGTGTGGTGAGTAGCTTCTAGAGGGGAACAGTCCAAAACAACACAGAGACGCCATGAGGAAAAATAAAAGCAGAGCATGGTGACAGAGACGGGCAGGAAGCGCGCGCGTGTATTTTATACGCCGTGTGATATGACCCTCTGATAAGACAGCATGCACACGGAGACCCGAGGGAGTCAGCGGGGAGCAAGCCACGCAGCCCTCTTGGGGCAGGCCATCCAAAGAGAGGAAGTAAGTGTGAAGGCCTAAGGCGGTGGGGAATATGCCAAGTGAGGTCAAGAACAGGGTCGTGAGCAGCAGAGGACAGAGGCAAGTGGAGGCACGTGAGGTTAGAAAGGAGGAATGCACACGTGTGTGCGCACGTGGGTGTACATGAGATGAAGGGTCTCGTGCACCAGGGCGAGGCTTTGGGTTTTACTCCGCACGACAAGGGACATTACCGGAGGGTCTGGACACAGACATGGTGGAACTATTTCCAAGTTTCATTGCCAAGTGGTGATGTAAATGTCAACATTTTTCACTACTTGCTGATTTTCCCTTTCTCTATTCACACAGGTTCACGACTGTCAAAATGTTCTCTCCTTCGCTGAAACATCTAAGCAGTTAAAAACAGATTTCTTTCCCATCATCAATTTCCTAGGATACAATTGGAAAAATTCTCAGAGGGACCACTATATTCTCCTTATACAAGATGCTCTCGCTCCCTGTGTCTGCTCCGACAACAAGCAGATCCTAATTCCTATAGCTCTCTTCACAGAGGGCTATAGAACATCACGGAAGGAGTGTTTTACCTTTCTTTCTTTCAAATTTTTAAAAATGTTTAATTTTGAAAAAGAGCGTGCCTGTGCTCTTGGGGGGGGGGGGTGGGCGCAGAAAGAGGGGGACAAGACGATCCCAAGCAGGCTCTGTGCTGACACCAGAGAGCCCGATGCGGAGCTTGAACCAAAGTGAGACACTTGGCCAACTGAGCCATTCAGGCGCCCCAGGAATGTTTCACCGTTCTTAAATTAGTCCTTTTCATCACCACTATAGATAATTAGCATACGAATGTATTCCCAACTATTTCCAAAAACATTCTTAACGCGTCAACTCCAGCATCAACTCCACCGGGCAAGCAGAAGGGGAGACAGATGCGGCCCCTGTTGATTCTTTCCTCTATGACGTTAACATCACTGGGCAAGAAGTAGGTGTTGAAATTGCTTACTTCACAGTAAACAAAATTCTGGGAAGATCAATTAGAAAGGGGGAGAAAGAAAATAGCTATTTATTTCCTGATCACTCAAACTGACAAGGTTTTTTATGACCTCTTCTTGGTTCTGACCCCACAAGCATTCTCGAGTTCCCCTCCGTGTGCTTTAATCAGTTACCTTTTTTTTTTTTTACCCATCCTTTCACATTCTGTTTGAGATCTATTCAAAAACTCGAAGTTGCCAAAATCTGGAGAGATCAGATTCTGTTTTAACAGCCAGCAAAGGACCTGCCAACTGAATGGAATTTTGTAATTACCGAGTAAAATGTTGGTGCTTCCTTGCCAAGGAACAGAGTAGAAGCATAAACACTGGGCAGCGAAATAACTAGTATGAGGAGCAAGAACGACACAGGTCCTATTGCGAGTGGGGGTGAAGCAGGTGAGTTCTGGACTCGGGCCCTGCCACGTACCAGTTATGTGACTGACCTCCCTGTCCCCACGTTCCTTACGGTAATTGAGAGGGCCGCTGTGAGGATAAAGGGATAATGCGTGCAGTGTGCTGGCTCAGGGTCTGGCACACGAGGCTCAGTAAGTATTTGGAGCTATTATTACACAGTCCGTTCTCTCTCCTTGTGGCCACAATCTAGATCAGAGACAAGGTCAGGATGCTGGGAGTGCAACGCTAGTGAAAGCAGCACACAATCTGAAATCTTTGTGAGAGCACGCTGGAATTAAACAGGCCAGGGAGAGATAGCATTTCTCCTACAATTTACGGTAAGACAGGTAACAAAGCACTTTTATCATGTATGGAAACTGACTCCTAAAAAGGATGCCTGCTCGGGGGCTCGGGGGCTCGGATGGTTAAACATCCAACTTTGGCTCAGGTCATGATCTTACGGTTTGTGAGTTCGAGCCCCGCATCGGGCTCTGTGCTGACAGCTCAGAGCCTGGAGCCTGCTTCGGATTCTGTGCCTTCCTCTCTCTCTCTCTCTCTCTCTCTCTGTCCCTCCCCTGCTCGTGCTCTCTGTCTCTGTCTCTCTCTCAAAAATGGATGAATAAACATTAAAGAAAAAAAAAGGATGCCTGCTGCATTACTGTAATCGGGAAGTAGGATTTTATCTACATGAAAAAGACACTTCTACCTTTGGGAAATTTACTTGAGAAAACAGTAATATAATGTTCAACCTAATACAAATATCAACCCTCCTGAATCAATATTCAACCCTGCACCCACACTCCTTTCTCTCTTTATATACTCTCTCTAATGATTCTTCTGAACACTGTCAAATTTAATGAAGTGTACCTAACTCCTACTGCTGTCTCTATTTATAGCCTGGAGTTATTTTTGAACAGTGCTGGGCACAAATACCAAGTCAGTCCAGTGGAAACTTCGATTTCAGAGCAAAATTGTAAGACAATGAGTCAGAGGTTCAGAAAGAAGGTGCTATTATATTTTCTTGCCCAAAGTCACCTAGAACCCCAAACAGTGTTTTCAGGGTTTTCAGGGGGGTTTTCAGGGGGGAACGAACAGTCAGCAGCATCGTGAACTGTGTTTTAGCCTCTGCTGCCATTCCAAAGGCTGTCTAAACAAGGGTCTAGCTTCGCTGAGGCCAAGGTGGTGACTGGTGAAGTTGAAGGCTAAAAGTGAAACCAGATTCACGGTTATAACAGACAGTGTGGCCCAACATGCTCTTCGACAGACTGACCGTCAGACAGAGTGGGGGTGGAAAAGGGGGGGGGGAAACAGACACGCACACACACAAACGCCATCCCGGCCCCTCTGCCATTTGTAAGTAGCAGCAATCCATGCAGCTGTATGTAAGAAAACATGCCTCACGGAATACATGTTGCTCATACCCGGCAGCTCACAAGAACACTCGCGATAGGTAAACGAAGGGCCCCTCGTTTCTGATCTCAGGGTGGGTGAACTCGACAGCCGATCTTTAATCTGCTGCTTGTATTTCTGACCAATGATTACGCGTAAGTTTTCCTCTAAACTTACCGGGCAACAATGATGAGGGTAGGGTGTTCCTAATGTGCCACTTTACCCCGTGATAAGGTCCTACCACCTCGGTACATGCAGGTTTCCCAGTCTTAACTCTCCCGACTGTCTCATCTGACCCTATCCTGTCTAGACTCAAAGCACACCCCTAATGAGGGCTCACAAAAGTTAGTTCCTAAGCACCTAGGCACATGCAGGGGTGAGACTCCATTCCTCTGATACCTGGACCCAAACTGGACACAAGAAAACTCATCACCACCACCACCACCTTCATCATCACCATCATCACCATCATCATCATCTTCTTCATCGTCATCACTACTGTCGCCAGAAAGCGCGAGGAAGAGGAAGGAGAAAGGACTGTCGTGCATGCTACCACAACAAAAGCAAAAAAGGTCATGAGGGAACAAAGGAAAAACAAGAGATGGAAAGCTTTGGCAACTCCTGTCCCTTTCAAATTAAACGTTACGCTGAAAGTTCTGCCTGCTGACATGCAGGAACACCATTCACCCCCATCGCATAAATGCACAGGTGCGTCCGCGAGGGGGCGGGGGGCACTGGTTAGCGGAATGCTGACGCCGCTTCTTTCTGAGAGGCTCGAATCAGAGCGTCAAGGCACAAACACCGGCCCAGCCGCAGTGATCGGGGCTGAGGGGCACCAGCCCAGACTTGCTCCCACCACCCCCCGGGCTGACTGCGTTTCAACTATGATTGGCAACAGTACAGAGAGCTGAGAGGGGCTCCCACAAGCCCCAGCTCGCGCCTACAAACTGCCCCCAGCCTCTGGAATTCATTTGTGATGAGGACTGACAGGTGAGCTAGGTTTCAGAAAGTGAAGCGACTTCTTGTTGTTGGTTTTTTTCTTTTTCTTTTTCTTTTTCTTTTTTCTTTTTTGGTACGGTCAGGAGGAAGAGCGAGGGGCAAGAAGAAAGGGACACACAACGGAGCACCCACACTTTCTACAGTTAGCAAAGCCTGGCAGAAGCGAGGAGTCCGGGCGCGAGCCTACCGAACTAGTTAGACGCACGGGTTAATGACCCCAAACGGAAAAACACACGCAACTGAGGTCAGTGTCACACGCCAGTTCTTTCAAACCGAGTTAATCGCCTCTCCCTGCACTGCAAACACGCACCCAGCTCTCCTGCTGAATAAATAAATACCTAGGAGAGGTCCTTAGGGATGAGGGGCGTCTGCTCGCGGCACTGGGCGAGGCGGCCAGTAAAGGTGGGCCCAGGCTGGAGGGTCTCTGGCTGGGAGAGCTGGCAGGCACTGCTTGAGGGCTACTAGCGAGGGCAGGGCGGCCGGGCGAGCTGGACAGAGTGGAGATGCCTGGGGACCGCGGGGCAGAAGCGGAAGGCCCCCACGGGTGGGCGACCGTGTAGGGGCGATACCGTGGAGAGGAGGGCTGGCTCCCCGCGGCGGCCCCCGAAGCCGCCCCGTGGGGACTGAGGGTAACGGAAGGCGCAGCCGGCTGGCTGGCTGCACGGCAAGGGGACGAGGCAACGGACGGGCTCGGCACCGGCACCGAGCTCCAGAAACTCGTACTGGGAGCGGGGCTCGTTTCATAGAGGCTAGAGCAATTGAGAAAGAGGAGAAAGGAGAGAAAACGGAAGACAAACTTTAGGGAAACAGCTGCAAAGGAAAATCTCAAGCTCTGAAAGAACAGTGTGATTACACGCCAAGTGTACGCGTCTTTCAGACTCATCTAAATCGTTAGAATCGAACTGCTGTACGGATCTAGAGGCTACATTTACAACATGGTAAAGCCCTCTTCCCAAGGATTAATGTACGATATATACAGCCATTTGTTTCCAAAACTTACCAAGAGCCTAACCATGGGAAGCCAAACAGACCAGCGGAAAAGACCACACCTCCTGCAATGGCTAAATGCATCCACCCACATACAATACATGCCATAGTCTGCAGGACAAAGGCCCATGAGGGAAGAGTCCCTTCTCTTACATACTTCGTGGCTGTTTTACTACCAATGAGAGGTGCGAAAGGAACCACACTGACCTAGACAACGAGCTGGCACCGAAGGAGCCCACACCGCAGAACATGGGGCTCGCTCCTGGGTTGGAGCCGGTAGTTAGCAGGAGATTTCTGTCCGGGGACCGAGCCGCCGCAATTGGCTGCGATGTGGCCGTCAGACTGGCAAATGGATTTTCATCTCTAGTCTGGGTAGACATCATTAGCACTTCCATTAAAATCTGGCCAATCAAGTCCTTAAAATCGGAGAACACTGTTGGAAAGGCAGAAGAAAGAAGAAGTTACACATGGTTCCTCATATACACAGGCAGTCCTTGAGTAACCCATATTAAACCAGAGGTTCAGCGTGGCAACCGGATTGGATTCTGGAGCAGTACAAGGACATTAGTAGAAAACCTGGTGAAATCCAAATGAAGTCTGGAGTGGAAGTAATAGTAAGATCTTAGTCCTGACAAATACATTGTGGTTACATAAGATGTTAACGTTAGGGGAAACCTAGGTGAAGGATATACGGGAACTCCCTGCACGGTGTCTAAAACTTTTCCGTAAATCTAAAATTATTCCAAAATACAAAACTTATTTAAAGAAAGAAAGAAAACTGGAGTGTAGCCAATGAGAATCGCTGCTGACATACATTTAACTGTAAAAAGAAGCCACTCCCAAATACAGGTGTCTATTTATCATATACCGGAAACAAAGCTGGGTTAGTATTTCTTCACCTACGTATGTTTTATGTACAGTAAAACTATCAAATGCGAGGTTCAAAATATTTTATGAAGGGTCTAACATTTAGTCACCATCTGGCTTTCCGGAGAAAATTCTATTTTCTAACTTTCTCCTTAATTCTTTGCAGCTCCCCAATGCCTTACTGTAAGTCTTTAGATACATTTTATATATCACTAAATAGATAAAAGTTGTAACCGACGTAAATCTTGTCTGATTTGGTTACTAAAAATTATCACTCATATATGCACAAGACAGATTTAAGAATCTTAAGGTTTCCAGTAAGAATAACAAGTGGCAGGGATAGAAACATGCAGGTGCTAAGCGTGTCTATGACCCGTTAATAAGAAGATCCCAGTAAAATCAGAAGTAAACTACGTGTCTGCCAGGAACACAGGGGACTTTTCTCGCCATGGAAGATGGGCAGCACAGAAAAGGGAAAGATGATCTTCTGTGCACTCGTTTAAAGTAGATCTACTGAGGAATTATTAAGAGCCTTCTGTAGAAGGCACTAGCACTATATCAGTGAGCAAAACAGACAAAAATCCCTGCCACCGGGGAGGTTATATTCTAGTGACAGGCAAAGGCACACTACCACACCACCCCTCTCTCTTCTGCATTCCAAATGACTGCTGTAAAGAAGAGTGACAGTGCCCTTTAATGCTGGTGTCTTGCTAAAAGCTTTATTAATTTGTTATACGAGTGCGGTTTAGGGTAGCCTCTTAAAATAGAATCCTGGAAACAGCAAAATATCAATATGTTCTATCTTCTGAAGCAATTCAATCAAGTTAATGTACTCCACTGTCTACACAGGAGTTGGTAGGCACTTAAAGCAGGTAGAGGTCATACAGAGCAGCTCTCGGGATCCCTGGAGACCACCCAGTATGCTCCCACTTCATTAGAGACATTAATAACTTCAATTCGGAAACAATGGAGACCATTAGCATATTTATACAGTTTTCTTCTAGAGAGATCATCAAAGTACAAAACCAATGTATCAGGAAGATCAGTGGAAAGTGGCCAAACAACAGCACCTCTGATGGTCAAAACTACAACCCCAAAGCAAGAGAAAGTGAATGTGGGTAATGGCCAAGGCCAAGGATCTTACATTCTTATTTTCTCTTAACAGCTGAGCTAGATTCCTACCTTCTTTTGGGTTCTGCTTAAATTGTGCAGAAAGAGAAGAAAGGAAGATGACGTCTCTGTCCCGGTCCTTCCAGGAGACACGAAAGATCTTACAGACCAGCTGTAAGGCCTGTTCTTCGGACACTTCAGAACCCGATGAAGGCTCCTTGTGGGGAAGAAGATTGGGGGGTTAATTTCAAGTAATTCATTTATGAATGAGGGGATTTTAGAAATGCATGCAACTGTGCGCCGACTGACTTGGGGAACAAGAAGCTGGTTACTATGACTGCAAAGTTGTGACATGGCGATTTCACGAGTTTACAATAGAAGCTGTGGGGGTGGGCGTGGGGGACAAAAGAGCAGAATTACCGGTAATCACCAAGGGGGTAAATGAATAAAGGATATACCTACATCTTATCTCTTTCCTTTTCTGAGCTCCAAAGGACCAGGTAAACATTCTACACACATAAGCCGTTTTCATCCAAAAAATTCTCCAGAATTTAATGTTACCCACTAGTCTCCATCACAGATAAAATATCATATATATATAAAAGAGCTCCATAAGCACAAAAGAACTCTGCAAAACAAAGCATCGTGCCACTAGAAGGCCACAGTCCAACAGAATCACCAAAACGGGTTGCTCAACACTCATAATTTGCTGCACAGAAAGAGATGCAATTATCTCTACCAGTTCCACACCATGACACCCCCAAAGAAAACACTTTCTTTAAACATTTTATTTATTTATTTTTGAGAGAGAGAGAGAGAGAGAGAGAGAGAGAGAGAGAGTGAGCGAGCAGGGGAGGGGCAGAGAGAGAGGGAGACACAGAATCGGAAGCAGGCTCCAGGCTCTGAGCTGTCAGCACCGAGCCCGACATGGGGCTCAAACTCGTGAACCATGAGATCATGACCCGAGCCAAAGTTGGATGCCCAACCGACTGAGCCACCCAGGCGCCCCAAGAAAACATCTCTTTTGCTAAACATAGGGAACTAAGCTCAGATGATAACAAAATATCAAGACCTCGGCTTCTAACTGCTATTGGATTTCACAACCATTTTCCTCAGAATGCTACCAAAAATGTGATGACCTACTTGCTTAAGCAAAAAAGATCAACAGAAAAAGTCCAAACTACCTCTAAATGCATTCTCATCACAAACTACATTTACTGATAAAACTATGGATCTGAAACACAAAGGAATGGAGGGATCTGACCAGACTAAAAAAAGTGAGCTACCCTTCCATTAGGGCAATCTAGGCTGTGCGTTTCTCCTCAGAAGAAATAAAGAGAGGATTTGCTGACTTGGGGTGGCCTGCTCTAACAGACTCCATAGACATAAGAAAGGAAGGGGTGTTTGTTTATATTACCTGTACTAAAAACAGAAGCGAGGGTTTCATCTCTTACCAACCTTATCGCTGACGCTCCTTTTTTCTCTCCGATCGTTTTCATCAACCTCCATATTTTCGATTCCTGAATCCACATCCACCTGGGACATGCTTTAAGTACAAAAGACAAATAAGGCTTTTACCTTTTATAAATCTACCCTGTGTCATAGCTGCTGGCTGAGGGACAGTTCTCAAGTATCGATCAAAATCAGTCAGGAAAGCAAAATAATAAAGGTTCATCTTTTTTCTGATTAACTTTTAAGAGCACTTCATATATTAGGATAGAAACACTCTGTCTCCTCTATTTGGTGGGAGCAGTGCTCCTACGTGGTCATTTCCTTAGGCTCACTTCCAAAAACAAATTAGAGCGTATTTTCTATATATACAATCAGAGCCTTACTACAAAAACCTGGTTAAGTACAAACACCTTTTTCCCCTCACATTAAATAAAAATTTTCCCGGCACCATTTATTGAAATGACCGTCCTTGTAACACTAATATGAAATCACCTCTCACAGGTCCAACTGCAATGTATGTATGTGTCTATTTCTATTTGATAATTTGTCTCCCCCTCCCCCCCCAAAAAAAAACCCCATCCTATCTTACTAAAACTTCACAGTAAATCTCGGTATCTGCTAGGTCAAAGCCTGCACCTCACTATCCTACTTCAAGAGTCTTGGCCATTCTTGGCCTTTGACTCTTCACACATCCTTAAGAATCAGCTTCACAGACTCCTTAAAAGTCCTGTTGGCATCTTGACTAGAATTTCATTGACTTGTGAGATCCAACTGGGGAGAAACGAACGACATCATTATGTTGCGTCTATTCATGGACAACGTATCTTTCTGCAACTATTTAGGCCTTCTTTAAAGTCTTTCAATAAACTATTATAATTTGCTCCATAAGTCTTTCACTTCTTTTCTAAACTTATACCTAGGTACCATGTATCTTTTACTGAAACTGTGCATGGTACCTTTTTAAAAATTAACTTGTCTAATCTCTTGTTGCTAGTACCTAGTAATATAACTGATACAGACCTCTTAGGAGCAACTTGTACACTTACACATAGGACTTACTAGGTAGAAAATAATCTCATCTCCAAGTAAGAATGGTTTTATTTCTTCCACTCCAATCCTTACTTGTTTTTCTGCACTAGGTAGGATCCCCATGTGGACCAGACGTAGAAATAGCAGCCATCTTTGTTCTTATCCCTGATTTTAAAGACAGTGCTTCTAATTTCTCACCCCTGAGTATGAGAGTTGCTGTAGTTTCTTGAGAGATGTCCTTTATATCAGTCAGAATAAGGTAGGCTATGCTGTGGTCACACACTTGGAAATCTTAGAGGCTTAACACTATAAGGGTTATTTCTTGCTTACGCAAAGTCTGGTGAGAGTGAAGCATCCTTACTCCATCTTTAATCTATGCCATCTGCAATACACAGCCTCCAAGGTCACTGGAGCAAGAGAAGAGAGCGATGGAGGAGGAATATCGGCTCAACTGCCTTCACTTAAAAGTGACACATGTCACTTCCACGCACAGTCTACCGGACAAAACGAGGTACTTGGCCCCAATCTAACTGCACAGGAAACTGGAAATGCAGGGGAGCATGTGAAATATTTGCTCAACTCTGTCTCTGCCGTATTGTCCACTTAGGATGCACCTTTCTGTTTGCTGTTTGCAAAGATTCTTATCATGAAATGATGTTGAGTTTTATCAAACTCTTCCAACTACCAAGATCGTATGGTTTTTCTCTTTAATATATAATGTGGTGAATGATATTTGTAGATTTTCAAATGCTGCATGCACCCTTGCATTCCTGGGATAAATCCATGTTGCTCATGTTACGTTACACTGATACTTTTAGCTAAACTTATGATTGAAATATCTGCACAGAACTGTCCACAGATGATCGTATGTGTTTGACTGAATAAAGCTTCACAAAGGAAACATTCTAATGTAATCAGGGCCCATATCAAGAAACAGAACGTGACCAGCATCCCAAAATCCCCCTTCGAATCCTTCCAGTCACAACTATGCTAGCCCACAGTAACCACTATCCTGGCATCTAGCCCCAGAGAAGTTCTGTCTGCTCTTTATGTGTTGCAATAGTTGACTTGTCAGTTTCTCAAGATTTCTGCAAATACGTTCACGAGCATGATTACCATGTAATTTGTTTCTTTTATATTATTCTTGTCTGGTTGTGATATTAAGGTCTTGTTAGCTTTATAAACTGAGTTGGTAAGCAGTCCCTATTTTTTTTAATTACCTGGAAAAATCTGTGTACAAGTGGAATGGTAGAATTTACCTATAAAATTATATGGGCAAGCTACTTTCTTTGGAAAATTTTTAAACACTGATTCAATTCATTTCATGGTTTTTGATTATTCAGGCTTTCTCTCTCCTCTTGAGCCCATTCTGGGAGAATTATGTTTTTCTAGGAATTTGATTTTTATCCAAATTTTCATATTTACTTGCATGCTGCATATTTACAATTTTTCATGGAATTCTCTTTTTCAGTAACAAATATCACTGGGTTCCCCCTTCTATGCAGGCATTGTTCTAGGTGTCTGTCAATGAACAAACAAAAGAGACAATACAAGCCCTGTGTTATGGAGCTTACCTTCTCATTAGAGGGTGAAAGATCATAAACAATAAATATAAGTAAGTAAGTAAAACATATCATATAATGATAAATGCTACAGAGAAAATAAAGCAAAAAGAGTAGGGAAAAGGCAACGGAGAGTGCAGGACTTTCCATCTTAAATGGGGTGAGCCTCACTGAGAAACGCCACATGAGTACAAACAGGAAGGGGGTTAGCCATGCGCATATCCAGGGCAAGAGCCTTCCAAGACAAGGGTTCCTATTTTCAATACTTAGTCATATTCTCTTCTTCCTTGTTTCATTTATATTAGAGCTTTATATTTTCTCCTAAGAACCGCTTTGGCTGCAACATGAAGCTCATAATGTGTTATCGTTCAGTTCCAGGTAATTCCAAATTTCTTCTCTGATCTATAGTTAGACGCATGCTCTGTTTTAAAAATTTCCAAATGTATGAGGGATTTTAAAATTTTTTCCCCTGTATTAATTACCTAACCTAATGTCCTAGTCAGAAAACATGATCGGTTTGATCCTGCATTCTGAAACTCTCTGGTCTTTGGATATTAGGAAAGAATGCGCATTCTCCAACTGTAGAGTGCAAAGGATCAGATCCACTTTGTTAGCTGTGTTGTTTCATTTGTTCATATGCTTACTGACGCTCATTCTTTTTGATCTGTCCATGCACCAAAGGGATGTGTCAAAATCTCCCGTTATGAATATGTGTCACTTTCTTCTAGTTCTACCGTTACTTGCTTTATTGTTGTTGTCACACAAGTATGTGTGTATACTTTGGAAACTGTTACATCCTACTGTTAAACAATACGCAGTGCTTATGTCTAGTAGTATTTTGTGCCTTGAAGACTAACCTATTGTTTACCCCAATCTTCTCTTGTTTAGTATGTGCATGGGATATCTTTCCCTTTTCTTTCACTTCCAACAAAACGTTGAAAGTTCTAACCTACTGCTTCAGGTATGTCTTCTGTAAACCAAGATAAAGCTGGGTTCTGTTTCATTTTTAACCCAGATCTGAGGCTTTCACTGTGATTACTGACCTATTCTTCATTTCTTTTAACCGTCTTATTTTGTGCCATTTGTCTTTCTTTTAAAATTTGTGCTTCCATCCCCCCAGACTCCCAACCCCCATTCTATATTTTCCCTTCACTGCTTTGGAAGACATATCCATTCCTGTTCTTTTAGTGGCCACCCCTGAAATTGTATCAAGTACCCTTAACTCAAAATCTAAAAGTTGGCCAGTATCTTCACCCCTCTCCCAAGTACACAGGGACGTTAGTGCTTCCTCTAATGACCTCCCCCCGGCCCCTGCCCTTCCATGCTACTGCTATCCAGCATGTTGTACCTAACTCGTTTTTTCACTTCTCTCCCTCGATATTATTGTATATACTGTTACCATGGTTTTACACTACCCCTGTCTGTTTAGATTTACCACATGTATTATTCACTCACCCTTCCTTCGTGCATCTCGGACATTAGTCCTGAGATCATCTTCCTTCTTCGTCAACTACATCTGTTAACAGCTGGGGTCTTCAGAAGCGGCAGACTACCAGGATGTCTGCGTGTGTTTGTTTTCTGAATCTATATACATATCTTTATCTCACCTGTGCTGCTCAGAGACTGGTGCCCAAGGCTTCACAATTCCCAGTGGACAGTTAATTTACCTTCAGCGTTTGACACTATTATCCCACCATCTGACTTCCATCATTCAGACATCTAACTATCATTCTTTGGTAGACGATCTCTTTTTTCTCTCTGGCTGCACTAAAGGTCTTTTGTCTTTGATGTTCTGAAATTTTACCATAAAATGTCCAGATATGAATTTCCCTTTGTTTCATCAGCAGGCGAGCTGCTGGGCTTTTTGAATCTGAGGATTCATATCATTTATCAACTCTAGAAAAATTCTTAGCCATTTATCTTTTGGATAATGGCTTCCAAACCAGTAGAGGAAAACACATGGAATAAAGTGTGGTGTGGGGAATCGCTCTAAGTCTCTCTGTTCTCACCTTTTGAAATGTCTATTAGATGCTGGTTGGATCTGTGCTCGTCATGTCTCTAAATACCTTGCATATTTCTATCTCTTTCTCTTTGAGACACACACTGTATAATTTCTTCAGCTCTACCATTCGGTTGGTTAACTCTCTCTTTAGCTATGTCCTATCAACTGTTTTAACTCTCACATCACGTTTTCAATTTGAATTATCTTTTCATTTCTAGAAATTCTACTTGGTTCTTTTTCAAACGTGCTTGGTTGTCTTTATAGCTGCTCTCCCCTTTTCATGTTTTCAGTTCCCTTTGTAATTTATTTAAACATATGTGGTTTGTATTGTCCATCTGGTAATTCCAAAAACCAAAAATATATAGGTGAATAATTCTACTGTTACTGGTACTGCCATATGTTACTCACGGTGGCTTTCATCTGGTGTGTTCTTTGAGTTTTGACCATGAGTTCATACTTCTTGGAATTTTTTCTAAGGAAATTCTCTGAAGACATGATTTACATCTGCTTCCGCAAGATGCCTTAAAAGCAGTATAGGCCTGGGTCCACTGCTAGTTCTCAGCTTGAGGCTCGTCAGACTGTACCAATAGTGTAAATCAAGGTACTAAACCCGTATGAAGTCACCCACTGGCCATGAAATTACACAGTTGACTTGATTTTTAAAAAATGTATCTACTCAGAGCAAAGGTGGTAAGGGCACCATTGTTTTTACTCTGTGGGACTGATTTTCTTCTATTTCATCTTTTCCCTGAGAGTGTCGTCCTTTCGGAATTCTTATCTAAGGTGAGGCGATCTCCGATCGGCCTCCTCACCCCAACCCATCAACTTGCCGAAGCTCTGTTCCGGTGCCTCTCAACCTTTTTCACTTCGTAACATACCCAGAAAATACTATTTGTCTGGTCCACTGACACAAACTGTGGGAGCTGCTTCAGGGCAGAGGAGACGGGTCCTGGCGCACGGGGTTCTTTATTCTGCCCAAGGAATAAAGGAACTGATACCTCAGCCACTCTATTAGCATTCACGGCACACTTACAGCACCGAAACACTCTGCTCTGGACATCCTGACCCTTATGGAGCTCCTAAGGCGTCTGGCTCCCCCGTGTGAACCCTTCCCTTCCAAACGTTTACATTTCACTGATCAGTAAAACTTGGAAGAAATTCTTAGGGACTGACATATGCTCGCCAACATGGTATATACAAAGTAAGGACATTAGAAAACATTTTTCAAAAAACTTTTTTACCACTTACACCATTATTTCATAAAAGACATTTCAATACAAAAAGCTAAACAACTTATAAAGAGCATTTCAGAAAATACAAAGACCTATAAGCCTCACAGATCTCACACTAATTTGCTAGTAAGGACTGGTGTAAATCTCTGGGTGGACTAGAGACTGAAGTGACCGAATCTTTCCCTTTCCATAAATCCCACAGCTTATCGGACAACTGGCTTACTTTACCTTTTTTCACAAGAGACACCATCGATATCCATGCTCTGGGAACGTGAGAGAGACTGAGATTGGGTTTCAAGGCTATTGGAGGGCGAGCTGCTGAGAGAACTGACTCCTTCACTGCTCTGGCTTCGATGAGCTACTCCTAACCAGAAAAGACACAAGAAATTTAAGTTTCCTGTGAAGTAACATGAAAGCCACTTGTAATGGCAACAGTAGTCATACACAATCGGCATCCACACCACCAGAACAGTCAGCAAATGAGGATTCTCTTTCGGGAGATCATGCTAACAGTGTAACGTTAAAGTCATGGAAACATCAGCAAGAAATCAGAGTGCATCCATATACGTCGCCTGAGGTCAGCGACAGAGCTACATCTGGTAACTAAAACGGACTCCTCATCGCTTTTTCTTTCGCCAGTTCAAATATGGTCCCTGAATACAAATTAGCTACCGTGATTGTCCAGAGAAAAATCCTTGAAACGTGCCAGAAATAAGATAAATTAATAAATGGCTATAGAGATACACAGATGGACAGATGTGTGATAAAGCAAATAGACCACAATGTTAACGGTGGGAGCTAGATGGCAGGTATACAGGTGTCCGTTCCAAGTCTTTCAACTTTGCCGTATGCTTACGACCTGCGCAATAAAATGTTGACAACATGCAAACAGAGCCATCGATAACCAATGTCCTTAAATACAGATCATTCACTGACTGAACACCTCATCTGATGATGGGGAAAATAAAAACCCTGACATTGACCTTGCTTTCATGGAACCTACAGTACAGTGAACCACAGCCCCGCGTACGGGGCCGATTATTTCTCATCCGTGTCTTTGAAACCATGTTTATCCCATAGAATTTAAAAAAATACTTTAACTCTACAAATATCTTTCCACAAAAAAGTTTTACCCAGGCATTTGCAAGTACTTTAAAAAATATATACCTATGTTGCTGCAAGGAAAATCAGACTCACGTTAAAAAAAAAAACAAAAAAAAACCAAAAAAAAAACAAAAAAACACAAAAAGACAAAAAAACTTGAGTTGCCATTTGTAGCTGAAATAACTACCAAGTGGATAACCTTTAACCCTCCCAGCACTCCAGGAGAGTAAACCTGCCACTCCTATGTGTCTCTCTCATTGAAGATCACTAAACGTTCATCCATTCTTCACAGGTTTTAACGTGTCTGTTTCTTAAAGCTTCCTCGGGACTCATGAAAGAGAAAAGACACTGAATCCTGACTATTCCTAAGTAGACTCAAGGAAAATACAGAAAACATCTGATGTGGCAAGAATTTGAACTAAGCTCAGGGAAGACAGTAAAACTTTAAGAATGTTTTCTTAAACATTCAAGAATGTAACCCAAAGTGAGTTCTCAGTAACTATTTACTGAAGATCACAAAACATCCATCCATTCCTGATAGCTAGAATCATGACACGTATCACAAGGAAAGGTCTGACATTTTAAAATAAAATTAATCAATAATAAAGTTCAGCAACTTTTATGGGATATCAGTTAAGCAGCTTTAAAATTTCTACCTTATAAAACCAGTCTTAAAATTAAACTAAGTTGTTCAAAAACACTGTGTTTATAACATAGCACACTGTGCTATGCTACGTGTACAATAACCCTACGGTAACACAGTGCCAGAGCTCACCATAGAGTGCAGGATACTGTGGTTGCGATATTTTTATAAAACATCAAGTATATTATCTGAATTCTTTTCCTGAACCCTCTCCACAGGCTCTTCACATCCTGGGTCGAGTGGGGCAGTTCTCCCCAGAATTTACTACGTATCCTTGGTCTGTCCACACCCTCCAGAATTTGGGTGACCTCGTTGTGGTCTTAAACTTAAAAAAATGTATGGTGTCTTTGAATCCATACAAATCAACTATTGATTTGGCTAAAGCCAAATCGAGCAACAACACAAAATACCGCTTTGTTTCCAAACCACACACACAGGCTTCTGTGGTCCTCGGTCCTCACTCTCTACCATTCCTAACTTGGGAAATCACAGTCAGGAAGCCAAATTTCAAGGAATGGAGAACCCCGCTTCTTCATCTCCGTAAGGGCAGGTATTGAAGAATTAAAACAGATATAATCTCCGGTTCTCTTTGACGAGATTTAAAAATTTAAAAACAATTCTTCAAAAAATGAGGGTGTGTAAGTAAGCCTTGCCTGCTTAATAAAATATGAACTACAAACTTTCAAGATGGCAGCTATCCAAACTTTTATTACTAATAAGAGCTTGTTAAAGGTAAATTATCCATTCTGTGTGGGAAGGCCATGATTTTAAAGGAAATAAGGAGGATTTTATTTCTCTAAGATTTGCCTCCCAGAACGGTAGTATTTCCTGAATGCTATTTCCTTTCAGGTATAAGCCAGACCAAGTGCCTATTTAAGCTGTAACACTAGATCTAGTCCAGTATTTTACACACACACACACACACACACA
The DNA here is from genome assembly GCF_018350175.1 of Felis catus. Taxonomy (NCBI): domain Eukaryota; kingdom Metazoa; phylum Chordata; class Mammalia; order Carnivora; family Felidae; genus Felis; species Felis catus. The sequence goes on along the minus strand of NC_058375.1, from coordinate 7,158,327 downwards.
CACACACACACACACACACACACACAAAGGGGCTTGCTGAATTATAGTATAAAAAGAAGCACAGAATTGCCAGAAGGTACCTTAAAGCCCCAATAAAACTGTTAAAAAGGTGTGCGGGTGGTGGGGAGTGACTTTACAATCTTAGCCATCTTCTTTTACAGATGAGAATATGGAGACCTGTGAAGTCTAAGAACTTCCTTTAGCAAGTCAGAAACAGAGGCAAGATTAAAACGCATGTCTCTTGACTCCAAGGAAAATGCTATTTCCTCTACCCCAAACTGCTGAACAATTCTTGATCACAGCTATTTTAAATCAAAGCTATATGTTTCTACATCCTAAAATTATAAAAGCTGGGGCGCCTGGGTGCCTCAGTCGGTTAAGTGTTCGATTTTGGCTCAGGTCATGATTTCAAGGATTGTGGGTTCGAGCCCTGTGTCAGGCTCTGTGCTGACAGCTCAGAGTCTGGAGCCCTCTCTCTCTTTGCCCCTCCCCCACTCGTGCTCTGTCTCTCTCTCAAAAATAAACATTAAAATAAATAAAATTATAAAAGCAAAACTTAAAAAGGTATTAGTGTTATAAAAAGAATCATTCCTTCCACTACTTATCAAAATTCTAAGGCTTATTTAACATAGATCTTGACAATGAGCTAAGCTAAAAGGTTAACATTCATGGAAAATACAAAGTACACTAGTACTTTCTTTGGCCAATACCAAACTCACCCTCTCAATACGACTTATAATGAACATTTTCTACTCCATAAAACCGACTCATATATTCAGTCAGCAGCTAACTTCCTAGTGAAAACATTTTGTTCTTGTGACTAAACACAAATAAAATGAAATTTCAAACGTGTAAAGAAACATAGTGGTATCTAAAATATCGAGACAAGAAGACCAACAACTCGAATTAGAAAAATGGTTTGATCTTCTTATTTATGAGATGGGATGAGCCTGGGGCACCTGATAGTGCCAGCAAGACAGTGCTCAAAAAAATAAAATAAAATAAAAGGATGACTGTGCCAAACAGAGTCGTCAACCCAAAAGAGATCCCAATGACCAAAGCTAGAACAATTTGTGTAAAATAATAAAGCAAAAATAAATAATAATTTGAATTATAACTCAAAGTACAAAATAAATATACATGAGTTCATACCGATGTATGTAAGCATTAACTTAGTAACTGGGGAGAAGGGGGTGAATGTCCCTTACAGAAGAATCCCAAATAATGTATCTATATGTAGATACTCCCCACTCCAGAAGGTAAAACTTAGCTCCCACTGCTTGAGTGGGGTAGGCTGGACTTAAGAACTCACTACTGAAGAATTGAGTCTGGAAAGGGAAAAGAATCGTTACTTCACAGTAGAGAGACCTGGCAGACTGCAGCTTAACTCGGTGAAGGTCAACGTGACCGGCAGTGCAGCAGGGCCTTTTGCCTGTGTGATATTCTCCCCCCTAAAACCCCACACCCCAGACTAATCTTGAGAAAAACACTAGACGAAGCCGAATTAAGAGACATTCTATACAATGCTCTTCAAAACTGTCAAGAAAATGAAAAGCACAGAAACACTGAGAAACTGTCACAGGCCAAAGGAGATTCTTTAGTTTGGTTAATAGCAGTATACCAAAGATTTTTATGGTTTCAGGTCTCACAGTTAGGTCTAGTTCCTCGTGTATTTTAGATATTAGCCACTTATCAGATACACGATTTGCACATTTTTTCTCCCATTCTAGAAGCTGCCTTTTCAGTGTTGATGGTTTCCTTTGCTTCACGGAACCTTTTTACTTTGATATGGTCCTACTTGTTTATTTTTGCTTTTGTTACCTTTGCTTTTGGAGTCAGAGCCAAAAACCAGCGCCAAGACTGATGTCAAGGTACTTACCATGAGCCTATGTTGTCTGCTAGGAGTTTCATGGTTTCCAGTCTTACATTCAAGTCTTTACCCATTTTCAGCTACTTTTTGTGTGGTGTAAGACAGTCCAGCTTCATTCTGTCGCATATGGCTGTCCATTTGCTGAAGAGACTGCCCCCAATGTACATTCATGGCTCCTTTGTCATAAATTAATTGACCATATATGGGTGGTCAGTTTCTGGGCTCTCTATTCTTTTCCATTAACCTATGTGAATGTTTTCATGCCAGGTCATGCAATTTTGATTACTATAGCTTTGTAACAGCTTGAAATCAGGTAGTGTGACACCTTCAGCTTTGTTCTTCTTTCTCAGGACTGTTTTGGCTATTTGGGGTCTTCTGTGGTTCTGTATAAATTTTAGGATTATTCTATTTCTGTGAAAATGCCACTGGAATTTTCATAGGGATTGCATTGAATCTACAGATTGCTTTAGCTTGGTATGGACATTTTATCAATATTAATTCTTTCAATCCATGAGCACAGAAGATCTTTCCATTTATCTGTGTCTTTTTAAAATTCTTCCATCAACACCTTGTAGTTTTCAGTGCATACATCTTCCACCTCCTTGGTTAAATTTATTCCTTGATATTTTGTTCTTTTTGATGCAATTGTACATGGGATTATTTTATTTCTATTTCCAATAGTCCATTACAAGCGTATGGAAACACAAGAGATTTTTGTATATTGATTTTTTTACCTGACAACTTTATTGAATTATCAAGTTTTAACAGTATTTGGGTGGAGTCTTCAGCGTTTTGTACACATAGTATCAAGTCGCCTGCAAATAGTGACAGTTCTACTTCCTTTCCAATCCTGATGTGTGGTTTTTGTTTTTGTTTTTTTTGCCTAATTGCCTGGTTAGAACTTCCGAAATTGGGTTGAATAAAAGTGGCAGGAATGAGCAAACTTCTTTTGTTCGTAATCTTAGAGGGAAACTTTTTGGGTTTTCACCCTTGAGTGTAACGTTAGCTGTGGACCGGTCAAACATGCCTTTATTACACTGAGGCACATTCCCTCTATACGCACTTTGTTGAGAGTTTTTATCATAAATGGATGTTGAATTTTGTCAAACGCTTATTCCGCAAGCTCATACGATTTTTATCCTCCGTTTGCTAATGTGGTGTATCGCACTGGTTGGCATGCAGATGTTGAACCCTCCCTAGATCCCAGAAATAAATCCCACTTGATCACAGTATACGTATGATCCTTTAGCATACTACTGATTTTGGTTAGCTAATATCTTGTTGAGGATTTCCGCACCTATATTCATCACAGATACTGGCCTATAATTTTCTTTTCTCGTGGTGTCCTTTCCTGATTTGTTTGGGCACCAGGGTAACGGCTAGCCCCACAGAATTGTCTGGAAGTATCCGTCCCTCTTCCTCTTCTTTTTTTTGCGGCGGCGGGGCGGGGGATAGAGTTAGAGAAGGGTTGATATTAATTCCTTGAGTTCACTAGTGAAGCTGTGTCTGGTCCTGGACTTTTGTTTGTTGGGAGGTTTTTGATTACAGACTCAAGTCTCCTTACTAGTAATCAGGCTATTTAGATTTTCTGTTTCTTCATGATCCCGTCTTAGAAGGCTGTGCGTCAAAATATTAGTATTTCTTTTTGTTGTTGTTTTAATTAAAACATTAGTATTTCTTAAATGCACGCCCTTACACTCCAATCGGGAGCTTGGAGACAGATGGCGAGAAAAACCGCTAGCATATTCCCAAATCAAAAAAAGAGTTACTTCCTGGATGCAGACCTACTATGAGCTCAACAGAGAAGAGAAATGTAAGATAGCTTTATTCAGAGTTTGCAATCTAGTTAGCAAAACAAGATAAATGCACACAAAATTAAGAATGGCATGTGCAGCACAATTTCTAAGGGTTTGAAGTGTCTGGAGTGAGTGTGATGGTTACTGGAGCAGGAGCAGAGTTGCTCTGAAAACAGGAAATGAAGTTAAATGAAGGGGGGCGGGGGGCTCATCACAGAGGACCCTGAAAGTTCCTGGACTGCATTCAGGTGCAAACACGGAGACAAGGAGGACTTCTGAGCAGGTGACATGTCTGATCTCGCCTACTGAGCCATCAAGTCCCTCAAGAGATAGGAACTGCATTTTCTGGAAACCACTCTCACACACCATTTACTTCTGTGCCTTCCCTAGACTTGAGAGCACGAACTAAGCAGTGGAAGCAGCAATTTTGTGATGTTCACGTCCCACTATGTGGGCAGAGTGCTAGCGGGGAGTTTGGTTGGAGTCAGAGGCAACAGAAGCTCAAGGACCAGGTTGACCTGAATGGAGACAGAGGAGGAGAAAAAAGGGATCAAGCCCAGGTCGAAACAGGAAGCTGATTCCCAGAGCTAAGAAGACGTCAGACTTCCTCCAGATTCACAAAATAAATATCATGATCCTAGCAATAATGTCATACAATGCAGCCCATTATAATAAAAACACATACAGAACATCCTCCCCCTTTTGGTGGCCAAAACACATGCAAAACATGACCCCCTTGGGTAGCCGAAAAGTCACCCCAATGAGACGAAATGACTGTGCTGGTATAGGGTACACCAGGTACAACTAAAGCAAAAAAGATTTCAACACCACCAAGAGCCTCCCAAGCCCCGCAGATGTGAGGGGTCTCACTACAGCCCTCTGGCCTTGGGACTTGTGCCTGAGCTGGGCCTCCAGCTTGCTTCTGAATCACCCTCCAGCCCTCTCTCTCCCCCAAGTGGGGGGAGACGAAGCTATAGACCAAGTGGAAACAATAGGGCTTCTTTCTGAAGAAGAAAAAAAAGATTTAAATACTGGATTAGCAATCAACAGTAGGACGAAGGGTTATAATTTTGTCACTGCTAACAGCATTCTTAGCCAAAGACAATTTATTATAAAAGCATGATTCTGATTTTGTTGAAATTTCTACAAAGGTACCACTATTAAGTAACAAAGTTCTGTATCAAAACCGGAGAAGGAAATTGAAGGGAAATTGAAGACGACCACTCTGCATCAATCATCACCAAGTCCATTTTTGCCCCAGGACCTCGGCATCTGCTGTTCCTTCTGTCAGGAAAGAACACCCAACAGATAACCACTTGGTTTGCTCCCCAGCTTCATTCAGGCTTCTGTTGAAACGTCATCTTCTTAATGAGGCCTCAGTCGTCCCTACCTTAAAACAGCAATGCCTTCCTCCCTCGCCAATACTGACTCCCAACATAATTCTCTCTTTTCTCCACAAGAATTCTCACCACCTGACAGATTTTATGGTTTCTAAACACAGTTTGTCTTCTCTTACTAGACTATACGCGACGTGACCCAGAACAGAACCTAACAAACACACGACAGGATTTAAATGCAAAGGTATTAAATAAAGGCTGCATGAACCCACAGCACTCAGTGGATAGCTGATAACAACCGATACAAACCAAAATGTAGAACAGATAATAAAACATGTCAAGCAAATTTGGAGGGTTTGGAATAACAACTGTAATGGGATATGGAAGGATGTTCCCTATCTTCAAAAGTAATAATCCTGGGGTGTTTTTTTTGGGGGGGGGGGGGAATGGTTATTTAAGTAGGCTCCACACCCAACGTGGGGCTTTGAATTCATGAGCCCTGAGGCTCAAAAGTCGAATGCTCTACCGACTGAGCCAGCCAGGCACCCCAATCTTGTTTGTTTGTTTGTTTGTTTAAGGCAGAATTTTCACAGTCAGATAAACACTTGTGTGAAATTCTCCAAAAAAAAACCTGACACCACAGAGGTGGCAGCGGGAGGCAGAGACTACCTGTGACCGCACCAGCATGGAGAGCTCCACACGAGGACATCCCCTCCTGCCAGACACGGGGTCCTCGGACACTGCTGCTGAGTGAGACTTGCCCATCTCTGCTTGCATCCATAACTCCCACCACAGTGCCTAGCAAATGGAAGGCATTATGCAAGTGTTCGAAGGCATCGATGGAAACAGGACCAAGACCATCTTCAAACATAAGAAGAATTTAGGTTAAACTAGTTTTCAGTATGTTAAAGACTAGCAGTCAGACAGAGGAAAGGGCTTCTGTGTTTCTTTCTGATCCAAACCCTGGAACTAGCCCAGAGGCCAAACACATCATCTGGTTTCTCGCTCCCTGCACACAGGCCCTGTTGTTCATTTCTGCTCCCAGAGCAGAGGTTCTTTTCCACAGATGGAGACGGAAATCAGGGGGCCGAAATTACAGTAGCTGTTTGATTAGCTGCTAGATCTTTTATTTAAAGCATTATCATGGAAGCACATAAATTACTATGTCACAATCTTTAAAAACATTGTGATAACCGTATTTCTGTATAATTGGTTTCCTTTGTAATCCTCCGTTTTATGATATACGTTTAAAACTACGCTTGGAGAGGCTGATCAAAGGCTTCACCGGTTTGCCAGAACTCATGGAATGACAACAGTCTTTTAAGAACGCCAGCTCCGGAGGGTAGAAAAGGCACCCGGAGAACTTGGTCCACCAGACTTAATAATCCTGTCAAGATAAAACCAGCTGATAAAGGACTCACTGGGGACTCTTGTGCAAGAATGACCACGTCTTCAGAGAGGTCACGACAGCCAGGAAGGGTGAGGCTTCAGTTGGATATATTCAAGATGTCTGAGAGGTAGACATCAGAGGGAACAGAAGGAAGATAAGTATGATTTCAAAACAGGACTGTAAAATAAAAATCCTCCAGGACGGTTAAGAGTTCCTGAAGGCTGGGCAAAGCAATCTAAAGATGGGGGAAGGAACTAAGAAAACCAGTTTGTCCTCCCAGGAACTTAATGAGCACAGGTTTTTCAAAGGAAATGAAAGAACACCTTCTCCCCGCCCGGATGGTAAGTTCTTCCAGGAAAGAAATTGGACCTCGCTCATCTTCACGTTCCCATGACTTGCTGCCGGGTCTGGCCCACAGGAAGCCCTAAATAAACGTCAGTGAACGGACACGTAAATGCAACAGAATCAATGACAGCTGTAAAAAAGTGACAATTAGCTGTAGGAAAAATATTACCCACACGCACAAAGTTTTAAGACAGGCAAAAGCAATGTCATATTAACAGTGCGGTAAAAGAGAGAGAGAGAGAGAGGGAGAGAGAGAGAAAGAAAAAAACGTCTGAGCATGATAAATGCAAAATTCTGAACAGCAGTGACCTGCTGGTGTGGGGGAGAGGGGTGGAGAGCCAGAGACTCCGTCAGGGGTTCAAGGCATTACTATGTCTCACATACGTTATCTATCGTGTAGGTCCAGAATACTCTGTAGTAAGCTTTTTGGCAAAATCTTAGAAAAAAATTGGCTTACGGGCTTTTTAAACTCTGCTCCGAGTGCCAGGAAAAGCAAAGAGACAGACTAAAGTGGGTCACAGTGAAAGACTTATGTTAGTAAATGTTCTCTAAATAGAACTCAAGGGGTACCTGGCTGGCTATGTCGGTGCGGCACGCGACGCTTGATCTCGGGGTTGTGAGTCCGAGCCCCACGTTGGACGTAGAGATTACTTTTTAAAAACATCAATTTAATCAATCAATCAAGCTCAAGTCTTATTTTGCATCTAACATTCCCAAGAAACTATTTTTTCTTTCATTTATTCACTTAACTAGTGGCACTAACAGAGTGCCTACTATGTGCCAGCATGGTTCTGGGGACAAGGGAATGAACAGCAGTGGTGAGGTCCCTGCTCTAACCTCATGTTCTAAAGGGAGGAGAGGGGCGCCTGGGTGGCCCAGTTGGTTGAGTCATGATCTCATAGTTTGTGAGTCTGAGCCCCACATCGGGCTCTCCTCTGCTGATGCAGAGCCCACTTTGGATCCTCTGGCCCCCTCTCTTCTGCCCCTCCCCTGCTGGAGCTCTCTTTCAGAAATAAACAAACATTAAAAAATTAAAAAAAAAAAAAAAGAGAGAGAAGAGGGGATGGTGATTAAAGAAAAAAAATCCATAAACGGTATTTCCACTGGGAAGCAGGGTCTTTGCAGATGTATTCAAGTTCAGATGATGTCACATTGGATCAGAATGGTCCCTTAATCCAGTAACTGGTGTCCTCACAAGAAGAGGGCAACGTGAACACAGATACATACACAGAGGCAAGGCCGTGAAAAGACACAGGACATCGCGGTGGTGCTGCCTCAGGCCAAGAAACACCAAGGATGGCCGGCAACCAACAGAAACTAGAAGAGGCAAGGTTCTTCATCAGGGCCTTCCAAGGAAGCACGGCCCCGCCAACACCTTTAACTTTCGACTTCTTCCCTCTGGAGTTGTGACAGAATAAAACTCTGTGGTTTCAAGCCATCCAGTCTGCGATACTTTGTCACGGCGGCCCGAGGAACTCCATGCAGAAGCAGGCAGCGTGGTGAGAAGCCGGGACCACAGATGGGAGAGCAACTTGGAAGACTCGCTGGAGCTCCCCGGCCCTTGTTCTAGTTCCCTGCAGCACAAAGCATCCCCACTGAGAAGGCGGCCACAGGACTACCACGTCACTCCTGGGCGAGGCCTCCTCTCCACGGGCAGGGGTCTACCCGTATCTGTGTCTGTCAGAAAGCACGTCTCCGTTCTGGAACAGAAGTCTCTCCTTCATATTCAGTGGACAATACATCTACCCGCTGGCCCTCCGTCTACCATCAAGGACCACAGAAAACAAGCACAGGCCATCATCTTCCTCATGGCAGCTTTTCACATTTTTTTAACATAACACTATCACCCCCTCTTGAGATTTTCTCTTAAGTTATATGTGCCTATGTCATTTGGGTCATTTTCTCTCGTGAGCCACTTATTAATTCCACCAAGTAACAGACTGAACGTGGCCGGTACTGTTAAAGGCACTGGGATACAGCAGTCAGTAAAATGGATACAAGTCCCTGGCCTGTGGGGCTTACGCTATAGTAGGCGAAGCAGAGAAGACAGGATAAGCAAGTCATGTGTGTGCTACGTCAGCTGGTGACAAAAGCTCAGAGAAAAAGTTATCCATGTCAGATAGAGGCGGCACCTTCAGACAGTAAGGCCAACAAAAGTCACCCTTGTATAAACATCCGAAGAAGTGAATGAAAAAGCCACATGGGTTTTAGGGGCTGAGCCTTCCAGCAACAGAGGTCACGGCCGAAATGTCCAGGAAGAGCAAGGAAGCCAGTATGGCTAGAGCAGAGGAGCAGCAAGGAGGAGGAGCACAGTGGGAAAGGAGGTCAGAGCCGAAATAGGGCCGGTTCACACACAGCCCTGGGTCAAGGTGAGGGCTTTGACTCTCATTCTCCATGAGACGGCGAGCCAGTGGAGGGAACCAACAGAACGCTGACATGACCCATCTTACGGGGTGCTTGTTTTCTGTTTCATTTTGTTTAAACTTGTTTATTTGATAAATCTGTGAAACTCTCTTTATCCAACCTGCCAGGCGCATAGCTGATAATATCTACTGATCTGCGATTACGAATAGTAGTGATTACGGGAGAGACCTAATCGGGACTTCCCAGCACCGAGGTGTGCTGCCCAGAACTAACCAGCTGGAGCTGCCCGAGTCTTCCGTTAGTTTGTGACGGCAATGTAACGAGCTGGCTGTGAAAAATAACCCTGCTGTTATACGAGGATGGGCTTACGCTTCAGACTGGTGCTACCCTGAGATTGAAGTGAAGCGAGGGAAGGCGCGGCCGCTCCAGGAATCCAAGCAAGACATGCTCGTGCCCTGGAACCTACGTCAGGCCCACTACCTGTTTCTGTAAGTAGAGTTCTGCTGAAATGTAGCCGTGCTCTTTTGTTTATGTTTGTCTGTGGCTGTTTTTTGTGCTACAGGGGCAGAAAATAGCTGTGACAGAGGCTATGCAGCCTGCAAAACCAAAACATTTACTATCTGGCCCTTTACAGAAAGGGATAGCTGACCCCTGATCTAGAATATGAGGTAAAAAGATGAGGGAACGTTTCAGGCTTCAGCAACTAGGAAAAAAAAAAAAAAAAAAAAATGAGCTGGTATTTTCTGAGAGGGCGTTCCAGGAGAAGATAAGACAATTTTGGACGTGCTCTCTGTGAGATGCTTCTTAGACAGTGTGGGAGTCTGAGGTTCAAGGAATGGTTCTGGGCTGGAGAGCTCAACCTACAGACCAGCAACTTAGAGATGGTAAGTAAAGCTGGGAAACCAGATCGAATCAGTAAGAACATCGACACCGATGGAGAGGACAACAGGTTAAAATATCGACACCCAGCTCCCCGCCCCCCCCCCCCGGCCCCTGACATTTACACGTCAGGGAAACGACAAAGAACCATGTGGAGCCCCAAGAAGAAACAGAGACGGGAGGAAAACCAGGACAGTGCAGAGCTCTGGAAGCCAAAAGAAGAAAGTGTTGCAAGAAGAAGGCCCGAGCCCATCAGCTGGGGCTGAGCCGTTGACTCAGAGCACATCACAGGAGTCCTCACCTGACTGGATTCGCATCAGCAGTGGGTGCAAGGACAGAAGAAGGACACAGAGGCCAGGAAGCAACTCACTCTGGAGGTTCTGTTGTGATGCAGAGCAGAGCAGTGGGGTGGAAGCTGGCAGCAGAAATGAGATCAAGAGAGTTCCTTTACATGTATATTCCCAGGATGGGAGGAGGAACCACATGTAGAATGTTAAAAAAATAAAAGTTTTCCACTTCAGATGGAAAACCTGCCGGAGCAGGAAAGCTGGGAAGTGCTGGGGCAACAGCTCTGAGTTGGAGAGAGGAGGTGGGACCTGGGGACAGAATTCAGGAAGGGCAGGGAGCTTCGAGCTTAACAAAAGCAGGCCACACATACACGCAGGTAGGCGGACGCTACGATGGGAGCTCACATCGCTACTACGTCGCTGCCTGCACCTGCTTTCTCCGTGACCTAGGAAGGCAGCCCATCAGGCCAGAGCTGCACAGAGAATGAGGTGCTGTGGACTGAAGGAGAGGGTTCAAAACAGACCTGGGGAGCTGGAGAGCAAACAGGAAATACGCTGTAACTACCTGCCAGTATGAAGGGTCTGCTGGAGCGCGTGACCATGAATCTGAAATGAGACAGACAGCATGGTTCTGGTTTTTTCTCTAGCCTTGTTCCACTGCATGAGACAGACGGGAGCTGGGGAGTGGGACTGAAAACCAGGAGCATGGGGGTGGGGGTGGGGGTGGGGGGGGCGCCTGGGTGGCTCAGTCAGTTGAGTGCCTGACTTTGGCCCAGGTCATGATCTTGCGGTCTGTGAGTTCAAGCCCCACGTCGGGTTCTGTGCTGACAGCTCAGTCTGAAGCCTGCTTTGGATTCTGTGTCTCCCTCTGTCTCTGCCCCTCACTCTCTCTCCCTCCCTCCCTCCCTCTCTCCCTCCCTCCCTCCGTCTCTCTCTCTCTCTCTCTCTCTCTCTCTCTCTCTCTCTCTCTCTCAAAAATAAACAAACATTAAAAACAAACAAACAAACAAAAAAAAAAACCAGGAACATGGGGGGCACATGGCTGGCCCAGTCAGTAGAACATATGACCCTTGATCTCAGGGTTGCAAGTCTGAGCCCCACACTAGAGGTAGAGTTTACTTAAAAATAAAATCTTTAGGGGCACCTGGGTGGCTCAGTCGGTTGAGCATCTGATTCTTAACTTCAGCTCAGGTCATGAGCTCACGGCTTGTGGGTTCAAGCCCAACGTTGGGAGATTCTCTCTTTCTCTTCTTCTTCCCCTCTTCTGCTTATGCTCTCTTTTTCTCAAAATAAATAAATACATAAATAAAAATAAAATCTTAAAAAACAAAACAAAACCAGAAGCATGGTTTAATCCAGGAAGTAAGACAAAGCGAGAGAGAGGGGAGAGACAATGAGTGACTGTGGAATGTAAATGGGTCCAGGAGGGACGTGGGGACACCAGGGAAGGGAGAAGTGAAGAAAGTGGGACAGAGAGGGTGAGCCAGAAAGCTGAAGGCGGCAGTCAGGAAGTCACTGAGATGGAAAGATCTAGAGTATGACCAAGGCAGTGAGCGGCTGATGTCGGATGGAAGACCAGGTTACTAAGGGAAAGCAGCTCAAAAAAGCACGAGGGCAGAGTCCTGGAAGGTCATCCCTGTGGCTACTGAGATCATCATCACAAACCATGACACGGTGTTGGGGAGAGAGACAGTGGACCGAACGAGGCAGGGTGAGTGGGTTCAGAGGTCAGCTGTGACAAGGACAGGACTGGGGAACACGGTCTAATGACACAAGGTTCAAATCGATGTGTTCTTAGGGAGGAGGAAGCACGGTCTAGAAGAAATGAGGAAGGGCATAAACTCAGCAAGAGCACTGAAGGGAAAGCCCGTCCACAGAGAAGGACTCTTCCAGGGACTGACGGTGAGGATTTCGGAAAAGGGGATTGCGTGGGGAGAGGTGTCCATAACAAGCCATATGGAGATTGGAGACTGAGAGGCAAGGGATGAGGACCCGCGAGACCCAGTGGCTGACATAAGCAGGACAGGGCACATGCTGAAATGATTCCTGGTGGTCCCAAAGAGACAGGGTGCTGTGACCAGGCACACGCAGAGCTCGGTCTCCTGCCTGACTACCACTGGTGCAGCGTGACCTTAAGCCCCTCCGCATCCCACTAGCTCTCCCCGGACATTCTCCAGCATTCCAGGAGGCACTTGGCCATGGTGGAACCAACAGCACTGTTGGTGGCACCCTTCCCAAGGAAAGGGTAAAAACCCAACTGGAATCCTGAGCCTGTCCCCTACCGGAAGACGATCACAGCTTCTCAAATGTGTTCAGCAGCAACATTTCAGGCAAAGTCACTGTTTCTTGCTAACTGATGATTTAATCTGAACCTCTCTCACTTTTAGAGTCAACAGGAGGACGCATAAGCATTTATATTTACCTGGGGAAGAGTCTACGATAACGCCTATCGAGTAACGGTAACTGAAACCCTGCAAATACTTTTTAAAATTTTTTTAATGTTTATTTTTGAGAGAGAGAGAGAGAGAGAGAGAGAGAGTGAGTGCTCAAGTGGGGAAGGGACAGAGAGAGAGAGGGAGACATAGAATCTGAAGCAGGTTCCAGGCTCTGAGCTGTCAGCACAGAACCCAATGCAGGGCTCAAACTCACGTACCACAAAATCATGACCTGAGCCAAAGTCAGACACGTAACCGACTGAGCCACCCAGGCGCCCCTCTGCAAATACTTTTAATTGACGACTTACCTACTTCAGAAAGACAGATTATGTGGAAGGCAACTAAGGGAGAGTGCATTAAATGCAGAAATAACAATCATATTAAATTATTCAATGATGTGATGATGAATACAGGTCTGAATGCACCTGCTTTTTCAAATTAGAATCCTAAGTAATTATAATAATTATAATGATAATAATTCTCATGTTCAATAGAAAAGTTCACTTGACAAAAGATATTTTCAAATACGCAGGATGAATCAGTATCATTGTTTCCCAACAAAGACATACCTGGATATCAACGATGAGCCCATTAATTATAAAAAAAGAAATTTTCACAATAGTTAAATAATTGTCAACGAGACAGCTATAAACATCACATCAGGTGAACTTTTATACCGCAAAAATTCAGACAGTTCTGTTGACAACATTAAATGAACACATGGAAATCCGTAATTAGAGGCCTGTTATTTTGACCATTATTTCAATCTTGCCTTTTCAGATGATTTTGTCATAGAAGGAAAGCATCAACCAAACTCATAAAATCGGCTGAGCCAAATTAAGTCTTAATTGCCTTACCATCAGAAATTAAGACCTGGTCCTGTTTGAAACAAAGGATAAAAATTACAGAAAGGAAAACAATTAGTTTGAACAGATCACCATCAAAATGAATAGAGATGAACAAAACACAACGTAATGATGTTAATCTTTAAACTACTGCTTGCAGGATTTTGAACAGCTGCTGTCCCATGTTCTCGTCTGTGGAAATGCGGCCCAATCTTACCCCGTTGTGAAACTGTCACAACCATAAGCCTCACAGAAAGCCAGGACTAAATGTCCCAGGTATGAAAGTAAGGCTTACCTGATGCACCTATTGGGGAGGTAGCTGGGGTCATGTTGTGGACATTGAGACCAAGGCTCTGGGAGGGGCCCGGGGCTGATGCTGCTATGGGAGGCCCCAGCGGGTTCTCCCTCTGGGGCGAGGTGAGCGGGGTGGTGGGCTGGGAGGTCTGTCCACCAGCAAGTCGTGCGAGGCGCCTCCGTCGGATCTATAACGTGAGAGGGAGAAAAGACCCGTAACTCAACCGCAGAAAACACAATTCTGCCCGAGAAGAACAACATTAACGTCATCAACAACCATCGAAAACCACGCCGGAGCTTAACAACTAAATATGCCTGGAGGAAAAAAGGACCCACTCAAGGCAAGTACTGACGTGGCAGACAGGTACACACCTCCTAGTGCCTTACAATCCCTGTTTATCACACCTCCTTGACCGATAGTGTGACGCTACCGTAAGCATACTACGTTTCTAAACACGCTGAAGCTCGTTATTTGAATACAACTAGGTAACTTGGCCATTTTAAGTAAGTGAGATTTTAAATAAATGAGATTCACTAAAACAAAAGTTTCAAAAGTAACAAACGTTACAGTAAGACACAAACGTTACCATCGCTTTCAGCAGCAAAGTGATTAGATTCTTCTTGCTGAACTGCAATCAAAATATAATCGGCCGCTGCTTCCTTATAATACTCCAGGGTTAGCAAGTGATTACAAATATCTACCGCCAAATCCCAGCGCATCACAGAAACGTTTCCCTCACATTTTGACAGTCATTCATTTACAGCCAGGCAATAAACTCTCGCGGACCACCTGCTGTCCCACAGGCAGTGAGGATGTCTAACCAACCGTGATAAGGCTTCTGGTTCTGAGCAGGCATCAAAGACGCAAACCAACGAGGCTGCTTGTGCTCATTCCGTTACAGATAAGGAAGATGAAAGGGTCAGCCTGTGACAAACGCTAACAGGGATGGACCTAATCTGAACCAAGAACCTGCCATTCCGACCCTGCGGGAAAGCCGCTCCTTTTATCGTTCAAACGACCAAGAACATCCTAGTTCTTGACCCCAAACCCGAGAAGCCCACTCCTGTGTCCCTGCTGCAAATACATCCCTCGGTGACCTTACACAAAATCCTGAGGTTTGGTTGTTCATCTACCTACATCACTAGGATAAATCCCTCGAAGGAAAGATTAGGTCTTAATTATTGGAAATAAACAGGGAAGAAATAATTAAACACTGATGCAGCACTTAATCTCCCAGCAATGTTCTCAACACTTTATAAATCTATACTCACTGAATCCTCGTAATGAGTCTTCGTGGGTACTTAGGCCGATTTTACATGTGAGCAAACTGAGGCACAGGGGTTAGATACTTGCCTCGTTCATAAGTGGTAGGGCTGGAATTCGAACCCATGCAGTCCGGCTCTAGCGCCCACGCTCTTACCAGCAATCCAGCGGCCTGGGGATCCCTTGTGGTCTCCAAGACCCTCGCAGAGAGCACGTTGAGGCCAAAGCTATTTTTACAGTATCACTAAGATATCTGCCTCTTCAATCTCATTCTCAAGCGTCCAACGGGGTTTTCCAGAGGCTGCATGGCATGGCGTGTCGCAACAAATTAAAGGAGTTAACATGAAAATTCAGCTGTATTCTAGTAAATCAGACATTAAAAAGACCTGAAAAAGTCACTCTTCTCACAACTGTTTTGGAAAACGTAGTCGTTTTCGTTAAAAACACATTATTTAGGGGTGCCTAGGTGGCTCAGTCAGTTGAACATCTGACTCTTGATCCCAGGGTCATGATCCCAGGGTCATGGATCCCAGAGTCCATGATCAGGTCATGATCCCAGGGTCATGGATCATGAGGCCCTGCCTCAGCTCAGAGCCCCTCTCTCTCCCTCTGCCCCTCCCCTACTCGTGATCTCTCTCTCTCTCTCTCTAAAATTTTTTCTTAAAGTTCTATTAACATACATTATTGTTTTTACTAATGTCTGTTTTTAAGTTGCTCACCCTTTATTTCTATTATGATACACATCAAAGAATACAACCCACCTAAACAAAAGCTCTTTGAGATCTTCAACATTTTATAGAACGTAAAGGGATCCTGAGACCAAAGCTCTGACCGGCAGGCTGCCTCTCTCTCATACGTCCTGATCTCCTTATAGTCGAGCACGGCACCTGGTCTGTAACAGGTGCTCAAGGCTCCCTGACCTGAACCGAACAGAGAACAGTGAAGGTCATCACAGATCATCCGGGGGAGACGTGGTATGAAGATGAAAAAACTCTCTGAAAGAAATCACTGAAGTGTTTCTCTCAAGAACACTTACCCGGGGTGGAGGGTGGGGCAAAGTGAACCAGAAATTCCCACCGCAACCTGTTCCTGATCCAATTACTCAAGCCAGAGCCCCAGGATCTGTGCTCCCTGCTTCCTCGCTGCACCCTCGGCACACACTCTCCTCTCAGCTCCTCTGCCACCACCCTATTCAGGCCACCACCCTCTCTCCCCAGGACCTCTGCAAGAGGTCCTCATCAACCTATCTGTGTCCACTCTGGCCGGGTAAAAGCGAAGGCTCTGTATTCCTTTCTTTAAACACTTTCAAAGCTTTAGATTTCTGAAAGGCAACTCAAAGCGCAACGAGGTAACACTTCACACCCGTGAAAACGGCTACCATCAAAAAACCATAAAGTAACAAGTGTTAGTGATGATGTGGAGGAAATGGAGCCCTCTGCAATGGTGGTGACACGGTCACGCGGAGCAGGCACCATTTTAAACAGTTTGGTGGTTTCTCAAAACATTACAAATAGAATTACCACACGATCCAGTAAGTCCACGCCGAGGAAATACACAAAAGGCAGGGACGCAAACAGCCATTCGTTCACCCGTGTTCACAGCAGTCATCTGTAAGAGCTAACACGGGGAAGCAACCCAAATGTCCACCAATGGATAAATGGATAAAACGAAATGTGGCACAGCCACACAGTGGAATATTATTCAGCCTTAGAAAGGAAGGACATTCGAGGGGCACCTGGGTGGCTCAGTCGGTTGGGCGTCCGACTTCGGCTCAGGTCATGATCTCAGTCCATGAGTTCGAGCCCCGCGTCGGGCTCTGTGCTGACAGCTCGGGGCCTGGAGCCTGCTTCGGATTCTGTGTCTCCCTCTCTCTTTGCCCCTCCCCTGCTCATGCTCTGTCTCTCTCTGTCTCAAAAAGAAATTTAAAAATTTTTTAAATTAAAAAAAAAAAAGGAAAGACATTCTGATACGTGCTACAACACAGACGAACCTTGAGGACATTATGCTCAGTGAAATAAGCCAGACACAAAAAGACAAAGACTGAGGAGTCCACTTGTATAAGGTATCTAGAGGAGTCAAATGCATAGAGACAGAAAGTAGAATGGCGGCTGCCAAGAGCCAGGGCGATTTAAAAACTCTTAAGTATAGAATCAAATGCTAAGTGATAAGAAGGCATGCTCTCCTACTTTCTCCTGCAATCCATTCACACAGCAATCACAGGAATTCTTTAAAAACACAAACCACACTCTGCTGCTCAAACCATTCAATGGCTTCCCACCGCACTTGGAGCAAAAGCCGAGTCCTCACCGTGTTCTATAAAGCCAATGTCTGCCTCTCCAGGTCACGGTATGCCACTCCGGGCAATAGCCACACCAGCCCTCGGACGGTTCCCAAGACATCCTAAGCTCTAGCTTGCCTTCAGCCACTTGCAATTGCTTAAGCCTAGAAGCAATTTTTCTAATTCTTGGCATGGCTGGTTCTTTCTCTGCCTTCCATTCTCAGCTTAAATGTCACCTCCTCCTACAGGACTTCCCTGATGGCTTTAGCTAGCACTCTCCTCCCCTCCAAGCTCGTGGACACCGCAGCCTTCCAATCGCATGCTTCAGGCACTCCACATGGTCTGCAGTCACATGATCTATTTCTTACTTACTGTCTCGCTTATTATCTGTTTCCCTAGTAGAATGGAAGCTCCGTTGAGAAAAACCACATCTATCTTGTTCACTGGCGTATCTCCAGCACCGAGCATAGGGCCAGGCGCATAACAGCCCCATACGTATTCAACAACGGGAAAGAGTAATGCACGCAATCAAGACAGGCGAAGTATACAAGCCACACAGAAGAATGTTTAACTGAATATTCAAAGGCCAGACGGTGTTTCAGACTTGATATCAGGTCCCCTTCAGATATCCACTCATTGAACAAATGCTCATCAAGCACCACAGTAAACTCAACAGCCCCTGCTGTCACGGCGCTCAGATTCTAGCAAAGACCAAAAGAACAGCCAAATGGACAAAAAGGATGCCAGGTGGTTACAAGCACCCTTAGCGAAAAATTAAGCACGGGAGGGATAGCAGGGCACGCTGGGGAGAGGGCGCTGCGATTTTTAGATAAGGTGGGTGGAAAAGCCTCTCTGGTAAACGGGGCTTCTGCAAGCACGAAGGAAGAGAGGAAGCGAACCAGGTGGGTGTCTGGAAGTATGAGGGGGCTTGTGAGTGGCTCATGCTGAAGGTCAGCAAGACTTGTGGGGCTGGAGCAGAACGAGCCAGAGGGAAACAGCAGACGATGAGTTCAGAGGCATGAAGGGGCCTCATAAGCCACGGTGAAAGCACTGGCACTGGGAAGCCACCAGGGGGTTCTGATCAGAAAAGTGACATGATTCAACTTATATTTGAAGATTATTATTTTGGCTGCTACAGAGAATCGGCTGTAGGGGAGAAAGGGAGCAGGCAGAGGCTACTTAGGAGGATGCTGTGACCTGAACTCGGATGCGTGGCTGTGAAGACCGTGGTGAGTGGTCAGCTGGGATGTGTTTTGCAGGTGGAGCACAAGCTCACGGGATCTGCTGATGGAATGGAGGGCAAATAGGAAAGAACCGAAAGAAGTAGGGCTGACACCAAAGTCCTGGGCCTGAGACCAAGACTGAGGTACGAAACACGGAGGGAGGGAGGAGACGCAAACTGTTTTAGACATGTGATTATCAAACGCACAGATGGACTCGTCTTTGTGTGAATTCTACGATTTTTTTAATGGAGTATAAAATAGTAATTAAATAAACAGCAATTAAAATTAAAATATATGATCTGGGGTGCCTGGGTTAAAAATGTCCAACTCTTGATTCTGACTCAGGTCATAATCTCATGGTTTGTGAGATCGAGACCCTTGTCTGGTTCTGTGCTGGCAGCATGGAGCCTGCTTGGGTATCTCTCTCCCTCTCCCTCTGCCCCTCCCCAGCTCACACGTACTCTCTCTCTCTCTTAAAATAAATAAATAAACATTTTTTTTAAATAAATTAAATTAAAATATACGATCTGATGTGCAGGACAGAGCACAGGTTAGAGACGACACATAAAGCCACGAGCTGGGACGAGATCACCTAGGCAGGTGTGCAGACAGAGACAAAGTCTGAGGATGGAGCCCTTGGACACAACTGAGAGGGGGAGATGAGGTGACGCCACTAAAGGACCCTGAAAGTAGTGTCAAGAAGCCTCTGGGCTCTCCAGAAGAAGGTTCACTGGCTTCCTAAAACTCAGTCAGAGAATTTCAAGAGGGATCACTCTATTTACAGGACGAGCAACATGAAGACTGAGAACTGACCACTGGAATTGGCGATGAGGTGGGAACTGAGGGCCTCATCAGACCCTATTTTGATGGACTGGAGGGGACGAAAGCTTGACTGCAGTGGGGCTGACAAAGAATGGGAGACTAAAGGCGCCTGGGTGGATCAGTCAGTTGGGCCTCCAACTTCGGCTCAGGTCGTGGTCTCGCGGTTTTTGAGTTTGAGCCCGTGTCGGGCTCCGGGCTGACAGCTCAGAGCCTGGAGCCTGTGTCGGATTCTGTGTCTCCCTCTCTCTCTGCCCCCTCCACCACTCGCATGCATGCGTGCTCTCTCTCTCTCTCTCTCTTTCTCAAAAATAAATAAACATTAAAAAAAATGAAAAGAACAGGAGGCTAGAAGTACTGATTTCTGTGGGAATGCAAGCTGGTGCAGCCACTCTGGAAAACAGCATGGAGGTTCCTCAAAAAACTAAAAATAGAACTATCCTACGACCCAGCCATTGCACTACTAGGCGTTTATCCACGGGATCCAGTGTGCTGTTTCGAAGGGACACATGCACCCCCATGTTTATAGCAGTACTATCGACAATAGCCAAAGTATGGAAAGAGCCCGAATGTCCATCGATGGATGAAGGGATAAAGAAAATGTGGTGTATATATACACAATGGAGTATTACTTGGCAATCAAAAAGAATGAAATCTTGCCATTTCAACTACCTGGATGGAACTAGGGGGTATTATGCTAAGTGAAATCAGTCAGAGAAAGACAAAAATCATATGACTTCACTCACATGAGGACCTTAAGAGACAAAACAGATGAACATAAGGGAAGGGAAACAAAAATAATATAAAAACAGGGAGGGGGACAAAACAGAAGAGACTCATAAATATGGAGAACAAACTGAGGGTCGCTGGAGGGGTTGTGGAGGGGGGGATGGGCTAAATGGCTAAGGGACACTAAGGAATCCACTCCTGAAATCACTGTTGCACTATATGCTAACTTGGATGTAAGTTTTTAAAAAATAAAAGATAAAACTAAAAAAAAAAGTGCCGATTTCTGAAACTTTTTACTGTGAAAAAAAAGAGCATAAGGGGAAAGGGGAGGGGGCGATTACGGTGAAGGTCCATGGAATCCACTCTGTCGAGGAAGGGAAGGAAGGATGAAAGTTCATGAAGACAGACGGGCTGCAGACCCCAGTGGCATTACTTGCATGGCACGGTAGGAAATGTGGTGCAGGAGAAGCGAGATCCATCAGGAAACCTGCATTTCGGTGCCACCACGGATTGGCCATGCTTGCTGTCATGTTGGATAACACACTGAACTCTCCAGAGTCACCTTCTCGTCAGCTAGAAAACAGGCATAATAAACTCAGCCCTAAACAGCTTTCCCAGGTAGTTGCTACAACTAAATGGGGTGATACAGCTAAAAGTGAACATGAATGAGTGAGTTGTGGTATATTCCCATACGGGCATCCATGCAGGAATCAAATGCATGAGCTTGTGCCCTATGCAACGGTCTGGAAGATTCTCACAAACAATACGGAGCAGAAGCCAGATGTAAAAAAGCATCGACCGCGTGATTCCATTTGTAACAAGTTCCAAAACAAGAAAAAACAGAGGCATGAGCAAGCTTCTCAGTAGTAGTGCTGGTCTTTGCTTTAAAACGGACACTATATTCACAGCTGTGTCCACTGTGTGAAAATTCACTGCTGTACACATTCAATATGGGTAGCAAGTTCATGGGTATTTCATCATTTAACGTTTAAACTTTTAAACGTTAAATACAGTCTCTTATATGTTTTAAACATAATGTAATTTCAAGGTGTTTTTTTTCAAGTTTATTTATTTTGACAGAGTGTGAGCAGGGGAGGGGCAGAGAGAGAGAGAGAGGGAGAGAGAGGAAAAGAGAGAGAGACAGAGAATCCTAAGCAAGCTCCTCACTGTCAGTACAGAGCCCAATGTGGGGCCCAAACTCCCAAACCGTGAGATCACGACCTGAGCGGAAACCAAGAGTCGGACGCTTTACCAACTGTGCCACCCAGGCGCCCCAAGCACAATGGAATTTAAAAAAAAAATTTAATGTTTACTTTTGAGAGGGAGAGAGGGGCAGAGAGAGAGAGAGAGAGAGAGAGGCAGACATAGAATCCGAAGCAGGCTCCAGCCTCTGAGCTGTCAGCCCAGAGCCCAACGCGGGGCTCGAACCCACGAACCGTGAGATCATGACCTGAGTCAAAGTCAGACGCTTAACCAACTGAGCCACCCAGGCGTCCCCAGGATGTAATTTTTAAAAAATTAATCCTACTTATCCTTCAAGGCCTAAAATGCTACATTCTCTGTGTGGATGCTATGAAGTTTTTTAAATTTTGTATGAAAGAGTAATTAAATAAATTGTAACTAAAGTTAAAACCTGTATTCACTGATACTGAAATTAAAGTAGTATTTTAATTTTTAAAGTGTGTTTATCTGTACACACCAATGCAACAGAGGGCCTGGTAAAAGAAGACTTTCGATTCTCAGGGAAATCAGTGTTTGGGGAGATCTGGTTGAAGTTGAGTAGAGTTACATTAGAGGTAGCTAACTTGGGAGCCCATGCTGGACTTCAAATTCAAGTTCAACCTTTACTACTTACTACCAAGGTAGGATCAAGGTAACTCACTTACCCTCTCTGTGCTTCAGTTTCCACATCTGTACAATGGGTGTGGAAAGAGTAGCCTCCACACAGAGTTATGAGAAAACCACCACCCACTCCCCGTTTTCTACTTCATTTTTCTCCATGGCTCTTATCTGACCTCCAACACATGCGATGCTATTTATGTATTGCTTATTCACCATTCACCATTCCCCAACTCTAAGCCCTTAACACAGGACTTTTCTCAGTTGTTTTTACAAGAGGACCCAGCACATGGTAGGTGCTCCTTAAATATTTGCCAAAGTAATGAGAGAATGAATGAAAAAATACTAGAAAATGCACGGTGCGTAAAATTTACTATTTAGGAATTAATATTAGCATTATTTTGAAAAAGCACACACACTGCTTTTGGAAAAAAAGCAAAGCCACTTTTATATCTGGTGCCAGGTTCAGCCTGAGATGTGAAATTCAAACGTTCTCCTCGGTGAAACAAACATAGAATAAATGTCCTGACTCACTGCAATAAGGCTGGAAGGAAGTTTTCCAAGAAAGATTTCCACTGGGCTGATGTTCCCCGATCCCTACCCCCAACACTCCACAAACACAGGTTTAGGAAAAAAAGAAGAAGAAAAGAAAAAGAAGAATCAGGACTTTGTGAATTATACTGTGGGCCATTAATGAAGACAGAGAAGCGCAGTAAGGGACACAGGCAGGTCCGTGCACGACACGAACTGGTAGGAGGTGAGGATAAAACCTGCCCTCACCTCCCCCCATCTTCAAGACCTACTAGAAAGAGGAGAAACGGCCATGAAAGGGCCAGCGCTCGGGGCTGTCTGCAGGGGACTCAACGGGGGACAGTGCCCTTCGAGGGGCTGACCACTTTCTACGAAGGTGGGGGCTTACATGGGTGATGGGCACTGAGGAGGGCACTTGTTGGGATGAGCACTGGGGTGCTGCATGTAAGCGATGAACCATGGGAATCTAGCCCAAAAACCAAGAGCACGCCTTACGCACTGTATGTTAGCCAATTTGACAATAAATTATATTAAAAAATAATCATCATAAAATAATAATTAAAAAAATAAACTGTTTAGCAGCCCGAGAACCCTGGGAATATCTAGACAGGAGACTCCCAAGAGACGGCTTTGAGCAATCGAAGGCATAAAGGCTTATCTAATTAACTTGACTATTAAGAGATGTGACCTCACTTTTATCACAAACAGCGCATCACAACATATGAGACACAAACTAAAAATAGTTCAGCACATCAAAATATTATTCAACTTTTTTCTCTTTGCTTACTCTTTTTAGCACTAAGCACATAAGACTGGTATCGTCTCTCTTACGTTGAACAAGTCCTTTTTCAAAGAACTGTTTTCCCAGATGTCACCAAGAGAAAATACCAAAAGCATAAAAAAGGAACTTGTGATTCTTCAACTTGTGTCCTAAACCACAATTCAAACCCAGACATACAGATCATGAAACCTCATATCTAGAGTTTTTCTGGTCTTGACTATCTCAGTTCTCATTTCACAAGTGACATGAAAACAGGGTTTTCCCCAGAACTGTTCTACCTGATGCTTTTCCCTACCCTCGCGGACCTGATTAAAAATAGATTCAAAACAGCTCCCGTTCAAAACAGCAAGGGCCACTGTGGGGCAGAGACTCTGACGAGATGGGCCAAACTCTGCTCCTCTTATTTTTAGTGGGATTGGGGGGGGGGGGGGTGAGGGGGAGCTGGGGGATAAATCCCAAAAGCACTGTTTGTTTGTTTTCTAATGTTTTAATTTATTTATCTAGGGAGACAACGAGCAAGAATGGGGGAGAGGGGCAGAGGGAGAGAGAACCTTAAGCAGGCTCCACTCTCAGCGTGGAGCCTGACACGGGGCTCAACCCCACACCCCTGGGATCATGACCTGAGCCAAAATCAGAAGTCGGACGCTTAACCGACTGGGCCACCCAGGTGCCCTGAGATACCTCTTGTTCTGATTATTGTTGGTTTTGTTTTCTTTGTTCATAGCTGGCCATGTCTAAAACTTACAAGACGCTATGACAACCTCACAATATGCCTGGATCTGAGCCCAACAGTATACCTCAAAGTAACGCATTCAATCAAATCTGAACATCACAGCTCTGTGATTAAAAATTCACCAGCTACATTTTAAAAATTCACCATTTTAGGGGCTCTAAGACAAAAAAATAATTTTTAGTGATATGATAAACACTTACCCTGCTCTTAATCCATGTGCCAGATGCTATTCTAAGGGATTCATGTTTATAAATCTAGTTAAGAATCCAAGGCAATCAGTACGTTCATCTTCCCATTTTACAGATGAAGAAACCAAACTCAGAGAGGTTAAGGGACTTGCTCAAGGTCACACAGCCAGTAAATGAAAGAACAGATATGAGCCCAGACAGTCCAACTCTGGAGTATACAACACTAACCACAGCCCACGGATCTTCACAGCAGAAAATCCCTTCTGAAGTTGCAACGACCTGTAGATAGAGGCAGCCTTATTCCCCTGAGGACACGGTAATGTTCATTATCAGTTATGAATTCTACATGAATTGATACACAGAATGTTATAATTTCAGATACTGTATTCGTACTCCAATATTAGAGTGTTCGTGAACTCCCTCTTTGATGAGTGTGTATACTGAAATAAAGAATATTTCCATTTTCTGGTCCAGAGTGTAGAGAGCACAGCAAATAAAACAAACAAAAATAATACTTTCTGAACATAATCTTGCCCCCCCCAAATTCAGTCCTTTATTGGTTCATTAAGTGCACGTAAGTCACTGTAGCAGACAGTAAAGATGACATAACATCCAAGTCATAATCCCTACCCTCAAGGATTTCCAGATCCACTGAGGAAAGACAGAGGAAAACCAGTAATTATGATACAGCACAAAAGGTCTGCACAAGACATAACAGCAGCAAAAAAGACACAAAGGAGGGCAACTCAGACCCCAACTCAATCTGGGGTATCTGTTATTGCTTGATGGGAAGGTTACACACTCATACACGACACGCATACATACACATGTGCATACATAGAGAGCTCAATAATGCTTATCTTTAAAAGAAAACGCGTTTTCCATTTTTTATTTTTTGCAAACATGTTTTCTATTCACTTCGAGATCTCCTGCTCTTAAAAGGAGGGATATTTTTATGTGTGTTTTACCACGGTACTTTTTTTAACTGAGTTGGAAAAAAGCTGGTGGCACAAGGTCACACACAGTAATTCCATCTGGGTATATTCACATCACAAGGGGTATCATTAGTGCAAATTATACACAAATGACAATGGCAATAATGCATAATAAATTTCACACAATTTTTTTTGTTTTAATGTTTTTCATGTTTATTTTTTAGAGAGAGCACGCACACGCAAGCAGGGGAGGGGCAGAGAGAGGGGTACCGAGCATCTGAAGCGGGTTCTGCGCCGACAGCAGAGAGCCCACTGAGGGGCTGGACTCACAAACAGCGAGACCGTGACCTGAGCGGAAGTCAGATGCTTAACCGACTGAGCCACCCAGGCGTGCCCCCTTTCACACAATCTCTGATGAAGGAAATGAAACCATCATTATTCCTCGTGATGTCTGTGAAGCCTGAGAACATTCAGGTCAAAGGGCAGCTCTGCTCCGGATCATCGTCACTCCAGCACCCGGGGTGACAAAGCAGTCTCTAGAGGACACACTACTAATTGTCAGGGCAGAAGGAAGGGAGTGAGGCGCAGGGTAAACTGGCCCAGAAGGGACCCTTCTGCTCCCATTTCGTTGGCCGAAACAAGTCACATGGCCATCCCTACAGCCACTGGGGTGGAGAAACAGAACCTTCCCCCAGGAAGAGGGCAGGGAATATCTGAACAAGAATACAAGTCTGGTACACGAGAGGCTCTTTTTAACTGGCCACACACCTGATGGTAGGGGTCACTTGCTATGCTGCTGTCTGCGCCTCCCCTGGCACACTCCTCCCCAGGAGAACCACCCGGCAGCCCCTCCTTCGGGTCTTTGCTCAGACGCTGCCTTCCCGGGGAGGCCTTCCCTTACCACCTCCTACTTCCCATCTCCGTTTTTCTCTTCTTCATACTTTCAAACAGTTCAGCCAAAACCGAGAGGTACGTGTATGCACGTACGCATACGTGGGTACACACACACGTACATACCGAGAGAAGGTGAACGCGGGCAAAAAGTCAACACCAAAAACTGATCAATCTGGGTGACTCAATCAACCTTTCTGCAGATTTGGAAATTTCCAGAGTAAAAAGTTGAACAAATGAGATCCGCCAGCACGGTTCGTGTCTTCGCTAGCTGTGTTCAGCTGCACAGAGCAGGCACGGAGTCGAAGTATCCGGGGCTGCTGAGCGAGCACAAGGGAGGTCATGGGCAGTGTGCACAAGGGGGGAGTGCGAGGAAGTAGCAGCCCAAGACAAAGGAAGCCCAGGCGGCATCTGGATTCTGGGTTCTGGTCTCTTCGTGTGACCCAGCTATCTTTCTGTCCTTGGGTCCAGAAAGAAGACACCAGCACCCTTAAAATTAATCTCCTGTTCTGCTTTAGCTTGGAGAGTTGTTCTGTCGCTTGCTGTGTGGATGTCTGTAGCTACGTCCATTTCAACTCCTCAGAGACACGCTCAGTAACCAGCGCACAGAGTGTCGCCTCGGTCTTCTCACCAGGTTTTCAAGATTCAAGTTCACTTACACGAGCTACGTATTTATTACTGTCAAGACAAACCATCCCAGACAGCAATTTTGAAAACTGTGCAACATACAAATTCAAATGCAATGCAAGTCATCTGCCTGGAGTTTCTTCTTCCAGACAGGTAGGAGTGAGCCAGGTGAGGGGACAGAGGAGCACTCACAAAGGCAGGGGGCTTCGTGAGAACGCACAGTGTGTTAGGGAATTCTGAGTCGTTTAAGGGATGAGGGTGGACGGCCACGGCAAGACACAGGGCAGGAAAGACAGGCTGAGACAAGCTCCTGATGAGCTCTGAATACCCTCCTAAGATCGATCTTTTTCTAGAAGGAAAGGAAGAGATTTTGAAGGATGTAAGCAGGGGAATAACTGGGTTGGATCTGTCTTTTAAAAAAATTTTTTTAATGTTTATTTATTTTTGAGAGAGACAGAGACAGAATGCGAGTGGGTTAGGGGCAGAGAGAGAGGGAGACACAGAATCCGAAACAGGCTCCAGGCTCTGAGCTGTCAGCACAGAGCCCGACGTGGGGCTAGAACTCATGAGCCGTGAGATCATGACCTGAGCCGAAGACTGACGCTCAACCGACTGACCCACACAGGTGCCCCAGATCTATCTTTTAAAACAAATCACTCTAGCCACTATGTGGAGAATGGACTGTGGAAGGGACAGGTCCAGGGACAAGGTGTATAATCAAGAGAACTTGGGTCATTATTCAGAAGTGAGATGTAAGGAAGGGTGGAGTCTAGATCTCAGACCTAAGCAGAGGGCACAGTCCCTAAAACAGAGACTCTGAAAGAAGGAGGTTTTGAGAAGAAAAGGTGTGTTTCGACTACACCATGGGGCGAGGTGCCCCTAAGAACACCCACACAGAACGCCCTACAGGCAGCTGCCCTGTAGGCCTGGTACATATGTATGTATGTATATATCTATCTATTTATCTATCTATTTATTTATGGAAATAGTTTCCATTTCCCTGTTCTAGCAAGGGTTGGGAGGCATTAGCGAAAAACACCATAAATCATATTTTTAATTTAACTTAGAGTCACATCGATAAGGAAATTAGGACAGAAGTAAAATGACACAAAAAAATAAGATAAAGCCAGAAGTGAAGTGAGTATGCATCACACATCACACGTCTATATCTGCAGAGGTTTAATGCCAAAGTACAAGCCAGAGAAAGCAATTTTAGAGCAGCCCAAATGAGGAGATCCACACATCACCTTGGCTGATGTGACCTGATTGAGAGACAAATGTTAGAGTCCCGAGGGCAGGGGCTCAAAACCTGAGGGTCAGGAGGGTGTCCGGTTTTCATAAGCTTTTCAAAGAGGTCCCTGACTCAGATGAAAAGCGACTCTCGCACGGCACGCACGGGCTGAGTATCCTTCACGAAATCCCCCGTAGAAATGTGTTCCCAACAGAAGTCTTGATAAGAACTGTGTCACGGTGAGTTTTAGTGGCTTTCCAACGACACTCCAAAGCAGAGCCATGTGTATAAGCTGCCGCAGGTTGAGAAGACATGTTCTCACTGTCTACCATGCTGGGGTAGAGATTTGGGGATAGATCTCAAGCAGGAGATGTGACCGGCAAGGGGATGTGAGAGTCGTCAGTATGTACCTGGTAGATAACTACAGATGCCAAGAGGGCTGAACTTTGCTTTCTAGTTCACATCCATCTCCTGAGTACTTCTGAATGAAGCATGGCCCACAGGAGGTGCTAAATAAGTACCTGGAGAATAAATAAAAGGAATGCCCCAGAACATGATATTCATTCATTCATCCATTCATTCATTTATTCAATAAATGCACCTGGAAGGTAGGAAACGAAAGGAAAATCAAGAACAGAATCCTGAGATGCCTGAGTGGTTCAGACGGTTAAGTGTCTGACTTTGGCACAGGTCTTGATCTCACGGCTCATGGGTTCGAGCCCTGCATAGGGCTCTGCGCTGACAGCACAAAACCTGCTTAGGATTCTGTCTCCTTCTCTCTCTACCCCTCTCTCGCTCATGCGTGCACACTCGTGCGCTCTCTCTCAAAAATAAATAAATAAACATTAAAAAAAAAAAAGACCAGAATCCTGAAAAACATCATTTAAGGTGTATCAGGAAAGAGCAGCCTGCAATGGTGACGGGAAAAGTAAGAAGGGAAGCAAGGAAGCAGTATACCCATGGCATCCAAAGGAAAACACTTTCCGAAATAGAGTGATTGCCAGGGTCAAAAGCCGAAGACAAGTTAACCAACATGTTCAGAAAAGTGCCCCAGCATCTGGCAATCTTAGCATGAGTAGTTTGGATGCAGCAGTGAAGGGAAAAGCCTCCCAAAAAAGCACCAGGAGGGAGGCCCCTAAAAATGAGGGGGGGGGGGGGAGGAGATCCACTCTCCTAAGGGTCTGGTCTGTGAAAGGGGACGACAGGGATCAAGTGACAGCTAGAGGGGAAAGCAGGACCAGAGGTGGCATCTTGCTGTTTTTTGCCACCGGTGTGGACTGGAGATCTTCTGCATCAAAAGGGAGTAGAGAAGGAAGGCCGAAGATGGAAATGATCACCAAGAAAGCCAGGCACAGGGCAAGACAGGACAGGACAGAGCACGGAGGGAGAGGGAGACGGTGCCCTCCAGAGCAGAGAGACAAATCAAGCACTGAGAACAGGGGTCAGCACCCCATAAACACTTCCCCTCTACCACGACCACAATTACTGTTTTTATTAGGAAGATTTCCGTGAGAATGAAGTAGGGAGGGAAAGGCGGGAGGCCAGAAGTGCCGGACCACAACCGTTTCTTTTGAAAAGCGGAAGACAATGACGTCACCTGCAGGGAATGAGGAGGGGCTGTCCCTTCAGCCACGTGGGGGTTGGGGGGTGGGTTCTTCTAACAGCCCTGGAGGGCAGCAGAACAGTCTGGAGGGCAGTGGAAGGGCAAAGACACACACCTTGTGTCTTCCTAGACACCTCTAGCTGCTCAAGACTTCCTTCCTTCCTTAAGCAAGACTCCTGTTTTCTGGACACGGTCAGGCAGGTAGGGAGCGCTGAACCTACATCAAGCAATAGCTCTGTGACCCTGGGCAAGTGACTGAGTATCACCTTCCTTGTCTACAGATAAAGTGACCGTACCTTCACTTTATAGGGTTAAACAGCCATCACCCACGGAAAGCGTTTAGCACATCGTAGGTGTTAGAGACATTAGCTACTATTGCTATCATTATGAGTGTTTCTGGCACGCCAAAAAAAACCAAAAAGCCAAAAAAACAATGCTTTTCAAGAACAGGCCCCCCAAAATGGTAGCTTGTCATGTTAAGTACTGCATTAGAAAAGATTAGTAAATACTTTAAAAAAAGAAAAAGAGGGGAAGTGAAAGATCAAAGTCAATCATTCTGTGGTATAATTAACATACGAAGAAAAATAGTACACCAACACCTGTGCCCACTTACATTCCATTTTCCTTCCGATTATTTTTTATTTCCTCACAGCCTATTTCTTACCCTAATCCGACCCAAAACTCAGATGGAGCCCCCCCAAATGTGCCGCACTATGCCAGCACCTCTGTACCTTCAGAAGATGACACTGGATCACAAGAAGGTGACGGCAAAAAAGCTAGCCCTCCAAAACCCGACCCAGCACCCTGGACACTGAGGTAGGAGCCCTACCCCTCTTCTAGAAAGCAATCTGGCTATATTCCAGAAAACTCCTTCAAGATGATCACATCCTTTGATCCAGTAATTCTGCTTCCGGAAATCTTAGGGAAATGATCAGAAAATCAGATAAAGATTCACATACAAAACTTCATCACAAAATCATGTATAATATTAGAAAAGAGGACTGCCTGGCTGGCTCAGTCAGTAGAGAATACGACTCTTGATCCCAGGGTTGTGAGTTTGAGCTCCATGTTGCGAGTAGAGTTTACATTAAACAAAAAAAATAATAAAAAAAATTAAAAACTGGCGGGGAGCCTGGATGGCTCAGTTGGTTAAGTGTCTGATTTCAGCTCAGGTCATGATCTTGTGGTTCGTGGGTTCAAGCCCCGCATTGGCCCCTGTGCTGACAGTTCAGAGCCTAGAGCCTACTTCCTATTCTGTGCCTCCCTTTCTCTGCCCCTCCCCCATTCGCACTCTGTCTCTCTCTCTCTCAAAAATAAACGTTAAAAAAATTAAAAAAAAAAAACAAAACAAAACTGGGGTGTCTGGGTAGCTCAAGTGGTTAAGCATCCAACTTTGGCTCAGGTCACAATCTCACGATTCATGAGTTCAAGCCCTGCATCAAGCTCTGAGCTGACAGTGCAGAGCCTTCTTTGGATCCTCTGCCTCCCTCTCTCTCTGCCCCTCCCCAGCTTGTGCTCCCTCCCTCTCTCTCCAAAATAAATAAAATATTAAGAAAGAAAGAAAGAAAAGAAAGAGGGACGCCTGGGTGGCTCAGTCAGTTAAGCGTCCAACTTTGGCTCAGGTCATGATCTCACGGTTCGTGGGTTTGAGCCCCACGTCGGGCTCTGTGCTGACAGCTCAGAGCCTGGAGCCTCCTTCGGATTCTGTATCTCCCTGTCTCTCTGCCCCTCCCCCACTCGCACTCTGCCTCTGTCTCAAAAATAAATAAACATTTTTTAAAAAAGAACGAATGAACGAACGGAGAACTACCTGAATTTTCTACATTTAGGGAAACAATCAGTACATCTAATGATGGAAAACCCTGTAGCCATTAAAAATGATGTTTTAATTTCTAAGCATACAAGAAAATGCTTATAATGCCATGTTAAGTTAAAATGCAATATATAAAACTGCATACAATAGGATTCTAATGATTCATTCATCGATTCCACAAACTTTAACCAAGCCCCAATGTTTCAGGCAGAAATAAATGGGCTTTGGAAATTAAAAATGAATGTGACTTATTCTCTGCTGTCAATCTAGCAGGGGAAACAGACACAAAAGCAGATTGCTCTAACGCAATATGATGAGAACAGAAGCAAAGCTAAACCAGAGTGGGGCCCGCAGGAACACGGGGTGTTGAGGAAAAGGTTCTAGGGGAAGGTGACACATCAGCTGAGTCCTGAAAGACGGACAGCTTGTAATGCTCAGGGAGGCAGGGCTTCAGGAAAAGCAGAGAAACAGGAGTAAGGGACAATAGCATATGTCAAACATACACAGTTTATTTATTTTCTTAATGTCTATTTATTTGGAGAGAGAGAGTACGTCTGCATGTGCCCATTTGCGCACGTGCATACATGAGCAGGGGAGGGACAGAGAGAGAGAGAGAATCCCAAGCAGGCTCCGCACTGTCAACACAGAGCCCGACGCCGGGCTCGATCTCACAAACCATGAGATCGTGACCGGAGGAGAAATCAAGAGCCAGATGCTTAACCAAGTGAGCCACCCAGGGGCCACGCAAATATAAATACACACAGTTAAGAAAAAAAAAAAAAAAAAGACAACAGGAGTTGGAGTCACTTGTGCCAAGCCCCACCACAGCAAACCAAGACTTAATGCCTCACCTGACATCAGTTTCAACCTCTCCCAGTAAATCTGGAATAGCAGTAAATCTGGAATTTCCTGACAGCCCTAGTGAGGTGATGATCTGCCTGACGGACCCCTCCGGCTCCCAAGGAAAGATGAGGTACTCCACTCTGTCTTTGTTCCTTAACCCCCTTCTGCCCAGAAAAGTCTCCCATTGGGTTCGGCTCTTGGGAACTCCTTTCCATCTGCTAGATGGGGTATTACCCTATTCATGATTCATTGAATAGAGCCAACTTGATCTTTAAATTTACTCAGTTGAATTCTGTGTTTTAAAAACACACAGAGAAAATAACAGAAGTCCATGAAGTAATAGGCCAAAAAATTAACAATGATTACCTCTGGATAACAGGGTTATAGGTAAGTCTTGCTCTTCCCTTAATTCTTGATTCTAGAAGTCTTCTTACAAAGAATCATACAGAATTCAGCAAATTTATGCTGCTGAATTTATAATCAGAAAAAAAATCAATTTAAATGAAGGTAGACTACAAAGATTTCTAAAAGCTTTTCAAGTCCTACAAACCTGTGATCCTAAGAGGAAAAAAAATCACATTAGAAGATTTAGCTTAGGGGTGCCTGGGTGGCTCAGTTGGTTAAGCACCGAACTCTTAATTTTTGGCTCAGGTCATGATCTCACGGTTTGTGCATTCAAGCCCCATGTTGGGCTGTGCGCTGACAGCATGGAGCCTGCCTGGGATTCGCTCTCGCTCTCGCTCTCGCTCTCACTCTCCCCACTCTCTGTGCCCCTACCCCACTCGCACTGTGTGCCAATTAATTAATTAATTGGAAAAAAAATAAACCCTAACCTAGAAGAAAAAAGTACCCTTGGATGGTGAGATTCTGAACAAAGATTTTGTTTTTACCTTCTGTTTCCGATTTTCCTTTTTATTTTTGCCTCTTGATACAATGAACCTAAAGTAGATTTAATTGTAGAATTGACAGAACTCTAATCCTACCTCTGATAGCAAAGCACGAAAGGGAGACGTCAGAAGAGAGGAACAGGCCATTGGTCATTTTACTGCCAGTGTGCCCCGTAAGTGCTGACACACGTGAATCTGACGGCCCAGATCCCCTTGCCCAGGCTGACCAATGAAGGACCAAGCCCCCCAGTCAGCTGAGAACTGTCACAGGACACGCAGGGCGCGGTGGAAAGAGAAGAGTACGGGAGCACCGTGTCCTCTGCGAACCTCAGTTTTCCAGTCATCTGCCTCCCTTCCCACATTACTCACCCAGCTCAAACGATGTTGACTCCAAGCACAAAGCGCCTAACTGCTGTAGCACCTCTCTTCTCCAAAGGATAGTATGACCAGGTCCGGGACCAACCCGCAAGTCAAAACCTTTGTGAAGCAAATAGTGCTTTGGCCCAAATGCTTCTCACCAGCCCCAAAGTGTCGCATAGGGCAGAGGAACTCTGGGGGCTCCTGTCTAATTCTCCTTCTCAGAAGAGTCCTGGTTTGGATGGGACCGTTTCAGGGTCGCCCTACATGCTTCTGACAGTCCTCCCTGTACTCCCATGCCTCTCTTCACCGGCATACCGCTGGCCACGCTTCCTCTCCCTGAGAAAGGAAGGCGGACGAGGCAAGTTACCTCACTTCCTCCACCTGGCTGAAGAAAGCTCTCAAAAATAAAGCACAAAATTCTTGTGAAGGCCAAGTTCCAGCAATTACTAGCAAAACACACAAAATATACAAGATCTCCTGCCACCTTGGCTGCAACAGAACCAAAGAAATAGCTATCAGACCGTAAACTGTATTTTCTTAGAGGGAAGAAAAGGTTGTGGCCCTTCTAATTCTCTAATGTAATCCGGTGATCATATAATTTCCATTACAAGTTTTCTAAACTGCAACAATCATTAATAGCAATACTTTCTGCCTGATCAATAATATGGAAAACATTAAGCAGGCGGGCTGAGAACCAAAGGCATAACCTGCCTGATTACCGAAAGTACTTTCCTGAGTCACCTGTAATGCTGAAAATATTATTAGCTCAAATTAGGATAATAGCTCATAGGAATAAAGCCTTATTCTGGACTCTTCATCAACAATTGCCATTAGAACAATTTTTTTTAATTTTTTTTAATGTTTATTTATTATTGAGAGACAGAGAGACACAGAGCATGAGCAGGGGAGGGGCAGAGAGAGAGGAGACACAGACTCTGAAGTAGGCTCCAGGCTCTGAGCTGTCAGCACAGAGCCCGACGCGGGGCTCAAACTCACGAACTATGAGATCATGACCTGAGCCGAAGTCGGATGCTCAACCGACTGAGCCACCCGGGCGCCCCAGAACAATTTTTTTTTAAATAAACATTCCACTTGAGAGTAAAACGAAGAACCAAGCAGTGGATGATGGAAATGCTACTCTGTGGCCCCATCTTCATGAAGTCTTCTACGCGATGAGCTCTCCCGTGGCTGGCTCTGGTCACGATACTCGCCGTATCCCTTTGTAGCCGTGTTACCTCTCTCAGCCGTGGCTTCCCCATTTAGAAGAAGGTGATGACATAAATATTACTTACCTCGCAAGAGTCATCAGAGATAAAGGTAATGTAACATACCACCTGAATCGGTATCTTTTTATCAGTCTACAGTCTGTCTCCCCCAAGCAGGAAGTTAGCTCCAAGAGGGAAGAGACTTGATGAACCACATCCTGCCGCCTCCCCAGTAACAATGCCTAATGCAGACAGTGCTCAGTAAATATTTATTGGACGAATAACAAGGGTCCACCTGACACACAGTAAACAGCTATTACTTTTTTTATGTAACTTTAGCCTCCAAGTTTTCTCCACCACTTTGCTCTTTTCCACCTTCCTTTTAGGCCTAGACACTGTTTTCCTTGGGCTTGGGGCTCTGTCTCACCCAAACAGTATGAATTCTAGCACAGCTACTAAAAATCAGCATCAGATCTATTACATGATTGTGAAACTGGCCCCAGGAGAAACTATTAGGACCAGGAGCCTGAGTCTGCCAGCGTTATACAGCAGAGAAACATCCTGAGAGTAGGACTGTTTTAATTAGATTCGGTTTTTATAAAAAATGATTCTTGGGGCGCCTGGATGGCTCAGTCGATCAAGCGTCCAACTCGTGATTTCGGCTCAGGTCATGATCTCACAATTCGTGAGTTCGAGCCCCATATCGGGCTCTGCGCTGGCAGCATGGAGCCTGCTTGGGATTCTCTCTCTCCGTCTCTCTCTCTCTCTCTACCCCTATCCCGTTTGCTCTTTCAAAATAAATAAATAAACTTAAAAAAAATTTAAAAATGATTCTTGCAACTACAATGTTATGCCCTCACCAAAAAGATCTCAAGTGATAGAAAGAGATGGTCTGGGCCCCACCCTCACCTTTGATCCCATCTGGTTAAACCGACAAGACCAAGTGGCAGCTACTTCTGACACTATTCCATAAAATGGATTCTAGTCCCTGAAAGGGACCAAGTGAAACAGACAGCATTAAACATTTTTACAGAATTGTTTAAAACCCAGGTAGAAGGAAAGTTTCTTAAATCGACTCACAAAATAATGATTGCTGAAACCCAAGTGTAAATTCTTCTGGAAGAGGATTCACGCGTTTCCTCTAATCTCTACCAAAGCTCTATATTCACAAGCACCCTGAATCCTAAAGCCGGTGTTCCAGAAGATCTATATACAACAGTGTCCAAGAAAGCGTGCCCTTTCGGGGAGAGAAAAATACTCATCTGGCCACTATGTGTCCATCAAGTTCTTGGTGTGAATAAAGATTTCCTTCCTAACGTGGACTGTTCGTGTTAACTTCCTCCTGCAGGTTATGCATCAGCCCCCTGCCAATGCTAACAAGCCCTTTTTAAAATCAGAAACGATGGAGCGCGTGGCTGGCTCAGGCAGTTAAGTGTCCGACTTCGGCTCAGGCCATGATCTCACCATTCGTGAGTTCGAGCCCCGCGTCGGGCTCTGTGCTGACAGTTCGGAGCCCGGAGCCTGCTTCGGATTCTGTGTCTCCCTCTCCCTCTGCTCACGCTCTGTCTCTCTCAAAAATAAATAAATGTTAAAAAAAATTTTAAAAGAAAAGAAAGAAATGATGCGGGGGCCTGGCTGGCTCAGTCAGTGCAGCCTGCGACTCTTGATCTGAGAGTCATGAGTTCAAGCCCCACGTTGGGTATGGAGCCTACTTAAAATAACAAAATTTTTTTTTTAATTTCTTAAATAAATAAATAAAATAAAAAAACAGTCACATTTTCACAGAACCCTCTTTTCCCAGGATAGGTGAATGTGCTTGTCACTATAGGTAACAACATCACACAAAAAAGATGAAGAGGTATCCCAAGGGACACCTCTACGAGCGTTTTCTGCCACATGGCATTCACTTAAAATTCTCCCACTCATAACCCATTCTAATCGTAAGATCTCAGGGCAAAAGACTGCTTTATTCACATTACCCTAGACCACAATTCACCAAACTTTCTTGAACGTGAGGACATCTGTACAAAGCAAAAACAAATGAACAAACCAGAGCCCTTCCAGATGACCCCCTCACCTGCCCCAAGTTGTCCTGGAGGGGAAAAAAAAAAACAAAAAACAATGTGGCACTTCTTTTGATGATACTCCATGGAAATGATATCTGATCTGTACTTATAAGTAAAAGATTAACTAATGTAAAAGGAAAAGGTTCATTAATTAATCATTATTCATCAAACACAAACATACACAGGCTGTCACACGTTAGCATCCTAAGACAAAAACGCCATAAACGATAATCTAAATATCAACTATACGTAACTGGTGTTCAAAGCTCAAC
Organism: Felis catus; assembly: GCF_018350175.1. NCBI lineage: Eukaryota > Metazoa > Chordata > Mammalia > Carnivora > Felidae > Felis > Felis catus. Next base: position 7,121,367 of record NC_058375.1, on the reverse strand, counting down.
GGGGGCTATCATTTTTTTTTAACTGGCCCACAAAATAATTATCGCCAAAGCAAAGTATAAATTCCCCTGGTAGATCTATATACAATATGGAAAAGGTGGCTGTTGGGGATTTTCTTTAATTTTTAGCATTTTTTCCCCATCATCTTGTCTCAAAAAAAAATTTACTGTCTGCTTTTTTCTGGTTGTTCATATCATTCACTACCCTAAACAGGACAATTTTATGAGTGAATCAAATCACACATAGAAAGTTCTACTGAATTGATTACAAAGGTTGCCAGATATTTTTAAATTTTCCACCAATTTTCATTTCTTTCTCAGAAATAGGTTTTCCCCATTAGGCCATCCATATCATACAGAACTTTTCTAGTTCTAACATGAAATGTACTTTATTATTTCTGAAAACTGATCATCTGTACATGATTATTTTTGGTCAGTCATATTACCTGACTGGCCAGCACAGATTAAGTATTTACAAAGAAACACTAACATTTTAAAAAACTAGGCTTTGGATGACATCTTTTTTTATTTAAAATTTTTTAAATGTTAAAAGCAACACGTGTTGCAGGGTTTTGGGGTTTTTTTTTCCTTTTTTTTTTTTTAAGTAGGCTCCACACCCCAACTGGAGCTTGAACTCACGACCCTGAGATCAAAAGTCACACACTCTACTAACTGAGCCTGCCAGGCACCCCATACAGTTTTAGTTTTAAAACAATGCATAGTTCCAAAAAGAAGTGTTTCTACTATAAACGTATGACCAAAATACATACCATACTGGGTATGTATCAAAAATCTTGATTCTTAAAAAAGTGAATCTGTTGGATGAAGTGAAATAAGTTATCCAAAGATTCCAAATCACATATACGTAGAAAATTGTTCAGCATCTCAAGAAACGTTATTAATGACATCGCACTACAGTCAGACACATACTAACATTTTCCCCATAAGGAAGTGAACATCTCTGTTTGTTGAGTATTCATATGGTCTTCTATAATCTTGGGACCGAGTCAGACTCTTCCCAGACATATATCCACCTGCACAGAGAAAGCCACGACAGAGCAGGACCAGCTACAGAACCGGCCTGGTGTCAAATGAAAACACAGGGCGTCTTGCTCAAAATGTATTAAGAATTACGGGGCGCCTGGGTGGCTCAGTCGGTTAAGGGGCCGACTTCGGCTCAGGTCATGATCTCACGGTCCGTGAGTTCGAGCCCCGCGTCGGGCCCTGTGCTGGCAGCTCAGAGCCTGAAGCTTGTTTCCGCTTCTGTGTCTCCCTCTCTCTGACCCTCCCCCGTTGATGCTCTGTCTCTCTCTGTCTCAAAAATAAATAAACATTAAAAAAAAAAAATGTATTAAGAATTCCGAGACAGCAGCAGGCGAAGCATGAAGCCAAGTATGCCTTAAACCATGTAACTGTAGGTCACATGCCCGTGACGTCCGCCCTGGTGACAAGTAAAGACACAGATCTGACAGAAGACCCTGACCTGATATGATTCTAGAAGAATGCCTGGCAGATTATAGGTACTCACTATGATCCGCCTGGAAATCCTAGGAGCTTGGCTCCCAAAAAGGCCCATGAAAACAAAGCGCTATCTCATTTAGTCAGAACATTTAATTAAATTACCATGACACTAGTACACGTCTAGAATCTATACCTAACACCGACAGGGCACAAAGGAACAATGTGCACTGGATACATTTCAGAGTTTAATTCGAAAGCTAATTAAGGGGTGCTCAGTCGGTTAAGTGTCCGACTCTCGATTTTCGCTCAGGTCCTGATCTCGCGGTTCCCGAGTTCAAGCCCCGCATCAGGTTCTGCGCTGACAGAGTGGAGCCTGCTTGGGATTCTCTCTCTCCCTCTCTCTCTGCCCACCCCCCGCTTGCGCTCTAAATAAAGAAATAAACATTTTAAAAAAAGAAGAAAAAGAAAGCTAAGTAAGTCAAGGCCCAGCACTTCTTAATGCCAGGACTCAAAGGACACCTCTCTTCTCAGCCTGACTACTGTCTTCAAAGAATTAGACAAGATGAAAAGATACAGCAGCTGGTGAGCAGTCAACACGATGACATCCAATTCAGAGATTCCTCCCCACCACCTCCCCAGCCCTGCAGGACCAGCAGGCCCTTCAGAAGACAAAGTCAGTCATCTGGTTTGGGTAGACTGCATCACCTCGGGTTTTATTTCTTACGTCTGGTTGTGACGTTTCCTCCCGAGACTCCTCAGGTCCTGTCTGCACAGCACCCCCCTGCTTTCAAACCTCCTGGCTCCACCTTCACCCCCAGGACCTTGAGGCCACCTGATCACTCCAGATTCTAGAAAAAGGGAGGAGAAGGCCCGACAGGTGACAAGAGAATCGCTTAATACTGAGTGAGGAGAGACTTCAGGAAGTGTAAGGGGTAGAGGGAGAAAATTCCAACCCAACCTTTCACACAAGCCAGGGCCTGTGCGCTAAGAGTAGCCAGTAACGTGCTGCCTGTTACGTTCTCGGCATTCTTACAGGCACACCTCGCTTTCCTGCACTCCCGCTTCCCTGCACTTTGCAGACACGACGTTTTTACAAATTGGTGGTTTGTGGCAACCCTGCATCGAGCAAGTCTCTCGGCGTCATTTTTCCAACAGCATTTGCTCACTTTGCCTCTCTGTGTCACATTTTGGTAATTCTCGCACCATTTCAAACATTTCATTATTGTTATAGTTGTTATGGGGAGCCATGAGCGGTGATTATGACTCACTGAGAGCTCAAATGATGGTGAGCATTTTTTTAGCGATAAGGTATTTTTAAATTAAGGTGATACATCTTTATGCTACATTTACATACATATAAATATACATTTAATGCTATTACACACCTAGCAGACTACAGTAAAGTGTAAACGTAACTTTTATATGCACGGAGAAACCAAAAAACGCACGTGACTTGCTTTATTCTGATATCTGCTCTATTAGAGTGGTCTGGAGTGAACCCTGCGGTATCTCGGGAGGTATGCTGTGCATGCAAAGGGTTTGTTAGATTGTTATATGGGCACCAACTGAAGTTCTAATTATGTACGGTTCAATCTGACTCCAAGAGAGAGAACTGATATGTCCCAGGAACCTACTCTGCCCAGGGCAGTGTGCTAGACTTTACATATGGCTGCAATTAATGTGAAGCACAGTGCCATGAGATAGGAATTCACACCCCGGCTTCACCAGCTGAAAGAGCTGAGGCCAGAAGGTACTTTGCCCAGCATCATCCAATTGGTGGGTTTGCTTAAAACCCACGTTTCTCTGACTCTGAATGACATTCTGTCGATAAGGTTTCTTCCGAGTGCCTCCCTTTAGCTAACGCAATTTCACGCAGCAGCAACAAAAAACGATTACGACACGAGAAATGGGAGTCATGAAAAGACAGCTTGTATTCAATTCCTGCATTGGACAAATATTTATTGCGGGCCACTTTGTGCCAAGCCCTGTGCTGAGAGCTGGATAAAAAACAGTGAAGGGCAGTCAGGAGCTTATGTTGCAATAGTTGGTCGGCTGGGCCAACAGACAATTCCAGCGCAGTGTGATTAGCGTCAGGAGAGAAGAGAGTTTCATGAAACACCTTTTTCTGTTGTCCCTGCTTCTCCCCGGGTCCTCCTCCTCCAGCTTCTGCTGACTCTCAGTGGTGCAGAGGGCTTGGGGGGGGGGGGGGGGGTGCATATCTGGCTATGTCTGGTACATTGTAAAACCTTTCAGATCAGCAAATACCCAGCCCTATCAGATTTTTCACCATCTCCAGTGTTTCCTCAGTGGTTCTAATAATGTCTACAATCGATTTCGAAAGAATGAATTTTCACAGAGTTTGCCCAGAGTAAGAAACAACTGAAACATGTATCCTCACCACAGAATTTTCTCAATGTCAAAATTCCTGACCATCGCTAAAGCCTGATTCGATCCTTCCTCCCAGAGCTTCTCGCTCTGACTTTCCCCAGTCAGCAGTAAGTGCCCCCTGACGGCAGTCCCTTTCCGTAAATATCTACGGGAGCACTTGAACTCTAGCTGCCTGTGTCCCTGTCTCCCCACTGGAGTGTGAGCTCGCTGAAGCAAAAGACTGGGTCTTAATCATATTCGAGGCAGTATCTCTACTTGTGTATCCCTCAGTATCTAGTAAATATCCCACCTATACCTGTTGAAAGTAAACAAAGGGAATTAACGATATTTTACCATCTACATATCTGCCACTCTTATTTTTTTATTAAAGCTTTTAAAAATTAACTATAATACGATCTAGTGTTCCTCTGACTACGGTTCAAGATTGATATGTGAAACTCTTCAGGTCCAAAACACCCTGCTAGGGATAATACACAAAATCTCACCTCTGTGCCTCCACTTCCTACTTCAGGGAAAGAAAGGAACTGAGTAAATACTGAATAAATAAAGCGATTGGTGATTATAACCGAGAACGGTAAAAGATAAAATTAAAAAAAAAATTTTAACATTTATTTATTATTGAGAGACAGAGAGACCCAGAGCGTGAGCAGGGGAGGGGCGGGGGGAGACACAGAATCCAAAGCAGGCTCCAGGCTCTGAGCTGTCAGCACAGAGCCTGACGCGGGGCTCGAACTCACAAACTGCGAGATCATGACCTGAGCTGAAGTTGGTCGCCCAAGCAACCGAGCCACCCAGGTGCCCCAAACATAAAATTTTTAAAGACAGGCTCACCAAATATTTTCTTCCCACTTCTTCAACCCATGACGTCTACCATCTTCCTCAGCCCATCCCTAAAGCCTATGCCTCACTCTTGAGCTCTCTATTCTCTCCTCCCATTCTCCCATTCCCTCTTGAACCTATTCACCAGCAATGAAACTGGTCCCGTCAAAGTCACCAATGACTTCCACGTTGCCAAGATCTGGTCCTCCACTAACTTACTTTATTGACATTAAACAGAGTTGAACACTCCCCTCTTCTCCTGGATGCCAGGACTGCATGCTCTCTTGACCTTCCTCTGACCTCAGGGGCTGTCCCCTATCAGTCCTTTTCCGGGTCCCGTTTATCTCCTCTCCACCTCTAAATGCTGGAGCAGCTCAAGGCTCAGCCCTCTCACCTCCTCTCTTCTCCATTTATGTTCACTCCCCAGGTAATCTGTCCATTCTCATGATTTTAATACGGACACATCCTGATTGGTATCCCCAACTCCAACCTCCTTCTTGGGCTGCAAACCCAACATATGTCAACAAGCAACTTAACATCTCTACGTGGAAAACTGATAAACAATAAAATCATAATACGACTGAAACACAACTTAGTTTCTCCCTCCAATCTTCTTTCAATTTTCCTCATTTCAGTACACAACAACCCCATTTTTCAAGGTGTGTAGGTTAAGACTCTTGATATGACTATGGTAGAGATTGCTAGTTGCCTCCTAATTACACATTCAGCCAACATTTGGTTGTGGCCACGTGACTAAGTTCTGGCCAAGAAGGTATAAGCAGTCACGCATGATACTTTGGGATCACGTCCTTAAGGGATAGGAACACGCTCTTTCCCCCTTTAGTCCCCAAGTACTGGAATGCAGACGTGCGCATAGATGCTGGAGCCGCCATACTGGACTACGAGCCAGAAGCATCATACTGAGGACAGAGTACGAAACAAAATGAGTCTGGCTCCCTAGTAATCATGAAATTACTAAACCAGCTTCTCAACCACCTACTCAGATTTTTACTTGACAGAAAAATAAGCTTCTATCTTGTTTAAGCCATTATTATTTTGGATCTCTGGGCTGCAGCAGCCAAACCAATATCCTAACTAAGGCACAGAATTTGGAATCTGGAAGTAATCAACCTAAATAGACTATAAATATGTGGCAATGGCTTGGAGGTCAGCAAGGGCACAGATATTGCAGGATAGGAGGTTGGTAACTCTTAGTAGAGCACAACAAAATATTTGGTAAAACCTGTGACATCTTCGAAAATCGGCTGCATGCCAATATGGCTGATAATTCTAGGGAAACTGGTCGAACAATTCACAATTTGGGTGCTTATTGGCTTCTTGCTACTTTCTAAGCAAGAAGTCCCACAAGAATGAGACAGATTCAAGCTACAAGTTGCTGATCTGCATGCAGAGATAAAAGGGAATATGGGTCTGCCTAAGGTATGTCTACGGCCTACAGTCAAAACTACTCAGTCTGGTAGTTCGGGGGCTAAAGCAGGTTGAAAAAGCCAACTCCTTCAGTATCCAGCAGGAAACAAGCAGGAGAAACTGTTCATCCCCAGGAAGGGGACGTTCTCCAATGACCTGTCCCCCGAGGAAAACACATATTGAAAAACCACCACAGAGGGCAAGGGACAAGGGAGTTCCTCCAAGAGAGCAGACCAAGGGCTGCTAAATGGGCAGTCAGGAACTCCTACCACTGCCAAGGCAGAAGTCCTCACCACGTGGCCTGCCAAGAGCTAACAATGGCTACGAACCGGTGAAGGGTCCGTACTTCCCGTGCTTCCCGTTTCTGACCTGGAGTTTTATTTCCATCATCCGAACCGACTCAATCAGAGTCCATAACTGGGGGGGGGGTGAGGGGAGGCAGTAGACATCTTGTATTCAATCTAAAGGTTCTTGGACTGTATATGAAGCAGCCAGAGGTTCTGGGCTCAGAAGCTTACTGAGGGCTGTCTCCTTTGGAAAGGTGCGGTGTGTGTGTGTGTTCAAGATTTGGGAAGAAGGGTCTGGAAAGAATGGCCTGCACTGTTCTCCCCTTCTAACATAAGAGAACTTTTAGGTGAACACACAGCTACCCAGCAGAACCTGTATTTCTCACTTCCCAGCAAGGAGCTGTGGCCATGTGACTGAGGCCGGTCACACGCAATCAGCTGTGGCCAATGGGCGGTGGGGGAGGCTGAGCAGAAGTGATCGTGCAGCTTCCAGGCTGTGCCATTCAAGAGAAGGAATGGGACTCCCTGCCCCTCTCCTCTTCCCTCTGCTAGGACGCACACACGCACAGACCAAAAGATGGAACCCTATGTTAGGCAAATTGGTACAATGAGACAGTAGGCACCTGGGCCGCTAATGAACATCAAGCTGCCTCAGCAGCCCCGGCCTCCTCCCCAGACTCCCATTTGGAGAGAAATAAACATCGATCTGGTGTACCAAGCTGCTATTTCAGGTCTCTGTTACAACAGTCTGCCCAATGATATCCTGACTCACCCGGCCACTCTCGACTCCGCTCTCACGCCCCACGTCCACCCCATCACTCAGTTCTCGGGGCTCCACCCACAAGATATGTGACAAGCCACTTCTTCACACTCACCCTGTCCTGGGATTCCTGTGATGGCCCAACTTTCTCTCTGTTTCCATTTTCTCTCTATGTCAATGCACTTATCAGCATACGATTCCAGGGTGCCTGGGTGGCTCAGTTGGCTAAGCGTCCAACTTTGGCTCAGGTCGTGATCTTGCGGTTTGTGAGTTCAAGCCCCACATCGGGCTCTGTGCTGACAGCTCTGAGCCTGGAGTCTGTTTCGGATTCTGTGTCTCCCTCTCTCTCTGCCCCTAACCCACTTGCATTCTGTCTCTGTCTCTCTCAAAAATAAACACTAAAAAAAAAAACAAAAAACCAGCATACAATTCTTTTAAAACATAAATCAGGGGCACCTGGGTGGCTGGCTCAGTCACCCAGGTTGAGCAGTCTGACTCTTGATTTGGCTTAAGTCATGATCCCAGAGTCATGGGATCAAGCCCCAAGTCGCCTGCTTGAGATTCTCTCTCCCCTTCTGCCCCTCTCCTGCTCATGTGTGCTCTCTCTAAAAATCATACATATTTTTTTTTAAATAACAAATATTTGGGGCGTCTGGGTGGCTCAGTCAGTTAAGCAACTGACTTTTGCTCAGGTCATGATCTCATAGTTCATGGGTTTGAGCCCTGTGTCAGGCTCTGAGTTGACAGCTCAGAACCTGGAGCCTGCTTCGGATTCTGTGTCTCCTTCTCTCTCTGTTCCTCCCCTGCTTGTTCTCTGTCTCTGTCTCTCAAAAATAAATAAATGTTAAAAAAAATTTTAATAACAAATATTTGTTTTAAATAAATATATATATTTTTAATAAATAAAAAAATAAAATATAAATCAGAATGAAGCACCTGGTTGGCTCAGTTGGTGGAGCATGTAACTCCTGATCTCGGGGTCATGAGTTCTAGCCCCACAATGGACACAGAGATTAGTTTAAAAAAATAAAATTAGGGGCGCCTGGGTGGCTCAGTCGGTTAAGCGTCTGACTTCGGCTCAGGTCATGATCTCGAGGTTCATGAGTTCAAGCCCCGCGTCAGGCTCTGTGCTGACAACTCAGAGCCTGGAGCCTGTTTCAGATTCTGTGTCTCCCTCTCTCTCTCTGACTCTCCTCCATACATGCTCTGTCTCTGTCTCAAAAATAAATAAACGTGAAAAAAAAATTTTTTTTTAATTAAATAAAGTAAAAAAAAACAAAAAACAACCCTAAGTCATAATGTAAGACCCATGAAGGCAGGGAATTCTGCCTATATTTTTCACTGTGTATATCCTCATGTTCTAGAGCAATACTGGGCATATATCATATTCCACCAGATTTAAGACGTCACTGATTGTAAGCTGCACTATTATTTTTTGCACCGCCAAGAAAAAAAAAAGTACTGCCCATTAAACCACGACAAAATGACTTAACAGACCGGGATAGAGTCGTAAACAGTCGCACCAGCCTCCCATTGCTTTGAAATTTCTTTTGGAGGGAGGTGCAGGGTCTCCCACCTTCAGCTGCATTGCCTAGGTGTGCAAGGCAATCCTTCTCACTGTACGTTCAACTTCAAAATGTGGCACAGCTTCACAAACCTATGGGCTGCCGCCTCTCTAAAGCTCCCTAACGGCCTTGGTTGGGGCTCTGCGATAAAATACAGGATCGTGGTCATTCCTCCCACAGCAAACATTTTCTTTACTCCTGTATTGACACCCCACAGATGTTGCCATTCCTCTCTGCATACAAAGTAACATTTGCTTTTACTGCTGATCAAAGTGTGAGTTTGGGGAAGGCATTTAAAATGGCAACTAAATTTGACTGCCCATAGCACTCAACTGAAGGGGCAGTAACATAAACAGGTACGACCAGGTTTGCACATAAACAGGAAATGACGACTGTGTCACACCTGCCACCTGGCCGACACAGGTCATACCATCAGAAGAAGCATCCCAGTTTCAAAGACGTTAAAACGTGAAGGGGAACAAAAAGGGGGTAGGGAGGGCATCTCACGGTTGACTCAGCCCCACGTGTAAGGACTCAAATTTATGCTGTTAGAATGACTGACGACTTCTGCTACCGGGCCCTAGCTCAGCAGGCTCTAGCCACACTGTGCCTCCTTGCCGTGCTGGGAGCAGACCAAGGATGTGCCCCCCTGGTTCTCCCCCAGATGGCTCCCTATCATCCCTAAAAATTTTTTTTAACTTTTTAAATGTTTATTTATTTTTGAGACAGAGTGTTAGCGAGGAAAGGCAGAGAGAGAGAGAGAGGGAGACACTGAATCCAAAGCAGGCTCCAGGCTCTGAGCTGGCAGCACAGAGCCCGACGCGGGGCCCAAACTCGGGAACAGGGAGATCATGACCTGAGCCAGAGTCGGACGCTCAACCGACTGAGCCGCCCAAGAGCCCCATGTCATCCCTAAAATTTCTATTCAAAAGCCACCTCCTAAAACTGCACACGCTCCACATCCCCACTACTCTCCACCCCTTTTGCCCATTTGGTTTCTCTTCATAGGCTCATCGCCAAATGACATCCCCTGTGGAACCAGCTGTCTATGATGTTTCCTCCCACCGGAAGGAAGTTCCATCCAGGCAGGGCTCTTGTGGTGTCTACCACGCGGCAAGTAAACAGTAAATACGGTTCAATGAGCTGCTTTCGGGAAGACACCTCCACCTAGACATACCGTAAGCACCTTGTGGGAAAAGGCACTCTGTGCCAAGCAAAGGCCCGAAGACCCAAGAGCCTCCCGTCAGAAGTCTTTCTGTCTTCTTCCCCTCCGAGAACACAGGGGCATTTTGACGAGCTCCACTCTTAGCAATAACTGGGGCAATAACTCAAAAGGGACAGTTAAAATGCTGTAAAGATCACAAACTTGCTCAGATTATTTCTGTGTTGGAGGTAGTTTAGTAAAGGAATTGGGAACTCTGGAATCAGGGGGCGCCTGGGTGGCTCAGTCAGTTAAGCGTCTGTCTTGGGCTCAGGTCATGAACTCGTGGTTCATGGGTTCGAGCCCTGCGTCGGGCTTTGTGCTGACAGCGCCCGCTTTGGATTCTCTGTCTCCCTCTCTCTTTCTGTCCCTCCATGGCTATTGTACTCTATCTCTCAAAAATAAATAAACAAACATTAAAAAAAAAAAAAAAAAAAAAAAAAAAAAAGAACGCTGGAATCAGACCCTGAATTAGAAATCCAGGGTTCTGCCACTTCTTAGCTCTATGTTTTTCAGCAAGTTACTGAATTTCTACTAGTCTCAACTTCCTTATCTGTAAAATGGGGTGACATTACCACCCTTGCTGAGCAGGTTAAGTGCTTAGCACATATTAAGCACTGAATAAATGTTAGCTGATACCATAACCATTCTCTGTCCCTTGATTAAGATGAACAAAAAGAGTGGAGAAGGGACCCGGGAGGCTACATCCACTTTCCTCCCAGGCTTGAGGAAGAATCCTCATTATAAAGTGAGTGGCAGCAATGATCTATTGTGGGGGAAAAGTAAGCTTAGGTTCTGAGGCCTGTTACAAAGAAAGAAAAGATCAAAGAGACAGAGATGTCAGAGTAGAAAGGCCGGGGTGGGGGTCTCTCTATGTTGACTCATCTTTCAATGGTCCAAATACCTGTTTGCTCCTTGTCTGGAATTCCTTAGCCCCCCCCCCCCCCCATCCATCCTTCTCTCAAGCCAGAAGCCAAAGAATCAGCTTCTTCTCTCCTCCCCCACCCCCGCCTCCTTTCTATCAATCCGATCACTGCAACTCCAAGTGCGTTAACTTAGATCCTCAGCATTTCTGGGGTCTGCCCTCCTCCACCCCCACTGCCAATGCCTCCCTTCGACTCCCACTCCTCACTGCTAGACAGCGACACCAGCCTCCTCGTCTGGCCCCCCGGCCTGCGGCCACCTTCTTCCAACCCACTTTTACACCCCTTGCCAGTTATCCTTCTAACCTCTTACCATTTCTCAAAGGCTTCTTGCAGTCTTAACTGCGGAAGTTCAAGCTCCTAGGTACTTCTGAAAACCCTCCAAGATCTGGTGCTGGGCCACCTGCAACCATGTGCCCTACCCCCCCCCCCCCCCCCCAGCAAACTCCTGTCCCCAGTCCCACTACTGCTCACTTTTTTCCTGGGCTCCCCAGTCTCCCTGCCATTGCCTGGCAACCACTGCTCAGCCTTCAGCATCACCTTATCCCGCAAGTCTTCACTACTACACTGCCCTAGCAGGGGTCCCTTCTTGTTTTTCTTGACGCCTTGTGCATCCCTCCACACCAGTACTTAGCGCCCTGCACGGTCACTGCTAGATTCCTACTTATCTCTACCTCCATCCCCATCCCCCAGTTAAATCCTAGCTTCTTCCAGAAAAACGACTGTCTTGTTTTCTTTCCTAACGTACCTAATGCATCTCTGGGAATACACGGCATCTTTAAAAAAAAAAAAAAATGTTTCCTGAGTGAACCATTTTGGAGGTGCGTGATAAAAAGAGTCAGTACCAAAAAGACTATCAACTCGATGAATGCGTTCATGAGAAACAACACTTCTACAGAAAAACTACGTAGATCAAGCATGTTAGTAGGGTACGTATATGGAAGCTGCAGTGACTTTATTGCCTGTTGTTAGGCAATAAAATGTAGCAGAAAGAGCTTTCAGATCGGGCACCTCGAGTCCGAATTCCAACTCTGTCACCGTCGAAGCCAGGTCACTACGGACAAGTCAGTTAACCTAAATCTCAGCTGCCCTACCTGTAAAATAAGGAAAAGGTAAGGACTGCTTGACGGCGCGGCTTTGTTTTGTTTTTGTTTTTTGAGAAAGAGAGCCAGGGAGAGAGAGACAGAGACAGAATCCCAAGCAGGCTCTGCACTGACAGAACGGGGGTCGAACTCACGAACCATGAGATCATGACCTGAGCCGAGATGAAGAGTGGGACACTTAAGGGACTGAGCCACCCGGGCGCCCCTTGGTCACACTGTTTTATTTAATGAGACGGTGTCTGTCAAGTGCCTGGCACTGAGCAGGCTTCTAAGGCTGTTAATAAACGCCGGTCCCTTTCCACCCAAAGAACACTGCTAAAAAGTGCACGGTCACATATTCTGCATTTGGGAAGGAAGACTTACTTACCCCTCTTCCAAAACCTTGACCACACCCTAACTATCCCAGCCAGCCATCCATCTTGAAGATGAACTAGGTCATAAAGAAGATTTAGCAACCCCCTCCCCCAAAAAAAGAATGAAAGAAAAGGAAAAAGCAAATCATCTCAATGCAACTTCATCACTATAGTTGAACACAGTTTAAAATACCTGCCCTGCCCTACTCATAGCATCATCTTGGCATACGGAAAACAAGTCTGGGTAGTGTACATACGGAATGTAATGTAAATAATGAAGCCTTGGAATGTAGGTTCCTGAAGGGAATGAACTTAGTCACGGATCTACTCCATAGAGCAGTGAACTCACTGTAACGTGCTACATAAACAATAAACAGCAAGGAAGTTAAAGACAGGCTGTACTTAGCACAAGAGAAGAAAGGGGTAAGAATTCCAGCTGATCTATGAGAGGGACCAGAAAGTACCCATAATGTAAAATCCGAAGCTTCCAGGCTGGTTATATCAACCTCTATTTTCCAGACTGTATTCTCACACATTTCCATTTTGTTAAGATATAAAACTCTGCCTTACCTGATTTCCTAATTCAGCCTGAAAGATCACTGTCTTACCTGTTTTCACCCTGAGATGTATGTTTGAATTTTCAGCAATATAAATGTATTACTTTCTATACTTTCTAACATTCAAATGAATGTCCCCTATCATATCTGTGACAAGAGTTTCCACCAAGAGAGTAACAATACAAGGCAAAAATTCTGGAAATGTCTTGAGACATTGTTCACTTAATCCCAGAATTAAGGAAATGGATTAACAACAACAACAAAAAAGAAACTTAAGATTTTTTTCTCCCCAAAAAACTTGGTTCTAGCTTCCACTGAGATTATATGAACAGCTACCGAACGGTTCCTCTGCGTTCAGGCCACCTAACTGTCGAATATAACTTTATGTTGATTTAATATTAGTAAATTTAAGTTTTCACATTTATTTCAATATTCTTTTGAACCTGAAAAATGCTTTTCTGATCTCCTCCCACAATGATTACATTTGTTCCTCTGTGGTCACAAAAAAGTTACAACTTCCTCAAGAACTGGGTAAAGTGGAGTACCACCGTTCAGATTATACGGTGCTTCATTTGTTTGAAAACAATTTCTTGGTGAAATCTCCAGTATGACGATTTAGAGAACGTCACGAAAAAAATAATTTCGGGAAGCAAAGGACTACTAAAAACATAAACGTTCTGCCTTAAGAGACATTACCCATCAACATTGATGTTAAAGAAAGGGGACACGGGAGGGGTGGTAAAAATTACCTAAAACAGAGTGCCCCTAAGGGATCTCTTGAGAGTTACCACCCCAAGGAAGGAAACTGTTCAATATTCTTCTAATTTTAGTTACGATTACATTCCTGACGTATTTGAGAAAATAGAGTCAGTAACACAGAATGAGCCATCCTGACTTTCCAAACAGCCCAGGAGCATGACCCACAAAATTGTTTGTTTTCGTTCCTAGCTGACACTTGAACTCACCTCTTGCATGCTGCATCCCTGGAGAACTGTAGTCCCTAACTAAATATATTGACTACGCCAGCTGAAACTAAAGCATGTATGTCTTATAGCACAGCCCACCTGATGGATAGCTACTTTCGCTGTAGGAAAAGTGTTAGACGAACTAGTGAAAGAAACGAGGAGGTATGCTGAAGAGAGGGAGGCCAGCAGGGATCCTGAAGGGGAAGCTCCCAATTTGTAAAAAGGAAGGGATCAAAGTCAGTAGGATCACAGAAAAGTCCTGGTACCCCAATTGCCACCGTTTTTAGGACAACCTTATGAAATGATCTCTAAAACATCAAGAAAGGGATCTGTAAGACTCCTCCTTCCATTTGCTTCCTGCACAGAACCCAAGTTAGAAGGGGCCAAAAACTGGAGAAAGGCAGAATGAAAGAGAAGTGCGCCAGAGGTCACTAGTACCTGTTAAATTGCAGAATTTAACTGGAATTCACTGAGCTTTTTAGATGTATATTTTGTTAAATACCAAAGAATCTGTCCGTAGGCCACCCCCCAAACACAGACGTCGGTTTAATCAACTTATGCAATGCAACAGCCACACACACCTGGGATTTCAAATACTGCCTTTCAAAACACACACCCAGACATTCTAATTCCACCCAAAATTATTTTTTTTTTAATCTCTGCAGTGAGGCGCGCGTGCACGCACACATTAACTTGATGTAAATGTAGCCTTTCTTGCCTAAACACCCCGAGGAAAAGAATAAACGCCTCGACGTGCTCTCCTCTTCTTCAGACCCTAAAAGCCTCGAAAAGCAGCAAATGGAGTTCAGAATGAAGAAAGAGAGCAAGATAATACAGGAGAACACAACCAGAGACCCACTCAGGGACCCGTTTTATTCTTGGAAAATGTCATCTCCATTCCTTCCCCAAGCCCAAAGGCCAGGCACCACTGGCGCAATACCTTCCTTGTCCAAAGCGCCAAAGAGTTGCCAACTAATCTCCCAAGGTGTCCCCCAACCTCCTCACCTCATCAGCGCTCAGCTCCTCCATCGCTTTTCTCTTAATGGTGAAAGGCGTTAGGGAGAGATCCTTCTGTTCTTGTGACCAGGGCGGGAGGAGGGTGGAAGGTGTCTATCGGGCTGTCTGGTCCCCCGAATGGGGGAGGTTTCAGAATTGCATAGTCAGAGGTTAAAAAATAAGAACACGAGAGGCACTGAACCGCCCTGGCGTCGGTCACTCCAATCGCCCCAGAGACTCCTACAGCCGCTTGTGCCCCGAGGAGCCTCCTTTGGCCGCCACTGCTGCTGCTACAGGGTTATCTTAAGGCGCCACTATTGCCCTCTGCTTCCCAGGTTACCCGGACCAGGGACTCGGGTCTCCAGCTCGTCTCGTGCCCTGAGCCTGCTGTGTCTTCGCGGTGGTGGCACGGCAGGTGTGCTTCCTCCAGCAGATCCCGCTCTCCTTCCTACCCTTTGCCCCTGGCGGGAACTGTTGGACTGCAGAACGGATGCCCCGAGGTAAGGCGACCCCAGAGCCGCCGAGGCAGAGCCCAGCACTGAAGAGGGAAGCCCCTCCCCTCCCAAAGCAGGCCGGCCACGCCCCGCCTCCACGCCGGAGCCCGGGCAGGGGGGAGGGGGAGGACGGGACTCGCGATGCTCTGGACGGAAGAGTAAATCCTCCTACCCCTCCACCCCTACTCTTACCCCCTCGCCCCACCAAGTATTATTCATCAAAACAACAGGGCGGCCATCTTTGAAAGGGATCACGTGACCCCCGCCAGGGAGGCGGGGCTTCTGGCCCCAGGACGAGGCAGCCAATGGGCCGCGGGCGTCGCGCCGCCGATTTCCTCTCGCCGGCGTCTCCTCCCGCTCCCGCCCCACCCCCTCCCCCCGCAGCAGTCCCGGAGGGGGAGGGGCGAGCGGGGGCTAAGGGCGGGCGGCGCGCGGGGGGCGGGGCGGGGCGGTGCCATGGCGACGGCGCGGGGGTGGCCGGCGCGGCGGGCGGGTCCAGGTAGGCTCCCGGGAGGGCCGGGCTGGCGGGAAGCCGGGCGTGGAGGGGACGGGGGCCTGCGCCGCGACCCCGCCGCGCTGCCGTTGTTCCCAGGCGATTGCTGTTTCGCGGCTCGGCGATGCAGACCACGTAAAGGACAACGGAAAACGTCTCCCCGCTGGGGCCGGTTCTGTAACGTATTGAGCGCTCACGTTCTGAAAAAAACCTTTGGAGCCTCTTCTACCTCCGCCGAGAAAGCCCATCTGGAAGGAAACTCTAAAGTACAACTTCTATTTATTTGGCTTTTGCCTTTTAGAGAGTTTCTGCTTTGGTTTGTTTTTAGGGTTTTTTTTTTAGCATGTTCCAAAGTGACGGTAAAATTTGAGAGTATAAATGATAGACCCAGAAAATCTCAAAGTGCTTGCACAGACATGAGAAAAGCTTTTGCTGTCAAAGAAAAGAAAGCATCCTTACTTGCACAAGAATACCATTTTTTAATCGAGATAGGCAATTATTAAAATCCTATTAGTTTTAGATGTACAACATAAGGTTTTGTGGGTTGGGGGGGGGGCTGTGTTGTAAGTTTTTATTTAAGTTACGGTTAGTTCAGGAGCGCCTGGGTGGCTCGGTTGGTTGAGCATCTGACTTGATTGCGGCTCAGGTCATGATCTCAAGGTTGTGGGATCGAGCCCCATGTCGGCCTCCATGCCGAGTGTGGATCCTGCTTAGGATTCCCTCTCTCCCCCTGCCCTTCTCCCCAGCTCATTCTCTTTCTCTCTCTCAAAAAAAAAAAGGATTCCAGTTATTTCACATACAGTGTAATATTAGTTTCAGGTACACAATCTAGTGATTCAGCACTTGCATATAACACCCAGGGCTCATGATACAAAGTACATTCCTTGATTCCCATCACCTATTTCACCTACCCTCCACCCACCTGCCCTCTGGTAACTATCAGTTTGTTCTCCAGTTAAGAGTCTGCTTCTTGGTTTGCCTTTCTCTCTCTCTTTTTTTTTTCCTTCTCTTTGCTCATTTGTTTTGTTTCTTAAATTCCAAATATGCTTGAAATCATACAGTATTTGTCTTTCTCTAACCCACTTATTTCATTTAACATAATACTCTATACCTCCATCCATGTCCTTACAAATGGCAAGATTCCATTCTTTTTCATGGCTGAGTAATATTCCATTCCATTCCTCTTCTTTATCCATTCATCATTCCATGGACACGGGCTATTTCCATACATTCCATGGACACGGGCTATTTCCATAATTTGACCATTGTCTATAATGCTGCTATGAACTTCACGTTTCCCTTTGAGTTAATATTTTTGTATTCTTTGCGTAAATACCCAGTAGTGCAGTTGCTGGATCAGAGGCTAGTTCTGTTTTTAACTTTTTGAGGAACCCCCCATTCTTTTTTCCACACCGCCTGCTCCAGGTAGCATTCCTGCGAGCAGTGAAAGAGGGTTACAGTATAATGATTTGATATATGTATATTTTGCAAAATAATTACCGAGATAGTTAACATCTGTCACCACACATATAGTTACAGTATTTTTCTTGTGATGAGAACTTTTAAGAATGATTGTCTTCGTTGGGGCACCTGAGCGGCTCAGTCGGTTAAGTGTCCAACTTCGTCTCGGGTCGTGATCTCACGGTTCGTGAGTTCGAGCCCCGCGTCGGGCTCTGTACTGACAGCTCAGAGCCCGGAGCTTGCTAAAGATTCTGTGTCTCCCTTTCTCTCTGCCCCTCCCCTGCTCACGTTCTGTCTGTCTGTCTGTTTCTCTCAAAAATAAATAAACATTAAAAAAAAATTTTTTTAAGAATTATTGTCTTAGCAATTTTCTTTTTTAATGTTTATTTTATTTATTTATTTTGAGAGAGGAGGGGAGGGGCAGAGAAAGAGGGAGACAGAGAATCCCAAGCAGGCTGTGCACTGTCAGCACAGAGCCCGATGCAGGGCTTGATCCTACCAAATGTGAGTCTGACACTTAACCAACTGAGCCATCCAGGCACCCCGGCAATTCTCAATACAATATATAATGCAGTATTTTATACATATGTATGGCAAATCTATAATACAGTATTGTTAACTGTAGTCCCATGCTGTACGTTAAATCCCCAGGACTTACAACTGGGAGTTTGTACCTTTTGACCGCCTGACCCATTTCGCTCACCCCTACCCCACTCTGTCAATCGCCGATCTGTTCTCTGAAGTATACAAATATTTTGTAATGTAGAAATCTAAACTGAGCATTCAATGTAGCAGTATCATAAAATTCTAGATTCTGCCACATCCCGAAGAATACACTTTGTTGGATGGTTTACTAAACCATAATCTTAAAGATTGTATTCTCGAATTAGAAGAATTTCAATTTTTCCCCCTTTGGTACTTGCTTAGAATAGTAAGCCGACAGCTAGATATGCGAGGAATTTGTGAGTAAAATGAGACCACTACTGGCTTTGCAAATTATCTGCTCTCCAGGAAAGGAATTCCGGGTAAGCCAGAATTTGGACTCCGGGTGACATTGATGTTAATATATTCACTTCTCGCTCCTTATTTTCAACATCCTTATTGTGATATAATTCACACACCATACAATTCACTCATTTAAAGTATGCAGAGGTCAGTGTATTCACGGTTGTACGACCATCACTAATTCCAGAACAATTTCATCACCCCAAAAAGAGACCACATACCTATGAGCAGGTCACTTCCCACTCTCCCCTCTCCTCCCTGGGGGCAACCCAGTAACCTGCCTTCTGTCTCTGAATTTTCCTGTTCTGGACACATCAGTGGAATCCTACATTATGTGCCCTTATGTGTCTAGTTGCTTTCTTTTTAAAAAAAAATTGTTTCTAATGTTTATTTATTTTGAGACAGAGTACAAGTGGGGGAAGGGCAGAGAGAGAGAGAGAGGGAGACACAGAATCGGAAACAGGCTCCAGGCTCTGAGCTGTCAGCACAGAGCCTGATGCGGGGCTTGAACCCACAAACTGTGAGACCACGACCTGAGCCGAAGTCGGACGCTTAACTGACTGAGCCAGCCGGGCACCCCTAGTGTTTATTTCTTGTGAGAAAAAGAGAGACAGAGTGTGAGCAGAGGAGGAGCAGAGAGAGAAGGAGACACAGAATCCCAAGCAGGCTCCAGGCTCCGAAGCTCTGAACTGTGAGCACAGAGCCCAATTTGGGGCTTGAACTCACAAACAGCAAGGTCATGACCTGAGCCGAAGTCGGATACTTAGCCAATTGAACCACTGAGGCACCCCTTCTTTTTTTTTGTTTTTTAATGTTTACTTATTTTGAGAGAGAGAGTACACAAGTGGGGGGAGAGGGGCAGAGAGAAAGAGGGAGGGTGAGAGAAAGAGGGAGGGTGAGAGAGAGAGAGAGAGAGAGAGGGAGAGAATCTCAAGCAGGCTCCACACTGTCAGTGCAGAGCCAGACCCAGAGCTGGATCCCATGAACTGCGAGATCATGACCTGAGCCAAAATCAAGAGTCGGATGCTTAACCAACTGAGCCACCCAAGCACCCTCTTATCATTTTCTTAGTAACCTCTTTTCTCTAGACACTTTATTGTAAGAATACGGTTTATGATACACATAACACGCAAAATATATATTTATCAACATTTATATTATCAGGAAGGCTTCTGATTGAGTAGGCTATTAATAGTCCAGTTTTTGAGGAGTCAAAAGTTATACATGAAATTAAAATTTTTTTATGTTTATTTATTTTTGAGGGGGGGTGCAAAGAGAAGGGGGGGCAGAGGGTCTCAAGCGGGCTCCACGCTGACAGCAGAGAAGCCCTATGTGGGGCTGGAACTCACAAACCACAAGATCGTGACCCAAGCTGAAGTTGGATGCTTAACCGACTTAGCCCCCCAGATACCCCCAAAAGTTATACATGAAATTTAGACCTGGGGTGGGGGGGGTGGGTACCCCAAAACCACTCTGTTGTTCCAGAGCCCACTGTAATACCATCACTTTGGGGATGTTCAGTCCATAACAATAGTCATATATTGTAAGAAATATCCCTCCCATTTCGTGAGGGGAGAACAAAATTTTCAGGGTTAAATGGCCTGCCCCAAGTCAAACAAGAAAATGATCAGGAACCTTGCTTCCCCTGAGTCCTATCCCTGTCACACAAATATCTCCGTGAGTTACAAGGACACGATATCAACGTTTTTACCATTTCCAAGGGAACTCTACTCCCTTTCTTTTTCTTCAACTCTACGATACTTTGTGTCAATACAATGTAATTTTGTAAAAATCATGAAAATTAGAGATGAAGTCCCTTGGGTCACATACTACTGTCCTCCCAGGTGTTTTCCAGGACGAATACAGTTTTTAGTGCTTTTTACATTTGTGTTTTACCCCAAGTGCTAGAGTCCTACCACTTCCCTTAGGGGGAGCTTTCCCACTATAGCATAAAAGCGTCTCAGACGTGCTCGTGATACTTCGCTCATATTCGTCGTTTTGTTCGGTGTCTGCCATTTGCTCATTACTTCAGCCCCTTTGGACCGTGGAAAATAATGTCTTCCGCTCTTGGGAGCTACCAAGCATCAGGGCCCAAGACAAATCAGTTCTACCTGGAAATGAGCAAAAGTACTTTTTTTTTTTTTTTAATTTTTTCCTTAATGTTTACTTTTGAAAGAGAGACAGAGAGATCACGAGTGGGGGTGGAACAGAGAGGGAGACACAGAATCCGAAGCAGGCTCCAGGCTCTGAGCTGTTAGCACAGAGCCTCACGTGGGGCTCGAACTCACGAACCACAAGATCATGACCTGAGCCAAAGTCAGAAGGTCAGCTGACTGAGCCACCCAGGCGCCCCAAAAGTACTTTTTAATCCTAGTGACAGATAAAGGAGGAGACCATAGGACAAACTGAAACACGAAACTGAAAATAAAGGCACACCATGGGCAGATTTTGTGATTTTATAAAGGGAGAGGAATTGGTGTGGGGGCTTTATTTTTATTTTTTCCAGAACCCTCTTATGAATAGCTTTTATTCAAGTACCAGCACATAGAGAGTTCACTGGATCCAAACGTGTCTTCCTAATCATCTACAAAGCTCCATCTTCTCCTAGGTGATCTCCCTTGGGATCTATAAGTACATTCTGTTTTCCCTACTGCCATCGACCCCTTCCCCTGGACTCTGGATTCCCTCCCCTCCCACCTTCTAAAGGACTTTGGTCCAGGATTTATTCCCTTTCTTTTGCACCATCATTTTTCTCCCTCCCTGCTGGACACATCATCTGCTGTAGGAAGACAAACTTAAAAAACCTCTACCCTAGGGGTGCCTGGGTGGCTCAGTCAGTTAAGCGTCTGACTTCGGCTCAGGTCATGATCTCGCGGTTCACAAGTTTGAGCCCCGCATCGGGCTCTGTGCTGACAGCTGAGAGCTTGGAGCCTGCCTCGGATTCTGCGTCTCCGTCTCTCTTTGCCTCTCTCCCTCTCTCTCTCTCTCTCAAAAATAAACAAACATTAAAAAAAAGAAGAGAAAACCCTTCAGGATGAAGTGGGGTTTTTTTAAATTTTTTTTTTAACATTTATTTATTTTTGAGACAGAGAGAGACAGAGCATGAACGGGGGAGGGGCAGAGAGAGAGGGAGACACAGAATGGGAAGCAGGCTCCAGGCTCTGAGCCGTCAGCCCAGAGCCCGACGCGGGGCTCGAACTCATGGACTGTGAGATCGTGACCTGAGTTGGTCACCTGCGGGGGCTAAGTCGGCTTCCATGAGGCCCCACACTCTGGTTTTCCGCTGGAAGCTCTTTCTCGGATTCATTTGCTGCCTCTTCACCCAACCTTTAACTATTGCAAAGGGGCGCCTGGCTGGCTCAGTCAGTAGAGCATGAAACTCTTGATCTTGAAGTTTTAAGTTCAAGCCCCACATTGGATATAGAGATTACTTCAAATCTTTTTTTAAAAAGGCATAAAGATAGATAGATAGATAGATAGATAGATAGATAGATAGATAGATAGATATCGTAGAGCCACAGGGCACCAGGTTGAACCCTTCCTCCCTGTTGATACTCCTTCCCTAAGTCTCCAGTCTATGGCTCTATTTTTTTTTTAAGTTTTATTTATTTATTTTGAAAGAGAGCATGAGCAGGGAAGGGGCAGAGAGGTAGAGAGAGAGAGAACCCCAACCAGCCTCTGCACTGTTGGTACGGAGCCCTACGCAGGGCTCAAACCCATGAACCGTGAGATCATGACCTGAGCCAAAATCAAGAGTCAGATGCTTAACTGACTGAGCCACCCAGGCAGCCCTCGGGCCCATGGCTCTAGAGAGCATGTACATATGCTGATTGCCAAGTATGCATTTGTAGTCAAAATCTCTTCCCTGAATTCCACTTACACGTCCAGCTGCCTCGGTGATATTTGTATTGGGCTGTGTAATAGATACTTCGCCGCCACACATCTGCCCTCTCCCCTGCCCCCAGAGCGAATGTCCTCATTAGCCGTCCAGTGGCCCAAGCCCAAAGCCTTGGCATCATCCTTGATTTCTCCTTCCCTTCACACAGTCTGCCAGCCAGTTATAGCCGGCCGTACTCCACATGTTCATGAGCTCGCCATTTTCTTCTTTCCAACTCCCCTGCAGTCCTTGAATCCAAGCTACCATCGTCTCCTGTGGGGCTATTTCACTGGTCCCATTTCACTCCTGTCCCTTTTCAATCTACACTGCAGAAAACAGGCAGTGAGACCTTCTTAAAACACAGATCATGTCATTTACCCGTTCAGAAACCCCCTCAGTGATTCCCATTGTCCATTGAATAAAATGGCAAGATCCTTATCATGACTTGTAAGATCCTAAGACATTTGGCCACCTTGGATTCTCTTGCCTCATTTTATACCACACACACCCTTTCTCCTGTGCTTCAGCCTTCACTCTTCAATAAGACAAACTCTTGGGGCGCCTGGGTGGCTCAGTCAGTTAAGTGTCTGACTTCAGCTCAGGTCAGGATCTCATGGTTCATGGGTTCAAGCCCCACATTGGGCTTCCCATTGACCGTGCAGTGCCTGCCTGGGATGCTCTCTCTGCCCCCTCCCCCGCTTGCGTGCGCGCTCTCTCTCTCTCTTAAAATAAATAAACTTAAAAAAAAAACTGATTTAAAAAAAAAAAAAAAGACAAGCTCTTTCTCTCCCAGCTCTTCGTACTTGGCATCTCATTTACCTGAAAAACTCTTCCCCCAGCTTTTTGCGAGGCTGGTTCCTTCTCATCCTTCAGATCTTAGCTCAAATGTCGCGTCTTCATCCGTGCATTAATTCATTCAACAAATATTTATTGAGCCCTTTGCATTTTAGGCCCTGTTCTAGGCACTGAGCATACAATACGTGTGGTCCTCTGAGAGGCAGACACCCGGCTAGAATTAGACGAGTGAGAGATTGAGGTAGGGAAGCACATGTGGAGGATGAGGGGCAAAAGAGAGGGTGAGGGGTGCTTTCAGACTGACTACAGGTCAGCCACTGTGGAAAGGGGAGGGGGAAGGAAGCAGCATTGAGGAGAACCAGTCTCACTCTGCAGAGCAGTTCTAAGGAAGAT
Organism: Felis catus; assembly: GCF_018350175.1. Taxonomy (NCBI): domain Eukaryota; kingdom Metazoa; phylum Chordata; class Mammalia; order Carnivora; family Felidae; genus Felis; species Felis catus. Next base: position 7,098,046 of record NC_058375.1, on the reverse strand, counting down.
TTGGGCCACGTTGCCGAATGGAAAAATCCCACCTCCTGCAGGAACGGGCCTGAATTAGCATTGCACCCCGCGGGTGGGACGGGCCCTGGGGAAGCCTGGCCTCTGGCAAACACTGCGGCGGATCCAGAGGGCCACAGCTGGAGTCCTGTGTCCACCTCCTGCCCCTCAGCAGGGAATCTGGGTCCTCCCGCTGCCACAGCCCGCAGGCCGGACACGCTCGTCCTCCTCCTGAGGTGTCCAGGGACGGAGAATTTGAATGCCACTTCCCGCCACGTGCTGCCGGCTCAACTCGCTCTCCTCCAGGACAGGAGGAAGAAGTTAGCTGCTTGCCGGCTTTGGGGTAGGAGCTGCAAATGCTAGACTCCGTGCTTTGCCTGCCCTTGGGGAGCGGAAATTCTGGTTCTCTCCCAGCTGTGGTAAGCAAACTGGGGCAGACTCTGTCCCTCTGGGCAAGGCTTTGGTCGGTTGTCCAAATGTGCCACTGCCTCATTTAGCATGAGTGTTTCATTTTTGGGGGTCAAGTCTTAGCTCGTTTGGTTAATAATCAAGGTGGCTCTTAGAAATGTCCACTTTTGCATCTCCTAGGTTCCTATTTCTCAACAGGTTCCAAATAGAGAACCTCCGCCCCCACCCTGGAAAGTCCCGTCACCACCCTGAACAAGGTAGACAAGGTCCGAATACTCACGTGGCTTCTGTGCACATAAGTCACCTTGCTTTCTCTGTTCTTCTACTATATCCCGTTTAGTTCTTTCGTGGCATTTCATCAGAATCGGAAGTATTTTCATTTGCCTGTTTATTTGTTTATCGCCTTCCCTCCCCCCCACACTATCTCCCACCAAGAGGATGTAAACCCTTCGGGGTCAGAGACCTGGCCCACCTTGTGTTTTGCTAAAATCCCAGTATCTGGAAAAGTACATGACTATTCAACACGTATTTATTGAGATACAGAGATGTAACGGCATAAAAAACAAAACAATTCCTGCCCCTGTGGAGCTTATATGCTGGGGGGGTGGGGGGGGCGGAAATAAAATAAGTAAATAGATTGTATAGTATATTAAAAGGAGACAAATGCTATAGATTAAAACAGATCCAGGAAGGGGAATAATGCTGAGATTAGCGTTTCCATTTTAAGTAGGGTGGTCAGAGAAGACCTGGCCAAGAAACATCTGAAGAAGGACTTGAAGGGAGTGAAGAAGGGAGCCAAGGGGGTACCTGTGGGAGAGCATTCCGAGCAGAGGTAACAGAAGGCCCTGAGTCGGGAACAGGCCTGGCAGGGCCAGTGTGGCCAAAGCAGAATGAGTGTTAGAGCAAGTGGGAGGTGACGTCTGTGGCTCTTTTAAGACAGGAGCCGCTGGAAAGTTTTGAACAGAGAAGTGACCTGATCCCCTTATGTTTTAAAAGGATCACTCTGCTAGGTGGAAAATAGACCTGAGGGGAGCAAGAGGAGGGGCGTAGAGACCAGTTAGGCAAGAGGTGCACTGATCCAGGCAAGAGGAATGGTCCAGGTGAAAGGAAGGTTGGGGGCTCAAGCCAAGGACCTGGGACTCAAACCAAGATGGCAGCAATGAAGGTAGGGAGAAGTGGTTGGATTCCGGATCTACGGTGAAGGAAGAGCCAACAGAATTTGGGAGAGGATGTGAGAATGGATAAGAAGAGGGAGGTCGAGATGACTCCAACTATTAGTAGCGGCCATTCATTGAGATGGTGAGGAGTATGGGTGGAGTAGAAGGGGGTAGAAGATAATGGGTTCAGTTTGGGACATGTTAAATCTAGGATACGCATGAGACTGTGAAGTAAGGTTGTCAAGTAGACAGTGGGGTCTAATAGGCCTGGAGTTTGGGAGACAGGTCTACACTACAGACGTCTGTTGAGCGTCTTTAGTGCACGGATGAAATTTAGTCGTGAGATGGGATGAAATCCCTCCACGGGTGATTACAGCAAGAGACGAGGTCTCTGGACTGAGCTGGGGGAACTCCAACATTAAGAAGCAAGGAGTGGACAGGGCGCCTGGGCGGCTCAGTCGGTTAAGCATTGGACTTTGGCTCATGTCATCTCACAGTTCCTGAGTTCGAGCCCCGCATCAGGCTCTATGGTGACAGCTCGGAGCCTGGAGCCTGCTTCGGATTCTGTGTCTCCCTTTTTCTCTGCCACCCCCCCCCCCACCCACCGCATTCTGTCTCTCATTCTCTCTCTCTCTCTCTCTCTCTCTCAAAAATAAATAAACATTAAAAAAAGAAAGAAAAAATGTGAGGGGGGCAACTAGCTGGCTCGGTTGGTGGAGCATGTGACTCTTGATGTCATGGTTGTGAGTTCAAAACCCAGGTTGGAGTCTGCTTATAAACAGACAGACAAACAAACAAGGATAGACAACTCTCTCAAGAAGTTTTGTGACGAAAGAGAGCCGAGAAATGGGACATCCGCTGGAGCAAGAAGTGGGTCAAAGTATTTTGTGTCTAAGATTGGGAGGGTGGGGCGCCTGGGTGGCTCAGTTGGTTGAGCGTCCGACCTCAGCTCAGGTCATGATCTCATGGTTTGCGAGTTCGAGCCCCGCGTCTGGCTCTGCACTGACAGCTCAGAGCCTGAAGCCTGTTTGGGGCTCCCGGGTGGCTCAGTTGGTTGAGCATCCGACTTGGGCTCAGGTCATGGTCTCACTGTCTGTGAGTTCAAGCCCTGCATCAGGCTCTGTGCTGACAGCCCAGAGTCTGGAGCCTGCTTCGGAGTCTGTGTCTCCCTCTCTCTCTGTCCTTCACCGGCTCATGCTCTGTCCCTCTCTCTGTCTCTCAGAAATAAATAAACGTTAAAAAAAATAATAATAAGATTGGGAGGAAATAATAGCATATCTTGTACGTTAATGAGAATTATTCATAGAGAGGGAAAAATTTGAAGAGTTAGGAGAAAGTGGAGAGAAAACAGGAGCACTGTTAGATTCTGTGCACCAGTGGGGTCATCTTTGAATCCTTTACCTCCTGAGAAGTAAGCGTGTCCTCACGTAAGAGGATACTTCCGCTTGGAAGGAACATCATAACAATTTATTTCTTATGCAAAAACAATAGCAGTTTCTTTCTTGTGCGAAGCCTGTAAGGCCTCCGTCTTGTTTGCCATTGCTGTTGACTTGATGTTAGCAATTTTCTAGATGTTCAACTTTCTTCTTGCATAAAATGCTGCAGCAGACCTGCCAAGGAGTGACCACTGCTTTATGAGGCCTTGTTGGTAGCGGTAGGTCATTTGGGGCTATGATCACAGGTCATGCGTTGTGATTGACTTAACGCCTCTAAAAGTTAACTCTGTTAAATCTGCCTTTTCTGATACTCACCTGGGCTAAGGATTCAGAATTTCTCTTGCTAGGAGTCGGGTCTCATTTCCATGGGATTACACAGCCTAATGTCTGGGGTTGTTTGATACACTCAGCAGACGGTTGCCAAAGCCAGGAAGGAAAAAAAAAAAAAAAAAGAAAAGAAAACAATGCTGCTGACTCAGTCACTCATCTATGCTCGCATCCAGTAACCACATGCTGGGCGAAGCATTGTGCAAGACACAAAGACTCACTGGTGAATCAAGAAACCCTAGGTGTTACCCTACCCATAAGATACTTACAGTCAAGGAGAGAGAGAAAATACAGACAGAACTGTAAGTCACAGTCGAACGTGTTAAGTGCCATAAAAGAAATCAAGGAAAGCGCTGAGAGAGTCCAACAACAACAACAACAACAACAACAACAACAACAACAAAGAAAAGAGAGAGAGAGAGATTATTACTTCTGGTTTGGATGATGGAGCTCTGATTTACTGAAATAGGCAAGGATTCTGAAGGAAATTTACTCACAGCCTTCCTTACAATGATCTCAGCTTATATCAGTATTTCCCCATATTTTAAAACATAATGATTCACTTTTATTTTTTTTTTAAGATTTTACTTTATTTTTGTTTTCATTTTCTTAACATTTTTACTTATTTTTGACAGACAGAGAGACAGAGCGTGAGCGGGGGAGGGGCAGAGAGAGAGAGGGAGACACAGAATCCCAAGCAGGCTCCAGGCTCCGAGCTGTCAGCACAGAGCCTGATGCGGGGCTCAAACTCACGGAGCTGTGAGATCATGACCTGAGCTGAAGTCAGACGCTTAACCGACTGAGCCACCCAGGCGCCCCAGAAGATTTTATTTTTAAGTAATCTCTACAACCAACGTGGGGCTCAAACTTACAACCCTGAGATCAAGAGCTACATCTCTCCTGACTAAGCCAACCATGTGCCTTGCGATTCATTTTTATAATCCCCTGAGAAACAGGAACATTTTGACCCCACCTTCATTTTGCAGCCAAATGGACAGATGCTACCTCTTTTTGATAACATTTTTCCATTAATGTTATGTTTAAAATTTAATATTAGAAGAGTTTTGGTTAATTTTTAAAAGCTAACAAGTGGTTGCATTTTCATAAAAATAAGATTTACTGTGTTTAAAAAAAAATTTTTTTTTAACGTTGATTTCTTTTTGAGAGACCGAGAACGAGCAGGGGAGGGGGAGGAGCAGAGGGAGAAGGAGACCCAGAATCGGAAGCAGGATCCAGGCTCTGAGCTGTCAGCACAGAGACCAGCGCGGGGCTCGAACCCACCAACCGTGAGACCATGACTGAGCTGACATCGGATGCTTAACTGAGCCACCCAGGTGCCCCTAGATTTAATGTGTTTTTAATCAGGTGGACCACTCACCGACTCAATGTCTGTATTTCCTCATTAAGTGATAAGAAAAGTGTTATCTGAAGGAAACTCTATATTGGCTATATTTTCATAAGTCACCTGCCTTTCTCTCTTCGCTTAGAAAAGATTGATAAATGTGTCAACTAGCATAAGAAAGGGACATGGTGGAAGGTCACCACCTTACCTGGGAGGGAATCAGTCACATCAAATTCAAGGAACTCGAGGAGAGGAAAGAGGTACGTCTTATCACAAAGTAAAAAATACTAATTGTGCCTCTTTCCCCTCTTTCTTCTTTCTTGATGTTTCTAGCAGCTTCAAGTGTCACTTGGCTGACGTCACAGCCACCCGAGAGAGGCAGGAAGAAGTTGTACTTCTGCTGAAGGTAGAAAATCATCCAAAAGGCTATAATTTGTTTTGTTTCGGGAGGTTGTAAGTTTTTTTTTTTTCAACGTTTTTTATTTTTGGGACAGAGAGAGACAGAGCATGAACGGGGGAGGGGCAGAGAGAGAGGGAGACACAGAATCGGAAACAGGCTCCAGGCTCCGAGCCATCAGCCCAGAGCCTGACGCGGGGCTCGAACTCACGGACCGCGAGATCATGACCTGAGCCAAAGTGGGGCGCTTAACCGACTGCGTCACCCAGGCGCCCCGGGAGGTTATAAGTTTGATGTGAGTAAAGGGCAAAGAGAACATGTTCCTTCCTCCCCCAGCTTCCAGCAGTGTGTGTGTGTGTGTGTGTGTGTGTGTGTGTGTGCGCACGCGCGCGCGTGTAAGAAGAATTGGAGAGGTAATCAAACTGTTTGGAAGGTATGTCAACCGTGTAAATTGTAAAACATAAGGCACGTTTCTATTTTTGTGCAACCACATAAAAATTGCAAGTTTTTATCAATGTTTTATATATATAGAGAGAGAGATAAATACTTACAAACCTGTGTTATTTGAACATTGATTTCCATTGGTATATTCAGTGCCTGTTTTCTTATATCTCTAGCTGGCATATATCTTTTACCTTTTTTAAAACTTTGAGTATGGTTGACCTTGACACGTATTTAAGATGAGGTTCCACTATGAAGTTGTAGTTTGCACTATGCTGAGACACAGGTTTCCAAATGATACTCTAGTCAGTTTCTGTTCAACTGGACTTCATCGCAGGGATTGTGTCCTTGTCTCGGAAAAATTGTACCAACAGTAAAATAACAAAGCAAACAATCACAGGAAGATGTTTAACTCTTACCTGTTTCTCTGGGGATATTCTTTTGACTCTGGGGGCCGGTGGGGGGGGGGGGGAGTTTCATTGTGAAATATAACGCACATACAGAAATGTGCATAAAAGTGATGATAAAGTACATCCCGTGCATTCACCACCTTGGTCAAGGAACTGTGTTGCCGGACCAGACCGTAGTCACCCGCTGTAACCTCATGCCTTCACAACTGTGTCCCTTCTGTCTAGAGGGGCATGATCCTAACTTCCACAGTGATGATTTCCTTGCTTTTCTTCATAATTTTACCATTTGTGCGTGCATCTCAAAACACTACACAATGTTTGCCTATTTTTTAATTGCATGTAAGTGAAATTATACTACGGTATTTTCCTATAACCTCTTTGTAGTTCAGCATTACAAGATTCATCCGTGTTATTTTATTTAGCCTGCACGGCCCACTCATGTGTATTGGCGTAAAATATTCCATTGTATGAATCGTATGCCACAACTTACTCATCCGTTTTACTCTTTTTAAGTTTTTTCAGTTTATCAATCCTCTCGGTAAAAAACCGGGCTATACAGGGGCGCCTGGGTGGTGCAGTCGGTTAAGCGTCCGACTTCAGCCAGGTCACGATCTCGCGGTCTGTGAGTTCGAGCCCCGCGTCAGGCTCTGGGCTGATGGCTCGGAGCCTGGAGCCTGTTTCCGATTCTGTGTCTCCCTCTCTCTCTGCCCCTCCCCCGTTCATGCTCTGTCTCTCTCTGTCCCAAAAAATAAAATAAAACGTTGAAAAAAAAAATTAAAAAAAAAAAACTGGGCTATATCACTGCAGAATCGCTGCTTCCTGTTGCGAGCATCAATCAGCATGGGCCTTTGCAGTGCCCCTGACTTGATTGTTTCTTTTTTAGTGTCAGACTCTACTGTTTTCTTGAGATCTTTTTCTTTTTTTCTTTTTTTTCAATATCTGAAGTTTATTGTCAAATTGGTTTCCCTACAACACCCAGTGCTCATCCCAAAAGGTGCCCTCCTCAATGCCCATCACCCACCCTCCCCTCCCTCCCACCGCCCATCAACCCTCAGTTTGTTCTCAGTTTGTTTTTTTTTATTTTAAAAAAAAATTTTTTTTTCAATGTTTATTTATTTTTGGGACGGAGAGAGACAGAGCATGAACGGGGGAGGGGCAGAGAGAGAGGGAGACACAGAATCGGAAACAGGCTCCAGGCTCCGAGCCATCAGCCCAGAGCCCGACGCGGGGCTCGAACTCACCAACCGCGAGATCGTGACCTTGTTGAAGTCGGACGCTTAACCGACTGCGCCACCCAGGCGCCCCTGTTCTCAGTTTTTAAGAGTCTCTTATGCTTTGGCTCTCTCCCACTCTAACCTCTTTTTTTTTTTTTTTTTTCCTTCCCAGAGATCTTTTTCTTCTCATACAGGCCACGTCTTGAAAATCAAAAGTCAGGTTCATTTCTTTGGTTTTGCCTAATCCAAGAAGTTGTAAATTATGCTGAAGCCAGTTATCCTGCAGCATCAAATGGGTTCTGAATCCAAGTACAAAGATGACGTTTGGTGCGCTCTGGTACATTTGTAATTTTTTTAAAATTTTTTAGTGCTTATTTTTTTTTTATTTTTTTATTTTTTGGTTGTCAACTGATCCTTTATTAAAATAGTTTCCTTTGTACTTCTTAATCTTAACTAGCTGGACATTCCACTGCACCACTATTGATGTCATCTATGATGTCATGAGGGTGGTGGCCATCAACATTGCAGCCCACAGATTGGGCGGTCCCCAGAATCTCTTTAATGGTTCCAGAGAGTTCCCTGGCTAACGATCGGTGCCTCATCTGTCGGGCAATGTTGACAATCTCATCAAAAGTGATGTTTCCACTGTGCTTAATGTTTTTCTGCTTCTTTCTGTCCCTTGGCGGTTCCTTTAGGGCTTTGATAATCAGGGCGGAGGCAGAAGGTACCACTTCAATCTGAGCCTGTCTGTTCTGAATGGTCAGCTTCACTGTAATCCTCAGACCCTTCCAATCACCGGTTGCCTTGGCGATGTCATCACCAACCTTTTTTGGAGACAGACCAAGCGGGCCGATCTTGGGGGCCAGGGCAGACGTGGCACCGACCTCACCACTGGTGCACCTCAGGTATACGACTTTGATCTCGTTGGGGTCGAACTTAGGCGGCATGGTGGAGGCGGTTGGTGTCGGATGAACCCGGATTCGGGACGACCGAAGAGCGTTGCACCGTCGCCTCCTCCGAGCCGAAAGCCAAAAGCTTTAGTGCTTATTTTTGAGAGAGAGAGAGAGAGAGAGAGAGACCGAGCATGAGTGGGGGAGGGGCAGAGAAAGAGGGAGACACAGAATCTGAAACAGGCTTCAGGCTCTAAGCTGTCAGGACAGAGCCCGAAGTGGGGCTCAAACTCATAAACAGTAAGATCGTGACCTGAGCAGAAATCAAGAGTCAGATGATTAACCAACTGAACCACCCAGGTGCCCTGAGCCATTTTATTCTTTTTTTTTTTTTTCATGTTTATTTATGTTTTGAAAGCGAGAGAGGGGCGCCTGGGTGGCTCAGTCGGTTAAGCGTCCGACTTCAGCTCGGGTCATGATCTCACAGGCCGTGAGTTCAAGCCCCGCGTCAGGCTCTGTGCTGACAGCTCAGAGCCCGGAGCCTGCTTCGGATTCTGTGTCTCCTTGTCTCTCTGCCCCTCCCCTGCTCATGCTGTGTCTCTCTCTGTCTCAAAAATAGATAAAACATTAAAAGAAAATTAAAAAAAAAAAAAAAAAGCGAGAGAGACAGAGTGCAAGCAGGGGAGGAACAGAGAGAGAGGGAGAGGGAGACACAGAATCCAAAGCAGGCTCCAGGCTCTGAGCTGTCAGCATGGAGCCCGATGCGGGGCTCGAACTCACGAACTGCAAGATCATGACCTGAGCCGAAGTCAGATGCCCAACTGACTGAGCCACCCAGGTGCCCCTGAGCCATTTTATTCTTGATGAGCATATATTTCCAGATTTTGGCAGTTATAAACAATGCTGTTATGGATATTTTCAGTATCCTGGCACACCTGAGCACATGCATTCTTCTTTCTTTCTTTCTTTCTTTCTTTCTTTCTTTCTTTCTTTCTTTCTTTCTTCCTGGATTTCTAAAGCTTGTTGAATAGCAATGAAACACTTTTTTTTTTTTGAAATTAACATTAATGAAAGAATAATGTTCTTTTTTTTTTAATTTTTTTTTTTAACATTTATTTATTTTTGAGACAGAGACAGAGCATGAACGGGGGAGGGGCACAGAGAGAGGGAGACACAGAATCGGAAGCAGGCTCCAGGCTCTGAGCCATCAGCCCAGAGCCCGACTGGGGGCTCGAACTCATGGACCACGAGATCGTGACCCGAGCTGAAGTCAGACGCTTAACCGACTGAGCCACCCAGGCACCCCGAATAATGTTCTTCTTTATCTACAAAAGCTCCTAGAACATTAAATCCTAGTCACCCCCACCTAATACAAAACATTATGATAAAGCAGAACCAGCCATTTGCAATTCTTAGCTTTTTCCCATCTTGGAGCAAACAAAGCAAGATTGCCTTTTTTCTTTTTTTTTAATTGCAAGAGCATGCACACGCACGGGGAGAGAGAGAGAGAGAATCCCAAGAAGGCTCCACCCTCGGCATGGAGCCCAGTGCAGGGCTCGATCCCACGACCCTAGGATCATGAACTGAGCTGAAATCAAGAGCCGACGCTTAACTGACTGAGCCATCCAGGCGCCCCAAGGTTGCCTGTCTTGCCGACTAATCCTCATCTGTATCTATGTATATATCTGTATATGTTTTTTAAAGGTTCTTTTTTATGATAACTCACGTTTGAATCTTTAAACAAGTGTCTATGCAGGAGGAAGGTGGGTGGAGCACTGACAACGCTTGTCTGGCCGGAGCCACGGGAACAAAGGCAGAGTTCAGACCGGGCCTCTGAGGGCAAGGCTCCCGACCCAGGCCAACCGCCCCTGCGTGGAGGTCTGAGTTGTCAAAGATGACACTGTTTCGGTAACAAGCTCCTGGGCAGACTCCCGACCTATTTCCAGTGACTGCGTGGCTCCATTCAGACTGCTAGCCACTGTGGTGGAGAGGAAGACGCTGGAGTGAACATTCTGTCTTTCAAGAGAGTTCCTGGTTTCCAGGCTGAGCATCGTTGTGCCTCCATGCTGTTTCCTTTGGGGCTTCTTGGCAAAATGCAAATCCGCCCCCTTGTCCCTTTTCTGGTAGCAGCGCCTCCCCCAGGGTGAAGATTTCAACCTTGCCCTCGGAGTCGGGCTCTCTCCCCTCTGGAGCTGGACTTTGAACTCCTTTCCAAACGCCAGGAAAAGGACCCTGCCTGGACCGAAAGTCCTTTCCAGCAAATGTGCCCCCACGTGAAGCACCGATGGTTTCAGAAAGCGCTCAAACCTGCACCGGGACTGGTACTGTGCGGAGTGCAGAAGGAACCACTTTCTGGAATGGGAGCACTTCCTGCTGGCTCCTGGGCTGTTCGAGCTGTGCAGGGTGCCCTCGCTCGGACCCGGCGTCCCTCCGCCCTTTGACTTGAAAATAGCCGTCTCTTCATTATAATGGAATTATTTCTTTTCCCGGCAATTTCCAATACTTTGCTCAGTTCATTTACATTCATGGGCTCGAATGGAAAGCTCAAGGGATATATTTCATATCTGGACTTATCTCTGTTTTGTTGGTTCAATCTAGTGATGCCATCCTGCGTCATTCAGGGCGCAGGGAAATGGGAGCACCTCACACAGGACGAGAGAGGTACCATAGCGCGACGCTAAGTGAGGTGGGCCCTAAAATCACGGGGGTTTCAAGCAATTTGCAAGCAAATCAAGCTTCCGCAACCTTCAGTTTTTCAGTCTGTGAAGTTTAGATAATAATAACACTTCCCTTAGAGTGTTACTGTAAGGCGTGTCCTCGAAGACCCCTTACGACGCCGCGAGTAACGAAGTCCAACCCAAGCTGTGTTAGATACTCGAAGGCTTTTACTGACCCGCCTGACTTGAAGAAAGAGTGGGAGGCAGGGAATGAGGGGAGAATGAAGTGCCTTCCTACCATCCATAAATAAAAATCTTACACTCTGAATGGGTCAGTTGTGCCCTTGTTACCTAACTCTGAACCAGTCGCTACGGGTGTGGGAAATGCCAACCACGACCAAAGCTGTCCTGGCCCCCTCTCAGACCCAGGTGTGGCCAGTCCCATTCTAAGCCCCCGGCTGGGCCAAAATGGGACAAGGGCAGAATGGATGGTAGAGGGGCCACCATAATGTCCACTGTACCAGATTCATGAGTAACTGAGCACAGGGCTCAGTCTGGGGCTTGGGACTCAGCATCTCTGTCAACGCCCGTCGTTCCACGTGCCTCCGGCACCATAATCTGCCCTGCCATCCTCAATATTAAGATGAGCACTCTTTGGGGCGCCTGAGTGGCTCAGTTGGTTGAACGTCCGACCGATTCCAGCTCAGGTCATGATCTCACAGTTCACAAGTTCGAGTCCCGCGTCGGGCTCTGTGCTGACAGCTCGGAGCCTGGAGCCTGTTTCCGATTCTGTGTCTCCCTCTCTCTGACCCTCCCCCGTTCATGCTCTGTCTCTCTCTGTCTCAAAAATAAATAAACGTTAAAAAAAAATTAAGTAAAAATTTTTTTTCAAAAAAAAAAAAGATAAGCACTTTCCAAAGGGGTGAGATAAATCTATACCTCCTCATGGGAAAAAAAAAGTTATCCTTTAATTTCATGACTGGTGATTCTTGTATTCACAGAAAATGCTTTCATAGCAGGAATTGAACCGGGTACCTGTTATTTTCAACCTCAGCCAAAAGCTTGTTTGTTGTACTGATTAGAAGACTATTTTGCAAAGGGCCCAAAATGCTGCACCCCAAAGATGTCATTAAATGCCGATGAGCACACGGAGTAAATATCAAAAGTCAACCTGTCATCTGTGGAGAACTAAAGACCTTTCAAATGAATGGAGGGTAAGAAAATTAGGGGAAATAGTATCCTACAAAAGATCTCAGGGGAAATAAAGTAGGGATTCTTGCCCTGGGCAGAGACAAAGTGAATATAAAAAGCATCCATTATAGGTGTATCCACTGAGTTCACTGTCTGAGACTCCAAACAAAGAGGTTATAAAATAACAATAATCAGCAACCAAACTGGAGTGAAATTTCTGGAGTGATGGATGTTCTCTGGAATGTGAGGGTATGTGGGGATGGTTGCACAACTGCAGAAATTTACTAACAATTATCAAACTGTACACTTATAATGGGTGAATTTTATGGCGTGTAAATTATAACTCAGTAACGCTGTTAACATTTTTAAGAACACAAGAGTCACATTCCAAGAAATTACATTTTTATTACAAGCAAAATTGAAGTGCCGTTTTTCCTCCTCTACCCATCTTCTTCTCTTCCTTTGTTCTTGTTTGTTTGTTTCTTCCTTTGTTGTTGTTTTGTTTTGTTTTTGTTTTTTCCATGTAAGCGAACTCAGAAGGGATAGGTAATGGAGACGCCTGCTAGGAGACATTCCTTTGCTAAGGATGAGCCTTTCCAGCTGTCTGAAGGGCCAACATCTGGTAGTGATTTTGTGGAAAGATCTTTGATCAGTGCTCCTTGGAGCCAGAACATGGGAGATCTAGACAGAGTCAAAGTCTCTGAAACTTCTTTTTTTTTTTTTCTTTTTTCTTTTTTCTTTTTTTTTTTTTTTTTTTTTTTTTAGTACTTATTCATTTATTTTGGGAGAGAGAGACCATGAGCTGGGAAGGGGCAGAGAGAGAGGAGAGAGACTCCCAAGCAGGATCCAAGCCACCCACGCAGACCTGCATGCTTGAACCCATGAACCGTGAGATCATGACCTGAGCTGAAATCAAGAGTTGGATGCTCAATTGACTGAGCCCCCCCAGACACACACCCCCCCCCCTTTTTTAAATCTGTGAAGCTTCTTTACAAACAGCAGAAACACTGAGCTGGTACATTTCTGAACTAGGGCTATTTGGTAGGAGGGGCTTTTTTTTTTTTTTTAACCTCAGCTTTATCGAGGTATAACGGACATACCTACGAATGGCCTTAATCGTGTTACTGATTTGACCCACATGGTTGGCAGATCAAAACCAGAATCTGGCACATCTTTACCTGGAGGCCATGCCGTAGCCTGGGAGATGGGGCAAAATTGCCTTGTGAAGCCTTGAGAAAGAACATACAACTCACAGTATCCAAAGGTGGGGAGTTGCGTTTTCAGCTTCCTTGTGGTCAGGTACTTTCCTCACCTTGCCCCTATAGTCAGAGGCCAACACCTCTGAATTTGGGAGCAGCAACCTAGAATAAGGTTTATATGCACGAAGACCTTTGTAGAAAGCTTTGGAATATGCAAAGTGTAACTCAGTAGAAACATTAAATGTCCCTGAGTTCCCAACAACAAGCACACATGAGCACACAGTAGGCACACTGTATATTCAAGGAATGAAGAAATGAAGAATTGAAAAGTTTTCTCAGGGTGCCTGGCTGGCTCCGTCAGTAGGGCCCGTGGCACTTGACCTCAGGGTGGTGAGTTTGAGCCCCATGTTGGGCACGGAGCCCAACAACAAATGAAGGAAGGAAGGCAGGAAGGAAGGCAGGAAGGAAGGCAGGAAGGAAGGAAAGAAGGAAGGGAAGAAAGAGAAGTTTTCTCTATGGAAATCATTTCTGGGGCACCCGGGTGGCTCAGTCAGTTAAGTGCCCGACTTCAGTCCAGGTCATGATCTCCTGGTTCATGAGTTCAAGCCCCATGTGGCACTCTGTGCTAACAGCACAGAGCCTGCTTGGGATTCTCTCTCTCCATCTCTCTCTGCCCCTCCCCCACTCACGTGTGTGCACTCTGTCTCTCTCTCTCTCTCAAAATAAACTTTAAAAAAACGTCTTCCTGGTGTTCTAGTGGCCAAAATAGCAGAAGAAAGAGGAGACACATACGTGAGGAATAAAGGTACAACATTTTAGGGGCGCCTGGGTGGCTCAGTCGGTTAAGCGTCTGACTTCGGCTCAGGTCACGATCTCACAGTCTGTGAGTTCGAGCCTCGCGTCGGGCTCTGTGCTGATAGCTCGGAGCCTGGAGCCTGCTTGGGATTCTGTGTCTCACTCTCTCTCTCTCTCTCTGCCCCTCCCCTGCTCATGCTCTGTCTCTCTCTGTCTCAAAAATAAATAAAAACAAAACAAAAAAAAGGTACAACATTTTATAAAGCAGTAGGGTTGACCCAAGGTGAAATGATTCATCACGAGGAACATACTAAGTATGTTCTGAATAAGATTCCGAATATACACTCTGGAGCCAGGTCATCCGATTTCAGATTGACTTGCCCATTTTACGAACGGTGACCTTGAGCATGTTACTTCATGTAAGACAATCTGTGTCTCTCTTTGGGTTCCCGGACCCAATCCTGATGTAGGAGGGGGTGTTCCCACACGCACAGCCCCCAGCAATTCTGACACCAGTCTGAGAATTCAAGTCCATTCTGACACCATCCACCAGAGATAGCATCAGATCCCACAGGTTAAGGGCTCAGTCCTTCAACACTGCCCCCCGCACCTTAGCCCCAACGCTCCAGATGCTGATTGCAAGCCCTACGCTGTTACCTGTGCCTCTGGCCCAACCAGCTACAGATAGTTCCACTGACCTCCTCTTTAAGTGCCTTTAATTTGCCAAAGCAGCTCACAGAACTCAGGGAAACATGTTTATCAGTTTATGAAAGGATATCGTAAAGGACATGAATCGGCAGCCAAATGAGGAGATGCACAGGGTGAGGTCTGGGGGAAGGGCACAGAGCTTCCCTGCACTCTCCAGGAGGACCATTCCCTCTACTCTCCATGTGTTCAACCCAGAAGCTCTCCAAAGCCGGTCCTTTGGGGTTTTTATGGAAGCTCTCTTGCAAAGTCAGGATTGACTAATTGGCTGATTCAACCTCTAGTCTCTCTCTCCTTCCTGGAGGTGGAGAGTGGGGCTGACATTTCCAACCCTCCTATCACGTGGTTGGTCACCCCGGTACCCAGCCCCTCACCTTGGGTGAGGTCCAGACATCACCTTCCTTAATGCAACAAAAGACACATTTATCCCACTCGACACTCAGGAAATTTCAAGGGTTTGGAGAGGTGTGAGCCAGGATCTGTAAATGAAGACCAAATATATATAAGAAAACTATTTTGGGGGCACCTGGGTGACTTAGTCCATTGACAGCGTGACTTTTGATTTCAGCTCAGGTCATGATCTCAGGGTTGGGTTCATGAGATCAAGCCCCACGTCAGGCTCTGTGCTGAGCATGGAACCTGTTTGGATTCTCTCTCTCCCTCTCTCTCTGCCCCTCCCATGCTCATGTTTTTTTTACTCTCTCTCAAAATAAATAAATTAAAAAAAAAAACTATTTTGGTCATCTGTATGACCAGATATATATTTCTTACACATCACAATACTGCAGGGTCAAAATTTCCTCATCTATAAAATGGGAGTAAGAATAGTAACTATTTCATAGGTTGTGAAAATTAAGTGTGCTGACCTCTGTAAAGTACTTAGAAATTGGCTTGACCCCTACATGGTAAGCATTATATAAGTGTTTTATTATTATTACTGTTATTATTGCCTATTTTTTCAACCTTTCTTTTGGTGAATAGCACTTTTCAGCCTTTCTCTGTACATCATACCCTTCTCCATTCAGACCCATTGGTAGTGAGCTACCAAAGGTATGTGTACTTAGCTGAGATGCTCACTTTTTCTTTCCTTCTTTTTTTTTTTTTTTTTGAGATGTTCGTACTTTTGAACGTGAATTATGCCTGCCCCTTCTCCAGTCTTGTGGATTCCTAGTGTCTACAGTGGAAAGATCTGAGAATCTACATCAAAGGACATTAATACCGCCCACCAATATGAGGACATGAAACCAATCAGCAGTCCAGAAGACGTTTAGTACAGAGGTTCAAGCCTATGGTTCTACTCTCGGCTCTGTCCCTACCCAACCTCGTGACCCTCCTAGGAAATCACTTACCCTCTCTGTAACTCAGTGTCCCTCATCTGCAAAATAGAGATACCACTTACCACGAACACTGGGTTTTGAGTCTCTTCCCATTGGCAGAGGATGATTGCTTAAACCCAAAGAGTGGAAGCCCGGCTTAAAGGATTTTATTTGTTTGGTCATATTTGGATTCCTGTATTGAGAACATACAAGTATTTTTATCATAATCATTATCCTTATCAATATCTGGGTAATATAAACTGAGGCAAAGAGGCCAGGAAAAATGAGAATCAGTTCTTGCCTATTTTTCACAATTTATATTCAATAATGCTTAGGAATTCCCAGGTGCTTCTCTCCAACTGCACTGTGTTTAGTTTTTAGGACAGCTTCTGTGCAAAAGAAAAGCACACCTCGAACTGGCTTCAACAAAAAAATGGATTTTATTGATTTACATCACCACCAAGTCCAGAAGTAGACTTTGAGGTCAGCTTTGTTCAGGAGGCCGAACAGCAGACTCAGGTTTCTTCTTGGTTCTCTCTCTCTCTCTCTCTCTCTCTCTCTCTCTGCTTTCTGCATTATCTGCTTCCTCTTCTGGCTGGCTTCATTCAGGGTGTTCAGGTGGCTCCGAGGATGGGGCATATTTCCTCACCCAAGCCTTGCGAGGAAGACTGATCATCTTGTCCCATCATTCCCAGCTAGAATCCTGAAACTCACTCAGATTAGATCGCCTTGGACCACATGCAGGGACAACAACGAAAAGCACTATGTGATTTAGTCTCTGTCACCTGTCACACATTTCACAGCTGGAGCTTGGGTAGAGTTAACTTCAGTAGCACCAAACAGATACCTTCCTAGCAAAAGAAAGTCCCATCCTCCCCCTCAGTGGTTTCTGAGACAGCTTTTTCTGAGAAATAGGTGGCTAAATAAATACTAGCTTGCTATTTTAATTTTTTCAATGTTTATTTATTTTTGAGAGACAGAGCATGAGTGGGGGAGGGGCAGAGAGAGAGAGAGAGGGAGACACAGAATCTGAAGCAGGCTCCAGGCTCTGAGCTGTCAGCACAGAGCCTGACGTGGGGCTTGAATTCATGAACTGTGAGATCGTGACCTGAGCTGAAGTCAGACGCTTAACCGACTGAGCCACCCAGGCACCCCAGTGATGTATTATGTTTCGCACCCCAGTGATGTATTATGTTTCACACCCAGTGGCATATTTTATGCAAATTAACACAAATTTAAATCTTTTCATTCATTTCTTGTCCTTAATTGGATTATCAATTCAAGAACAGTTTCATTACACTTATTCGAAATGAATTGTCATAATGAATTACTGCTTTGGGTATGACTTAAAAAATATTTTTTTTTGGTTATAATTCACTCCTTAAGGTCAAAATAATTTCTATTGAATTCATCATTCATTTTTCATGGCTTTGGTTGCATATTCTCTAAACCTAGTGAGCCTCTTTGAATGTCTGCTGAATCGAGTTCAGCCTAAGCAATTGGGACAAAACGCTTCTAATAGTTAACTGCGGTAAAACACCACGAGGGTAGCCTCTTGCATTTTAAAGCGACAGAGATCATTCACCTATTTATTCCATTTCTTCCTCGTTTTACTGAACGGTTCTGATGCAGGCTGGCTGGGTCCAAGGACCCAGAGGAGGATCCTGTGGGGGCAGCCAAGAGAGTCCTTGGTTTTGCACAGGAGAGAAACCAAACACGAGCCAAGAGGAAGGGACAGCAGAGTTTATTAAAGATAAACAGAGAGCGCAGATATGGACAGAGCATCCGAGAGGCTCAGAAAGAGAAAGAGTGAGTCTCGTCTTTGCTTGGGATCCAGGGTTTCTATCGAGGATTGCGGTGCGGTGACGTGTCTTCTCAGGCATCCAGAAACAAAGACAAGTTTTAGGTCCTTGCCCGAAGTCACGTGTGCCCTGAATCCAGGGGTCTTAGTGAGTCAGTGGTCTGGAAAGTGTTCGTGACAAGGCTGCCCGGTCAGTCTCCAGATGTTATCTATTGTGCTGTAAGACTCTAAAGAAATTGTTAAATTCTTGACTTTTACAAGGCGTGTGTAAGGTGGGGGTTAAGTCTGAGCAAGAAAAGAAGTAGGAAAAGGAGTGAAAACAGTTTTTCACGGGGTCCCTCTATTTTCCCTGTCTCCGTTCCAAAACGTCTTTCCAGAATGCGCTTAAAGCACTGAGATATAAAAATATATATTTGGTCTTTATCGCTGGCTCCTGGGACAGAGTCCCGAAAACCCTTGGTATTTCCTGAATGATAGGAGTGTCTACCATCATTCCTAAAGGAGTCCCTTTGGAGCACACCTAAGTTTATGCTAATGAAGTGGCTTGGGGTGGGTCCCAGAGATAGCATCAGGATGGGGGCAGCTCCCGGAGGCTGGAAACCCTCTGTCCCACCCACCAAATCCCAGGAGTAGGTGGGGGACTGGAGATTGAGCTCTGTAAAAACTCTTGAACCGTGAGAGTGTCCTGATTGGTGAACGTGTGAAGGTACTGAGAGGGTGATACACGTGGGGAGGATGTGGCAACTGCCAACCTGCCCCACCGTCCCCCACCCTCCTTCCCCCCTCCCCTCCAGTACCCAGCCCTGAGCATCTCCTCTATCTGGCTGTCCCTGAGTCGTTTTATTTCTACTAAACCAGTAATAGGAAGGGGAGCGCTTTCCCGAGTTCTGTGAGTCACTCTAGCAGCACATAACCCAACCGGAGGCAGCTGTCACGGGACCCTCCAAATTTGGAGTCATCCGGGCAAAGTGTAGGCAGCCTGGCACCCCGTTTGCGGTTGGCCTCGGAAGTAGAGGCAGTCTCGTAGGACTGAGCCCTTGAACGTGGCGGGTTTGGTGCTCACTCCAGGTAGATAACGTCAGAAATGAGTTGAATTGCCGCACCCCGGAGAATCAGAGAATCGGTTACTGGGGAAACTCCACATATTTTGTGTCACAACGAATCTCAGAGGCGATGAAAAGCCAAAAGGCTGCTGTCCGCAAGCCAGGAAGCAGGCTTTCGCGAGGAACCGAAATCTGCCACCTTGATCTTGGACTTCCCGGCTCCCCAAACCGGGAGGCATAAAATGTCTGTGATTGAAATCCTCCCAGCCTATGGCATTTGGCTCCAGCAGAGCCGCCCGAGCCGCCCAAGGCAGAGATGGGTCCCGATAAGGGGGACGCGGCTGCCACGCACACCGACAAAAGCAGAAACAGTCACGGGAAGAAGCTGGGAGGGTTTTGAGGCGCAGCGAGAAGCAGCCCAGACTGCAGAGAAGAGACTGCTCAAAGCGGTTCCGATGAAGGCTCGGGAGGGAGGAAGCGCCCACCTTCTCACGAGCAAAACGTTGGTAGAAGGAGGGGTGGCGAAGGCCGCTCCGAAGAGTTCGCAGACGGAAATGGGGAACGTGTTTTCGGACAGTGGGGAAAAGGCAATCCTTGTGATAAAGCGGCACAGGACTCGGCCAAATGGTCTTGGTGTTCCGGTGCTTTGAGGAAGGCTTGGTTCCCCCTGACCGCTGAGCGTGATTAAATGCAAGGGGAGAGAAAGGCAGTGAAGGAGGATCGCTAGATAAGAAGGAACCGGAGCCTGAAGATTTGGACAGTTCTCAGCCTGTCCATATGGCAAGAAAACCCAGAAAGATGTTTAATAAAAAGAAAACATCAAGGATGTGGCCGGCTGACCATTTGACAAGGTTAGCTTGAGTGTGAACCATGGACCTAATCAGCCATCTCAACAGAGGTCAGAAAGAGAGGATTATACCAGCAGAGACACTGACCGTTGGAACTAAAGGGACAGAGGAAGCAGGGCCACAGGAAGGAAGGCGGTTGGAATTCTGAGATCCTACAGGACCAGGTCATACTGCTATTCAGCTGTGAGCATGCGCTCTTGAAGAAAAAGGAAGAATGGTTCAGTCCTTAGAGCATATGACTCTTTAAAAACATTTTTTTTAATGTTTATTTATTTTTGAGAGAGAGAGACAGAGCACAAGCAGGGGAGGGGCAGAGAGAGAGGGAGGCACAGAGTCCGAAGCAGGCCCCAGGCTCTGAGCTGTCAGCACAGAGCCTGACGCGGGGCTCAAACCCACAAACTGTGAGATCATGACCTGAGCCGAAGTCCAACACTTAATCAACTGAGCCACCCAGGCGCCCCACCACGTTCTTCTTTTTTTAAGTATTTTTTTTAAGTTTATTTATTTTGAGAGAGAGAGTGAGAAAGAGAGGGCAAGCATGGGGGACGGCAGAGAGAGAGAGAGAAAGAATCCCAAGCAGGGTCCCCACTGTCAGCAACAAGCCCAATGTGGGGCTCCATCCCACGAACTGTGAGATCATGACCTGAGCCAAAACCAAGAGTCAGATGCTTAACTGACTGAGCCACCCAGGTGCCACTCTTCTTCTTCTTCTTTTTTAAGTTTATTTATTTATTTTGAGAGAGAGCACAAACAAGGAAGGGATGGGGGTGGGGGGGAGAGAATCCCAAACAGGCTCTGAGCCACCAGCACAGAGCCTGATGCAGGACTTGATCCTAAGAACTCTGAGATCACAGCCCGAGCCAAAACCAAGAGTTTGAACAGACTGAGCCCCCCAGGTGCCACCCCCCTTTCTTCTTTCTGATTTCTCCCTTTGGGAATAGAAATGTCTATCCTGTGCCTGCCCACCACTATGGGTTTGGGAAACCCAAAACTTATCTGATTTTACAGGCTCATAGCTGGAGAGGAATTTTGCCTCTGGATGAATCATACCACAAATCTCACCTGTGTCTGATTAAGATGATGTTTAGATGAGACTTTGGGCTTCAGACTTTGCAGTTGATGCCAGGAGTTAAGAATTTGGGGGCTTTTGAGAAGGAATGAATGTATTTTGCATGCGATAAGAACATGAGTTGGGGGAGGGGCCAGGAGTAGAATGTTGAGAGTAGAATGTTGTTTGTCCTCAGGTCTGTGGTTTAATCCCCCCATCTGTGGTGGTTTGTCATAGCTTCGTGAGCTACTAAGACCTCCAAACAGTGGAATATTCACCAGAAAAAGGAGGGAAGTACTGACATGGATGAGCCTTGAAAACACAGTGTCAAATTAAAGATATCAGACACACGGGCCTCGGGGTGGCTCAGTCAGTTGAGCATCAAGACTCTTGATTTCAGCTCAGGTCATGAGCTCACGGTTTGTGGGATTGAGCTCTGAGTCGGGCTCTGCACTGACAGCTTGGAGCCTGCTTGGGATTCTCTGTCTCCCTCTCTCTCTGCTCCTCCCCAGCTCTCTTTCTCTCTCTCTCTCTCTCTCTCAAAATAAATAAATAAACATCAAAAAAGAGATATCAGATGGGGCACCTGGTTGACTCAGTCAACCAGACTTCTGCTCAGGTCATGATCTCAAAGTTCCTGGTGGATTCGGGCCCCACGTCGGGCCCTGCACTGACAGGGGGAGCCTGCTTGGGATTCTCTCTCTCTCTCTCTCTCTCTCTCTCTCACTCTCTCTCTCTGCCCCTCCCCCACTTGCATGTACTCTCTGTTTAAATAATAAACTTAAAAAAAGAGATACAAAAGATCATGATTGTCATATTGTATGATTCCATTTATATGAAACATCCAGAATAGCCCATTCCATAGAAATTCTTGCCAAGATTAATGCTTGCCAGGGCTGTGAGGGAAGGGCTGACTGCAAATGGGTAAGGGGTTTCCATTTGAGGTCACGAGAAAGTTCTAGAACAGGACAGTGGTAGTTGCACGACATTGTGAATGTACTTACTGTCACTGAATTGTACACTTAAAAAAAAAATTTTTTTTTTAATGTTTATTTTTGAAAGAGAGAGAGACAGAGTGCGAGCCGGGGAGGGTCAGAGAGAGAGGGAGACACAGAATCGGAAGCAGGCTCCAGGCTCTGAGCTGTGAGCACAGAGCCTGATGCGGAGCTAGAACTCACAAACTGTGAGATCCTGACCTGAGCCAAAATCAGAGGCTTAATCCATGGAGCCACCCAGGTGCCTCAACACTTTCAAAGGGAATAGGGGCACCTGGGTGGCTCTGACCGTTAAGCGTCCGACTCTTGGTTCCAGCTCAGGTCAGGATCTCACAATTCGTGAGTTCGAGCCCGAGCAGGGCTCTGCACTGACACTTCGAAGCCTGCTTGGGATTCTCTCTCTGCCTCTGTCTCTGCCTCCCCTCTGCTCTCTCTTGCTCTCAAAATAAATAAAGTTAAAAAAAAATTAACGGAAAGGCATTTTGACAAATGCTACAGCAGGGACGAGCCTTGAAGATTTAAGCTATGTAAAAATAAGCCAGCCACAAACGACAAATATGATTCCCTTTACGTGAGTAGTGTAATGTAAGAGGCAGAAAGCAGAATGGTGGTTGCCAGGAACTGGGAGGGAGGGAGGGAATGGAGAGTTAGTGTTTAACGGGGACAGAGTTTCAATTTGGGAAGAGGGAAAGTTCTGCAGATGGATGGTGGTGATGGCTGCACAGCACTGTGAGTGTATTTAATGCAAATGCACTCTACTCTTTTTTTGAAATTTTTTAAAACGTGTATTCATTTTTGAAAGACAGAGAGAGGCAGAGCACTAGCGGGGGAGGGGCAGAGAGAGAGGGAGACACAGATTCTGAAGTGGGCTCCGGGCTCTCAGCACAGAGCCGGATGCGGGGCTCCAACCCACGAACCCTGGGTTCATGGCCTGAGCCGAAGTCCGACCCTACACCGACTGAGCCACCCAGGCGCCCCCAAATGCACGGTCCTCTTAAAAAAACAGTTAATACGATAACATTTTGTTATGTAAACAAAATACCCTAAATCTAAAAACTAAAAGAAAAAAAAAAGGGCGGGGTGGGGGGGCCGCCTGGGTGGCTCAGCTGGTTAAGCCCCGGACTCTGGATTTTGGCTCAGGTCATAATCTCACAATTCGCGAGATCGAACCCCTGTCGGGCTCAGCCCTGACAGCACAGAGCCGGCTTGGGATTCTGTGTCTCTCCTCTCTCGCTGCCCCTCCCCCCCCCCTCTCAAAATAAATAAACATTTTTTTTTAAAGAAGAGAGAGCCCCCTGCCTCCTCAGTGGACGGGCAGAGGAGGTGCGGCTCGGCCACCAGGGGGCGCTCCCCACACCCCGACCCTACCTCAGCCTGGAGCCGCCTAGGACCGGCCTGGAGGAGCCGGGATTTCCAGGCTCCGGAAGGCAGCGTGAGGGGGCGGGGCAGCCACCACGGTGTCACCCCGCCCCGCAGGCCACCGCCACTACGCCACCAACTGAGTCTCTGGGGGAGCCGCGCAGTCTGGGAGAGGCGTGGCGGGGAGGGGGGTGGGTGCTGGGGAAGAGGAGGGGGCAGGGGGTAGACGGAGGGGGTGGGCGCCCCCGCTGGCCTGGTGCCACGTGACCCCACTGCTCTGTGTCTGGGGCCAAAATAAGTCCTGGGGGAAGCTGGGTGTCGTTTTTTCCTTAGCGCCTTCTTTCCCTTGGACAGTGTGAAGGGTGAGTCTCAGCAGGTGGCATTTTTCCGTGTGATTTCAAACACTTTCCTTAAAAAACGCCCGAAGACACAGATCGGGGCCGAGGGAAAAGAAGGTTCAAAGTTAAAACAAGGGCCCACCTTGATTTCGTGGGGTGCTTAAGTGAGGAATTGTTAGACATTTTCTAGGAGCGCCTGGCTGGCTTAGAAGGTGGCAGGCGGGACTCTAGATCTCAGGGTCATGAGTTCGAGCCCCACAGTGGGCCTGGAGATTACTTACATACATACATATTTTTATTTTATTAAAAAATTTAAAAATTTTTTTTTTATTTATTAAAAAAATTTATTTATTTATTAAATATTTTTTATTTATTTTTGAGACAGAGAGAGACAGAGCATGAGCAGGGGAGGGGCAGAGAGAGGAGGAGACACAAAATCTGAAGCGGGCTCCAGGCTCTGAGCTGTCAGCACAGCCAGACGCAGAGCTCAAACTCACAAGCTGTGAGATCATGACCTGAGCCGAAGTTGGAAACTTAACCGACTGAGCCACTCGGCGCTCCAGATATGTCTTTTTTTTTTTTTTTTAAAGAAACATATCACATCTTTGTGTTTTTGTTTATTTATATATTCTTAAGTAACCTCCTCACCCAACGTGGGGCTCGAACTCACAACCCAGAGATCCAGAGTCGCATGCTCTTCTAATTGAGCCAGCCAGGAGTCCCTAACGTCTTTTTAGGTTTGTTTTATTTTAATCAGGATAATGCACAAGCATATTGCATTTGATTGATGAGACTCCTACTTTGTTACCTCTCTTAATTTAGAACAAGCCTCCTTACCCCTATTTTTATCATGCTATGTTATCGGGTGACATAATCACTTATTTGTCTTCTAGAATTGAATTCCCCACATTCCTTATGAACCAGTAGTTAGATTTACAGGCTGATTTAGTTCCTTTTTTGAAAAGGATTCACAGAGGGGTTCCCCGGGTGGCTCAGTCGGTTAAGCGTCCGACCTCGGCCCAGGCCATGATCTCATGGTTCGCGGTTCAAGGTTTGAGCCCCACGTAGGGCTCTGTGCCGACGGCCCGGAGCCTGGAGCCTGCTTCAGATTCTGTGTCTCCCTCTCTCTGCCTCTCCCCAGCTCAGGCTCAGTCTCTCTCTCTCTCTCTCAAAAATAAACATTAAAATTAAAAAAAAAAAAAAAAAAGAAAGAAAGAAAGGAGAAGAGAAAGGATTCCCAAGTACTCCTATGGCCATCTCTTAATGCATCATGTCATACACACACAGTACCCGGCCCCACCTTGAGTGATAAGATTAATCAGTGGGTTCCTGTGGGGGTGTCAGCCTGACCCGTTCATTTCAAAGACTCTCTTAAGGCTACGTAGAATCACGTTCTCAACCACCGATGAGGATTATTGCTCGGGGCCATCCTTTCCTCCAAGGGTGAAAAATGGTGATCTTCTGAATCTGCTATTCTTTTCCCATCAATCAGTTGACCTCCTGTAAATAAGAACTTCGCCTCCTTCACTATTTGCTTCATCTGAACTAGAGTTTGCACAAGAAAGGCAGGGAACTGCCGCAGGTTATTCGCTGCTGCTTTGGGTCGAGTCCTGGGCCAGAAGGAGGGGTGAGGGCCAGCCCGAAGGGAGCTGGTTAGCCTGCAGGCAGAGGTAAAGGGGGGCACAGCTTTGCTAAAAGAGATATAAAGTCACCGCTTCTGTGTCCTGAACTGAAGTTGGTGCTTCCAGGGGCCGCAAAGCAGCAAATCTTAGCAGATGAGACTCCCGAGAGTTCTCCCAGAGGCGACCTCGTCTCTGTGTACTCCCAGCCTTGCACCCTCAGCCTCCCGGCTGCATCTCTAGCACGTCACACATCCTCACCCCAGGGCCTTTGCACTGATTCTGTACCCCCCACCCCTGCTAACCACACAGCTTGTTCCTCACCTTGAGACTCACTTTTGTGAGTCCTTTTTTTTTTTTAGAGAGAGAGAGAGGGAGAGAGTATGTGCAAACAGGGGAGAGGGATGGGGGGGGGGGGAGAGAGAGAGAGAGAGAGAGAGAGAGAATATGAATCTCAAGCAGGCTCCATGCTCAGCACAGAGCCCTGGTATCATGACCCAAGCTGAAATCAAGAGTCGGACGCTTAACTGACTGAGCCCGCCAGGCGCCCCTCTGAGTCCTTCTTAACCATCTTACTTGAAGGTCACCACCAACATCCTGAGGTATTATTTTTCTGTAGCTCTTACCACTATGTGATGCACTCTATTTTTAACTTATGTTTATAATCTCCTCCTCCCATGGGAGTGGAAGGTCCAGGAGCGGAGAAACTTTTCGTTTTGTTCCCTGCCAAATTCCGGGCATCTGCACATTTGTTCGTATTTGGATAAATTCACAAATGTTGATAAAATTCTGCCTCCCACAAGAGCCGACCGTCTCTCGTGGCCTCCAGGCAGAGCCGTTATGTTAAGGAGCAGGAGATTTCCACAAAGGGGAGCCCTCACAGCCCACGGCCCCCCATTCAGATTACTCATCACGCAATTCTCAAATCTGATGTCGATCTACAACGTCAGCTAATCCACTTACTACCTGATTCTACCCTGAAACAATTTCATAGTCTTTCTGTTTGGTGGGGTCACAATATCTCATTGGACTGACAATCTTCTAACTTTTTCTGGCTCTGAAGTCACTCTTCCTTCCTTCCTTCCTTCCTTCCTTCCTTCCTTCCTTCCTTCCTTTTCTTTCTTTCCTTTTTTAATGTTCATTTATTTTTGAGAGAGAGCACAAGCAGAGGGGGAGCAGAGAGAGAGGAAGACACAGAATCTGAAGCAGGCTCCAGGCTCTGAGCTGGCAGCACACAGCCTGATGCGGGGCTCAAACTCACTGACTCGAGCCGAAGACAGTCGCTTAACTGACTGAGCCAGCCAGGGGCCCCTGATGTCATCGTGTCTAAGGGTCAAACTAACAAGCTGGTTTCTGTTAGTTGGAGCAAGAGTGACATCTGATACCCGGACTTTAATGTCTCACTGAAGTCTGTCATTACCTGCACACTGCCAGCTCCCTCCAGGCATAGACCTTTACTCAGCTGTTCTCCTCGGAGCCCTAAAGCCCAGCTTAGAGCCTAGCACATCGTAGGCGCTCAGTGGACATTAGCCCTCTGCTGACTTTCCTTCTCCGCCCACAGCCCCTTCTTCCAACTGTAGTCAGAGTTCCTTCTGTGAGCCAGCCTGGCCGTGCAGATCTTCTGCTTAGTGCCAGCAACCGCCACCCTGTCGCTTTGGGGGACACATCTTCCCTCTGTAACCCGACATTCGAGAGTCGTCGCGATAGGGCCGCTGCCTGCCTTCCAGGCTCCCACGGCCTCTCTCGCACTCAGCCCACATACCCCCACGCTGCAGGGGAAGCAATGTTTCGGGTCTTCAAACATCCCTCCCCTCACCCCAGCCTTTCACCTAGAAGGCTTCCGGCTTACCTGCGCTTCCGGTCTCCGCCCCTCCGCCACCCCTGCCCCTTGCCACCACTGGCCCATCCCCTCCCGGGCTCTCAGGGCTGCCTGTGCTGATCACCGCTGTTCAGACGGCTCGCTTGTCCATTTTCCCCACGAGCCCTTGGAGACGGAATTACATCCTGTTCATTGGTGCGTCCGTGGTACGCCTGGAAGGTTTTCAAATACTTCTTAAAATAATGGCACACGCTACATCTAGAAGGAAAAAGTCAGAGTCGTTGGACAGGTTTATTGAAACTGAGCAGTTTTCCCACAATCTGAGTAAATGGCTTCGGGGACAGGTGGTGAGGCGTCTCCCCGACCACAAGTTCCCGTCGCCAAACTCGGACAGAGTAACATCTGTTCATTTGGGAAGAGGAGTCACCATTAAGGCTGCTGTCACACGTGGGCTCTGGGGACGGAGACAGCTCAGGCTCTCTGGAAAGTCTGTTTGCACACTTGGCCTTCACAGAACATTTCCTAGGGAAAGGGGAAGGGGAGAAGAAAGATGAGTTGGCATGTGGGCTATTGATTATTAATTACTCACAGCACTTCTGACAGCAGGGCTGGGGTGTCTCTTCCGACCCTGCTCCTCCAGCTCGGTGACACCAACTGGGTGTCCAACAATTCAACTCAATTCTGACACCGAAGACCCAGAGCTAGTGCAGACCCCACAGGTTAAGGGCTCGGCCTCCCCAAACTGCCCCAACTTTAGACATCAAACACCCAGTCCCCGGACACCCAAACCTCTGACTGAGCAGCTATTAAATGGGGATTCCCACGCCCCTTTCCTCAGGGTCAGGAATTTGCTAGAACGGCTCACAGAAACGGCTTGGGATTCTGTCTCCCTCCCTCTCTGCCCCTCTCCCGCTTGTTCTCTCTCTCTATGGAGAGCTTTATTATAAAGGATACAACTCAAGAACAGCCAAGTAGAGAGGTACATAGGACACAGGATGGGGGGTGTATGTGCGGAACTTCCACGGGCCCCTCAGGGGGCCCACTCTCCCAGTGCGTCGATGTTTTCACCAACTAGGAAGCTCTCCAACCTTTCTCATTTAGGGGTGTTTGTGGGGGTTTCCTTACGTAGGCATGACTGATAAATCTTTGGCCATCTGGGAGACCCTGGCTCCCAGTCATCTCATTAGCCTACAGAGGACACTCATTACTCTGGAGATCCCAAGGGTTTTAGGAACCAGATACCAAGACCAAATATTGATTCTATGTTCTATCACAGCATGTAAGAATTGTCCTGTGAGTGTCCTTAGAGCAAGGACCCTTCTCTCCTCTGCTTGGGCAGAGTTATGCCAAGGAAGGATGCATGCAGTTTGCACATTACCTCTTACAGTCAACTAACCTATATCCTCAAACGTATTTGTCTTTCTTTGTAGTTCCGTATTACATTTTTGTGATGGCAAGTGTCTTAATTTTGATTTTATCGTCAGAAGAATGCCAGATTTGTCAATCTAGAATCAAAATATCTTTTTTTTTTTAAGTAATCTCCACACCCAATGTGGTGCATGAACTCACAACCCCCAGATCAAGAGTCACCTGCTCCTACCTACTTAGCCAGCCAGGTGCCCCAAAGAATCAAAATATCTTCAGTGTCTGTGTGATCAAAGACTATCCAGACCTTCAAAGACACACCTAACTTTAACGTAAGTGCTCTAATTTTGTTTCCACGGTTCTGGCCAAGATCTCACATACATTAAGGCAAAAAGGCATAGAGTTGAAAGCACACATTTTTGTCAGCCCTGGATTTGACTCGCTACTCACCAGCCATGGAGAGTTTCTAAATCTGAATCTCTTCATTTGTAAATGGGAAAAATAGAGTCCCTTTCACAGGACTGTCTTAAAGACCAAGTGAGATAACACACGCAAGGATTTAGCACAGTAGTTGAGCACAAAGTCGTCACTCAAGAAATGTCAGCGATTTTAATATATATAGCAGGAAGCAATTCTCATTTACAAAGCCATGATCAATCCTTGATGTACAATTTTATGCCTTCTAAATTATATTTAGAAATTATTGAATAGCTTGAGCTAGAACTTGCCCGTTCATGGAGTGCTGGGGGCATTGGCGATTGACACACTCTTCTGGAAGTAAGGCAATGAGGTAGCAAGAGGCAACGATGTGTGTGCCTCTGACCACGATCCTCTCTGTGAATTCTTCCGAAGGAAATAAACCCATGGATGCAAAAAAGCTCTATTTACATGAATCTAAGCAATAGCAGGGGCGCCTGGGCGGCCCAGTCCATTAAGCATCCGACTCTTGACTTTGGCTCAGGTCGTGATCTCACGGTTTGTGAGTTTGAGCCTCGCATCAGGCTCTGAGCTGACGGTGGGGAACCTGCTTGGGATTCTGTCTCCCTCTCTTTCTCTGCCCCTCTCCCGCTTGTTCTCTCTCTCTCTCTAAATAAAAATAAACTTAAAAAAAAAAAAAAGCAGTAGCAGAAAACACCCTGAAACAATACCCTGGACACTGAAATTAAGGAAATGTTTTTCAAAAATGATATTCACCGACCTGATGGAATATTAAGCAGCCTGTAGCTCCCTTATTGTATATGTATATAGGTATATGTATGTATACGTGCTCAGGTCATGATCCCAGGGTTGTGGGATCAAGCCCCGCATTGGGTTCTGCGAGGAGCATAGAACCTGCTCGGGATTCTCTCCCTCTCCCTCTCTGTGCCCCTCCCCCACCAAAATAAACAAACATTCAAAAAAAAAAAAAAACCCAATGGTGGATTAGAATGGTGGGGTTACTGTCGTGCTTTAATATGGTATCCTAAGAATGAAAGGTGGCAATCACCAGGTGGAGTTTGTCCCCTTCGATCCAATGGGTCCAGCCTCTGTTCTTCTTTTCCCCCTTCTGGACGCAGGTGAGTCTGTCACTGTCCCAGGTGACCAGGCTCTGCGTGAGAGAGGGGAGAAAATGCTGGCTCTGGCAGTGCCCTCAAAGTGGTCCTAAGGAGGACGCTGAGTTAATCTCGCCAAATCGAGGGCCTAGCTTATCACTTGAATTCTTTTACCTTGCATTTTCTGTTATCCAGGCCTTTATTCTCTTCCTCGAATTCTTCTCCAACTGTAAACGCAACAAGGTAGTTCCTCAGGCTGCTGTATGTGTGGATGGTAAAAGAATTCCCATTTTGCTCAATCACTTTCTGTGGCTTCAGCAACTTGGCAATCTTACGAGTGGCAAAGTCAATACCTTAAAAATAATTTTTAAAAAAGAAAAAAAAATCTCAACATTCACTCGAGACGCAAAAGCGAAGGGTTTGGCAGCTGCCCTCCAAACCACTGTATTTCACAGCTAATGTTTCTTTTACGATTTCAATGCCGCTTGTTGCCAAAATTGGATCTGTAGGGAGTCATCCTGGCAAAGCTCCATCTCGAGGCTTGATTAAAAAGCTTGACCAAGGGGCACCTGGGTGGCTCCGTTGGTTGAGCGTGGGATTCTTGGTTCCGGCTCAGGTCATGATCTCCTGGTTCCTGGGTTAGAGCCGCGCATCGGGCTCTGTGCTGACAGTGTGGAGTCTGCTTGGGATTCTCTCTCCCTCTCTCTCTCTCTCTGCCTCTCCTCTGTTCGTGAGTTCAAGCCCCATGTCAGCCTCTGCACTGGCGGGGTGGGGCCTGCTTAGGATTCTCTGTCTCTCTGCCTCTCTCTCTCTCTCAAAAATACATTAAAAAAAAAAAGCTTGACCGGCATTCAGGGAAGAGTCATTGGTGGGCCGTGCCTTGGGTTACGGATTTGCAGCTGGGCCTGGAAGAAGCCGTTCCAGGAGCTCCCCCAGGGGCTGGCAAGAGGACACAGAAGCCAAGGGGACAGGGCTCAGGTCCCAGCCCAAACTCAAACACAGCAACTCTGCCTTTGTCTGCTTTATGTATTTACACTTTTTGAAATTGCAGTTTATTTATTTATTTTGAGAGCATGAGCAGGGGAGGGGCAGAGAGAGGGAGAGAGAGAATCCTAAGCAGGCTCCACGCAGTCAGCACGGAGTCTGACACGGGGCTTGAACTCACAAACTCTGAGATTCTGATCTGAGCTGAAACCAAGAATCAGATGCTTAAGTGACTGGGCCACCCAGGCGCCCTCATATTTACACTTTTTTTTTAAGTTTATTTATTCATTTTTGAGAGAGAGAGAGAGAGAGAGAGAGAGAGAGAGAGAGAGAGAACACAAGTGGGGGAGGAGCAGAGAGAGAGAGAGAGAGAGACAGAATCTGAAGCGGGCTCCAGGCTCTGAGCTGTCAGCACAAAGCCCGAGGTGGGGCTTGAACCCACAAACCATGAGATCATGACCTGACCCTAAGTGGGATGCTCAACTGAAGGAGCCACCCAGGCGCCCAGCATTTGAGCAGTGTCTGAACAACACATACAAAAGTCAAAAGCCATGCACTCATGCATACAGTATCGTACATTTGGAAATCTTTAATAAACCTTAAAACAGAGCCACACACAGAAACACGGAATGCTGAGGAGAGCCAGGTTTTGATAGACGGTGGACTTGAACTCCGTTTTCCTGTTAGCAGCTTTGAGCACATTATGTAGCTAGAAGTAACTGTTGCTATTTCATTTATTTATTTATTAAATAACCTGTGTCTGACACGGGGCTCGAATTCATGACCCTGTGACCAAGAGTCACAGGTTCTACTGAGCCAGCCCGGCAACTGTTGCTATTTTAAGTAGAGTAGCCAGGGGGCGCCTGGGTGGCTCAGTTGGTTAAGCTTCTGACTTCAGCTCAGGTCAGGATCTCGTCAATGGTCCCGTGGCTTCCAGCCCCGTGTCAGGCTGTGTGCTGACAGCTCGGAGCCCGGAGCCCGCTTCGGATTCTGTGTCTCCCTCTCTCTCTGCCCCTCCCCCACTCATGCTCTGTCTCTCAACAGTGGATAAATGTTAATTTTTTTTTTTTTTTAAACTAGGACAGCCAGGTGACACTTCAGCCAGGAGAGGTCCCAGGGAGCCCAGGGACACCTGCAAGGATGTGCAGATGGGTTCAGGAACCACCAGGAGCCTGGGGTGGCTGGAGCATAATGAGGGAGAATCAGGAGGGGGGAGGATCTTAAGACGAAATGTGGGGGTACCATAAGAACCACTGGGCTCTAACTCAGAGAAAATGAAGTCAGATGGGTGCCACTGGACTCTTAGGAGCAGGTGACATGGTCTCCCTGGCAGAGAGCCACCACTGGATGCCGGCTCATCACCTACCATTTCTATGAGACCTAGGACATGGTTCTCCCATGTCGGGATTGTCCTATTATGTAAAAGAAATGTCCGGGAATCTTCATTTAAGAGAGTTACGTGCCTCATTGGAGGTAGTTTGGTTCTTTTTTTTTTTCAAGATTTTTTTTTTTTAACGTTTATTTATTTTTGAGACAGAGAGAGACAGAGCATGAACGGGGGAGGGTCAGAAAGAGGGAGACACAGAATCTGAAACAGGCTCCAGGCTCTGAGCTGTCAGCACAGAGCCTGACGCGGGGCTCGAACTCACGGACCGTGAGATCGTGACCTGAGCCGAAGTCGGCCGCTTAACCGACTGAGCCACCCAGGCGCCCCATTTGGTTCTATCTTTTAAAATTTTTACAGTAACCTCTACATCCAACATGGGGCTCAAACTTAAAACCCAGAGATCAAGAGTTGCACGCTCTATCGACCGCACCAGTCAGGTGCCCCCCGAGTTGACCCCTGTTTGTTTTAAAGATTTTTTTAATGTTTACTTATTTTAAAGTTTATTTATTTCGAGAGCAGAGGGAGGAGAGAGAGAGAGGGGGAGAGAGAGAGAGAGAGAGAGAGAGAGAGAGAGAGAGAGAGAGAATATATCTCAAGCAGGCTCCATGCTGTCAGCACAGACCCTGATGCAGCACTTGAACCCATGAACCACGAGGCCATGACCTGAGCCAAAGTCGGACCCTTAACCACTGAGCCACCCAGGTACCCCAGAAACAGAGAGAGAGAGAAAGGCAGAGGCAGAGGGAGAAGGAGAAAGAGAATCTCAAGCAGGCTCCATGCCCAATGCAGAGCCCGACGCGGGGCTCGAACTCCCGAGCCGTGAGATGATGACCTGAGCCGAAGTCGGACGCTCAACCGACTGAGCCACCCAGGCGCCCCTAAGGATTTTAGTTTTAAGTAATCCCTACACCCAACGTGGAGCTCGAACTCACCACTCCGAGATCAAGAGTCTCACGCTCCACTGACTAAGCCAGCAAGACACCAACAACCCCTGTTTTAATCTGTTTGCCTAACAGATTGATTTTTATCTGACATGAACTGCTACTCGGGGCTTCACACATCATTTCCAGTCAAGGAAAATCGGCCAAGCAATGAGCAGGGCCCCTGCAGTATTTCTAAACTCCAAATATAAGATAAATGTCCTTATTTTGAGAAAACCCTTTTTTTTTTTTTTTAATTTTTAAGTAATCTGTCCAATCAACATGGGGCTCGAACTCACAACCCTGAGATGAAGAGTTGTTTGCTCTACCAAGTGAGCCAGCCAGGTGCCCAAGACACTTTTTTTTTTCTTTTTTTTCACAATTAAGTATTGAGGCTAAACCCTTAAAAAATATTTATCTCATTATTAAAAAGACCAAGCCAGGGGCGCCTGGGTGGCGCAGTCGGTTAAGCTTCCGACTTCAGCCAGGTCACAATCTCACGGTCCGTGAGTTCGAGCCCCGCGTCAGGCTCTGGGCTGATGGCTCAGAGCCTGGAGCCTGTTTCCGATTCTGTGTCTCCCTCTCTCTCTGCCCCTCCCCCGTTCATGCTCTGTCTCTCTCTGTCCCAAAAATAAATAAAAACGTTGAAAAAAAAATTAAAAAAAAAAAAAGACCAAGCCAAATTTAAAAGTTATTGCTGACTTTCCTTAAACACCATTGTGTAAGTCAAACAGAACCAACTTAACCAACCAAATAAAAAACAAACTTTAAATTATTACTTTACATCAGTTATGGTTTTAAAACCTGTAAGCCCCAAGTTGACTGTAGAGATTACTTAAAAATAAAACCTTTGGGGCGCCTGGGTGGCGCAGTCGGTTAAGCGACCGACTTCAGCCAGGTCACGATCTCCCGGTCCGTGAGTTCGAGCCCCGCGTCGGGCTCTGGGCTGATGGCTCAGAGCCTGGAGCCTGTTTCCGATTCTGTGTCTCCCTCTCTCTCTGCCCCTCCCCCGTTCATGCTCTGTCTCTCTCTGTCCCAAAAATAAATAAACGTTGAAAAAAAAAATTAAAAAAAAAATAATAAAATAAAATCTTTAGGGGCGCTTGGGTGGCTCAGTCAGTTAAGCGTCTGACTTCCGCTCAGGTCATGATCTTGCAGATCGAGAGTTCGAGCCCCACATCAGACTCACTGCTGTCAGCATGGACCTGCTTGGGATCCTCTGTCTCTCTCTCTGCCGCTCCACCCCTCACACACTCTCTGTCTCTCTCAAAAATAAGTAAACATTTTTCTGGGGCGCCTGGGTAGCTCAGTTGGTTGGGTGTCCGACTTCGGCTCAGGTCATGATCTCACAGTCCGTGAGTTCGAGCCCGGCGTCGGGCTCTGGGCTGACCGCTCAGAGCCTGGAGCCTGCTTCCGATTCTGTGTCTCCCTCTCTCTCTGCCCCTCCCCCGTTCATGCTCTGTCTCTGTCACTCTCAAAAATGAATAAATGTTAAAAAAAAAAAATAAGTAAACATTTTAAAAAAATTTAAAAATAGTAAGTTAAATAATATAAAATCTTTAATAGTAAGTTAAAATCTTCAAGGGATGCTTGCCTGGGTCAGTTGGTAGAGCATGTGTCTCTTGATCTCAGGATCATGAGTTCAAGCCCCTCGTCAGGCTCTGTGCTGACAGCTCAGACAGAGCCTGGAACCTGCTTCGGATTCTGTGTCTCCCTCTCTCTCTACCCCACCCCTGCTTGCATTCTGTTTCTCTGTCTCTCAAAAATGAATGAATGTTAAAAAAATTTTTTTTTTCAATGCTGGAGAAGATTCCTGGAGCTTGTTGAACAGTAGCTTTAAGAAGAGACACGCTTTTTTTTTCTTTTTTTTTTTAAGAGAGAGAGAAAGAGTTCAAGCAGGGGAGAGAGGCAGAGGGAGACAGAGAATCCCAACCAGGCTCCACACTCAGGAGGGAGCCTGACACAGGGCTAGATCCCACGACCCCAGGATCATGACCTGAACTGAAATCGAGTCAGACATGCAACTGACTGAGCCACCCAGGTGCCCTGAGGGACACACTTTCTTAAAGCTGTGGCACCACCCTTGCCTCTCTCCAGGCCAAAGACATACTTATTTTTATTATTTTTTAATGTTTATTGAGAGAGAGAGAGAGAGTGTGTGTGTGTGTGTGCACGCGTGCGCGGGAGGGGGAGGGGCAGAGAGACAGAAAGAGAGAGAGAGAGAGAGAGAGAGAGAGAGAGAGCGAGAGGAGAATCCCAAGCAGGCTCTGCCCTATCAGGGCAGGGACCTACGCAGAGCTCGATCCCACCAACCATGAGATCGTGACCTGAGCTGAAATCAAGCGACGGATGCTCAACCGACTGAGCCACCCAGGCACCCAGGGAAATGACATATTTAAATACACTTTACTGGGGGTGGGAGTAGGGGTAGAGAGATCAAAGTTCTAAATGCGCAGTCGCTGTACTTAGGAATTTATAACCAAGGAAGGTGAAAACAGAATAATCAAAGTTTCCCTTTAAGAAGAGAATCTGCTCCAATCAAAGGAAAATTAAAAACAATCTTCTCGAACCCAAAAACACCTTGATCATTCCAGTTCTGTGTCATAAATCCCTCCCGTGTGCTATGTGCTTATTTTTTAAAAGAATCTAAATGTTAAGACATTGTGTAGTTTAGGGGCGCCTGGGTGGCGCAGTCGGTTAAGCGTCCGACTTCAGCCAGGTCACGATCTCGCGGTCCGGGAGTTCGAGCCCCGCGTCAGGCTCTGGGCTGATGGCTCAGAGCCTGGAGCCTGTTTCCGATTCTGTGTCTCCCTCTCTCTCTGCCCCTCCCCCGTTCATGCTCTGTCTCTCTCTGTCCCAAAAATAAATAAAAAAAAAACGTTGAAAAAAAAAAAGACATTGTGTAGTTTACTAAGCACTTTGTTAAGTTCATTATTCAGCCAGGACAGAGATCTCAAGCTCTGTTTTTTGTCAAAAGGGACAGATTTCCTGGGTGGATATTTCTCCCATCAAAAAAAAAAAAAAAAAAAAAAAGTAATAAGGGTCCTCTGGTTTTTATTATAGGAGCTATCTTTAGTTGCCTGACTATAAACCTCTGTCTTTAACAAACATGTTTTAGTTCATTCTGTAAAGTCATAAGACATGGCTATGTTAGGAGAGAATGCTAATTCACAAAATGTACTTCTTA
Source organism: Felis catus (assembly GCF_018350175.1). Lineage (NCBI taxonomy): Eukaryota > Metazoa > Chordata > Mammalia > Carnivora > Felidae > Felis > Felis catus. Next base: position 7,061,919 of record NC_058375.1, on the reverse strand, counting down.
ATTCAAACAACTGAATTTAAAATGAGCCTTAGTTTTTAAAAATAATTTTTAATGTTTATTTATTTTTGAGAGACAGAGACAGACAAAGTGCAAGCTGGGGAGGGGCAGAGACGGAGAGGGAGACACAGAATCTGAAGCAGGCTCCAGGCTCCAAGCTGTCAGCACAGAGCCTGATGCAGAGCTTGAACTCACGAACGGTGAGATCATGACCTGAGCTGAAGTCGGACGCTTAACCCACTAAGCCACCCAGGCGCCCCTGTAATTTTTTAAAAATGTAATGTAGGACTTATTGTGAGTTTTCTACTGAAGTCTCCTTACAGTACAGCTTTTCTGTTGTGACAAAACATACATAACATAAAATGTATCATTTTACCTATTTTTAGGCATACAATTTCATGGTGTTAAATATATTCATAATGTTTTACAACCACCACCATTATCCAATTCCAGAACTTTTCCTTATCCCGAGCAGAAACTCTGTTCTTGATGGGGTTCAGGTCACGTTGCCCCAAAATATGGTAGCTTGGCATATTGAATAGTTCAAGTTGAACGAATCTGAGGAATGGTTTGTGCTAGAAGAACTTTCTGATTTTTCCCTGAGGCTGGTCCTAAGACCCTCACATGAGAGGTGCCCTCTCTACAATGGAGGATAGGAACATCCTGAGCTCTGAAAACATGGGACATAGAATTTGAAGAACAGGGTTTGCAAACCAAGTTTCTAAGTTCACTTGGTATTTTTCAACTCTAGAATTTCTAAGTTTCTTTTTTCAACTCTGTTCTGTTACCTTCATATGGATTCTGGGTCCTTGCCAAAATTAAGCTCAGCGTAACTGCTTCATAGTCTATTTCTGATAATCCTGGCATCTGGAGACACCATTTCTAATGTTTGTTGTTTCTATTGATCCTTGCTATTGGGGTCTTTTTATCTCTTGGCAGCTTTGTTGAGGTATAAAGAACACATACATATGTTCTCTACATACATATAAAGATATGTACAAAGAACAGTACATATCTAATATGTGCAATTTAACGTGTTTGGACTCAAGCAAACATTCATGGTCCCATCACCTCGATAACTGCACACAGACATTATCCAACACCTCCCAGAGTTTTCCTGTCATGGGTTTTTATCTCCTTAGGTAGTTGTCTAACTGTGATTATTTACTGGGCATTGTTTCTGTACAAACAATTCAAGAACTTGCATGATGTTCTCTTCCTCCAAAGAGGGTTTTTTGTTTTTAAATTGCTTTTAAGGCCACTAGCTACCTGGAAGTACTTTTTTTCTAAGAGAGAGAGCACAAGTCAGGGAGGGGTGGAGGGAGGGAGGGGGAAGTGGGGGGGAGGGAGGGAGAGAGGTAGAGAGAGAAAGAGAGAGAGAGATTGAGAATCTTAAGCAGGCTCCACGCTCAGCATGGAGCCCAACGTGGGGCTCGATCCCGACCCTGGGATCCTGACCTGAGCCGAAATCAAGGGTTGGACTCCCAACCAACTGAGCCACCCAGGTGCCCCTATCTGAAAGCACTTTAATTCAAGTTCAGGTCTTGAGATTTTTCTGGACCACCAAGACGATTCAAAGTGAAACAACAGTCTATTCAAAAGCTATTTACCTCCAGGTCTCCCTTACTCCTCAGGTACGGAATCCTACCCAGAGGAGGGTGTTTACAGAGTGTCCACCCTTGACCAACTCAGGACTCCCACTCTTGCCCCCTCCACCGATCCCATGAAGCTCCCCAAACTGCAGCTGAATCTCCCAAACAGCCTGAGGTAGGAACCGTCCTAAGTGCTGGGCTCGCTTCTCCGGATTCTTCTTTCCTAGACCTCAGCATGATAATTCGTCATTATTCTGGTAGCTCTCTGATGTTCCCTAAGAAGTTTTAAAATATACATATACAGGGGCGCCTGGGTGGCTCAGTCGGTTAAGCGTCTGACTTCAGCCAGGTCACGATCTCGCGGTCCGTGAGTTCGAGCCCGGCGTCAGGCTCTGGGCTGATGGCTCAGAGCCTGGAGCCTGTTTCCGATTCTGTGTCTCCCTCTCTCTGCCCCTCCCCCGTTCATGCTCTGTCTCTCTCTGTCCCAAAAATAAATAAACGTTGAAAAAAAAATTTTTTTTTTAAATAAAATATACATATACATTTGGTCTAGCTTAATTTAGCTGTCTTCTTTGAGAGAGTTCGTATAAGTAAATTAGCTTGCCATTAGCAGAGGCAAAAGTCCTCAGGGAAGGTCTGAACACTTCTGCATAGGTTGGCATTAGAATATACATAAATAGGGACAATCGGTTTTACGGCACAGTTGAACAGCCCAGGGGTTGGGGTGTTCCTATCCCGGGACCTGAGCGCTCAGTTGAAAAATCCTCATCTAACTTTTGACTTCCCCAAGCCTTCACTACCAATAGTCTCCTGTTGACCGGAAGCCTTCCCAATAACATAAACAATACACATTTTGTATGTTATACGTATTATATGCTGTATTCCTACAATAAAGTAAACTAGAGAAAAGATGATGTTAAGTAAGAAAATCATAAGGAAAAGAAAATAGATGATGAACAATTCTGTACTGTATTTATATATATATTAAAAAAATCCTCATATAAGGGGACCTGCACAGTTGTCCTACCCACCTACCTACCTTCTGCAGTTGTCCTAATGACGACTTGATGCATCAAAGAGCCCTACTTCTTAAATTTTAATTTGCATCTGAATCACCTGAGAATCCAGTTAAATGCAGATTCTGATTCCTTAGGTCTGGGATCCAGGGTGAGACACAGAATCTGCGGGCTAAGAAAATCCTGCTAGTTCTAGAGAAACAAAACCTACACCCATCTGGTCCTGAGCCCCTAATCTGCCCAGGGGGGAAACGGGTTGACCCTGGAGTCCTTGTTCTTTACACACGGAAGGCAGAAGAGAGTGTTGACATACGAGTAGCCATGTGGCCAAATCATTTTCTTCTCAGCTCGTTAGGAACTGGCAATAAGTTTTAAGTCTGATTTCAGCTACTGTATAAAATGCTAAGAGATATCTCGGTTTGTAATTTAGATACCTAGAATATCAGATCTGGTCCAGCTACCTCGCTTAACAAATGAAGAAAGTAAAGGAACTCAGGGGTTATGTAACTTTTTAAAAAATGTTTATTGGGGCGCCTGGGTGGCGCAGTCGGTTAAGCGTCCGACTTCAGCCAGGTCACGATCTCGCGGTCCGGGAGTTCGAGCCCCGCGTCGGGCTCTGGGCTGATGGCTCAGAGCCTGGAGCCTGTTTCTGATTCTGTGTCTCCCTCTCTCTCTGCCCCTCCCCCGTTCGTGCTCTGTCTCTCTCTGTCCCAAAAATAAATAAACATTGAAAAAAAAATTTTTTTTTAAATATTTATTTTTGAGAGAGAGAGAGAGAGCACGAGCAGGGGAGGGGCAGAGAGAGAGGGAGACACGGAATCCGAAGCAGGCTCCAGCCTCCAAGCTGTCAGCACAGAGCCTGACTTGAAGCTGGAACTCACAGCCGGGCTGTGAGATCACGACCTGAGCTGAAGTCAGATGTTTAATGCTTAACCGACTGAGCCACCCAGGCGCCCCAGGGGTTATGTAACTGTGATTCTATTACCAACTATCAACAGCAAGGTTATCTGGGTTTCCGCTTAGCTGCTCTGTTACATCAAGTAGCCTCTCAATTCCAGAAATCCTTAGCACACTCACATTTCTTGTGGAAAAGAGATTGCAAGTAAGAGTTAAGTGTGTTGTCTGGATCCAGCATCTTTCTGGAACCTGAACCCAAAGGAAGAAAAGGGGTTGTGAGGCAGGATGCTGACTCAATCTCCATGGCTTGTGAGTTGGATGATAAATAAATGTAAGTCACGGAAATAAATAAACAGCCTCTGTTAGCCTCTAGGATCTAATACAGTGGCAGATAATTGTGAAGCCTGTATTGACATCATGGGAAAAACAAGTTAGACAAGCAAGACAGTGTGGGGACAGGTGAACGATGGACTAACACACATTTGAAAAACACTAACTGCAACACTGAAAAGGCTGCTTTGTGGGGCGCCTGGGTGGCTCAGTCAGTTAAGCGTCTGACTTCAGCCCAGGGCATGATCTCACGGTTCGTGGGTTTGAGCTCCACATCAGGCTCTGTCCTGGTGGTGTGGAGTCTGCTTGGGATTCTCTCTCTCACTCTCCTCTTGCTCTCTGCCCCTTCCCCACTTGGTCTCTCTCTCAAAATAAATAAATAAACTTTAAAAAAGAAAAAAAAGAAGCCTGCTTTGTGATACCAGATGGATTAGCTCAAGATGTCTTCCCACACTTGCATGGATGGCCGACTCCACTCCGTTTGGTCTCAGAGGTTTGCTCCAAAAGCCATGGAAATTGCCAGAAACAAAGTATACAGCAAGGCAAAGTTCAAAGCCATCACCTGATATTTAACACTTTATCCTCCACACGAGTAAACCAGATACCGGCCAGATAGATCAGGGAAGAAAGCGCTTATGGTCACATGCCTCCCCTAATTTGGCAGGTAGAGAGACAAGGAAACCATCAGGACCTACCGCCTTTGGGAAGAATAAGCGTTAATTCCTTCTTGGAAGTTGGAAACAGAAAGGCAATGAGATTTGGGCTGAAGTAAACAGAACGTACCACCCCCAAATACACCACTTCGGCACATTGATTATTATATTGAACTGCAGACGGCTGGGAAGAAGCTGACAGAAGAAAAGCTCTCTGCCCTCCCCCTCCCCCACTGGCCCCAAAGCAGGACCTACTTTCGTAAAGTTGTCCCCCGTCCCTCACTGTTCCCGACAGACGCAAGTCAGGGAGGCGACTCTGGACTCTAGCCAGCCTGGAGAGGGCACCGGAAGAATCATAATAAACCTTCCCAGCCAGCCCTTATTTTGTTAGTTCTCGCCCGGCTAAGATGCTCTATAGACGGGCTCAAGTCCCAGCCACTCCGCACTGAGTGCCGGCATCGTGTGTTCACCAGGCAGGTGTTAACTAACTGCCGCTTGTTAATCTGTCTTCTGTTAGCCTAATTCAGGGGCCCCAGGCAATGGACCTAAAATGGGATGAGGTCAAAAGACTTCTTCCCTTCAGGACAGCATTTTGTGTCCTTCTGAATCAGACTTAGCTTGAGAAGCTCCAGACGTCCCTACTCAAGGTGGGAAGGGAGGAGAGAAACCCACCGAAGGCACAGAAATCTTAAAAACACACTGGAGCCACAGAACCGTACATTTCTAAATGGTTAAAATGCCCAATTTTATGTTTTGTATATTTTACCACCATTTTTTAAAGGAAAAAAACCAAAACTGGACTCCTCTCTTTCAATTTACAGATGGAAAAAACGGAGACCCAGTGTCAAATAATGAGAAGAAGCCAGAGGAAACACCAGGTCCCCATACTTCCAGCAGCTGGAGACGGTCTGTCAAAAGTGCCACTGATTGGTGTCATTCAGGAGAAAGCGCTGGGCACGCAGGGCTCCACCCACCAAATCTGAAGAATGAGACTCAGGGCAGGACAAACTGGGACTGGGTAAGGAAGGGAGGCCTTCTAACCACCAAGGGTGGGGAACATTCTTCAAACGCTCTGGGAAGCAAGGACATGGGTCAGACCCCCGCCACGCCCCTGGTGGCCACAGAGTCCCCCTTCCTCCGTGCAGACCAGGCTGTCCTTTAAGCGCTGGGAAGCCGGGCAGGGGGCAAAAAAGCAACCCCTCCGGGCACCCACCATAGTCCTCGGGGCTGGCACTGTGTCCTAGGGGCCGAGAGGAGTGGCTTCTAAGGGGTGTTGGGTTTCTGGTCCTCACTCAAGCCCTGGCGGGGAGAAGGGAGTCAGGAAACTAAAGATTCCCAAGGCGATTCCCCAACTCGAGAGGGCGCCAGAGTCACCGGGCGGGGGCACCTCCTGCACCTGAGCGCGCCTGGAGCTGCCCCCACCCGGAGGGTGGCGACCTCCCTGGCAGAGCCACCGGGCTCCAGGAAGTGCAGAGACGGCTGCCCAGAGCCCCGCGGCAGAGGGGCCAGGGCGCCCCCTCACCGGCAGGACCCCTTCGTGCCCCCAAGTCCCCTTGCGAGGTGCCCGGCGACCCAGGTGTCCCCCGGTGGGGCAGAAGCCTTGACCGCAGGGCCGGTAGCGACTGACGGGTGCATAGGGGGGAGGGACGGGCGACGGGGAGAAGAAAGGACCAGGGGACGAGGGGGGACCGAAGTGGGACGTGGGGACGGATGATGGAAAGGGCGGTGGGGGGGGGGATGGGGGTGGGGAGACGGGGAGTTGTCAGGACCAGGGGATGGGGGTGGGGACAAAGGATGGTCCGAGGTAGTGACACGGGATGGGGAGACGCGAATACAAGGGGGGCGGCGGGAGAGGGGGTGGGGGGCGTGGTACCAGGGGACAGAGGACGAAAAGATGGGGGACAGGAGGACGGGGGATGGAGGATGGGGGCTACGGGGACCAGAGGACCCAGAGACGGGGAGACGGGGGCGGAGCGGGGGTACGGGGGGCAGGGGGACGGGGGCTACGGGGACCAGAGGATCGGGAGACGGAGAGACAGGGGCGGGGTGGGGGTACGGAGGCCCGAGGACAGGGTGGGGCGGCAGGGCGGGGGTCAGGGGGACGGGGGACGGCGAGGCCAGGCGAGGCCAGGCCAGGCGGGGGCTGCCTCAGCCTCAAGCCGGGACGGCCGCCCCTCCCGTCCTACCTAAGGCCAGCATGTAGCCGTCGAAGTTGTCGCTGCTGAGCAGGTTCCAGGTGCCGCTGAGGTCGGCGGGCATGGCGGGGCAGGGCGACAGTGGCCGGGGGGCAGCGGGGCCTGGGCCTATCTGCGGGGCCGGGGCGGGGTGGGGGGGGGCGGGGCGGGCCCGGGCGGGACCGCGGTGGGGACAGCAGCGCGGGCGGGAGGAGCCGGGCGGAGCGGAGCGGGGGACGCACCTCTTGGTCCCCAGCCCGTTGCGCCGTGCTTTTCTGTGCTCGCGGACACTCCTGCGTCCCCGGGCCTCCCCGCTCCTGCTCCTCTTCCTCTTGAACCCTAAACCCAGGCGCGCCCCAGACAGTGTTCCCAGCCACACTTCTTTCTCTGCTACGTGGTCATGACCAAGGGCATCTCCTTCAAACTCATGGCATTAATTAGTGTTTGGGCTGCAAATGGCAGGTCAATAAACCCAGCTCCAGCGGTCTCCGGTCTCCGTAAACAGAGAGGCTTATCTTCTTTACCTTATCAAGCCGACCTGGGGTGACAAGTTGCTGGCGATGACCTGGCAACTCCAGGCCAGGGAAGCGGCACCTGGCCTCTTAAGCCTACCGTCAAGAGTTGGCTGCTGGGATTCCAGCCAGGACATCCACATGCAAGCTGACAAAGAAAGTGCACCTGCCATTATCCCTTCCTCAGATTTGTTTACACTCATTGGCCAAATCTGTGTCACATTCCACTCCTTTTCCTTTTCTTTTTTTAATGTTTATTTATTTTGAGGTGGGGGGGGGGGAGAGACAGAATGAGTGGGAGAGGGGCAGAGAAAGAGGGAGAGAGAGAATTCCAAGCAAGTTCTGAGCTATCAGCACAGAGGCCCATGTGGGGCTCGAACCCACAAACCATGAAATCTTGACCTGAGCCAAAATCAAGAGTCGGAGGTGGGCTGAGCCACCCAGGCGCCCCATGTCACATGCCACTTCTAATTGCAAGGGAGTCTAAGGAACCTCACATCTCTTCAGTCTTGACAGTAGAGAAAGGCAAAAGAGAAGGGGGGTGGGAATGTAGGCTAACCTACAATATTAGCCACAAACACCATCTATATAGACTGGCTCGAAGATTTAGAAATCCATTTATGACCTCACCCATGTATTTTTTTTTTTTTAAGATTTTATTTTTAAGTAATCTCCCTACCCAATGTAGGGCTCAAACTTATAACCCCAGGATCAAGAGTCGCCATGTTCTACTGACTGAGCCACCCGGGTGCCCCACACTCAAATATATCAATAGTTAATATTTATTGAGTGCTTACTATGTATATTACCATTTGTCACAAATTCCTACTTCTCCAGTAGTTACTTTATTATGTCCATTTGACGGAGACAAAAACTGAGACAAAGAGAAATTGCCCGAGGTCATTCAATTAGCACAACAGTCCTTTCTAACCATGCTCTCCCCTAAGAGGAATTTCTCCTAAACACCTGGCCTCTTTCCAAACCTACTTCATTCTCATGGAAGCGGAACAGTTCTCTGCTTGGGGGCAACTAGGGTGACCACCCATCCCGGCTTCCCCAGGACTGAAGGAATGCCCAACACCTGGGATTTTCACTGCTAGAAGTGGAAAAATTCCTGGAAAACGAGAATGTGTGGCTTGCCTTAGGAACAACAGTCCCTGAACCATTCTTTCTCTACTAAGGTAGAGTTCATCTATCAAACACTTTAAACTCAGGGTATCTCAATTTTTTTTCTTCTCCCCGGTAGACTGGTCCAAAGTCTAGACTGGGGGAGTTAGTGTATAGGTTATTTTTGCCCCCACTCAAACTCAGTGGCTTAAAAAATAACAAAAAATAATTAATTTCCTCATCAATCTGCAATTTGGGTATAGCTCACAGAGGATGGCTGATCCGGGCTCCACGAAGCATCAGCTGGGGTAACGACTCCAGTTGGCAGAGTGGGAGAAGACACTTCCAAAACGGCTCACTCTCACGACTGGCAAATGAGTGCTGGCTATCTGTGTGGCTGGGAGCCAGGTTCCTTTCCGTGGGGGTCTGTCCATGGGCTGTTTTGGCTCCCCCACAGCATGGGTGGCTGGGCTCTAAGAGAGAGCATCCCAAGAGAACCAGTAAGATGTTATACTGTCTTATGACCTAGTCTCAAAAGTTACATAACATCATTTCCACCAGGGTCACAGGCTTACCCAAATCCAAAGGGAACAAATGTGGACCTCATTTCTCACAGTCACATTTTAAGAGGAGCAGGTGGGATGGGAGATCTTGTAACACGCATCTTGGACAACACATAATTCGTCACGGTTACCTATTCTGCTCTGACCTTCACACCAAGCTTCAACTCCGAACCTATTTTTAAAAAATTTTTAAATGCTTATTTCTGGGGCGCCTGGGTGGCGCAGTCGGTTAAGCGTCCGACTTCAGCCAGGTCACAATTTCGCGGTCCGTGGGTTCGAGCCCCGCATCGGGCTCTGGGCTGATGGCTCAGAGCCTGGAGCCTGTTTCCGATTCTGTGTCTCCCTCTCTCTCTGCCCCTCCCCCGTTCATGCTCTGTCTCTCTCTGTCCCAAAAATAAATAAAAAACGTTGAAAAAATAAATAAATGCTTATTTCTTTTTGAGACAGAGAGACAGAACACGAGCAGAGGAGGGGCAGACACAGAATCCGAAGGGAGACACAGATTCCGAAGCAGGCTCCAGTCTCTGAGCTGTCAGCACAGAGTCTAACGCACGGCTTAACCCATGAACCATGAGATCATGACCTGAGCCGAAGTCAGATGCTTAACCAACCAAGCCACCCAGGAGCCCCCAACCCCGAACTTTTACCAGACTTTCTCAGTCATTAAGATGCTATCTTCAGGGTGCCCACTCGGCTCAGTTGGTGGAGGATGTGGCTCTTGATGTTGGGGTGATGAGTTCAAGCCCATGTTGGGCATACAGGGTACTTAACAACAACAACAAAAATTTTTTTTTAAAGAGAGGCACCTGGATGGCTCAGTTGGTTGAGTGTCTGACTCTTGAGATCGAGTCCTACATCAGGCTCTCCACTGCTAGCTTGGGATTCTCTCTCTCTCTCTCTCTCTCTCTCTCTCTCTCTCTCTCTCTCTCTCTCTCTCAAAATAAAGTAAAAAAAATTTTTTTTTGAATTTTTAAAAAGATGCTATTTTCATTCATCTGTTGCTTTTTTCATCTTATTTTTCAGTTGATTTAGAACTTGGACAAAAAAATACTTGACTCTCTTCAAAAATTCCTAAGAGTTGGGGGCACCTGGGTGGTTCAGTCAGCCAAGCATCCGACTTCGGCACACGTCATGATCTCACAGTTTCTGGGTTTGAGCTCCACATCCGGCTCTGTGCTGACAGCTCGGAGCCTGGAGCCTGCTTCAGATTCTGTGTCTCCCTCTCTCTCTGCCCCACTTGCGCTCTGTCTCCCTTTCAAAAATAAATAAGCATTAAAAATAAATTTTTTTTTAATCTCTAAGAGTCATCTTTCCAGAACAACCTTCTGATATACTTCTGCTATCCACTTACTCTGCATCACATCTCTTCTACTTCCTTCATAATTATCATAACCCACAGTTATCTCTTCTTGGTTTGTTAATTGACTTTTTCATTCAAATGCCAAGGGCAGAGATCATGTTCATCTCATTTGCCTCTACAGCATCCGTAGGGCGAGTGCGCCATAAATGTTGGCTGAACGACTACGACCTTTTCCGAAAGAGAAACGTCATTTTTACTGAGAAGCCAGAGGGGCACTGCCTTGCCCAGGAGAAGACTGTTGATTCTCCTACTGTAAGACATTGATTCCCTCGGTGGAATGTGGCAGGCTGATTCCAAAGCTTGGGATTAGCTATATCTTGCCATTTAAAGGGCACAGCACTATGAACTCTGACCAGATTTCTGGAGCATGAAGCCTGTTTAAATTCCAGAAAACTAAGGGCACAGGACACGAAGAAGTCATAACTTACTTCCTACCCTAAAAATTGTATTGTTCTAAATGTTGGCCTGAAAATGAAAGTCACAGAAATAACTACTAATAATTTTAGCATTTGTGCTGGTTGGTATGGCTTTTGGCCAACTTGAGCAAGGGCCATCTAGCATGGATAGAGTTGAACTTCAGTTGAAGTGGACATAGGCTTAGCCATGGGATAGAGAGTAATTTTCTCCTCCACAATCCTTTTTTTTTTTTTTTTAAAGTTTATTTACTTTTGAGAGAGAGAGAGAGAGAGAGAGAGCATCGGAGAGACAGGGGGACAGAGGATCCAAAGCAGGCTCTGCACTGACAGCAGAGAACCCGATGTGGGGCTCAAACTCATGAACTGTGAGATCATGACCTAAGCCAAAGTCAACGCTTAACCACCCAGGCACCCCACTCCTCCATAATTCTAAGATCTTTCTTCTGGATGAGGACCAAAAGTTATCTCTGGAAAGAGAGGTGGAATTTATTTAGCCAATTTGAGCCCTTTCTTTCCTCCATTTGATATTGTCAAAGTAAATCATAAAATTATAGCCAAGACGGGGTCCTCAACCTGTGTACCAACACCGCTCCTCCTTGAGAGGAACAGATGGTGGGGGGGCAGGGGTGCTTGGGTGGCTCAGTCGGTTAAGAGTCCTACTGTTTTGGGTCAGGATATGATCTCTCAGCTTCATGGGTTCCAGCCCCGCATTGGGCTCTAAGCTGGCAGCACAGAGCCTGTTTGAGAGACTCTCTCTCTCTCTCTCTCTCTCTCTCTCTCCCCCCTCTCTCTCTGCTCCTCCCCCACTTATGCTGTGTCTGTCTCTCTCAAAATAAATAAATAAACTTAAAAAAAAACCCCAGATGGATGGGAATCAATGATGGGCACCTGCAGTGTATCTACTCACGTCCCAGTGGAGTCTGGTACTGGTTCAACAAAGAGTGGCGTGGACACTGTGGACACTTCATGCCATCCGTATTTCCACTCCCTAGGGCAGGGAAGCACTGCCATCAGGGAGCTTGGCCCGGGCCCAGCGTAAGATCTGGCTGAGTTTAAGGTTAAGGCAATCACAGAAACCCTAGCTCCTTTGACAATGATTGGTTTTAAGGACAAGCAGGTTTCAATGAATTTGATTCAGCCAAGGATATATACTGATAAGTTTGATAGGCCTGTTGGGAAAGCTGTTTCTTTGGTTTTACAAAGCCCTGGGGAGCCCGCCTTTCTCCAGTTTTGAACGTGGACAAGGAAGTCTTGTTCTACAACTCGAGGAACACCAGACTTAGGACACTGTGCCCTACAGAGTAGAGGAATGGAAAGACCCTGGGTCCCTGATGACACCACTGGGTCACTGCATCCGTGCACCCCGGATCCTGCCCTCTCTGTCTGTACTTGTGGGTGTAAGTATCCTTATTGTTCAGACTACCTGGAGCAGAGCTTCAGTGGAAAATACCCTGACATAGAAAATAAATAAAATTAAGTTACTCTTATCTCCCTAAGTAACTTATTTGACTTTTTAAACCTGTTTGAGGACAGAAGAGCTAATGATAGTTCAGTTCTGAGTGTGTTTAACTTGCTGAGGCTACTTAGCAAACGTTAAATAAAATACTACTTCAGGAGTGCTATTTTTTTTTTTTTCCCCTTGAAGGAGAGAGAAACAGAGCGTGAGCAGGGGAGGGGCAGAGAGAGAGACACAAACAGAATCTGGAGCAGACTCCAGGCTCTGAGCTGTCGGCACAGAGCCCAACTCAGGGCTTGGACTCACAAACTGCAAGATCATGACCTGAGCCAAAGTCGGACGCTTAATGGACTGAGCCACCCAGGTGCCCCAGGAGTGCTCCTCTTTCAATAAGAACTGTGTGGCCAGAATCTCAGGTCTTCAGCTTTGATGACACTGATGCTTTTAGCTGCCCTATTTTAAAGCCTATTAATCAAGAGAAACTTTGGATGCCAAGAATCTACCTTGAAGAAGGTACCTGGGGCTTTGCCTCCACGAGCTGAGACAAACAAATCCCAGTGGGCCCCCCTCTTCTGTGCCGTGCTGCAGAGTGAATGATGCCAGCGAGGCCATCAAAACCTGGGGCTCTCACTCGTTCTGATTTTCCATTCAGCCGTTGTTCCCGACACCCTGGGGAAGACTGAACAGAACAAGTGATATTTTATTTTTTATTCTTAGAAAATTTTAATTATTTTTTTTATGTTTATTTATTTATTTGGAGAGAGACAGAGTGGGTGCCAGTGGGGGAAAAGCAGAGAGAGAACCCCAAGCAGGCTCCCCGCTGTGAGCGTGAAAGCCCCACGTGGGGCTTGATCTAACAAACCACGTGATCATGACCTGAGCCAAGATCAAGAGTCAGACGCTTAACAGACTGAGCCGCTCATGCAACCCTTATTTATTAAAAAAATTTTGTTTAATGTTTATTTATTTTTGAAAGAGAGAGAGTGTAAGTGGGGAGGAGCAGAGAGAGAGAGGGAGACACAAAATCCGAAGCAGGCTCCAAGCTCTGAACTGTCAGCACAGAGCCCGACGTGGGGCTCAAACTCAGACTGTGAGATCATGACCTGAGCTGAAGTCAGACGCTTAACAGACTGAACCGCCCAGGTGTCCCTATTTATTTTTTAAAGTTTTAGTTATTTAAGTAATCTCTATACGCAGAGGGGGCGCAAACTCATGACTCCAGGGTCAAGAGTCACATGCTCCTCCAACTGAGCCAGCCTAGTGCCCTGGGCAAATGATTTAAAAAAAAAAAAAATCCCTCCTTTCTTCCTTGACCTTCCTCTGCTTCTCTGGTCCTCCCGCAAGCCCTTAGTATAATTGTTATACCAATGTCATGCCTATTCTCTGTACCTCCTCATAGGTTGTTCCTCCCAAGGTTGGAAAAACAAAAGCCCAAAAAGCAGAACAGAAATAGGACTCCTTGGACTTCAGATAAATAACAAATAATTTATAGTATAAGGAGCTCCCTCGGGAACGTCTTTCATCCTGGTTTCCTGTCCTGCAGGGCCCTAGTGTGCTCGTTTTGAGGAAACCATCAGGAGGGATTCTGGATGCTTGCTGATGCTCAAAACGTAGTCTTGTGTTTCTCACCTCCTAACTGTAGGCAACCTGGTGGCAGAGATGGTCCTGAACTTGTGTGCTCCCCTTGGCACTTCACGTCTTAACAGTGTTCCCAGAAATGCTTCCTGCTCACGCACAAGAGAAGGGACAGGTGGCAGCTCTCCACTGGGTCAATCGCATTTCGGAGCTGGAAGGTCCCCAGAGATCACTGCATTATTTTACAGAAAGAGATTCTGAGAGTCAATGGCCCCACCCTGCCCCAGTCAACTGACTGGTACAAAACCTGCCTCTGAAACAGAAGCTTCTGCTCTGTCTTGCAACAGTGCTAGAGGGTGGCACTATGGTGCTGGAATGGGCATCTGGGCGGTTTCTTTCTTTCTTTTTCTTTTGCTGATTAAAAGCAAACTACACTAAAATGAACAACTCTGAAACAACAGATGTTGTCGAGGATATGGAGAAAGGGGAACACTTTTGCACTGCTGGTGGGAATGCAAACTGGTGCAGCCACTCTGGAAAACAGTATGGAGGCTCTTCAGAAAATTAAAAATAGAGCTACCCTACGACCCAACAATTGCACTACCAGGAATTTATCCAAAGGATACAAAAACGCTGATTCAAAGGGGCACATGCACCCCAATATTTATAGCAGCACTATCAACAATAGCCAAAGTATGGAAAGAGCCCAAATGTCCATCAACTGAGAAGTTGTGGCATATATACACAATGGAATATGACTCGGCGATAAAGACGAATGAAATCTTGCCATTTGCAACGACATGGATGGAACTGGAGGGTAGTATGCTAAGTGAAATAAGTCAGTCAGAGAAAGACAAATATCGTATGATTTCACTCCTATGTGGAATTTAAGAAACACAACAGATGAATACAGGAGAAGGGAAGAAAAATAGGATAAAAACAGGGAGGCAAACCATGAAACTCTTAAACACAGAGAACAATCTGAGGGCTGCTGGAGGGGAGGTGGGTAGGGCGATGGGCATTAAGGAAGGCACTTGCTGGGATGAGCATTGGGTGTCGTATGCAAGTGATGAATCACTAAATTCTACTCCTGAAACCATTATTACACTATATGTTAATTAACCTGGATTTAAATACAATTCTGAAAAGAAAGTGAACTGTGACTATCACCTCCTCCCTCTGGGTATTCACTGCCCCTATTCCAAGCACTTGGCTAACATTGGGCAGGTTCCACTTAGTCCTTCTGTGTAGACAGAACACAGCACACATCACCATCAGATTATCCTATGGTTAAAGTTTTATTTATTTGTACTCCTCCACTTAGGATGGGTGAAAATGTCAAGATCTGGCTAAAAGGGGCGCCTGGGAGGCTCAGGTGGTTAAGTGTCCAACTCATGATGTCACGGTTCAGAGCCCACATTGGGCTCTGCGCTGACAGCTTGGAGCCTAAAGCCTGCTTCAGATTCTGTGTCTCCCTCTCTCTCTCTCTCTCTCTCTGCCCTCCCCTTCTTGCACTCTGTCTCTCGCTCAAAAATAAACATTAATTTTAAAAAAAAAGGATTTGGCTAAAACTTTATTCTTTGAGGAGTAGTATGTTACCGGGTGCCTCAGGGTGTCTCAGTCAGTTGAGTGCCCAACTCTTGATTTGGGCTCAGATGATGATCTCACGGTTCATGGGTTCGAGCCCTAAGTCAGGTTTTGCAGTGACTGTGCGGAGCCTGAATGGGATTTTCTCTCTCAAAATAGACTTTGAAAAATTTAAAAAAAAAAAAAAAAGTAGTGTGCTACATAAGACACAAAGGCGTGAGGGGCACAGGCTTTGATCAGGCCTTGGGTTTATCACTTACACAGCACCCAACTGTGCCTCGTTTCTTTAGGACTCACACAGACCCAGCACACAGGAAGTGTTGGCAGTATGAAGCTCAAATGGCACGAGTTTACCTGGCAAACTAGATACAGATTTCAGAGGCAGACACTGGACATCCTCACAGCTGCATGGAAGCCGTGGAGGATGTTTCAGATCATGAGGCCTGTGGGAGCGGGCAGGAGCACGGCGGTGGAGGGGACGTCCTGTGACACCCAGAAGTAAATGTTAAAGGAGCCCGTTTCACAATATAGTGGCCTCTGGGCTCGGACGGAAGTGAAGCAGAGGTTGGGGTAAGAAAAACAGCAATCTTAAAAACAAGCAAACAAAACAAAAAAGAGAATCAGCAATCCTACCACTACCATGCACGCTGACCCTGAGGAAACGCTTCCTTCCACCCTGTGCAGAGACCCTCAGGGTGGCAGAAAGAGAAAGCGCATCCTCTGATCAAGCAGATGACCGTAAATCATCCCTCTGGCTCAGTCTCCACCTTGGTCATCAAGGAGAACCCACGCCTCTTATCACACTTGTCCCCTAAACAGGAAAACAAACAAAAATCCCTCCGTATGTTGTACATTCAGCCAGTAAGGGACTTTTATTCATTTGCTGCATTCAAATTATACAACGTAAGGAGTAAAGGAGCACGACACATCATAAACACCAGCGTCAAACACAAAAATACCAGCTTCACATATTTCCTAAACTCAAAATTCATGTTACAAAAGCAAATTAGGAAAAAGGGATGATAGGAAGTACAGTGGCATATTTTCTTCTTCCTCGATGGAAGTCACAACAATTAGTATTTATTCCCCTGTGAAGTGCATTGTTCTAATTTCCATTATCAAAACAGGAAATTCTCCCCTGGAGGTCACCCAAAACTATGTTATGAAGCTGTGGGGTTAGCAGCATTTTTGGTACTAGGACAAAAGGCGAAGCAGGTCGTTCTGTGTACAAAGGTATCGATTCATGAACAGCACAACAACAGGCTTGTTTCACTATTACCAAGTCTCCTGGGAGGCTCCCAAACGCTTTATTTTTATCCAGTGGATCTTGAGGTCAGTATTCTCACAGCTGGGCAGGCTGGGCACTTCTAGGTAGGAAGGCACGTTACAAGAGAAGTTTCTACAAAATAAAAGAGAAGTTTCTGGCAATGGAACCTTTCTGCAGTTGGCACCCATACCAGATGGACTAAGTGTGGTTTTCCAGCAGAAATCTAAGTTTCATTTCGGTAGCTTCATCTATTCTAGGCGGTTATTTTTCAATATTGCTTCAACTCTCAACTCCAAAAAGTCAAGGAGAGGAAGAAATGACCTTCATCTCTGTGGTCTGAGATTCGAACCCACCACTCCTTCAGCAGAGAGAGACTGAACCCTACCGGTGCCAGGCTCTGCACCCCTCAAGGTCTTTGTGAAGTTGGCCTGTTGGCTTTAGTAAGAATAAGTCAGGGGCGGCTGGATGACTTAGTCGGTTGAGTGTTCAGCTCTTGATTCCGGATTGGGTTGTGATCCCAGGATTGTGGAACTGATCCCTGCGATGGGTTCCATGCTGAGCGAGGACCCTGGGATTCTCTTTCTCTCCCTCTGCTCCTCTCCTCCACCTTGCCCTCTCTCACTTAAAAAGAAAAGAAAGGAATAAGTAGCAGTAGGGTACGCTGGCCAGTTTTTTCTTTAAGGTTTTATTTTTGGGGGGTGCCCGAGTGGCTCAGTTAGTTAAGCAACCAACTCTTGATTTCAGCTCAGGTCACGATCTCACGGTTCATGAGATCAAGGTTTGCGTGGGGCTCTGTGCTGGCAGCGTGTATGTAGGCTGCTTGGGATTCTCTCTCAAAATAAATAAATAAAAATTTTAAAAAAAGATGCTATTTTAAGTAATCTCTATACCCAACGTGGGGCTCGAACTTACAACCCTGAGATCAAGAGTCACACACTCCACTGACTGCCGAGTCAGCCAGGGACTCTCCCCACCCTCTCTTTTTCTTTTAAAGATTTTGTTTGCCAGCTTTAATATTTTCCCTTTTCGAACTGTGGATTCAGATTTGACTGTACAACCACACAGCTGTATTTTTCTTTGGCAGGGTTATTAATCCTTCATGTAAAATGGTGTAGGTATAAAATATAAATTGAAAAAGGTAAATTATTCTATTTGCATCAGAAATTGAACTTTTTATCACAGGATAATTTTCATGCAACATGAAACTACTCTATAAAAGCTATTTCTGGTCTTTTTTGCTTTACCAATTGGTAAAATTTCCACAAAATCATAATGCATCAAACTATATATAACAAGCTTGCATTTGTAACATAGAAACTATGACTTCGATTATTATTTGGGAGTTCTACTTTGGTTAAAATCCAGACAAAAGGATGAGAAAAAGTGTAAGAAAGTAGACCCTTTTACTGCTTAAATTCACACATGGCAGGTTCACGGTGGGCCAGAGCAGGAACAGAGGGGCTCTTGAGAAACTCAACAGAGAATTTTAGAGTGAGATCACAGAGTGCTCTTCTGAGATTCTGAGCCAGCAGGACCGCTGAGCTGACTCAGTGAGGATTTCTCATGTTCTTAGGACCTTCGTTCATCTTTTGATTATTAAGCTGTCAAGAAAGGCTTAATAAAACCCTTGAACAGGATCCTTCGTTCTCCGCGGTCCTCTCTGTTCCAGGTAGCATGATAACATCTCTGAAGTTGTTCCTGCAGAGACGGCAAAAGGGCAGACGGACAGAGCCACGAGAGGCCGTGCTAAGAGAACACACATGGTGTACAACCTTTTAATTTACTACTGATTTTTTACCAAACTTGTAAGCTTTAGTTTATGAAACAGGAGGCAATTCCCTTCCCCAGACTGTTTCTCTGCCTCTGGTGGGCATCAGAAACACCTGTGCACCTTTCTGACTCTCTGAGGGCCTGGACCTTTCTCCCAGCCTCCAAAGGTAAAGCTCCAGGGAGGTGCGTCTTGGCAGAGCTGAGGTGGCCAATTTCTGACGTGTGCCAGAGAGACTGAATCGTGAGCACGGTTTCTGCCAGGCACATTCACAACCTGTATCCTGCATAGCTGAAGATGACCGATCAGCGGTGCATTTTACACGATCACTACTTTAAGAATTGTTTCCTTGGCCCCCCTCGGTGAAGAATGCCTAGAAATGGGCACGCGTAAAATGTTAATTCCCTTTCTAACTGAAGTTAAGATTTTAAAGGGACTCTTGCTTTCCCACTTTGCTCCGCTTATGTGGTAGACCAGAGAGGTCCTTTCTGACTTATTTGTAGTTAGTACAGTTGAATGCCTTCTGGTTTTAGTGCTGCTAATCCCTTGTTTTAAAGATTAAAGGATTTGTACATTCTTTAAAAAAAAAAAAAAAAAAAAAGGACCATCTTGAAAACATCCATTTTGACAATTTCCAATAAAAAGATAGACGTGGGGGTGCCTGGGTGGCTCAGTCAGTTGAGCATCCAATTCCTAATTTGGCTCAGGTCGTAATCTCACAGTTCACAGAATCGAACCCTACGTTGGGTTCTGCACTGACAGTCAGGAGCCTGCTTGGGATTCTCTCTCTCCCTCTTTCTCTCTGACCTTCTCCCACTCGCTCTCTCTCCAAATAAACATTTTTTTTTTTTTTAAAGCACTACATTAAAAAAAAAAAAAAAGACAAACCATATTTTCATCTACTGGTGATTTTTACTAAACTTTTAAAAAGCTTTAGTTTATGAAACAGGATCACGATTCTTCTTCCCAGTCACTAACACCCAGACTCTTTCACATTCCCAACAGACAAGTCCAAAGTGCAGGAGTCACGAGTTAGCTTCTGCAGTGTTTTTCTGCAAGGGAGCCAGGACGACCCCAACATTCCTCTCCTCACTCTCAGGGCTGTACAGGTCATGCTTTTCGATATACTCTCGGACAAGGTCTGGCACCAAGTAGCGAATGCTCTGGCCCCTTCTGAGGGCTCGCCGGATCTTTGTGGAGGAGATGTCATTGGTGATCCATTCATTTACCAGGTGAATGTTGTTCCGGTGTTTCCACAGTGCGTCGGATTCGTAGATGAATTTCTCAGCATCGTTTCCAGCCCGAGTAATACAGATGAGCCCATAGTCTCCTACAATCCGGGTGATATCCTCCCTCTTCCACAGATTGGGAACACCGAACGATTCCAATAAATCTGCCCCACACAGCAGCTTTACTTTTGGCACATCTGGGAAGAAGAAAACACAGCTTCAGGGTCTGCTTTGCTAGTAACTCCCTGAGTCAAAATGAATGCATCTATGTGTTTTTCTGGCTAGAGGGTTCATAGTTTTGATCCGAATCAGATTCTCAAAAGAGATCTAGGAACTGCAAAAGTTAAGGACCGCTGCAGGAGAAGTAAGTTCAAGGTGCCTTTTCCTTCCTCTCCTTCCCTCCCTCCGGTCCCAAAACTAACAAGGGGCATTTTCCAGGCAGCCAAGCATCCTGAACATGAAATGAAAATACAAAGGGGGCTTGCTCAGCACTAGAATCTTATCCACTCCAGTCGGTAAGTCTTGATAAAACATACAGACCTTTTGTTTTTGGCTCTAGCAATTCCTTTTGACCAAAATCTTGTCTTTGTTCGGCCCACTTCCTTTTCCGTCCAGGCCTCTCCAGCCTAGGTGAGTCCTGCTGGGGATCACAGCTACTGGCCTCCAGTTTCTCCTGATGGTGTCTAGAAAACAACAAAGCAGTAGAACATCCTCTTCTCACAACATTCAGCCAGAAAACTGTCTCTCTGGAGACGGCTTAGAGCCTCTGGCCCAAGGTCCAGGCTGTGTCATATTAAGAACATGCAAACCACAGGTACACCCAAGGCCTATCAGTCAGAATGGATGCTGACCAGCACCCAGTACTTCCGGGTCAGCGTGGAGGCTGGCCAGTAGTGCCCGGGGACTGGCTAACGGGCATAGAAAGTAAGGAGATCCTGGGAACACAACAGATGGTAGCGATTACTATTCTAAGCTTTATGTGTGTGTCACAATAATAAGAGTTAACATTAGTTATTTATTACGTGCTAAGCACTCCACTAAGTCCTTTGCATGGATCATTTGATGAAACCTTCCCAACATCCCATGCCATAAATATCATTATTGTTATTATTATTATTCCCATAATGGAGGGAAGTGAAAGCTTAGAGCTGTAACTCCAGCTCTTGGCAGACTCCCTGGGACGCAGGAGGCATTCAGTAACAACCTGACTGAGTGAATGCTCTGGCTTTTGTAAAGCAACTCTATTGGGGCGCCTGGCTGGCTCAGTCGGAAAAGCGACTCTTGATCTTGGAGTTGTGAGTTTGAGCCCCACGCTGGGTGTAGAGATTACTTCAATAAATAAAACTTAAAAAAAAAAAAGTAAAGCAACTCTCTTATTGCCAGCATTATATCAGAACTGCTTATTATCCCCATTGAGAGAGAACTCTAATTTGCCCAAGGTCACTTAGCTTATAGGTAGCGGAGCCGGTGCTTGAACCCCAGCAGTCTGCTTCCAGAGCCCACACTCTTGACCACTGAAGAGTGTGGCTTCACCTAGTAGTGGAGAGCCACAACACCAAGGATAAGGTCCTAGACAGGACAAGTGCCCGAAGCCTAGAAGGAAGGGACCACAGGCGGGACTCACGGGCAGCCTTGTTCTGGATCGGCAGCAGGATGCCCAGTGCTCTACAACCGTGCGGTTACCCAACATGAGCTATACCTGGGGAGCCAAGTGTGTCCTGTGCCCCTAACTCCCTTCGCTCTTGAGCAGCTGCGTTAATATGTAACGGACAGCAAGGCTGGCAGGGAGGGGGCTGGGTAAGGTCGTGGATGCAGAAGGCTGGTATCTGACGGGAGAATTTCTGGCCAGTGAAGAGGGCTGACTTCTCCCTGCCAAGTCTGAAAAGCCGTTCCTCTTGATAAGCTGCTGTGCCAGATAGCCTCTGCTGGCCTGGTGTCCTATCTCCCCCCGGACACACCTCCCAGAGGTTCTCACATGAGAGAGATTCCGCCGATGGGGTTCACTCACAAGAGAGCTGGAAGGAAGACGGGAGGCACAGGCCATCTTTCTGGGCTGTGGAGCCTGAGAAGCAACCTCTTACGGAGTGAGCACAGTGGCCAGATCCTGTATTCCACTGTCCAGTCACCAACTTCAGGAGACTGGGACAGCTTAACAGCCGCATTTGTGGGAGCAGGGACAGGAACCGCTTTCTGAATGGCCACCGCAGCTAAAGGAGGTATGACCTTGAAACAAACCCGATTTTCCCTCCTCCAGCCCTCTGACACTTCTGCATGAGCACCTAAATCCCTTTCTGCTTAAAACAATCAGGGTGGTCTCTATTTCCTGTCCAAACCCTAACTGATGTGGTCAGAACCAGAAGGCTCAGAACTCTAAGAACTGACATTAGATGGAAAGGTTTTTCAGAAAGATAACATTAAGTAATAATTAATTAGCTGTTGCTCACTCTAGTTTCTGAATCCTTAACGGGAAATGTTTCTAAGGTAGGAGCACAGTGATCTGGGACAAACCCAGTATGCCGTCATGGAAGCAACACCCAAAATCAGGACTGTCCACGACCAGGCACCATGGCTTCTCTTGTTTAAATTACCTGCCTCTCTCTTTTAAAAAAAAATTTTTAATGTTTATTTTTGAGAGAGAGAGAGAGAGAGAAAGAGAGAGAGAGAGAGAGGCAGAGAGAGAGGGAGACGCAGAGTCTGAAGCAGGCTCCAGGCTCTGAGCTGTCAGCAGTGTCTGATGTGGGGCTCGAATCCATGAGCAGTGAGATCATAAAGTCAGATACTTAACCAACTGAGCCACCCAGGAGCCCCTACCTGCCTCTCTCTTTTATACTTAAGAAGATTAACGACAACAATGTCTTCTTATGATTTTGCCTTTCTCATTCGGGGCACCGACAGGCCAGGCAGGCTTCTCCGAGGATTTGTCTCCCACAGAGGTGCAATAGTAACGAGCACGCAAACATCTAACAACACGATGAAGGACATGAAGGCTAAGGAGCCGCCACGCCCCACGCCTGAGACGTAACCTTACGCAGGAACAGCGCAGCCCACGAAAGCGCCCTCCCCACCCTGGTCACGCTCTGCAAACGTGTTCTGTTCACAGACACAAGGCAAAAAGGCCCAGCCCATTCCCGCAGGACTGACAAAGCCGACCTCACCATGAATACCTTAGCACCTTCAAGGTCTCTACCCAGTCCTTCTGAAGACTTTCCCAGGTGTCAACTTCCACCCATTCTGAATTCTTGGTGGCTAGTTCTGCCATGATAACTCGGTGGTGGGCAGAGATGAGTCCTTTCTTCTTATACGCATCACCCACAGGAGAGATGACGCCTTTGATGACTCTGTATTTTCCTGGATGAAGAGTCAGATTTGAAGCGAGGTGTAACAAGTCAGATTTTACACACAGGAAGGATTATCATCACTCTGGTTTTATAACAGAGTCCCGCCCCCGGGGGTTTCAGAAAAGGGATTTAGGTTCTCTTTCTTTCTTTCTTTCTCTTTCTTTCTTTCTTTTTCTTTCTCTTTCTTTCTCTTTCTTTCTTTCTTTCTTTCTTTCCATCCATCCACCCACTCATTTCTAAACGAGGTGAAACAGGCATAACATAAAATTCGCCACGTTGACTGCCTTCATTGTACAGCTCAGGGACATCAGGCACATTCACATCTCTGCAGCCATCCGACCATCCGTCTCCAGAACTTTTGCACCTTCTCCAACTGAAACTCTGTCCCCATTCATCACTAATTCCCCACCCCCTACACAATCTAAATTTTGATATTGCCAAATTGCCTCGTAAAAAGCCTTAATCAATTGGTATTGTTCACCTACAGTGTATACGAGAGCCCATTTCTCCTCAACTTCTGATACTTGACATTATCAAGTTTGAACATTTTTGTCCATGTGATGGGCAAACTAGACCTCGTTTTTTATCTTCGTTCCCCAATTGTTAGGATTATTGGTGAGTTTAAGCACCCAGGCATCCATCTATCTATCAGCATATAGCATGATCCTTTACATTACAAAATATATTATGTAGGGGAGAAAATCATTTTCCTTGACCCTCCTTGGGTCCCTGGCTGGGTCTAAAAATTAAACTGACAATGGGGCGCCTGGGTGGCTCAGTCGGTTGAGCGTCCGACTTCAGCTCAGGTCATGATCTCACAGTCTGTGAGCTTGAGCCCTGCGTCGGGCTCTATGCTGACAGCTCCGAGCCGGGAGCTTGCTTTGGATTCTGTGTCTCCCTCTCTCTCTGTCCCTCCCCTGCTCATGTTGTCTCTGTCTCAAAATAAATAAAAACATTACAAAATAATTAAAAAAAAAAATTAAACTGACAAAGAAAAACAGGAGAAAAACATAGAAATTTATTTAATAGAAGGCTTATGTTACGTGGTACCTTTGTAAGGAAATAACAGTTAAACCTGGGTATTTCTATGTCAGGTTTGGTGAAGAGTGGACAGTTGTAGAGAAAAATGGTAGGGCAAAGAGTTTGAGGTACGTTCGCAAAATTCAGGAAAATTTAGCAAGGCCTGTTAGTTTAGATTCTTCTAGGCATCGATTTGCCTTTAGTAATAAGGATGCTCCTTTCCTCCCGGTATAGGGAGGGCACCTCCCACATGAAGGTTTATTTGGTTAGTTGGTTGGCGTTTTTTTTAAGTTTATTTATTTCGAGAGAGCGTGAGAATGAGCACAAGTGGGGAAGAGGCGAGGGGGGGGAGAGAGACGGGGGGAGAGGGGGGGAGAGAGAGAGAGAGAGAGAGAGAGAGAGAGAGAGAGAGAGAATCCCAAGCAGGCTCCACGCTGTCAGTACAGAGCCCAACGCAGGGCTCGATCCCACAACCCTGAGATCATGACCTGAGCAGAAACCAAGAGTTGGATACTTAACTGAGTCACCCAGGCGCCCCTCATGTGAAGGTTTTTTGAGCTGCTTCCGAGAAGGGTGGGGAGGAGGTCAGAGTGACCTTCCTGTTTCTGCCATTTTTTCAAACTGCTTCAGCTTAAAATGTCCAACGTGACAAAGGGCCATATTTTGGGGTAGTGGCCTGAACCCTATTATTGCTTTTAGCTACTGTTCCTACCTGTTCCGTTCATGTAGTCCTTGGCCAGCTCAAATAGCCTCAGGTGCATGTTGGTGATAGGATTAAAGGAGCCACAAGCAAGAAGAACCACTTCTGTCTTCTCTGAATTCTCCATGGTAAGAACTTGAAGTTGTTGATCTAAATGGAAAACTCGGACACCCTGCTCGTTGTCTGCAAAGGAAGAGAACATACGTTCAGTTATAGGTCTTTAGTGGCCTTTCACATTCCCTTTCCAAGTGAATGGATAAAAATATTTGGCTTCGATGACAAGGACAGCCCCATTTCTCCACCCTTCCTTTTCACTGTGAATTTGCAGCTCCTGCAAGAAAGGGATGGAATCTCCTTCCCCCTCTTTGTGACTTGCTTCGGACAAGAGAATGTGGCAGTTAGGACAGTGTGCTAGCTCTGAGCCCAGGCCTTTGAGGTCTGCACACTTCTGCTCTCTTTTGGCCTCCCTCCTCTGCCATGAAAACAAGCCGAGGCCAACCTGCTGGACAGAACACGCGGGAGACAGCTGGTGCCCCCGCTGACAGCCAACCACTGGCTGTGCGGCTGAGGCCATCCTGCACCAGCCAAACCGCAGACGACGTGCTCAGACACACAGCCCAGGTGAGACCAGCTGAGCCTGGCTTACATCAACAAACCCACAAGCTGACCCTAGACTCATAAGCAAAAATGAAATGTGCATGCTGCTGAAGTTTTCTGACTGCCCTACTGCGGCTCCAGTTAGCTGATACAATGATCAGTTACGTCTACCACGTAAACGGAACTCCCTGACAACCTGCCCTTCAAGACAGTAGTCGGCCTCTTAGTCAACATGATCACATTATCACTTTCAGCTCAGGAACAGTTTGCAATTTACAAACCTTTTTCATATTATTCCATTTGATCCCTCTATAACCCTAATGAAGTAATACAAGACAACAGATTTAAACTTTTATTAAATGAACTCAGATAGATTCAGAAATTATGAGACAGCAAAAGGCCCATAATGAAACCCAACAGTCATTGGCCACATCCTGCTCACCAAACCCTCTACGCAACTCCCTTAAAAGTAAGCACTTTTAACTTTTTCAGCTATTTCTTCTGATAGATTCTACCATATTTCTATACTATGTGCTTATAATGCTATTTCTAAATTTATCCAAAGTAAACAGTACCTGTTTACTATGATGATCCATGAGGATTAGCTCTCACACACCCTCACTGCCTATTCCCAAACTTCTACATGTAAATCTATCTATAGTTTCTAGTCTGTGTTGAAAGCCGTCTTCTCCTAGAGTTGTGAAGGCATCGCTTGTAGATTGCAGTGTTAACAGCGATAAACCCAAAGTCACTCCCAATTCTGGATCCTTTGAATGTGACTTACATTTTTCCTCCCCTGAAGCTTGTGAGATCTTCTCTTTGTCCCCAGCGTTCCGAAATTTTACCATGATGTCCTCTATGTGACTCTATTTTCATCTGTTGTGCGGGGCACTGGGCAGACCCTTTCAAACTTGAGGCTCATAAACTTCAGTTCTGGGAAAGGTCCTTGAATGATGACATTCTGCCTTCCGTTTTCTTTGTTCTCTTTGGAAATGGCTATTATTTGCAGCTGGATTGGTCTTCTCATTTTCTTTTCTTTTCCCTCTTTCCTTTAAGCTCTAATTTCTAGATATTCTCAACTCCATCCTCCATCTGTTGAGCTGATTTTCAGTTCTGCTATTATAGCCTTCATTTTAAAGACCTTTGTCCTCTAGGGGCGTCAGGGTAGCTCAGTCGGTTAAGCGTCTCTTTTTTTTTTTTTTTTAATTTTTTTTTTAAACGTTTATTTATTTTTGAGACAGAGACAGACAGAGCATGAACGGGGGAGGGGCAGAGAGAGAGGGAGACACAGAACCGGAAGCAGGCTCCAGGCTCTGAGCCATCAGCCCGGAGCCCGACGCGGGGCTCGAACTCACGGACCGCGAGATCGTGACCTGAGCTGAAGTCGGACGCTTAACCGACTGAGCCACCCAGGCGCCCCCAAGCGTCTGGCTCTTGATTTCTGCTCAGCTCGTGATCTCACGGTTTGTGGGGTTGAGACCCGTGTCGGGCTCTGTGCTGACAATGTGGGGCCTGCTTGGGGTTCTCTTTCTCTCTCTGCCCCTCACCTGCTTGTGCGCTCTCTCTCTCAAAATAAATAAATAAACTTAGAGAAAAAAAAAAAAAGACCTTTGTCCTCTAAATGTTCCTTTTTATGGTGTTCTGTTCTTTCACCAATGCATTCTCTTATCTCTCTACCAACATGAATGATACATTTTCAGTTTCTTTCAACAAGAGCTGATAGGAAGTTCTGAGTGGGTGAGTAGGGCCCATGTACAATGGGCTTCACTGTATGGTAACCTGGCAGTCAGTGTTGCAGGTCTTGCCCCTGGGACCGGCCGGATTCCACAGAACAGTATCCTCCAATCTCCTGTCTGTTATAGCACAACAGTTAAGAACCTGTGCTCTGTGGGGCACCTGGCTGGCTTAGTTGGTAGAGCATGCAACTCTTGATCTCCGGGTCACGAGTTCAAGCCCCACGTTGGGCAGAGACATTATTAGAGACATTACGGTGGGGGGGGGGGGGGGCAGGAAGCAACCTATGCTCTGAAACCAGACTGCCTGCATAGAAATCACCTACATGGGCTGGATGACCCAGGACAACCTGACCTTAACCTAATCTTCCTTTGTCCCGGTTTTCTCAGTCTTAAAATAGAGAAAATAACAGTACCTACCTTGTGACCATCATGAGGATTAAGCGAGACAATACACGCAACTGCTTTTGACAAGAAATAAACACACTGTGAATGTAGCTACTATTAATGCTGCACATAATGTCGCTATAGTTCAACTCTTTTTAATCTACAAAAACATGAATTTCAAATGGTTCAACCAAACATTATTACTCTATTGACTCTGGTTTTTTTCCTGGAGGGTTTTTCTCCCGGAACTCATTCTCTAATGTGGACTGAAAGTCTCTAATCCTTTGTACGGCTATCATTCTGAAACCTTTTTCATCTCTCTTCTGAGTCAGATCCCCTATTTCTGAGGACCGCATCATGTCTTTCTTGGTTTATGTCCTGATTTTTCTAGAACGTATCCTCAAGTAGCTTCATAATAAAAGGTACATGGGAAATAAGTTTGGTTATGTCTTTATCTTTCCTTCAGAGATGAACGGCTTAGTTGGGAAAAAAGCAAGTTGAAATTATTTTCTTTTAAAATTATGAATGCACTTCTTCATTGTCTCCTAGCATACCACACTATTGCTGAAAGTCTAATGCCATTCTGATTCTTTTCCTTTTTTACATACCTTGTTTCTTTTTGGAAGATTTGTAGGATGTTTTCCTTATCCCCAATGCTCTGAATCTGAAATGCCACAATGTTGTGTCTTAGTGGGGGTCTTTTTCATTCATTGTGCTGGGAGTCAGCTGAAGAGGTTCAGAATGTGCCAGTTTGGCATGTGGATTATTTTGAGCAGAAGGTACTGAGAACCCTGTGGGCTCAAGAGAAACTTCTGCCCCTCCCTTAAGAACACAGAAGAATCTAAATTGGAGGTCTTTCTCAGAATAAGGGTTATTAGCGGAGATAAATTTTATCTGAGTGACCCATCTGTATAGCAGGGCAAATGTCTAATTACCAAACATGTTTTTATCGCCCCACAAAGCGCATTACTCTCCTCTGAAAACACAGACCCCCACCCCTTCTGACTTCAGAGTGACATACAGACCTCATGTTGCCTGACTTTGGAATTCCCGTGTCTATGTGGATCCCCCATATGTACACCTGTTACAGTTGTGTTATTCCTCTCAACCCCTCTCATGTCACTCTGATTCTTAGTCCAGCTAGAAAGACTTCTGAGAACACAGGAGTTCTTGCTCCCCAACACAGTGAGCCTTCAAATCTCTTAAACTCGGGGCGCCTGGGTGGCGCAGTCGGTTAAGCGTCCGACTTCAGCCAGGTCACGATCTCGCGGTCCGGGAGTTCGAGCCCCGCGTCGGGCTCTGGGCTGATGGCTCAGAGCCTGGAGCCTGTTTCCGATTCTGTGTCTCCCTCTCTCTCTGCCCCTCCCCCGTTCATGCTCTGTCTCTCTCTGTCCCAAAAAAAAAATAAATAAACATTGAAAAAAAAAATTAAAAAAAAAAATCTCTTAAACTCAAATCACTCAGTTTTGGGTTTTTTCATAAACTGCTTATTAACTATCAAAAAATAGTTTTGTTATTGTAAAATTTAAAAAAATATTTAAGTTTATTCACTTATTTTGAGAGAGTGCATATGCACGAATGGGGAGGGACAGAGAGCAAAGGAGTGAAAGAGAATCCCAAGCAGGCTCTGCACTGTCAGCACGGAGCCCCAAGCAGAATTTGAACTCACGAACCGTGAGCTCATGACCTGAGCCGAAACCAAGAGCCGGACGCTTAACTGACGCCACCCAGGCGTCTCTAAAAAATATTCTTATATATCCAAATTATGTTTCAAAAGAATCATCCTGAGAGCTTATAAATATAATTCCAATGATGCCAAATTGCTAGAAGCATGTGGGGAACTTTGAGGGAATTACCTATACAGGCTGGAGTATTTTTCCAATTAATGTAGAAATACAATGAAAGATAATAAACACACAGCTGTATGATACTTTTCAATGGATAAAATGCGTTCACACACCTATCATTCAAGCCTCACCACCAAAAACAAATTTGGCCAAAGTCATTTAGCTTGTTCCAAAAAATAAGCTATTGTTAGATATTCACTTCCAAGACTTCTCAGTGCTCAAACAACCTGTGTCAGGACCACTGATTTATAGCCTAACAATGTCTAGACCCAAGTGCCAGGGTGACCAAGTCACTTTTGCTCAGATTCTATGCTCTCATTGGACAAAGCCAGTGAGTGGCAGACCCAGGGCCACTTGATTCCTGATTCCTAGACTCACTCATCAAAAGAAAAATGGGAGACCTGGGTGGCTCAGTAGGTTGAGCATCTGACTTTTAAAAAAAAATTTTTTTTTTACATTTATTTATTTTTGAGAGACAGAGAGAGACAGCGTGAGCAGGGGAGGGGCAGAGAGAGAGACACACACAGAATCAGAAGCAGGCTCCAGGCTCCGAGCTGTCAGCACAGAGCCCAATGCGGGGCTCAAACCCACGAACCATGAGATCACGACCTGAGCCGAAGTCAGATGCTTAACCGATTGAGCCACCCAGGTGCCGCCTGACTTTTTTTTTTTTTTAATGTTTATTTATTTTTGTAGGCGAGAGAGAGACAGAGTGTGAGCTGAGGAGGAACAGAGAGAAAGAGAGATACAGAATCCGAAGCAGACTCCAGGTTCCAAGCTGTCAGCACAGAGCCCAACACGGGGCTCCAACTCACAAACCGTGAGATCGTGACCTGAGCCGAAGTCAGATGCTTAACTGACTGAGCCACCAGGCGTCCCTCACTGACTCTTGATTTCAGCTCAGGTCATGATCTCATGGTTTGAGATCGAGCCCTGAGTTGGGCTCTGTGCTGACAGCATGGAGCCTGCTTGGGATTCATTCTCTCTCTCTCCTCTCTTTCTTTCAAAAGAAATAAATAAAAAAAGGTGGCGGGGGGGGGGGTGCGGGGGAGGCATTAAACCAGAGCTGTGTAGTTTGGAAATGAGCCCTCCTGGTTGAGGAGATGAGAAAAGTGCATGTTAACCCCTTAGGCAATGGGAACCTTTGAAGGTTTCTGAGCAACAGAGTTACAACACAGTTCTACACAAACAATGTTTTAGAAAAATAGTAAGACATGGGGACTTACAACCTTAATTGATTTTATCAGCTTAACCAAATCACTTAATTACAAGTCTTAAGTTTCCATATCTGTAAAACAGGGATAATGACAACCAATTTCAGTCACCGTGAGGATTAATTCTGAGACTAACACATGGCAACGTGCTTGCATATTCCCTAGAACAGTGCTAAAATAAACGGCAGCTGTTACTTGGGAGGGAAGTGACAACACTGATGACGGTGATGCTGTGGGATTAACTGGAAGGGGCAAAACAAGACCAGTTACAAGTCATGTGACTGGAAGGTCAGTTACAAAGTTATGAGTCCCTCAATTTAAATATTGAGGATGGAAATAAACATTTATTCAATAAACATTTGAGGCTTTCTCCCAACAAAGCATAGTGGTAGGGGTCACAGGGACACTGCTAATTGTTGATAAGAAATAAAGAGAGAAGGGTCGGTAATGCTCCACACAGCACTTTAAAAAATGAGTTAATTCATAAGAATGATTTAAATGTCCTACCTTTCAATTATCAGCTCAAGGATGATACCAGAGTTCAATTGAGGCTTGTTCCCACCCCTCCCATCCCTACCCCCCAATTCCCATACAGAGTGCCTGTGGTTATTGGGGTGGTGGTGACTACGACATGCCCGACAACATGCCCGACAGGGCCCACAGGGAAATCAGGGTATCCCGCCAGCTTCTGAGCATGATCAATGAGAGCCTGTCAGTTCCAGCCCCGCCCACCTCAAGTTTCAGACACCACTCCCCATGGGAGATTGAGCTGTGGACAGGAAGAACAATAAAGCTGTAAGGGTAGGTTTGGGTCCCCAAGGAGCTGTCTGCTGTTCAGGGAAGGACAGAACAAAGAGCTTAGAGCTCCTCCCCAACCTTGGGGATGCACTCAGGTTTCCTGTCTCCCCACCCCCCTCGGGGGAAAGGCTGGGGAAGGGGCTGGAGCAAGCTGATCTCTTAGCTAAAGGAAGCTTTCTCCCTGGTCACATTCACAACCTATCTCAAATATCCAGCTCAGTTCTATTAATTCATCATGAACACAGACAACTTGAGCTCACACTAGACTCTAGACCTTTAAAACCACTGAAGAATTAAGTTACAGTCAGCCTCCACTGTAGCCCAGGGTGTTTAAAAAAACAAGGATCCGTCCCTCTCCAAGGAAAAGTACTTCCTCTGTATCGCTGCAAGGTACCAGAATATGTGGGTAGGGAAAGGGGACAAGCTGGTGACAAATGGGAGGAGTAGTTTGGAAGCTCTAACAGGGCCGTTCTGGATCCTCCTTGCTTTGCTCCAGGTGCTCAAGGACCAGCATCCCCATGATTCACTTCTGTCTGGCCCACACAGCCTACCACCTGCACTGCTGGCTGCCGAGATCATACCGGCTCAGGCTGTAAGTGTCCCTCCCCAGCTTGCTATAACAAAAAACTCATTTCTTCCTGAGACAGTCTTGACCTTGAACTAAAATTTACTTTCAATTTTTAAATCACATTTTTCTTTTAAAAAACTGAAATATAGGGGCGCCTGTGTGGCGCAGTCGGTTAGGCGTCCGACTTCAGCCGGGTCACGATCTCGCGGTCCGTGAGTTCGAGCCCCGCGTCAGGCTCTGGGCTGATGGCTCAGAGCCTGGAGCCTGTTTCCAATTCTGTGTCTCCCTCTCTCTCTGCCCCTCCCCCGTTCATGCTCTGTCTCTCTCTGTCCCAAAAATAAATAAACGTTGAAAAAAAAAAATTTAAAAAACTGAAATATGGCTGATGTATAATACTTTCTTAAATTTGTTTAAAGTTTATTTATTTTGAAAGAGACAGACACCGTGTGAGAGGCGGAGGGGCAGAGAGAGAGGGAGAGAGAATCCCAAGCAGGCTCAGTGCTGCCAGCACAGAACCCCACAGGGGGCTCGACCCCATGAAACCATGAGACCACAACCTGAGCCAAAACCAAGAGTTGGATGCTTAACTGACTGAGCTACCCAGGCGCCCCGTGACTTTCTCAGGTTTGAAAAATACTGAGATGTAAACATTAATGAAACATTTTGTAAACATTAAGTCAGTTTTTTCAATGTTAACATTGAAAAAGTCAACCATCTTGTAACATTTCAGAATGCTCAATTAAATCTATGGTGACTGAATGTTAATGCGTTGACTTGTCAACTGATTGGAATTTATACCCCTAAAAAGATGCTATTCCTTTCAAAAAGGTCCCATCAAGCCTCTAACTGTATTCTACTTGTAACAATGTTTCACTGCTTTAAACAGTCTTGGGGTATATTTTGAGACTATTTTTTTTTAATACTTTCAACAGGGATAAATCTTTGTCTTTGGGTAGATTTAATTTCTACAGATACCCTAAGGTCCCTCAGTGCTAAACCTCATTAATAAAATAATCAAGGTAAATAATAGAGCTTATGATGAAGAAAGAGAACTATCAGTTACTGAGGAAGATCTTCTATGCATGGATCTTGTATTATTATTTTCAGATTAAGATATTCTCATATGCATGAATTTTATATTACACTATCTTATGTTGCATGTAAGTACATGTAATTTCAAAAGAATTTCAAAAATGAGCAGAAACAGCAGACTTCATCTGGTTGTGGAAGCTGGGTGGGTCGGCTTACTCTGTTCATTGGTTACACCCCACGTGAACCGGGTGGCAGGAGGCAGCGGCTGGCACAGCACAGGGCCATGGTCAGGACTCTCAGACCCGGCTCCAAACTCTAGCTCTATCACTACTGGGTGTTTGTCCTTGGACAAGACACTTAGTCTTTCTGAGTCTGTTTCCTCATTTATAAAATGGGGAACCAGAGTCCCTATCTCATTGGATTTTGTGCATATTAAATACGAAAGTGAATAAAAATGTTTGACACATTTGTCTACTCATGATGAATGTTAACTTTCACTATTATCTGTGAGTTGTCTTAAGGCATGAACTTACAAGTCACAGTAAAGGAACCAAGGTTCTAAAGATCCCTTGGGGACCAGTATCCACAGCGCCTGCTACGTAGGAGTTCAGGAAATGGCAGTGCTAATCTTCGTGAAGTTTTATTAGACATAATTGTGCTCAAATGGAATGGATCTCAAGTCATCTTTGTTATGTTTAAAACTTTCTCTCTGTGGTATAATGCGACACTGTCATGAAACAGAACCTGAATTCGGTTTCTTGAAGCCACTTGATCACTAAAGAAGTAATGTAAAACGTAACTCGCTGTGTCTCACGCAGCCAAGTGACGGTGTTCTTGTTTGGGACCACCGCTCTAGTCCTCCAGCTGTATGTTCTGCTAAGGTAAGCGTTTTCACCCCCCACCCCCAGCACAGGGCAGCTCAGCATGTGGGCCTGACCTCTGGAGATGGTTCTGGTGCGCTCTGCCATTCCTGTGATGAGTTTAACTGCAGCCTGACCCATGTTTTCGCCCCTGTTATCAATGGTGGTCACCTGCTTCACCTCTTTGAAAAAGTCAAAAATCTCAATATGAACAGAACAGTTGGGATTTGGGCAGATCGAGTTTTAACACTTCCTTCTTTTAGTACAAGAAGCTGTTAGATGGGAGACAACGAGGGCACCAATGTTGCCACTTATGGATTCCCTAGAGCCCAGTCTCAACAGCCTAGCATGAGCTAACGTCTGCAGGGCCGAGGGCGACATAGATATACGTGACCAGATTACGACTTGATACCTTATTTCAGATTCTATGTTGGACATTAGTCTTGCGGAAAAGGTCAGTCAGCTAATAACTCTCACTGGACAAATGAAATAAATGCAACCCGATACATTCAGAATAAAAAACTGCAGCTCTAAACATGTGGAAAGTCTGAAATAATCTGAAGACTGAGCATCCACAAAAGGGACAAAACGGAAATGGGAACTGTGACACTCCCTGGAATTAGCCCAATTCAAATTTTCCAACTTAGGTCCCAGGAGTTTTGTGTGCAGTTAGACCAACTTCCTTACTCCAGAAGGCCAGAATTTCCACAAACTATCTTCTTGATATTTTCCACCGAAATATCAAGTTAACCTGAATTAGAAAGATAGTAAACATTATTTGTCCACCGATCAGAAATATTAACAACTCTCAATATTACTAGTAGGCTATTTAGCAGCGTTAATTTGCAGTTAATAAAAGGGAGTTGCCTGGAACCAAATGAACCCAGGGCCAGAATTAAGATTAGAATTCAAGGGTTAGTGCCTTCTGGTATCGTGCTTACAGGGCGAATTTCTTCCAATAATTGATAAATTAATGTATGACCCTGTGTATTGATTTTAGACCCAGATCTTCCCGATACTGCGGGCAACCTCTCCTTACCAACCTGGTTGGTAATATCATCTTTACTTTCTTCACAATTGGTAAGTGTACATTCATCAAGCACTTATTACGAGCCTACTGTCTATCAGACACCGCTGAGACAAAAATGGGGAAGATGGGACTTCCTGCTCTTCAGGAGCTCACAGACTGAAACTTAAGAAAAAAATTCACGTTTAAAATTCAGGTGAAGGAAATTTTTAAAGTTCCTTAGCAACCTTCTGGAGAAGGTTGTCCTTCTGGTGGTCCTAACCTTTGAGTATGAAACCGAATTAAGTTAAATGCAAACATTTTGTGTTGCTGTTATAAAATTCTTTAGCTATAAAAATTACTAGATTCATTTACTCATTTAATAAACAGTTACTGAACTGGAGACGATACCGTGTAGAACACGGACCTCAACAACTTGAAATAAAAAAGTAATAGAGAAGCAGTGGACTCTGAAATGTGGAGTTTTAGGAATGTCTTAATTAATACATTTCGATTATCTTTGCCCGTGTGTGTGCTTAGAAGACTGATGTGTAATTTTTTTTTTTTTTTAACATTTACTTATTTTTGAGACAGAGAGAGAGAGCATGAACGGGGGAGGGTCAGAGAAAGAGGAAGACACAGAATCTGAAACAGGCTCCAGGCTCTGAGCAGTCAGCACAGAGCCCGATGCAGGGCTCAAACTCACGGACCGTGAGATCGTGACCTGAGCCGAAGTCGGACGCTTAACCGACTGAGCCACCCAGGCGCCCCGAGTGATGTGTAATTTAAATAAAAACTATGCCTACAGTTTTTCAAAGATTTTTATCCATTTAAATAATCTCTAGATCCAATATGGGTCTCGAACCCACAACCCCGAGATCAAGAGTTGCATGCTCCATTGACTGAGCCAGCCAGGCATTGTCCCTAAACTTTAATGAAAAAATCGTTACCGAAGGCCTCGGGCACTGCTCTAACTGCTCTAGAGTCTCCCACTGAATCGCAGCTCCACAAGAGGCGACGACGCAGGTAATGGTGGCAAGCACTGGCTTTGGAGACAGAGGGAGGCCAGTTGAAACATTCACTCCACGACAAGTTACTTAACCTCTCTGAGCTCCCCCCACCTCATTTGTAACCCGGAGATAAATTACCTGCTTCGTTTTGCTAAGGCTTAAATGAGATAACAGGAATCATCAAACAAAACAGTCATAGTTCCTATTACCAACACCACCAATATTAAGAACACAACCTATATTAAAGGAAAACCTTAGCCTGGCTGGGTTTTGAGCATGAGTCCCACAGGAGGGAAGCGAGGAAACATACACTGTTTAGGCGTGCATTCAAGAATGTATTTCTGTGGGCCACCTGGGTGGCTCAGTCAGTTTAGCGTCAGACTCCTGATTTCCACCCAGGTCATGACTCACGGTAAGGGAGTTCGAGCCCTGCAAAGGGCTCTGCACTGATAATGCGGAGCCTGCTGGCGATTGTCCCTCTTTCTCCGCCCTCCCCCACTCACAATTTCTCTGTCTCTCTCAAAATAAATAAAAAAAAAAAAAAGAATGTATTTCAGAGATAATTAAACCTAGTAAATCAATGCTGCTCTGATGTCCTTTTAGGTTTTACTGTGCTGTTTACGCAGATGGAGCCCGTCCCACAGGCACTCAAGAGGATGTTTGCTGTATTTGGTGTGGGATCCTTCAGTGAAGGAGTCTATACCGTGGTGTTAACAGTTTTGGCAACTGACTGTGTATGTTTTTAAGTACTGAATTTCTAAAGGCTCATCTTAATCTGAAAGCTTGACTGTACATAATACACCATTAGTCTTCAATATTTTCTACTCACAGTAAAAATAGAGGTATGTAGAGACAGAATTCTTAATTAGACACGTGCCACAGTTAAAACAATTCACCAGGGAAAGTTTAAAAATTCCAGGAGAGGGGCACCTGGGTGGTTCAGCTGGTTAAGCGTCTGACTTTGGCTCAGGTCATGATCTCATGGTTCCTGAGTTCGAGCCCCGCATCAGGCTCTGTGCTGACATCTCAAGAGCCTGGAGTCTGCATCAGATTCTGTCTCCATCTCTCTCTCTCTCTCTCTCTCTCTCTCTCCATCTCTCTCTCTCTCTCGGCCCCTCCCCTGCTCATGTTCTGTTTCTCTCTCAAAAATAAGCAAAAGTTAAAAAATAAATAAATAAAAAATTCCAGGAGAGATTTTTCTTTTTGTGGATAAATTCTACTGTATTAGACTAAAAAGAAAAAAAAGTTGAGCTACCGCTGAAGAGTGGAGCTGTTGGACTGCATTTTGCAAAGTATGCAGCAAGCCTTCCATCTCCTGCTAAGTGGGGCCATTGTTTAAATCCTTTTGGCAAAAACACTGTAAATAGGGGTTCCAGTTAAAAGACAAGTATTCCTCACAGTGCTTTTCTCCTCCCAAATACAGGAAAAAACGACCCCTGAACTTTACTACTTGTCTGTGCTGCTGTCGGTGGGCAGCTTGGTTTCCACAGGTGAGCAAAACTTCCCGAGCAACCTGTCCTTGTCAAAGGCTTAGCAGTCCTTCAAGGCAGTAAATGCTCAGGCAGGGCTGTCCTGTTGTAAGAGAAGCCCGGTTCCTCCTAAAGCCAGAGCTCCAAGAAGCACAGTAATTAGAAAAGCAAAGTAAAGAGGAAGCACAGAGGGTTAGAAGGGAAATAAAATGCCATCCTTTTCATGTGGTTTCCACTGCATTTAATTAGATCCCCTTCTTCATCCTGCAGTACTTTTCTCGGGCCTGGGGCTGACCTGGCTGGACAGTGGGACCCGTGCACGACCAGGCGCTACATCAACGGTCTGATGTTGGCATTTGAGGCCTGCTGGTCTCCCGCCTCCCACAGAGGTCGTCCGCAGGCCAGGCCTGTCTCAGCAGCCCCGCCACCTGACAGCTGCCCGGGAACAGGTCAGCTCCTACCCTGCTACTCCTGAGTGAAGTGGTCAGCTGACATCACAGCTAAGACAACAGGAAGCACATCAAAACCAGTCATCTGAAAGAAAGTTGTCTTTAAGTATTAATTAGTACGGACAATGGATAAAAAGGAACAGTTCAACCCAAATCACCAGATTGACACCACGACCAAATTCGCCCCAAATAAGGACGTTCTTTCAAGATCATTACTCTCTCTGAATCTCCTTTTTTATTTCATGAAAATATTGTCATCAGCTGGATAGCTGCTATAGAAATAAGCACTGAAAAGGAAGAAGGAAAATGTGAATCTTAGCAATGAACAAAGGTTTAGCTTCAGGCACCTGGCTAGCTCAGTCCGTTAAGCATCTGACTTCGGCTCAGGTCATGATCTCACAGTGTGTCAGGTGGAGTCCCACATCGGGTGAGCTCGAGCCCCACTTCGGGTGAACATGAGCCCTGCTTCGGGTGAGCCCCACTTCTCTCTCCCTCTAGCTCTCTCTCTGCCCCTCACTCACTTGCGAGCACTCTCAAAAAGAAAAAAAACAACAACAAAAAAAAACCTAAAAACCTCACAAAGGTTTGATTTCAAAAAAACAGTGATTCACATTGTGTATTCGAACAATTTATTGTTCTTTAAAAACGTAGTGGGAAATTTTAGAATAAAACTAACCACAATCTCCTCCCCACAGGTTACAAAAATCTTTTGCATCACAACAGTCGATTGTTGTCTAGAGAAAATAGCCAATTGACCTACATGATGGTTTTTGACTTCTTGCTTTTTCTGTGTGTATTCATAGATTCTGAGGTTTCTTAGTAGGAGCTAGTTAATCACAGATGCTCTCCACATCTTTAGGAAGGAGACACAACTCTATTTCTTGAGAAAAAGAACTAGCTATTGGTAGGAGGATCAAATTCAATATAAACATCTCCCAACACATCTATGACAGGCACAGACCTTCACAAGTGGGAATGACTGTTTCCACCTGTTTCTCTATTCAGGTGGCCCCTGCTGGAGGCGAAGTTACCTAACAAACACGCTATCCATCCAACATGCTGACATTTCTGAGTGCTTTCCAAATTCCAAACCTAGTGCTGAAACTTAGGAATTAGAAACTTGACGGGGGCGCCTGACTGGCTTAGTCTGTAGAGCATGCAACTCCCAATCTCCAGGTTGTGAATTCGAGCCCCACATTAAGCATAGAGATTACTTTAAAAAACAAAAACTACAAAAAAATTCTCCAAATTCTCAGGCGCCTGGCTGGTTCAGGTGGTGTAGAGCATGCGACTCTGCATCTTGGGGTTGTGAGTTCAGGCCCAACATTGGGTGTAGAGCTTACTTAAAAAAATAAATAAATAAAACAAACTAACAAACATATATACCTCAGAAACAAACCAAATATGTATGTTTACTAGCTGGAATTTAAATAAAAACTTGGAGAAAAAAAAGAAACCTGAGTAACCCATACATTAACCATGAAAGCCCCTGAAATAATTCTTACTACGATTGACACAAACTTTTTAAAAGTAACACAACCTAGGAGCGCCTGGGTGACTCAGTTGGTTAAGCATCCGACTTCAGCTCAGGTCATGATCTCACAGTTCGAGCCCCTCATCAGGCTCTGCGCTGACAGCTGGGAGCCCGGAACCTGCTTCGGATTCTCTGTCTTCCTCGCTCTCTGCCCCTCTCCCATTCGAGCTCCCTTCCTCTCTCTCTCTCACAAAAATAGACATGAAAAAAATGTTTAAGTAACATAAACTTTTATGTTCTCCTGACTTCGTTAACCAAATATTAACATATCAGATAAACATCAATATATCTCAAATAACATTTGTATTGGAATTTCCCTTTTTTTTTTTTGATCTGTCTTATCCCACCCCCCAAACCTGATCTACCTGAAAACTTCAGGTAATGACAACTCCATCCTTCCAGTTGCTAAGACCAAGTACTCTAAACCATCCTTAATGCCTTTTTGCCCCTCACACCCCATCGGGAAATCCTAACGGCTCCATCTTCAAAATATATTCAGAATCCAATTATTTTTCACTATTTGGAACATTTATTTAAGTTTATTTATTTTGAGAGAAACAGAGAGAGCATGAGTGGGGGAGGGGCAGAGAGAGAGAGGGAGAGTGAGAATCCCAAGCAGGCTCTTCATGATCAGTGCACAGAGCCCAACATGGGGCTCGAACTCACAAAACCATGAGATCATCACCTGAGCTGAAATCAAGAGGCAGACGCTTAACTGACTGAGCCGCCCAGGTGCCCCACCCACTGTTGGGAAAATTTTAACTGACTTTCTAAATGCAAGAGGCTGCTTAAGACCAAGGCTGCTTCGTATTCTTTCTTTCCTTCCTCCCTTCCTTCAAGTTTTTATTAATTTCAGTAATCTCTACACCCAACATGGGGTTCGAACTCACAATTAAGAGCCATGTGCTCTTCTGACTGAGACAGCCAGGCGCCCCTATTTCTGTATCTTGAAGTTACACAACATTCTTAACTTCAGAAAGTAAAATCACGTTTTTTTTTTAATGTTTATTTTTGAGAGACAGAGAACGGTGGGGGAGGGGCAGAGAGAGGGAGTCACAGAATCTGAAGCAGGCTCCAGGCTCTGAGCTGTCAGCAGGCAGGGCTCAAACCCACAAACCGTGAGATCACAACCTGGGCTGAAGTCGGATGCCCAACCAACTGAGCCACCCAGGAGCCCCAAAATCACATTTCTTAACTGATAAACATAACTTGAAGCATAATTTAAAACAGTATTTTAACTAACCCATAACGTATAAAACTGAATTTTCATTTACTTTAATGGTTTTATTACCCCCAAAACCAAACCTGGTTTCATGAGAGTTAATTTCATTAAGAAACATTTATTTCATGGGGCGCCTGGGTGGCGCAGTCGGTTAAGCGTCCGACTTCAGCCAGGTCATGATCTCGCGGTCCGTGAGTTTGAGCCCCGCGTCAGGCTCTGGGCTGATGGCTCAGAGCCTGGAGCCTGTTTCCGATACTGTGTCTCCCTCTCTCTCTGCCCCTCCCCCGTTCATGCTCTGTCTCTCTCTGTCCCAAAAATAAAATAAAAAAACGTTGAAAAAAAAATTAAAAAAAAAATAAAAAAGAAACATTTATTTCATGCTACTAATACCGTATGAAATATAAATTATGCTCTTTCCGATATGAGTAAAATTTATGAAATATTCTGAAACTGTGCTACCT
Organism: Felis catus; assembly: GCF_018350175.1. Classification (NCBI taxonomy): domain Eukaryota; kingdom Metazoa; phylum Chordata; class Mammalia; order Carnivora; family Felidae; genus Felis; species Felis catus. The sequence continues at coordinate 7,021,175 of NC_058375.1, read as the reverse complement.
TTTAGATGCTGCACAGTTTAGACAACCACCTCACAGACTAAGGAAATTCTCTATGACCTATGTTGGCTCAGAAGCGAAGTGTCTTCTGTTGAGCACCTATTTTTATGGGGAATGCTTTGTTTTGGGGCTCTTAATCTGGAGCCTGGCTTCAGGAATATAACATCCCTGAATGTATAAGCAAAATGTAGGGTATGTGTACATATGAGCAGCTTTCTGGGAGTATGTCAAGGGAAGTTTGAGAAGCTAAAAATAAGTATTAGGGGCACCTGGCTGGGTCAGTCGGGGGAGCATGCAACTCTTGGTCTTGGGGTCATGAGTTTGAGCTCCATGTTGGATATAAAGATTACTTAACTAAATAAACTTTAACAATCAATCAATCAATCAATCAATCAATAAATACAGTAAGCACTAAACTCATTAAATTTAGTATATAAAAAAATACCAGGGGTGCCTGGCTGGTTCAGTCAGTAGAGTGTGCAACTTTAAAAAAAAAAAATTTTGGGGGCGCCTGGGTGGCGCAGTTGGTTAAGCGTCCGGCTTCAGCCAGGTCACGATCTCGCTGTCCGGGAGTTCGAGCCCCGCATCAGGCTCTGGGCTGATGGCTCGGAGCCTGGAGCCTGTTTCCAATTCTGTGTCTCCCTCTCTCTCTGTCCCTCCCCCGTTCATGCTCTGTCTCTCTCTGTCCCAAAAATAAATAAAAACGTTGAAAAACAAAATTAAAAAAAATTTTTTTAATGTTTATTTATTAATAATATTAATAAATAAATTAATGAGAGAGACAGAGCATGAGCAGGGGACAGGCAGAAAGAGAGGGAGACACAGAATCCAAAGCAGGCTCCAGGCTCTGAGCTGTCAGCACAGAGCCCAACACAGGGCTCGAACCCACAAACCATGAGATCATGACCTGAGCCGAAGTCAGACCCTTAACTGACTGAGCCACCCAGGCCCCCCTAGAGTGTGCAACTCTTGATTCTAGGGTTATGGGTTTGAGCCCCACATTGGGTGTAGAGCTTGCATTAAAAAAAAAAAGTAAAAAACCCCTTGACTTTGACATCTATCATTGCTCATTTAAAGTTAAAGAAGAAAAACAAACAAACTGGGGCACCTAGGTGGCTGAGTTTGTTGAGCAGCCAACTTTGGCTCAGGTCATGATCTCATGGTTTGTGGGTTCAAGCCCTGCATCAGGCTCTGTGCTGACAGCTCAGAGCATAGAGTCTTCAGATTCCCTGTCTCCCTCTCTCTCTGCCCCTCCCCCACTCTGTCTGTCTCTTTCTCTAAAATTTAAAAAACAAAATTCATGCTCTTAACTATGTCACAAAATTGACCACAGTACAAGCTATCTACTGGTAGACTTTTAAAAGAGGTCCACATGGGGGCGCCTGGGTGGCGCAGTCGGTTAAGCGTCCGACTTCAGCCAGGTCACGATCTCGCGGTCCGCGGGTTCGAGCCCTGCGTCAGGCTCTGGGCTGATGGCTCAGAGCCTGGAGCCTGTTTCCGATTCTGTGTCTCCCTCTCTCTCTGCCGCTCCCCCGTTCATGCTCTGTCTCTCTCTGTCCCACAAATAAATAAACGTTGAAAAAAAATTAAAAAAAAAAAAAAAAAAGAGGTCCACATGTTCAGAGAGCCTTTGGCTCATGTACTTCTTGTTAAGCCACTCGAGTTTCACCTGCCCCAGCATTTTTCCTACCTAGTTGGAGCAAACCATCCTCTCTGGGCTCCCATCCCAAGTCCAAGTTAAAATGTCCTAAACTCCTGGAGCTGCCAAATAGTATTTCCCAGTTATGACTCCCAACTCTGAGGTTATTTCCCCCAATGCTCTCTCCGGTAACTACCAACCTAACATGTTATCTTTTTTTTTTTTTTTTTTTACAATTTCTTCTCTTCCCTCCCCACCCCCCTCCAAAACCTGGATTCTATTTTTGTTTGACAACTGGGACTCAAACCAAGTTCTCTTATGCTCTAGGAACGTTTTTCATTATCCATTAGCTCTAAACAAGAACCCAAAGAACACCATCAGCACAGAAGTGCTAAGTCAAATCAAGTCACTGAGAAAGAGGAGCAGGTAGGCACAGTGCATGATCAGGGGAGGCTCTTCCTCCACAGCTACCGCCACCACTTATACTCAGACCGACACAAATGCCTGAACAGAACACCCTATTATCATCATCATCATCATCAAAATTAGGGGAAGTACACAATGAGCAAATGTTTATTTAGCAAGTTCCTCAATCCGGGAAACAAAGAATATTTTTCAGTTTTGTTTTGTTTGGCACTGATCCTATTTGTCTCCGAGAGCTCCGCGTCACTCAATGCACGTATTGAAAATCAGAGATAATTGCATTAATGGAACAGTCACTTACTTTCACAAAGGAAATTCTGTGAACCTGAAGCGTTTTTGCAAGGTAGGTTATGGGAACCATTCCAACTGCGTCAACAGTCTTCAGTTGGGCTGGAACAGTGATTTCACATCCAAATTGTAACTCTGAAAAGCAATTTATGGTAATAAGTAGGAAATTCTACAATTAGAACTGGCAGAAGTAATTCATTCTGGTAGGATTCTATGGTAACCTCTGTTTGGCGTGGTGGAATAGCTTTAAAGACAACACCCTTGGGGGAGGGGGGGGACCTGGAGGGCTCAGTTGGTTAAGCCATCATCTCTTGATTTAGTAGAGGTCATAATCCCATAGCTCCGTTCCCAAGATCGAGCTCCAAATCAGGCTCCGCGCTGACGGCATGGAGCCTGCTTGGGATTCTCTCGCACGCTCTCTCAAAAAAATAAATTAATTTTTTAAAAAACCCGAAGTTTTAAAGGCAACACCTGTGCAACCATTTTGCCGTCAACCCTGATGTGGTCTTGGGGACCACGGACTCAAGGAGAAGGACTGGGAACACCAGGAAATGGTTTCCGCCCAGTTTTCTCAGTAACTTTTAACTTGTTGCCCAAGAGCGAGTAGTGTCCTCAAGGGACGTGTCAATCCGCTTCTGGGAAGATGGGTCTCGCCTTTACACGTGGAAAAGGGATTTCGGAGGAAACAGAAGTCCTCAGAATGGAGAACTTTCTCCTCCGCCCTCCACCCACCTCCGCCAAACACAAGAAGCCTCTAGAAAAGGACTGATTGATTGACTGACTGACTTTACTTACTTTACTCGCTTACTTATTTTTACCTGTTCAGAGGGGGCCAGAGGAAAATTTAGCGAGTCTTTTGGTTCCACGTTAAGATGGAAAGAATGAAGGGGCAAGACTCCTTGCCCCAAGCTTGAGTGTGACCTTGCCTCGGGGACCGCTATACCTGCCCCTCAAAGACCCCGCCATCTTGAACTCCCCTCGGCGTGCGACAAAAAGAGTCCCGGGCTGCCTCCCCTAAAGCCTGGTTTCTCAAGGGCTCCAGCCAGGGGGCTTACCACGCACGTCCTCAGGGTCGACCGGCCCGAATCCTCCCGGAGAGAACCCGCAGCCCGGACACCAGAAAGGGAAACACCCGCGCCCGCATCCTCATTGGCTCCTGGGGGCCGGAAGTGCATGCGTCTGGCGGAAGTGCCCCTACTGCGAGCGTCCGCCCGGTCCGGACCCTCAGGTAGGCGGGGCCCCTGGCTCCCAGCTTTGGGACCGACGCGGTGGCGGAGGCGCCGAGGGGGCGCCGAGGGGACCCCGAGGGCCCCGGGAGGTTGTTCGGT